>NC_054478.1:102485668-105229683 GCF_017639515.1 Carcharodon carcharias | reverse complement strand
ACTACCTCACTTTCAAACATAATGTAAAATTCTATCATATTGTGGTCACTCATCCCTAAAGGTTCTTTTACAAGAAGATTATTAGTTAGCCCTTTTTCTTTACATAATACTAGATCTAAATTAGCCTGTCTGCTAGTCGGCTCCTCAACATACTGCTCTAGAAAACTATCCCTAATACACTCCAGAAACTCGTCTTCCATAGCATTAGTGCTCAATTGGTTTACCCAGTTTATTGAGGCGGGATATGCCAGGAATGGCACAATACGGCACAAAAACCCACGCAACATCCTTTTTCCTCCTCGCTACCACACTTTGTGTAAATCTGAGATAATTCCGCCCAGTGTGTGTGTGAGAGAGAGAGTGTGTGTGTGAGAGAGAGAGTGTGTGAGAGTGCCTATGAGATAGAGTATGTGTGTGTGTGAGAGAGTGTTTGCATGAGAGTGTTCGTGTGTGACAGTGTGTGTGAGAGAGACTGTATGTGTGTGACAGAAAGTGTGTGAGAGAGTGTAAGTGTGTGACAGATTGTGTGTGAGAGAGAGTGTATGTGTGTGACAGAGTGTGTGTGTGTGAGAGAGTGGGCAGAATTTTCCCCTCAGCAGGCGGGCTCGGTGAGGGCGGGCGGGAGCGATTGGGAAGTCGACCGCCACCCACGATCAGGGTCAGACCATGATTTCACGCTGGTGGGCCGATTAAGCCCCACCCAGCATGCAGCAGCGCTCAGCACTATCTGTGGGGAGGGAGGAGGGCGAGCGCAAACTTCACGCATGCGCACTGGAAAAGCTCCCTGAGGCACGGAGCTGCCTCAAGGAGGTGAACAATTTTGAAAATTAAAAATAAAGCATCGTAAGATGTTAAACAACGCCCCCTCATCTGACTCTGTTACATGAGCAAGGTCATGTTAGAAATTAGTATGAAAATTTTCTATTTTTTTTTAAACCACGGATCGAAGCCTCATCCCACCCGTGGATGAGGTTTTGCAAAAAATGCAAAGGCCACTTGGCCTTTTCGCCTGCTGCCAACCATGAGGTTGGATGGGCAGCAAAAGATTTAAATCAGTTGGATTATTAATGGCCTTAATGGGCCTTTTAATTGTCGGCAGGCGCGCTGCCAGTTCAGGACACTCGCTCGACGTCATCACGTGTCATTTTATTCATTTGGGTCAGGCGCGTGCCCGCCTGACAAGTAAAAATTCTGCCATGTGTGTGAGAGAATCTATGTGTATGTGAGAGAGTGTGTGTGTGTGTGTGTGTGTGTGTGTGTGTGTGAGAGAGAGAGAAAATTTGTGTGAGAGAGTATGTGTGAGAGAGAGTGAGTGTGTGTGTGTGTGTGTGTGTGTGTGTGTGTGTGTGTGTGTGAGAGAGAGAAAGAGAGAGTGACCCCTTGCTAATGGAGCCAAGATGAGTGGACACTTATTTAAAGCAACATTCTGCATGGTGGCCTAGGGACTGTACACAATATCTAGATGATGTGGCATATCCCCCAGCTGGATAGTGAAATATGCATCCTGGCACAAGCTCCCTGACCCCCAAGCCTGAAAATGTGGGCCAGAATCTTCGGGTCGGTGAATGGGGGCGGGCCCCACACGTCGACGTGTAAAATGATGCATGGTGACATTGGGCGTGCATACCAACGTCACTGCACTTCACTCAGATCTTCAGTTCGGTGGACGCGCACTGGAATCGGCTGCTCGCCCGCCACACTGTCAAAGGCCTATTAAGGCCATTTAAAAACTAATTAAAGCAATTAATTGAGCTGCTCGTCTAACCTTAAGGTTGGTGGGCAGGCGAAGAACCCAGGCGGCCTTCGCATTTATCATGGAACCTCATCCACGGGCGGGATGAGGTTTCATGAAGGATTTATAATTCAAATAAATTATTTTATTAAAATTCATTGACATGTCC
The DNA here is from genome assembly GCF_017639515.1 of Carcharodon carcharias. NCBI lineage: Eukaryota > Metazoa > Chordata > Chondrichthyes > Lamniformes > Lamnidae > Carcharodon > Carcharodon carcharias. The sequence continues at coordinate 105,227,782 of NC_054478.1, read as the reverse complement.
CAGCATTGACACTGTCACATGAAGGGAAATGTCTGAAAAAAAATCTTTTCCCTTTATTTAACTTTTTCAAAATGTAATTAAGCTCCCTGAGGCAGCTCTGTGCCTCAGGGAGATTTCTGCGTTCTTTCGCACACGTGCATGAGAACGTAAGCCCTGACTCAGCTTCCTCCCATTGCACGCACAGAGAACGCTCAGCCCACGTAAAATGGCGATGCACAGCTGATTGCAGGCTGCAACTGGCTGCGCGCCTGCTCACACCCGCCCCCGCTCCCACTCAGCCCCCCTCAATGGGGAGAAAATTCTCCCCATTGAGTCAGCAAGATAGCCATCCCTACTTGCTACTACTGGAGACATGTAATCTTGCCTCCCAGAATGGTGTGAGGTTTCCTGCAGGAAGCACACCACATACTCCACAAGAGCATAATACTGCGGAATCTGGAAATCTGGAATAAGAACAAAAAATGCTGCAAAAACTCAGCATGTCAGAGTAACAGAGTTAAGTTTCAGGTCGATGATCTTTCATCACAACTGAAGAAAGATATAAATAGAAGAGTTTTTAAGCCAGTGGAAGGGGGCAACGGCAGGAAGAATAAAGTAGATATGAGCGGAGGCCAGGGGAGATTAATTAACAAAAGATTTCATGATGCAACAGCCAAAGAGATTGGTAATGGATATAGTATAGAAACAAAGGATGTGTCCAAATGGGGCATAAATGGCTACATAAAAACCATCTGAATGCAACATGAATGGGTTAAAGAAAGAAACAAGACAGGACCAACCCAGCAAAGCAAAAAAAGAAGAAAATGACATACAGAACGAAATGGAGGAAGCAGAGATTATGAGCTAAAGTTGTTGAACTCATTGTTGAATCCAGTAGGCTGCAGAGTACTGAGTCGAAAGATAAGACGCTGTTCCTCAAGCTTGCATTAAGCTTCAGTGGAACATTGTAGCAGGCCAGCAAGGTGGAGAATTAAAATGACAAGCAACATGACGGTCTGGATCGTGCTTGTGGACTTAAGAGAGGTGTTCCACGAAGTGATCACCCAATCTGCATTTGGCCTTTCCAATGTAAAGGAGACTGCATTGTGAGCAATTAATATAATAGGCTAAATTTAAAGAGGTACAAGTAAATCACTGTTTCACTTGAAAGGAGAATTTGGGGCCTTGGGCCATCAGAAGGAGGAGGTGAAAAGACAGGTGTTGCATCTCCTACACTTGTATGAAAAGGTGCAGTCAAGAAGGGAGGGGTGTTAAGGGTGACTGAGCAGTGGACTAGAGTTTCACAGAGCGAACGGTCCCTATAGAATACTGAAATGGGAGGGCAGGGAAAGATGTGTTTGGTGGCTGCATCACACCAGAGTGGTGGAAATGGCAGAGGATAGCCCGTTGAATATGGAGGTTGGTGGGATGGAAGGTGAGCACAAGGGGGAATCATATCATGGTCCTGAGAAGGAGGGGGAGTGAGAGCAGAAGTGTGGGAAATGGCTCAGATATATTAGAGGGCCCTGTCAACCACACTGGGTGGGAATCCTCGTTTGAGGAAAAAATAAGACATGTCGAAAGCACTGGTGTGGAAGGTAGCATCATCAGAACAGGTGCAACAGCGACAGAGAAACTGGGAGAATGGAATGGAGTCTCTCTCTCTCTTTGTCCTTCAAAGCATATGTTAATTCTTATTGTTGTTTTCATTCCTCTCCCTCCCCCTCCCAATATGATAGTCAGCAGCAAAGCAAAGCAAAATACTTCTCGACTTCCTTTGTTCTACTCCAGAAAGCCAGTTGGTGAAGGATATTACTGGAACCGATATTTGCTTTTATAAGCATTTGTTTACGCACTTACAGATTACAAGCAAGAAATTCCTAACCCAACAACCATAATTTAAGTCAGTGTCTATTTATACCTCTTTTCTAGCACCTGTGATCCAATTTGAATAAGGTGTGTCTATTTTTACCCCATAACCAAGTACCCCACTTAAGTGGGGCACTATTACTGCACTGAACAAAAAATAAAAAGCTTTCAAGGAAACTTATAAATTTAAATTAAAATGTGATGATGCACACCAGCACCACCCCTGCCCCACCACCCACCTGTTGCAGCAGGCCTCTAGCATACTGGTGGACACGGCGTGCTCCCTTTCCAGGGATACTCGGATGCAGACATAGCTTTAGCCATGAAAGGGAGGCAGACAGGATGAATGGCCCTCTCGGCTATCCACTGCCTGGACCTGTTAATTACCACTTGGCCAGGCGCAGGAGCAATGTATTGAGGAGGTCCTCTGATCTTTCCAACCCCTCCACACCGGTTGGCCAACATTCAGGAGCATGTGGCTGAAGCGCAACCAGAAATTAAGGAACAGCCCCTTCAGATAATGGAGGAGGGGCTGCAACCTGTGGCACTGAACATAACTGTGAAACGTGGATTCCAGGTCGCAGAAATTACAGGAAGTCTGTGAAAAAACTTAACCATTTAATGCACAGGACTGCTGCGTGCAACACCCTCCACACCAAATGCCCAATGCAGTGTCCATTTATAAGGGGAAAGTAAATCCCTCCTAAATGCCTACCACTTATCTACTTAAAACACAATTAATATACAATTAACATGCTTACATCCTGCACAGCCACAGGGAGGCCATGCAATTTCTGCCATGTATATTTTTAGAACCACTTATGTTTTGCTCATTAAGTCATTCATTGCTATGTTACCGCTCCTTTGTGGGAGGCTGCAGTATTTAGACTGTGGAATTCAGTGTAACAACTATTAATGCTATTCTGTTGCTGGCTATCTGGAATACAAATAGAATACTACTGACAGAATACATAGGATTACATAAAAATTACAATATAGAAACAGATTGTGTTTCTGTCATGGGGCTGAATTTTGCAGAAGCGACAGAGGCCCTGCTGCCAAGTCCAAAAACGAAGATTGGTGACATTGTTTCAGCAAGCAGTGGGATCTGGAGCCAAATTTTGCTGGTGGTAGCTAATTAAGTGGCTGCCATCCGATTAAGTATGTGGGTTGCCCCCGAGAGCTGCCAACCAATCAGAGGGACAGGAGTTCAGCGGCGCCACATCTAGTGGTGCAATGTAACAAATCTTGAAGAATGGCAGGCAGCAAATCTATGCCACTCCTGCTACCTCATAGGTTTGAAGGTCTGGGCGCAATATTTAAAGGGCACTCAGACAGGTATTCATTGTCTGCAACCAAAAAATGGCTGTCTTGATTGAGTACCACCTTTAGAGGCTGACCCCCCTCCGCCCACCCTCCACAGACATATGTCTGACACCAGACAGCATGTGGCCCCATGGGCCTGGCTGCAGATTCTCAACCAGGCAGTCCGGGAGAGGAGGGATGTTCCCTTTCCCAGAGTTGGCAGCAGGAGGCTATCCCGCCAGATCAAGGTGGGCAGCCTGGTTGGAGGTAGCAGCACAGGTGAGCACTCATGGGGTCCACTGGAGAACCTGGCTCCAGTGCTGCAATAGGATGAATGTTTCGCTGTGCGCCACCAGAGTAAGTGCCACTGTCTGTTCAATGCAAAGTCACAATTATTGGGGCATGAAGCATTGTATGTTTGTGACTGCGGAGGGCTGTCACACAGGAGGTTGGGTGGCAGGCATCTTCATCAGATGCGTCATGTGGGCTGAATGTGTGTGAGTGAATTAATGCTACAAATGTTGCACAATATTCTTAGTGGCTCTCACACCTGTGCAGGGGTTTAAAATAAAACAGAAAATGCCAGAAAATACTCAGCAGGTTAGGCACCATCTGTGGAGAGAAACAGAGTTAGCGTTTCAGGTCTGTGACCTTTCATCAACACTGGGAAAAGTTAGAGATGTAATAGTTTTGAGCAAAGTGTAGGTGGGACAAGGACAAAGGCAAAAGAGATGGCTTACTTATGAACAGGACAGAAATATCTCAATTACACAGCTGAGAAAATGCTTGATATTTTTCCAATTTAACTCTTTGCCAAAACAAGAACAGCTTTTCTTCAACAGTTTTAATTTTTCAAATGCCCCTATCAGATTCTTCCCATCCATAAAGGAGACACAGAAATTGGCAGCTGCAGGGGCCACAGGAGAATGTGTCGCCATTGCTCATGTAACCATGTCCCCCTGGCTCTCAGTGCTCCTCTCTGTCTGCAGGAGAAAGACCTGCACAATAAGTGCAAATGTGCACAGACAGGGGGAGGAATGCCTGACATCAGGATTCTAACCCCATTTGAGGATGAGGCTGTGGAGCTGGAAGGAGAAGAAAGTGACCGGGCCTGTGCCGAAGGGGTGATTGGACTTGTCCAACCATCCAGTGAGAATGTCTCAAGTTTGTTCCTCCCAGCTGGACATGAAGAGGCAATGCCTTATACAAATCTTTGAAATAGTTCATGGCTCACACCACGAATATTTCTTTATGTTCTTCAATGCTGCCTCCGGAGCCCAGTCCCAGGCATTAGAGGAGAAGATGCCTACCCCCCACGCCCGCCCCCACCTCCAGCTTCAGCTCCAACCCAGATCAGGAAGGGTCGGGACTCTCAGGGGATACACCATCAAGGCATTCCTCCACATCCTCCACCAGTGCAGAGACAGTCACCTCTGTGGATGCACGTTCTAGTTTAGGCTCAGGGTCACAATCTAGTGAGCGCACCACAGACGTGGGTCCACAGCTGGCGGAGATGTGACAGCAAAGGTATCTCACACTCAGAGGACTGCTGGAGAGCAGGGTCCTGCTAAGCCCCATGTGGATAACGAATCTCTGGACTCAGCCATGGGAGACCTGCAGAGACCTCATTACAGCCTTCAAATATGAACAAAAGAGCTGAACTTCAGAGGTGAGATGAGAGTGACTACCCTTGACATAAAGTGCTGCATCAACGAGCCCTAGCAAAACTGGAGTCAACAGGAATCAGGGAAAACTCGCCGCTGGTTGAAGTCATACCTAGCAAAAAGATTGTGGTTTTGGAGGTCAGTCATCTCACCTCCAGGACATCACTGCAGGAATTCCTTACGGTAATGTCCTTGACCTAAGCACCTTCAGCTGCTTCAACAATAACCTTCCTTCCATCATAAGGTCAGAAGTGGGGATGTTCGCTGATGATTGCGCAATGTTCAGCACCATTCGCAACTCCTCAGATACTGAAGCAGTCCGTGTCCAAATGCAGCAAGACCGGGACAATATCCTGGCTTGGGCTGACAAGTGGCAAGTAACATTCACAGCACACAAATGCCAAGCAATGACTATCTCCAACAAGAGAGAATCTAACTGTCACCCCTGGATATTCAATGGCATTACCATCGCTGAATCCCCCACTATCAACATCTTGGGGGTTACCATTGACCAGGAACTGAACTGGACCAGACATATACATACTGTGGTTACAAGAGCAGGTCAGGGGCTAGGAATCCTGCGACAGACAATTCACCTCCTGGCTCCCCAAAGCCTGTCCACCATCTACAAGGCACAAGTTAAGGGTGTGATGGAATCCTCTCCACTTGCCTGGATGAGTGCAGCTCCCACAATACTCAAGAAGCTTGACACTATCCAGGACAAAGCAGCCCGCTTGATTGGCACCACATCCACATTCACTCCCTCCACCACTGATGCACACTGGCAGCAGTGTGTACCATCTACAAGATGCACTGCAGAAACACACCAAGGCTCCTTAGACAGCACCTTCCAAACCCATGAATACTACCATCTAGAAGGACAAGAGCAGCAGATTCATGGGAACACCACCATCTGCAATTTCCCCTCCAAGCCACTCACCATCCTGACTTGGAAACTCATCGCTGTTCCTTCACTGTTGCTGGGACAAGATCCTGAAACTCCCTCCCTAACAGCACTGTGGGTGTACCTACGCCACATGGAGTGCAGCGGTTCAAGAAGGCAGCTCACCACACCTTCTCAAGGGCAATTAAGGATTGGCAATAAATGCTCATCTAGCCAGCAAAGCCCACATTCCTTGCAATGTCAGCATCCCAGTTTGGACCAGTTTCCCGATGGTTCAAGCTAACTGTGCAGCCTTGGAGCGCAGGTTAGGAGAATGTCTGTGCCTGAGTTGAGAGCACAGCATGCAGTTCAATGGCAAAGCTGCTGCCAATCGGTTAGGTGGAGTGGGTCGGAGGTGGGTGGGGGTTCGGGCAGCCATGCAACACACTAATCTCTGGCCATCCAAGTAGTGGTCAGCACCCTCCAGCATGTGTTAAGGGGCCTTCAGACTTAACCAGGACAAATCCTTAGTTCATCCATGCTAACCACATGTCTCTCTCTTTCATCCTGCAGGAGGAGTACATCAGGATCATGGAGCCTGGTGAATTAACTGTGTGCCTGATGGCCTACAGAGAACAAAGATGACAGAGGAGAGAGCGACAGAGGCTCCTGGCTGCGCAGAGCAGGAGCAGCAACCTCAGGAAGAAGGGGCGGCGGGGGCTCCTGCACACAGTGAGCTGTCGCTGGTCGGCACCTAGTAACACCCAGGGTCTAAAGATGGCACTTTTCATTCCTGCAGATGACCAAGAATCAGTGTCACCAAAGACTGTGCATGTCTAGGGAACTGGTCGGTCACCTCTGCCAGCTACTGCAGTATTTAGTGCCATGGGAACTTGGAGAGCATCCACTGCCAGGGGCCCTGAAAGTGACTGTAGCACTCAATTTCTATGCCAGTGTCTCCTTTCGAGGCTCCACAAGTGACCTCTATGGGATCTCACAAGCCTCCACCCATAAATGCATCGATAAGGTCATGGATGTCATCTTTGCGTGGGCACACAACTTTGTGCATTTTGCCCAGGACAGCCAGGATGGAAGAGTGATTGGATTCGCCCAGATCTCGGGTTTCCCGTATGCAGTGTGTTGACCCCATAGATCCTCACACTGCATCCGTGAACGATTGACTCCAGTCTGGCTTATGGTAGCGCAAATATCCTCTGTGAGAATGCTCCTGTCATGGAGACGCAGTGGAGACTCTCATAATCACTCGATTGAAGGAGGATAATAACGATATGCAATGAGGACACTCCATAGGTCTTCACATTGCCTCTGTGAATGTCTGACCTCTGTGTAGCCGAGGGCTGCTCACTTGTGCTCTGTGATCAGGGTCATATCATGGAGACACAGCCATGAAACTTTAGAAGCATCTGATCCTTTGTCCGCCTTCAGCACCTGAGCTCTTCAGGAGCACAGTGTCACTGGTCATAGATGTTGAGGAAATGGGAGCCAGCCCCATTTAAAGATGCTGAGAGTACACAGAGAGAATGATGGAACTCTGTGGTGCCTGCCCACTACATTCTGGCAGCAATGACCAGCACCATCGAGGTGTAGGCATCAGTAATGTTCCAGGGAGTGTGGGGCCGGACCCTCACCTCGGCCTAAAAGCTGCACAAAGCACAGGGAAGAGGCCCTGGACTGAGACACCTACCTTTATCTTGTGCAGAAAGTTTTCACATCTGAGAGACAAGAACACTGCTCATCAGAACAAGGAGCCATAGGCAGGAAGACATTCTTAGGAGTTTATTGACAACAGTGAACAACATGTACAAGCGATTAATACCCATGCCCAGGCTGTGCAACTAATTCTTCTTCACTTTCCTAACCCTACCTCTACGTCTTGGTGCTCCCCCGGTATCCACAGCGGAGGTGGAGGCAGACTGCTGACTGCTACTCCCTATCTGTGATGACCTTTGTGGGTGTCCTCTGGAGGGCCGAGGCTTGGAGACCCCTGCCCTGTGTGTCAGTGGCACCCTCCTCGCCTGTGGAGCTGGAGCTGCTGAGGTCACAGAGGATTCGAATGGGCTGGACACTCTTGGAGTCACCTGGATGGATGGCCCCAGCCATGATCCTCCTCCCTTTGGGTGCCCAAGGGCCCCAGGCTGACTCCTTGAGGAGAAGGGGTAGCTGGAGTGAGATCGAGCTGCCCGGCATCCCTCTCACATTACACGCAGTTGGAGGCCAACTATGGGCATCCGCGTTGGAGTTGAGTCTGGGCAGCAGTGCAGGAGCGATGTCCTGGACAAAAGTCCCCCTGGCGGCCACCATCCTACCAGTGTTGACCTCGGAGTATTGGCATGCGAGCGCTATCACATCAGGGTGAAGACGGCTGGACTCCTCCATCATGCCTTGCAATCTGCAGAGTGCAGAGGACATCCCTTCCTGATGTTCCTGAGCTTGTCTTTGCAGCTCCAGCAACTGTGACATGACCGAGTCAAGAGGCTCATCATCTGACTTGGACTCAGCAACATTCTGGCCTCCAGCAGTCCTCCGAGTGCCAGACACCATGGAAGTCCCTGCTGCCTGCTGTGGATCAAACAGCGCAATGTGCTCACCTGATTGTGATCCCAGGGCTACTCTAAAGCTAGGTCTCACCAAGGCATGTGTTTCTGTGCTGGTGGAGGGTGTGGGTGAGCCCTGTGACGGGACTTCAAGGAGGGTGCCTCCAGATTCCTCTTCAGAGGTTTCTTCGAGGCTTGATTGGAGGACCTAGGTTATGGACTCTGTTGGCTGTTTGGCAGATGTGCCTGTGGAAGCAAGGGGAGATAATTAGTGCGTGGCAATGTACTGTGAAACAGGACACATCACTCATAGCACAGTTGTCTGATGGACGTTGCACTACTGGACCCTGACTTGGTAGAACACCGCTGACCTCGTCGTCAGCACAGGAATGGTCCAGATCATCGCCAGCCAGCTGGATAGCTCTGTTTTCAAAATCCATGAGGACCTTGATTTCAGGCATTCCTCCACCGGTCTGTGACCTCTCCCTGTTGTTGTGTGCCAGCTTGTCCTGCATGAATAGAGATGGAGAGTGTAAGCAGGATACCTGTCAGGCAAAATGATAAGTACGCCTGGCATGTGTGAGTGGAGAGTGGTCCCATGGAGAGAATGAGCACAATGACAGTGTGTGTGAGAGAGTGAATGGTGATGTCCCTTGAACTGGCAGTGAGTGAGATCCCTGTGGATGTGTGATGGGTTTTTGAGTGTGTGAGTTGAGAGTGATGAGAAGAGTGACTTATCCTGGCGGAACAGAGGAGGTCATTCATCCTCTTGCAGCACTGGGTGGCTGTCCTCTTTTGAAGGACGTTGGCACTCACTACCACTGCCACCATCTCCCAAGCCTGGTTGGTCATGCCACTGCCCACCCTGCAGCCAGAACTGGGGTAGAGGACATTCCAGCAGGACTCCACAGCATCCAAAGGCACTCCAGTGTCGTGTTGCTGCAGTCTTTTTGCCTTATGTGGACGTCTTCCCTGCAGTAGTCCTGGGCTGGAAACACTGAGATGTGTGCATGCGGCTGGACTTTAAATATAGCGCCCGGCATGATGAAGCGACGAGATGATGGCTGGTGTGTGAATGAGAGCCCATCCACCATGGAAACTGTGTGTTTCCCAGGAATGCGTAAATAATGTGGTGGATTTGGGGCAATACAGCATGAAAACTTGCCAACGGGGCTGCCATTAAAATGTCGGCTGAGGCATCCAGAAATGGAGTCACCATCTCAAGAGTAATAGGTTAGCCATCTAAGACTGAGATGTTAGGAATTTCTGTACTCAGTGTCTGGAAGTCTCCACCCCATAGGGCAGTGGAGGCTCTGCCATTGAGTATGCTCAACTATTGGATCAATAGATCTCTAACTGATAAAAATGTCAAGGAATATGGGGATATTGAGGGAAATCGATAATCAGTTCTAAGAACAGCCCCGATCAGTTTTCTTGGTGAAGGATTCTCGAGGAGCCAAACTGTTGACTCATGCTGCATTTCCCCAGGTTCCTCTGTCTCTGGGTCTGTCTGAAAGAGTTCTCTGCAAGGCATTGTCCCCATTTGGAGCAGGTGTCAGGGTGACATGAGTGCATCCCTGCCAAGATTAAGCTGCTTGGGCTTCCAATGTGGCATGCACATGGGCTTGTTGCAGCCAAGGGACAGTTTCCTTTTTTCTTCCTGGTGTCTGAAGCTGCGGGAGTGTTGGGCGGGTACTGTTGCATGCATTTCTTGCAAAGGGGATGTCTGTCCATACAGACTGGCGCACGCAAAGGCTCACACTACCAGCAGAGTTAAGTTGAAACAGTGCTTTTTATTTCAACCCAGATAAAAGGTCAATGAAAGTAAACCAAAACGTCTGCCCCAAATAGGGAGCCACAGCCTCCCAGCCAGCAGAAGATTAAAAACCAAAGTGTAAAAGATAAGTATCAGTAGCTCACTTAGCCTGGAATCAGTTAGCTATAAAATTATCATGGGTCCATCTGCCTCATCACAACATTCTGCCTGTCAATCCGCAACATCCTGGCCCCCATACTCACCATCACCATTCCCTACTCACCATTGCCTTCCCCTTCTTCTTCATCAGAGACATCTCGGCCCCCATCTCTCCCTGTGCAAAGACACCCCCATCTTCATTGAATGAGGTTCTACACCGTGCAACAGACAATGATGATCCAGGACACACTCTGTGGGGAATATTGAAGTGCGCCACCTGAGCAGTCCAAACACCTGAACTTCATTTTCAGCAGGCCGATTGTCTGTTCAATGTTGGCCTTGTGGAGACATATTCAGCTTTGTACTTCCTCTTGGCGGCACTTTGCGGATTCCAAACTGGCATCATCAGCGAGGTCTTCTGGGGGTATCCCTTGTCTCCAATGAGCCAGCTCTGTAATCAATGCAGTGGGTCAAAGACCTGTGGCACTTGCGAGTGGTAGAGAATATAGATGTCGTGAGAGATCCCTGGGTAGCACACACAAACCTGAAGGAGTTGTTTGGTGTGATCACATTCCAGCTGAACATTCAAAGAGTGAAAACCTTTCCTGTTGATGAAAGTGACTGGCTGCTCCCAGGGAGCTCTCAACGCCACATGTGTGCAATCAATAGCCTCTTGCACTTGCAGGAAACCTGCAATTGCTGCAAAATCCAATGCTTTGGCTGCCTGGCTCTCAGGATCCAAACAGAATTTCAAAAATTCATGTGCTCTTCTGAAGAGGGTATCTGTCACCTCCCAGATGCACTTGTGCATCACAGACTAGGATGTCCCACAGATGTCCCCAGTGAAGCCCCGGAAGGAGCTACAGGCCAAAAACTTTTAGGGCCTCGGTGACCTTTAATGCCACTGGCATGGAATTGCCTCCCAGTCCTTGCAAATGCAGGTCTTCAGTGAACAGCTGGGATATGTGACATCCTGAGACACCCTATGGTGCCTCCGACAATGCCTCTCAATCAGATGGAGAAAGCTGCACTGCCTGCAATATATCTGATTTTGGGTCAATGCTTGTCATCGCAATGGCCCCTGGTTTCCTGAATCCTGTGCTTGAGATACTGACACCACTGCCTCATGCTGCTCTGGCCATTGCTTCTCCTGGACTTGGGCCAACCTGCACTGGTTCCAGGCCAGGAGAAGGGCAGGGTTGTTTTGTACTATTGTTGTGCAGGCCTGAGTTGATCTGTGAAGAAATTGTAGTGATCTATGTAGCCAGCATATTGGTTGAACCTTCCCTGTCATCCCTGACCCTTTAAGCCAATGCTAAGTCCTGTCTGTACCTAGCATTGGCCTACCCTGATCTCTCTGCACTGCACCATGGTGAAGCCCATCCTGAAGGACCACAGGTGAGTCCTCCTCTTGCTCATATATCCATGTGCATGGAAATGGTGGCATTGACTGGGATAATGAAAGCACTCCTTCAGACACAATTGGGCTTCCCTCCATCACCCTCAAGACACATTCAAGGGACCTTGCCTTGCCACCATAGACGTAACCTGGCAAATTGTTGTCATTCACCCCCCACCAGACCTCGGGGGAGCCAACACTGCCCCCCTCCCTCTGTTCCACTCCCCCCATCCCCACGCGTCCCCCCCCCAAACCCCACAATGCCCCTGCATGCTGCCTTGGTCAACTTAAGTTGCCCCTTAGCACAGAGTTTACTGTAGTTGCTGACCTTGCTGGGATCTCAATGTTATAGAGCCCATGAGTCAGGGAGTAAACCTCCTGCTGTGTGAACTTCATTATAGAGAGGAGAACACAACTGATCCTGGTTCTCATTCATTTGATTCATGATTATTAGGATGTCCCTTTAGTCAGCCAATTGTGCTCACCATTAACTCTATTTACCTGAAAAGACCCTCCTCCCACTTCAAGGCATCACACTTTTGGAGCTACTGTGTTTTCAGTATCAGCTGCAAGAAATGGTGCAAATCACTTTTGAAGCTTGATCCAACACCTTCTACACTCCCCCAGTCACCCACCAACTTCTCTCCATCACACCCTTTACCCACCAGATGTAAACATCCATCTCCCCTCTGTGACCCTTGAATCCCCCCACACCACCCCCATTACCCTGAGCCTACAACTATCACACTCCACAGCCTTCTTTCCCCTCTGAGCCTACACCTGTTACCATTCCCATGCCCACCATTTATCCATTCCACCTATTTTGTCCATTTCTGTAACCCCCTCCCACCATGAGACCATCTGCAGGGACCATTAACCCAGACCTTCCACCCTCCTGTATCCCAATTCCACTTTTCACTGTGATTGTTCCCTCCACTACCCAGTACCCTCAGCTCAGCCCCTAGGACCCCACTGTAGACAATACTGACCCTGCTCTTTAGGAACATCTCTCCACCACCATCCTTGCACCAAAACCCATTCGCCCACCCAACCACAGGACCCCCACAATCAATAAGCAAGGCCCTTACCTCCCTCCCTGCACCCTCACATTCCCTTGCTACCTCTCTCACTGCCTTGAACACCCTGCCTCCCTCACTGCTTCCCTGTCTGCCCTAGACACCCTGCCTCCTTTGCTGCCCTAGACACCCTGCCTCCCTCACTGCCTCCCTCATTGCCCCGGACACCCTGCCTCCATCACTGCCCCGGACACCCTGCCTCCCTCACTGCCCCAGATACTTTGCCCCCTTCGCTGTCCTGGACAGTCTGCCACCCTCACTTCCCCAGACACCATGCCTCCCTTGCTGCCTCCCTTTTTGCCTCAGACAGTCCGCGGACACCCTCCCATGCTGACCCTTGCACCTTTGTCCGGACTCAGTTCCACCCTTCCCTGCTGACCCTGCCTTCCTTGTCCAGCCTCCTTGACCCTTGTCCAGTAGAGTCCTTCCTCCCTCCCTTGGTCACCCTCTGAGCACCTTGGACAACTGACAACCAAACTCAATCATAGCCTAACATAAAAGAACGCTTCAGAAAGAGGGCAAGGCAGCGGCTACTCACTGCAAAGTCTAGGAAGATGACTACCTCATCCGGTAACCGCCACTTTTATGTATTCAGGTTTCTGAAGGCGCGTATTTCTTGCTCATTACTGCCAACATTGCAACTGTGAACATACCAGTGAGCTAGGATTTTAATGAGTATGCATGACATGCTAATGAGTGCAAAAGAGCTTCCCAACCATCAACATCAGGAAGGTCAACTCATCTGAAACATTCTTTTATTTTAATACCGAAAGTTTAATCTGTTGTCAATAATCTTAATTTTGGCCTCCAATTAAGATCCCCCTCCTGCCTTTCTTCCTGCTCCAAGCTAGCCCTGAAATGCAAAAGGAAGGAAGCTATGATAAACCTGCAAAAAACTCTGGTTTGGCTTCAACTGGAGTATTGTGCCCAGTTCTGGGCAGCACACTTTAGAAAGGGTGTTGAGGCATTAGGGATGCTGCAGAAAAGATTCATGAGACTGATTCCAGTGATGAGGAGCCACAGATATATGGATAGGCTGGAAAAGCTGGGGCTATTCTCCTTGGAGAAGAAAAGATTAAGACAAGATTTGATAGAGGTATTCGAAATTATGAGGCGCCTGGACAGAGGAGATAGGGAGAAACTGTTCCCATTGGTGGTAGGATCCAGAACCAGAGGCCACCAACCTAAGGTGATTGGCAAAAGAAGCAACGGTGACAGGAGGGTAACATTTTTACACAATGAGCACTTAGGATCTGGAATGCACTGCCTGAGAGTGTGATGGAGGAATCCAGTCAAGGCATTCAAAAGAGAACTGGATAATTGCCCAAGGAGAAAAAATTTGCAGCGCTATGGGAAAAGGCAGGTGAATGCAATGCAAAGAGCTAGCATGGCCTCCTGTTTATGTTTATTGGACAGTTTACCCTGAATTAACAGTCTTATAACTTATAAATGTTCAAAACATGAGATTGGCCAAGTTTGGATGTGAGTTTGAGAAGGACCCAATGTTTATTTTCTGATAGAACTGCCAAACTAAAAGCTTTTCAATACAATTTAATCTTTAAAACAATCAAGTGCCTTAAGTGAATAAATTTTCTTCACTGTGGTGTATCACTGAGACAAATTAAATTTCAAACTACTTCATTCAGTGCATTGCCATTTATTTGTCTACTAATTTGTCTTCTCTAATCTTCTCCATCCTCTCTCATTCCCTTCCTCTTTTATTTTTGCGCTTCTAGCAATTTGGATTTTTACCTAAGCCTTGGTCAATTCTTTCAAGGCATTTGGAAGGAAGAATGAGGTGAAGCAATATGAGCTAAATGGTTCAATTTTAAAGCAGCTTCAGGAACAGAGACCTTGTCTTTCACATACACAAATCTTGAAGGTGGCAGGGCAAGTTTTTGAGACAGTTAAAAATGCATACAAGCTTTATAAATATAGGCAGGACTACAAAACAAGGAAGTTATGCTAAAACCTTATAAATCACTGGTTAAGCCTAGATGGTATTGGGCTCTATTCTGGGCACCACATTTCAGGAAGGATGTCAAGGCATTGGAGAGAGTTGGTAGATTTGATCAATGGTCACAAATTACTGAAAAGAATCGAGGCATTACGTGGTTTATTAAGAAGTGATAGTCCAAATAAAATACAATGCATGATCAGAATAAAAAGAAAATGCTAAAATTTTTCAATATGTTCAGTTGCCCTTTCCTTAATTATAGACCTTAATAACTTTCTGACAACAGATGTTTGGTTAACTGCTTTCTAATTCCCTGGTTTCCCTCTCTCATCTTTCTGAAATAGCAGAGTGACATACATAATTCTCCAATCTAAAGGATTTTGATATGCCTTGCAGGCATTTTCCTTGCAGGCTTCTTTTCCGATCTAAAATGTTCATAGTCTCTTTTTGCAGATCTTACTATCTGTTTATTCACTTTGTATTTTTCCCATTCACCAGGAACTGTATAATATTTTGCATTTTTGTATTCTTTTCTTTTACTTTTATGTTGCCTCATACTCCCTTAGTTTTCCATGGCTGCCATTTTTAACAAATAGAACTCTTGTCCTTTAGGGATATAAACTGGTTCTGTATCACATAAAATTCTTTTTGAATACCTATGCACAGATTTTCTGTCAATGTTTGCCCTGGAGTTTACCATGGAGAGTCTCTGGCCTGAATTTTCAGCTCAGGAGGTGAAAAAAGGAGCCAACACTGTTTCTGGATCCTGAATCTGCCCCCCACATAGAAACTGCCACTGATCTAAAATTCTGATGATCTTATTGCCCTTATTGGGCATGGAGACAGGTCTACTTAAGGGCAATGAGCAGGTTCTCAAAGCTGCAAGGTCAACCAGAGCCCTTCCAGTTTCAGAAGAACACCCAGCTGCAGTAAAAGATTAATAACTAAGTGGGCACTTCAACAATAAGGTGCCCTCTCAGCCACTCTTTAAAGTTTTTAGTAAAAATATACAAAAAAAAACAACCATCGGTGTTGGGGGACTGGAGAAAGGGTGGGGGGACCTCTACAGAGTGCTTTGGCTGCACTCACACCCAAACAGGCAGAGAGGGCCTGTTGGCCTGCCTGAAGCACTGGCATCCCAGCCTGCCATTGTTTACCCGCCTCCAGGCAGTAAACCTGCCCCACATCAAGTTGGAGAACTTGAGGTCAACTGGAAAATTCCAGTCAACCTCTCTAAACCCTGCTAACAAGGGCCTTAAAGAGCCTACTTGTCTGGCTGACATTGGCAATGGGGTTGGGAAACTGGCACACCAGTCGGCCTCGTAAGTTTCTGGTCCCTCCTGCCTCTATTCCTGACATTGGTGGGACCTGAAAATTCCCCTGTCTCAACCCATTGAAGTCAACCTTACCTAAATTTAGAATCTTCATAGTGATTTCATGTTTCTCCTTTTAAAGCACTACATTGAACTAAATCTTATTAGGGTGTCTATAAGATAAATGTTTATGCACCAATAGCTGTTAACTAAAGCAGGCATATTACTTATTACTACATCTACTATGACTCTTAGTTGGTGCCAGGACATATTGCTGCTGAAAACCATTTGTAGTACACAAGAAATTCACTACTTTTTTCACATGCTAGTTTGCTTATGCCAAGTTAAAATCCTTCATTAAAACCACTCTGTCTTTGCTGCATGCTTGTCTAATCTCTGTGCTTACATAATTTACCACTTCATAGCTGGTACCAGGAGCCCAGTGCATAACTCCCACTACAGTCTGAAATCATTTTCTATTTCTTAATTCTACTCATAAAGTCTCCATTGCCTGCTTATCTCTCTTTATAGCCTCTCTTATCTTTGAAGTGATTTCATCCTTAAGCATTAAGGCTATTCCTCCCCTTCTACTATTTTCCCTATCTTTCCCGCAGTCGTTATAACCTGGTATAACCTCACCGTCTAGTAACCATGTTTCAATCAGGGTGACTAAATGCCGGCAAAAAATTTAAAGAACAGTTTGGCATCGGCATGAACCAATGAGAGTGAAGGGTGGTAGTGAGAGCGATGGTGGTGGGGGGCTGGTGGTGTGCTGCCAAAGATTTTCAGACCATCAGAAAGAAGATGGTTCCAATAATGGCTACCATGTCATACCCTCCAAATTGAATTTGCACCTGTAATTCATTCAATTTATTCCTTAAAGAAAGCTTATTTAGGCCACACAACCCTCCCTTCCCTTCTGCTCTCAAGTTTTACTCACGTGTTTCTTATTTCTCTCATCTGGTTTAATTACTTTATATCTTACAGTTTCTCTTTAGCTGTGGTGAATCACCATGTGCAGACAGATATAACTTGCTATGTATACTGTTTGAGGTGCTAATTTCCATGCTGGTGTTTAGGACGGATTGCGTGAGTGACAGCACTTCTTCTGGAAGATTGTCCCACTTGTTTTGTGAGGTTTGAATCATTACATGGTTCCATAAAAAAGGGAGAGGAGAAGGATCAGCACGGAATGGATAGGCAGTAGCAGATGATTGATTGTGCCATGCAGCACCAGAATACCATGCTGCCTGGATGTGTGATTACTTGAGAGAAGAGTAATAGGCTAGTACACTGTGGAGCACAGCCTCCCACCTCACCATCAATTACGCAGCTCGAAATGCCTGCTACAATTACCTGCATGGCATCCTCCTCCATCTGGCTGAGGGCCTGGATGGGGTCTGACCTGGCTCTGGTCTTCTCCTACACGTTGTGAGCCAGCTTCTCCTGCAAAAAAAGTTGGAGTGAGTTAGTGTGTGGTTATTGTAAAGAATTGTGCAGATGCGTGGGACAATTTCATTTATGTGCATGCTGAGAAAGGTATTGAGTTACAATACAGAAAAGGAAGATGTTCATGTGCAAGAATGTGACTCCAGTGTGAATGTGGAAGCAGTTAGGAGAGGAGTGGAATGTTTTGGAGTTGTTGCCAGGTAAGAGCAGAATGCTGTAATGAGAATTGCAATACCAGGTGAGTGACTGGTACAAGTAGAAGAGATGGCGCAGTATCCTATTGTGATTAATGATATAGAATAGGGGAGGGATGTGTTTGGAGTTCTGGTGGGGGATAGTAGGAGAATTGCAATGCAAAGTGTAATGTAGAGAAATAGAAATATTCTCACTGTTGTTTGTCTCAGGTCACTGAAACCCATGCAGCACTGAACCCATATCCTGGGTGTGACAGTCCAGACACTGCACTGCCATTTCCAGTCTCCATCACACCCCACCCCCACTGCTCCCCCACCCCCTCCCCCCCTCACATCCTCCCTACCCCCACCAAATGGCAAACCATTTAGTCTAGCTGGGCATCCTCCTGGAATAGAACCTGCCTGAATGTGGAAAATTGCTCAAGTTTGTCCTGTTCACAAAAAGCAGGACAAATCCAACCTGGCTAATAACTATCCCGTCGGAATACTCTCAATCATTAGCAAAGCAATGGAAGGCATCATTGATATTGTAAGCAAGCAGCAATTACTCAGCAGTTACCTGCTCACCGATGTTCAGCTTGTATTCTGCTTGTACAACTGAGCAACTGACCTCATTACAGCCTTCGTCCAAATATGGATCAAAAGCTGAATTCAAGAGGTGAGGTGAGAGTTACTGCCCTTGATATTAAGGCAGCATTTGACCAAGTGTGACATCAAGGAGCTCCAGCAAAACTGAAGTCAATGGGAATCAGGGAAAACTCTTAACTAGTTGGAGTCATACCTAGCACAAAAGAAGATGATTGTGATTGTTGGAGACCAATCATCTCAGTCCCAGGACATTGCTACAAGGGTTCCTCAGGGTAGTGTCCTAGGCTCAGCCATATTCAACTGCCTTATTGATGGCCTTTATTCCATCATGAGGGGAAGAATTTTCTGTCTGTCGGGTGGGTGGGCCCGACCCAATCTCCAGCGGGCGGGGAGCCGATCCCAGTTGGAGAAGCGGGCCCCGCCGCCATTTTATGTGGGTGGGCCGATTAAGGCCCACCCAGCGTGATGTCCGGCGGGAAGCGCTATGCGCTTCCTGTGCAGACAGGGGGCATTCCCCAAAAGCGAAAGTGCACTCTTTCGCAAATGCGCACAAAAGAGCACACATCTCCCTGAGGCTAAGTGCTGCCTCAGGGAGATCGCTTACACTCTGAAAACTGTTAAAAATGGAGAAAAAAATTCCCTAGCATGCCCCCCTCATGTGACAATGTCACATGAAATGGGACATGTTCATAATATACATACCAACTTTATTAAAATGCTTAAAACCCTGCATGAAACCTCATCCCACTGCTGGATGATGTTTCATGTTTTTTCTATTGCCCGCCCGGGCACCTGGCCTGCTCACCAACCTTAAGGTTGGACGGGCAGGTCCTTTAATTGTTTGAATGATCCTGTCAGTGGCCTCAATTGGCCATTGACAGGTTGGCAGGCGCACAGCTGACTTGGCTGTTCCCCCGCCTTCCTGAATATTTAAATGGGGCGGGGTGACATCGGGGGTTCCGCCCGACATCATCCCATGTCATTTTACGCATCAACAAGGGGGCCCCCTGCTCGCTGATGGCAAAATTCTGCCCAAGGTCAGAAATAGAGTCATTCGTTGATGATTGCACAATGTACAGTTCCATTTGCAACTAGTTGGATGATGAAGCAGCCCATTTCTGTCTGCCAAAAGACCTGGACACCATTCAGGCTTGGGCTGAAAACTTTCAAGTAACATTAGTGCCAGGGTTGTGAAAATGTTTAAGTTCATGATTCATATGTTTTAGGCATTGAATTTTTAAATGTAAGATAAATAGAGAAAAAAAACTGGGTTTGAGAAACTGGTAAACACCCCTAAGACAATTACCATCCAAATGATGGCCATGTTTATTTAAAGAGGTAACAGTTAGAGGTGTGAAATCAATAAACATTAGGTTGTCCTCTCTTAGCTTCAGAATAGAGCCAGTAAATCTGCTAAATTAAACCAATAGATAAACAAGGGAAATCCCTAAAGTATCCATATACTTTTCAGATCAAAGGACAGGCTTCAAATTGAAGTTAATTAGTTGACATTTCTATCTGGGACATCCCAGGTGTGCCACATTGCTATGGGGATAGATTGCAAGAAGATAATCTTTTGTTTTGGGTTCACAGAAATTAGCTTGGAAGACTATGAGAAGGCAGAGGTGTATCTGCTGGCAGCCAGGACAAGGAGCATAGAGGCCAGTAGGAACCAGGCATGTTCCTGATCTAGAGTCACTTAGCAGGAATTGTGAGTGGGGCCTATGCTTGGAATGAAAAGTTCAAATTCATGAGGAATTAAAATTGTCAGATCTGCCTAGTAAAACCAGTGGAAGGGATTGGCAGTGGAGCCCTCACAGAGATGGAGAGCTCTGGAAGTCTAAGTTTCCAGATTGGGAAACTGAGAGTCAAAGTGATTTCCTAAGAACCGTGGTACATCTTCCTTTAGTCCCAGGAGAAGTGAAAGAGTCCTCAAGACCCTGGAAAGTAAAGGGGAACTCTTGGTTGGAATTAAGAACGGAAGAGGAAGTGGTCTGTCAAGATCTTCAGGTTCAAATAGTAAGGGTGTACAAAATATAGTGTTAATTTAGTAGACTTGCTTTGGTTTTGTAACTGTTTAAAAAGTGGCGTAGTTCTTTCAGGGAATAACTGAGAGTTTGAACGTCTTTTTATAAGTTAGTGGTCTCCCTCAAGATCATAGCATAACATGTGCCAGGAAATGGCCATCTCCAAGAAAAGGGAATCCAACCGCTTCCAATTCATATTCAAAAACATTACCATCTCCAAATCCCCCACCATCAGGATCCTGGGGGTCACTATTGACCAGAAACTTAACTGGACCATAAATACCGTGGCAGCAAGAATTCTGCAGTGCTGACCCTATCACTGGCATACCCCAGCTGTAGTATGGACCATCTACAAGATGAACTGCAGTAGTTCGCTAAGGGCCCTTCAACAGCACCTTCCAAATCCACAGCCTCCACCACCTAGAAGAACAAGAACAGCAGACAGATGGGAACACCACCCAGTTGCAAGATCCCCTCCAAGATACACACCATCCTGACATAGGAATATATCATCATTCCTTCATTGTCACAGGATCAAAATCCAAGAGCTCCCTCCCTAACAGTACAGTGGGTATACCTACACCACACACGGTGTAGCAGTTCAAGAAAGAGTCTCATCATTGCCATCTCAAGGGCAATTAATAATGGGAATGATTCCCACATTCCACGAACAAATAAAAATCATGCCACTGCCTGCTCAACAAGGACTTCTATCATTGTGTCACTAAATCTAAGTGCTCCCTGTAGCAGCAAACATTTTTAGAGAGTGAAAGGACATCCCGCTACAAATGGAGCTGGGCCCAGTGGAAATCTTGCCATCTGAGTGGATAGGCTACACATCATCACGAGAAATATGTGGGCAGACCACCAATGAAATTCAGTGAGACCCAGCCATCAAAATAGTTTAAGCCACTTGCTGATAATATCAGGTGGGTGTCCCAAACGCCCCAACTAATCTTTGCCCACAGTGAGATTTGGCCCCATATTATCAATAAATTAGCATGAATATTGCATCAATCAATCTGTAAAAATACTCTTAAATTCATTGCTATATACAGTATGCTATTCATTACACTCACCAACCACTTCCTTTTTTTTAAGAATTCTTCTATAATTGTCCATCACATGCCACTGTGTCCTTTGTTCTGATCCCCGTGGCGATCAACAAACAAATTTACTGAACAACCCTAATGAAAAAAAACAATGGACACGATTTCACTTTTATAACTTGTACTTTAACAATCAAACCAAAATCAACATAAATTAAACATGAATTAACAAGCAAATTGTGCTCAATATTAATTATAAAGTACACATTAAGTAGCAGATACAACAAAGATAGATTGCACAAATATACTGGGCAGTCTACTCAACATACGTGACACCAATTTTAGCAAAAGTCCTTCAAGTCTCTAATCTCCCTTGGGTAGAATTCCAGCTCCTTTTCTTCAAAGATTTAGCTACTGATTCTCATCTGACAGCAGCTCCCAACCAACCTGAGTTCCATGGGCACGGTCTTCATCAAAATGGTACGCTTCTCCAGAACCTCCTGAGTTTTGCTCACGACAGTCTTGATGGTGTAGATCCACCATATTACCTTTGTCCCAACTCTCAACCCTGTGCACTGTATGGCCAAGTAAATGTCTTTGAGTAACCAAAGCAGCTTCAGCAACATTGTATTTCCCTGTTACCAGCTCCTGGATCCAGCCTTTATTTTCTTCAGCATACTTGCAGTGCACCACTGGGTGATGGGTGCTCAGGTGGCTTTCTGTATTTTATCTGATTTCAGCCAATTTCAGTTTCCCTTTCCATTAGAGTCTGACTCAAAAAAATACAACCTTGGAAACCAGGCTAGGTGCATCCAACAGAACATTCGACAAGTCATCTTCTTAGGCAACAGTTTGCACACGCTTCCCCATTGGTCCCTCAAACCACCAGATTCCTTCACAAATGTAACAGTAACTTTGTATTGACATGTGTGACATATTTTAAGTGAGTGTAGAGACATGCTTCTCCCAAATGGAAAGTAATAATCCACGTTTCACATTTTAGGAATTAGGATGCAAGCTGAATCTAAGCTGTGTTCACCTTTAACGAATGCTCATTTTTCTGTCTTTTGTTCCTAACATTATAGGTTCATCAAATCCAGATGTTATTAAGATCTCCTCTCTCCTGGACCTTAATTCTAAATTGGAAGGGTACTACAGGAAGGGATATGTTGTTGCCACCATCCACCCTACAATTCTTTCTGTGGGGCAAAGGAAACGATCTCCATTGAGTTACATCTATAGAGTTATATTGACTAAAATGAGATCAGGGTAAGTTAAATTCATAGCTGTAAGTTTTTTTGTTAAACCATGAATTGAGAAGCGTAATTAAGAGGTCTGTATTGAAAAATGTAAGTGCTTCATGTTAGATAGTTGCAATAATTGTCATGTTGTTTGAAGCAGCTATTATTATAGTGAAACTAAAAAGTAGAAATCCAATTCTAATTCCAGGAGGACAGCTCTGAAGACTTTTTAACAATTTAATTGCTGTGATTGTTAGAACTTAATTGTGGTTAGCAATTTCTTTTAAAATTTGAGATTGCCAGATAGATTTATAATGTATTTTTTTAAAGATTTCTTTCACAGTATACTCTCCTTGATCATTTCAATTTGAAGAAGGTTGTTTTATAATTACTTACTCCACATTGGCCTGAATCTTATTAAAATTCCATGTGCTATGCACATTGCCGCTGCCCGCAAAGAATTTCCTGGCCCGACACTACTGGCCATTTCTTTCAGGATCTTCCGATCACAGCTGAAGGAGAAATGTGCAGTGCAGCACCTCCCGGATATTTCATCGGATCACAGCAGAGTTGGGGGGGAGGGGGTGGTGGTGGGAAGGGAGGACACGCCCCCTTAATCCATCACTAGTTGCCATTTTTTGCTAAGTATTTAAAGGCACAGTCTTTTAATGAATGAGTTTGGATGAGTGAATGGATGAGGTGGGTAGGCGGGTGAGTGGGTAGTTGGGCTGGGGCTTTGTTGGGTGGTTGTGGCATGGTCAGGGCTGGTTGGTTGGTCAGGGGGTGTAGTTGGGTAGGAAGTCTGGTGGTCAGGTGGAAAGTTGGATGGTTGATGGATTGTCAGGTCAGGATGGTTGTGGGTAGTCAGACGGTCAGGGGTAGTCAGGTCAGGTTGGGGGTGTGGTCAGGTGGTCAGGGATGTATTCGGGTGGTGGGATAGCTGGGTCTGGTCGGCGATGTAGTCAGGTGTTTGGGGAATAGTCAGGTGATCAGGAGGTTGCTTGGGGTGATCAGTTGTGGAGTTACCCAGGTGCTAGAGACTATGTTTAACTGCCTAACATTTCCTGGCTAAATATCAAGGTAAGTATCTCGGATCTGTCCCAAGTCTCCAACTCTCACTCAGAGTCAGAGATATTCACGCAAGGTCCTGGGCAGCAGAAGAATTGCTCATCGGAAGTTTAAACTTCCCAGACAATCCCCACGTATGTCTGCGTGTCAGGATTTCCACAGGTCCTGATGTGCATCTTCTATCATATGTCCGTTTCTGACGATCTGGATATCAGAAGATTTGGGCAATAATTTTTTTTGAAAACTAATTGGCCAGGACATCTTTATACTGTATTACCTGGAAAAACTCAGCAGGTCTGGCAGCATCGGCGGAGAAGAAAAGAGTTGACGTTTCGAGTCCTCATGACCCTTCGACAGAACTTGAGTTCGAGTCCAGGAAAGAGCTGAAATATAAGCTGGTTTAAGGTGTGTGTGTGGGGGGCGGAGAGATAGAGAGACAGAGAGGTGGAGGGGGTTGGTGTGGTTGTAGCGACAAACAAGCAGTGATAGAAGCAGATCATCAAAAGATGTCAACAACAATAGTACAATAGAACACATAGGTGTTAAAGATAAAGTTGGTGATATTATCTAAACGAATGTGCTAATTAAGAATGGATGGTAGGGCACTCAAGGTATAGCTCTAGTGGGTTTTTTTTTTTATTTTATATAATGGAAATAGGTGGGAAAAGGAAAATCTTTATAATTTATTGGGAAAAAAAAAAAGAGAAGGGGGAAACAGAAAGGGGGTGGGGATGGGGGAGGGGACTCACGACCTAAAGTTGTTGAATTCAATATTCAGTCCGGAAGGCTGTAAAGTCCCTAGTCGGAAGATGAGGTGTTGTTCCTCCAGTTTGCGTTGGGCTTCACTGGAACAATGCAGCAAGCCAAGGACAGACATGTGGGCAAGAGAGCAGGGTGGAGTGTTAAAATGGCAAGCGACAGGGAGGTTTGGGTCATTCTTGCGGACAGACCGCAGGTGTTCTGCAAAGCGGTCGCCCAGTTTACGTTTGGTCTCTCCAATGTAGAGGAGACCACATTGGGAGCAACGAATGCAGTAGACTAAGTTGGGGGAAATGCAAGTGAAATGCTGCTTCACTTGAAAGGAGTGTTTGGGTCCTTGGACGGTGAGGAGAGAGGAAGTGAAGGGGCAGGTGTTGCATCTTTTGCGTGGGCAAGGGGTTGTGCCATAGGAGGGGGTTGAGGAGTAGGGGGTGATGGAGGAGTGGACCAGGGTGTCCCGGAGGGAGCGATCCCTACGGAATGCCGATAAGGGGGGTGAAGGGAAGATGTGTTTGGTAGTGGCATCATGCTGGAGTTGGCGGAAATGGCGGAGGATGATCCTTTGAATGCGGAGGCTGGTGGGGTGATAAGTGAGGACAAGGGGGACCCTATCATGTTTCTGGGAGGGAGGAGAAGGAGTGAGGGCGGATGCGCGGGAGATGGGCCGGACACGGTTGAGGGCCCTGTCAACGACCGTGGGTGGAAAACCTCGGTTAAGGAAGAAGGAGGACATGTCAGAGGAACTGTTTTTGAATGTAGCATCATCGGAACAGATGCGACGGAGGCGAAGGAACTGAGAGAATGGGATGGAGTCCTTACAGGAAGTGGGGTGTGAGGAGCTGTAGTCGAGATAGCTGTGGGTGTCGGTGGGTTTGTAATGGATATTGGTGGACAGTCTATCACCAGAGATTGAGACAGAGAGGTCAAGGAAGGGAAGGGAAGTGTCAGAGATGGACCACGTGAAAATGATGGAGGGGTGGAGATTGGAAGCAAAATTAATAAATTTTTCCAAGTCCTGACGAGAGCATGAAGCAGCACCGAAATAATCATCGATGTACCGGAGAAAGAGTTGTGGAAGGGGGCCGGAGTAGGACTGCAACAAGGAATGTTCCACATACCCCATAAAGAGACAGGCATAGCTGGGGCCCATGCGGGTACCCATAGCCACACCTTTTATTTGGAGGAAGTGAGAGGAGTTGAAGGAGAAATTGTTCAGCGTGAGAACAAGTTCAGCCAGACGGAGGAGAGTAGTGGTGGATGGGGATTGTTTCACTTGAAAGGAGTGTTTGGGTCCTTGGACGGTGAGGAGAGAGGAAGTGAAGGGGCAGGTGTTGCATCTTTTGCGTGGGCAAGGGGTTGTGCCATAGGAGGGGGTTGAGGAGTAGGGGGTGATGGAGGAGTGGACCAGGGTGTCCCGGAGGGAGCGATCCCTACGGAATGCCGATAAGGGCATCCACCACTACTCTCCTCCGTCTGGCTGAACTTGTTCTCACGCTGAACAATTTCTCCTTCAACTCCTCTCACTTCCTCCAAATAAAAGGTGTGGCTATGGGTACCCGCATGGGCCCCAGCTATGCCTGTCTCTTTATGGGGTATGTGGAACATTCCTTGTTGCAGTCCTACTCCGGCCCCCTTCCACAACTCTTTCTCCGGTACATCGATGATTATTTCGGTGCTGCTTCATGCTCTCGTCAGGACTTGGAAAAATTTATTAATCTTGCTTCCAATCTCCACCCCTCCATCATTTTCACGTGGTCCATCTCTGACACTTCCCTTCCCTTCCTTGACCTCTCTGTCTCAATCTCTGGTGATAGACTGTCCACCAATATCCATTACAAACCCACCGACACCCACAGCTATCTCGACTACAGCTCCTCACACCCCACTTCCTGTAAGGACTCCATCCCATTCTCTCAGTTCCTTCGCCTCCGTCGCATCTGTTCCGATGATGCTACATTCAAAAACAGTTCCTCTGACATGTCCTCCTTCTTCCTTAACCGAGGTTTTCCACCCACGGTCGTTGACAGGGCCCTCAACCGTGTCCGGCCCATCTCCCGCGCATCCGCCCTCACTCCTTCTCCTCCCTCCCAGAAACATGATAGGGTCCCCCTTGTCCTCACTTATCACCCCACCAGCCTCCGCATTCAAAGGATCATCCTCCGCCATTTCCGCCAACTCCAGCATGATGCCACTACCAAACACATCTTCCCTTCACCCCCCTTATCGGCATTCCGTAGGGATCGCTCCCTCCGGGACACCCTGGTCCACTCCTCCATCACCCCCTACTCCTCAACCCCCTCCTATGGCACAACCCCTTGCCCACGCAAAAGATGCAACACCTGCCCCTTCACTTCCTCTCTCCTCACCGTCCAAGGACCCAAACACTCCTTTCAAGTGAAGCAGCATTTCACTTGCATTTCCCCCAACTTAGTCTACTGCATTCGTTGCTCCCAATGTGGTCTCCTCTACATTGGAGAGACCAAACGTAAACTGGGCGACCGCTTTGCAGAACACCTGCGGTCTGTCCGCAAGAATGACCCAAACCTCCCTGTCGCTTGCCATTTTAACACTCCACCCTGCTCTCTTGCCCACATGTCTGTCCTTGGCTTGCTGCATTGTTCCAGTGAAGCCCAACGCAAACTGGAGGAACAACACCTCATCTTCCGACTAGGGACTTTACAGCCTTCCGGACTGAATATTGAATTCAACAACTTTAGGTCGTGAGTCCCCTCCCCCATCCCCACCCCCTTTCTGTTTCCCCCTTCTCTTTTTTTTTCCCAATAAATTATAAAGATTTTCCTTTTCCCACCTATTTCCATTATATAAAATAAAAAAAAACCCACTAGAGCTATACCTTGAGTGCCCTACCATCCATTCTTAATTAGCACATTCGTTTAGATAATATCACCAACTTTATCTTTAACACCTATGTGTTCTATTGTACTATTGTTGTTGACATCTTTTGATGATCTGCTTCTATCACTGCTTGTTTGTCGCTACAACCACACCAACCCCCTCCACCTCTCTGTCTCTCTATCTCTCCGCCCCCCACACACACACCTTAAACCAGCTTATATTTCAGCTCTTTCCTGGACTCGAACTCAAGTTCTGTCGAAGGGTCATGAGGACTCGAAACGTCAACTCTTTTCTTCTCCGCCGATGCTGCCAGACCTGCTGAGTTTTTCCAGGTAATTCTGTTTTTGTTTTGGATTTCCAGCATCCGCAGTTTTTTTGTTTTTACATCTTTATACTGTGTTCCCTTGGTAATATAACAAGTATATCTTTACTTTTAATTAATTTTGAGTTTAATAGGACAGTATATAGTCACATGTACTAAAACAACTGGACATAGCAAATCTACCTGTATATATATTCACTAGTTGATGATCAATGGTGTTGCACACAGGAAATCAAAATTAAGTGTAATCTTCAAATGAAGTGGGTTTCAAGGGCAAGTGATGATTGGACTAGGGTATGCAGATGTAATTAATTCCAATTTCTGAATCATACATTGTATTCTTCTTCCAACATTTCCATTACAAATTCTTAAGTGCAAATTTATGTCATTGTAAATTTGTCACAGTAATTACTGATTCCTGCCAGTAATGGCACTTCATCCATCTGCTTCTCCTTCATTTCTGACCTTCTGCCTTGTCATTTATCCCTAAATCTCTTTTCCACCATGTACTTTCCTATTGTCATCTCATAATCCCTGTTCTCCTTTTTCCCCTTCCCCTGGCTTCTTTTTACCCTCCTTTCTCAAACCAATTCCTGCCTCCCTAAGATCTTAATCACACTTCCAGTCCTACTGTGCCCTCTATGAGCCTTCCACGCTTGATAAACTTGGTAGAAGCTGGCCAAGTAGGCCAAAGCCGGATGCAAAGCTGTAAGTCGGTAGTTCGAGTTGGACAAAGATACAGATGGAGTTTGAAGTCATATCAGCAGGATGAAGCAACAGAGGATGTTTGTGTTGGAGGTTGGAGGGTGGGGGTGTGGTGGGGACAGGATCACCCGGCCTGTAAGAATTAGCTCTGTAAATGCTTTCCTAGTGAAGAGAGGGGCCAATTAAACAGGTCACATCTGAGGTTAGGGTTTGAAGAATGGTGCATCAAACAAGAACATCTGTCAAACAGCACAAAAAAGCTGAAGCAGCACAAGATAAAGCTATTAGGCTGGATTAAAACAAGTCAGGAGCAGATGTAAAAGAATAAAACCAATCTATCTGACAAGAAAAGTCAGTTTCTTTCTCCAAAGATACTGCCTGGCCTGCTAAATGCTTTCGTCATACGCTGTATTTTTTTCAGATTTCCAGAATCTACGATATTTTATTTTGTTTTTGTGTAAATAGGAAGTGCTGATGGACATATGGGCCAGAATTTTACGTTGGGCATGTGGGCGACGCCTGACATGCCCGAGCATAATATGACACGCGATGATGTCGGGCATGCGTCCCTACGTCACCACACACCCTCGCGATATTCCACTAGGTGGGTGCACGATAAACACAGAGGCGCGCCCGCCATTAATTAACGGGCCAGTTAAGGCCCTTGAGACACCAATTGTCTCGGAGTTTACGTAGCCCCTGCGATTTTCAGGCCATCGTACGGGTGCAATCAGCAGGCGGGTAGGCCACATTTTCAAAAACCTCATCCACGGGCAGGATAAGCGGGGTGAGTGGGTTTGCTAATGCGAGTTGTTTGAACTTTAGTTTATAAATTGCTGCTGTTGCTTGCTTGTGTGAACAGGACAACTTCGTTTTGCTTCAGAGCTGCTTTGACAGAAATAAGAGGCTTCAGTTCAGGACTCCAGAGGAGTCATACCACTTGGGTCCTTCCAGGTATCAGACAGCCTTCCCTTACCCTAGGAATGGGGATTGTGGTCTCCGCTAGAGGCACCTCCTCTGAGGAGGAAGAGAAGGCCAAAAGGGGGAGGAGGCCAGGTGTCCCTATTCAGCCTCCAGGGGAGCCACCTGTGGGAGAACGGATGCAGGCACAAAGGGTGCAGGGCCAACAGGAAGTCCAAGGTGGAAGGCACTGCAGAAGACACCACTATCCTGCTGCCAGGGTTTACAGGTGGCGATGCAGCTACCTCAATGTGTCTGAGGCACAATACCGAAGGAGGGTCTGTTCAGGTATGCATTGACTTTCATTCACTACCACATGGACAAGGCCAGCCAGACACAGTGAGCCAGAGGCTTCGCAGCCATTGCTGGCTTCCCCCGCATCCAGGGTGCAATAGGCTGCACACGTGGCTATCAAGGCGCCAGCAGGTGAGCCCGGTGCCTTCGCTAACAGGAAGGGCTTCCACTCCATGAACGTGCAGATAGTGTGTGACCACAGGATGCTGATTCTGCAAGTTTGTGCAAGGTACCCAGTCATTTCCCATGATGCTTACATCCTGAGACACTCCCAGGTGGAGAGGCTCTTCAGTACTCCAGCCCGACTGGATGGATGGCTGCTGGGTGTAGGTGACAAGGGCTATCCGCTCAAAAGGTGGCTCGTGACGCCTCTCTGACATCCAAGAACAGAGGCCGATCAGCGGTACAATAGGAGCCATGCCTCCACGAGGGCTGTGGTGGATAGAGAGCCATAGGTTTTCTCAAGGTAGGCTTCTGAAGCCTGGACCATTTGGGAGCGCATGGCAATACCCCCCCAGATCGTGTGTCACTGATAGTGGTTGCATGCTGCGCTCTCCACAATCTGGCACTGGAAAGGTGGGATGCAGTGGAGGAAGAAGATGTTGACGCAGCTGCTCTAGCAGCAGATGATGAGTCCAGTAGTGAGTCTGAGGATAAGCATGCTCAGGAGAACACTGAGGGGATAGACGTTGACCTGGGCAGCTTCTAGGGAGGCAGGGACACCTGGGCCACTTTGATCCAATGCTCCTTCAGCTAGCCTACCAAATAGGAACCACAACCACCACATGCCAGGGCTGCAGGCTCCATTCTCAATACCTGACAGGGACATTTGCTTGGTGAACAACATGCACTATGTGCCATTTAGTAAAGTTCAGTGACAAACAAGTCACTCATAACATCATGGGTTACCCTGCACCTGGAGAACTAATGAAGCATCCAGCGGCTTGTTGAACACAAACACATTTAATGATGTGGTGCCTGGTATACATAATACAAATGAAATTGAAAAGTATTATCCATCACACCAAATAACTTTTAAAGTAAAAGTGGGGGAAAAGATATCACCAGAGATAAGCCTGTGTTGTGCTTAATGTGCTTTAAGTTTTTGCTTGAGGGTGCTACGTCTAGGTGCTCCACCCTCGCTGGCACCGGCATTAGAGACAGCCTGCTCACTCTGCTGTCCTGTTGGCCTTGATGAACTTGGCGGGGGTCCTCTAGCCCGTGGAGCCTGTGCTGGCCCCAACTGGGAGGGAGCGGCAGGTGCCACGGCCGGCATCTCCCGAGTTGCTGCAGCCTCATCGGATGCCACGCTCACTGGCAGAGGGGCAGAGGAACTGCTACCGTCATCTGGAGCGCCCTGAGAGGAGCCCACAGAGACAACTTGAGGCCGCTTTGGATCTCCCTGCTCACCATTAATGGATGGGCACTTGTTGGGATACTGGGTGCCCAATCCATCTCCCACATTGACAGTGACCACCTGAGGTCATTGCTGGTCTGAGGGCTTGCAGATCCGAGCACATCCCCAGGAAGCCCTGAATCAGTTCCTGGAGGAACCTCTCCATGACAGTCGTCACTCTCTCCATGGAGGAGGCAGTGCGCTTGGCCATGAGGATCATTGCACTGATCGTGCTCCACAATGGAGACCACGGCATGCATTCCCTCATGTATCCCCGCCAGATCCTCCCACATACCCTGCTGGACTTCCCCAGTGTCTGCTGCCTCAGGGATGACTCGAGAGGCCCATCATCAACCACCAACTGAGCATGTTTCTGGTCCCCAACAGTCCTTCAACTGCCAGCGCCCTGGGCACTCTCTGCCTCCGCCTGCACCTCAAGCGAGTGTGAAGTGCTCTCACCGATTTGCACCAAGATACTAGCCGCTGATGTAATGCCAACCAAGATGCTGGTATCTGCGCTGGTGCCTGCTTGCCTGAACGAGTGTGACGCAGGTGCGATTCCATGGTTGCTGTCCTCTGGGGTTAGTGGTGGGTCTTCAGGTTCCTAACCCAGTGGGCTGCTGGGTGAGCCTGAAAGGAAGAACAAGGACATGTCTTTAGTTGAAGTCATTACACTGTTACTGTGCATGCCTGGCACCCGGATCAGGGTGCCCTGTCTTACCGTTATCAATGGGGATTCCGTATTCGAGGCTCACATCAATGCAGAGACTACTGTGGAAAGGTTGCTATTACAGACAATTTGACCTCAGTGCACTGCACTCTTACCTCCCTGTGGCACCCCAAACTCACCGCTGCCGATTGACCTAGGTGCATGGTGCCTCTCCAGCTCCAGGGCCTCCTGCTCATATCAAGTTAGTGTGAGTAGGTGGCGTGGTCCTCTGCCAGTCCACAATGTCTTGGCATTATTATGGGATGTCTTCTCCTGAAAGGAGAGAGGAGCATTGATTAGTCCACCCTGTACCTGCATTGCCTTTGCAGCCTGGCCAACCCCACCTGAGGGAGTCCTCGCATGACTCAGCTGATTCTTGACCCTGGGGCCACAAGGCACTCATTCCAAGCAGCCAGGGCTCAACCTGTTGGCCAGATGCTGCCTCGTTGACATTTGCCACTCACACTCTAAGACTTTTGAGGTCCAAGACGGGGGGCTGATGGGTGGGCTGCTCCTAACTGCTGTGCGAAGTGACTTATGCCAACATGGTACTCACCCTTCCCGATCTCAGGAGATCTTTGAAACTCTTCCGGCGTGTGACACCCATGTGCGCCTCGCCACACCACGGAAGCTCACCCTGGATGCCACCAGGCATTTTTGGTGAGGTGGGGGGCCTACTTCCTCCGTCCCTGGGGACAAGGATCTGTTTCCATGCTGCCACCTCCTCCAGGAGGGCAGCGAGACACTCATCAGAAAAACACAGGACCAATTGCCCTGCCGACCTGCCTCCACCTGCCGTGTTTTGCACTTAGGTGCTCCATACCGAGGTTCCTCCGAGTCACTGGCAGCCTTCGCATGGCTGCTGCTGCGGCCACTTTTGAATCAGCTGCCGGGTTGCTATTGGACCCAATGGACGTTGAGCTCCTCCCGCCCCTTCTCGCTGTTGCTACTGTTGCGTCTGACACTGGGCAGGCCTTAATTTGCCCGCCAGTGTAAAATTGCAGTGTGGTGCGGAGCTGGTTGCGGGCAGCGGTCGGCTTCCCGACCTTCCCTACCCACTCCCGCTGAGCCCACACGCCGACCATAAAATTCTGGCCATGGTTTTAATATATTATAGATAGATACTAAAAGAAGACTATATGCACATATTTCTGGTTGGTGAACATTTACTTCCTTTGGCTGTTATGTATCCTGTCACAGTCACACTTTTGCGATACTATTCCCGTTGTGCTGTCTATCACATTTTCTATTACTTTTCAATTAATTTACTTATCTCAAGTGCTGCAATACTTGGTCTCCAAATTTGGTGGTACTGTTGTTGACTTATCTTTGATACCTCCAATGTCTAACCTTGCTGGCAGTATTTCAGGAAATTCATGACTTCCAGGTTGTTTTTTAATCATTTACAGGATGTGAGTGTCATTGGCTTGGCCAGCAATTATTGCCCATCCCTAACTGCCCTTCAGGAGGTGGTGGTGAGCCACCTTCTTGAACCACTACAGTCCCTGTGTTGTAGGTACACCCACAGTGCTGTTAGGGAGGGAGTTCCAGGATTTTGGCCCAGCAACAGTGAAGGAACGGCAATACATTTCCAAGTCAGGATGGAGAATTTCCAGGTGGCGGTGTTCCTATGTATCTGTTGCCCTTGTCCTTCTAGATGGTAGCGGTTGTGGGTTTGGAAGGAGCTGTCTAAGTAGCCTTGGTGAGTTTCTGCAGTGCATCTTGTCGATGGTACACACTACTGCCACTGTTTGTCGGTGGTGGAGGGAGTAAATGTTTGTGGAAGGGATGCCAATCAAGCGGGCTACTTTGTCCTGGATGGTGTCAAGCTTCGAGTGTTGTTGGAGCTGCACTCATCCAGGCAAGTGGAAAGTATTCCATCACACTTTGTAGATATCATATTTATGTGCCTAGTCCAGTTCAGTTCCTGGTCAATAGTAACCCCAGGATGCTGATAGCGGGGGATTCAGTGATGGTAATCCAACTGAATGTCAAAGAGTGATGCTTAGATTCTCTCTTGCTGGAGATGGTCATTGCCAGGCACTTGTGTGGCACAAATGTTACTTGCCATTTGTCAACCAAAGCCTGGATATTGTCCAGGTATTGCTGGATTTGGACATTGACTGCTTCAGTATCTGAGGAGTCGCAAATGGTGCTGAACATTGTGCAATCATCAGCAAACATCCCCACTTCTGACCTTATGATAGAAGGAAGGTCACTGATGAAGGAGCTGAAAATGCTTGAGCCTAGGACACTACCCTGAGGAACTCCTGCAGTGATGTCCTGGAACTGAGATGATTGAACTCCAGCAGCCATAACCATCTTCCCTTGTGCTTGGTATGACTCAAACCAGCGGAGAGTTTTCCTCCTGATTCCCACTGACTCCAGTTTTGCTAGGGTTCCTTGATGCCACACTTAGTCAAATGTGGCCTTGCTGTCAAGGGCAGTCACCCTCACCTCGCTTCTGGAGTTTAGCTCTTTTGTTCATATTGAACCAAGGCTGTAATGAGGTCAGAAGCTGAGTGATCCTGGTGGAACCCAAGTGTCAGTGAGCAGATTATTGCTAGGCAAGTGCTGCTTGATTGCATTGTTGAGGACCCCTTCCATCACTTTACTGATGATCGAGAGTATACTGTTGAGTGGTAATTGGCCGGGTTGGATTTGTCCTGCTTGTTGTGTACAGGAGATACCTGGGCAATTTTCCACATAGCCGGGAAGTTGCCAGTGTTATGGCTGTACTGGAACAGCTTGGCTAGGGGCACAGCAAGTTCTGGAGCACAAGTCTTAAGTACTATTGCCAAAATATTGTCAGGGCCTATAGCCTTAGCAGTACCCAGTACCTTCAGCCATTTCTTGATACCATGTGGAGTGAATCCAGTTGGCTGATGACTGGCATCTGTGATGCCGGAGTCCTCCGGAGGAGACCAAGTTGGATCATCTACTCAGCACTTCTGGCTGAAGATTGTTGTGAATGCGTCATCCTTATCTTTTGCATTGATGTGCTGGGCTCCTCCATCATTAGGAATGGGGATATTTTTGGAGGCTCCTCCTCCAGTGAGTTGTTTAATTGTCCACCACTATTCTCATCAGGATGTGACAGGACTGCAGAGCTTAGATCTGATCCATTAGTTATGGAATCACTTAGCTCTGTCTATCACTTGCTGGCTATGTGGTTTGACTCCTGTGTTGTAGCTTCACCAGGGTGGAGTACATCTTTAAAATCTATATTTTTTTAAAAGACTAGATTTAATTTGAATTTAACTACAATAGCTTTTTTGTTGCAACTTTCTTCCACCCCACCACCATTCACTTCTACTGCTTGCCTGCTGTTCTTTGTCACTGCCCACCATTATGCCTGTTCCCACCACAAGCTATTTCCTTATAGATATTTTCAGTTGCTCCCGTCTTTGGTTTCAGGATTCATAGTTGTGATTCCACCCCGCTTCCCATCCCCATTTTGCTCCCTCTGCCAGTCTCTACCTGCTATATCATTTTCATTGCTCTGTCAATTTAATGGAATTTATCTTGAAAATGGTTGTAATGCTGCAGCCTATTTATAGCACTAAGGAAACCAGCTAGTGGGAGGGATGAGGAGAATGGGAAAAAAGAGATGGAGAGGGAAGGGGGCATGAAATGGAGAGTCGGTAACATGAATGCAAGAGAAGGGTGAAAGCCTTGTTTTTTTAACATACAGTAAACATTTCAAAAACAGTTTCCTAATTTAGTGCAGTATTGTCCAAAAGAAATTGTTGACTAGCCACAGGTGTGATTACAGTGACCACAATTTAGTCACTGGCACTAATTTCTGTAGAAAACACTTTATACATATTACAGGCCAATGGACCTTTTGTGTGCATGTATTTGTACGACAGATAATAAAATGTTGGCACTAAATTTAATTTAGTAGGCTTAACAGCACACAGAACAGCCAGAATCCATTTAAAAACATTGACAGTTCAGAATTTGCAGTTGTAATAACAACAGTACTATCAGCACTCACCATCATTGCTGTGTAAAACTGACAGCAGCTTCTGGTATCCACCCACGGGGCATAATTTTATGCTGATCAAGCAGGCGTACATCCAACCCGATCCAGTGTGAAATTGTGCGAAATGACGTCAGGTGAGCGTCCCAATGTATCCCATACTCGCATGATATTTCAGTCGGTAGGCGCATGCAAAAGTTGGAAGCGCGCCCACCAACAATTAAGAGGCCAATTAAGGTCCTTAACGACGCAATTGTCTTTAATTTTACATTGCCCGTCCAAACCTTACAGTTGGCAGACAGGTGAATTGGCTAGGCGGCCTTTACATTTTTCATGAAACCTCATCCAAGGGCGGGATGAGGTTTCCATGATGAAATAAAATTAAAATAAAAATCGGTGGACAGCATTTTCATCATGTATATTTTCAGGTGCTTGATTGGGATCCTTGGACAATATTTTTTCTGCTTTTCAAAATTTTATTTTTGATTTTTCAGGCCTTCAGTTCCCTGAGGCAGCACTCTGTCTTCAGGGAGCTTTCTGTCAGTGCTGGCCCGTGCCCACATTGACGTCAGCGCCCACCCCCCTCATGCCTCCACACCGGCAACGCTGTGCTTCTCAGCGCGTGTTTCACGCCAGCTGGCCGTTAATTGCCAGCCAGCATGAATTCGCAGTGGGGGGGGGGTGCCAATCGCAGTTGGCGATCTGTTCCCCGGGTGATCTCAGGCCCGCCAATCGTGCCCGCCCACTGACTTAAAAATTCTGCCAATGCAATTAAATGTGGAAATCTGGAATTTGCTGTCAGTGATACTGATTCTTCCATAGGTTGTACTATTACAGTCTTTGCCAATGTGAAATCAACACAAATCGGTGATTTGACATGAGCTTCAACTTTTCACACATTATCCTTGCTGTAAAAATCATTCAAAATGTTAATCCTTGTTGAATGAAGTGTAACTGAATTTTTAGTGGTGTATTAAGTCATAATTACACTTGAACAACTTTGCTGTCCCTGAAAAATTAATTTTATAAGTATGGAGTGTGATATCATTTTCAAATTACATTAACTTTAAAATAATATTTTATTCTTTAAGATTCATGTATTATATTTCAGCTTCTGCCTTAACCTCCATGTATAAATCCTAATCTTTATTTTGCTTTCTGGAAAATGAAATGTAATTGTAACTTCCTGATTCACTGTCTGAGAATTTTTCAATCTGATTGCTTGATCAGTCTCCTTCATTACTTCACTGTTGCTGGATGCCATAATTCTTCAGGTGCTAGTTTCAAAGTCATGTTGGAATAGAGGAAATCAGTGCACTAGAGCCTGCTAAATCCTTGTGGGCAGCTTTCTCTAAGTCAATGGCAAGTGCAGTCTCTCAACACCGACTGCAAATTCCGGGCCATATATTTGTGTAATCCTGCAGTACATTTCCACCAACAGGAGCTAAAATGCTGCAGTGGTTGCATCAGCCCACTGCAGGCATTATGACAAGAGACTGGTGGAATTTCAACTCCCCTAAACTTATTTTGCTCTTAATTCCGCTTAAATATTTTAATATTATAACAGTGTAACTTTAAGGCTAAAGAGTCTGAGTTTACAATAGGTAACTAGGAAAAAGTAAACTATTTGTTTTGATACTTTGTATAGAGAAAAGCAAATTGATCTGATCCAAAACTAAAAAAATGCTTAAACTGTTCTTCCATTTCATGGCACAATAACAATTCCTAAACAGAAACTAACTTGGATTGAAATATTTTATGGTTACATCAATTCTAACATGAACATTTAGTTGTTTCCTCCAAATATCTATAGGAATTCTTAATTCTTATGAAGTTAAAAACATTCATTATTCTTATATGGTTTCTGTTTATTTTACTTCGATACAGTATAAAGAAGTCAGAACAAGGAGATCAAAGACACTGCAAGCTAGTTGTTGAAGAATGGTCTGTAAGCAATCAAACACTCTCCAGTGATATTGTGAAAGGACTGTTAGACAAGGTACCCTCTCATAATGCTCACTTAGTGAATCCTGTTGAGTCACTGTCAGAGTTGAGTCCACAAAGTTCATGCGTAGCAAATAATAAACGCTGTTTCGGTGAATCAGTTGTGTGTGTGCGTACACAATAGACAAGTAATAGATACTTTTTGAGTTGATCAATGAGATAATGGCCCAAAATTTCCGATCAGAGTCAGAAACCCTGTGTCCAATGCTGATCAGACAGAAAACTACCCACTTACTTGCCACACACCGTTTTTACGGCGCTAGCTGCCAGGCTCTGGTAAATTTTTAATGGCCCCAAGCTTCTCAGTTGTTAGTGAATGGGTGGGTGAATAGGTGAGCATGTAGATCTGGAAGTGGGTAGGTGGGTGAAGTAAGTGGGTAAGTGGATAAGGTGGTAGGTGAGTAGGGTAGCAGCTGGGCATGGTGGGTCAGTTGGTGGGTCGGATCAGCGGGGTTTATCAGGACTGGGGCTAGTCCGGTCAGGTTGGTGGGGGGGAGTCCGGGTGTCATGGGGGAAGCCTGGGGGTCAGGAAGTAGAGTCGGGTGGTCGGGGTTAGTCAGGTCAAGGGTAGTCAAGGGGTTGAGGGGTGAGTCGTGGTGTCAGTTATATATTTACCCGGGATTTAGCCTACAATTTTTCTGTCTAAAATTTCTAGGTAACTATCCAAGAAAGTAAGCGGGAACTGTCTAAAGTGTCCGAATCTAATACAATTCTAATCCAATTGGAGGGTCCCAGGGAGCAGGGGAATTGCCCATCGGAAGTTCAAGCTTCCCAGGCAATTTCTACAGAGTCATTATGTTGGGACTTATGCAGAATCCCGAAGCACATCTTGAGGGGTGGTCTCCTACGATCAGGAGACCAGAAGATCTGGGCCAATCTTTTCTTTTTGCTTGTTCTGGGTAACTTTAACATTTCAATCTTGGTGTTTACAATTGAGTCACTCTCACATATTATGGCCTATCTGAAATGTATCCACTGCATACATATCAGTAATAACTACTGGCTAGACAGACGTATTTTTCACAGTTGTAACCAGATCAGCAGTGCTTCACTTACATGAACAAAGTGACAACATTTCCTGATTGTTTGGGAGGCAGAAGTATATTGTTCAGATATAGGACATTGTAAGTTTAATACATTTGTCAGGTTTACCAGAACAAACCCTTTCTAAAATGCACACTAAATTCCGATAGGAATGGCCACTGGCAAAAATATGAGCCCACCCTTCCCCCCCGACTCCTTCCTTGCATCCTGCCCACTTCTTTCCCACTCGACCTATCCCTCAGGAAATGAGAGAAGAACAGAGAATAAGACTGCAGCAGAGGAAAAGACTAATTAGGAAATACCTTGTACCAGAACACACAAACCACACAGTTTCTTCAGGGATAGATCAGAAAAGGTGTTCTTAAGGAGGCAGTGATTCAGTAAGGAGCCATGAAGAAACTCAGCCCCCTTCTTGGAGATGCATATCACACAATTACCTTAGGGCACTGTTCAGTACAATGGGAGTGCTGCACAACAATAGAGCACCGCCCTGAAATTCCTTGATGGTGACCTGTGATTTCTACCCATTGCCCTCCTCACATATGCTCCTTATGCACATTGCTGCCCAACAAGTTTTTAAAAATACAAGAATTTTTTTTTAATTTACAAAAATGCAATTTTTACTTCTGTGTTATTTACTTTTAGGTGAATGATTTAGCGAAGAAAGGAATGAAGTTTGTCGGATTTTTAAATCAACTCAGTTCCCAGTCAAAGGACTGCAATGGTACAAAATCATCAAGAGAACTAGATACAGATTTGGGACAGGATGTCTGCTTTAAATTGCCTGATCAAAGAAAGCATAATACTGATAATTATATAAAATGCAATGAGGGCACTTTGACCAGAAAGCCTGCTGAATTTGCAGTAGAAAAAGAACACAGGTGCAATAAAGTCACTAATGTTTTAGAGAATGGGCCAGCCCCAGAGGAAGACCTTTTGCATGGGAGAGATAAAAGGATTGGAAACGAAAGCTGTCCTCCTGTTCAACCAAAGGAAGGTTTGTCTTATTTATCATTTTTTTAAAAATCACTTTTCTTTCATAAGTATCTATTCTGTAGTTAAAAGTGGAGCTTATTTACAAGTTACATGTTCATGGTAATCAGATACTCAAATGTAGAAAGTCCTAAGTTTACCCCAATGGTCCACAATGACTTTGCAACCCCCATGGCAGTCTCCTACCTGCAAGCGTCAAGGTCACTGTTTATGCTCCCTGGTCAATCCAGGGCTACAGACCTAGGTGACATCTCGCATTTGGCTCACCACATAATCAAACAAGTCACGGATGCCCTATTCTGGAGTCCTGCGGGCTAAACCCATTTTGAGAGAGATAGGCCTGCACAGGCACAGAGGGCATTGGTCTTTGCTGCCATCAATGGATTCCCACAGGTCGGGGGGGTTACCAATTGTACACATGGAGCTATCAAGGCACCGACAGACTGGCCAGCCAGATTCCTGAGCAGAAAAGACTTCCACTAACAAAATGTTCAGCTGGCCTATGACCACAGGAGGTGCATCTTGCAGGCAGTGCTTGGTTCCTGGGCATCTGTCATGTTTCCTCCATCCTCTGAGAGTCCCCGGTGTTGCAACTCTTCAGGCCAACATCCAGACTCAATGGGTGGCTGCTGGGAGTTAAAGATTACCTTTTGAGAAGGTGGTTTTCCGACATCCATCCAGTATCCAGTGTTATGATGATAGGAATTGTGACTGAGTGAGATCAATCTGTAATTTCAGCACCTAACCAAACATATACTGAATTGTTTAAAAACAACTTTGTAAAGACAAGAAAAGACACTGGCTAAAGATGGCTGCCACCATCACCTGATGTCTGGTATTGTAAGTTGACTACTTTTCTAGAAATTTTCTATATTGATTACACGACAAATATGCCCTGACATGTTGCTCATGATATTTCACATCTGAAGGTGTCAAAGTCCACTTCAAAAGGAACTATTGAAAAGAATGGGACATAGCATTTGCATCTTTATAAGACTACCTCTCCAGTGGAGACCAAAAGTCTACCAGGACAATAGCTACCTGGAAAAGGGTCATCAAAATGGATAATGACTTTTTCAGAAGCTAATGACTCAGACATTACAAGACATCAAACAAGAGCCAGGTTCAGACATCATATAAACAAATCCTTTCTGAAATCATTGTGGGGAAGGAAGGTCATGTGACTAGTAAGCATGTTTGAAATCTCTTTATCCAGCTATTAATCTCTGAAGCAAGGGTAGTCCAGAGAAACTGCCAATAGAGAAGTAAAATAATTCTCTTCTCTCTTACTGCTCAAATTAAAGCCCTATCTCTTACAGTTTAAAAATCCAGCACAGAGATAGTGAATTTCCAACAAAAGGAACATCAGGAGCAAAACTCATTGAGTTCTGGAAAAATGAATTATGGATTAAAAAGAAAATTGTCTCTGGCAATTGCAGTTTAACATGGGCTTTGACTCAACCCTTGGAACCTGGAAAAATTGCAGCCAGTGTCCAGCAAAGAACTCATAAACGTGAATTCTCTTTTACCTTTTCAGTATTGATCTTTTAATTTGGCTAAGAAAGTAATTACCTCCAGTATAACTTGTAAAACTTTGCATGCTTGTGTATGTGTGAATGTGTGTTACGAAAATTCAAGAAGCGTATGTTTACCTTTTTAAAATATTTTGCTATCTTTACCTGGGTGGGTTTTTAACTCAATAAAAACTAACCCTTTTTGTTTAAAAGCCTCAAGAAAGCCTTTCAGACGTGTTACTTTACAATCAGCACATAAATGGATAAACACAGACTTTGAGAAAATTCCTTCATCCTCCTAAATTCACAAACAAACCTGTTATGGCCAGTCCTGGAGTGGTGAATTGGGGGGGGGGGGGTCAATTTTCATCCCTCCTTATGTGCCATAACACTAGACATAGGTCCAGAGAGGTGCTACCACCAAAACCATCTACTAACCTGTTCCTGCATTGAGCAGACCATTGACACCTTGATGATGTTGCCTTGACCAGGTAAGTGGTGCCCTCCATTATAAGCCAGCCAGAGTATGTTGTATTATGGTTGTTTTCTGTGCACTGCACAACCTAACTATACAAAGAGAATGAAGAGGAGAATCTGGAATGCCACTCTTCCTCGGAGGAGGAGGGGGAGGCAATCAGCAGGCTGGCATGAACGCAAGGCCACGCTAATTCAGAGCAGCTACTTCAGCACCATTTCACTTGCATGCTTCTCAGGCCCATGACAAATCACTGTAATTTTTGCATCAAAGTGAGAAGTTCTCCAGTGAGCACACACATCTGAATAATCTCATAGCCACTCAAAGACATTGAGAATAGGGTCTCCGCCACTACCATTGCCCCATATCACAGAGCATACAAATGCACCAAACCTAGAACCACCCTCCAAAAACCTTCATTTCACTTTCACAACCTTTAAAAGCACACAAGTCTGATTGAGATCATCTAAAATTATTATAGCTAGATAAATTAATGGCAAAGCAAACGGCCACTTCATCCAGGTGACCCATCAAGTGCAACTGATGGCATGACACCTAACACTCTCACACTCTTACGGGGTGCTCCCCTATGGCTGAACATAAGGTGGAGGCATCCAGCTCTGTTGGCTCTGCATTCCACCGAGATGCCCATGGCTTCAGTCCTCATCATGGAGCACCCATAGGCGTCTGCCAGAACCTTGCAACAGGATGATTCCAGAGTCAGAAGGATCAAGGAGGTGATGTATGAAGCTGGTGCCCCCGAGGGGGGCCCTCCTCAGCCTCTCTGACACCCTCAGCCCTTTCATGATGCTTTTCCAAACTGGATTAAGCCGCTGGCTGGGATGCAGATGGCATCCACTCCATGCATTTCTGCCCCAACAGCAACACTGTCCATGTCAGCATGCTGCTCCTGCACCCACTCAGAATGATGCTGCGTATGGCTCTCCAAGAGGGTGACCATTCGCTCAATGCAGTTGCTCCATCCCTGAACCATGACAGAGCCATATCCAACGTTCAGGAATTTGTATGCCTCTGATGCTACACAAACACCCTCCTTGTCTGTGACACCTGAGGCCCAGCATCTTCGCTGAACAGAGCTTGGCTGTGCTTCTCCTCCATCCTCCGAGGGCTGCCCAAAGCTGACACTGTCTCACTCTCCTCCTCCTGTTCACTCGTGATGTGTAGTTCACCCTGTACTTCTCCTTCTGAGGTGATTGTGTCTGTGCGAGGGGATGGTATGGAGGTATGATGTGATGGTACAAGCTCCGCAGTGTGTCGACCCCCATTGAGGAGACTGGTGATGTCAGTGTAAGACCACTCTGCTCTACCTCCACTGCAGGCCAGGTGGTGATGAGATCATGGGCAACTCAGCAGGTGTATCAGCACAGCCAACCCACTAGCTGACAGTGATCAAAAAACCACAGCTTCCATTGGGCAGGAGTCTTCTCCATGCCCTTCACCTGAAGGTAATGCAATCAACTAACCCTGCTCTTCACAGCTTCAGTCTCACCATCATCAATGGTCTGTTGCAGTGGCACCTGCACATTGTCAAGCACCACCTCCTCCATTAGTGTCAGGTCGTGACAACTCAGAACACCACCACTGTTCGAGCCAAAATATGTCTGTTGTGTGCTTGCTTTTTCTGTAGGATGAGAGAGAATGATGTATGAGTAGCCTGGCCTCCCTCACCTATTCCAGCTTGACACTGATATAAGCTGTTGTGCTCCTCTGATCCAACTGGTCACTTGCTCTGGCAGCATTAGGGAGAACTATTGACACTGTGTATGCTGCTGCAGAGTTAGAGATCTGTCGACCAGGTGTTGCTTGCCACTCACCTTCCGAGAGCTTAACAGGTGATTGAGCTTCTTGTGACACTGGACCTACATCCTCCATGTGTTGGGTCTACTGCTGACCTCTGTGGTGACCTCCATCCAGGCCCTTTTGGTCTCTTAGTTAAGGCAGCTTTCCTCTGCTAGATGCCGAGAGGAGAATTTCTCACTTCTCAGAGGCTGCCTCATCAATGCCCCAAGAAGCATCAGAAAGTTTTGGAGCTGCCCATGCAGACCTGCCCCATGCCAGCACTGGCCTGTTCAGCACCCACCTGAGACATACCCTCAGTGAAAAATAAGCCCAGTCATGGCTTCTGCTCGTCTTTTCAAAGGGCCCTCCAAATCCATATCCAGCCACCGGCGCTGCTGATTGGGCATCAAACTTGCTCCCAGGTTGGTTACGTATTTTACATTTGAAAATAGCATCACATCACTGACGCTGACGTGGCGCAGCACTGGGACCCTGATTTGAAAATCCAG
This sequence comes from Carcharodon carcharias, assembly GCF_017639515.1. Classification (NCBI taxonomy): domain Eukaryota; kingdom Metazoa; phylum Chordata; class Chondrichthyes; order Lamniformes; family Lamnidae; genus Carcharodon; species Carcharodon carcharias. The sequence goes on along the minus strand of NC_054478.1, from coordinate 105,183,926 downwards.
TTCATAACCTCAGCAAGGGAGGAGTAGTGAAAAATTATGAAAAAATGCAGCTTTACTTACAAATATCATTTGTGTCCATCTTGTTCTATAGCAGAATCCATTCCAGTTTTCTAATCAATGGAAAATATTATTTCCACAGAAGTATTGCTTGAACAATACAATGTACCATTAAAGGCATTTGTTTCACAGGTCACATACTCGAGTACTAAAGCTTTGTGACGTTTGGCTACACTGTTTAACGTCTGTGATGAATTTGCTTACTTTGTCAATCAGGCTTCCAGTGAAGCTGCATTTTCTACAGGGTCAGATGCATCTCAGCTATCACTTAGAAACAACCAACTGACTCATGTTTTCTATTGACTGAACTGGTCAAAATAGGTAGCAACATGCTTTGGAGCATCAATATCTTAGAACTGGTGGATCCCATTTTCATTGGTCCATGCTGCTGAATTACCGATCTATGGTGCTGTGAAGCATTGTTGATCCAAGGCTAATGGAAGAGAATAGGGAGGGATTCCTAGTTTGCTGTTATATTTTGTCTTTTGGTTAAGTTTCGTTCAGAAGCAAGTCATCTGGCTGTCTTTTCCCACTTTAGAAAATTCACATTAAGGCAAATGAGATTTTTAGCCTCACAAAAGTGACAAAAAGAAATAAAAGTAATAATCTCAGGGAAAGAATACATTATTGGCTGGAATAATCTGAGCCCGCTGGCGTCGGGAATGCTCAGCGGTGTGAGCAGACAATATAGCGAGAAGGCCAAAAATTGGTTCGACAACGTAATGAAATCAGTTTGTGATCGCCCGCTCAGCTCGTTGATGGTGGCCACGTTTCCCAACATCAGACATTGGGAACCTCATTGTAATACATCAGCATATCATTATAAGGCCAGCCTGCCAGAATCATCCCCCTGCACCCCCACCCCCACTGGATTGTCCACCCATAATCACGCTGACGTGTTTCACAACAGCATATATAAGGTGTGCACTTGGCAGATTGCACATTGAGAGGAACTCGAAGATGAGTACTCAGTAAAGACGTGCAGCACTCAACTGAGTCACCTGTTGGACCTCAAGGTTGAGGTGCATTGGAGGCATAGGGTCAAGGGCTGCTCTGCAGTTGAGGTGACTTGGGGGTGGTGGCAAGGGCTGCCCTGCGATTGAGGTGACTTGGGGGTGGTGGCAAGAGCTGCCCTGCAGTTGAGGTGACTTGGAAGTGGGGGCAAGGGCTGGCCTATAGTTGAGGCAACTTGGAAGTGGGGCCAAGGACTGCCCTGTGGTTGAAGGTAGTGCACAAGCACATGCGGCTGTGGGGAGGGAAGCAGCTGTGCATTAGGGAAACCTTGTATAAAGTGACCATTTTTCTGCAGTTGAGACAGTTCTGGTGCAATGACATTGACCCGCGTGGAATTGGGCCTCAAGCTTATCTGTCCACTCAAGCAACGCAGAGGCATGAAACTGCTACCAAATGCTCCAGAGCTTTTCACCACTTGGGCACAAACTGCAAACTAATGAGTGTTTTAGTGGACTGCAGACCAGTTGGACAACTGGGCACGTTGTACAATCTCCTTGCTAAAGCTGGCTGTGGAGCAGTCACTGGTGGAGGTTCTCACAGCCCCTTGCAATGTCATCATCCTGCTTTGGACCAGTCTCCCCCATGGTTCAAGCTAACAGTGCAGCTATGCAGTGTAGGTTAGGAGAATGCTTGTGTCTGAGCTGAGAGCACAGCATGCAGTCCAAAGGGCATGGCTGCCACCAATCAGTCAGGTGGAGTGTGGTGGAGGTGGTCGAGATTTTAGGAAGCCATGCAGAGCACTAAATTCTGGCCATCCAAGTGGTGGCCAGCACTCTCCAGGATGCATTAAGGGGCCTTCAGACTTAACCAAGAGAGGTTCTTTGTACATCCATGCTAACCCACACATCTCTTGCTTTCATCCTGCAGGAGGAGTACATCAGGAGCATGGATCCTGGTGATCTAGCTATATGCCTTGTGGCGAACAGAGAGCAGAGATGACAGAGAAGAGAGCGATGGAGATGCCTGGCTGTGCAGACGAAGGAGCAGCACCCTCAGAAAGAAGGGGCAGCTGGGCTTCCCACACACGCTGCTGAACAGCCACAGCGAGCTGTCGTTGGTCGGCGCCTAACTAGACCCAGGGTCTATAGATGTCGCCTTTCATTCCTGCAGATGACCAACAATCAGTGTTGCTGAAGACTGCACATGCTTAGGGAACTGGTCAGCCGTATTGCCAGCTACTGCAGGATTTGGTGCCACGGGGACATGGAGGACATCCACTGCCAGTGGCCATGAAAGTGGCTGTGACGCCAGTGGCTCCTTTCAGGGCTCCACAGGTGACCTTTGTCTGATCTCACAAGCCTCCACCCACAAACGCATCCATAAGGTCACAGATGCCATCTTTACGAGGGCACAAATCTTTTTCCATTTCGCCTGGGACCAAGAGAGCCAGGATGCTAGAGTGATTGGATTCAGGTGCAGGATGCCATCGACAGTCCTCATGTGGTGCTCAGGCCTCCATCTCAACAAGCAGTCAACTATGTCAACCGCAAGGGCTTCCATTCGCTGAATGTGCAGCTGGTGTGTGACCACCACAAACGCATCCTGCAGGTCTGCGCATAGTTTCCAGGGTGTGTCCATGACTCCTACATTCTCAGTCGGTCACAGATCCTTGACCTTTTCCAGAAGCTATTGAGGCTGCAGGTTTGGCTCCTAGGGGACAAGGGCTACCTGCAGAGGACCTGGTTGATGATATCCATGCAGTAGCCTCAGGCTGCAGCAGAGTAAAGGTATAACAAGGCTCATGCTGCAACCCGCAACTTGGTAGAGCAGACCATCGGAATGCTGAAAATCAGGTTCCGGTGCCTGGTCTGGTCTGGTGGAGCCCTGCAATATAGTCCACAGAGGATATTGTGCATTGTCATCGCCTGCTGCGCCCTTTACAACCTGGTGCAGCAACAAGGAGAGGAGCTGACTGAGGAGGAGATGCAGGAGCTGGAGGTCTCCTCCGATGAGGAGGATGTCGACGGTGAGGAAGTGCTTGAGGGCAGCGATGACAATGATGAGGCCCTCGCACTGGTGAGACGAAGCAATCCTCATAGCTGCTAGATTCGTGGAGGATGACGATGACATGCAGTGAGGAGATACTATAGATCCTCACATTGCATCTATGAACTTATGACTCCAGTCTGCCTTATAGCAGCGCACATATCCTCTCTGATACTGCTCCTGTCATGGAGATGCAGTAGAGGCCCTAATAGTCGCTCGAGCATATTCAGTGAGGACACTCATAGATCTTCACATAGCCTCTGAGAATGTCTGAACCCTGCCTGGCTGAGGGCAGCTTGCTTGCGCTCTATGATCAGGGTCATATCATAGAGACACAGCCATGGAACTTTAAATGCATCTGATCCTTTGTCTGCCTTCAGCACCTGACCCCTTCAGCAGCACAACATCACTGGTCAGAGATGCTGCAGAGGTGGGGGCCAGCCCAACCTTAAAGGTGCTGAAAGCACACAGAGAGAATGACGGAACACTGTGACACCTGCCCATGACAGTCTGGCAGCAATGATAAGCACCATCGAGATGCAGGCATCAGTAATGTGTCCATGGAGTGTGAGGCCAGATCCTCACTTTGGTCTGTAGGCTGCACAAAGCACAGGGAAAAAGCCCTGGAATGAAAAGCCTGCCTTTATCTTGTGCAGAAAGATTTTACATCTGAGTGACACGAACAATTCTCATCAGAACAAGGAACCATAGGCAGGGAGACATTCTTGGGAGTTTACTTACAACAGTGAACATTATGAACTAGTGATTAACACCCGTGCCCAGGCTGTGCAACTACATCTTCTTAGTTTTACTGACCCCTTTAATCACATTTTGGTTTAAAGTTTGTAAGTTTCCTTTAAACTTTGTTCTTGGTTTTACAGCTGACCTGAATTAGGGGCTGTGCCTGATTTATCCCAATTTTGTTAATTTGGTTTTATTGGTTTTAACTCGAAAGAGTTACATCTTCTTAACTTTCCAAACCCTGCCACTATGTTTTGGTGCTCCCCGTACATCCACAGCAGAGTGGAGGCTGCCTGGTGGGTGTTCTGTAGAGGGCTGAGCTATGGAGGGCCCCAGCCTGTTTTCATGGTCCTGCTGTGTGGCAGTGGCACCCTCCTCGGACTCTGGAGCTGGAGCTGCTAAGGTCACAGGAAGAGGAGATTCGGATGGGCCAACATTTCCAGAGTCTTCTGGATGGATGGCCCCGGCGGGTACACCTGCAGATCCTCCTCCCTATGGGTGCCCAAGGGCTACTGGCTGACTCCTTGAGGAGGAGGGGTAACTGGAGTGAGATTGGGCTCCCCTGCTTCCCTCTCGCATACACACTGTTGGAGGCCAACAGATAGAGTTCAGCCGATGTAGCAGTACAGGAGCGATGTCCTGGACCAATATCTCTATGACAGCCGCCATCCTACCAGTGTTGACCTCAGTGCGTTGGCATGCCGGCACTATCACCGCAGCCTGAATGTGGACAGGCTCCTCCAACATGCCTTGCAATTTGAGGAGTGCAGTGGACATCCCTTCCTGATGTTCCCGAGCTTGCCTTTGCAGCTCCAGCAACTGTGACATGACCGAACCCAGAGGCTTGTCATTTGACTTGGACTTAACAGATTTCTGGTCTCCAGCAGCCTTCCGAGTGCTGGACACCTGGGAAGTCCCTGCTGACACCTGCTGTGGATCAAAAAGGTGATGTGCTCACCAGATTATGATCCTGAGGATACTCAAAAGCTAGGTCCACTGAGGTATGTGCCTCTGCCCTGGTGAATGGTGTGGGTGAGCGTTGTGATGCGTCTTCAGGGAGAGTTTCAGTAATTCCTCTTCTAAGCTTCCCTCAAGGCTTGTTCTGGGTCATGGACTCCCTTGGCCGTTTCCCAGATGTGCTTACGAAAGCAAGGGAAGATAATTAGTGCATGGCAGTGGCCTGGCATGTGTGGGTGGTGGAGTGGTCCCATGGATGGGATGAGGACAATGAAGGTATGTATGAGAGTGTGAATGGTGATGTCCCATGAACTGGCAGTGAGTAAGAGCCCTGTGGATGTGTGATGGATTTGTGAGTGTGTGAGTTGAGAGTGATGAGAAGAGTGACTTACCCTGCTGGAACAGAGATCGTTCATCCTTTTTGGCACTGGGTGACTGTCCTCTTTCGCAGGGCACTGGCGCTGATCACCACTGCCACCGCCTCCCAAGACAGACTAGTGACGTTGCTGCCTATGCTGCAGCCAGAGTGGGGGTAGAGGACATCATGGTGGGCCTTCACTGCATCCAAAAGGTGCTCGAGGGACACGTCATTGAACCTGGGGGCTGCAGTCTTCTTGTCTTTTGGGGTTATGTCTTCCATGCAGCAGCTGTGGGCTGGAAGCACTGAGAGGTGTGCACGTGGCTGCATTTTAAATATGGCGCCCAGCATGTTGAAGCTGCGAGGTGATGGTGTGGCGGTGAATAAGAGCCTGCCCACCATGGAAACTGTACGTTTCCCGGGAATGCATAATTAATATGGCAGGTTTGTGACGATACGGCGTGAGAAGCTGCCATTGCAGCCGGTGGGTAAAACGTCTTTTTAACCGCCCACAACCACACTTAGTGCAAATCTGGGACGATTCTGCCCATTGTTATCTGCAGATCCATCTCCAATTCTGAAAAAATTGTCCTTAACTCATTCAATGGAAAACTGGCAAAACTGGATCAACTTCCCATTTTATAATCTTTTCCCCCACTGATGAATTGGATCAGTTGCTCTTTCCAATGTAAAGTACAGCCAGGCAGTTGGGTTGTAAAATCAGGTGTTATCCAATGTCATCAGTCTCTCAGTGTGAGTTAAGTCAAAGTTACCTACTATATTGCTAAATTACCTTTTAAATTGTAGTTCTCTAGGGAGAGTATATTTGATCTGTTGCCTTGCTATATTCATTTTTTGTGCTTTTTCTAATAATCTGACAGTATATTAATTGTCATTCTAGATTTGAAACTGTTTGCTGTTTTCAATGTTTCTGATGAAGACTTCAGTGGGCGGTCCTACCATGAAGGCAATATATCTCTCAGAGTAACAAGGAAGGGCCAAACTATCTGTACCATGGAAGCAGATTGGTTGGAAATCACAACATCTTATTATAAAAGTGGAATGTCATTGGTTGATTCATTCATAGCCTGGGAAACAATGAAGGGTAAATACACATTTTATCAAAATTTACAATGTGAAGCTTTTACAAATACTGTGAAATCTGTGCTGGATACAATAATTTTATTTGTTTGAAGGTAATTGTCTAAAAGTTACTGCATTAGAAAATTGGTTTTAAAATCATCAATTATTGAAGATGATAACTGTGTATGTGTGTGGGCTGGCAGGTGATTTGATTAACAACACATCCCCAAGCTCCCACACATTGAAACATTCCTACCTTGTAAGATCCTGTGGGCAGGCCAAGGATCAAGATTGCAAAGTGATTGAATGTAATCTCTTGCAATAAAAGAATTTGGCAGAATGTTAGAAAGTATCTCACTGATACCCTGAAAAAGGCATAGGAACAGGAATGACGAGCAGTGCAGCATCCAAAGACCACTGAAGCTGTTTCGATGAGTTTGAAAGGTGTTTTCTAAGCACCGCTTAGAAGGAATTGGAGGTAATGATGCTGATTGGACCATTAGTGATTCTGGTAAGTGCTGTCAGGTGTGGCTGGGATTCTGTTGAGCTGAAGGCGATCTTGTCCACCGGTCAGAAAATTGGCAGAGAACCCTTTTCAGTTCTGTGGGGGAGACCCTTCAGGCGCTTAAGTGGCCACCGTTGGGCCTTCCCTGACATTAAGGTTGCCAGCGAGCAGCCAGAGGCCTGAAGCTCCACATCCCACTAGCGCCAGTGGGAGCAGCTGGCGGCAACACACCCACCAGAGGCCCAGGATTGCCGAGGAACCCAGGCCAAAGATGAGTGAAGGCAAGATGGGGATCACAGGGTATGGGGTATGGGAAGGAGGCCAAGGGGGTCGAAGGCAAGGACAGGGCAGTGATTTTCAGTGGCTACACTGCCCACCACCACCGCCCCCCGCCCCCACTTCACGATGCTGGGCCCCTTGATTGAGGACTTCCCTGGGGGCCACTAGCAAAACTGACAGAGTTTAAATCCACCATTAAAACCAGCCCTGTATCTTTAGGTATAACCATTTATAAGTCATGTTTTGTTTCTTCTGTCTCATTTTATTTTCACATATTAATAGGCTATTGTCCAAATTGTGCGAAATTTTAGATTACTGTTCTTTAAAACTTTGGTCCTTTGCATACACATAGGGCTGGACTTAGTGCATCCCAGTGTAGCAGGAACCATAAGATAAAAACAAAATACTACGGATGCTGGAAATCTGAAACAAAAACAGAAAATGCTTGAAAAACTCAGCAGGTCTAACAGCATCTGTGGAGAGAGAAAAGAAACAGAATTAATGTTTCAAGTCTGTATGACTTCTTCAGAGCTAAAGAGAAATTCTTTAGCTCTGAAGAAGAGTCATATGGACTCGAAACGTTAACTCTGTTTCTTTTCTCTCTCCACAGGTGCTGTTAGACCTGCTGAGTTTTTCCGGTATTTTCTGTTTTTGTAGCAGGAACCATGGTGGCCGGGTCTACTTAATCATTGCAGAGGCCCCTCATCAGTGGCAAAACCTCCCCGAATTAAGTCGGAGGGCAGAAGGGACTGACATGGGATTCCCAGCCACCGGTAGCAACGCGTCAATTAGGCTCCTTAATGAATCAATTGACACCAATTTTCCCTGAGCCCACCATTATTTAGTGGTGAAGCTTGGCCTAAATAGCCAAGTGGTTATGGTACTGGGTTTGTAATCCTAAGATCAAGAGTTCAAATCTCACACTGGCAAACTATGAAACAATGTAATTAAGCTTGGCCTAAATAGCCAAGTGGTTATGGTACTGGGTTTGTAACCCCAAGATCAAGAGTTCAAATCTCACAATGGCAAGCTATGAAATAATGTAACTTTATCTGAAACAGATGGAAATGTGTTTGTACTTGAAAGAGTTGGATCCAGTTGCAGATTCCCACTCCAAATCCCATTCGGTGTCTGCTGGCACTCTCGAGGCCTTCCGTGCTCGGTGGGCACCGCGGGGACTGGGGTGTTTTGTTGACCCCTTTAATCACATTTTGATTTAAAGTTTGTAAGTTTCCTTTAAACTTTGTTCTTGGTTTTACAGCTGACCTGAATTAGGGGCTGTGCCTGATTTATCCCAATTTTGTTGATTTGGTTTTCATTTAAAAGATTATCAAGAGTTCAAATCTCACAATGGCAAACTATGGAACAATGTGACTTCATCTGAAACAGATGGAAACAGGTTTGTACTCGAAAGAGTATCAAGAGTTCAAATCTCACAATGGCAAACTATGAAACAATGTAACTTCATCTGAAACAGATGGAAACAGGTTTACTCAAAAGAGTATCAAGAGTTCAAATCTCACAATGGCAAACTGTGAAACAATGTAACTTCATCTGAATAGGAACAGATGGAAACATGTTTGTACTCGAAAGAGTTACAACTCCAGTTGCATTTCCTGTTATTTCAGCTCTTGTGGCACTTCGGCATGGATTGTGAACAACACCTGTCTCAGATTTTGGCGCTGGACAGGACTGCTCCGAGTGCTATCTTACCGAGGTCGAGTTCTGGTCATAAACCAGCTGATCGCCGCCATGTTGTGGTATCGGCTGGTCACTTTGACCCCTCCCCCGGACTTTGTCACAAGAATCCAGAGATTGTTAGTCGACTTCTTCTGGGACAAAAGATTGCACTGGGTCGCTGCCGAGGTTCTGAGTCTCCCGCTTAGGGAGGGTGGTCAGGCGCTAGTGTGCCTACGCACACAGGTGGCGACTTTCTGCCTTCAGACCCTGCAGCGATACCTCTACGTCGAGCCTCCTCCAAGATGGTGTGCCCTGATGACGTATTTCTTCCGTCAGGTGCACGGCCTGAATTATGACGTGCAGCTCCTGTTTATAGAACAGCTGGGCCTCGGTGGCTCCTTGCAGGCGTTGCCCATCTTTTACCAGGACCTGATCAAAGTCTGGAAAGTGGTCGCCTCGCGACACAGCTCTCCCCCGTCAGGAGTAGCGGCTATCGTCAGAGAGCCGCTGCTCAGGAATCCGCCCCTCCGTCCTTTTCAGTGGTTGGCGAAGAGGAGGGCTGTGGCCGCAGGGGTGACCAGAATCGGGGACGTGCTGGGTGGCGGAGGACTGGGCTGGATGCTCCCGCAGGAGTTGGCGCGACGCGCGTCTGTGAGTGTCCAGGTCGCAGCCGATGCCATCCAAGACCTGAGAACGGTCGTGCTCGGACCCAACGTTATTTTGGGTCTTGAGGTGGCCCAGGTGCACGGTGGTCTTCCGTCTGAGCGTTCCCCTGTTCGGACGGAATTCCACATTGGCCCCAAGCCCCGAACCCTCCCTCGGGTGCTGGTGCCCCGCAATATGAGCCGCCTCGGGGACATGCCCTCTGTGCCTTTTGGCACGGCAAAGAGGGGCTTTTTGTACGGACTGCTGCTGCACACCTTCCATTTTCTCGCCCTTGTCCGTCGACCGGACACGCCCTGGCGTGCCTTGTTGCCGTCCGGCGGCGGAGGCCCCCGATGGGAGGCCCTCTACGGAGGTGTCCTCCCCCTTTCTATCGGGGACCTGGGTTGGAGGGTGTTGCATGCAGCAGTCCCTTATAATAAGAGGATGCATAGGTTCACGGACTCTCAGGACACATGCCCTTTTTGCGGTCTTGTGGAGTCCGTGGACCATGTATACATAGGGTGTTGTAGGCTGCACTCCCTTTTTAGTTATTTGAAAAACCTTTTATTGATGTTTTGTTTGCACTTCAGCCCCACGCTCCTGATCTATGGGCACCCGGTGCGGAAGGGGGTCGGGAAGGAGGAGGACCTCCTCGTGAACCTGCTCCTGGGCCTGGCCAAGTTGGCCATTAACAGGTCCAGGCAGCAGGCAATCGACGGGGGAGTCCCGCCCGATTGTTTGTCCCTCTTCCGTGGCTACGTTCGCTGCCGGATGTCCCTGGAGAAGGAGCACGCGGTGTCTGCTGGCACTCTCGAGGCCTTCCGTGCTCGGTGGGCACCGCGGGGACTGGGGTGTTTTGTTGACCCCTTTAATCACATTTTGATTTAAAGTTTGTAAGTTTCCTTTAAACTTTGTTCTTGGTTTTACAGCTGACCTGAATTAGGGGCTGTGCCTGATTTATCCCAATTTTGTTGATTTGGTTTTCATTTAAAAGATTATCAAGAGTTCAAATCTCACAATGGCAAACTATGAAACAATGTAACTTCATCTGAATAGGAACAGATGGAAATGTGTTTGTACTCAAAAGAGTTACAAGAAAGAAAGAACTTAGCCTGCTTCCACAGTACTTTCCATTCCTGCTAATTAGAGATTATTTAGTGGTGGCTCAGGGATTTAATGGGGCTACATAGCTTTCCCATGCCCTCGGAAGACCATCCAGCAAACACTGTAGGGCTCCACCCCCGTAAATATCACAACCTTTGTGTGTGACATGGGAAAAAGTGAAATTGTGCACTTGGCAGGAAGAATAGAAAAGCAGCATATTATTTAAATGGAGAGAGATTGTGGAACTCTGATGTACAGAGGGATTTGGGTGTCCTGGTACATGAATCACAGAAAGTTATAATGCAGGTAAAGCAAGTGATTAGGAAGGCAAATGGAATGTTGTTTATTGCAAGGGGAAGGGAATATATAAGTAGGGAAATTTTACTACAGTTGTACAGGATGTTCGTAAGACCAAATCTGGAGTAATGTGTACAGTTTTGGTCTCTTTATTTAAGAAACAACATAATTGCATTGGAAGCAGTTCAGAGAAGGTTCACTCGACTATTCCTGGAATGAAGGGGATGTCTTGTTAGAAAAGATTGAACTAGCTGGGCCTATATTCATTGGAGTTAAGAAGAATAACAGGTGACCTTATTAAAACACATATCCTGAGGGGATTTGACAGCGTGAATGCTGATAGGATGTTTGCACTTATGGGAGAGACTAGAACTAGGGGACACAGTCTAATAATAAGGCATCATCCATTTAAGATGGCAATGAGAATTTTTTCCCTTTGGGGGTCATTAGTCTAGTCTGTGCAATTCTCTTCCCCTGAGAACAGTGGAGGCAAGGTCATTGAGTGCTTTTAAAGCTGAGTTAGATAATTCTTGACTGACAAGGGAGTCAAAGGGTATTGGGGTTGGACAGGAAAGTAAAGGCCATAATCAGAACAGCCTCGATCTTATCAAATGGCAGAAAAGACTCAAGGGGCCAAATGGCCTACTCCTGCTCCTAATTTATCTGCTTGTATGTATGTTCGTATGACATTCACTGATTCTCTTTTACTTTTGATCCATATTCTCTCAAGAGCTAACTATTAGTTTGATTAAATGGTTCCTAAAGCAGACATTGCAACATAACAGTTAATGGGAAATTCAGCTGGAACACCAGAATTAGATTTGTTTAGTTTTATGAATCTTAAGTAGATCCATTTAACTACAGTTTACAAATCTAATGATTATGATTAGGTCATAGTCTAATGATTTCATTTTTAGTTCTGTATCAAATGACATTTGACACAATTCAATTAGCTACTCTCTCAGTCCTATGACCTTTAAATTAGTTTGCGGTTGTTTTCGGGTCCAGGTTGGGCATTGTGATCAGCACGCACCAGAACTAGAGGCCCAAGGATTGACGGAAATTGGCCCTCGGCATGCTTGGGGCGTTACTGTCCCTGGCCATATTGCTTGAGTGAAGAGCTTAGTGTCAGGCTAGTTGCCTATCCAGCAGCTTCCCAAGGGGGAAGATTGAAGCTGTGGGTTGGGGTGGCAGCCAGGAACTGTGTGGGAGAAAACAAAAACAGAATTACCTGGAAAAACTCAGCAGGTCTGGCAGCATCGGCGGAGAAGAAAAGAGTTGACGTTTCGAGTCCTCATGACCCTTCGACAGAACTTGAGTTCGAGTCCAGGAAAGAGCTGAAATATAAGCTGGTTTAAGGTGTGTGTGTGGGGGGCGGAGAGATAGAGAGACAGAGAGGTGGAGGGGGTTGGTGTGGTTGTAGCGACAAACAAGCAGTGATAGAAGCAGATCATCAAAAGATGTCAACAACAATAGTACAATAGAACACATAGGTGTTAAAGTTAAAGTTGGTGATATTATCTAAACGAATGTGCTAATTAAGAATGGATGGTAGGGCACTCAAGGTATAGCTCTAGTGGGTTTTTTTTTTATTTTTTTTTTATTTTATATAATGGAAATAGGTGGGAAAAGGAAAATCTTTATAATTTATTGGGAAAAAAAAGAAGGGGGAAACAGAAAGGGGGTGGGGATGGGGGAGGGGACTCACGACCTAAAGTTGTTGAATTCAATATTCAGTCCGGAAGGCTGTAAAGTCCCTAGTCGGAAGATGAGGTGTTGTTCCTCCAGTTTGCGTTGGGCTTCACTGGAACAATGCAGCAAGCCAAGGACAGACATGTGGGCAAGAGAGCAGGGTGGAGTGTTAAAATGGCAAGCGACAGGGAGGTTTGGGTCATTCTTGCGGACAGACCGCAGGTGTTCTGCAAAGCGGTCGCCCAGTTTACGTTTGGTCTCTCCAATGTAGAGGAGACCACATTGGGAGCAACGAATGCAGTAGACTAAGTTGGGGGAAATGCAAGTGAAATGCTGCTTCACTTGAAAGGAGTGTTTGGGTCCTTGGACGGTGAGGAGAGAGGAAGTGAAGGGGCAGGTGTTGCATCTTTTGCGTGGGCAAGGGGTTGTGCCATAGGAGGGGGTTGAGGAGTAGGGGGTGATGGAGGAGTGGACCAGGGTGTCCCGGAGGGAGCGATCCCTACGGAATGCCGATAAGGGGGGTGAAGGGAAGATGTGTTTGGTAGTGGCATCATGCTGGAGTTGGCGGAAATGGCGGAGGATGATCCTTTGAATGCGGAGGCTGGTGGGGTGATAAGTGAGGACAAGGGGGACCCTATCATGTTTCTGGGAGGGAGGAGAAGGAGTGAGGGCGGATGCGCGGGAGATGGGCCGGACACGGTTGAGGGCCCTGTCAACGACCGTGGGTGGAAAACCTCGGTTAAGGAAGAAGGAGGACATGTCAGAGGAACTGTTTTTGAATGTAGCATCATCGGAACAGATGCGACGGAGGCGAAGGAACTGAGAGAATGGGATGGAGTCCTTACAGGAAGTGGGGTGTGAGGAGCTGTAGTCGAGATAGCTGTGGGTGTCGGTGGGTTTGTAATGGATATTGGTGGACAGTCTATCACCAGAGATTGAGACAGAGAGGTCAAGGAAGGGAAGGGAAGTGTCAGAGATGGACCACGTGAAAATGATGGAGGGGTGGAGATTGGAAGCAAAATTAATAAATTTTTCCAAGTCCTGACGAGAGCATGAAGCAGCACCAAAGTAATCATCGATGTACCGGAGAAAGAGTTGTGGAAGGGGGCCGGAGTAGGACTGCAACAAGGAATGTTCCACATACCCCATAAAGAGACAGGCATAGCTGGGGCCCATGCGGGTACCCATAGCCACACCTTTTATTTGGAGGAAGTGAGAGGAGTTGAAGGAGAAATTGTTCAGCGTGAGAACAAGTTCAGCCAGACGGAGGAGAGTAGTGGTGGATGGGGATTGTTCGGGCCTCTGTTCGAGGAAGAAGCTAAGGGCCCTCAGACCATCCTGGTGGGGGATGGAGGTGTAGAGGGATTGGACGTCCATGGTGAAGAGGAAGCGGTAGGGGCCAGGGAACTGGAAATTGTTGATGTGACGTAAGGTGTCAGAGGAATCACGGATGTAGGTGGGAAGGGACTGGACAAGGGGAGAGAGAAGGGAGTCAAGATAACGAGAAATGAGTTCTGTGGGGCAGGAGCAAGCTGAGACGATCGGTCTACCGGGGCAGTTCTGTTTGTGGATTTTGGGTAGGAGATAGAAGCGGGCCGTCCGAGGTTGGGCAACTATCAGGTTGGAAGCTGTGGGAGGGAGATCCCCAGAGGAGATGAGGTCAGTGACAGTCCTGGAAACAGTGGCTTGATGTTCAGTGGTGGGGTCATGGTCCAGGGAGAGGTAGGAGGAAGTGTCTGCGAGTTGACGCTCAGCCTCCGCGTGGTAGAGGTCAGTGCGCCAGACAACAACAGCACCACCCTTGTCAGCGGGTTTGATGACAATGTCAGGGTTGGACCTGAGAGAATGGAGTGCAGTAAGTTCAGAGAGAGACAGGTTAGAATGGGTGAGAGGAGCAGAGAAATTGAGACGAATGTTCACAACTCTTTCTCCGGTACATCGATGGTTACTTTGGTGCTGCTTCATGCTCTCGTCAGGACTTGGAAAAATTTATTAATTTTGCTTCCAATCTCCACCCCTCCATCATTTTCACGTGGTCCATCTCTGACACTTCCCTTCCCTTCCTTGACCTCTCTGTCTCAATCTCTGGTGATAGACTGTCCACTAATATCCATTACAAACCCACCGACACCCACAGCTATCTCGACTACAGCTCCTCACACCCCACTTCCTGTAAGGACTCCATCCCATTCTCTCAGTTCCTTCGCCTCCGTCGCATCTGTTCCGATGATGCTACATTCAAAAACAGTTCCTCTGACATGTCCTCCTTCTTCCTTAACCGAGGTTTTCCACCCACGGTCGTTGACAGGGCCCTCAACCGTGTCCGGCCCATCTCCCGCGCATCCGCCCTCACTCCTTCTCCTCCCTCCCAGAAACATGATAGGGTCCCCCTTGTCCTCACTTATCACCCCACCAGCCTCCGCATTCAAAGGATCATCCTCCGCCATTTCCGCCAACTCCAGCATGATGCCACTACCAAACACATCTTCCCTTCACCCCCCTTATCGGCATTCCGTAGGGATCGCTCCCTCCGGGACACCCTGGTCCACTCCTCCATCACCCCCTACTCCTCAACCCCCTCCTATGGCACAACCCCTTGCCCACGCAAAAGATGCAACACCTGCCCCTTCACTTCCTCTCTCCTCACCGTCCAAGGACCCAAACACTCCTTTCAAGTGAAGCAGCATTTCACTTGCATTTCCCCCAACTTAGTCTACTGCATTCGTTGCTCCCAATGTGGTCTCCTCTACATTGGAGAGACCAAACGTAAACTGGGCGACCGCTTTGCAGAACACCTGCGGTCTGTCCGCAAGAATGACCCAAACCTCCCTGTCGCTTGCCATTTTAACACTCCACCCTGCTCTCTTGCCCACATGTCTGTCCTTGGCTTGCTGCATTGTTCCAGTGAAGCCCAACGCAAACTGGAGGAACAACACCTCATCTTCCGACTAGGGACTTTACAGCCTTCCGGACTGAATATTGAATTCAACAACTTTAGGTCGTGAGTCCCCTCCCCCATCCCCACCCCCTTTCTGTTTCCCCCTTCTTTTTTTTCCCAATAAATTATAAAGATTTTCCTTTTCCCACCTATTTCCATTATATAAAATAAAAAAAAACCCACTAGAGCTATACCTTGAGTGCCCTACCATCCATTCTTAATTAGCACATTCGTTTAGATAATATCACCAACTTTAACTTTAACACCTATGTGTTCTATTGTACTATTGTTGTTGACATCTTTTGATGATCTGCTTCTATCACTGCTTGTTTGTCGCTACAACCACACCAACCCCCTCCACCTCTCTGTCTCTCTATCTCTCCGCCCCCCACACACACACCTTAAACCAGCTTATATTTCAGCTCTTTCCTGGACTCGAACTCAAGTTCTGTCGAAGGGTCATGAGGACTCGAAACGTCAACTCTTTTCTTCTCCGCCGATGCTGCCAGACCTGCTGAGTTTTTCCAGGTAATTCTGTTTTTGTTTTGGATTTCCAGCATCCGCAGTTTTTTTGTTTTTATCACTGTGTGGGAGAAGCACTCCTGCTCCACCTGGGTCTACTGGATGTGTTTTATCATAAGAATTTTTAAAATCAGCAACATGGAGCTGGGGCCTGCTGAAGTGGGCAGGGCCAACTCCAACTCCATTTATGGCTGGCACAGTTAACAGTGGGTTCAACAGACATTTGGCCCAAATGTACATTCTTAAAGGGTGTAATACACTTAAAGATGTGCTCTAACCAATGTAGCAACCAGACCAGTGGCTGCTCATTTTGTGCCTGAGAAACAGGCACAAAACTTATATTTTCTACCCTATAATTCTTCTGCCCTGTGACTTCAGTTGCCAGCTGGAGAATCAACTGGCAAACAAAGAGTAGAATACCACAGCAAAACAACATTCTTTTGCAATTACGAACAGCTTTCCCCAGTTGGCTGGTTTCCCAGTGGATGTAATGCTCTTTAAAATCTTTCATTGACTGATTTCCTCATCATCTGAAAGCAATTAACAAGGCACCAGTTTGAACTGTTTGAGTCAAATTTGTTAGCGCCTTGAAAGGAATGCTGCAAGAAGGGTTTTACATTTTGACTAGATTAATTGGGATGGCCTCAAGCAGGAACTCACAGCCTATTCATTTTTACTGGAAGTTAATCTTTGTATAATCAATAAGAAATCCAACCCAAATTTAAGTAACAATATTAAACACGAGATGGGCCTGGGGTATAAACACCACCATATTGGTAAAGGCAGCTATTAGGTATCCATGGTCCCTTACTGAAACCAGTATTAGGCCTCTTCCAGATGCAAATCAAGGAGCTAATTCCTGTTTTAGGCTCCCCCCTAGAAACTGGACAAAAATAGATTGACCATGCATCATGCATGCTCCGATTTCTTTGCCCCCACCCCCAAGTCTTTCAAAGGGACCACTAGAGGCCATCAAAGACATTAGTTCATGCAGATAAAGAAAGGCAAGCATTGTCGCACTTTGAATAAAAACAAAAAATGCTGGAAATGCACAGCAGGTCTAACAGCATTTGAGGAGAGAGAGAAACAGAATTAACAGGCAGAATCTTCCTGGACCCACAGAGGTGGATTTGAAGGCAGGACCAGAAGTGAAATCGGAGATAACAGATGTGTTCCTGCAATTGTCCTGGAGTGGGGTCAATGTGGCACCAGCTACCCACCTGGCAGCAGCAGGTAGCCAATTAGTCCAACTGAATACTGAAAAGGGGAATGCTGGGAACGGGGAATGGTGGGGACGCTACGTTGTACTGGACCCCTGATAAGGGCAGATCCTGCCAGCAGGAGCAACAAGCTGAGGGGGCTGTCAGATCCAGAGGTTCCTTGCCCGAATGACAAGGCTGCAGGGATTAAAAGCCACACCTACAGCCAACACCTGTTTTCCTCTAGGCTCTGATGTTCCTTCCAGCCTTGAGCCTCTTTATTTTCAGGATTTCATTCACATTTCTCCATTTTGAGGCACCCTTGTCATCCTCTATCTGTCTCAGCAGCACCCACCTCTTTTGATGGGGTCTACACCTCCATCTCCACCTTCATCCCCCACCAGGATGGTCTGAGGGCCCTTAGCTTCTTCCTCAAACAAAGGCCCGAACAATCCCCATCCACCACTACTCTCCTCCATCTGGCTGAACTTGTTCTCACACTGAACAATTTCTCCTTCAACTCCTCTCACTTCCTCCAAATAAAAGGTGTGGCTATGGGTACCCGCATGGGCCCCAGCTATGCCTGTGTCTTTATGGGGTATGTGGAACATTCCTTGTTCCAGTCCTACTCTGGCCCCCTTCCACAACTCTTTCTCCAGTACATCAATGATTACTTCAGTGCTGCTTCGTGCTCTCATCGGGACTTGGAAAAATTTATTAATTTTGCTTCCAATCTCCACCCCTCCATCATTTTCACATGGTCCATCTCTGACTCTTCCCTTCCCTTCCCTTCCTTGACCTCTCTGTCTCAATCTCTGGTGATAGACTGTCCACCAATATCCATTACAAGCCTACCGACTCCCACAGCTACCTCGACTACAGCTCCTCACACCCCGCTTCCTGTAGGGACTCCATCCCATTCTCTCAGTTCCTTCACCTCCGTCGAATCTGTTCTGATGATGCTACCTTCAAAAACATTTCCTCTGGCATGTCCTCCATCTTCCTTAACCGAGGTTTTCCACCCACGGTCGTTGACAGGACCCTCAACCGTGTCCGGCCCATCTCCCGCGCATCCACCCTCACGCCTTCTCCTCCCTCCCAGAAACATGATAGGGTCCCCCTTGTCCTCACTTATCACCCCACCAGCCTCTGTATTCAAAGGATCATCCTCCACCATTTCCTCCAACTCCAGCATGATGCCACCACCAAACACATCTTCCCTTCACCCCCCCGGAGGCATTCTGTAGGGATCATTCCCTCCAGGACACCCTGGTCCACTCCTCCATCACCCCCTACTCCTCAACCCCCACCTATGGCACCACCCCATGCCCACACAAAAGATGTAACACCTGCCCCTTCACTTCCTCTCTCCTCACCGTCCAAGGGCCCAAACACTCCTTTCAAGTGAAGCAGCATTTCACTTGCATTTCCTCCAACTTTGTCTACTGCATTCGTTGCTCCCAATGCGGTCTCCTCTACATTGGAGAGACCAAACGTAAACTGGGCGACGGCTTTGCAGAACACCTGCGGTCTGTCCGCAAGAATGACCTAAACCTCCCTGTTGCTTGCCATTTTAATACTCCACCCTGCTCTCTTGCCCACATGTCTGTCCTTGGCTTGCTGCATTGTTCCAGTGAAGCCCAACGCAAACTGGAGGAACAGCACCTCATCTTCCGACTAGGCACTTTACAGCCTTCCGGACTGAATATTGAATTCAACAACTTTAGATCTTGAACTCCCTCCTCCATCCCCACCCCCTTTCTGTTTCTTCCCCCTTCCTTTTGTTTTTTCCAATAATTTATATAGATTTTTCTTTTCCCAGCTATTTCCATTATTTTTAAATCTTTTAAGCCCTGCTAGCCTTTCCACCCCACCCCCACTAGAGCTGTACCTTGAGTGCCCTACCATCCATTGTTAATTAGCACATTCATTTAGATAATATCACCACCTCCAACGCCTCTGTGTTCTTTTGTTCTTTTGTCTGTGACATCTTTTGATTATCTGCTCCTATCACTGCTTGCTTGTCCCTACAACCACACCAGCCCCCACCATTTCTCTCCCCCCCCCCCACCTTAAACCAGCTTATATTTCACCTGTCTCCTTAGATTCACTCAGTTCTGTTGAAGGGTCATGAGGACTCGAAACGTCAACTCTTTTCTTCTCCGCCGATGCTGCCAGACCTGCTGAGCTTTTCCAGGTAATTCTGTTTTTGTTTTGGATTTCCAGCATCCGCAGTTTTTTGTTTTTATCTTTTGATGGGGTTGTCAGCTGTCCACCCCTGTGGGCCCTCTGATTCATCCTGCACTGTCAGGAACCCATCTGCTGTTCTTAATTGGACAGTGGACATGGAGGGCGCCAATTAGGAGGGTCTGTCTGGGAAAAGCGGGTCATAGTTGTGCCCTTTGAATGGTTCTGACGCCTGAAAATAATCTATGAGCAAAGATCCTGCCCAACATATACAGACAGTATAATCTCTGCTTCAAAATGCCAGTGTTGTGTTCCACCAGAATTCAGATGGAGGTATAAGCCTCATTGTACTTTGATGTCAGCTTCTTTTCACAAATTCCTCCCTGTTGTTAACTGCCAAAGCTCCAGGCCTTGTTTCCTATCCAGTTTGCCTGCTTCTTGAAATATTGCTTGCATTGTGGGCTTACATAAAACAAAGTCATTTTGCTCAGGTATATAATCAGAGGCTGCTGAGCATTTTTAGCATTTTTTGTTTCTATTTCAGATTTGCAGCATGCACAGTCATTTGCTTTTGTTGCACCTCAGACGTTTGGCATCTACATGGAATCAACCAAGTAACAAAATTCTTACACCCAGTCATACCTTTTTAGCATTGTTTGAGGAGACTTGCCTTCATTGGTGCTGCTTGAGTTTTGTGTGGCTGGACTCCGACATGGATGTAGTGTAAGGATCTGGCACATATAGGGTTAATGTGGGACTGAGTACAGTTCCGCCCATGCAGTGATGCAAGAGAGAACATGACCTGTACCCAGGCCAGCATGGAGACAGCTCCTAGCCCTTTAATGTATATTTGTAAATAGTTCTAAAAGTCAAAGAGTCAATAAAGACTTAGGCTGGAATTTTCCGTGCCCGCTGGCATTGGGCATGTTCAGTGGCATGAGGGGACAATATGGTGAGAAGGCCAAAAATTAGTTTCACGACGTCGTGAGACCAGTTTGTGATTGTCCGCTCAGCCTGTCAATGGCGGGCCGCATTCCCTGCCATCGGATGTCAGGAACCTCATTGTGATACATCAGCTTATAAGGCCAGCCCACTGGACTCATCCCCCTCCACTGGATCGTCTGCCCACATCGGCGGCAAAACACACTAGTGCAAAACACGTCTAGACAAATGTGACGTGCAAAATTTGCAACTTACTGTCAGGGCCTTGCTCACATCGCAGACATCCAAGGTTAAGAAGGAGCTGGAGCCCAACAGCAACAGGATCCTGGAGGAACGGCCACAGCATGCTGTGTGGATTCTTATGGACATGGCTCTGCTGCGAAGCAGCTCACAGAAGTTGGAAAGTCACCACCGATGCTCACAATGGGTGATGGTCGAGGGTGTGGGAGAGGAATGTCTAGGATCAACTGAGAGAGGAAGAGGTGTGAGGTTAGGAGGTGGGAATGAAAGTATCAGGGGGGTTAAGGTTGGGGGGGTAGGGAGTGTAAGGGGTGGAGGGGTATGGCAGGGAAGAAGGCAACTGGGGAGGTAGGTGTAAGGAGGGTGGAAGGCGTAAGAGAAGGAGTTTGGTTGGGGGAAAGGAGTAAAGCTGGAGGAAGAAGTGAGAGAGTCAGGAAAGGGGAAGAGGTGAGGCCGGAGGAAGAGGTGAGGAAGGAGTTGGGAAGGGTGTAGGACTAAGGGTGGCAGAAGAAGTAAGGGCATCTGAGGGTGTCAGGAAGGGGGAGGGACCAAGCTGGGGGTTGGGGGAGTACCGGGGGATGACTAAGGGAGGGAGAAGAGGTTCCAGGAGGGAAGGGGAATGGAGGGAGGGAAGGAGTTCCAGGAAGGGAAGGAGTCCAGAGGGAGGAAGGTGTCCTGGGGGGGAAGGGATCCGGAGTGGGGCAAGTCCAGCTGAACGTGCAGGGGGTCTAATTGGTCCATGACTGCCTCCTAGGGACCAAACTGATGGTGGGCGTGATATAAGGGAATGGTGAAAATTACCGAGGGCAGAGTGAGGTGGTAGGGTGGGAGAGTGAGGGTTCGATGGTAGCAGTAGAAGAGACAGTGAGGGTGGTTGGTGGGGACTCAGAGGCAGACACCGACCCAGGGTGTGGGAAGGAGGAGATCGGGGAGGTGAATGTGGATGGGGCTGGGATTTTCAGGAAGGAAGGGAATGTGCTTGTTCACCAGGACATCCCAGAAAGAAAAGGGTTGTGGCTGATAGGTCACGGAGGGGAAGTGGGAGGTGATGCCGGGAGTGTCAACTGTGATGAGAAAATGAAATGGGTGACTGGGGGCGGGGAAAAGATGGGGGGAGCTGAGAAAAAGTGAATCCAGACCATGCTGTCTAAATAGAAAGTGAAACAAGAGTCATGGTGGGCAAGTTCAGGTGCTGATGGGAGTGTGATCATTCGGTGGGCTGAGATGCAGTCAGCTCAGAGAGACAACTGAAAGTGAACCCCAGCAGGCAGCATTGAAAATGCTCAGGATATTGAGGTGAGTATGAAATGTGAACGATCCACGTGCTTGGGAGAGTGTTTGCACGAGGCTCCGATAGGCCCTGCCACACACTTATTCCTCCAAAATCACTCATTGGCCAGTTGTTCCCTCTGCAGTGACAGAGGACAATGTTAAGGGGGGTCACAGGCAAAACGGACACAGAGTGGGAGGAGAGCCTGTGAGATTCCTGAGTAGATGACCCCGGGGTGTGCAGCTGCTGCTCCTCCTCCCTTCAAGGGCCCCAGCCTGACACCTTAAGGGAAAAGAGCACCTGGAGGGACGTCAAGGTGCTCCGTTTCCCACTTGCGTTGCCATCGCAGATACTCACCATGGTTCCCGCGATGGAGTACAGGTCTACACACATCTCCGCGTTCTGCTGGACGACGTCTCCATGGCATCCACCATCCTCCCCATGGAGACCTCCATACATGCACATGTGGGCACCGCTTCTTCAGAGAGCAGGTGGACGCAATCCTCCGACTCATGTGCCACTCTGTTGAGGGCTTCCAACAGCTCTGCATGATGTTCCCACACCTTCTGCTGACTCCCCAGGATGAGTTGGAAGGCCGAATCCAGAGGCTTGTCATCTGATCAGACCTCACAGATGCCTCTACCCCTGCAGTCCTCCGAGTGCTGCGGAGTATGCATGAACCTGCTGCTGCGGACACATGCCCATGCAGTGACCACCAGATTGTGAACTCAAGCCTGCTCTAGATCTAGGCTCCACCAAGGTGTGTGCCTCTGCACTGGTTGAGGGTGGGATAAGCACTGTTAAGGTCTTCCAGGCTGCTTATTTCCAGCTCTTCAATGGAGGAGCTGTCCTCTTGGCTGTGGGCGTGGACCTGGATGGAGCTGAGGGACTGGCTGCCGAGTGACCGACACCCTCAAACAGAGCTCCCTGTGAACCAAAGTGAAGATAATTAATGCATGGCAGCAGAGTCAAAAGCAGGAGAGAGAGCACTCACAGTTGTGTTGAGAGAGGGATGATGTGGTGCAGGATCTTCAACGTGGGTGTTCGCCACCGACCTCAATGTCACCGCAGGCACAGTCCATGTCCTCACCAGTCAGTGTGATAGCCACTCCTCAAAGTGAGTGAGGGGCCTAATCTGGGCCACTCCATCCCTGGTCTTGGACCTCTTCCTGCTGATGTGAGCCAGCCTCTCCTGCATGAAAACAGATGGAGAGAGTGTGAGTAGCATGGCACTGCATGGTGAGCAGAGCCATGGACAGGGTGAGGACACAAGCTCAAGAGGAAATGAGCCTGATGGAGATGTGCAGATGTGTGTGAGAGTTAGTGGTGTTGTCTCTTGAGGTGTGAGATCCCTGTGGACATGTGATGGATTTCAGTTTGTGTGAGTTGAGATTGACGAAAGATTGAATTACCTTGGTGGAACAGATGAGACCATTCATCCTGTAGTGGCACTGGATGGTTGTCCTCTTTTTTGTAGGACATTGGCACTGACCACCCCTGCCACTGCCTCCCATGCTAGATTAGGGAGGTTGCTGCCCATCCTGCAACCAGAGAGGGGGTTGAGGACTCATGGTGAGCCTCCACTGCATCCAAAAGGCACTCAAGGGATGTGTTATTGAACCTGAGGGCTGCAGTCACCTTGCCTTTCAGGGCCACGTCTTTGCAGCACTCATGGGCTGGAAGCACTGAGAGGTGTGCACGTGGCTGGACTTTAAATATGGCACCCAGGGTCATGAAGCGGCGAGGTGATGGTGTGGCGGGCGAATGAGAGCCCACCCACCATGGAAATGCAGTGCTTCTCAAGAATGCATAATTAATACAGTGAGTGGGTTAGGGACGATACGGCGTGAAAAGCTGCCATGTCAGCTGGCGGGTAAAACGTATTTACCCCACTTAGTGTAAATCTGCAATGATTCTGCCCTTAAAGTTAACCTACTATGACTTTGAAGACTTCTTTAGACCTACCGAACTATAACCAACACCCTACAGCTAGGCTGACAATATCTAGCACAGGGATTGCCCCATTTTGTAATTGTTCTGTAAACGCTATAGTATTATGCCACTGGGTCCTTTCAAGCCATCAAAGCTGATAATCACCACATTTGTCAGACTTTGTTCCATCGATTCAGCAAATATATGATAAACATGGCAATACTTTTGTTTATTTCCCCACAAGAAGGTGCAGTATTTATGCCTTTTGGCAGTCTTGCCTAAAGTGGAGGGTCTCAATTAAGATATACACACAGCCGCTCAACAACCAGCTAGAAACCCATATAAATAGGAAAAGCTGCCACCCCCATCAATGTACAGATCTCAAAAGAATAATGCAGGTGATTACATATCTGAGCAGTTGACCAGATGACTTTGTTTTATGCAAGCACACAATGCCAGCACTATTTCAAGGGGCAGCAAACTGGATGAATGGCTTTTAGGAAGCAAGGCCTGGAGCTTTGGCAGTTAACAACAGGGAGGAATTCCCAAACAGAAGTTCACATAAATGTATAATGAGGATTATATCTCCAGCTGAATTCTGATGAAATACAAGTTTGGCATGTTGAAACAGAGACTCTGCTGTCTGAACAGATCCTATTGCATTTTTCTCTACAGCTTAAGTATCGAAATTTATTGAAAAATTATTTTGCCGTTTACTGCACAAATTTTGTCATCTACCTACAACATTGGTAGAGGAGGAGAAACATTAGATTCCTCTCAAGTCCTTGAACAGGCTGTCACCTCCCAAATCCATGCCCATTTTCCCGGAAATCCATGTTTGAATCCCTCTAATCGGGTTTTTGCCTCTGCCGCAGCACCAGAATTCCTCTTATCAAAGTCACAAATGACATCCTATTGACTCTGACAAAGGTCAACTATCCCTCCTTGTCTTTCTTGATCTGTCTGCAACCTTGACGTGATTGACCACACCATCCTCCTCTAACATTTCTCCACCTTCATCCAACTGGGTAGGACTGTATTCAGCTGTTTCCATTCTTATCTAACTAGTAATAGCCATACCATTGCCCCTGGTGACCCCTAAGCATCCATCCATGGTCCCCTCCTATTTTGCATCTACATAGCGCCCCTCGGCGGCATCATCCAAAAACACATCAAATTCTGCATGTATGCTCATGACACCCAGCTCCATCTCACCACTTGACCCCTCCACTATCACTTAATCATCAAACCTATCCAACATCCAATACTCATGAGAAGAAATTTCATCTAACTAAATATTGGAAAAACCAAAGCCATTGTCTTCAGTCCCCACCACAGTCCTCAACCACCAAATCCATCCCGCTCCCTGGCAACAGCTTGAGGCTGAACCATACTCCTCACAGCCTTGATATCATATTTGACCCCAAGACAAACTTCTGACCATATATTCAGACTCCTCCTGCTCCTGAGCAGTCCATGTTCAAATGCAGCAAGATCTGGACAATATCCAGGCTTGGGCTGACAAGCGGCAAGTAACATTCACACCACACAAGTGTCAGGCAATGACCATCTGCAACAAGAGAGAATCCAACCATCGCCCTTGACGTTCAACGGCATTACCATCACTGAATCCCCCACTATCAACATCCTGAGAGTTACCATTCACCAGAAACTGAACAGGACTAGCCATATAAATACTGTGACTACAACAGCAGGTCAGAGGCTAGGAATCATGTGACAAGTAACTCACCTCCTGAAGCCCCAAAGTCTGTCCACCATCTACAAGGAATAAGTTAAGAGTGTAATGGAATATACCCCACTTGCCTGAATGAGTGCAGCTCCCACAACACTGAAGAAGCTGGACATCATCCAGGACAATGCAGCCCGCTTGACTGGCGCCACACCCACAAACATTCACCCCTTCCACTGCTGACGCACAGTAGCAGCATCGTGTACCATTTACAAGATGCACTGCAAGAATTCACCAAGGCTCCTTAGGCAGCACCCTCCAAACCCACGACCACTACCAGCCAGAAAGACAAAGGCAGCAGATAGATGGGAACACCACGACCTGGAAGTTTCCCTCCAAGTCACTCACCATCCTATCTTGGAAATACATCGCCGTTCATTTACTGTAGCTGCGTCAAAATCCTGGAACTCCC
Organism: Carcharodon carcharias; assembly: GCF_017639515.1. Classification (NCBI taxonomy): domain Eukaryota; kingdom Metazoa; phylum Chordata; class Chondrichthyes; order Lamniformes; family Lamnidae; genus Carcharodon; species Carcharodon carcharias. The sequence continues at coordinate 105,158,136 of NC_054478.1, read as the reverse complement.
TTCCTAACAGCACTGTGGGTGTACCTACACCACATGGACCACAGCGGTTCAAGAAGGCAGATCACCACTTCTTTCTCAAGAGCAAGTAGGGATGAGAAGTAAATGCTGGCCCAGCCAGTGAAGGCCACATCCCGTAAATGAATAAAAATAAAAATCCCTGCCATCATTTGAGCCCCTATTCCCACCTCTGTGATACCGCCCAATTCCATCCCCAGCCTCACTCATCCATACCTTTTTTACCTCTAGACTTGACTATTTGAACGCACTCCCAGCCAGTTGCCCAATTTCTACCCTCCATAAATTTAAGGTCATCCAAAACTTTGCTTCCTGTTTCCTAACTTGCAGCAATTTCTGTTCACCCATTGCCTCTATGCTTGTACACTTACACTGGCTTCCAGTTAGGCCTTGATTTTAAAATTCTCATCCTTGCTTTCAAATCCCTCCATGGTCTCACCCCTCCCTATTTCTGTAATTTCCTGCAGCCCACAACCTTTTGAGATATATACCTTCTTCCAATTCAGGCCACATGAGCATCCCCAGTTTTAATTACTGTACCATTACTGCAACTGTGCCTTCAGCTCTGGAATTCCCTCCCTAACTTCTCTACCTCTCTTTCCCCCTTTAATGTGTTCCTTAAAACCTACCTCTTTGACCAATCCTTTGGCCATCTGCCTTAATATTTCCTAATGTGCCAAATTTTATTTGATAACAAAGCTGTGAAGTGCCTTTGGATACTTTAATGCGTTAAGTACAACATTAGTGCAAGTTGTTGGTCTTGAGTGGGATACCCAGCCAGGCAGACTGATGTATCAATCATTAATTGATAGAGATTTTGTATAAAAGTTGCAATAATCATGTAGCTCAATGCCTTCTCTGATTCAGCCAGCTTGATTCACCAGATGCATATCCTTCCCCCAGCACTGCAATTCAGGGCCATATGGGGTCACCTTAGGGAAAACCTAAGAACTGGGGATCAGCATTTGAAAAGTTCTGTTTTAAACTATAACTTATACTAAAGTAGTTCTTGTAGGTTATTTCACAGTAATCGTTCAACTCTTATTCAGTATTTACAGCACAGAAATAAGCCATTCAGCCCAACTGATCCATGCTTGTGATTGTGTTCCACATAAACCTCCTCCCGCCCTTCTTCCTCTAACTTCATCAGCATCCTCTCTCCCTTATGAGCTTATCTCAATTCTCCTTAAAAGCATCTATGCTAGTTGCTTCAACTATTCTTTGTGATAGCAAGTTCCGCATTCTAATCACTCTCTGGGTAAAGAAGTTTTTCCTGAATTCCACATTTGATTTATTTGTGACTATTTTATATTTATGGCCCATAATCCTGGTCTCCCTTGCAAGTTCAAACATCTCTATGTTTACCTTATCAAACCCTTTCATAATCTTAAATACCTTTATCAGGCCAGCTGTCATCTGTTTTCTAGAGAAAAGAGCCCTAGGTCTTTTCAATATTTCCTGAGTGGAATAGTCTCTCAGCTCCAGTATCATTCTAGTAAATCCTTTTTGCATCATCTCCAATGCCTCTATATTCTGCTTTTTCCTACAAATAAGTAATGGTGTATTATGGAACTCACATGACCCTATTTTAATTTTTGTTTATTACCACAAATCTAACAGGGCAGAATTTTGCTTGTAAGAAAGAAAAGATTCCTAATTTGAAATTTACCTATTGTGTAACTATATAAATGTGTGTGTGTGTGTATGTGTGTGTGTGTGTATATATATACATAAACATATCTGTTTGTCAATCAAATGGTTATACTATCTCTCACAGATAATTTATCTAGTAAATTTTATATCCTATGTGATAGGTTTTACCATTTTACAAGATCAAATATAACTGAATTTCTGTCGAGAATTTGGCAAATAAGTGCTTCCAAGAGTAATGGTCACATAACAAACTTGTTTCCTGTAGCAAGTAATTCCTAGTATCACAACATGCTAATATATGATTCTATGGCACACAGACAGAATTTCATGCAGCTGACATCACCTACCATCCCTAGCTAACTGAAATCTATCATCATTTATTTTCCATTTTTCTCTTTTAGTTTTTGTTCTAATTTCCCTATCCTGCCCATGCTCTTCCTGCAAGGCTTCTGTTCTGCTATCATGGCAATCACATTATGGCACGGTAACGAGTGGATTTTGTGAATGTATAAGCCTCTAATCCCTTGGCCATCTAGGAGTGTGTCCGTCAAGCACAAGCTTAACCTGGAAAAAAATATGGTTATGCTTGTCCATTTTATAAACAGGGAAGAAAACAATGCAACATGACTATCAATACATGAACAAGTAGAATCCTATGGCACAGAAGAAGTATATTCAGCCCATTGTACCACCATCGTTCCTTGAAAGAATTATCCAATTAGTCCCACTCACTGTTCTTTCCCCGCAGCCGTGAATAATTTTACTTTTCAAGAATCTATCCAGTTCCCTTTGAAAATTACCGTTGAATCTACTCCCACAAGCCTTTCAAGTAGTGAGTTCTAGATCATAACATTTTGCAGCTTTGGGGTCACAGACACTGCAGAATTTGCCATTATTTTCAGTCTTGGGTAAAACATTTAGACATCATGCTACATCTAGCAATTGGAAGAAATCCCCTGGTCTTGTCTAAGATGAAGCTGACAGAAATAAAGGGAGGTCAATGCCATTGGCAATGCAAAAGGCCAACTAAATTTCAAGGCCGTAATACAACCAATGGAATATAAAATAAAACAAAAAATGATGGAAATATTCAATAGGTCATGCAGCATCTGTGGACAGAGAAAGAACTAACGTCGATGTCAGTGCACATTATTTCATCAGAAATAAAATACCAGAATTGGAAGACACCTCACATGCAAATTCAAACCAAGGTTCGCATCAAAAAAAGGTGACGTTTAGCACTACAAATGGAAAACAGGCATTGGCAGATGAGATTAATCCATCACTCTCATCTCCAAATCTAGAGATAGCCAAGTACCACAAAATCTTTTGAAACAGAGTTTGCCAGCTGCAGAATTGTACTACATCTTAGAATCATTATAAGAAAGTTTGGCCAAAATTTAACTGAGCAAGTTGGTACTTTTGTTAGCTGATTAAATTCATGTGCCTGCTGCCACTCTGCTTTATACATCTCAGGAATGTTGATAATAAGACCCCCTTGGAGTCCTTTGATACTCAGCCTGGAGGGATTGTTAAGTCAGCCTCAAGTGCACTCTGGTTGACCTGACCACTTTTCTGAGGCTGATCCTAGGGAGTATTCTGATCGTGTTCCCTTTACCTAGAGATCACCTTCAAATAGATATTCTGAACCTTTCTACATAAATAACTTAATAATGATATGCCATATCATCAATTTACCCCTTTAACTGAGAGGTTGTCAATTAAGAAAAATCACATTTGCAATTCAGAATTGTTATTTCTACCAGTGCAAAGAAGTGATGACCAATCTGGAATAAATTTGAGAATAATTTGGAATTAGAATGCTAAAATTCCATATATTTTCACATATATATTCTATATTTTCACATTCTGGAGTGTTCTGGTAATATAATCTGGATCTGCAGTCCTTATGAGGAAGGTGACTTGCCTTATGCTTGATAATTCACCAAACTAGGTAAAGTATAACTTCAAATGTCATGACTCTTACTGTTGTTTTTGCATAAACTGTAAATGTTACAGGTTATTTAAGGATTGAAATTTTTCTATGATTTCATCTTGATCAATGATAGTGAATTTCAACATTTCCATTTGTCATAATTTAATCATATCGCATTCTGGGAGATTTGTAAATTGACTGACTAACAGAGGAATTTTATAAACCCTATTTCAGAGGTCCCAAAAGGGTGCTGCCAGTATTGTAAAGAGATTCCATTCTCTGCTCTGTCCATTCTGAGGATTAAGATAGTACAGTATAATTAAGAAACCTTGAGCATGAATTTGGATTTTGTAGCACCACTGAAAATGGTGCTATGGAGATCTAGTGCACTTTTGTTGAGGGTGTGCATTTCACTGCTAGCTGTTTCTGGCTCAAAGCACCTTTTTAAGATGGGAACTTCACCATGCATCAGAAGCAACTGAATTGGTGCTATCCTGACATCATATGACCCTACCAGTTGATGTGACTCTGGACTTCCTAATTTGGAACACACAAGTCCATTGAACAAATTTGTGCAACACTCAACAAAGATTAAGCACAGAGCTACAGTATAAGCCCCGTATCATGATATTTAAAGGGCCAAGCACCCAATTTGCAGATAAGTTGACTTTGAAATTCTTTTGCTCTGGCAAAGTGCCCATAAGTACTCAGGCATTGTTTTGCAGATGTTGTGGTGAGTTCCTGTATTTGGCAGGCAGTGTTACTGCATCCTTACAAGGGGGTAGAGGAGTTGGTGACCTGATCACACAAAGGTATGGAGGCAGCTGTGACAGTGCATCTAGGCCTGCAGTATGACAGGGAGTTGGAGCAGGGCTGCAAAGAGAGGAAAAGCTGTGTGTGATGCCCTCTGCCATGTTGGAACTAGACTCCTCCATGCTCCTTGACAGTTGTCTAGCAGGCTAGTCAATGCATGCAAGAAATTGGTGTGCATACCCATCAGCGTTTCCTACATGCTGCCTCATCAAGATCTTTATCTGAATCCTCTGCAACAGAACTCACCTGCAACCTTGCCTTCTGGTAAGTTGGCAAAGGAACCATCCTTTACCCCTGCTATGGACAGAGAGAGATGTGAAGTGATTTTTCCCCTTTCCTCGTCTCTCAGCTGACCACAAAAGATGTATTTTTGAGTAGTGTTTTCCCCCTTTTTTAATGCTGTGCCGCTAAAGAACAGACACAAAATAGTTTTTCTTGTAAACTTAAATCAAAAGAAAGGATAAACATTTATTTTTCACAACACCCGATCTATAAATAAATACAACACATGCCCCTCAAATACACAAATACAGAAACATTAAGAAATTATGATTTCTAAAGATGCAACATGCACATAAATTACATGAAGAGTAAATAAAAAGGAAACAGGTCACTTCTTTACACAGTCCTTTAATGATGGTTGAAACATTGCAGGCCTAAAGAATTTTCTCTTGGTTCACTGAAAACAAAGGTTGGAAGTTTCTTGTTTTTCAGTCAAAGTTGTGATCAAGCCTCTGTAGTGAAGGAATATAATCTTTCAGGTAAAACAAATCAGTCCCAATTCTCTGTCTAATGTGACTTTTGAGGCAGGATCCTCCCTTGTGCTAGGCAAGGGGTGGCTTCCCTCTAGCCTTTGTATCCTAGATTGACCTGCTGGGCTGTCTTTGTGGATTTATAAGGTATTGCCTATCTCCAGCCAGTTTCAGTCATGTGATGACAGTATCAATGTATTTCATTGTCCATACATTGGATTGATAGCGGATGTAATTGACTCACACTGGGGAGTGAATGATACCCCATTAACATTCCAGCTGTGCTTAGCCACCTGAAATGTTTTTATTTGAAATTCCAGCCAGTCTGGCATCCATTGTCATTTTAAGTATTTTCCATTGTAATGGTGAGTGGTAGTTAATCAGCACCTAGGAATGCCATTTGTATTTTAAGAAACTTCCCAGAGATAGGTTCAGGCACGCCTGTCTCTGCACAGAAACCACAAAAGAAGTCACCTGAATCTCTAGAGTCAGTTTTGTGAAGGTACAGTATCCATATCCCATGTTGCTTTTTAAAAGTGAAGCATCCATCTCCCAATAAGCTCTACAAGCATATGACATGACTGTAACCTGTAACACCCCTGGCATGTTTGCAACCCACTTGTGCCCACCTAACTCACCATGTGCTGATCCTTTTTCTATACTACCCACCTGAGTACATGCAGTGCCAGTATCTTAGATTGTGGCTATGAGTGTAAGATCAAGTGATGGGGCCTCTTCACCAGTGCTGTGCTATTGCTGTCTCTCTTCACTCTTGAGCTGCTGTGGCTAGACAGGTGGCAATTCAGACGTGACAAATGGTGAAGCAGGCTCAAGAGGCCAAATGGCAGTTCTTGGGTGGCTGAAAGCAGAAAATCAGGAGAAGGTTAGGGAGGGTGGTGTTGGAAAGAAGGGGTCCATGGCCTCTCCAGCAGCAGCATGATCATCATGCCAGATAGCAAGGTGAGAGTGTTCTGGAAGTTGAGAAGAAGCATGGACAGGAACATCATCCTCCATGTTCTCAGTAGATGTCATGGGGTTGATCACTGCTGGCTTTGAGATCTCCTTCCGTAGGGCTCAAGAAATGCTGGCGTCCTTATTCCCCACCAGTTCTGCTCTGCTCCTTGCTATTGTGTGTCACCTTGTCCTGAAAGAGATGGAGCAGTATGTCAGTTATTGCATTGCACTGTGTTTGGGTGATGTGTCAGCTATAGCTGAATAACGGGAGTCATATGGGGGCAGTGAGAGGTGGGTCTGAAGCTGAAAGCAATAGTAGGTGTGTTAGGATGAAATGGAGGAATAACTGGATATTATGTGTGAGGCCTGAGTGCCAAGGAATGCAGCTGCATGAGTGATAGGGTTGTTGTGCACTGAGCAGTGGGAGTGGATGGTAGTGTGGTGGGTTGGAGATGTCACTTGAAGATGCATTCACAGACCTTGACCACCCACATGAGGTCATTAGACTTTTTGTGGCAATGCTGCCAAGTCTTCAGAGCCAAATGCTGGGAATTTACCTCCCCGACCACCCACCCCCTTTCCTTTCGAGGGTGTTCAATGAAGGCCTTCTGACTTTCTGCAGAAGGTTGGTGTCTTCCCTCCCACCTACCTCCACCACTAAAGCCTCCTGCATTACACCAGTGAACCTGGGAGTCCTCTCCCTGCTCTGGCATTTCACTTTCCATGTTTTAAGATGCAGCAATATTATTCAGTGCAGTTTTCCTTTGAGAGGCAGACTTCCTTTAAGAGCAGAAGGCAGGCTGCACCACATGCTATCAGCACAATACTACCTTGCCCCCTGCAGAGTACAGAGGCAGCCAGCAGCACAACAGACACTTGGCCCTAAGCTATAATTATGGTAAAGAACTGGCAGCCAAATTTACATACTAGCCACCTCCAATGAAAATCACAACCCCATGTACAAAAATGGAACAGACCAATTTTTAGCTTCTGATGTTGAAATCATGTAAGGTGCTGTTGCCTTTATTTCCACCACTATCTGATGTATTTGTTATGATCCCAGCTGATGTTACCACTGGACAAGCCAGATCCCCGCTTGAAAGATCCAAACTTTTATTTTTTGCTTAAAAACTGGAGAATGGCTATTGAACAGTTACCTGAGTCAGCTGATGAACTTTTAACAAAAGAATAAAATATTTATTAAACAAGAAGAGATTAACAATACTCCTTCACCCACAACCATACCTTTACATATATATACGATTTGTAAGGATAACACGTGTTACAAAAACTATTTTATCCTCTGATGTTCACAGTCCATGTAAACCAATAGGCAACCTGTGGTTAGATACACCACACTCTGAAACAAAGTGACAGAGGCCACCCCAAACAGATGCCATGGATCTCTGCTCAACTCCCCCCACACACTTGTCATACTGTGAGCCAATCGGTCTCACTGAACTCCATCTTTCACAGGGGGTTTCCAATCTCCACTTTTGAAGAACTTGCTTTGGAATCTTCTACTAAATGACACTTTCTCTCAGATGCCTTCCACAAGGATCCACCTCCAGGGCTTTGAACTCTCCTTCCGATGTTTTCTCCTCTGGATCACCATGTGCATTCAAGCTTTCTTCTACGCACTCTCAAATGCTCATAGTAAAGAGTTACAGACCTTTGGCTGTCTCCTTGGATCTCCTGGCTTCTCACAAGCCTATATTGCTTTAAATCTGCATCCTGCATCTTTTCCCTCTTAAGCTTAGAGCCTTCCTCTGCTCCTCACTTTTAACTTCACTTTTCCAGATCCCTGTCCTTGTCCTTTGACTGAACTGTCCTCTTGGGATCTTTCCTGTTCCACTCCCTGGTTTTAGGGATTTTCTTCATTGGTTTTTGGAACCAGTCCCTCGCAGTTCCCTTTCCGGTCCAACCTCTTTGGAATCCTGGCTTCAACTGAACTAAAATTGCTCGTCTAGTTTTTTTCTGTCTCTGTGGGTCCCTCTCTCTGGAGCCCTGTTGGTAGGCAACAACATAGTTTTTTTTTCTACCTTGTGTTTGTTTTAACTTCCCTTCAAGAGTTATAAAATCTCATTAAAATGCAGGCACACAAACAATGCCTTAGACCTGCTGTCTCCACTCTTAAAATGAAACCAGACTCCAGGTTTCACCTTTTTAACCCACCAATAGAAAAATATATATTAAACTTAAAGCTTAAACTTAAACTTAAAGATATAGCTTATTCCTAACACTCAAAAATACAAATACAACATACTTAAACTATCTCTATTTCCTAACATATTCCGCTAGTACCATTAATTAAAGTAAGTAGGCCAGTGATTCATGGCCATTTAGGTTTTTTTTTTTGCATTATTCAGATATTCCGGAGTTTGATAGCAAACTCTATTAGTGGTCTTACCCTGGAGATTGAAGAAGCAAGGATTTACATCCACAACTTCTCATGTTCTTGATTATCTTAGCTCAAGGCGTTGATCAAGGTTGATATGTGGTTTTGCACAAGAAAGCTGGGAAAACCATTACACTCTTGTGCACCAACAGTGAGATTGGACTAAAATGGGAGTAAACTACCAGCTTAAGATCTCTACTGATGATGAAGCTTAAGATTGGGAGAAGCATTAAAAGAACAAAAAGTATCAAAGTGACATCTTACTGTACCATGTGCCATCTGTCTTCTATCTATGTCTAATGCTAAGCTTTTATTTTATGAAACAGATTTGTGTTGTCTTTAAAGAAAATATTCCACAACACTGAATAATAACATTCTTGAATTCCCCTTGTTTAAAGTTAGAAGTTAGCTTTCTCTTTATCTTACTCCTGTTAATGGCTGATATGTAAATGGCAACTTCTTACATTAATGCATAATCAATCTGAATATATATTAGATTTGGAAATTATCCAGAGCACAGAAACCTAAAATTCTCAGTAAAATGATGAGGAAGAAATATAGAGATGGCATGTTGAAAAACACACATTAATTAATAAGCAGTGTTAGTTACAATGACCAAAGATGGTGTCTCACAGCCAATGATTAATTATCACTATGTCTAGAAACAAAAAATTACCATGAACGTAAATCTTTAATAGCATTTCTGCAAGAACGATTACTATATTAAGATTATTCATCGTGCGTGTGTTTCTAGAATTGAATTTAATGATCTTGGAAAAGTGGTATGTAATGGCCTAAAGGTGCATGCAACATAGTTAAGAATCACTAGGCAGTGAAGCTTAAGTGTTTACCTTCAGACAGCAAGAACAAGAGTGGTTGCATTGTTATGTCCTGTTCCTGTATGCCTTGCATAATATTTTGGTACAGTTGGCACAATCTGGCAATTTTGGAGAACATCTAAAATTGATTTTATGAACCCATTTATGCATAACTATTTTTATGTATGAGAAAATTAGATATTTATTAACACAATTTATTGCTAGGCAGGTTTTGCAGGATGTCAGATGTCAACTTTTATCCTAAAAGCAGAAAATACGCAGCTCAGTATACTTCTGATTTTTTGGTGTTTTCTATGTTCTTGAAACACTCACTACTATTTCTTAGCTGAGCCATCAGGTACATCACCTCAAGGCAATAGAGTATTTCACTAGGGGTAACAAATTGTGTGTCAAAAGCATAGCTACACAGTAGCACACCAAGAGACTCGACACTGACACTCTTGTGTGGAGACTCATTACTTCAGCTTCTAATTATTGGAGATTTTAAAGAAGTAAATATATTTTAAATAAATGTTTTCTTTTTAGTCCTGTTTAGCTTCTTTAATCACATTTTTCTAACCCTTTTTGCTTTCTGCATACAATTTGATGTTGGATTTAATCCAATGTGTCATGTAACTGACACTTCTTGGCTCAGACTCTGCTCAGCTCAGTATTGACTCTTTAATCTGATTGGTTAAGGGATACACAGTTGGCTGCATTGCTCAAAGGTTCCAGATCCTCTCTAGAGGGCGTTGCTCTAAAATTGCTTTCTAGTCACAGCAAGTTCCAGTGTAAAAACCCATAGGAAGTCTGTAAGCAAATATAACTATTTATGGTTTGCACGCGATGTTCATTGCTGACCACAAAATCTAGCCCAATTGTTTTTGTCTATATTGCTTTGTACATTCATTTTCAATCTAGGAGAATATTTATCGAAGTCTGTGGATGGAATGTTTATTTATGAAGAAAATCATTTGGGGGCAGTTGAGTCAAGCAAGATACCAAATGATGCAATTGTTGTAGAACAGTGGACTGTCATTGAGGTAAGCTGGTCTCCTAATTTGTTCAGAGTTTAACATTTCAATCAAATATGTTTCCAAAATATTTAAGATGTAGAAAGTTATCTTTAGGCATTATTTGTTAATTTTCTTTTTTAAGAATATCCCATTTGGTTACTTTCCTAATATACAGCAATGTTATTCCTTTTAAATCATATTGTCTATTACCTAAAGTGAGAATTCCTCCCATTGTGAACTCTGCATTTACTAATTTAGCCACATAGAAGCAGATGCATTGAACAGAAAATAGTTGATTATTCATTGTTTGCTAAGGTTATTGTTCAACGTAATGTGTAATTAATTGCACACACTATGGGTAAGCCACTATGTGCAGCTGAGGAATTCAAAGGGTAACTATCTTTGGACCAGAAATTGTACTACTCTGGTTTACTACACATTGCAGAACACTATTATTTGGAAAAGCAATGAGACCATGTAATCTATGGGAGGTAGGAAGCTACCTTCTAGTTCCACTAGTGAAAATAAAATGTACTGCAGTTGGATGAAAACAGAACACTGGTGTGTTAAACTTTGTGTCATGCAGTGACAGAACACGCACACCTAACCATAGTTGCTCTCAAAGTAGCTGGCATCTTGCACTGTTACTGGCAGTGGGAAATGAGGCAGGCGGGTGCACATAATTTTGCGGGAGGCAGAATGTCAGTTCCCCGGTACCAGGATGAAAGTAGTAAAATTATGGTGTCGGCAGATTGATGGTAGATCGAGCTTTCTGACAGCAAGCTGCAGGAGCCTATCACATATACTCATTAAAGCACAAGTTCACCAGATTAAAGGACACCTTTTCAATTAGCTCTTCAGACAATAAGAAACACAAGTCTTCAGATTCACGATTGGTTAAAAGTGGTGAGCAGCAGGCCAGGCAGACTTCCAAGTGGATTAGGACTGAATCGGAACTGCTTTTCTTTTCTGAGAAGCTTTGTAGAACTACAGGAAAGGAGGCATTGACGCATCAAGATCGGGTGGCGGCTGTGCAGGGGTATCAAGGCCTGGCTCAGCGAGGGAGGGTGGGTCATGGCCGCCCTACGTAAGCTCATGAGGATTAGCTGGGAGGAAGCTGGACCACATAGGGAAGGTCAATATCTACAGATTGGAAGTCATGATTGTGGGGGAGATCAAGGCTTATAGAGGATAGGAAAATGGGGAGATCCTGAAAGTTGAGGGTAACAGAGCAGGCCAAAGGTGATGGAGGAAGGCTTGATGATGAGGGGGGCAGATCAATAGCGATGGGGACCAGCTCTAGGGTGAATGAAAGTTGAGCAAGTGTGACTGAGAGAGGGTACTCGCTTGCAGCTCCAGGGTCAATGTGGGAGTGTCCAAGGACACATCTGTGACTACACAAAGAAGAGTACAGATTGAGGATGGAGTTGTCTTCATTGAGGTGGGTAGAGATCATGGTGTGACCAATGCAAATTATGGGTTTCCTATTGGCCAAAAGTGACTTGATCAGGTGGGATGCTGCTGCCATCATTGGGACCTCCTGCCATTCCCAAACGGCCTGGAGGAGAACCTGCAGGGATGCATCACCAAATCATGGAGCCATTTGTCTGCTCTGAGATATTTGTTGTAGATATTTGTAAAGGAGTGGGAGCAGGAAATCAGGATCAACAGGTGGGAAGGGGGGGAACAGTTCAGTTGAGTGGGGAGTGGGTCAGTAGCTGCAGTTATGGGGACATGGTTGAGAAGGTAGGGGTTAGCAGCAGTTCCATGGAAACAAAAATTCAAAATTGACAGCCAGAAAGATGCTGTTAGTTTGCAGGGGATGAATATCTGTCCAAGTGCTGTTTAAATATGGCACCTGGTCCTTGGATGCCATGAGGTAATGGGGTTGCTGACTTCCTACCTGTCCCTGCTGCACTATTGTCCGGGCCCTGCAATTATAAACAGCTAATTGGCATGATTGTGCGTGGCCAATTGTTCCACCTCCGAGTGGAAATCCCACCCACTTCTGGAACACTCACTGGCAAAACAAGATTCCAGCCCATGCCTACACACCTGTACCATGAATTAAAACTAAGCACCGGACCTTCAAGGAGAAAAAAGTAACTTGTGTGATTCTTGCATAGCATTTGGCAATCAATTACTGAAAGAAAAGATTTGGAGACTGTAAGTCGTAACTAATTATTCTAAACTTTTATCAATCTTGGTTGGGCAAAGTTGAGCAACCTAGCTTAAAAAAATTTAAATACTTTGGTCAAGGTGCAGAGAAGAGCAACAGGAATGACTGCTGGAACTAGTAATTTGTGTTAAGATTCACAGAACTATTTTCATTGGAGAAAAAATTGAGAAGAGACATAATCCGATCTTAAAATTTTGGGTTTGTTGAGTGGGTGCAGAGGAGATTTACCAGAATGGCTCTGGAGATGGGAATTTTAGTTACCAGGGTTAGGTTCACGATGCTGGGGTTGTTTTCCTTGGAGCAAATGTGATTGAGGGGAAATTTTGATAGAGGTGTATGAGATTATGAACACTTTGGATAACATGGACAAGGAAAGACTGTTCCCATTAGCTGATGGTGCAAAGTCTAAGGGACACAGATTTAAGGTTGTGGGCAAGAGAAGCAGGGGATATGCAAGGAAGACTTTTTTACGCAGTGAGTGGTAATGGCTTGGAATTCATTGCTCATGAAGGTGGTGGACGTGGAAAAAATGAACAATTTCAAAAGGAACTTAGATGGGCACTTGAAGGAAATAAACTTGCAGGGTTCATGGGATAGAGCAAGGGAATAGGACTAACTGGATTGCTCCAGGGAGAGTTGGCATAGAATTGATGGACTGAATGGCCTCCTGTGCCATCCATGACATGATAGTTTAAAGCAAATACATTATCTAGCTTGCACATTGAGAATTGAACTAAAGGGTATGGAGACACATTGAAGAGCTTGATTTAACTGGAGCACTGATTAGAGTTGGGACTTGATTTGGAGAACCTTTTCTCAAATGATTGAGTAGATGTGGTACATTCCATGGTGTAATAGGTCAAATTTTCTGAATCTTTTTCACATTCCTTACTTATCAAATTTTGGCCCACATTAAGAGTGATGGGTTTAGAAGAGGGATGGTAGTTTTTCCAGACACTTCATGAAGTGGAAGAACTTGGGATGCCCAATATTGGGTATGTGGAAACCCAGAAGGGTCAGTAAAGCATAAGACAGATTTAAAGTTAATTAGCAAAAGAGCCAGAGAATAATTGGAAGAATTTTTGTTTATAAATGAAACAAGTTGTCATGACCTTTACTGCCTTAAAGGGTGATGGGAGCAGATTCAGTAGTAACTTTCAGATAGGAATTAGACATATTTGAAAACTTTATGGGGCAGTGGGGAAGGAGCAAGGAAACTGGACTAATTAGAAATCTCTTTCAAAAAGCAGGCACGGGCTTGGTGGACCAATTGACTTCCTTCTGTGCTGTAAGGCTCTTTTTTTCAGCTTAGCTTTGAATTATTCTGATAATTGATTGTTAGTCATAACTTTATTTGTTCTTACAGGGCTGTGAAGTAAAGAATGATTATGGTCCTTTGCTGCATACACTGGCAGAGTTTGGGTGGCTGGTTACTTGTGTGCTAGCCACACCTATCATTCGCCATGACAGGTAATAAAGTTCGATGGACAAATGTTTTAATGCCTTCAAGTACTTTTTTACAATCCAAAATTGAAAATATTTATGCTCATTAAGGTAAAGTATGTCAATACTGTAAAATAGAACACTGTACCACTTACAACACCTGTTACATGAGGAGAGGTGAAATTATTCCCCTATTCACCCACTCCAGGTTTAAGCATATTAGGGGTTTTTTTTAGATTTTAGACAGTATGTGCTTCACCAATTCTGTAAGAGTCCCACTATTTACACTTTTAGATTGCAAAGAATTAGTCAGACAGGTTTTCTTGGGTTAAACAAAGAACAAGATAAGTTTATTGAAACTGTTTCCCAAACTAAAAAACTAGTTAAAAAGCAACCACCATTCATCTGGGCACACACACACACACACACACACACACACACACACACACACACACACACACACACACACACACACACACACACACACACACACACACACACACCAGTATAGATGGCAGAGTAAGAGGATAAGCTTATAGGATGTTTTACAGTTCATAAAGAAAAAACAAAGGAGTATACAGTTAGCTGTTCCTTGGCTGGTCTAATTGTGGTGCTTCAATGGTGCGGCAGTTTTGTTCAGCTGTCTCCCTGGGTGTAATTGTATGGAGCAGGTTTCCACGTGTTTTTCTGAAAAGTTCTTGGTTCACAGCAGATTTCTCTTCTCAGGATGGTTACTTTGCAAACCTGGCACAACACTTCTGAGAGTGAGAGAGACAGTGACAGAGAGCGCACACAGATTCAAACAGCCTGTGTTCAGTACAGCGTTGTCTGTTGTTCTTTCTCCTACTTGGTAAGGGATCCTTGAAGTACTTTGCTGGGTGTATATTCCAGAGGAATTCTATTAGTTCATGCCTGCTGCAGAACAGGTAATTGTATTTTGATGTCTCATCTCCGAAATATTTGTCAAGTCTCAGGATGGTGTGAATCAACAGGGGATGGGGTCTTTCATGCTCCCCAGAGGGTTGAATGTCCATTTTCATCCTTCTTGGTAGAATGCAAAATTGTGTATTGCAACAGTCTGGGCAGTTTGCCTATTGTCTGTAGAGGGTCCCAGTTTTTTTTTAAATCCAGCCAGAAAAAGAAAAACTAGAAATTGTATCTTTAAAAAGCACACCCTTGTAACACACCCAATGACTTCAAACCCTTCCAGGTGGAAGCTATGTTACCGACCTCTGTATTAGCTTACAAAAATCTATCTTGTTCTTCAAGTAAAGAGGTGAGGCAACAAACAGGTTCCCCTTGAACAACAATATTTTTCAATCCAGGAATAAAATACATCAGTGAGGGTGCATTTCAAAAGACCAGAAAGAGTTCATCTTCCCCAGATTCCTCCTCCACCATCCAATAGTGACTGTCGCCTTTATCAGTAACTTTGAAATTTCATTGCAGTTTTGAAGCTAATGGGATCTTATCCTATCACATGCATGGGTCAGGAATATTATCAAGGAGGCTGTGTTCTTGAGTTGGAGGCCCATGGTCCTTTCCATGTAAAACCTACCATTGAATCGCTAATTAAGAATGTAATTTAAGATTCAGAGATATGGACAGCAATATTTATGGGAAGATGAGGAGGCAGCATAGTAAAATGAGGAAAACCTTGCAAGGACATGGATGTCCTGCCAAATGTACTAGCAGAATCTCATTATAACTTCTTTATTCTGTTTACCATCTGGCAGCTGGACAAATTGACAGGCTTGTCAGCTGTTAGGCTGAAAAACCAGTAACAGGAAGCTGCAGCTAGTGCTCCTTGGGTCAAAAATCAAGTGGCAAGTTTCAGCTAGGTGGGTCAACTATTGTGAGGCAGGCATCAACAATCATGGCAGGGACTAGAGTGAGACCCAATTGGCAGAAAAGAGGTCAAAGGTTTATTTGAGGAAGTTGGTGAGAGTGGAGCCCATGTGGTCTTAATGCAATAAAAAGCCCTTAGCTGCTGGAAGCGTGTCCAACAGGTCAATGTGATGTGTCTAGCATGTGGGTGAAGAGAATTAGCATGCTTTCTGTTTTTGTGTGTCAATATGCTTCTCATTTTCAGCCTACACCACAGGCTAGCAGCAATACTAAAAAAAGCGCCAAATGTGCAAGCCTCTCCCTGTCAGTACACGGCCTCTCCATTGGCTAGTCCTCAGCTGTGCCTCCTGTGGTCCCTCACAGCCCCAGGTTGAAGTTTCAGTGGAACTTGGAGGAAGTTTGGCCCCTGACATGCTGTGTGCAGGCCCACTGGCATGTAAACACGCCCTGGCACTCATGAACCAAACTCCCAGCTATGGGCGAATAGCTACACTACCTTGTGGATACCTCAGAAGAGTTGAAGCCTAGGGGAGTAAGTTCTGACAAAAAAAATCTGCAGTGGAACCCAAAGGTGGACTGATATCTAAATATGCCATCTTTCTGGCATCTCCTGCAACCAAGCTTATGCCAAATGTTGGACTTTGCATTCCTTGACTCAAAAGGAGAGGCCAAGAGGGGAACCCTAACCTTTGGGCAGCCCAGGGCCTTCATAAAGTTTGCCCCTCACCCTGGAGAGGACACTCCAGTTTTACTGCAGGGCATTAAAACCACACGAGTGACAGCAGTTACGAGTGATAAGCCCAACTCGATTGGCGTAGAGAACGGGTGCTAGAATGGCCTCCAATGGTGGGAGGGGCAATCATCGGGCCTCACTGGTCAGCCACTGCCAACCTCAAGTCAGGCAACACCTGACTAGTAACGTGTTGACCTGCCATGGTCCATCTGCTTCAATGGGTCTTACAGCTTAGAATCTTTGTTCAACAAGCGGACAGAATGCATCACACCTGGCAAACAAATGAAACAAATCAAAGGAAAGAAGATGCCAATCTTTGACTGGCAAGTTTGAACATCAGGGCCATGTGCCCAGCATTGACAAACGACTTGCAGCTTGTCGATAACACATGCAAGACAACTGTGATCGACGTGGAACCTGATAGGCTGAACATTGACATAGCTTCCCTACAAGAGACCTGACTCACCTAGAGTGGATCAGTCAAAGAAAAACCTTACATGTTCACCTGGCAGGGAAGAGTTCAGAGGAAACACGTGAGCATGGTGTAGGCTTTGCTGTAAGAAATTTGTAACTCTTGATGATAAGACAACCCATAAATGGTTAGAATGTGTTCTCTCCATACACCTCAACACAAGCAAAAGGACCAGTTAATCCCATGAGAATCTATGCTGCAGTGCTGTGCTGCACTACAGAGGTGAAGACCAGTTCTGTGAAGAGTTTGACACCGCTATCAGCAAAATCTCTAAATCAGAACATCTTTACCAACTGGAGTTGTCAATGCAAGAGTGGGCACAGATCATAAGGCATGACACAAAAACAGAAAATGCTGGAAAAACTCAGTAGGTCTAACAGCACCTGTGGAGAGAGAAAAGAAACAGAGTTAATGTTTCGAGTCCGTATGGCTCTTCTTCAGAGTAATACGGACTCAATGTTAACTGTTTTTTTCTCTCCACAGATGCTGTTAGACCTGCTGAGTTTTCCCAGCATTTTCTGTTTTTGTTTCAGATTTCCAGCATCCGCAGTATTTTGCTTTTATATGAGGCATGACACTCCTGCCTTGGCATCGTGACCTGAGAAAGATAAATGAGAATGTACAAAGACTGCTTGAGCTTTGCTACTACCATGAGCTTTGTGTAACTAACACCTTCATGCAGAAGAAGCCATGCCACAAAGTGCCCTGGAGATATCCAAGATCAGGGCATTAGTAACTGGATTCTCTGACTCTCTGAACATCATTCTTAACACACACAGCTACCACAGCACTGACTGTGATACAGATTGCTCCCTGGTGTGCATTAGGGTGAGGATGCAAAACAGCCATTGAAGTTTTTGCATTCAAAGCAGAAATGTCATCCTCATATCAACATCAGCCATACTGCCTACCCAGATAAAAACAAATAGCTCCTCTATTCAATTGAACAGGCACTTGCCATCATTCCCACATACAGTGTAGAAGCAAAATGGACCATACTTTGAGACAGCATCTACGAAACCATACTCTCAACATATGGGAAGCAAGAGCAGAAAAATGCTGACAGGTTTGAGCCTAACATCACTTTCATTGAAGCCAAGTGGTCCATTCTCATTAATTACAAGAGAGATCTGAGCGAGAAAATTCTGAATGCACTAAGAGCCACTCAAAGTAAAGTTCAACAGACTGCTAAACAGTGCACTAATGACTACTGTTGCAACTTTTCCAGACTAAAAATCCTGGCTGAACGCATCAACCCAAATCCCAATGTAGTTTCAGAACTGGAGGATCCTCAATTGACATTATCTTCTCAGTCTGGCAGCTGTAAGAGAAATGCCCTGAGCAAAGGAGACCACCATATATTGCCTTCAGCAATTTTAACAAGGCATTCGATCATATGAACAGAGGCAGTCTATTTAAGCTCCTGGAGAAAATTGGCTGGCCAGCAAAGCTGCTCAATGTGATCTCCTCTTTCCATGAGGACATGATGGGTAAGGTCAGCTATGATGAGGCTAACACCAGAACCTTTTGGGATCTGCAGTGGGGTCAAACAGTGTTGTGTCCTGGCACTGACACTCTTTGGCATTCTTTCTCTTTGCTGTTGTCATATGGCTTCAGGTCATCTACAGAGGGTGTTTACCTACATACCAGAACTAACAAAGCTTTTCAGACTTGCCTGCCTAAAGCCCAAGACAAAGGTGTGCCAAGACTTCAAGACAGTTGCTCTACACTGATGATGCCACACTAGCATATCGAAAAACACCTTTATCGGCAAATGGACAGACTGTGTCACACCCATAAAGAGCTTGGTTTGACCATCAGCATCAGGAAGACAAAGGTCATTGTTCAGCATGTATCTGTGCTGCCATCTATCACCATTGATAATGTGATGCTGGAGGTTGTTGAGAGCTTCACATATCTAGGCCCCACAATCACCAGCAATAAGACCATAAGACGTAGGAGCAGAAATAGGCCATTTAGCCCATCGAGTCTGCTCCGTCATTCAATGAGATCATGTCTGATCTGATAATCTTCAACTCTACTTTCCTGCCTTTTCCCCATAAACCTTGATTCCCTTATTGATTAAAAACCTGTCTATCTCAGCCTTGAATATACTTAACCCAACCTCTACAGCCCTCTGCAGTAAAGAATAGCACAGATTGATTACCTTGAGAAGAAATGGCTCCTCATCTCTGTTTTAAATGGGTGCCCCCTTACTCTGGGATTATGCCCTCTAGTCCTAGACTCTCCCACAAGGGGAAACAACCTCTCAGCATCTACCCTGACAAGCTCCCTAAGAATCTTATGGGCTGGATTTTCCATTTGGGGGGGGGTGCAGGCTGCCATTGGCCCACCCAGCGTATTTGCCGACTCCCATAAATAGCGGGAGTGTGCGGGCTGTGGTGGGCATGCACAGACCGCCAGGTCCAATGGCAATGCAGCAGTCTGTTTAAAAGAAGACCTGGCAGCCTCCTGTAGGCTGGTGACAATGGCCAATTCGAGGGCACATCATTGGGGTTTGGCTGAACAGGCCAGGCTGAAGGGAAGGACGGAGGAGCAGGCCAGACTGCAGGGTCTGCCACAGGAGCAGGGTAGGCTGCAGGGTAGGTCAGCCAATGCACCCCACACTTTTCAGATGAATGCCTTGCTGGAGGTGACAGCAAGGCAGAAGGTGCTGGACCCCCAAGATGGGAGGAGAAGGCCTCCCGACATGACCAAACATGCCTGGGAGGAGGTGGCGGAGGTGATCTGCTCCCATAACGTGGTGCGGCGCACCTGGATCCAGTGTCAAAAGCGCTTCAACGACTTGTTGCGATCTGGCAGGGTGAGTACAATGTTGGCATTGGGCATTTAACCCAGCAGGTAGCCTTAGCCTTTGAGGCCCCCACCAAAGAGAAGAACTTAGCAGTCAATTTGTCTAGGGAAGAATGTGTAGATAGCCTGGATCATGTTGAGATCAAAAAAGAGGAGGTATCAGGCATCTTGAAGAATATTAAGGTGGATAAGTCCCCAGGGCCAGATGTGATCTACCTCAGAGTACTGAGGGAAGCAAGGGAGGAGATTGCTAGGGCCTTGACAGAAATCTTTGTATCCTCACTGGCTATGGGTGAGGTCCCAGATGACTGGAGAATGGCCAATGTTATTCCATTGTTTAAGAAGGGTAGCAGGGATAATCCAGGAAATTACAGGCCGGTGAGCCTTATGTCATTGGTAGGGAAATTATTGGAGAAGATTCTTCATGACAGGATTTACTACCATTTGGAAGCAAATGGGCGTATTATTGAGAGGCAGCATGGTTTTGTGAAGGGGAGGTCGTATCTCACTAACTTGATCGAGTTTTTCAGGGAAGTGACAAAAATGATCGATGATGGAAGGGCAGTGGATGTTATATACATGGATTTCAGTAAGGCCTTTGACAAGGTCCCTCATGATAGACTGGTACAAAAGGTAAAGTCGCACGGGATCAGAGGTGAGCTGGCAAGTTGGAAACAGAATTGGCTTGGTCATAGAAGACAGAGGGTAGCAGTGGAAGGGTGCTTTTCTGAATGGAGAGCTGTGACTAGTGGTCTTCCACAGGGATCAGTGCTGGGACCTTTGCTGTTTGTAATATACGTAAATGATTTGGAGGAAAATGTAACTGGGCTAATTAGTAAGTTTGCAGATGACACTAAGGCTGGAGGAGTTGTTGATAGTGAAGAGGATTGTCAAAGGATACAACGGGATATAGATTGGCTGGAGACTTGGGCGGAGAAATGGAGATGGAGTTTAATCCGGACAAATGTGAGGTAATGCATTTTGGAAGGTCTACTATAGGTAGGAATTATACAGTAAATGGCAGAACCCTTAAGTGCATTGACGGGCAGAGGGATCTGGGTGTACAGGTCCACAGGTCACTGAAAGTGGCAACGCAGGTGGATAAGGTAGTCAGGAAGGCATATGGCATGCTTGCCTTCATCGGCAGGGGTACTGAGTATAAAAGCTGGGAAGTCATGCTGCAGCTGTATAGAACCTTGGTTAGGCCACACTTGGAACATTGCATGCAATTCTGGTCACCACATTACCAGAAGGATATGGAGGCATTGGAGAGGGTGCAGAGGAGGCTTACTAGTATGCTGCCTGGTCTGGAGGTTATTAGCTATGAGGTGAGATTGGAGAAATTTGGATTGTTCTCACTAGAGTGACGGAGATTGAGGGGCGACTTGATAGAAGTTTACAAAATTATGAGTGGCATAGACAGAGTAGATAGTCAGAAGCTTTTTCCCAGGGTGGAAGAGTCAATTACTAGGGGACATAGATTTAAGGTGAGAGGAGAAAGCTTTAGAGATGTGCAGGGCAAGTTTTTTACGCAGAGGGTAGTGAGTGTCTGGAATTGGCTGCCAGAGGAGATGGTGGAAGCAGGTACGATAGTGGTGTTTAAGAGGCAGCTTGACAAATACATGAATAGGATGGGAATAGAGGTATACAGACCCTGGAAGTGCAAAATGTTTTAGTTTGACAGGCAATATGATCGGTGCAGGCTTGGAGGGCCGAAGGTCCTGTTCCTGTGCTGTGCTTTGTTCTTTGTTTTTACTGTCGTAACCACATTGATTCATGTAGGGCATTTTTCCTACGCTGGGTGGGCAAGCAGGTAGTGCCCATGCTTAGAACAGCCTGAGTGGTTCATGAGATGAGTACTCCCCAGCACCATGTGTTGCTCTTAGTTGCACATGACTAATCTGGGGGCAACCTGCAGGTGATGCAGTTAGGTGCATACTCAGAATTCCAACACATGTCCTATTCAGGATGATGAGATGGTAGAAGGGGAGCCTCAAGGTGTTGTGGCCAAGAACTATCTGCTGCCCTCGACGCTGCACGTAGTTGCACTTCCTTGCTATGGGAGCAAAGTGTGATTCCTGAAGTGATGTACGCAGCACGTGTCCAAGGTGACTGTTGGTGGGTTGGGAGCAGGCATACTATTTTTGTATGATTGATCAGCAGTAGCGGGGAGAGGAGGCACTGGAGGCCTGATATGGTCCACTGTGGTTGGGGTGCGGTGTGCGCGTGCAGAGTCCATGTACAATTTGCCGTAATGAATGGTGTTCTCTCTTTCTCAGGAGAAGAATGCTCATAAAGCCTCCAAGCAAGTGAGGACTGGAGGCGGCCAGGCACACCTCATGTTAAGCTGCTTTAAGCAGGAGGCCCTTAAACTTGAGAGGCGCCACACTCCCAGGTCAACTGGTGTTGGTGAGGCTGGGGTGGAACGGTGGGGTATTTAAGGCCAACAGTGAGATCCACAATGTCCTCCCAACATCCATAGCACTGATGATTGTTAAATTTATTAGTGTTGCAACATTGCTCAGTCATAGAGTGATAAAGTCAGAGGTGTGGAGCACAGAAAAAGGCTGTTCAGCCCTTCGAGGATGCACAGGTCAAACACATATCTAAGTCTTCTAATCCCATTTCCCAGCACTATGCCCATAACCTTGTGTACCATGGCATCTCAATTGCACATCCAAATACTTATTACATGTTAGGAGGGTTTCTGCATCTATCACCCTTTCAGGCAGTGCGTTCCAGATTCCCACCACCCTCTGTGTGCAAAAGTTGGTCACCACAACCCCGGTAAAGCTCAAGCCCCTTACCTTAAATCTATGCCACCTGGTTACTGATCCCTCCACCAAGGGGAAAAGTTCCTTTCTGTCAACCCTATCTATGCCCCTCATAAATTTATACACCTCAATCATGTCACCCCTCAATCTCCTGTACTCTAGGGGAAATAACCCCAGTCTATGCAATCTCTCCTCCTAAGTGAAACTCTCCAGGCCAGCCAAAATCCTGGTAAACGTCCTCTGTACTATCTCGACTGCAATCACATCCCTCCCATAAAGCGCATTTCAGAACTGCACACAGAACTATAGCTGTGACCTAAGCAGCATTTTCTGCAGTTGGAACATTACCCCTCGGCTCCTATATTCCATGCCTCAGCTAATAAAGGCAAGCATGGCATATGGCTTCTTAAACACCTTATGTACCTGTCCCGTTACCTTAAGGGACCAGTCGACATGCACACCAAGGTCCCTCTGATCCTTGTTACTTCCCATGGTCCTACCATTCATTGTGTATTCCGGTGCCTTGTTTGGCCTGCCCAAGTGCATCACCTCACACTTATCCACATTAAATTCCATTTGGCATTCATCAGCCCATCTGACCAGCCCATCTGTATCCTCCTGTAATGTAAGGCTATTCTCATCACTATATACCACTCCACCAATGTTCATGTCCATTGTTTCTGGAAAGTTGAGCGAATAATGAGCCAGGGAGAAAGGGATGAAGTTTGTCACTGTGTGCACGCTAACTGATCCACTGTCCTCGTTGTTCATTTCAGCATCATCAGAGCATGGCCGGCAGGAGGAGCTGCAGATGCCCCACTCATTTCAAGGACCCTCAAGTGTCACCCGTGTCATACCATTTATACGAGGCAGGCACCAACACAGATCCTAGCACCTCGGTGGGCATTAGAACACTGGTTAGTGTCCCGGGGCACAGTGGAGAGGGCACTTCACATTCACTGGAGGAGCTGACAGAGACAGAGAGTGCTGATGGCACCAGCAGTCGGGAGACTGCAGGGGACCAGACACATGCTGAGTCGGGGGGCGATGATGTGCCTCTGGAGTCGTCCGCGATGTAGCAGCTGCAGGAAATGTGGCCAGGAGCATCTGGCTGTAATACATGAGGCTATGCTTCACTTGGTGTCCATGGTGGAAGAATCCACGTGGAGCATCACTGATGCAAAAGGCCTCGTGGCAGAGTGTCATGCTTCCTCCATGGAGAGAGTGGCAACTCACGTGGAGAGGCGCCTCCAGGAGAACAAGCTGGTCCTCCTGGGTTATGTTCGGACCTGCAAGCCATTACAGTGGCATTGGCCACAACTGGTCAATGTCAATGTGGGAGATAGTGTGGGCATCAAGCTTCCCAGCTCGTTGCCCATCCATCCACGATGAGCAGGGAGGTCCAAGGCGACCTCACGTCGGCACAGCAGCTGCCTGTTGTAACGACAGGCTCCTCTCAGGATGCTCCGGATGAGGGCATCAGCTCCTCCGCCCCTCTCACAGTGACCGTTTCATCAGGTGAGGCTGTGATGACTGGGGAGATGCCAGCTGTGCAACTGGCAGCTCCCTCCCAGGCAGGCCCAGCACAGAATCCATGGGCCAGAGGACAACTGCCGAGGTCATTGAGGCCAACAGGACAGCAGAGTCAGCAGGCTGTCTCAGATGTCACTCTGAGCGATGGGGCAGCACCAAGACGTAGCACCCGCAAACGGAAACGTAAGGCACATTAGGCACATCACGGGTTTCTCACTGGGGCTTTTGTGTTGGCCCGAGATTAGGTCCTTATAATTTATTTTTGTTTGCTTACTGTATTGTTTTGCAATTGGGAGGACATCTGATGTTTAAATTAAAATTCAGATGTGTGACCATGGCTGAGGGTGGTTCATTTCTTCTGCATGTGTGTGTTTAAGAAAAATATCATGAGTGTTTGTTTGGACATTCAAATTTATGTCCAAGGTCCTTGGTTCCTGCTGATGATCTGGCAGATTTTGCATATAGGTGTCGAGTATGGATGCGCCAGGCAAGACTGATCCTGCTGATCCATTTGTGATGTGCTAGCTGAAGGTTCGTTAGATTAAAGCCTCCTGGGTGCCCCTGTTTCCTTGGTGTAGTCCCAGGTCAGCGTCTACCCGTTCAGCATTCCCCTGTGCATGCTCATCCTCAGAATCAGTGCTGGACTCATCGTGTGCAGCCGCAGACACTGTGTCGAAGTCTTCATCGTCCACTGCTTCCTCCCCCTTTCCAGCGCAAGATTGTGTAGAGCACAGCATGCAACCACTATCACCGACACACGATCTATAGGGTAGTGGAGTGTACCCCCTGAGCGGTCCAGGCGCTCTGTGTGGAAGCGCATCTTGAGAGGACCGATGGCTCTCTCCACCACAGCCCTTGTGGAGGCGTGGCTCCTATTGTACCACTGCTCAGCTTCTGTTCTTGGACGGTGGAGAGGCATCATGAGCCACTTTTGTGGGGATAGCCCTTGTCACCCAGCAGCCAGCCATCAAGCTGGACCAGAGCACTGAAGAGCCCCAGCACCTGGGAGTGTCTGAAAATGTAGGAGTCATGCCTGGGTATCTTGAACAGACTTGTAGAATCAGCATCCTGTGATCACACACTATATGCACGTTCATGAAGCGGAAGCCCTTCCTGTTGACAAAGGCATCGGGCTCACCTGCTGTCGCCTTGACGGCCACATGTGTACAGTCTATTGTACCCTGGACGCAGGGGAAGCCAGCAATGGCCACAAAGCCTCTGGCTCGCTTTGCCTGGCTTGCCTGGTCCCAACGGTAGTGGATGAAGGTCAATGCACGGCTGAACAGAGCATCTGTGACCTGCTTGAACAAGTATGGGCAGCTGATTGGGAGGCACCGCAAAGATCATTCACCGAGCCTTGGAAGGAGCCAGAGAAGTTGAGGGCAGCTGTGACCTTCAGAGCCACTGTCATGGGATGTCTGCCCACACAGAAGAGATCTCAGGGCCAATCATCTGACAAATATGGTTGACTGTTTCCCTTAACAGTCGGAGCCTCCTTCGGCACTGCACCTCAGACATATTGAGGTAGCTGCTTCGCTGCCTGTATACCCTGGCAGCTGGATAGTGGCGTCTTCTGCGGCCCCTTCCATCTTGGACTACCTCTTGGCCCTGCGCCCCTTGTACCTGCACCTGTACTCCCAAAGGTGGCTCCCGTGGGGGCTGAATGTGCACTCCTGGCCTCTTCCTCCTTCTAGCCCTTCCTTCCTCCTCAGAGGAGCTGCCTCCAGTGGACATGTCAGATCCCATACCCAGGCTAAAGGGAGGCTTCTGGAAAGCTGCAGGCCCGTTAAAGATTCCTGAGTGCAGAGTGCTGACCAGAAGGTTCAAAGTACACAAAGCTGCTGGAATGCATTCTGAACTACTGCAGATCACATGGGCAAGTTTAAAATACTTTCTCCAATAAATACTCCACAAAGCAGCTTGACAACCCCACCAAGCCCTCACATCCCACCCGTGGACAAGTTTCATAGAAAAGTCTCTTATCTGCCTGCCTGTTGCGCCCGTGCGCCGACCCAAAGATCGCACGGGCACTTAAAAATCGCCATCGATTGAAGATAAAAGGGCCTTCACTGGCCTGTTAATTAATAGCGGGCATGCATCGGACTTCATCTCGTGCCTGCCAAGTGAAATATCGCAATGGCATGCGCTGACATCGGGATGCTCACCTGACGTCACCGTGCATCATTTTACACGCAAATGTGCGGGGCCCGCCCCCCACACATCAAACTGAAAATTCTGCCCTATGTTTCAGTAATGTCACCTCTCATTCTTCTAAATTTCAATGAGTACTGGCCCAACCTATTCAACCTCTCCTTATAAGAAAATCCCTCCACACCCAGGATCAACCTAGTGAACCTTCTTTGAACTGCCTCCAATGCCAGTATACCTTTCCTTAGATAATGGGACCAAAATTGTTTCAAGCTACTCTTCATGTGGTCTAACCAGTGCCTTGTACAGCTTTAGCAAGCCTCCCCTATTTTTTTTACTCCATTCCCTTTGACATAAAGGCCAACATTCCATTTGCCTTCCCTTTTAACTGTTGAACTTGTATGTTAGCTTTTTGGGATTCATGTACAAGCTCCCAAATTCCTCTGTGCTGTAGCCTTTTGCAGTCTTTCTCCATTTAAATAATATTCAGATCCTCTACTCTTCCTGCCAAAGTGCATAACCTCACATTTTCTCACATTATGTTCCATCTGCCAAGTTTTTGCCCATTCGCTTAATCTGTCTATATCCCTCTTTAAACTCCTTGTGTCATCCTCACCACTTGCCTTCCCACCTATTTTTGTGTGAGCCACAAACTTGGTGATAGCACATTCACTTCACTCATCTAAGTCTTTAATATATATTGTAAATAATTGAGGCCCCAGCACTGATCCCTGTAGCACTCCATTAGTTACAGGTTGCCATCCCGAAAATGCCTCCTTATCCCAACTCTTTGTCTTCTATTAGTTAGCCAATCCTCTTCCCATGCTAATATACTACCCCCAAAACCATGGTATTAAGTAGCTTTATGTGCAGTATCTTATCAAACACTTTTTGGAATTCCAAATATATTACATCTACTGGTTCCCTTTTATCTATTCTGTTTGTTACCACTTCAAAGAATTCTGATAAATTTGTCAGGCATTATTCTCCCTCGTGAATCCATGTTGAGTCTGCTTGATTAGATTATGTATTTCTAAATGCTCTGCTATTACATCCTTTATAATAGACTCCAACAATTTCCCAATGACGGATGTTACGCTAACTGGCCTATAGTTTTGTGCTTGTTGTCTCCCTACTTTTTTGAATAAGGGTGTTACATTGTCCGTTCTCCAATCCACTGAGACTTTTCCAGAACCTAGGGGTTCTTGGAAGATTACTACCAGTGCATTCACTACCTCTGTAGCTACTTCCTTTAATATCCTAGGATGCAACCCATCGGGTCCAGGTGACTTATCAGCCTTTAGCCCATTAGTTTCCCTAGTAATTTTTCTCTAGTGCTAGTTATTGTATTTATTTCCTCCCCCTTTTACCCTTGATTATTTAGTATTTTTAGAATGCTATTAGTATCTTGTACTGTGAATATTGAAGGAAAGTACTTATTCAACTCCTCTGCCATTTCCTGGTTCCCCATTATTATTTCCCCAGCCTCATTCTCTAAGGGACCTATGTTCACTTTGGCCTCTCTCTTCCTTTTTATATATTTAAATAAGCTCTTACTGTCCATTTTCATATTTCTTGCTAGTTTACCCTCAAAGTTTATTTTCTCCCTCTTTATTTTTTTTTTGGTCATCTTTTGTTGGTTTTTAAAACTTTCCCAATCCTCTGGCTTACCATTAATCTTTGCCACATTGTATGTTTTTTCTTTCAATTTGATAGTGTGCTTAACTTCTTTGGTTAACCATGGTTGGTTTATCCCCTCCTTGAATCTTTCTTCCTCACTGGGTTATATCTTTGTCGAGAGTCATGAACTATTTTCTTAAATGTCTCCATTGTTCATCAACCATCTTTTTTGCTAAACTGCTTTCCCAGTCCATTCCAGCCAATTCTGCCCTCATTCCATTGTAATTACCCTTATTTAAGTTTAGGGCAGTTGTTACCGACCCAAGTTTCTCATTCTTAAACTGAATGCTAAATTCTAACAAATTGTGGTCACTGTTTCCTAGGGGATTCTTTTACTCTGAGATCATTTATTAAATCTGCCTTATTATACATTACCAGATCCAACATAGCTTGATCCCTGGTTGGATTCACAGCCTATTGTTCTAAGAAATTGTCCTGAATACATTCAATGAATTCTTGCTCATGTCTATCTCTGCCAATTTGATTTTCCCAATCTACATGAAGATTAAAGTCATCCATGATTAATGTACTGCCTTTTTTACATGCCTTCATTATCTCCTGATTTATTCTCAGTCCTAGAGTATAGCTACTGTCAGGGGGCATATAGACTACTCCCATCAGTGTCTTCTTCCCCTTGTTATTTTTTTACCTCCACCCAAATGGATTCTACATATTTCAATCCAAGATCCTTCCTTGCTATTGTACTTATTCCATCTCATACTAACAAAGCTACCTGACCATCCTTTCCTTCCTGCCTGTCCTTTCAACGTCACAAACCCTGAATATTTAGTTCCCAGCTTTGATCTCCTTGTAACCAGGTCTCTGTAATGGCTAAAAGATCATACCCATTAACATCTATTTGCACTGTTAATTCATTTATTTTGTTCCAAATACTATGTGCATTTAAGTAAATAGCCATTAATTTTGCCTTCTTGCTATTTTTTTCCCCCTTTGACCTTATTTGCAGCTGTTTTTTTTTAATGTTTGTACAGTCTGTCCCTTCCTGTCACACTCTGGATATCATTACCTAAATAGCTGCCCTGCAAGGCTGCCATATCCTTTTGCTTTGTAAGCATACATATCCCCTTTCCAGAACCCTTGCCCCTTCCTATTTAGTTTAAAGCCCTCTCTACAGTGCTAGTTATTCGGTTCACCAGGACACTGGTCCCAGCATTGTCAAGTGAAGCCCATCCTACTGGAATCTGTCACTTGATGCTGAAAGCAACACATACATCATAAAAGCTGCAGTTGTTATATTCAAGCTGAGTAAGAAAGTTTGGAACAACAGCAACCTGAGTGAGAGCACCAAACTGCAGGTCTATCAAGCCTGTATCCTCAGCGCACTCCTGTACGGTGGTGAGACCTGGACAACATGTGCCAGGCAGGAGGAAACCTTCTCTTGGCATGACAAGATAACCAACTCAGAGGTCCTGAAGTGTGATAATTCCATCAGCATACATTTATTGCGCTGGCTTGGCCACATTCATCGAATGGATGAAGGCCATATACCCCAAGACCTTCTGTATGATGAACCAGCCACTGAGTCATGACCTCCTGGGTGTCCGTACCTCTGCTACAAAGATACGTGCAAGCAAGATGCAAGGTGGTGAACATTAACACTGACAGTCACTGATGACAATGACCTTTGGAGGCCATCTGTTTGGAAGGGCATTGGAAGAAGCAAGCAGAAACAAAAAGCTCAGCTGGCTGAGAAGAGGGTCCAGATAAAACAGAGCTCAGCAAAATTATACACCTTCTCAGTGCGCTGTCTTCCTTTGGAGTAAATGTGCATAAGTTACAACTCAAGGACCATAGGAGTACCAACCCTGCCATTACTGCTACACTGTTCCAGAAAGACAAGAGACATTTGACCTTTTTTGATCTCAGTATTCTGAATTCATTTATGCTAAGATAACATTTCAGAATATAATGCTTTCAGATTAGCTGAATCTGTGCAACCAAAGAGCTGGTACATACACAGATGGAAGAATCAGAGAATCTCTATTCAGCCTGGAAAGAGGGTCACTGGGCTTCCATATTATGCTTGACCATGCTCACAGCAATTCTGCAAAATCAGATGATTTTTCTTTTTCACAAACTGCTCCCAGATCTCTGCTGAAGTAGTGGTTCAGGAAATCTTAGGTGAACTTAACTGGAATTAACCTGTTAGAACAAATACAATCTATCACAGGAGCTTTCTTTTAACTCTGATGGGGTATGGACAATCTGCCATGTTTTTAATCCATTAACTTCTTTGAGATTCCCTTCCCTCCACCTCAAAACAACAAAATATATGTATGAAAATATTTTAATCCATTATGCATATTGGTAGATTAATTGCTTTTGTTACAGTAATTTAGAATTTAACCAAATTTCACATGCGTTTCATGTTTATAGTGAAGGAAATTTAGCAACAAAACAAGTGATATTCTTACAGAGACCTGCCACACCCAGCCCTGATCTGCATCAGGAAACATCAGAGGTAAATTAAATTAATGTTAACTTCAGGATCACAGCATTTTAGATGTAAAATGTTATTTCTTGTAATTATCACTTTCTTACTGTTTCAAAATATTTGATCAGTAACCATATACCAATGGCAATAAATACAAAGTAGGAAACCTCCATGTCAATTCTGCAATCTCAAAGGAACGATCTGAGTTTGTATGTGCTATTTGGATAATTAAGTTTATAATTAAGTATACAATGCAAAAATTGAGAGTAGGATTATGTAATGTAGTCACCACAATGTTACCATGGCTCCAAGGTTTAAATTATGAGGAGCATTTACATTAACTAGGCTTATTTACCTGGAATATAGAAGGCTAACAGTGAGGTTGTTTAAGGTTTTGAAAGGAATTGATAGGGCAGATAGAGAGAAACCTTTTCTGTTAGTGGGGAGTCTAAGACAAAGAGGACATAACCTTAAAATTAGAGCCAGGCCATTCAAGAAAGGGCAATACTTCACACAAAGGGTGGTAGAGGTGTGGAGCACACTTGGGGGACTGAGTGGCCTATTCTTGTTCTGATGTTCCAGTTGTTCTGGTTTCAAGCTGCACTCCAGGGGCTTGAGGATGCAATCCAGGTTGACACTTTAGTAGGAAATGCTGCAATGTCAGATGAGACATTAAACTATTGCCCCCTCTGTCCTCTCCTTTAGCTTAAAAGATCTCATGCACTATTATGGAGGAGGTGGGGAGCTCTCTCTGGTACCATGGATAATGTTTAACCCTCAAATAAGATCACAAAAGCAGATGATTCAATTATCTATTTCATTGTTATTTGTGGAATCTTGCTGTGTGCAGGTTGTCATCTGCATTTTCCTACATTACTACAGTGACTACACTTCAATGGTATTTCATTGGGAGTAGATCACTTTGGGATGGTCTGAGCTTATGTTAGGTACTATATAAATGTAAGTTCTTTGTTTAAATAGTGTGAGAAAATTTGTACTGATGTGAGACTAGATTATGATATGAAACTTGGAAGCATTGTGAACTGTGAAGACGATAGTATAGAACTCAAAAAGACGTAGACAAGTTGGTGGAATGGGAAGTAAGGTGGCAGATGAAGTTCCATGTAGAGAAATGTGAAGAATTTTGGTAGGAAGAACATGGAGAGACAATATAAAATAAAAGGTACAATTCTAAAGGGGATGCAGAAGCAGAGGGGCCTGGGTGTATATGTGCATAAGTCATTGAAGGTGGTAGGACAGGTTGAGAGGGCAATTAATAAAGCATACAGTGTCCTGGGCTTTGTTAATGGGAGATGAGCAAAAAAATTGTATAAGACACTAGCTCAGCTGGAGTATTGCACCCAGTTCTGGGTGCCACACTTTAGGAAAGATGTGAAGGTCTTGGAGAGTGCACAGAAAAGATTCACAAGTATGGTTCCAGGGATGAGGAACTTCAGTTATAAAGATACATTTGAGAAGTTAGGACTGTTTTCCTTGAAAAAAAGAATGCTGAGAGGAGATTTGATAGATATTCAAATTCATGAGGGGTCTGGATGGCGTAGATAGGGAGAAACTGTTCCCACTCGTGAAAGGATTGAGAATGAGAGGGCACAGATTTACAGTCTTGGCAAAAGAAGCAAAAGCGATATGAGAAAATATTTTCATGCAGATGTGTTTAAGGTCTGGAATGCACTGTCTGAGAGCTTGGTGGAGAGAGGTTCAATTGAAGCATTGTCACAACTCACTGGGGATAGTGCATTGTAATATCAAGCCCCGCTGTTTCCCGAGCAGCAACAAATGTGAGAAATTTGGCCAAACCAACAAATTGCCCAAATTCCCAATTCTACCTAGCTGTTTAATTTAGGTTAGCAGAATACAAACACTAGGTTTGTAAACTTAATAAGTAAATGAAAACAGAAAATGCTGGAAAAACTCAGCAGGTCTAACAGCATCTGTGGAGAGAAAGACAGTTAACGTTTCGAGTCCATATGACTCTTCTTCAGAGCTAAAGAGAAGTAAAAATGTGATGAAATTTATACTGTTTAAGGGGTGTCGAGCAGGCGATGCTGGATAGAAGGCCTGTGATAGATGGAGGCAAAGGAGAGATTGACAAAGATGTCATGAACAAAAGGACAAAGGGGTGTTAATGGTAGTGGTACTGGCTAAAGAAGGTGCTGATGATGGTATTAAGGTCAGAAAGCAGAACGTGATAATAGCAGGCAAGGGTAAGCACTGGAAAGAACAATATGAACAAGTGGCAGATAGTCCTAGTGGGAGTGGGGTGGGGGGAGGGGATGGTGGTCGGGAAAAAAGATCCAAAATAGGATAAAAGGTGGGGATGAAACAATGAATAAAAATGAAAATAAATAAAAATAAAAATAAGTGGATAAAAATAAAAATAAAAAAATAAAAATGAATATTGATTAAAGAGGTGAGGATGGGGGAGACAGTTCATGGTCTGAAGTTGTTGAACTCAATGTCAAGTCCGAAAGGCTGTAAAGTGCCTAATCAGAAGATGAGATGCTGTTCCTCCAGTTTGCGTTGGGCTTCATTGGAACATTGCAACAGGCCAAGGATGGACATGTGGGCAAGAGAGCAGGATGGTGTTGAAATGGCAAGCAACAGGAAGGTCTGGGTCATGTATGAACGGTTAATTTCTAACTCTATAACCTAAACTCTATCCTTCTTAAATCCCTATATCCGCACATACAAGACACTTAAGACACACAAAAACATGGATTTTAAGGGTGGATAAAACAGTTCAGTTGCACCAATTCCTGAGTATAGCAGTCGATGGGTTGATTTTGATTGATGTCTTCCAAATTTCTTTCATTTCTTGTTGATGAGATAAGATGGTCTTCCAGCACTTTCAGTATTTAGTTCACTGGTTGAAAACTTACTTTTCAATGTCTGTACTAGTGATTTTTCCCTTTGCCTCTTCACAGGGATTTTCAGAGAAAGAGAAGGTTATAGAGATATGAGGAGAAAAAGCCAGCTGGCTGTTATTGTGGAACTACTGGAATCTTCCACACAAAGAAAAAGAGGTTTTAGGCCTTGTTCCTTTCAGGCTAGGAGCTTTTCTGCTGCACTACTCTCACACAAAAGCTGGTCACCTGGTCAGGAGCTAATTAAAACTTTGTTGCCAGGCCATTCCCCCATTAAACCAGACTCTTCCTCAGCACCATCTTATCTTTCATGGCACACTCTGTTCCAGGATAGCAACATTGTACATATCCCTCAAACTGTTCTAGTAAACATGTCCTTCAAACTATGGCCATTGTAATTTTAATCCACAGTCCAACAGAAATAAAAATATATATTCTTTACAGCATTCAAAAGGGAATTAGACTGCTATCCAAAAAGGCAGAATATGCAGGGTTATGGGGAGAAGGTAGGAGAATGGCACTAAGGGAATTGCTTATTCAGAGCTGGTGCAGACACGATGGGCCAAATGTGATTCTGTGATGTAGTATTGTAATCTACTCCCTTTTGGCAAAAGCAAATTGGAAGTTTATTTTTGGTAATTGCAGAACTTTCAAACCTTTCAGCCTTTCAAGGAATCTAGTTTATTATTGAAATTGAATTTTGTGTGATTCAGCACAAATGCATCATTCTAATAGTCCAATAATTTATATCCCTTAGAGATCATATTCAAAATTTTATTGACTGGTTTTCTTTCCTGTTAGTTGAAGACAAGTATAAAGGTGCAATGGATTTGAGTTCAAATTCTGTACATTTTTACTTTTTTTAGAACCATAATATCTACTATTTCATGTAAAACAACACTAGATTGAAAAGAAACATGTACAGTATTGAAGAGTGAGTGGGTTCAAAATTCCAAACATGTAGGTGGTGCCATCAGCAAACCACTGAGACAATCAAAAGTGACAACCCAAATGGGACCAGCAGTGAATCATCAAAACAAGCAGTGAAAGTAGCAAAAAATATCAGTAGAAACCCATCAGCAAATATGGACAGCACAGATAGAAGAAAAGATGTCCTTTCCCGCTGAGCAAGTTTCTGTTGCTCATCCTATGGCAGATAATTACTGCAAGACGCTAAATCCAAGTAGGTAGCAATTAAGTTGGAGACTGAAACCCCTGAAGCAACAGTGGAATTTCCAGAATTTGACTGATACAAAGAGCAAAGAAAATTCTCCAACCCATTATTTGCGCCTCCAACTGAGTGTAGAACTGTAGATCCCACGCCATCAGCTCTAAGTCATGGATTGCACTAAATCTCCTGGCCTTTCTATTTAAATTGTCATTCATTTACAGCTGGCTGTAGCCTCCTCCTCCTCAAAGCCACCGACTTGTTGCTAATGTCTTCCCTGTAACCCCACACTGTAGTTCCCCTCAGAAGCTACTAGGATGGCCACTGGCAGACGCCAGGAGTACTGGACACAGATCCCACCCAAGCCCCATGCATGCACACACGCAAAAAACCCTCCATTCCAGTTGTGTAGGAGTTGAATTTTGCTGGGCTACTGGTAGTGGGGGCTATCCTAGCAATAGGAGACACAATTTTAAGATAGATGAGAAAAAAATTTTCTCTCAGAGGATCATTACGTCTGTGGGATTCTCTTCCCCGGAAAGCAGTAGAGGCTGGATCATTGAATTTATTCAAGGCTGAGTTAGATAAATTTTTGATAGACAAGGGAGTCCAGGGTTATTGGGGGGGAGGGGGTGTAGTGCAGATAAGAAAGTGGAGTTGAGACCACAAACAGATCAGCCATGATCTTATTGAATGGCAGAGCAGGCTCGAAGGGCCAAATGGCCCTTAGTTCCTATTGCTCTGTTTGCACTATACCAATCAAATAATCCCCCCCAGGGACTAGGTTCATGTTTCCTAGGCAACCGCCCACAGGTACCCCATTCTTAGGATATCAGCGAGCAATATGGCCTAACCTATGACAGAGATAACTCCTCAGCAGTTTATTAGATTTAACATTTTTAACTTTATTGTCAAAAAAGTACAATGTTCCTTCCCAGCCTCTTGCTACACTTCAGCATCACTTATCCCTCATGGAGTTTTACCAGGATGTCCACAATTCTTCAGGTTGGAAGGGTATCCTGTTACTGATGGACTCAATTATGAGCCAGTTCCTCCACTGCTAGATGCCGCTGTACAACAGCCACCAGCTCTCTTTGGCTGACCCACATCCTGATTTTTGGGGCAGAACTCAGGTGAATCAGTCCACAACAAGCAGCTCCACAATCTTCACTGGGTTAATTATCTCAGACTGCAACCATTGCCAGACCAGGTGTATAAGGTCATAAATCTGTACTCTTGGATATTTCCCCACCTCATAAGCCCAAGCTGTTGAGCTCTCACTATGGCAGCTACTTCAGTGGAGGCCAGGATATCCTCCATCAGTGTATGATAATCAGCTGCATGCTGTTGATAAAAGCAAAATACTGCGGATGCTGGAAATAGGAAACAAAAACAGAAAATGCTGGAAAAACTCAGCAGGTCTAACAGCATCTGTGGAGAGAGAAACAGGGGTAACATTTCGAGTCCGTATGACCCTTCTTCAGAGTTGGAGACTCCTCTTCAAAGGAGCCCTGAAGAAGGGTCATATGGACTCAAAAGGTTAACTCTGTTTTTCTCTTCACAGATGCTGCTGGACTTATTGAGTTTTTCCAGCATTTTCTGTTTTTGAATCAGCTGCATGCATTGGTTCCAATCAAAGCTTACCTTTTGCGCATCTCCAACAAAACAAGGAGTCACAATCCCTGCCCACTCTTCTTTTGGGCACTTCTCTCCCTCTGCTCGTCATTGAAAGGCCAGAAGTTAAACCTCCGCATCATCACCTGGAATTTTGCAATACCAAGCTTGGCTAGTTAGGCAGTGGATCTATCACCTTGGATCCTAGGGCCCAGTGGTCAAGTAGACACAGACTAAAGCTGAATGTTTTAAACAAGTAAGATTTATTTACCCAAGTTATGTCTTTTTAAGTGCAAAAATGAACAAAACAGAAGCAGGGATTACTTCCCAGCATACGCACTCTCTATCCCAAACAGCTATGTTCCTGAATTTTATTCTAGGCAGGCTGGGAGTGAATGAAGAGAGAAACTGTTTAGGTCAAAAATTTATCTCTAAAGGTCAGTCCTGTGATTTCCCCAATATTTATGAGAATTCAGAATCCTTTGATTTAATTGCCCTCAGTAGAACATTTTTAGTATTCTTTTCAATTCAACAAGCCTTTCTATTGATCCTCACTTTACAGAAAAAATCTACTCGGCAAGCAAAAAGCAATGAAAAAACCAAAAGCTGGAATAGAAATGTGGGTGTGACCACCAGTAAAAGTAAGCCTTCAGAATCAGAGCCTCCTGACGGTTCTTATACTACTTCGGAAAGAAACTTCTGGATCAAAGAGCCATCACATCAATATGGAGGCATTTCTGGCATGCCTCGCACTGATAATATTTTCAGAGACTTGGATGATGGACAGCTCGATCAAGAGGAAGAAATACCTCAAGTTACCTGCATATGACACTGCACAGTTCC
The DNA here is from genome assembly GCF_017639515.1 of Carcharodon carcharias. Lineage (NCBI taxonomy): Eukaryota > Metazoa > Chordata > Chondrichthyes > Lamniformes > Lamnidae > Carcharodon > Carcharodon carcharias. Next base: position 105,121,192 of record NC_054478.1, on the reverse strand, counting down.
ATTACATACAAAAGACAACAGCATAAAGAAAGGCAACCGGACTTCCTATCATGTACTTTGACAGTAGCAAATAGCTTTGTGAGATGTGAATTTTTTTTGTCTTCAAACAGAAAGCTATGTTTAAAAATATGCCCTTTTTTTACTTTTCCATAATCTTACAGCAGACGTATTAACAAATATTTCGGCTCTCAGGATTTATGCACACCGATCCAGGCTTCTTTAACAAATCATAACTGTCAATTACGATTTGACGGTCTTCCCACAGGACTGTTGGATAAGGAGTTCCAGCATTTTGACCCAGTGATGATGAAGGAAGATCAACATGTTTCAAAGCCATGATGGTGTATGACTTGAGGCAAAATTGCAGGTCGTGCTGTTCATATGTGCCTGATGCCCTTGTCCTTCTAAATGGTAGAGACCACAGATTTGGGAATTGTCAAAGTAGCCTTGCTGCAGTGAAATCTGCAGACACGGTACATGAGTGGTGAAGAAAGTGAATGTTTAAGGTTGTGGACGGGGTGCCAATCAAGTGGGCTGCTTTATCCTGGATGGTGCTGAGCTTGAATATTGTTGGAACTGCACTCATCTAAGCATATAGAGAATATTCCATCACATTCCTGACTTATGCTTGCAGGAAAGGCTTTGGGAAGTCGGGAGGAGAATCACCTAGTCTTGCAACCACAGTATTTCTGTAACTGGTCCAGTTACGTTTCTGGTCAATGATGAGTCCCAGATGTTGATGGTGGGGGATTTGAAAAAGGTGATTCTATTGAATTTCAAGGGGAGGTGGTTAAGACTTTCTCTTGTTGGAGATGGTCATTGCCCGGCACTTGTTTGCCATGAATGTTACTTTCCACTTATCAGACCAAATGTGGACATTGCCCAAGTCTCCCTGCATGCAGGCACGAACTGCCTCATTATCTGAGGAATAGCAAATGGAACTGAACACTGAAGCTAAACATACTGTTGGGATTAGTAGCTTTTAATAATGCACTGAGAACTATTTAATAAGAATCAGTCTGGTACTGGTGTCAATGCAAAATTCTCTCAATTAACGTATTGATTTCTTCAGCTCATCAAGAGAATAACTTAAACTCCTATGGTTGAAAGGTATGAAGAACCATTGTATCGACTTGCGCACCGAGTACAATTTCAGTTGAGGTACTCAGCTGAATCAGGTACTAATTTTAAATCACAATGGAAATTTTCATTCATGGTTCTGCACAATGGTCAATCATCATATTCTAACATAGAAAAAGTAATAAGATTCATTGTAGCAGCCAGGACAATAATTCTAATGTCATGGGCCAAATAGCCTCCTTCTGTGCTATTAATGACTCTATGACTTCTGGTAAAACCACATTGTCTAGCACCACAGCTAATCTAATTATACGATACAAAAATGGGAGCCATCCTTTTGTTGCACATCCACCAGTAAGTGAATCTTTTTAATAACTAAAAGAAAAGTGTTCCTTTGAAGAGTCTCTTAAATCAGGGATTCACAAACTTCTGTGTTATAAAAGAAAATCCATGGATCCCTTTTAGCATGACTATTTTTTCTGTATAAAAATTAGTTACAAATCCTGCATATAAATGTATTATTTTTGTTTTCTAATCAGTCTGTGGCCTTGCCCTCCACCCACCCAACTCCCCCTTGCCCCTCACCCACCCCATGTATCTACAGCCTCCTGCAGCCCCTAACAATCTTTCGAGACCTCTGCACTCCTTCACTTATGGCCTCTTGCACATTCTGGATTTTCAGCACTCCATCAATGGCTTCTGTGTCTATGGTTAGCTGGTCTCAAAGCCCTGGAATTGCCTTCCTAAACCTCTCCAACTCCCTATCCCTCTCTCTTCCTTTCATCCTCTCCTTAAAACCTACATTTTTGATTAATCTTTTTTCTTTCCTGTACTAATATCTCCTTATGTGGCTCAATGTCAAAGTTTGTTTGATAACACTCATGTGAAGTGCCTTGGACATTTTACTATATTGAAGGTGCTGCATAAGAAATTGTTGCTGAGACTATGGGCTTTCCTGGGATTCTGCAGACAGTGTGCGAGAAAATTAATTTGCCTACAATAACAGAACTGTCTCAGAATAGACAAAACAGTTCACCTAAGTTGGTTAGGAGTTATTAGGTAGGTATTATAGATTGTTTCGTGACTGTGTGAAGCTTCATTGAATTGAACATTTTACAAACCCTCACCTTAAGAAATGCTAGCCCATCTTGTTGCTCCATCTGTTTCTGCAACTTTAAAACTTGCTTCTCAATAGAATTTAAATTCTCTTGAATTTCTCCAAGATTTCCCTCTATTGTTTTTAAAATCTTCTCCTCTTGTTCCCTGCGATCTCTGATTAAACACTGCTTTCTCTCAGTGAGAATCTGGTGAGTCTAAGGACAGAGTTTCACCAATCTGCCAGGTGGTGGGCTGGGAGGGAATCGTGGTGGAGAACTGCAGAAAGCTGCATCAGGACAGCTCCTCAACACAGACCTGCTGCTAGGAGCAGCTGCATTTTGTCAACGGTGCAGCCGCCAGTTTAACAGAGGTGGATCCCCTGCAGCAGCCCAGGGGCAGGGGGAGGCATCAGAGCCAGAGGCTCCAATGTCCAAAGAGGGGGCTGGAAGCAGAAAAGGCATACCCTATAGCCCCAACAGTCTCCCTGGAGGGTTTTGCCTTCTGATTCTCAGACAGCTGAATTTTAATTTTTTTTATTCAATTACCTTCTGGAGGCTCGAGGTCTCCTGCTTTCTTCAGCAATGATCACGTCTCCTGGTAATGCTGCTGCTGAGGCTTCAGAGTTGCCCGGCCCTCTGATTAGGCCAGCAGTATCATGAGCCTTTCTGCCATCCTTGATTGGATGGTAGACCCACAGGCAGACAATTAGGAGGAAACCTGGGGTAAAATTGTCCGAGCTTGTCCCACTGCCAGCAAATGCGTGCTCAGAACCCACTATTCACACTGACGTTGGGGTCCCAAAGCATGTGGTAAAATTCAGCCCTAAGTGACATGTGATCTGACTAATCTGAGTTCTCAGATTAGCAAAAACTTGCTTCCGTCACTCGGAGTGACAAGGAGCTCTGGAAAATCCTCTTCCTCAGCAGATCCCCAAAGGAACCTATCTTTATCATTCTAAGTGACAGACGCTCTGGTCAGCTCACTTCCCCTGGAGCTTCTCAATGGGCTAGAAAGTGGCCAATCAACGCAGCCAGAAGGCAGGGTTTGCGGAGATTATTTCAGTTGAAAGGTGCTTGTGTTCAGAACTAGCTCAATTGGTTTAATTGTTTTTTTTAATTGACAGTGACCTTCAGACAAGGTCATATATTTTGACATTTCCCTTGAAACCTTCTTGTGGACCCCTAGGGGCCTCCAGATTCCCAATTGAGAACCTTTTTCAGAACGAAAAATTAGGGGTATAGTCACACCTGGCAAACACTTAGCATTTCCTGCTGGTTGACCACAGGCTGCCCTGGCAGTAGGTATGTGGCAACTTTCCATTGGGCCAGGCAGATGCAGGAAAAGACTAAAATGGAGAAATTTACCAAAATAATCTGACATAAGTAATTTTTATAAAAATCATTAATGTTCAAAACACTCCCTACAATCAGTTTAGAAAAATCATTTTGAATAGTATTAAGTATATACTTATATGCAGAAAGATGTTAATTAGCACTGTTGAATTCTTGATAGTTTTTAACTGTTATCCTTTAGAAACGAGGTTAAATGGGTCTTATGAATATTGGTGCTTACCGGTTTGTTGTATGAAAGACTGTAATGGAAGTGAGTAGATGAATCTGAAACGTCTTAGAGTTTGTATTGTTTGTTTGGTGTTACAGATGGAAACAAAATACTGTCAAGTATAATATAAATTACGGGTAGTTAGGAGCAGGTGATAAAGCTGGAGTTTGGTCTCGGAGTTCAGATGATACGATCAAAGCCCTGCAATTAAGTTACAGCCTGACATCATTTTAAAATATATTATGGTTTCTATGGAATTACAATAATACACCACAGTGCACAGAAGGCTCAGTAATGATTCTGATATCTTCACTGCAGAGTGACAACCTCAAGCAATTGATTGACAGAGTTTTCAATGAAAGATTCACTTTGCAATTATAATGTTATTGAGACCATTGTTATTAGGGCTGTGTATTCTAAGCATTATCTTAAGATATTTTTCTAATAATTATATGCCATAGTTCCTGTTTTTAAGGATGCATTAATTGCTCTAGCTGTAGGATTTCTTAACATAACTCATTGTTTTCCCATGTTGTTATTTTTACACTCGTGTTCTATTTACATATTAAAAGCTGCAAAAGATTGTATGTAACGAATCCAAATAAATATTCTGACATTTTTTTAAATTATATATTTACTTATTTAAGCAGAAATAATAAAGCACAAAAAGCAGAACTCAAAAGTTATGCAAAACATTACAACAAGTAGGCAGTATTCAATATACCTTTTACAATTTCTGCATCAGAAAATAGAAATACATAAAATAATGCTGAATGTGCATGTGTTTACTTTGCTGAATAATTTTAAAATATACAATTTATATTTCCATTTACACTGCAAGCATAAAAAAACTGCAGATTCTGGAAATCTGAAATAAAAACAGAAAATATTGGAAATACTGAGGTGAGAAACAGGGTTAATGGTTGGAATCATCCCAGAATTGCACTATGTTTTGCCCACCAGCTGCAGTGGGAGCTTTTCACACTGTATTGTCCCAATTCCCCCTCATTAATCGTGCGGTCCCGGGAAACACGCCATTTTGATGGTGGGCAGGCTCTGATTTGCCCACCATGCCGTCACCTCGCTGTTTCCTCACCCCGAGTGCCATATTTTAAGTGCAGCCATGTGCATGTCTCTCAGTGCCTCCAGCCCAGGACTGCTGCAAAGACATGGCTCCAAAAGGCAAAAAGACTGCAGCCCCCAGTTTAGTGACATGTCCCTGGAACGCCTTTTGGATGCCAAGGAGGCCCGCCATGATGTCCTCTACCCCCACTGTGGCTGCAGGAGGAGCAGCAACATTACCACTCCGGCTTGGGAGGTGATAACAGTGGTGATCAGTGCCAATGCTGCACAGAAGAGGTTGGCCATCCAATGCAGATAGGGGATGAATGATTTCATCTGCGCCTCCAGGGTAAGGCAGCTACCTCATCACTCTAAATTCACACACTCAAGCCCATCACACATTCACTGACATCTCACTCACTGCCAGCTCAAGGGACATCACCGCTCACTCTCTCACACACACACACCCTCACATCTCCATCTGGCCTGATCTCCTCTAGAGACTGCCTCCTCAGCCCTGAGGCCACTTGCACAGATCAACATGTGCCCCCATACAAACCCTGGGATACCCCTTTCCCCAGTACAGCTCCAGCCCTGCAGCCTCTTCCCTTGACTGAGCCCACTTCTCTCCTTTCCCCAAGCAAGCCCTAGCCCTGCAGCCATTGAGAAGCCACTCTTACCTTATGGCTGGTCCGGTAGGTAGACACCGGTCCCAGAGCCCCCCCAAAAAGTAATGTGGTGCTGTCTGCGAAGCCTAGCGTTGATGATCGTTAGTGCTGCCTGAAGCAAGGTAGGCAGACAAACCTTGAAGTCCCAACCAAAGTGCAGTTCACCAGGTGCACATCGCTTATGTACAGTTGTGAAATATGTCGGTGTGCAATAATGCCGACGTGCTCAGATGATTCAGCTGGGCTTATAATGACATGCAAATGTTTTACCATGAGGTTCCTGACATCCAATGGCAGGAAATGTGGCCCGCCATTGATGGGTCGAGAAGATAATTTCAAACTGGTTTCACGACATCGTGAAACTGATTTTTGGCCTTCTCGTCATATTGTCCGTTCACCAACCTCAGTTGGTACCTTAACTGGCCTAATTACCTACAGTGGTGGGTAGACTTCACCCCCAGAAACTGCATTCCTCAAAATAGTCTGGAGGTGGGAACATGTGGGCAGACTGGCACTCCAGTCTGTGATGAGAAATTTTCTGCCCACCTCCAAACCCACTTCCACTTCAGGATGAAAACTCTGCCCAATGTGTGAAAATAAAATCATTCACTTTCACATTATTTAAAAGTTTCAGTTTATCCATTTCAAATAACAAAATTTCTTTACAGGATATTGAATCCCTGAACAAAAACAAAAATACCTGGAAAAACTCAGCAGGTCCGACAGCATCTGCGGAGAGGGACTCAGCCAACGCTTTGAGTCCGTATGATTCTTATCAGAACTTGCACTTATGTAGATCTTTAAATTCCACACAAGTGAGGCTTAAAGTGTAAATGACCTGCACCAGGCTTCAAGAGTGTTCTGCTTAAATTGGCTACTGAACAATGCAAGAGAGTGGCCCATAGATAAATTATAGCCTCATTTTCCTGCCATCACCCTCACCATCATATACCCATAAGGAGGTGCCTGGCTTCTACTCGGTGTCTCCCCAGAGCAATGCAAATGTGATTAACAAATCAACAATGACAAACTGCTATCACAACCTGCATCTCACCAATCCCATTTGTCAAGTGTTGAAGTTCCATTAATTACACTGGCCATCCAAAGTCTTAACATATAAGACTTTAAGTAATTTGCCGTAGCCCAAAAAAGCAACGGAAATAAACTGACAAGTTCTATTCCCAGACAATCAACAAAATACATTTTTGAAAACAAATTACTAGTATTTAAAAGCGCCATACTGTCATCAGTGGACTCTTTTTGTATCAGTGCACTATAACAGAACAAGATATTCTTTTACAGAAAACTTCTGTTTTTATTCCCTATGGTGGATCAGACCCTGACTCACATACAACTTTTCTGCAGTGGCTAAATCCCAAAATGTCAACACCAGAAAATGTGCTGTGTTTTATGTTTCTGGCCATTTATTTTAATAGAATTTGTTTTCTCCATTGTACTTTCCCTATTAAGAGCAAAGACTGAAACCTGCCCAAATGCGTCCGTCAAGTGCCAATCTATAACTATAAAGAAGTGCTCAACAGCAGACTAGACTAAATGACATTTCGTTTTCCCTGCCAATCCTTGTAGGGATAAGTGACTTTCACAATGTTTTCCCATGGTGGGACAGCTGAATTCATGGCCTCACCATATTGGGAATGGGACAGGATATTGAGGTCAGCAAGCAGGGGGGCGGGGCCCACTCGCTGACTCGTAAAATGATGCCACCCCGCTCGCTGACTCGTAAAATGATGCGGGATGATATCGGGCGGAACTCCGGACGTCACCCCACGTCATTTCAATTGTCAGGCTGACGGGGTCACAGCCGAATCAACTGTGTGCCCGCCGACCTGTCAGCGGCCTATTGAGGCCATTTAAAAAGTAATTAGGCTAGTTAATGGATCTGACCATCCAACCTTAATGTTGGCAGGCAGATCCTGGTGGGCTTCAGAAAAAGCATGAAACCTCATCCATGCGCGGGATGAGGTTTCATGTAGGTTTTTAAACATTTAATAAAAATTTACGTAAAAGTGATGGACATGTCCCAACTCATGTGACAGTTTCACACGAGGGGACATGTCAGAGAAATTTCATTTCTCTACATGTACCATTTTTAAATTTGGCGCCGATCTCCCTGAGGCAGCACTTAGCGCACTCCTTAGATTCCCCCTCCGCCTGCACAGGGAGAGCATAGCGCTTCCTGGCAGACGTCACAGTGGGCGGGCCTTAATTGGCCTGCCCATGTAAAATGACAGTGCGCCCCCAATTGGGGGCGCTGATCGGAGGCGCGCCCGCTCCTGAACTTCCCCTCCGATGGGGGGAAGATTCTTCCCCAAGGGTATGTATATCAATCTCAGCTTATTCTCCCATCCTTATCCCATTGTTATCCAATGGTTAAATATGTTTGAAGTAACATTATTAATTCTTATTGTTTTAATATTGGATAATAAAGTTTGCATCAGTTGTGTATAAAAACAAGTTTTTACTTGAATAGTTGAGTGCCCAATTATGAATAACATAGGGTATATTTGCATGTGATGATGGAAATAAAAAGTTATTAATATTATATGCATAACATACAAAATTTCAGACAAGAGGCTGATTTCAGTACATGCATGAACTTGCCTGCACACATGAATGTGAACAATGAAATAGACACCATGCCTCGGTTTCAGCTGCAAATGAATTTTGCAATTCTTGTTTCGATGGGTACAATTAGATTATCTTTAGTCATCAAAGTGTATTTTATGCATACTTAATAAAAAGTAACACAATAAAGTTTCATGCTGTAAGAGCAAAGTTAACATAAAATATAATGAAAAAATAAATAAAAAATAATCAAAAGTTTCAATGCAAGTACATGGTTGCCTCCTATTCAGCGCACATCTTCCGTTGATGAAAGCGTGTGTATAAAAATATTCTGTAGCTCCTTTGGCAAACTGATCATAATTTAGCTACAGAAGGCTCTATAATGCCAGCCCTGAGAAGAAAACAATATCAAAGAAAATAGTAAAATAAGTGTGTAGTGCATTGAACAATAGAAGTAAAATTATGCAGCACTAACCAATGGTGGAAGCTGACGAGGTAAAAATACAATGGCTCAGGGATGCAGCATATTCATTTGTCACCACGTTACACCACAGTAGTAAGGTACAAATTCATGCCCAGAATTCCACACATGAGGACTCAAATTTTATCTCCTGCCATCACCTCTGATGCTGTCCCCCCTCTGGGTGGCGGAAGTGGGGAGTTGCACACTGTGCTGACAGCCATTTTTGGCACTGCTCACTCAGCACACTATCTTGAGAAGGGCCTCGCCTGCATAGACTTGAAGCAACTAGACTAATGCTACTTGATGCCACACAGCCTTACTGCCTCATGTGACACCCAATGCCCAAACTTGTATCACCCAGCATGCAAGAAAGGTCAAGCATTCAGTTGCAAGAGGGAGCCAACGTTAATATTATTTTAAGGGCCAGCCACCCAACCTGCAGATAAGGTGATTTTTATGAGCTTCTGCTATTGCAAAGTGGAGTGTTGTTGGAGGCCTTGTGGTGGGTTCCTGGATTTGGCAGGGAGTGTTGCAGCATCCTCACAGGGAGGGCAGAGGTTTAGGTGACCTGCACACACAAAAGGCTGAATTTAGTAGCCTCAGCATTGGCCCTGTCCACCGGCCAGAAAGCAGGTGGCAATCCCACCACAGCCATTTTCAAGAGCCCCAATCGGATTAAACGTTAATTAAGCAGTTAGCCTGCCACTGCAGCTTCCGTAACTTTAAAGGCAGAACCTGTCTTTGAGATCTGAAGGCCAATCGGAGGACTGACAGCTCTTAAATCCCAGCAAGCTCACTAGCAGCGAAGGCCACAGCCTGTACTGCAGCAGGCCTGATCCAACAAAGATGGAACAAATCCAGGAATGCAAGAGAGTGGGTCAGTCAGGCAGGCCCCAGTGAGCTGCTGGAGTCATTGTGGAGGGCAGGGATGCTCTTTCAGTGGTGGGGGTGGGGGGGCCAATCACTGTACCACAAGGTACCCAATCAGGAGGCCCCTCCTAAAGAGACTGCCACCATTCACTAGATAGCCTCCTCATGTGGCATATGGCCACCTCACTGCCACTGATCAAGAGTGCAGAGTGGACCGACAACAGGATGCCATGCTGAGATGGGCTCAACAGCAGCCTAGAGTCTTCTGGACTTGCCTGAATTACCTCCGGTTGTCAGGCCGCCTGTGTCAATGAAGACTGGGACTGTCAGGGGAGTTTGTCACTAACTTCTGCACCATGCAGAATGAGCTGCAATCCAAAGGACTCAGTGGGCTCCCAATGTCCACGGCCCTGAAGATGACCGTTCCTTTGAATTTTTACACGTCTGGCTTCTTCACGTGATCCACCGAGGACATGTGTGAAGTGTCCTAGGCAGCAGCTCATCCCTGCATTAAGGAAGTGACCAATGCTTTGTTCAGGAGGGCTGGAGAGTTTATGCACCACTGGGTTGGCCTGGCCGTTAGGTAGGGTGGCCCATCAGATTTGGGGCCATTGCAGGATTTCCACAGGTACAGGGTGTGACCACCTGCACGCATGTGGCCATCGAGGCTCTCACAGAGCAGCATGTGACCTTCACCAACAGGAAGGGATTACATACAAAGATATCAACATACTAATTAGGAGCAGGAGTAAGCCGTTTGGCACTCTGGCTCTGCTCCACCATCTGATGAGATCATGACTGATCTGATTGTGGCCTCTAGTTTTCTGTCTACCCCATATACTCTTTGACTCCTTTGTCAGTCCAGAATCTATCCAACTCAGCCTTAAGTATATTCAATGACCCTTCCTCCACTACTCTCTGAGGAAAAAAATTCCTCAGACTCACAACCCTCTGAGAGGAAACACTTCTCCTCATCTCTGTCTGAAATGGGAGACCCTTATTTTCAAATTGTGACCCCTTGTTCTAGTCTCCACTCAATCAACATTCATCTGATCAGCAAACATGAAAAGCAGATTCTGCAGGTGCATGCCCACTTCCCAGGGAGCACACATGATGCCAATGTACTTTGCCACTGTCAGATGCCATAGCTGCTCCAGGCCAACGCGTACCTTCAAGGTTGGAACCTCACAGACAATGGGTACCCACACAAGTGGGCCAGGATTTTATCTCACCTGGCGGGGAGGGGAAAGCAGGACTGGAAGCAAGTGGTGATGGCCCTCCTGCTCCGACTCCCAGTTCCACAGCAATCTCATGCCGGCTGACCAATTAATGGCCGGCAGGGAGGGTGGGTGACCATTCAGTGGTGGGAGGTGGGGACTGTGGCAGCAGCCACGTTGTCATCTGATGTGGAAGGAACTGCTGGCACCGACTGGCACACTGTCTTGGGCCACCTTTGCTGCACCCTTCAGCCCATCAACCTGTGATGCTTCAGCCCAGCAAGTGAACTGTGGCCCTTCAGCCCATTAGTCTGTGAGCAGTCCACAATCAGCCTCAGATAAAATCCTGAGGGAAAACATACTTGTCCACATGGCAGAAGGAAGATCTCGGGTGGCTCTGCAGTTCAGTGATGACTCCCTGCATGATCTCCTGCAGGCTACTTGGGCAAGGCTGGAAGTTCTCTTCCCCAGGGGCAGAAGGGGGAGATCTCCCTGCCAAGAAAGAAGGCACTGCTAGACCTGGTTCTTGGGAATGAGGTGGGCCAAGTAGATCAAGTGACAGTGAGGGAACATTTAGGAGACAGTGATCATTGTATTATAAGGTTTAGGATGACAGTGGAAAAGGATATTGGTCAATGCAGAGCACCCTGGATGACAAAGGAGATAGAAATTAAGTTAAAGAAGAAAAAGCATGCTTATGACAGGTGTCAGGTAGCAAATAAAACTGAGAACCAAGCTGAATACAGAAAGTTCAGAAGGGATGTGAAAAAGCAAATACGAGAAGCAAAGAGGGATTATGAGAAAAGACTGGTAGCTAACATAAAGGGAAATCCCAAAGTATTCTATAAGCACATCAATAGTAAAAGGATGATAAAAGGAGGAGGAGGGACAATTAGTGACCAAAAAGGGGATTTACACATAGAGGCAAGAGGCATAGCTGAGGTGTTAAATGAATACTTTGCATCTGTCTTTACCCACGAGATAGATGCTGCCCAGGCCAAGTGACTGCTGGGGGAAATTAAAAATGCTAAAAGAGATTACAGTAAGAATTTACTGAAAAACCCCTAAAATCTCCGGGCAGACATTGCTAAACATATTAAGAGTTGAAGATTACCAGATGAGCATTGCACAGCCTTGAGAGTCAGACTAGAGACAAAAGTATGACATAAATTAGATTAAGTGTACTCCTCTCTCAGATAGGGAAGGGGCAGATGGATTTAGCTTAGATATGGAAAGATGTACAATGGATAAAGAGGGGGCTTTAATGGAACACAGTCTTGAGTTGTAAGAACCAAGGTCTTTGTGTACATGTTTTAATGTTGATTGGATAATATAATTATGTATATATATCCTTTAGAATAAATGGTTAGCAAAATCACATGTTTATGTACTCAATAGGATCGAGTTAGTCTGGAATTGACGTGTCGGTTACCGATTGGATGTATTCAAATGTCCTCAAATGTGTTATGATAAGATAAAGTATAAAAGTGGTGAAATGTAATCAGTCAGGGAGCCGTGTCTTCATTCTTCGGAATGATTGTGGCTCCCTTGAGTATCCTTGAATAAAACCGGTTAAAAGGAAGCCTGAGTTTCATGTGGTCATTGCAGGATCGGAGAGTGTAACATCTCCTCTTCAGTGACAGAGGAGGAAACTCAGTCACTAGGAGGATTTAGAATTGATAAGGAGGAGGAATTGGATAAGCTGTCGGCACTTAAAGTTGATAAGGCACCTAGACCAGATGAGATACATCCAAAAATATTGAAGGAGGTGAGAGTGGAAATTGCAGAGACACTGGCAATGACCTTTCAATATTCCCTGGATTCAGGGTAGGTGCCAGAGGACTGGAGAATTGCAAACATTAAGCCCTTGTTCAAAAAAGGTTGTACAGATCTGCCATGCAATTACAGACCAGTCAGTTTAACTTCGGTGTTGGAGAAATTTCTAGAAACAATTATTTGAAATAGAATTAAGTCACATGGAAAGCATGGATTTGTTAATGGAATATTGTCTCTAACTAACCTGCTGGAGTCTTTTGAAGAGGTAACAGAGTTGGTTGATGAGGGCAAGGCTGTTGATGTGGTGTATATAGACTTCCAAAAGGCATTCGATGCAGTGCCACACAACAGACTTGTGAGGAAAGTTAAAGGTCATGGAATAAAAGGGACAGTAGCAACATGGATACAAAATTGGCTGATGGATAGAAAACAGAGAGTAATGGTTAATGGGTATTTTTTGGGCTGGAAGAAGGTTCGTAGTGAAGTTCTCTGGGGTCTGTATTAGGACCTTTGCTTTTCCTTATATATATATATATATATATAAATATATATATATGATCTAGCTCATGGTGTGCAGGGGACAATCTCAAAGTTTGCCAATGGCACAAAACTTGGGAGAATTGTAAACTGTGAGGCGGACCATGTAGACCTTCAAAAGGACATTGACCCATCAGTGGAGTGGGCAGATAGGTGGCAGATGAAGTTCAATGCAGAGAATTGTGAGGTGATAACACTTTGGTACAAAAAACATGGAGAGACAGTACAAAATAAAGGATACTGTTCTAAAGGGTGTGCAGGTGCAGAGAGACCTGGGTGTATATGTACATAACTCATTAAAGGTGGCAGGAGAGGTAGAGAGAGCTGTTTCTAAAGCATACAGTATTCTAAGCTTCATTAATAGGGGCATAGAGTACAAGAACAGGGAGGTTTTGATGAACATATATAAGACACTAGTTAGATGTCAGCTGTAGTATTGTATACAGTTTTGGGAGCCACATTATAGGAAGGATGTGATCGCGTTGGAGAGAATGCAGAAGAAGTTTATGAGAATGATTCCAGGGATGAGAAAACATTATGTTATGAGGAAATATTGCAGAAGTTAGGAATGTTTTCCTCGGAGAGGAGAAGGTTAAGAGGAGATTTGATGGAAGTTTTCAAAATGATGAGGGTCTGGACAGAGTAGATAGGGAGAAACTGTTAAACAAAAACAGAATTACCTGGAAAAACTCAGCAGGTCCGGCAGCATCGGCGGAGAAGAAAAGAGTTGACGTTACGAGTCCTCATGACCCTTCGACAGAACGGAGAAACTGTTCCTGCTCGTAAATGGATCGAGAACCAGAGGACACAGTTTTGAAGTGTTTTGCAAAAGAAGCAAATGCGAGGTGAGAAAAAACTTTTTCACACAGCAAGTAGTTAGGATTTGGAATGCACTGCCAGGAAGTGTGGTGGAGGCAGGTTTGATTGAGGTATTCAAGATGGCATTGGGTGATTATTTAAATAGAAACAACATGCAGGGTTACGGGGAAAAGGCAGGAGATTAGCACTGAGTTAAAATGCTCAGAGAGTGGGTGCAGACTCAATGGGCCAAATTGTCTCCTGTAACAATCCTGTGATTCTGGGATTCTGTGCCCAAGCTAGTCTGGACAGAGGTTACAGAGGAAATCAGCAGCCATGGGGTTGTCCGGAGAATTTGGCTACAGTGCCTTAAATGTGTCGACAACCCTCTCTGTTCCTCAAGAGCAAAAATGACTTCTCAGGTCCCTTGGGAGTTACAAATGGATACATGTGAGTGTGGGGATACTGGGAGGGAGAGGCCAGCCTGGCAATGGGTGGAGGCTGCAGCATTTCCTTGGAAAGTAATGACTACAGCTCTGTCAAGGGGTGCAAGCCTGGCACTACCAACCCTTGCAAGGCAACTCCAGGATGGACCAATGCCACCTGCCATTGGTCACAGAGTCAGCAGCAAGTGCACAAGCCAAACAAGCTTGTGTCTGCTCTTGTGGGGTGACAAAAATTTCTTTTCCACAGGAGATATGGGCTCAGAACATTAGGGAGAGGGCCTGAACTGTTGCCACCGAGTCCCGATCATCACGATCTTGTCTTCCAGAGGAGGAAGCTCTGCAGCTGGCAGGGCATCATGGCAGCCATTCCTTCACTCCATCACTGACAGCCAGGCAGTAGTGTATTCATAAGAGAGTGAGTAGCCTCATTACCAGGCTTGAAGGAGCCTCAGGTGAACATGAGGAATGGTATTTCTATGTAATTCACTGCACACACATAATATTGTACAGCAGCCAATTCTGTAGACTCATGTCTGGAGGGGTGAGAAGCATTATGTATTCTGTTCTCTCCCACAGTTCAACCACAGGCACAGGGAGCTGCATCTCTAAGAGACACTCAGAAGAAGGAGAGGACATGAGAGAGTGCTCCACACCCTCCACCAACACAGAAACTCTCACCTCAACAGGTTCACAATTAGATTCAGGGTCACAACTTGGCCACACGCGCCCCTGACCAGCTATCAGAGGCAGTGAAAGCCAAGGCCTCTGACACACTGAGGAGTGTGGCAAGCCAGGCCCATGCTGATGACACATCTCTGGAGTAGCCCATGAGGCAGCAGGTGCTGGAAATCCAGCATGAGGTGCATGGAGATCTGGCAGAGATTCCAGTGGTTATGCACGTCCTGGTTCAGACAGTGGAGGAATCCATCCAGGCCATGAAATGCTGCCATTTCTCACATGTCTGCACACATGGTGTCCTCCTTTGAGAGATTGGAGACCTTCTTGGAGAGTCAGAACCAAAAATGATAGTCAGTGGATGCTGGAGAAGTTTTTATTTGTTCATGGGATGTGGGCATTGCTGGACAGCATTTATTGCCCATCCCTATTTGCCCTTGACTCCATCTTGTTATGAGGCAGATTGTTCATTCTTCATGTTGCTTTTGAAAAGTAAAGAATTCAGTTTCCATAACTTCATGGGCATAACTACATAGGTGTGACAAATTACAGAAAAGATCCTCCATTTAACCTTTAAAATGACCAAAAGTTTCCCTTTACAGTTATACTTTACTCTGTCCCTTAAATAGACACTTCATTCTCCAGGAACCAATGCAAAAAAATCCTTTTTCTGTTTCCAGCCAGATAACATATACTCCCCAAACTGACTTTCATGGTGAGTGACAAATTGGAGATCCCTCCCTCTAACCAAAGCTAGCTGAATCTTCCAGCTTCACTTAAACTGCCACAAGGTGGTCTCTACAATCCGAGTGCGAGCTCCCATCCATATCCTGCATCATCTGTAACAATAGAGACTCACTGCTTCTATGTCTCTTCGATTCTTGCAGACTGACCCTGTCTGTGAGGTTCAATTATATTTTTAGGAAATCATGTAACCCTATACAACAATGGCGTCCTAGGGACTCTTCCTTTCTCAAAGCCCATGTCCATGGTAATATGAATCAGATGGGCCTTGTATCCAAATAGAAATGTGAATTAGCTATCCTCTAAACCCTCAATTTCATTCTACCTTGGAATTAAATAGACAGGTTAAAGTATAACTTTACAAAACCTGGCATTCCTAACACTTCCTGGGACTTGGACCCTAACAGTCAGCAGAGCCACTTTGGTCATAGTTTATAGGTGTGAATATCTTGCACCTTCTTCCCAGTAAAACAACTCTATAACCTTTAATAACCAACTACGCAAGTTTCTTGTCAGCAGAATTCAGTGGGTCACATGACCTCCTTCATTCCTTCATCTTACCCTAAATTAAAGACATAGTCCCAAAACATAATTTTATAAAATCTTGCACTTATAGCAAAATACACTCCAGTTAAATGCAGAAACGGGCATGATAATGGCAGATTCCTGACCTGCTGGCACTTTTCAGGGAATAAAGAGATCAAGTCAGTACTTTACCCTACTCAGTAGGGGCCGTAGCAAACAATGGTATTGCCAAGACATGACATTAATGAGGCTTCAATCTCATATGAAGAAGTCCTCCAGGCGTTCGATTTGTAGCTCAGTGTTCAAAAAAAATTGATAATTGAGCAAACAAAAGTTAATAAAAGGAGGCAAAAACTAGGTAAGTCCATGGACTCATTTACAAATGACCTGTGTACAGACACAGGGAGAATTGTGACTAAAGGATACCCAGAGATGAATTAAGGTGTGATTGTATAGTGATTGGGGTGTTAGATGAAACCCTATCAGATTTTTTGCAAATGAGGGAAGATTTAACTCTCACAAAGGCAGTGCAAAAAGTGCAACAGACTGAGTTTAGGAAGCAAAACAAAGTGATGTTTACGGGGAAAGTGATGTCCCTTGGGAAAAAATGAGTGAGGCCATTCAATATGTCAGACAGAAAAGAAAAAAATGCAATGAAGAAAAAGCCCGCGGAATTAGGAAGAAGCACACCAGCTGTCAACTTGAAATTCCCTCAGTGTGGTGGGAAAACCCTACACAAGCAGGGAGAATGCCCAACACGGGGAGCAGAGTGCTACGACTGTGGAAAGTTAGGACACTTTTAAAATGCCTGCCAATCTAAAATACAAGGAACTCACAGGAAAAAAGAGAATATAACAACACCAGATCAAATTCAAGAAGTGGAAGAGCCACAGAAGAAACAAATGATCTTCCTCAGAGAATTTAACAAAACAGAAAATTCTTGGAATTCTTAAATTTGAAGTTGATGGTCATCCCGCAAAATTCAAGGTAAATACTGCCATGGGTGTTTCAGTGTTATCTGAAGAAAATTAGCTTGTAAATATCACACTACAGTCATCCTCCATCCAGTTACAAGGTTCAGGAGGAACTATACTGCAAGTAATAGGCCAACATTTGGCGAGATTAAGATACAGGGATAAAAAAATTATTGAACCCTGTGTATTATACAGAACCAGGAGTCATCATTATTAAGCAGAAAAGTATGCTTGCAGTTGAGGCTAATTTACAAAGTTGATGAAATTGTTGATGAGTAGTCCAGTAATGTGCTCAGAAATGAATTTCCACCTTATTTTCAGGCTTAGGAAATCTGAAGACAGAATATCATATAATCTTAAGAGCTGATGCTAAGCCTATATGTCTCTTCACAGTGAGGAAGTTCCCCCTCACCCACTCTCAGGCAAATACAAGAGCAGGATTGAATGCATGATATAACAAGGGGTCATCTCTCCAGGAATCGTACCCACAAAGTGGTGTTCTGGAATGGTCCAAATTGATGCCAAAACCTAATGGTTCAATTAGAATCTTTGTGAATTGACTCAATTAAACAAGATAGTAGAGAGCGATACCCAATGGCATCAGTGGATGAAAGTCTCACCAAATTAGCAAAAGGCATCCTCTTCACAAAATTAGATGCTAACTGGACAATTAGAGTTGCCTCTGGACAAAGTATCCAGATTGCTAACTACTTTTATCGCCTCATTTGTTTTTCTTTCATTCATTCAAGGTGGGTGGGCATCGCTGGCTGGGCCAGCAGTTATTGCCAACCCTTATTGCCCTTGAGAAGGTGGTGGTGCGCTGCCTTCTTGAACCGCTGCAGTCCATGTGGTGCAGGTACACCCACAGTTCTGTTAGGGGGGTAGTTCCAGGATTTTGACCAAGCAAGAGTGAAGGAGTGGCAATATATTTCAAAGTCAGGATGGAGAGTGGCTTGGAGAACTTCCAAGTGGTGGTGTTCCCATATGTCTACTGTCCTTGTCCTAGATGATAGTGGTCGTGGGTTTGGAAGATGCTGTCTAAGGATCCTTGGTGAGTTCCTGCAGTACGACTTGTAGATAGTACACACTGTTAGCACTGTGCGTCAGTGGTGGAGGGATTGAATGTTTGTGGATGGGGTGGCAATCAAGCGGGCTGCTTTGTCCTGAATGGCGTCAAGATTCTTGAGTGTTGTTGGAGCGACACTCATTCAGGCAAGTGGACAGTATTCCATCACATTCCTAACTTGTGCCTTGTAGATGGTGTACAGGCTTTGGGGAGTCAGGAGGTGAGTCACTCACTGCAGCTTTCCTAGCCTCTGACCTGCTTTTTTAGCCACATCATTTATATGGCTAGTGCAGTTCAATTTCTGGTCAATGGTAACCCGCACGATGTTGATAGTGGGGTATTCAGCAATGGTAATGTCATTGAATATCAAGGGGTGATGGTTAGATTCTCTCTTGTTGGAGATGGTCATTGCCTGGCACTTGTGTGGCACGAATGTTACTTGCCACTTGTCAGCCCAAGTCTGGATATTGTCCAAGGCTTGCTGCATTTGGACATGGACTGCTTCAGTATCTGAGGAGTCACAAATGATGTTGAACATTGAGCAATTATCAGCGAACGTCCCCACCTCTGACATTATGATGAGAGGAAGGTCATTGATGAAGAAGCTGAAGATGGTTGGACCGAGGACACTACTCTGAGGAACTCCTGCAGTGATGAACTGGAGATGAGATGAATGACCTCCAAAAACCACAACCATCTTCCCTTGTGCTAGGTATGGCTCCAACCTGCAAAGAGGTTCCCCCCTGATTCCCATTGACTCCAATTTTGCTCGGGCTCCTTGATGCCTACCTGCTGATTTGATGTCAAGGGCAGTCACTCTCAACTCACCTCAGGAGTTCAGCTGTTTTGTCCATGTTTGAACCAAAGCTATAATGAGGTCAGGAGCTGAGTGACCCTGGCAGAACCCAAACTGAGCATCAGTGAGCAGGTGATTGCTAAGCAAGTATCACTTGATAACAACAAAAACAGAAAATGCTGGAAAAGCTCAGCAGGTCTAACAGCATCTGAGGAGAGAAAAAAAAGAGTTAACGTTTCGAGTCTGTATGACCCTTCTTCAGAGCTCTTGCATTTTCGTCAGCTCCCCCATCATTTTCCCTCCCCCATTCATTAATTTCCTTCCCTCCATCACTGTTGATCTCCTGGCATCACCTTTCACCTCCCCTCCATGAACTACCAGCCACAGCCCTTTTCCTTCAGGTATGCCCTGGTGAGCATGCATGTTCCTTCCCGAAAATCCCACTCCCACCCATATTGACCTCCTCCTTCCCACCGCCAGGGTCTGTGTCTGTCTCCGGGTCCCCACCAACCATCCTCGCCATCCTTTCTACCGCTACCATCGAACCCTCCCCCTCCTACCCTACTGCCTCACTCTGCCTTCAGTCATTCTCACCATTCCCTCGTTCTATGCCCACCCTCAGTTCACTTCCCAGGATGAAGTCATCGACTCATCAGAGCCCTCCCTTGCACGTTCACCTGGACATACCCTCCCTCCAGACCCCTTCCCCCTTTGGAACACCTCCCACAACACCCCCACTCCAGACTCTCCCCAACCTTGGTCCTCCCCCCACCAGCTCCACCCTCACTTAGTCCTTCCTCCTTCCTGATTCCTTTAGACACCCTTACTTCTTCCACCACCTTAGTCCTTCCCCCTCCCAACTCTTTCCTCCAGCCTTACTTCCTCCAGTCTTACTTCCTCCGCTCTCCACACTCCTTCTCCTCTCCAAACTCCTTCCCTTACACCTTCCAGTCCCCATACACCTACCTTCCCAGTTGACATCTTCCTCTCTGTGACCCCTCCTCCCCCCTCCCAACCTCCTCCCCGACACCATCATTCCCCTCCTCCCAAGCTCACCCCATCCTGACACCTTCATTCCCTTCCTTCCAACCTCACCTCATCCTGACAACTCTTCCTCTCGCAGTTGATCTTAGACCTTCCACTCCCACCCTCCCGGTAATGCTCTGGGTTTGAATCCCATAGTGGCAGATGGTGAAATTTGAATTCAATAAAAATCTGGAATTAAAAGTCTGCTGATGACCACGAAACCATTGCCGATTGTCAGAAAAACTCATCTGGTTCACTAATGTCCTTTAGGGAAGGAAATCTGCCATCCTTACCTGGTCTGGCCTAAATGTGACGGCAATGTGGTTGACTCTTAAATGCCCTCTGAGCAAGGGCATTTAGGGATGGGTAATAAATGCTGGCTTAGCAGCGGCACCCACATCCCATAAATGAATTTTTAAAAATTCTGCTCCTCGGTTGTCCACAATGTGAGTAAGGCCTAGGCGGTAAGTCCCAACTTCTGCACGTCACACTTGTCAAGATGTGTTCTGCACTGACATGCAATCACGCTGACATGGGTGGCCAATCCACCGGTGGCGTTGGGGGCGGGGTGGGGGTGGGGGAATGAGTCCAGTGGGCTGGCCTTATAATGATATGCAGGTGTATAACAATGAGGTTCTCGATGTCCAATGGCGGGGAATGCGGCCCACCATCAATGGGCTGAGCAGACATTTGCAAACTGGTTTCACGATGTTGTGAAACCAAATTTTAGTCTTCTCGCCATATTGTCCCTTCACGCCACTGAACACACCCAACACCAGCGGGCACAGACAATTCTGCCCATTGCTGGGTAAATGCCAGTGTTATAGCTGTACTGGAACAGCTTGGCTGGGGCGCAGCAAGTTCTGGAGAACAAGTTTTCAGTACAATTGCCAGCATATTGTCAAGGCCAGTAGCCTTTGCAGTGTCCAGTGCTTTCAGCCATTTCTTGATATCACATGGAGTGAATCGAATAAGCTGAAGACTGGCATCTGTGATGCTGGGGACCTCCGGAGGAGGCCAAGATAGATTACCCACTGTTGCAAATGCTTCAACCTTGTGCTTTGCACTGATGTGCTGGGCTCCCCCATCATTGAGGATGGGGATATTTGTGGAGCCACCTCCTCCAGTGAGTTGTTTAATTGCCCACCACCATTCACAACTGGATGTGGCAGGACTGCAGAGCTTGGATCTGATCCAATGGTTGTGTAATCACTTAGTTCTGTCTATTGCTTGCTGCTTATGCTTTTGCATGCAAGTAGTCCAATGTTTTAGCTTCACCAGGTTGACACCTCATTTTTAGGTATGCCTGGTGCTGCTCTTGGCGTGCCTTTCTGCACGTTTCTTTGAACCAGGGTTGATCCCTTGGCTTGGCGGTAATGGTTGAGCGGGGGATATGCCAGGCCATGAGGTTACAGATTGTCGTTGAGTACAATTCTGCTTCTGCTGCTGATGGCCCACAGTGTCTCATGGATGCCCAGTCTTGAGTTGCTAGATCTGTTCGAAATCTATCCCATTTAGCACAGTGGTAATGCCACACAAGATGATGGAGGGTATCCTCATTGTGGAGATGGAACTTCGTCTCTACAAGGACTGTGTGATGGTCACTTCTATACTGTCCTGGACAGATGCATCTGTGGCAGGTAAGGATGAGATGAAGTATGTTTTACCCACTTGTTTGTTCCCTCACCACCTGCCACAGACACAGCCTAACAGCTACGTCCTTTAGGACTCGGCCAGCTCGTCCTGTAGTGGTGCAACTAAGGTACTCTTGGTGATGAACATCGAAGTCCCCCACCCAGGATACATCCTGCACTTTTGCCACCCTCAGTGCTTCCTCCAAGTGGTATTCAGCATGGAGTAGAACTGCTTCATCAACTGTCGGGAGAGGGGCAGGGAGTGGGTGCGGTCCGTGGTAATCAGCAGGAGGTTTCCCTTGCCCATGTTTGACCTGATGCCATGAGACTTCATGGGTTCCAGACTCATGTTGAGGACTCCAAGGGCAACTCCTATTTGCAAAGTCTGTGATAAAATTCTTAGGCCACATTGTGCAACTTCAGGAATTACGGCCGACCCACAGAAAACCAAGGTCATTAGAGAGCTCCCACAGCCTAGAACCTTTAACAGAATTACAATGCTTCCTCAGGATGGTCAACCAAGTAGGCAAGTTCCTACAAAACTAGTTGGGAATCAACAAGCCATGAAAACAGCTGTTGAGACAAGGTTAACAGTGGTGCTGGAATGTAGACCAGGCAAAATGCTTCTGACAAGATCAAAACTCTCCTAATTTCAACAGGAATTCTAGTGCACTATGATCCAGAGATGCCAAAAATTGTAGCAGCGGATGCCAAGTCATTGGGGATAGCCAAATACCAAGTAAGAGCCCAGCAGTCAGTCTGGTGGCCAGGCATCTGTCACTCCAGTGAAGAGCTAATCACAAGTAAGTGCAGTGAATCACCAACAGCAGAGCTAACTGCTGGCACACTCCACTTTTCCTTTGAGGCCATGGCAGCGTCCGAGGAAGGATTCATTTGAGTTCAAAAACAAAGTTTTCATCATTGTCATTAATTATTACTCCAGATGATTTGAAGTGAGTAGACTGCACAGCATCATGGTGGAGGCAATCATTACATCAGTAAAAAGAATCTTCACAAAACACGCCAAACCAGACATTGTGATGTCAGACAACGGAGCTCAGTTGGTTAATGAGATGGGCCAGAATTTTACGGTGATCGGGAGTGTGCCCAATCCGAACACATGTTAAACTGTGCAAAATGTCATTGAGCGTGCGTCCTGATGTCATTGTGCAGGCGAGCAATGTTGAGGTCAGCGGGCGTGCATGGGAGTTGGAGCCACGCCTGCTGAAAATTAAAGCACCAATAAAGGCCAATAAAAAGCCTATTGTCCACAGTTTTATGTTGCCCGTGCGACTTCACGCTCACCACATGGGCAGGCAGGTAGCCCATTTTTAATTAATTGTTGTGCAAGGGTGGGATAAAAATGGTCTGGAGCATTGTCATTGTAAGTAGTGAGGAGTTTAGGAGATAGTTTGCTGCTGGTTACTTAGTGAAACTTGACAGCTTTATCTCTGTTTCGAGTTTCAGTCTTTGCATTGCTAGCTTTCACTTCAGAACCCACTGGTCTCTCCAAGGCCCCTGGAGGTACACCTTGTGGACCCTTCCAGTAACCAGACAGACTTCTCTCTCTCTGGTAATAGGGATTGTGTACTCCACTGGTGGCGACTCCTCTGAGGAGGAAGAGAGGGGAAGGGAGAGGAGACCAGGTGTCCATGGGCAGTGTCCAAGGGAGTGACCTGTGGGAGGAGAGGTGCAGGCACAGGGGGCGTGGGGCCAGCAGGTAGTCCAAGGCATAAGAGGCCACAAAAGACGCCGCTATCCTGCTGCCACAGTGTACAGGCAGTGATGCAGCTGCCTGAACATGTCAGAGGTGCAGTGCCAAAGGAGGCTCTGCCTCTCCGGGGAGACTGTGACCTCCATTTGTCAGATGATTGGGCCTGAGATCAGCTGCAACTTTGTGGGTGGACACCCCATGCTAGTGGCTCTGAAGGTCACAATGGCCCTCAACTTCTTTGTCTCTGGTCCTTTCCAGGGGTCAGTGGGGGATCTTTGTGGAGCGTCCCAATCAGCTATCCACAGTTGCGTCAAGCCAATGACTGACACTCTGTTCAGGCGGGTATTGATATTTATTCATTTCCGGACAGACGAAACCAGAAGACTGAGTAAAACAGAGGCATCGCTGCAATTGCTGTGTTCCCCCGCATCTAAGGTGCCATCAACAGCACACACGTGGCCATCAAGACGCCAGCAGGTGATCCAAGTGCCTTTGTCAATAGGAAGGGATTCCACTCCATGAATGTCCAGACAATTTATGACCAGAAGATGCAGATGCTGCAAATCTGCAAGGTACCCTGGCAGCTCCCATGACGTTTACATCCTCCAACACTCACAGCTGCCAAGGCTGTTCATGGCTCCAGCTCAACTGGATGGATGGCTGCTGGGTGACAAGGGCTATCCATTGAAAAGGTGGCTTATGATGCCTCTCCGCCACCCAAGAACAGAGGCAGAGCAGAGGTATGATAGGAGTCATGCCTCCACAAGGGCGGTGATAGAGGACCATAGGTCTACTGAAGATGAGATTCAGATGCCTGGACCGTTCAGGGGTAGTGCTACAATACCCCCTCGAGCATCTGTGTCTAATAGTCATTGTATGCTGCACTCTTCACAATCTGGCTCTGGCAATGGGGGACCCACTGGAGGAAGAGGATCTTGAGGCAGCTCCACTGGCCACAGATGATGACTCCAGTGGTGGATCAAAAAAGGAGCCTGGGGAAGAACACAGTGAGAACATGGAGGCAGACCTCTGGAACCATCAGGGAGGCAGTGCCTTGATTCAATGCACCTTCAGCTAGACTGCCAAGGCACTGCTTCTACCTAATGCCTGCTTACCTAATGTTTGAAATGACCCATTCCATTGAACCCAAAGTCCACTCAGTACCTGTGCAATAAAGTTTAGAGTCTCTCAGGTCCAGCATGAGATTTTTTTTTTGAAAAATATACTTTATTCAGAAAATATCTGGAAGAACATTCCAAACCATTTCAAAATCACCATCACATAAGTACAATCAGATTCAGCTTTTACAACATGTATCCCAAGGTGCATCAATACAATCAATGAATATTACAATCATTTCAATATGGTCAATGCAGACAATCAGACAAAGGTATTAGAGTTATCAACTTACATCATGTTGCACTCTGAGGTGCTTCAATACAATTATAATACAATTAGTATTCACTGCATATATTCATTATGAGCTGTACAGCCCGAGGGTCTCTCAACAGTTCCCAGTCCCTCAATGCACTGTGGCAGAAAGGTCTTAGACAGCTGCCCCAAGCTTTAGTGCGTCCCTCAGCACGTAGTCCTGGCCTTTGGAATGTGCCAGTCTGCAACATTCGGTCGGGGACAACTCTTTGCGCTGGAAGACCAACAAGTTTCGGGCTGACCAAAGAGCATCTTTCACCGAGTTGATGATCCTCCAGCTGCAGTTGATGTTTGTCTCAATGTGTGTCCCTGGGAACAGCCTGTAGAGCACAAAGTCCTGTGTCACAGAACTGCTCGGGATGAATCTCAACAGAAACCACTGCCTTCTCTCCAGACCTTCTTTGCAAAGGCAATATCCACAAGGAGGTGAACAAGGGTCTCGTCCCCACCACAGCCACATTGAAGGCAATGTGCAGAAGGCGTGAGACTCCTAGCATGTAGGAAGGATCTGACGGGGAGGGCCTTTCTCACCACCAGCCAAGCAACGTCTTGGTGCTTGTTAGAAAGTTCTGGTGATGAGGCGTTCTGCCAAATGACTCTCAGGTCCAGCATGAGATATTGGTGTACCCTGCACCTATAAACAAGTGAAGCATACTCAGGCCATTAAGACAAAAGCAAAATTTATATAATGTTGGCTTTCACAGAAAATGAACATAACAATATAAGGTGTTAATGGTCACACCAGTAAACAAATTAATAAAACAGAAGATCACCTCTTCTCCCTCTTGTGCTCAGGTGCCTTAAACTTACATTTGTGAGTGCTGCATCTTGGTGACACCCCACCAGCCAACTCACTGGCAGCGGCATTGGAGACAGCCTGCTGACTGTGCTGTCCTGTTGGCCTTGATCACCTTGGTGGTCATCCTCTGGCCAACGGAGCCTGTACTGGCCCCACCAGGGGGGGGAGCAGCCAATGCCACAGCTGGGCACTCCTCAGACATTGCTGCTTCATCAGATGCCACGGTCACTGGCAGGGTTGCAGAGGAGTTACTGCCAGCATCCAGAGGGCCCTGAGGGGAGCCCGCAGAGACAACAGGCAGCTCGTGCACCAATGTGAGGTTGGTCTGGACCTCCCTGCTCACCATTGATGGACGAGCACCTAACAGAAATACTAGGTGCCTCATCTATCTCTCATACTGGCAGTGACATCCTGAAGTCAGTGCCTGTGTGAGGGCTTGCAGGTCCGAGCGCAACCCCAGGAACCCCTGATTCTGTTCCTGGAGCCTCGCCATGAGAGTCACCACCCTGTCAATGGAGGAGGCAGTGCACTCAGTGCTGAGGGTAAATGCAGTGTTTATGCTCTGCATGGACTCCTTCTCAACGGAGGCCATGGCACACATACCCTCAAGGATCTCCACCAGATCCTCCTGTGCACCCCACTGGACATCCAGAATTTGCCTAAATTACCTAATGGACAACTCCAGAGGCTCATCATCTTCCTCAGATTCAGCGTGGTCCTAGTCTCCAGGGCAGTCCTCCCACTGCTGGTGACCTGGGCAATCTCTGCCTACGCCTGCTCCTCTTGCGAGTGTGTCGTGCCCTGCCCACTGTGCACTGATATTGTAGCTGATGATCCAATGCCCACCGAGGTGCTGGTATCTGCACTGGTGCCTGGTGCAGAGAAGGGAGTATGACGCAGGTGCATCTGACGGGCACTGGTCCTCCAGCGTCAAGGGTGGCTTCTAGGGGTCCTGCAATCATTTGTAATTTCTAAGGGAGAAAAACAACATGTTATTAGTCTTAGTCATCACACTGTCGCTGTTCTTGCTAGGTGGGCAGGTGAGACAATGGAGATTTGCATTTTGGTGCCATCATCTTTCAATGAACTGAAGGTTTGATGTTTCCATTTCAGATGAGACAACACAACAATGTTTACATACTCTGATATTCTCATCTGTGCACTGCACTCTTACCTTCATCAGAGACCCCTGCTTCTCCACAACTGGTGGACTGAGCTGGGTGCCAGCACTCCATCTCTAAAGCATCCATCTCGTTCCTCGTCAATATGAGTAGGTTTGGGGGCCTCTGCCTGTCCATGACCTCTCGATGGTGTTATGGCTTGTCTTCTCCTGAAAGGACAGAGGAGCATTGATTAGTCCAGTGTCTAGCTGCAGCACCATGGCAGCCTAGCCAACCCCACCTGAGGACCACCTTGCAGGGCACATCTGAGTTATGGCCCTCAACCTCAGCAATCAGGCCAAGCAATCAGAGCTCACTGGCTTGGCAGGCGCCAATGTCAGTGACAGTTGACACTCAAGGTCTTACACCCCCAAGCACTACAGGGGACGGCAAGCCGTTAACATTTCTCCACACAGATCCATGCCAACTTGGTACTTACCATTACTGAGCACAGCCGATCATTGAACCTTTTTCAGCACTGCACCCATGTGTGCCGCACAACACCATGACCACTGACCTGGGCTGCCAGCTCTGCCCATGCTTCCTTGGCCAGGTGCGGTGGCTTCCTCTTGACATCCCTGGGGATGAGGATGTCCCGCCTGACACTGACCTCCTCCACAAGGATTCCCAGGCACTCATCCGAGAACCGGGGGAGCCCACAGGACTTCCCCACCCACCTGGCGTGCCCAGCAGGTGCAGATGCCACTGCTACTCAAAAAAATGTTTCGTCAAACAACTTCAAAGCTACAGAGTGTCCCCTGGCAGCCTTCAAGAAGTTGCCTCCTGTTGCTTTTAAATCCCCCACTGGGTCACCATTGGACCTGGCACCAGACAGGCTCCCAACCCCGCCTGGCCCCTCTGACCATTGGGAAGACAGATTTCATGCTGGCAGCCCTTAATTGGCTCCCAGCGTGAAATTGTGTTAGAAACGCAATCCCAACCGGGAGTGGATTATACATCCATTTCTTGGCCCGCCGACTTGGCACACATTCCGAGCGTGAAATTCAGACCCTGTTCTACAGCTTTGCTCAGGAATATGGTTTAATGCATGTGACTAGTTCACCTAGATATCCTCTGTTGAATGGAGAAGCAGAAAGAGGAGTTCAAACAATCAAGGAATTGTTGAAAAAGGATGAAAATAGTAACTTAGCCTTTCTTAACCACAGAACCTCATTGCTAAAACTAAGGTTCTCACCATCAGAAGATGACTGCAAGCACAACTTCCAGCTCTACAACAAACATCACCTCAGATGATCACAAGAAAGTTAGGAAGCGTGAGGGGCAACAAAGAGATAATCAAGCTCATACTGTCAACTTCAAGCACAGAGCACCAGACTTGAAAGTGTTGCAGGCCAGAGAGAGTGTGGATATGAGATCAACCGAGAGAAGGCATTGTAATAGAAAGAACTTCACAACCCAGATCTTATAGAATTGAGAAGGATCAGAGAAATATCAGGAGGAACCGAAGAGCCTTGATATCATTGGGAAGGAAACCAATGGATCCTTGAACATACTATTTAGATCCGGATGGAGACAAGGAACCAGAAACAAGTAGAAACCCTGCAACCACCCAGGTAGAAGACACTCCTATCGAATGGTAAGAGAGTGCAGTTTATCCACAACTTTGAAATTAAATCAGGACCAGATCAGGGAGATTGGCCAAGGCACCACAGAGACTAACCATTATGATGCAATGTTACATGGTTAAGTAACTGACACCTGGTCAGAAGCAGAAGTACAACCTCGTGTAGAGTACTGGGATGTACATAGATCTGTAAATAAACAAGAATGTTTTTTTACGAATAACAGTCTGCAGTAGCACTCTTAGGGTAACAAGCAAACCCTAAAGAAACCCTATCTAAATCCCGAACACAAGTCAAAACAAAAGTGGCCACTCATCTCATCTCATCGAGTCTATGCCAGCTCTTTTGAAAAGCAACCCAGCTAATGCCATTCCCCCACTCCTTACCATACCCTTGCACGTTTTTCTTCTCATAATACTTATCCAATTCCTTTTGAAAACCGCAGATGAATCTATATTCCCCACCCTATCAAGCAGTGCATTCCAAAGCATAACAACTCATTGAATAAGAAAAGTTTTTTCTCATGTCATTTCTGGTTCTTTTGCCATTCACTTTTAGATCTGTGCCTTCTGGTTCTCGACCTTCAGCCACTGGTAACAATTTCTCTTTTTTTTACTCTAACTAAAGTCTTCATGATTTTAAACACCGCTATCAAATCTTTTTACCTTCCCTGCTTTAAGAAGAACAACGCTTTCCCAGTCTATCCAGGTGACTAAAAGGCCTCATCCTTGAAACCATTTTAGTGAATCTCATCCATACCCTCTCCAAAGTCTTCAAATCCTGCCTAAAGTGTGATGTCCAGATTTAGACACAATATTCCAAAGAGTGTTTTATCTAAGTTTGGCATAACTTTCTGGCTTTTGTATTCTATGCCACTATTTCTAAAGCCATAAGTTTTATAAACTGCATTGTTAACCTGGTTGGACATCTACAAAGATTTGTGCATGAATACCTCGAGGTCTCTCTCTTCTTCCACTTTCTTTAACATTAAACCCTTTTAACATATATACCTTTTAACAATTCTTATTCTTCAGACCAAAGTGTATCACTTTGTAGCATTGAATTTCATCTATGTATTCATCTTCCAGCAGCTTTTCTACATTCTCTTGAAATATATTACCACCTTTTCACTGTTGACTACATTTCCAAGTTTTGTGTCACCCGCCAATTTTGAAACTGTGCCCTGTAACCCCAGGTCCAAGTCATTAATGTTTATCAAAAATTTGAGTGATCATACTACTGAAGTGCTCTGAAGTGGTCTGGAAAGATCCAAGAGGTTAAGAGTAGACAATCTAGCCATAATCAAAATTTTCCTTGATGTTTAAACTATCACATGAAAGCTATACAATGCGAAGTTAAAAATTGTATAAGGATCTAGCTACATTTGTCTGTGCAAATGCTTCACATGGTTTCTTCAGATCTGGAATTTTATCTGATTGGCATAGTATTCCAGATAAAGTCAGCTCAAGGATTTAAGTGCATAGTGTTATCTGACCACTAAGGCCAGGAAGAAGAAATTTCTTTTTGACTTATCAGTACTATTTTACATATCACTGTTAGCACAATTCAGTTGGTATCTTACATTGTAAGGCCAAAACCATTTAAATAAATCAAACGTTTGAGTAATCCCAACATGGAGGTACTTGATTACAACACTGGGTGACAAAAATATTCCTTTACCCAGTATTAACATTCTTCATCTTGATGTAAGTAGGAGTTCACTTTCCTTCACTCCCACAACACCCACTCCCCTCCCACCCCTCCTCATCTCTGACCAAAAAAATTCACTTCACAAAAGTAAGTATCAGTCTCAGAAAATTGGGAATAACAATACTGTATGCCTCTGGCAATTTGGACACTGAAATTACAAGTAAAAACTTTTTTAACAACATCTTTCTAACTTTCTTAAGATTTGCTTTTTCAGAGATTGGTAAGTGGAAAAGTTTCTTTAGTATTTTATCATATTTGATAACTTTTGGTATAAATTGTTTATTTTTAATTCACATCTTCCACACATGATTTTCCACACTTTTTTCCAGAAAGTAGTAGATGAATACAAGGCTTTTTCAAAACCATTGTAGCATAAATGGTGCTTATTACTGAAACTTTAGAGCTGATTCCCCATCAAATCAATAAATGGCCTGCACTTCAGTGCACTTGAGCTAATACATTTCCATTGCTTTATGTTAGGGTCTCCCAAGATGAAATTCCTGGCTTCAAGGGAGAGCAGGAAGCAGCCCCATCACAACCTCACAAGCACCAGCACAGAAACATCCACTTCAGAAGAATCAGGTAGGGGAGTTACCAACTGAGCCACATGTGTGCTGTAGCGTTCGGGCATATTTAAAAAAACAAGATGTGATGGATGTTGGAAATCTGGAAGAAAAAAACAGAAGATGCTGGAAATACTCATCAGGTCTGGCAGCATTTGTAGAGAGAGACAGAGTTAATGGCTGGGATTTTCCGTGACTGCCAGTGTCGGGCATATTCGGTGGCATGAGCGGACAATATGTCGAGAAGGCCAAAAATCCGTTTCACGACATCATGAATCCAGTTTGCAATCGTCCGCTCCGCCCGTCAATGGAGTGTCGTGTTCCCCATCATCGAACGTCAGGAATTTCATTGTAATACATCTGCATATCATTATAAAGCCAGCCTGCTGGACTCATTCCTGGATCGTCCGCCCACATCAGCGGGAATATACACTGACGTGTTTCACAACAGCATGTATAAGGCATGAACTTGGTGGGCTGCACTTTGCTCGGGACTTCAAGGTTTGTTTGCCTACCTTGCTTTGGTCAGCACTCGCAGTCATCAGCACCAGGTTTCACAAACAGCACCACATCATGTTGAGGGGGGACTCACAGGTAGGTCTCTACCTACCAGATCAGCCATATGTGGGTGCCTTTTCAACGGCTGCAGGTTTTGGGCTTTCTTGGGGAAAGGGGAGAAGTGTCCTCAGGCAAGGGAAGAGGCTGCAGGAACAGAGATGTATTGGGGATGGAGGGTGTCCCAGGGTGTGTGTGGAGCAAATGTTGATCTGTGCAAGTGGCCTCAGGATGGTGAGGGCTGTGGAGGCAGTCTCCAGAGGAAATGGACATGTGAGGGTATGTGTGTGAGAATGGGTGGCGATGCCCCTTGAGCTGGTAGTGAGTGAGATTCCAGTGAATGTGTGATGGGCTTGAGTGTGAGAGTTTAGAGTGATGATATGGTTGCCATACCCTGGCTGCACGGATGAGATAATTCATCCTCTATCTGCATTGGATGGCCAATCTCTTCTATGCAGCATTGTCACTGATCATCACTGCCACCGCCTACTAAGCCAGGGTGGCAATGTAGCTGCCCCTCCTGCGATCAGAGCAGGGGTAGAGGACATTACAGCGGGTCTCCATGGCATCCAAAAGGCGCTCGAGGGTTGGAGTGTTCTTGCCTTTCAGGGCCTTCTTTGCTGCAGTTCTGAGCTGGAAGCACTGAGCACGGCTGTACTTTAAATGTGGTGCCTGGTGTGATGAAGTGACAAGGTGACAGCATGGCAGGTGAATTGGAGCCTGCCCGCCATGGAACTGGTGTTTCCCAGAAATGCATCATTAATGCAGCAGTTTTGGGATGATACAGTGCAAAAAGCCGTCATTGTGGCCACGGGTAAAACGTTAGTGCAAACCTGGGACAATTCTGCCCAATGTTTCAGATCGAGGGCCTTTCATCGGAACGCCTCAAAGCTTCTCTCTCCACAGATTCTGTCTGACCTGCTGAGTATTTCCAGCATTTTCTCTTTTCATTTTATACTATTTTTAAAGTTTGTTCTCCGGAGGTGGGTAAGACTGCAATTATTTCCATAGAGCCAGGAACTATGGACGTGTTTCACATGTAAACAAGGTGTAGATTCCCTTCTCTGAATAATGTAAGTGATTCAGTTAGGTTTTCAAACCATCCAACAGCTATTATAGTAAATTTTCTTGGTGCTAACCTACCAAATTCACAATTTGCCACAGTGGAATTAACAATGAACTTGCAATTTCTGGTTTGCTAATCCAATACATAAACAATTGTACTTTTATATACGTTATACATTATATATTATATATGCTACATATTACACTGATATATACAAGTTTCCATTTCCGACAGCAGGCATCCACTGATCTCTGCCTCAGACATCCAGTGTGAGCTAAATATAGGGCTATTCTAGTGCTAGAAATTAAAAACTGAATTGAGATTTGCCCGAATGTATTTTATTCTGGACCCTTGCAGATTTCAGATTTTTATTCCATCAACAAAGGGCTAAATGTAATTTTAGCTCCTCACCAACACAAAAAGATCAGTTTAGTGACTTTACACTAATTGCAGCTATGCTGCAGCTGGTGTGAAAACCAACTGGTGTTCTATCATCTCACAACAGTTGCCAAAATTCAACACACTCAGAGTAGCTACATGTGATAGTCAAAGCAATGCAAAGACCACCATAGAAACTGCAGTATAATTATCCCATAACAGATGATGCATATATGCAGGTAAAAGGGCACAATGAAATATTTCCGGGATTATCCCTTTCCATTGTATGTTGACAAGGTTTAATCTGTCCCTGCTAGAGTGAAAAGTTAGAGAACTACATGAAAGATTTCTATCCAGGTTTTGCAAGATAGGAACATAGGTTCAGGAGTAGGGCCCTTTAGCCTGGTTCACCATCCAATGAGAATATGGCTGATCTGCAACCTAATCTATGCAAGAACATAAGAAATTATAACAGGACCAGACTGTATGGTCACTTGAACCTACTTCGCCATTCAAAATGATCCTGGCTGATCTGCTTTAATTCCATTTTACCGCCCGCTCCCCATATCCCTTGATTCCCTGAGTGACCAAAAACCTGTTTATCTCAGTTTTGAATATGCCCAACAATGGAGCATCCACATTCTTCTGATGTAGAAAATTCTAAAGCTTCACAACCTCTGAGTGAAGAAATGTCTCCTCATCTCAGTCCTAATTGATTAATCCTTATCCTGAGACTATGCCCTTGTTTTGTAGATTCCCCAAACAACTTCTAAACTCCTGAAAGTACAGGCCTAATTTTTTCAGCCAGTCATCATAGGACAACCCCCTCTTCCCAGGAATCAATCTAGTGAATCTTTGCTGTTTGCGTCCAATACAAATACATCTTTCCTTAGATTAGGAAACTACAAAACTACACACACTCCTCCAAGGTGTGGTCTCACCGAAGCCCTATACAATTATAGCAAGACTTCCTTGTATTTCACTCCCCTTGGCCTTCCTAATTGCTTGCTGTACCTACATGCTAACTTTCTAGACACAAATACACCCAAGTCTCTCTGAACTTCAACACTTAGAAGTTTCACACCTTTCAAAAAATATTTTGCTTTTCTATTCTTATTGCCAAAGGTGAATCACCTGTCCCACATTATACTCCATCTGCCATCTTGTTGACCACATACTTAATCTGCCTATATCTCTTTGCAGCCTCTTTGTTCCTCCTCACAACTCTTACTCCCATCAAGTTTTGCACTTTTAGCAAACTTGGCTGCATTACTCTCATTCTCTTCATCTAAGTCATGTATTGTAACAATTGAGGTGCCAGGACTGATCCTTGCAGTGCTCCACTAGTTAAAGTCTGATGACATGAAAATGCTCCACTTATCCCTACTCTCTGTTTCCTGTCCATTAACCAATCTTCTGCCCATGCTTATATATTACCCCCAAATCTATAGGCTCTTATCTTGCATAAAATAATGTGGGGCACATTATTGAATGCCTTTTGGAAACCCAAGTGTATTCCATCCACTGGCTCCCCTTTATCTACCCTACTAGTTACATCCTCAAAAAACTAATAAATTTGTTAAAAGTAATTTCCCTTTTGTAAAACCATGTTGATTATGCCTGATCATATTAAGTACATTAAGTTTTCCTTAATAATAGGTTACAGCATTTTCCCGATGACTGATGTCAAGATAACTAGCCTATAGTTCCCTGTTTTCTCTCTCCCTCCTTTCTTGAACAGCAGTGTTATATTTGTTAACTTCCAATCTGCTGGGACTGCTCTAGAATCTAGGGAATTTTGGAAAATCATAACCAGTGCATCCACTATCTCTGCAGCTACGTCTTTGAGAACCAACATCCCCCCTCCATGCCCCAACCCTCCTATATCCGTCCCTGGAAAAACTATCTCCCAATTCACTTACAACTGCAATTTCAAAATCTCAGCTATCTGACCTTAGGCCCTCCATTCACCACAGCATTTCTCTAGTTATTAATTAACCAACTGCACCGTCATCTCCACCTTTGATGTCGCAGTCCCCAATAAAACCATTACTCTCTCTCAAGCAGGCCATTGTCCCTGGTACAGGCCTAATCTCCACTCCCTTCAGTCCAAGGGATTGGTTTAGCTGTCTGCCGCCATATTTGCCGGACCACTTAAAACACTATCAGCTAAAGTTCTCGTCTGCTAAAACTGCTCACTCTTCCAGGATCATCTCGAATGCAAAGATAACACCCAGCTTATTTTCTCTACTGCAAACTCTCATCTCATCTTCACCTCTGATAACAATTGCAAGGATCTCATGGACTTCTTTCTCACTAAGATTTGACACAATCCGATCAGCTGCCATGACTCTCCCTTCCACTAGGTCACTTGGTCAAACTTCCTTTCATGCTCCCCACTGCCCTAACCCTGAACTTGCATATTTCTCTATTTTCTCTTATACCTCCCCTTGTGCTCTCTCTGAACTTATTTTGTCCATGAGACCCATCTCTTGTCCCTTTAACCTTTTTCCCACTAAACTGCTGAGCACCCAACTCCCTCTCCTGGCCCCCATATTAGCTGATATTGTAAATAGTTCTCTCTTTTCAGGTGTGATCCCCCTCCTTCAAATCTGCATCATTAGCCTCTCATCAAAAATTAACCCTTGAAAGTCCTTGCAAACTATCACCCCATCTCCAACCTCCCTTTCATCTCCAAAATCCCTGAATGTGTTGTCGCCTCCAAGATCTGTGCTAATCTTGCCTGGATCTCTATGCTTGAATCCCACCAAACCCTGCCACAGTACTGAAACGGCTTTTATCAAAGTCACAAATGGCATCCTATGTGAATGTGACAAAAGTAAACTTCCCCCCTTTATTCTGTTTGCAACCTCTGACATGGTTGACCACACCATCCCCTCCAATCCCTCTCCACTGTCGCCCAGCTGGGTGAAACTACTCTCACAAAATTCCATTTTTTTCTTTATTCTTTCATGGGATGTGGGCATTACTGGCAAGGCCAGAATTTATTGCCCATCCCTAATTGCCCTTGAATTGAATAGTTTACTAGGCAGTTAAGGTTCAATTGCATCACTCTAGATCTTGGAGTCACATGCATGCGTGGCAGATTTCCTTCCCTAAAGGAAATTAATGAACTAGATGGTTTTTTAGAACAATTGATGATAGTTTCATAGTCCCCATTACTGTGCCTAGCTTTCAATTCCAGATTGTAATAATTGAATTCAGATTTGACCAGCTGCCCTGCCAGGATTTGAAACCATGTTCCAGAGTATGAGCCTTGCTTCTGGATTACTAGCCTAGTGACATTATCACAATGCCACCATCTTCCCCTATCTTTACCCATCATAACCATAGTATCACATGCAATAGCTCTTTTCCTGCTCCTGCAACACTACCTCTGGTGTCCCCCAAGGATCTATCCTTAGACCTCTATTTCTCACTTATATGCTGCCCCTCATATCATCAGAAGGCACAGCGTTAGTTTTCACATGTACGCTAACAACACACAACTCTACCTCACCACCATCTCTCTCCACTGTTCCATTGTTGCTAAATTATCAGATTGCTTATCCGACATCCAGCACTGGATAATCAGAAATTCCCTCCAAATATTTTGAAGACTGACATTATTGTTTTAGGTTCCCATTACCATTCTCTTGACTCCAACCTTCTCCTTGCCAAATCTTGTGATTACGTCAGTCTGTTCACATCCTTGGTATCACATTTAATCCCCAGATGAGCTTCCAAACCTCACATCCGTGCCATCACTAAGCGTTATTTCCACCTCCGTAACATTGCTTGACGTTGCTCTTCTCAGCTCATCTGTTGCTGAAATCCTTAATCATGGCTTTGATACTTCTAAACACGACTACTTCAACACACTCCTGGCTGGTCTCCCACTATCTACCCTCTGTAAACTTGAGGTCATCCAAAACTCTGCTCACCATGTCTTAACTTGCAACAAGTCCCATTCTTTTATCACCCATGCTTGCTGACCTACAATGGCTCCCAATCAAGCAATGAATGTCTTGACTTCAAAATACTCATCCTTGTTTTGAAATGCTTCCTTGGCTTTACTCTATCCCTGTAACCTTCTCCAGTCCCATAACCCTGCCCTGCCACCCCCCACCAAGATAGCTGCTCTCCTCTATTCCCAATTATTTTGCAACACCATTGATGGTTATGTTTTCAGTTGCCTAGGCCCAAAGCTCTGAAATTCCCTCCCTACACCTCTGCACCTGCCTTACTTTCCTCCTTGAAGACATTCCTCAAAATGTACCTCTTTGAACACCTGACCTAATATCTCCTTATGTGGCTCAGTGTCGTACTTTGTTTTATAATGCTCCTGTAAAGCACCTTAGGATGTTTCGTGAGGTTAAAGGTGTTATGTGTTATATAAATAAGTTGTTGTTGTCTGAGGCCTGAAGGGAAGGTGCAGGTGAGGTTTTAAGAAAATGGCTGGTAAGGAAGAAACAGCTGGGTATCTTTATATTCCAGTATGATCCTGGAGTATGGGGCAATTTTGGCAGAAGAGAGGAAGACTCAATAATGCTTGATGTGATTCAGCCAAGCCTGGCAATGAATGGCTAAACCAGTTGTGCGCCATATACACTGAAGCCTACACCACTTGAACTTAAGGAAGTGAGGGGCGGGGCGGGGGCAAGCAACCAGGGTGAGTGTATTATGGGGACAAAAACATCAGAGAGGTAAGGGAGTGATTGCATAGATCAACAGATGAAGTTGATGACAATCATGACAAATGGAGGGTCAATGAATAGACAGTTGAAAGTGGCATTTAAGTGAATTGGAGGAGTTTCTTCCAGGGTAAACAAAGGAGGTGAGGCTGGAAGGGGGCTGGGAATGGTGAAGGATCCAAGCAAGTGTTCAGAGGTGCTTTCATCCATGATTCAAGAAGATGGAAATAGAGGGGGAAAATGAGGTGACAATGTTAAGGAAACGCCCATGAATATGGGCTGGAGAATTTACATGGAGAAAGAGGTTAAAAGAGGACAGTGAACTCAGGTGGGAGAGGGCATGAGATAGAGGTTGAAATCATCAAGGTTGAGGATTTACTCAGTGCAGAGGCTGAGGGATGAAAGGAATAAAGACATTTCAGATATATAGCATGGGTCTCAGATGGATAGTAGAGAATGAGGATTTTAGGAGGCAGAAGGGAAGTGCTCAAAGGTGATGTCCCAGCAAAGAGACCAAGATGCAATTTGATGATTAGGGCCAAACAGGCAGGGCAGGTGGGAGGTTTCAGCAAGGTGTGGTCACCCATGAGCTAAGCCATAGTGTTAACAAAATCATCCACATGCCGACATGGACGACAACAGCCTCATTTGAAAATGAACATTCTGGAGGAAGATGGGGGGAGGCTTTGATTATTATTTCGCTGGCTGACTCCAAGGGGTAAACAGTGGGAGGGGTGAGTAGGCAGGGAGCTTGCAAGATTAGCCTCAGCTATGATTGAGGACATGGTTATTCATCTGCAGATTTTTCTGTAAGCTAGCCTCATAGATAAGAATGAAATATGTCAGTAGAGAGGTGATATTATTCAACTGAGCTGAGCTGTGTAGTTAAATCCTTTTAATGATGCTTCATTAACTGGAACTAGTTTGTTTGTTGCTCCACATTTAAATTGAAGAGATATATGGTTCTGATGGTCCAATAAAGCTTGAATTCTTCTTTTAAAATGTGATAAATTTTCCATCTCACTTAGACTATGTGGAAGAGGGAATGTATGTTTCATGCAAAAAATGAATACTGCTGCAAATTACGCTCCCTCCCTTACTTGTAGTCAACACAGTAACCTCTTGGTAGCATTGCCTTGATGTCATTTTACTACAACACTTTCCAAAAAAACTTAGAATTTTAAAAGTGATTGCTTCGGTATAAAGTTCATTATAAATATATAAACTTGTGAATCTGAATTAATTTAACAGAAGGATCAAGTGAACCAAAAAGATAGTAATCACATGTTTCATCAATTCTAAAGCTGTAAGCAATTGTAGTACAGAGAAAGCAGAAGGTTTAACAATGAATTTATTGTACCAAAGCTCAAAAAATGGTATTTACAGGCTGAAACAAAAAGGTAGGTACTTCACGGAATGGTCAGTTTCTTAAAACTGAGGGAACATCCAAAATTTATGCTGTGTATTTTCCAAGAATATCGCCATCTCTAAACAAGTAGTAATCCTGAGGAAGAGAAAAAAAAAGTCATCAAGAGAGAGAAAAAAAACTAACCACATTGAAAACTACTAGATAATAATGCCAACCTTATCATCCAGGACAACTTTAGTCCCTCCATATTCTGGGAGTAGAACTGTTTCACCAACTTTTACGTTAACTGGGTGGATGTCACCATTCTGAAATAAAAATGAAAATGAACCAAATATTAAAACATTCTTTAATGTTTGCAATCAGTGCTCTATTTTGTGACACCAGTCCTGTGCTGTTAAAACATAATTTGCCAATTTACAGGAATTGCCACTTGTTGAAAAATTTTACAGATAACTTAAAATAAATTGAGTTACAAGGAAGTGATTTTCTCATAAAAACTGTTCCTGCATGTGAGAATTAAAAGCTTGAGAATAAAAGTCATCGCCAGTGATATTTGTGCTTGAAAGTGTGACAACTGTAACACGATTTTTGAGATTTTCATTGTGTATCTTACAACTCCCATTAATGTCCCTAACAAGGGGCGGCCAAACTGATATTTCTCAATCTTTGCCAAAACCTTGGATTAGGAAACATAGGAAAAAGATAGTGTGTCCACCCCACCCACCAGGCAACCTGGCTTGGCTTTTTAAGTGTATTTAATTTTAAAAATAGCAGGCCACTTTGTAACACATTGTAGGAGTATAGTCCGTTATGTCAGATTTTGTTAGATCACAAAAATTTAGGTGACTATGACATTATAATGGAAACATACCTTTACTCGGTTGCCAGGTCCAACCGCTACAACGGTTGCTTGAAGCACTTTACCTTGGGATTTTTCTGGAAGCATGATGCCGCCTTTTGTTACCTTTTCTGCTGCAACCCTTTCCACCAAAACACGATCGAAGAGGGGCAGAAACTTCTTGAACGCCTGACCTGCCTATTAAAATACAAAAGCACATTCAGTATCTTATTAGTCAACAGGTTACAAACCACATAATCTAGATTCTTTTATATGGTTTTAGCAATTCTGGGGTTGACAACAATACGAATGTATGTTGAGAGGAAATGGAAAATTTGGATTTTCTGAGTTATAAAGAACTAGATAAACTTGTTATACCATTGGCGTTGTTTTCACAGGGAGCACCATTGTACAGTTGGTTTCTAAATGTAGTAACTAAAGCTACACAAATGGAAGTTATTACAATTTTAAAAATGAAGCGTGATCGAAATGTTCAAAATACATTTTTTTAGATGATTGAAACATACATGCATATTACTTAAAAAGTTGCGAAAAGAATTCGCCTGGAGACATTAATGAGGGAAACAAGAAACTGTGTGTTACATAAAACAAACATCGAAGACATTTTGGTCTTAAAAGGAACGTTTTCTCTCCAAATCTAATAAGGCTCATTTGACCTTGTAAACCGCCCCCTCCCCCAAAACCTCAAACAAGGTCATACACAAAATGCACGTAAAGCGACTTTAATTATTCGTTTCATTACAACTAACAGCGCGTGTTACAGAGTAACAAAAATTTGTGTCAATTCCTTCAAGCGACAATACTATTGTTACAAACTGATTTCTGATACTGACGCAAAAGGTAGATCCTGAGCATATTGTCCATTCATTACGATTGCAACCAACAGCGGCGTGGCGAATCGCTTCCCTTTCAGGGATAGGAATATTTGAAGAGTTGTAGTTGGATTTTTTTTTGTCCTTCAACAATACAGAATACAAGTAACCATGCTGTATCTGACATGCTTAAAATTGCGCCGTTTATCCTATCAAAGAATCGCAAGAAATCTTTTTACTTGCCAAGGTATAAACTGGTTAATTCCTCCCGCTCAGCATATAAAAAACTAAAATGAAATATGTAAGCTTACCATGCCTGCTACCGCTTATAGAAAGTGCTAGAAATGAGCAG
Organism: Carcharodon carcharias; assembly: GCF_017639515.1. Lineage (NCBI taxonomy): Eukaryota > Metazoa > Chordata > Chondrichthyes > Lamniformes > Lamnidae > Carcharodon > Carcharodon carcharias. The sequence goes on along the minus strand of NC_054478.1, from coordinate 105,080,546 downwards.
AGCCTGCTGCAACAGTAGCGACGGGAGCCTCTCCACGTGAGGAAATACCTTCGAACCCGGCGACGTGACCTCGAACGTCAGAAGAATGTTACGTTTGGACAAACACTCAATCCATGCAAACTCTAAAATTCACGCCCGAGCAACAGCCTAGCTGCATTTTATAGTCACAAGAATTCAGGCGCTTTTTAATTGCAATTTTAGGGAGGAAATGCAAAGATGAAATTATTGCACAACCGCAACGTGCACTTTGACCCCTGCTACGTTGAACGTCTGGAAGTTTCTGGAACTCGAACCCCTGAAGCTGTATATGAGCTGGTCCTGGCCCTGGCCCCTGCTTTAGCGACCGACTGGATTGCAAGGGGTGCTTTGCTGCTGGTGTTCGGAAATCTGTTGATTCCAGTGAGCAGGTTGGTATTTGTGGGAAAGGGAATGTCAGTGGTGGTGCCTGAGAGGAGCCGCTGATTGTGGAGTATACAGGGTGAGGGGTGAGGGGTGGCCACGACTTCACCACCCCCCCACCCCTCCCGACCCACGTGCTTTCGTAGAGAAAGACTTCAGTCCTGGAATCGTGCAGTTTGTGCGTAGCTGCAGAAGGCAGGGCTGGCGCTGTCTAATTAGCTACTTTTTCTTTCTTAAATAAGCAAATCAGTAAGTACGACTGTTGGGAAATCGGTTGGGTAAATAATTGTTAATATATTTTTCAAACATATATTTTAAACTCTTTTTATGCTAATGAAATGAGTCAATGAATGAAGTACAGGAACCAGGGTTCATTGCTGGATATCTCATTTCAGGCTGACCGACAACTGCACTGCTTATTTACAAATCTGGATGTTTTCTTGTCGAACTTGAGTCGAGTTAACTAGCTGTTTTTTTTTTGCATTCCCCATTATTTTGCGGAATGTTGCGCTGCTTTAATTTGACCTTGTGACGTGTGTCCCCTGGCGACATGTGGGGAGGCCCAGACTACTCATTCCCATCTCAGCCTCTTCGAAATTAGCGTGTGCTTTAAAAGTTAATCAATATTACATATTTTTTGTTGCAGTTGCAGATAATGCTTCGTTTGCCAACTGTTTTGCGCCAGGTAAGACCTGTATCTCGTCTACTTGCACCTCATCTCACCCGATCTTACGCCAAGGATGTGAAATTCGGATCCGAAGCCCGGGCTTTGATGCTGAAAGGGGTCGATCTTTTAGCCGATGCTGTAGCTGTTACCATGGGACCAAAGGTTAGGGTTCTGTTATGTCTTTAACAGGCTGGAACTAAATGGTTTGCTATTATAGAAATATTCTTTTTACATTTATGCTGATGAAACTAGATTGTGTAATGTTACAATTCGCTGCACAATAACATTAATACAAATAGTAAATAAAACTACTGTTGGACTAGAATTGTTTTTGGACATAAGCTTTTTGTTGCAATTTTTTTCAGAAGATAAATGAGTTTGTTGCTGGATAATTGGTAGAACACCTGTACCTATTTGAGAATCTTCAGAAATGTTTTTTTTTTTTGCTGCAGTTTGAAGCTAAAACATTGTTATATTCTTCAAAATACCAAATCAGCATGAGTTCTCCTTCACAAGACAAGTGGGTAGTGATTTATACTGACCAGAAGGTTTCAATTACAATAGGCAAGCTACAACTGGGCCTTGATGCAGAGAGTCTTTTGGGGGGTCTGCCAGCTGTTGCACTTGCATGGAAACTCATGTTTTCAGATTGTCTAAACCAAGCCACTGAAGTCCAAATGCCAATCCAACATTGTCACTCATTTTATTTAATAACTTTGTTAACAATAGACGTGCTTGTCCCAGTTTTTGAGGGGAAAAAGCATCACCTATGTTATGACCAAGCAATTGGTAAAGCTGAGTTATTTTTTTAAAATCCCAGAGGGAAACTTTGAACAAATGTCATAACCTATAATTTTAAGTGTTAAGTTTGAGATGCAATTCTATATTCAGGAATCAGACCACCAGTTCTTGAGAGGTTTTATATTATGCTAAATGAAACATTTTATTAACTTATACAAGTTAAATACATGGCTACAAATTACTAAGATCATAACTTTTAACATTCCCAAACTAATGTCCATTAAGGCAATGGCAACCCATAGACTTAGCCAGACACCAGGCAAAGCATTTTCACCTTAAGAATTCGAAATGAGGTTCTTTTCACTTTGGTTCCTGTGGAGACAGTTGGAGGCTTACAGCTGCTTTTGATCTCACGTTGCCTCTGCCTGCACACACAACTGCTGAAGTTATACCTAGCACAGCTAATTGAATGTAAATTCTCATTGTATCACCATCCTCTTCTAACAATAAAACCATTTTCATAGTACCAATTTTATTAGCAATATAAACATATTGCTTGGTCTCTGTTCGCCGGGTGCCAGAATTCACCCCACTTCTTGAATGCTCTATTCAGAAAAAATGCAAATGCACTCTACCTCTTTGTTTACGTCTCAAAACCAGCACACATCAAAGCACCCAGTACCTCACCTTGTTCCACCCCTCACCTCTCTTTCAAAATCATTTTGTACCAACCTACCAGATACAATAAAATTTTATCACTGAGATTTCCTCACTGCTTTCCTCCCTCAGCCTCTGCACTGAATGATTTCTCATTCACTGTGATTTCAACCTCCACCTGAATTCATCACGTTCTCTCTCCTCTTACGTTCACTCTTTTCCTCTCTAAATCTCTGCCTGCGTGTGAACTTCCTATCCCATATTCACAGCCAGCCATTTGCATGGTCTCGCTACTCCTATGGTTTCAATTGCAGATAAGACCATGTCTAATCACCTTCCTTGTATCACTCATCACCGATATCCACCTTGCATGCCCCAATCCTACCACCACCTGTCCTGGGGGTGGGGAGGAACTTCCCTAATTCACTTACAGCTGTAGCTTCAAAATCCTGACCACCTAACCTTTGGCCCTCTGTTTGCTGTAACATTTCTCCAAGTACTGATTTACTCAACTGTACTTACACTTTTGTCCTCATCCCCAATAAAACTATTACTCTCTCTCTCTCACCCTGGCCATTCCCCTGGTAAGGCCCTCATCTCCCCTCACTTAAATTCAAGGGATGCTGACTTGTAAGGATATGGTGGACAATTGGTTTAGCCATCCGCTGCCAGATTTGGCTGGACCAGGTACTATTTTTAATTAAAACTGCTCACTATTCTAGGAGCATCCTCAAAAGCAAAAATAAGCTTTAGCACATTTTCTCTACTGCAAATCATCTTCTTAAACCCCTCTTTCCCTTGTCCCTATCACTCATCTCCAACAACAAGTGTAAGGAGCTCATGGACTTCATGTCACTAAGAATGAGAGTCTGATCAGCCTTTGCATTGTAATGCCCTTCCACTTGTCCACCTGGCCAAACTTCCTTTAATGCTCTACTCTGCTGTAGCACTGAACTCTCATCTTTCTCCAGTTACTCTTGTTTCTCTCCTATGTCCTCTGAGCTCATTTTTGACCATGTGGCCCACCTCCTGTTCTCTTGATCCTCTTCCCACCTAACTGCTGATCAATCAACTTCCCTTTCTGGCCCCTATGTTAGCTAATATTTGTAAGTGGTGTCTCTCTTCAGTTGTTGTCGTCCTGCTTTAAATCTGCTGTTATGATTCCCAACAAAAAAACCCATGACACTTCCATGTTTATTACTATCCCATCTCTAACCTGCCTTTCCTCTCCAAAGCCCTTGAACATGTGTTGTCACCTCCCAAATCCATTCCCATCATTCCTGGAACTCATGTTTGAATCCCTCCAATCAAGTTTCCATCCCTTTCACAGTACTGAAATGTTTCTTATCAAAGCCACGGGTGGCATCCAATGTGACTGTGACAAAGGTAAACTTTCCCCCCTTGTCCTTCTCAATCTCTTCTGCAATCTTTGACTTGATTGACATCCTCCACTGTCATCCAATTGGGTGGGACTGCTCTCAAGCGCCATTGTGACTTTAAAATTCTCATTCTTGCTTTCAAATTCCTCCACGAGTCTTGCTCCTTCCTATCTCTGTAATCTCCTCCAACCCACAATCATCAGATATCAGTGCTCCCTCAATTCCGGCCTTTTGCGTATCCCCAATTATAATTGCTCCGGCAGTGGTGGCTGTGCCTTCAGTTGCCCTAGGCCTAAGCACTGGAATTCCCTCCCTAAACTCTATCTTGCTTTCTTCCTTTAGGACACTTCATAAAACCTATCTCTTTGACCAAACTTTTGGTCATCTGACATAATATCTCCTTATGTGGCTCAGTATCAATTTGTTTTATATTGCTCCTGTGAAGCACCTTGTGATGTTTCATTATGTTAAAGGCGCTATATGAATATAAGTTGTTTATTCCACAGAAAATGAAACATGGTTTTGAAAATTGTGCGGTATATTTTGTACCTTTTTCGTGTGCATTGTTTCTGTAGCAAGACACATTAGGGCTAGTCAACTCCAGTGGGTTGTCTTAGCCATCTTAAACAAGCAATCTTTCTGCATTTGCCCTATTATGCAGAATATATCTCTTTCCCCTGCTGTGCTTTATTTCAAGTCTGTTCTGATATCTTTCTAGGTACCTGCACAGTGATCAGAAAAGATTTCCAATACCAACGTGTGAAACATGTGCCTGAAAAACCAGGCACAACATTAAATCGCTGATTATTTTGGGCCATCTTTCATTTTAATCACCTTTTCATCTGACCAGAACTCATGGGTCTGTCTTGAGCAGATAATCCCTTTTTAGGCAAGCTTTCAGTCAAACCACATTTTAAAGTTTTGTTGATAAATGGCCAAGTATCCCAAATTTTGATGAGGGGTTTTAGCACCATGCTTATTTGAAAATGTACCATTACTTGCAAACTGGTATATTCAGTGATGGGTTTGATCCCTAAGCAGTCAATTAAGCCATTTTTTCCACAGTGAATTTGTCAGGTGTTGCTTTCAACCAGTTTGTGACCTGGTCATTAAACGTAGCCATTTCTAAGTGACTTGCACATTAAAGAATGACCATTTTTTTTTTGCAAGGTGTCCGAACGCTGAAGGCACCTGGAACCATACAATTCCGCAACAAGAGTAGGTGTCTCCATGTTATTGAGGAAACAAAATAACAAAAAACGGATCATAGTAAATGTATAACTAACAGTGGTCCATATGTTTACTGTTTCTATCTAGGGTCGAACAGTTATTCTAGAACAGAGTTGGGGAAGTCCTAAAGTGACAAAAGATGGAGTAACAGTAGCTAAAGCAATAGATTTAAAAGATAAGTACCAAAACATTGGTGCTAAGCTAGTACAAGATGTTGCCAACAACACAAATGAAGAGGCAGGTGATGGAACCACCACAGCAACAGTTCTTGCAAGAGCCATCGCTAAAGAAGGGTTTGAAAAAATCAGTAAAGGAGCTAATCCAGTGGAGATAAGACGAGGTTAGTTTTTGATTTTTTTTTTCTATTGATTACTACTTCCAGTTATGATTTTAAACAATATGCATTTTCCAACCTGAACACCATATCCTACTGATATACATTTCATACTAAAATTTTGTACATGTAACATAAGCATTTGTGAGTCTCTAAATTGTTGAAATAAGCACAGCAGTGTGCTCCAAATTGCAGTGAAATGAAGGATCAATTCAGCTGTTAGTGGTGGTGTTAGTTAAGATTGCCTGGTGCAAGCCAGCATGCACCAGTGTCGGTCCCCAGCCCAGATAAACGGGGCGGGTTGGTGGTAGGAAGAGCATCCAGCTGTAAAACCACCCACTAGATCAAAAAAAATGATGGTTAATATGAACCAGCATTGTGGCAATCCCATGTAACATGGGAAAAGCCAAAAGAGAAAGGAAAGAAGGTGGTGTTAGTTAAGAGCACTAGGAGAAATCACTGTTCTTTGAACAAAACCATAGGATCTTTAACCTTCACCATAGCTACCAGATGGCACCAATATTCCTCTAAGCTGAAAGGGTGCGTGGCCATGCAGCATCTGGAACTGCACTAAAGTCGTACATAACTAAAAATCTAGAAGGAATATTGGATGATACCTCTCCTCTTGTGTTCTTTCCTTGCTCGCAGTTTGACTTGTCTTTCACGTGTACACTCCTCCAGCCTTTTATGCTGAATAATGCGGTTAATCTGGACTTGGTGTGCAACGTCACAGAAAAAATACTATCAGGAACTATAAGTAAAATATTGAATTACGCACATGATTAAGTTAACCATTTCTGCATTGCTCACCATGTTGGGAGGCACAGTCCAGTGTGGTTAAGGAAATAATTACTTGCTAAAAGAAATCCATTCTGAGCATTACAGAGGAATATCTAAAAGCTTTCTCTGCTGAGACTGTTGGATCTCAAGTAGGGTGGTGATGAGGGTGTTACAGTTGACCTCTAATGTTTGTCAAACGTACTCCTTAATGTTGGGATTAGGGTGTGAAACCAACCAGTGTTCTGCTCCTTACTGGTGACTTCTGTGAGAAGGTTTGTGTATGGATGGACATCGCACAGGGTGTGTTTGGCTATGACATTATTCTACTGAATTCACACATGAATGGCCACTTTACAAGATTGATATGGTAGTAAAGATCTTTGCTCTTCTGTCCAGGATAAAATCTGCATTCCTTTCTTTTCCTTATTCTCTAGCCCACCTCAACCATTTAACTGTCTATACAGAAGACCATTGCAGCTGTTGTTAAGTCATGCTTTAGATTAAGGGCCCAAGTTCTTCCAGGGTTGTTTTCTTACAGCTTGACCCTGTAACACCAGTAATTGGTCTTGTGGCTCCTCTGCTGCATCCATGCTGTAAATGTTTTCGTTCATGCCTTGGTGATCAACATTCAACGGCTACTCCAGATTCACTCACTGTACAGTACAGCTTTAGCATGACATCTCCTGACTTGTTTGGTCCTGCAATGTAATTGACTTTCTTATCAGTCTTTTTAATTGTGATCTGACATTAAGTGCTGAAACTATTACTGTGCTAGATGCCTTTTCTTCTGAACTGATCTGCATCATTTGTAGAATGCTTGCAGCATCTTGAATTTTAAAGTTTTGAATTCCATCTGCCATTGATTTGTCTAACAGACGGTTTATCAAATTCCTTTTGTCAGTTGCTGACTCCTTTTGTTCATCTTGGCAGCCCCCTTTTTGAGTGTCAGTGTGAACTTGATTAATTTGTGTTAGCTTTATAAGTACAACATTGAATTAGATTTGGAGCAGTAAGGAAGCCGGAGCACTAAATTCTGGGTGACTCTACTTGGTATTCGCTCTCTGCACCATCCCGGCTCACTTGCCAGCACGTACCTGCCACTTGCTTTCTTTCTTCCTTCCAATTCTTTATCATGCCCACATTTTACCATTATATTCAGACAGCTTTCAGCTCCAGTAGCATCTTTGATTTTTATCTGAGGGGTTCTGGTGCCCATCAGCTTGTACCCTAGAAGGGGATGTGGACAAATGACTAGTATTAGTTTTCAATGTAAAATATGAACTTTTTGTGAAACCAGTGTTTCAAAGAATTTGTTAATACAATTGTTTTAGATTTTTCTTTGCAGCAACTGTTGGACCTGGTCTAATCCTTTGTTCTTTTGGGGCTTATTTGCAACCATCACATTCCAATTTATTGTATTCAGCTGTCAAATTGAGTATTCTCCACACCAATATAAAATTTTCCTTTAACTGAGCTAGATAGTAGACATGGCACACACACCATTTTTCTGTAATATGTGTCTCTCAGTTTTGACTTTACCTATTGAGCAATTTCTAAATGATTGGAGCAGGAATTCTGACCACTAGTGGTGCTTTGGTAGAAATATTTTCTCTGTGCAGCACCATCAATTGATCAGAATGGGGTACTACAAGGTTCTCATCACTTCCTTTTGAAATAGCCATGGGACCTTTCTAGTAACTTATCAGGGGGAATCAAGTTTTTTTTTCTCAGTCAGCTGAAAATCTCCTCTCTCTGGGACTTAATTCCTGGCCTGTATGTAAACTTAACTGCAGTAAAAACAAAAGAATTACTCATTTGAATTAAGCTCCATTATTAACACAGTAGTGAATTTTGAGTTTAAATAATGAATTATCACAAAAATTAAGAGTATATCTGATGTAAAGAATGAAATAAGTGAAAATTGACCAAGATTGATCAAAATTAAATCATTTTTTAAAATGACGAAAAATTAAACAAAAAAAAAACTGATGAAATGACCTATTAACTTTTCCAAGAAGACGTTTCCAGAACCAATTACCTCTCCAAAATGCCGTTATAAAAAATCAGCACTGGTTGTTTGCTATCAAGTAATCTGCTGTCAGAAAGTGATGTGTTGCTGTGTTTGGGAAATGAGCAAGGACAAGGTCTGGAGCCAAATAAGCAAATATACATACCCACAAAGTCATGGTGGCAAATTTGAGAGTTGCAGAAGGTACTGAAATCCCAAAAAGATTTTCTTTTTGATGAGGAAAAAGTCATGGGTCAACAATCTACATAAGCAAGGAAACTAACAAAAAAAAAATTGACATTGGATTAATTTTATTGCATGTTGATCGTGTACCAGTTATCATGTTGATTATAATTGATTTTAAAAGACTGCTATGTGTCGGTGCAGACTTGGTGGGCCGAAGGGCCTTTTCTGCACTTGTGATTCTGTGATGGCAAAGTTGTCAGTAATGTCCAGCCCTAGGTTAAGACTGTACAAATTTGTAACATTGAGTATGCATTTGAATTTTTGTAGACTTGTAACTTGAAAAAAACAGCTGACAAGAGTTTTAAACATATTTGTTAACTAGTTATTTTACATTAAAATTGTTAATGGTTTTACAATTTATCTGTTAATTTTAACTTCCTTTTTGTAGGTGTAATGCTGGCTGTAGATGCTGTAATTGGGGAGCTGAAAAAGATGTCCAAACCAGTTACAACCCCAGAAGAAATTGCTCAGGTAAATATAAATACGCCCACAGTGGCATTGAGCCAAGATGCAGAGAAGACATTCGGAACATTCCAAAAAGCTAATTAAAGGTTGAGTTCAAATGAAATATTCTGGTCCTGGATCAAAATCTCATTCTTGCGCCACTCAAATAAAGAAACGACGACTTGCATTTATATTGCACTTTTCATGACTACTGGACATCTCAAAGTGCTTTACAGCTAACATACGCACATCAAACTCAAACAGCAATATGATAATGATCAGATCATCTGTTCTTTTGATGTTTATTGAGGGTAAATATTGGCCAGAACATCGGTAATAACACCTCTGCTCACAATGTGCTTGTCTTGAGTTTCTGGGACTTTGTTATATTTTAACTATCACAGTGTGGGTTCAGAACAAGGAACAGGTTTCTGGTGAAGCTGAGGAAAAGAAAACTGAATAAACTCTCACAAGGCTAGTATGCAGTAATGTCACTGATTTGTGATTTTCACAGAAAATTGAAAGTAACTGAACTGGTTCGTGTATTCCCTAGGCTTTGGTTTTCAAAAAGGTCCATGTGATAAGGCTGTTCAAAAAGGTATAACAATGGCCGTGGCTATGTCTTGAAATGGCAAAATTAAAGTATATTATTTTCTGTAGTTTTCTGCAAAATGTGTCAGATGGATTTTTTTTTAATTGCAAAAAGTAAACATAAATGCGTGCTACTAAATTTCTGGTCCCCCCCCCTCCTTCTCCCTCTCCTCCTCTTCCCTCTTCTCCTCCCCCTGTTGCCCTACTCTGGCTTTGGCCTTCTATACTGTCTTGACTGAGCTCAATGCAAGCTTCAGGAACATATTTCCCCCTGGTGCTGTGAAAATTAGCCAAGAATTGTCTTGGAGCTGCTCCTGCTCCCTTGCTGTAACTTTGGACGCCTGTTTATAAACAGGGTTTCTGGCAATTTTATAGCAGGAGAGTGGGAGCTGGATATTCTGGGCCATAACTTTATAAAATGTAGGCCATAGCTTTCTTTCCTAATTACTTATTAGCAGAGGATGTTAATGGTTATGTACATATTCTTTCACCTCAAATTGGTAGCTGCTAATGTGATTGATTTTACAGTGGTAGATTGCATAGCATCTTAACCTGTCAAGTAGCATTAACATATAAAATTGTAGTTATTGATGGCTGCAATACAGCCTGTCTCCTTAACCATTCTGTAACTGGTGTAACCCAGTGTTTTCAGAAAGTGATTTTTTTTCCTTTGTTACAGGTAGCAACTATTTCAGCTAATGGAGACAAGGAAATTGGTGAGCTTATCTCTGATGCAATGAAAAGAGTTGGGCGAAAGGGTGTCATCACTGTCAAGGTAAGTACAATAGATAGAAAAGTTGAATTTCTGTGCTAGCGTACTATTGACTTTTTAAAAAAAGTATTGTGTTCTGATGATTTCCTTGTTACGTATTGTGTAAACAGGATGGAAAAACACTCCATGATGAGCTTGAACTAATTGAAGGAATGAAGTTTGATAGAGGTTACATCTCACCTTACTTCATCAACACAGCTAAAGGTATGTAATTCTTCCAAACTGCTTCTGATTCAACTTAAAAAATGTCCCCCAGGACAATACCACAGCATCCTCTCTACTTCCCCTTTCTCACAAAAGATGTTGATTAGTATCAGGATATGAATCTACAGGTGCTGAACAGCATCACCAATGCTCTCAATATCTTGACTTGGCATATAAATTGCCATTCCTTCATTGCTGGATCTTGGAACTCTCGACCTAACAGCTTTGTGAAAGTACCATTACTGTGTATCAACTGCAGAAACTCCAGGCTCACCCATCATCTTTTCTAAGGGGTGGATAATAAATGCTGTCCTTGGCAGTGATAACCATATCTCAAGATGAGTTTATTTTTTCAAAAGGTCATCATCTGGTATCTTGCCTGGGTGTTTTTTCTTTGTGTGAAACTTAGAAAGTAAGTTTTGCCATTCAGCTGTGAGAGGTACTCAGCCTTTATCCTGCCTTTGAATGATTGTTTTCTCTGTTTTAAATTGGATACTGTTGACTTAGCTAGGTCTTGGGAATATGTGAATCATTCATAATAATATAAAGAAAATAATCTTAATGCATTTGTTTTGAGCAACTGTTCATACCAAATTCTGCATTGGTTTGGCAGGTTATTCTTGACTGCCATTTTCTCTCTTTGCTACTCCCCACTAAGGGGTAGATAAAATGAGGTGTCTAGCTGGTATTTGAACTCGCAACTCTTCAGATTGGAATTTGAGCACTACAGTAGTCCCAGCTGCTGAATTGGTCAATTATCTAGGACAATAATGTGTTTACGATAAAGAACATTGTTTATTCCTAGTTTATTTTTGAACAGGGCAGAAATGTGAATTCCAAGATGCGTACCTTCTGCTCAGTGAGAAGAAAATCTCAAATGTACAATCCATTGTGCCTGCCTTGGAGATTGCCAATGCACATCGTAAACCTCTAGTTATTGTTGCTGAAGACATTGATGGAGAAGCGCTCAGCACATTGGTTTTAAATAGGTTAGTTTTCCTGTTTTCAACTCGAGACCTTGAAACTAAAAATTAAACATACTTTTGTAAATGTGTGCTCACATTATGTTTTGATTAAAGATCAAAACTAACATGTTTGTGTAAAATGATTAACAGTATGGGATGAATTAGGTATGTGGTATCGTCATGAGAATGACCCCCACCACCGCTACCAGCTTTCAACCTAAACACTAAGTTTGATAAATGTTATAAAAAGCACTATGTATTTCTGTTCCTGAAATAACTTAAATTTAGATACATTTTATCCTATTAGCATTGTTCAACTAAGTGAGAAGGAATGAGCTGGCTCCCCTCTTTATTCAACCCTCTCAGTTGGTCGCAACAAAGGTTTGTTTAAAAATCTTTCCCTGTGGATACCTTTTCCCAAATCCAAATGTGTTTACTTTTTAATAAGGAGCCAATCAGATCAGTTTTTTAGTGAAAAAATAAAACCAGAGGGAAAATAATAAAAGGCACACACAGAAAGGGAAGAGTCCAAATCAAAATTGAGGAATATACAAGTAAGTCTTTGGCTTGTCCCTGAGGCTTGCCCCAGTGGTACACTGCGGCCATTAGTTGGATGCTTTTGGTAGAGCTGACTTTGGCAGTTTCACAGTCTCTTGGAGACACTTGCTGGCTTGTTTTCAGAGGAAGAGATTACCCACTTGTCTCTGCAGGGGTGTCCTGTTTCTTCCTGCTTCTGCTAAACAACTTGTCTCCAGAGAGAGAGATGGCCTGATGTTCTTGCTTTTGCCACTGCTAACCATTAGTCCTCAACCAGTTTTTAACTCATTTTCTGTGTATTCCTGGGAGGGGGAAATAGGCACATCTTGCATCCACAGTCTATTTTGCTTTCATATCAAAAACTTTTTTAACACATTCTGAGATACAAATCAACAGGAAATGATTTTTTGGATGTCTGATGAGATGTAGGGAACAGTTTGCATTGTCTTCAAACACAGGAGATTAAAGCCCAGCCTTTTGCATTCTCCATACCTTTCTTTCAAGTGTCTTTGAGGTAGGAACAAAAACAAAAATAGCTGGAAAAACTCAGCAGGTCTGACAGCATCAGCGGAGAGGAAGACAGTCAACGTTTCGAGTTCGAATGACTCATCGGAACTAAGGAAAAATAGAGATGAGGTGAAATATAAACTGTTTGAGGGGGGTGGCACAGGTAGAGCTGGATAGAGAGCCAGTGATAGGTGGAGGCAAAGAAGAGATTGCCAAAGATGCCATAGACAAAAGGACAAAGGGGTGTTGATGGTGGTGATATTAGCTAAAGGATCTGCTAATGGTGACATTAGGGGTAGAAAGCAGGACAAGCAAGTGACAGATGGCCCTCAGGGTGGAGTAGGGGGAAGGGATCGAAATAGGCTAAAAGGTGGAGATAAAACAATGAATGGAAATACATTTAAAAATAATAATAGAAGTAGGTGGGGAAAGAAAAATATATATTTAAAAAAATATATAAATTAATAGAAAACGGGATCAGAAAGGGTTTGGGGATGGAGGAGAGAGTTCATGATCTGAAGTTGTTGAACTCTAATGTAAAGTCTAGAAGGCTGTAAAGTGCCTAATCGGAAGATGAGGTGCTGTTCCTCCAGTTTGCGTTGAGCTTTGCTGGAACATTGCAGCAAGCCAAGGATGGACATGTGGGCATGAGAGCAGGGTGGTGTGTTGAAATGGCAAGCGACAGGGTGGTCTGGGTCATGCTTGCAGACAGACCAAAGGTGGTCTACGCAGCTGTCACCCAATCTTCGTTTGGTCTCTGATGTAGAGGAGACCGCATTGGGAGCAGTAGACTAAATTGAGGTAAGTGCAAGTGAAATGCTGCTTCACTTGACAGGAGAGTTTGGGCCCTTGGACAGTGAAGAGAAGGGAAGTAAAGGGGCAGGTGTTGCATCTTAGGTTGCATGGGAAGTTGCTGTGGGAGAAGGTTGAGGTGTAGAGGGTGATGGAGGAGTGAACCAGGGTGTCCCAGAGGGAAATGGTCCCAGCGGAATGGCGACGGGGGGGGGGGGGTGTGAAGAGAAGACGTGTTTGGTGGTGACATCATGCTGGAGTTGATGAAACGGCGGAGGATGATCCTTTGAATGCCGGAGGCTGGTGGGGTGATAAGGGAGGACAAGGGGGACCCTATCATGTTTCTGGAAGGGAGAGGAAGGTGTGAGGGCGGATGCACGGGAGATGGGCCGGACACAGTTGAGGGCCCTGTCAACCACCTCGGTTAAGGAAGAAGGAAGACATGTCAGAAGAACTGTTTTTGAAAGTGGCATCATCAGAACAGATGCTACGGAGGTGAGGGAACTGAGAGAATGGGATGGAGTCATTCCAGGAAGCAGGGTATGAGGAGCTGTAGTCGAGGTAGCTGTGGGAGTCAGTAGACTTGTAATGAACATTGGTGGACAGTCTATCACCAGAAATTGAGACAGAGAGGTCAAGAAAGGGAAGGGAAGTGTCAGTGATGGACCATGTGAAAATGATGGAGGGGTGGAAATTGGAAGCAAAATTAATAAATTTTTCCAGGTCCAGGTGAGAGCATGAAGTGGTACCGAAGCAGTCATTAATGTATCGGAGAAAGAGTTGTGGGAAGGAGCCTGAGTAGGACTGGAACAAGGAATGTTCCACATACCCCATAAAGAGACAGGCATAACTGGGGTCCATGCGGGTACCCGTAGCCACACCTTTTTATTTGGAGGAAGTGAGATGAGATAAAGGAGAAATTGTTGTGAGAGAACAAGTTCAGCCAGACGGAGGAGAGTGATGATGGATGGGGATTGTTCAGGCTTCTGTTCAAGGAAGGAGCGGAGAGCCCTCAGACCATCCCAGTGGGGGTGTAGAGGGATTGGACATCCATGGTGTAGAGGAGGCGGTTGGGGCCAGGGAACTGGAAATTGTTGATATGATGTAGGCCGTCAGAGGAATCGCGGATGTAGGTGGGAAGAGACTGGGCAAGGGGGAAGAGAATGGAGTCAAAATAGCAAGAAATGAATTCCATGGGGCAGGAACAGGCTGACACGATCAGTCTGCCAGGACAGCCCTGTTTCTTTAGTTCTGATGAAGAGTCATATGGACTGGAAACTGTATTCCTCTGCAGATGCTGTCAGGCCTGCTGAGTTTTTCCAGCTATTTTTGAAGCTGTAGTCCATTTTCGTCACATTTCTTTCAATTAAAATGTTTTTATGCATTATGCGTATATGTTTTTCCTCCATTCAGGCTGAAGGTTGGCTTGCAAGTTGTGGCTGTTAAAGCACCTGGATTTGGTGACAACAGGAAGAACCAACTGAAGGACATGGCCATTGCTACTGGTGGTACAGTGAGTAGAGTCAAATAATGCTTAAATAAACATTATTAAATTTGTATGGAGGAAACACAATGGTCCATGGCACTTGCTGTTAACCTCAAAGCTGTTCAGAAAGATCTAGCAGGCTACGTGGTGTGGTTTTAACTTTTCCTGTCACTAGTTTGAATCTGGTGCCATGTCAAGGGATCTCCAGGCCCAACAGCAATGTCATCAAGGAGGGTAGGCAGTCAATCATATTGAAGAAATCTCACAGATAGCAAACCAGTAAGTTAAACGCACTGCTTATCCTTCAGTTTGTAGGAACATTTTATTGAGAGCAAAATAAAAATTGGGACATGCACATTAAGGGATTAAGGCAGAAGCTTTTTAAAAATTACTAAAAATGTGGAATTTTATCATGGAGAGATTTGACACTCCACAACTATAAAAAGTTTTTGGGGGCCAGGGTTGTTCCACAGTAATTATGAATTTGGGACACTGTTTGGAAACCCAATTATTTCATTCAACAAGGTGCAACTTTTTCAAGGATTTTTACAATGAAATTAACAGCATGAAAGGGCAAGTTTTCATACAGTATTCAACCTTGAGAACTTGACCTTCTGACTAGGTTTGATGTAGTTTGGGACTCATTGTTCAGTTCAGACTGTTGAGAAATAAATGCATAAAGGATATTATGAACTTGAGGTTGGTTCAGGAAGGTAGCTTCATAACCCCTGTTTAAAAATCAATGGAAATTCTTAATTAGCAGCATTGGGAACTAAAGTATATCTGATTTTAATGATTAAAATCAGAAGATTTTTTTCACTGATTCTGAAAGACTTCTGTAGACTGAAGCTTCAAATTTAATGGTAATACTGATTGGCACCAAGCCTCATTTTGAAATGCTGTTCTGTAATGCAGAGGGCTGTGGAACTCAATGCAAACAAGTTCTTGGCCTAACCAATCTCTTGTTTATTCTTCTAGCAATGGTCCTAATCCCATGTGCAGCCTGTGCTCATTTCCCTTAACCTCCCTTTTCTTAGATGTTCATATAATTTCTGCTTCAATCACTAATTATAGTAGTTCATACCACAATGCCTCAATGCTGCGTTTCACCTCCCTGCCCTAAATTTCTTACATTAATCTGTAATCTATGTCCCCTCATTCTAGACTCCTCACTAGCAAGTCTGTTTCTATCTAAGATCCACCCATTCATAATGTTCATACCCTGTCAAATAACCCTGTGTTCTAAAGAAAACAGCCCCATTTTACACATGAATGATTTTCTACCGGAGGTGGAACTATATAAAGATTTAGGGAGGGGCATAAAGGTCAGGGTATATTCTAGGATTTATAGTGGGAAGATTATGGTGGATCATAATTCATCAAGAATGTTTCTCATTTTCCCCCAACATTGAGCCAGTGTCCTTTGATCATCTATGTATTCACTACATAGCTACTGTAAATATCTGTAAATAAATGGTATTTTGCCTAAATAATGTTCTTAAACAATTGACACACTAAATGATGCGTTTGTGGGAAAATACATTATCTGACTTGATCCCTGATCTGTACTGAGTTAACTGATATTATCCAGGATTCCTGCTTATCATTATTACTCCTTGGCTCTTTTTGGAAAATGAGCATGTGGGTGAAGACTGAATTGGGCTTTGCTGTTGATGTCCTCTATGGGTGACTATATAATTATCTCTAATACAAAGAATAGCCATTAGGGGAGAACCTATTGATATGTGGCTGGTGCCTGTTGAAATTTTTGAGCACCATTACAGTATCTTTAGAAGAGAATAGGATAAAATTGTGAGTGGAATATATTGCTTATTTTTATTGTCTCCATGTCCAAGTAATAAACTTTTAAATCTTTTTTATATATAATTATGTGGTGTCTGCTTGATGAATTCACTTCAACTCAGCACATCCAATTGAACTAATGACAACTTGAAGGAAGTAATGTAAATTTGTATTTTAAGACTGGATTTCAATGAAACTTGCTACCTGTAAGAATTGAATAAGAGATTTATGTTGAATCACAGAAGTTTTTCTGCAGAGAGAGTATAACAAATATTTCATGGTTGGATTTCTGCTTTAGTACAAGCAAATATCTAACTCTGCAAACTCTTGTAGGTATTTGGGGATGAAGCAATTGGACTGAATGTGGATGATATCCAGGCCCATGACTTTGGTAAAGTTGGTGAAGTTGTTGTCACCAAAGATGACACCATGCTGTTGAAAGGCAAGGGTGACAAGACTGCAATTGAAAAGCGCATTCAAGAAATCATGGAAACATTAGAAGTTACAACAAGTGAATACGAGAAGGAAAAGCTAAATGAAAGGCTGGCCAAATTATCAGATGGTGTTGCAGTGCTGAAGGTAAAGAATTTGTAGACTTGTGATTTGTGTGCACAAGCTGTGTGCATATGGATACTGTCTTGAAAATATATTTGGATTGACTTAGTTGGCTTAATGTCCATTGCAGTGGAGCTGATACCAAAAAGGATGGGAATTTTAACTTTACATGTAAAACCAAGATAAATTATTGGGAATAAGAAGTCAGCATGGCTACCAAATGTGGTTGGAAAGTGCCCAATCCTGAAAGCTGCGTACTTAATCTACCAATAATGGCATTTTCCTGCAACAATAATATTGTTTCCACTCCCTGAATTCAAATAACCTTGGTTGTTAATATTCCTTTTCTTAACCCTGGCTACTTTGAAGCTTCTGGCAAGGGAGGAAAAGAAACTTGGAGCTGGAAGCCTCCACTTTTAGTTGATTGCCAAGTTTTGTCTTTGACATTTTTGATATTGAAACTGTTTTTCTTTACCAGTGGCATTTGCAGACCTGCAGAGTCAGCATTTGGTTTTGTGTATCTGATTTACCTATGTGACAAATTTGCAATGCTAAAATCTATAATTTCCAACTGTATTGAACTTGACTATTCACTTGTGGATATAGATTGGTGGCACTAGTGACGTCGAGGTGAATGAGAAGAAAGACAGAGTAACTGATGCACTTAATGCTACTCGAGCTGCTGTGGAGGAGGGTATTGTTCTTGGTGGTGGATGTGCTCTACTGCGGTGTATCCCAGCATTGGATACGCTCCGACCTGTCAATGAAGACCAAAAAGTTGGTAAGTGATTCAGTGGTACTGTACTGTTTTTCCTTGTTGTTCATTTTCAGCTGCAGAAAACATGACTTTAAAATGACTGAATATTCCAGACAAGTCACACAGATATTTTAAAGTGTCAAAACTTAAGTCCTTGTCACTAAGTGGAGATATTGACATAACTGTCACCAAAAGAAAGGATATTTCCATGATGAGCCTTTTACTTGTAAGAGCATTTTGTTTCTAGACAGGCACTAGTAAAACCAGTGGCCTGCATTTGGAAATAGTCACAAGCAATGTTCCCTCTTACTACTGCTGGCTTGTACAGCACAGTCCCTTTAATATTAACTTGTAGCTGTGCAGTTTAGAGAGGACATTGTTTACAAGTTTAATCAGTATTTATGTCCTGGATTTGAGTAATTTGCATATGGCTTGGAGTGTTCATGATTAAATTGTACGTTTTTGTCTTTCAATAGGTATTGAAATTGTTAGCAAGGCTCTGAAAATACCAGCTATCACAATTGTCAAAAATGCTGGAGTTGAAGGAAGCTTAATTGTGGAGAAGATCTTGCAGAGTCCACCAGAAATTGGCTATGATGCAATGGCTGGGGAGTTTGTGAAGATGGTAGAAAAAGGAATTATTGATCCTACGAAGGTACACTCAGTTTGTAGCGTGTGTATATACTCTCCTGTAATTTCTGGATTTAAAATATCTTTCAAGCCATGATCACTTGCAATATGCACAATCTGTAACTAGTATTTGTATCAAGTGATCAGAGACAATGGATCCAAATTTAAATGTCAGATACCCATTGCACCCTTTTGGGTGTGATTTGAGTATAAAATAACCTTCATCCCTTAAGCTTTATAGAGCATTATTGCAATTGAAGGCCAACTTGAAGTTCAGAAACCCTTAAGTACATAAATCACTACAACTTCTGCAGAGCAATTGGTCTTCAATTTTCTGTACAAAATTCTGTAGTAGTGTAGAAACTAGTAAATTCTTTCTATATTTTTACTTGCAGGTCGTGAGGACTGCTTTGTTGGATGCAGCTGGTGTTGCCTCTCTCCTAGCAACAGCAGAAACTGTAGTTACAGAACTCCCAAAGGATGACAAGCCACAGGGAATGGGGGGTATGGGTGGCATGGGTGGTGCAGGTATGGGTGGTGATATGTTTTAATCCCTTGCTACAGATCTTTCCCTGTAAACTGAGGTGACTGACATGTTTAATATAGTCTCAATTGAATGACTGCTTCCAATCGTGAAGACTACAGGATGAATGAGTATGAACCAGGCTTTGTGGGAAAATGGCTCTATCATTGAAATGCTTGTAATTAAGTTAGTGGAGCTGAGTTGAACTGTACTGGATCTCATAAGTAACTTGTTACTGCCCTCAGTACTAAGAATTGTAATTTATTTTATATTGAATAAAATCAACATTTGTACATTCCTTGAAGTACTGGATGAGTACCACATACTTAAATTCACTGGTTTTATTGGAACAGTACAGTGCTGACTTTTTTTTTTAAAAGTATAGGTAACAAGTTAAATGATCAAGGCAGGTTTTCTGTGAAAAACAAGACTCAGATCTGTACTCTCTCCAGTGCAGTACAAGATCATATCATGTAACAATACCATAAATAAAAGCAGATGGTTATCACACTTGTTTTGTGACTTCTGTGGAGTAGTTTTATGGTTTGGAAAATAATCTAGTAAAGTGCTGTACTAGTACCACAATTTCCCTAGCTGATCATGAAAGTATTATCTGCAATACTTAGTGGAATTTTGTTTATTGAGCAAGAGGCAAAATTACACAAGTGCCCCAAAAATGCTATACACACTTTACACAGATCTTAGATTGGAAAATTAACTTGTGCCCTTTGAAGTCATATGTAGGGGTTTATAAATAAAAATGGCTTTACCAAAACTGAAGCAATGCAGTTTTCTTCCCACCTGACCACCTCCCCAAATGTAGCATGACTCCTGATTTTTAAATTACTTTACAAGAGTATATTTTATCTACTTGGAGGTAGTTTACAATATTTCTACCTTTCACAATTCATAGGAAGTTGAGGAAAATCACAAGGCACAAAGATACATTAAATCATAAATACAGCATAATTTTATTGTCCAGTTACAAACTGGAGCTAATCTCTATGGACTATAATAGGCAGGAGTTCAATTTTTATTTTATGGCTGCCTGAGCACAACTTAATACTTCACAGTTGTTCTCGAATGTGTACACACTTTTCATCCATGATTGAATGAATATTCTCTGGTCTGACTCAATATGCACTGGTAACCAGTGCAAAGATTTAACTCATGCAATAGAGTTATGCCATCTTCTACAGTAGTCTATTTAAAGACAAGATAACATGCTCAATAAGATCGATGTAGTAGCATAGTACCACATTTGCAAGAGGGGATCTTCAACTGTTTACTGTTACATTACTAGGAAAATAAAAACTATGTTGCACTTGCATATCATTGGCAAAGAATGGAGAAAATGTCAAGCTGTCATCTTTGTCCGACTGGTGAAGGCGGCTGAAATTTTATTTGTATAGATATCTTAATTTGTTAATCTACTTTTAGAACAAATTGTTACCAGGGTACTCTGCAATTGGTGCTTTACAGTGGCACTAATTGAGACTAACCATAGATTTTATTTCCATAAATTAACACTTAAATATTAAGCTGTTACAGCTATCAAACTTCCAGATGGCCCCATTTCAGCTGGCTGGGGATCAAACTAAAGGTTTAAGGTATACAGCTAAAAAAAAATATGAAAATATGTTAGCCTTTAAAATGTATAATTTGACTTTAATTGAATTAGTGTTTGACACTAAAATCTCACTGCTCATGTAACCTGAACAGCCCAAAATATAGCTATATAAATAGAAACTTGGCTGCCTTCTCCATCTGCACAGACTAAAACAAGTTATTGCAGCCAGTCCAACTTAATAATGCACCACAACATGTGGAAAAATTACATTTAGTTACAGCTGAAATATTTGCACTTTATATACACGTTTACTTGCATCTACATAATGCATCTTCTGTTTGTAACATTTAGAAAGCCTTTCCAAAAAGGTTACAGTATGAAAAATCAAGTGATACATGTAGGTAAAGAAAGTCACCACACTAATAAATAAATTATACAACTTTTAAGGGGACCTACAACGGTTCCTCTTCCAACCTTTATTTACGTGTGATGCACCTCGTGAAGCATAAGTTCTCGTGGGATGTTAGTTTCTGGACCATACATTTTCTTTGCTCTTCTTTCAAATGCTGCTACCATCTGCTTAACAACTTCATCAAAAAAAACAGTGGCAAGCTGAGAGTGCAACAAAGAACGGAATTCAAAAGAAACCTATAGGTAAGAAAACAAGATTAAATGCAGCTACCTCTTATATTTGGAGAATAGTACAGAATAAAACTAGCATGTTTAACTTGATACAAATGTAGAATCTGATAGGCAAACAATCAGTAGCAGTTGGAACATTGCAAAGCAGCCTTTCTGACTTGCATTTATATAATGTCCTTCGTTCTGACAAAGCTGATCTTGGTTAGCTCAATTCTCTCTTGGATCTCAAATCACATAGCCCATCATTTCTGATAATCTGCCCAAGGTATTTGAATGTTTTCACTGGTTCCAGGACTCACCCATTCATTTTGGTTTTCATTTCCAGGGTGAGGTCTCTGCTCATCACCACTCTTAGGTCTTCTTAACATTCATTCTTAATCCATGTTCTTCACTCCTTGCTTTCACTTTGTTTACAATTTCCTGTAGTGCCTCTTATGACTCTACAATCTGTGTTGTGTATCTCAAGTTGTTGATGTTTAACCCACTAATGTTGCAGCCTGGTAGATCTTCTGTCTCTGAAGATAGCTTCAGTATACAGGATACCAGATAGCCAAGACCAGCTTTGTCAGAAAGATGGATGTGTTATCAAGGAAACTGAACCTTAGGAAAGAATGATGATGTGCTACATCTTGTCGTCCATGTTATATGCTTCAGAAACATGGGCAATAGACAAAAGACTATTAGTAAGCTAAATGCATTTGAGATGTGAACACATAGGATATTCTGCATATCTTACAAAGACAAATGAGGATGTGTTGGAGAAAATTAGTGTACAACATCAAAGAGAAAGATAGTCAGACATTATTGTTCAAAGGAAAGATTGACAGAAAACAGGAGGGGAAAATGGATGACTGGATGACAGTTGATTTATGCGGAATGTGAAAGGGCAGCAGACAGAAGTAGAGATCCATGGCAGTAAACCTGAGAAGACGACACCAACAAACGAACAATTCATGTAATACCATTCACATCCTTAGGATAATCCAAAGCACTCTTCAGCTAATGAGATATTGTACTTCTGGAAATGTAGTCATTATTGTAGTGTACACAGCACACCCATCTGCTAAAACTCTCACCCATGCCTTTCTTACCTCTAGACTTGACTATTTCAATCACCTGCTCGATTTCCGATCTTATGCCCACTGAAAACCAGAGGTCATCGAAAAATTTGCTGCCTGTATCCTGATTTACACGAAATCCCATTCACCCATCACTCTTGAGCTCACTGACCTACACTGGCTCCCTGTCCACCAATGTCTGAATTTTGGAATTTTCATTCTCAATTTTAAATCCCTCTATGGAATCACCCCTTCCCCACCTCTAATCTGCCCTGCCCTACCATACTCCAAGATCTCTGTGGTCCTGAGTTCTCTACTGCTCCAATTTTGGTTTCTTGTGGATCCAGATCCTAATCACTCCTATTCTGGCAGCTGTGCCTGCAGGTGCCTGGGTCCTAGGCCTTTCTACATTAAAGATACTCCAGTGACCTGCCCAAAGGCCTCAACAAGAGCAAAATGCTGCTAATGCTGGAAATCTGAAACAAAAACTAAAAGTGCTGAAAACAAATCATTCATTGATGAAGAGAGAAACAGAGTTAAAGTTTCAAAAGCCCTAAAAAGGCACCACAGAAATGCAAGCAATTGTTGTTTCACATAAAGCAATGGGTTGCATGACCATAGAGTCAGAGAGATCTACAGCACAGAAAAAGGCCCTTTGGACCATCAAATCTGCGCCAGTCAAACAAGTACCTAACTATTCTAACCCCATTTTCCAGCACTAGACCCATAGGCTTGTATGCCATGGCATCACAAGTGCACATCCAAATACTTCTTAAATGTTATAAGGGTTTCTGCTTCTATCACCCTTTCAGACAGAGTGTTCCAGATTCCCACCACCCTCTGGGTAAAAAATTCTTCCTCACATCCCCTCTAAACCTCCTACCCCTTATTTTAAACCTATGCCCCCTGGTTACTGATCCCTCCACCATGGGGAAAAGTTCCTTCCTGTCTACCCTATCTATGCCCCTCATAATTTTATACACCTCAATCATGTCCCCCCTCAATCTCCTTTGCTCCAGGGAAAATAACCCCAGTCTATCCATTCTCTCCCCATAACTAAAACTCTCCAGCACAGGCAACATCTTGGTAAATTTCCTCTGCACTCTAGTGCAATCACATCCTCCCTATAATGCAGATTCCAGAATCGCACCCAATACTCTAGCTGTGACCTAACCAGCATTTTACAGTTTCAGCATAACCTCCTGCTTATATATTCTATGCCTCGGCTAATAAAGGCAAGAATCCCATATGCCTTCTTAACCACCTTATCTACCTGTCCCACTACCTTAAGGGACCGGTGGACATGTACACCAAGGTCCCTCTGATCCTCAGTACTTCCCAGGGTCCTACCATTCATCGTGTATTCCCGTGCCTTACTTGTCCTGCCCAAGTGCATTACCTCACACTTATCCGGATTAAATTCCATTTACCACTTAGCAGCCTGTCTGTATCCTCCTGTAATTTAAGGCTATCCTCCTCACTATTTAGCACCCCACCAATTTGTGTCATCCACGAACTTGCTGATCAACACTCCTGTATTCAAGCCTAAATCATTTACGTTTACGACAAACAGCAAGGAACCCAACACCAATCCCTGTGGAACCCCACTGGACACAGACATCCAGTCACAAAAACACCCCTCAACCATCACCCTCTGCTTCCTGCCACTCAGCCAATTCTGGATCCAATTGGCCAAATTGCCTTGGATCCCATGGGCTCTTATCTTCGTTATCAGCCTCCCATGCGGGACCTTATTAAAATCCTTGCTGAAGTCCAAGTAGACTACGTCAAATACATTGCCCTCATCTACACACCTGGTCACCTCTTCGAAAAATTCAAATTGGTCAGACATGACCTCCCCTTAACAAAACCATGCTGACTGCCCTTGATTAATCCCTGCCTCTCCAAGTGTAGATTAATTCTGTCCCTCAGAATTGCTCCCAATAGTTTCTCCACCACTGAGGTTAGATTGACTGGCATGTAGTTCCCTGGTTTATCCCTTCCTCCCTTTTTGAATAATGGTACCACATTGGCTGTCCTCCAGTCCTCTGGCACCTTCCCTCTGGCCAGAGAGGTATTGAAAATTATTGCCAGCGCCCCTGCTATCTCCTTCCTTGCCTCACTCAACACCCTGGGGTACATTTCATCCAGGCCTGGAGATTTATCTACTTTTAAGCCTGCCAGTCCACTTAGAACTTCCTCCCTTTCTATTCTAATTTCTTTAATAATATCACAGTCCTTCTACCTGATTTCCATACCCATGTTATCCCTCTCACTTGTGAACACTGACACAAATTATTCACTTAGAACCCGACCTATGCCTTCTATCTACCTACCAGAAATCTATTTTTAAGTGATGTTGATCGAGGGATAAATATTGGCCAAGACAGCAGGGAAAGTTGCCCAGCTCTTCTTCAAAACAGCACAATGGGATTTTTTTTTTTTACATCCACTGGAGAACACCTTGGTTTAATGCCTCCGCTGAAAGAAAGCACCTCCAACAGTGCAGCGCTCCCTCATTACTGCCAGTGACAGCTTCAATTTTGTGCTCAAGTCTCTAGAGTGGGACTTGAATCCACAATCTAACTCAGAAGCGATAGTGCTACCACGGAGCCAGAGCTAGATATTGCTGCCCGTGTGATTGCTCTTCATCTGTTTCCAGTAACAAAAATTTAAAAAGGGACTTTGGAAGGAGCTTTCATGAAAAAGATTATCATGTCACAATCCATTTCACAAGATTTGACAAAATAAATTTATGCAAAAGTAGTTTATTTGGTGAAATATCTGAAAGGTAAAACAAATGGCCAAATCAGACATTCGACTGAGCAGCAAGGAAAAATCAAACTTGGGCACTACAATCTCTTGAGAACGATTAATTAGTAGATAGTAATGGAGTTGCATGCTATAAATTGGGAAACTATTTTTGATGAGCATATTTTTTAAATTTATCACAGAATCTTTAGAGTGCAGAAGGAGGCCATTGAGCCCATCGAATCTGCATTGGCTCACTGAAAGAGCACTCTACTAATCCCACTTCCCTGCCTTATCCCCATAACCTTGCACATTCTTTTTCAGGAAGCAATCCAACTCCCTTTTGAATACTTCAGTCGAATCTGCCTCCGCCACCCCTACAGGAAATTGGTTCCAGACTCCAACCACCCTCTGAGAAAAAATTCTCTTACCCATCGCTTCTACTCCTTTTGCCCATTATTCTGAACCTGTGCCCTCTAGTTCTTGATGTACTCAAGTGGGAAAAGTTTCACACTACTTATCTGTCCATACCCCTCAGGATCTTGAATACCTCTATCAAGTCTCCTCTTAGCCTTCTTTTCTCTAAGGCAGACATACCCAACTTCTTCAATCTATCCTCATAGCTACAGTTCTTTATCCCTGGAATCATTCTTGTGAATTTCCTCTGTACTCTCTCCAATGCCTTCACATCCTTCCTCAAGTATGTCTCCCAGAACTGGATGCAGTGCTCCATATGAGGCCTAACTAGTGTCTAACACAAGTTTAAGATGACCTCCTTACTCTGGTACTCAATGCCCTTATTAACAAAACCTAGGACACCACATGCTTTATTAACTATTCTCTCAACAAGTCATTGAAGGTGGTAGGACATATATACATATGCACCAAGGTCCATTTGTTCCTGCATCTCCTTTAGAGTTTCTCCCTTTATTTTATACTGTCTCTCCATATTCTTCCTGCCAAAATGAATCACCTCACACTTCTCTGCATTGAACTTCATCTGCCATTTGTCTGCCCAATCCATCAATATGTCTATGTTGTTTTGAAGTTCAAGTCATCACAGTTGAAAATGCTTCCAATCTTCATATCATCCACAAATTTTGAAATCATGTCCTGCACACTACAATCTAGGTTATTAATATATATCAAGAGCAGCAAGAGTCCCAACACTGACCCCTGGGGAATTCCGCTACAGACCTTCCTCCAGTCTAAAAAACAACCATTTATCACTATCGTTTCCTATCACTCAGCCAATTTCTTATCCAAGTGCCTACTTTTCCTTTTATTCCATGAGCTAGAATTTTGCTCACAAGTCTATTATATGGCACTGTATCAAATGCCTTTTGAAAATCCACATACACATCAACAGAATTGCCCTTATCAACCTTGTTAACTCAAGAAAAAAAATACACCAGCATGGAATGTGGGCTTCGCTATTACCCACCCCTAATTGCCTTAGAGAAGCTAGTAGTCAGCCACCTTCTTGAACTGCTGCAGTCCATGTGGTATAAATATACCCACAATACTGTTTGGAAGGAAATTCCAGATTTTGACCCAACAACAGCGAAGGAACAGAGATGTCAAGTCAGGATGACATGTAGGCTTGGAGGGGAACTTGCAGGTGGTTGTATTCCTATGCATCTGCTACCCTTGTCCTTCTAAGTGGTTGAGGTTGCAGGTTTGGAAGGTGCTGTCAAAGAAGCCATGGCGAGTTGCTGCAGGACATTTTGTAGATGGTACACACTGCTGCAACAGTGGGGCTGAATTGAATGTCTAAAGCGGTGGATGGGGTGCAAATCAGGCAGGCTGCTTTGTCCTGGATGATGTCAAGCCTCAAGTGTCATTAGAATTGCACTCATCAGGCAAGTGGAGAGCAATCCATCACACCCCTGACGTGCTTTGTAAATGGTGGACAGACTTTGAGGAGTCAGGAGGTGAGTTAGGTTGATAGTGGGGGAATTCAATGATGGTAATGCCATGGGGAGATGATTAGGTTTTGTCTTGTTGGAGATAGTCATTGCCTGGCATTTGTGTGGCACAAATGTTACTTGCCACTTGTCAGCCCAAGCCTGGATATTGTCCAGTTCTTGCTGCATACGAACATAGATGGCTTCAGTATCTGAGAAGTTGCGAATGGTGAACATTGCACAATGATCAGCAAACATTTCCACTTCTGCCCTTAACAGTGAAGTCGACCACCCTGAGTACATTCTGTGCCCTTGCCACCCTCGGTGCTCCCCCTCCAAGTAGTGTTCAAATTGAGGAGTACTGGGAACTGTAGGTGGTAACCAGCAGGAGGTTTCCTTACCCATATCTGACCTGATGCCATGAGACTTTACGGGGTCCAGAGTCGATGTTGAGGACGCCCAGGGCAACTCTCTCCTGACTGTACATCATTGTCCCACCACCTCTGGTGGGTCTGTCTTGCTTGTGGGACAGGATGTACCCAGAGATTATGGTATCTGGGGTAGTGTCTGTAAAGTGTGAATCAGTGAGTATGAATCACTGAATGGGATGACTGGTAAGTTTTAGGACATAAACGCTTGACCGGTGTTTTCCCTTCGTACATTGGTAACGAAGGGCATTTGCAGTTCCCATGTCTGTCTAGTCAAACCTGACTTGGTCCTTAATTCTATGTAGTTCTAACCATAACAGAGAATTACTTATCTACATTTATCTACTTAGAATATTGGTAGCATTGTTAACTGCGTCAAACAAGGACTTTGAAATTTGAAAACACAACTATCTGATCCAGATTCATTAAACAGTTATTGGACTTCAATCATATTTTTTTTTTAAATAAAGGTTCTAATTTCATTCACAACAACACCAAGGGTATTCTACAGATTTTATATGAGTGTATCCTTTGATCCATGTATCCTGTTAAACTATTGCCATCCCACTCTACCCTGCCCCCATCTTGAATCTCTCACCTCCTCAGTTCTTGAACAGATTTGAAAGTCAATACTCTGTTCTTGCAGCTCCACGTTTAAATCTCTGCCCCTGTTACAACTCCAAATTGAAGTGACAAACCACTGAAGAGGGCTCTCAGAAGAGCACATACCTCCCACACACTCTGTTAACTCAACGTTATTACAATTATACAGCTCTTCCTGGAGGCTTTTCCCTGGCTGGTTGATGTTTTGTTTGTAACTACAAAGCTGAAAAAAAGATACCATTTTATTAAAAGTTTCAGGCCAAGCCACATCCAACAACCTGCTCCGAAAACTCTGCTCACATTTTTGACAGCTGTGACCAATTCCACCACAACAGCTGAGACAATCCACAACATTTGAAATAAAACAACCAACATTCTAAAAAAAGTCAATTCACCCTATCTCCCAATGTTAAAGGATCCTTTAAAAATATTCTAGGATCTGGATCTTTCACCGAATATAAATCTTTTCTTCCTTGAGCCATATTATATTCCAAGTTTCATTGAAATATGACCATTAGTTTTGGAGATTCATTGGTTACAGTCAAATAGTAGCAAAAACATTACCTCTGCCCACCTTCATCAGCAGGGGCAATAACATCTTATTTGATTGAATCTATGAAGTATTATCGCTCCTCATCCTCCCTTTCACACCATCCTCAATTGCCTATTCTCCAGCACCTTGGGATTACCCTCACTTGGTGACACTCACTTATCCAAAGTGAGCCAGAACAATAGCTCTTTGGGAAACTCCTTTACCCTATCTACATGCAGCAATCAATGATAGTTGTCAGTCACCATTACTATGACCAGATTTATTTTTTTAAATTTAAATATTCCAGATTTATTAGTTGAATTTAAATTCCACCAGCTGCCATGGTGGGATTGGAACCCATGTACCCAGAGCATTAGCTTGGGCCCCTGGATCACTAGTCCAGTGGCAATGCCACTCTGCCATTGTTTCCCCTAATGGCAACAGATCAACAAGGAGGAACCTAGAAGAAAGTATTAATCACTCATCAAAGATTTGAAAACCGCATGAGGTACAAAATAGGGTTTTTGGTTGACCCAAGACCATTGTGTAAAAACCTACATGTTTGGTATAGGCTTATATGCTAAAAGATTTCAATGAGCTGGAGAGGGTGCAAAAAAAGATTGATATTGAATCTTGCAACTTTGAGGATAAAATCTGATATTAAAGTTACTTACTTTAGAGAAAGATGCTTATGACTGAAGTCTTGATACAGTCTGGTTAGATAGACTATTTAATAAGAACAAATGAAAGGCCAATTGTAATGCATATAAAATCCATAAGCAAAGATTTTGATGCCATGAAGAAGTGCTCCTTTTCAGAGTCATTGTCCTCTGGAACAGACTGTCAAGGCATGCAGTGAATATGGAGTCACATTAGTCCTTTAAAAAGGGAACTGGCTGTGTTCCCAAGAGAAAAGTACATCTCCAGTTGTGGCGGTGCAGTAAGGTAGTTTTGTTTTTAAAATGTTGACTTCTGTGAAGAGTCATAGCTGCTGAAATTTGTTTAAAAGTCACGAATTCCCAATGTTTTTCCGCTGAGTTTTGCCTCTCTAAAATGACAATATGGTTAGGAGATGGGTGAATGGTGTGCAAATTGCATCTTTGGCATGATCTTTTCTATTTTTCTCACAAGTTCATACATTAAGCTATTCTTTAATTTTGTTTGGGCAAATAAAACGTAAAAGAAAAGCAAAGAAGAAAAAATATTCCCCTGTTTAAAACTGCACAGCACAGGACATATTAGAAAGCATTATAATGGGTTGAATTAAATCAGTTAAATCTGGACATCATGAACTGACAGTATTTTCATTTAGGAAAGGTTACGGTCAATCTAATATTGAGGCAGTCTGGGGCAAGTCTCACATAGCATACCGAAAAATCAACAGTGCAGGTCCTCGGATATCCAGGAACTCCAGGGCTGAATCGCCAATTTGTTTCCAAATGATTAAATAGTCTCCCATCAGTACAAGAAGCCTGCAATTGATGGTAATAATGATGTTAGCGGCATGAAAAAAATAAGTGCCATAATTCAGTAGATTTTGCAAAACACTTCACTTAAAAAGGCTGCACACTCATCTGGTCAAAAAAACGTTCAAGGTGTAAACAATGCTGGTAAGGCTGCGTTTATTACTCTTCCTACATTGCCATGAGAAACTGCTTTTTATTACACATTAAGAGCTAACTACATGTGAGGGTGAGTGTGCAGGGAAATAAATCAACCAAATACTGCAGATTGGAGTCACATGAAAACCAAGTAAACACACCAGGCTACAAAATAACCAGAATTTAATTTCACAATTTGTCAGCTTTGAATATGAAGTTGAAATTCTGGGGTTGCTGGTCCAGTACTGCAATCACTACACTGCTGTGCCCTGCATTCATGGTCACTTTCCACTTGCCTTCCAACTCATTCTGGTCACATTTGTACAAGTGGCCTCCCCCACTCAGAGGTCCCAGACACAATGACCCATATTGGTTTTTCTGCCAAAGTTACTTTAAAATATATACGTGGGATACAGAATATCCTGATAAAACACTATCATTGATTACTGCCTAATGACTAAACTGCATAAAGTGGTAGGCTGGGACATAAGGAGTGCAGGGAATGGTGGTGAGAAAGCAAGATTCATAGTGCTTTAACATGCTGCCCACCAGAATGGTAGAATAGTTGTGATTTCCCCTTCAGATCTGTTCCACCTTGTTGACACAGGTAGAACTTCCTTTGATCAGGGGTCATCCTCATAAGCAGACAAGGAGGAAAATCACAGCAGGCAAGGAGCATCTTTTGTGGTCCTGCTGAGGTTGGCAGAAATCTAGGAGCAGGTTCCAAGCCAACATTGCTGTAGATGGTAGAAATGAGGAAGGAAGGGAAAAACAAAATAAACAAGGGTAGAAATTTAATGTCTTCTTTCTGGTATATGTCACAAAATGCAACAATTATAAATTCAAAAGTTCACCAACTTAAGGGAGCAAAAAAAAAATAACCCAGTTCAAAAAAAACTCCCAATGACTTAATTGGTAAAGGGAGTGAGTAGCTAAGCCATATAGACAAGGTGGTTTCAGAACGGATTTTCAATTTAGCTGATTTTAATCAGGAGCAGGAGTGGAGTGGTTTGTCTGGCCATGGCGTTCATGTGTCAAATAAAAGAGAAAAATCATCTAGGTTTCCTATTCCTGACGAGTATCCAACGACTTGAGTTATGAAATACATTTTTCTGGGAGTTGGGTGTAGACAGCATCAAGTTGAAGTTGCAATGCTGTAACGCACTCTCTCCTTGAACAGCAAGCACTAACTGTCACAGAATGGGCACTTTGGTGTGATGCTAGAGTGCTTATGGTGTGACACAATTTGTCTGCAACTTTGAAGTGCAGGGTTAAGTGGGAGAGGGGTGGGGGAAAGAGGCGTGTTGTGGTGGTGGTTGGGCATCTATCAAAACTAAAATTTTGGAAGAGTGGTAGTGCATTTCAACCTGTAACTCAAACAAAGGCTTCATCATCACATCATCTTAAGTTTCATTCAACTATACTTTGCATACTTCAACTTATTGAAAGTCATCCATTTTAAAAAGAAAAATTGGGTGAATTTAGGTAAATGATGATGCAGAAATTGCCCATATTGAGATTTTCTTGGTTGAAAACATCGGTATAATATGCGTTTATTAGAACATAATATGGTAATTATAAGCTTCTCTGATGGTTCAGTGGTTTTATCCAGTAGGTAACTAAATGATGCAAACCAGGAATGTTCCGAATTTGATCATCTGTCCATACTGATTCAGCAAGGACAGTGACAAAAGCACAGCAACTGACCTCAAATTCCCAGCACCAGCAAGGGGTGTAGTGGGGAGAAAGAAATTGACCATAGCTGCTGTTCCATATGCAGCCACCCCTGATGAAGTGGGTAGTTGAAAAGAGTTGCCAGTGATTGAGACTTGGAGTTACTGCACTGTGAATAAAGTCCATTTGCACCAGGTACTGTGGGTGGACCAGTGCCTAGAATTGAAGAATGGTTGCAGCACAGTAGGAGGCCATTTGGTCCATCATGCCTGTGCCAGCCTGTCTCAATGAGGAATCAACACCTTCGGTAGCGAAGGAGTAAGGGGAAAATTACAAGAGAAAAATCCATTTAAAGAGAAAATCTTAATCACAAGTTTCAATTTTTAAATATTGAAGAGGATATTCTAACATTGAAACATTACCTTAACTAAATGTGGTCGTACCAGGGTCACAACCGAAGTGTACCGTTCGACTATTGGTGGAAATCCTATTTCTAGTTGAGCTTTAGCATACCCTGAGCGTTTAGATATGATGTCTGATTTCTTGCACCATGGTACAAAATGCTTGTAGTCAGCAACACCAGACACTACGTTGTACATTTCCAGCATAGAAAACCTAAAAAAAAAAATTAAGTTCAAATTTACCATCAATACTGATGTACAAGTGGCAAAAGGAATTTAAACAACATCAAAATTACGAACCCCATTACTCGTCTCTCAGAATACTCTTTCTTCTTGTTTATTAGTGGCCCAGCAAGGTTGAAAAAACTTCTTTGTTGTGTAAGGCAATGTCTTGGTGTCTTGATTACTGGAGTTCTGTTCATTAGAATGCCACAAGATGACAGATATCTGTTATTGGAAATATTATAATTAAACATGACAATAAGGCTGTATTCCGTTGTACAAAATAAAGTTGAGCTTGGCACACAGTTTGTTATACTAACTGGGACAAGTCAAATTAACATTTTGTTTTGGTTCAAATTTCTCCCTCCAAGGAAATT
Organism: Carcharodon carcharias; assembly: GCF_017639515.1. Lineage (NCBI taxonomy): Eukaryota > Metazoa > Chordata > Chondrichthyes > Lamniformes > Lamnidae > Carcharodon > Carcharodon carcharias. Next base: position 105,047,773 of record NC_054478.1, on the reverse strand, counting down.
TTACCCATTTCCTTCTGGATCCATTAAGATTTAGAAATTGAACAAATGCGCAAAATAAAATTCTAATCTTTACCATTTCCCTACGTATAACAGAAACTCAACTTGATTCCGTGTGATCATTTTATAAATAGGCTTCTTAGGTGAGTCAATTGTGGACTTTAGTTTAACCTCCATTTCGAACGCCATATGCATCTGACATGATTCAGCTGATTGTGCCATGCTGACAATACTGAGATATGAATAAGGTGCCAAATTGTCTTCAATATTAAACAGTTCATAGAGTCAGCTAAAATGAATCTCTTCACTAACAGTTGATTCAACATGCACAAAATCTACTGAAGGAGAGAGAAGAAAGTAATAGTGTTACTAAGGCGAGAATAAAATATCAAATATTTGTGCTAAATAGTGTGGGACTAAGCCATAAACACCAGGTAAGTTCAAAGTTCAAGTTTCAATCCGCTAGCGTATCATAGGAAGGTGATAATTGGGGTTCTAAAGTTGGCCTTAGGATCTCTGGGGTATGGAGAAGGAAAACAAAGATCAATCAGCATTCCTATTCCTGATTGATACCTGTAAAAACACAGTATCCATTGTCGACAGGATTGGGATCCTACTCCTCATTGATCTTCATATCGTTCATCTCCAACTCTTCACTTCCTCAGCTTCTCTGGGGATAGACCATCAACAAATATCCACTAAAGGCCCACCGACTCCCATACCACATCTCCTGTAAAGGACTCTCTTCCTTTTTCCCAGTTCATGTCTCATCTGTTCTGAAGTTGCTACCTTCCATACCAGTGCCTCTGACATTCCTTTTCCCTCAACCTGGATTCCCCTCCACCCTAAATAAAAACTGAAAATAATGAAAATACTCAGCAGGCCTGGCATCATCTGTGGAGATGGAAACAGAGTTTTACTGAAAAGAGAGACATGTTGCTTAAGTTTCCTATCTGGTACTCAAGACAAACACTATGCCAAATTTCAACGGATCACAACAATTTATACTACAGGAGGAAAGGTGTGCTGATTGGTTGGCAAATCAATTTTGATTGGCTGATGTGTTGCCGTGGGAAAGCAATGGGGAGCTATAGGGTCCCTGCATATGAATGTATGTTGCTAATAGTAAACATAAATAAACCATCTTACAAGCTTAACTGATTCTCTTAAATTGATTGTTCGTGGAACAATTAGCACACTCAAAATTTAAGTATTGCTGGAAATAAAGGACATAGCTAAGCTTTTCATCTTGCACTCACCAGGACACTTCACAATACCAATAAAGGGATAACAAATTATACTGTATTTGAAAAAAAAGTGCTGATTGGTAGTAGGCAAGTGGATCCTGATTGGTAGAGGTGTTGCCATGGGGAATGCACCAGTGATGACAACTGATAGTTCACTGCCAAGCACTGTTTAAAATTTAAACCAGGCAGCTTGACCCTGATTGGTCAAGGCATTGCACTGAGGAATGAGTCAGCGAATGGCTCTCACTTATTTTGTTTAGTTGAAACAGGGGCAATTGTACATACATGTTCTGTCTGCAAAGATCAGAGCTTTGTGTATTATATGTAACTTTCAGCACACGCAAATGCACCGCAAGCCCAAGTGACAATTGATTGTCAGCGTAATTCTTAGCACAATGAGCATTTGGCAAATGTTGTCCAATCGCGGAATCGCATCCAAATTGGACAGTTTTGAGTTTCGCAAGCATGGGCTGGTTGGATACATTCTGTGTCTTGCCCATTGCGAACAGTGGCTAGGACATGCTGTTTGATACGATCTGCCAGTCTTTGTGACTTACGACCTACATACCTAGCCTCACACTGGCATGAAATTCATAACCCACATTACTCAATTGTGTATTTTTCTTTTCACACCTATTTCTATTATTTTTTAATTTATTTCCATCCATCATTTTATCTCCACCTTTTAGCCTATTTTGATCCATTCCCCCCAACCCCATCCCCACTAGGGCCATCTGTCACTTGCTCATCCTTTCTACCATTAGCACATCCTTTAACTAATATCACCACTGCCAACACCCTTTGACCTTTTGTTTATGACATCTTTGGCAATCGCTCCTTTGCCTCTGCCAATCACTGGCCCTCTATCCAGCTCCCTGTCCCACCCCCCCTTAAACAGCTTATGTTTCACCACATTTCTATTTCTCTTTAGTTCTGATGAAGAGTCATACAGACTTGAAACGTTAACTCTGTCTTCCTCTCCACAGATGCTCTCAGACCTGCTGAGTTTTTCCAACAATTTTTGTTTTTGTTACTCAATTGTGAGATAGGCAGAATGTCTTTTTGGCTTGACGGCAGTATCCTGTTAATGGTGAATACCGCTCATGTTGCTAATCTCTAGTAGCGGTCTGAAACAACTATCATCACCTGTTGCATGAATCTTTAAGATACCTTGCCCTACCAGGATAATCTGAGGTAGACTGGGCACTTCTCAGCATCAAAAGTGACAGCCTTAGGCCCGTTCATGAGTTTGAGAGATAGACAGTGCAAAATGATCTGATCAGGGTAGTCATTATCCTGCAAGATGCCTTTGATGGGCCTTATTTCAGCAACAAGCTTATGTGGTGAGCAAATGGCTCGGGCCCTATTTACAAGTTTGCCGATAAGACCAAGCCTATAGCATGTGGAACTGTAAGAATCCCAACAAGTATATTGACCAGTGAAGGTAGGCTTCCGGTAAACCGTGGTAGAGAATCCCCTGGCAGATTTCTCAACATACATCAAGGAAGGGGAGTTCATTTGACTGTCCCATTTCAAAGGTGAATTTGAGTGCAGGATGGAGTCCATTACGACATGTAAGGAAATTATTACATACAGCTTAAGGAATTCATAGATATTTGCACTGCGGCATTATATCATGGCGATCTTGATTCACCACCATTGCATGAGTCTGTGTTCATTGAACATATGAACTCAGCAACTCGCGCAGTTGAGTTCAATTTAATGGCACCATGTATGCCCAAGTAGACGGTGTTGCCATGAGATTCCCTCTAGCTCTCAAAAACATCTTTGTTGGGTTCCATGAGAAACACGTCTTCGATGGAATGGCACCTGACCTCCTACCCCTCGCATATTTCCGATATGTGGATGATACGCTTGCTATATTTAAATGCACAGCTGCAAATAATAATTTCCTTACATGGCATAATGGGTTCCATCCTGCGCTCAAATTCACCTTTGAAATGGAGCAGTCAAATGAACTCCTTTTCCTTGATGTTCTAGTTGAGAAATCTGCCAGGATGTTCTCTACCACGGTTAACTGCATATTAACTGGTCAATATAGGTGTTGGGATCCTCAGTTCCACATGCTATAAGATTGGTCTTATCAGCAGCCTTGTAAATAGGGCATGGGCCATTTGCTCACCATGCAAACTTAATACTGAAATAGGCCACAAAGGCATCCTGCAAGGTAAAGGCTACCCTGAACAGATCATTTCACGCTGTATATCACGCACACTCGTGAACTGGCCTCAGGCCATCACTTTTGGTCCTGCAAAATGCCCCATCTACCTCAGATTACTCTGGAAGGACAAGGTATTTCAAAAATTTGAACAACAGGTGAAGCTAGCTGTTTGACGCTGCTACAAAACAATAGCAGCAGGAATGGTTTTCACCACTAACAGGATGCTGCCATCAGGCCAAAAAGACATAATGCTTATCACACAACTGAGAAAATGTGGTATATGAATTTCAGTGCCAATATGATGCTAGGTATGTAGGCCATACGTCCCAAAGACCAACGGATCATATCAAACAGCATGTCCCAGCCACTGTTTGTAAAAGGCAAGATACAGGCCATATCCAACCAGCTGTGCTTGCAAAACTAAAACAGTGTCCAACATAAGATGTGATTCTGCGATTAGACAACATTTGCTAAATAATCTTCATTGTGCTAAGAATTACACTGACAACCAATGTAAGGTTGTCAGTCAGGCTCACGGTGTGGTGTATTTGCATGTACTGGAAGCTATCTATACTTTGCAGAAAGAACGAACATGTACGCACATTGCGTCTGTTTCAGCTAAACAAGTGACAGCCATTTGCTGACTCATTCCTTAGGGCAATGCCTTGACCAAACAGGGTCAAGCTGCCTGGTTTAAATTTCAAATAATGCTTGGCAATTAACTGTCAGTCACCATCACTGGTGCAGTCTCCAGTACAACACTTCTACTAGAGTCCACTTGCCAACTAATCTGCACTCTCTTCACATACAGTATAAATTGTTGTTTGCCCCTTGTATTAGTATTCTTGCAAGTGGCCTGGTGAATGTAGGACAAAAAGCTTCAAGGAGGTCTCTTTTTCTCAGCAATACTCAAGTTGTGCGCTACCAAACAATCAGGATTGTTTAGCAAGTGCTGCCCAATTAATCCAACAGTATATGTTTTGCTTTTGATGTTTTTGTTTAGATGTTCTTTAAGGAAAAATTTGCAGAGTTATGAAGAAGTGGTGGGAGAATGGCACTAAATAAATTGCTCATTCACTGCAGGAACAACGGGCTGAATAGCCTCCTGCATTGTCAAAATTCTGCGATTCCGTTTTTGGTTTGGTAAGCACAGGCTGGTAGAGTATAGTCTGTACTCTGCCTATTACAAACAGCCAGAGGAGCATGTTCATGAAATTGAACAATCCTAAATGCGTTAATATCTACACCAACAACCAGTTTAAGATAATCAGTCCAGCTTGTAAGATGGCTCATTTGCACAAGTTAAGAGCCACACAGATTTTTGGCAAGGACTCTTTTTTAATTACCCAGAAGCATGATGAGCCTATAGGTCTACACCATGGTAATGCCTCGACCTATGAGAGACGACTTGCCAACCAATTAGCACCCTTTTGTCCAGTGACATAAATTTTTGAGATCCTTTAAACTTGGCATCTTGTGTTTGTCCTGATGAGTTCAAGATGAAAAGCTTCAGCAACATGTCTCTCTTTTCAGCATTATTCAAGCCCTTTACTATCAAATTACTGTTTGTATACCAGAAAGAGTTAATATTTCAGGTCGGTGATTTCTCACTCTTCACAGGGCCCTCAACCATGTCCATTCCTTTTCCCAAACCTCTCACCCCTCATCCAATCTCCTAAAACAATAACAGGGTCCCCCTTGTTCTCACCTTCCACATTCAAAAGATCATCCTCGGCCATTTTTGGCACCTCCAGTGTGATGCCATGAAACATATCTTTCCTTCCCCATCTCTTTCAGAATTCTGAAGGGACCCTCCATGACACCTGGTCCATTCCTCAATCTCCCCTACACACCCTCCCCTTCCCATGGATGAACTGCAACACCTAACCTTTTACGTCCTCACTTCCCAACATGCCAGGGACCAAACACTCCTTCTAGGTAAAGCAGCAAATTTCTTATACTTTCAATTTAACATACTGTATTCGCTGCTCATGATGCAGTCTTGCCTACATTGGGGAGACCAAATGCAGATTGGATGACAACCTTGCAGGACACCTCCCAAGCTTTTGGTCACTGTCATTTTAATGCTCCAGCCCAGTCTCACTCTGACCTCTGTCCTTAGCCCCCTGCACTGAAGAGAGCACCTCATCTTTCAATTACAGCCTTCCATTCTCAATACGGAGTTCTGCCCCATTTTCTTCCAGATGCCAGCTGTTGCTGATGACTCTGCCATTCCATTTACACCTCAAGGCCTATTACTTGAATCTTTGCTTGTCCTATTACCATCTCCTTTTGCCTTGCATCATCATCCCTTTTGTCATTTAACCTCCCTTGCCTTTCATCCCATCATAGATCTTCTCTTTTGTTCTATCCTCCCCCATTTCCTTATCCTGCCTCTGTACTTGCTTAAAAGCTATTAATCTCCAGTTTTTTCCAGTTTTGACAAAAGATCAAACTGAAAAAAAAACTTCTCCCTTCACAGGTGCTGCCTGACCTTTTGAATACCTCCAGCATTTTTTTTTTACCTTTATTTCAATGTTATATTTGTTTGCCAAATAAAACATGCATCAAGGTTAAAACAATCATTTGTGTTGCTATTGAGTCACCAAGTGGTCATCTTGCACAACATTCCCATTACAGAAAATCAGATACATCTCTCTTTCCTCAATCTCTCTGACGTCAATTGTACTTCGTGATACAGGAAAACAAACCAGGACAAACAAAAGGAGCTAATTCTTTAATAGAACAGAAGAGTGCTCTTATTAGTAAAGCAATGGAAACTGTAAGAGTGCTGTACAAGGTTAAAGAAAATGCTTTGCAACTTAAAATTAGTTTGGAGTTCCAAAGAGTCATGAAGATTTTTTTTTAAAAAGGCGTGGAGATGATTTTTTAAGACATTATGTAAAAGAGAATGTAATTTTCCTTCTCTAGTTAAGAGTGACCATAGCTTGTCTCCATGCAGATGACATTCAAAAATAAGAAAGCATTGGGAAAAAAAGTCACTGCTATAGCTACACAGAGTGACCTCATCACAAACACATCATGCTCCACACATACTCCAATGACACCCAACTGTGTTTCACCATCACCTCATCAGACTATCTGACATCCAGTCCCAGAGAAAGAAATTTCATTCCCTCAAACGCCAGGAAGATCAAAGCTATCGCCTTCAGACCATGCTATAAGCTTCATTTCCTAGCCAATGATTCATCCCGCTCCCTCACTGCTGTCTCAGGCTAGCAACCTCAGTATTTATGTGATGCTAAGCTACCAACCAACCTGCCCTTACCTCAGCCCATCTGATGCACAGACCCTCATCCATGCTTTTCTTACCTCCAGACCTAACAATTTCAATGCTTTTCTGGCCAGCATCCCATATTCCACCCTCCATGAACTTAAGCACAAAAACTGTACTGCCTGTGTCCTAACTCACACCAACAGCTATTTGCCCATCACTCCTGTCTCTCCTGAACTGCATTGAAGCAAGGTATTGGTGGACTGGGAGTCACTTTTTCACATTCAAATCCCTCCATGGCCTTGCCCCTTATCCCTGAAACATCCTCCAGGCCTATAACATTCCTAGACCTCAACATTCCTCCAGGTCTGATGCCTTTTGCATCCCCAACTTCCACTGGTGGTTGTGGCTTAAGCCATCTAGGCCTTAAACTACTCTCTCTCTCTCTCTCCTCTCCTTCAAAATGTTCCTGAAAATTAATCTCATTGATCAAACTTCTGATCACTTGTCTGGATATCTCCATCTTGGTGACAATTTTTGCCTAATTATGCTCCTGTGAAGCACATTGGAACTTTCTATTGCTTTACATAAATATAAGTTGTTGCTCTTGAAACTCATAAATGTGGTTTGTTTACATACTTTAGGAAGGTAGGGGTCATTAACATAGACAGAATTCTATTGAAGCCCAGTTTTTACAAAAGCTTTCAATTGTATACCACCATTTTTGCAGGTTGCTGCATCAGTCAAAAATGCTGTATATCCACAAGTTCATTCACAGTCAAGGATATTCACACAACTATTAATTCCAGACTCCAAGGTTGCAGTATGAAATACTGAGCTTATTAACGCTAACCAAATAAAGTTAAATCCCAAAGAATAAAGATTTCAGATGTACTATTTAGTGTTCTAAATTTCGTGACAAAGGATAGCAAAAGGTATAAAACGTTCACTCCACTACAAGTGAAGTCGCAATAAGGTATGTAAAATGTTTTGCTGAAGACTCCTGTTAATGAGTTAACATGGAGTAAAATTCTACCTCACCTGAGCCATCTGGGCATATGGCAACAGGGATAGAAACTTACACAGGAATCTCACTACATGCTGTTTTCTGGCGGTCGATGCAGCCAACTCAAAAGCACAGCAACCTGGTTACCAACCTGTTTCCTGGTATTGTGTGTGCAAATAATATACAAAATGGGTGTAACCCAGAGGATATTTAATTATAATTCTTCATACTTAAAACAGAGTCATAGGGTCATACAGGTCGACAGCACAGAAAAAGGCCCTTCGGCCCATCGAGTCTGCGCCAGTCAAACAAGTGCCTAACTATTCTAATCCCGTTTCCAGCACTAGACCCATAGACTTGTATGCCATGGCATCACAAGTGCACATCCAAATACTTCTTAAATGTTATGAGGGTTTCTGCCTCATCCATTCTTTCGGGCAGAGTTCCAGATTCCCACCACCCTCTGAGTGAAAAAATTCTTCCTCACATCCCCTCTAAACTTCCTGCCCCTTACCTTAAATCTATGCCCCCTGGTTATTGATCCCTCCACCAAGGGGAAAAGTTCCTTCCTGTCAACCCTATCTATGTATGCCCCTCATAATTTTATACACCTCAGTCATGTCCCCCCTCAATCTCCTCTGCTCCAGGGAAAATAACCCCAGTCTATCCAATCTCTCCTCATAACTAAAACTCTCCAGCCCAGGCAACATCTTGGTAAATCTCCTCTGCACTCTCCCTAGTGCAATCACATCCTTCCTATAATGTGGATTCCAGAACTGCACACAATACTCTAGCTGTGGCCAAACCAACGTTTTATACAGTTCCAGCATAATCTCCCTGCTCTTATATTCTATGCCTTGGCTAATAAAGGCAAGTATCCCATATGCCTTCTTAACCACCTTATCTACCTGTCCCGCTACCTTCAGGGACCAGAAGGCATGCACACCAAGGTCCCTCTGATCTTCGGCACTTCCCAGGGCCCTACCGTTCATCGTGTATTCCCTTGTTTGTCCTGCCCAAGTGCATCACCTCACATTTATCTGGATTATATCCCATTTGCCACTGATCAGCCCATCTATATCCTCCTTACTATTTACAACCTAATAGATATTTTAGGCAAGACTTCATGGAGGAAGCTAAATGTATATAACTTAATCCAGAGTTGATGAATGTTAGCATTGGAAAAGGAACATTTTCCATCTGATGCACCTAGCATCCCAGGTCAGCTATAGCACAGCCAAGATTGCTGGGACAAACTCGGGTTAGCCCTTGATATGAGATATTTCAAAGATAGATATTTGAAAATACCCAACACCATACAACTTAAGTCACTTATTTTACCCATAACAAAAAATTTAGCTACTTGCTGTTACGAAAAAGTTTGATTGCTGTTTTCACCTCATTATTTAAATCACTCCTTAAATAACTTCAGTTCTAGTGCTCGCTACTGCAGACTCCCGCTGCGCTATTTTAAACAACTGCAATGCTGGATTTGTAATTTCAAGCAGATTCAATAGGATCCTGATACAATAGAAGACCCGATGCGCCAAGGGCATAATCAAAAGATGTGAATCTGACCAGTTGCTGCAGTTTAAAAATCGCGCTCTGGCTACCCCCTACCCCGACAAAAAATATTAAAATTGTGGCCCAGATTTTAACCGGCACCAATTATTATTCAAAGCTGCCTTCCCACCCGGCTGAAGCTAAACCATATCCGCTCGCAACAACGGCCCCCAACAGAAAAATCGACCCGGCCTTTGGGACCGAAAACCGAAAGCGGTCTCCAAACTTTCCAAGGTCGGCAGCTTGGAGGCGGAAGAGGAGGAGAGGGGGGAGTTTTGTGACGTGCTCACGAGGCCGGCAAGCACATTAAAGCTGTCAGAAACTCTACCTCACGGCGTTTTTAGCCTGTCTCTCCCGGGCAAGATAGACGGGAAACTCGAAGACATCGCAGAGAACCTTCCTGAGAGGCCTGCCGCTCCTCGCCATTTCACCCTTTGTGAAGGCCGGCCGCCCGCCTGCTGACGTCAGCCGGTAGCCCGCCCACCTGACGCGGCGGCTCCCTTGCCGCGCCCCTCCCGCCACATCCTGCCACTTGATTGGCTGCACCGCCGTCTTCTCCGTAGAGGGTGGTGGCGGGTTGCTGGGCAACGTGGAACGTCAATCCAGTTACGTCACAAGGTTTCCACTGGCAGGTTATGTAAAGGTTTGTCACGGGATTCAGCGGCGCTGCCAGTGGTCGGATTACCTCGAGACAAACATGCCTTAGACATATATGGTAACTGCTTTTAAAAATACCCTGCAAATGTGACCAACATTAATTTTCAGATATAGCCGGAATTAAAATATTACCTTACACATCATAAGTCTGGTGGTTATACTACCCTTTGCAACTGCCGAAGAGAAAAAAATAAACTTTATCAAATTTATTTCATAATCAGGAAATTAGCCAACATGCCAAACAGGTAAAAGACAGACTGTTGTCGAAATAAATAAAAAAGGTAAAAGTAGCAAGTTGGGAAAACCGACGTACTGTGCTTTGGAAATGCAATTTTATTTCCCTGACTTCAGTTCGATGAAAGGACACGGCATTATATGTACCCCAAATCTGCCATAAGCAAAACAATTGTATATAGGAAAATATAATAGGAACTCAAGATATTTTGTTAGGTTTAAAGATGCGAAATTACATGCCTCCAAATTATGCTTCAACTGTATAAACCTGGTGTAGATTACTCCCTGCCATTTATTGTCAGCATAATTAGAGTTTTATTGTAGACTTTCACCCATACGACCGTTTAAAAATAAGATTCTGTGCATGTTAAAATCACAGTACAATGTGCGGTGGTATTCTCTTCATGCGAATTTAAAACATTCCTTTGAGGACAGAGGCCTTCAGTACGTGTCTGCAGCGACCTATTTCTTATATTTGCTCCCTCTTTTGGCCCTCAGCAGTATGCATATACCCTTAATTCAAAAGGGTAAAGCTGTTGGACTGCTCCTAATCACTTACTCAACACTCTTGGCTAACTGTTAGAAAGAAAGACTTGAACTTATATAACACTTTTCACGAACATTTGACCTCTCCATGCTCTTTACAGCCAATTAGGTACTTTCTGAAGTAGAGCCACTGCTGTGATGTAGGACACGCGGTAGCCAATTTGCGTATGACTAATTCCCACAAACAGCACCCTGAGAATGACTGGATAATCTATTTTTATGTTAATTGATATGTCAATATTGGCGAGGACATGGGGAATAACTCCGCTGCTCTTCTTCAAAATAATGGTACCGGATCTTTTGCATCCGACTGAGCATAACATCTCATCTGATCAGGAGCCATGCGTGCAACACTAATTTTTTTTTACATATATTTTTCTTTTCCCACCTATTTCTATTATTATTTTAAAAATTTATTTCCATTCATTGTTTTATCCCCAATTTTTAGCCTATTTCGATCCCCTCCCCCACCCCACCCCTAATAGGGCCATCTGTCACTCATCCTGTTTTCTACCCTTAATGTCACCATTAGTACATCACTTAGCTAATATCACCACCGTTAACACCCCTTTGACCTTTTGTTTATGACATCTTTGGCAATCTCTCTTTTCTCTCCACCTTTCACTGGCCTCTATCCAGCTTCACCTGTCTAACCCCCTTAAACAGCTTATATTTCATCACATTGCTATTTCTCTTTAGTTCTGATGAAGAGTCACATGGACTCGAAACATTAACTCTGCCTTCCTCTCCACAGATGCTGTCAGACCTGCTGAGTTTTTCCAACAACTTTTGTGTTTGCAACACTAATTTGGTACAGACTCACACTTGACTTTGAAATTCCCCAGTTGTGTAGCTGTCCCTTCCATATTAGACAAATCAATAGTTTGTCATAAATGTTCATGGCATTTAGTGATTTATATTAAGGGATGGCATGAAGAATAGATATGATCCGCTCTCAGGTCAGTTACAAACACACCAAAATTATATATCCTTATATATCGACAAATTTGGAACATAATGCAGATTTAATGTTTTTTTAAATCAAGTTGGAATCTCTATCCTTTTAGGCTTATAAACTCAAAAGGGATGTGGAAAGTCAAGATTTGAAAAAAATAACTTGTACCATTAATTGGCATCCTCCATTTCAACAATTCAAGTTGCCTTTGCTCAACCAAAGAGAATATTCTATTTCGCTTTAGCTACGCACAACCGCTTCTGCACTTCACTTTGTTTAACACTCTGAGCATTCATGCATGAATCATTCTCCTATTTGCTATTTGGATAATCAGAATCATAACGCATAGAAAGAAAAGTTTTCTGATCAAATGTTACATTACCAGCCATGGTGAATGAATACCATAAGATCATAAGACCATAAGACATAGGAGCAGAAATTAGGCCATTTGGCCCATCGAGTCTGCTCCGCCATTCAATCATGGCTGAATACTGCGTTATATTATTGATTCATTGTGTTTTGTAAATGATGGCCTATATACTTTAAATATTATAAAGCAGAACAAAATGTATTAACTATAGGCCTAAGGAAAATACGTATAAATCATTGTGTGCAAGTGAGGAAAGGAAGACTTGCATTTATATAGCACATTTCATGATCTCTGGATGTCCCAAAATGTGTTACAGCTGATGAAGTAAGTTTGAAGTGTAGTTATTGTTGTAATGTTGAGACTTGTAGCCATTATTGTAATATAGCCAATAACGACATTACATTTTTGACTCATCTTAATTTGAGTTACAGAATTGACCAATGTTTGCATTTGGGCCTCTTTTAAGAAGCAAAAATGCCAATCCTTCAACAGAGCAAAGAAGAGTCTACTGATTGAGATTCCAACAGTTACGGGCCAGTTGAACAAGGAACATGTGGAATAATGTGCTGGACGTCTTCAAATAAAGAGGATAGCATGAAAAAGGACATTTAACCCATTGTGCCCATGATGATTCTTTGCAAGAGCTATCCAATTGTTTCCATTTCCCTGCCCTTTCCCCATAGCCCTGTAAATTTTTATCTTTCAATTATTTATCCAGTTCCTTTTTGAAAGTTATTGAACCTGCTTCCACCATCATTTCAGGCAGTGCATTCCAGATGGATAGTTAAAAAAATGTTCTTCTAACCTTGCCTCTATGTCCTCTAGTTACCTATCCACTGCCACTAGAAACTTTTTCTCATCATTTATTTCAATGAAATGCCTCATGATTTTGAACAATCCAATCAAATCTCCCCTTAACTTTCTGTGCTTTAAGGAGAACAACCACAGCTTCACTAGTCTTTCCATGTAACTGAAGTCCCATATTTCCGGCACTATTTTAGTAAATCCCCTCTATAACCTCTCTAAGACTTTGACGTTCTTGCTAAAGTGCGGTGCCCACAATTAGACACTATACGCCAGCTGATGCTTAAATAATGTTTTATAAAGGTTTAGTGTAACTTCCTTGTTTTTACACTTTATGTCTCCATTTATAAAGTCAAGTACATTTTTAACCTGTCCTGCTAACGTCAAAGATTTTATATACATCCCTATGTCTCTCTGTTCCTGTATCCCCATCTCCCATAAAGTTGCACATTTGATATTCAGGAGAACAAGGTTTAAAAAATGGGGGAGGCCCAGGTGAACAAGTGTAATTCAGCACTCAATTTAAAGTCATACTTTGTATCATAATTTTTAAATATTATTTTGATTTGATACATATAGTATAGCAAAACCTTTGGCAACTTAAAAGACACTGTAGCAGAGGGTTTTTTTAAACACCTGAGATTGCAATACAGTCTAAGGTGCTGCGAAATGCAAAACTGAATTGCTACAGTGCCACCAGAATATATAGAATATTTGTACCACATCAAGTTTATATGGGCAGTTTCCACTATAAATTTGGACATAAGAATTTAAGACACTCCTTAAAACCTACCTCTCTGGTCAAGCTCTTGGTCATCTGTCATAATTTCTCCTTATGTGGCTCTTTTCAAATGTTGTCTGATTTTGTAAAGTGTCTTAGGATGTTTTACTATGTAAAGGCTCTATATAAGTGTAATGGAAAATATAAATTTTCTACAACTAGGATCGTTATATTCTGCCATCACCAAAACCAGGTTTCAGTCGAACTCCTGACTCATTTAAAGGTGATGCAGTTGCAAGATAATTATTAATGAGGAGGATCATTTGACCAGTATTAATTGATCCATTCAGAAAAAACCTGCAGTCACTTCATTGCAGCATCCAGTTGTTTCTTAAAAGCACCCAACGTTTTCATCTGCAGTACTCTACTGAGAAGTCCATTCCAAGCAGAGCTGAATGAAGAATTCTTTGAGCCCTGGGTACAAAGAATATTCCAATTCTCATTGCATCCTCTACATTACACTCCCTGCTCCTGATCCATTAATGTAGAATCTCTGGTTTGTACCCTTCTTACAGTAATTTTAAATGTTAAATTATTTTGATCCAGCAATTATATGCAGTTATTCTGGACTATGGTGAGCATTAAAAGTGGCCCCATATTTGGCTGGGGTTTCTGGGCAAGGGATAAATAGGTCCAACGGTTAATCAGTTCCTGATTTCAAATGTTGATCTTTCTTGTGTAAGAACTTCCTGATATCAGTTCTAAAGTTACCAGTCACTAGATTTAACATTTGTCTGTCCCCTTGTTTTACCCTATAATTTAATTTGAAGTAATATTTCAGATGTATTTTATATTTGCTTTCTTAAATACTTCTAAACAATCACGACTTGCTTACTTCCTATGGATAACATCACATAGAAATACAACATGGAAACAGATCATTCAGCTCAACCAGCTTGTGTTGTTTTTTTTCCCCACTTGAAAAGAAATCCTAATTCCTTGCTTAGCTAGATCAATATTATAATATTATGATATTTCAGGTTGGTGAACCTTAATCAGAATTCATGAAGGGTCACCAACCTGGAAATGTAACTTTTTTTCTGTCTTCACAGATGCTGTCAGATCTGCTGAGTATTTCCAGCATTTTTAATTTCAGATTTTCAGCATCCACAGCACTTTTTCTTGTATTAGTGATTAATTTACAAAGGTAATAGGACAAGTAAAGAAATAAAAGATGAATCTAGAGGAGGAATAATTGTTTACAGCAGAATAGCAGAGGGGGAGGGAAAGATGGAAGATCTGGCGAGGAGGAGAATGTTCTCATGCTCCAGTAATGTGTTGAAGGATGGTTGATAGACTGCAGGAGTGCCAACCACCCCTCCAGCCATGGACTAGTGATGAGACCTTCATCCCAAGCACCAAACTCTTCCACTCCGAGACTGATACATTACTGGCACAGTGGTACAGTGCTTAAAATGTAAAGCTGTTAAACTCGACGTTAAGGGCAGAAGGTTCTAAAGTGACTTAGAAGAAATAGAAACAGGAGTAAGCATTTGGCCCCTCTAGCCTGCTCTGGCATTCAATAAGACCATAGCTGATCTGATTGTGGCTTAACTCCGCTTCTTCATTCCCACTCCTAACCACCCCCCCCCCACCCCCCACCCAATAACACTTGACTCCCAAAGAGATCAAAAAGTAATTATTGAGAAATGAGGCACAGTTCCTTGTATTTGTGTTGAGCATCACTGGAACAGTGTAGGAGACCAAGAACAAAGAGGCCAAAGTCAGAAAGAGATCGAGAATTAAAGTGGCGAGTGGTCTGAAGCTGAGGGTCACACTTGTGGTTTGAACAGAGGTGTTCATTGACTGTAAACCACGATGGGAAGTGCTGAAGTTGTCAAAGGCATTACATAAATGCAAGTCTTTCTTTTCAGCAAAATGATCACCCAATCTGCTTGGTCTCCCTGATGCAGGAGAAACCATATTGTAAGCAGTGAGTACAATATACTAAGTTGGAAAAAGTACAAGTAAATTCCTGTTTCATCTGACAAGATTGTCTGGGGTCCTGGATGGCGGGAGAGAGGAGGTGAAAAGGCAAGTGTTGTACCTCCTGTGCTTGTATTGGAAGGTGCTGAGTAATGGAAGAGGGTATTGGAGGTAGAGTTGTCATGGGTGGTGCAGAGGAAACAATCCTTTCAGAATGCTGAAAGAGAAGGGGACGATGTATCTGGCAGTGGCATCATGGTGGAGATTGCTAAAATGGCAAATCCATTGAATGTGGTGGCTGATGGGGTGGAAGGTGAGGACAAGGGAAAACCTATCATGGTTTTGGAAGGGAGTGGGAGATGTGAGGGCAGAAGTGAGGGAAATGGGGTGGATATAGTCAAAGACCCTGTCAACCACAAAGGAGCGGAATCTTTGGCTGAGGACAGAAGATCTTTTGGAATCTCTGGTTGCACATATTTAGCACTGAGTGAATTACCCGTTAATGAAGTGGGTGCATTATTATTTTTCTGTTCAGTGTTTATTCATTTGCACTTGTGTGCAAAATTAAATTTCATGTTCATCTGCCCATGTACAGGGAAATCAGTAAACTTCAAACTTGTGATGCCAAATAACGGGCAATAAGAGTTGCATTATCTTCCTGGCCACATTTGGATAACAAAATTCCACAGATATGGCAAAAAACCGGACTCATGGTGTCTCGATTTTTTAGACATTTCTTAAACAACCATCGCAGTAGAAATGAGGCATCCACAAAAAGGAGGTAATTTTCATAATGCACTTGCAATTTATTTGGTTAACAGCAATGATCTGACATCGTGGTAATTGTGGAAAAACCATCTCGAGGGAATAACAGTGTTATCAACTGTGAGCTCAGACTTGGAGCATTTGTGCTGCTGCATAGGAGCTGCTGTCAATCAATCCAGGGCCCGCCCATTCACGGCAACGCGGTTCCGCTCGCCACCGTTGTACAAAATGGCGAAGATTGCCAAGACGCATGAAGGTAATGGGAGATCATTTAGGGGTCTATTGATCAGATTTTTTTTGCGGCGAGTTAGAGTTATAAGAATGTTTCTGTAAGCGTGTTTGCGATTCTTCATATAGCGAGCAGAGACTTGGGGTGGAGGAATGTGGCCGCCGCAGTTTGCTGTGTGGTGGTTCGAATGGGTCAGGAAATGGCGTCTCTCTCAGAGCGCAAATGGGGCCGAGGGAGAGGCCTGGACCCCCAAGCGCTCCCCTACACTCACATAGCACTGACTAGTCTACAAGATGGGCGTATTTAAACAGAAGAATCCTCACCACGCTACGTTAATGGGCTCTCAGTGGCTGAGTTTTGTAGAGGTTTGATTCAGGCGGGGATACGCAGTTGGCCTGCGGCCTTGTCAATAACAACTATCCACCAACGCCGTCAGCTTCAAAAGCGAGCAGCTCTTTGCATCTCTACAGAGTTGCTGGATTTAATTTTGAGAGTATTGGAAAAGTAGATCAGATTTCAACCCAATCATCCCGAGTTGTTTTACGTCGCTACTCACGTGTTTTACTAGTGAATGGTCTTGAGTGCCATTCTTAAAAGTATCAAAAAATCATAATATCAAAACTTTGGAGTCAAACACACAACGAGGCAGCCTATTTTTACATTCATTTGTCTTACTCTTAAGCTTTGTGAACTGTTTGCAAAGACTAGATTGCTGTACACTGCATTTTTCTGCATCATCACTGTTGCTGCAATGAGGCAGCTTATACAAGTACTTAGAGTTCTGCCCCTATTTGACAAATTGCTAATGTTTTCAAAGTAAATGATGGGTGTCAACACACTCAAGACATTAAAATAAAACTTTGCTTATAATGACATTTGGTCCCTTCAACACATAACTCAAGAAGAGTGTTCAGTCTAATTGTTATCTTGTATCTCTGTGAGCCGTAAGTGATATAAGAACAGAAAGTACTGAAAATGCTCAGGTCTGGCAGCATATGTGAAGAGAGAAACAGAGTTAATGTTTTCAGTTAAATATGACTTCAGAATTGGATAGTTATTCTCTGATCTATGAAATACATGTGAGGTTGCATCTTATTCAGTTGTTTAGATTAATATGGGTTAACATAAGATAGAGACAACAATGGAGTTCTTTAATACAACTTTTAAGTATATCAGTTACTGGCAAAATCTAATTTGAAATGTCGCTATCTTGTTTGGATTAAAGGTTGAATGAATGGTCATAAATGGTGTTTGAAAATTGGTGAATTTTCTGGTTTTAAGTGAAGGTGATGCTTGATATGATTGGAACCTACAGGTTATATCAGACAAATTTTTGTTTTGTTAAGGCATTAGTAATACTCGATACTTTAAAAATCTGTATTCATGAGAATCATACCTGTTTGAGGTACTATTATCTTGCATTTCATTGCAGCATAATTCACACCTGATTTCTTTTTTAGCAGTTTTATTTTTGATTTTGCCTTAATACTACCATAGTTTTAATGCTGAATTACTACCTTGATTGTGGACATGACAGTTTCTGAGAGTTAATTTTTTTGAGACGTTTTCAGCTCACAAATCTTGACTAACAAATAATACTTGAGTAGTAAAGTTCCCCAGTGATAGAAATGTTTTACTCTGTAACTACCAAAATAAACTATTAATTTCTTAATGTGTATTAAAATGTAAATACTACTTATTCTGGTCCTTTTTTCTGTCAGATCTAAATCAGGTGCATTGACAATAGATTTTACCTTTTCCATTTCTACATCAGCAACCCTAACTACTTATCTCACTGAGCATACTAATTGCTTCTGAATAATTAACATTAATATTAATAATTAACAAGACTCTGCACCCTATAAATGGAGGGGAAAAGCTTCATAATAATTACGATGAATTGCGTTCAACGGCATGTCAAGGATCAAAAAACAGTGTTACAAGCATTACTATTATACAGGGCGCCTCACTGCATGCTATTTTATCCTCTTCTATCTTTTCTCCCTTTTTTTAACACTGTCACATACTATTTTTAGTGCACTTTTAGAGGCTTTGGATTTGTGACATATACTATGGTTTCACTTAATCATTTAAAATGCAAAACATTAATTCCAACTGCTGTGCAGTAAGATTATATTTACATTCGTTTTGACATCTCCAACTTTTCCCACCTTGACTTTTTATATTGCAGATTTGTCAATTCAGTTGATGACTTCCCCACCTGTACTTTATGCTGTACTTGACTGTCCCCAAATTCTGTGTATCTACAATTTATCTCAAATTTGTCCTCAACTCTGATCTTCAAAGGATTTTTAAATTTTACACTATTTTATTACGCTCAAATCTTAGCTTGATTTGGGACCAATACTTGTTTTGTTCAGTTTGTTGACAAAGAGTAATATTGGAATAATAGGATTACATGGGATATACAGCACAGAAACAGACCATTCAGTCCAACCAGTCCATGCCGGTTTTTAATGCAGCACTTGAACCTCCTCCCATCTTTCCACACATAAATCTATCATAACTCACTGTTCCATTTTCCCTTTTATTCTGGTTTAGCTTCCCCTTGGATTCATTTATATTATTTGCTTCAAGGGGAGGTGATAGCATAGTGATATTGTTGCTGGACTAGTAATCCAGAGACTCTCGGTAATGCTCTGGGGAATCCCGCTGCGGCAGGTGATGGAATTTGAATTCAATAAAAAATCTGGAATTAAAAGTCTAATGATGACCATGAAACCATTGTTGATTGTTGTAAAAACCCACCTGGTTCACTAATGTCGTTTAGGGAAGGAAATCGACTGTCCTTACCTGGTCTGGCCTAAATGTGACTCCAGACCCACAGCAAAGTGGTTGACTCTTAAATGCCCTCTCGACAAGGGCAATTAGGGATGGGCAATAAATGCTGGCCTAGCCAGCGATGCCCACATCCCATGAATGAATAAAAAAACACTCCCAATGGTAGCAAGTTCCACTTTCTCACCACTCTAGGTAAAGAAGTTTCTTCTGAATTACCTATTGGATTTCCTGGTGTCTACCTTTTGTTCATGGCCTTTACTTATGCTCTTCCCCTGAAGAGGAAACATTCTCTCCACATCCACTCTGCCAAAATCTTTCATTTTTATAGACCTCCATTAGGTGACCCTTCAATCTTCCTTTTTCAAGAGAGAAGAGACTTTGTTTTTTTCAGCTTTGATGTTGGTCCAACTGGCAGTTGTTCATGTATGAGCTGGACATTGAGTCAGGAGCAGAATCAGTACTAATCATTCTAATTAATTGGACTAAATATGAAGGGTCAAATAATTCTTCTTTCACAGATTCTTCTATAATTCATAACAGTCTGCTTTTTGTGATGTGAGCTAGTGCCTGTTTTGGCTTTCTGTTTATTCGGGGAATGTGGGTGTTATTGGCAAAGCAAGCATTTTTGCCCCATCCGTAATTGCCCAGGAGAATGAGGTGGTGATGATCGACCTTTTTGAACCACTGCAGTGTCTGTGATGAAGGCGTATCCACAGTGCCATTAGTTAGTGTTCCAGGATTTTAACTCTGCAACAACAAAAGGTATGGTAATATATTTCCATGGTGTGTTTGACTTGGAGCTGGTGGTGTTTCCATGTGCCTACTGCCCTTCTTCTAGGCAGTGGAGGTTGTGGGTTTAGAGGGGGCTATGGAAGGAGCTTTGGTAATTTGCTGCAGCACATCTTGTAGATCGTGCTGTTTACAGCCATGGTGCGCTGGTGGAAGAGAGTGGGAATGTTTACGGTGGTGGATGGGGTGCTAATTAAGTGAGCTGCTATGTCCTTAATGGTGTCGAGCTTCTTGAGAATTGTTGGAGTTGCATTCATCCAGGCAAATGGAGAGTATCCCATCACACTTCTGATTTGTGCCATGTAGCTGGTAGAAAGGCTTTGGGATACAGGGAGGTGAATCACTTACTATTGCAGCTGCAGTATTTATGCGGCTGGTCCAGTTAAGTTTCTGATCAGTGGTGATTCCCCTGGATGTTGATGGTGAGGGATTCAGAGATGGTAAAGTTGTTAAATGTCAAGGGTAGTGGTTAGAAACTCTCATGTTGGAGATGGTCATTACTCAGTACTTGTGTGATGTGAATGTCACTTGTTACTTAGCAGCTCAAGCCTGAATTTTGTCCAGGTCTTGCTGCACGCGGACATGATCTGCTTTGTGTTCTGTTGCAGATAGAATTGAATGTTGTATCAATAATCAGCAAACATCCCCCCTTCTGACCTTGTGATGAAGGGATAGTTATCGATAAAGCAGCTGAAGATGGTTGGAACACTGCCCTTAGGAACTCCTGCCATGCTTCCTGGAGCCAGAGATAATTGGCCTTTAACCACTATAAACATAGAAATGTAGAAAGGTTTACCGCACAGGAGGAGACCATCTGGCTTATCTTGTCCATACCTTCTAAAAATGCGAGGTGGCCGAATCCCATCATGCAGCCCATGGTCCATATCCCTGTAGGTTATGGCACCTCAAGTGCTATCCAAGCGTTTTTTAAATGGGATTAGGGTTTCTGCCTCTACCACCATTTCAGGCAGAGAGTTCCAGAGCCCTATCACCCAATGGATGAAAAAAATTGCTTCTCAATTCCCTTTCTAATCCTTCTACCAATTACTTTAAATGTATAAAACAAAAACAGAATTACCTGGAAAAACTCAGCAGGTCTGGCAGCATCGGCGGAGAAGAAAAGAGTTGACGTTTCGAGTCCTCATGACCCTTCGACAGTTCTGTCGAAGGGTCATGAGGACTCGAAACGTCAACTCTTTTCTTCTCCGCCGATGCTGCCAGACCTGCTGAGTTTTTCCAGGTAATTCTGTTTTTGTTTTGGATTTCCAGTATCCGCAGTTTTTTTGTTTTTTACTTTAAATGTATGTTCCCTGGTTATTGATCTCTCTGCTAACAGAAATAGACCCTTAGTATCCACTTTATCTAGGCCCTTTGATTTTTTTTATGCTGGGTATGATTCGAGACAGTGGAGAGTTTCCTCCCTGATTTCCATTGACCTCTAATTTGCTAGGGCACTTTTGTGCTGCAGTTGGTCAAATTCTGCCTTGTTGTCAAGGCCAGTCACTTTCACCTTTTGTTCCTGTTTAAGCCAAGGCTGGACTAGGGTCTGGATCAAGTGACCCTGGCAGAGTCCCAGCTGGGTTTCTGTGAGCAGGTTATTTAAAAAAAGAAAGACTCACATTTATATAGTACTTTCAGGACCAACGGACCATCGGACGTCCAAAAGAGCTTTACAAGCAATGAAGTATTTTTGAAATGTAGTCACTGTTGTCGTGTAGGAAATGCAGCAACCAATTTATGCACAGCAAGCTCCCATGAGCAACAATGTTATAATGACCCAATAACTTGTTTTTGCGATGTTGATTAATAAATATTGGCCAGCTAATTCCCATGTTGTTCTCTGAAATGTTGCCATGGGTACTTTTATATAAATATGAGAGAGCAGCCAGGACTCAGTTTAACACCTCAACTGAAAAACGGCATTTCCACCAACTCCGCACTTCCTCAATTCTGCACTGGAATGTCAGCCTTGATTTTTGTGCTAAGTCCTGGTGTGGGACTTGAACTTACAATTTTCTGACTCAGGCAAGTGTGCTAAAAACTGAGCCATGACTGCACCTAAATACAGCAAAGGCTACGAATCCAGACAACATCAATCTAGTGCTAAAGACTGACACTCTGGATCCAACTGTGCTCCTAGCCTAGCTGTTGCAGTACAGCTACAACAGTGGCATCTACCCAAAATGGGAAATTACCCGGGATGTCATCGAGGTCTACAACACAGAAAAAGACCCATCGAGTCTGCGCCGTTCAAACAAGGACCTAACTATTCTAACCCCATTTTCCAGCACTAGGCCCATAGACTTGTATGCCATGGCATCCCAAGTGTACATCCAAATACTACTAAAACGTTATGAGGGTTTCTGCCTCTACCATCCTTTCAGGCAGTGAGTTCCAGATTCCCACCATCCTCTGAGTGAAAAAATTCTTCCTCATAACCTCTCTAAACCTCCTGCCCCTTACCTTAAATCTATGCCCCCTGGTTATTGATCCCTCCACCAAGGGGAAAAGTTCCTTTCTGTCTACCCTATTTATCTCCCCTCATAATTGTATACACCTCAATCATGTCCCCCCTCAATCTCCTCTGCTCCAGAGAAAATAACCCCAGTCTACCTAATCTCTCCTCATAACCAGAACTCTCCAGCCCAGGCAACATCCTGGTAAATCTACTCTGCACTCTCTCTAGTGTAATCACATCCTTCCTATAATGCGGATTCCAGAACTGCACGCAATACTCTAGCTGTGGCCTAACCAATGTTTTATACAGTACCAGCATAATCTCCCTGCTCTTATATTCTATGCCTTGGCTAATAAAGGCAAGAATCCCATATGCCTTCTTAACCACCTTATCTACCTGTCCCACTACCTTAAGGGACTGGTGGACACCAAGGTCCCTCTGATCCTCGGTACTTCCCAGGGTCCTACTATTCATCGTGTATTCCCGTGCCTTGTTTGTCCTGCCCAAGTGCATCACCTCACACTTATCCGGATTAAATTCCATTTGCCACTGATCAGCCCATCTATATCCTCCTGTAATCTAAGGCTCCTCTCTATTTATCACCCCACCAATTTTCGTGTCACATGCGAACTTACTGATCAGCCCTCCTACATTCAAGCCTAAATCGTTTATATATACCACAAACAGCAAGGGACCCAACACCGATCCCCGTGGAACCCCACTGGACACAGACATCCAGTCACAAAAACACCTTTCAACCATCACTTTCTGCTTCCTGCCACTCAGCCAATTCTGGATCCAATTAGCCAAAAGCCCATGGGCTCTTAACTGGTTATCAGCCTTCTAATGAGGGACCTTATTAAAACAAAAACAGAATTACCTGGAAAAACGCAGCAGGTCTGGCAGCATCGGCGGAGAAGAAAAGAGTTGACGTTTCGAGTCCTCATGACCCTTCGACAGAACTTGAGTTCAAGTCCAGGAAAGAGCTGAAATATAAGCTGGTTTAAGGTGTGTGTGTGGGGGGCGGAGAGATAGAGAGACAGAGAGGTGGAGGGGGTTGGTGTGGTTGTAGGGACAAACAAGCAGTGATAGAAGCAGATCATCAAAAGATGTCAACGACAATAGTACAATAGAACACATAGGTGTTAAAGTTAAAGTTGGTGATATTATCTAAACGAATGTGCTAATTAAGAATGGATGGTAGGGCACTCAAGGTATAGCTCTAGTGGGTTTTTTTTTATATAATGGAAATAGGTGGGAAAAGGAAAATCTTTATAATTTATTGGGAAAAAAAAAGAAGGGGGAAACAGAAAGGGGGTGGGGATGGGGGAGGGAGCTCACGACCTAAAGTTGTTGAATTCAATATTCAGTCCGGAAGGCTGTAAAGTCCCTAGTCGGAAGATGAGGTGTTGTTCCTCCAGTTTGCGTTGGGCTTCACTGGAACAATGCAGCTGGCCAAGGACAGACATGTGGGCAAGAGAGCAGGGTGGAGTGTTAAAATGGCAAGCGACAGGGAGGTTTGGGTCATTCTTGTGGACAGACCGCAGGTGTTCTGCAAAGCGGTCGCCCAGTTTACGTTCGGTCTCTCCAATGTAGAGGAGACCACATTGGGAGCAACGAATGCAGTAGACTAAGTTGGGGGAAATGCAAGTGAAATGCTGCTTCACTTGAAAGGAGTGTTTGGGTCCTTGGACGGTGAGGAGAGAGGAAGTGAAGGGGCAGGTGTTGCATCTTTTGCGTGGGCATGGGGTTGTGCCATAGGAGGGGGTTGAGGAGTAGGGGGTGATGGAGGAGTGGACCAGGGTGTCCCGGAGGGAGCGATCCCTACGGAATGCCGATAAGGGGGGTGAAGGGAAGATGTGTTTGGTAGTGGCATCATGCTGGAGTTGGCGGAAATGGCGGAGGATGATCCTTTGAATGCGGAGGCTGGTGGGGTGATAAGTGAGGACAAGGGGGACCCTATCATGTTTCTGGGAGGGAGGAGAAGGAGTGAGGGCGGATGCGCGGGAGATGGGCCGGACACGGTTGAGGGCCCTGTCAACGACCGTGGGTGGAAAACCTCGGTTAAGGAAGAAGGAGGACATGTCAGAGGAACTGTTTTTGAATGTAGCATCATCGGAACAGATGCGACGGAGGCGAAGGAACTGAGAGAATGGGATGGAGTCCTTACAGGAAGTGGGGTGTGAGGAGCTGTAGTCGAGATAGCTGTGGGAGTCGGTGGGTTTGTAATGGATATTGGTGGACAGTCTATCACCAGAGATCCACCTGGACCCCTCCCTCTGGATTCTTACCTTCTCTCGATCTTTTCATTGAGAACTGTTGGCGCGACATTAGTCGTCTCAATTTCTCTGCTCCTCTCACCCATTCTAACCTGTCTCTCTCTGAACTTACTGCACTCCATTCTCTCAGGTCCAACCCTGACATTGTCATCAAACCCGCTGACAAGGGTGGTGCTGTTGTTGTCTGGCGCACTGACCTCTACCACGCGGAGGCTGAGCGTCAACTCGCAGACACTTCCTCCTACCTCTCCCTGGACCATGACCCCACCACTGAACATCAAGCCACTGTTTCCAGGACTGTCACTGACCTCATCTCCTCTGGGGATCTCCCTCCCACAGCTTCCAACCTGATAGTCGCCCAACCTCGGACGGCCCGCTTCTATCTCCTACCCAAAATCCACAAACAGAACTGCCCCGGTAGACCGATCGTCTCAGCTTGCTCCTGCCCCACAGAACTCATTTCTCGTTATCTTGACTCCCTTCTCTCTCCCCTTGTCCAGTCCCTTCCCACCTACATCCGTGATTCCTCTGACACCTTACGTCACATCAACAATTTCCAGTTCCCTGGCCCCTACCGCTTCCTCTTCACCATGGACGTCCAATCCCTCTACACTTCCATCCCCCACCAGGATGGTCTGAGGGCCCTTAGCTTCTTCCTCGAACAGAGGCCCGAACAATCCCCATCTACCACTACTCTCCTCCGTCTGGCTGAACTTGTTCTCACGCTGAACAATTTCTCCTTCAACTCCTCTAACTTACTCCAAATAAAAGGTGTGGCTATGGGTACCCGCATGGGCCCCAGCTATGCCTGTCTCTTTATGGGGTATGTGGAACATTCCTTGTTGCAGTCCTACTCCGGCCCCCTTCCACAACTCTTTCTCCGGTACATCGATGATTATTTCGGTGCCGCTTCATGCTCTCGTCAGGACTTGGAAAAATTTATTAATTTTGCTTCCAATCTCCACCCCTCCATCATTTTCACGTGGTCCATCTCTGACACTTCCCTTCCTTGACCTCTCTGTCTCAATCTCTGGTGATAGACTGTCCACCAATATCCATTACAAACCCACCGACTCCCACAGCTATCTCGACTACAACTCCTCACACCCCACTTCCTGTAAGGACTCCATCCCATTCTCTCAGTTCCTTCGCCTCCGTCGCATCTGTTCCGATGATGCTACATTCAAAAACAGTTCCTCTGACATGTCCTCCTTCTTCCTTAACCGAGGTTTTCCACCCACGGTCGTTGACAGGGCCCTCAACCGTGTCCGGCCCATCTCCCGCGCATCCGCCCTCACTCCTTCTCCTCCCTCCCAGAAACATGATAGGGTCCCCCTTGTCCTCACTTATCACCCCACCAGCCTCCGCATTCAAAGGATCATCCTCCGCCATTTCCGCCAACTCCAGCATGATGCCACTACCAAACATATCTTCCCTTCACCCCCCTTATCGGCATTCCGTAGGGATCGCTCCCTCCGGGACACCCTGGTCCACTCCTCCATCACCCCCTACTCCTCAACCCCCTCCTATGGCACAACCCCATGCCCACGCAAAAGATGCAACACCTGCCCCTTCACTTCCTCTCTCCTCACCGTCCAAGGACCCAAACACTCCTTTCAAGTGAAGCAGCATTTCACTTGCATTTCCCCCAACTTAGTCTACTGCATTCGTTGCTCCCAATGTGGTCTCCTCTACATTGGAGAGACCAAACGTAAACTGGGCGACCGCTTTGCAGAACACCTGCGGTCTGTCCACAAGAATGACCCAAACCTCCCTGTCGCTTGCCATTTTAACACTCCACCCTGCTCTCTTGCCCACATGTCTGTCCTTGGCCTGCTGCATTGTTCCAGTGAAGCCCAACGCAAACTGGAGGAACAACACCTCATCTTCCGACTAGGGACTTTACAGCCTTCCGGACTGATTATTGAATTCAACAACTTTAGGTCGTGAGCTCCCTCCCCCATCCCCACCCCCTTTCTGTTTCCCCCTTCTTTTTTTTTCCCAATAAATTATAAAGATTTTCCTTTTCCCACCTATTTCCATTATATAAAAAAAAACCCACTAGAGCTATACCTTGAGTGCCCTACCATCCATTCTTAATTAGCACATTCGTTTAGATAATATCACCAACTTTAACTTTAACACCTATGTGTTCTATTGTACTATTGTTGTTGACATCTTTTGATGATCTGCTTCTATCACTGCTTGTTTGTCCCTACAACCACACCAACCCCCTCCACCTCTCTGTCTCTCCGCCCCCCACACACACACCTTAAACCAGCTTATATTTCAGCTCTTTCCTGGACTCGAACTCAAGTTCTGTCGAAGGGTCATGAGGACTCGAAACGTCAACTCTTTTCTTCTCCGCCGATGCTGCCAGACCTGCTGAGTTTTTCCAGGTAATTCTGTTTTTGTTTTGGATTTCCAGCATCCGCAGTTTTTTTGTTTTTATATTTTTTGACCTTATTAAAACCCTTGCTAAGAGTTCAAATCTCACAATGGTAAACTATGAAACAATGTAACTTCATCTGAATAGGAACAGATGGAAACGTGTTTGTACTCGAAAGAGTTATATGCAAAAGGCTGCAAGCTTAAAACCCTTGCTGAAGTCCAAGTAGACTACGTCAAATGCATTGCCCCCATCTACACACCTGTTCACCACTTCAAAAAATTCAATCAAATTGGTCAGACATGACCTCCCCTTAACAAAACCATGCTGACTGTCCTTGATTAATTCCTGCCTCTCCAAGTGTAGATTAATTCTGTCCCTCAGAATTGCTCCCAATAGTTTCTCCATCACTGAGGTTAGATTGACTGGCATGTAGTTCCCTGGTTTATCCCTTCCTCCCTTCTTGAATAATGGTACCACATTGGCTTGTCCTCCAGTCCTCTGGCACCTCCCCTCTGGCCAGAGAGGTATTGAAAATTATTGCCAGCGCCCCTGCTATCTCCTCCCTTGCCTCACTCAACAGCCTGGGATACATTTCATCCGGGCCTGGAGATTTATCTACTTTTAAGCCTGCCAGCACACCGAATCTCCTCCCTTTCTATTCTAATTTCCTTAATTATATTACAGTCCTTCTGCCTGATTTCCATGCCCACGTCGTCCCTCTCACTTGTGAACACTGACACAAAGTATTCATTTAGAACCCTATCTATGTCTTCTGGCTCCACACACACAGATTACCACTATGGTCCTTAATGAGTCCTACTCTTTCCCTAGTTATCCTCTTACTCTTAATGTACTAACATTTAAAATAATTTTGGATTTTCCTTTATTTTACCTGGCACTGTTTTTTCATGCCCCTTTTTTGCTCTCCTAATTTCCTTTTTAAGTTCCTCCCTCCACATTCTATACTTCTTTCAGGCTTCCGCTGTTTTGAGCCCTCGGTATCTGCCATAGGTTTCCCTTTTTCTCTTCATCCAATCCTGTATATTCCTCGACATCCAGGGTTCCCTGGATTTGTTGGTCCCACCCTTTATTTTTACGGGAATATGTTGGCCCTGTACTCTCCTTTTTTCCATCTTGAATGAGTCCCACTTATTAAAATTGGCCTTCCCCCAGTTTAGAACTCTGATTTCTGGCCCAACCTTGCCTTTTTCCATAACAACCTTGAATCTAATGGAGTTATGATCACTAACTGCAAAATGCTCCCCCGCTGATACCCCTGCCACTTGCCTGGCTTCATTCCCTAAAATTAAGCCCAGGACCTTCTACGTACTGGCATAAGAAGCTCTCCTGGAACGCTTTTCAAGAATTCTGCTCCCTCTAAACCTATCACACTATGACTAACCCAGTTAATGTTGGGGAAGTTCAAATCCTACACTATTACTACCCTATTATTTTTACACTTCTCTGAAATTTGCCTCCATATCTGCTGTTCTATTTCTCTCTGACTGTTTGGGGGGCCTATAGCACATGCCCAGCAATGTGATTGCTCCTTTTTTGTTTTTCAGTTCTACCCATATGGCTTCATTTGAGGAGCCTTCTAAGATGTTATCCCTCCTTACTGCTGTAATTGATTCCTTGATCAATATTGCGATACTCCCTCTTTTACCTCCTTCCTTGTCTCTCCTGAAGAAGACCCCATACCCTGGAATATTGAGCTGCCAGTCCTGCCCCTCTCAACCATATCTCTTTGACAGCAATGACATTATACTTCCATGTATTAATTTGTGTCTTCAACTCATTTGCCTTATTCGTCAAACTCCTTGCATTAAAATAAGTACCATCCAACCTTGCCAAACTTCCTTGTGCCTTAACTGGCCTATAATTTCTGTGCCTTCCAGACTCACTTGCTCTCTCTCCTAATTTTGGCTGTGCATCTCCCCCTGCTGAGCCTCCTCTCAGGATCCCATACCCCTACCAACTTAGTTTAAACCCTCCCCAGCAGCACTAGCAAACCTCCCTGCGAGGATGTTGGTCCCAATCCGGTTCAGGTGCAACTCATCCGCCTTGTACAGGTCCCATTGTCCCAGAAATGGTCCCAATGTCCCAGAAATCTAAAGCCCTCCCTCCTGCAACATCTCTCCAGCCACTCATTCATCTGGACTCACCCCCTATTTCTATACTCACTAGTGCGTGGCACCGGAAGTAATCCAGAGATTACTACCTTTGAGGTCCTGTTTTTTAATCTGCTTCCTAGCTCCCTCAATTCTGCTTGCAGGACCTCATCCCTCTTTCTACCCATGTCGTTGGTACCAATATGTACCACAGTCTCTGTCTGTTTGCCCTCCCTTTAGAATGCCCTGCAGCTGTTCAGTGACATCCTGGCACCAGGGAGACAACATACCATCCTGGAGTCACATCTATGGCCGTGACTCAACAAACAAACGCTTGTCTGTTTGTTCCCTTACTATTGAGTCTCCTACCAATAATGCTCTTCCCCTCTTTTTCCTCCCCCATTGTGCAGCTGAGCCACTCACAGTGCTATGAGCGTGGCTGCACTCCCCAGAGGAACCGTCACTCTCACTGCTTTCCAACACAGAAAAATGGTTGTCGAGCGAGATGCACCCTGGGGATTTCCTGACTACCTGCCTGACACATTTCTTCTGACTGATGGTCACCCATTCCCCCTCTGTCTGCACTTCCGTAAGCTGTGGAGTGACCACGTCCAAAAACGCGCTGTCCACGAAACTCTTAACCTCGCGAATGCACCTCAGTGCCTCCAGCTGGTGGCACTTCCTGCACACGTGGTCGGTCAGAGTGCAAGGAGTGTCTAGGACTTCCCACATGTTGCAGGCGAGACATAACATGGGACTGAGTTGGAAAACAAAACCTTTACTTTAAGTTAAATACAGTTTTTAAAAAAAGTTAAATTATTTATGTACTTTAAGTAAAAACTAGAACTCTTACCTTTCCTTAGCTTGATCTGTTTTAAACTGGAGAAAAACACTCACCCACTACTCACCAATCAGCTCTCACCTTTATGCTGACGTCACTTTTTGAAGTTTCCCCACACACACTGGCTCTGACTTCTCCACCGCTCTCTCGCGCTGTCTTGTGACGTCACTCTTGTTATTTTCAACAAGAACTGACAGCAGGACACTCTTCCTGTTCACAAAAAGCAGGACATATCCAATCCAGCCAATTACCATCCCATCAATCTATTCTCAATCACAGGCAAACTGATGGAAGGTATTGTCAACAATGCTATCAAGTGACACATACGCACCAATGTGTCCTGTGAGTCACAAGGTTCGGGTTCAAGTCCCACTCCAGGGCTTTAGCACAAAAATCAAGGTCTGATAACCCAGTGTTGTCCTGAAGGAGTACTTCACTGTCAGAGGTGCCGCCTTTCAGATGAGGCCTTACAGTTACACCATCTGCCTCCTTGGGTGCTATATAAAAGGCAAGTCTTTTTTTTACCCATTGCTCTCAGTCATTTCTTGATGTCACATGGAATGAATTAAATTGGCTGAAGACTGGCATCAGTGCTGAAAGAGATCCCAGGAGGAGGCCAAGATGGATTATCCACTCGGCACTTCTGGCTGAAGATGATTGCAAACACTTGCCTTTTCCACCCACCTGCTGAACTTTGTCATGATTGACGATGGGGATATTCATGGAAAGACCTCTTCCTGTTAGTTGTTTCATTGTCTACCATCATTCGTGAATTGATGTGGTTGAGCTGCAAAGCTTTGATCTGGTTTGTTGGAAGTGGGATTGCTTAGTTAGTCTATATAGTCAATCCCTTTTAGAACTGTGGTAGTGCCGCACGACACAAAGGAGTATGTTCTCCTTGTGAAGGCAGGAATTCGTCAACAGCAAAGAATTTTACGGTAGTCACTTGTACCGCTGCCATCATGGACAGATACATCTGCAACAGGTAGATTGGTGAGAATGAAGGCAAGTTGGGATTTCCCTTGTGTTGTTTCTCTCACTTCCTGCTGCAGACCCAGTCTGGTACCTATTGTCCTTCAGGACTTGGCCTGCTTAGGCAGTAGTAGTGCTACCAAGCTATGTTTGGTAATGGACATTGAAGTCTCCGCCCAAGGTGCATTCTGTGCCCTTGCTACCTTTAATGCATCTTCAAAGTCGTGCACAACATGAGAACGCTCAGATTTGTTAGCAGAAGAAGGGCAGTAAGTGGTAATGAACAGAAAGTGTTCTTGCCTATGTTTGATTGCCATGAGATTTTGAGGTCCGGACTCAGTGTTGAGGATTCCAAAGGCTTAATGGCTGTGTACTACAGTGCCACTCTCTCTAGCAGGTCTGTCCTGCTGGTGGGACAGACTGTACCCAGGAATGGTGATGAACGAATCCGGAACATTGTCTAAAAGGTATAATTCTGTGAATGACTATGTCACGCTGCGGCTTGACTAGCCTTTGGGACAATTCTCCACATTTTGATGGAAGTCTCCAGATGTCAGTGAGGATTTTACAAGCCGTGAGCCTTTGTTACAAGGATGAGAAATTTATGCCATTTGGTGAATTTCCAACTTTTCAAGAATGGAATTCTTCCCTTGGAAATGATTTTCCGATCTCCGTCTTTCTGTACCTCAATCTTGTGCTTTTGACCAATCCCTGAAGTACGGGCAGCCCAGGCACAATTCGTGAACTCCAGAGTGAGAATAGACCAGAAAACAATCGCAGCTCACGCCCAGACCTGACTCCCAACTGTCGCTATTCAACATTGTGCCAGCTTGGACATGGCTGCCATCACTTATCCCACCGGGAGGGCATGCTTTGCTGCTGGCTGCTTGGTGGAGCTGCAGACTCCGGCAAGTGTGGTGGATGGTGGGGAGGGAGGAGAGAGCAGCTGACCATACAATAGCTGACCTCTTGTTGTAGTTAATTGCAGCTGTTTTTCAGTCACAATGCCCTGGACATCAAGGGGCGCGGCTGAGTATTGCTGTAAAGCTGTTGGAAAGGCCAGGCTGCCAAGTGAGTGGGAAGGGAGGAGGGTTAGGGAAGAGGGGTGCTGAGTGGAGGCAACGGAGTTGGGAAGAAGGGCTGCTGAGTGAGTGGGGATGGAGGTTAGGAATAGAGGCTGCTGAGTGAGTGGGGGAGGGCTTTGGGAAGAGGGACCGGTGTGGGTCGGGGTGAAGGGTGGTTGGGATGAGCGACAGCTGATGAGTTGGGGGGGGCAGGAGTTTGGATTGAGGGGTTGATGTTTGTGTGTGGGGGAGGGTGATTGGAAAGAGGGGCTGATTATAATGTGTGTGTTGGGGGTTGGGTGGGGGTAGAGTGGCTTCATTGAGTGTTCTGTCACTAGGAAATATAGAGAGCTTGGCTGAAACCTTCAAGGGTATATAAAATAATGTTTTTACAAAGTACTTCAAAAAACAGACTTTCATTTTTATATGATGTATTATATTTTGAACTTTAATATGCAAACTTTACAAACTGAATGTTATGCTGCTGCTTAATTGTTTTTGCTGGCATCTGGGGTTACCTTAATTTTGAAGAGTTTTTATTTTCGTTCATTGGATGTGGGCTTCACTGGCAAGGCTGTTATTTGTTGCCTATCCCTAACTGCCCTTGAGAAGGTTGTTGTGAGTATAAATGGGGTCACGCTGGAAAATAGTTTACGAAGCACTGCAGTAGTCCTTTGCTTCGCTTCTCATGTACGTAATCTAGTGACAGTGGCAGGTAGCCAAGTGAGGCTCTTAAGGCAGTAGAGCCCTCTTTTTTGATTTTGCAGATTTTACATGCAGAGGAAATGACTTCATAGTGGGAGGTCGGAAGCTCAGCAATAGCAAATGAAAAGACTGCCGTATTTCCATATTGCAGCTTTGCCATTGAGTTCTTAAATAGCGGAAACAGATGTCTCTGATGTCTGTATGCATATTATTTTATAGCCGCTCCACACACATGAATGGCAGCTGCGATGCCTTCCTGCCGCTCCATTGATTTAGCCATGCCGGCCTTCATTGTAAAGAGCTGCGATTATTGTGCTCTCGCCTTGGGAACTCATTCATCTTCACTAATTAGATCGCAGTGTGGAGACATCCTGTTAATTGGCTGCTTCCTGTAAAATTAGGCCATCGGACAAACATCTGAAGTGTAAAACAAAAACAGAATTACCTGGAAAAACTCAGCAGGTCTGGCAGCATCGGCGGAGAAGAGCAAAGTTGACGTTTCGAGTCCTCATGACCCTTCAACAGTTCTGTGTTGAAGGGTCATGAGGACTCGAAACGTCAACTTTGCTCTTCTCCGCCGATGCTGCCAGACCTGCTGAGTTTTTCCAGGTAATTCTGTTTTTGTTTTGGATTTCCAGCATCCGCAGTTTTTTGTTTTTATATCTGAAGTGTAAATGTGTGGGGTTGAGAACCAAAAATGATTCCCATTCAGCCCCAATGTATTTTCCATGGACAAGTACAAAAGTGTCAGTGGACCTTCGAAAAATTATTGATTCACTTGTAACTACTTTGATTTTTTTCCTTTTCCAAAGATATTGAGGCACAGATCAGAGAAATCCAGAACAAGAAGGCAGCTCTTGTTGTAGAAGGTGATGCCGATGGAGTTGGTCTTGATTCAACTGGTTACTATGATCAGGAGATCTATGGTGGAAGTGACAGCAGATTTGCAGGATATATGACATCAATTCCTGCAAATGAACAAGAAGAGGTGAATAACTTTGCTTAAAATACCTATATTCAGTTACAATCTATTGTATTAACATTGTTGTTCAATCACAATTCGTTTCCAGACCTTTTTTAAATTGTATTCACTGAAATAATTTACTAGTTGAAGTGCTATTTATGAAAATTGGAAACAGATAGTGTGAGGCATGCCATCTTAATTGATATCCTGAAATTTTAATTTTTTCCAGAAAAAACAGAAAATAGTCTTCTAATTATTTGATGGTCTGATGGACCACTTGGAGTGATTTTTTCACTCTTTGGTTTACTGTCAAGCTTGAATTGGGACATACTATATGGGTTAATGTTTAATGGAATTTAACAAAAAGGTATTTGGGCACCTTCGGTTTGTTTGCTTTGCTGAATGATAGACCGTGATCAAATGACAAAGTGGGACTGTATCCTGACCTGATAGTAGGAAATGGTGAAGAATAGTAATTTTATTCAGCCCATGTTTTAAATACAATTTTAAATAGTTATCATAGCTGTTCTCCAGAACAATCCAAAATAAAACCCACTTTATTATTCTTCCTACCAACCTTTTATAACTATAACTTTGGCAGTATTTAAACTTTCTAAGATGTTTTGCAACCAACTTTGCAAGTATTTTGATCCTTGGCAGAATCCTGGATATTAGCAATATCTCTCAGATGAAGTTGACATTGTAGAGATATGATAACCAATTGTTCCTTGCACCCAATTGTGCAAAAGATTCTGTTTTTAAGGAGGAATAAGAGCAAAACAAAGCTAAACAAATGCTTTTTTGTTTAAAAGCTGAAGTAAAAGGAAAATGGATTCATCACCAGAAAAGGAGTATTTCACTTTATATTATATATGTTTGCTTTCATAGGATGATGATGACTATTCGTCTCCAAGTTTGCTTGGTCAGAAGAAGCCTGGCTATCATGCACCAGTGGCGTTACTGAATGATATACCACAGTCAAATGAACAGGTAGAATTGTGTTCCACTCAATTTTTTGTGATTATTGACCATTTCTTTAGTGCTAGACTGAGAAGCAAAAACTTCCTTTGCTTCCACTTGTTGGAAATTCTTTTCAATATTTAAATTCTGTGTAGATTGGCAGATATGCAAACCTGTCTACCATAAACCTGCAAATGGAATGGGCAATAGATGTCATTCTTTTTCAGCGATGCCCATAAAGAAAAAAAAGGTTTTGTTTTCATCTTTTTTGGAAGTTCAGCCTCTCATGATGAGAAAATTTCCATTCAGGCAAGATTGCTCAAATCATTTACAAATATATCGTTCTTTATAAAAACTGTTGGGACTATTCGCATTTTGGATACTTGGTTTCTTTATGAGCAGAATATTTCTATACAACCTTTGATATATTTTCCAGTAAATAAATGGGCTGTGAAAAATGGTAATTTGAGCCAGCATATTAGATAAAATTTAAGATTTTGTAAGTTTACTGCTTAATTTAGTTATTTACACCTGTTTTTACTTTGTGTATTTAGTATGATCCATTTGCTGAACATCGGCCGCAGCGAATTGCGGAACGGGAAGATGAGTACAAAGCACGTAGGAGACAGATGATTATTTCCCCCGAACGCCATGATCCGTTTGCAGATGGTAATTTTTTCAGATTGTGCTGCTCTTCAACGAGGGTGTATAACAGTTCAGCCCTTGAACTTTATTTACTATGCTTATTTTACAGTTTGAACTATTTAAAGCATCTTATTTTGAGAACTTGTTAAAATTAGATTAAATTATTAAAGACACTTCAAATCTTGCATATCAGTACACAAATGCATGCAGGTATGCAACATGTGAAGGGTTACTTTTACCTGTGTTTTGTTGTCTACACAGCAGGCTGTTGAATCAGTGTAATTGAAAAGTTAAGTACTTAAAATGTGTTCGGGAGTGTATGCCCATTGCCTTCCACATTAAATTCATGAGACTTTCTTTTGTCTTAAAGGAGACTTGTTGGCTAAATTTTTTGTTCTTTTATGGAGTGAAAGATTGCTCATGGGGACTAGTGATAAGTTATTTTTTTCTGGAAGAATATAACATTTGTAAACCATACAAGAACAGCACTTTCAGCCCTGGTCTTTTGTGGAAGGCTGTGGTACATGTACAAAAATAATTACCTGAAAGATTAACTTTGAAACAAAAGGCCTTTCCAAATATATACTGAGGTTTGCTGGCCCACCAAACAAGCCATCTCCCATGGAACACCTTGCAAATGGAAATTATTAAATTGCTTTTACCCTGCCCCGTTCATTCGGTCTACCAGTACTGATGAGATCAATTTCATACGGGTTCTTATATTCAATCTAGATGGACATCATCTTGTAGCATCTTCTAATCAGTTTTCAGTTTAATTATTTGTGAACCATGATTCAGCCAATCATTCTGAACAGTTGTCTCAAATCCAACTACAGATATTAAAAATCTCAAATTTGAGACTGGTCTGCAGTTGTGAAACTGGTTTAGGTGCATTGCTATCAAAAAAAGTTATTTTGGACACTTTTAATAATGCGGCACAACTTACTGCTAGAAAGCTGTGTAGTCCAGACATTAAATAATTAATTGTGCGCAGCTGTGTTTGAAAACTTTTCTGTAAAAAAAAATCTTAAATTAACTAGGTTGAATTTTTCAGAAAGCTTTCAATTGATGCATTGTGGTACAAGCTGCACACTTATGAATTGGCTTGCACATTCATCCATTACAGTAGTTGACAGAGTAACATTTCAATTTTAACAATCAGAATTTAATGCAAACTGTTAAATTGAAAGCTGCAAAATCTCTCTTTTGGACAAATTATTCAAAATTTTGATTTTCCCCTCTACTCCTTTACAGTTAACTAAAATGATTGGGCTTTTGTTTATTTTAAGTGGCAGTTTCCTCTAGAAAATGTTGCAAAGCATGGATTGTTGCAGAACTTTTTGAAGTATATCAATCCTTTGCTTCTGAGTGATATTCTCTTGATGAAAATAACACTTGAGTTTCCCCAATAATCTAGCACCTTCACCATGTAAGACATATAGATCAGGAGATACATTTCCAACCTTTTCCATGTTAGCTGGAGCCAGACTTGGACTCCTGACATTGGCCTCTGCTCCTGGGCTAGGGAGAATGAAGAAGTCAGTTATTACTCGTGCTTCTCAAAGCTATTCACTGACCTCACTGAAAAGCCCACATAGTTGAACATCGGATGATAACAGGATTGGCCTTTTTGCCACCTCCCACCTGTCCTTCCCTTCAGATCAACAGTAGACCTACGCATAATGAGTGGCCACCTGAGTGTGGTACAGCAGGGTATGCCTGTGGAACCATTCTTCTCCAAGAGTCTGTGGGTTTCCATAAAAAATAGAGAAAGAATGTTTGGAAACGGGAGAATCTGGCTGTTCCACAAGACCATAAGATGTAGGAGCAGAAGTAGGCCATTCAGCCCATCGACTCTGCTCCGCCATTCAGTGAGATCATGACTGATCTGATAATCCTCAACTGCACTTTCCTGCCTTTTCTCCATAACCTTTGATTCCCATACTGACTAAAAATCTGTCTCTCTCAGCCTTGAATATACTTAACAATCCAGCCTCTACAGCTCTGTGGTAAAGAATTCCACAGATTCGTTACCCTCTGAGTGAAGAAATTCCTCCTCATCTTTGTCTTAAATGGGTGACACCTTACTCTGAGATTATGCCCTCTGGTCCTAGGCTCTCCCACAAGGGGAAACAACCTCTCAGCGCCTAATTCCAGTTCTTGGTAAAGACAGATTTCCTTAAGTTCCTTTCTTTATCACAAATCTAGGTTGGAGCTTGTCATCCTCTGAATTAATTTGGAGTGGCCTTTTAGAAACTATTTTTAATGGTAGTTAGTTAGATGCTAGTCATGTGGTTGCTGCTGGGAGGCATAGTGGGCCAGATGGAAGTTTTGTTTTTTTCAGGTGATTGAGTTTACATTTAACAGTGAGACAGGAAGTATTGCTCTATGTAGTACATTTTCAGTTTAACTAGTGATGCAGGTTTAATTGAGAGAGGTATCAGACCTACAGTATGTATGTTTTATCAGGGATAGAATCTGACATTTTTGTAACTGTAATTGCTCTAAATATGTTTGCCGGAATTCCACGGGCCCATACTAACTGTCCTTAATTTCTTTCCTACAGCAGTACTGCTATGACAGTCCTGTCTGCATTCTTAAGGGTGCAGTGCAACAGATCGTGTGTAGGTTATGCTGAAAAAGTAAACCAAAAGGAAATCCAATGAAAATGGCAGTATGCCAGTGTAGCATGTTTTTAGACAAACCCCAACAGCATAATCCCAAATAAAAGTATCCTGTTGAAGTAACTTTTTATGCTTAAATAGTTGCATTTACAATTATTTTTTTAATATGGTTAATATTAAACAGGTAAAATTTGTTTTCTCCTAAGAAGTTTGTTAGTACACATATTGAGTGAGATTTTAAAAACTAACACAAGGTGTGATGTTTTGAATTTTAAAACCCTTTCCAAAGTGTTACTAATGGTAAAGAGATAATTTTCTAGGCTTCTGTTCTGCTGCTTGAAGTCAGAACTGCTGATGGACACACAGGCCCGCCAGTGTACGTATTCCGGAACATCAACGAAGGAAAACCAACAATAGTGGACACTTAAATGTGTTTTGATGTCTTGCGTATGATTTGCTTATAACTGCACTTAGGCATTTATTTTTAGATTGTTGTAATTATTACTGTTTGTATTCAAGCAGGTTAAATTGACCATCAGGTTGCTTCTCTGTAAGTTGCTGTGATTTGAACAAATATAAAAATTGAGAAGTCAGCAATTTTAAACTTAAAAGTTGAACCAAAATAAACTGTAGATTGTTAATGCAAAAATATCACAACTAGATAAAATGAAATTGACTTTTCTCTTATGTTTGCACTAATTGTTTTCTGGTCTATTCTCACTATTTTTGTCCCTCAGGTGGAAAGACACCAGATCCTAAGGTCCATGCCAGAACTTACATGGATGTTATGCGAGAACAGCATTTAACAAAGGAAGAGGTAATGCACTTTCTTGGGTTGAAATGTTAGTTTTGCATATGTGTAGCACCTCATCTATCCATGTAAAATGGTAGCAACTTGGTTTTATGTTAAACTTTGGTTGATCTTTGTGTTTGTTTATTTCAGCGGGAAATAAGGCAACAGCTAGCTGAGAAAGCTAAAGCTGGAGATCTTAAGGCAGTCAATGGATCAGCTCAGCAGCCTGCTAAACGCAAGCGTCGGTGGGATCAGACAGCAGATCAAACTCCTAGTGCCACACCCAAGAAAGTATCCAGCTGGGACCAAGCAGAGGTGAGAGGGAGGGCTAACCTTCCCCCTAACATAAAAGCAAAATACTGCAGATGCTGGAAATTTGAATTAAAGCAGAAAATGATGAAAATATTCAGCAGCATCTGTGGAGAAAGAAACAGAGTTAATGTCTCAGTTTGCTAACCTTTCATCAGAATTCTGGCCTGAAACATTATTTCTCTTTCCATAGATGCTGTTGGGTATTTCTGTTTTAGTTTTTTCCTCTTCGCCTTTCTCCTCTTAAGTGATTCCACAAGTGTTGACAGTCCTTATTCATGTGAGGGAGGTTTCGTCATATGTGAACCATGGCAGAGTATGCTGGTGGGTATTTGAATATTTGAAGGTCATAAAATTTGAGCCAGATTGTGTTGTCCTTGCGGAGGTTGCTGAATAGTGACCAGAGCCATAAAGCTAAGCTAACTTTTGTCCAGGCTTGATGCACTTACGTGCAGATTAACTAACTCAGAACGTATCAGAGATTGAAACTGACTTCCTCCCAGTTTTAATGCCTAATGTGCCAATGGGCGGCAAACTTATTCGCTAGCCAGTGGAAATGGTAAAAGAAGTTTTGTATGGTATACTCCTTTCATGCTTTATTAACATGATCTTTTAGGCTCAATAAGGTTTATTTGTAACCAGTACTTCTGTTTTCCCTCCCCAAATCATTTTGTAGTCTGAACCTTCTTTGATCCATCCATCCTTAGGTTGCAGCTACAGGGCCCAAGTGGGCAGGGCAGGGGGTGTAGCGAGTATTACTTGAACAGGAATGTAGTTACTTTATCTATTTATCCTTATTTTCTTTTGAAATACTCTTTAAAGATTTCTTTAATGGCGGATAGATTAATTTCTCCTCTCCTCTTAAAAACCCACCAGTTTGAGGCTGAACTTGGTGGACTATTTTCTCAGGTAATTAGACAATTTTAAGTATAAGTTTAAATTACTTCTTAAGTCGAATGCATTAATTACCGGAAAAAAATGTCAACAGTTGTTAGCTGGTTTCCTTTCAGTTTTCATTTATCAAATCAAGCCAAACTTTCTAATTGTTGAGCCAACCATTTAGCAAGCTGCGAGAGAATTACTGAAGCTTCATCACCCTCACCTCCAGTAGTTTTTGTACTTAGCGTTCATTTTTACCTACGGGAACTACAATGCTCTGTCAGGAGACCATGATTGATACAGCAGTGTTCCTCTTTGGTTCACAAACCAGGAGGGTGACCTGCTCTTTCGCTTTTTCACCTCCCAGCAACCTTCAGGTTACAAGTACCTTTGGAAACACCAATGTAAATCCCAGCGTAAATTGAGGCGCTGGTCAATTGATAATCCAATTGCTTCCATTTGATTGCTAAATCAACCTTTGGATGCTATACTTAGCTGCAGATTCAAATTCTTACACTGTAAAGCAAGCAATTTGTGAAGTTCCTATTTTTACGATCTGTGTTATTGCGCATTATCCAGTGAAAGTTTATTTGGCAATAGTTAATAAGTCCACATTGATAAATTTAACTTATTTACATATTTTCTTTTGTAGACTCCAGGCCATACTCCTGGACACACACCTGGACATACACCTGGACACACTCCAGGGCACACCCCTGGTCACACACCTGGAAACACTCCTTCTCAGAGCCGCTGGGATGAAACACCTGGTCGTTCAAAGGGTAGTGAGACTCCTGGCGCAACCCCCAGCTCCAGAATGTGGGAGCCCACTCCTAGTCACACACCAGCAGGGGCTGCTACACCAGGACGTGATACACCTGGGCATGCTACACCAGGTCATGGAGGCGCGACTTCCAGTGTGCGCAAAAACAGATGGGATGAAACTCCAAAAACAGATAGGGGTGAGATTAATTTTCTGTGAGCAAAATTGCATTTCTTCTCTAGTGATTCATGTTGAAGTAAATTATTAAGGAAAATATGGCTGTTCAAACTTCTCTGGAATATTTTTGTGCATATTAGTTTGAGATCATAAAGATTTCAAAACTCAACGCAATTACTTTAATTGAGTGTACTAACATATACTGATAGAAACGGAAATGATGGAATTAATACCATAATATGTCCTACTGTGAAAAGGCTAAATATTTTTTCGGTTATTAAGATGTAAAATTATCAAGCTGGTGGATTCCTTCTGGAAGTCAGCATATTGGGAAAGTCTCATGCATTCAGTTAATTAATTCAAAGCGTTTTTTTCTTTCCAGTTTGAGCTACTTGCATGTCTCCCAATTGCCTTGACTCCTTGTGGGGATATTACCACTGAACCTGATCCTACCAACTACTGCCATAGATACTAATGCATTTGAAACAGGGGCCATAGGTTAGAAATTAGTCATATGAAGTTACAATGAATTTTCTTTTCCCTAACCAGCGAAATTATTCCAATTAGAGCTCTGAACTTTTTTACAATTCAGATCAACCAATTCATGGTAGATTAGGGATCAAATCTGGGACTGTCTTTGTTGACCTTCAGAATGGTTGACCTACTCTTTGGATAACTTTGCCGAAGCATCAGACAACCAAAATGTTTGACTGCAACATAACTTATCTTTTTCAGCTTTTTCACCAAAGTCAGTTAGTCACTAGCTGTCACAAGGCTGATGATTCTTTTAAAAAATTGTGTTCAGAAATGTAAGCATATTTGGCCATTCAAAAACACATCTCTAAATGGCTTGTGAATTTGGTAGTTGTAAAATTCAGATGTTTAGATTTTCTATACTAAAAGAGATAGATGGAAACCAATTAAAAAGCAAAATACTGCAGATGCCAGAAATATAAAATAAAAACTCAAAATCCTGTAAATACTCAGCAGGTCAGGTGGTAGCTGTGGATACAGTAACAAGAGTTAATACTTAAGATTAATGAAAGGTCATCGACCGGAAACGTTTACTCTGTTTTTCCTTCCACAGTTGATGCCTGACCTGCTGAGTATTTCCAGCATTTTCTGGTTTTATTACATGAAAACCAGTTGTCTTTTCCACAACAACTGAATTATCCCAGTAAGTTTGGTGGTTTACTAGGACTTTACGGTAGTACAAAACTTGAGTATTGCTGAAAAAATACTTTATGAATTGATTTTCTTCAAATCAATTAAGTTGTCTTTTCCAAATAAGATGTTAATTTTGTCCAATATTTTGCTGAGAGTATCATCATGATATAGATTTGAGAAATAAATTGAATACGTATGTTATAGTCCCCAAAATTAAAGATCTAAAAGGACCAGAGCAGAAGCACAATAATATTGGAAGAATTAAAACTATAGCCGGAGAAACAGTTAAGTTAGTCTGACAAGAGAGCAGACAGAGTTGATCTTAGTAAGAGGGAATTTTCATAGTGGATGGGGGCTCTATTTCTCAAAGATTTGAATGAAAGAGAAACGTATAAAGCCCGCTTTGAGTAACATGAAAATGCCAAAACTTGAAAATGTGCAGTAAAATGTGATGTGCTAAAGTCTGTTCTTAATTGTTTCTCCAAACACTTTTTTTAAAAAGGAAGAAAATCCAATTGTATTTTTGAACCGTGTGTTTCTTACCTGATCAAACTAATATTTATACTGTGAGTGCTTTTAAAATTTCATGAAAATAGGCATACATCAATATACTCAAAGGTTATTAGGTCCATCATAGTTCCATTGTTAGTGCAATGTTGCCCCGCCCCCTAA
This sequence comes from Carcharodon carcharias, assembly GCF_017639515.1. Taxonomy (NCBI): domain Eukaryota; kingdom Metazoa; phylum Chordata; class Chondrichthyes; order Lamniformes; family Lamnidae; genus Carcharodon; species Carcharodon carcharias. The sequence continues at coordinate 105,004,910 of NC_054478.1, read as the reverse complement.
CAAATTGCTAGTGATGCTAATATATGTGTAAGGGGGAAAAAGGTGTTAAAAACTGACCAATTTGTGAAAAAAAATCTCTTTAAAAGTATTTCCCTGACTCCTTAAGACAACCAAACAAACTTGGAGAACTAGGTTACCCATGATGCATCACTAATTGCAGTTAACTATACCTTTCTCTGAAATTATTGCTGCCAAATCAGCAACTTTGAACCAGGTTCCCTCAATTGCTATATTTTTCAAATGTCATACAACTGATCCATAGATACTTATAGTTAAGATAACTTTATAAAATTACTTAAATCACATTATTAGTCCTGCAAAGCCACTTGCTCCTTCTGACAGAATAGTTTCCAAGCACATTCAGCCCACCAGCCAAGCCTTTTGCACTCTAGTTCTTTGAACTCAAGTCTTAAACTACAAACTCAAGGAACCAGAAATGACATTTGGGACTTCATGATTAAGTATTCTTGGTTATTGATTACTCAATGGAGCTGCAGGATTGAAATCTCCGTTGGTATATATTGATAACTGAGATAGAATTGATGAATGGTACTGTAGTAATTAGAAGAAAACATTTCTAAATATTCTGTACAGATCAACCAGCATCTGAAAGGACAAATAATATTTTATATGGAGTTCATTTATCAGAGCTTAGATGATCTTAAAGGAAAGTTTCTATCTGACACGTTAACTCGTCTTCCAAGGATGGGGACAGCAGCTGTGTTTCTCGTAGTAAAATAAAAATGTAACCGACATTACAACCCATTCCAACAGTAAATAAAGATCACCCATGCTCAGTCTATCATATCGCTCAGGAGGCTATCCAGCTGTATCTTGAAACTGCTTGTGTTATCTTTCCGCTTTGTTTTTAACTCAACCATCCATGTCTCTGTTTAATTGGTATCAATTGGATTGGTATTAATGATTCTTAAACTAGTTGTAGATTTTTACTTGGTTTGTGCAAATAGAGTAGGTGCCATCATGTTAATATTGAATAATATTTCTTTAACAGTTATTGTGACTTTTTTAAGGTGATGTAGAACAAGAAATTTTCCTGAATGGTTTCTGCTTTCAAAGTGTCAATCTTGGGTACTTGTTCACTATTTAATTTCTTATTTAGAAACGCCGGGACATGGCAGTGGCTGGGCTGAAACACCACGGACAGATCGTGGAGGTGACTCTATAGGTGAAACTCCAACCCCTGGTGCAAGCAAAAGAAAGTCTCGTTGGGATGAAACACCAGCTAGTCAAATGGGTGGCAGTACTCCATTGCTTACCCCTAGTGGAATTACACCAAAAGGCACACCGGCAATGGCTATGGCAACACCAACACCAGGTATGTGGTGATGAAGCAAAAGCTGTATTTTCACTGAGTATACATTTATAGAATACTTCTGATATAAAATGCTGTATTTTTAATTTTATCAGATAGTTAGACCGTAGTTCAGTAACCACCAGTGACCCTTTTGGTGCTCTCCCACATGGTCTATTTCCTTGTCTGAGTCTAGATGATGGAGGGGAGGGAGGCAACACTGTTGAGGTTGGTCCTGCTCTCATCCTTGTGCAAACGCACACTTGTAATGGGGATTGAGCTAGTGGTATGATATTGGCTCAATAAATTGCATTATTTAACAGTTAAGGAGCATGGAATAAGTTAGTTGAACTACCAAATCAATTTATTTCTAATTTAAAATTGGAACCAGCAAAAAGTATGGTGTAAGGTCAGGTGCTTTACAAAAGATCATTTTTCAATACTGATATTTAAAGAGATAATATCATAAACAGTGGCATTTAAGCATTTTTTCCCCCTATCAAATAAGAACAAACTCTGGGAACTAAACTAAATTACAGATTGTGGAAAGGACAGAATTCTACAAAGGTATTGTACTCTGTTAATAAGAGTAGAATGTATTTAACCTTTCATGTTCAGGTAAACTTTAGAGAAAAGTATTTAAATATCTAAATAATTCAACTTTTTAGGTCATTTGATGAGTATGACACCTGAACAACTACAGGCATGGCGTTGGGAGCGTGAAATTGATGAAAGAAATCGCCCACTTACAGATGAGGAACTGGATGCAATGTTCCCTGAAGGCTATAAGGTAACGCAGTGTAAACCTGATGCGCTATCTGCATTCTGTAATGACATTTCATTTTTAAATTCATTACCGGATGAAGCTGTGTCCTCTTAGAACTTATTCAGTGGAGGAGAGAATACTGTTGAAGTTACCTGAGCCAATGACAGGAATATCTGTCATAAATAAAAGTGTATCTTTATTAAGGATGAGTACTGTTGTTCACTTGGTATTGTTGGTAATGCACAGGTTGAATAACATTAAATTAAAAACACAGTTGCCAAATAAAACTGTGCAGATTGAAGCTAGTATTGCTTGACATTGTGGGCTAGTTATTCAGATTGCTAATTTTTTACTTAAGTTGCTGCGCTCCCACCAAAGAGCTTTTCTTCCTATATTTTGGGGGGCTGCCCCATCCAGGTGTCGCATTCTGGCCTATAGGCAATTAACCTCAATCTAGGCTAGCTTTCACTCAGTGCTGCAATATGCACCATGTCCTAGGTAGCCACCATTTGAATCATAACTTTGCGCAACTGGCTGTCCATTTCTTGGGTGCATCAGTTAGAGGCAAGCTGGTGGCATTAACTATACGAGCAGATTTTGAATAATGGCAATTGGGTGACTTTGAGAGATTGAGATTGGGGGGGCTGCATTTTCTTACAACAATAATTACTTCTAAATGAGGCTTCTATAATTTATTCATTCCTGGACAATGGTGTTGTTCTATTTAAGGGTATATCTCTGGGGAAATGGGAGTTGGGTTTTGAAGAGGGTGCAAAATGAATGCCAAGTGAACCACTCAAATGTGAGCCTAACCAAATACTATCATTACAGTCTTCATTCACAGCAGAAGAGTGATATGACTCAGTTGTAAGTGGTGTGTTGTTGGCAGCATTTTGCAAAAGGTATTCAGTATTTTCTTCTCAGTTCAGTAACTGCCAATGAAACGGTGAAGAATTGATTTGTAATGATATTGGCCCTGGTTTTAAAATTTGAATACATGGTCACTGAGTGCTGTTACCCCAAAAAACATTGAAACTGAAACTGGTTTGTGCAGAGGAAATGTTGTTAATCTTATTTTGTTATATCTAAGTATTACCATCATTTATTCAGTGAATATAAATAGCTTTCTTTTAAATGCTCTCAGGTTCTTCCGCCTCCAGCTGGTTATGTCCCAATCCGAACACCCGCTCGTAAACTGACTGCAACCCCAACACCACTTGGAGGCCTAACTGGATTCCACATGCAGTCTGAAGAACGCTCTGCAAAGAATATGAATGACCAGCCTTCTGGAAACCTTCCATTCCTGAAGCCTGATGACATCCAGTACTTTGACAAATTGCTGGTAATTGTGGTTGAGAATTTTGTAGCTGTCGGATTTGCCCCAGTATAAACATGCGAATTACAGATTTTATCTGATAAAGAGTTTATAGCTTGTAAGTTACACTGATACCATACAGGTTGTATGATTGTCTTTTTGGAAGTGAAATAACCTCCTATTCTTGTCATGGTGTATATGGTTTGCACATAAAAATGCAGACTCACGAACTGAGTTGGAAATAATAAGTGTGAAACTTTCAACAGTTAAAATCCTTTTGTGTTGTCAGAAGGATGCTGTTGTTACGTCCCAGAGCACTAAATATGTAAGCGCTGCAATATGGTTACATCATCGAGATGAGAAAATTATACCAACATAATAACTTTGTACATCTTTGCAGCATTTGTCATATAAAGGACAACTTCTGCCTCGAGTGCTTTGTAAAATGGTCACTAAGCAGGAGGGGGAAAGTGAGTTAAGGAGTGGTTGTGAACGCACAGTCAAAGGCAAGACTTAAAAGGAATATTAGCAGATAGGGAATAGTGGTGGAGAAAGCTGGAGTCTGTAGTGAAGGGTGTGTGTAGGAAGATACAGTTCGAGGCAATTATTATAGATGTAGGTTGGCAAGACCAAGGAAGAATTTGAAGACTAGGATCTTATCTACTGGAGTTTGGTAAGGATGGAGCTGGTAATGGTGTTTGAGATGCTATATTCTGAACAACTTGTGTTTATGGAAGTAGCAGACAAACCTATCCTCAAGGTGATAGAGGCATTGGTTAGGTTCTTGGAAAGAAAGGCATTGGTTAGGTTCTTGGGGAGAAACAAAATATTTAGTTGGAAGAAAGCTGTTGCAGTAGTAGTTTGGATGTATTTTTTCTCCCTGATGCCCTAGTTTATTTGGTTGTATGTTTCGTCTCTAATCCAGATTGCTGTGAGTTTAAACTGCACTCCGGGTTATATAATCTAGGCTGACACAGTATTGAAGGAGTGCTGTGCCTTTCAGTTACCTTTTGTCAAAGCTGAAAAGCTCAAATTTCTCATGTCTTTGCTCATAGCTCAGTCTCTATTTTGACCAAATGAGAATATACAAAAGAAAATGCACCATGAAATGTTGGTTATTTGTACAATATTTCACAAGCCTGGTATGGATCCATTTACCTTTCAATCTAGGAGTGCTATGTACTGGCACACATTTTTGAAAAAATGTTGAGATAAGAATTCCAAGTGAGTTCTGTAGCTTTTCATGAAGGAAGTTTTGAGAAATCAGATTTAAAAGTTGCAGCACTGGACAGAAATATTTGTCATCTGTATTCATAAGGTTGAAGTTGATGAATCGACATTAAGCCCAGAGGAGCAGAAGGAAAGAAAGATAATGAAGTTGCTTCTGAAAATAAAGAATGGCACTCCACCAATGAGGAAGGTAAGCATAATTTCATTGTGTGTTTTAACTAGCTGTGTTATACTGGAGCAAATATAATTTTTTTTCTCTTTTTCTTTCAAGGCTGCTTTGCGTCAAATAACTGATAAAGCCAGAGAATTTGGAGCTGGTCCCCTGTTCAATCAGATTCTTCCACTGCTGATGTCCCCAACACTTGAAGACCAAGAGCGTCATTTGCTGGTTAAAGTTATTGATCGAATCCTGTATAAATTAGATGATTTAGTTCGACCTTATGTGCATAAGGTATGTTTATATTTAAGTTAAATTTTTATTATGAACAGTTTAAAGATATGAGATCGTAAAACATAAAAAAAATCTCTGTACATGGACAGCACTGGCAAGGTGCATTTATTACCTCTTCCTAATTGCCCAAGGTGATTAGGGAAATCACCTCCATGAGCCACTGCAGTCCTGTAGTGGTGTTTCCACAATAGTTTTAGGTAGGAAGGTCTGGAATTTGCCCAACACTGAAGAGACAGTGATAAATATTCTATTGGGATCATAAGTAAATTGGAGGTGGTTATGTTCCAATGACATTACTGCTCTTGTCTTTTTCAGTGATAGGAGTTGTAAAACTGGCACGTGCTGTCATTGTAAGCTTAGTGAGTTGCTGCAGTGCATCCTGTGGATAGCACACAGTTAAGTCATAGTTGCAGCAATGCTGAACCCATTGTGACAAGGCACTACTGAGCCATTTCTTAGGTATCGTGTAATCATAAAAATTTACAGCACAGAAGGAGGCTGTTAGGGCCATTATGTCTGTGCTAGCTAACGTGTAGCCATCCAGCCCAATCCCACTTTCCAGCTCTTGGTCTGTAGCCTTATAGGTGGCAGCACTTCAGGTGCATACCCAAGAAGTTTTCAAATGTTATGAGGGTTTCTGCCTCTACCACCCTTTCAGGCAGTGAGTTCCACTACCCTCTGGGTGAAAACATTCCCCTCAAATCCCCTTTAACCCACTACCCTAAATCTGTCACCTGGTTATGGACCCCTCAACCAAGGGGAGTAGGGCTTTCCTATCCATTGTATCTAGACTCCTCTTAATTTTATACATTTCAGTTAGGTCTCCCTGTAGTCCTCTCTGTTCCAAGGAAACAACCCTAGCTTATCCGATCTTACCTCCTAAATAAAATTCTCCAATCCAGGCAGCCCTCTCATAAATCTTCTTTGCACCCTCTCCAGTGCAATCACGTCTTTGCTATAGCGTGGTGACCAGACCTGAACGCTATGGCCTAACCAGTGTTTTATCCAGTTCCAGCAAAACCTCCCAGCTTTTATATTCCATGCCTTGGACAATAAAGGCAAGTATCTGTATGCCGCCTTAACCACCTTATTTACTTGTCCAGTCACCTTCAGGAATCTGTGGACGTGCATTCCAAGGTCCCTCTGTTTCTCTATACTTCTCAGTATCCTACCATTTATTGTGCATTTCCTTGCCTTGTTACCCTTCTCCAAATGCATTACCTCACACTTCTCCAGATTGCCACTGTTCTGCCTGTCTGAGTAGTCCTTTGATATCTTCTTGCCATCTACATCTTTCTTCATTATCAACCGCACGGCCAATTTTTGTACTGTCTGCAAACTGCTTAATCAGACTCCTTGCATTCAAGTCCAAATGTTTGATAAACATCACAAAAAGCAAGAGACCTAGTACCGAGCATTGCAGAACCTGCAGAGTTTCTTGTTTATTGCAACTGCACTTGGCAAGCAGTAGGTATTCCATCCTACTCCTGACCATTGTTTTCTCAATCACGGAGAGGCTTTGAGCAATCAGGAGGTGAGCCAAATGGTACAGAGTACCAAGCATCTATCTTGTTCTTGTAGCTTTGGATGTGTTACAGCTGGTTAATGATCAGGGTCTCTCTCGCACTTTCTTCCTCCCTCTCCCTTCTGATTGTTGGTGGGGATCTTGGTAATGATAGATAGACTTAAATCTTAAAACTGAATTGTTCTATTTTAAGACCTTTGCGCAAAGGAGGAAACCAAATTGATTAAGTTACATAATTAGACTGCAGTATCACCCTGTTGTATTCTTTGCAATGATTTTGCTCTGTATTCAAAAATGCAAATTTCAAATAATTTTTTTAAGTTCTTGGTGGCTCATTTACCAAATACACTTTCCAAATATTAAGTTGTGTCACCTGGACCAAAAGGATCATCGTTTTGATCTGTACTTTGTGCTGAAGTTCCAGATATCAGCCAGAAAGGAAACTGGGAGGGAACAGTTAACCTCAATGTCCCTGAGATAGGAACTGGGGAAATTAAGTTACAGGTGTTAAATAGTTTTGAAATGATCACTGGAGAATGCATTTGTGTGGATATTGGATGAAGACAGAATGGAGCTTGTCTGATTGCCTTCTAACATGTAAAAAGATTGGCTACATGGTTGAGATATCAAAGGCCTGCTGGTGCCTTTTGTGTGACCATGTAAGCATGAATCAATGCTGCCAATGTACAGGCAAGAAAATTGGTGTTGAGGGGATGGGTGAATTTATTGCTTTTGAAAAGAACTGTTGGATTCTAGGACTTTGTGTTTGGAAGTGAGAAAAGTACAAGAGCTGTTTATGATCTTTGTACACCTGGCATACAGCATTTTATTTCCTGAACTCTTAATTACTAAATTTTTTGTGGTCCTGCAAGGGAGGGGCAAAGATAACAGTCATATAATAGGATCCTTTAATGTGCTGTCTCATCGAATTATTGGTCATGTGGTCATGAGCTCTTTCTAATCTGGCTATTGAGTGGCAGTGAAGAGTATGCGCTACTTCAATATAATTGCTTTATTTATTAATAAAGATGAGTTGACATATTTTTACAGATTCTTGTGGTTATTGAGCCATTGCTGATTGATGAGGACTATTATGCCAGAGTGGAAGGCAGAGAAATCATCTCTAATTTGGCAAAGGTATGTATGGAGTCACTTACAATTTCTGTTGAATCCGGTATCCAATTCTCAAAAGAATTGATCTGCTTGTCTGTTGGCCTAATGTGTTTTTCCTTCTGTTCTGTGTATTTTTAGGCTGCTGGTCTTGCCACAATGATTTCCACGATGCGTCCTGACATTGATAACATGGATGAGTATGTGCGTAACACAACAGCTAGAGCTTTTGCTGTTGTTGCATCTGCTCTGGGTATCCCATCACTGTTGCCCTTCCTTAAAGCCGTGTGTAAGAGCAAGAAATCGTGGCAGGCTCGGCATACAGGAATCAAAATTGTGCAGCAGATTGCCATCCTTATGGGTTGTGCCATCTTGCCTCATCTGAGGAGCTTGGTTGAAATTATTGAACATGGTATGTATTGATGAAGTAAGAAAAGGTCTACAAATTTATCTGATCTGACAATAATAACTTTTGAGAAGCCATTTAGTAATCTGTACTTTAAGTAAATAATCTGATTTGAAATTTATAAATTTCTACATACAATCTACACTGCAAACTATATTTTTTATGGTTTTAAGTGGAGACTTTAGTTGAGTATGTCATAAGTTAAAAGGTTGTGTAAGTTGATCTTATGAATTGCTCCTTTTTTCATAGGTTTGGTTGATGAACAGCAGAAGGTTCGGACCATTAGTGCTCTGGCTATTGCTGCCTTGGCTGAAGCTGCAACCCCATATGGTATTGAATCATTTGACTCTGTTCTGAAACCATTGTGGAAGGGTATTCGTCAACACAGAGGCAAAGTAAGATTGTCTTCATGAGCATAATTTTACAACTCATTGTGTTTTTAACTGTTGACAATGAACAGATGTTGCTATATGATAACCAATATTCAATGGAATAATTGTATGCAAGTGAAAGTTATCTACCACCAAAGAACTTAAAGCAGTCAACCTTTTTTGATTTATATTTTTAGTACCTGTGATTGATTTCTCATGATGCGAAACAAGAGATGTGTTTATCTCTTTATTAAGATAAAGCTATATTAATGTGTCCAGATGCAAAATTTAAGCATTGAATTTGAAGATTTTTGAGATCTTCCCCATTTCATGCAATGAAGCAGCATGCATCAGAAATCTCTTCATTGATGTAGCCATTGGGATTTGTTAACCTTATCATACACTCCTCGTTCCACATAGAGAACCTTTGCAACATGCTTTCCCCAGTAGCAAAGCCACCAAAGGCAACGTTACCAAGTAAAAATTAGAATTTCTCAATTTTGTGATTAGAAGAGATTTGCATCAATGCTTCCACATCAATTTCTAACCATCTAATATGACTATTGTCTGTTCTAGGGTCTAGCTGCCTTTTTAAAGGCTATTGGATACCTTATTCCTCTCATGGATGCTGAATATGCTAACTACTATACTCGCGAAGTGATGTTGATCCTTATCCGAGAGTTTCAGTCTCCTGATGAAGAAATGAAAAAGATTGTGCTCAAGGCAAGTTTGTAATAATCAGATTGAGGATATTTTTTTGAATGTGCTCACTAACAACTTTCAGTATGATTGTAGATACTCAAGAAAACTAATGCTGTTCTAGGCTTTCCTTCTGTAGTTTAATTTCTTAGTTTTCAGCCCCTGGATGTGATTCTTTGAAATTCATTGTCCCATGAAATGTAATTTTTTTTGGATTGGGTGCCTCTGGCAAGGTCAGCATTTATTGCCCAAGCCTAATTGCTTTTGAGAAGGTGGTGAGCTGCCTTCTTGACCCACTGCAGTCCATGTGGTGAAGGCGCTCCCACAGTGCTGTCAAGTTTGGTGTTCCACAATTTTGACCTAGTGATGATGAAGAAAGACCTACATTTATATGGCACCTTTCATAACCACAGGATGTCCCATGGTGCTTTACAGCCAATTAAGTACTTTTAAAGTGTAGGCACTTGTAGAAAATGTGGCAGCTAATTTGCACACAGTTTATGTGGTGTTGATTGAAGTATAATTATTAGCCACAAAGCCATGGATAACTCCACTACTCTTCTTCGAAATAGTGCAGTAAGATCTTTTACATCCACCTGAGGGGGCCAGGTGGGGCCTCAGTTGAACATCTCATCTGAAAGACAGCACCTCCAACTGCCTCAGGATTGCACTGGAGTGTCAGCCTTGATTTTTTTGCTCAAATCCTAGAGAGGGAACTTGAACCTGCAACCTTCTAAGAAGCACAAGTGCTACCAACTGAGTCACTGAGGAAAGGCAATTTATTTCCAAGTGTAATTTGAACGCAGTGCTGTTCCCATACCCCATTTTTATTCTTTCATGGGATTTTGGTGCCACTGGTAAGGTGCCTGAGCCTAATTGCCTTTGAACTGAGCGGCTTGATGGGTCATCGCAGACGGCAGTTAAGAGTCAGCCACATTGCTGTGGGTCTGGAGTCCCATGTAGGCCAGACCAGGTGAGGGATGTTAGATTTCATCCACTAAAGGGAATTAGTGAACCAGTTCGGTTTTTAAAACAATCAATGTTAGTTGTCATGGTCACCATTACTGAGACTAGCTTTATACTCCGGATTTATTACTTGAATACAAATTCCATTGGCTGCTCTGGTGGGATTTGAGCCCGTGTCCCCAGAACATTAACGTGGGCCTCTGGTCCCAGCGACATTACCATTACATCACCGTCTTCCTCCTGCTGTGTGTGTTCTTCTGAGTAGTAGAGGTTGGGGTTTTGGGATTCTGTCAAAGAAACCTTTAACAAGTTGCTGCAGTGCATCTTGCAAATTGTACACAATGTAGCCATGATGTGCTGGTAGTGGAGGGAGGGAATGTTTAAGGTGGTGGATGAGCTGCCAGTCAAGCCAGTTGCTCCATCCTGGATCAGGTTGAGCTTTCTGAGTGTGATGGAGCTGCACCCATCCAGGCAATCATATTCCACCACACTCCTAACTATATCTTGTTGTTTATGGAAGGGATCTGGGGAGTGAGGTGGTGAGTCATTCATTGCAGAATTCCCTGCTTCTTGTAATCACAATAATAATGTGGCTTGTCCAGGTACGTTTCTGGTCAATGGTGAGCCCCAGGAAATTAGTGGTGGGATATTTGGCAATGATAATGTTAGTGAATGTCAAGGGGTGGTGGTTACATTATCTCTTGTTCGGAGTATTCATTGCCCAGTACTTGTGTGGTTTGAATGTTACTTGCCGCTTATCAGCCCAAGCCTGGATGTTGTCCAGATTTTGCCACATGCGGGCATGGGCTACCTTCTTAACAAAGCTGTCAGATGTGGCTCATTGGTAGCACTCTAGCCTCTGAGTAACAAGGTTCTGGGTTCAAGTCCCACTCCAGAGTTTGAGCACAAAAGACAAGGCTGTCACTCTAGTGCAGTACTGAGAGCCGATGAGATTTTAACTCAAGGCCCCACCTGCATGTTCAGGTAGATGTAAAAGATCCCATTACATTATTTCAAAGAAGAGCAAGGGTGTTTTCCCTGGTGGTCCTGGCCAATATTCAGCCCTCAATCGCATCATAATAACAGATTATCTGGTGATTATCACTTTGCTGTTTCTGGGAGTTTGCTGTGTGCAAATTGGTTGCTGTGTTTCCTACAATTCAACAGTGGCTACACTTCAAAAGTACTAAATTGACTAAAGCATTTGGAACGTCCTATGATTATGAAATATACTGTATAAATACAAGGTTTTCTTTATTAAGTTGCAAATGGAACTGAACACTGAGCAATCAGCAAGGAATATCCCCACTTCTGACCTTGTGATGGAGGGGAAGTCACTGATGGACATAGGCCATAACCTGAGGAACACCTGCAGTGATGTAATGGAGCTGAAATGATTGACCTGCAACAACCACACCCTTCTTCCTTGGTGCTCGATATAACTCCAGCCAATGGAGAGTTTTCCCCGATTCCCAATAACTTCAATTTTACAAGGACTCCTTAAAGCCACATTAGGTCAGCTGCTGCCTTGGTGTCAAGGGCAGGCAGACACACTCATCTCTGGAAATCAGCTCTTTTGTCCACATTTGGACCAAGGCTGTAGTGGGGTTTGGAGCTGTGAAATTCTGAGAACCCAAATTGAGCATCAGTGAGCAGGCTAATTATGAGTAAATGTAGCACTGTCAGTGACCCCTTTCATCACTTGGCTGATGATTGAGAGTAGATTGATGGAGTGGTAATTGGCTGAATTGGATTTATCCTGCTTTTTGTGGAAAGGACATACCTGGGCCATTTTCAACTTTATTGGGCAGATGCCAGTATGGAAGCTGTAGTGGAACAGCTTGGCATAAAGTGCGGCTAGTCCTGGAACATATGTTTTAAACACTATAGCCGGGATGTTATCAGGGCCTGTTGCCTTTGCTGTACCCAGTGTTTTTTATCATATGGAGTAATTTAAATTGGCCGAAGACCGGTTTCTGTGACGATGGGGACCTTCGTAGTAGGCCAAGATGGATCTTCCGCTTGCCACTTCCAGAAGGTGGCTGGGGAAGAAACCTAATTTTACGCTGCAAGTTGTTATGATCTGGAATGAATTACCTGAAAGCAGCAGATTCAGTTGTAACTATTAAAGAAAATTGGATAGATATTTGAAGAGGAAACATTTCTTATGCAATAGGGAAAAGCTGGGGTGTTGGGTCTAATTGGATACCTCTTTCAAATAATTAGTACAAGTATGATGGGCTGAATGGCTTCTTTCTGTGGGATATGATTCTGTGAGAATGCTATTTCATGAGATGTCCTGAATTGTATTTGTACATTTGGGTGAAATAGGTTTCTCAGTACCTGAATTTATATTAGTTTTGGGGCATACTTTTTTTTGGTTAGAGATAGACAAAAGAATCAAATTCCCTTTTGGTGTAATTTAAATTTGCACAATTGTACAGCCAAGTGAGGCGAATATACTTTTACTGTTTTGAAAACATAAGTTCAGCATTCTTAACTGCTAATACTGTCTTTGCTCTGAATAACTATATTTTTTATATGCTGCCTACCACTGTAGTTAGTCAGTGTTATTGTTGTAACTATACATGGTCAAGACCTTTTTATATCGCACATGATATATCCTCATTATTTATTTCAACCCATAGAGTATCAAATTTAATGTTTCTCTGTAAAACGGGTTTAAGTCTATTAACTTATTAGTTAAACCAGTTGTCAAGAACTACGGTGACTTCCGGTAATAACTTGTACACATTATTTGTAGGTGGTGAAACAGTGCTGTGGCACAGATGGTGTGGAAGCCAACTATATCAAAACTGAAATCCTTCCTCCATTCTTCAAGCACTTTTGGCAACATCGAATGGCTTTGGACAGAAGGAACTATAGACAGGTAAGAGAAATTTTTGTTTTGGTACAGGTATTCAGCAGAGTCCAGGAAAATATATTCAACAAAAAACATACCAAACTAAACATGAACAAGACACCATGGATGAATAAAGACCTAAGGGAAAAATTAAATGTAAGGACAGCAGGCGAAAGTGTGACAAGGGAGAATACAAAGAGATTAGGAGAAAAGTCAAATAAATAGTTAGGAAGGCAATGAGGATCTATGAAATTAAATTATCAAGGAGTATAATACAAGTAGTAAAGTATGATAAAAACAAGCATATAAATAGGAAGTTGGGCCACAAAAGGATGGACAGGATAAAATCACAGGCCATGATAGCAAAATGGCAGAAATATGAAATAATTATTTTTGCTTCAGTAGGGAGATGGCTCAGCTAGACGTAGCTTCAGAAATAACAAAAATGATATAACCACTTTTAAAATGAAAAGAGGAGAAATATTAAATTAATCAACTCAAAAGACGATGTTACCAGGTCCAGATGAATTGCATCCACAAATTGTAAAATAATCTAGCTAAGAGATAGTTAAGGCACAATTACACGTATTTAATAATTCCTTAGAAAAAGTTGCAGTGTCAGAGGACTAGCAGATAGCAAACATTATACCTGTGTTTAAGAAGAGAAATAGAATATGTCCAGGGAACTATAGTCCAGTCAGTATAATATCAATGGTAGGAATCCCTGACAAAAGAGAAAATAAAAAAAAATTGAGACACATAAAATACAATAATTAATAGTAAGCATGATTTCAAAAGAGGTGGTGTTGCTTGACTGACATTGAATTCTTTGAAGAGATAACAGAGAGAGGGAGTAGACAAGGGTAATTGGAAGTAATTTATCTAGATTTCTGGAAGGCCTTTGATAAAGGTGCCACATAATAGACCAATGAATGAGGTCGGAGCATGCAGCTGGCTACAAAACAAATCAAAGAGTAGGGCTAAAGGGTAGCTTATTCAGTAGTAGAAGGTGCAAAGTGGGGTCCCACAGGAATCAGTACTGGGACCACTGTTCAAAATTTATATTAACTACTTGACTTTGAAATCAAAAACAATTTCTATGTTTGTGGATGACACCAAATTTGGGGTGAGTAATCAATACTGAGGAGTGCTGCAACAAATTACAAGAAGGTATTAATAAAACTTACAGAATGGACATAGAGTTGGCAAATGAATTTCAACATAGATAAGTGTGAGGCATTATTTTTTGGTTTATTTGGAAAATAAAAATCTTAATGTGCTTGAAAATCAAGAGTTCTGAGAGTTCAGTCACAGATCACTGCGAGTTATGATGCAGGCCAATAAGGCAAAAAAGCAAAACAAGTACCAGAGTTTATTTCTAGAGAAATAGAATTGAAATGTGGAGAAGTGGAATTTGTGTTGAACCTTGGTTGGGTCACACTTGGAACTATGTGCAGTCCTGGTCACTTAGAGGCACTAGAGAGAGTGCGAAAAAAGTATGATACCAGAACGGGAAAGGATGAACAGGCTGAATTTCTCCCCTTGAAAACAGACTGGGGTCTTCAAAATTTTGACAGCTTTTTCTAGAGTAGACACAGAGTGTGTTCCTACTTTTGGGGAAGAGCAAAACCAGAGGTCAGCAATGTAAGATAGTCACCAAAAAATCAAATAGGGAATTTGGAAGAAATATCTCCACCCAGAAATTGGTAAGGATGTGGAACTTTGATAGCAGTAGTTGAAGCATCTAAGGGGAAGCTATTTAAATAAATGAGGACAGAATAAGGTTTATGCTTGAGTTAGATGAGGAAAATGGGAGGAGGTTTAAGTGAAGCATAAATACCAGCATGAACTGGTTGGGTTGACCAGCTTGTTCCCACTACATATTCTGTGTAATTCCAAGCGTTTCCAGTGGAGGTGGGTAAGTAGAATTGCTAGCTATCAAAGTCAGCACCACTTGTTCTAAATGGGAAAACAAATATTGATCCCTTTAAATAGGTCATTTCAGTCAATTATGATGAGCTGGACCACATGGACTAGTAAGGCCCCGGGTACAAATCTTGCTGTGTGGTGATCTGCTGAAGAGTCTAGGCAGCAGCAGAGGTGTTAAAATGGGTTGGGGAAAAAAATAAGCTGGAGGGATCCGATCCCCCATTACGATGCAACAATTCCCTGTTTGAAATACTTGTGTACAAATAAATGGCGGCTTGGCTGTGATGCTGCCTGTCCTCAAGTAGCTTGCAAACACATGCTATTATAGCTATTCTAGTGAAGTACTATAGGACCGTGGAACTGTACTTCAGCAAAGAGGCAGCACATGGGAAGGACATAAATGAGAAGGAAGTAAAAATGCTGGTCCAGTAATAATCTAAAAGTCTTGACCAGAAAGTCACTCTGACCTATTAGATTGAATACTTCATAGCACTTAATTTCTGGGAGGTAGAATTGTGATACTGCCATGTAGTCTTTAAGTCACAAAAAAACATTGACCCAGATCTTCTGGTCTCCAGATGGTCAGAGACCGGATGTCCCTGGATGATGCACTAGGTGACCCGTTAAGTCCCAGCGCAAGGATTCCATGGGAATTGCTCAGGAAATTTCAACTTAACGGGCAATTATCCAGCTCTCCCAGACCCTCCGAAGAGGTCTCCAACACTGGTTTAGTGTTGGCTTAGTTACCTGAATAGATACCCAGGAAATTTTAGACAGGAAAAAAAACTGTTCTAACTCCTGGGCAAGAATAGAACTGTCCCCCGCACCCCACCCCTGCTTTTCAGTGTGTTCATGAATGAAGACTTACAAAGTATAGCTAGTGCTGTAAAAAGGGAGCGTGGCTTGGTTTCTCCTTAAGATCCTGCACCACAAAGGAGGATTCCCATACAGGCATGCTCTGCATTTTTCAAAAGGCCTGGTTCGAAGTCCAGGCCAGAAATGCGAAGCTCTGGTACTGTGCAGAAAAAAATAGAACAGAGTGGCAATCCGACAGCGCTTGCCACTTCTCGGAAGGTTCGGCCCATTGTAACTGGGCCAGAATTTGTTGCCAGAAGTCTGGCGTACTTTCCTGGGTGATAAATGTGTGGATTGCAACACACAATAAGAGGGGAAATGGAAATTAAAAACAAGCCTTTATTCGTAACCACCAAATTCTGTGTTGATTTGATTAGAAGCTGGTTGAACTGTCATTTGATCCATATCCCATGATACCCTGGCCTAATTTTTTAAAAATTGATCACAATTTTGAAAATTTTAGTTGACTCACCATTTACAGCCTTCAGTGGGTAGGAAATTTGATTTCCATGACCTTTTCTTTGAAGAAAATGCTTCCTGATTGCACTGCTAAAGAAGAACATAGGAATTAGGAGCAGGAGTAGAGCCTGCTCCACTATTTAGTAAGATAAATGTCTCTAGCTCCAATTCTGAGATTGTGCCCCCAAGTTCTAGATTTCATCCATCAGAGGAAATAGTTTATTAATTCTTTTGAACATTCTTATTATTTTGAACAGCTCAATTAGATTGCCCTTCAACTGTTAGGTTGCATAAACTTGGCTTGTATTCTCTATCTTCATAATTTGACTCTTTAAGCCCTGGTGTAATGCTAGTGCATCTGGGCTGTAATCCCTCCTGGCCAAAATAACTTACTGAGGCGCAATGCCCAAATGTGAATGTGGTACTCCGGATGGGTCCTGACGCATCCTGAATCGAAGAACTATTTCCTCTTCTTTGCATTTCAGACCCTTTGAGATGAAGACTAATGTTTCATTTGCATTTTCGATAACCTTTGGCACCTATTCACTAACTTTTGGCTATTTTGAGTACATGGACATTCAAACCACTTTATTTTTCCTCAGTTCCTCCTAGGCTCTCATAATTTAGAAAATACTCATGGGGCAGAATTCTTGTGGCACAGATTGAAATTGGCAGGTATGATGTGGTGGGCATCACGGAGACATGGCTGCAAGGGGATTAGGACTGGCAGCTAAATATCCAAGGATATACATCCTATCAAAAAGATAGGCAGGTTGGCAGAGGGGGTGGGGTTGCTTTGTTAGTAAGAAATGAAATTAAATCGATAGCAAGAAATGACGTAGGGTCAGATGATGTAGAATCTGTGTGGGTAGAGTTGAGGAACCGCAAAGTTTAAAAAACCATAATGGGATTTATGTACAGGCCTCTGAACAGTAGTCAGGATGTGGGGCACAAGATACAGCAGGAGATAGAAAAGGCGTGTAAGAAAGGCAAGGTTACAGTGATCATGGGGGATTTCAATATGCATGTAGACTGGGAAAATCAGGTTGGTAGTGGATCCCAAGAAAAGGAATTTGTGGAATGTCTACGAGATGGCTTTTTGGAGCAGCTTGTGGTGGAGTCCATTAGGGAACAGGCAATTCTAGATTTAGTGATGTGTAATGAGGCAGATTTGATAAGGGAGCTTAAGGTGAAGAAACCCTTAGGAGGAAGTGACCATAATATGATAGAATTTACCCTGCAATTTGAGAGGAAAAAGCTGGAATCAGATGTAACGGCATTACAGTTGAATAAAGACAATTACAGAGGCATGAGGGAGGAGTTGGCCAGAATTGACTGGGAGATGAGCCTAGCAGGAAAGACAATGGAACAGCAATGGCAGGAGTTTCTGGGAGTAATTTGGGAGACACAGCAAAAATTCATCCCTAGGAAGAAGAAGCATACTAAAGAGAGGACCAGGCAACCATGGCTGACAAGGGAAGTCAGGGACAGCATAAAAGTTAAAGAGAAAGCATATAATACGGCGAAGGGCAGTAGGAAACCAGGGGATTCGGAAGCCTACGAAGATCAACAGAGGACAACTAAAAAAGAAATAAGGAGGGAGAAGATTAAATGTGAGGGTAAACTAGCCAGTAATATAAAAGAAGATTGCAAGAGTTTTTTAGATATATAAAGGGTAAGAGAGAGGCAAAAGTGGACATTGGGGCCGCTGGAAAATAACGCTGGGGAGATTGTAGTGGGGAACAAAGAAATGGCGGAGGAACTGAATAAGTACTTTGCATCAGTCTTCACGGTGGAAGACACAAATAACATCCCCAATGTTCAAGAGAGTCAGCGGGGGCAGAGGTGAATATGGTGGCCATTACCAAGGAGAAGGTGCTAGGAAAACTGAAAGGTCTGAAGGTGGATAAATCAGCTGGACCAGATGGATTACACCCCAGAGTTCTGAAGGAGATAGCTGAAGAGATAGTGGAGGCGTTCATGGTGATCTTGCAGGAATCACTGGAGTCAGGGAGGGTCCCAGAGGACTGGAAAATCGATAATGTAACCCCCTGTTTAAGAAGGGAGTGAGGCAAAAGATGGGAAATTACAGGCCGATTAGCCTGACCTCAGTCGTTGGTAAGATTTTAGAGTCCATTGTTAAGGACGAGATTTCAGAATACTTGGAAGTGCATGGTAAAATGGGGCAAAGTCAGCATGGTTTCATCAAGGGGAGGTCATGCCTGACAAATCTGTTAGAATTCTTTGAGGAGGTAACGAGTAGGTTAGACAAAGAAGAGCCAATGGATGTTATCTACTTGGACCTCCAGAGGCCTTTGACAAGGTGCCGCACAGGAGGCTGCTCAGTAAGATAACAGCCCATGATGTTAGAGGTAAGGTACTAGCATGGATAGAAGATTGGCTGTCTGGCAGGAGGCAGAGAGTGGGGATAAAGGGGTCCTTCTCAGCATGGCGGCGGGTGACTAGTGGAGTTCCGCAGGGGTCAGTGTTGGGACCACAACTTTTCACTTTATACATTAATGATCTAGATGAAGGAACTGAGGGCACCCTGGCTAAGTTTGCAGATGATACACAGGCTGAGAGACAGGTAGTATTGGAGAGGATTTGGACAGGTTAGGAGAATAGGCAAAGAAGTGGCAGATGGAATACAACGTGGGGAAGTGTGAGGTCATGCACTTTGGTAGGAAGAATAGAGGCATAGACTATTTTCTACAAGGGGAGAGAATTCAGAAATCTGGAGTGCAAAGGGACTTGGGAGTCCTAGTCCAGGATTCTCTTAAGGTTAACTTGAGGGTTGAGTCAGTAGTTAGGAAGGCACATGCAATGTTGGCATCTCAGGAAGGATGTTCTGGCCCTGGAGAGGGTCCAGAGGAGGTTCACGAGAACGATCCCAGGAATGAAAGGCTTAACATATGAGGAACGTTTGAGGACTCTGGGTCTATACTCGATGGAGTTTAGGAGGATGAGGGGGGATCTGATTGAAAGTTACAGAATACTGAAAGGCCTGGATAGAGTGGACATGGGGAAGATGTTTCCACTAGTAGGAGAGACTAGGACCCGAGGGCACAGCCTCAGAGTAAAGGGAAGACCTTTTAGAACAGATGAGGAGAAACTTCTTTAGCCAGAGAGTGGTGAATCTATGGAATTCATTGTCACAGAATGCTGTGGAGGCCAGGTCATTGAGTGTATTTAAGACTGAGATAGATAGGTTCTTGTTTGGTAAGGGGATCCAAGGTTACGGGGAGAAGGCGGGAGAATGGGATTGAGAATCTTATCAGCCATGATTGAATGGTGGAGCAGACTCGATGGGCCGAATGGCCTAATTTCTGCTCTTATGTTTTATGGTTCCTGGGGCAGAGAGCTGCCTCAGGGAGATGAAGATATGTGAAAAAATATAATTAAAAAAATAAAAATGTAATGAAACGTCCCCTCATGTGACTCTGGCACATGAGTAGAGACATGTTATTAATGAAAAAAATAAAGATTTTATTTGATTTTTTTTTTTTTGCTTTTGGACATCTCATCCTGCCCGTGGATGAGGTTTCCAAAAATGTGCAAAGGCTGCTTGGCCTTTTCGCCTGCCCGCTAACCATAAGGTTGGATAGGCAGCGATAAATTAATTTTAATACCTTTCTAATGGCCTTAATAGGCTTTTTAATTGTCAGCGGGCGTGCTACCGACTCTGGCTCACCAAAATATCACGCAAGTGCACAATGATGTCACGCCTGACATCAACCCGTGTCATTTTATGCTCGGCTGGGTTGGGCACATGCCCGCTCGCTGAGCTAAAAACTTTACCCATGATTTTCTTGGATCCAGAGTGGATATCCTCACATTTCCTTACAGTGAAATCACCTGCCACAATTTTGACCACAAACTTAATTTGACGGATCCTTTTGTCACTCCTTGCTCCCATTTACAAATCTTGCTGTGCTTCATAATTTAGTGTCACTTCAAAAAGATCTCCCACTTATAATCTCTTACGCAGAACCTTATCAAATGACATTGGCAGTCCATATAGACAAGATTCACAGATGTTTTTCTGTCCAGCATGTTTGTGACCTCAGAAAATTCAACAGGATTAGTCAGACATGACCTACTGTTCACTGATCCATGCCAACTCTTTGATTAGCTCATACTTGTTCAAGTATTAAAGTTGAAATAACCTGATTTCTCTCTCCTATTGCTCTTAAATAATGAAGTGACATTTACAGTTTTTCCACTTCAAAAGGCACGCATCCTGAATCAAGAGCATTGAAAAGTAATGGCTGCAATTTCCCTATCTTTGTCTCTTAGTACCCAAGGATGGAAATCACCAGGTCCTGGAAATTTGTCTACTTTAAATCCCATTATTTTATCTATTATCATGTTATTAAATTATTAAATATGCACACTATTTTCAGCAGTATTTTATACCTTGCATTCAACAATAATTTGATTGTAAGAAGTCAATCATAGCGGTTAAAAGACTGAGTCAACTGATCACTGTAGAAATACTGCTTGGTGGCCTCAATGCCCCTGTGAAAAGGAGAGTAAAATTCTGCCAGAATTGCTTTTCCATGATTTCTTGGGATTGTGTATGTTTGTGCCTCAGATGAGGCATGGATTGAGCTTGGAATAGTATGTTAACACTTATTGTTTGGGTTAACATGTGAAGACTGGCCTTGTAATGGTATTGCCAGTGCAACTGTAGCTGAGCAAGATTCATTGCTTCAGAAAGCTGTGGGAAGATATAGGTTGAGAGGAAACTTTTGGTAACCTTTCAGTTGTTAATCCATTCTTTTATATATTCTGGAAAGGATCTGACAGTGATCAGCTTTTAAAGATCATCTGTTGACGGTTCAGGTAAGGATTTAAATACAGCAATCATGTTTAAGGTACATGCAATAACATTGTTGATATTTCTCTTCTTTACAGTTAGTAGACACCACAGTGGAACTTGCAAACAAAGTTGGAGCAGCTGAAATAATCTCTAGAATAGTTGATGATTTAAAAGATGAAGCTGAGCAATACAGAAAAATGGTGATGGAAACCATTGAAAAGATTATGGGTAACTTGGGAGCTGCCGACATTGACCACAAACTGGAAGAACAGCTTATTGATGGTATCCTCTATGCCTTCCAGGAGCAGACTACTGAGGTGTGCATCTATGATCAGATTAAACTGCAACTTTCTGCACATTTTGAGTGATTGAATGGAAAACTTGTTTCTTTCAAATAGCCATGCAATTATGCTGGCTACAAGTTTAATTTCTGCTCAGTTTGACTTGATTTTGCAACAACTTTTTCAAACGTTAGAATGCATTTTCACTTTGGTCGGACTTTTTTTCAATGAACAATTGTATAGGTTCAGTAAGATCAACCATGATCTTATTGAATGGTGGAGCATGCTCAAGGGGCTCAGTCCTGCTCCTATTTCATATGTCCGTAGGTCTTTTTGTGTATTATTTCCTTTATTACATTTGCCCTAGTATTCATGACCCTTGTGTTTTTCCAGGATTCTGTAATGTTGAATGGCTTTGGTACAGTGGTAAATGCATTAGGTAAGCGAGTGAAGCCCTATTTACCCCAGATTTGTGGTACAGTGTTGTGGCGTCTAAACAACAAATCAGCCAAAGTGCGACAGCAAGCTGCAGATCTAATCTCTCGAATTGCAGTTGTCATGAAGACATGTCAAGAGGTATTTAAACTTTTTAGTGTAATATTTGACTTATCTAGCCACTCCGGTGAATTTCATTTCAGCTGTATCTTGACTTTTTCCAATCCAAATCATGTGAATTAATATATGTTATTTTTATTTGTAGGAAAAACTGATGGGCCACTTGGGTGTTGTGCTATATGAATACCTTGGTGAAGAGTATCCCGAGGTTCTGGGTAGCATCTTGGGAGCACTTAAAGCTATTGTAAATGTTATAGGTATGTATATTACATTGGTAAATATACATTATAGTATGTAATGGTAAATATTATTTAGGGAGAACTAAAACATTTTGGATAATTAAAATTAATTTTTAATTGTTTTCCTGAAGATAGGTGAAGTTAAAAAGTCCATTGCAAAATATTTTTCATCAATTTTGATATACAGGTATGCATAAGATGACTCCACCTATTAAGGATCTACTTCCACGCCTCACTCCAATTCTGAAGAACAGGCATGAGAAAGTTCAGGAGAATTGTATTGACTTGGTTGGACGAATTGCAGATCGGTAATTGGCATTATTACAACTTGTCTAAATAATAGTAAACTGCATAGTTATGTTTTTGTCTTGTCAAGTGTAAGAGTCAAACCATACCATTGTTTCTGTTCTTATCTGACCAAATGTGAGCATGCCAGAATATAAGAATGGAATTTATATCCAGGTAACCTTAAATAATTTAAAAGAAAATCCCAACAAGTTATGGTCTGTTGTGTCTTGAAAAGTTGAAATGTGTAGAAATGCAATTCAAACTGGTTTGAGATTGTAATTTTTTTATACTGATCAGAAATTATATAGTGATGTCAATTCACTGTTTCTAAACATCACTGGGTCTTTTCTTCAGTGGTGCAGAGTATGTATCTGCTCGTGAATGGATGAGGATCTGTTTTGAATTATTAGAACTTTTGAAGGCACACAAAAAAGCCATCAGAAGGGCAACAGTAAACACTTTCGGCTACATTGCAAAAGCTATTGGGTAAGTTACATTTGAATTTGTTACGGCAAACAGTGGAGCACAAGGTTCTGCTCATTCTTTTTTGTTGACTTTTTCTATGCAACAGTAGTTATTGTTTGTTTCACTTAAATTAAGATTACTAGATGCAACTGTGTAAAAGCTGAAATGAGTGATACAAGGCCACTGTGCAGCAGCAAATCTCTGATTCACTATAGAGGACCTAATATTGTTTTTCTTGTGTTGCATCATTCAGTAACTAAAATAGATTTATGTTGGTATTTGAAAGAAAGTGTTTGATTTCTGTAATGATCTGCAGAAATGGTGTTGATATTTCTAGTATTGTTTGACTATGATTTGCCATCTGTATAAGTAGCACCTTTCAGGTGGCATCTCTCAACTTGTTTAACTTTCTTTCAGCCCACATGATGTACTGGCCACACTATTAAATAACCTGAAGGTTCAAGAACGCCAGAACAGAGTCTGTACCACAGTAGCTATTGCTATTGTGGCAGAAACATGCTCTCCATTCACTGTGTTACCTGCCTTGATGAATGAATACAGAGTTCCTGAACTGAATGTCCAGAATGGTGTGCTTAAATCTCTTTCATTCTTATTTGAGTACATTGGAGAAATGGGAAAGGATTATATTTATGCAGTTACACCATTACTTGAAGATGCTTTAATGGACAGGTGAGTCCAGTTTTGAATGCTGATAATGACAGATATTCAAGTAGTCAGTGACCACTGTTACTCAGACATAGAGCAAACCTCTTCATTCAGAATGGAGGTCTTAATTTTGTTTTCTTGTGTTATCTATAGTCTAATATAGATCTCACATTTTGCATTTGAAGTTGAATTTGCTAACAAATGCAAAATGTGTAAAAATAACTTTCTTATTAAAAGCCATTTAAATAAGTAATATAAGTTATTTTAAAATAATTAACATTCTAGGGAAGGATTATATTCCAGTATTATACATGAACACCTAAAAGTCATGCAGCATAGACATTGAATAGGCATCTGTGTCATACTCAGCAGTTAAATGAGACATTTGATAGCAAAATATAGTTACACACATGCAAGTAAATATTGTGTTTTGAAAACTGATGAAAAAGATAAATGGCTATACTGTTAAGTTTTAGCGACAAGTACTGTTCATCTTAAAATTTAAAAATGCATGCAAGTCTATTGAGACATGGAAACAAAGGAACGTTGGACTTAGGAAAAGGAGAAGGCCATTTAGCCTCTCAAGGTTGCTCTGCCATTCTTTAGGATCATGGCTGATCTGGTTGTGTCTCAACTCCACTTTGCTGTCTGCGCGCGCGCCCCCCCCCCAACCCTTGAATCCTTTGTTTATCAGAAATCTGCCTTAAATAAATTGAATGTCGCAGGCTAGGTACAGTACTGCGCAAAGTTTACTGATGCTCCCTATAGTCGTGTCCTACATAGAGAGTTCTGATTTCTTCTAAGATAGTACTCCGAAAGGAGGAGCAATCTGGGCTGTTGTGCCTTTATTGGTGAGTCTAATAACCAGCTCATTTGCTCACTCGTTCTTTCAAGCTGAGATGAGTATTAAATTGGAACAGGAATGGGAATTCCTTCAGTAAATCAAGGCATTATTGAAAAGTTTCCAATGCGATGCATTTGCCTTTCTCTGCTGAGTTAGCTGAGGCAGCACTCGGGAACTAGAATTGATAAATGACATTCCCTGCACATGATGCAGGATCCCACCTCGTGCTCCTTAATATAATTAGGATGGGATGGATGCTGAATGTTAGCCTAGCCAGTGATGCCCACACCCTCAGAATTTTTTTTTTAAATAGGTAACATCCTCTTCCTCTGGCACTGTGATCTCAGTTTCAATCCTACTGTCCCAGAGTAGCTAGTACATCAGTTTCTCCTCAGTTCCTGCAAGACTACTTTGGTTGTGTGGCAAGTTTCCATCCTTGGGGCCCTCTTCTATTCCTCATCCATATGTTCCTTCTTGGTGAAGGGGAGAGATGTTATATATGCACAAATAATGTCAATTTTTCCTTCTTCACCACCACCTTTGATGACGTGCCAGTTACTGTACTTATCAGACTGTCTGCATCAATTTGTGGATGATCCAATATTTCTTGGAGTTTGACTTTGAGAAGATTGCAGACATCCTTTTAGACCCTTGCCAGTAACTCTTTTCCTTAGTTACCGATTAACCCCCTTTCCAACTCAAGTTTAATCTTATACACCACCTCCATGTTCTGCCCTGAGCCACATCTACCGTTCATTAAAAAGAATGTTGGTATCTCCAAAGCATCATCCATCTCAACCGTGCTGTGGCTGAAACTTTGCAAGCTTCATGAGTTCTAACTTCCTTAAACTTTAACTCATGCAGAGTTCCACCACCTACATTCTTGCCCATTTACAGATTGGCCCAATCTATTGACCTCTATTGGTTTCTGTCCCTCAGCTGATCTCCCTGCCCCAAACTTCCCCTACTAAACTTTCATTGCTATCTTCAAATCCTTCCTCTTCATTATTTGTTGAGAAGATCGACATAAAATCTTTTTAATTAACAAGGCTAACTAATTGAACAATTTCGTTAATTCTCTTTCCTTTCATCTCCCAAACAAACTTGTTAATGGGAAATGGGGGTTTCTTACAAACAAGCATATGCTCCTCAATACAGTTTTAGTGGAAGATGTTTTTATAGCATCTTAGATGTTGAAGCATGAATTTTAAATGTTTTTGTTATAATATACATAGCTAAGAAACTTAAAGCACATGTAATAATTTTAATGACCAATTAATATTTGTTGTTTTTCCTACGGTAGAGACCTGGTTCATAGACAGACAGCAAGTGCAGTTGTGCAGCATATGTCCCTGGGAGTATATGGATTTGGCTGTGAAGATGCACTGAATCACTTGTTAAACTACGTATGGCCCAATGTTTTTGAGACATCACCACATGTTATTCAGGCAGTTATGGGAGCATTGGAAGGTTTAAGGGTTGCATTAGGTCCTTGCAGAATGCTACAGTATTGTTTACAGGCAAGTTCACACACTACTTCTCACCTTGTACTTGAATGAGATTTGTTCTGCATGCAAATGCTTGTCGCCTACTGCTTTCCCATGACCTTGATGTAATGACCTGCAGCTTCTCTTGTTGAAAGCACGGAGTGCAAACTTTCTCCTAGGTTGCCCCAGAGAACCTGTAAAAGTGACTTCAAAGAAGGTGCACAAGAGTAGCCAAGGTCCCCAATTTTTCCCTCATTCTCTAGGGAACTGCCCAGCCCCCTCAAAGTAGTAAAGCTAAGGTTAACAATTTGCCTTGGATGCAAATCCACATCCTAATATTTTGTGAAGCATTACAATCTTGGCTGAAAGTTACAAATTTATTTGTTTTGAAACTAATGTCAGATTAAATTGGAAACCATATAAAAGCAATCCAGGTTAACTAACTCAGCCTTTCACTGTTGGGCAGTCCCTTCCTCAGACAAGCAAAGCTATTTTAAGGAACTAAAGTGTGATAAATTGAAGAACTGAATATTGTTTATACCAAACACTCTCCCAATCTGATTTGATCCACTAGTACACCAAGTTCTCCTTTTTAAAAACAATAAATCCACTTTGTAGTTGCATTGAAAATGTTTGCATTATTGAGCAGAGGGAAGTATACTCCCAGAAGTTTTCTTGCCTTAAATTTCACAACTGTTACAATCTCCATAGAGACCAATAACATTTAAAAAGTAATTTGAACTTCCAATTAATAACTGAAAGAACATCAAGGTTTCATGTTTTAAAACTTTTACTGTAACAAATGACTAAACACAATATTGACTAAACACTTTTCTTTTTGTAGGCAACTTATACTTTAAACCACAGAGAGGAATGTACCCCTTTAATGCTCATCAGCCATCACAATCTCTCCAGAATTACAGTCCTTTTAACAAACGGTCCACAGTCGCTCCCAGCTTCTACGGCGTTCCTATATCCCCACTTCACCAAGTAGTAACTTCAAGTGACTGTCTCCAGACACATTCCTCAGTTTTCAGAGAGTTTTAAAAATCCACTACCAGCAGGAAAACCTGCTCTGATGATTCTTTCCCCTGGCCACGCCAAAACAAATCTCTCAGAATTTATAAAAGGCTGCCATGTCTCTCTTCGTCTGGAGAGCTCCTCCCTCCAGCATCTGGCTGTGGTAGTTCGCAAAGTCAAGCAATCTTTTCTCTCTATTGACCACACAGAATCTCTGCTGTCTGACTGTGATATTCATTGATTTGTAGGGAAGTCTGTAACCTGATCAAAAGTGGCTTCCCCTGCCCTCTTGCCCATAGCAACATGAAACACAACCTTGCATTGAGGTAGAAATGCTAATTAGCTATCTTTGTTCCCAGCTCCCTTTCATATTAGAAGTAAATGGATGGCTTGCAGTACAACTGTTTAAAACCCCATACCAACAACACCTTCCTAGGACTTTGGGAGAGTTGGAGTCTACTCATGGGACTCTCAAAGACTACTTACTGCCATCATCTTCAAGCGTAAATAGCTTGCATGTTATTCTCAGTAAAACAATCTAAGCCTTCCTTTGATCTCTAACAATCAAACCACACAGACTTACTGTCAGGCAGACTCCAGATCAGTTCACTTGACCATTTCATTTACTCTAAGTTTAAAGCTGCAGCCCCAAAATATAATTATCTTATAAGCCCTAATGCAATAAGTATTTGTGTTTAAACACGTTTCCCCAGTACTAATATCCCTATTGGTACATCAGCAGAGTTGTAATGTTTTCCTTCTTTGTTGATAGGGCTTGTTCCATCCTGCTAGGAAAGTACGTGACGTGTACTGGAAGATCTACAACTCCATCTACATAGGCTCGCAGGATGCCCTTATTGCACACTATCCAAGGATCTTCAATGATGAAAAGAATACACATGTCCGCTATGAACTTGACTACATCTTATAAAATGGGGTTAACATTCTCTGCATAGTCTTTGTTGTCTGCTATTTTGCTGAATTGTTATTCCCCAATCTTATGCTGTGCTTCAGATGTGACGTGATGAGAGTTTGAAATACAAATATTATCATCTTGTTGGAGCAGATTGTAAAGTAGTAAGTGGATAGGGCTAGTAGCACAATTTTATTTTAAATGGGACTTAGTCTTCTTGTCTCATTACTTGTTCTTGATGTTAAGTAACTAAATCTTATAGTGACCAACAGGATGATGATTGCTCAATTTACAATTCATTTAAATTTGTCTTTATTGAGATTTAGGTTAAATTCCTTGTGTTAAGGGGTTGTTTCTAACAAAAAATAAACATAAAAAGTCTAAGTCCAGTTTATATTTCTCAAGTTATTTTTGAGGCTTTTTTTAAGTAAGTTTCAAATCAGCTGGTTTTCAAGCAAGGATCACATTATCTTCTTTAATTTTTGTATGGTGGTTTCATTTCCCCACTTTCTTTACATGACCAAATGCATCTTTTCTACTTTTGCTAAAATATAATGGTTCACTTTGCACAGCTTTTTCTACAGTTTGTGACAAAGATCTTCAGAAAATATGTAAGATTACTAATTGTGCAAACACTGTCCTAATCGGGGGAAAATAGAGATCCCTACTCTGAAGTAAACCATCTGCAATCAAATTGACAGGCTGAAAACCATAAGTGAACTAATCCTTTTCTGAAATCCGTGTCGCTGCAAGCTTTTCAATGGCTGTTTATCCCAGTGGAGAGTTAGTGTCCTAACCATGTGATAAGCCTTCTGTGAAAACTGCCACTGTTAAGAACAATAAGGAGACTTACACTGTGGTTCCTGCCCATGAAGCTAAAAAGTAGGTGGAAAAGCAAATGGTTACCAGCTATAAAAAGCTCCACGAAGGTTATCTTTGATCCAGGTATTTTCGGATTATCTTCTCTACATTTTTCGTAACAACTTGTTAGCAGTGACATTGTGTTGGCTAATTCTTCCAGGTATATGGAGGTAAATTCATGAAGTACTGTTTCACTGCCATTAAATCTCTCCAGCTTATGTTGTAAATACTTTGCGTTCTCTACTGTGTAATATTTATAAATCCTTTGGTTACATCTAGTAGCACTACCCCGGTATAAATTTCAGGATTAATGTCATGATCCCACTCTGGCATATTGAAATTTGACGTCTAAATTCAACAACTTGTGAATCTAGCCAACATGATAAACTCGTCACTCGTTAGTTATGTGGTCAGGTTCACATATGATATCCACAACTAGCACGCTTGTACCTTCTGTTTCGTTTAAAAAATTTAGTGTAGGTAAACTTGGTGTTTTAATAAATACGTCTCTCTGTATTGATGCTTCCTAGTGCTTTTTTATTGGTGCAAATATTGTAGAGGTTTTTGTTGAGAATATGGGAATAAACATTTTTTGAAAAACATCTGCAGATTTTTATCAATATTTAATGCATTTTTACTTTCTCATGTCACAGTTCTCTGTGATTCTAGATGGGCAAAAACTAATTGCTCCCTATTTTTTGTTCTAATCCTTTAATCTTCCTCATATATAGTATATGTGAAGTCCCTCATGACTGAGTCTGTTTTGCTCAAGTAACTTTTTATTTTTATACGAACCTCAATATGTGATAGTGAAGGACAGCACAGTTGAGCTGAATAATGCTTTTAACGGGTGCTCATGTATATGCAATTCCATCAGGAATGAGAAACCTAACTGTTTTATCTTCACCCATTTAGTTGGAATATTGAGGCAAATTGTAGCATTTTATCACCACTACTTTAATGGAGGTCTAAATTGGTAAAGGTGACTGAGTACATGATGCATTCCCCTACTGAGCTGTTGGAGGGAGGGGGAAGGGCTCCACTTGTAACATTTTCAATTGAATCATTCTTGTGATTTTAAAAAAATTGTTCTTTGCTGTACTATATAACTTCAAATTGAAATAACCCAACTGTTGGGAGTCATGAGAATGCTGTTGGGAAAAACTGAGTAAGTTAATTTTTCAGATGTATATAATTCATTTGTTAGGCAGGAACATTGTCATACTGAGTTACCATCAAAAGTCCAGATTTGAAACCAATTTTTAAATGGAGTCTTTTGTTTGTGAGTGCTCCAATTTGGGGAGGAAATTTCAGGGCTGTTATGTCCACTAATGCAGAACATGCAGTAGTATTAACAGCAAGCTCACGATCTGTTGTGGTGAAGAAAAATAATGCCATTGCTGTTGTGCATCACCAGATGGGTGGAATACTGAAAAATATCATCCTCCAATTTTACCTTTTCCAAGTTATTTCTGTCAATTTCAGTGAATGTTGATTGTGTTGAGACTATAAATACAAAACTGCATTGGCGCAGGAAATATTTCAACCAAATTGTCACAGAGGCAAAAGAGAAGAATATAATCCATGTTATACACATATGCACAGGGGGTCAAGATTGTTGACCTCTGCATGGAAGAAATAGGTTCTATTTTGTGGTTATAGGAATTGTGGCATTTTGGCTAAATGTTTCTCCTTACTGTTATTTTAGGTTAAAACCCATTAAACATGGCATATAACTTGCCATTTATGCTGTATTATAGATTTATTGTAAAAATGGACCTATTTAAAAATAAGCCTTAATCAGGAATGTCTATATATGGAAACAAATAGAAAGTTAAAAATTGTTATTTCAAACATTCTCTTTTCAAAATAAGTAATCCAGTTCATACTGGTGGCTTCTGAGGTGAAATTTTGCATTGACATGTTAAGTTTCTTCATCTTTACCTATGTCTTGTGATGGGAAATAAAAAAAGATAGAATGCAGCCCAAGAGAAGAAACACTCTTTCCACCATTAACTATTGAATGTCTAAGGGCAACTTGTCATCCTTCCTGAGTACTTGATCAGCTATATGAGTAAAATATAAATGGTCATGCAGGGTTTGGGTCAGTGAGTCATGGGGCTAAGGAATGGGTTATCAGATAATGGGAAGGGGAGCCCAACACCTGAGCAGATTGAGTTGAGTGGTGTGTGAAAATTATCTGGGAGGGAAGATTCATGCAAGATGAAAAAGACTAGCTGAGCAAATTGGGACCCAACTTCACGGAAGGGCAAAAGGCATCAAAAATAAAATGTAGAAAATAAAAGAGCTGCCTAATAAAAAAATTGTTCCAGTTTCTCATGTAAGGCTGACTAAATCAGTAAAATTAGAGTCTCGCTACACTATTAATTGGATAGTTCTTTTTAAAAATGCACTGACCATTCTGTTGTGACGTGTACAGGCTGTTCTGATCAATTGTACTTTAAAGGTCAAGTGAGGGTATTTGGATCAGGGCATGCAAATATAATTCATTCCCCATTTTAAAGCCGTACATTAAGCTCTTATTTTTGTATATCGTAAAATCCTGTACAGTTTATTGGAAACCAAGCATTTATTATTGAGAGAGTCTCGGCTTATTGGGTAGCACTTGCGCCTCTGCAGCAGGAGGTTTCAATTCCCACATAGAGCCTTAAGCACATAGACCAGGCTGACACTCCAGTGCAGTACTGAGAGAGTGTTATACTGTCAAAAGCTATCCTTCCAAAGAGATGTTAAACTGAGACCTGGGTGTGTCCTGTCTCACCAGCAGGGCAGAGCCACCAGAGGTGGTGGCACAGTGATATATAGTCAGGAGGGAGTTGCCCTGGGAGTCTTCAACATTGACTTTGGATTCCATGAAATCTCAAAAATGAGCAAAGAAACCTCCTGCAGATTACCATCTCTCTCTCAGCTGATGAAACAGTACTCCTTCATATTGATCATCATTTGGAAGAAGCACTGAGCATGACAGCACAGAATGTCCTCTGAGTTGGGGACTTCAGAAGCAGAGTCAGGAGAAATTATAGGGAATGAGGAAATGGCAGAGAAATTAAACAAATATCTCTGTCTTCACAGTAGAAGACACAAGCTACATACAACTAATAGAAGATAACCTAGTGGCTAAAAAGAATGCAGAAGTTATGGTAATAAATAGAAAGAAAAAGTACTGGAGAAACTTGAGCAACTAAAATCTGACAGGACCTGATGACCTCAGCTATTTACAATCTACCTTAATGAAGAGACAGAGCAATATAAGTTTGTTGATGATACAAAGCTAGGTGGGAATGCTAGGGGGTCAAAAAAGGTGGAAAGAGATATGGGCAGGTTAAGTGAACGGGGAACAAGGTGGCAGAGGGTGTATAATGTGGGGAAGTGTGAGATTATTAAATTTGGTTGTTCTCATCTTTCAAAGGGATGTGGGCATTGCTGGCACAGCCAGCATTTGCTGCCCATCCTTTTCTTCCTCTTTAATCTGTAAATCCCATTGTTCCCACGTGTCTTTGGGATTTACTTTTCCCATAATATAAAAATCTTTTACATTGTCATTGTGGTCAGCCCTTTTGGGAAAAATCAACGTAATAACCTGCCTTCCTTATTTTGTTAATTGTAAGCATCCTACCACATCTCTTTGAAAACCAAACACTTCTCCACTTACCTTAAAATGCAAATTTTATTCACACCCTATCTGCTGACATTACCTTCGTTCACTCATTAGCATTCCAAATGCCCTTTTACACCTAACTTTTGATAATTTCAACCTTGTGGCCTATCCATTTTTAATTAAATCAGCCACAGAGACAGAACCATCCATACATACACAAACATAAGACTACAATACCCCACAATAATACTATGAAAAAAATGATACTTTTATGACAGTGGTAATCCTCAGGATGTTGATGGTGGATTCAGCAATGGTAGTGCCATTGAATGTCAAGGAGAAATGGTTAGATTTTCTATTGTTGGAGATAGTCATTGCCTGGCAATTGTGTGGTGCGAAAGTTACTTGCTACTTATCAACCCAACTCTGAATGTTGTCTAGGTCTTGCTGCATATGGACACAGACTGCTTCCATATCTGAGGAGTTGCAAATAGAACTGAACATCGTGCAATCATCAGTAAACATCCCCATTTCTGGCCTATGATGGAAGGAAGGTCATTGATGATGGTTGGGCCTAGGACACTACTCTGAGGAACTCCTGCAGAGATGTTCTGTTACAGAGACGATTGGCCTCCAACAACCACAACCATCTTCCTTTGTGCTAGGTATGACATTACAAACTGGAAAATTTTCTCTGATTCCCGTTGACTTCAATTTTGCCAGGGCTTCTTGATGCCACACTCGGTCAAATGCAAGTGAAGGGCAGTCACTCTCACGTCCCCTCTTGAGTTTTGCTTTTATATCCATGTTTGCACTAAGGTTGTAATGAGCTCAGGTGCTAAGTAACCCTGGTAGAAACCAAACTGAGCATCAGTGAGCAGGTTATTGATAGCACTTTACTATCAAGAAAAGGCTGACGGGGTGGTAACTGGAATGGTCTTGCTTTTTGTGGACAGGACATATCTGGGCAATTTTTCACGTCAGGTAGATGCCAATGTTGTAACTGCACTGGAACAGCTTGGCAAAAACCACTCCATCTTCTTCCAAACCTGCTCTGCAAAGGCTCATTCCAGAAGGATGTGGACAACAGTCTTTTCCCTACCACAGCCACCTCGAGGGTGATGTTCGGAGGGGCTGAGACTCCAAGAGTGTAGGAAAGGTCTGATGGAATGGTCCTTTTCACCACTAGCCATGCTACTTGGTTCTTGTTTGAAAGTTCTGGTGATGAGGCATTCTGCCAAATAACTGACAGTCTGTTCAGGGGACCATCCAACAGGATCTAGCATGTCCTTTTCCTGCAAGACCTCAAAAATATTACATACGCACCACTGCCTGATGGCCAAAGGTGCTTTTCTGCATAAGCTCCTTCACGAGGGATAGGTAGTATAGCATGGTCCATCTGAATGGAGCATTCCATGGGAATGTGACGAGACCCATCCTTTGCATTACAAAAACAAAAATACCTGGAAAAACTCAGCAGGTCTGACAGCATCTGCGGAGAGGGATTCAGTTGACATTTCCAGTCCGTAAGACACGGACTCATACGGACTCGAAACGTCAACTGTATCCCTCTCCGCAGGTGCTGTCAAACCTGTTGAGTTTTCCAGGTACTTTTTTTGTTCTAAATTTCCAGCATCCGCAGTATTTTGTTTTGATCCTTTGCATTACCAGGGATAGGTAGAACCTCAGCACGTAGCAATACTTGGTGTTTGGGTAACAAGGGTCCACGCACAGCTTGATGCAGCTGCACACGAAGGTAGTCATCAGGATGAGGGTAACATTGGGTACTTTTTTCCCCCTTGTCTAGAGATTTGTATAGTGTCTCTGTGGACACAGTCTATTTTTGACCTACAGACAAAGCGGAAGATGTTTTGGGTGATCGTCACGGTGCAGGAGTGGTTTTTGGGTCAGATCTCCAACATGTACAGCAACAGCAAGAGCGCCTTGTACCTGATGACCAAGTTGTTAACTGCAATGGAGAGGGAGCGTTTGTCACTCTGACATGTCCAGTTTTTGTTTTCAAAACATTTACATCTACTGATGTCCAATGAAAGTCCATTGTTAATGTGTTTTGTATTGCTGGTAGAGACTTAATGTAAAGAAAATTCTTTTAAGTAGATGTAACTACAACAATAGATATGATTCTGTGCGCTTTAAAAAATTGGCAAAACTATGAAACCATACAATTATGTTTGAAACTGGGTACTCCATTATTACTTTTGCCATATTTACATTGCTGAACCCATGTAATTATAGTATATAGATGGATTTTTGAAATCACCTGCTGATCCAGAGCTTCAACTGCTAGGAGCATATATTGCAAATTTCGGGCAGGTTGGCAAAGCATCCTGCAGGATTTTATGCCATAAGCACAAATTCATACAATTTACCTTAATATCTCTCAATTTACTTTGACTGGCTTTCTGAAAAACAATTTCAAATGCAATTTAGAAATCCGCCCATTATGTTATGTCAGTTGGACCACAAGATATCACATTTGTGAAATTCATGACTACAAAAAGGAAAATATTGACACAATGGGGTAGATTTTCATCTGGATTCATTTTGAGGCTGAGGCAGCATGCTCCCAAACCAAGGGGGCTGAATATGATCAGGAATTGGTCCTTGGGCCTCATCTAATATTTGCCTCCTCAGCATTTTTGAGGGGGAGGGTGGGTGTGATGGTCAGGATTGTGGAGTTAGGGAAGCACACTTGCTCTTCCTGGCTCCACAGAAAAGTTAAAAAAATTAGCTTTACTTGACATCTGCATAGACCATTGAAGAATCCAGAGTTGGACAGGCTTAAGCCTGCTCGACTCATTGGTAACAAATTTTACATTCAGGTCATTCAACAGGTGTTCAACTAAATAACATATTCAAGGGGCCTAACACCCATTTTATGAAAGCACTGTGGGCACCTCTAAAATGTGCCTCACAAATTTAGCAGTGGATCCAATGCCTGCACAGATTGGGCATAGACCGTCCCATTACTAAATTGGTATATTGTGCCCTACCACACTCACAAATTGAGTGCAACACCTACCAATTTCAACTTCAATGGCTTTTCCAGATAAAACTGTTGACTTACAGTTTTTACAGGCTTTGCTGACGTTCAACTTTGTGTTTGACAGTGAGCTAGGAAATCCGTTTCAAAATCTTTCCAAAAAATCATCAATATCCCTTAAATCAAAATAGTTCAAAACCATCGAAGAAGAAAAGGTCTGCACAGACCTGATAGCTGAAAATTGTGTGGATTTATACCCACAGGAGAGAAATAGCCCTGTTTTGGGACATTTGGAGACAAATCAACATTAAAAACAATGTTGAGACCTGATCAATACTTCAGGAAAGCTTGTGCTGTAGTAGATAAGGTATTTATCATTAGGAATAATTATCTTGCAAAAAAGTCAATCATTTTTGAACCGATTGCACTGAACTGAAAGCATAAGGAATTGAAGAGCTTGTAAAGTTACTCTGTACTTAAAATACTGAATTGAAGAATTTGGAAATACAGTCAAAATGAATTGATAATTGAAAAACAAACTCCTAACTTTGGAAACAATAAACCGCTACTTGCTTGTAAAGATACCAAAGAACTAGAGGAGTGAAATCAGGAACAAGAACTAAGGAAAATCTACCAGTAAAGGGCTGGAGACCTCTGACTCACTTAACCATAACCAAACACATTTTATACCATAGGAATAAAGAGGAGCGGCTGTTCACAATGGAGCCAAATATATAAAGAATTCAACGAAGGGAAGTAAATCAACTAAATAGTCATATAATTCTGTGGTTTAAAATATATGCACACTTGAGACAGTCAATTGATGTTAGAGTTTCAGAAGTGAAATAAGGGCTAATTCATTCCGCCTACTCCTTACTCTAGGACAATTGAGAACAGAAACCATGGAGGGAATAGCACATGAATCATGGATTGTGCAGTGGAATGAAAAAACTGGTCCATATTGAGAGCTATAAATGTTATACAGAAGAGAAAGAATTTCTATGTAACTGTTTAGTACTGTTCTAGCTAAACCAGAATAAGGAACTTATTAAATAAGAATGTTTAGGAGATGCTACAGAGCATTAAAGGCAATGAAGTTTCTGCAAGAGACGGTACAGTTATTTGAACTGGTTACTATGCAGTCAGCCACTTGATATCATCCTGACCCACAAGGCTTTTTGTAAAGTTAAGTATGTTAAGAAAATTGCAAGTTCCTTCCATATTAGTAAGGACCAGGTTGACAATGAAATAATAAGCACTCTTATACCACAGACATATACCACATTTTCTTAAAGACTCCATTCAGCAATGAATAGAGACTGAAATTCCAAAAATCACTTGAGATGAAGATTTTGCAAATGAGAGCTGAGATCAAGGACATGACAAGTTAAATCTGATAAAGATTGTAACCCAGTTTGGAAATCACGCCAACCCAGAGGAAGATAGCAACTTGTGAATTCACCGGTGAGGTTGAATCGCTGATCTACCTGCAGAAGTATATCAAGGCCAAGTTAATGTAGATAATGATGATATCTACTTGAAAGACTGCCTTGGTTGCCTTTCCATCTTTTATAATTTAATAAAGGCTTCATTCTATCACAGTGAATGAATTAAAATCTGTCTTAGTATTTTCAGCATGTCACATTTGGAGGGCAGAAGTACCAATGAACACACAAACATGAACAAGGGGAAGATACAAATGCTTTACAATGAGACAATGACCTCTCTAATGAGATAGTTTGAAACAATTCTGTTTTATGGAATTGTTACCAAATAGGCTTCAATCTATACTTTTAATTACAAGAAGTTATGGATACAACCTACAAAGTACCAAGAGTAAGTAAAAGCAACAGGGACTTCCTTACAAGTTCTAACATTATACATTGAAAAAAGCTTACATTGACAATAAACTGTTATCTCATAGCTTGGTAGCAATTAATGGGTGCATGGTGCTTTGAAATGTAGGTATATTGATTGTTCCCAGGAAACAACCATTGAAATCTTGATCACATTTTTTTATACCCAGTTACATCACCCCCTACAGCATGTCCCACCATTTAATTAGAACATGGCTGATCTGTACCTCAACTCAATTTATCCAACTTTGTTCCATATCCTTTGATAACATTATCCAACAAAAATCAATTGATAGCAATCTTAAAAGTTTCAATTGATCCAGCAGCCACAACCCTTTGAGGAGGAAGTTCCAGACACCAAAGTTGGGTTAAAGCAGCTTGATAGGCGTGCTCTCTTCTGAATGTGCACTACGATTGGCAAATTCTGTCAAATTGCATGACTTGACAAGGTACTCTTTGCTGTTAACATACAGTAACTTTAAGTTATCCAATAAGTTTTGAGAATGAACAAATTTAAAAACTTTAAAAATACTTATGAAAAACTGCCAGAATTGTTCTTGCAACCCTTGGTAACGTTTTTGGAATATTAAATGCTCGGTTGTACCCAATTACTCGGCAGCAAATGACAAGTGCAGTGGCACATTGTGAAAAGCCAGGATGGAAATGCCAATAATTTTGCCCTGGCTTTATATTTATCTTATTTAATTTGACATGGAAACTAAAGAGATAACACATGAGCCATACTATGAATTAATTATTTACTGGATAACATAACATGCTCTTGTACAAAATTCCCTGAGTACAACAGTAACTGGCAATACATCGGCTATGAATGGAAACATGCTGGGCGAAGAATTCAACCTCATGGTGCTCATTTCCTGGTTGGGGTGGGTGGGGGGTGGGGGTGGTGGTGGCTGTGGCGACAGCGAACTGAATTTTAGGCTGTGATTTCTTGCACCCGACCTTCCCTGGAAGTGTGTTGACTGCCAGGTTGGAAACCAGCACCTTCCAAATGTTCAGTGCACCTGCTGCACACAGGTGTTAGGCGCCTTGAATATGCAATCAAAACCACCTTTGGCTTTAGTACCCAAATCAAAAATCATCATCAAATTTTATATATCAATTATGCCCTGCTGATCCAGATATTTTCTATTCTAACTAATGGTGTTCAAAGGAACAGCTGGAAACTGCCAAGAAAAAGATTAAGTAAACTTTCTTATTATTACACTTCTGTTTCTGTGGAGCCAGAAAAAGCAGGAATGCTCCCAGCTCCATAGTAAAAGTGTGGGCTATTCCAGCCAGGTTTCACTTCTCTGTTGCCTCCTAGGATCTAGTTACAAGCTAGCTTATTGGCATTAGTCAAACATCCTAAGGCCCTGACCAGCAAACTACATCGTCTATAGGCAGACAATTGCCTTTTTCAAACTAAAATTTATAACTTCATTTGTATTTAATATGCACTAGCACAGCTGATGTGGACTTGTCAATATATGACAGTTGTAATCTTTAGGACATCTACAATTGTCTTACAGTACATCTGTATTGGAGACTTTTCTGTTGTCAGAACAAGTAGAATATGGTGATATATCTATCCATTCAGTATGATAAATATCAGCAAAATAGTGAACAATCTTTTTCATGCATAACTTGTGTAATATTGTGAGAAATAAAATGTAATATCTAAGATGATGACAGTTTTACAAGCTTTTCAGAATTTTTTACATATACTTTGCAGTACATTTTCATGGTATTGAGTTATATTTGTTTATTTAAAATAATTGTATATTTAGATATTTTCCCAGGTTCTCCTAATTTTGTAGTCTCAGGCTGGTACTATAACAAGCTAAATGATTATATTCATGGCTTATTTATTTTACTCTCCTTTGGAGCCCTTAGTGCAGTGTTAGGTTTTGTGTTTAACTAAAAGCTTGACTTCCTGTGGTTGCAGTAACTGGTGTCATGGGACTTTTATTTTTCTGTCAGTTTACTACATAAACAGAATCAATATTTCATGAGGTTTCTACACTGTTTCAACATTTAAAACAAAGTTTGACCAAAATCATTGCTGAAGGTTATGACATCTGAAACAAGCATCGGTGGAACTTCCAGCAGATCTGGGTGTTTAATGTATGTTCGCCACCTACTGAGTTCACTTTATGATCCGAATCTGCCATTTGCTCTCTAGAAACCCACACTTCCTCCATCTTGTGAATGCAGACAGGAAAGGAAATGAGCTCCAGATTTAATAGCAATTCTTAAATTTCAAATAAACATATTGTTGGGAAACCATAGAACGAGTGACATTTTGTGTAACATTCTAGTGAAAGTTACATAATTCCAGCATATTAAAAATATAAAGGCAATCAAATCTGCATTAGTTTTAATATATGATCATTTTAGTAAGAATGTGTAGGCTGATATGTAAATTAAGAGTAGATTTAAATGTCAAAGTAACAAATTATGGCACTCTTACTGCATGACTGCATACCTTTGAAGGCAATTACAAATGTATAAGTCACTGCAACTAAAACTATTGAAAAAAAGTAAATTTAGTAACAATTAATGGGGAAGCTTCATACAACAGGCAGTATAATTTTTCTTCTAATGTTTAGAAAAGTCAAAATAGTGTTATTAAAAATTAAAAAGCATATTTGTAGCAGCAAGAAGACGGGTACATAAAAATTCTTTGTGTAACCCAATGTTGCCTTCTTGTGCCTGAGTCAACCACTCTAGTCAGTTGCCACAAGGGTGCTTATTCTTAATTGTTTAAGTATGGAAATCTATAGGGTCAGAAATTTTCAATTATTTTTCTACTATATCAGAATAATCACAGTATCTCATTACGTGTTCAGGACCACATTGTGTAGTGTGTTTATCGGAAAAGCCACATTTCTGTTTTATTTCTACAGCATTTTGTTTACTTTTTGAATACTGTTGTCTAAATGGCAGCACAATGTTGCAAGAATTTGCTAATCAAAGATGTTATGGAGCAAACTGCTCAGTCGTCAAAAAAAAAACTTTTCCCAAACCAGCAGGCTGATTGTGCACC
Organism: Carcharodon carcharias; assembly: GCF_017639515.1. Lineage (NCBI taxonomy): Eukaryota > Metazoa > Chordata > Chondrichthyes > Lamniformes > Lamnidae > Carcharodon > Carcharodon carcharias. Next base: position 104,964,684 of record NC_054478.1, on the reverse strand, counting down.
AAAGAAACGTAATTCTAAGCAGCTGTAGCAGAGATTAAATGAGAATTTTGTGATTTAAACTTATTGTGCAATTTGTACTGGTGGACAAATATCAGAACTGGAGAACTAAAAAAATTCCCAATGTTCTTCTGCCTCCACAATTTTCCTCAACAGTGAGGACTGGCCCTTTCTCTAACCACCATTAATTCCATGTTTTGATCAGCTCAGCTGTGGTCAGCAGATTCAGTGAATAAACAGCTGTACAAACATTCAGCCTTGAAATGATTAGTATGCTGGCTACCCTTAAATATAATCATTTTAATTGGTGGAAGCAAAGACTTTTTTGAAGAAAGATTTCAATAAGCTTGCTCAACAGCTGAAGGGGTAATGAATCACCCTGTGTGGTAGAAAGCCCCAAACTGCAAGATTCTCTCAAACATGCATGTTGGACTCTGACATCATCAGGTTTCAATCTACAATTTCAAGCTGACAGCTGAGTTGGGAAACAGTGATACAGTAGCTTCTCCGTCATGTCAAACATGCTGCAAGCTGGATTGAAAGCCAGAAGGGGTCCAACAAAGTAATTAAAACAAAAATGTAAGTTTCCTATTGAACTAGAGCTCATACTTCTTCAGGCCCCAAAATGAAACCTTGGGCCTCCCTTGCCTTGATCTTCACCCCACCAACAGCAATTGTGATAACTTCTGAAAACCCCTGCCTCACCACTTACCTGTCTGGTGAGGACTGTTCCCACTAATCCCTGGTGGCTCTCTCCTGCCATCTGAATCTCTTGTTCCGACCTGTTGACCAGACAATGATTTCTGCCATTTTTGTGAATACTTAATGTGGTAAGAGAGTCAAAAGGCTGAATCTTCATTATTGGCTTGGGAAACGTGAGTCGGGCCATTTCACGACGTCACATGCCTGAGTTCTGAATGAATCCACATGCACATGCAAGTTTCACCCAGGGAGTCAGGAGCAGGCTGGAGTCAGGTCCATCGCTTCCCGAAACAGGCCCGAGTTTGGCAATGGAGGCGGGCGGATTCCAAGGCCAACAGGTTAGAAGGCCTGCCTCTATTTACTGGGGCATTGGCCCAATTCTATGGATATGACCATTAATCCCCCCATCCTTCACCCCTCACCCACCCCCCATTCCCCCACCATACCTCTCACTCTGTATCCATGTTGGACGGAACTCATGAGAGCTATAGCACTGGGAAGTTTTTGAAATGCTTATGAATTGAATTTTAAAAACAGACAATCATCCATTCAAACCTCATTTGAAACAATTGTTCGGTTAGGAGCTCATAAAATTGGCAATCAATGCACAGCCATTCAAATTCCACAGGAAAAAATACTCAGTTCTCTCAATCAACTACCCTGAGAAATTCCTGCAGTGATGTCCTGGAGCTAAGATAACTGACCTCCAACAACCACAACTATCTTCCTTTGTGCTAAGTATGACTCTAACCAGTATTGACTTCAATTTTGCCAGTGCTCCTTGATGCCACACTCCAATAAATGTGGCCTTGATGTCAAGGGCAGTCACCCTCGCCTCAGTTTAGGAGTTTAGCTCTTTTGTCCATGTTTGAATCAAGACTGTAATGAGGTCAGGAGCTGAGTGGCCCCGGTGGAACCCAAACTGGGCATCAGTGAGAAGGTCATTGCTAAGCAAGTCCCACAGGATAACACTGTTGTTGACACCTTCCATTACTCTACTGGTGATCGAAAGTAGACTGATGGTGCAGTAATTAGAATACCTTTAAGACGGGGGTAGATAGATTCTTGTTAGGCAAGGGAATCAAAGGTTATCAGGGGTAGATGGGAATGTGGAATTAGTAACTCAAACAGATCAGCCACGATCTTATTGAATGGTGGGGCAGACTTGATAGACCGAATGGTCTACTTCTGCTCCTATTTCATATATTCATATGTAATTGCTCCTAAATCTGTCAAAATAAACAAACAGCAATTCAAAAACCTCAAATTGTCAGTCAAACAAAAATAATAGTCCCTTGCCCAGCTGTGTAAATAACTCTTGCTGAGCTAAATACATTTGTGGGTTTTGGAGCTCAGCCAAGCATTCATAATGAGATTCCATTGCACAACAGTATAAAACAGTATTTCCAAAACATTTTATAATTGTGACCCTATTTTGAGGCTTGAAAATCGCTGTAACCCTGGAATGTGAGCCGGGTGGATAGATCTATGAGAGCTTGAGGGGAGCCATGAAGGGCTGTGAAAGAAGTGCGGGGTGGGTGGAGAGCTTTGAGAGCAGGGAACTATTTAAACTTTTGGTTTTTAAGTAAAAAGCACCTACTTTTTCAGTGGCTTTTTTGGAACAGGAATCAGGCCTCAAAGATCAGTCAGATAGGCCACACCCAAACCAAAAGCACAAGTATTTAAAGGCGCCTCGCAGTTGTTAATGTTTGTTCAAAGCTCCACAACAGCCATTTTCACTCGGTGCTTGCGACTCCAAAACTGTGCCTTGTGACCCCAATGGGTGTCATGACCCACAGTTTGGGAAGCCCTAGTATAAATAAACCCTCTGGAGATCAATACTATGGTGCCTTTGAAGTTGCCTGAGCAGATGGCCATCTGTACATTTTTTCAAAGGTTCAACAGGTGGACTTTCAATCAAAAGAGGTCAGGCATCAGTTTGGCTATTTCAAAGGCACAACAGATGCCTGCGCATTAAGTTAATGTAAACATCACAGCACAGGGTCCAGGTGACACATTGATTTCAGATTTTTAATACTGCTGAATATAGAAGAGCTCCTTATCCACCAGAGAAAGTTCTCTAATGCATATGAAAACTACACAATATTGGTCAATTTAATGGCCATTCACCCTTTAAGGATAAAGCCCTATGCTCAATCACTGCCTTAAAAAATAATTAACTTATGATACAATATCTAATTATGACAGTTCAAGTTTTCTAGAACTTTTAACCTTACCTGTCAAATGGTTTCCAATTCCACAACAGGCTTCCCTCAAGGTTCACACATTGACTAATCTGACAAGTTTACCACAGGCTTCGGGAACCTAGCTACCTCACTGAAAATATCAATCTCAGGGAAATTTAAAATTGAGCAGGCATCTAAAAGGCTGAATCTGACATGATTTTGAGTGATTGTGGGTCATCACCTACCATGATTCCTGTACTGATCAAAATGGTAGCTGGTGAGAATTGGGTGAGAAATTTAAATTTAAGGCACCCCTGGGGCAACATCTGGACCAAAATCTCTCCATGTGAGTTTTCCACTTGCCCAGGTACCCCAATCCCTGGCAATTATCCTGTCCTATTTAGAATCAGGGCCATTGTTTCCTGATCATTTGACTTAGGTAACTATTTGTTATACTCTTTAGGGAAGCTCAACACCAGCATGCCACTTACTTTTAATTTGAAGTTGAAATGCCCAATCATGACCCAGGATAATTATTTTTTCTTTCTGGAAGTCTAGAAAAGGAACTTAAAAAGTGAATTTATTATTTAACATGGGAAATTGTAAACATCTGTTCATAAAGCTGATGATAAAGAGACTCTGTTCTCTTGCGTTTTCTCTAAAGTGAATTTTTTTTTACTTCCAGCCAGGTTTGCTCAATACAACTTTGTGCTGTTGACAAAAAATCATGTAATAATTGAAATGTTCAAAAATGTATATATTTCTCAGTATAAATTTCTATTTTTGCAATTCTACCAATATGATTATTATAAAATATTCAGAATCAGTGGAAGATACCACAAATTCTGTGCTTGGAAAAGTATTTATAATAAATTGCAAAGTAATAAACTGTAGGGCTCGCTTGATGGCTCCAGTGAGCAGCTGGGCCATTTAAAACCAGGCAAGTTTGAGTCCTGGTCTGCGTTAACTAATTTCAGATGAAGTGGCAGGACTGGTGCCACAAATTTCTTTAACACGCCTGTGGCTTAGGGAGGCACATTAGTCAGTTCATATTCCTCATTGCTATCCAATGTATCTATGTAAATGACAGAAGAGGTTAGGACTGTGATGCTAACAATTTTGTTAAGGTTCACACATAAACTGGGGTGGCTATTCCTTTTGAACATTAATTTTCAAAGAGTCACAAGGGGGAAAAATGAGACAAGAAAAACATTGATAATTGTATGTCTGACAATAACAACTTCTATTTAAAAGCTATATTGTCTAACAGGGCTTTGCAGAAACTTTATCAAATTTGACACCGAGACACATTGGAAGTTAGTTGGACAGGTGAGCAAAGCTTGTTAAAAGAGATAGGTTTTAAGGAACATCCTAAAAGAGAGGAGAGATGTGGAGAAGTTTAAGGAATTCAAGAACTTGGGTATAGGCAGTTGATAACACAGCCCCCAATGGTGGAAGGATGAAAATCAAAGAATTGGAAGAGTGCATTATCTTGGTGGATTGTAGGGTTGGCCTAGTTTACAGGGATGGGAAGGGGTGAGGCCATTGGGGGCTTTAAAGACTAGACTGAAAAATTTAATATCAAGATGTTGCTGGAACCACTACCCTATATCTACAGTCCTCTAATTCTGGCCTGTTGTGTATCCTCAATTTTAATTGCTCCACCATTGATGGCCATGCCTTCAGCTGCCTACGCCCCAAGCTCCAGATATCTGCCCAACACCCCTCTGCCTCTCTAGCTTGCTTTCCTCCTTTAAGACAGGCACTCCTTAAAACCTACCTCATTGACCAAGCTTTTGGTCATCTGGCTTACTATTTCCTTATGTGGCTCAATGTCGTACCTTGTTCTATAATGCTCCTGTGAAGAGCCTTGGGATGTTGCATTATGCTAAAGGCGGCATATAAATATAAGTTATTGTTGCTGTTGGATCAGGAGCCATTGTAGATCAGTAAGTACAGGGTTGATGGGTGAACAGGACTTGGTGCAAGTTACTTTCCAGGCAGCAGAATTCTGGATGAGCTCAAGTTTACGGAGGATGCAAGACAGGAGGCTGTCCTGGACAGCATTGGAATAATTGAGTTTGGATGTAACAAAAACATGGGTGAAGGTTTCAGTAGCAGATGAGTTGAGGCAGGAGCATAAGGTGGGTGATGGTACAGAGATGGAAGTAGGCAGTCTTTGGGACTGACAAGCTCAGATGGGACAGTGTGGGTGTTGCTTTTTCTTGTAGATGCAAAACAATATTAACATGCTGGATTCATTTGATCTGCCATCTGAAACTAACAAATCCATTCCAATCTGCAAAAGTTCCCAATGAAACAATAATTAACCAACAATTGAACTGAGATCTATTTATTGAACAACTGATGTTGTGACTTTGAAGGGACAAAGGTCATTCTTAGCTGAATACTAGATCTTTAATTGCAGGCTATAATAAATTTGTCTTTTAAAAAGAGCATTTAATCTATCTTATGAAAAACAATTCCACAGTAGATCTGCTATGTTCTTTTTAAAATGTACTATATTATGCTTACTTCAACAAGTTGGAAAGGAGATTTATTTTTTGTTTTCCATGAGAGGTGGGCAGGGGCTTCAACTCTGGCATATGGTAATGGCTGGTGAGTACATGTAAGTCGTTCAGGAAAAAAGGCCATGAGCTAGTCTCATACCACTTGGTGCATTTTAGTTTGTCCATGACCTGATCCATGTAGCTATGCCATCTAGATCAGGGAATTTTATACTTGGCATGTCAGATTTTTTTTCAAAGTACTTCAATGTTTGGATCTTGTCTTGCCATCTGACCTTCATTAGTTGTTGCAGGCAGCTTCAGTGAAAGTGATCTATTTTCTTAAAGTGACAAGCCTCTGTTGTCACAAGCATAAAACAGGTTGTCAGAACAACTCTGCATATGTTGAACCTGGTCTGCAAGCTATTGCCTATCTTGTTCCAGAGTTGCTCACTGAGTTTACCAAAAGCTAAGCTTCTGATACAAATGTGTGATGAACAAATCTTGAAGAAGATCTTTTATGGCACATTGACAACTTGGAAGCAAGTTCATGGTAGACACCAAAAGAGATATAAAGGCAATTTAAAAGCTAAGTCCAAAACAGGTGTCCTTAAGTGAGAAAGCATGATGAAAAACCATCCACAATTACACCTATTACTAAGAGGTCCATCGCATTTTTGATGCTGCATGTAAACATCAGCTGAGAATGTTTCATTTGAAAAATCAACCTGGTGTATCCAGGATCTACTGTTCAATCTATGAACACTCATTGCTGGTAAAAGTGGATCTCATTGGTCACCAAAGAACTCATTGCAGAAAAGGAAATTTTGCCTGTTCTCTTGAATGGCAAAGGATAAACACCAATGTGTATAACTATAGCCTGAGGTAAAACTATGCCTAAAAAGTTTTGAGATGGCTCCTTGGGCCACCCAGGAATTTTTAAAAAATCTTTTACTTAACAATTATTTTCTCCTCTCTGCACTTTCCTGAGAGATGTTTGTGGTTCACAATGCAATCTTCTCTACATCAGGGAGACCAAACATAAATTAGGTGGTTGCTTTGCTGAACACCTCAGTTTCATCCACAAGAGCAATATTGAGCTTCCTGTCATTTGCCACTTTAATTCTCCATTCCACTTTGACTCTGACCTATCTATCCTTGGCTCAAGGTTCAGCAATTAATCTTTCTACTCAGCACTTTGTAGTATCTGGCCTGAATACTGACTTCAACAACTTTAGACTTTAATTTAAATGCAGTTGCTGGTCAAATAAGATGAGTGGCACCTGTTCACATAGGGATGAGTGAGGGAACAGATTGGTTCTTGAGACGGGGATCCCAATTTGGTACACTGCTGGCAGGTGATCTGAACTCCTAGTCTTGACCTACATTTTCTTCCATCAGACTCCTGGTCCCCGAGAGCTTGTTCTTCTTTGGTAGGTTTTCATGCTCCCTGTCTCCAACTTGGTTAACCTGTGTCAACTATTCACACAGTCACTAGATCTCATTAAAATCATTTATTTCTCTAATTTCTCACATGATGCCTCCTGTTACCTTATGCTGCTAGCCATGTCTTGTTCTCCACCAAATCACTCTAATACCACTCATTCTTTTTCTCTTCTTGTGCCTTTGCTTCCTCCAATCTCAAATATTCCAGATCTTATCCAGCCAGCCTCCCACCTTCCACCCTTCGTAAATTTGAGTTGATCCTAAGCTCGACTGCCTGAATCCTAACTCACATCAAGTCCTGTTCACCCATCAACCCCATGTTTGCTGACTGACACAAATTCCAAGTCTCATCCTTGTGTTCATAACTGTAGCCTCACCCCTCCCTATTATTGTTAACTCCTCCAGCCTTGTAACCCTTCACGATCTCTGCACTGCTTCAATTATGGCCTTCTATGTATTCCTGATATTCATGACTAACTATTGGTGTCTGTGCCTGCAGCTGCATAGCCATTATTTTCTGCAATCTTCTCCCTAAATCCCTCTAACTCCCAATATATCTCTCATTTAAATCGCTTCTAAATACTCATTACTTTGAACAAATGTTTTCCCAAATATCTCTTTATTTGGTTCAGTGTCAAATTTTATCTGATAATACTTTTGTGAAGTACCTTGGGATTTTTTACTACATTAGAAGTGCATTATAATTGCAAGTTGTTGTTCTATCTGTTTCTTTCTTCCCAATTTACTTCCTTTGCTCCTCCTCATAAGTTGATTGTTTGTAACATCTTCCAGCTTTCATAAAGGATTGTGCTTGAAACACTTTCTTTACGGATGTTTTCTGTTTTTGATCATGGCAATGAAGATGCCAATAAAGTGTACCAACTCTCTTCCCCTTTTCATGTAGATTGGGAAAATTAAATTGGCAGAGGTACCATGAGCAAGAATTTAGAGTGTATTCGGGATAGTTTCCTAGAACAATATGTTGTGGATCCAACCAGGGATCAGGTTATTTTGGATCTGGTAATGTGTAATGAGGCAGGTTTAATAAATAAGCTCAGAGTAAAAGATCCCCTAGGAAACAGTGACCATAACAGGGTAAAATTTAGCATTCAGTTTGATAGTGAGAAACTTGGGTTGTAAACAGCTGTGCTAAACTTAAATAAGGGTAATTACAAAGGAATGAGGGCAGAGTTGGCTGGAGTGGACTGGGAAAGGAGTTTAGCAGAAAAAACGGTTGATGAACAATGGCAGATGTTTAAGAAAATAGTTCTTGACTCACAACTAAGATATATCCAGTGAGGAAGAAGGATTCAAGGAAGGTGATAAACCAACCAAGGTTAATGAAGGAAGTTAAGGATAGTATCAAAATAAAGAAAAAACATACAATGTGGCAAAGGTTAGTGGTAAGCTGGAGGATTGAGAAAGTTTTAAAAACCAACAAAAGATAACCAAAAAATAATAAAGAGGGAGAAAATAAACTTTGAGGGTGAACTAGCAAGTAAAAACTTCTCTGAAGAGCTCCTTTAAAAATATAAAAAGTAAGAAAGAGGCCAAAGTGAACACATGTCCCTTAGAGAATGAGGCTGAGGCTGGGGAAATAATAATGGGGAACCAGGAAATGGCAGAGGAGTTGAATAAATACTTTGCATTAGTCTTCAGGGTAGGATACGTTAATAGCATTCCAAAAATACTAAATAATCAAAGGACAAAGGAGGAGGAAATAAATATAATAACTATCACTAGAGAAAAAGTACTAGGGAAACTAAAGGCCAATAAGCTCCCTGGACCTGGTGGGTTCATCCTAGGATATTAAAGGAAGTAGCTACAGAGATAACGATCTTCCAAGAATTCTTAGATTCTGGATAAGTTCCAGAGGATTGGAAAACTGCCAATGTAACACCCTTATTCAAAAAGGGACAGAGACAAAAAACACGTAATCTATAGGCCAGTTAGCTTAACGTCAGTCATTGGGAAAATGTTAGAGTCTATTATGGAGTATGTAATAGCAGAGCATTTAGAAATACATAATATAATCAAGCAGAGTCAGCATGACTTCATGAAGGGGAAATCATGCCTGACAAATTTATCAGAATTCTTTGAGGAGGTAACAAGCAAGATAGGTAATGGGGAACCAGTAGATGCAATATATTTGGATTTCCAAAAGGTGTTCGATAAGGCACCGCAAATAAGGCTACTTAATAAGATAAGGGCCTATGGTGTTGGGGTAGTATATTAGCATGGATAGAGGATTGCCTAACTAAAAGAAGACAGAGAGTTGGGATAAGGGGGGCATTTTCAGAATGGCAACCTGTAATTAGTGGAATGCCACAGGGATCAGTGCTAGGGCCATTATTATTTCCAATATATATTAATGACTTGGATGAGGGAAGTGAATATACTATCGCCAAGTTTGCGGATAACACAAAAATAGGTGGGAAGGCGAGTGATATGGATTACACAAAGAGTCTACAGAGGGATATAGACAGGTTAAGTGAGTGGGCAAACAATTGGCAGATGGAATATAATGTGGGAAAATGTAAGGTTATGCACTTTAGCAGGAAGAATAGAGAATAGAGGAGCTGAATATTATTTAAATGGAGAAAGACTACAGAGAGCTGCAGCACAAAGGGATTTGGGGGTCCTGGTGCATGAATCACAAAAAGCTAGCATACAAGTGCAGCAGGTAATAGGGAAGGCAAATGGAATGTTGGTCTTTATTTCAAAGGGATTGGAGTATAAAAATGGGGAAGTCTTGCTAAAACTATACAAGGCACTAGTTAGATCATACCTAGAATTCTGTGAACAGTTTTGGTCCCCTTATCTAAGGAAAGACATACTGGCATTGGAAGCAGTCCAGAAAATGTTCACTAGGTTGATCCTATATGGAGGAATTTTCTTATGAGGAGAGGTTGAGTAGGTTGGGCCTGTACTCATTGAAGTTTATAAGAATGAAAGGCAACCTTATTGGAACATACAAGATTCTTAGGGGGCTTATCAGGGTAGTGCTGCGAGGTTGTTTCACCTTGTGGGAGAGCCTAGGATCAGAGGGCATAAACCCAGAGTATGGGGCCGCCCATTTAAGACAGAGATGAGGAGGAATTTCTTCTCTGAGAGGGTAGTGAACCTGTGGAATTCTTTGCCACCGAGTGCTGAAGAGGCTGGGTTGTTAACTATATTCAAGGCTAAGATGGACAGAACTTTAGTCAGTAAGGGAATCAAGGATTATGGGGAAAAGGCAGGAAAGTGGAGTTGATGATTGTCAGATCAGTCTGATCTCATTGAATGGAGGAACAGACTCAATGGGCCTAGTGGCCTACTTCTGCTCCTACGTCTTATGGTCTTACGGTCTTTTATGCATGCATTGCAAACATCGATTTGCAGTTTCTAGTGATCTAGATCACAATATGTGACATATCTGAAGTGTACATCAGTTTATACCAGCTGGGTATAATTTCAAAGATAACTTTTTGTACTATAATATGAAAGATTGTCATTATACAGAAAAGTGAAACTGATATGAACACCACAGGGAGCAAATGCACAAACTGGTTAATATTACAAGTACTGTACACCATTATGTGCTGCACAAAGACTGCATTGTATAACTGCTTATGCATGAAAAATATTCTGCTTCTGACACTAAACAAGTAACTTTTCATGTTCACTTTCCTACTGATGTTTTATAATTCATCCCTATGGATTGCACCTTGATGTGGTGGGAAAGTTATGTTGCTCTGATGCCCCTGAGCTGTGCTGGTACGAGTGTACCACCTGGTAGAGCCATCAGATTTCCTGGTGGGGAATTGTGAGTCAGGCTCATGACATCTTATGAAAACAACCTAGAGATAAGCTGAGTCTATTACAGGCTTGCAAATATAAACACTATCTGTGGAGAATTATGGACTCCTGAGACTCTAAGTAGTGAATTAACTGATAGTTTCTCAGTCAAAAGCAAAATACTACAGATGCTGGAAATCTAAAATGCAATTTTTAAAAAATGGTGGAAGTACTCATCAGATCAGGCATCGACCTGATTTACTCTGTTTCTCTATCCAGAAATTTTGCTGGATCTGTTGATAATGTCCTGCATCTTCTGTTTTTATTTATGATGATTTTTAAATCCAATTGTTACTCTACTTTGCTTTGGTGACAGATTGGACCTTGCACTTTCAGGCAGTTTAGCAATAGTGTATTGCGATTCAATGTGTATCATCTGTGTAACCATTTGTCACAAGGTTCAGCTCCTGTGGTGATTGGTCCATGATTACATTGGATATTTCACTGTTAATTATGTGTCTTACAAGAGTTATCTCACAAGTGTGTAAGACCCATAAGAAAGAAACATTATTGATGAGGGAGAATATTGATGTTTGCTTGAATTTGTGAAAGAGTATTCATAGTTATAACATTAATGTTCAATTTATTTTATGGGGTGTTGTGTCATAAGTGCTGGACATAATTGAGAAACAATTTAAATTATCTTAGCTATGATTAGATAGTTTTATGGCCAGCAAAGGTATCACTGCTAAACATACTTAAATTTGTAATCTCACTTAGATTTGCGTTTGCACTTCAGCTCCTAGCCAGAAACTTGTTTGCATTGCTTGGCTGTTGCCTGGCTGGAAGTTATCTGCCCAGTTACGAGAAAGCTCTGCGTATGCCTGGATATATTTATGGGCAGACCCATCTCCCCAAAGTTACAAAGTTATATCTTTAGAGGCCATTTAAACTAAGGGGTATAAAATAAGCCTAAATCAAAGAAAGAAAGATACATGACTAGCACCTTTCATGACTACAGGACATCCCAAAGTGCTTTACAGTCAATGAAATACTTTTAAAGTGTAGTTGCTGCTGTCAAGTATGTAATCATGATCATTTTTTCCTCAGCAATGATACAATTAACATCTTGAGTTGCCCACCTTGATCTTGAGTTAGGCTGGGGTGCTGGATTTACAACCAGTTTAACATAAGTACAAAACTGCAATTGTTCAGCATCCATGATCAATTTACAGTGTTAATGCCACTTTAATGACATGTACTGAAACATATTTTCATGTTACCAAAGGATACCCTTATATTTCTTGCACTGATACCAAATATCTAGCTAACTCAATATCTAACCAACAACACCACTAAGTCACTCATGATAACTAGATGTTGAACTTATGATGATTTCAACCAGAGTTCTTCATGTTTACCTTGTCAATTGCAGTGGATGTTACTTGTTACACTAGAATTGGCCTATTTCTGTTTTATTGCAATCTGAAGATTGACCGACAAAGGCAAAATGATAAACCAATTTTATATTTTATATAATCTTTTATATCCCAATTTCCCCTCCACCCTTGACATGTTAAAGGCCCCACTGCTGCCCAATCAGCTGTGCTGCTATGGACATCCAGTTATTCAACTATGATAACATGCAGGAGTTGCATCTCTCCCAGGGAATCTGGGTGGTGGGATTTTAGGATCACTTGAAATAAGGCACTTCACTCAGCCAATAGCATTTGGCATTTTTTTTGGTTTGCAAACACCTCAACTGCTTATGTGGGATGAGGGACTTCAGTGCAATGTATAGACTAGGGAAACTTGGATTGTTCTCCTTAGAGTAGAGAAGGGTACAGGATAATTATTAGATATGTTCAAAATTATAAACTGTTTTGGTAGAGAAAATAAGAAGAAATTGTTCCTACTGGCTGGAGGGCCAGTAACCAGGGGACTCAGATGTAAAATATTTGGTTGAAGAGCCCGAGGGCAGATGAATTTTTTAAAATCCCAATGAGTTGTTATAATCTGCAATGCACTACCTGAGAAACAGATGCAATCGTAACTTTCAAAAGGGAATTGGATATATCATTAAATATGAAACTTTTGCAATGCTATGGGGAAAGAACGGGCGTGCGACTAATTTCAAAGAGCCTGCACAGGCACGATGAGCCGAATGGCCTCCTTCTGCGCTGTATGATTATGTAATCTGCAACTAAACTGAATTGTTTCGGTGTCATTCCGATAACATTGCAGCTTTTCTGATTCTTCAACGACCAGAACGGCGTCCCTTTAAGCTTTGCTTTACAGTAACCCTTCTGGCGCTTTGTTTGCAACTCATGCATTTTAAAAGATGCAACTTGGGCGGCTGCATGCAGAATGGGGTGGGGTAACGCGGGGAATCCCAGAAACAATCGTCTGAATGAACGGATTGTCATCAGCCAGCTCGATGCACCGAGTGGCTGTTGAAGGGGTGATGTGAAGACAGAATGTTGCAGCGCTCGCGTTCGGATGACATCAGTTGATGGAATCCTATCGGGCTCGGGCTGCTCGCGCGACTTCCGCTCCGAGCGAGGGAGGCGGCGCGCGCGGGGGGAGGCCGTTGCTTTCTAGTCAGTTTTTTAAAAAAAAATTGTTTTTCATCATCAGCCGGAGAGGGGAAGTTTACTTAAAAAATCCACAATTGCCATCGGTGCTACTGTGAGCGTGCAGGACGCGCTGTGGGGGTGTGTATGTGAGCGGCAGAGGAATGGGTGTCCTCAAGCTGACGGAGCAGGTAAGAAGCCCGAGGATCCGGAGCAGGGGAAGATGGAGGGAGGGAGGGAGGGGGTGAAGATGGAGGAGAGGAGAGGGAGGAGGAGGAGGAGGACGACGACCTGCCAACTGGCACAAGCGCCGAGCTGAAAGGAGCATTGGGCCGGGACGTGAAGCACAAACATCCCCGATGCCCGGGACTGGTCTCTGCCTCCGACCTCCTCACCCTCCCCTGGAGCCGAGAGTTCCACTACGGGTCCGGGTGGAGTGGAGCGGCGGGGTGGGGGGAGGCGGGTTAGGTGGAGGTGCGCGCGGTGGGGGGGGGGGGGGGGGGGGGGGGGGAGGCGGGTTAGGTGGTTGGGGGACGGTTTCAAGGCGGCCGGGCACCGAGCAGCCCTGTAAGAAGCTACGTTAACCGTCGCACTTTAAACTAAAATTAGCTGCAGAGCTGGGCTGGCCGGTGGAACGAGAATAGCTGGGGATGGGTTTGATGCATTTTTAAAATATTTCTATTTTTAATGTGGAGTAATGCTGTGCCACGGCTTCTTTTTGCAAGGAAAGGAGCTGTGTTGCTTTTATGAGAACTGCCACTTCGGACCCTGCTGGGAATATAAAAATACATTTCACATATTTCTCCTTGTTTTGTTGTTTAACCTCGAGATTGAAATAATATCACAAGATTGTCCCATTTGCAGCAATGTAGTTAGATTAGTTCTGCCATAAAGATGAAAGCTTTTCATGAGCAATCAGCTGTTGGATCTAATGGGGAGGGGGGGGGGCAGTGGGGGAATGGAGGGTGTAGGAAACACTAATTGATTTAATCGCTTTTGTCCTTATTGTATCTTAGCAATTAAAATGTTTTCCCTGATGTAATTGCTTATTGATATATGTCAATTTAAGATGTCCGCTTCAAAAGAGTATGTGAGAAAAGGACAATGATAAAATCTCGAAGATTTATCCCTCCCTTTACCCTAGACTAAAATGTCAGTTATATTTTAGATGAAGCCTGTTCTGTAATTTACTTCATCTTGACTTCCTCATTTGAAATGTTGCGAAAACTGAGATGCGGAGTTTTTAGCATTGCAATCCCAGCAAGCGGAAGGAACTGCAGTGGGGGATTATTATAGCATTGAGACATATAATTTAGAAACAATAATGTATTTCAGTTGATTTTTTAAAAAACTTGTTCTTGTTTACATTACGTTCCAATTTAAAGCTTTGTAATATTGTTAGATACAGTTAGGAGTTGGAATGAATTGTCTTCCAGGTGCTTCTAATTTGACATGCCCCTTGTTAAGCGTTTCGGATCATTTCTTAAAAGCAAAATACTGCGGATGCTGGAAATCTGGAATAAAAAAATGCTGGAAAAAGTCAGCAGGTCTGATAGCATCTGTGGAGGGAGAAACAGAGTTAACGTTTCGAGTCTGTATGACTTCTTCAGAGCTCTGAAGAAGTCATACAGACTCGAAACGTTAACTCTGTTTCTCTCTCCACAGATGCTGTCAGACCTGCTGACTTTTTCCAGCATTTTCTGTTTTAGTTTTGGATTGTTTTTTTGTTTGGATTGCAGATTATTGTAAGCGGTCTCCTATGTTAATAAGAGCAGTTCTTTGTAAATTACTTTTTGCATTGTGTACAGTTGGTGCAAATCGCACTGAAAGCAAATACTGCAGAGTAACACCTTGCGATCAGAAATATAAAGTTTATTTTAACGAATTTGAAGTAAATTGTTTAAGTAGGCATTGCCGCCATCAGTTGTTTAACATTGTCAAATTTCTATATATAGTCATTGTGTCACATGCTCTGATGTAAAATTTGACAGCTCTTCGTATTTATATTGTTCTTCTGGTTGAAGCAATCAGATCAATAATAAAAGCAGAAAATGGGTGACTTGCTCAGCTGGTCAGCCAGCACCTGTTGAGAGAAGCATGTACATTACTGTTTTGGATGTGGACCCTTGGCAAAGTGCTTTGTGAAGGATCCACCTCTGAAATGTTCGCTCATCTGTTTTCTCTACAAATTCTGTCTCACCTAAGTACGTCCAGTATTCTCTGGTATTTGTTTAAGTTTTTCCGTGTTTGATATAAACAAAGCAGATATCTGTAAGCAAATTCTAATATCATTAAATAAGGAAAAATGCATTTGTAGAGTGACTTTCACAATCTCAGTATGTGCCAAAGTGCTTCACAACCAATTAAGTGCTTGAAGTACAGTCATTGTTGTACTACAAGGAACTACAGCAGCCAGGTTTTGCACAGCAAGGCCCCGAAACACAATTGAAGTAAGTGAACATGTCACCTGTTTTAGGAGCATAAAACTTTAATTAGTTTTACCTCCTATTAGTTTTAACTGTTACCAACCATTAGTTTTAACTGTTTGTCTGTACATATCATTGAAATGTATTTTAGTGTTTGTGTGACAACAACATTTCAGTCTGAGCTTTGTTACGTATGTAGTCTACCTTCTAAGGTCGGTCTTCTGAGAATGAAGGAATGGAGTTCTGAAAATTGGAAGCTTTTCATGTTCCATGATTTTAAATAATTTCCAGATGCATTCAAAAGCATCATGTAAATTATGTTTATATTCTTACATTATCATGCATATCCAAAACAAAAACAGAATTACCTGGAAAAACTCAGCAGGTCTGGCAGCATCGGCGGAGAAGAAAAGAGTTGACGTTTCGAGTCCTCATGACCCTTCGACAGAACTTGAGTTCGAGTCCAGGAAAGAGCTGAAATATAAGCTGGTTTAAGGTGTGTGTGTGGGGGCGGAGAGAGAGAGAGAGGTGGAGTGGGGGTGTGGTTGTAGGGACAAACAAGCAGTGATAGAAGCAGATCATCAAAAGATGTCAACAACAATAATACAAAAGAACACATAGGTGTTAAAGTTGGTGATATCATCTAAACGAATGTGCTAATTAAGAATGGATGGTAGGGCACTCAAGGTATAGCTCTAGTGGGGGTGGGGAGAGCATAAAAGATGTAAAAAAATAAATAAAATAAATATTTTTTTTTCTCTTTTTATAATGGAAATAGTTGGGAAAAGGAAAATCTATATAATTTATTGGAAAAAAAAGAAAAGGAAGGGGGAAACAGAAAGGGGGTGGGGATGGGGGAGGGAGCTCACGGCCTAAAGTTGTTGAATTCAATATTCAGTCCGGATGGCTGTAAAGTGCCTAGTCGGAAGATGAGGTGTTGTTCCTCCAGTTTGTGTTGGGCTTCACTGGAACAATGCAGCAAGCCAAGGACAGACATGTGGGCAAGAGAGCAGGGTGGAGTGTTAAAATGGCAAGCGACAGGGCAGTTTGGGTCATTCTTGCGGACAGACCGCAGGTGTTCTGCAAAGCGGTCGCCCAGTTTACGTTTGGTCTCTCCAATGTAGAGGAGACCACATTGGGAGCAACGAATGCAGTGGACTAAGTTGGGGGAAATGCAAGTGAAATGCTGCTTCACTTGAAAGGAGTGTTTGGGTCCTTGGACGGTGAGGAGAGAGGAAGTGAAGGGGCAGGTATTGCATCTTTTGCGTGGGCATGGGGTGGTGCCATAGGAGGGGGTTGAGGAGTAGGGGGTGATGGAGGAGTGGACCAGGGTGTCCCGGAGGGAGCGATCCCTATGGAATGCCGATAGGGGGGGTGAAGGGAAGATGTGTTTGGTGGTGGCATCATGCTGTCCTTGGCTTGCTGCATTGTTCCAGTGAAGCCCAACGCAAACTGGAGGAACAACACCTCATCTTCCGACTAGGCACTTTACAGCCATCCGGACTGAATATTGAATTCAACAACTTTAGGCCGTGAGCTCCCTCCCCCATCCCCACCCCCTTTCTGTTTCCCCCTTCCTTTTCTTTTTTTTCCAATAAATTATATAGATTTTCCTTTTCCCACCTATTTCCATTATAAAAAGAAAAAAAAAATATTTATTTATTTATTTTTTTTACATCTTTTATGCTCTCCCCACCCCCACTAGAGCTATGCCTTGAGTGCCCTACCATCCATTCTTAATTAGCACATTCGTTTAGATAATATCACCAACTTTAACTTTAACACCTATGTGTTCTTTTGTATTATTGTTGTTGACATCTTTTGATGATCTGCTTCTATCACTGCTTGTTTGTCCCTACAACCACACCCCCACTCCACCTCTCTCTCTCTCTCTCTCTCTCCGCCCCCCCACACACACACCTTAAACCAGCTTATATTTCAACTCTTTCTTGGACTCAAACTCAAGTTCTGTCGAAGGGTCATGAGGACTCGAAACGTCAACTCTTTTCTTCTCCGCCGATGCTGCCAGACCTGCTGAGTTTTTCCAGGTAATTCTGTTTTTGTTTTTGTTTTGGATTTCCAGCATCCGCAGTTTTTTTGTTGTTATTATCATGCATATGCCTTTCTAACCCAGCTAAGAGGGTGCAGGATGACCAGTCCCATACTGTTGACAACAGCACATTTCAGTGATTATTGAGAAGGACTGTGCTGGTTTTGTCATTTTTTATTTTAAGCCTTCCTTGTGCAAGTTGCTTGGTTGCCTCTCAGCATCTTTTATTGTTAGTATGGGTATCGTTCTGAAATAACTTGGGGCATTGGGATGCAAACCCAAAACTCCAGAAATTTAAACAAGTAGGAGTAGAGTTTCCACTTTGGCTCAGTTGGCAATCTGGGTGCAAATTGCATTTGAATTGTGCTAGTTTTCTGAATTGAATTTTTTGCTCAAATCACTGCTGAAACTTATTTGCATACCATTAAAGGTAAGATCTTTTATGAACCAGTGTAATTGGGCAGCATTTTAGAATGCAGTTGCATATTTTTCAAGTATTTAAAAATATTCCTTAATATATGTAAGAGTGGAAACTTGGTGCAGATTTACAGATATGGTTGAAAATGGGATTATCGCAAAATAAAAGCATCACCTGCATGGAACTGTAAACCATTTATTTGTCATTGATGTATAATATTTAAAATTATATTATTAACAATTTTAATATTTAAAACCTATTTAAAAGGTGCTTCATTCAAACATCATGATTGAATCTTTCCGATCAAGTTTCTCCCCCTGCCACAGTACTGAAACAGCTCTTATCAAAGTCACAAATGGCATCCTATGGGGAGATAAACTAACCCTCCTCTTCCTTCTTGAGCTGTCTCCAGTGGGTGGGACTGCTTTTGTTTAGTTCCATTCTAATCTAACCATAGTCAGGGAATTAATTGAAATGGCTTAAGAATATAAGAAATAAGAGCAGGAGTAGGCCATTCGGCCCCTCAAGCCTGCCCTGCCAATAAGGTCATGGCTGATTTGCCTCAGGCCTCAACTCCTCTTTCGTGCCAGCTGCTCATAGTCCATCTCTTCTGGCTCCTGCATCATTGCCTCTGGTGTCCCCCAGAGAGCCATTGTTGCCCTCACCCTATTTCTTATCTATATGCTGCCCCTTGGTGACATCATCTGAAAGTATGGTGTTATTTTAAATATGAGCACCGACAGCACCAGCTCTACCTCAACACCACCTCACTTGACTCCTCCATTAAGTTTAAATTATTAGACTTGTTACGGATAGCAGGAGGTTTAACTTAAAACAGCTCTGATTTCTCTCCTCACCACTGCTCTGTAACCAGAAGGATTTTTAATTTTTGGTTTCTCCCTTTATAAGTGGTTGTGTTTTTCCCCAACCCTTCGGTTATGGAGTGATCCAATCCTCTACTAATAACCCCACAGCAAACTCAAGATAGGGTAAAAAAGAGGGGCAGTTCATTTTACACATACACAAAACACAGGAAGGGGTTTTGCAACATCCACCCCTTTTTGCATTCATATAGTAAAAGAGAGATAAGGGAAAGAAAGGGGTTCAGGGCAAAGACTACATTTAAAAATGAGAATTATGATTTCACCTGAGTCCAGAATCAAAAAGTCTAATGATGCATTCCTTCAGGGGTTAGCAAGCTGAAACTGTTGCAGGGTGATCTGCTTTTCCAGAAGCAATGACTTCCACGATGGAAGAAGGCACTTAGAGATCACAGAATCACAGTGCAGAAGAGGCCCTTTGGCCCATCGATTCTGCACTGACATGTGAGAAACACCTGACCTACCTACCTAATCCCATTTATCAGCACTTGGCCCATAGTCTTGAATGTTATGACGTGCCAAGTGCTCATCCAGGTATTTTTTAAAAGATGTGAGGCAACCTGCCTCCACTACCCTCCCAGGCAGTGCATTCCAGACCATCACTGCCCTCTGGGTAAAAAAATTTTTCCTCACATCCCCCCTAAACCTCCTGCCCCTCACCTTGAACTTATGTCCCCTCGTGACTGACCCTTCAACTAAGGGACGGTGGCTCCCTATCCACCCTGTCCGTGCCCCTCATAATCTTGCACACATCGATCAGGTCACCTCTCAGTCTTCTCTGCTCCAATGAAAACAACCCAAGTCTATCCAACCTCTCTGCATAACTTAAATGTTCATCCCAGGCAACATTCTGGTGAATCTCCTCTGCACCCCCTCCAGTGCAATCACATCCTTCCTATAATGTGGTGACCACAACTGCACATAGTACTCCAGCTGTGGCCACACCAAGGTTCTATACAACTCCAACATGACCATGATAGGGTCCCCCTTGTCCTCACTTATTACCCCACCAGCCTCCGCATTCAAAGGATCATCCCCCGCCATTTCCGCCAACTCCAGCATGATGCCACCACCAAACACATCTTCCCTTCACACACACACACCCCCCCCCCCACCCCCCCGTCGGCATTCCGTAGGGATCATTCCCTCCGGAACACCCTGGTCTACTCCTCCATCACCCCCTACCCCTCAACCCCCACCTATGGCACCTCCCCATGCCCACGCAAAAGATGTAACACCTGCCCCTTCACTTCCTCTCTCCTCACCGTCCAAGGGCCCAAACACTCCTTTCAAGTGAAGCAGCATTTCACTTGCATTTCCCCCAACTTAGTCTACTGCATTCGTTGCTCCCAATGTGGTCTCCTCTACATTGGAGAGACCAAACGTAAACTGGGCGACCGCTTTGCAGAACACCTGCGGTCTGTCCGCAAGAATGACCCAAACCTCCCTTTCGCTTGCCATTTCAACACTCCACCCTGCTCTCTTGCCCACATGTTTGTCCTTGGCCAGCTGCATTGTTCCAGTGAAGCCCAACGCAAACTGGAGGAACAGCACCTCATCTTCCAACTACGCACTTTACAGCCTTCTGGACTGAATATTGAATTCAACAACTTTAGGCCTTGAGCTCCCTCTTCCGTCCCCACCCCCTTTCTGTTTCTTCCCCCTTTTGTTTTTTTTTTCCAATAATTTATATAGATTTTTCTTTTCCCACCTATTTCCATTATTTTTAAATCTTTTATGTTCCCCCACCCCCACTAGAGCTATACGTTGAGTGCCCTACCATCCATTCTTAATTAGCACATGCGTTTAGAAAATATCACCAACTTCAGCACCTCTGTGTTCTTTTGTTCTTTTGTCTGTGACATCTTTTGATGATCTGCTCCTATCCTAACACCCCCCCCCCCCCCACCACCAACTTAAACCAGCTTATATTTCCCTCTCCTTGTAAAGAAAGATCAGTTCTGTTGAAGGGTCATGAGGACTCGAAACGTCAACTCTTTTCTTCTCCGCCGATGCTGCCAGACCTTCTGAGTTTTTCCAGGTAATTCTGTTTTTGTTTTGGATTTCCAGCATCTGCAGTTTTTTGTTTTTATACGACATGACCTCCCTACTTTTGTAATCTATGCCTCAATTGATAAAGGCAAGTGTCCCATATGCCTTTGTCACCACCCCACTAACATGCCTCTCTGCCTTCAGAGATCTGGACGATGAAATGGTCCTCTAGGCACAGATACAGAAGTTCAGATGTTCCACTAGTACACAGTGTAGATGGGGCCCAGGTAATTTAAAACCTGGACAGAGCTCTGGTTCTATTGCTGTTCTGTTATGTGGCAAATAGCACACAGAGGCTCAGGCTGCTAGTCTGGAGTTCTGGGCATCTTGGGTTAAACAGCAACTGAAGATAAAAACCCAAAAGCTGTATAATTAAAGCAATTCAAACAGCTCAAGTCTCAGTCATGTGACAGGGTGCTTTTGGGTTGGGCTATGCAGCTAACAAGGCCCCTTGTTAAAACCCGCTATGTTTTGAGCAGGTAACTGTAGAACCATTAGCACAATGTTGGAGATGAGTCACAAATAGCTCTGCCTTTGTCCATAGCTGGCTAGTGCAGATGTCTCATCTGCTATCCTTTGTGTTGGCTTGGCTGGAATGTTTATACAGTGCAAGGAGTGTTACATTCCAGAGATTTGAGCCGTTGGTCTTTGTCCATTTTTAAACTGCTCAAACTTACAGAACTACCATCATATGGTCAGCAGTGGCCATTTTATCAGTCCAGCAATTAAACAATTTAAACAAGAGAATATGGAAGAGAAACAAATTTCTTTTAGATTTTTTTCCTCTCTTCTTCGTGCTGTCTTGGCAGGACAGGCTGCTTACCTGACACCCAGTGCTAGATGAGTGGACATTTTCTTCAATTAAGCATTGGAAAGACTGAAACCATTGTTTTTTGGCCCTCGCTCCAAACACCATTCCCTATCCACCAACTGCCTGAGGCTAAACAAGACTGTTCTCAGCCTTGGCTTTATAATTCACCCCGAGATGATCATCTAACCACACATTCATGCCATCACCAACATTGCCTGTTTCCACTCTAACTTCACCCCTGCCTCAGCTCGTCTGCTGTTGAAACCCTCATTCATACGTTTATTATCTCTAGATTTGATTATTCCAGTGCACTCCTGGCTGGTCTCCCACATTCTACCCTCCATCAATCTTGTGCCCGAGTTGTAACTCTTTCGAATACAAACACGTTTTCCATCTGTTCCTGTTCAGATGAAGTTACATTGTTTCATAGTTTGCCATTGTGAGATTTGAACTCTTGATCTTGGGGTTACAAACCCAGTACCATAACCACTTGGCTATTTAGGCCAAGTCATGCCCAAGTCCTGTTCACCTGTCACCCTTGCATTCTGCTGAATGTTATTGGATCCTGATCAATCAACGTCTTTGATCTTAAAATGCTCATCCTTGTTTTCAAATCCCTGCATGGCCTTGCCCCTTTCTTTGTAATCTCCTCCAGCCCCACAGTCCTCCTAGTATCTACACTCATCTAATTCTTGCCCCTTGAGCATCCCCAATTGTTATTGTTTCATCGTTGGTGGCTATGGTTTCAGTTGCCTTGGCCCTAAGGTCTGGAATTCCCTCCCCATATCTCTCCATCTGTTTACTTCATCTTCCTCCTTTTAAGACGCTGTTTAAAACCTAGTTTTTTGACCAAGCTTTTGGTCATCTTACCTAATAACCCTTAAGTGGCTCAGTGTCATTTTTTAATAATGTTCCTATAAAGCATCCTGATATATTTTTCTTACACTAAAGATGTTATATTTTAAGAACCTCCTTGGGTCCTGCACATGGGTGCAATTAGCATAAACCTGTTCTGGTGATTAATTTGATTTAAAGGTGTGACCAGTTTGTTGGCAGGACCAGCTTCTAGTGTGATGTTTCAGCACAAAAGATTTTGGTAATTTTATTTGCAGTGGTTGACATTTGCACTTGAAATTCCTGAATCTTTTGTATTGGTTGGGCCAATTTTTTGAATTGTGCTTAAAAGTGTAAACTAGAGGAAACTGTATGCCATACTCTACCTTGCCACTTCACTGAAATACTGCACTGT
This sequence comes from Carcharodon carcharias, assembly GCF_017639515.1. Classification (NCBI taxonomy): domain Eukaryota; kingdom Metazoa; phylum Chordata; class Chondrichthyes; order Lamniformes; family Lamnidae; genus Carcharodon; species Carcharodon carcharias. The sequence continues at coordinate 104,941,609 of NC_054478.1, read as the reverse complement.
CAGAGGTTCCATATTTCAGTTGGGCAGTTAAACTGAGGTTCTATCTAACCTGCTGAAGTGGCACTATAGGAAGAGTAGAGGAGTTCTTCCAATGTACTGGTCAGTACTTATTCCTAGGAGAGCCTTGTAAGTTAAAATAGATGAAAGCATTGAATTATGAGTGAGTAAGTGACCTCTTTGTTTTAATTGTCCACCTACCTTGTTTCTGCAAGGTAGGTGGGATTAAATTCGACCCTATAGCGTCTTTCATCTACTTTATTCGGGAAGAACAAAACAAAAAATGAATTCAAGTATAACTATGAATGAGAGGTCTAACTCATACCTGCGTATGATCATTAATAATTAGAACATTTACTTACAGTTAACTGTCAGAAAGACACAAACTTGCATGTCCAGAAACCAATAGAAAAGCACCAGCTCCCTTTAAAAAGTCACTAACCAATGCTCCAAGACATTGGATTCCCCATGTTATTCTCTTCTCTCACCAAGAGAACTTTGCTGGTGTCAAATCATTTTTTCCACTCCTACTTGTGTCAAACCTCAGGTTCACTTTTCAGAATTTGGGCAATGCCTGATTCTTATGCTGCAGTAATAACAAATCCAATGACCTCCAACTCTTATCCCCTCTGTATTTTGACAATCTCCAGGACCTTCACCCAAGTCCTGCCAAACCCCAGGATCATTCCCCCAATGCCACTAAGCTGAGGACTGCCCCTAGGTGAAGCTAAACTTCATTGCTCTTCCCAAGTATTGCTAAATACCAGATATCTACCTTGAACAATGCGTCTTATCTGCCATTTTGTTCCTTCTGCATTTTAAAACTGCTAAGGGATTAAAAATAGTGTAGGTGAAGGATATAAAAAAAGTCACATTTTACAGAATTGTGGAATTAATTTCCAAAGCACTAATACTCATTAAAAACAAAATTTGAGATATTCAGTCATTACAAATTAGTGCTGCTGATACTCCTTATGTAACACCCTATTCTATAAAATCATCTGCATCACAGAGAAATACCATGAAAGGTACACATGTATTCTCTTGCCTGATTAAGAATGGTACAAAAACAGGACTTGCATTTATATAGTGCTTTTCACGACCACCGGATGTCTCAAACTGCTTTATGGCCAATGGAATACCTTTGAACTGTAGTCACTGTTGTAATGTAGGAAACACAGCAACTGACTTGTGCACAGTCCCACAAACAGCACTGTGATAAAGACCAGATAATCTGGATTCTGTGATGTTGAGTGAGGGATAACTATTGGCTAGGGCACCTAAATAGTGCTATGAAATCTTTTACATCCACCTGAGAGAGCAGATGGGGCCTCAGTTTAACATCTCAGCCAAAAGATGATACCTTCAGCAGTTTAGTGCTCCCTCAGTACTACCTTGATTTTAATGCTCAAGCCCTGGAGTGGGACTTGAATCTGGGACTTTGTGAGAGTGGGAGAGGTGAGAGTGCTACCAACTGAGCCACAGGTGATGCTGACTATGGCTTCTTGAAAATGCAGTCTAATGTTTTTCCATTAAACTACTACTACATTTTCCTTAGTTATTCAAGTTTGGTGGAGAAGTCAATTGAACACATATTGAAAGGACATGATATTGCCTTTTGTGCTTACCTGATTTTAAATGGAAAAATATAGCAATATGAAAAACTATAGCAATATGATTGAGCCTTGTTTTTTTTTTATTTTCAAATTTTCTTTGAGTTTTTAGAAAAGCATGTTTTCTTGTGATTTGACATTGATGCAGTACAAGGTTCCCCAAATGGCCAACATATCAGCTCTGAAATGGAGTTTGTACAGCAGCTGTTCCTGGTTGTTCCAGCAAAAGTCTGCTCAAGCATTTCCCCCTCCAGAACAGACAAGTGTCTTTTTCAATTGCATTGCAAGGGTTGAGTTTTTAAAAAATAATGTTATTAAAGTTGATTGTGATTTAGGTAACAATGCTTTTCGTCCTCTTTCCTTTTTTCCCATCCCCAAATAAAAACACATTCCTTTTTAAGAGGCAGTAGTCAGAAACCAGGACTTTGCCCCCCTTCCTGCATGGATCCTTTGTGGATCAGTGCCTGGGGGCTGCCTGCTATTTTCTCTCCCACAGATCAGCTTAGATTGGGATTGCTTTAGAAAATTCAAAGTGATAATGCTATAATGCTGTATATACGTAATTATCCAATTGCTGCACTCCTTGAACTTTGATCATTTGTCCCAGAGGATGGAAAGGATTGATGGAAAGCAGTTGGGTGAGTTGCTGAGGATTACTCTAAGAATCCTGGGAATGATGCTCCTGAAAAATAATATGGCCACTAAACACACATTCTCGCATGTAACCTTGAAATGTTTGTACGCATCTCTATGAATTTTTTAGATAAACAATTTATATCTGTGTTTATGATTTGTATGTCATGGCTAGATTGCTTCATTCTACTAACGATTGATGCTGTAAGTGCCCATGGTTTTATTTTCCATTTAGTTTGGATGTATCTGTACCAATTTGGCATGTTCAACTGAAACTAATACCTCAAACCTACAATAAAGTATTTCTTTGTAGAGAGTAATTTATCACTCTTTTGTTTGTGCCATATTTGCTTGGACACTGTAGGATATTATTTCTTTTAGGCTGTAGTAGAAAAACAAAATGTATGATTTAGCTGTGGCTTAAATTTTTCTTTTAAGTTGAACAAACAGATGCATATTCTGTCACTCAATTTAGGTTTTTTTCATGTTTTAGAAAAATGGTAGGCTCTTTCAGGATGTCACATCTAAGGTTGCGACACAAGATGAGAGCATATGGTGTTGGGGATAACATAAATTAGCATGGATAAAGAATTGATTAGCTAACAGGAAGCGGATAAATGGATCTTTTTTGGGTTGTGGGCAAGCTGTAACTATTGGAGTGCCACAGGGATCAATGAAATGTGAACTTGTCCACTTTGGCAGGAAGAATGGAAAAGCAGTATACTATTTAAATGGAGAGAGATTGCAGTTACAGTGGGATTTGGGTTGTTCTGGTACATGAATCACAAAGTTATTATGCAGGTACATTGACTGATTAGGAAGGCAAATGGAATGTTGGCGTTAATTGCAAGGGAAATGGTATATAAAAGTAGGGAAATTTTACTGCAGTCCTATGGTACCTTGGTGAGACCACATTTGGAGTACTGTGTACAGTTTTGGTCTTCTGATTTGAAAAATGATATAATTGCATTAGAAGCAATTCTGAGAAGGTTCGCGTAACTCATCCTGGGATAAAGGACTTACCTTAGGCAGAAAGATTGAACAGGTTGGGCCTATACCCTTTGGAGTTTAAAAGAACGAGAGGTGATCTTATTGAAACATATAAGATACTGAGGGGACTTGATAAGGTGGATATTGGGAAGTTGTTTCCTCTTTTGGGGGAGACTAGAATTAGGGGACACAGTTTAAAATTAAAAGGTCTCCCATTTAAGATGGAAATGAAGAGATTTTTTTTTCTCTGAGGATTGTTAGTATGTGGAATTCTCTTCCTCAAAGCACTGGAAGCTGGGTCATTGAATTTGTTCAAGCCTCAATTAGATAAATTTGATTGACATATGAGTCAAGTGTTATGGGGTTGTGGGAGGGGGGGGTGGTGGGGGGTGGTGATGGACAGACAGGAAAGTGGAGTTGAGACCACAATCAAATCAACCATGATCTTTTCGAGCCTGCATTGCCAATATTTGGGCCAAATGGCATACTCCTGCTGCCATCTTGTAGTATATATGGTAGAAACCTGAATTTTAAAACGAAAGTTGGTATATGACATTGGCTCAGATTTTGCATTAATATTAAGAGTGAGGTTAATAGCCCTCGCTGATATAATGGAGTAAAATGGCATCCACACATGCAGAGTTTAATACTGTAATCAGGAAATTGCTGTCAGGGACACCTTGCCCTTCCACAGGATATGCTATCACTATCCTCATTGATGATTTCAGTGCAGAGCTCAAAGTCATGGTGTGAAGTTGGGTTCTTCACCACTAGTTTTCCACTAAAAGGTGCCAAAAATGTTAGATTTGGTGCATTCAGGATCACATGAATTTTTAATGGCATGGTAAGTGATAATTAATGCCCAGCTATCTCTCTAGCCTTGGTTGAATAACCTCTGTTTCTCACCTTGCTCACAGATGCCATGGATAACCTGTAGAGGGCACTGTGCTGGTTCAGATGCCAGATTTGAGATTATCTCCACTCAGCCATGTAAAAATGTTTCAGGCAGCTGTTAGCAAGGTGAATAGTAAGCACTGTTCTTTCATCACTGACTGCAAAATCTGGGCCAACATAATTATCTGGGTGAACTCCTCCAGTAGTTTCAGGTATTGGACAAAGCTGGGGAATTAAACAAGCAAATACAATCAAATGAAAGTTTTATGAAATTATATAAAATAGCTTTTTTGCCTGTTAGGCTTTTTATTTGCATGTTTCTGGATTTTATATTTGAAAAAGAATTAATTTTTAAAGAGCTCGATGTGAATGCAATGATTCCCTAAATTTGCTATTTGAGGTTTTACTGTGCCATTTTTGAATTTTAGAGAACTAAAAACCTAACCGTTTTAATTTTGACATGTATGTTTCACAAGAATTGTTAGGGTGGCACAAATGGAGCATAACATTTGCGTTTATTGAAGGATAAGTTTGAAACCTGAAGGAGTGAGGGTACGAGCTGAAAAATGTATTCCTGTGACATAAAAGCGGAATGGGTTTTTAAGGCGAGAAGATGTTGGGTGTGTAATTAAAGAATGATTAGAAAGCTAAAATGGGTCATTCAAGTACATTTCCTGAAGTGTGAATACTTATCATGATCTTTGTCATGAATACTTGGCACAAAATGGTATCCACATCTATAGAACTTCACACATATAACCTCCCATTGAAGAAACAGAATGGTGGTTTTGCGAACAATTAGTGAATTGTACATCTATTACCTTAACAGTTATTCATGGTTTATTTGTAGATGATCAAAATTTTTAAATCAGATTTGAATGAACAAAAGTTTTGGTTTCTTATGATCAGTCTACACACAGGTGCACTGAACTGGAGTGCTGAATGTGCTGATCGATTGCTAATTTGATTGGAATGCAACTTTGAATCTGACAGCTCATATTTGAACTGAGTGGAGTGGGTCTTGAACTGTATTTTGTAATGGTATTGTCACAGGACTAGTATTACAGTGTAATGTTCTGGGACCTACATTTGAATCCCCCAACTGCAGATGGTGAAATTTGAATTCAATAAAAATCTGGAATTAAAAGACTGATGATTGTTATAAAAATCCACCTCATTCACTAATGTCCGTTAGGGAAGGAAATCTGCCGTTCTTACCTGGTCTGGCCTATGATTCCAGACCCACAGCAATTTGGTTGACTCTTAACTGTCCTCTGACCAAGGACAGTTTAGGGATGGGCAGTAAATGCTGGCCTAGCCAGCAACACCCACATTCCCTGAATAAAATAATATATAGTGAGAGTTTTCATACATATTTTTATTATGTTTAATATGTGGTGTTGTCTCCATAGTTTATTGGCATAATGTTCAATGATCCATCAGTCCCTGAGAGTCCTCTGTTCAGGATAGATGTGGACCAGAGAGGGTCAGTGGCTAAAAAGGTTCCCCATTTCCTCCTCTGTCCATTTCTAATTGCATCTCTGGCAACTATTTCTTCAGAAATCTGGAGGAAAAAAACAAAAGTTATATTTTTGTATTCTACCTTGTGAATTTTCTAAGCTTAAGTTGCAGTCTAAAAGCAAGTACTTGGCAGTTGCATGCACCACTTCCTGAAACAGATAAAATTACACTCAAGATTTAGCTAGCAGTAAACTTGATTTGCTGCAGGATTCTGTTTCCCTTTTGAAAAGATCTAGAGAAGGAGCAAATGGTTGCTGAATTGAATGAAGCCTTGCAAGCAACAAAGATGCAGAAACTTCCTGTTGTTGAGCCTTGTGGTTCATTGCTGACTTTGAATGAAACTGATGCTACATACAGCCTATAAAAGAAAACATTTCCTTCTAAAGTGGAGCATGATGGAATCTGTATTCTGTTGCTTTAACATAATACTTGTTTGTCTAGAAATTGTTTCGTTTTGTGAAGGACAATTTGTATACATGATTATAAACCTGTCATTTGATGTACTCCAGCTTTTTTCATGCTTTTTATTGTAGAGCCCACTAAGTATATTGGCCCATTTAAGTTTTGGTCACTCATAGGAAAAGTAATGCTATCATTGTAAAAAATGTTTATTGGTACACAGTGATATTCTGGATAAGTCAATAAGTACAGAAGTTTGTCTTTGAGGAACTTGCTTTGGTAAGATGTGTAGAGGGTTTGCGTACTATGTGAACTTGCATGTGGTAGACACTTTCTTCCCAACCTTCTCCTCCCAAATTTTCATTTGTCTCCATGTTTTAATATATACCCTCATGGTACCAACTGTACCTTTCTTCCAGCATGCTTGACAATCCAACTGCTGAACTGCCTGTTTTAAGTCTGCCTTGGTTGTCCCAGAAAGTTTTTCTGTTCAGCAGCAAGCCTGAAACCACCCTGCTTGGCTTCTGCCAAAAGCTTGTACCTCAAATGCTTACTCTATTTCCTTCCTGTTTGTCTGAATGAATCATCACTGCTACCACCAGTGAACTTGTATTGATATAGTACCTTAAACATAATGCTCCACTGAAACACCTATGTTTTATTATGGAACAAAATTTGACATCCAGCTGCAAAAGCAATATTGGACTAGATGATCAAAAGCTTGGTCAAAGAGAAAGGGTTTAAGGGGTGCCTGTTATGACTACAGCTGATGTTAATTGCTGCGTAAACTAAATCCTATAGGGAAGCTTGGCTTACCAAGATAACAGATAATTAAGATAAAAGCAAAATACTATGGATGCTGGAAATCTGAAAGAAAAACAGGAAATGTTGGAAAAACAGCCAGTCTGACAGCAGCTGTGAAGAGAAAAACAGAGCTAACGTTTTTAGTCCGTATGACCCTCCTTCAGAGCTTTGTAGTTCTGAAGAAGGTCATACGGATTTGAAACATCAACTGTTTTTCTCTCCACAGATGCTGTCAGACCTGCTGAGTTTTTCCAGTATTTCTGTTTTTCTTATGGGCCATACTGTTTTTTTTTGTGTATTTTGAAAATGAGAAGAAGTCGTACTGATCTCAGCAGCAAGAAATCCAGCAACACTTTTGAGATTTTATAAATTAAAAGTAAAAGTCTTGCTAACAAGAGTAGAAGAAAACTTAAGCACACAAGATTACAGTTACACAGTTAAACTCGGTCTTACAAAACATTCCTCCAAAAAAGACTCCGTACTTGTTAAAACCCACAAGTAAACACCTTCCAGGCAGCATTCCCTTATAGATGTTTAACTGTAAAAAGAAATCCAGTAATATTATCCAAGGCAAACTGCTGTAACTTCAATAACCTGCAACACTCTTTTACTCTGCTGTGAAAATACAAACTTCAGAATTAAACTGCCTTTTGCAGCCCAAGACTTTCTGGCTTGACTGGATGGTTGATTTAATATGCATCCTCACTCAGCCCACAATAGCTCCAGTTGCTACATCTTGCAGCTCCAGCTCAACAGCCAACACTAAAATACCTTTTTTCCCCTTTCATCTCAAGTTCCGTTGTTCTCACACCTCTTTGAAACTCAAACCCATCCATATATAAGATCTTTCATGTTTCCTTCTTAACTTTGTTTTCAGGTCAATAAAATATGATATCCTCCCTTCTGTTTAGCTATGGAACTCCTGAAAGATCAAGCATGTTTCTTGTCGTCTCTGACTTCCCTTTGACATTCAAGCAAACTCTCAATTTATCTAAAAATGCAAATATTAGATCTAACCTATTCACTTGTCCCTCAAACCTAACACTGCTATCCTTTTCATGTTTTTAATTACCCCCCCCAGACAACCTGTCTCCTATTAATCTCTGCCCAGCTTAATTAAATCATATACACGCACACGTGCGCACACACATACATATTATAGGGAGGGAATTCCAGGGCTTAGGCAACTGAAGGCACAACTACCAATCGTGGAGTAATGAAAATTGGGAACACTCAATAGATCAGAAATTAGAGTGCAGAGATTGGTAGTGAGGTGGGGGGAGGATGCAGTTGGAGATGGGGTTGTCGGGGTGAAGGATATTATAGATTATAAGGGGCAAGGCCCTGAAATGATTTAAAAGCCAGGATCAGAATTTTAAAATTGGCTCCTGGTCAAGCCTCTAAAGTAGATTATCAAACACAGGAGGTGAGTCAGTAGGTCTTGATGTGTGTTAGGTCATGGGCATTAGAATTTTGAATGACCTTAGGTTTACAGAGGGTACAATGTGGGAGGCAGATCAGGAATACATTGGAATAATCAAGTCTGTAAGTAACAAGGACATGGATGAGTTTAAGCAACAGATAAGTGGAGGCTAAGTTGAAGTCAGACAATATACCAAGGTAGTCTTAGTGCGGATGTCTGGTAGGAAGCTCACCTTGGTCAAATATAACATCAAAGTTACAAACAGTCTGGTTCAGCACTGGACAGTTGCTAGGAAAAGGAATGGAGTCAGTGGCCAGGAAATGGAGTTATGACCGGGACTGACTCTTGTTTTCCCAATATTTAATTGGAGGAAATTTCTGGTCATCCAATACTGGATGTTGGACAAGCAGTCTGACAACTTAAAGACAAAGAAGTGGTCAAGAGAGGTGAGGAAAAGTAGAGCTTGGTGTTGTCAGTGTACATTTGGAAACTCTTGCCATGATTTCAGATGTTGCTGAGTTCAGCTTGTAGATGAGAAAAAGGTGCGGGCCAAGGCTGTATCCTTAGGTAACACCAGAGGTACTGTAAGGGAACGAGAAGAGTAGCCATTGTAGGTGATTCTCTTGCTATGACAGGATAGATACGAATGAAGGCAAGTGCAGTCTTTCCCAGCTGGACGAGACTGGAGAGGCATTGTGGTATAATTTCATGGTCGGCTGTTTCCAAGGCTGCAGACTGATCAAGGCAGAATAGTTTATCTTTTATCACAATCAACTATGATGTCATTGCGAATTTGGTAAAAGTAGTCTCATTACTATGATGAGGTGGAAACCTGGTTAGAGGGATTAAAATCAATAGTTCCGAGGAAAATGGAAACGGATTTGGGAGGCGATATCAGGTTCAAGGACTTTGGAGAGGAAATGGAGGTTCATGATGGGTTGGTAGTTTGCAAGGATGGAGGGAGTCAGGTTGTTTTTTGACAATGTGATGATGACAGCTTTGAAGGATGGGGTCAGAATCTGAGGAGATGGAAATGTCAACAATGCCAGCTAATATAGGTGTGAGTATGCCCTGTCCTACAAGTATGACACACCCACCAGAGGTGGCACAAACTATATAGTTGGGTGGGAGTGGCAACATTAATTCTCAGCCCCTTGAAGTCTCATGACATTAGGCCAAACTTGGGCCAGGAAATCTCCTAATTACCACTTACTGCCTTCCCTCAGCTCAATTAATACTCCACATCAAACACCACTTCGAAGAAGCACTGTGTAGCAAGAGCACAGAACGTACTCTGGTTGGGGCAGGAAGGTCTCCAATGTCCAGCACCAAGAGTGGCTTGGTAGCACCATTACTGCCTGAGCCCTGAAGGACGTAGCTACCAGACTGGGTAGGTGGCGAGGGAACCAACATGAGGGAATTTCGTACTTGACTTCATCTTCGCCAGTCCACCTGTTGTAGTCACTTCTGTCCATTACAGTATTGGTAGGAGTGACCACTGCACAGCCTTTGAACAGATAAAGCAGTTTCTTCACACTGAGGACACCCTTGAATGTGTTATGTGGCACGGTCACTGTACTAAATGGGATAGATTCAGCAAAGATCTAGCAGCTCAAAAGTGGGCATTCAGATGTACTCATTTCACCACAATCTGTAACCTCATGTCTCAGCTTATTCCTCACTCTACCACTCCATCAAGCCAGGGCATCCACCCTAGTTCAAAGTGAAGTGTAGGAGAGCATGTCAGGAGCAGGCTTAAAAATGAGATGTCAACTTGGTGAAGCAATAACACATGTATGTTAAGCAACATGCTATAGAAAGAGTCAAGTGATCTCAATGAAAGAGATTGGAGTTCTGCAGTCCTGTGACATCCTTTTGTGAATGAAGATAGACAATTAAACAACTTATGGAAGGAGGAAGTTACACAAACCCCCACCCATAATGGTAAAACCAACAACGTGAGTACAAAAGACATACTTGAAACATTTGCAGTTCTCTTCAGCCAGAAGTGCTGAGTGGATGATCTATCTTGGCCATGTTCTAAAATCCCCAGCATCTCAGATGTCTTCAGCCAATTTAATTCACTGCATATGATACCAAGAAACAGCTGAAGGCACTGGATACAGCAAAGACTGTGGGCCTGAAAACATCCAGGCTGTATGAAGGCTTGTGCTCCAGAACCAGCTGTGCCCCTAGCCAGCTGTTCCAGTATAGCTATGGCAGTGGCATCTATGTGACAACGTGAACGTTGCTCTAGTATGCCTGGAGTTTAAAAAGCAGGAAAAGTCCAATTCAGCCAATCACTGTCCTATCAGACTACTTTCTGTCATCAACAAATTATAGAAGGTGTTGCTGTCAGTGCTATTAGGTGGTCCTTAATCACCAATAACCTGCACACTAATGCTCAGTTTGGGTTCTGCAAGAACCACCCTGATGCAGACCTCATTACAACCTTGGTTGAAACAGGGGAAAAAGAGCTGAATTGCAGAGGAGGATGACTGCTTTTGACATCAAGGTAGCATTTTACCTAGCATGGCGTCAAAGAGTACTGGTAAAATTGAAGTTAGTGGGAATCTGGTGAGGTGGCAGGGCAGCTCTGTTGTCCTGGAGTCATGTCTAACACAAAGGAAGAGTTGGTTGTCCTTGTTAGAGGCCTATCATCTGAAACCATTGTTGCTGCAGGAGTTCCTCAGGCCAGTGTCATAGGTTCAACCATTTTCTACTGCTTCATTGATGATCTTTCTTCTATCATAAAGTCAGAAGTGGGGATGACTGCTGATGACTGCATAAAGCTCAGTTCCATTCGTGACTCCTCAGATACTGGAGCAGTCTGAGCCTCCATGCAGCAAGCCCTGGACAACAGCAAGTCTTATGCACACCACAAGTGCCAGGAGTGACCATCTCAAACAAGATAGAGTCCAACCACCTTTACTTAACATTCAACAGAATTATCATTGCTGAATGACCCCTGGGGACATTCTGGGTATTACCATTGACCAGAATCTTAGCTGGACTAACCATATAAACACAGCCAAGAGCAACAGGTCAGAAGCTTGGAATTCTGCAGTGAGTAACTTGCTTCTGATCTCCCCAAAGCCTGTCCATCATCAACAAGGCATGAGTCAGGCGTGTGCTGAAATATGCCCCACTTGCCTGGATGAGTGCAGCTTCAACAACACTCAAGAATCATCCAGGACAAAGCAACCTTTTAATTGGCACCCCATCCACCACCTTAAAGGTGCATTGTGGCTGAGATGTGTATTTTCAAGATGCCCTGCAGTAACTCACCAAGGCTCCTTTGACAGTACCTTCCGATCCCACAATCACTACCACCTAGAGGAACAAGGGCCACAGGTGCATGGGAACACCATCTCCAGGTCCCCCTCCAAATTACACACCATGCTGACTTTGAAACATATTGCCATTCTTTCACTGTCATTGAGTCAAAACCCTGGAACTCTTTACCTAACAGCGATGTGCAGTTCAACCTATATCACATGGACTGCAGCAGTTCAAGAAAGTAGCTTTCTACCATCTTAAGTGAAATTTGGATGGTCAATAAATGTTGGCCTTGCCAGTGATGTTCACATTCCACGAATGAATAAAAGGAAAGGCTAACATAGGAGTCAGGGAGGGAAGTTGAGTGATCAGTAGTTTAGTTGAAGTAGGGTCGAGAGAGGCAGAGGCGTATCTTGTCAACAAGAGTTCAGAGGGCATGAAGGGGAGACAGAAGAGAAACTAGAGCAAGATGTGAGTTCAGACCAGGGATAGAGGGATTCAGTTGTGTGCACTGTCCAAGGTAAATTGGTTCCATGTTTATAAGTTTGTCTGATTTTTGTGCACGGGTTTCATCTGTGTCAGTGAAGGTTGGCCTCTGGTATTTTGTTGACGTGACCGTTTTACATCTGTAGGCCAAGCGAATTTTGTGGGTTGTTTGTGTTGCAGCTGTTATTGCTTTTTTCACAGCGTCCACATGCGCAGAGGGTAGAGGTCAGCTTTGGTTACCTGCCTGTCTTTTTTTTTGTTTCTTTCCCCTGCCCCTGTCCTGGTCAGAAACACAGCAGTTATAGTAGCTGTCACATTTCAGGATTTTTTTCGCCTAGTTTTTCCACAGAACATAGTTGGAAAAATAATTAGGTTTTCTGTAATACAGAATGCTCTGGAGTAATTCTGTTTTAACTTCCAGTTAAAATGGGAAATGTAATGAATTTGTGGTATAAGATGCTAAATTGTATTAATTTACAATAAATTTTGATCACACTATTGCTTCTTGTTCACCTAATGTGAAACAAAGCATCTTAATGTTTGGCATCAACTCTGATCTCACCAACAGATAGCTTAATCTCCTTGCAGAGAGATTAAAAAAATATTTGTTTAAGGCATGAATATCTGTCTTGGGTCACAAGGCCATGTGATTATTATTGTAGGTATAGGAAAGCGTGTGTCATCTCCCATAAAATATGTTCAGAGCAATTAAAGGAACAACTGCTATCAGTAAACCCAAACAGTATGGCAGACTCGAATGCTGCCAGAGGTGAATTTGGCTAACTTGGAATAGATCATGACTTGTGCAATAGTTATAGCAACAGCTACTTTTGGATTTTCAATTCTTCTTCTCTTTCATTTCATCTCTCCATTACCCCTGACTAAAAAAAATACTCTGCCTTTAATTCAAACCAGTGACCTCTACCACCTAAAAGGACAAAGGCAGTGAGTGTATGGGGACACCACCTGCAAGATTACTGAAAGCTGAAGTGCCTCATTATATTTGTATCAGTAGGTTGTGAACAAGCTACAGAATTGAAAATAAATTGCTGTTTCTTCATCGTTGCTGGGTCAAAATCCAGGAACTCTCTTCCTAACCTCAGTATGGGTATATCATCACCCCACAGACTGCAGCAGTTTCAAGGGTGGCTCACCACTGCCTTCTTGAGGGCAATTAGGAACAGCTAATGATACTCTCAGCCCGTGAAACAGGGATTCTTGTTTATTCGATCAGACTGGTAGTAGGCATGCCAGGCAATGACTATGCCCAACAAGAGAGAATCTGACCATCACCCCATGAAATTCAATGGCATTAACCACTGAATCCCCCACTATCGACATCCTGGGAGTTACTATTGACCAGAAACTGAACTGGACCAGTCACATAAATACTGTGGCTACAAGAGCTAGTCAGAGGCTGGGAATTCTGTGGCAAATAACTCACCTCCTGACTCCCCAAAGCCTTCCACCATCTACAAGACACAAGTCAAGAGCGTGATGGAATATTCTCCACTTGCCTGGATGAGTGCAGTTCCAACAACACTCAAGAAGCTTGACACCATGCAGGACAAAGCAGCCCACTTGATTGACACAATATTTACCATCTTACACATTCAGTCCACCACTGATGCATCATGGCAGCGGTGTGTACCATCTACAAGGTGACCTGCAGCAACTCGCCAAGGCTCCTTCACCTTCCAAACCCGCGACCTCCACCACCTTGAAGGGCAAGGGCAGCAGATACATGGGAATACCATCACCAGCAAATTCCCATCCAGTCCACACACCATCCTACCATTGCTGTTCCTTCATTGTCACTGGGTCAAAATCCTGGAACACCCTCCCCAACAGCACCTTGGGTGTACCTACACCACATGAACTGCAGTGGTTCCAGGTGGCACTCACCACCACCTTCTCAAGGGTATTTGAAGACGGGCAATAAATGTTGGTCTAGCCAGCAATGTCCACATCCCATGAAAGAATAAATAAAATTGTGGTTGTCACATCTTTGCCACGAGATATAGAGGTTGACACTTCTGTTGATTTAGTTCCTTTATGGTATTAATGTTGTAAGCAAGGCCTCAGAATGTGTGCAATCTAGTTAAGCTGGTGATGATGGATTGTTGCAATTTCACTTAAGAATGGGTGTTTTGGTTGGTGATGGGGCCTAACGCATGTAATTCTAAGTGTAATTGAATACAAACTGCATAGGTATTTAGTGAAGTCTCAAGTCTCTGTAAGAATACTTTGGAAACCTATTCCCGAGTGTTTCAAACATATTTTAAACCACTTTTTAAAAATGCATGAATTTCTGTTTAGGCGCATTGAGCTTGGTGTTAAACTATTACGATTCCTTTTTGATGCAAATTTAAAGAATAAGAGATCTTGTGTGGCATTGCATGTTGGTTTGGAGCCTGGAATGTACTCCTGGTGCTAGCTGTGAATACACAGCAACCTGAACAAGATAGTGGCTTCTCAGTTGCTGTAATAGGTTTGATGAAGAAAACATTGTCACCCGGTATGAGGTAAAAATATTACATGCATTGTGATACTGAAAGTTTAAGTGCCTCATTATATTTGTAGTATTCACCTATTATTTTGTAAAACATGTATAAGGTGCATATAATGTCAGAAGAAATGTATATCTTCACTTATTTATGTTGTAAATCTATTATCTTCCACCACAGGTGCAAGTGCTTTTTATTTTCCATTTTTCAGAAGGGAAGCCCTGATGAAACTGACTCTGCTTCCTGCCTTTAATTTTCTAGTGACAAGCATCTTGCTCAGTGGATCATTTGCCATGTTTCATGACTGACTGACAAATTCTGGCTGTGTTGTCTGAAGTCAACATTGAAGTGTCTCATATCTCCCTTTGGTCCTAGTGCCAACATTGAACACTTTGTGACAAAAAAATACTCTTTCCAAATGACATGTATGAGCTCATAGTTTTTATTGGCTATCACTCATACCTCATGGTAACTGTAACTTTTCTGCTTGATTTATATATGATGCAACTTGTCACATTGCATTCTGAGTATTGTGGGTTTGGGTGAGGGTTAAGGATATATATTATTTTTGTCTCACCTTGTGTGCACGCTCTCAACCACCCCAAAGTAAAAGTTTTGAAATTTGTCTCCTAAGTTTTAACACTTTAAAGAAAAAAAAAGCAACTTATCAAGAAGCGCTAGCAGGTAATAAAAGATATCTTGTTAGTATGGATGATTCATTGGCACTCATGCATCCCAGGAAGTTAGGAATACTGCACAATCTTGGACTGCACAATAAAAGTTCAACTCACAATCAGGAAAAAAATAGCAGATGCAACATTTCTAAGGTGACCAGATTTCCCACTGTGGCAAACTTACATTGGATATATTGTGTGTCACAGTTACTTTCCTAAGCACCTTTCAATACCAAATTCTGTTCAGCTTGATATATCTCATATATTCACCAAGGTGTCAACCATGAATAGATTGGTAGCATTTTCACCTCTGTGTCAAAGGGTTTCTTGTTTTAGTCCAATTCAAGGACTCAAGCACAAAAATCACGGCTAACACTCCAATGCACTACTGAGGGAGTACGGCACTGTCGGAAGTGTCATCTTTAAATTAAACTGAGGCCCTATCTGCCCCCTCAAGTGCATGTAAAAGATCTTATGGCACTATTTTGAAGAGCACAGGAGTTATCCCCAGAGTTCTGGCCAATATTTATCCCTCAATAAATGTTATAAAAATTATCTGGTCATTATCACATTGCTTGTAGGAGCTATTTATGTGAAAATTGGCTGCCATGTTTTTCACATTATAACATTGACTATGCTTCAAAAGTACTTCATTGTAAAGCGCTTTGAGACGTCCAGTGGTTGTGAAAAGTGCTGCATAAATGCAAATTTTTAAATGAAAATCATTTAGCTTCATCTCCCCACAGAAGAGCGCACAACTCTAACAATGTTGCCTATGCCCATTTCTCTCTGTCCTGTTGCTTCTTGGCGAGCCTTTCTCCCAGCGCCTTTACTAACTGTGCCATCTCCTCCTGTTACCCAAATCAGTTAGTATCAGCTGCTTTTTATCACAACTTGAGAATGTACTCAATTGTCCCAGCATTCCCAACATTAACAGCTCTTACCTTGACCAAAATCGCACTTCATTGGAGGCAGTTGATGGTTTAAATGGCTAGCTGCCTCCATAAACCCCATTTACCCCACCTTCACCATTGCAAAAATACAAAGTGCTATTTTTGGGGTCGTGACTTAAGATTTTCAGCCATTTCCATTATTTTCACCACGATGGAGAGCCTCTCTGTTGTGGCGAAAATCTTGGCAAGAGTCTGTCGGGCACAACTTAAGGGGAAATGGATTTGTAAGAGAGGCTATGGCAGGAAGATCTCAAGAAAGAAGAGGAAGGAAGAGCATATCAATGCTGGATAGCTTGGAAATTGAAGGTTATTGGCAAATGAAATGACTGGCATAGGATAGAGAGAATGGAAAGACTACTATGAGCCAGGCACCTGCCTTTGGGCAAAGCGCACACGATGATGATGAGCCTTGTGTATGATTTTTCTCCCCATTTTCTAAGCAAAAGATGTAATCCTAACCAGTAGAAATTGAGGAAAATGGAGAAGAGAATTAAAATTAAAAAGCTTTTGAAATAACATGCAGCAAGATTGTCACTTGTGATTATTCTGCAAGTGACAATCTACAAGGTATTGTTTTGGATCCTGTTACGTACTTCATATAAAGAACTTTGGTTTTGGAGGGGAGGGTTAAATTCAAATAATGAATTGTAAATTGTTGTTCTTGTGCCCAACTTTCAGTTTGTGGAAATTTTATGACATGTTGAAAAAGAATCAGAACGGCTACAGCACAGAAGGAGGCTATTCAGTCCTTTGTGTCTGTGCCGGCTCTCTGCAAGAGCAACTCAGCTAGTCCCACTTCTCTGTAGCAAAATCTTTTCTCTAGATTATCCAGTTCTCTTTTGAGAGTTATGACTGAATCTGTCTCCACCATACTCTCAGGCAGTGCATTTCAGACCATTCGCTGTGTAAAAACAAAAAGCTTTTTCCTCATGTTACCTTTGGTTCTTTGCCATTCACTTTAAATCAGTGTCCTGTGGTCCTTGACCCTTCCACCAATGGGGATATTTCTTCCCATCTACTCCTCCTCTGCCCTTTGTGATCTTGAACACCTGTACCTAATCTCCTCCCAACCTCAGCTTCTCCAGTTGGTCCAAGTAACTGAAATCCCTTATCTCATCACTGGAACCATTTTCTAATCTCTTCTGCACCCTCTCTAATGCCTTCGCATCCCTCTAAAAATGTAATGCCCAGAATCTAACATGATATTCCAGTTGAGGCCAAACTTGTGTTTTATAAAGGCTCACCACAACTTCCTTGTTTTTGTACTCCTGTTAGTCAGAATATAAAGCTCAGGATCCCATATGCCTTATTTACCACTTCCTCTAACTGACAGGCCACCTTCAATAATTTATGCCAGTATAATCCCAAGTCCCTTTGCTCCTGCCGCCCCCCTTTTAGACTTGTATCCTTAATTTCATATTGCTTTTCTTCATTCTTCCTACCAAAATTTATGACTTCACACTTTTTTACATTAAATTTCATCTGCCACATGTCTACCCCTGTCTATGTCATCCTGAAATCTATCATTATCCTCCTCCTCACATTTTACAGTACTTCCAAGCTTTGTCATCTGCAAATTCTAAGATTGAGCTCTTACTCCCAAGTCTAGGTTAGTAATATAGAACAAGAAAAACAGTGGTCCCAGTACAGACCCCCTGGGAAACCTTACTGTTTATCTTCCTCTAGTCTGAAAAAAACAGAAGTTCATGACTACTCTCCTTTTTATGCGCCAATTTCATAATGACGCTGCCACTGTCCCTTTTACACCATGGGCTTCAACTTTGCTGACAAGCCTGTTGTGTGGCACTTTATCAAAAATTATTTGGAAGTCAACCACATTTATGCATGTGACTGTTGATTTTTGTCTCAGATTATCCTTTCTAAAAGCCTTCCCACCATTGAGGTTAAACTATTGATGAGCTTATTCTTGCACCCTTTTTGAACAAGGGTGTGACATTTGCAATTCTTCAGTCCTTTGGCACCACCCCTTATCTAAAGAAGATTGGAAGATCGTGCACAGTGTCTCCACAGTTTCCACTGTTGCTTTCCCCACTATGCATGGATGCATTTCAGCTGGTCCTGGTGACTTACCAACTTTAAGTACAGACAGCCTTTCAAATACTTGGATATATTGCATTCTCTCTTACTCTGACTTCACCTGTTTCTTACTCTAGTGCTATCTGTCTCTCCTAGACCTTTGTGCATGTTCTTTTTCCTTTCTATTGGTTCCCGGACAGCTGCTGAGTTGGTTTAAATCCTCCTCAATAGCACTAGTCAATTACTCTGCAAGGACATAGGTTGCACCTCAGCAGAGTTGGGGGCCAATCTGGCCTGTACAGATGCCACCTCTTCCAGAACTGGTCCCAATATCCCAAGAATCTATAGACTTTTCTCCTAGACCATTTCTCCAGTCAAGCATTTTATCTGCTCTATCCTTCTATTTCTGTACTCAGTAGCCCATGGTACCAGGAGTAATCTGGAGTTTATCATCTTTGAGGTCCTGTTTGCTAATTTCCTCCCTAGCTCCCTAAAATTCACCTGCAGGATGTCATCCCTCTCTCTGCCTATGCTCTTGATACTGATATGGACTACAACTGCTGGCAGTTCATCTCCCGCCCCCACCCTCCACGGAGTGCTCTGCAGCCACTAATCTACAAATATGCAAATTGGAAGCTAGAGTATTCAGCCCCTCAAGCCTGTTCCACCATTCATTAGGATCATGGCTGGTCTGATTGTGGCCTCAACTCCACATTCCGCCTACCCCCGATAACCTTTAACTCCCTTGATAGTCAGGAGTCTATCTACCTCTGCTTTAAAAATATTTAGTGACCCTGCCAACACCACTGTCTGTTGAAGAGAGTTCCAAAGATTCACGACCCTCTGAGAGAGCAACCTTCTTCTCATCTCCGTCTTAAATGGGAGATCCTTATTTTTAAACTTGTCCCCTATTTCTAGTCTCCTCCTTTCAGCATCCACCCTGTCAAGTCTCTTCAGGATTTTAGATGTTTCAATAAGATCATCTCTCAATCTTCTAAACACCAATGGATGCAGGCCCAGCCTGTCCAACCTTTCCTCATGAGATAACCACCTTCCCCCCCCAACCAGTCACAGGTAACAGTTGACATCTTTGACCCTGGCACCAAGGAGGCAACATACCACTCTGGATTCATGTCTGCAGGGTTGGATGGAGACATCTTTTAGATTTGAGTTTGTTCAACATTTCATCAGTGATCCAAACAGTGAAGACAAACCAACTCAGATATGGAAGCATTTTGACGCTGGTTCTGAATGTAATTAAAGAGAAGGGCAAAATAAATTGGGTATTAGAACCAAATTCTGCACTTTGGATGCTAAAGAATTGAGACAATGATCTTATGGAGATGATCTGAGACAAAAAAAAATAAAGATTTGTTAGAATCACTGAGTTGCTTTTAAATGATGCTTTAAAATAGTTTAGGTACTTACCATGAAAATGAGTTAGCTTAAATGTTAGTTCTCCATTGACTATAAATACTATACAGTTTGTTGGACTATCTCATCAACCGGAAAGCACCACACATATATTGCATTAAAAGTCTGCAATACCATTTTTGGTTGTGAACGGAGGAAGGTTTATGAAACACACAGCTGCAAGTCAGCCATTCCCAAACACAATTGGTATTGTTATAACACTATTTTTAATATCAGAAATGAGTTTATTTATTCAGTGGGCTGAAACCACCAAGATAAGTTTTTGAAAAGACTGAACAACAGCATTTTGGAGCTTCCAAGATGGCCAAGCATTCACACAGTTGTATCCAACAAATTTCAAAGCCATCAGCAAAGTGCTGGGCTGAGGCCATCAACTTAGATGTGCATGAATGACCTATCTTCTGAATCACTCACAAAGCATCCAGACATAACCTATGTATTCAGCTGGGTGCGGACCAAGCCGTTAGACTCAATCACTTTAGACAGTGAAACCCTGGCTGAGAGGGGAATTCCACCAGCCATATTATTGTTTTTAAACAACGGACCTGAAATTAGTTTGTTAAGACCATGTTTGGGCAGACTGACCAATCATTTTAGATTTTCTGTCCCAGAATTCGGCTTATTGTCCTGCATCCTGGGTCTGATCTTCCTGGGGCACCATTTATCCCGGTTTTTCTTGTCTGAATCTTTTGTGTCTGTGCATGCGTACTGTGCTGCTCCATATGTGTAGACCCAAGTCCCCACAGCCACAAGGGACCACGGCTGGCACTCTTCCCTGTGGGTTGTTCAGTTTTGGTAGGTGGGTGGTTTGGGTTGGTGGGGGGTGAGGGTGGTCAAAGGGTGTACAGCAGGTGTTTGGGAGGAGGGGTCCCAGCAATGGAGGAAATCTCAGACCCGAGTCCTGGCTCGAAACTGAACCGAACCCCACCCACTCACCCTGCTTGTGCACTACCTGTTTTTTGACCAGCCGTATGCTGCAGGCAGCTTCTTAAATATGAACCCAATAGCTGCTGATTCCAGAAGAAAAGACAGAAATCATCCGTCAAAATCTTTGAATCGTCTTGACACAGAATCAAGAAAGACCATCGAGCCCAGTCTGAAACTATCCAAATCATTAATCTGCAGGGTCCATATCCATTTGATTTTATTTGCAGTCTTCAACAAGTTATCCTACCCTCCCAATTTGTAACTTACTTCTGTGTGCCCGTGTGTACTCTTCAGTGTATTGGTGAGTGGGAGTTGGAGCGTTTTTATTATTTTCTTTGCATCAATTGTTAAATGCAATAAATACTCTTCCCTTGAAGAGTAAAAACTTGAAGGAAATCTTGTCTGTGTGTGTCTTTTACAGTCACAGCACTTAAAACAGTTAACCATTCACTGAATTGGTAAGCAAATTCTTTTTTAAAAAAATCTGCTGTGGTCAACTGAGAGGTGGAAAGTGAGGGGAGCCATTCTACCATTTTTCATCTGGCTGTTACAGTATGCAAACAGAAGTCATCTTGCTTGTCAACTGTTGTTGGTGTTACGAGCCTGAGAGAAGGAATAAAAGGAAACTTACTTTTTTAAAAGCGAAAGTCGGGCCCTCGGCGTAAGGAACTACAGTTCCTGGTGGGCCTCAGTGAATGGCCGCACAATGGCGCAGTTGGTTAGGATCCTTGTTGTAAAGCCAGTAAATGGTCCTGCGCATGTGTGTTCTTTTCCATTTTTTTTGTGATTTAAAGGGAGCCCTGCATCTGCACAGAAGAAGAAATGAAAACAAAAGTGAAACAGGAGAAATAAGACAAGGGACTTTAGAATAATGCCATTACACAGGGAGGCTCAGAAGAAGCTGGTCCTGAGAGCGGGAGCTGCAGAGAGCAGCTTTCCCAGAAGAAAAGCAGAAAGTCCCAGAGTCCAGGGGGTGGGACCATCATCAGTAAAGTAATGGAAGGGTCATCAACCGTGCCATTGAGCAGCACTTGCTTAGCAATAACCTGCTCACTGACACCCAGTTTGGGCTCTTCCAGGGCTATTCAGTTCCTGACCTCATTACAGCCTTGGTTCAAACGTGGACAAAAGAGCTGAACTCCAGTGATGAGATGAGGGTGACTGTCCTTGACATCATGGCCGCTTTTGACCGGGTGTGGCATCAAGGAGCCCTAGCATAACTCAAGTCATTGGGAATTGGGGAAAACCGTCCACTGGTTGGAATCATACTTAGCACAAAGGAAGATGGTTGTGATTGTTAGAGGTCAGTTATCTCTGTTGTAGGACATTACTGCATGAGTTTCTCAGGGTAGTGCCCTAGGGCCAACCACCTACAGCTGCTTCATCAATGACCTTCCATCATATGGTCAGATGTGGGGAATGTTCACTGATGATTACGCAATGTTTGGCACCACTCGCGTTTCCTCAGTACTGAAGCAGTTCATGTCCAAATGCAGCAAGACCGGGACAATATCCAGGCTTGGCATGTGGCACATAACATTCGCACCACACAAGTGCCAGGCAATGACCACCTCCAACAAGAGAGATTCTAACCATTGCCCCTTGACATTAAGTGCCATCACCATCTTTGAATCCCCCACTCTCAACATCCTGAGGGTTACCATTAACCTGAAACTGAACTGGACTAGCCATATAAATACTGTGGCTACAAGAGCATGTCAGAAGCTGGGAATAATGTGGCGAGTAACTCACCACCTGACTCCCCAAAGCCTGTCCACAATTTACAAGGCACAAGTCAGGAGCGTGATGGAATACTCTCCACTTGCCTGTATGAGTACAGCTCCAACAATACTCAAGATGCTTTACACCATCCAGGCAAAGCAACCCGCTTGATTGGCACCCCATTCACAAAGATTCACTCCCTCCACCACCAAGGCACACTGGCAGAAGTGTGTGCCATCTACAAGATGTACTGCAGGAACTTACCAAGCCTCCTTAGACAGCAGCTTCCAAACCCATGACTGCGACCATCTAGAAGGAGAAGAGCGGCAGACACGTGGGAACACCACCACCTGGAAGTTCCCCTCCAAGCCACCTGTCATCCTGACTTGGAACTATATTGCCATTCCTTCACTGTCATCGGGCCAAAATCCTGGAACTCCCTCCCTAACAGCGCTGTGGGTGTACCGGTACTAGATGGACTGCAGTGGTTCAAGAAGGCACCACCACTTTCTCAAGGGCAATTAGCTATGGGAAATAAATACTGGCCGAGCTACTGATGCCTACACCTCAAACAAATAAATAAAAGTTATTTCACAGTCTTCCTTGGGAATGGGGCCATGCATTGTGACTGGGTATTGTTTTTAATTCCTGATATCCTGTTACCTTTTCTAATTCAAACTAAATAAATCTAGATTTTTATTTTGTTTCACTTTACTGTAGCTGCTTTGTTTTTGTTAAATACATTCAGTATTACTTGCAAAAAGAAGCATATTAATTCATGTGCAACCAGTCATTTTGAGACTACCACTCAGAAGGAAAAAGCAGATTAAAATTTTCAGATTGCAGTAAAAATTAATAATTCTGGCACCTGTAATACTGGAGTTTATTTTAATGTACACAAGGCCAGTTGGGACAAGTTTTACTGAGACACTATTCTACTTATTGCTATTTTTAACAAAATGGTATATATTTCTGCAATTTGCAATACCAATGTTGTACCCCTTATTTGACAATTGAATAACATGTAATGTACAGCTGAGACCAAAACTGAGTGCTTAAGAATTTTAAGAATTATTGCCTCAGCGATAGCTTAGGGCCATGTAACTTGATTTCATGGGCTAAATTTGAACCTTGAGTGTAAGGGAACCAATAGAAATTTAATTTGGTTGCCACTGCCAGTTCTGAATGGCTATGAATTGACACTCCTGAACCAAAGGAATGTACAACTCATCCAGTTAATTTATTGTCTGAGCAACAGTTCACAAAAGACTCTTCACAGGTGCTTAGGTCTTTTTGATTTTTTAAAAAGAAATCAGAAATAGTGCAGGCAGATCTCCAGCATGATCTGCTATTAAATCATTTTCTAATGTGGCCAGTTTCTGAGGTCTATTGTGCTGTATGGGGCAGCCTGTATAGAGGATGGAAAATGCAAATGAGAGCTACTCTTGGCTGTCACTGTGTAACTGCAAGTGGATTTTGAAGGAGCAAGGCTGTTGGATTTTTGGCTGTGAATAATGACTAACATAAAGAGCAGGGTGATGAATTAAAATTTAGCCTTTGTTCTCCAGTTATAAGTGTCACTGTGTCAGGATTGTTTCCATTCTGTAAAGGTAAAGATTTGCAAATCTGGCCTATTAAGTTTGTAAATGAAGAGATTTAAATGATTTTATAAAGCAAGGCTTGTTAAAGGATGAATTAGATGTGTACATGACTCACTAGTTTCATGTACATATATATAAACTAATGAGGCACCTCCTGCACATTCCTCCAAATTATTTTTCAGCTTTTATTTTGCATATCTTATTTCTATTGTGGAAAAATAGCCAATATTGTGTCATTTTGTGACCTACACAAGTGAAGAATGCCTCTGGTAATTGAACTATGGTGGCATGGTATTTCAAAACTATTACAGTTCTGCTTCTTGGGTCAAGAATACCTCTTCTGCATCATCTAGTTGGGTGGACTGCTCTGGCCTGATTCCATTCTTACCTAGCCATTAGTAGCCATAGAATCAACTCCATCTTTCTCCCTGATCATTGTCCACAGCTGAACCAGACCATTTGCAACTTTAGTGTCCTTTTTGACTCTGAGGTGAGCTGACAACCACATATCTGCTTATTCAGCAAGACTGCCTACTTCATAACATCACCTACCTCCATCCCAGTCTCAGTTCAGCTGTGGATGGAGCTCTCAACCTTACCTGTGTTACCTCTAGGCTTTCCTGGTTGGCCTCATGCCTTCCACTTTCTGACAATTTGAACTTATCCAAAGCTCTGCTGCCTATATCCTAAATTGCTTTGAGTCTGATCACCAATCACCAATGTGTTCACTGAATATTTAATGTTGGCTGCAAGACTAGCAGGATCTCAGATTTGAAATTCTCGCCCTTTTGTTTAAATTCTTCATAGCCTTCATTCTTCCTTGTCTCTGTAGCTTCCTGCAATCCTTTGAGAACTCTGTATTCCTCCAACTCTGGTCTCTTGTCCATCCCCTACCCCTTTTGTTCTTCAGTTGCTGGTGTGGCTTTAGTGTCCTTGGTCTGAAGCTCTATAATTCACCCTCTCCGCCTCCCCACCTTTCTCTCCTCCTAATGCCCTTGAAATCTACCTCAGAGTTTTTAGTCAGTCCTCCAGTGTTTCTGTTCTGATGAAAGGTTATCGACTGGAAACAGTAACTCTGTTTTTCTGTTCGTAGATGCTGTCAGACATGCTAAGTATTTCCAGTATTTTCAGTTTTTATTTCTGATTTCCAGAGACTTAAATATTTTGCTTTTGCCCCTGTATCTCCTAATTTATACTCTGTCAATTCTTGTCTGCTTTCATTCCTGTGTTATAGGCATGTTATTGTAATTTATTTTTAAAAGTTTTACATTTCTAAAAAAAACCTTAGTTGCAGCAGGGGCGATTTTGAAGGTAGAAAACCTAGTGCATCATAACAGAGTTATAAAGTTGCCATCCAGTTACAATTTTGCCATATTAAAACATTTCAGTGAAGATTCAACATATAAATTGAGGACAAGTAAAATTTTGGTAGTATGACATGTCTCCTGGCCATAAAGCAAGTTTCTTTCTAGCTTTGTAACTGTAATTTAATTTATAATCCCAATTTTAAAAAAAATTATTGGATTACAATGTCTTTGTTCCTGCTGCTCCCCGTTAGATGTATAGCTCCTCTGAGATGGTACTCTGTTTAGTTTCTATTTCTACTACTGTGATTACTTTTCTTTTCGTATTTGAATAAATGTAAATAAGATTAATGATTACAATCTTTCCATTGCTATTTTAGCTTTCCACCTCAGCTGAATGAATGTGTCAGTTTCTACAAACTCCATGCATGTGAAATGTTTCCATTGGCCACATCTGTGGTGTAAACGGCTGCTTGTAAAATGGCACAGTATCTTCACGTAGAAAATGGGCATTATTTGTGGATAACCCATTTGTTCTCAATATTAAAGTTAGACTTGGCTGAATAAAAATATGGAAAAGCTTACGATACCAGAAAGTGCTTAAAATTTTGTTAACTGTCTCTAAAATATTTGCAAGAATCTATTCAGAATGACAGATTGCAGAGCACTAATGATGCTGCTGTGTTAATTGGAGGGAGCAATGGCGGTTGAGAGAAGAGAATGCTTTGCTAACTTTTGCCTTCAGTGTCTGCATCAAACACCCTTGGATCAGAAATAAGGTCAAGGTGGGTACAGTTGCAGCGATAGGTTCAGTTCAAAAAGAGTACCTTTCACAATATTGTGACATTTCAGCAACACTGTGGCCTCTGCTTTGTCAATTTTGTGCTGAATCACATGCTGCATTAGCATCCAATACTTGCCCATGAAGTTGAAATCCTTTAACCTGGTTTCAGCGTAGAACCCAGGTAAATTGATTTTGTCATCTATTTCTTTGTTTATTTGAAGAAAGGGAGGGATAATATACATTAGGACATTGGTAATTGTTATATCTTGTGGTTTCCGGAATTTCAAAACAATCACACTTTTGGACACAAAACGCTGGAGCTTTCTTTGATATATTTCACAGATCCCGCCATGTGCTGGGGGCTGATACATTGTTGCTTGGCACCCGACAGTAGTACAACAGTGAATGAATGTAGCATTCTGGATACATATTTATATATATATGCACAGTATGGTCCCTAACTCTTTATGAATAAATAACAATGTAGCATCCTTTTTTTTATAAAACTGTTAAACATTTATGTTATGTCTAAACTAAAGATTAACAATTGAGTTTTATAATTAAACTGAATGCCTTAAGAGTCTTTTATAACTCGTTTTCTTTTCTCAAAAACATAATTCACTATCGCTTTGGTGGTAGGATGTTATGCTTCTATCTTGTGGATTCGGCATTCGTCTCTGTGATGATATGGCATGCTGATGGTGTGCACACAGTTGCTGATGTTGTGTCACTTGTTATTGATGTTGCTGGTGTTGTTCATGCCCTTTTCTGCTTTTCCAGTTCAGGTGTAGCTCAAATGTGGACTCTGTGTTTCCCATTTGCTTACTGGTTTCGGTCTCGATGATGTATGACCCTGGAGTCTCTGCTTCACCAACAACTTTTGCTGGGTTTCAGGTTTTCATGATTGGATCCTATACTTGTACAGTTTGCCCTCTGAATAATTCTGGCAAGGATGTTGAAATGTTGACTTCCTTCTACATGTGCATCATTAAGTTGTTGTCTTACGCCCTCCAAATGACCAGGAGGAAGTATCTTGCTTGGCAAAGTTGTAATGTACTTTCTGCCATATAGTAGCTCTGCAGGCGACTTCATCTCAGCCTTGAGAGATATAGCTTGGAGTAGCAATAAGACAAGGTTTGGGCTTTCTTTTATCTTTTGGCATTTCATGAGGGTTCTCTTGATCTCCTGTATGTATCTTTCTATAAAGCCAGGTCCCCTCAGGTAATGTGGTGATGATGTTGAACCCATAATGTTCAGCCAGTTCCTTCAGCTTTTCTGGAGGTGAATTGGGTTTCATTATCACATATTACTCTTTTAGGAATCCCTTCCCCTGTAAGATGAACTTGTACTGCTGAAATGATTGTTGTAGCTCTCAAATCTTTCCTCTTTCTGACGAAAGGGAATTTTGAGTTAATAGTCTGCTATTATGTGATGGCATTCTTGATTGTGTCTGAATAAATTGGCTCCACGGTATGCCATGGTCTGGGTGTTACTTCAGTAGTTATAATTTCCTCTTTGTGCTGTGTATTCTTAGACTTCTGGCATTCACCACATGTAGTTAACATTCTTTTGATGTCTTTGATCTGGCTCTGAGCTTACACTTTTCCATTCCCAGTTGGCTTTCGTGTATCTTCTGGAGAAGTTCTTTCTGCATCGTTTTGGGTACAGTGCTTCTGGATTTGGCCAGCGGAACACTGTCTTCTGATGAGATGTCATCTCTGATAGACCGATACTGTTGTATTGCTGTCTGTGTTCCCTACGTCTCATCAGGCCATCTTTGGATAATTTTGAGATAACACCTGTCTTTGCTGGCCTCATCTCTAATTTGACTTGGTTTCAGTGATGTTAAGTTCACTAGGTAATGGTTCTTTATACGTAGATCTTTTATCTTGTGTTTCTGCTGTGGCGACAACTGAGATAGGGAATTTGTTAGCATAATTTCTCTTCCTGACTTGTAGTCATGTGAAATCATAACTCTGAACCCTCACGAGTAACCTCTGTAGTCTTTGCTGTAGATCTGCTCTATTGGACAATAATTACTCTCCACAATGAATTTTCTCCATTAGAGATCTGTATGGAATTTCTCACATCCATACACAACAGCCAAAAACTCTTTCTATTTTGGTATATCTGGTCTCGACTAATATTAGGACTTTGGATGCAAATGCTATCAACTTTCCATCTTGTACCTGGGCCGCGCTCAGTCCTTTTATTAGAAGCATCTGCTGGCAGATTGATAGGATCCTTTCTGTTGTAGTATGAAAGACTTGTCTCCTTGCATACTACTACTTTGAATTTGCTGAAACTCCTCTCGCATGATCACTGGTACTTGACATTCTTTCTCATAGGTTTGCTGTGTGTTCTGACATGTGGGCGTAAAATAACTTATGTACTGGCTCAAGCTGAGGGAACTTCCCAGTTCTTTCTTTTCTCTTGGAGCTTTCATTTCAGAAAGCTGTGACTTTTTCAGGACTCTGCTTGACTCCATCAGGTGTGTATGTGTTCCAAAGAACTGGCATTCTGTCACCTTCATGCGTTTGATTGCGTTTGGCTTGGTCCCAGTTTTCCTGTTTGTCTCCATGGCTTTATGTAGATGGTAGTCATGAAAAAGATCATCTACACTATAGATTTGGCTGTCATCAACTATGCTGACTGCTCCTTTACGTCCTCTGTATGTCTCATCCATGTTCTGCTCGGACACACCCTGGCTCACTTTAAGGCCAAAAGGTAGACTCAGAAATTTGTACCATCCAAAAGATGTGTTAGATGTGTTGAATGTTGATAGTGAAGATGCCTCATCAAGCCTCATGTTCCAGTAGCCATTTCTGGCATCAAGCTTACTGGAAAATATTTGGCTTGATCTCTTCCAGTGTTGGAATAGTATAATGATTTCTCTATTATTGCTTGTTTAAGATCTTTTATTTTGTCCCTTGCGCTCTCTTTCAAGTTTTCCTTTAGTTCTGTTGGTACTTTGTGTGAGGGATGAATCCCTGCTTTCTTCTCTGGATCAATAGTGATGTGATATTCAACATCTTCAAAGCATCCAACTGTCTCATCAAAACACTCTGGATGCATTAGGGCTAGATTTTTCTTGCTTCTGATTGGAGGGTGCTTTTCAGTGGGTGTACTACCTTCCAACCCTCAATGGTGCTTCCTTTATCTCATTGTTTGCTGAGATCAGCTCTTCGCAACTACTCAACCATAGGATAGCAGGACCTTCTGTTTCTCACATGGAATTTAATGTCGTTTCCTTCGCGAGTCCCTCTGATTTTGGTTGTTCCAAGCTGTCGAATCTCAGTTCCACCATTTGCGTTAGCATGGTGTTGCTTGTTTTTAGGGCATGTTGGGTGGCCATTTCTTTCAAATTTTCAGGAAAGATTTTCTGGTATAGTCTGATAGGGATGATGTTACTCTGTGCTGTGGTATCCAGTCTTTGCTTTGGTTGTGGGCTTATTTCTCATGTTCCTGATCTGAACGGTTGTCTGAATTTCTTTGTGAACTGTCACACCTAGACATTTCATGCAGTCGTATGGTTCCCATGTCTGTTGTGTCCTCAAACTCATTGTCATCTTTCAGGGTATGGATATTTGATTTATTTTCTTTCTCATTCGCCCTGTTGCTCTGCCTCTGGTAACTCCTTCACCATCTTCTTTCTTTTTATAGTGATTGGGCTTTCCAGAAGCTCTGCAGTTTGATCTATATGCGGGACATTTCCTTCTGTCTCTGAACTCGTGGTCATCCCCAGTTCTTGCACATTTTTCTCTCCGCTGTTCATTCTTTTGTTGCTGGTTTACTGCATCAAGCCTGCAGCCTTTCCCTTTGATTTCAGAATCAGAAATGTTACAGTACAGAAGGAGACCATCCGGCCTGTGGTGTCTGTCTGCACCAGCTCTATGAATGAGCAATTCACCTTGTGCCATTCCCCTGTGATCCTGCAAATTTTTCCTTTTCAGATAACAGTCTAATTTGATTAATTTTGAATGCCTTGATTGAACCTGCCTCCATCACATTCTCAGACAGTGCATTCCAGAACTTAATAGCTTGCTGCGTGAAAAGTTTTTTGCTTCTTTTGCCAATCTCTTTAAATCTGAGCCCTCTCATTCTCGATCCTTTCACAAGTGGGAACAGTTTCTCCCCATCTGTCTGGACCCCTCATGGTTTTGAATACCGCCATAAAATCTCCTCTCAGCCTTCTCCAAGGAAAACAGCCCCAACTCCTCCAATCTATTTTCATAACTTAAGTTTCATACCCCAGGAATCACTTTCATGAATCTTTTCTGCACTCTCTCTAATGCCTTCACATTCTTTCCTCAAATGCAGTGCCCAGAACTGGATGCAGTACCTCTGCTGAGGCCAAACTGATGTCTTGTACAAGTTCAACATAACTTCCTTTCTGCCTTTATTAATAAAGCCTAGGATACTGTAAGCTTTATTAACTGTGTTTTCAACCTGTCAGTCACCACCAATCACTTATGCACATATAGACCCAGGTCCCTCTGCTCCTGCATTCCTTTTAGAGTTGTACCCTTTATTTTATGTTGTCTCTTCATGTTCTTCCTACCAAAATAAATCACTTCATATTTCTCTGTATTGAACATCATCTGCCAGTTGTCCACCCTTTCCATCAACTTGCCTATGTCCTGTATGAAGTTCTGCACTATTCTCAAAGATCACAGTGCTTCCAAGTTTTGGATCATCTGCAAATTTTGAAATTGTTCCCTGTACACTAAGGCCTAGGTCATTAATATATATCAGGAAAAGCAAGGGTCCCAACACTGACCCCTGGGGAACTCCACTGCGCATCGTCCTTCAGCCTGAAAAATCTCCATTAACCAGTACACTGTTTCCTGTCACTGAGCCAATTTTGTATCCATGCTGGTACTGTCCATTTTATTCCATGAGTTATAACTTTGTTCCTAAGCCTGCTGTGCGGCACTGTGTTGAATGCCTTTTGGAAATCCACGAACACCACGTCAACAACATTGCTCCAAGCATGCATTCTTGGTATTCCCAGCCAGCGGCAGCTTTCTAAACCCAGGAACAATATACTCCTTCATGACCCACAGCCTTCAGCAAATCCAGGAGCCATCATTGAAATGGAGGGCAGTGTTTGACCCTCCATGGCTACTTCAACTTGCATACTTAGAATGATCCCGCAAATAGCAGAGATGAAATTGAATTAAGCTGGTCTCCATCACATCTGCTGACATTAATTGACTGCAAAACCTGAAAATCAAAGTTGAGGCAATGGCTGTGTTTAAAAAGCCACTGAAAAACATGCTTCACATACAGCTGGATTTCCCATGTGTTATTGGTCTCATACACTGTCAGTGTGACTGAACGTGAAAATCGAGGCCAGCGAGATTAGGATGTGTTTTTTGAGGGAATCCCAATGACTGACATTGAAAGGAAAGGGGACAGTGCCTGAGGAGATGAAACAATTTATATAGTCAGCTAACTTCAGGCCAGGAAGGGAAGTTAGGTGATCTAGTGTTTTGAGAATGTGCCAAATTTGCAGGAAATGTGTCTCATGGATAAGAGGAGCTTGAAAGGGGATTGAGGTTAGGGAGAGGAGCTGGAGGAGGAAGGAAGGGAGGGTGGGAAAATGCAGTTGTGAAAAATTTTGGGTGCAATTCGAGAAGGCAGTGAGCAAGGAGAAATGGGATTGAATTAGATGTGGTTCTTGAAGTATCAGAGGAGTAAAGGGCAAGATCAATATGTGATTTTTGTGATAAGGGTCACATTGTCAGTGCACCAGTTTGGGCAGATCCAGTGATAGAAAGTATGACCTGGTGGGGAGCTTTCAGTAAGGTGTCATGTGATCCAAGTTTCAGTCAAATCCAAGATGTCAATGTAGTTATTCTCAATAAGATAATGGATGACGAGGACTTTGTGACTGAATGGACATTCTGAAGGGAAATGTGGAGGAGGTGGTGATTATTTATGTGCTAGCAGAGTGCAGGGTAACAATGGTGGGTGGAATGATTAGAATGGAATCAGAATGGTAAGTTTAGTCCCAGCAGAAAGGTAGGTTTGGTGAGAAAGTAGGCTGGAGATGAGTTGTTCATGGAAAAAGTGCTGGGTGCCTTGATGGGCCCTTTGGAAAATGACAGTAGGTGCAAGGGGATAAGCCAGTGGTCTTATCCAAATGGTATTTAAACCTGGAACAGTGGGTGAAATTTTACTGCTCCCCCTGGGCGCAGGCTGGCAGGCAAGGGGGGTGGTGGGCTGTAAAATCAGATCCCATGGTGGCAGCAATGACTTTGGTTGGATTTGTTTTCATGGGCACCAGTTGTCTGGTAGATCGGTAAAATGCCTATGCTATTGTGCAAACAAAGATGGTGTTGAATGGATAAAGTCTGCAGTGTAATCCCATGGAACTTAATCCTGTCCTTCCCAATAATCACGTGCATATATTTTCTGCAGTGTACCTGGAAAGCAATTAAGGCAGAAATCCTCATTCTGCCTCCTTGCCACAACAGTAAAGAAGTTGTGCAATAGTTCACCTAATTTGTTGTTACAATATAGGCAATTAAGTTCATGGAATTAGCTTTTGTTGTTTGGGATCATTAAAAGATTACTTGTACAGTCAAGCTGTCTTAATATCACTGGGTGGTGGAAAGAGAAATACATTGCTTCATGCTCATTATAGTCTGTGTTATGGTCTGTTTAAATGAATGAAGCATAGCCTAGTTGATTCATAGTTTGTAGAGTTTGTTCCAGACTTTGCTAAAAGTGCATCTGTCATTGCTATTTAAAATTTGAGCAACTGGTAAGCAATGTTCCCTCTAACTTTTTTAGGATTGTGTGGGTGATTTATTTAAGTGTGCGGCATCTTTAAATGTTTTTATATGACAGCACATGCAGTAACTTAAAGGAGCCACCTTGTGCATAGGAGCTTTGCGGTTGTTGTGTGGCTGTGCAGCTTATAGGGAACATTGCTGGTAAGCTAAATTTTACCTATTAGAATAAAGATGCATTTGCTCCTTCAAGTGCCAAATATTTCAAATTTTATACATGATTCTGCAAGGATTATTACTACCTGTATTGTGATGTTTTGGTGATATTCAAGTTCTGTGTAAACACCTGCTAAAACAGTTTTTTTAGAAACTAGAAACAGCATTTGATAGAATACAGGACCTCTAGTTACAGGGTGCAAAAATGCAACAGGAGTAGGTCATTTTAGCTGTTCAAGCCTGAACTTCCTTTCAGTGGGATTGTGGCTGATCTGTGACCTAATTCCATATTACAGTATGTCACATAATCTTCTATATGTTTAGTGAACAAAAATATATCAATATCAGATTTAAAATTAATACCTTGCTTTAGTTACCAATTGTAGAAGTGTTCCAAACTTCTACCACCCTTCCCATGTAGAAGTGTTTTCTAAATTCATTGCTGAAAGGTCTGATTCTAATCTTTAGACTATACTCCCTCATCCTATACTCAACATCAAATGGAAATAGCTTCTCTTTACCTACCCTATCTGTTACCCTTAATATCCTGAAAAAACTGTGATCAAATTGTAACCTACTTACTTCCAACGAATACAACTCAAGTTTGTGTAATTTTTTTTGAAAAATACACTTTATTCATAAAATATCTGGAGGAACATACCAAAACTTTTCAAAATCACCATCACAAAAGTACAATCAGATTCAACATTTACACATGGATCCCAAGGTGCATCAATACAATCAATGAATATTACAATTATTTCAATCACAGTTACAATACAGACAATCAGACAGTGGTATTGGAGTTGTCAACATACATCATGTTGCACTCTGAGGTGCTTCAATACAATTATAATACAATTAGTATTCACTGCATACATTCATTTTGAGCTGTACAGCCCGAGGAGCTCTCAACAGTTCCCAGCCCTCGCTGCACTGTGGCAGAAAGGTCTTAGACAGTGACCTTTCCCCATTGCGCCTTTGCGGCAGCTGCCCCAAGCTTTAGTGCGTCCCTCAGCACGTAGTCCTGGACCTTGGAATGTGCCAGTCTGCAACACTCGGTCAGGGACAACTCTTTGCGCTGGAAGACCAACAAGTTTCGGGCAGACAAAAGAGCGTCTTTCATTGAGTTGATGATCCTCCAGCTGCAGCTGATGTTTGTCTTGGTGTGTGTCCCTGGGAACAGCCCGTAGAGCACAGAGTCCTGTGTCACAGAACTACTCGGGATGAACCTCGACAGAAATCACTGCATCTCTCTCCAGACCTTTTTTGCAAAGGCACAATCCACAAGGAGGTGAACAACGGTCTCATCCCCACCACAGTTACCTCAAGGGCAATGTGCAGAGGGGGTGAGACTCCTGGCGTTTTGGAAGGATCTGACGGGGAGGGCCTTTCTCACCACCAGCCAAGCAATGTCTTGGTGCTTTTTGGAAAGTTCTGGCGATGAGGCATTCTGCCAAATGACTGACAGTTTGCATGGGGAACCATCCCACAGGATCCACCCTCTTCTTTTCTTGCAGGGCCTCTAAGACGTTACATGCCGACCACTGCCTGATGGACTTGTGGTCAAAGATGTTTCTCTGCATAAATTTTTCCACGAGGGACAGATGGTACGGCACGGTCCAACTACTTGGAGCATTTTGCAGCAGTGTGGCCAGACCCATCCTTTGCAACACTGGGGACAGATAGAACCTCAGCATGTAGTGACGCTTGGTGTTTGCGTACCGAGGGTCTACGCATAGCTTGATGCAGCCGCACACAAAGGTGGCCATCAGTATGAGGGCGATGTCAGGCACGTTTTTCCCCCTTTATCTAGAGGCTTGTACATTGCGTCCCTGCGGACACAATCCATTTTCGACCTCCAGATAAAGCGAAAGATGGCTCTGGTGATCGCCATCGCACAGGAGTCTGGAATGGGCCAGACCTGTGCCATGTACAGCAATAGTGAGAGTGCCTCACACCTGATGACCAGGTTCTTTCCTGCAATGGAGAGGGAGCGTCGCTCCCACATGCCCAGTTTTCTTTTCACCATAGACACTCGCTCCCTCCAGTTTCTAACGCATGCCCCGGTCCCTCCGAACCATATCCCCAGCACCTTCAGGCTGTCAGCCCTAATGATGAAGGGGACAAAAGATCGGTCAGCCCAGTTCCTAAAGAACATGGCCTCGCTCTTCCCACGATTTACCTTGGCTCCTGAGGCCAGTTTGAACTGGTCGCAGATGTGGATCAGTCTGCACACCGAAAGTAGATCCGAGCAGAAGGCGGCGACATTGTGCATGTACAGGGAGTGCTTCCACTGCCTGGGATCGTCACTCCTCTTATGCCTGGATCCTTCCTGATGGACTCAGCAAAAGGTTCTATGCAACACACAAACAGGACAGGGGAGAGAGGGCAGCCCTGCCTGACTCCAGATTTAATAGGAAAGCTTTTTGATTCCCACCCATTGATTGAGACTGCGCAACTGATGTTAGTGTAGAATAGTTGGATCCAATTGCGAATTCCCTCCCCAAACCCCATTTTGGAGAGCACATCCACCATGTAGGTGTGTGATATTCTATCAAAGGCCTTCTCCTGATCCAGGTTGATGAGGCAGGTGTCCACACCCCTGTCCTGCACATAGGCAGTCGTATCCCTGAGCAGCGCGAGGCTGTCAGAGATCTTCCTGCCTGACACGGTGCAGGTCTAGTCAGTGTGAATCACCAATTCCGGAGTGGACTTGACCCGATTGGCGATGACCGTGGACAGAATCTTATGGTCCACATTCAACAGTGAAATGGGTCGCCAATTTCTAATTTCCTCCCTTTCCCCCTTGTGCTTGTAGATGAGGGTAATGATGCCTTTCCTCATTGATTCTTCAAGTTTGTGTAATTGTGCCTTGTAATTTAACCCTTGAAATCCAGGTATCTTTCTGGTAAATCTAAGCTGCACTTCCTTGAGGGTTAATGTAGCCTTTCTGATGTGGTATCTAGAACTACTGGGAGTACTCCGGGTATGGTCTGACAAGGGCTTTGTATTACTGAAGTATGATTTCTACCCCTATGTATTCTAGCTCTCAAGCATTCCATTAAACATTTTGGCTATTTTTTGTGGTATTCATGATATTTTAATGATCTGTGTTCCTGGACCCCTGAAGTCTCTTTGGACCACTATGTTTTTAGCTTTTCACTATTGTTGCGACCAGCAAGGACACGTGTCAGGACTCGCCCTTTCTTTCCCATTCCTTAATTGATGCAACAGAGTTTTTTGTAATTTTTAAGGATTTGTTAATTCAGTGTACTTAACCATTTGCATGCTGATTGCAAAGATCTCAGTCCAACAGGCTTCCTTGAATTTAAACACAAAGTGGTTAGTTTTTTATTGAGCTAAAATCCACCCAGGTAAAGAGATAAAAAAAAAATGTAAAAGATAAACACACGTTCCGACCTTCGCAACACATACGTGCACACACACAAGCATGCAAGATTATAAAGTATACGATAGAGGAGGTTAATTTTTTGAAATTAAGAATTAATGACAAAAGATTTTTAAAAAATGAGAGAGTTCACTGTTTGAGTCCTTCGCTGGTGTTGGCGGCTGAAACAATTTATTTTTCATGGTGGTCTTAATTCCAGTGGTGTTGAGGTCAATGTAAACTTCAATTTCTGGAGGCAGTCTTTTAAACTGTAATCTGTCTTTTCCAAAAGTCGACGATGTTGCACCTAAGGTTACTTTTGATTGAAATTCTCTATTTCTGTGAGGAATTTCACAATGTAACAGAGATATGGCTCTGAACTTGAGAACATCAGTGAGAGAAATGGTTACTGCTCCAATAGACAATTCCTTATAGACTGCTCAAAAGCAGCCAGGGTGTTGTAATAAAAGACATTTGAAAATGGTTATCCTGATCACATGACCGCTTTCCTCATAATGAGTTGGGTATTCCACAGAAAGTAACTGATTAGCTCATGACTTGACTGATATACCTTGGCTATTGTGTAATGGCCTAGGCCTATTCTTTAATGTCCCATCCATCACTTCTAAATAGACTATTCTTCCCTGTGATGCACTTTCTACATAGCCATTGTCCTAGTGGACTTTATTTTTGCCAAAAAGGTAACTATATAGAAATGCAAATAGTGAGAGCCAGTTACTGTTTCAGTTAACCTTTGAAGTAATTCCTGATATCAGCAGGTGTGAAATTCCATAGGAGGATTACCTTGGCTGTCCAAATTGTAATTGAAACTTCCACAAACGGATCCACTTGTAATTAATACCAGACATGTCACCTGACTTGTGGCAGCCATTTTAAGTCAGTTTCTGTTTATTTTAAACATGTCCTTTTAAAGAAGTTCAACAGATATTTGACCAGCCAATGAAATTAAAGATTCATATTACATATGCAGACGTCATATCATCATGACAACAATTTAGAAAGTATCCTGTTCTATCAATTTTAGGCCCTAAGTAGATGGACCTCACGTTTGCCAACATTGAAATCCATTTGCCACAGTTTTGGCCATTCATTTAATCTATTCATATCTTTTTGTAATTATATATTTCAATCTACACTGCTTACCATCTTTTTGTCATCGGCAAATTTTGATATTTGGTTGTCTATCACATCATCTCAGTCATTAATAAATACCGGCATTTGCAGGGCACCACTAGTTACATCCTGCCAATTCGAGTAACTGCCTATTATCCGGAATCTTCTTGTCTCCCGTTCAACAAATACCTAACCAGGTCAATAATTTGCCTTAATTTCCTTGGGCTTCAACTTTACGGAAAGGTCTCTTATTAAGGATTTATCAAATGACTTCTGGAAGTTCATATGAACAACGTCCATAGATGTCTCCTTCTTAGCCACCTCTTCAAAAAAAATTGATTAGGTGTGTCAGGGAGGACCCCTCCCTCACAAATCCATGCTGATGTTCTCTGATCAACTGAAAGTTTTTAAGGTGTTCAGTTACCCTATCCTTAATTATATACTCTAATAGACAACAGCTGTTAGGCTTAACTGGTCTGTAATTCCCTGTTTCCTGTTTGTCGCCTTTCTTTAATAGCAGAGTGACACAGACAATTTTTCAATCCAAAGTAATGGTTTCCGAATTGTGAGAATTTGCGAAATTTATAATTGGGGCATCTGAAATGTTCTACCTACACCCTTTAAAACTCTGAGATGTAAAATATATGATCCTGGAGATGTGTCACTGCTCAAGTTCTGTTACTATCTTAATTACTGTTGTTTTGCTCACATTAATTTTGGTGAGTCCCTATTCCTGATTCAATATTAGTTTTCTTGGGACACCTTTTAGTTTTCCCTTTACTGGCACATTTTTTGACAGTTAGCCCCTATACATTTTTGGGGTTTTGTTTTGGAATTATAATTTATAGGATCTTTTCCACCTGAACCCACCTCCCCACAATTTACTAGTTCAAAGACCTTGTGTCCCGCCCTATTTATCCTTTCTATTAGGGCCTTGGTCCAAGAGCGGTTCAGGAAGAATCGGTTCAAACAGCACAGTTCCTTCCTGTGCCATCGTCCTACGAAATTAAACCCCTCTTTCACTAGTCCTTTAGCAACATGTTCACCTCCCTAATCTGTTTATCCCTATGCCAATTTGCATGTGACTCGGGTAACAATCCAGAGACTACAACCTTGGAGACTTATTCGGTTTGGCTCCTTGTTCCTGGTACTCTGCAAACAGGACATATTACCTACACTTTCCTACGTTGTTCATCCCACTGCAATTCACAACAATTGGATCCCCTCCCTCCTCTTTCAATATCCATAATGTGTGGCTGCCAAGGCAGACTGTGGGCTCCTCATCACAAAATATTCCAGTGATCAAGAACTGACATTTTAAAAAGAATGAAAAATTTGCATCTAAATTCTGGTAAACTATATTTTTGGAATGCATACTGACTCAGACAGATCCAGAATAGCAATCCAGAAAGCCTTCTATAATTGCAGACAAAATTAGAACATGGACAAAAGAGCTGAACTCCAGAGGTGAGGTGCAAGTGACTGCCCTTGAAACCAAAGCAGCATTTGACCGAGTGTGGCATCAGGGAGTCCTAGCAAAATTGGAGTCAATGGGAATCTGGGGTAAAACTCTCCGCTGGTTGAAGTTACACCTAGCAGAAAGAAAGCTGATTGTGATTGTTGGAGGTCAGTCATCTCAGTTCCAGGACATTATTGCAGGAATTCCTCAGGGTAGTGCCCTTGGTCCAACCATCTTCAGCTGCTTCATCAATGACCTTCCTTCCATCATAACGTCAGAAATGGGGATGTTCACTGATGATTGCACAATATTCAGCACCATTCACGACTCCTCAAAAACTGAAGTAGTCCATGCCCAAATGGAGCAAGACTTGGACAATATCCGTGCTTGAGCTGATAAGTGGCAAGTAACATTCGCACCACACAAGTGCCAGGCAATGATCATCTCCAACAAGGGAGAATCTAGCTATCACCCTTTGACATTCAATGGCATTACCATCACTGAATCCCCCACCATCAACATCCTGTGGCAAGGAACTCACCTGACTGCCCAGAGCCTGTCCACCATCTACAAGGCACAGTATGAGTGCAACTCCAACAACACTCAAGAAGCTTGACACCTCATCTAGGACAAAGCAGCCCCCTTGATTGCCCCCCCCCCCCCAAACATTCACTCCCTCCACCACCTATGCACAGTTGCAGCAGTGTGTATCTATCTATAAGATGCACTGCAGGAGCTCACCAAGCCTTAGACAACACCTTCCAAACCCACAACTGCTACCATCCAGAAGCACAAGGGCAGCAGACACATGGGAACACCACCACCTGAAAGTTCCCCACCAAACCACTCACCATCCTGACTTGGAAATATATCGTTATTCCTTCACTGCTGCTGGGTCAAAATCCTGGAACTTCCTCCCTAACAGCACTGTGAGTGTACCTACACCACATGGACTGCAGTGGTTCATGAAGGCAGCTCACAACCATCTTCTCAAGGACAACTAGGGATGGGCAATAAATGCTGGTCTAGCTAGCAATACGCACACCCCATGAATGAATGAAGTTATTTATCATGATAGATAAGCTAATCCCAAGGCAAAGTATTAATTTTTCTCTAGAAGATCAGTATGAATAGTAAACATTGGGTATCCAGTTGATGTATTAAAGCTACAAGCAGCTTTCTTAGTATTTCGTATAGGATTTAACAATTTAATATGTTTAGCATTCTGTAGCCACTCTGCTGCAATCTATGCAGTTCTTTCTATTTTTCTATTCTGATGACAGAAAGCCAATGGACATGTTGTGGTACTAAAGTAAGATAAACCGGCCCAGAGGTTTATAATTTTCTGAAGCTATGTTTGCAACTTACAAACTCATTAAATTCTTTGATTCGTTAGTGTCTGTTATTGTAATTCATTTCTTCCTATTATTTTTGGTGTCAGTGTACTACAATATTTCCATGAGAACACATACATTTTGAAAACAAAGCCTCTGACA
The DNA here is from genome assembly GCF_017639515.1 of Carcharodon carcharias. NCBI lineage: Eukaryota > Metazoa > Chordata > Chondrichthyes > Lamniformes > Lamnidae > Carcharodon > Carcharodon carcharias. Next base: position 104,901,191 of record NC_054478.1, on the reverse strand, counting down.
TGCCAGGGATGAGAGATTTCAATTATGTGGAGATGCTAGAGAAGCTCAGATTGTTCTCCTTTGAGCAGCAGAGAAGGTTATGGAGAAATTATGGAGGGTGTTTGGAGATATGAAGATTTCGATCAGGGTGACCTTATTTATGTGTTTGTCCTGTAACTGAGCCCACTGTCCCGTGTCCAGGGTTGCATGCATCTGGGACACTGTTTTTCCCTTAATTCAAACCTTTAAACCTTGTGCATGCGTAGCTCCCATTCGTACCCTCCCATAGTTCTGACTACATGCTCATAAGAGCTCTGGCAGCAACCCCTCCCTCCCGCCCCACCCCACCAGCTCTAATGGACACCCATGGCAGAGTGTCCCTTATTTTTCTCCTTGAGAGTTGGCCACCCTGGTTTCAGTGAAGCTAAATAAGGAGAAACTGTTTGCCCTGGTAGGAGGGTTGATAACTAGAAGACAGTGATTTAAGATAATTGGCAAAATAGTTATCTTGGAAAGATGAGAATTTTTCTATGAAGTGAATTGTTACATCTGAAATCCATGACCTGAAAATGTCGTGGAGGCAGATTCAATAGTGATCTTCAAAAGGGAATTGAATATAAACCGAAAGAGAAATTAACAGGGTAGTGGCACTAATTCAAATGTCCAAGAGCCTGCATAGTCATGATGGGCTGAATGGATCTTTCTATGTATTATTCTATGACATTACTTGGTCAGTGGAAATAGAAGTAACTACCTAATCTGTACTGTCCTCTGAAGAGGATTTTGTGGTTTTAAACCAACTTTTACAATGGCCAGGATTGTGTTCTTGGAATTGGACGTTACTATTTTGAGTCATAAGTATTAATTCAGTTGTATTGCCTAGGCTGCAAAAGTTTCAGTTCTTTTAACTCTTCAAAAAGTAACAGGTAATTGCGATATCGAGCTTAAGGCATCCTCAGCTGTTGATGTAAAAACAGAAAGTGCTGGAAATACTCAGTAGGGCTGGCTTCATCTGTAAGATACAGGGTTAACATTTCAGTCCTGTGATCTTTCATCAGAACTTTGTCAGCTGTTGATGTAGACGTTTTAATTGCTGAAACACAACTGAAAATATAAATATATAAAAGAATTTATGACTTGGGATATATAACTAGATAAGCAGTGGATAATTCATTGTGACTCCCTGCTGATAGAAATGAATTTGTAGTTTAGGAAGGTAATCTATTTTGAATTATAATTTGAAGTATGTTTAAACTTTCCAAATATGTGCTGTTTTTGTTTGAGCTAATTCTTGCATAATTTTGTATTAAATTAATGTGGAGCATATGGGTTTTGAGTTCTGAGATAGGCAACAAATAAAAATTTCAATTTTTCATTGCTGTGCAAGTTCAAAATCCAACTTAACTTTTAATTTCTATTGTGAATTTCTTCTTTGTATGTTTCAGATAAATCTGTGAAAATACTTGCTATATAGTAGCTCAGAATGGGACCACTGCTGACTTTGTTGAACAATAAAGGCAGATGGTGAAAGAGTTTGAATATTTCCAAGAATTATGCTTGTGTCAGTTGTATATGCAGTATAATGTACCTAAGCTATGCTATTACATTATATATGGTAAAAATATTTATTCTATGCTGAATGTTTGTTTGGTGTATGGTTACAGTTCTGTCCATATTTCCAAATAAATCTTATGCATTCACACGGTTGGTCACAGAATTATTAGTTCAATTTAGCTTTCACAATTTTAAAAAATATATCCTATCTGCTTTAATTCTCCGATATTCTGGTTGACGTTAACTTCTCTGTCCCATCAGTGGTTCACTGCACTTAAATTGCCTGGTCTAATTGCCTACACTGTGCTAACTGTACATATATTTTTATAATCTACAGTCAGACATGCCTATATTAAGAATGCAAAGAATGCAGCTCCACATCTCCAGAATTAGATGATGTATGTTAAACAGCTTGAATTTCTCCTTCTCAGTTTGATGGATTCTGGAATCTTCTTTGTGGTTTCACATTGCAAGTGACACTTACCTTGTTCATTTATAATGCATATGTAGGATTTGTAAATTCCTGAACGTTAGCAGTAGCTATGAGAGTAATAATTATAACCCTGATTTTACATCATTGATACGGTGTGGTCTTGTGCAGAGTATGCAAAAGTTCAGTGACCATAATAATTGGTGGCAGGGATGAGATATATGAATTATTGACTGACTTAAATAGGAAGTCTATTTGAAATAGTATAAGTAGAAAAATAATTACATCAACAATATCACCAGTCTTGATGCAATTTGACATCCATGTATGGGGCTTATACTATCTGAGCACTAAGACCATTTTTAAAATACACCAAAATTCCCAGTAACCTTTCCTTTCTATCACATGACCAAATTAAGTGTGGAGAAACTTCCAATGGTTTGTTTCACTTTGTAGCAACATCATTTGTTCGCTATAAAGATAAAATAGTTGTTTGTGCAAAGGCAAACGCTATGTTTTACACTTTTTTAACATACTAAGTACTTCCATCTTTGAGGATAAATTTTGTCTGCAAATGAAGCTGTAATGTACTGCCTTGGATTATTGTGGTATACTCCACAGTCGTTCTTTATCAAGGGGGCCATTTAATTTCTTAATGAGGTGATCGAATCCGCAGTAGTGCAAATGAAAATGTTTATATTTATCCAGTGGGACGAGTTGCAGTTTTACTTTTGGCAATATGGGCAGTTGTATTGTATGCACAGGCTTGACTTATAAATGAGGATAAATTCACTGAAATTATTTTCTTTTTCCTGTCCTAAACAATATTATCTCGTTCTTGGACTTAATCTAATTTTGGTGACTGATGAAGCATGGATTAGTAATACATACATTACATTGTTTCTGCAAGAGCATTGTACAGATAAACAGCAGTACACTTTGTAATCAAAGTGACATATGACTCCGATGAGATGTTTTTTGAATTAAGGATGCTATTCTCATAGACTGCTGCTGACTAAAATATGTGTAGTTGTGTATTTATGTTTTCAACTTGTAGTTTGTAGCGTTTCTAATATCTGGAGCTTCAGAAATTCTCCTTTTCCAGAGGTGTTGATGGAGAATTACCAGTAGGATTGCTAGCTGTTCAAGATTATCCTGGTGTCTCTAGGGATTAAAGATTAATATCCTGGAGACTGTTGTGAGCATCTGGGGTGAAAATTCATAACAGCATTAAAAAAAATTTGGTTTACCTAATTTTCTTTAATATTTTTAATTAAAATATTGGAGATGAGATGAAAAGCTATTGACAGCATATAGTTGAAGAAGAGAGTTCATGTAAAAAAGCCCTACAAGAATACAATGCGTAGGAACGGAATTGGCAACCCAAAGGGTAACTCCACGTTAAATCTTGAGCCTCTCCCAATGTTAGCTGCCATTAGGCAGGGAAAGTTCATTTGCAAGAAAGTATTGAAAATTCAACTGATTCACAAATTAAGCTGTTATTCTGCAGAAAGGGTCAGTTAGCAATCTAGGTGACTTTGTTGGATATTGCAATGTTTTTATTGCAATTATTTCAGTATACTAGAAATTACTTTGTATCAAATCATCATTGGCATCCTCTACGTATGATGATGGACATGGAGCAAATCAAACTGGATGGAAATGGGGTAGCTTTATATGGTGCATTGTGCTGATGGCTACCTCGCTGTACAGAAAATCCTTCGGTATATGTCCGTCTTCCATCCTGCACACATGCCCAAGCCAGGGAACTGACCCCTGCTTAATGAGTGCCAGTTTAGGAGATTTGATTTTGAAAGGACTGTTGCATTTGTGATTTTGTCTTTGGCGACTTGAATATTGCTGCTTGATTATTGACTTTGTCCTTCCATGAAATGCCCAGATTGCACCACAGCCAGCAAAAATGAAAGTTGTTGAGCTCCATTTCTTGATAGCAATAAGTCATCCATGTTTCACAACCATACAACAAGGTGCTGAGAACATAGGCCTCAAACCAGCAGCTTGGTCCTAAGAGACAGCTTGACATTATTCCATGCATGTTTCATGAGTCAGCCAAATGTGGTAGCTGCTTACACGCACAGAGAATTGAGTTCTGCACCAGGAGACAAATTGTCTGTCATCGTGGACCCTCCTCTTCCTTCAGGCACCATGCCCTAAGAGGACATTAGCGATCATGGATTTCACAGAATCACAGAATCTTTAGAATGCAGAAGGAGGCCATTCAGCGCATTGAGTCCTCACTGGCTCTCTGAAAGAGCATTCTACCTAGTCCCACTCCCTTGCCTTATTCTCATAACCCTGCACATTGTTTCTTTTCAGATCCAATTCCCTTTTGAATACCTCGATCGAACCTGCTTCCACCACCCTCTCAGAAATCTCATTCCAGACTCCAACCACCCTCTGGGTGAAAACATTTTTCTTCACATCACTCTTGATCCGTTCTCTGATTATTTTGAACCTGTGCCGTCTAGTCCTTGATGCTCTCTTGAGTGGGAATAGTTTCTCTCTATTTACCCTGTCCATACCCCTCAGGATTTTGAATACCTCTATCAAGTCTCCTCTCAGCTTCCTTATCTCCAAGGAAAACAGTCCCAACTTCTTCAATCTATCCTCATAGCTCCAGTTCTTTATCCCTGGAATCATTCTTGTGAATCTTTTCTCTAGTTTCTACAATGCCTTCACATCCTTCAAGTATGGCATCCAGAATTGGACGCAGTACTCCAGGTAAGGCCTAACTAGTGTCTTATACAAGTTTAACATGACCTCCTTACACTGGGACTCAATGCCCCTATGAATAAAGCCTGTGATACTATATGCTTTATTTACTGCTCTCTCAACATGCCCTGCCATCTTCAATGACTTATATACTCTGTTCCTGCACCTCCTTAGAGTTTCTCCCTTTGTTTTATACTGTCTCACCATATTCTTCCTGCCAAAATGAATCACCTCACACTTCTCTGCATTGACCTTCATCTGCCACTTGTCTGCCCAATCCACCAACATGTCTGTCCTTTTTGAAGTTCAATCACAGTTGACATTGCCAATCTTTGTATCATCTGAAAATTTTGAAATCATGACCTGAACACCACAGTTTAGGTCATGAATATATATCAGGATGAGCAAGGGTCCCAACACTGACCCCTGGGGAACTCCACTACAGACCTTCCTCCAATCTGAAAAACAACAATTTGTCACTACTCTCTGTTTCCTGTTACTTAGCCAATTTCTTATCCAAGTGCCTATTTCTTATCCAAGTGCCCACTTTCCCTTTTATTCCATGAGCTAGAATTTCACTCACAAGTCTGTTGTGTGGCACTGTATCAAATGCCTTTTGGAAGTCCATAAACACCATGCCAACAACATTGCCCTTATCAACCTTCCCTGTTATCACCTCAAAAAAAAACTCCAGCAAGTTAGTTAAATATGATTTTCCCTTAATGAATCCATGCTGGCTTTCCTTAATTATCCTGCTTTTGTCTAAGTGATCATTGATTTTGTCCCAAACTATAGTTTCCAGAAGTTTCTGTACCATCAAAATCAAACTGGTCTGTAGTTGCCTGCTTTATCCTTGCACCCCTTTTTGAATGAGGGTGTAATGTTCACAATTCTCCAGTCCTCTGGCACCACCTCTGTTTCTAAAGAAGACTAGAAGATTATCACTAGTCCCTCTGCAACTTAATTTCCACTCTCACTTCCCGTGGATGCATCTCATCTGGTTGTGGTACCTTATCAATTTTAATTAAAGAGAGCCTTTCTCAATTGTAAATTTCTCTCTCACCTCAGCCTGGGTAGCATCTTCCTTTTTAAAGACAGATGCAAAGTACTTGTTTAATACCTCTGCTATTTCCCTTGCCTCCCCATGCAAGTCCCCTTTTTTAAATCCCTAATTGGCCCAACTCTTTCTTTTCCCACCCTATATTTATTTATATACATAACAGAAGACCTTGGGATTCCCTTTTATGTTAGCTGCCAGTATCATTTCCTGCTCTCTCCTTTTCTTTTAATTTTATTCACTTCCCCTCTGGTCCTTCTGTATCCAGCCTGATTCTCCGTTGTATTTTCTACCTGACATCTGTCATACATGCACTTCTTTTTTTCATCTCTCTTATTATCCAGGGCCCTCTGGATTTATTTGTCCTACCTTTCCCTTTCAAAGGACTATACCTTGATAAAAGCAAAATATGGCGGATGCTGGAAATTTGAAACAAAAACAAAATTTGCTGGAAAAACTCCAGCAGGTCTGACAGCATCCGTGGAGAGAAAGCCAGAGATAACGTTTCGAGTCTGTATGACTCTTCTTCAGAACTAAAGAGAAATAAAAAATGTGGTGAAATATATACTGTTTAAGGGAAGTGGGACAGGTGAAGCTGAATAGAAGGTGGAGGCAAAGGAGAGATTGTGAAAGATGTCATAAACAAGGTCGAAGGGGTGTTGATGGTGGTGATGCTGGCTAAAGGAGGCGCCAATGGTGACATTAAGAGTAGAAAGCAGAATGAGTAAGTGACAGGTGGCCCTAGTGGGTGTGGGGTGGGAGAGGGGACAGTGTGGGGAAAAAAGATTGAAATAGACTAAAAGGTGGGGATAAAACAATGAATGGAAATAAATTTTTAAAATAACAGAAATAGGTGGGAAAAATATATATACAAAAGTTAAAAAATAAATATTTGAAAAAAGAGGATCAAAAAGGGGAAGAGAGAGTTCATGGTCTGAAGTTGTTGAACTCAATGTTAAGTCTGGAAGGCTATAAAGTGCCTAATCAGAAGATGAGGTATTGTTCCTTCAGTTTGCATTGAGCTTCACTGGAACATTGCGGCAGGCCAAGGATGGACATGTGGGCATGAGAGCAGGGTGGCGTGTTGAAATGGCAAACGACAGGAAGGTCTGCTTCATGCTTGTGGACAGACCGAAGGTGTTCTGCAAAGCGGTCAGCCAGTCTGCATTTGGTCTCTCCAATGTAGAGGAGACCGCATTGGGAGCAGTGAATGCAGTAGACCAAATTGAGGGAACTGCAACTTGAAAGGAGTGTTTGGGCCCTTGGACGGTGAGGAGGGGGGGAAGTAAAAGGGCAGGTGTTCACCTCAAAACTGTTAGAAGTGATGAAGTCAAATTGTACAATACAATGCACATTGTCATGAAAGGAGCAGATGAGGCTGAGGAGCTTTGTGGTCTGCCAATTTTCCCCAAAATCTTGGAGTCCTGTGCCACTGATGGTGTCAAATGCTTTAGTGCTGGCATAGGGAGAAGGTCATATTCATTGTAGATTTGCCAGTGTGGCAACTGTGTTTCCTGATTACTAGGTCTGCAAGTAGATGGAGTCTTTTCAGCATGACCCTAATCAAGGCCTTCCCAGTGACATTAAGGAGTGAGACACCTCTGCAGTTGTTGCAATCTCCTCTGTTGCCTTTGTTTTAGTATAATGTGATGATTTTTGTGTCACATGTCCTGTGAAATGGATTCCACCTTCCGACAAGAAGGAGAAGGTCATGAAGGTGTGGCAATAGGTAGGACTTTCCATGCTTGAGCAGTTCGGCTGGAATTCCATCCTTGCTGGGTGCCTTTCTGCTTACTAAGCAATCAGTGGCCTTTTCGAGCTCAAGTGATAAACATTGTTCATCTAAGTCAACCATGATGGGACAGCATCAAAAGCTGACTGGGAGATGGGAGAAAGTGTTGGTGATGTAGAGCTCATTAACAGCACAAACCTCAAGAAGATCTTGACTGTTGTAATTGATTTTGCCCATCCCATGATGACGGAGTCACTTTGACAGTGAATCTTTGTCTGATCCAACATATGCATTAAAATCGCCTAGGATGAATAACTTCTCACCATTTGGAATGTGCTTCAGAATATTATGTCCAGAGTCATAAAATCAATCTTTGTCTGAGAAGCTGGCATTCAAGATTGGTGCATAAGCACACATGAGGTTGATAGTGCCTCCATCAGATGATAGACACAGAGAAATGAGGCATTCAGAAGTTGCTACTGGTGACTCAGTTGACTCTGTCAATCTGCTGACTGCAAAGCCTACATGTAGCACATGGTGGTCTTCTGCATTCTTGCCTTGCCAACAAAAGGTGTAGTTAGCCTCATAGGTACAGTCTGTTGGCTAATCTGGTTTCCTGTAGAGCGGCAGTGTTGACACTTGAGTAGGTCAGGTCAGTCAGTGCCATCTTGCATTCACTTGCTGTGGACTGCTGTTCACTGTTCATATCTGGGAAGATAATTTTGTCATTCCAGCTTCCAAGCCAGAAAATTCTCCCTTGCTTTCCATGCTTGTCATGAAACTATAATATTTTTCATAATATTATTGTAGGCTTATGAATGTGAGTGTGGATGGTTCTGTCTGTGTGACTGATTTAATTGAATTAGAGTCAGATAGCCTGCAAGGTTGAAATTACCAAAAAAGTTAGGTGTAAAGAGACTTTTGAAATGGAGATGGATAAGCTAGGATAAGGGTTTCACAGATAAGAGGTGAATGAAATTTGCATGTTATGGTAGCTGGAAAGGTGTTTGGGCTTCAAAGGAATGGTAGGATGTTTATAACTAACAAGATCAGCAAGGCCAAGCAGTATGCTCATTTTTCCGAAAGGTACTGACCATATTGACAACATGAAAGATTTGTATATTGTAGGAAAAGTAAATTTCCAAAGACATGTAGAACAATGGGATCTTACACATTAAAGAGAAAGAAACATATAAAGAAGGATGGAAGGCCATGCAGGGTGTCGCTGTGTAACATCTTGAAAGGTACACTGTGTAAAGCAGCCCGGGGGAAAAGCCTTTAACCACTTTTGCAGAAGCCTGCTGTGCCCAGTAACTAAAGTTGTGTTAAAAAGCCTTTGGAATTCCACTATCAAGTGGGTACGTGTGGTAACCTTGCTGGATTGCTTATTTAAATTTAAAATCTATTTTGGATTGCTGTCTTGAAGGGGGTGTGTAGTTGAGAGTCAGGTTAGTTAGGAATTTTGGGATTTGTTATAATTTCAAGTAACTGTAATCTTATGTTTGTGTTTGAATTCTTTTCTTTTGTTAAAAAATATTTTAATTTTTTAAAAAATCCCTATAGTTGTTCATGGACTCACTCCTGAATTCAGTGCACAAATCTTCTCATAATAAATACAAATTGCAAAACCATTGTGATAGCGTGACAAAGTTTCCCTTGTGGATTTGGTCTGCCAGGCACATATTGCCTACCACATTATTACATGCTTCATAGCCTAAGCATGATTTTAGGAAGTACAGACATAACTAGCATTGGAATGCACCACCCCCCCCAACCACCACCACCTTTTTGCCCTTTGTAGGCTGATATCCAGTAGAAAGACTATGCGTCTGGGGCCTGGTCCATTGCAGGAGTTGCCAGAGGTGCTTGCTTGAAAGAAACAATAACTGCCTAATGGCACTCTATTCCAGATTTTGTTTGGTTTTACTCCCTTAACCTTCAACTCTCTTTGTTATTGTTAACGTTAAAAGCTTTGTAGCAAAGTCTTCAGAATTGTGAAGCATGCTTTCCTATAACATCTAAGGGCCTGTCAAATTCTATCTGGACATTTGTAAAATAGCTGCCCCAGTTCTCGATTATGATCATCTCCTTTTTTTCTTTCTTCTCCTCCATTCTTGAAGGCATCACACCCTGCTGGCTATTAACTTTATCAATCTGTGTGTCTTCCAGTGTCTCATTCAGGTGTCCTACTTCATGTGTAATGCTACGTATCATTTAATAGCTTACCAACACTGAGCATTGTCAATCTGTTCAATGGCAAAAGGCATCACAGCTGAGCCTGATCCACTTACCCTAAATTCATTCATCCAATTTTCCATCTGCTACTTGTCTGATGCTGGACCATTCTGCACGCAGCCAGAGTGTTGTATTTGATGCCTAGATGACCTTCTGTGCCACCATCAAGATTGCCTATTTCCACCTGTGTAAGATCGCCTGACTCCACCCTGTCTCAGCTAATCTGCTGCTGAAATCCTCAACCTTCCCTTTGTTATCTCTAGACTTGACTGTTCCAACACTCCTGGCTGGCTTCCCACATTCTACCCTCCGAAAACTTGAGGTGTGCTGCACATATTCAAAATCACATGAAATTCCACTCACCCATCACCCCGTGAACACTAACCTGCATTGGCTCTTCATTAAGTAACGCACTTTAAAATTCTCATCCTTGTCTTTAAATTGCTGCATGGTCTTGTCTCTCTCTCTTTCTCTGTAACCTCTTCCAGTTCTCTGAGATTGTCAGCCTTCCTCCAATTTGGCCTCTTGAACAACCCAATTTTAATCTCCTCTACCATTGGCAGTTGCACCTTCAGCTGCCTAGGCCTAAGCTCTGCTGTTCCTTCCCTAACTGCCTCTGTCTCTCTTTCCTTTTAAGATGCTGCTTAAGGCCTACATCTTGGACCAAGCTTTTGGCCATCTGCCCAAATATCTCCTTATGTGGCTTGGTGTCACATTTTGTTTGACTCTCCTGTGAAGCGCCTTGGCATTCTTTACTACGTTAAAAGCATTATGTATAAGTGTTGTTGCAGAGGGCATTGAATGATGCCAGATCATTTTTATAAAGTCAATATGCAATAGCCTGTCCATATAAGGTGTGAATTTTCTGAACTTTTAATTGTGTTTTTGACTGTGTTCTTGTCACTGAACACATTTTTTTTACCATGTTGAACAACTAGTGCTGAATTGGTTTTATTAACTTCAGACTTGAATAAATATAAATTTTTGTTTTGTTTTGAATGTTGAAAACTTGATTTGAAAATCAGATATTCCATGCAACTGTTCTTTAATACCATTTAAATAACTGAAGTAGAGACAATAATTCATTTATTATAGAAAATTGTGATGCTGCACTAGCATTAGCACTGCTTTGTAATAGATGATAGAATTAATTCTGTTTATTGTTAGCACTTTTTCTTTTTTAGTACTCCCTGTCCTGCATGTTTGATTCTGAAGCTGTGATTAATAGGATAGCGCTGGATTGAATGCTCTTTGTTTTATAGTTTCTAGTTTCAACTGTGAAATCAGAATTTAGGATGTAGAGCTATGTAATTGGTTAAAGGATTGGCATTCAAAATATGCTCTTGATTCCAGATGTGGCATTTTCTTTAGAAGTCGTGAAAATTTGTGTTACCAGTGTATGCTTCCACTACCCCTAGTGTTCCTTCCTAAATTGAAAGCATCAGAACACTAGATAAAGTTACTGTTCTCATGACTGTTGAGGATTTAGGTTTAAAATGTCAAAAATAACCATGATATAAACCCTTGAAAGATACATAGCTCACTATTGACAAAATGGCATTGTTAATATATGCAGTGAAGTTTATTTTTTAAGCTCGGTGTTCTGAATAAATAAACTGCTTGCATTTCAATGACAAAATTAGAAATGTATTTGTGGCGTTCGTGACGTGGGCTGTTTATGGACACAAACTAGTGTGTAGTTCTCATTTTAAGGTGGAGTAGCCTGTGGAAGAAAGCATACTGTAATTATGGAGCAATATTGAAACATTTGTAATACTTTTTACAATCTCCATGGAGATGGAAAACTTTTCAAAAGTTATTTGAATTTCTAGTGACCAAGTGGAATGACCTCACAAGTTTTCCAGTTTGAAGACTTTATATTAATAAATAAACTGAAAGAAACATTGTTGAAGCACTGTTCAGTAGACAGCTTAGACTCTAAACTAGAGAAAAGATCCCCCCCTTAAATTTTTAAAATGCTTGAAAATCCCCCTCCATAGTTATAATTTACTCTGTCCTTTAACTGGTCAGTTCATTCTCAAGGAACCAGTTTTTCTCAGCTCCTGATGGCTTGCTTCCTTTTTCCTTTTCTAGCCAGATAACTTCTAATACCTGAACTGACTTTCACATTGAGGGTTACCCAGGAGGTTCCTCCCTTTAGCCAAAGCTAGGCAAATCTTCCAGCCTCATTTAAATCCTCATGAACTTGGTCTCTTCAATATGGGCATGAACTCACTGTCTCTGTCTCTTTCTCTCTCTGTCTCTTTCTCTCTCTGTCTCTTTCTCTCTCTCTCTGTCTCTGTCTCTCTCTCTGTCTGTCTCTCTCTCTCTCTCTCTCTCTATCTGTCTCTCTCTCTCTCTCTTTTGTCATTGTAAGTCACTCTAAGCTGCTCTCTTATACGTACTAGGGACTGACTATAGAGCAACATCTGTTGAGACGCAAGAGCAGGCTTTCCCTTGGCCAGAGAAGATGCATAGTCCTGGAAAACCAGAAAGAATTGGTGTTATGGGGGAGGATAGTAAGAAAAGGTACAGAGGGATAATCTAAAATGTCTTCCCTGAATGAACTATCCTTTGGGTATGCAGAAATAAAATTTAAATGCTGTAAGTTATATTTCATATTTTACTCTTTTGTAGGTGTCTAGCTATACTTACCCACCAACTGCTGCATTACCCATAATGTCCACAGTACAGATTTCTCTTTTAGCAGAGTTCAAACATAGAATTCCATCAGAGAAAATGGATGCATATCTTAATGAATATTTGTTTGAGGTATTTCAATGGTACAGTACTAATAGGCCTAACTAACATTTGGTTCGGCAACTAATGGCATTAAATTTAAGATCCTAGGAGCAAAATATAAACCACTATTTTTATCCTGCAACATTAAGTCAGTTCCAAGGAAGTTTATCTTGGTAAAGGTACAATAGTGAAAAGAAAAATCAGTCAAACTCACTTTTGTGTAAGTGGACAAAATCAGACCATGATAGAAGTGGGGGAAAAAATTAATCTTCAAGATCACCCATTTAGATGTTACTGTAAAATAGCCTTGGGAGTAAATCCAATTGCCGAATTTGTGTGAATGTGCGTTCTCAGGTAGTTTTTTCTGTTACGACCATGTGAGGAAGGGAGAAATGATTCCCCCCTTTTCTCCCACTCCAGGTGTGGCCCTAACAGGGTTTTGTGTGAATTTAGAGAGGATGTGCTTTTCCAATCCTGTAGGAGTCCCACTATTTATCCTTTCAGATTGTAAAGAATTAGTCGGACAGTTTTTTTGTAAGGTAAACAAAGAACAAGATAAGGTTATCGAAGCTATCTCCCAAACTTACAAAAATAGGTAAATTGCATTCGGCTGGGCGTGCACATTCACATACAAGAGGATAGGCTTATAGGATATTTTACAGTTCATGAAAAGTAAAACAGAGGAGTGTATGGTTAACTGGGTCCTTGGCAGGTGGTGATTCCAAGTTGTGGCCATTTTGTTCAGTTGTCTTCCTGGGTGTAGTTGTATGGAGCAGATTTTCATGTTTTATTCCAAAAGGTGTCTCAGTAGATTTCCATTCTCGGTATGGTTACTTTGCAAAACCGAGCAACACTTCTGAGAGAGAGACAGGCAGAGAGGGCTTCCACAGCCTGTTTTCGTTATAGCATTGTCTTTTGTTTTCTCTCTCTCCTTTCTCAAGCAGTCCTTAAAAGCACCTTGCTGGGTGTATATTCCAGAGAAACCCAATTAGTTCATTTCTGATGAAGTTATTGTTTCAGAACAGGTAATTGCATTTTGATGTCACCTCAGAAACATTTGAAAAGTCTTAGGATAGTGTGAAGCCAACAGGGGGATGGGGTCTTTCATGCTCCCTAAAGGGTTGTGTCTTTTTTTCATCCCATTTGGCGGAATGTGTGATTGTGTGAATTGCCACAGTCTAGGCAGTTTTCCATTGTCTGGAGAGAGTGTTCCTGTGTTTATTAAAATTCCAGCCAGAAGTTAGAGATTGTATATTTTAAAAAGCACATCCTTGTAACAATTAAAATCAAACTTGTGAGCTTCCATCATTATTGATGGGAGACAATACCAGATTGGAAAATTCGGTCATATTCCATTCTGAAATATTTCAAGATCCGTGTGGTTAAATATATTTGAAATACCTTAGAGTGAAATCCTATACATTTGTCTTCGTTTTCTTTGACATTTAAAAAAAAACCTTAGAGGATTGATCTCTTAATTTTTTCAACGTTACAGTATATCTGCTGAAAGTTGGACTACTTCAAGCAACACAAACGATAGAAAATAAATATTTTGTTCAAGTACATCCCGTGAAACATGCTTTATGTCTACTTCAGTATTGTTGATGGAAGCAATAAGGAGAAAGTAATACAGTGCAGCATCTTAAATCCGGCTGCCCAAAAGCCAGAGTTGTCTGAAAAGCGGACATTTTTAGAATGTGCCATGTATCAATTTTAATTTAGTAAAGTTTATAAAAAGTTAACAGGACAATTCAGCTTGGCATTGTGTGGCACCTGACTAGATATCCCCTTTGAGATTTGCGTACTGGTCTGGGCCCGTTCCCATGGTCCAAATGACTCTTGATCCCACCTGACCTGGCTTGACCTGAACTGCCTAAGGCCTGAACCGCCCGACCCAAAATTGGGCAAGATCTGAAATTGGATTGCTTTGGTCCCGAGGTTGCCTGTTTTGACACACTGTACCTGTACTTGAGTGGTCTGAAGCAAAATAATTCAGACCCTACAAATCTGAAAGGAAAAAATATCCTGGAAACTATCAGGTGGTCAGACAGTAACTGTGGAGAGAGGATTTGCCATTTCAGCTCGATATTGACCCTGTTTCTCTCTCTTTAGATGCTGTCCTTCCTGAGTATTTATAGCATTTCCTGTTATTTTGAATTATAATTAAAGGTCTGCTTTGGTAATAATCTTTACTATTTTAGTTTCACATTAATGAATTTTGGAGTACTTATCGGCAAGTTGTTACATTGTTTTGGATTATTGAGGCACCTTTTAATGTACTTAATTGAAAAGAAGGAGGCATTATCAAGTAGCTGTCCTGACGTTTGGGACATATAATATCAGTTTAATGCAGCAATGTTCTGTGCTGTAATTTTTGAGCGCTTTATTACAGATAGTTGATTCATTTGAACTTGTGCACATGTTTTCTAAATGATGTAAAATTACCAAATAGAAAAGAAATGTGTTTTTCTCTCTCTCTCCTAGCCTCCTTTGGTCCAGGCAATATTTAACGGGGATCCTGATGAAGTGCGGATGTTGATTTATAAAACCGAAGATGTCAATGCTTTGGTAAGTCACTTTTAAAGTTTTGCCAGAAATGTGGTTCCAGAACACAGTTTTTCTTTACTGAACAGTTCATAGAATTGGACCCATAAATCTGGGTCATTCTGATGAGTGCTAGTCAACTTCGACTAGCTGGACACCAGAGTCAAATGTTGCACAATTTGCATGCCCAAGCACATGTTGGCAAGGCCTGGGCATTTCTCAATGGTTGCATTTGGCTGACATTTATCCTTCATTCCAAGAATAGTTTACCAAATACTTGAGTAAAAAACATTGGAATTATATTTCTCTCTATACTGTGTGAGGTTTGCGTTTTGAAACTTAATTTACAATGACGTGTATAGATGTCCCTGTAACAAGTGGGTCAAACAAATGAACCTATTTATCACTATATAGGGCACCATTGTATGCAAGCCATTATGCACACAATTCACTTGCGTGTAACGCTTTATCTTACCTGAGGGCAGTAAACTCAATTTCCTTGACCGGGATAAAAGCAAAAAACTGCGGATGCTGGAAATCCAAAACAAAAACAGAATTACCTGGAAAAACTCAGCAGGTCTGGCAGCAGTGGCGGAGAAGAACAAAGTTGACATTTCGAGTCCTCATGACCCTTCAACAGAACTGAGTAAAAATAGGAGAGGGGTGAAATATAAGCTGTTTTAAGGTGGGTGGGGTGGGGGGGTGGTGGTTGTAGGGACAAGCAAGCAGTGATAGGAGCAGATAATCAAAAGATGTCACAGACAAAAGAATAAAGAGGTGTTGAAGGTGGTGATATTATCTAAAAGAATGTGCTAATCAAGAATGGATGGCAGGACAGCAGGACACACAAGCTCTAGTGGGGGTGGGGTGAAATAAGACTACCAGGGCATAAAAGGTATAGATTTAAAAATTAATGGAAATAGGTGGGAAAAGAAAAATCTATATAAATTATTGGAAAAAACAAAAGGGAGAGGGAAGAAACGGAAAGGGGGTGGGGATGGAGGAGAGAGTTCAAGATCTAAAGTTGTTGAATTCAATATTCAGTCCGGAAGGCTGTAAAGTGCCTAGTCGGAAGATGAAGTGCTGTTCCTCCAGTTTGCATTGAGCTTCACTGGAACAATGCAGCAAGCCAGGGACAGACATGTGGGCAAGAGAGCAGGGTGGAGTGTTAAAATGGCAAGCGACAGGGAGGTTTGGGTCATTCTTGCGGACAGACCGCAGGTGTTCTGCAAAGCGATCGCCCAGTTTGCGTTTGGTCTCTCCAATGTAGAGGAGACCGCATTGGGAACAACGAATGCAGTAGACAAAGTTGGGGGAAATGCAAGTGAAATGCTGCTTCACTTGAAAGGAGTGTTTGGGCCCTTGGACGGTGAGGAGAGAGGAAGTGAAGGGACAGGCGTTGCACCTTCTGCGGTTGCATGGGAAGGTGCTGTGGGAGGGGGTTGAGGTGTAGGAGCTGATGGAGGAGTGGACCAGGGTGTCCCGGAGGGAATGGTCCCTACTGAATGCCGATGGGGGGTGAAGGGAAGATGCGTTTGGTGGTGGCATCACAACATATCTTCCCTTCACCACCCCCCCCCCCGGCGGCATTCTGTAGGGATCGTTCCACCCTGGTCCACTCCTCCATCACCCAATACTCCTCAACCCCCACCTATGGCACCTCCCCATGCATTTGCAAAAGATGCAACACCTGCCCCTTCACTGCCTCTCTCCTCACCGTCCAAGGGCCCAAACACTCCTTTCAAGTGAAGCAGCATTTCACTTGCATTTCCCCCAACTTAGTCTACTGCATTCGTTGCTCCCAATGCGGTCTCCTCTACATTGGAGAGACCAAACGCAAACTGGGCGACCGCTTTGCAGAACATCTGCGGTATGTCCGAAAGAATGACCCAAACCTCCCTGTCGCTTGCCATTTTAACACTCCACCCTGCTCCCTTGCCCTGGCTTGCTGCATTGTTCCAGTGAAGCTCAATGCAAACTGGAGGAACAGCACCTCATCTTCCGACTAGGCACTTTACAGCCTTCCGGACTGAATATTGAATTCAACAACTTTAGATCTTGAACTCCCTCCTCCATCCCCACCCCCTTTCCGTTTCTTCCTCCTTCCTTTTGTTTTTTTCCAATAATTTATATAGATTTTTCTTTTCCCACCTATTTCCATTATTTTTAAATCTATACCTTTTATGCCCTGGTAGTCTTATTTCACCCCACCCCCACTAAAGCTGTACCTTGTGTGTCCTGCTGTCCTGCCATCCATTCTTAATTAGCACATTCTTTTAGATAATATCACCACCTTCAACACCTCTTTATTCTTCTGTCTGTGACATCTTTTAATTATCTGCTCCTATCACTGCTTGCTTGTCCATGCAACTACACCCCCACCCCACCACTTCTCTCACCCACCCTCCCCCCCACCCCCACCTTAAACCACTTTATATTTCACCCCTCTCCTATTTTTACTCTGTTCTGTTGAAGGGTCATGAGGACTTGAAATGTCAACTTTGTTCTTCTCTGCTGATGCTGCCAGACCTGCTGAGTTTTTCCAGGTAATTCTGTTTTTGTTCCTTGACTGGGAATTGGTTGAAAAGGTTAAATATACAAGATTCATTTGAAGAATTCATGATAAATAGTTTAACTTTAATATGATATGGCATCAGCCTTTTTCTCTTCATCTAGCTAGTTTCAGAAGTATTGATTTCTTGCTTGTGTGTGGTTTCATGGTAAAAATTACACTCTGCCACCATGACCAACTAATATTAATGTTTAAGCCTTAGATGTATGATGGCAAGCCATTTAAGTATGTGAGGCATCAAAGCCAAGTTGACCCCTTCCCTCAAACAGCATTCACAAACATCCTTGCAGCAAAGGTAATTGAAGAGCAGTTCAGAATTGGATGCCTGGCTGACAGTTTTCCCTCCTTCACTAAATTTGAAATGATGAGCTATACTGTAGCTCCACTGTTACTATCCAGACAGCGATTTACAAAATCAGCAAGTAAACTGGAATCTTTCTCTCTCTGCTATAACTATTGTGAGCTTGGCTTAGTTGGAAATCTTTTCACTTCTGAATGCAGGAGGCCATTCAAGTTGAGAAGTTCGGGGATGGCTGTGAAAAGGAATCTGGAGGTGGGAGGGGACAATTTGGTCAGGGGAACACCTGTTCTCTGCAACAATGAATAGGAGTTCTAAGGGCTGTGTTGCTAGCTCGATACTAGGGATAAGGACATTCCCTCACAGTTGGAGAAGAACTTGGAGTGAGAAGGGGGGGGTTTCCAGTTGTTGTGTCCCAAGTGGGAACCAACGATATAGGTACAATGAGGAATGAGGTTCTGTTGAGGGAGTTTGGGGAGCTATGGTCCATCGTAATAAGCAGAAACCCAATGATAATTTTTTTTCTTCATTCTTTCATGGAATGTGGATGTCACTGGCATGGTCAGCATTTGTTGCCCATCCCTAATTGCCTTGAACTGAGTGTTGCCAGGCCATTTCAGAAGGCAGTTAAGTGTCAACCACGTTATTGTGGGTCTGGAATCACGTTTAGGTCTCCACCACACTCTCAGGCAGTGTATTCCAGATCTTAACCAGTCGCTGTGTAAAAACGTTTTTCCGCATGCTGCTATTGCTTATTTTGCCAATTACCTTAAATCTTTGCCCTCTGCTCCTTGATCCTTCCATCAATGGAAACAGTTTCTCCCTATCTACTCTGTCTAGACCCTTCATGTTTTTGAATACCTCTATCATGCCTAAACTAAAGCCTATATTCTCTGGAGTTTAGAATGTGAGGTAATTTCATTTGTGATGGGGTTTGGCAGAGCAGATGCTGAAGGCTATTTCCCCTGACATTAGAGCCTAAACTATGGAGTATAGTTCTGGGTAGGGGTCAGGAATTTCAGACTAACATGAGGAAAGAATCCTCATTAAGAGGATTGTGAAATTTTGGAATTCTCTATCCCAGAGGGCTATGGCGGCTCAGTTGTTGAATATATTAAAGACTGAGAGGGATAGATTTTTGCACTCAAGGGGAATTGAGGAATAAGGGGATTGGGAGGAAAATGGAGTTGAGGGTCATGGAGCAGCCATGATCTCATTAAATGGCAAATCAGACTTGCAGAGCAATATAGCCTACTCCTGCTTCTAGTTCTTATGCTCTTCCTTGAAGTTTGACATTAGCAAGGTGTGATGAATCACTGCATGAATAAATGTAAAATGCTTTCTTCTTCAATGGTTTAACTTGGAGATGTTGGGGAGTCTAATTTTTTATGCATTGAATCAAAATCTGTGATAATTAACTCTGTAGTAAAGGCTTAATAATTCTTGGTAACTTTCGTATCCTAGGATTGGGCTAAGAGAAAAGGCTGGAGAACTGGGACTATATTGTGTTGAAAAGAGATGCTTGAAAGGGAATCTTACATAGTTACATTAAATAGATAAAGTAATTCTATTCCAATGCTTCAAGGGAAAAAAGATCTTGCATTTCTATAGTACCTTTCACATCCTCAGAATGTTTCACAGCCAGTTAATTCCTTGAATTCTAATCATATGGCCAATTGTGGAAGTCAATTGCATTCAGCGAAGTCACACACTCAGCAAAGGAAATAAGTGACAAGTTAATCAATTTTTGATGTAAAGGCTGGGGTAATTTTTGTCAGGTCCCAAGGAGAAATCCCTGAACTTTGCTAAATAGTATTTGAGTATGCCACACAGCAGAATAAGGAGATTTATTAGCTGAGACTAAAGCTAGTTAAAGTATCAGTTTAGGACTGATGTTAGGAGAAACATAATCGATGGAATGGTTATCTTGAAAGATGGAGCAGTAGAAACAAAAAGATTAAATTCAACAAGAACCTGTTGAATGCTATTAAGGGGCTGTAATCAAGTCTATTTTCTTGAGATGATGAATATAGGTGGTCTGAATGGTCTACCTTATTTCTAGCTAAAGGTTCTGGATTATTTCATCCCACCCTCCACCAAATTCTCACCTCCCCATGCTCTGCGCCATTTCCTTAACTGAAAGTTAGGGGTGGGGTGTGCGTCATACAGTCTGCTATATGGTGTTTGCCCACACAACTGTTGCTCCCTCCCCTTAATTGATAAGAGAAAAGACGTGTCCAACCTGCAGGAATTTACATGGCTATTTTCTGTAATGCTGCTTAATTGGTACACCATGAATGGCAAATCAAAATTCCAGCCTAACTCTGTTCTTGCATGTATGATTTAGTTTTATTTTCTGTTTACATGAACTTTAGTTTGATTTAGGAACATGACGTAAGTCAAACTGACGATCTTTCACAGAATTATCAGTAATTGTTCAAAGCAGTTGTGATTCTTTAAGCTTTTAACTTTAAAAAAAAGAACCCAGGTGTTGTGAATATCTGTTCCATAATTCATTTGTTTGAGGTGTAACTTTTAGTTTGAGGAAAATATTTTTGTGTTGGAAATTAAAGTGGTAAATCTAAGATAAATATAAAAATCTGATTGATTTGAGAATTCAAACAGACCTGGGGTAATTACAGTTCAAAGTGTTTAGTTAGTAAGGTCAGGGTTGGAAGTGAGAAAACTTAAACAATGGATGACTCATCTCTAAGTTTGTGATAGAGCATGGCGGTCTACAGTTAGCTCAATAAAAGTTGTAAATTAGTTATGTCGCTCCCAGATGAAAAGAAGATAAAACAGATCGTGAAAAAGGGGAATTCCTTGGTGGGACCAACAAGTCTGGATAAAGGGCAGTTAACTCCATTAGAGGATTAAAAAAAAAAATTCATGAGTCACAGAATCAAAGGGTTGTTTTGAAGGTAAAAGATAATTGGTTTACATTTCTGCTTAGAACATACCAAGTATGCCACGTTGTCATGGAGATGGGCTGTAGAGGAAGGGAGGTTCCCTGAATTTTTTTTTCCCCTTTGTCTTTGCTCACAGAAGTAGGCAGCCAGCAGTTCAATTTGGGAATGGACAGAGACCGTTACAGCTCATTTGAGTCAAGGGAGCAAAAGAGATAAATATTAGCCAGATCTGTACCTTAAGCAGAGAAAATACTAACCTTATTGTCCACCGCATGGAATGTAGGGATGGGGGAAGAGCAAGAAATCAGTAGTAACCCTAATCCTAAAAAATAAGCAGTTATGTTAGAGAAGGCAGTGAGGCTCAAGTTTGAGCTGAGGATTCCACAGTTGTGAGGTCTCATGGAAAAGCTAGAGAGTCATTTAACCAAAAGCTAATGGAGCCCCATGAAATATTGTGCCTCGGGAGAGCAGCTGGAACACAGAGGAGAAATCAAAGTGAATTCTGGAGGGCTGTGGTGTACTTTTGGGTTGGTTCCAGAGGAAGTGAAAGAACCTTCAAGATCTCAATGTATAAGGGAACTCTTGTGGGAAACTGAAAAGTAGAACAGAGTTTACGACTTATATGTGACAAAACGTAGTATTGAGTTAGTGCTTGCTTTGTTAAATTTTATATCTGTAATGTTTGTTTTTGCTTAAAAACATCAAATTATATGGCATGGTTCTTTTGGTTAACTACTGAGTGTTTGGATTTCTCTTTAAACATTAAAAGGTCTGTACAGGGATCTTAACACAGACTAGGATCACCTAATGAAGAACAACACTGGTCTATAAAATATAGTTCCAGATTATCACAGAATCACAGTGCAGAAGAGGCCCTTCAGCCCATCGAGTCTGCACCAACACGTGAGAAACACCTGACCTACCTACCTAATTCCATTTACCAGCACTTGGCCCATAGCCTTGAATGTTATGACATGCCAAGTGCTCATCCAGGTACTTTCTAAAAGATGTGAGGCAACCCGCCACCACCACCCTCCCAGGCAGTGCATTCCAGACTGTCACCACCCTCTGGGTAAAAAAGTTTTTCCTCACGTCCCCCCTAAACCTCCTGCCTCTCACGTTGAACTTATGCCCCCTTGTGACTGACCCTTCAACTAAGGGGAACAGCTGCTCCCTATCCACCCTGTCCATGCCCCTCATAATCTTGTATACCTCGCTCACGTCGCCCCTCAGTCTTCTCTGCTCCAAGTCTACCTTCATAACTTCACTGTTTCATCCCAGGCAACATCCTGGTGAATCTCCTCTGCACTCCCTCCAGTGCAATCTAATCCTTCCTAAAATGTGGCGACCAGAACTGCACACAGTACTGCAGCTGTGGCCTCACCAAGGTTCTATACAACTCCAACATGACCTCCCTACTTTTGTGATCTATACCTCGATTGATAAAGGCAAGTGTCCCATATGCCTTTTTCACCACCTCACTAACATGCCCTCTGCCTTCAGAGATCTATAGGCACATACACCAAGGTCCCTTTGTTCCTTAGAACTTCCTAGTGCCATGCCGTTTATTGAATACTTCCTTGTCAAATTACTCCTTCCAAAGTGTATCACCTCACACTTCTCAGGGTTAAATTCCATCTGCCACTTATCTGCCCATTTGACCATCCTGTCTATATCTTGTTGTAACCCAAGACACTCAACATCCCACTGTTAACCACCCGGCCAATCTTTGTGTCATCCACAAACTTACTAAGCTTACCTCCCACATAGTCATCTATGTCGTTTATATAAATGGCAAATAATAGGGGACCGAGCACAGATCCCTGTGGTACGCCACTGGACACTGGCTTCCAGTCACTAACGCAGCCTTTTGTCAGCACCCTCTGCCTCCTACAACTAAGCCAATTTTGAATCCACCTTATCAAATTACCCTGTATCCCATGTGCATTTGCCTTCTTTATAAGTCTTCCATGTGGGACCTTGTCAAAGGCTTTGCTGAAATCCATATAAACTACATCAGCTGTACTACCCTCATCCACACACCTGGTCACCTCCTCAAAAAATTCAAATTTATTAGGCATGACCTCCCTCTGACAAAGCCATGCTGACTATCCCTGATCAAACCTTGCCTCTCCAAATGGAGATAGATACTCTCCTTCAAAACTTCCTCCAATAGTTTCCCTACCACTGACATGAGACTCACTGGCCTGTAGTTCCCTGGCTTATCTCTACAACCCTTCTTAAATTGACTAGTCAGTGTGCATTTACAAGGAGTCTCCTCAAGAATTTTTAGTTAAATAATTAACCATAAAACTAATTTACATTTGTAACAAGTCTGTGCACCAACACAGTATATCAAAGTTTGATAGAAATCAAGATTATACGCACAGTTCCCTTTGGATTCCCATTTCGATTGGCTATTCTGAAGGGAAAGGGAAGCAATAACAGTGAGTGGTTGATTAACACTTCCTTACTGCACAGTGGATACATTGCGAAGGTTTACTAAGCCTTTTCCCAGTGATTTAGTTGTGGCATTGGTGGCTGCCCTTAATCTGGTGATTCGGAAAACAAACTTAAGAGAGAATAATGTTACAATCCCAGGTGTAAACCAAAATAAGCAAATTTACTGAATGACCCTCCAGTGAAGAGATTACCAAGGTTTGTCTTTTTAAAAAAATTCTTTTCACCAGATGTGGCTAGGCAAGCTATTGTTGCCCATCCCTAATTGTCCTTGAGAAGTGGTGGTGAACCGCCGCCTTGAATTGCTGCAGCCCATGTAGTGTAAGTACTCCCACAGTGCTGATAAGAAGGAAATTCCAGGATTTTAATCCAGCAACAGTGAAGGAACAGTGATATAGTTCAAAGTCAGGGTGGTATGTGGCTTGGAGGTAAACTTGATGTTGTGGTGGTGTTTTTGTAGCTTTTACTTTAACACAAATTAGAACCAATCGCATCATTCCCTGCACAAATGTGGCACAACATAACTACACAGTTCCAGAATATGCTGTTCTTAATTCACGTAGGGTAGGTCAGGAGTCCTATCCAACAATGGCTTTCACCTTTGAGTTTCAAGGGTACAGTTATCACCAGCAAGGCACGCTTCTAAAAACCCTCTCTCCCTTGGGTCATGGTAGCCTTAATTGTATAGCTCTCCAGAGTTGTTTTTCAACTGACCAACCAATAACACCCCAGTTCACCGTTTGGCCACTTCTGGGGAAATACCCAGCTCATTAGTTCTCTGAGCTTTTCACACAGCTTTCCATATTTTAGACTATTTTAGCCAGCTCACACAGTGCCTCCAAGAGGTCTTGTCGTCTTTTCTGCCAAACAGAAAACCTGACCTCCTTCTCAAGAGTGATTTGCTTCTCTTCCTCACAAGAATTCCCTGTGTTCCTCTTTCTGCCTCTGTCTGTTTTCTTTGTGTCTTCATTTTTCACCTTCACCCTCCAGCTTCTCTGTTTGTAGCTCTCCTTTGTGTCTGCCAGTGACTTCTTAAAACTTCTTTCCTGTTGGTTCTGCTTCCAGGTCAAGGGTTGCAGGTCACATGGACTGATATTTCCCATTATCCAAAGAAATTAAATTGATCCCTTTACAATTGATGCAAGCTCTTAAAAGTCCTTTTCAAATATTCTTAAAAACAATTGCAAATTCCACAGACCTATTAAAGAAATTACAAATGTTCCTTACTGTATTGCTTCAGGGTCAAAGGTTATACAATAAAAATTGAAATGGATGAATAAATACATGGTCATCTATGCTTTCGGCAACATTACCAGTTCAAACCCATTTCTGCCAGGTTTCCTTTAGCTGTTAAATCCTGTTTCAGAACCTAGGATTAGAAATGCACGGTACCTGTACTTTGTTTATGTACCCTGTTTGTGGGGATGAATACAAAGATGTTCCCTACACATGAACAAATTGTGCAAAGGAACTGATTTGGTGCACCTGCACTCTAAACTGATAATTCACTTGCACTTTAACCTTGGATAAGACATTTAACCATGTTAGCTCAGGAGTCCAGTCCATGATTAGCAAGGTCAGTTTTTAATCCAAGTCACCTCCACCCCACCCCAAGTTATTTACTAATGGCATTTAGAAGAAAAGATTGTGCAGGTACCTAGTTTTAATTTGCTGGATTGCGATTTTTTTCAAAAGGACTCTGAGAAGCGGACACCACTACACGCGGCCGCCTTTCTCGGTGATGCTGAAATCATTGAGCTCCTCATCTTATCAGGTAAGTTCACCAGGATTTCATCGCTATAGTTGTACTACCTAATTCTGAACAGCAAAGTAGGGAAATTGGCATCAAGTTTTCTTTTTAGCTTTCTGAGCAGTATTGGAAATGCATACAGCATTGTGTGGAATCAAACCTTGTGTTTATTTAAAATTAAGGAAATAGTTGATCGATGTATCCTGCAGTTAACACATGTTACTTTTAATTTCGCCTCTTCCCGCTCCACCATGAAGACGTTACAATCCTGTTGGAAGAAGGCTATTAGCTTTATTTCCTTGTATTATTGGACTCATGTTGTATAATATGGGGGTAAGCCTCTGCATTTCCTGAGGATCTCATACTTGAAAAATCTCTACAATTCCTAAGGTATCTGGATCCACCACCTTTGGTGGTGTGGGGCTAGATTTTTGTAGAGTTGGGGAGACGCTGTGGACCTTCAAAAATGGTGGCCAGCTATTGATTTCTGGCTTCCTGGCTCTCTTCCCAGCATGCCAATTTTTCTCAGTGCAGGATAAGAGTGCGATCTGGTCCCAGGTCGTGAGCTCGAACCCTGCGCTCCTGACCTGGCTGGCTCCATAGCACTCGCGATTTTCGTGTAGTTGGGTCAGCTTTTCATTGAGTCATGGTTCACGCCCCTCAGAGATTTTGTGAATCAAAGCCTGGATAAGGGAATCTTTTGAAAGGTAAGTTCCAGAGGTCTTACCCGTGTTCCCCATGCCGACCTATGTTCTGCACCCGTCCCCAATAGTTACTCATGCCCTCCAAGACCAATTTTCCCCCCTACCCACCCTCAATGGCCAATCATACCATCCATGTCAATTTATGCTCCTCCACCCACCACAATAACCACTCAGACCCTCCATGCCACCTTTGGTCCTTCAATGCCCATTTACTCAGTAAATGCTTTGTACAGACCAATCAATCCTATAGTAACAATGCCATGTGTGAAAAAAGCTTTAAAAAAGTCATTCATTCATAACTTTATTATAAAAAAAATTTCCTTTTATTACAGCCCTTTAAAAAGTGTCAATCAACCAGCTCTTTAAAATATCAATGGTGGAAAATGCAAGCTTTTTTTATTCTTTCACAGGATGTGGGTCTTGTTGGCTGAGCCAGAATTTATTGCTCAAGGCCAATTGCCCTTGAGAAAGTGGTGGTGCGCTGCCACTTTGAATCACTGTAATCCTTGGCTTGGGTACACCCACAGTGCTGTTAGGGAAGGAGTTCCATGAATTTGGCTCCACGACACTGAAGGTCTGGCAATATAGTTCCAAGTCAGGATGGTGTATGGCTTGGAGGGCAACATATAGATGGTGGCGTCCCCATGCATCCTCTGTTCTTTTCCTTCTAATTGCTGGAGGTCGCAGGTTTGGAAGGTGCTGTTGAAGGAGCCTTGGTGCATTGATACAGTCATCATGGAAATGGTATACACTGCTTCCACGGTGCATCTGAGTAAATGTTGCAGGTGGTGGATGGACTGCCAATCAAGTGGGTTGCTTTGTCCTGGCTGGTGTCAGGTTTCTTGAGTGTTTTTGGAGCTGCACTCAGCCAAGCAAGTGGCGAGTATTTCATCACACCCCTGATTTGTGCCTTGTCGATGTTGGCAGGCTGAGGGGAGTTGGAAGTTGAGTCAGTCGCCGCAGAATTTCCAGCCTCTGACCTGCTCTTGCAGCCACAGTATTTATACGACCGGACCAATTCAGTTTCCAGTCAATAGTAACCCCCAAGATGTTGTAAATGGGGGATTCAGCAATGGTAATGTCATTGAATGTCAAGGAGAGCTGGTTAGATATTCTCTTGTTGGACATAGTCATTGCCTTGCACTTGTGTGGTGCGAATGTTACTTGCCACTTATCAGCTCAAGCCTGAATATTGTCCAGGTTTTGCTACATAGGGACATGGACTGCTTCAGTGTCTGAGGAGTCATGAATGGTGCTGAACATTGCGCACTCATCAGCAAACATCCTCACTTCTGACCTTATGATGGAGCGAAGGTTATTGATGAAGCAGCTGAAGATAGTTGAGCCTTGGCCACTACCCTGAGGAACTCCTGCAGTGATGTCCTGGAACTGAGATGATTGACTTTCAACAACCAGAACAAATGATCTTCCTTTGTGCTCGGTATGACTCCAACCAGTGGAGAGTTTTCCCCTGATTTTCATTGACTCTAGTTTTGCTAAGGCTCCTTGATGCCACACTCAGTCAAATGCTGCCCTGATGACAAGGGCAGTCAGTCTCACCCCACCTCTGGGCTCAAGCATGGACAAAAGAGCTGAATTTAAGGCTGAAATGAGGCCCGAAGCTGAGTGGGCCTGGCAGAATCCAAACTGAAAGTTATTGAGCAGGTTATTGCTGAGTAAGTGCTGCTTGATAGCACTGTTGATGACCCCTTCCATCACTTTGTTGACGATCAAGAGTAGATCGATGAAGTGGTAATTGGCTGGGTTGGATTTGTCCTGATTTTTGTGCCCAGGACATACCTGGGAAATCTTCGTTGCCAGGTAGCTGCCGGTATTGTAGCTGTACTGGAACAGCTTGGCTAGCAGCACAGCTAACCCTGGAGCACAAGATTTCAGTAGTATTGCCAGAATGTTGTCAGGGCCCAGAATGCTGTATCCATGCCTTCAGCTGCTTCTTGGTATCATGTAGAGTGAATCGAATTGGTTGAAGACTGGCATCTATGATGCTGGGGACCTCGGGAGGAGGCCGAAATGAACCACCCGATCAGCACTTCTGGCTGAAATGATTGCAAATGCTTCAGCCTTGTCTTTTGCACTGATGTATTGGCCTCCCCCTTCATTGTGAATGGGGATATTCGTGGTCCTTCCTCCTCCAGTTAGTTGTTTAATTGTCCATCCCATTCATGACTGGATGTGGCAGGACTGTAGAGCTTAGATCTGATCCATTGGTTGTAGGATCGCTTAGCTGTGTCTTTCGCATGCTTCTTTCGTTGTTTGGCAAGTAGCCCTGTATTGTAGCTTCACCTCATTTTTAGGTGTGCCTGGCATTCCCTCCTGTACTCTTCATTGAGCCCAGGTTGATCCCTGACTTAATGGTAATGCTGGAGTGGGCGGTATGCTGGGCCTTGACTGATTGTGGTTGAGTTCAATTCTGCTGTTGCTGATGGCCCACAGCGCCTCATGGATGCCCAGTCTTGAGTTGCTAGGTTGGTTTAAAATCTCTCCCATTTATCACTGTGGTCATGCCACACAACACACTGGAGGATATCCACGGTGTGAAAATGGGACTTTGTCTCCACTAGGACTGTTTGGTGGTCACTCCTACAGATGCTGTCATGGACAGATGCATCTATGACAGGTAGATTGATGAGGATGAGGTCAAGTAAGTTTTTCTCTCTTTATTGATTCCCTTACCACCTGCTGCAGACTCAGTCGAGCAGCTATGTCCTTTAGCACTTGGCTAGCTCGGTTAGTAGTGGTGCTATCGAGCCACTATTGGTGATGGATATTGAAGACCCCACCCAGTCCATTCTCTGCCCTTGCCAACCTCAGTGCTTCTTCGAAGTAATGTTCAACATGGGAGTACTGATTCATTGGCGGATGGAGAGCAGTAGGTGGTAAACAGCACAAGGTTTCCTCACCCATGTTTGACCATGGCCTTAGGACTAAATTAGGTCCAGGGTCGATGTTGAGGACTACCAGGGCAACTCCCTCCGGACTGTATACCACTGTACTGCCACCTCAGTTGGGTCTGACCTCTTGGTGGGACAGGACATACCCAGGGATGGTGATGGTGGTGTCTGTGACATTGTAAAGTATGATTCCTTGAATATGACTGTTAGGCTGTTAGACTAATCTATGGGACAGCTCTCCTAATTTTGACACATGCCCCACGTGTCAGTAAGGTGGACTTTGCATGGTTGATAGGGCTGGGTTGTTTCCGATGCCTAGATTGATGCTGAGTGGCCTGGTTGCTTTCATTCCTTATCAACTTTTCCATAGTGGAATGATGTAACTTAGTAGCTTGCTAGGCTATTTCAGAATGCATTTAAGAGCCAATCACTTTGCAATGGGCCTGGAGTCACATGTAGACCAGACCAGGGAAGAATGGCAGATTTCTTTCTCTAGAGGTCATTAGTCAACCAGATGGGTTCTTAGGAAACCTTTCCACTTCTTTTTCCTTATGTAACTAACCATTGAGCAATTGAGAAATAGATCTTAGAGTGTAAAGCTGCCAATTGAGCAATGTTTTACTTTGGGCGCAGCTATTTTGTCATACTAATGGATGTCTGAGCTCTCAGCTAAGAATGCACCGGACCATGGAAAGATGATGATTTTAAAATTGAGGTGGTGTTTGACCAGGAGGCAGTGTAGGTCAGCAAGTACAATGTTGATATGTCAAAAGGATTTGGTGCGATTTGGATGCAGGCAGCAAGAGTTTTGGACGATCTCAAGTTTGCAGAGGGTACAATATGGAAGTAAAAGAAAAATACAGCGGATGCTGGAAATCTGAACCGAAAACAAAAAGTGCTGGAAAAACTCAGCAGGTCTGACATTGAGTCCCTATGACTCTTCTTCAGATCTAAAAGGAGGTAGAGATGTGGTGAAATATATACTGATTAAGTGGGTGGAACCGGGGAAGCTGGATGGAAGGCGAACAATAGGTGGAGGCAAAGGAGAGATGGCAAAAGATGTCATAAACAAAAGGTTAAAGAGTTGTTAATGGAAGTGGTACTGGCTAAATGAGGTGCTAATGGTGACATTAAGAAAGCAAAATGTGATAATGGCTGGACCAGGGTAAGCACTCTGGAAAGTGACAGATGGCCGTAGTGGAGGTGGAGTGGGGGAGGGCACTGTGTCGGGAAGAAAAATCGGAAATAGGCTAAAAGTTGGGGATGAAACAATGAATGAAAATGGAAATAATTTTTTAAAATAATAATAATGAAAGTAAGTGGAAAAATTAATTAATTAATAAAAATTACAGAAATAAAAATGAATATGGAAAAAAAGGGGGGTGGGGATGGAGGAGAGAGTTCATCGTCTGAAGTTGTTGAACTCAGTGTTAGGTCCGGAAGGCTGTAAAATGCCTAATCGGAAGATGAGGTACTCTTCCTCCAGTTTGCGTTGAACTTCACTGGAACATTGCAGCAGGCCAAGGACAGACATGTGGGCATGGGAGCAGGATGAGGTGTTGAAATGGCAAGCGACAGGAAGGTCTGGGTCATGCTTGTGGACAGACTGAAGGTGTTCCGCAAAGTGGTCACCCAATCTGCATTTGGTCTCTCCTATGTAGAGAAGACTGCATTGGGAGCAGCGAATGCAGTAGACTAAATTGATGGAAGTGATGCTGCTTCACTTGAAAGGAGTATTTGGGCCCTTGGAGGGTGAGGAGGGGGGAAGTAAAGGGGCAGGTGTTGCACCTTCTGTGATTGCATGGGAAGGTGCCGTGGGAGGGGGTTGAGGTGATGGAGGTGTGGATCAGGGTGTCCCGGAGGGAACAGTCCCTACGGAATGCCGACTGGGTGGGGGGGTGAAGGGAAGATGTATTTGGTGGTGGCATCATGCTGGAGATGGTAGAGGATGATCCTTTGAATGTAGAGGCTGGTGGGGTGAAAAGTGAGGACAAGGGTAACCCTATCATGGTTCTGGGAGGGAGAGGAAGGTGCGAGGGCAGAGGTGCGGGAGATGGGTAGGACACGGTTGAGGGCCCTGTCAACCACAATGGGTGGGAAACCTCGGTTAAGGAAGAAGGAAGACATGTGAGAAGCACTGTTTTGGAAAGTGGCATCATCAGAACAGATGCGATGGAGGTGAAGGAACTGAGAGAATGTGATGGAGTCCTCACAGGAGTCAGGGTGTGAGGAGCTGTAGTTGAGGTAACTGTGGGAGTCGGTGGGCTTGTAATGAACATTGGTGGACAGTCTGTCACCAGAAATTGAGACACAGAGATCAAGGAAGGGAAGGGAAGTGTTGGAGATGGACCATGTGAAAGTGATGGAGGGGTGGAAATTGGAAGCAAAATTGATTTAAAAAAAAAATTTCCAGGTCCAGGCGAGAGAATGAAGCGGCACCGAAACAGTCATCGATGTACCAAAAGAAGAGTTGTGGGAGCCTGAGTAGGACTGGAACAAGGAGTGTTCCACATACCCCATAAGAGACAGGCATAACAGAGGTCCATGCGGGTACTCATAGTCACACCTTTTATTTGGAGGAAGTGAGACAAATTTAAGGAGAAATTGTTCAGTGAGAGAACAAGTTCAGTCAGATGGAGGAGAGTGGTGCTGGATGGGGATTGTTCAGGCCTCTGTTCAAGGAAGAAGCAGAGAGCCCTCATTCTGGTGGGGAATGGAAGTGTAGAGGGATTGGACGTCCATGGTGAAGAGGTAGCGGTTGGGGCCAGGCAACTGGAAATTGTTGAAATGATGTAGGGCATCAAAGGAATCACGGATGTAGGTGGGAAGGGACTGGACAAGGGGAGAGAGAATGGAGTCAAGATAGGAAGAAATTAGTTCTGTGGGGCAGGAACAGGCTGACACGATCAGTCTACCGGGATGGTCCTGTTTGTGGATTTTGGGGAGGGGAAATTTTAATTAATTTTTTCCCCCACTTATTTTCATTATTATTATTTTTAAAATTTATTTCCATTTTCATTTGTTGTTTTATCCCCAGCTTTTAGCCTGTTTTCAATCTTTCTTCCCATCCCCCCCCCCCCCCCCCCCCCCCCCCCCCCCCCCCCCCTCTCAAGGGCCATCTGTCACTTTCCAGAGTGTTTACCCTGGTCCAGCCATTATCACATTTTTGCTTTCTTAATGTCACTATTAGCACCTCATTTAGCCAGTACCACCACCATTAACAACTCTTTGAATTTCTGTTTATGACATCTTTTGCCATCTCTCCTTTGCCTCCACCTATCGCTGACTTTCAATCCAGCTTCACTGGTTCCACCCCCTTAATCAGTATAAATTTCACCACATCTCTGCCTCTTTTTAGATCTGAAGAAGAGTCATAGAGGCTCAAAATGTTACCTCTGCCTCTCTCTCCACAGATGTTGTCAGACCTGCTGAGTTTTTATAGCATTTTTTGTTTTTGTGGTAGAATATGGGAGACTGGCCAGGATCATGTAAGAATAGTAAAGTCTGGAGGTAACAAAGGTATGAATGAGAGTTTGAGCAGCAGAAGAGCTGAGGCAAGGTTTGAGTCAGGCAATGTTACAAAGGTGGAAATAGATAGTCTTCATGATGGTGTGGATATGTGGTTAAAAGCTTGTCTTGAGGCCAAAAATGACAGGCTGCAGTCTGGTTCAGACTCAGTTGTCAAGGAGAGTGATAGAGTCAGTGGTGAGGGAGCAAAGTTTGTGGCATTCTTTTAATTCAACACCTAAAGAGATGAATGAACTTTACAAATGTAAGTTCTTTATAAAAGACAAATAGCAGCTGAGTCAAGGAGTCTACATATCCCTTTGTTACTGTACAGAAGCTTGATGCATCATCTTGGCAGTTTGAGAATACAGGTATTGAATTGGAAATTTCCACGTCCATTCAAATAAAGCTCCCAACAGTAACTTGCAATTACATAGTGCCGTTAGCATAGTAAAATGCCCCAGGGCACTTCACATGAATATTATCAGCCATAATTTGACACCTTTCATATCCTTAGGATGTCCTAAAGTGCTTTACAGTCATTTAAATACTTTTGAAATGTAGGCATTTTTACAAATGTCAGAAAATACAGCAGTGAATTTCTACAAAGTCAGGTCCCACAAAAACCGATGTGATATTAGGCTGGGTGATAACAGCTTTGCCAAAGCTGCAAGTTTTAAGATGTGATTTAAAGGAGGAGAAGAAGGTGATGAGACTGAGTGGTTCAGGGAGAGAATTCCAGAGCTTGAGGCGTAGTCTGCTGAAGGCACACCAGGCAATAATGGAACAAAGGAAATCTAGATGAGCAAGAGACCAGAATTGGAAGAAAGCAGGGAGATTTGAAAATAAGAGGATCTTAAAATCAAGATGCTGCTAGTGTAATGTAGGTCAGCAAGCATTGGTGTGATCATTGGGTGGCACTTTGTTGCAAGTTAGGATATGGGCAGCAGCATTTCGGATGAGCTCAAGATTAGTAGGAGCCTGACCAGGAACACATTGGAAAACTTCAAAGAGCTAGTGTGATCACTACAGGTTCAACATGACCCTCAATGCTGATGAACTAGTATAGAGACAGCAGTTTATAATTCATGTCTGTGCCAATTTGAATTATATATTCAGGAACCTTTTTGTTGATGCCACTTGCTCTAATTCAATAACTTTAAAAGAATTGTAACATTGTAGCTTTAAAGAGGAACAAATGGTGGTATCCTTAATCCAAGGGACTGTGGATGAGTCTTAGCAGTATGTATGTTTATTTTCAATACGCAAAGTAAAATTATTGTATTTGCCATTTTTATTTTACAGGAGCCCGTGTTAATGCTAAAGATAACATGTGGTTAACTCCACTTCATCGTGCCATTGCTTCACGGAGTGATGTAAGTTTTCCAACCTGACATTTTGGGAATGTTCTTTGGAGAACATTTTGGAAGGAAATTTGAGGGACTCCTTAATTATCAAATTAAATATTTTTGAATTGCAGAACTTTGGTTGCTATGATTGGTGCACATATAAATTGACTTTACCACTTAATATAAAATCATTTCTTATTTTTATGTCACTATGTTTTTGTTCTACTTTTGGTAGGTTAAATATTTCTGAATAAAGTAATTTGTGGTAACTACAAGTTAGTTACTTTGGCCTCTATTTCATACTTCTGAGTGGCAAACCAGAAGAAACTTCTAATTTTGATACATAGTGCAGATGAATGCATCTGAATAAATTATGTGATTTACCTTGCATGCATTTCAAGCACAGGCTCAGGAGAATCATGAGACAATGTACCCCAGTAGTGTAGGAAATATTCCAAGTATAATTTCCCCCCTCATGCCAGCTAAATCATTTGGTTCATAATGGCATGATATCATTTGTAAAGTATGGATCCATTAAAAAAAATCAACTCTTTGAAGGACCATTAAGGTCTCCTTATGTTTGGTGCCTCCTCTTTCTTGGACCTTCCCTATAATACAATAAACAGGGTGTATGTAAAACTGGAGGTTTTTATTCCAGCGTTGAAGACATGATACAGTTTGTGTTCACTACGAGTGATGTAGTAAAAGAGCAGGTGCCCAAAGAACATTTTTGTCTGTGAAGTTTATTGGCTTATGATCAAATGCTATTTGGCATGGAGCTTGCACTTGAGTGATACCACAACTCTTGAAGCAAAAAAAAAACCATCCTTCCCATTTTTTCCTCTCCATCTTGCCTCCCTTTTGGAAGGTGGAGACTCATTATAGTGCACAGTTTATTGAGCACTTGAGACTCTCTTATACTTCATCCATCCTTGATGTGTGAGCCAAGGCAATGAGCATTGGCAAGGTTTGATTTAAAGTGACCATTATAACCAATCCCATTCCCACCCTTGCTTGATGTGCACGTGAACAACAGGGGTCATTGGATAGCAATCGTGAGCAGGAATGGTGGCTCTTTTTATTTTTAAAAAGCCTCACGGTTCAGTAATGCTGAGGGAAGTTATTGCAACACCATTGTTGTTTTAATGAATTACAGCCAAGCCAACACAGACAAATCAACTAATGATCGGATTAATCTTTCTGCTCCACCACCCATCTTTGAATCATGAAATGGTTACAGAACAGTAGGAGGCCATTTGGCTCTTCACGTCCATGCCAGTTCTCTGCAAGAGCAACTCAACTATTCCCATTCCCCTGCCCTTTTCCCATTATGTCTTCAATTTTTTCTCTCCAAATGATTATCCAATTCCCTTTTGCAAGCCATGGCTGTATCTGTTTCCCCCACTCTCCAAAGGTGGTGCATTCCAGATCCTAAACACATGGTGTGTAAAGAGGCTCTGTGGCCTGTGGGTTCTCAACCCTTCCAATGGGAGCAGTTTCTCACTATCTACTCTAACTAGACACCTCATGATTTTGAATATCCCTATCAGAGCTACTCCTAACGTACTCTTCCCTAAAGAGATTTTTCCAGTTTTTCCAATCTATTCACAAAACTGAAATCCCTTATTCTTGGAATCATTCTTGTAAATCTTTTCTGCACACTCTCCAATGCTTTTACACACTTCCTAAAACGTAGTGCCTAGAATTGGACGCAGTACTCCAGTTGAGGCCGAACCAGAGTTTTATGAAGGCTCAACATAACTGCCCTGCCTTTGTACTCTTTGCTTCTATTTACAAAGTCCAGGATCACACATGCCTTGTTAAACACTGCCTCAACCTGCCTGCCTTGTCACCTTCACCGATTTGTGCACGTACATGCCCAGGCCTCTCTACTCCTGCACTCCTTTTAGAATTGTACACTTTATTATATCTCTTCTCATCCATCCTAAAAAATGCATAATTTCACACTTCACTGCATTAAATTCCATGAAATTTGTGTCGTCCTATTCTGCCAGTCCATATCCTCTTGAACTCGATCACTATCCTCACAGTTCACAATATTTCCAAATTTTGTGTCTTGCAAATTTTGAAATTGTGCCCTATACTCCCAAGTTTAAGTTACTAATATAGACCAAGAAAAGTAGTAGTCATAGTACCAACTCCTGGGAAGCATCACCACCTGGAAGTCCCTCTCCAAGCCACATACCATTCTGACCTGGAAATATATAGCCATTCCTTCAGTGTTGCTGGGTCAAAATCCTAGAACTCCCTCCCTAACAGCACTGTGGGTGTACCTACACCAATGGACTGCAGTGGTTCAAGAAGGCAGCTCACCACCACCTTCCCAATGGCAATCAGGTATGGTAAATAAATGCTAGCCTAGCCAGCGATGCCCACCTCCCATGAATGAATTTTTAAAAAGCCTCACTATGTATTTTCTTCCACTCCAAATAAAAAAAGCAAATGTCCATGACAACTGTCTGCTTCATGTCATTCAGCCAACTACATTGCTGCCACTGTCCCTTTTATTCCATGGGCTTTACCTTTGCTGACAAGTTTGTATCTGGCATTTTATCAAAAACCTTTTAGAAGTCTGTGTACACCACGTCAACTACATTGCCCTCATCAACCCTCTCTGTTATGTCATTAAAAAGGCTTGTTTCTAAAAACTTTCCCGCCACAGAGGTTAAGCTGACTGGCCTGTGGTTGCTGGTCTTATTCTTGCACTTCTTTTTGAACATAAGTGTAACATTTGCAATTCTTCAGTCCACTGGCACCACCCCTAATCTAAGGAGGATTGAAAGATTATGGCCAGTGCCATCACAGTTTCCACCCTTAATTCCCTCAGTATCCTTGGATGCATCTCATCTGGTCCTGGTGACTTATCAATTTTAAGTAGAGCTGACCTTTCCAATACCTCTTTATAACAAATTTTGGCTTATCTGGTGACTTAACTACTTCATTTTTCAGATGCAAAATACTTAGTTAGTGCCTCAGCTATGTCCTCTGCTTTATGCATAGTCCCCTTTTTTGGTCCCAAATTGGCCCCACTCCTTTTCATGACCCTTTACGTTTTATATGCCAGTAGAAAGTGTTTAGATTCTCTTTCATGTTAGCTGCTAGTTTCATAGTCTTTCTCTGCTTCTCTTATTTCTTTTCTCACTTCTTCTCTGAACTTTCTATATTCAGCCTGGTTCTCACTTGTTATTAACTTGACATCTGTCATACACTGCCTTATTCAGCTTCATCTTGCTCGCTATCTCTTCCATCATCCAGGGAGCTCTGGTTTTGTTTGTCCTATCTTTCCCTCCTCATGAAAATGTACCTTGACTGTATTCAAACTATCTCCTCTTTAAAGGCCATTGTTCTGTTACAGTTGTGCCTGCCAATCTATGATTCCAATTTACCTGTGTCAGATCTATTCTGACCTTCACCCAACTAATTATTTTTACTTGATTGCTCCCTATCCTTTTCTATAGCCAACCTAACCCTTATCATACTGTGATCAGTGTCTGCTAAATGTTCCCCTACTGACGGTTGATCCACTTGACTCGCCTCATTCCCCAGAACCAGATGCAGCAAAGTCTCCTTCCTCATTGAGCTGGAAACATGCTGATCTAGAAAATTCTCCTGAATGCACTTCAAAAACTCTTCTCCCTCTTTGCCCGTTACTACTATTATCCCAAACTATGTTAGGATAATTAAAGTTCCCCCATTATAACTACTCAATAGTTTTTGCATCTCTCTGTAATTTCCTTGCAAATTTGTTCCTGTACACCTTTCCCATCAGTTGGTGGCCTCTAAAGCATGCTCAGTAGTGTAATGACACGTCAATTGTTTCTTAACTCCAAATAAATAGAATCACAGAATTTTAATGGTACAAAAGGAGGCCATTCGGTCCATCATGTCTGCACCGGCTCTCCAAGTGAGAATGATGACCTAGTGCCATTGCCCTGCCTTTTCCCTGTACCCCTGCACATTGTTCCTATTCAAATAATCACTTAATGCCGTCTGGAATGCCTTGATTGAACCTGCTTCCACCACACTTCCAGGCAGAACAATCCAGACCTGAACCACTTGTTGTGCGGAAAAGTTTTTTCTCATGTCACATTTGTTTCTTTTGCAAATCACTTTAAATCTGTGCCCCCTCGTTCTTGATCCTTTTACAAGCAGAAACAGCTTAGATTCTGTCTTTGATCCCTCTAGGACATCATATTTTAAACTCCTTAATGAATACTCTCACCCCTCCTCTTCTTTGCTTCCCTATCTTTCCCGAATGCCTTAACTCTTGGTGCTCTTTTTTTATTCTGAATACTGAATCTAGAACCTTTTTGATTTGTGTGTCTCTGTACTACAATATATGATATATTTAACACTCAGCCATCTTAAAATTCCTGTACTCCTAAAATGTAATTTATGTGACATGTACCATCAATGAGAGGACTGGTGTGCATTTTAATTCCCCCTGTTTCCTAAAGACGCCCATTCTTCTTGGGATATTATTTGTATAGTCACAAGGTATCATCTGGTACTTCACCCAAATACTTGTTCCTTAAAAGTGAATGCTGCAAGGCAGTTGAATTGCTGCAAATGTGAAAATTGAGCATAATTCTTTATTTATCTGATCACGTGCATTTTCTGGAAGAGTTGCTGGGTAAGGAGTGGAAATCTTGACTAGTATTTTAATCCTGTTCTTAGCCCTGGGTATCAAGTTAAATGTGCACCTACTGCTATCCTGGCTGAGATCGGCAACCACAGCACAGTCAGGAATGATAGCTGAATCTTATTAAATTCCATACAAATATAAGTAGTGATGAGGGAGGCCCTTAATTTAACATGTTTATCTGTCCACTTAAACTTACAATGCCCCCA
The DNA here is from genome assembly GCF_017639515.1 of Carcharodon carcharias. Lineage (NCBI taxonomy): Eukaryota > Metazoa > Chordata > Chondrichthyes > Lamniformes > Lamnidae > Carcharodon > Carcharodon carcharias. The sequence goes on along the minus strand of NC_054478.1, from coordinate 104,862,852 downwards.
CCTGACTGACTCAAAGTACCTTAACCACGATGCTACCACACCCTATGTTATTGGGCTAGTAATCCAGAAGACTGGATGATGGATCAGCAAACATGAGTCCAAATCCCACCATGGCAGGTGGGGAATTTAAATCCATTAAGCATATAATTATGCAAAGACAGGTGGCAGGTCAGAAGGTTGGAAAGAATATAAAAAACAGGAAAGAGTGACTGAAAGATTAATGGAGGGAAAAATTAGTGTATGAGAGAAAGCTAGTTAGTAATGTAAAGATGGATAGTAAGAGTTTCTATAGGAAATAAGGAAAGAGTTAAAAAAAAAGTGTGCATTGGTCCTATAGAAAGTGCATCTGGGAATTGATAACGGAAAGTAGGGAGATAGCGGATGAATTAAACCGGTATTTTGCTTCGGTCTTCACCATAGAAGACACAAGTAACATCCTGGAAATAGCTGTAAATCAGGAAATGGAAGGGAGGGAGGAACTTGGGAAAATTACAATCAGCAGGGAAATGGTATTAAGCAAATTGTTGGGGCTGCAGGCTGACAAATTCCCAAGTCTGGATCGACTTCACCCTAAGGTCTTGAAAAAAGTGGCTAGTGAGATAGTTGATGCATTGATTTTAATTTTCCAAAATTCCCTAGGTTTGGGGAATGTCCCATTAGATTGGAAAATAGCATTTGTAACTCCTTTTTTCAAAAAGGGAGGGAGACAGAAAGCAGGAAACTACAGGTCAGTTTGCCTAACATCTGTCATAGGGGAAATGTTAGAAGCTATTATTAAAGATGTTCTAGCAGGGCACTTAGAAAAATTCAAGGCAATCAGGCAGAGTCAACATGGTCTTGTAAAAGGGAAATCATGTTTAGCCAATTCATTGGAGTTCTTTGAAGAAGTCACATGTGCTGTGGATAAAGGGGAACTGGTGGATGTACCGTACTTAGATTTCCAGAAGACATTTGATGAAGTGCTACATCAAAGATTATTACAGAAAATAAAAGCTCATGGTGTAGGGGGGTAATATATTGGCATGGGTAGAAGATTGGTTAGCTAACAGGAAGCAGAGGGTGGGCATAAATGGGTATTTTTCTGGTTGGCAGAATGTGACGAGTGGTGTGCCACATGGATCACCACTGGGATCTTAACTTTTTACAGTTTACATAAATGGCTTGGATGAAGGAACCGAAGGAATGGTTGCTAAATTTGCCGATGACACAAAGATAGGAAAGTAAATTGTGAAGAGGACATGAGAAGGCCTCAAAGTGACCTGGATAGGTTAAGTGAGTGAGCAAAGATCTGGCAAATGGATTACAATGTGGGGAAATGTGAAATCGTTCATTTTGGCAGAAAGAATAAAAAAAGAAACTTATTATCTAAATGGTGAGAGATTGCAGAGCTCTGAGATTCAGAGGGACCTGGGTATCCTAGTGCATGAATCCCAGAAGGTTAGTATACTGGTACAGCAGGTAATTAGGAAAGCTAATAGAATGTTATCATTTATTGTGAAGGGAATTGATTACAAAAGTAGGGAGTTAGGCTTCAGTTGTACAGGGCATTGATGAGACCACATCTGGAGTATTGTGTACAGTACTGGCCTCCTTATTTAAAGAAAGATGTAAATGTGTTGGAAGCAATTCAGACAAGGTTTACTCGACTAATATCAGGAATGGGAGAGTTGTCTTATGAGGAAAGGCTGGACAGGTTAGGCTTGTATCCACTGAAATTTAGAAGAGTCAGAGGCGACTTAATTGAAACCTTTCTGATCCTCAGGGATCTTGACAGGGTGGATGTGGAGCAGATTTTTTCTCTTGTGGGAGAATCTAGAACTGGGGGTGCCTGTTTAAAAATAAGGGGCCAGTCATTTAAGACAGAGATGAGGAGAATTATTTTCTGCAGGTTGAGAGTCTTTGGAACTGTCTTCCTCGAAAGGCAGTGGAAGCAGAGCCTTTGAATATTTTTTAAGAAATAGCTAGATAGATTCTTGATTAACAAGGGGTGAAAGGTTATAGGGAGTAGTCAGGAGTGTGAGGTTGAGGCTACATTCACATCAGCCATGATCTTACTGAATGGTAAAGCAGGCTTGAGTGGCCTACTCCTGCTAATTAAACAAATCTGGAATAAAAATCTGGTATCAGGAATGTTGACCACGTAACAACCAAATTGTTGTAAAGATCCACCTAGTCCACTAATGTCCTTTAGAGAAGGAACTTTGCTGTCCTTACCTGGTTGACCCACAGCTATGTGGTGGCTCTTACCTTCCCTCTGAAATGATCTAGCAAACCACTGAGTTGTATTAAACTGCAACAAAAAAGTGTACTGAGAACAAAACCAGATGTATCACCTAGCATCAACTCAGGCACCAGAAATTACAAAGGCATACCCAGCCAAGGTGACCCTGCAAAATCATCCTGACTGACATGTGGGGACTTGTGCCAAAATTGGGGGAGCTCTCCCACGTTGTCACCGATCATTCCTTTCAGCCAACGTTCCAGGCTCCTCCATCAACATCCCTGGGTATGCCCTTTCCCACCAGTAGGACAGACCCACCAAAGTGGGCAACACAGTGGTTAACAGTCAGGAAGGAGTGACCCTGGAAGTTCTCAACATTGACTCTGGACCCCATGAAGTCTTATTGCATCAAATCAAGAATGGGCAAGGGAACCTCTTGCTGATTACCCACTACTAAGTTAATGAAGCTGTACTCTTCCATGTTGAGTACCATTTGGAGGAAACGCTGAGGGTAGCAAGGGCACAGAATGTAACTGACCCATCAATCTTATACCAAGCATCAACAAAGAGATGGCAGGTGTTGTCAACTGTGCTGTCAATCAGCACCTACTCACCAATAACCTGCTCATCAATGCTCAGCTCCTGTCCTCATTACAGTCTTGGTCCAACCATGGACCAAAGAGCTGAATTCAAGAGGTGAAGTGATAGTGACTACTTTTGATATCATAGCAGCATTTGATGGAGTGTGGCATCAAGGAGACCTATTAAAATTGAAGAAAATGGGAATTGGTGGAAAACTCTCCACTGGCTGGAATCATACCTAGTAAAAATAAAGTTGGTTGTGGTTGTAGGAATCCAATCATGTCAGCTCTGGAAATTGCTGTTAGAGTTCCCCAGGGCAATGTTCAGTTCCATTTGCAACTTCTCAGATAATGAAGCACTCTGTGACCATATTTAACAAGATTGGGGCAATATTCAGGCTTGGGCTGGTAAGTGACAAGTAACATTCAGACCATGCAAGTGCCAGACAATAAACATTTCCAACAAAAGAAAATCTTGATTTTCAATGGTATTACCATTGCTAAATCCCTCATCATCAATATCTTGAGGGTCATCATTGACCAGAACCTTAACAGGATAAGCCACATAAATACTCTGGTGAGAAACTCACCATCTGACTCCCCAAAGCCTTTCCCCCAATTACATGGCCCATCAGGATTGTGATGGGAATATTCATCATTTGCTTGGATGAGCGTAGCCCCATCAACACTCCAGAAGCATGAAACTATCAGAATAAAGCAACCCACTTGATTGGAGTCTCATTCACCACCTCAAACGTTCACTCCTTTCACCACTGGCACACTCTGGCTGCATTGAGCACCATTTTCATGAGTACAGATTGGTTCAGTATGGTGGCAAGACTTGTATTCTACGACTGTGTATGTTTCTGAAAATGAAATAGTGAGCTATAGTTGTACTTGCCATCCCTCATAGATTTTATTCCTCAAAGCAAACATGACTTAAGTGTGATAGAAGCAAAAAGGAAAAACAGCCTAAATGCCTTCTGCTTACCTTGGATTTTCATTTGAGTGTGATTCTCTCAAAACAGCAGCAGATTTATCAAATATCCTTGGTATAAGCATTGAGAACTGCTGAAATTATTTGAAATTGAAGGTGGCTTTTGAATATAAATTTTACTTGAATCGTTTTGTGACTTGTGTGTTCATCACTAATGGCAACTTTTGGAACTGATTTAAATTGACTTTTTTAAACTAGTTGTTCCTAATTTAGTTTTTATTCACATTCTGGCTTTCTATGGTTAGCATCTGATAAGAGAGAATCTGTACCGTGAATTTCAGATTAACATAGGAACAGGAGTAGGCAAATTAGCCCCTTAAACCTGTTCTGCCATACAAAGATATTAGGGCTAATCTGTGACCTAATTCCAAACATCTATTTTTGCCCCATATTCCTTAATACCTTTGGTTAACAAAAGCCTATCAATCTTCGATTTAAAATGAACAATTGACCCCCCATCAATTGCAGTTTGTGGAAGACAGTTCCAAACTTCTACCACCTTTTGTGTGTGGAAGCATTTTCTAATTTCATTCCTGAAAGATTTGGCTCTAACTTTAAGACTCTACCCTCTCGTCTTAGGCACCCCAAACAGAGGGATTTCTTTCTTTCTACCCTTACTGTTCCCCTTAAACTTCTATAAAACCATCCTTTAACCTTCTAAATTACAGGAAATACAACCCTGGTTTGTGTAATCTCTCCTTGTAATTTAATCCTTGGAGTTCAATTATCATTCTGGCAAATCTACGCTGCACCCCCTCCAAGCCCACTATATTCTTCCTAAGGGGTGATGTCCAGAACTGGTCACAGTACTCCAGGTGTGCCCTAATTAGTACTTTGTATAAATGTACCCCGATGGTTGTTCCCCTTCCTTTCCCAATACTGGTGTCAGTGCCCCATGAAATAGAAACCTCTCTCTCTCACACCACTCCTTCAACCATGTGCTTACCCTGTTAATCTACTTACCTCTACATTAATTTGCGTGTGGGTAGTGTTATAATCTAGAGTAACCCTCGAGGTGCTGTTTTTTAATTTAGTTCCTAGTTCCTTGTACTCTCTGAACAATATCATTACCTTAGATGAATCTGATAATTTGATTGAGGCACCACTGTTCGAGCCACACCAGGGTTTGAAAACACTGACCTCTATAGCATTAGGATATATTTAACTTTGAAGTAAAACATTTTGGAAATATTACATAGAACTGCGACAGGTTTTGGAATGGTAAAATACAGCTTCTGTTCGGCATACTTGTTTTTTTATTGTGGAGAAACATTGCAAAGGCTAGCCCTTAATCAGTTACCAGTATTTATATTTAATATTTGGTTGCAGTTAGGCCTTCAGTTGACATCATTATTCTGGAAGTAGTGAAACACTCTTGTAGATGCATAGTTTAAGTCATGCTCATAGACCCAGCATATGTATTGTAAACTGGATAGCAAACAATTCCTTGCTTTTTTTGTTTTAAATACGTGGCATAGAGATAAGCCTCTGTGATAGATAAAAAAAAGAGGGAAGTAAATGAGCAGTGCTACTGATTTCTTACAACTGTGAAATAAAAACAGATGTGAAATAAAAAGATAAAATTCTAGAAATACTCACAGGTCTGGCAGCATCCGTGGAGAGAGAAACAACTAATTCTTCAGGTCAGTGACCCTTCGTCAGAACTGGGAGTGCTTAGCATCAATGGATCAGTCTTTGAGTTTTAAAGTAAGGCAGGGAAAGTGGAGGAGGACAGGAAGGAAGGACAAATGGGAAGGTCTGATAAGGTGGAAGGCAGGAAAGATTAAATGACAAAAGAGATGATAATGCAAGGCAAAAAGTGATCGTAATGGGACAAGTAAAGAAACAAAAGTTGTGTCTCGTGGAGGTGTAAACAGGGGGAAAAGCAGAATTAGCACCAAAAGCTGTAACCAAAAAAAAGGGTGAAGATTATGAAATTGTTGTACTCGATGTTGAGTCTGAAAGGCTGTAGAGTGCCATCTTGATTTAAAATGATCATTCTTTATTTAAATAGCCCCATGGCCCTGCTTTTCCCTATCTCTGTAATCATCTTCAGTCTCATAACCCTCGCAGGTATCTCTGCTCCTCTAATTCTGACCTCTTGAGCACCCCGATTTTAATGGCTCCACTACTGATGGTCACACCTTCAGTTGTCTAGGCCCTAAGCTCTGGAATACCCTACATCTCTGCACCTCTTCCACACTTTTTCCTCCTTTTAAAATACTCCTTAAAACCTACCTCTCAGACCAAGCTTTTTGTCATCTGCTCTAATATCTCTGCGGCTCGTTGTCACATTATGTTTTACAATACTCCTGTGAAGTGCCTCGAGATGTTTTCTATTAAAGGCGCTGTATGAAAATATAAGCTGTTGTTGAATCAAAAGACTGTTACTTCTCTAAACACACCCAGTTCTGTCGAAGGGTCACCGACATCACCGAAACATAAATCCTGTTTCTCGCTCCACAGATACTACCAGATCTGATGAATTTTTCCTGTATTTTCTGTTTTCATTTCAGATTTCCAGCATCAGTACTTTGCTCTTGCAATAGATGTAAAGTTGGGTTGGTTTAGGTAATACAATGTCTTGTGTTTTAACTACCCTTGTGTCTTAAGAAATGCTGATTCTTTCAGGAAGCAGTCCACGTTTTGATCAAGCACTCTGCAGATGTTAATGCCCGTGACAAAAATTGGCAGACACCATTGCATGTAGCTGCTGCAAACAAGGCAATGAAGTGTGCAGAAGCAATCATTCCATTGCTTAGCAGCGTCAATGTTTCTGATAGAGGAGGCAGGACAGCCTTACATCATGCTGCACTCAATGGACATATAGAGGTATGTCAAACTTTCCTGCTATTGCATAGTTTGAAAGTGAGAAAGTGGAAATGGAGATTTGCACTTGCAAGTAGATGCTTATGCTATAGTCAACAGTTAAGGTTTTCAAGCCTGCATTTTCAATCCTTTAAAGATTTATGTAATTAACTAAGAACGTAGGCTGAACTGATTGATGCTGTTGTAGGGTAAAGTAAAAATCTAGTGAATTGGAAGAGCTGCAACTATAACAGAATGAAAGAAAGGGAATATGAAGAAACTTGCAAAGGATAAGCTCAGAGCATAAGTCTTTATAAATATGAGGAAGAGAGTAGGAAAGGCAGTTGCAGGGAAGACTATAATGGATAATATGAAATTGCAGACTTGTTACTGCTAAGTCTGTAATTATTCACAGTGGAGTCTGTATTTCACAGAGGATCTGTATTCACAGTGGATCTGTAATTATTCACCATTTTTCACAGTGGAGGTAGGGAACAAAAAATATCAATGATACAAGCAAATCTAAAAATAAATTAAAAGGAGCATCTTTAGTGGATTTAATGTAAGTAGAAAGATGGTAACAGAGAAAATAATGAGACTTAAGATAGACAAATCTCCAGAACCTAATGGTCCCCTCTTTGCATTTCCTAACAGGCCAGGGAACTGCAGCCAAATTACTCAACAAGGGGGCATGTAAATTAGATTTAGTAATGAGCAATGAGTCTGGTTTTGTTCACAGCCTAATGGTGCGTGAATGCTTTTCTATTAACGATATAATATGATTGAGTTCAGTGTCGTGTTTGAAAGGAAGCAATGCAAAACAGATACTAATATTCTAGATTTTGGTAAGGCTATCTTCAGTGGGATGAGACAAAGACCCTCCAAAGTAAACAGGGCAAGTCCGTTAATGGATAAAATAAAGAGGATCAATGGGGCTTGTTCAAAAATTTAATGTGATGCAGAACCAGTGTATACCCCTAAGGGGCAAGAGCTCTTTTGTTAAAAAGAGAGCAATGGACAACTGAAGAGGTAAAAGACAATCTGAAACTAAAAGAAAGAGCATATAGAAATGCAAAAAGTAGCACAGAATCTGGTGAATGGGCAAGATAGAAAGAACAGCAAAGGGTGACAAAACATTAAGAGCTCAAAAAAAGGAGCATGAAAAGTTTGCAAGGGATGTCAGAGTCAGTAGCAAAATTCTTACAATTCTATCAGGAAAAAGAGGGTGGTCAGGAGCAAGGCACGCCCCTTGAAAATGATGCCTCGTTAAAGCATGGATGATCATGTGAAGAGGTGCATTAGCTTGGAAAAGAATCACTGAAATGTGAAGTATATGTGTATTAAAACATTTATTATGTGATGGTAAGCTTGGTGCTGCAGAATTAATTTGTGTGTGTCCCCTTGTTGCACATTTGGACCTCTGGAAGTCAGTATCCCGATGTGTTTGTCAATACTATAAACAGAAGTAAGGAGAGGTAAGAAACCTGAAACTGGCAAAACAAAACCAAGGAATGTTTGAGGGTGCTAGTTGCATGCAATTGATTTTTAAAAGGGTCTGCAGATGTGATACTTATTCCCAATAATTACCTTGTGCCAAGTAGTTAGAATTTTCATTTTGGGTTATGGAGTATGGGAGATTTATTTCTAATAGACAAAAACATCTTATTTATAGATTCCAAGTTGGAGACGGTGGTATTGTGATAATGTCACTGGATGAGTAATCCAGAGGCCCAAGCTATTGCTTTGGGGGCAGGGGTTCAAATCCCACCACAGAAACTGGTAAAATTTAAACTCAATTAATAAAATCTGGAATTGAAAGCTAGTTTAGTAATTGTGAGCATGAATCTATCATCGATTGTCATAAAAACCCATCCATTTCAATAATGTCCTTTAGGGAAGGCAATCTGCTGACCTTACCCAGCATGGCTGAGATGTTACTCCAGATCCATAGTAATGCGGTTGACTCTTAACTACCCTTTGAAATGTCTAGCAAGCCAATTCAGTTCAAGGGCAATTAATGAGGTATTTGTGCTATTCTCTCTGTCTAAAGTAGGAAACTCTTTACCTTCTGCATTTGTGTTTTTTTTTAATGTTATTAGATGACTGCATCACCTAATAAAAGGGTTAGTGAGAATGAAAAAGGAGTCCCTGAAAATCAAAAAGTAGCCCTTGAGAAAATCTCAAGAAGAACCCTTGGGGTCAGGGGGTGGGGTGGGGGAGGAAAATATATTTTGACCCTTGCTGGAGAATATCTCTGCTATTTATATGGATTTTCATAAGACTTTTTGATAAAGTTCCTCATGCAGGACCTTTTGCTAAAGTTGACTCCCATGGAACTGAAGACAAATTGTTGAGCTGGTTCGGAAATTTGCTCAACTGCAGTTGACAGAGAGTAGGGACAATGGGTAGGTTGAGACTAGTGGTGTCCTGCAAAGATCTGTGTTGGGGCCTCAACTATTCACTGTATTTATTAACATCTGAGATGATGGGGTAGAAAACCACATTTCCAGATCTGCTGATGTTACAAAATTAGGTGGCATTATAAGCAGTGTAAATGAAAGTGCAAAATTATAAGCGATATTGGTAATTAAAGTGAATGGGGAAAAACTTTGACAAATGGATTTCAATGTAGGCAAATGTGAGACCATCCACTTAGGACCTAAAATGGTTAGAACAGGGTACAATGTAAGTGGCAAAATAACATAAGAAATAGGAGCAGGAGCAGGTCATTCAGCCCTTCTGGCCCGCTTTGCCACTAAATGAGATCATCATGAGAAGATGAGAGCTTCTACTTGAATAGAGTTTTCCAGCACTATCCCTGTATCCCTTGATATTTTTGATATGTAGAAATATATTGATTTCAGTTGTGAACATACTCAACGACTGAACATAGCCCTCTGGGGCAGAGAGTTTCAAATATTCACCATCCTCTGAGTGAAGAAATTCCTCTTCATTTCAGTCCTAAATGGCCTGCCTCTTATTCTGAGACTCTGTCCACTGGTTCTAGACTTCCCAGCCCAGGAAAACATGCTTCCTGCATCTACCTTGTCAAGCCCTGTAAGAATTTTGTATGTTTGAATGAGATCAGCTCTGAAAGCTAGGAACGGTGGCAGTCCAAAGATACTTGAGGGTCCAGGTACGCAAATCATTAAACCATCATGGACAGGTACAGAAAATAATCAAAGGCCAATGGAATACGAGTTTTTATATCACATTGTATTCCCTCAAATTTAGAAGGTTGAGGGTTGATTTGATTTAAGGATTAGATTTGATTTGATTTGAGGAAAAGATAGGGTAGATCAGGAGAAACTATTTCTTCTGGTCAGTGTGTCAAGCACCAGGGGACATAGGGTGGGATTTTCCAGCCCTGCCCACTGCTGGGATCATCTGACCCCGCCAAAAGTTAGTGGACTTTGGGCTGGGCCGCCGCATCTCCTGCGTTGAGTCCTTCCATGACAGCACCAGAAAATTCTGGTCATGTCTAACAATTGCAGCCAGACCGTTCAGGAGTTAACTTGGGAAATACTTCTGCACATGTAGGGTGGTAGAGGTTTAGACTTTTCTTCCATAAATGGCAATTGATGCTAGATCAATTGTTAATTTTAAATCTGAGATTGGTAGGTTTTTGTTAACCAAAGGTATTAAAAGGACTGGGGCAGAGGTGGGTTTGTGGTGTCAGTTTGCAGGTCAGCCATGCTCTTATTGAATGATGGCTCAGGTTCCAGGGACTAAATGGCCTATTCCTGTTTCCATGTCATAATTTTCCAATGTTCTCTAGATTCAAGAATGTGCCTTTATGTTGTAAAATTACAAATGTCACTCTCTCATTTAAGGGAGGGAGAAACCAGATTACTGCAGACCTGTCAGTTTAACATTAATTGTGGGGAAGTTATAGAATCGATCTTTAAAGATAAAGTGGCCAAACACTTGGATAAGCATCAGTTGATGGAAGAAAGTCAGCGTGAATTTGTAAAGAGTAGGTCATTTCTGAGTAATTGCTGGATTTTTTTCAGGAGGTCACCAGCATATTGGATAGGAGGGTCTGTGTATTTGCATCCAAAAGACATTTTATAAGATTCAGCACAAGGGATTATTAGCTGAAACGAGAGTTTCATGGGCTAGTAATTGGTTGGAAGGTAGGAAACCAAGGATAAATGAAAGAGACATGGATAGAGTAAATAGGGGAAACTATGGCTGATGGACTTCAATGAGTGAAACTGACGTCACCTACTTTGAGTTTGAAAAGGAGAAATCAGAAATTTTTTAATGGCTATAAATTAGGAGCTTTGAAAAAGCCTGAAAAACGCTGATCATTCAAGGCTACCTCAATTATACCTGTGATAGATGAAAGCAAGTTGTTCCACAGGCTTTTTAACTTAAGCCATAGGTAAGTCAAAGATTTAAAAGCTTTGTTTTTCAAAAAGTATTTGGATTCTGAAGAGTCTAACCAAGCCATCATTTTCCGAAAAGTTAATATCATTCTCTCAAATCCAACCTCCATCCCAGTTCACAGAGACACCATTTACCATCTGCCTGCCAAACCCTTTTAAAAAGACGCCCTCTTTCATTTGGTCAATTTACACTTGCACTCTTCATCGTTGTTCATCCTGCCCCCTGCAATTTAACCTAGCATCCTACTCTTCCTCCAAGTAAACAGCTTTTCTCCTTCCATTCTGGCATTCCCAACACCCAAGTTCTTTACGGCACATTTTTTCTTCACTCCATTTAAATTATTTTTGCCATGTTCCCTCCCTATCCAACTTGTTTACTCTTTCCTGCACCTCCCCGAGGACTTCTCTGCTTCTGCCTCTTTTCTCTTGCCTTCATTTCTCTCACCTTCAATTATTTTCCTTTCCTCTCCTCCCAGTACTGATTCAACCTGCATATAGCTACTACTAGAGAGATTCCCAGCAAGGACTCCTCCCTCATGAGAATCCTTGTCTTAGCAAGCAGGATTTGGGAAGAAACAGCATTGACAAATCTGGGCTTGATTTCTGATGATTCTTGTTGGCAAGCACTAATTCACTGAAGTTGTCTCCAAAGTGTCCCCTCCAAAATGCAACTGAGAACAGAGTCCATGAAAAATGTTTAGCTATCCTAATCCAGAAGCTTACTGAAGCCACCAGTTGCATCTCTTACAGCACCTTAGTTGATAAGCAGTTCAGTTGAGACTGGCCTGTGGCACAAGGAATGTTTGCATTTATTTAGAAATGTTGACAACCTTAAGAAATCCCAAAGCACTTTACTATCAAGTAAGTACTTTAAGTGAAGTGTTGTCATTGTCATAATTTTTTGTAAAATGATAAAACAAATTCTCATTATTGGTTTATTTTACAATTAGAGCTGGATCCAATGTCTTCATTTCATTATCAACCATAAATGTTTCTTTTTTATATTTAGGAGTGACTATACCTTGATTTTTTTTTCAAGTGGGTATTTGTGATTACAGATGTAACACCTGAATATCGCAGTGGCTTTCCCAGTGGTTAGCATGGTACCAATTGACAATAAGCCATGTAAATACCAAAATAATGCAAACCTACTTTGGGTCTAAAGTTCTGCTGGTGCTAAAACATTAAAAATGTATATATATATTACTTATAAAATTCTGCTTGCATGTACTTTCTTCCTTTGATATTTTGACTTTTTTATGTCAGTGCAGTGTGTATCTCATAAAATGGGAATTTTGTAAATTTTGTCTTTTTGTATCAACAAGGCTGGCTTGCACATAATAGATGATGCAGCGACATATGCAGCTTTTTCATTTACTGCATTTCCTGGATGTTTTCACACTGCCAGAGAATTCTCCTCAGCATCATTCACCTTACACATTGGAAATTTGTATCCAACATACCAACCGTGACTTTAGAAAACTTGTATTTTCATTAAATTAAGTTTGTGTTTGTACTGAAATTCAAATCCACATGATTGTGATGATTTTGAATTTTTAAACTTTTACTGGAGCATTTTTTGTTTTCTTCTCCCTTCTTTTCTCTTTCAAGATGGTAAATCTCCTATTAGCAAAAGGGGCCAATATTAATGCTTTTGATAAGAAGGACAGAAGGGCCTTGCACTGGGCAGCTTACATGGGTAAGTCATATTATGTTCAAAATATCTCTTTTGAATGATTAGATTAATTACACAATATTTAATCTAAATATAGATAATAATGTATCAAGTATCATTTATGGGTGAAAGATTAAATTATCTTTTGATCAGACTTGGCACCAAGTATCATTTATGGGTGAAAGATTAAATTATCTTTTGATCAGATTTGGCACCACCCCATCCATTTTGTCCTTTTTACTTGGACATGGATTCTTCCATGAATTCTGTTTCTTTTTTGATTATCACCTGGATTGAAATGCAGGAAGACATGGCAGATTTCCTGAATTTTGTTCCATTTTCAGGGGAGGCATACCACATTTAAAAGATAAACTTGAATAACCTCCATGTTTATAGAAGTATTCTGATTCATTTCATGCCATGAGAAGAAATTCAGGTTGTAACATTAAATTACATTGTGAAGTATTGCTTTGCGCAGTGCATTATGGGCAACCTAAAAGATGGGGCCAGAGCTTCTGAGGTTAGGCAATCACAGTCAGATTGCCACTCCACTCTTTTTCACTTACCCAGGTTGGGAGTTGCGCATTTCTTGCCTGCTTTTCCAATCTGGGCCTGGTGAGAAATGTGCAGCATACCTGTTTTCTGAGGTCTAAGATGCAGGGCAGCGGTGTCAGGGGAAGTGCAGTCTCGGCCCCTTTTTACAGCACCAGCTGTCTAAACCAGGTAAGATTAGAGGTCCCTGTGTTTAAATGCACTTTGAGAAGCCAGGGATAGGTAAGTCTATAAAGTAAGTGGGTGGGGCTTGGATGGATCAGTAGTGGGGGGAATGGAGTATGATGGGTCTGTGGGGTTGGTAGGATGAATCCGTGGGGGGTCATGAGGTCAGTCAGTGGGTGGTGGAATACTTGGGGAGGTGGCGGAGGTAGTCGGGGATCCAATGTGGGTTGAGGGGTTGCCAGTAGTATAGTTAACCAGGCGTTAGAAGTGGTTTTAATCCTCCGAACCTTTCCTGGGTAACTATTCTGCTGACAGTCTGAACCATCCGAAGTTTCCAGTTTAAGTTAGAGTGTTGAATGGTTCCAGAAATTTTAACTTCCTGGTCGATTCCCGTGCAATCCTTGGGTCAGGATTTCTTGGGTGGGGAGTGTCTGCCACCGGATCTTCTGGAGTATCTCTGTGGTACCACCCCACCCCCCTGCCATTCACCCCAGGGACTAAAGTTCTGGGCCATGATTTCATGCATTCTACTATTTTCTAATCAATCTGATTCAGAATTTTGACCAGTAATGTGGGGTGAGTTCTGATCCCCTGACTTTGAATGCTCCTCTACCAGCTTCAAGCCTGCAAGACACAAGCCAGGAATGTGATGGAACACTCTCCATTTGCCTGGATGCATGCCGCTAGAACAACACTCAAGAAGCTTGATGCCAGTTGGGATTCAGCAGTCCACTTAATCAAACCTAACTAGCCTAAACATCCACCTTCTTTAGAACTGGCTGCACTGTGCATTCATCTCCTTTGGTACCATGGCTGCAGTGTGCATCATCCAAAGGATGCACTGCAACAGCTTGTCCCAGCTGTTTTGGCAGGACCTCCCAAACCCACAGCCTTCACCAGCTAGAAGGACAAGGGCAACGGGTGCATAGGAACGCCATCGCCTCCAATTCACACGACATCTTGATATGGATATGTATTGTTATTCATCACTGGATCAAAATTCTGGAATTCTCTACCTAATAAAATTATGAATTCATCTCCATCTACGGACTGTAGATCCATCGCTATTTTCTCATGGCAACTAGAGATGGGCAATAAGTGCCAGTCTTGCCAGTGATGCTTACAGCCTGAAAATGAACAAAATAAAACAAAAATTTGAATTTGCTGTGCAGAGAGCCTTCATCTATCTATCTGTCCTATGGATCTTTATATAATTCTATTTATATTCTACTTAACTTGAGAAATTTAAATTAAAATAAATGCCTAGATTTAGAAAGTCATTGAAACTTAGATTATTGAGGGTTTGATGTATTGTCAGTCCACCATGTAAAAGCTCATGAAAAGATGATGTATTTCAATCTATGTATAATGTGAATTTTTTTTTACTGTAGGTCATGTTGAAGTAGTTTCTTTGTTGTTGAATCATGGAGCCGAAGTTATTTGCAAGGATAAGAAAGGTTATACACCACTACATGCAGCTGCATCTAATGGACAGATTAATGTGGTTAAACTACTGATTAATCTTGCTGTAGAGGTAAGTATTGTTTTCTTGCAAAATGTATGAAGCTAGCATGTTTATTTTCTCTGGAAGAAGTATAATGAAAAGTTACACAATTAAATAGGTGAGGAGCTAGCTGGTGAACAAAAGCAGAACAGAAGATACATTTCTAGCACTGGTATGTGTCTTGCCCCCAAAAAGCATTAGCTAGGCTCAGTAGTAATATATAGTCAGAAGGTTGTTGGTTCAAACCTCACTGAAAATTTGAGCATATGACCTAGCTTAAAACTGCAGCACTGAAGGAGTGCTGCATTATTGGCAGTGTTGTCCTTTGCATGAGATGGTAAACTGAGGGCCCAGTCTGCCTGTTCAGATGGATGTAAACAAAAATATTTAATACTGTTGGAAGAAGAACAAGGGGGTTTGCCTGGTGTCCTGGTTAATATTTATCTTTCAGCCAGCACTGCCAAAAATAATGAATTGGTATATTATTTTCTTGTTGTACAAAAATTGGTTGCCAAAAACAGTGATTACACTTCAAAAGTAAATAATTGGCTCTGAAGTGCTTTAGTATGTCCTGAGGATGTGAAAGGGCTATTTCATGTAAAATTGTTCCTTTCCTACACAAAGACGAAAGATAAATTTTAAAAATATGTTTTTTAAAACTACTGATGGCTTTATTAAAGCACCATTAAGAAGAAGTTGTGCAGTTTTTTCAGGGAGGGGAGTAGAAACAATTGAACTGCCATTCCAAATGGGGTTTATCATACAAATAACAGATGGTACCTTTTTGGAAAAATTATCAGTGATGGATATAGAAGATGCAGTCGCATAGGGCAGAATCGTCCCAGATTTGCATTAAATGCAGTAGCGAGCAGGTAAAACGATGGGGAGGATCTTCCGGTTGGCAAGCAGGGGTGGGGCCTGCTCGCCATTGCATAAAATGACGTGGGATGACGTCGGGTGAAACTCCCGACATCACCCCGCATCATTTCCATTTTCAGATTGGCGGGGACGCAGCTGAATCAGCTGTGTGTCTGCCGACCTGTAAACGGCCTATTGAGAACATTTAAAAAGTACTTAACATCATTAATTGACCTGCCTGCCCAACCTTAGGGTTGGCGGGCAGGCAGGGAGCCCTGGCGGGCTTAAGGAAAAGCACGAAACCTCATCCATGGACAGGATGAGGTTTCATGAGGGTTTTTAAATATTTAATAAAGGTGATGGACATGTCCCAACACACGTGACAGTGTCACATGAGGGGACATGTCAGGGAAATTTTGATATTGTTTCTTTAACATTTTTAAATTTGGAGCTGATCTCCCTGAGGAAGCACTCAGCCTCAGGCAGATCAGTTTTCACTTTTGTGCCCATGTGCGAAAGAGCACACTCCTGGTTGAGGGAATCCCACCCCCACCCACGCAGGAAGTGCGTAGTGCTTCCTGGCCAACATCACACTGGGCGTGGCCTTAATTGGCCTGACTATGTAAAATGACGATGCGCCCCCAATTGGGGGCGCCGATTGGAGGCGCGCCCGCTCTTGCACTCTCCCCCCGCCCCGACGGGGAAAATTTTTCCCAATGTTTTACCCGTTGGCCGCAATGGCGGCTTTTCACACCATATCGCCCCAAACCTATCGCATTAATTATGCATTCCCAGGAAACATGCTGTTTCGATTACAGGTGGGCTCTCATTCATCTGTCATGCCATCACCTCGTCGCTTCATCCCTCCAGGCACCATATTTAAAGGCCAGTTGCACACGCACCTCTCAGTGCTTCCAGCCCACATCTGTTGCATGGAAGATATGGTCCTGAAAGGCAAGAAGACTGCAGCCCCCAGGTTTAGTGGTGTGTCCCATGAGCAGCTTTTGAATACCATGGAGGCCAGCCTTGTTGCTCTCTACTTCTGCTCTGGCCGAAGGATGGGCAGCGGCATCACCAATCCAGCTTGGGAGGCAGTGGTCAGCACCAATGACCTACAAAAGAGGACAGCCACCCAGTGGCGCTACAGGATGAATGGCCTCATCCGTTCCGCCAAGGTAATTCACTCTTCTCATCACTCGCACACTCTCAAACCCATCACAAATCCACAGGGATGCCTAACAGGGCAACACCACTAACACTCACACCCTCACATCTCCATCAGGCTCATATCCTCTCGAGCTTGCATCTTCATACATGGCTCCGCTGGCCACACATTGTTCAGTGCCATGCATCCTGCTCACACTGTCTCCATCTGTTTCCATGTAGGAGAAGCCTGCTCACATCAGCAGGGAGAAGTCCCAGACCTGGGGTGGAGTGGCCCACATTAGGCCTCTCACTCACTTTAAGGAGCGTGCCATCGCGCTGACTGGTGAGGACATGGACCCTGCCAACAATGACGGTGAGGTCAGTGGTGAACACCCTCCTGAGGAACCTGCAACACATCATTCCTCTCTCATTGCAACTGTGAGTGCTCTCTCTCCTACTTTTGACTCTGCTGCCATGCACTAAATATCCCTACTTTGATTCACAGGGAGCTCTGCCAAGCGACTGACACCCTCAGCCAGCCAGTCCCTCAGCTCCATCCATGTCCCTGCCTCCAACCAAGAGGACGCCTCCTCCATTGAAAAGCTGGAAATAAGCAGCCTGAAAGACCCGGCACAGTGCTTACCCACACCCTGCACCAGCACAGAGACACACGCCTCAGTGGGACCTAGATCTAGAGCAGGCTCAGGTTTACAATCTGTGGTCACTGCATGGACACGTGTCCACAGCAGGAGGAGGCAGATTCAGCCCAGCTCCCTGGCACTCAAGGACTGCTGGGAATCATGCATCAGTGAGGTCCAAGTCAGATGATGAACCTCTGGATTAGGCCTTCCAACTCATTCTGGAGAGTCAGCAGAAAGCGGGGGAATATCACGCAGGGTTGTTGGAAGTCCCCAACAGAGTGGCTTGCGAATCAAGGAGTGCATCCGCTTGTTGACTGTTAAGTGGTGTCCACATATGCACGTTTGGAAGTGTCATGGGGAGGATGGGGAATGCCATGGAGACCCTGGTCCAGCTGAACGCAGAGATACACACAGACCTGCACTCCATGGTGGGAACCACGGTTGTGTTCCTGCAGTGGGAATGCGAGAGGGAAAGGGGGCACCTCAACATTCCTCCAGGTGCTTTTTCCACTCAGTGAGTCGGGTTGGTGCTCTCAGGCACCCAAAGGGAGGAGAACCAGCTGTTGGATACCCCTGAGTCATCCACTCAGGAATTTTAGAGGCTGTCCACTCCCTCAGAGTTCTCTTTGCCTGTGAGACCCTCAACATCGTCCTCGGTCACTGCAGATGGAGCAGCCGGCCCCCAAGTGAGTCTGGAGGGGGAATTGTGTGTGGGGCAGGGCCTTTTAGAGCCTCCTGCAAGCATCCCCCATCCACATGGATTCTTTCCGTATCACATGCATCTCAATGTCCTGAGCATTTTCAATGCTGCCTGCTTGGGTTTACTTTCAGTTGTCCAGCTGAGCTGACCTGTATCTCTGCCCATCCACTGATCACGCTCCATTGCAACACCTGATCTCGTCCACCATAACTCCCGTTTCACTTTCAATTTAGTCAGCATGGTACTAATTCGGTTTTACTTTCACTCCCCATTCTATACTCTCCCTCAGTCAGCCATTTCCTTTCCCCATCACTGTTGACCCCACCCGGCATCACCTTTCACCTCTCTTCCATGACCTACCAGCCTCAACCCGTTTCTTTTACAGATGTCCTGGTAAACGTGCACGCTCCCTTTCTTACGAAAATCCCACCTCCATCTACATTCATCTCCCCGACCTCCTCCTTCCCACCCCCAGGGTCTGTGCCTGCCTCAGAGTCCCCACCAACCACCCTCACCATCCTTTCTACTGCTACAGACGAACCCTCACCCTCCCACCCTACTGCCTCACTCTGCCCTCAGTCATTCTCACCATTCCCTCATACCATGGCCTCCTTCAGTTCGTTCCCCAGGAGGCAGTGATGGACCCATCAGACCCCTCCATTGCACGTTCACTTCCTTCTGGAACCCCTTCCTCCCTCTGGACCCCTCCAACTCCCCAAAGAACCCTTCTGCCCCCTTAGTCCTCCCACCCCCAAACTCACCCCTGCTTAGTCCCTCTTCCTTTCTGACTCCCTCAGACAGCAAAACTTCTTCTTCCACCCTTAGTCCTTCCCTCCCTCCAACTCCTTCCTCCAGCCTCAATTTTTCCTTCAGCCTTACACCCTCCCCTTCCTGACTCCCTCAGTCACCATTACTTCTTCCTCCAGCTTTACTCCCTCTCCTCTCCGCATTCCTTCCTCCCACTGGACTCCCTCCCCTTTCTGCACTCCTCCGAACTCCTTACCTTAAACCTTCCACACCCCCTCTTACATCCACCTCCCCATTTGCCATCGTCTCCCCTGTTACACTTCTTATGATGTGTTCTGCACCGGTGTGTTTTCCTGCCGACGTGGGTGGATGATCCAGAGAGAGTGGATGAGTCCAGCGGGCTGGCCTTATGGTGATATGCTGACGTATTACAATGAGGTTCCTGATGTCTGATGGTGGGGAATGTGGCCCGCCATCAGCAGACTGAGCGGATGATTGCAAACTGGTTTCACGACATCGTGAAAACAATTTTACACCTTCTCACCATCTTGTCCACTCATTCCAGCGGGCATGGAAAATTCTGCCCTAGTCTTTATTAATCTGACACCCATTGCTAATGCTGACACATGCACTCATATGAACCTACACCACATGTTCATTCACTTAGTTCAGTAGGCATTCAGTAGGAGATATTTCATTCATTTGTATTAAGAATTGATGATGATGTTGGCCAAAATAAATTAATTTGAGCGTGTGAGCTTTCTGCAAGATTAAGAGCTTAGCTGCTAATGGGAATTGTGTTAAGGGACTATCTATTTGTCAAAATATCTCTCGGTGGCTTCATGTTCCAGTCTGTGAAACTGGCTGTATTAAATCTTTGGGTTATTTTGGTTCAGCTTTGTGAATCTCCATGAGATTTTGTACTAATTTAGCTGTCTGACATGTCTACTCTTGAGGTGCAGTAATTGGCTGGTTTTAAGCCGTTAGTTTCCAACTGGGGGAGATGATATTGAGGCACCCGTCTTTTTTATTAATGTCTGTACATTTGACTGAAGATAGTTACTTAACTCATGTTCATAAAAAGAAGAAAATAAACTCTCATATGTTTTAAATCCTTTTAAGGAACCTGAACTTATTTTTTTAAACAAGTTTAGTGTTTTAAGTTGCACAAATGAAATTAGAAGTAAAGAATCAATTTATCTCTGAACGAAAGGAGTATTGAGGTAAAATTTAAATTTTAGACGCAAATGTATAATTTGCCATTTTTGCTCCTTTAATATGTCCTCATTTAAAAAAATTCCCAAGACCCGGTCAGATCAGTGCCACATGGTGGCTTGTTAATGTAGGGCAGGATTAGTGTTGAGTGACTTCTTTCTTTGTCATTCATTCACACAACCTTACCCTGATATTAATTTCAACTGACTAATGTTGTACATTGCACACTTGAGTTACTTTCCCATATGGGGCAATCTCTGTAAATTTAATGTTGTTAGATTTAAAAATGTCACAGCAAACTTCTGCTGCAGGTGATTATGATGGTCCTAATAGGTTTATTGCAAATACTAATGCTAAGTTCCTCTTCTGTTTTCTACACTTGTACAAAATTTATTTTCTATGGTAGATTGATGAGCCAAATGTATATGGAAATACAGCACTCCACATTGCGTGCTACAATGGACAAGATGCTGTAGTCAACGAACTTATTGACTATGGTGCTAATGTGAATCAACCCAACAACAAGGGATTTACTCCTTTGCACTTTGCTGCTGCTTCAACCCATGGTGCTTTGTGTCTTGAACTATTAGTAAATAATGGAGCAGATGTCAACTTCCAGGTAAATGTAAATCTGCATATTGTCTTTCAAAGGAAAGATTTTTTTAAAATATTGAATTATGTATGGAGAGCAAGTTGAATTGAGCTATAAGTCTTGAGTCTAGACCTTGTATCTTTTTGAAATATGAAGGCTAGTGATAATTGTGGAGCCCCCAAATGTCTCATCCAGACTGAAGACTGATTATTGCACAGCACCACATGGATGCTAATGGGACATTGTGCTCTCCTATAATCCTAAAAAACATGCCTGAAGAACTTTGAGTGTATTTGAAGTTTGTTTTTTTCCTCAAAAGAACCAAGAATCTAGGCCTCCCTTGATGCCTCAGATGGTAAAGTCTGTATGTAGCTGAGTTAGACAGACTTGTTTTTATTTTTTACCCACTTATTTTATTTCTATTTTTATTTAAATTCATTTTTATTCATTGTTTATCTTATTTTCAATCTTTTTTCCACTACTGTCCCCTCCCCCCATCTGTCACTTGTTCTTGTTGTTTTTTCTAGAGTGCTTACCCTTGTCCTGCCATTATCACATTCTGCTCTCTAACCTTAATGCCACCACTAGCACCTCCTTTAGCCAGTCTTACTATCATTAACACCCATCTGTCCTTTTGTCCATGACATCTCTGGCAATCTCTCCTTTGCCTCCACCTATCACTGGCCTTCTATCCAGCTTCATCTGCTCCAACCCCCTTAAACAGTATAAATTTCATTACATTTTACTTCTCTTTATCTCTGAAGAAGAGTCATAAGGACTTGAAACATTAACTCTTTTTTTCCTCCACAGATGCTGTTAGACCTGCTGGGTTTTTCCAGCATTTTCTGTTTTTGTTTTATACAGACTGGGTTTGCCATTCTGTGTTGAGTCAGTTCCATTGACGTCTGCAGCTACAGCATTTTTGCTTAGTTTTCCTTTGGAATATTTCCTATATAAATTGAAATCTGATTAGTTTTGAAACCTTTATCTCGTAGGTGATATTAAGATAGTATATTGTACAAAAAAGGAAATCTAATGGTTTTAAATAAGTATTTTTAAGCACTTCAATAATTCCTATCAAAATTTCTATCCCATTAAAAGTAAAGAACATTCCCCTATCCACAAGAAAAGTTATAGATTATTAACTGTCAGACTTTATACATACAAATTTGAAAGACAGCATATTCACTTTCACTAAAATTTCCCATTTCAACGTGCAGTGATATAGGGTTCAGCACAAGGTTGGAAAAGTATTAAGAGTCTTTGATAAGCCATGTTTTCTTTTGTGCAAAGAAGAATCTAGTGTGTGCAACATCTGGTGAGTTGGTGAACTGAGCAGCTTCCTGAAGAGAAGCAAACATCAGGCCTATGCAGGGTCACTCAAGGAACTGTGCTTGGTTGACACTCTGTTCCTCATGTTAAACAACCCATTTTCTATATTCAGACTTCTATTAAATGATGTTTTCTAACTAAGACACAAGCATTTTGTATGTGTTTAGAGTATTGATCTATGTTACCTATGATCGGATTCAATAGAATGATTATTGGAAAATTTTTGTTATCTTTCAGAGTAAAGATGGCAAGAATCCATTGCACATGACTGCTGTCCATGGTAGATTCACAAGGTCACAAACGCTCATTCAAAATGGTAAATTTCAATATTTTTTGCATTAGAACTTGTTTTAGAAGTTTCATAAATCATTGCACGTATGACTTTTTTGTAAGAGCCAGCATGGCTAAAGTCCAAATTTGAATATTAAAACTAAGGACTGTGCTCATGCTTTCGACTGTTGGAGTTGGAAAAAGAAACTTGATCTTAACTTACTAAACACATAGCAGTTGGAACTAGGAAAATTGTTCTGTTGCTCACAGTTTATATCCTTAAAGTTTTGCTGTTATTGCCTCTCCATCCTAACAGTTCTATATCAAAGCTTTTCCTAATGATTTAGGTTTTTAGTGGGGAGAGTGAATAAATATTTAGAATCTTTTTGATTAAATATTTTTACTTTTGAATTTTAATTATTATGAAATCAAAAGCATGTGTAATGAAGTCCAAAAGATTCTTGAAGAATATCCAAAGAGATGCTCACAAAAAGAGAATAAAGTGCAAGTTATGCTATTGAGTATTTAAAAAAAAAATCTTTCCTGTGCCTAGTGGCGCATGACACAGACAAAGCATGCGTTTATGTCTCTTTTCCGAGCTAGTTTTTCCTTGAATACAAGGCTAGCCTATCGCCAGAGGCTATAGCTTGAGGGGCACCACTCTGCATCATGCATTTCTTACCAGGAGACTCTCATGTTCTTACTGCCTGCCATAGATGTGTCAATTGATAATCATTGGCCACATTATAAAAACACTCTCTGTGGCCATCAAGTCCTGAAGTGGGACTTGAACCCGTAGCTTCTGGCTCAGAGGCCGCGACATTACCATTGTGCCACAAGTCTTCCCCCAATATTCCCAAAAATAAGGTACGTGGTTAAAATTGTTCATATGTGCAGGATACGTACAATAAGATCTTTTGGAAATGAAAATCCACATGGGAAAATTACATTTCTGTTGCATTTGTGTCTTTGACATGGCATTCCGACAGTAAGGTTAATGACTAAAATTTTTTTGATTTGTCTTTGGAATATTATTTATAGGTTAGGATAGAAGGGGAAAAAAGGCAAAGTGACTGCCATTCCTTGCAAGTATCATACAGGTGTTGCCCCATTTAAATCATGTTCTAATGGCATGTTTTTTTAGCACGGTTGGTAAATTGATTCTCCAATAGTGCTGCTGTCATTTTTTGTTCTAGTGCAGATACTGAGCACACAGTCTTTTGTTAAAAGCAGACTGCTGCTTCCCTGCCTGTCCCTGCTGTTCGCCACGTCCCTCCATAACCCCCTCCCGGGCCAGTTAGGTTCAAGGTAATCCGTAGGTTTTTAGCCTAAATTTTACAGGTCAGGAATCTAACCCACCTTTATTCTATGTTTTCTTATGGGAAAGTGATTTCCATTTAGTACAATTCAGTTTTGCACATCATTTTTAGGAACAGATTAGGAGTGCTAATCAAGGGATAGCTGTATATTTAAATAAGTGTGGAATTCAGAATTTCCAGATTATTTTAATGAAGAAATAACCTTTCAGAAAACAATCAGTTCGTGTCTCACAGCTGCAGAAAATGCACTTATATTTATCTAGAGGGTATTCTTTGGTTGGCTGCCATTGCGGTGAGTACAGATTCCCATCCCATTCAATCCTTGATACTAATCTATACTCCAGTGTCCCTAAAGTTTAACAACGGTCAGGGTTTTGGCTGACCACTTTCTTTTTGGAGAACTGAGACTATCTTGTCTCATTTATCCTTGGAAATTATCTGGAGGAAGTACTTCTGATAGGTTTTGCAACTTTCCCTGTTCAAATCACTGAGTTTTCACTTGAATCAAATGTGGAACAACTCAGTTTATATTATACCTGAATTAAAGATTTATTTTAATACTTCCAGTGTATATTAACTTCCTTGTAACCCCTACCTTCTGTTTTCAGTCAAACTGTTCTCATGGCAAGACTTCAGATAGCCTGCTCTCAGTTGACACTGTTTTCTGTGGCTAGCCCCCAAGAGTATACAAGTGTGTTTCTTCTTTCAGTTTCCCTCTACAGCAGGAGAATCTGCAGTCTTACCTGGGGATTCCCCCTCTCTGCTCTACGCTTGGTGCAGCTCAAATTGGATAAGGAATAGAGAAGAGATTTTACAAATCTATGACTAACCAATTGTCCTCAAAATTTCACACATCTGCACCAACCTCATCAGGATCCTTAAATGCGGTTTAGCTTGAGATTTAAACTCAAAATCAGTTTACAAGACCTGTGTGTATACCAGTTGATAAAATATTAACATTGATTCAAACTTCTTCACTCTCACTGTTTCATATTTAGACTGAAAGGTTCAAGTTGTATCCTTGACAATAAAAGCTCGGTGACATAAACATGTTTGCCATGTGCACAGTGGATTGGCTTTTCTCACTGATAAATGTTAAATCACATGGAATGTAATACATCTTCGATAATTATTCGAAATAGCCCTTGATTCTGAAACTGCACCGGATCTGGTTACATGATAGACTTCTTGCTCTATTTGAAGTAAATACATACTGAGGAAAGGTATGTGAAATAGTCTTTCTTTTGTTCTGTGCAAAATACTTCCGGCATGAAGAAAAGCTGCAAGCAGCTCTCTTACTTCCTGAACACTTGACATTATGGATAAAAATGATGTTCGAGGGGAAGTGCTTCAAGTATAAATATGCTCACCACACCTCAGTTTCAATTTCCCACTAGCCAGTTTAAGAAAACTGTTATACCATTTTCCCTGAATGGCTTGGGAGTACTTTAAACTGGAATACCCTTCCCCACTCTTAGTTCATCAAGTGAAAGGTATACTTGAAAATGAGCTGATGGAATTTTGGAAATGGACATATCTAATCAGTTGAGATTGTAAATAGGTCTATATGAGCAAATAATCAGCCACATCAGCCCTGAAAATATTACTCTTTAAGTTTCAGATTGTATATATGTGTGTGTATATTTGCTTTCCCACCCCATCATAAGTGTGACCATATTTTGGCTTCACCTGAGTGCCTTGTGTTTGTTCTCTGTATTCCTTCCTTCAAGATTGCATGGAGTGTTCAAACTCGTAAGCATTTTTACTAAATTATGTTTGTTTTTCTCAAATATGTTTTTTCATCACGTCTTTAAAAGAAGACTTTGGGCAGAATTTTGCCGTTGGCGAGCAGGGGGCGGGGCCCGCTTGCCAATGTGTAAAATGATGTGGGATGACATCAGGCGGAACCCCCGATGTCATCCCGCCCCATTTAAATTTTCAGGTCGGCAGGTCGCAGCAAAATCAGATGCGGGCCTGCCGACCTGTCAATGGCCAATTGAGGCCATTGACAGGATCATTTAGACAATTAAAGGACCTGCCCGTCAAACCTTAAGGTTAGTGGGCAGGCTAGGAAGCCTAGTGGCAAATAGAGAAAACATGAAACCTCATCCAATGGCAGGATGAGGTTTCATGTAGTGTTTTAAAATTTTTAATAAAGTTTTTCTGTAAATTATGAACACGTCCCATCTTATGTGACATTGTCACATGACGGGGATATGTTAGGGAATTTTTGTTTTCTATTTCTAATATTTTTCAAAGTGGAAGCGATCTCCCTGAGGCTGCACTTAGCCTCAGGGAGATGTGCGCTCTTTTGTGCGCATGCGCGAAGGAGTGCACTCTCGCTTTTAGGGATTCCCCCTGCTCGCACAGGAAGTGCATAGTGCTTCCCGCCGGACATCATGCTGGGCGGGCCTTAATTGGCCCGCCCAAGTAAAATGGCGGTGCGGCCCGCTTCGCTGGCGGGGATTGGCTCCCCGCCCGCCAAAAATTGAGTCGGGCCCAACCGCCTGACAGGCAGAAAATTCTGCCCTTTGCATTTGAAGTCAGCTTTAGAGGAACCAAATGATTTTAGGAATATCCAAGTTCACTGTAACATTGTGTGGCAATATAGTGCTGCTTTTGTTTAACAAATTGAAGTAAATTTTCTGACGAAATTCAAATGACACAGTTTCTCTATTCAAATTTTCAGCTCACCAATTGTTTTTTGTATATAGCTGGACAGGTAACATCATCTTTGGGCAACAATGACTCTTTGTAGACCTCCTTCCAAATTGGTGTAAATTGCAGAAGATAAAGTAATAAGTCAATATAACTAAAAGCAAAACCAAGAGCTCATTCATATTTTATCCAATGATTGAACAAAGTGTTCAAAACCTGAAATATAAAGGAACTGTTCAGGAACTGACATTTACTCACAGTCCAACAAAATAATGACAGGCAATTGGTTGTATCAGAACAAGAAACTATTGAATGAGCATTTCCTAGCTGACCAATAGTCCTTTTTCTGCTGCCTCCTGTTGGAGTGAAGCAGTTACTTAATGTTCTAGTTTTTAGCTTTCTATTAGATGTAATATCTAATATATACAGTATTATTTGTAGGTAGACTCTTGAATATAAAGTCTATAATTATCAAAAGATGTGTGATTTGACATTTGATAAAATATTAATCAGAACTTTGGACTTGCAAGCAATGATCTGTCAGGATTTTAGATGAAATTCAGAATATGGGAAAGATTTATGATTGTATGATAGTACTTTTAAGGTACTCTTTTGGACAAGGGGGACATCAAAAAAACTTGTGGGTGCCAGGCAACTTAATTATTTCTCCCCTCTTCCTTTAGCATGAAGTAAAATATTCAGAAAGTAATGCACAACTCAGAAAAAATTTGCATAGCATTGCTTAACAGATGGATTTTACATACTGGGTTCGCTTTACTGCTGAAATTGGTCACAAATTAAGTGCAATGGCGTGATATTTTTCTTGTCAGTGATATGTTAAAGAATTAAATTAATCTTATGTTCAAATTAGGAATATGACTGGAGCATGGATTGTTTAATAATGCCACCATTGAAGATGGTAAATAGAGACAAATGTTTCCTTGTGAAAATGGGAGGTTGAATATTGGAGGATCACATTGTTGAGCAGTTTGGAGCCCTGGCAACATGAGATTGGCCAGGGTAGAGGCCTGGAAGCAAACTACACCACAGAAACCACAGCGGTTCAAGAAGGCAGCAGCTCAACACCACTTTCTTGAGGGCAGTTAGGGATTGGCAATAAATGCTGGCCTAGCCAGTGACACTCATGTCCTGTAAATGAATGGAAAAAAAAAGCCAGTCCAAGTTTGTTAAGGACTGAGCATGGTCATAAATATTAAAAGGTTCTGGGGTGGGTTAGGGTTAAGAGTTGCAAGCGGCGAAAGGATACATTAAGTGGCTACGGGTATAATTATAAAAGTGTATTTGAAGATAAGGGGAGAAGTAGCAAGGCAGTGAGGTAAGGAAGGAAATTCTTGATTGCAGGGTATATTGGCTGTAGACTTTACTACTAATGGTTTGATGAAAGAGAGGGATGCATATTAGGCCAGAATTGGAATATTGGAGGTGCTAGCTGTGGAACAAGAATGAGAGAAGATTCCTGAGGTAAAAGGGAGGGAGGCCATGGATGAATTTGAAAATGAGAACAAGTATTTCTAAATTAATGTGATTAAGGAAAGGAAACCAATGGGGATTGTCATGACTAGGGTTACAGGAATAGGTGCAGAACTGGATATGAGTTCTGATTGAGTTAGATTTTAAATAAGATTAAGCTTGAGAGGATACTGAATATTACATTTGGATATTGAGTTGAGTGATGAGCAAGTTGTAGATGAGATGGTGGAGGAAATGTAAGCAGGCGATATTTGGGACACGGTAGACTTTCACACCGATTTAACCTGCATAATGGTACAGCACCAAAATATTTGGTGTAAGTTATCTGTATAATCTGAAAATTAAGCTTTTTTTTAAAAAAGTGTTTTTTTTCTTGAAGGTGGTGAGATAGATTGTATTGATAAAGATGGCAATACGCCATTGCATGTGGCTGCCAGATATGGACATGAACTCCTGATTAATACCTTGATAACCAGTGGAGCTGAAACAGCAAAGTAAGTTTCCAAAGAAGCACAACATACTGAATGTCTGATTGCATGTCATTTTAAACTGCTTTTAACATTTCAGTGCTAACAACAAGTGTTCATTTTCTATTTGTTAGCGTGGCATGTCGGTTTGCTGCAGTATCAAACTGCAGAAAAGTGTGCCACTTCAGTTTCCTCCCCCATAGCAGCTCCAATTAATCACATTTGTTAGAATTATATGACTTAAAAAGCCAATATTGTTTCATTCTGCCCAGTTTGTTTTCTCCAGAGAAAGCAAGTTCACTCTGTTGGTCCAAAATCAGTTAATTAGTTGCTTAAGGAAGTTCACGTCAGCTTCTCCATGCAACAGTTCAGTTTAATTTTTCTCCTACTTGCCAACCTACTTGCTATTCTCAGTTCCAGGATCTTTTTTTTTAAACTGAGTGTAAAGTATTTTTGTTGCAACATATGTGGCAAGATGGGAAGTTTTCTATTTTATATATTTGCTCTAGTTTTAGAATGCTTTATTGCCCTGTTATGTGAAATTCTGTGGCTGTCTTGCTAAGGTTTGTACATTTAACAAGAATGTCCACAAATAGAAAAAAAACTGATCTGAAAACTTATTACTTTATAGGACATAATTGTGATGTTTCTTTCTTAGATGTGGCATCCATGGTATGTTTCCATTGCATTTGGCAGCATTAAATGCACATGCAGACTGCTGCAGGAAGTTATTGTCATCAGGCAAGTATATTAAAAACAATGTTGGACCACTTTAATTCCATCAATAGCCATAATTTTGTTCATTGCTGAATGACTTCCTGCACTCTGCTGTCCTCTAATACTCGTCTCATTATGATTGCAATTTTGCAAAACACATGGCTTTCCTGAGTGGCTGTGTGTCGAAAGTTTCAGTATCCTGTATTGTTTTAGAAATCAATGGCTGATCTGTTTATCTTGGCATTAGTGAGGTGATGCTGAATACAGATTGTTAACCCTTGCCCGTTTCCACATGATGTTTAAAAAGCAGCTTCTGCGTCAATAAATAATCCTGTTAATTTTACTATCTCAAACACACTAATAAAATATTTTGTGAATCCTGCATATATTTCAGAAGTAATGTTTGCTGCTTTTTCACGCAAGTGTGATCAACAGACAGGAATTCCAGCCCAAAATTTAATATGAAAAGATTTTTGACCCCTTATTTTCTCAGAGGCAGGGAAACTGATGATGTACTCTTGCTTTAAAAAACGTTTGTGTTCTCAGTAGATGTACCATCAAGTAGGTATTGAGTAAAAATTAATGCAATTTAACTGTATCCAAAATTACCTATTACTTTAAATTTAGCTGTTGTTTCTTTCAGTGACATCTTAGTTTTCTAAGGTTTATGGACCTTTTGAAGAAAACCAGTTGCTTGGGCAGTGTATGAACCTTTTCCTATGCTAATTGATTTCTGTCTTTACAACATTTCTTGCGGTCTACTAGGACAAAAATATAGCATAGTGTCATCATTTAGTAATGAACACGTGCTGTCTGCAGGCTTTGAGATAGACACCCCTGATAATTTTGGAAGGACTTGTCTTCATGCTGCTGCTGCAGGAGGGTAAGCTCATTTTTGAACATGCATGCATTTCTCAAATACAAGTTATTTTGCTTTTCTCTGTTGGATTCCTTTATTCATTATTCATTTAACTCCTGAATTTAAAACAATGCATTTTGAAAAATGACATTTTGTCAAAGCTTTTTGCTTTGCATTCATCAGGACAATTCACAAGAATACAATGTAAGGTAAAGCAACAAATTTATACTGTATGAGAAGAAAGTGCTGATTGGTTGACAAGTGGACTCTGATTGGTGGAGGAGTTGCCATCACCTGGTGCATTCTCCATGGTAACTGCTCATCAATCAGAGTCCACTTGCCAACCAATCAGTACTCCCTTCTCATACAGTATAATTTTGTTGTTTTCCCTTGCATTGTATTCTTGTGAATTGTCCTGATGAGTGCAAGATGAAAAGCTTCAACAAAATGTCTCTTTTTTTCAGCAAAGTTCTGCACTGCAAAATGACAATGGAACTTCTCAGAACTCTTACTTGAAAATCTATACTTAAAGTGGATGATTTAATATTTACAGGTGTTTTATCAAAACTTCTTGCAGCTCCATGTAATGTTTTGTTCTCATAATCTTACTGGGTTAGTTTGTAATTTAGTTTGGGTTTTGACCTCATTGAGAAGACATTTTTGAAATTAAATTGGTTATGCACTGTTTCACTCTAAAATACTATATGTTTCATCACACAGCAATGTTGACTGTATAAAACTACTACTAAATAGTGGAGCGGATTTCAATAACAAGGACAAATGTGGGAGGTGTGTAGCTTACTCTTGACTTTTGTAATAAATCCAGCCAACATAGTTGATGTTGTGGTTCTGCAGAACACAGTAGCTGGCAGGGTCTGCAGCATAATTTTTTCTTGTGTTTGCTTTCTCGACAGTTTATAGTTTTGTATAGAGATAATTTGAATAGTTGCATTTAAAATTGAGAATGTATCACATAAACATGTATTAATGATTTGTTAGCACAAGTTAAATGGTAGTTAAGTCTGGATATTGTAATTGAAGTGTTTGATTTTCTTTCCAAAGTTCCTTTAAACATCTATCAGATACTCTTAGATCACAGTATGTTTAAAGGAAAAATCCTGTCTTGTGGTTTGGATATTGCTGAAAATATTTTTAAAATCCATTTCTATGTAATGTTGTTTTGCAGGACTCCATTGCACTATGCAGCTGCGAATTGTAATCACCAGTCTATCATGACACTGGTGTCAACGGGGGCCAATATTAATGAAACAGATGAACGAGGCTGCACTGCTTTGCATTATGCTGCAGCATCTGATATGGACAGAAAGTAAGGGCAGCAGTTTATTTGTGGTCTGGAGTTATGAGCTGCAGCACTGTCCTGCAGCTGATGACTCCTGTACTGAAACTCATGATCAACAAAGTCTTCAGTGCTTACTGAATATACACGCACTTGTCATGAATTGACTTTGAAGTAAGTCTACTTGATTTTTTTCACAGCTCACAGGGCCAGAAAAGCCCTTGTGATACATTTTCAATATAAAATCAGCTTCAACTACTTCAAAAATATAAAATTACTTGAAATTTAATCTGATAAAATTTGGTTTTGGATATTTTGTGATAATTATAGAATTCATTTGTCAAAACAACATATTATGGGAGAAGGGGGAGGAACTGCAATTTAAAAAGTTCTTAGAAATCTTCCCAAATGTTTTTCTAACGATAAAAAGAATAGGTTAACAATGGCTATATTTTGAAATCATAGCTAATTAAATTAAACACCCTAAATCTTCTGAATGTTTTGATTCTTTCACCAAGGAAAAAAAATATCTTGGGGAATTCAGATGCAAATGTCGAAGAACTTGATAACACAAATGAGTCGAAAGAGAAAGAGGCCTCGTTGTAAGTTGAAATTTTCCAGACATAACGGTTGAACTAAAACTTCTGTGGTGGTGGTTCTTGCTGCTTCTTTGGGCTTCAACGCTGCAATTTTTGTTAAATTCTGAGTGTGATTTGCTGTAAATTGAAACTAAAATCATTTGCTTTAAACTTCAATGTGATGTGTTTTCTTTTTATATCTGGAGTGTTCTGTGCTTTGATGATGCATTCTGCCAGTTGCTCACGTCTGTCTGAAATGGGTGCACTGCTGAATTGACACGTTTATAAGAAAGTTACTGTCTTTAATTGCCTGCTTTAACGGATCTATCTTTTTACATTTTCCATGGGTTTACCTTACACACATGCATGCACATGTACAGACATGTCAACCAGTGATACCATAACATTTCATTTTCCTGTTGTTTTGAAATTGAATTCAGTGAAAATAATGGGGTTCTTCCTGCACCCAGTTACTGGTGAGTAAGGAGGGCAATGAACAATGCAATCTAAAAGTTAAGCCTTTTCATTAAGAGATTGTTTTTTTAAAAAATTAAAATCTTTAATTGCTTTCACTGAATTTTATTTCAGTGCTGCTCATAATCTTTGTTGTGGTTAGATCTGTAGACGTAATGTGTATGAGATAAGAAGTATAAATTTTTTATGTCATCTTAAGTCTTCAACAAACCTTTCCTCTAAATGCTTAATTGGTGTATTTTGAGAGCAACAAATATTTTGTGAAGTACAGTTTAAAATATTGGAACTGTGTCTACATACTGAGCAACTTTTTTTTGTAGGCTTTGTCTGCATTACAGCAAATCTGTTTATATTTTCTTGATGATTATTGCCACCTATGCTTGTGTATAAACTGCTGAACAGCAATTTAATCTTTCCATGATATTTTTCAATTGTTTTGAAACGGGACTGAAGCCAATGTCTTCGGTCCCCACCAGCAACTCCTCTTCCTTGTCGCCGACCCCCTCCCTCTTCCTGGTCACTGCCTGATACTGAACAAGATTGTTTGCAATCTCAGCGTCATATTTGACTCCAAGATGTGCTTTTGACCACACATCCACTCACATCTCCACCTCTGTAACATTAACCAGCTCCACCCCTACCTCAGCTCATCCGCTGCTGAAATCCTTATCCATGCCTTTGTTAATCTGACTTTACTATTTTAACTCACTCATGTCTGGCGTCCCACATCCAACCCTCTGTAAACTTGAGGCCAGCCAAAACTGTTGCCCATGTTCTCACTCACAGGAAATCCTATTAGCCTATCATCCCTGTGCTTCCTACACTGGCTCCTGGTTTAATAGTACGTCAGTTTTAAAATTTTCATCTTTGTTTTCAAAAACTCCATGACTGGCCCCTCCCTATCTTTGTAATCTTATTCAGCCCTACAACCCTCCAAGATATCTGCACTCCACTAAAACTGACCTCTTGAGTGTTGCCGATTTTAATCGCTCCATCATTGGTGTCTGCCTAGGCCCTAAGCTCTGGAATTCCCTCCTTAAACCTCTCTGCCTCTCTTCCTTGCTTTTCAGCTTTAAGGAACTCCTGAAAATCTACCTTTTTGACCAAGCTTTTGGTTATCTACCCCAATATCTCCTTGGCATATTTTGTTTTACAATGTCTTTTAAGCATGTGGGACATTTTATTCTGTTAAAGATGCTGTAAAACATACAAGCTGCTGTTGTTTCAGTTTATTTTCTCCAGTAAATTTTAGAATCTAGGAAGGCTACCTCTAAGCCACTGGAGAGGGTTTTAAGTGTGCTAAGAGTATAGGGACATAATATGTATTTATATGGCACCTTAAATGAAAACCGACTCAAGGCATTTCACAGATGATAGCACATGCCAGGCCAGGATTGGAAAGTTTAGAAGGAGTAATGAAAACCTTGTTGAAGGATGGGGTTTGAGACGATTTAAAAAAAAACGAAGGTTGAGAAGAACCTAGATTGCTAAAAGTCCTGCTACTGATTGGAAAAAGGACTGAATTGTGGCTGGGAGGGATCCATATCAGGCCAGGGCCAGAAGAGCAAATTATTTTTGGTGGGAGTAGGATGTCCGGCTGGAGGAGATTTGGATAGGACAAGGCTATGAGACTAGAAAATAAACATGAGAATTTTGAATCCCATGCCTTTGGAGATGGGGAACCAACAAGGATAGAGTGATGGAAGAGCAGAACTTAATGTTGAACGGTAATTCTGTAGCAGATTTTTAGACTTTGGGCTTGTAGGAGGATGGGGGAAGCGAGACTACTGAGGAGATCATTGGAGTAGTTAGGTGTGAAGTTGACAAAGGCATGTCATGACCATTTCAACAAAATAAGGATTGAATCGGGGCAATGCTTTAGAGTTAGAAATTTGGCTTTGTGATGGAAAGGAGATGGAGTCTGTAAATAAGCTCAATATGGAATCCTTACTTACAAAAAGAACAGTTTGATCTGAAACTTCCCAGCAGAAATGTAGATGGACTCAGCCAGCACATTTCAAGTACTGAGGACATTCCAAAGTGCTTTACAGCCAAAGAGCTACTTTGGTAGTGTGGTCATTGCTTTGTTTGGCAAACATAACAACTAGTTTGCTCAATGAGATAAGTGACCAGTTAGTCTGCTTTAATCATGTTAGTTGAGAGATGAATATTGGTCAGGGCACTGTGCGAAATCCCCTGCTCTTTGAATAATGCAATGGGAATTTTTATGTCCAGCTAAGGGTACAGATGAAGCCTTGGTTTGATGTCTCATGAAAGGCAATGTAATAATTCCTCATGATTGCACTGAAATGTCAGCCTAGATTTTGGGCTAAAGTACTGCAGTAGTTGGAACCCATGATCTTTGAACCAAGGCTGGTACCTTGGGAAATATTGATGCATTTGGGTGAGTATTAACTGGTGCATTGAACTTAGAAACTTTCCTCTCTGTTATGGAAGCTAGATTAAATTGTGGCTTCATTTGTCATAATAGTTTCCTCCCTTGTACTTATGAGATATTGTGAATATTTGATTCCATAATTCATGTGTTTTAGAGGTTTAACTTTAGGAGTATTACTTTTAGGTTGGAGATTAAAATGTTAAGTGTAAGATAAATGGAAATCTTGATTCAGAACCGAGTAAGTAACATTAAAGTGAATGAGAGTATGGGTTAATTGCAGTTAAAAAGTCACCTGTGTTTATTCACTTCCAACTGTGACCTAAAATAAACTTAAGCAATGGATGACACACCTTTGAACTTCTGAGTGGAACCAGGGTGTCTGGAGATGGTAATTATGTCCATTAGAGATATGAATTATTCATATAGGTCACAGAATGCAAGGGCTTAGTTTTGAAGGTAAAAGATAGTTCATTTACATTTCTGCTTAAAACATTCCAAGTGTGCCACATTGTCATAGAATGGGTTGTGGGAGTTAGAAGGTTCCTTTATTTAATTTATCTGGGTGTTCCTCACAGAAGGCTGGTGCGGCTTTGGTCTTGTGTAGGCAGCAGCTCACTGAGTTGGGGGAGCAAAAGGAAATAAATGTTAGCCAGGCCTGCACCTTAAGCAGAGAAAATACCAACTTTATCATTCACCACACGGAATGCAGGTGGGGGCTTGAGCTCAGTTTGGAATTCATGAGGGGAAGTGAAGTTGGAAGGTTTGCCTAGCTTGAAACTAGAGGGATGAAACCTACAATGATCTTCATAGTGAAAGGCAGTTAGCCTTGTGGTAGAAATCAATGAGGTTGAGCAGTTAGCTTGGAAAGAGCTGTACAGAAGCTGTGGGAGCAGACTGGGAAAAAGCAGTTTATGTATGTGCAAAGCCATCACAAGGAGCTGAATTGTCCACAGTCGTGAGGGCTTTAAAGAAAAGTTGGAGGGTCACAGAATGCAAGGGCTTAGTTTTGAAGGTAAAAGATAAGAGGACAATGGAAGGGAAAAAACAAAAATCACCCAAGAAGCAACTGGAATGGTTTATTTGAAAAAGGGTCAAGATGGGTTGGGGTTTTGTCAATTCAGATGCATCTTATCCAATACTTGCTCAGATTGGATTATGCACTACAGGTTCATTGTCCACATTTGATGTGGGTGATGGTCCCTTTGTACCATTGTAATTTCGTCAAAAGTTAATGTAAGGATCCCCATAAAGCTTGTCCCTTGGAGAATTTCTGGAACATTGAGGAGAAATCAAGGTGAATTACAGGGGTCTGTGGCATACCTTTGGGTTGGCCCCAGAAGCAAATGAACTTTCAAGATTCTTGTAACATATAAGAGAAGTCTTTATTAGTGGTGCTTGCTTTGTTTAATTTCTCTTTAAATGCAGTAAAGTTCGTTTTTGTTTATATGCGTGAAATCTTGTGGCATAGTTCTTTCAGTTAATTGCTGGATGTTCGTAATTCTCTTTAAATGTTAATGGTCCCTATCAGGATCGTAACACTATAAAATAAAAGAAGCAATCTGCAAACTAAATTCTTCTTGGGTATGGGTCCACAGCATTTAACTATTTATAAAATACTATCTTAAACTAGAGGAGACCACAAGGATGGCAGATTTTGGAAATGGAAAAACCACATTGGCGTTGTAAAAGGTGCTCTTCTAATATTGGAGCTTAAATTGTGTGGGCAAAATGGTGTTCATAGAGCATTCTTCGTCATTTTGTATTTGCATGGAAATGCATGATGATAGCATGGATCACAAAATGTGCAAGTGTTGAACCTCCCAATACTGACATTCCTCAGCATTACAATGGTACAAAGGGACCATCACCTACATCAAATGTGGACAATGAACCTGTAGTGCATAATCCAATCTGAGCAAGTATTGGATAAGATGCATCTGAATTGACAAAACCCCAACCCATCTTGACCCTTTTTCAAATAAACCATTCCAGTTGCTTCTTGGGTGATTTTTGTTTTTTCCCTTCCATTGTCCTCTTGGGTAACAACCAAACCAAACGCAAGGCACCACTTCAAATAATTTGGCTACATGAAGCTTGAAAGCTGAATAATTTTTGGCAGCTTGCTGTTAGGGCAAATATTACCAAGTACAATAATGTTCTGCTTTATGATCTAATTCATGTTTTTCAAATATAATATAACATAATATAATCCACATAATATGACTGTATAATCTGCCTTTCATAATTGCTTTTGGTATGTGTTTCTGAAAGCCCATATTTTGAACAAATATTGGCCCGTAACTTCCGAGCTCCCAGAGTCGGATTTGGGGGTACCAAAAGATGTGCTGGGAAATCCCTCTGGGAGGTTCCCAGGTAAGGGTCTGCACAGCAATTGCCCAGAAGTGCACACTTCCTGTGGACAATTGCACTGTGTTGGAACCTTCCGAAAATGCGGTTTAAATCGCAAACTTCGGATGGTTCCGCCAGGGTTATACGAATTAAAATTAAACCTCTTCTAACTTCTGAGTAACTATCCCACGGGACTCCCCCTCCCCCCGACCTCCAACACCCCTACTCCCCGATCCCCCACTCCCCGGACCTATGACATCGTCCACCTCCCCCGACCTCAAGACACCCCCACACCCCCGGACCTTCGACTTTGGACCTCAACCCCACCCCCCAAATCCTATCCACTTACCTTAGACATTTATCTTCTCCCTGGCCTGTCAATTTCCCTGGCTCTTTAAACGCACCTGCTTTACAGCAGCAAGTGCTGTAAAAAAAGGGGGCATTGCCTCACTGTATCTGCTGGAGCTACACTTCGCTGGGGCCTGTGATGAGTCTTTCAGTGCAGGCCCCAAGCAGCTCTGGCGAACAGAAATGTCAATGTAATTTTCAAGATCAAGTAAGTAGGTATTTATTTTTTCTAATTCATGTGGGCCAGCAGTTTCTGATGCTAGTCAGATGTTGCAGCTCAATAGCTTTCTACAGTTTTTTGGGGTCTGTTGGTACAAATTGTTGCTGTTCGGTTTGTATTAACTGTTAATGGGCTGTAACTTTTGAGCTCCTGGGTATCGTATTTGCAGGGGGTTACCCCAAATATGCGCAAGGTGACCCCCACACGGCATTTGCCCAAGAGTGTAAATTGCCCTGCACTGGGAAGCATCTGAAAATTGCGATTTAACTTGTAAACTTCAGATGGTTCCAACAGGGCTACATCAATTGTTATCCAGAAAATGATAGAAATAAAACCTCTTCTACCTTCTGGGTAAATACCGCACTGATCCACACTGACACCCTGTGGGACCCCCTCCACCCCTGCCCAGGGGTCCCCAGCAAGCTCACCCCTCCCCACCAAACAAGGGCTAACCCTCTCCCCCAATCCTACCGACTTACCTTCTACATTTACCTTCTCCTTGGCCTGTCAAGGACTTTTAAATTTGGCTAGACATTTAACTGATCTAGTTTACGGCAGCTAGTGCTGTTTAAAAAACAAGGCATCATGGCATCCTTGTATCTGACAGAGTTACACCCGTCACTAGGCTTGGATGCTGCACTGCCTGGATCTTGTCCAGCTTGAGTCGAAAGGTAGGGCGAGATAGGATCGAAAAAGACTTACGGTAAAAAAACTAGGAACGGATTGGCAATCTGACTGCCACTCTGAGGAAGTTCAGGCCCAATGTTTATGCAATTTGTACTTCATCTTATAGCTTTTAGCTTGTCATTTTATCACACGTGCAATGAATTGTCATATGCATGACGTTGAATTTTTTTAGAATAACTGATTTGAGGAACTGTATTCAGGATGTTTGATATTTTCTTTAAATTCTATAATTCAAGTTGTTTATAGTGGTGCAAAATGTTGAAGTTTTAAAATGTTGTGCTACCAATTACCAGAGGGTGGTGATTCTCCACCTAATGCATTCTTAACTGTTGATGTGGTTGGAACACCCAACATGCCTGTATAAGTTCATAAGGTAAGATGTTTTCTGCAGAGGAAGGAAGGGGAAGACCATCAAGGTCAAGTCAAAACAACAGATACTACTTCCACACATTCTGGTGGCTGGAGTAAGCTTATTGCTTGATTTTTCTCCTTGTTTGGGAATTACAGTTATTTTCTGTTGTAGGGGGAGGAGAAATGGATTATTTGGTGGCCAAATTTGTAATATCTATTAAGAGAAAGCTGAATTTCTTATTGTCCTGCAGTTTTTTTTCCTTACTGCCCTTTTATAATAAGTATTTGGCTTATAAAATAGTCATTTAATTAAAGAAATACATAGTTTACCACTTTAATTTGAATTAAAATGTTCTACAGGTCAGTATTACCTGACCACAGCTAAAGCCTTTTTTGTTAATTAGATATGCACAGCCTTTGAAATGATCATGTTTTTCAAAAATGAAAATGAGATATTTTGAGGAGTTGCTGTATCAATTTGTATTGACACATTTGTTGATGTCAGTACACCTGTGATTCCCTAGGGTGTGGCTGAGTCCAAGATATCCAGGGTCAAGCCTGGATAAACCGACTGCAGCAGCACTGCTCTGTGTGACGTATTGGGAAGGTCCGTGAGCGGGCAGAACAACAGGTTAGGTGGATTGGCTCACCAAGTTTTTGCAATGTGACCAGGTTCTCAAAAATGTATTTAATTTGGAGGCAGCTAACTTGCTTATGCTGAAGGAGGCGAATGTGTCTAACAATTGTAAGATTGTATTAACACTGAGCACGAGTGATGCTGCAAGGTGGGGTTGGGAGAGGAGAGGAGATAGGAAAGGGAAGAATACAACACTGCTTAATTTGTTATCCTTTGTCAAATGTGTTCCAGCTGTTTGCAATATTTGCTTCACAATGATGCCAATCCAGCAATACGAGACAAGCAGGGCTATAATGCAGTTCACTATGCTGCTGCGTATGGGCATAAGCAATGTCTGGAACTGGTAAGCGATTTAAAAAAATATATATTCAATGTAATCTCTTCATTAATAGAAAAAAGCTTTCAAATGTTGATTGAAGCCTGTAAATGTCATTTAGCTAGATTTAATGTTGATTGCTTGACTATGTTGAGATGAATACAATATATTTCTGACGACTGCGGTTTGTTTGAGAGCATATTTACAACACTTTTTCAATTGGTTGTAATAAATTGCAACATAACAGCAATTTTAAAGAAAAATATCACCCAACCCATTCATATAAATTATATAAAAACAAAAAAACTGCGGATGCTGGAAATCCAAAACAAAAACAGAATTACCTGGAAAAACTCAGCAGGTCTGGCAGCATCGGCGGAGAAGAAAAGAGTTGACGTTTCGAGTCCTCATGACCCTTCGACAGAACTATGCTTGATTTCTTTGGGTTGAGACTTCCTTGAGCAATTTTTACCTTTTTTAACCAACTTAATTGTCCTTGAACTGGCCTCAGTTACTCCAATTCCAATATTAATTCAGACTTAAACCACAAGTCTATAAACAGCAATGAAATTCAGAGGAGCCCATCATAAACAGACTTCCACATGTGTTTACAGTTTGCCTAGTACAATGGAATAAATCTTTTTTACATTTATTTTTCATGTGCAAGTGCCTTCTGGCAACAAATTGGCAATAATTCTCAAATATACCTATATATATCCATCTTACAAATTCCTTATGGAATAGTGTCCTCCCTTTAGCAGTGTTTCAGGATATTTTTGATTATTTGAGTTCTCTTAATGAATAGATCATCTGAACAAATGCACTTCAGTAGCATTTTCAAAATGTTTAAAATTACATTGGGAGTGTCTTGATCTTCTTGCATGCCACGGAAATGAGCGTGTGAGGGAATCTCTCATTTAGAAACAGTGTTACATATTTTAAGCTTGTTATAGTCTGAGTTAGGTACCTTAAACTCGCACCAATAAGGTGGATTAGTAAAATTAACCACTTTTGTGGGCTCTGCTATCTCCTGCCTTGCTTTCTTTTGAGAAAGAATGACACAGAGACTGACAAAATTGGACAACTCAGGAATATACAGATTTCACAAGGGTAGGCTGAAAGGTAGTATATGTAAAATTTTAACTCTTCAGGTGAAAGTTTTGAAGTCCCAGTCATTTCATATTGATCTTCATGTCATATGCTGCAGTTACAAAAAAAAGAACTAAAACTCAACTGAGGCCCAGTCAGAGACTGATAAAGAATGCTCAACTGTTTTTTAAAAAAAAATATTCAGAGCAATAAAAGTTCAAGATTTCTGACTTGTGAATGCAGTTTTCTAATTTAGAGGCCACAGCACTTCAATGTAAAAAGGCAGAAAATGTGCTAATTTCGTACAGTTTAAGTATATAAAGTCATTTGACATTCTGTGATTGAGAAACCCAAATGTGAAAGTATGAATGGAATGCATGTAAGTGTCATTCTTTTATTGGAATTCTTGCACTGATGACAGCTGAAAAACAGATGTTAATAGCGGGGATATATTGAAAATTAATACATAGTTATAAATAACTCAGTGCCAGAATGTACAGCATTACTTGCCAAGGATGCATGAGGATCAATATGAAATCGTGTACATTCTATTGTCATTTTTCAAAGAAGTCACTGAGCATTTGCACGATTACATTTTGATCAAGCTACATTATATCAACTTTACTGTAAAGTTGTCTGCTATCACCTTTTGGAACTTTGTTGTTGCTAAATATCCCTTTTAAATATTATACCGATTTGATTCTTTGGCATCAATGTTGTCTTTCCAAAAGTTGTCCCTCTGACTGAACTTAGGAACATAAGGAATAGGATCAGGAGTAGACCATATGGCCCCTGAGACTGAAGACTGTTTTTCTGCCTCAACTCCACTTTCTCACTTGCTCCTGGTACCCTTTGATTCTCTGAGAGATCAAAATTTTGACTATTTCAGCCTTGTATATACTCAATGATGGAGCATCCACAACCTGCTATGGTAGAGAATTCCAAAGTACCACAACCCTCTGACGAAATTTCTCCTCATGTCCATCTTAACTGATCGACCCCTTATCCTGAGGCTGTGTCCCCATGTTCTAGATTCCCCAGCCAGGGGGATTACCCTCTGTGTCTACCCCATCAAGCCCTTTTGGAATTCTAAACTTTATAATTACCAAAAATTCATGAAGTTTATCTTTAATTTATATAATTATAGGAATCCGTTTGGCAAGGGGAGGAGAGAAGACAGATAAATGTGGCTAGATCAGTTTGGTTTAAGTTAATTTATTTGCAAACATTAGGCTGGACATTGAAACAAGTTTATTTGGTGAAATACTTGCATTATATTCAATTCAATTGTTTTAAATTAATCATTTGTAAAACAGCATTAACTTGTATTTAAATTGCTCTTTTAACTCGACAAAAAGTCCCAATGTGCTTAACAGGAGTGTTATCCCAAAATTTGACACTGAGCCACGTAAGATATTAGGGCAGGTGACTAAACATTTGATCAGTGTCGTAGGTTTTAAGGAGCATCTTAAAGGAGAAAAGAAAAATAGAGAGGCAGAGAGGTTTAGGGAAGGAATTGGAGAGCTTGGGGCCTTGACAGTTGAAGGCATGAACCATTGGTGCAGCGATTAAAGTTGGGACTGCTTAACAGGCCATGATTAAAGGAGAGCAGATATCTTGGAGAGTTGTAGAAATGGAGGGAGAAGACCATTGAGGAATTTGAAAACAAGAATGAAAATTTTAAAATCTAAACATTGCTTAATTGAGAGCCAATGTACATCAAGCACTGGGGTGAAAGGGACTTGATGCGCTTTAGGACATGGACATCAGACTTTGGATGACCTTACGGGAGTGGGAATAGAATGTGGACCATCAAGAACTGCATTGGAAGAATCAAGTTTTGGGGTGACAAGGGCATGAAAGATGGCTTCAGCAGCTGATGAGGTGAGATGGGGTCGAGCCATGTTATAGAGGTGGATATAGGTGGCTTTAGTGGTTGGAAGGATTTATGGTTGGAAGCTCATCTCGGAGTCAAATAAGATGTCAAGATTGCAAACTGACTGGTTCAGCCTCAGATAGTTATCAGGGGGAGGGGTGGAATCTGTGGCTAGGGAATGAAGTTTCAGGCTTCACTCTTCCTAATATTTAGTGGAAAGTTCAGGACTAGATGTCTGGCAATTTAGAGAGGGTGGAAGGGTTGAGTGAGGTGATGGTGAGGTAGAGCTTGGTGTCACCAGCATACTTATGAAAGCTAATAGTGTGCTTTTGGATGATGTCATTGAGGGGCAGCATGTAGAAGAGAAAAAGGGGGCAGCCAAGGGAGCAGGAAGAGAAAACAATGCAGCTGATTGTTTGGCTATGATTAGATAGATAAGAATTAAGTGGAGTCCCAACTAGCCATACAGTGGTGGAGAAGTGGCTGGAAGAGATGTGGTTTGGTTTAAGTTAATTTGACAATCTATGACAAAGACTGTAAAAAAAAAAGTCAAGCGGGGAGAGTTTACCTTTGTCATAGTCCAGATGATGACAATTTTTCTGATTGGCTGGCAGCTCTTGCAGTCCCAGCAGCATCAGAAGAGTGGTGTGTGCTGCTGGGACTGCAAGGAGGCCCATGAAGAAGTGTCATGGACACCGGACAAAGTGAGCCTGGGGTTTCTTGGGTGCGAAGTGATCAGGCACCCTAGGGAGGTGGGCAGGTTTTGGAGGCCAGACGGGGAGGCACAAAGGGGGAAGATACAACCTTTGGGTGGGGGGTGCATTTCCCACAATGTGCACAGGGCACCCCCAAAGGAGATATTCTCCCTTCCTTCCTGTTCTTTCACCAACTTTGGTAATAAAACAGCCTTCCTACTCATCTGCCTTCCACTGCCCAGTGCATTACAGCAGTGGATGTGGTTTGAGGCCCATAATTGCCATTTAATTAGATGGTTAAGGGCCTCAATAGGCCTAAGTGTAGGCAGCCTACTGGGCGCCTTACCCAACCCAAGTATTATAAGAATCAGGTCAGGGGTTGGGCAGGAAGGCAGTGCGCTACCCACCTGACTTTTATTTTATGTGCTCCCCCCCCCACACCCTCAACTCCCGAGCTATAAAATTCCCAT
Source organism: Carcharodon carcharias (assembly GCF_017639515.1). Taxonomy (NCBI): domain Eukaryota; kingdom Metazoa; phylum Chordata; class Chondrichthyes; order Lamniformes; family Lamnidae; genus Carcharodon; species Carcharodon carcharias. The sequence goes on along the minus strand of NC_054478.1, from coordinate 104,819,161 downwards.
GGTGTTTAGGGAAAGATGGGAACAGATTTGGACAAAGGCAACATGTTAAAGGATATTGGAGAGAAAGGGGAGGTTGGAGATGGAGGCAGTAGTTGCAAGGATGGAGGGGTCACGAGTTGGTTTTTGAGGAGAGGAGCAATGGCAGACATAGCAACATGGGGACTGGAGTAGGCCATTTAGCCCCTTGAGCCTTTTCACCATTCAGTGAGATCATGGCTGATCTGCAGCCTAACTCCACATAGCCATTTTTGCCCCATATCCCTTAATACCTTTGGTCAACAAAATCCTATCAAGTTAGTTCTAAAACTAACAATTGATTCTACCATGAATTGCCTCTGTGGATGGTAACTTCTGCCACCCTTTGCATGAAGAAATGTTCCCGAATTACATTCCTGAAAGGTTTGGCTTTAATTTTTAGACTATGGCCTCTAGTCCTAGACTCCCCAAAAAGAAGAAACAGTTTCTCACTATCCGCCCTATTTGTTCCCATTAATATCTTGAAAAGTTTGATCAAATCACCTGTTAACCTTCTAAGTTCCAGGAAATACAATCCTAGTTAGTGTTACAACCTCAAGGAAGACCATTAATGTTTAAGAAGAAATTCAAACTTTCTTAGTTACTAACTGAAAGAATTACGCCACAAGATATCACATGTTAATTTAAATTTAGAATTAAACAAAGCAAGTACGACTAAGTTACCACTGTACTTCATAAACCCTTATTATTTAAGCCCCAAAACCACAACTGGACACTACCTATTGCATTTCATTTCCACCCAAGAATACCTGTGTTACAGTTTCTCGAGGGTTCCTCCACTTCTCCTGGGACCAAACCGAGCTGTGCCATGTCTTTCAGGAATTCACTTTATTCCCCCTTTGTGTTCCCGCTATTCCGAGGTATGAGGTTTCTTGGGGTCCTTCCACTAGCGTTCTGCTATGCCACCTTCTGTGGACACCCTGCTGAAGTATGGGCCTCACTGAACTCTTGCTTAGTGACTCCAATTCCAAAATACCTCTGATTTCTGAGAGTCCTGTGCTTCTTGTCCACAGCTGTTGGCAGTTTTCTCTCTCTGCCTCTTAAAGCTGCTTCCAGGCTCCAGATAACATTTTCTGTTGGAAAGCATACAGGTCAACCCAAAACCAAAACATATCCCCCTGAAATCTATCCCCACAACAACCTGGGATATCCCAGATAGAGACTTTAATTAATTGCTATGACCAGGATGGGAAGGGTGCACTGTCTCTAGTCCCACTACTCCACAGGTCACAACATATATTTAAATGATGTTTCCAGCTAGTTAATATGGCCACATATGTGTTTTCCCTATTAATCTCAGAATGACCATGTTTCTTCAATAAACAACAAAATTATTGGTTTATTATAAAATCAGTCTTGTCAAATAGAAAAGCAAAGCTTACTAACATATAGTATGAAATATGAAGGTCTTTCGAAATATCCTCAGCTTCACACACAACACATATGACACAATAATAAAATAAATAAAAACAGAAGACTTCTGCCGAAGGTTAAAAGTCAGTGGTTCAAAGGGAAAGGAATAGATAGTGGAGTCCTTGAAATGGTGTCTGGGTTATACGGTTGAGGTCTCAGTGCCGATTCACGAAACAATTGATGACTCTTGCATTGCTTTTCAGGCAGGCTTAAGGAATGCTTGAGGGTACTCAATCTCAGCACGTGGAACAATTTAGGAACAGCTTATATTCACTTGCAGCTGTGGACTGATTCTGGACTTCAAAAAGGCTGCTGACTTCCTTACGAAGCAGTTGGCCCTTCTCAAAAGCTAAACCAAAAAAATCCACTTTAAACACATTTTTTCCAGGCATTATTTTTTTCAGAGCCATAAAGTGCCATGTGACCCTCCCACCCCCCAATCTTTTCACACAGCTCATCAGTGTCAAGAGGTTTCGGCTTGCTAACAATTGTTTAATTACCTTTTCTTGTAAATGGATGTCTCTTCCCAGAAAAGCAATCCGTGTACTTAAATTAACCCTTTAAGAAAGTGTCTTTTAAAACACAAATTCTTTCAGAACATTTAGTCCTTGAAGATGAACCATTTTCTGTGATTGAAGTGTTTGTGACATAATTAACTTCAATTTTAAACCTGTTTTAATGATTGATGCACCTGGAGCCCAAAATCTCTTTGCTCTTCCACTGTTTATTGCTTTTCCCTATTTAGTAAGTATCCTGTTTAATTTTAGGATTAAAGTGGAAGGCCTCACACTTGCCTACATTGAAATCCGTTTGCCACAGTTTTGCCTGAAATTCATTTAATCTATCAATCTCTTGTAATTTTATGGTTCTATTCACAATACTTCCAATATTATTTGTCCTTGTGTCATCAGCAAATTTGGATACTTGGCTTTTTGTCCCATCATGACCCTCGCAGGACATCACTAGTCACATACTTTAGTTAAAGATTTCTTATGAGGGACTTTATCAAGTGTCTCCTAGAAGTCTATAAAAGTAGCATCCATAGACATTCCCTGTCCATCACCTTAGTTACCTCTTCAAAAAATTGAATCAATTTGTCATGCATGACCTACCCTTTACAAATCCATACTAGCTCTCCCTGATCAGCTGGAAATTTTCAAGGTGTTCTGTCATCCTACCTTTAATTATAGACTCTCTCAATTTCCTAAGAACAGATGTTAGGCTAACTGGTCTAAAACTTCCTGGTTTCCCTTTCTCACCTTTGACAAGCACAATTTTTGAATCCAAAGAAATAGAAGATTTGGAAGATTATAGTTATGGCATCTGCAATGTTTTCACCTACTTCCTTTAAAATCCTGGGATGGATCGCTTATTTGGGCCACATACTGTAACTTGTCCTTTATTTACATGTTTTACTAACATGTTTCCTATTTCTCTATCCTGGTTTAATTATTTTACATCTCTTAGTTTTCTCTTTCTCTGCAGTGCCTAAAGCACAATTACTGACTGTTAGTCTACTCTCTTCCTTGGGTTTGATTTTGAACTGCTATCTTTACTACCCTTTTCTGCCTTAGCCTTCCTCCACCACCCTCAAGATTTACTAGCACAAAGTTTTCAGTGTCTGCCTTATTTATCCTTTCCACTAGGACCCTACCAGTTCAGGTGTAAACAGCCCCAATCATGCACTTCCTTCCTGTTCTAGCATTAGTGCAAGTGTCCCAGGAGATGGAACCTGTTTTTCCACATCATTCCTTCAGCATCATTTTCACCACTCTAATCTGTTTATTCCTATGTCAATTTGCACAAGACTCAGGTAATCCAGAGATTACACCCTGTTCTTTAATTTAACTGAGTTCCTAGTACCCTGTAAACAGTACTTGCTGCCTCCTCTTTGTTATCTTGTTGGTCCAATTATTAGCACAACGAACGCCTCCTATCCTCTCTCATATCCTTACCAGCTGGTTTGAGATGTCAGTCATCCTGGCACGAGGTAGGCAACAAGTCATGTAGGATTCTCAATCCTGTTTACAAAGGATATGCTGTCCCCACACCACTCGCCGCACAGTTATTGAATCCTCTAACACAGCCACATTAGGCTTCCCCTCCCTGCCTTCTCCCCCTTTAAACAGCCTCCTGCTTCCAGCTGCCATAGTCTGCATTCTGGCTGTCCTTCTGATTTTTCTTATATATGGTAACCCTCACAGACAGCAAGTAAATTGCACTTGTTGATAGGATCAGTTTCTGTTGTTCCTTGTTCTCTATCCCACCTGAGTTCCCTTTGATCCACATACTATTGGTCATGCCAACCCCATCTGAGCCTGTACTTCTCCGAGGTGTGACTGAAATTTGGAGTAAACTGTCCAGAGATTGCTGCCCCTCCCTTGTGTATCCAACTCATGCTCCAGCTCAATGACTGTGAGTCAGAGGGATTCAAGATGGAGATATGGACTGTTTGCTTGGCACAATCTCGCTGCCCACAAACTTCCATATACTGCAGATCAATCACACAACATACTGTGCCATATCTTAATCAAAATTACTTATGTTACTTACATCTGGTTTTTAGTTTAAGTTTTTCTTTTTGGACATTAACTTGCACTAAGCAGTAAACAAAGTTGTTAAATACTTCCTCAAGCTTGCATAAACCACTCCAAGGACTGGAAGCAAAGTGCAGCACCTCTCTCCCCCTCTGCACTAATTTCTACTTGCACCAAATTCCCGACTTTGATGTTCTGTTAATTATGCACTCTCTTCACAACTGCTCTGTGCTACCACTGATTTGAAAGTGGGGGACAATACCTAATGAGAGAGAACTATTAATGATATCAGTAAAACAGCACTGTTTCTGTGATTTATTGCAGACACTGAATGTAAATATTGTCTTAGAGATTCCACTACTTTCCAATTGACCAAGCGAGCGTGAAAGATTGATGAATTTTAATTGCATGTTATGTCCAGCCTAAATCAAGTTTAGTAATCTTTCATGCTGGCCTAAAAAGCAGACGACTCTCCCACTACAAAACTGGCCATGCCCTCAGATCACATGTATGAAGATAACAAGTTTTAGTTAATTGCAGCCCTTCAAGGAGGCTCTTCAAATTAAGCTTTTTTAGACGTAAAGGCACCAGTAAGCATGCTTTCAAATTCTTTAACTATTAAAGATCAACTTACTGAGAAACTGCAAACTGTGCACAAGTGAAACTAGTAAATAAATCTGAAGAGATTTTTAAATTACATTTTCAGTGATTTAAAATGAAGTTATTCACAGGTGGGTGGACTAGACATCTAATTTAAAAATGCTTATTATTTTGTGATAAACACATTTGCAACTGCACCAGATGTTACCACTCTTAAATGGATCAAAGAATATTTTTTAATTGAAGAGAGAGAAATAAACAATCATGACCTATTACTCTGTCCAATTGCACTAGTTAATAAAGGATTTTATGTTTGCCAGTATGCAAACGTGTTTGAGCAGAAACTTGAACCGTAACTTCCTTTTGGAAAACCAGTGCAGTTTGTGCCTTGATTGTTGATAGTGGGGCACAGTTTCCACGCAGTCATCTGTATTTCTTAGTGGTAGCAAATCACCTTGACCATTTCTGAAATGAAGTTGTTCTGAGTCACCAAGTTCTCCACAGTTTCATTTGTGGTTGATGGAGAGTATTCAGTCACACTCCTGACTTGTGCCTTGTAGATGGTGAAAAAGCTTTGGGGAGCCAGGAGTTGAGTTACTTGCTGCAGAATAGCCAGCCTCTGATCTGCTGTTGTGGCCCCAATATATAAGTGGCTGGTACAGAATTTCCTGGTTAATGGTAACCCCCAAGATGTTCACAATACAGGATATGACAATGGTAACATCATTGAATATCCAGGAGAGATGGTTAGATTCTTTCTTGGTGAATATGGTCATTGCCTGGCACTTGTGTGGTGTGAATGTTACTTGCCACTTAGCTGAAGCTTGAATGCTGTCCACGTCTTGCTGCATATGGACATAGACTGCTTTAGTATCTAAGGAGTTGCACATTATGGTGCTGAACATTATGCAATCACCAGTGAATATCCCCACTTCTGACTTTATGATAGAGGGAAGGTCATTGATGGAACAGCTGAAGGTTTTGGGCCTAGCACACTTATCCTGAGGAACTCTTGCAGTGATGTCTTGGGATTGAGATGATTGGCCTTCAACAACCACAGCCAAGTTCTTTTGTGCTACGTATGACTCCAAACAGTGGATTTCCCCCCTAATTCCCATTGACTTCAATTTTGCCAGGGCTCCTTGATGCCATACTCTCTTAAGTGATACCTTGATGTCAGGGGTAGTTACTCTCACCTCACCTCACCTCTTGAGTTTGGCTTTTATCCATGCTTGGACTAAGGGTGTAATGAGGTTAGATGTCAGGTTTCCCTGGCAGAATCCAAACTGAGCATCAGTAGACAGGTTATTGCTGTGCAACTGCTGCTTGACACCTTCCATCACTCTTCTGATGATCAAGAGGAGGCTGATGGGGCAGTAATTGCCGGATTGGATTTGTCCCCCTTTTTGTGGACTGGGTATAGCTGGGCAATTTTCCACATTGTTGGGTAGATGCCAATGTTGTAGCTGTACTGGGACAGCTTGGCTAGGGGGTACAGCTAGTTCTGGAGCACAATTCTTCAGTGCTATTGCCAGGATGTTGTCAAGGGCCTTAACCTCTGCAGCATCCAGTGCATTCAGCTTTTTCTTGAAATCACTAGGAGTGAATCAGTTGGCTGAAGATTGGCATCTGTGATGCTGTGGACCTCAGAAGGAGGCCGAAATGTATCACCCACTTGGCTCTTCTGGCGGAAGATAGTTACAAATGCTTCAGCCTGGTCTTTTGCACTGCTGTGATGGGTTCCTACATCATTGAGGATAGGGATATTTGTGGAGCTGCCATCTCCATTTAGTTGTTTAATTGTCCACCGCCATTCACATGTAAGTAAATGCACAAAGCATGAGGAGTAAGGTTGGCAAGCTGCAGGTGCAGCCAGTTGCATGGGAATATGATATCCTGACACAAGATCTGGCTGAAAAACAGGCAGGACTGGGTACAAGGTATTCTGGAAGGATCAGAAAGGTATTGATTGAGGAGAATATTTCAGTGCTGGAGATTTTCTCGGCCACCAACTGGTTGGAAAGATATAGAGAACAAAGTTACAAGGAAATTTGCAATTAAGTGCAAAAACTAATAGAGTAGGTCTAATGGGAGACTTGAATTATCCTTATATTGACCAGGACAATAGCATTGTGAAAGTCATAGAGGGGGAAGAGTTTCAGGAGAATTTTCTACGTTAGTTTATATGGAGGAGGCATTGTTGGATCTGCTTCTGGGGAATGAGTTGAATAAAGTGTCAGTAGGAGAGCATTTAGGGAACAATAATAGTATCTCATAATGTTTAGTTGTCTGTGAGAAAGGACAAGGAGCAATCCAGTGGAAAATGCTTATTTGGAGGATGGCCAATTTCAGTAGGGTGAAACAGGTCTGTTGCAGATAAATTGAAATCAAAGATTGGTAGGCCAAACTGTAATGGAACCTTTAAAGAGGAAATGGTTCAGGTACACATCTTGTGGCATAGTTCTGTCAGTTAATTACAGGGTGTTCGATTTCCCTTCAAACATTAAAGGTCCCTAACAGGATCGTAACACAAGTGATGCTTCAGTTGTCCGAACCTTAGTTCCAGAACCAATCAAGTACTGCGTTCAGTTTTGTGCACTAAAGCTCAGAAGCGATGTAGTGCCCTTGAAAAGGAGTATATGTACAAATTCACTAAAACAAAACCAGTGCTTTAAGGGTTAAATTAAGACCAGTTGCACAAATTTGATTTATACTTCCTTGATTTTAGAACATTGAAAGGTGTTTTAATTGAGGTGCTTAAAATGATGAAGGTGGGTTCAGAGAAAATGAAATTTGAAATTTTCAAGACTGAGATCAGTAACTTTTTGACTGATTCAGCTTATGAAGAGATATGAGACAAAATACATGAATGGAGTTGAGGTACATGATTTAATTACATGGCAAAAAAGATTTGAATTACCAAATGGCCTACTTCTGTTCCTGTGTTTCTATGGTGCCTAGCTGACCTTGAAAATCTTAACTGAAAATGGAAACTCATTGCTCCAGATGTAAATTTGAAATAGCTTGTTTTATTGGCCACATTTAAAAATTGGCACTGATTTTTTTGAGAGTTAAGTTGTGAACATGTTTAAAATGTGAAACCAATAATCATGATTCTTGCTGATTGGTCTTTTAACTTAGTGGAGGTTGCTACGTGTGCGCAGCTTTCATTAGTGCAGCAGCCACTTGAACAAGTAAAGCTGTGACAAACAAAAGCTATAAGAATTGTTACCTTTTATTTTGAGATGTAATATTTAAATATTTTGAGGATTGACAACCAAGCACACCAGTAAAAAAAATCATGTTCACATGGTTACTGTGGATTGATTGGGTAAATTACACAGGAGGCTCTTGTTGATCAGTATTGGAGAAAATGCAGATATAATTGTAATCTCAAAGTCACCACTCAATCTATGAAGAACACAGTCAACACTCAAGAAGTTTGACACCATCCAGGACAAAGCAGCCCGCTTGATTGGCAGCCCATCGACAAACATTCATTCTCTCCACCACCAATGCACAATAGCAGCAGTGTGTACCATCTACAAGATGCACTGCAGGAACTCACCAAAGCTCCTTAGACACCATCTTCCAAACCCAGGACCGCTACCATCTAGAAGGACAAGGGCAGCAGACACATGGGAATACCACCACCTGGAAATTCTCTTCCAAGCCACTCACTATCCTGACTTGGAAATGCATCACTCTTCCTTCACTGTCGCTGTGTCAGAATCCTGGAACTCCCTCTCTAACAGCACTATGGGTGTACCTACACCACATGGACCACAGCAGTTCAAGAAGGCAGCTCCCCACCACCTTCTCAAGGGCAACTAGGGATGGGCAATAAATGTTGGCTTAGCCAGTGATGCCTACATCCCATAAATGATGAAAAAAAATTAAGCAATTGTTGTTCAGCCTTGATTATTTTTTTCCAGCAGCAATTGATTATTAATAATTGTGTTGTAAGAGCAATCAGCAAAGTAAATACAATTCACCTTTAATGTTAAAAGATAGGACCACCCTGAAAATAATTATTTTTTCCTACAAAAATGCCTATCTGGTCATTTACTTGATTAAATGTGCTAATTAAAATCAATAACCAGCAGAGGTAATAGATTTTATTGTTCAGACTGAAGTTCATTTCCACATTGTCATTGTCATTTTTTTTGTGTACATTGTCATTATTTTAACATCTACTTTTTTAATTAGATTGCCAGCAAAAACTCCTTGGAGTTTGTAAGTAATTGTAAAGTGACTGCATGATGCTTTTACTCTGTTTTTCATTGGAATGAATTTGATCATTCATGGAACATCTTTTTGTGCAATTTTCATGCAGTTAATGCATGCTGTGATTTTCTGCTGTGCTAAGCTACAAGATGTCCAAATTTCACAAATATTTTCTAAATGCGAACCCTTAATTTTGATTTTTCTTTTTGGAAAATGGTGCGGGTGCAATATTTATCTCAAAACGACAAAAATTAATGGGTTTTCAGTGTTCCCTGATATGTTTCTGTTGTACATAATTCTGACGCCAAGGCAATAATATTGTGAATTATTGTAATTAAATGCAAATGAGATATTATAAGAGGGTAGATTCAACAGTGCTTCACTTCCTGCAAGGAGCCACAATTAAAAAGAGCACAAGTTGGAGATGAGTTGCAGCACTGGAGCTGCAATTCATGTACTCTGAATATGGCTCTGTGTGAGAGATAGCATTATTTTGTGACTAAATGAGTGTGACCAGCTCCAGGAAAGTTATGAATGTGCTTCTTTAAATCATACCTATTGGTTGGTTGGACCTATTGTACATATGAAGCAAAATATATTATATACAAATACAAATATTGGTGTGATTTATTTTTGGTAAAATTAACATCAAAAAGTATACTTAGGTATTCAGACATTAGAAATAAGTGTTTGGAATTTAAAAGCTTATTTTAAAAAAAAATATAGAATTCAAGTCCTGGACACTTGTTCATTAAACCTGAATGTACAGTTTTTTTTGTTTATTTCCGAAAAGAAGTTACTTATCCCTGGTATTCTTACTTTCCCCAACCTTGCATGCAGAATAGGTGTTGATGGTTAATACAGGTTAATTTTCTTTTAAATGTTGCATTTTTGTTCTGTTGCCTGAAAAGTGATGACTTTTCATTCAGATGTCTTTTTTTTTGCTGAAGCGAAGTTCATTCTCATTTATCTCCAATAACATGTTCAAATATCCACAGTTTCAGTTTGAACAGCAGGAGCACCTTTAATGCTTGGTTTGGGCATGTGTCTAAATTTGTTCAACCTGCAGTCTCAGCACTTAAAGATTTTTCACATGTCTGCATTGACAACTTTCTGCTTGTGTTGGGTTGCCTAATTAAAACTGAGCTTTCAAATTTGCATTCTTTTGCATGAAGATACGTTTATAGGTTTAAATTTATATTGATAATTTTTCTCTAGGTGTAACAGTGTGAAATATTAGTAATGCAAACAAATAAACCATTTGCATGGGGAATTCTACAAGCCTATGAGTGACTGTACTTTTAATACTAATTTTAGTTGAGTTCAGTTCAAACTTTATTATTTTGCAGGAATGTCAGCTGTCTGTTTTTGTTTAACACCTTTATTGTGTTTGCCTGTAAAAAAAAATTTAAATATTTCTATGGTAGTTTTTTTTTAACAAAGATTTTTTTTTATAGCTTATGGAGGCTACAGGGCACAGTTTTCATGATTCTGAATCAGCAGCTCCAAAGAGCCCTTTACATTTGGCTGTAAGTTGATTATTTTGATTCTGCTGGGCATTGTAAAAAGGAACATTCAGTATAATGTTACTGCACTTCAAAATTCTTCACTAAATTTTTCTTCTCCACTTTGATTTATCTTCTTTCTTAGGCCTACAATGGCCATCACCAAGCACTTGAAGTACTTATTCATTCCATTATTGACCTTGATGTAAAAGACATGAACGGACGTACAGCCTTAGATTTATCATCCTTTAGAGGTCACACTGAATGTGTTGAAGCCCTCATTAACCAAGGTGCTTCCATCCTAGTAAAAGATAGTGTGGCTAAGAGAACCCCACTTCATGCAGCAGGTACTTCTACATATCTTTTATTTTTTCAGTTAGCTTATGGTAGAATTATATGTATGAAAGTAATTTTTTGGTGTAGTCTAGTGATATATGATCAAATACAATGTGGAAATTCATGTTTGCTTAGCTATGAGATCACGTAATTCTGCTAAGAAAGAAAATTGCAGAACAGTAGTGTTATTTGGAACTTTAAACAGATATTCTGCATTTCTGCTTTGTCATCCATGAGGGACAGTGAGAAACTTGATAGGACCTTTTCTTGGGGAATATAAATACATTTTATGAAGTTCATGGTTGGGTGGATAATACAGAATCTACAGCCTTTTCTTGTTCCATGCTTTGTCTTCTAAGTTGGGGTAGTTGGTAACCTAAATTATACCCATTTCATAACACAGACATCATCCTTTAGAGTGAAGGTGTCAATTTAATGGCTGTTTTCTACAATTGAGTCATGCCTATTAAGACTCGGGCTGAAACTCATTTTGCACTTTTATTATTTAATGGAAATTTGCATTTCATTTGTTTGTATGGTTGGATGGCGACACAGATCCCAGATCTGAGAGGATAGCTTACCCATCCACTGTGATCCAATCCAATTTTCATTAATGTTGCTGCAATATCTGTTTATATTCTTCTGGGTTATTATGCCAGTTTTGTTGAAGGGAATGCGGGTGAGTTTCTCTAAGGTCTTCGCCAATGGCATTCTGTGATTGGTTCTGAGACAAGAGTAACCAAGTGACTTGGCCAATTTCTCTTTCCGCTCCTTCCACCTTTTACTCTAAATCCATTGGTCTAATTGAGATCAGTGTTTCTCCATTGGAGAATCTTTGATGCTACCTTGCTTATTACTACCTCTGTGTGATCAGATGTGGAGTTCTATGTGCCTATTTTTTTAAAAAGTCCAATCGATAAGAGCTTCCGTGAAAAGGATTTCCAAGTTTGCAGTGGGAAGGGTTGATATTTGTGAGCATTTTTCATTAGATGCCTTTGAGGTTCTTTAAATTTCTTAGCTATTCTGGATTAATTCTGGCATTTTACTATGTGCAAAGGTTTTGCCAGGGATCTGGTCTTGAAACCAATCATCAAACTTTGTGGATTTGAGAGGGGTAAGCTGGAAATGCACACCTAGTTCTTTATCGGATTTTTCATACTTAAAAAAAAACCTCTCGTCTAGGCACTGTTCAGGCACTAAGATAATGGCAACTGCATTGAGTCGCACATGTTCTATTACAAATTTCCACAGAGAAACATTCAATATCAAGTAAGTTAATTTGTACATAATTGGCTTTTTTAAAGGATGCTTAATATGATGCACTTTTTCAACCACAGATGTGATTTTGAATATCCTTGATTGAACTTGCAAATATATGACATATCAAATATTTAGCACGTACAGTAAACCTTTGACGATTGGTTTACATTTATTTTTCATCTTTTCATAATCAACATTCAGAGGTTAGAATTCACATTAAATTGGCAGCTTCAGATTACCAAAGCATCAGTCAAGTTGCATACATCTAAATGGTATCTTGATTAATATCTAGTATGTATATATCATCACTGAAACATTCAATGTTTCTCCAGATCCCAATTTTATTTCTATAAAGTGCTGAAATATGCTCCATCTTTACCATGAGGCATGATGCAGGTATTAATAGTTAAACAGAAATATAATGGTGAACATGTCGTCATGAAGGAGTTTATTAAATTCTATGGTCAGGATTTTACATTCAGCGTGCAGGGGCAGGCCCGACATGCCGGAACATAAAATGACGCACAATGACATTGGGCATGTGTCCGACGTCATTGCGCTGTGTGGCAATATTTTGTTCAGCGGCTGCATGCCGGAGTCAGCTGCGCACCCGCTGATAATTGAAAGGCCTATTAAGGCCATGAACGAACTAATTATTTTCAAATTTATGCTGCCTGTCCAACCACAAGCGTGATGAGGTTTCCTAAAGCTATTACAACTTAAATAAAAACTTTCCTTGTAAAATGAAAACTTGTCCCATATCATGTGACACAGTCACATGAGGGGACGTTTCATTAAATTTTTACTCTTATTTATTTATATTTTTAACAAGCTCCATGCCTCGGAGATTGAAACACTCTTTCACACACATGCGCGGAAGAGCGCTGGACCTTACTCCCCCTCCTCCCCCCATCTGCACAGGTAGAACTCACACTATCGCTTGCAATCCACATTGGGCAGGCCTTAATTGACCCACCTGTGTGAAATCGCAGAGTGGAGCCGATCACGGGTGGCGGTTGGCTCCATGACCACCCCCTGCCTGCTCCCACCAAGCCCGCCCAACCAATGTAAAATCCTGGCCTATGTCTAAGTGATCAGACCATTTAATAAATGGAGGGAGGAGGGAATGGACTGCTGTGGGTGGAAGGAGTATTTTTTCATACTAAAGTTGCATTTTACAAATAATGTACAGAACTATAATATTTCCTTTTTGCTGTTATTTTTTCAAACTCATGATGCAGTCTTATCCTGGGTGTATACTTTGTGTGGACAGATTAGCATAACAAAGGGGTAAATTTTTTTTTTGCTTCTGTTGTATAGTGTCCAATGGTCATACAACATGCTTGCGCATGTTAATAGACGGTGCAGGTGGCTTGGATGCGGTTGATGTGACAGATGGCCAAGGACAGTAAGTAGACATAATGATTTTATTTCAAACTACGTTTTCCCTGATAATGTTTTGGAGCCTTTTTTCTGGAAGTGGTTTTTAATAATGTTCAGCACAACTGGGATTTCACCTCTCTTACTCCAAAAAGAGTCATATATGTCATAGAATCCATAGCATATTAAAGCATAGAAGGAGGTCATTCGGCCCATTGAGTCTGTGCTGGCTCTTTTGAAGAGCAGTCCAATTGGTGCCACTTCCCTAGTCTTATCCCTGAATTTTTTTTCTCCTTTAAGCAGTTATCTAATTCACTTCAAGGCTACTATAGAACTTGTATCCATCACCCTATCAGAAAGTTCATTCCAAATCCTACCCACTCATTCTTTTGCCAATAATCTTAAATCTGTAACCTTTGTTTATCAACCCTTCCTCCATTGGAAGCAGAAACTATCTAAACCCCTCATTATTTTAAATATCTTCAACAAACTACTCTTAGCTTTCTCTGTTCTAAAGAGAACAGTCCCAGCTTCTTCACACTATCCACGTAACTGTAATCCCTCAAACTTGGAACTGTTCCTCTTGAATCTCTTCTGTACCCTTTTCAAAGCCTTCACATCCTTCCTAAATATGGTGTCCAGAATTAGATATAATACTCCAGCTGGGGCCGAACTAGTGTTCAGCATAACTCCCTGGCTTTTGTACACTCTGTTACTATTTATAAAGTCCAGGATCCAATATGCTTTATTAATTACTTTGTTAACCTGTCCTGCTGCCTTTAAAGATTTGGTCTCTCTCTTCTTGTATCCTGATTAAAATCTCCACAATTTGGCATGTATTGTCTTTTCTCATACTTCCTACCAAAATCTATCACCTCTCACTTTTCTGTGTTGAATTTCGTACACAGTGTGTCCACCCATTCCATCAGGAAATCTATTACTATTTTCCTCGCTGTTTACTACACTGACAAATTTGTGTCATCTACAAATTTTGAAATTGTGCCCTGTACCCCAAGGTCCAAGTCATGAATGTATACCAAAAGTAGCAGTGATCATATAACTAACCTTGGGTAACTCCACTCCACCTCCCTCACATTTGAAGACAGCAATTCACCACAGCTTCCTGTTTACTCCTTAGCCAATTGTGTATCCATGCTGCTACTGCCCCATTATCCCCCAGCTTCAATTTTGCTAACAAGTCTGTTATGTAGTACTTTATATCAAATGCCTTTGCGAAGTAGATATCCACAGCATCGACCGCACTGCCTTCAAACACCATATTTGTTAATTTGTTCAAAAAAACTCAAATTAAGTGTGTCAGACATGATTTGTCCTTAAAAATCTGGGCTGGCTCTCTTTGATTGGCTCATACCAGTCGAAATGGTTGTTAATTTTCTTCCAGATTCTTTTTCTAAAAGCATCCTACCACTGACATTAAACTGATCTGTAATTGCCAGATTTATCCTTCCCTCCCTTCTTTGGATTAAGGGTGTAACATTTACAAGTCTCCAACCTTTTGGCATCATCCCTGTCTCTAAGGAGGTTTGTAAGATTATGACCAGCAACCCCACATCTTCTGCCCCTACTTCCATCAACATCCAAGCATGCACCCCATCCAGCCCAGGTAACCTATCCACTTCAAGTATTATCAGCCTTTCTGGTACCCCCTAACTATTTTTATCTCATCTAGTATCCCAGCAACCTCCTCATATGCCATAACTTAATTGCTAATTCTTTGCTTCTGCGTTTTAATTCTTTTAATATATTCCTAACTTAAGTGATATGAGATGACGGGTTAACTATTCTCTTTCTCAAACAATCTTTACTAGGACACCAATGATGCTTGCAGTTGCTAATGGACACATCGATGCTGTCATTCTGTTACTTGAAAAAGGTGCAAATATCGATGCAGCAGATAAACAAGGCTGCACAGCCTTGCATCGTGGGGTGAGGCATCCATTTGAAAATTAAATGTAGATGTAACTAGTTGAAAAGATCACATTTCAGTTTATTCAAATTTAAACCAATTCAGAATCTGAAGAGCTAAATGAAGTTTTAAGGCAAATTAAAATTCCTAAATTGTCTCCTTATTTATATATTTTTAGTGATAGGATTGTTTTCATTGGTTTGAATATTTATTTTAAGTGGCAAAATTTTCAAAATTACTGGAAACATGTATTATTTAATCCTCAAATGAGTTCACTATGATTATTTGCATCAAATGTAAAATAATTAGCCTCTGATCTGCTGGGATAACTTTAGTATGTATTCCACTTCAGAATAAATCCCATAGCGGAACTGACCCTCCATTGCAACAGTCTTTAAAATGTGCCCTTTTGGATCTAATTGCCATTATCGAGACTTGGTTACAGCGTGACCAAGGTTGGGAAATAGATATTCCAGGATACACAACATCTTGAAAAGATGGCAGAATGAGAAAGGAGGAAGGGTACCCCTGCGAGTAAAGGATTACATAAGGATGTTAGTGACAAAGGATCTTGGCTCAGAAGATCAGTAAGTAGAATCAGTATGGGTGGAGATTAGGGATCAGAAAGTGTCAGAAAACGCTGTTGGGAGTATTTTAAAGGTCCCCTAACAATAGTTATGTTGCTGGACAGAGCATTAAACAAGAAATTATTGGAGCTTGTAACAAAGGCAATGTAATAATTGTGGAAGACTTTAATCTTCAAATTTTTAAAATTCATTCATGGAATGTGGGTGTCGCTGGATAGGCCAGCATTTATTGCCCATCCCTAATTGCCCTATTTACTGGACAAGTCAAATTGGCCAAGGTGGTCTGGAAGAGGAATTTAGAGATGGTTTCCTGGGGCAGAATTTTTGCCTCATCAGGCAGGCGCATGCCCAACCTGAATGGGAGTAAAATGGTGTGTGATGACATCGGGCGAGCGCCCCAACATCATTGCGCACTCTTGTGATATCTCACTCGCGGGTTTGCGCGAGAGGTGGCAGCGCACCTGCTGACAATTAAGAGGCCTATTAAGGCCCTTAATCAATTAATTAAGTGGAATTTTTTGCTGTCTATCTAACCTTTCGGTTGGCGGGCGGGCAAATAGGCCAAGCGGTCTGTATTTTTTGCGATACCTTATCCATGGGCAGGATGAGGTTTCTCCCTGTGATTTAAAAAAAATAAAAACTTTTAAAACTCATTTTTAACATATCCCTGCTCATGTGACAGAGGGAACATGTGTTCCTTTTTTTGGTAACTTTATTTTTAATGTGAAACATCACCAGCTCCCTGAGGCAGCTCTGTTCCCTCGGGGAGCTTTCTGTGAGTAGACCAGTGCACATGTGCTGACTTCTGCACTTGCTCCCCTGGCTGTTAATTGACCAGCCGGTATGAAATAGCAGTCAGAGCCCAACCAAAGGCAGCGTACTGTAGTGCGGCTGCATCTGAGCCCGCCCAACGAGGAGAAAATCCTCTCCCTGGAATAATATGTTGTAGATCCAACTCGGGATAAAGCAACTTTAGATCTAGTATTATGCAATGAGGCACAATTAATTAATAATCTCATAGTAAAAGATCTGGGAAATAGCACTATTGAATTCCATATTAAGTTTGAGAGTGACATATTCAAAACACAAACAAGCATCTTAAACAAAGCTAACTGCATAGGTATGAGGGGAGAGCTGGCTAAGGTTGATTGGCTAAATAGATTATAAGCTCTGGCAGTAAATAAACAGAAACAGTAAAAGAAACCATTCAAAATGTTTAACAAAAATACATTCCATTAAAAAACAAAAATTCAGCAAGAAAGAACCATCTGTGGTATACTAGTAACATAGAAAATAGGAGCAGGAGCTGGCCATTCGGCCCTTCGAGCCAGCTTCACCATCCATCATGATCACGGCTGATCATCCAACTCAATAGCCTGCTCCCGCTTTCTCACCATATGCTTTGATCCCTTTTGCCCCAAGAGCTGTATCTAACTCCTTCTTGAAAACATACAATGTTTTGGCTTCAACTACTTTGTGATAGTGAATTCCACAGGCTCACCACTTTCTGGGTGAAGAAATTTCTCCTCATCTCAGTCCTAAATGGTCTACGCCGTATCCTCATACTGTGACCCCTGGTTCTGGACTCCCCCATCATTGGGAACATCCTTCCTGCATCTACCCTGTCTAGTCCTGTTAGAATTTTATAGGATTCTATGAGATCCCCCCTTATTCTTCTGAACTCCAGCGAATATAATCCTAACCGACTCAATCTCTCCTCGTATGTCAGTCCCGCCATCCCAGGAGTCAGTCTGGTAAGCCTTCCCTGCACTCCCTCTGTAGCAAGAACATCCTTCCTCAGATAAGGAAACCAAAACTGCACACAATATTCCAGGTGTGGTCTCACCAAGGCCCTGTATAATTGCAGCAAGACATCCCTGCTCCTGTACTCGAATCCTCTTGCTCTGAAGGCCAACATAGCATTTGCCTTCTTTACCGCTTGCTAAACCTGCATGCTTACCTTCAGCGACTAGTGTACGAGGACACCCAGGTCTCGTTGCACATTCCCTGCTCTCAATTTATAGCCATTCAGATAATAAACTGCCTTCCTGTTTTTGCTACCAAAGTGGATGACCTCACATTTATCCACATTATACTGCATCTGCCATGCATTTGCCCACTCATTCAGCTTGTCCAAATCACACTGAAGCATCTCTACATCCTCCTCACAGCTCACTCTCCCACTCAACTTTGTGTCATCTGCAGATTTGGAGATATTTCATTTAATTCCCTCATCTAAATCATTAATATATGTTGTGAATAGCTAGGGTCCCAGCACCGATCCCTGCAGTACCCATCTCAATACACTACCCCCAATGCGACGTGCTTTAATTTTACATGCTAATCTCTTATGTGGGACTTTGTCGAAAGCCTTCTGGAAGTCCAAATAAATCACATTCACTAGCTCTCCCTCATCAACTCTACTAGTTATATCCTCGAAAAATTCCAGTAGATTTGTCAAGCATGATTTCTCTTTAGTAAATGCATGCTGATTCTGTCTGATTCTGTCACTGTTTTCCAAGTGCTCAGCTATTGAATCTTTTATAATGGACTCTAATAACCTCGCTGCCGCTGAAAAACTAATTTTATAAGTATGGAGTGTAATTCACTCATAGGGCAGAATTTTCTGCTTGATGTGCGGGGGGTGGGCCCCACCAATGCATCCACTATTTCTAGGGCCATTTCCTTAAGTATTCTGGGATGTAGATTATCAGGCCCCTGGGGATTTATCGGCCTTCAATCCCATCAATTTCCCCAACACCATTTCCCTACTAATACTGATTTCTTTTAGTTCCTCCCTCTCACTAAACCCTGTGTTCCTCAACATTTCTGGTATGTTATTTGTGTCCTCCTTTGTGAAAACAGAACCAAAGTATGTATTTAGTTGGTCAGCCATTTCTTTGTTCCCCATTATAAATTCCCCTGTTTCTGACTGTAAGAGACCTACATTTGTCTTCACCAGTCATTTTCTCTTCACATACTGAAGGTTAAGAATAGTATTAGACTAAAAGAAGAGGCTTATAATTGCAAAGGATAGTAATAAGTCTGAGGATTGGGAGTGCTTTAGAAACCAGCAAAGGGCTACCAAAAAGTTGATAAAAAGGAAAAGAAATGGAATATGAGAGTAAACTAGCCAATAAATAAATGAACTATTGGAAGAGTTTTTACAAGTATATAAGAAAGAGGAGAGTAGCTAAAGGTAACATTGGTCAATTAGAGGCAGAAACAATAGAAATTATCATGGGGAGTGAAGAAAGGGCAGAGACATTGAACAAATATTTTGTGTTTGCCTTCACAGTAGAAGACACTAGTTGCATACCAGAAATAGAGGGTAACTGAGGGGCTAATAAGAGTGAGGAAGTTAAGGTTATTAATATTAGCAGATAAAATGTGCTGGAGAAACTTAAGGGGCAAAAATCTAACAAATCTCCAGGACATGATGGCAGACATCCTAGAGATCTCAAAGAGGTAGCTGCAGAGATAGTGAATGCACTTGTCTTGATGTTCCAAAATTCTCTAGATTCTAGATCAATCCCAACAGATTGAAAGTTGGCAAATGCAGCATCACTATTCAAGAAAGGAGGTAGAGAAAAAGCAGTGAACTACAGACCAGTTAACCTGTCATCAGTTGCCGGGAAGGTGCTGGAATCTATTATGAGAAAAGTCTTAACAATGCCCTTAGAAAATCATAGTATGATCAGACACAGCCAACATGGTTTTACAAAAGAGAAATGCACTTTTTGAGGATGTCAGGTAAATAAAAGGGAACCAGGAGATGTATTATTCATGGATTTCCAAAAGACATTCAGTAAGGTGCCACATAAAAGGTTAATATGCAGCAATTTGTGAAGGCTCCTTCAACAACACCTTCCAAACCAGCAACCTCTACCACCTAGAACAAGAGCAGAAGAAACATGGGAACATTACCACCTCCAATTCTCCTCCGAGCCACACACCATCCTAAGTTGGAGTTATTTCGTCGTTTCCTCCCAATAACATTGTGGGTTTACCCACACCACATTGACTGCAATGATTCAAGAAGATAACTCAGCACTGCCTTTTTAAGGGCAATTATGGATGGGCAATAAATGCTGACCTTGTCAGTGCCACTCATGTCATGAATAAACAAAATGTGTGCGCACAGATTGCAGTGAGCTGCCTGACACCTTTATCCTTCAGCAGTCTGAGCAGCCTAGTTTTACAAACCACCAGACAGCCTCAGTGGATGGCTTTTGGGTGATATTGGCTTGCTCAAAATGTGATTCCAGTGCCTGACTAACCTAGGAGTGTCCATCAATATGGGCCCACAAGGGTCTTCCCAATACTGGTGGTATGCCATGCCCTGCACAACTGCATTTCAAAGAGGAGTGGAACTGGCTGCAGGTGTAGAGCACCCAGCATCCTTAGAAGAGGATGACAAAGAAGAGGGGGGGCCCGTGGAGTGTGACCATCCACAGGTGCTGCTGATATCCACTGACCTGCGTGCCAGAGAAGCCCACAAAGCCCTCATCCTTGAACATATTCAGTGCATCCCAGCATTGCACTCGTATGACCTGGAGCCCAGTGGCAGACAGTATAGCCATACCCATTACTCCCTTCCAACACAAATGTAATTGCTGCAAAGAACCACCACCCATAACATTCTCAGCCTTGCATTGTTATCCAAGGGTCTCATTCCACTTCCCTACTTTAACCTATCAAAAATAACATGGAATGGAACAGAAACAACACCATGACACTCAAAAGGGAACAACATTGCATACTATTTTGATATAAACGTTTTCCATGTGGCACTAACATTGAATTAGGCACCCAAGTGATTCCCTTTATGCAACTAAGACTATTTCCACATCTATTTTCTCTTACAAAAACAAAAATTGCTGGAAAATCTCAGCAGGTCTGAGAGCATCTGTGGAGAGGAAGACAGAGTTAACGTTTCAAGTCCGTATGATTCTTCATCAGAACTAAAGAGAAATAGAACTGTGGTGAAATATAAGCTGTTTAAGGGGGGTTGGACAGGTGAAGCTGGATAGAGGGCCAGTGATAGGCGGAGGCAAAGGAGAGATTGCCAAAGATGTCATAAACAAAAGGTCAAAGGGGTGTTGACGGTGGTGATATTAGCTAAAGGATGTGCTAATGGTGACATTAAGGGTAGAAATCAGGATGAGCAAGTGACAAATGGCCCTAGTGGGGATGGTGTGGGGGGAGGGGTGAAATAGGCTAAAAGGTGGAGATAAAACAATGGATGGAAATAAATTTTAAAAATAATAATAGAAATAGGTGGGCAAAGAAAAATATATATGTAAAAAAAAATAACAATTACTAGAAAAAATGGGATCAAAAAGGGGGTGAGGATGGAGGAGAGAGTTCATGAGCTGAAGTTGTTGAACTCAGTGTTAAGTCCAGAAGGCTTTTTTTTCAATTTTGCTTTTATCTATTCTCTCTTACTTCTGTGTAATTGCTACCCCTGCGGCTGCAGCAGACTGTAGGCAGCCTGCTCATTTTCAAGCTTCGAACACATTAGATGCCATTGGAGAATGTCCTCTGGGTTGTGAAGCCATAGGGGTCCTGCCAAACACTTTCCTAGTTGTAACTGTGCAAGGGCAGCCTCAGTCATGGGAAGTGGGGGGGGCAGCAATTGTGGCTCCGTCAGAGGGGTCAATGACAAGTTGTAACCTGAGGATGGCTTGAGGAGCATTCCCAAAGGCATAATCCCTGTCTCCCTCTTCCCTCTCAGGACCCACCTGCACTTCCTTGCAAACCAAGTATGTGAGAACACTTGGCTGCATTTGAATATAGTGTTCAGCCATCAAGGCAAGTGTTTGATCAATGCTTCTCAAAGCCACTACCATATGAAGGATATTGCTGTGTGCTTCCATCCACTTGCTGGATTGCCATGTATGACTCTCCATGAGGTTGGCCACTTTTTCGGTGAAGTGGTCATGTGTTCAAATACCCGAGACATCATGGCACTTGTGGCCAAGCTGGACTCCTCCATCTTCAGCACCTTTGAGCATAGCTGGAGGTGACCTCAGGTTTCATATGGAGACCTCCAAAGCTGCCCTGGCCTCTGGCACCTGCTGCTGCTACTCACAAGTGAAGTGCTCCTCATCTTTTACCACCCATTCTGTCTGTGATGCTGGACCCACTGAGATGAATGTATGTGTGCTGAGTCATGTAACCATACCTTCTCATTATGATGCTGCTCCTCTGAGGATCGCACTGTCTCTTGCCTCACCCCTTGGTGCATCTTCAGCAATGCTTCTGCAGGGGATGAAAGGCATTTATTAGTACTGCACATAGGGACGGTTTAATCCCTAGCATTTTAATCCCTAGCAGACCATATATAATTTACTGATGACAAGTCCTCCATGAATAACAGGTCAATGCTAAGTGACAGTGTGATAACTTCATGCTTTCATCCAATCTCTGTGCTACCCCATCTCTACAACCGCCTACACTGCTGCTGTCCTGCCCATTGCCATCAGGATGGGGAAGGATGTGACTTCACCCCTGCATCTTTGTCTCTCCTGTGAGCTGTTGGCTCTCTTCTCCTACAGTGAGAAAAGGCAGAAAGTTAGGACTATTAGGAGCACATTGTTCAGCAAGATCTGTCATTATGGGATGTGAGTGTGCTAGGACAGCACACTGAGGTTGAATGTCAGTACTGTCAGTGGAGATGGAGAGTTAAGGTGGAGCCTGGGAAGGCATTCTTCTGTGTAGACACAAATTATGTATTTAATTGGTCAGCCATTTCTTTGTTCCCCATTATAAATTCCCCTGTTTCTGACTGTAAGAGACCTACATTTGTCTTCACCAGTCATTTTCTCTTCACATACTGAAGGTTAAGAATAGTATTAGACTAAAGGAAGAGGCTTATAATTGCAAAGGATAGTAATAAGTCTGAGCAAACCACACTGCACACTGAGCAAGTGCTACCGGTGTAAATACTGATCCTTTATTCATGTTTCTAATGCTTCATTCTACCCACTCCCCCTCACTGGACAGTAATCCCCAAAGTGGGCTTTTAATCAATCTGCTCTCTTACAGAGCATCCAGAAGACTTGTTGTTTGGAGGATTGGGTTCCTGACATACTGGTATACAACCAGTATTGGGTCCCTGACCCTGAAATGGTGCCACTGTTGCGCCAAGGGCTAGCTCCGTTAGATTTTGCACTCTGACTGCCTTCAATCAGCTCCATTTTCCTTGAGAATGGTTGGGCTTAGAGGTTTGCTTTTGTGTAAATGCTGCAAGTACTGGACTCAGAGTGAATCTGTTGGTGTCATACTGAGAATGTGTGTTAGCTTGACTTTAAACTACTGTGGGAGTACGTTGTTAAAATGTTGCTTCTTTTTTATAGGTTGTTACTGGTCATGAAGAATGTGTGGAAACATTATTGGAACATGATGCATTTATTCTATGTCGTGATTCCAAAGGAAGGACCCCTTTGCATTTTGCAGCAGCTTGTGGTCATGCAACTTTATTGTGCAATTTATTGCAGTCAGCACTTTCTATAAGTTCCCTAACAAATCTAATAGATAATCGTGGCTATACTCCTTTGCACTGGGCTTGTTATAATGGTAAATAATTTACTGCAATTGAAAATTTACCTTAAAAATATTAAATATATGATTCATCAGATTTTCATAAGCACTTCAAATAAATCTTATAACTGAATACCTGTATATTAACAGAAAAAAGTTAACAAACCTATTCGTTTATTGAATAATCTGAGAGTGAGTTACAAGATTATTAGCTAATTTTAGGGTTCAGGTCCTCTGAAATTCAAGATTAGATTAAGATCTTTGACTCTGTTTTATATGTGTCAAAGTAACAGATTATGTGGAGTCATCAAAAAAGTGTGGTTTAAAATTGATTTTAACATTTCTAGGAGAAAGTGTCAAATTCCTAGGACACTGATGAGGAAGGTTTGTACCACACTGAGTTTATTTGAAAATAACTTGCATTAATTCATAGAGATGCTCCTCATAAATACTGCATTCTAATTTTGTAAAGTATTTTTGGTCATATAAATTTTAAAATTCAGAAATGTTTGTTTTGTTAGGTCATGAAAGTTGTTTGGAGGTCCTGCTGGAACAAAAAGAATTTATAAAATTTGGGGGTGCTCCTTTTACTCCTTTGCACTGTGCTATGTAAGTTAATTATAAGGTAATCTTTCTAACCAAGGTGAATATTAATGTGCTTTCGCAGGGGAAATTAAATTACATTATTTACTTAGATTTGGAATATGTCAAATTAATTTTCTGACCAGCATCCTCTGGCATTCTCTTTTTCTGAGTAATCAGCATCTGTCGTTAAATCTTAAACCAAACTCATAATCAAACTGCAGTACATTGTACCTAGCATACACCTTCACCGTGTATGCTGCCTTTATGAAGTGAATGAAACAGAGAACATAAGAGGGAAGAATGAGTTGAAAGATCATAGATTTGAACCTCTATTCTACCACTCTGCAGTTCTGTTTAAACAGCACTAGGCTGCTCCATTATATTGTAGATGAGTCATTGGACCTTTTCCTGCTTGTCTTTTATTTTGTATGTTGCCCAACCAGCCTTTTTGCTTAAGCAGCACAAGAATGTGATCATGAATTTATATTAAAATTACATTAAGGCAATCATTTATGTATATTGTGGCATTATATTTTGCTGTCAATTTCGTATTTTAATTAATTTCGCCTAACTGGAACAAATTGAATTGATATTAAGGAATTAAAAATGGGTACAGAATTCATGATTTTAAAAACAAGAACTTGGATTTGAGTTTATTTCAGTCAATTTTTGAAGCCTGTAATCTAGAAATGAATTCTCAAAGTATTAAATGTCCGTGAAATAAATTATTTAAGAAAAATCTACAGTATTAGGACTCGAAGAAAACCTCTCCACTTTCTTTGATAATATAAATGCCATGTTCCAATCCTAGGGTGAACACGGGGGATTGGACACGACACGTTTTTTAAGTCTTTAGTTAAATGTAATTTGTAGTCAATATTTATGCATATTAATATCTAATTTTTGCATTCACACATTTTCTTTAAGGTGAAGGTCTCTAGTGGCCGATGACTTAGGTTGTGTTGTCATTCATTATGGCTCTATTAATATTTGAAGTTATTGAGTACTTCACAATGTTCTTAGTAGATATTAACTGTTCAGAGTGTGCTGTTTTATGCTGCTTTGTTTAAAAATTTTTGTTTTCAATTCGGAGTCATTTTCAGGAATGAATAGTCTAAAATTGGCATGCCTTTTTTTTTACAACTTTAGCATATAGCTAAGACCAGTTGTTTGATTCAGTCTTTCCTCTCCACCCATAAGTGGAGCATTTTATGATCATAAAGTTCAATGTTAAATTAGATCTTCACATACTTTTCTACTTTTTTCTGTTTGCTGTCCTTTTTGTTTGAATAAACTTTTTTTTTTACTTTTCTTTGTGCAGTTCAAAGGGATCTATTGCAGAACATCAAAGCGTCTTATCACTGTACTTCTGATGAACTGTTTTCGATTGGGTCACATAGTGGGTTATCACTTTTGAACTCTTGTTTAGAATGAGGTTTAGCCTAATAGTTTGGAAGTCCTTTCTGTCTGTTGGTTGTAAGGATTGGTAGTGAAATAAACTTGAATAAAATACCACAACACAAAACTGCCCTAGACTCACCAGTCAATTTCACTGAAACAGTTGTAGGAAATGAACAGGTTAGCTTGCAGAATGTACTTTTGAGCTTTTATCTGGTACAGAATTGAAGAAGATTTACCCTATAATCTGACTTGTGAATATTTGTTGCTGACATTAGGTTTTAAACTGAAGAAACTATTTCCTAGCAATCACATCCTGCACTTTGAGTGTAATATATATATATATCTTAACATTATTCCATGCATAGAGGAGATTTGGAGTATTTAAAATGAATGGAATTAATAGATACATAGGAATATGTAGATGTTAGAACACAGACACAGGACACTCAGCTCAATCAGTCTGTATTATTGTTCCCCTCCTTGCAAGTAAGTAGTTTTTCCCTCAAACACAAGACTTGAAAATTAATTCCACAGCCACTCGATCATTTCTGTGTGAAGAAAAATCTCCTTTCTATTCTACATCTCTTGAATTTAATTTTGTTTCTCTGGGCTCGTTCTTGAAACTTAAATGACTGATTACAAACTGCTTCTGTTTACCCTGTCCAGCCTTTTTATGCTTGGTGGACTTTTTTCAAAAATTCACAAGATGTGAGTGTTCTTAGTTAGGCCAGTATTTATTGCCTAATTTGTAATTGCTCTTGAGAAGGTGCTGGTGAGCCACCATCTTGAACCGCTGCAGTCCATGTGGTGTAGGTACACCCACAGTGCTGTTATGAAGGGAGTTCTGAGATCTTGACGCAGTGACAATGAAGGAACGGCAATATAGTTCCAAGTCATGATGGTCTGTGGATCGGAGGGAAATTTGCAAGTGGTGGTGTTCCCATGCATCTGCTGTCCTTGTCCTTCTAGGTGGTAGAGGTCAGGGTTTGGAGGGTGCTGTTGAAGGAGCTTTGGTACATTGCTGCGATGCATCTTGTAGTTGATACACTGCTGCCACTGTACAACGTTGTTGGAGGGAGTGAATGTTTAAGGTGGTGGATGGGGGCCAAGCCACTGTTTTGCCCTGAATGGTGTCGAGCTCCTTGAGTATTGTTGGAGCTGCATTCATCCAAGCAAGTGGAGAGCGTTCCATCACACTCCTGACTTGTGCCTTGTAGATGGTGAACAGGCTTTGGGGAGTCAGGAGATGAGTTACTGTCCAGAGAACTCCTGGCCTCTGACCTGCTCTTGCAGCCACCATATTTGTATAGCAGGTCCAGTTGAGTTTCTGGTTAATGGTAACCCCTAGGATGTTGATGGTTAGGAATTCGGTGATGGCAATGCCATTGATGTCAAGGGGTGATGGTTAGATTCTCTCTTGTTGGAGCTGGTCCTTGCCTGGCACTTCTGTGGTGTGAATGTTACTTGCCAAATGTCAGCCCAAGCCTGAATGTTATCCAGATCTTGCTGCATTTGGCGTGGGCTGCTTTAATATCTGAGGAGTCGCAAATGATATTGAACCTTGACCAATCATCAGAAAGCGTCCTCATTTCTGACCTTATGTTGGAGAGAAGATCATTGATGAAGCAGCTGAAGATGGTTGGGCCTAGGACACTACCTTGAGGAACTCCTGCAATGATGTCCTGGGACCAAGATGATTGATTACCAACCACCACAACCATCTTCCTCTGTGCTAGGTATGACTCCAGCCAGTGGAGTGTTTTCCCTCTGATTCCCACTGACTTCAGTTTTGCTAGGACTCCTGAATCCACACTTTGTCAAATGCTGCCTTGATGTCAAGGGTAGTCACTCCTCATCTCACCTCTGAAGTTCAGCTCTTTTTGTCCATGTTTGAACTAAGGATGTAATGAGGTCAGGAGCGGAGTGGCCCTGGCAGAACCCAAACTGAGCTTGAGTAAACAGGTTATTGCTAAGCAAATGTAGACATGGCCCTCACAAAACTAAGAGTGGTACTGCTAAATCTAGACCCCCCCTGGTTGTCTAGAGGAATACAGGGGAAGATCAAACAGAAAAAGAAAGCGTATGATAGGCACAAAGAACTAAGCACAGCAGATAGCCTAGACGAATATAGGAAGTGCAGGGACGAAGTAAAAAAGGAAATAAGGAAATCAAAGTGAGGGCATGAGAAAAGATTAGCAAGTAAAGTTAAAGATAACCCAAAGATGTTTTACCAATACATGAATGCTAAAAGGTTAGTTAAGGAAAATGTGGGAACTATCAGAGATGAAGATGGAAACTTGTGTGTAGATGCAGAGGCTGTGGGAAGGGTTTTGAATGAGTATTTTGTCTCCATGTTTATAAAGGAAAGGGAGGATGTAGATATAGTAGTCCAGGAGGAATACTGCGAGATATTGGACAGGATAGTCATAAAGAGAGAGAAAGTGCTCCAAGGGCTGAAATCCTTGAAAGTTGATAAGTCACCAGGGCCAGATGGATTGTTTCCGAGGCTGCTGAAGGAAGTTGGAGGAGATAGCAGATGTTCTGAGGATGATTTTCCAATCTTCACTAGATACAGGGGAGGTACTGGAGGACTGGAGAAATGCAAATGTAGTTCCATTGTTTAAAAAGGGATCAAAGGAAATGTCAAACAATTATAGGCCAGTAAGTCTTACATCGGTGGTGAGCAAATTAGTAGAATCAATCCTGAGAAATAGGATTAACTGTCATGTGGCAAGGCATGGACCAGTCAGGGATGGTCAGCATGGATTTGTTAACGGAAAGTCTTGCCTCACAAATTTGATTGAATTCTTTGAGGAATTGACAAGAAGGGTTGATGAAGGTAGTGCAGTGGATGTTGTGTACATGGATTTTAGCAAGGCATTTGACAAGGTCCCACGTGGCAGATTGGTCAGGAAAGTAAAAGCCCATGGGATTCAGGGTACTGTGGCAAACTGGATAAAAGGTACCAGGAAACAAAGGGTAATGGTCGATGGATGCCCTTGTGAATGGAAGGTTGTCTCAAGTGGTGTTCCACAGGGCTTGGTGTTGGGACCCTTGCTGTTTTTGTTATATATTAACGATTTGAATGTGAACATGGGGGGTACGATTGGGAAATTCGCAGATGACAAAAGATTGGCTGAGTAGTGGATAGTTTAGAGGACAGCCATAATCTCCAAAACGATATAGATGGGTTGGTGGAGTGGGCGGCAAAGTGGTAGATGGATTTTAACATAGAGAAGTGTGAGGTCATACATTTAGGGAGGTCAAACAGTTACAGGGGTTACACAATAAATGGGAATATTCTAAGAGGGGTAGATGAAGTGAGAGATCTTCTCGTACAAGTACACAGGTCCCTTAAGGCAGCAGTTCAAGGAGACAAGGTTGTAAAGAAGGCATATGGGATGGTCTCCTTCACTGGCAGAGGTATAGAATATAAAAATAAGGATATAATGTTGGAATTGTATAAAACACTGGTGAGGCCACAACTGGAGTATTGTGTGCAGCTCTGGTCACATTACAGGAAGGACGTAATCGCTCTGAAGAGAGTGCAGAGGAGGTTTACAAGAATGTTGCCAGGGTTAGAAAAGCGTAGCTACGAGGAGAGATTGGATAGATTGGGGTTATTTTCCTTAGAACAAAGAAGGCTGAGAGATGACTTGATTGAGGTGTACAAAATTATGAGGGGAATAGATAGAGTGGACAGGATAAAATTGTTCACCTTGGTGGAGAATTCTAGAACCAGGGGACATAGATTCAAGATAAGTGGCAGAAGGTGTAGGGGAGACATGGGGAAGAACTTTTTTACGCAGAGGGTAGTGGGTGTCTGCCCAAGTTGGTGGTAGAGGCAGAAACTATAAACTCTTTTAAAAAGTAACTGGATCTGCACCTTAAGTGCTGTAATCTGCAGGGCTGTGGGCCGGGTGCAGGAAGGTGGGATTAGAAAGGGCACCTGGGTGTCCTTGGGCTGGCATGAACAAGATGGGCTGAATGGCTTCCTTCTGTGCTGTAACTTTTCTATGGTTCTGTGGTTTGAATGCTGCTTGACAATACTGTCAACGACACCTTCCATCACTTTTTTAATGATCGGGAGTAGACTGAGGGGGTGGTAATTGGCTGGTTTAGATTTATCCTGCTTTTTCTGGACAGGACATACCTGGATAATTTTTCACATTTGCGGGTTAATTTCAGTGTTGTAGCTTTACTGGAACAACTTGGCTAGGGGCACGACTAGTTTTGGAGCACAGGTCTTCAGTATATTGCCAGAATATTGTCAGGATCTCCTAGCCTTTGCAGGATCCAGTGCCTTCAGTTGTTTCTTGATATCACATGGAGTGAATCGAATTGGCTGAAGTCTGACATCTGTGATGCTGGGGACCAGTGGAGGAGACAGATGGATCATCCATTTGGTACTTCTGGCTGAGGATGGTTGCATATGCTTCAGCCTTGTCTTTTGCACTGATGTGAGGCCCTCCCCCATCATTGAGATATTTTTGGAGCCGCCTCCTCTGGTTAGTGGTTTAATCGTCCACCACCATTTACAACTGGATGTGGCAGAACTAAGAGCTTAGATTTGATCCATTGATTGTGGGATCGCTTAGCTCTCTCTATTGCATGCTGCTTTTGCTGTTTGACATGCAAGTAGTACTGTGTTGTACCTTCACCAGGTTACATCTCATTTTTAGGTATGCCTGGGGCTGCTCCTGGCATGCTCTCCTGTACTCCTCGTGAACTAGTGTTGATCCTCTGGCTTGATGATAATGGTGAAGTAAAGTATATGTCAGGCTGTGAGATTGTGGTTGAGTATAATTCTGCTGCTGCTGATGTCCCACCATGCCTCATGGTTGAGTTGCTAGATCTGTTCAAAATGTATCTCATTTAGCATGGTGGTAATGCCACACATCATGATGGAAGATATCCTCAATGTGAAGGAACTTCATCTTCACAAGGACTGTGCAGTGGTTACTCCTACAGATACAGTGATGGATAAATGCATCTGCAACAGGTAGATTGTGAGAATGAGGCCAAGTAGGTTTTTCCCTCTTGATGGTTCCCTCACCACCTCCTGCAGACCCAGTCTAGCAGCTATATCATTCAGGGCGTGCTCTGTTAGGAGCGCTGCTACGGAGCCACTTGGCGAAGGACATTGAAGTCTTCCACTCAGAGTACAGTCTGTCTCCTTGTTGCCCTTAGTGCTTCTTCCAAGTAGTGCTCAATATAGAGGAGAACTGATTTATCAGCTGATGGAGGGCAGCAGTGCCAAATTGGGAACATCCCCAGCAATTAGGAGGGAGGAAGGCTGGATATATGTGCTTGGGGAGGTCTTGGGTATGTGAGGGGAATTAAATGGAGTAGGGGAAGGTCAGCTGCAGTGTGGCATGTACCAGATGTGGGTGCTTGAGGTTGCAGGGGAGCGAGGTCAGTGATCACAGCAGAAGAAAAGAAAGAAGCTATGATCAGGAGAGAAAATACCAAAAGGATTGAGGGACTGGGGGGAGCATTCCTGCTCTTCTCAGACCATGTGAAATGCTGTAAAAAGGCACAATTCCTTGAGCTGGCTGCTTCCTCCTACTTTTCACTGCGGGGCTCCCAAGCTCTGGAAAAGAAATACAGAAATTGTTCATTTTAAATCAGGCTCCCAATTGCACCATCACAGAATTACAACATTTTACAGTGCAGAAGGAGGCCATTCGGCCCATTGAGTCAGCACCAGCTCTCTGAAAGAGCCTTCTACCTCGTCCCACTCGCCTTATCCCTGTAACCTTGCACATTCTTTCTTTTCAGATAGCAATCCAATTCCCCTTTAAATACCTCGATTGAACCTGCTTCCACCACCCTCTCAGGAAGTTCATTCAAGACTCCAACCACCCTCTGGGTGAAAAAATGTTTTCCTCACCTTACTTTTACTTCTTTTGCTAATTATTTTGAATCTGTGCCCTCAAGTTCTTGATGCTCTCTTGAGTGGGAACAGTTTCTCACCATTTACCCTATCCATACCCCTCAGGACCTTGAATACCCCTGTCAAGTCTCCTCTCAACCTTCTTTTCTCCAAGGAAAACAGTCCCAACCTCTCCAATCTATCCTCATTGCAACAGTTCTTCATCCTTGGAATTATTCTTGTGAATCTCCTCTGTAGTCCCTCAATGACTTCACATCCCAGAACTGGACACAGTACTCCAGATGAGGCCCTAACTAGTGTCTTATTCAAGTTCAACATGACCTCACTACTCTTGCACTCAATGCCCCTATTAATAAAGCCTCAGATACTATATGCTTTATTAACTGCTCTCTCAATATGCCCTACCATCTTCAGTGACTCATGTACATATATACTGAGGTCCCTCTGTTCCTGCACCTCCTTTAGAGTTTCTCCCTTTATTTTATACTGTCTCACCATACTCTTCCTGCCAAAACGAATCACCTCACCCTTTTCTGCATTGAACTTCATCTGCCACCTGCCTGCCCAATCCTCCAACATGTCTATGTCCTTTTGAAGTTCAAGACTATCCTCATCAGAGTTGACATTTCCAATCTTTGTACCATCTGCAAATTTTGAAATTGTGACCTGATCCCCACCCTTTTTCTTCCTTTCCTGTCTCTCCTAAACACTTTGTACCCAGAAATATTTAATGCCCCATCCCACCCTTCTTTGAGCCAGGTCTCTGTTATACCAATAATATTATAATTCCATTTGTTAACCTGTGCTTATAGTTCACCAATCTTATTAACCACACTCTGTGCATTCACATGCATGCATATTAACCTTAATTTAGGCTATTTTACTTGCCCTCCTATTCTGACCCCATCTAGTGACTTAGTAATGCCTACTCTGATTCTATCAAACTCTCCAAGAATTCTATTTACCTTGATACTACTCTCTGACATATCCTCCTTGTCAGTTAATACTTCTCCACTTCCCACTGCCAGTTTTTCTCCTCTCCACCCTGAATTTCCCCTTGGGTTCCCATCCACCTGCCAATCTAGTTTACCCCTCCCCAACAGCACTAGCAAACCTAAAACTCCCTCATTCACTAAACTCCAACATAAGCACTCTAATGCACCCAGAACAGCACTCCAGTGCAGGCCATGGGAGTCTAAATAAGTTACAAAATGCCTGGGCTCTGCATGTGGGATACGTATGCCACAAAGCTCCCCACCATGAAAATGACAACCAAGATGTGTACACTACATTAAGGATGTGATTCCCATTTTAAAATTTTTACAAATCCTCTTGTACCTACTGTGGTGGTGGCGGTGATGCATGTGGTGGGGTGCAGGTTGAATATTGAGACCACTGTGTACTTTACTGTCTCCTTTACTGGTTTCTTTTTGTCAAGTATAATATTTCCAAGTCCTTTTCAGTGGATATCTTAGTTGTAATCTGCACTGCAATGGGCCCTAAAATACAATTAATTAAAAAGTAAATCATTCTGAACAAAATTTCAAAACTGCCAGTGAACTTTATCCATTTCATTGCTTGCAGCTTCCAAAAGTTTTCTTCTGCAAAGGGCTATTTTGACCCCACACCCACCATTCCCCCATTCAACAGTTTCTCCTCAATCCATGCCTCTTCTTCGTCCCCTCCCACTCCAACCTTGGCCAAGATATCCTTCACTTCTAACCTGGCTCATTATGAAAGCTGCGTTTAGTCTTGACTGCCTATGTGCAACACAATGGTAGAATGACTGCCAACTGATATTTACTGGGTATTCTGTCTTATACTACTTGTCCTGGATTGTGAATTCACTAAACTAACATTACCATATTTTATTTCAATCTTTTTTGGGGGAGAAAGAGCTTGCACTTGTGTTTTTCTTTACATTGCCATTGAACATTGGTTTTACTTTGATCAGTTTCAGAGGACATACGTTTTTGAAAATATGTTTGAATCCCATATCAGAAAGAACTTTTTGCTCAGTAACGTTTGGAATAAATTGCCAAGTGTAGTAGAAATTTAAATGTTAAAGATGTTCAAAATATAGTTGGATGCTTTTATGGAACTTTACAGTACAAGTCCAATAAGCTTTGATAGGCAAAATGGTCTTTAATCATCCGTGACTACTTCTATACATAGATTTTCAGTAAGATAAGTTGGCATAAAGTAGTGTACAAGGTCACTGTGCAAGTAGTGTATAAGATATATTACATTCCAGATCCTAATTGTTGCACTGTGCTTTTGCTCTATCAGCGTAATCAAATATTTTTCCTTTGCTTACAGAATAAATGATCATGAAAATTGTGCAGAAATGTTAATAGAAGCTTTAGGTGCTACAATTATTGATTCCAGAGATGGCCACGGAAGGTATGAGAAACAAATAAAACTTATAGTTGCACAGTGCTATTGTTTTAAAAATTCAGTATTCAGAATCATTTGAACTTCTGCATGAGATATTAAAATCAAACTGAAATTTATTGTGATGCTCAAAAAATATTACTTAAGATATTGCACTAAACAAATTGGAACCCCAGTCCCCCTTAGTTATTCTGGAATTTTTTGTGATCTCAGTAGTTGGGATTATAAGGGTATGGACTTTTGGGCGAAGGAGGGAACTTCACTTTGTGGATTTTCTGCACTTTTTACAACATTTGCCTCTAACATTATGATTACTTAAAAATGCCATTTGTATGATTCTAGTTTCTTGACAATAAGAATGGTGTTGCGGTTCCACCTTATAATTTTGTTTTTGGATTTGAATGTTTTTGAATGTTACTTTTGAAATTCTACTTTGTACTGTAATTGTGTCAAAGCATGGATCCAAAGCTCTGAAAATGGCTTAAAAGCTTTTGAGTTGGAGGAACTGGGTGGCATTAATCTTGAACCTCTGGACCTTGTTGCAGATACAGTCCAGATTTTTTTTTATTCATTCACAGGCATGCGGGCTTCGCTGGCTGTGCCAGCATTTATTGCCCATCCATCCCTTGAGGAGGGGGTGGTGAGCTGCCTTCTTAAACTGCTGCAGTCCATGTGGTGTAGGTATATGGGACAAATATCCCATGCACCTACACCATGGGACAAATATCTTCTATGTCTGCTAGCTGTAAGAGCCCTTTCTAAAATGAGTTTGAGTTTCAGTCAAGTTCCATGTGGACATTGGTCCACCATGGAAACCTAGAACAAATTGGCCATTTCAATCAGGAAGGCCAAAGGATGGCTGGTGGTGGAAATGAGAAAAATGTCACACTGCTGCAGGAAGGGTCACCTCTGAGATAAGGTTGCAGCTGAGCTATCTTATTGGAGCAGAGTCGGAGGAGTTTTATATTACATCTGCCTGAGATATCCATGACTTTGGAGTTGTTGATACTGACATTGTGTGTCTTAATTAGAAATCCCTCATATTAACTTCGTCCAGCTTTAAGGGGAATGAACAGTTGTGAGGAAAAAGACTGATTTGTACATCAAGGGGTGAACCACAAATGGCACTGATTTTCAACTACAAGTCCGGGCAAACAGACATTGTCCAAAGAATTAACCAGTTGGCATATATGATTGGACAAGACAAAGCCTAAATGGCACTGTTACTGTGACATCTTAAGGAACGATTTTGTTCATTAGAGCTTTTGTAATTAAATTACTGAAGACCATACATTTTGAAAATAACTTGGTCTGGGATTATATTTTTAGAACCCCACTTCATGCAGCTGCTTTTACGGACCATGTGGAGTGTTTGCAATTGCTGTTAAGTCATGGTGCACAAGTGAATCCTGTTGATAAGTCAGGGAAAACTCCGTTAATGATGGCAGCAGAAAATGGACAGTGTGGAGTTGTAGGTATGGAACCTTGACTTTTCTCTGCTTTCCAAAATAGTTTTAGTGGTAAAGCAGACAATGAAATGATTTTTTACTTCTTTAAAAGCATTTCTGCCCAAAGATTTCCTTGAATAGTCAAGACCACAGGTATGTTGCATTGTCCAAATAATTTGCATCTTTTCGCTTAGACGAGCCATATGGGTCACTACATGTGATGTCAGCGTGAACCGTGTTTTCACTGTAAGTTGTTCTTGTTTCGCGTTAAACTGTTCCCCTCCCTCCATTGGTAAGAAAAAGTATCTAGGAAAATGTAAAAGATTTATTCAAGAAACTCCTGATTTTATTTCACATCAAATATGTTGTAGCCCCCAGTATGTTACCACCTGTTATTGATCACTTATTGCTTCAATAATTAATTCCAATTGCACTGAAATGGTTAGATGTGGATTTGTGATCTTGATCTCAAATTCAGCTAGGCTGTGAAGTGGAGGTAAGATGTTTCCCAAAATAAAAAATGGCAAATTAAGATGTGGTTTGAGAATGACATTGAATGAAAATAGAATGCTGTGTAGCTTGTAGAGCAGAAAAAAATGTTACAAACAGATAATTTCCAGTAATAAAAGCAGAAAATTCTCTAAGCACTCAGCAGGCTGGGCAGCATCCATGGAGAGAGAAACCAAGCTAATAGGCTGAATTTTACCCATCCTGGTGGTTTTGTGTCAGTGTGTGGGAGGTTAAAAAAGCAAAAAATGCTGACTTGTCAGGAAGCTGGTAGGACCCTGCCAACTTCTGCAATTGACTCGTATATATGTTAACATGCAGGAAACCCTGTGGGACAAACAGCTCTGCGATTTAACATATATTAAAATATATTTGACTGTATCTTCAATCTTGATTTCTGGCTTTAACTGCCAGCACACAGATTTCCCAGGTTGTCTGAACTTGCCAGGTTGAAAGTGAGAGGACAGTTTGGATTGATGGTCTGGAATTGACAGTTGCTTCTTTGCCTAAATGAAAGGCTTTGCTCACAGGACTTGTTCTGAGAGTGTGCTTTCACTACTTTAGAGGGGATTCCCAAACCTTTGGTGGCAATTTCTGCCTTCTTCTCAGCCACTTGCCATTTCACTGGATAGACGGATGAACTTAGAACTGCAGCTGACAGGAGGCAATACTCCCAACACAGAGTGTAAAAGTAGAGGATGAGCTTTATAGGCATGATTATGCGCCAATGCTTCAGGAGCCTCAGACTTGCATGGTAGGTCATGCTGGCATTTGCATTCTCATGGAACAGGACCTGCTGGTAGACCAGCTGGTCGCACCTTGTCCATGACGGTCAAGGTGACTGTAGCCCTGAATTTCTTTGCCTCTGGCTATGGATATGCTGGTAACATCTGCAAAATCTTTCAATCTGCTGTGTATAAATGCATCTTCCCGATGACTACTGTCATGTATGCTATGGCTGCCACTTATATCCATTTTGCTACTGATGAGTCAGTTAGAATGGGTATTCACCCTGCTCTGGCTGGATTCCCAAAGCGCAGGGAGTCATGGACTGCACACACCTGGCAATCAGGGCATCCTCCGATCAACCAGAAGTATTCATAAATAGAAAGGGATTCTATTCCATTAATGTTCAGCTGGTATATGAGCACTGCAAAATTATCATTCAGGCCCATGCAAGATACCCAGAAAGCTGCCATAATGTTTTCATTCTGTGCCAGT
This sequence comes from Carcharodon carcharias, assembly GCF_017639515.1. Classification (NCBI taxonomy): domain Eukaryota; kingdom Metazoa; phylum Chordata; class Chondrichthyes; order Lamniformes; family Lamnidae; genus Carcharodon; species Carcharodon carcharias. The sequence goes on along the minus strand of NC_054478.1, from coordinate 104,782,356 downwards.
CAAGTCTGCCACAGATCTTTGCACCTCCAAGCAGAGTCAACATATTGTTCCTTGGCAGCGATGACTACCCTCTAAGGATGTGGCTGATGGCATCTGTGAGGAGGCCTACTATTGCAGAGGAAATGTACAGCTGGAGCCACATGAGCACAAGAGTGATCATAGAGCAAATGATTGGGTTGCCAGAGATGTGATTTGGCTACCTGGACACATCTGGGGCACCAGCAAGGGTGTTTAGAATTGTAGTTGTCTGCTGCACTTGCACAACAGAGGACTAGAACTGGAAGAGAAGGAAGGTGAGGGCCACTCTGCATATTTAGAGTAATAGGAGGAGACTGATGTGACCAGGTACCTGCAGCTACAAACTTAGCTGCCAGGAATGCACAAGACTAACTCAATCAGGCATACTTTATTGAACTGAGGCAGTGCACACATTTAGCACACCAATTCTGAACCTACAGTTCCCATCCCAGCCCCATAGTCAACAATCCATCCTTCTCACTGATACCCATTGTTTGTCTTTTACTCCTGTCATACCATTTTCCTCAAGGCTTTTACCTCCCTTTCCCATTACTTCTATGTGATGCTATGCCTATGACTTCAGCAAAGCTGGAGGAAAGCCACACTTTCCCTTATTTTGACTGTATCCACTGAGTTTAGAGCCCTGCCAAAGATTGCCCTACCTGCACTTGTACAGGGGCAGACTTGGCCATCTGGGCAGGTAACAGCATCTGGGGTTCTGACTGAGGGGTGTGGGAAAAGGTGGAGGGGTGGTGGAGTGGGAGAATTTTGATAAGAGTACTTAATTCTGTGTTCTTTCTCCATCTTCCCTCTCGTGGCCCACCGACACCTATCCTGGTAGCCAAAAGCTGGACAGCGCTCCAGTGAACGAGATGAGGCTTTGCTGCATGCTGTTTAAGCTGGCAGACATTGTACAAGCCATTGGTCAGGGCCAGCATGCACTGAATTGCTTGCTGCATCTGATGCAGATGGAGGTAGGCATCCGTGCCAAGACTTGAGATATCATGGCACTCATAGTGGAAACTGACTCCTCCAGTCTCTTTCCAGTTGTGCACAATGCCTCTGCAAATGCTAACAGAGCCTCACAAATTGTCTGCTGCTGCTCCAGAATAGTCCTCTTCTTTGATGATCTTGCTGCTCAGTATCTGCGTCCAGCTTAATAGTGCTTGGACTGTCCTGCACCCTCTGATCAGGACTGTCCACTGTTGTCCCCATTTCTAACACCTGCTCCTGCTCACTTGTGATGTATGGCTCACCATGTGACAACGCTATGATCTCTCTTGGAGGCCTCACCTAAGTATGCATATTTGACCTTGTGGAGGGTGTGCATGAGTTGGTGCTTTCTAAGATGTGCAGTGACCTTTGTGGAGACTTACTCCTCCACCAACACCAGCTCCTGAGGGACACTTGCAGGAATTGTGGGATGAAATACGTAATTAGAACTGACAAAGTGCAAGGTGAAATTTGAGTCTCCCTGATACCTGTCAACAGGTATTAGGGAAACCCCAACCTCTCCATTGAAAATGAGCATGCATTCCAAGACTCTGTTTATTTCCAGTTCTTCGTACTCTGCTGCAGCCATGGTGACTATGAGTGGAGTGTGTTACAGTCCTCATAGAGACTGAACTTTTAAAAAAGAAATTTGAACTTCCAGTTAACAGCTGAATAGATGGCATGACAAGATTTCACATTTTAAAACATTTACTGTAACAAAGACTAAAAGCACTATTGATTAAAGACTATTTTTATAGACAATGTAAACTTTAAACTACAAAATAGAACAAAGAACAAAGAAAAGTACAGCACAGGAACAGGCCCTTCAGCCCTCCAAGTCTGCGCCGATCATATTGCCTGTCAACTAAAACGTTTTGCACTTCCGGGATCCGTATCCCTCTATTCCCATTCTATTCATGTATTTGTCAAGCTGCCTCTTAAACACCACTATCGTACCTGCTTCCACCATCTCTTCTGGCAGCGAATTCCACACACTCACTGCCCTCTGCGTTAAAAAAACTTGCCCCGCACATCTCCTCTATAGTTTTCTCCTCTCACCTTAAATCTATGTCCCCTAGTAATTGACTCTTCCACCCTGGGAAAAAGCTTCTGACTACCTGCTCTGTCCATGCCACTCATAATTTTGTAAACTTCTATCAAATCGCCCCTCAATCTCCATCGCTCTAGTGAGAACAATCCGAGTTTCTCCAACCTCTCCTCATAGCTAATAGCCTCCAGACCAGGCAGCATCCTGTTAAACCTCCTCTGCACCCTCGCCAACGCCACCATGTCCTTCTGGTAATGTGGTGACCAGAATTGCATGCAATATTCCAAGTGTGGCCTAACCAAGGTTCTATACAGCTGTAGCATGACTTCCCAGCTTTTATACTCAATACCCATGCCAATGAAGGCAAGCATTTCATATGCCTTCCTGACTACCTTATCCACCTGCGTTGCCACTTTCAGTGACCTGTGGACCTGTACACCCAGATCCCTCTGCCCGTCAATGCTCTTAAGGGTTCTGCCATTTACTGTATAATTCCTGCCTGTATTAGACCTTCCAAAATGCATTACCTCGCATTTGTCCAGATTAAACGCCACCTGCCATTTCTCCGCCCAAGTCTCCAACCGATCTATATCCCATTGTATCCTTTGACAATCCTCTTCACTATCTGCAACTCCTCCAACCTTAGTGTCATCTGCAAACTTACTAATTGAATATTTAACACAACTGAAAAATGCACTTCACAGGTACATGTTATATTTTCTTTTAAGTAGACATTCATTTCTCTCAGAAATGCTGCCAAAGGTTTACTTCTGTTCTTTTCCTTTCTTAGTCTGTTAACTTCTAACCCTAGAACTGACCTTCATGATGAGAGTATTTGTGGAGATCCACTCTCTAGCACAAGCTAGGTGAATCTTCAAGTTTTATTTTATCTCCTCACAAATTTGGCCTTTTCAGTCCGAGCGTGAGCTTCCACCTGCTTTGCGGCACAGTGAACCATAGTGACTTTCAGCCTCTAGCTGCTTTCTCTCCCAAACCCTGGCAGACTTACTCATCTGTCTGTGATATTCAGTGACATTTTAGAGAAGCCTATATGTTTCTTCTGTACCTTCCCACCTTGAAGCCTATCACCATAGCAATGTGGAAGAGGTGATCATAGTGGTATTGTCGCTGGACTAGTAATCCAGAGACCCAGAGTATTGCAGGGGTTTAAATCCCGAATTCATTAAAAATCTGGAACTAAAAGTCTAATGATGATTATGAAACCATTGTCGAATGTTGAAAAACTCATCTGATTCACTAATGTCTTTTAGGGAAGGAAATCTGCTGTCCTTAGCTGGTCTGGTCTACATATGACTCCAGAGCAGCAACGTGGTTGACTCTTAAATGCCCTTTGAACAAGGGCAATTAAGGATGGACAATAAATGCTGGCCTACCCAGCGATTCTCAGATCCTATGAATGAATTTATTAAAAAAAATCACATGGGCCTTATATCCAGTTAGGGATGCTGATTAGCTACCCTTGAGAGCCCAATTCTCTTTCATTTTGGAACTAAGTAGACTGTTTAAAGCACAACTGTTTACAACCTGACACCCTGAACACTTTTCTGGAACTTTGGAGACTCACAGTTTACCCTCTGTTAGCATAGAGACTGCTGCCATTGTCTCCATGTGAAAACACCTTGCACCTTCTTCCCAGACAAACAATTTGGGCCCCCTTTAATCACTAATAACAAAAAAAAACCCAGGCTTGTTGTCAGGCAGATTTCAGAACAAGTCACATGACCCCTTCATTTTGCTTAAATTAAAGAAACAGTATCAATATATAACAATCTTATAAGGCTCATAATTATTCTCTGCCTCTCCCTGATGTTTTACACCCTTGTCTCCTGCAGGAGAGAAAGAAGAGAGTTGTGTGTGAGAGAAATGGGACATGTTAAGAGAATGGAATGACATTGTGGAGGGTGACTATGAGGGATGGGCATGAGGGAGCAGTAGGTTGAAGGTGACTGTCAGTGGTGCTTGTCCTGATGGGGTAAGGAGTTGCCTTGAGAGACAGGAGTGGTCTGAGGAGTTATGTGCAACAGAAGGCAGGGAAAATCAGTAAGCACTTGAATGTGGGATGCCACTCCCCTTGTCTGCCCTAATACGGTCGTTGGACCTGTTGTGGCAAAGTATCCATGTGTGAGAGACTGTACTCTTGCTGCTCACCACCTCAGCCATGACTGCATGGTTTCAGAGCCAAGCTTTTCCCTCTGGTCTGCTGGGCGAAATTTCTCTGTGGGCCCTTAAAGGCCACAGTGCATCCTCCAGGGATGCTTCAGAGAACTTGGGGGGGGTGGGTTGGGGGGGGGGGGGGGGGGGGGGGGGGGGGGAGGGGGGGGGGGGGGGGGGGGGAGAACTTCCCTTGAGACTGTCACTCCAGTTGTTGTGTCTCAGTTACTAGTTGTGGATTGCTTCCTTCTGACCTTGCCAGAATCTCCTTAAATGCTTAGGATTGAGCCCCACTGAGGACCATGCCAGCAGCAAGGCCTGCCCCTGAGGGAAGATCCACCTCCTGTATTCTGTAGCAAATCAAAACATAAGATACTGAGGAGGCTTTTCCACAGGATAGATGCTGAGAGGATGTTTCCCCATCAAGGGAGTCTCGGCTTATGGACGACAGATAGGAAAGTGGAGTTAAGGCCACAAACAGATCAGCCCTGATCTTATTGAATGGCGCAGCTGGCTTAAGGGGCCTAATGGCTTACTCTTGCTCCTACTTCTTATGTTCTCCTGTAGATGACTGAAGAAGAGATGCCACTAACTCGCCAACTGGTGGACTGGGGCATTGCTGCAGCCTTTAAATTCAGCCTGTTGTTTCTAAGCACCAATTTTGGAATTTCTCTTCAAGGAATACATCATTGTAAATACCATATATGCTAACTACTCCTCTTTGGAGCACCTTTGAGGATTTACTTTTCTTTAAAAAAGTGCACAGAAAATATCCCTAGTGAGAAAATTGTGCTGTTTAGCAAAAAGTGAACTGAAGAATTAGAGGGGCATCTGCCAAACAGCAAATATGTTGCTAACATTGGTGTCTATTATTGTTAAAAGTGTAACAAATACTTGGTTGACACTAAAACCAAAAAAGCAAAGGGCATACAGGTCTTGATCTGTGCCTCAAATGACCAAATTCCACTGAGTTTGATAGCTTGAATTTTTAATTTGACAATTATGCTGCAATTGGAGCTTTAACAATACCTTTTAATAAAAGATTTTCTATTATTTTTCCATTTCAGAGATCTTGGTAAACAGTGCGAAGGCTGACTTAACTTCAGAAGACACCAACAAGAATACAGCTCTTCACTTGGCATGTAGCAAAGTAAGAACAAGAAAAGGCCATTTGGTATCTTATTCTAATGTTATTGTGGATTCTATCCAGGAAATTTAATCTTCAGAGGTGACAAGCACTTAATAAAGCTTCAAATGAATTATTTTCTTCTCAAGCTCCCTACATTAAATTGTAAAAATCTAAAATTTCGGTCTAGTACTGATCTACGTTATTCAAAACAGATCACTTCATGTTCCATAAATTACGCTTCTGTGGCCCTAATGTAATAGCATCCATTATCCGCTGTATTCCAAATTATTTAGCCATCTTTATTAATCTTATTGTTGCGTTTTTCAACCTGTTCTTAAACAGAAACCTCGGCAGTGCTTAAGAACAGTATGGTAAGTTCTTGTTGATTTGATCTTCTGTCAAAGCCATTCCAAGGGGAAGTTTGTGTTCAGTTTAGATAGCCTTTATTGCAAGGGAGAAGGAGTATGTAATTAGGGGTGTCTTGCTACAACTGCACAGACATTAGTGAGGGCCCACCTGGAGTACTGTGTACAGTTTTGGTCTCCTTATTTAGTACTTGCGTTCAAGGCAGTTCAAAGAAGGTTCACTGGGTTGATTCCTGGGATGAAGGGATTATTTTATGAGGAAAGTTTGCGCAGGTTGGGCCTATACTTATTGGAGTTTAGAAGAATGAGAGGTGATCTTATTAAAATATATAAGATTCTGAGGGGGCTTGACAAGGTAGATGCTAAGAGGATTTTTCTCTCATGGGGGAATCTAGAAATAGGGGTACAGTTTGAGAATAAGGAGTCTCCCATTTAAGATTGATACGAGGAGGAATTTCTTCTCTGAGAGGATCTTTAATCTTTGGAATCCTCTAGCACATAGAGCAGGGGAGGCTGGGTCAACGAACATATTCAAGGCTGAGCTGGATAGAATTTTTGATCTATGTGAGTCAATTTTTAAGGGGTGTTGACAGAAAGTGGAGTTAAGGCCACATTCAGATCCATCATGACCTTATTGAATGATGGAGCAGGCTCGAGGGGGAAAATGGCCTACTCCTGCTCCTATTTCTTATGTTCTCACTTGGACAAGTGTGGATTAATTAAGGAAACCAGCATGGATTTGTTAAATGCAGATTGTGTTTAACCATCTTGATTTGAGTTTTTTTAATGAGGTAACATTATAATGAGTGAGTATGGCTTTGAACAGAGTGCTGGGAGTTGTGAGTGAAGGAATCTTAATCTTCTTCTAAAAATCTAATTTTGTTTGTATTTAACATTTAATATCTAACTGAAATTTACTGTTTAAATTCTAAATTTCATCTAGCCTTAAGCAAGGATGTACAAGCTCTCCACTGGAGAACAGCTGAAGTTAGTCAATTAAGGAAACTAGCTTAAACTGTTTTTTCTGTACCTGGGGCTCATCTAACTCTTTAGTTTCAGTGTATATAAATGTAGGCATCTCGGTGCCACAGCACCAATTATGATTTTGAACAAGAGTGCTGGGAGTGGGTGAGTGAGGGAGTTAGGTGAAGAGAGAATGGAGGTGCTCCTATGCTTTTTCTAACATTTTCACCATGTATGAATTGGTTCTTACTCTAATACAGGGGGAAATGCTAGCTGTTTGGTGAGTATCTAGTAAGTGGTTAAAGTCTATTCTGTTCCTAAGGTTTAAAATAGTACACAAACTGGTGGTAAGGTGAATAAAATTTATAAAAAAGTGAAAATAATTAATTGAGCTAATTAAAACACATTAAGGATGGCAGGACAGGTGATGTGTCACAGCTACAGCATGTGGGAGCTCCTGGATGCCAGTACAATCCAAGGCAAATGCACTTGCAGCAAGCATTTGCGGCTCAAGAAGCTTCAGCTCAGAGGTTGGAGGCCTAACTCCAGACACTGCAATGCAACAGGGAGGGGAAAAGTTACCTGGATGCTTTGTACCAGGAGGTGGTCACCCCACCCCTCGCCCCTCCTTTAGGATAGGGTCGTCTGATTTGGTCAGGGACAGGAGGGTGTGACTGCATGTGAGGCAAGTAAGGAGTCACAGAGGGTAGGAGTGCAGGAGCCTTAGTCTTTGCAATTGTCCGACAGGTTTGAGGTTCTCTAAGCTTGTATGGATGAGAGTGGGGGCTGCAGGCTGGATGAGCTCACTGACCACGGCACCATGGTACAAGAAGCCATTCAAGTGGAGGGAGCAAAAAGGAATGTAGTGCTAGTAGGGACAGGATAGTGAGAGGGAGTGACACTGTTTTCTGCCAGAGTCCAGAAAGTGGTGTTGCCTGCCCGATGCCAGGGTTTGGGACATCTACTCAGGGCTGGAGAGGAACTTGGAATGGGAGGAGAGGATTCAGTCATTGCGGTCCAAGTAGGTACCAATGACATAGGCAGGACAAAGAAAGAGGTTCTGCATAGCCAATATGAAGAGCTAGGCATCAAATTAAGAAGCAGATCCTACAAGGTAATAACTTCTGGATTATTACCTGAACCACTTGCAAATTGGCTCAGGCAAATAAGATTAGAGAAATGAAAGACTGGTGTGGTAGAAATGGCTTCCAGATCATGGGGCACTGGCGCCAGCACAGGGGAAAGTGGGGGCTGTACCATTGGGACAGTCTACACCTGAACCATGCTGGGACCATAGTTCTAGTGAGCTGCATAACTAGAAGTAGAGAAGATTTTAAAGTAAATAGTAGTCAAGGGAGCAAATTTGGAAAGATGTGGTAAATCAAAGGGGCAAGAGAGAAAGGTACTAATGTGAAAAATGATAGACTGTTACAGGAATAGATAGAGAGTAAAAATTGAAGAGTAAATCAACAAATAAGGATAGAGGATGCAAAAATAATAAAAGGACAAAACTAAAGGCTCTATCTGAATGCACATACATCTGAACAAGAACAATGAGCAGGAATAAGCCATTCAGCCCCTCGAGCCTAATCCGCCTTTTAAAAAGATAATGGTTGATCTTATAGTAACCTTCAATCTGCATCCCACCTACCAGCAATAACCTATCACTCCCTTGCTTATCAAGAATCTATCCACCCTTGGCTTAAAAATATTCAAAGACTCTGCTTCCACCGTCTTTCCAGGAAGAGTTCCAAAGACTCACAGCCCTTTGAATGAAAAAATTCCACATCATCTCTGTTTTAAATGTGCAACCCCTTATTTTTAAACAGTGACTCCTAGTTCTAGGTTCTCCCACAAGTGGAAACATCCTCCCCACATCCACCCTGACAACCACCGCACCCCCCGCCCCCCCGTTCCAGCTATTAGTCTGGTAAACCTTCTCTGAACTGCTTCTAATGCATTTACATCCTTCCTTAAATAAGGTGACCATTACTGTACACAATACTCCAAATGTGGCCTCACCAATGCTCTGTACAATTGAAGCATAGCCTCCCTAATTTTGTATTTGATTTCACTTGCAGTAAATGATAGCGTTCTATTAACTTTCCTAATTACTTGCTGTTCTTGCATTCTAACCTTTTCTGATTCATGCACTCAGACACCCAAATCCCTCTACACATTAGAGTTCTGCAATCTCTCACCATATAGATAATATGCTTCTCTCTTGTTCTTCCTGCCAATGGATAATTTCACATTTTCCCACATTAAACTCCATTTGCCAGATCTTTGCCCACTCACTTAACACATCTATATCCGTTTTTAGCCTCCTTATGTCCTTTTCGTAACTTACTTTCCTACCTATCTTTGTGTCATCAGAAAAGTTGGCAACCATCCCTTCAATTCCTTCATCCAAGTCATTTATACAAATTGTAAACAGTTGAGGCCCTGATCCCTGTGGCATGCCACTTGTTACATCTTGTCAACCTGAAAAATATCCATTTATGCCTACTCTCTGCTTCCTGTTAGCCAGCCAATCTTCTATCCATGTCGATGTGTTACCTCATAAACCATGAGCTTTTATTTTCTACAATAACCTTTGATGTGGCACTTTATCAAATGCCTTCTGGAAATCTAAGTACAGTACATCTATCGATTCCCTTTATCCACAGCACATGTTACTTCCTCAAAGAGCTCCAATAAGTTGGTTAAACATGATTTTCCTTTCACAAAACCATGTTGGCTCTGCCTGATGACCTTGAGCTTATCCAAGTGCCCTGCTATGACTTCTTTAATAATAGCTTCTAACATTTTCCCTACAACAGATGTTAAGCTAACTGGCCTATAGTTTCCTGTTTTCTGTCTCCCTTTTTGAATAACGGAGTTACATTTGCTATCTTCCAATCCAGTGGGACCTTCCCCAAATTAAAACCAATGCGTCAACTATCTCACTAGACACTTCTTTTAAGATCCTAGCATCCGAAACAAAGCCAATGAACTGATAGCGCAAATGGAAATAAATAAGTACGATTTGACAGCCATTACAAGACATGGCTGCAGATTGACATAGATTGGGACCTGAATATTGAAGGGTATATGACATGTAGGAAGGACCAGAAGCTGGGAAAAATTAGTGGGGGAGGCGGTGGCTCTGTTAATTCATGATAGTATTAGCACGTTAGAGAGGAATGACCGAAGTTCAAGAAACCAGGATGTAGCAGTGGTTTGGGTTGAGATGAGGAATGATAAAGGCAAGAAGTCACTTGTGGGTGTGGTGTACAGGGCCACTAACAGTACACAAAGTAGGATGAAGTATAAAGGAAGAAATAAGAAGGGTACGGCGATAATCATGGGGGATTTTAGTCTAGATATAGACTCGGAAAATCAGATGGGCAAAGGTAACCTAGATGAGGAGTTCGTAGAATATTTCTGGGATAGTTTCTCAGAACAGCAAGTTCTGAAACCAACCAGAGAGCAGGCTATACAAGACCTGGTATTGTGCAATGAGATAGGATTGATTAATTACCTTATAGTGAAGGCGCCCCTTGGTAGCAGCAATCACAATATGGTTGAATTTTGCATTCTGTTTGAGGAAGAGAAGAGTGGGTCCACGACTATGTTTTTAAATTTAAATAGGGGCAATTATGAGGGCATGAAAACTAGCTAAATGAACTGGCAGATTTGGTTAAGGATTAAGCCAATAATGATGCAGTGACAGATGCACTGCAGGAACTCACCAAGCCTCCTGAGACAGCACCTTCCAAACCCATGTCCACTACCATCTAGAAGGACAAGGGCAGCAGAGTCACGGGGACACCAGCACCTGGAAGTTCCCCTCCAAGCCACTCACCATGCTGATTTGGAAATATATCGCTGTTCCTTCACTGTCGCTGGGTCAAAATCCTGGAACTCCCTCCCTTACAGCACTGTGGGTGTACCTACACCACATGGACTGCAGCGGTTCAAGAAGGCAGCTCAACATCATCTTCTCGGGGGCAACTAGGGATGGCTAATAAATGTTGGTTTAGCCAGCAATGCCCAGATCCCACGAATGAATTAAAAAAATTTTTTAAAGTGATATTTCAGAATAGTACATTGCAGCAAGAAAGGAAAATTCCAAGGGGTGGCCCCACCATCCATGGTTAACTAAAAAAGTTAAATGTAAAGAAAAAGCATAATTGCGCAAGGATAGTGGCAGGTCAGAAGGTTGAACAGAATATAAACAGCAAAGAATGACTAAAAGATTAATAAAGAGGGAAACAATTAGAGTACGAGAGAAATCCAGCTAGAAATATAAAAACAGTAAGAGCTTTTACAGATTTCTTTTAAAAAAGCATGAACAAAGTGAGCATTTTTCCTATAGAAAGTGAATCTGGGGAATTAATAATGGAAAACAATGAGATGAGAGATGAATTGAACAGGTATTTTGTATCGGTTTACACCGTAGAGAATACAAGAAATACCCCAGAAACAGTTGTAAATCAGGAAATGGAAGGGAGCACGGAACTCAAAATTACAATCAACAGGGAAGCGGTGCTGAGAAAATTGTTGGAGCTGCGGGATGATCAGTCCCTGATGGACATCATCCTAGGGTCTTAAAAGAAGTGGCTAGTGAGATTGTTGATGCGTTGGTTTTAATTTCCCAAAATTCCTGAGATTCAGGGAATGTTCTATTAGATTGGAAAGTAGTGAATGTAACTCCTTTATTCAAAAAGGGAGGGAGACAGAAAGCAGAAAACTATAAGCCAGTTAGCTTAACATCTGTCGTAGGGAAAATGTTAGAAGCTATCTTTAAATATGTAATAGCAGGGACCTTAGAAAAATTCAAGGTAATCAGGCAGTTGTCAAATGGTTTTGTGAGGGGGAAATCGTGTTTAACCAATTTACTGGAGTTCTTTGAAGAAATAACATGCTGTGGATAAAGTGGAACTAATGGATGTACTGTACTTAGATTTCTGGAAGGCATTTGATGGTGCCACATCAAAGGTTATTGCAGGAAATAAAAGCTCATAGTGTAAGGGGTAACTTATTGGCATGGATAGATGATTGACTCACTAACAGGAAGCAGAGAGTAGGCATAAATAGGGCATTTTCTGTTTGGCAGGATGTAACGAGTGGTGCGCCTTAGGGATCAGTGCTGGTGCCTCAACTTTTTACATTTTATATAAATGATTTGGATGAAGTGATCTAAGGTTAGGTTGCTAAATTTGCTGATGACTCAAAGATAGGTAGGAAAGTAAATCATAAAGAGGACTTAAGGAGGCTACAAAGGGATATAAATAGATTAAGTAAGTGGGCAGATGTAAAATTGTCCATTTTGGCAGGAAGAATAAAAAGGAAGCATATTATCTAAATGGTGAGAGATTGAAGAGCTCTGAAAGACAGAGAGATCTGAGTGTCCTAGTGCATGAATCACAAAAGGTTAATATTCAGGTACAGCAAGCAATTAGGAAAGCTAATAGAATGTTATCATTTATTGCAAGGGGAATTGAATACTGAAGTAGGGCGGTTATGCTTATATAGGGCATTGGTAAGACCACATCTGGAGCACTGTGTACAGGTTTCATCTCCTTATTTAGGGAAGGATGTAAATGAGTTGGAAGCAGTTCAGAGAAGAGTTATAAGAGTAATACCCAAAATAGGCAGGTTGTCTTATGAGGGAATGTTGGGCTGACTAGGCTTGTATCTGCTGGAGCTTAGAAGAATAAGAGGCGACTTGATTGAAACATGTAAAGCCGAGGGGTATTGATAGGATGAATGTAGGAAGCATATTTCCTCTTGTGGGAGAATAGAACTTGGGGTCACTGTTTAATAATAAGGGGTCACCCATTTAAGACAGAATTTTTTTCTGAGGGTCGTGAGTCTTTGGAATGCTCTTCCTCAAAAGGTCGTGGAAGCAGAGTCTTTGAATGTTTTTAAGGCAGAGCTAGATAGATTTTTGTTAAGCAACAGGGTGAAAGTTTCTCAGAAGTAGGTGGGAATGTGGAGTTGAGGTTACAATCAGATCAGCCATGATCTTATTGACGGGTGAAGCGGGCCTGAGAGGCCAAATGGCCTACTCCTGCTCCTAATTTATATGTTTGTATAAGGAGGTTGATGAGGTTAATATTGTTGGCACGGCCTGCATGGATTACCTATGGCAGGTAGTGAGACAACCAACGAGAAAAAAAGCCACAATCCTCACCAATCTATCTGTCACAGATGCATCCCTCTGCAACAGTATTATTAGGAATGACAACTGTACAGTCTTTGTAGAGACGATGTTCCATATTCACACTGAGGACATGCTCTGTTTTATTGTGTGGTACTGCCACCATATGAAATGGATAGATTCTGAACAGATCTAGCAATTCAAAGTGGGCTATCCATGAGGCACTGTGGGCATAAGCAGCAACAGAATTGTATTCAACCAAAATCAGAAGCGTCATGGATTCGCACATTTTTCACTCTATCCTTACCATCAAGCCAGGGGAACAACCATGGTTCAATGATGAGTGTAGGAGGGCATGCCAGGTGTGCCATTAGACAGACCTAAAATGAGGTGTTCACCTGGTGAAGCTATAACAGAGGACAATATGCATGCTGAACGGCAAAAGAAGCATGCTTTGGACAGAGCTAAGCGATTCCACAGCCAACAGATCAGATTATAGCTCCGTAGTTTTGACACATCCTAGTGTGAATGTTGGTGGACAATTTAACAACTAACTAGAGGAGGAGGCTCCACAAACATTTCCATCCTCAATGATGGAGCCCAGATAATCTGTGTAAAAGACCAGACTGAAGCATTTGCAACTATCTTCAGAAAGGAGTGCTGAATGAATGATCGATCTCGATCTACCTTGAGGTGCTCAGTATTACAGTTCGATTCACTCCACATGGTATCATAAAGCAGCTGAATGCACTGGATACAGGAAAGGATGCGAGCTCTGATGACATGCCAGCTGTAGTGCTGAAGCCTTGTGGTCCAGGATCAACCTTGCCCCTAGCCAAGATGTTCCAATACACTGGCATCTATCCTGACAAAATTACCTAGATGTGTCCTATCCACAAAAAGGAGGACAAACTTAATCTAGCCAATTACTACCCCATCAGTCTATTCTCAATTGTCAGCAAAGGGGTGGAAGGTGTTGCGGACAGTCCTATCAAGTGGCACTGACTCCACAATAACTTAATTGCCAGTGCTCGTTTTTGGTTGCGCCAGGGTCACTTGGCTTCAGACCGCATTACAGCCTTGGTCCAAATGTGGACAAAAAAGCAGAATTCTACAGGTGAGGTGAGGGTGACTGTCCTTGACATCAAGGCAGTGTTTGACCAAGTGTGGTATCAAGGAACCCTAGTAAAATTGAGATCTACTGGTTGAAGTCATACCCAGTGCAAAGGAAGACTTTTGTGGTTAATGGAGGCCAATCAGCTCAGCCCAGAACTTTGCTGCAGGAGTCCTACGCCTGGCAGCTGCTTTATCGATGTCAGAAGTGGGGATGTTCACTAGTGATCGGACGGTGTTCAGTATCATATGCAACTCTTCAGATAATTAAGCAGTCTGTGCCTATATGCAGCAAAAGCTGGACAAAATTCAGGCTTGGGCTGGTAAGTGGCAAGTAACATTCATGGCACACAAGTGTCAGGTGATGACCCTCTCCATCAAATGAGAATCTAATCATTTTCCCTTGAAGTTCAACAGCATTACTATCACTGAATTCCCAACATCACATCCTGAGGGTTATCATTGACCAGAAACTGAATTGGACCAGCTGTACAAATACTGTGACTACAAGAGCAGGATAGAGGCTGGGACTTCTGCAGGAAGTAACTCACCTCCTATCTTGAAGCCTTTTCATTATCTCCGAGGCACAAGTGTGATGCAATACTCTTCAGTTGTCTGGATGAGTGCAGCTCCAACAGCACTCAATCTTGATACCATCCAATACAAAGCAGTCCACTAGATTGGCACACCATGCTCCACCTTAAACATTCACTCTCTCAACCACCGAAGCACAATGGCAGCAATGTGTACCATCTACTAGTGCACCACAGCAACTCACCAAGGCTTCTTCGGCACCTTCCAAACCCATAGCATATACCACCTAGAAGGACAATGGCAGCAGATGCATGGGAACACCACCACTAGCAAATTCCCCTCCATGTCACACATTATCCTGACTATATTACTTTTTATTCGTTCATGGGATGTGGGCACCACTGGCTAGGCCAGCATTTATTGACCATCCCTAATTGCCCTTGAGAAGGTGCTGATGTGCGGCCTCCTTGAACTGCTGCAGTCCATGTGGTGTAGGTACACCCATAGTGCTGTTAGGGAGGACTTTCCAGGATTTTGACCCAGCAAAAGTGAAGGAATGACGATATAGTTCCAAGTCAGGATGGTGAGTGGTTTGAAGGGGAACTTGCAGGTGGTGGCATTCCTTTATGGAAAAAAATCATTGCTGGCTCTGTATGTTGTGATACTTTAGAAATCTCTAGATGAGTCCAAAACAGTGGCTGGTATTAAAATCAGTGGAGTCATTTGTGTGTAAATGGCCTGCCCTGTAACCTTTTTTCTCCTAAAATGGCTCTTGAGAGTGCAGCAACCTCAGATGACAGCTCCATTTCTGAGAGATGGAGAATACAGTACTGACACCAGGGTACTTCCTGATGTATGGGAGATATTTTTGTTTTTGTGGTGTGTATGAATGTATTGTTTCCAAATTTGCGTAAGTCTCCTATAAAAATTGGTAGAATCATGGAATGGTTACAACAAAGAAGAAAGCAACTTAGTCCATCATATCCATACAAGCTCTCTGCAAGAGCAATTTAGCTAGCCCCACACCCCATCCTTTCCCCACAGCCCTGCAAACTCTCCCTCTTCACCATGCTTATCCAATTCCCTTTTGAAAGCCATGATTGAATCTGGCTCTACCAAACATCCAGGTAGCATATTCCAGATCCAAACCACTTGCTGGTAAAAGATTTTCCTCATGTCACCATTGATTCTTATGCTGATCACCTTAAATTGGTGACCTCTGGCTCTCAACCCTTCCGCTAATGAGAACATCTACTCTGTCTAATAACTTCTTGATTCAAAATCATATCTTCTCTCGACCTTTTATTGTCTGAGGAGAACAAGGCCAGCTTCTCCAATCTATCCCTCGCACCTGGAATCATTTTCATAAGTCTTTTCCCTCCAAAGCCTTCACATCCTTTCTGAAGTGTGGTGCTTATTTTGGACAGTGGAGGCTGAACCAGGGTTTTATAAAGATTCATTGAACTCCCATGCTTCTGTACACTGTGCCGCTATTTACAAACCACAGGATCCCATTTGACTTTTTAACCACTAACCACTTTCTCAACCTGCCCACCACATTCAACCTTTGAGCCCAAATACCCTCAAGTCTCTCTGTTCCTGCACCTGTTTTAGACTTGTACCCTATATCTTATATTGTCTCACCTCATTCTTCCTACCAAAACATATAATTTCACAGTTCTCTGCATTGAATTTCATCTGCCACATGGTTCCCCCCCCACCCCACCCTCCAATTCTACCACCTTATGTCCCCTAGAAGTCTATCACTATTCTTCTCACAGTTCACAATACTTCCAAGATTTGTGTCATCTGCAAATTTTGTAATTGTGCCTGTACATCCAAGTCAGAGCTACTAATATATATCAAGAAAAATAGTGGTCCTGGTACAACTCCACTGTATATATTCCTCCAGCGCAAAAAACGGCTTAACACTAATGTTTCCTGTCACTCAGCCAACTTGGTATCCATGCTGCCACTATCTCCTTTATTTCATGGGTTTCAACTTTGATGACAAGCCTACTATGTGGCATCTGATCGCACTTTTTGTTCATGGTATGAGAGAATACTGGCAGTTATTTCGCAAGTACAGAAGATGCTATCCTAACCATGTCCTTGAGGAATTTTTCACTATCCTTGCTTTCTGACCATTTAATTAACTATTGTCATTTTAATATCTGGTTTCTCTATTGATTTGCGTTTTTCTCAACTTCTTGATTTCTAAAACATGAGCGAAAGTCTTGAAGTTGTTACTCAGCTGAGCACACAGGGAAGAAAATTTATATTTACATTTGAAGCAAGAGAACCCCTTTTAACCTCTACTGGTGTTACTTGTCTCTATTACACTGAGTTGTCACTTTTTTCAGTTCTCCATTGATATCTTTTAAGCCGAGTTAAATTACATTTATCTGAATGAATTATTATTTTAAAAATGATATTTCTGATGCGATGCTCTTTTCAGATTTACTTCAAGTCATTGTAGAGACTTTACTGGGCCATGGGTGGAATGGAAACATTCCTACATTATTGGAACTGACAGTATTTGGATATCCCAAATAAAATTATGTTTCTGAATTAATTGGCTAACTAAATACTTTTTAAGTATATTTTTAGCAAACTATTTAAATATGAATTTCTTATTTCTGTTGGAGCCTCAGGTTTGAGATGTAAAATTAGAAATTACTCACAGTTAAAGTTTTGCTTATTCTTGTCTTGATAACCTTGTGGGAATGAAATGTTGATCTAATCCTCCTATGCCAGTTCCATACACTACATACAAAAGCAAGGTTATTATGATGTAAGTATAATGGTCAAATTTGAGTTTAAAATTACTTTGCATAATGTACAAATGCTCAATGCATTTGGCTTTCATCACTTTGCCAGCTATTTTAATAGATTTAATCTGTTTCTTTTGAAGCAGCTGACAAAGCCATGTCATATGAATATGTTCGGGGGTTCATGTATTAATGCTCATCAAGACTTCTTTAACAGCACCCCTCAGATCCACCAGTTCTACCACTTAAAAGGACAGGGCAGCAGACTCATGGGAATACCACTGCCTGCAAGTTCCCCTCCAAGTTACTCACTATCCTGCCATGAAAATATATTTCGTCATCACTGCTGGATCAAAACCTTGCAACTCCCTACTTAATAACACAATGGGAGTACTTACATCACAGGAACTGTGGAAATTCACCACCACCTTCTCAAGGGCAGTTAGGGATGGGCAATAAACCTTGGCCTTGCCAGCCACACATCCCAGGAATGAATAAATAGAAAAAAACTGCACAAAATAATTTCTAGGCTTTAACTTTTGAAGAGTAAAGTGTGCAAAAGTTATGGAAGACAGCAATAGAATGCAATCCAAAAGAGGAATGTGATTAAATAATTTTAAATGCAGAAAGAATGTAACCAAATTTCCACCTTGGGTGTACAGATTCATCCTACCACCTGAGTTCACATGATTATCAACTGTCAGAATCAGTGAGACCAACCTGCTGTGTTACTCTGAAATTAACTTATTTTATCAGAGCTCAAACCTCATTACCCCAGTGAGTGTATCTGACAGTACCAGGAGCAGTGGATCGTTTTGCATTGTGAAGAATCCCAATTTAGTGTTTATGAAGAATTATAAATGTTTGTAAATGGAAATTCAATGAAACATGTTCTAGGCAAACTTTGCACAGCTACAATTAACCAAAATGTCTTTAAACTGAACAGAATAGCACAAAAGAAAGTGATTCTTAGTATATTGCAAAATTACCCAGCAGTACAACTTTATTTTGCAATGGAATATCATAGCTTCGCTCAACCCTGCAATATTCTTCTTCTTGAATATTTCTTTTTCCAAATATGTTAATTGACACTGTAATATGAATTTAGGGGTGATTGTACCTTACAGTTTCTCACCCAAATGCCCATTATTCATGTGCGAATTTGAACAGAGAGTGCTGGGAGCTAATTTAACTACGGCTTAATCATGGAATACCACTGCCTGCAAGTTCCCCACCAAGTTATTCACCATTCTGCCATGAAAATATATTCCCTCATCACTGCCGGATCAAAACCTTGCAACTCCCTACTTAATAACACAATTGGAGTACTTACATCACAGGAACCGTAGAAATTCACCACCACCTTCTCAAGGGCAGTTAGGGATGGGCAATAAACGTTGGCCTTGCCAGCCGCACATCTTTTTCTTTCTAATTCCCAAACATATGCTTTTTTCAAAGGGGCACTGGCTAGCAATTAGAAGTAGAAACCTATCTGACTTTATTTGCTGAGACCAGGAGTGCTGATGCAATGTCTCCAAATGCTGTTCTGTCAAAAATCAGCTGATTCACCACATACAGCAATTGATTATGGAACTTTCTGGTGCTAGATGCTGCAGCTTTTGGGAAGAAAATTATAAAATATTCAATGCCATACACATAGGAAGTAAAATCTGAGTAGGGCTGCAATAATTCAGATTTCGTTTTGGAGAGTTAGTGGAATTTCAAAGCTTTTGATTCAATTGAAGTTGAAACTGAGTGAGAATTGAACTGCAGGAAGTAGAAATTTGTCTGGGATATACCAGGATGAGCAAGAAATGAAGCCAAAATAAAAACAAAAATACCTGGAAAAACTCAGCAGGTCTGGCAGCATCTGTGGAGAGGAGCACAGTTAACGTTTCGAGTCCACATGACTCATGCTTTTTGCTTTTATCTTTTAAGAAATGAAGCCATCATGATTCAAATCCAGCATATGATCAAGAAAACTTCATTAAATAAATAAAGCTTCAATGCAAACATGCACACAGAGTATGCACACTGTTTAATATTATGAATTATGCTAATTTCTGGCAGGGTCATGAAAAATGTGCCTTGTTCATCCTTGAGAAGATGGATGGTGCAAGCCTTATTAATGCAACAAACAATGCACTGCAAACGTAAGTAATAATTATTTCTCAGTAAATTTGTAAAGAAAAAGAATTTCAAAATGATCGTGGCTGTTTTGGAGAGGGAAAGCTATTTTGGGGAGAAGATGGTGATTTTTTTCAGAATGCAAACAAACCTAAATGCACATGGGAAGTTGGGCAGCGGTAACACTTGTAAGCAACGATCTATAGACTTAGTTTGACTTAATTATAAGGTTTGCACAGTACCTTGTATCTGCTTTATGTTGCATTTTACTCCAAGTTGAGCTTCTGACCACATAGCCAATCAATGACCAAGACCACCCAAGCTGAACTCTGCCCTTGTCTCAATTGCTGCTGAAACCCTTATCCATGCCTTCATTACCTCTAAATTTGAATATTCCAATGCTCTGCTGCCTGTATTCTAACTTGGACTAAGTCCTGTTCACTCAACATTGCTGTGCACATGGCCTATGTTGGCTCCTGGTCCAGCAACACCTTGATATTAAAATAATTATTCTTGTTTTCCAGTTCCTTCATGGCCTTGTCCCTTCTATTCCTATAACCTCCTCCAGTCCTACAATCCTCCGAGATCTCTGCGCTCCTCCAATTCTGGCCACTTGCTCATCCCCAATTTTAATTGCTCCACCATTTGCGACTTTCAGCTGGCTGGCCCCTAAACTCTGGAACTCCCTCCCTAAAGTTCTCAATCTCTCTACCTCTCTTTCTCCTTTTAAGATACTGGTTAAAATCTAAGTCTTTAGCCAAGCTTGGGATGTTTTCCTACATTAAAGGTGTAATATATATAAATATATATATATATAATATCTATTATTTTTATATATAGATGTGCATATATATATATATATATATATATGTATATAATATATACACAAGTTGTTGTGTATAAACAAACTCTTTACTTCCAAAACTTTGTAGTTTTTGTTTAGTTTTCATCAGGCCCATTGCGAATATGGACGTTGAGGATGGGGTAGAAAAGTTTTTAAAATTATGCAGTTGTGACGTCTGAATGTTGCAGTTTTTAAAAATTGGTTCTCAGGATATAGCATTGATGACTAGGCCAGCACTTATTGTCCATCACTAGTTTCTCTGAGAAAGTGATATAGGGCCACCTCCTTGAACTGCTGCATTCTGTGTGGTGAAGATGTGCCACAATGCTGTTAGGTGGGGAGTTCCAGAACATTGACTGAATAATGAAGAAAGAACAGTGAGAAATGTTCAAATCAGGATGGTGGGTGACTTGGAGAGGGAACATGGGTTGAGATGATGCTACTGTGCAACTGCTGCCCTTGTCCTTCTAAGGAGTGGGGGTTGCAGGTTTTTGAGCTGTTGCTGGAGAAACCTTGATAAGTTGCTGTGTTAAACCCTGGAGATGGTATTCAATGCAATTACAGTAAGCTGGTGGTGAAGGGGATTGATACTTAGGCTAGTGGATGAAGTGCTGATCAAGTGGACTGCTTTGACCTGAATGGTATTGAATTTGACTTTTGTTGCACAGGAATACCACGATCTGCATGTTTCCCTCCGAGTCGTACACCATCCTAACTTGCATTGCTTTCATTCTTCATTGTTGGGTCAAAACCCTGAAACCACCTATCAAACAGCACAATGGGTGTACCTACAGAACACTGCCTGCAGTGGTTCAAGAAGGCAGCTCACCACCACCATCTTCTCAGGGCAGTTAGGGATGGTAAATAAATGCTGGCCTAGCCAGCAATGCCTACATCCCATAAACAAATAAAAAAAATGTTGGAGAGGTGAACTTTGCAATGTTGACTTTGTTGGTTGTGCCATTGTTGTGCCCTGACTCAATGCTTAGGCCAGAGCTGAGTGGTCCTCCCAAATTGATTTTTTTTTATTTTTAACTGGTTTCCTAGACAACATTGATGCAGCCTGGAGCTGCATGTCAACTAGGCTGAGTAAGGGTGCCAGGTTTCCTTTTCCAAAGGACCTTATTGAACCAATTGAATTTTCACAATAATCCACATTTACTGGTACCAGCTCTCTTTGTTTTACTTTATTTTCTTTAAACTGAATTCAAATAGTGGAATTTGAATTAATGTTCTCTGGATTCTTAGACCAGGTGTCTGGGTTACTAGTACATAACCTCGATGCTACAGTGCTGGTAAATCAATAACAATTTCAATTATATAGGGCTAGAATTTTACCCCACCGTACACCCCCCCCACCACCACTGGGGCCAGGATCAGAGGCAGACAGGGCCAAAAATTACTCCCGCCAGCCAGCACGCCAGTTCCCCAGCTCCATTCCACCTCGAGACCATTTGTATGGAGGTGGAATTGGGACAGGAAGGCTACCCCTTGCACAAGGTGGGGGGAGCCAATTGGTACTAATTAAGTCCAAATAAAAGGAGGATGATTGGAATTTTCCTGTCGGCCTCCAGTTTTCTGCACTAACAAGGGCCTGTTTAGTTGCCTGGAGGTGGGCACCCCAAGGATGCCCAGGGGGCCATTGCTGCAGGCAAACCTAGAGATCTACCCTGCTTGCAAAGTGCGAGAGCAACCAGAAGCTTTCCTGTAGAGGGATTCTCCTACAACGGTGGTGGCCTGGCTGTTGAATCACTTTTTAATTAACATTTTAAGAATGTTTGAGAGAGGTGCCTCCATGTTGAAGCACCGTCTTTGTTACTTACCTTCCATTACAGCCTGCTGCTCCCTTCAAGCTGAAAGGCCTCTGGCTATTCAGCTTTGAGACTCCACCACTACCTTAATTGGACAGAGAATATGTCTCCATGCCAATTAACTGGGGATGGCCCCATGAAAACCCAATAAATTACTGTTTTCTGTGCCCCCCCAATCCTCCACCCATGGAGGTAGGTTCAGGACCTAGAACCTGTCCCGATTTCGGTTTCCCACCCCCAAAGAGAAAATCCAGCCTTATAACTTCAATATAGTAAATATCCCAAAATGCTTCACAGGATTCTTGATGCTGATCTGACATAGAAGGATTAAGGGCAAGAAGTTTTGATGAAGCTTTTGGAGGATTGCAGAAGGATATAAATCTGAGCTGCCATCCCCTTATACAATTACTGTCTCATTTCGTCATGTGCTTTGCGAACCCAGGTTGTTTCGATATACTTGTTTACCCATTCTCACACATGGGGGTGAAGATTTATCTCTTGTGTTAGTAATACTTACATTTACCCTTCTGTTAAATAATTTTATTTTTAAATCGTGACAGATCAGCACCACCCAAGTATGAAGTTGGGGAAACATAAATTTGGCCGATCCTTATTGGTAACTCAGTGTTGGCCTTGACTCCTTGGTAACTTGTATTTTAAATGTACACTTTCAGACCTCTTCACATAGCTGCTCGGAATGGGCTTAAAAAAGTGGTGCATGATTTACTAAACAAAGGGGCAAGTGTTCTTGCTGTGGATGAAAATGGTGAGTATGGATTAACTTATTACTAATGTTGCTGCCTTTAATTTATTCAACACCCCACCAGAAGTAACAATTTAATACTACAACACTTCTAAAAGTCTAACTGAAAGCACTCATAACTTTGGCATGACTTAAACAGTAGCAGCAGACGTATTGAATGCAACATTTGAGTTTGCTGTCTTACCTCCCTGTTTGTTTTTGCATAAGACTTATATACTAACCATTCCCTTGTCTGCTTTTGTGCCCAGGTCACACCCCAGCCCTGGCTTGTGCTCCTAACAAAGATGTGGCTGACTGTCTGGCACTCATTTTGGCAACCATGATGCCTTTCTGTCCTCCCAGCACAATGACGTCCTTCAGCATCAGTTTAATAAAAAATGACAGTATGAACGCACCTCTATCCTATGATTCCCCTAATACGGGTAGCAACATTAATTCTTTCAACAAACAGTTGTATAACAGTGCAGAAAAAATGGATAGGGGCCAGGAAGATGATGACGAAAATGATTCAGACTCTGAGACATTCTGATTTTAGAAAGTTTAACATGCATGGGAAAAGTCTTGATTTGTTGCTCAGTTGAAGGATTGTAGATTGATCAATCAATCACTGCATATTAAAAAAGCACTTACTTAAAGGCACTTTTCTTACAGGATTTAGGAGGAAAGGAGAACCTTGGAGTTTTAATTCATAAAGAGGACAATTGAGTAGGGCAAGTGATTTGCTATTGCACAAATCTGCCAGAAATTGGCATTTTCACTGTCTCTGGGACATTTTATGCAAATTTGTGGTACTTGGGCATCAAATCTTGCTACGTGCAGTAACTGTGGAAATTTATGGGATACCATGCTGTTCCATGCCAAATTGCTTGCCCTACAAATAAGATATTAGAACTTTGACAAATCAGCACAAACATGCATTTGCACTTCACTAAAAACTTATGTTGTAGAGTTGCTAGTGACTAACCATATACCTGAGCCATTAACTACTGATAAACCATGAATGACCTGTTCCAGATTGCAGTGTCAAGTATTCATGGGTTCCAAGAAAACTTGATGGCACCCTTTTATTTTAAATGTACCAGCGACTTAAGGCTAGTATTCTGTTAGCATGTAATATTTCATATCTTTTTATACAGCCTCATTGGCAGCCTTTAAACAATGCATAGAAATTTTGTTGAAATCTACCCACCTGTAGGATGAAGAGAGAGTAACTGCCACAAAGAACAGTTCTGATAAAATCTACTTCATCTGCCAAAGCTTATGTGTTAAATGGACCCATTCTCTCACCTGTGACAGGGACGCAGCAGGTGGAATGACAAGTTCTTTTTGTGTCTGGCCAGCTACGCCAAATGGACCAAATGTGCTACAGATTGAGACTGTTGCTGTTTTTGTTCTCTTAAAATTAAAGCCTTTTTAAAATCATCATATATTTTCACAGCTACATTGAAGTGGCGTGTTTTAGTAAGCAATGCAGTATTTGAAAAACAAATAAAATACGTCTCACATAAGTGAGATCAGATATTGTTAGATTATAAATCAGCAAGATAAAGCTTCAGAATAATTTACAAAACCTCACATGGGAACTATTACATTGCTCTCTGTGGTGGCTGAGCAATTACTGCAACCTCGCGATTTTGACTAAAAGCACTGAAAAACTTAAAGAAACCTTAATTATCTTGTTACAGTAGTACTGTATATCGCTGTCCAAGCAGATAAATTTCAGAATAGAGACCTCTGATATGAAATTGCTTTAACGCAATAAGTACCATATCGTATTAAAGCACTGAAATTGAAGGAAAAATGCCAAAAGTGATAGCCGTATATAGAGAAGATAAGTGTTTTGTTAACCAACTTTATTAAAAGCTTAAGGCTACAGTATAATTTTGGACCTGTTTCTCCATTTTGTTCACTGAAATGGAATCAGCTGGTGATTTCTATGTACTGTAGCTGTTTTATAAATACATTTATTGTTTGTGTTTTTAAGGTGACTTATTTGAATCAGTGGAATACAAAATTGATACACTTTTGAGTGCATAAATTTGAGCAGGCATTGATGTACTTTTAAACTTTTTATAGTTTTTAATATAAGCATAGATAAAAGCCTGACAAAATAAATACTGGAACTTTGAGATCCATTACATTGTGATTGGCAATCTTGGTAGCAAATGGTTTCACTTGGGTTGAGTTCAAATACAATTTTGGTTTAGTTGCATTATGAAATAGTTAGTGCCTTTCTGCCCATGAGTATTTCCAGATGGTTTCCAAGTATCTTACAGAATTTTGCTAATAGTAATATCCAAGCAATAATGTTAATTTAAATTTTAAATTTACAATGAATGTAAAATTTTCTTTTTAAAGGTTCAAAAACATCTGAATGAAGAGTGGTTTGTTCATTAAACCATCATGGATTGTTTTTGCAGTGTTATAAAATATTTTAAATGAAGTCTTGCTTAAAAGACTTTGCTGATCATAAATTGTTATTATTTGGAAAAGGGCATTTAGAAATTCGACAATCTGACTGTGTATTTTAAAACCATAAAAACAATTATTTGTGGAAGCTTATGCAGTGGTCTATCCATTTAAAAAGCCTATATCTTCCATTTGGTAATCTTGTCTACTTATATGCTTTAGCATGTGCAATATGTCTTGTTACAGTATAGTACAGTATCATGATACAGTGACAGTGTTATATTTTGTTTTATGCAGTGAATGTGTAACAATCTAGTGAAAAATGAACATGTATGGTAAAAGCAGTGGTCTATGGAAATTTTACATATTTGGTCTTATAGTTAAGGAAGGGGTATAAACCTTAAGACTTTTTTTGATGTACTTCAAGACTGTCAAAGTATAAGAAGTAAATCCAAATCAATCTAAATCCAGCCTGGACCTCAAGCACACTTGCTCTTAGACTTTTGTGAACTACTGATGCTTCAGTGATGTATAGAAGTACCTAATTGTAAACTACTTTTTTTATTAAAAGCATTCAGATGCTGTATATTTTTATGAAAATAAAGGGTACAGACACTGATGCAGCACATTGATTTACGTTCTCTTTCTTAAAATGCTTTCTGAACTTAACACCTGAGCAACTGTAACCTATGATATCTATTAATTGATCCTTTCAACTTTTCGTTGAGAAGCATTCTGAAGCCTTTTATAGCCATTCATTTCCACTTAATGCTTAGTAATTTAAAAAAACTATTTGGAGTTAATTTTGAGGTCTCTTGTCAGCATTAATGGGATGGTGACAGCCTAAAATGGGGTTGGTAGCCTTGCCCCACACAATAATGTCGACAATGCAGCCAATTCCATTTTAAAAGGGGCCTATTGTTGGTTGTCCAGAGAGGCTGCCTACTTCAAGTGCAGACACCTGTCAATATAGAAATTGAGGTTCTCTGACACACATAAAATTCTGGTACCCACTTGCGATCAGATCTGTGGATGAAGAAAGAAGCTTTATAAAAGGAACCCTTGAATTACTTTTGTGGGTCCCAGAAGAGAAAGAGTGCTCCTCCAGGGCCCACAGGAATAATCTGAGTCACTGTTGTCTGGGCCCCTACTCTCCACAATTGTGAACCCCCCCACCCCCCCTTACACTTGAAACTTATTGGTGAGATATTTCATAATACCTGTTTTGCAACTGGCAGCTTGACTGACACATTTAAATGAGGCCAGAGTCTCAAAATCATGGCTCCACTTTATGCCAGAATGGGTGGCCAACTAGAGCTCACCACAGGTTGACTGTCCAAAAGTCAAAACCTGCATCTTGTTTCTTGGCTTTAAGTATTTTGGAGTCCACCAAGGTCTGACTATTGGTTTGTTTCTTTGTATAAAAGAAAAAGCTTTGTTGCATTAAACATTTTCTTCTCTTTTGAAAGTGATAATTTATCTTAGAGTAGGCGATCATGAGAGCCAGCAGTCATTGGTTTCTAGCTTAATTTTCCATTCTTCACTTGTTAGTCTGGACCGTGAGTTTCAGGAAGCTCTGTTGGGGTCACAACAAAGAATTGTTAATCCAGCAACAAAACCTTCCACTCAGATTCAAACCTGAATGGTTTTAAACAACAAATTTTAAGAAACAGTAACTAAGAATAGTATTACATTAAATAGTGAGCGACTAATACAATCTACGTTTCCATGAGGTCTCAATCAAATTGATCAGATTTATAATCTGTTGTAGATGAGCTTCCAACTACCCGAGAGCTGTCTTGCCTGTCAATGAGGTAGAGAACAGAGGGGCAATTTTGGCTGTATGCTAAGCAGTAAATGTCTTAACTTACTATTCTGGTTTAGCTCAAGTTTGATGCAAGGCACATAACAGAAATCTTTCTACCTCTACCTTAAAACTAGTCAGTGATCCCGTTTCCATTGCCTTCTGAGGCAAAGTGTTCCAAAGTCATACAACCCTCAGAAGAAAATTCTCCTCATCTTTGTCCTAATAGGGTGATCCCTAATTTTAAAACAGAGCCCCCTAGTTCTGGTCTCACCCACAAGAGGAAACATCCTTTCCATGTCCACCTTGTCAATACCATTCTGGATCTTATATACTTCAAACAAGTCACCCCTCACTCTTCTAAACTCCAGTGGAACACCTAAATCCCTCTGCGCCTCAGAATTCTGCAGCTGTTCTCTGTTCAAATAATACTTTGCTTTTGTATTCTTCCTGCCAAAGTGAACAACCTTACATTTTCCAACATTATATTCCATCTGCCAGATTTTTGCCTACTCACTCAACCTATCTACATCCGTTTGCAACCTCCTTATGTCTTCTTCACAACATACTTTTCTACCTATCTTTGTGTCATCTGCAAATTTAGCTACCATGCCTTTGCTCCCCTCATCTAGGTCATTAATGTAAATTGTAAAAAGTTTAGGCCCCAGCACAGACTCCTGCAGGACTCCACTTGTCACATCTTGTCAATCAGACAAAGACCCATTTATGTATACTCTGTTTTCTGCCTGCCAGCCAACCAATCTTCTATCCATGCTAATATGTTACCCCCTACACCATGGGTTTTTATTTTCTGCAATAACCTTTAAGGTGGCACATTATCAAATACCTTCTGGAAATCCAAGTACAGCTTGTCTACAGGCTCTTCTTTATCCACAGCACAGATTACTCCTTCAAAGAACTCCAATAAATTGGTTAAACATGATTTCCCTTTCACAAAACTATGCTGACTCTTCCCGATTACCTTGAGTTTCTCTAAGTGCCCAGTTATAACCTCCTTAATGATTAACTCTAACACCTTCCCCATGACAGGTGTCAAGCTAATATAATTTTCTGTTCTTTGCCTCCCTCCCTTCTTGAATAGAGGGGTTGTATTTGCTACTTCCCAGGCTGATGGAACCTTTCCAGAATCTAGCAAATTTTGGAAAATTAACACCAATTCATCTACTACTTCATTAATCGCCTCTTTTAAGGCCTTAGGTTGAAATCCATCAAGGCCCGAAGATTTGTCAGCCCGCAGCTCCATCAGTTTGCTCAGTACTGCTTCCCTAGTGATTGTAATTTCACCAAGTTCCCCTCTCCCTCCAACTTCTTGATTTATAGCTGTTACTGGAATGTTTTTGGATCCTCTATAGTGAAGACATAAGCAAAATATTTGTTCATTTCATCCACAATTTCCTTCTTATCTACTATTAACTCCTCATTCTCACTCTCTAAAAGACAAAAACTCACTTTACTTACCCTTTTCCTTTTTAAATACCTGTAGAAACACTTGCTATCTGTTTTTATATTTCTAGCTATCTTCCTCTCATACTCTAATTTATTTCTCCGGACTAACCTTTTAGTCATTCCCTTCTGTTCTTTATATTCTGACCAATCATCTGACCTGCCACTCATCTTTGCACAGTTATATGCCTTTTCCTTAAGTTTGATACCTACCTTACCTTCTTTAATTAACCATGGATGGTGGGTCCTCCCCTCAGAATTTTTCTTTATAGTAGGAATATACTTATTTTGAATATTCTGAAATATCCCCTTAAATGTCTGCCACTGTTTCTCTATTGATCTATCTCCTAGCCTAGTATCCCAGTTCACTTCAGCTAGCTCAGCTTTCATGCCCACATAATTGCCCTTATTTAAGTTTAAAATACTTGTCTTAGATCCACTCTTCTCGCTTTCAAACTGGATGTAAAATTCAATCATATTGTGGTCGCTGCTACGTAAGCGTGCCTTTACTCTGAGGTCACTCATTAATCTTGTTATATTACACAATACCAAGTCTAATATAACCTGTTCTCTGGTTGGTTTCAGAGCGTGCTGCTCTAAGAAACTATCTTGAAAGCATTCTATGAGCTCATCATCCAGGCTACTACTGCCAATCTGATTTTTCTAGTTTATATGTAGATTGAAATCACCCAGGATTATTGCCGTCCCTTTGTCACAAGCACCCAATATTATTTCTTATATATTTTATCCTACTGTTCAGGCACCTATAGACCACTACCTCTAGTGACTTATTTTCCCTACTGTTTCTCATCTCCACCCAAACTGATTCTACACCCTGATCTCCTGAACCAAAGTCATCTCTAACTCTTGCACCAATTCCATCCTGGATTAACAGTGCTTACCCCTCCACCTTTACCTAGCTTCCTATTCTTCTTGAATGTCATATACTCCTCAATATTCAGGATCCAATCCTTGTCATCATGCAGCCACATCTCCGTAATGGCTATCAGATAATATTTATTTACTTCAATGTACTATCAATTCATTCATTTTAAGAGTGCTATGCACATTCAGACACAGTCTTTAGTTTCGTCTTTTTGTTATTTTTGTAACTTCTAGTCTTGACTTTTGGTGTATTCTTAGGTTTTAAGTCTCTGTCCCTTCCTGCTATTCTATGACCCTTATTTACCATATTACAGTTTTGCTCTCCTGCCTTGATTTGCTACTCCTGCCCAAGCTTAATTCCACACTCCCCCCCTCCCCCCCCCCCCCCCCCCCCCCGTTTAGTTTAAACCCCCCTCTCTACTTCCCTAGTTATGCGATTCGCAAGGACGCTGGTCCCAGCAAAGTTCAGGTGTAGACCTGAACGGTACAGCCTTCACTTTCCCCAGAACTGGTGTCAGTACCCAATGAACCTACTTCTCGCATACCAGTCTTTGAGCCACACATTCATCTTTCTAATCTTATTTGCCCAATGCCAATTTCCATGTGGCTCAGGTAATAATCCAGAGATTATTACCTTTGAGATTCTGCTCCTTAACTTGGTATCCAGCCTCTCAAACTCACTATGCAGAGTCTTTTCCCTTGTCCTGCCTATGTTGTTGGTACCTACCTGGACTACAATGACTGTATTCTTCCCCACCCAATGCAAGTTCCTCTCTAGACCTAAGCAGATGTCCCGAACCCTGGCACCAGGCAGGAAACACAGCCTTCTGGACTCTTGCTGTTTGCTGCAGAGTACAGTGTTAATTTCCCTCATTATACTATTATCTACTACCATTACATTCCTGTTTGTTTCCCCAGCTTGAACGGCTTCCTGTACCATAGTGTCATGGCCAGCCTGCTCGTCCACATTGCAGACCTCGCTTGGCCACACAGGTTATGAGCATCTCAAGCCTGTTTGACAATGGCACAGCCCAAAGCTCTTCCACTACTGTTTACTCGGTCCCTTGACCTGCCTGGCACGTGGTCAGATCCTCCTATCCATGACCACTGACCAAAATAAATGATCCTATGCTTAGAGGCATGACTGTCTTCTAGAACAAAGTGTTCAGGTATTTTTCCCCATCCCTTAAGATGCGTAGTGTTTGCCGTTCATCTTGCAGATCAATAATCCTGATCTGGAATTGCTCTAGCTGCTTACACTTACTGCAGATGTGTTTGTCATGGATCGCCATGCCGTCCAAAAGCTTCCGCATTCCCACAGATGCAACTTAACACCTGTTCTGCCATTGTTACTTATGTTATCTAGTTAACTTAATTTAAATACTCTCTTAATTAACTTGGAATAATTCCTATGTATAACACACCTCTTTCCTCATACACCAAATTCCCATGTATCTTATATGTTTCAATGAGATCACATTTCACTCTTATAAAACCCAGAAAATATGGACCCAATTTACTTGACACCTCATCATAGGGTAGCTCTCTCATCTCAGGGACAAATCTGATCAACCTTTATTGTACTGCGTCCAATACAAATATATCCTTCCCTAAATATGTAGGCATTGTTGATAGCTTTACAAATGTAAGCTCCATAATCATCAGCAATCTGTCACTTGATGCTGAAATTAATGCATGTGTTGGAAAAGCTGCAGCTGTTACGTCCAAGCTGAGAGGACATGGAACGGTGAGTCTACCAAGCCTGCGTCCTTAGCACGCTCCTCTGCAATAGTGAAACCTAGACAGGTGTGATCTCACCAAAACCCTGTATAATTGTGATAATTGTGGCAAGACTTCTTAATTCTTGTACTCCAATCCATTTACAATGTAGGCCAATGTGTCATTTGCCTTCCTTATTGCTTGCTGTACCTGCATGCTAACTCCTTGTACAAGTACACCCAAGTCCATCTGAACATCAACACTTATAAGTTTGACGCATTTCAAAAAAGTATTCTGCTTTTCCATTCTTACTCCCAAAGTGAATAACCTCAAATTTCCTTGTATTATAAACCCTCTGGTACATCATGCTTGTCCCACAACCAATCCAAAACCATGTGTAACTCTCATCTTTCTCTAACTTTGTTTCCATTTCCCATTATTCCCTGTCTGAGCTCATTTTGAGCTTATCTTGTCTGAGACACCCTAACCCTGTCCACCCCATATCTGCTCCCTCAATCCTATTCCTTCCAAATTGCTGATGGTCTAATTTCCAATTCTCATACCCCTGTTAGCTGATACTGTTAACAGTTCTTTCCGTTCAGGTACTCTCTGTTCCCCTCAAATCTGCCATCATCCCCCCTCAAAACACCAATCCTTGACCTCTTGGCCCTTGCAAAATCCAATCCCATCTCCAACCTCCCTTTCCTATTCAAAATTCATGAATGGTATCTTTGCCTCCAAATCCATGCCCCTCTTTACTGCAATTCCCACATTTGAGTCCCTCCACTCATTTTCACCCCGTGTCATGATCAGAAGACATGAAGAAATGTGTACTATATAGTCATCCTGGCTACTTTATAAAATTATTTTTCTTATAAAATGGACAAATGGCTTTACTGATAAAATGGCCACCACTGACCACATGAAGGTAGCTCTGGAAGTTTCCGAGCAGTTTAGAAATGGACAAAAGCAAACAGATCAAACCCTGGAATGTAACACTCCTTGCATTGTATAAACATTCCAGCCAAGCCAACACAAAGGGTAGTAGACAAGATGTCTGCACTAGCCAGCTATGGACAAAAGCAGGGCTATTTGTGACTCCTCATGCCCAACGTTGTGCTAGTGGTTCTACAGTTACCTGTTCAAAACACAATGGGTTTTAACAAGAGGCCTTGTTAGCAAAAAAAGCTCATCCCGAAACCACACTGTCACATGACTGAGACTTGAGCTGTTTGAATTGCTTTAATTATACAGCTTTCAGAGCCCATCTTCAGTCTGCTGTTTAACAACTGACTGGCAGGCCACACAGAAGCAACCTCTGGCCTGGTTGGACAATTGCCCCCATCTAACCTGATTTTGCTGGGAAGATTTTACACTATTGCCTACAGAATTGATTCAATCTCTGCGAGCCTACTTCACCTTGGCACATCAGCACCACCGGAAATGCAAATCTTACACCACAAGCCAGCTGAGCTCTGTGAAAGAATTCCTCTTTGGACTTTGATTTTGGACTCACGTGAAACCATAATTCTTATTTTTGTTGTGGTCTCTGCCCTGAACCCCTTTTTCTCCCTTATACCTCTTTTATTGTACAAATGTAAAAAGTGGGCAAATGTTGCAAAACACCTTTCCCATGTTTTTTGTGTGTGTGTGTGTGTGTTTAAAATAAACCAACCCTCTTATTTTACCTTATCTCGAGTTTGTTGTGGGATTATTAGTAGAGGATTCTATCACTCCAAAACTGAAGGATTGTGGAACATACACCACCACTTATAAAAGGGGGAAATCAAAAATCAAAAACACCTTTCTGTTTACGTATGGGTAGTGAGTGGAGAAATCAGAGCTGTTCTAAATTAAACTCCCTCCTATCTGTAACACTTTTCTTAGTACTGAAATAGCTATTGTAAAAGTCAAAAATGACATCTTATGTGACTGTGTACGGTCAAGTATTCCTCCCTGTCCTTCATGACCTTTCAGCAGCCTTTGACACTTGACCACATCATCCTCTTCCACTGCCTCTCCTCTATTGTCCAGTTCTAACCCAATTCCATTCTTATCTACCCAGTTGCAGCTGGAAAATTACCTGCAGTGGCTTCTCTTCCTGCTCCTGCATCATTACCACTGGCGTCCCCCAAGGATCTATCCTTGGCCACCTCCCCGTTTCTCAGCAGCCTATAACCCCTTGGCAATGTCATCAGAAAAGACAATGTTGGGTTTCACATGTATGCTGACAACAACCAGCTTTAATTCACCACCACACCTCTCAAACCCTTCACTGGCTCCAATCTGTCACACTGTTTCTTTGATATCTGGTACTGGATGAACAAAAATTTCTTCAAACCATATTAATATTGTGAAGACCGTTGCTTGCCTCAAACTCTGTCCTCCAGCAACTGATTTCATCCCTCACCCTGGGAGCGGTCTGAGGCTGGACCAGGTCATTTGCAACCTTGGTGTCTTATTTGACCCCATGAACTTCTGACCACACATGCATACTATCACCAAGAGTATCAACTTTCATCTCTGTACCGTTGCTCAACTCTGCTCCACTTCAGCTCATCTGCTGCTGAAACCCCCATCCATGTCTTTGTTACTTCTAGACCTGACCACATCAATGCTCTCCTGGCCAGCCTCTCATCTTTCACCCAACATTAATTTGAGTGCATGCATGTTTTGGATGATCTTATGACCCCATGCTCATTGATCTCAGGGCTCTTGGTCTGGCAACATGCTAATTTTTAAATTTTCATCTTTTTCTCCAAACATTCCATCTTTCCCTCTCCCTATCTCTGGAGCCACCTACAATCCTTCTGCACACCTCCAATTTTGGCCTCTTGCCGATCACCAATTTTAATTACTGCATCATTGATGGGCCTGCCTTCAGCTGTCTAGTCCCAAAGCTCTAGAATACCCTCCCTAAATCTCTCCAACCCTCTATCCTCCTTTGAGACAGACCAAAAACTACCTGTCTGACCAAACTTTTGGTGATCTGTCTTCACGGACGAAATTTTACTGCAGGTGGGCGCAAGCCCGACCCGATCGGGTGTAGAATAGTGTGCAATGATGTCAGATGAGTGTCCCGATGTCATCGCACACTCACATGATACTTCGGTCGGCGGGCACACGCTGGAGTCTGCAGCACATTCGCTGACAATTAAGAGACCTATTAAGGCCATTAATCAATTAATTAAATGCTATTTTTCGCTAGTCATCCAGCCTTACGGTTGGCAGGTGGGCGAATCAGTCAGGTAGCTTTTGCATTTTTAAGGAAACCTCATCCACAGCAGGATGAGGTTTCCAACATTAATTAAAACAAATAAAAAAAGTTTTGACAGAATTTTTATTATGTCTATGTTAATGTGAGAGTCCTATGTGGAGACATTTTTTTCACATTTTCCACATCTTTATTTAAGGGTTTTATATTCTTCAGCTCCCTGAAGCAGCTCTTTGCCTTCAGGGAACTTTCATTACGTGCTCCCCCGCACATGCGCACACTTCAGTGCTCGCCCTCCTCCCGCCCCCAACCCGACAGCGCTGAGCTTCTCAGTGCACCTTTCACACTGGCTGGCCATTAATTGGCTAGCCAGCGTGAAATCGCAGTCAAGGGCCGATCATGGGTGGCAAACCCTTTCCCAGCCACTTCCAGGCCCACCCGCCATGCCTGCCAGACAACCCGAAAATCCTGCCCCGGATTTTAAGTGTCTTGATGCCAAATTTTGTTTGATAATGTTCCTGTGAAGCACCTTGAGATGCCTTACTTGTTAAAGGCACTATATGAATACAAGTTGTGATCTAGGGGAGGTGAAAATCCAGAGAAAAGCCTGGGTCAGTTTTGGTGTTGGGAAGATTTTAGAAACAATAATCTGGGGGAAAGTCACTTGGATATGCTGACTCTCATTTTTGTCCAGACATGTATACTTTAAGGGAAAACTATGTTTAATTGACTTGGTTTGAGTTTTTTGATGATGATGGTAGAGAGAGGATGGATGAAGGCAACGTAGTTATGTTGTGTACAGATTTCCAAAAGGCATTTGATAAAATATCACACATCAGGCTTGTTATCAAAATTGAAGCCCATGGGATAAAAGAGGAAGTAGCAGCATGGATACAAAATTGACTAAGGCTCAGAAAACAGAGTTATGATGAATGGCTGGTTGTTGGGCTACAGGGAGGTACACAGTATAGTTTATCTGTGAAATCATCTGAAGCATCAGCTTCGATATGTACACTAAGGACAGCACTCTGTTGATCCCTCCACGGCCTCTACGCTGTTGGACTACTTGTCTGATATCCAGTGTTGGATGAACAGAAATTTACTCCATCTAAATATTGGGAAGATGGAACCCATTTTCTTCAGTCCCCATCACTAACTGCATTCCCTTTCTACCAACTCTATCCTTCTCCCTGTCAAATTTCCTCAGGCTGAGCCAGACTCTGAACCTTATTGTATTTGATTCCAAGATGAGCTTCTGACCACAGATCTGCACCATCACTAAGACTGCCTATTGCCATCTCCATTACATCAGTCAACTCAGCCACTGCCTCCACTTATCTGCTGAAGTTTCATCAATGCCTTCGTTACCTCGAGTCTTGATTGTTCCAATGCATTCCCAGCTCCCATCTTTTAACCCATAGACACTGAGGCCATTCAAACTCTGCTGCCTGTATTCAAACTACCCAAATCCCAGGAACCTGTCAACCCTGTGTTCATTGACTTATATTGGCTCCCAGTTGAGCAATGCATTGATTTTGAAGTGCTCATCCTTGTTTTCAAATCCCTCCATGGCAATGCACCTCCCTATCTGTAACCAGGCCCACAACGAGATACTAGGTCAGATGACCAAAAGCTTTGTCAAAGTGTAAGTTTTAAGGAGTGTCTTAAAGGAGGAAAGTGGGCTGGAGAGCCAGAGAGGTGTACATAGGAGTAGGCAGTTTGGCCTGTAGAACCTGCTCTGCCATTCAATTAGTTCATGGCTGATCATCTACCTCAATGCCACTTTCCCACACTATCCCCATATCCCTTGATGTCATTACCGTCCAGAAACCTATCGATTTCTGTCTTGAACATGCTCAATGATTGAGCTTCCACAGCCCTCTGGGTTAAAGACATCCAAAAATTCACACCCCTCTGAGTGAAGAAATTCCTTCTCATCTCAGTCTTAAATGGCTTACCCCTTATCCTGAGATTTTAGACTCACCAGCCAGAGGAAACATCTTATCTACATCCACCCTGTCACGCCCTGTAAGAATTTTATAAGTTTCAATGAGATCACCCCCCTCTCCCAGTCTCCTCAATCTCTCCTCATACAACAATCCCACTACCCTAGGGATTAATCTGGTGAACTGATGTTGCACTCCCTCTATGGCAAGTATATCCTTCCTTAGATAAGGAGACCAAAGCTGATGCACATTACTCATGGTGAGGTCTCACCAAGATTCTATATAATTGCAGAAAGACATCTTTACTCTAATCCCCTCGTGATGAAGGTCAACATACTATTTGCTTTCCTAATTGCTTGCTGCACTTGCATGCTAGCTTTTAGTGACTCACGAACAAGGACGCCCAGGTCCCTTTGGATGACTGCACTTCTCTACCTCTCACCGTTTTAAGAAATATTGTAAATTCTGTTTTTTCTGCCAAAGTGAATAACTTCAAAAATAAAAACAAAATGCTAGAAAAACTCAGCAGGTCTAGCAGCATTTGTGGAGAGAGAAACAGAATTAACGTTTTGAATTCACATGACTCTTCCTCAGAGCCTGAGTCTGAATAACTTCAGACTTATTCACATTATATTCCATCTGACATGTTCTAGCTCATTCACTTAGCCTGCTCAAATCCTCTTGAAGCCTCCTTGCATCCACCTCACAACTTATGTTCCCACCCAGTTTGGTGTCATTAGCAAATTTGGAAATATTAAAATTGGACCCCATATTCAAATCATTTAGCTAGATTGTGAACAGCTGTGGACCTAGCACTGATCCTTGCAGTACCCAATAGTAACAGACTGCCATCCTAAGAATGATCCGTTTATTCCTACTCTATGTTTTCAGTGTATTAACCAATTTTCAATCCATGCTAGTATATTTCCCCCAATCTTATGTGGTGTAATTTTATTTACTAACCTCCTGTGTGGTACCTTTTCAAAAGCACCACATCCACTGGTTCTCCTTTATCTCTGCTACAAGTAACATCCCCAAAAAACTCCAACAAGTTTATCAAACATGATTTTCCTTTCAAAAATCCATGTTGACCCAACCCTATTATACCATTCTTTTCTAAATGTCCAGTTATCACATCCTTTATAATTGATTCTAACATTTTCCCTATTACTAATGTCAGACTAACAGGTCTATAGTTCTCCATTCTTCCTCTTTGTTCCTTCTTAAATAGTGGGGTTACATTTGCTACTTTCCAGTCTGCAGGAACCTTTCCAGAATCTATAGAATTTTGAAAGATAACTGCCAATACATCTACTATTTCTGTAACCAATCTCTTTCAAAACTCTGGATGAAACTCATATGGTCCAGGGGATTTATCAACTTTCAATCCAGTTAATTTTTCAAGTACGACCTCTTTACTACTATTAATTTATTTTAGTTTTTCAGTTTCACAAGTTCCTTGGTTGCCTAGTATTTTTGGGAGATTTTCTGTATCTTCTTTCGTGAAGACAGACGGAAAGTACATGTTTAGTTTCTCTGCGAAGAGAGGGGATTCCAAAGTTTATGGCATAGGCAACTGAAGGTGTAGACACCAATGGTGGAGTAATTAAAATTGGGGATGCTCAAAATGCCAGAATTAAATGAACGCAGATATTTCTGAGGCTTTCGGAGCTAAAGGGTGGAATTTTCCGTGCCCGCTGGCGGCAGGTGGTGTGAGTGGACAATAAGACATGATCGGTTTCATGATGGCGGGAAGGCAGGTCACGATTGTCCGTTTTTCCCACCATCAGTTATCAGGAACCTCACTGTAATACATCAACATATTATTATCAGGCCATCCCACCAGACTCTTGCACCCCCATTGGATCGTCCATTCACGTTGGCAGGAAAGCATGCCAACATGTTTCACAGCAGCACAGAGGCGACATGCACTTGGTGGTCTGCACTTTGAGTGCACCGCAACAGTCTGCACAGCTCACCAAGGTTACCTGTTGCTTTGCAGGCACCAGAGGGATCAGGGTTAAGTGCCGCCCTGCCTTGGAGGTGATTTTTGAGGGTGAGGGGGAGTGGAGGGGGCAGGTGCAGCCTGCCGTTGGGCCAACTGGGGGTGGGGGTGGTGATTAAGGGCAACTCTGCCTTTGAATATAGCGCAGAAGCATTCAGGATGGGGGGTTAGGGTGGATGAGGGAAGTGGCCACGCATTCAGGAAACCTGTGGAAAGTGACCATTTCTCTGCAACTAAGACAGTTCATGTGCAGCCACATTGATATGATTGGGGCGGACTCCTGGCTTATCTGCCCACTCAGGCAACATAAAAGCATCAAAGTGCCCCCAAAGGTCCACCACCCTCCCCCACCCCCCCACCCTCCGCTCACCGCCCCCACCCCCCCCCCACCACACCCCCCACCCTCTCCCCACTGCCCCCCCCCCACCCTCCCCCACCCCCCGGCCTGGCCCCCGCCCCCCCCTGCACCCCGCCACCCCCCACCCCGCCACCCATATCCCACCACCCCCATCCCCCAACCCGACAGGCTGCCAATTCATGAACACTTTAGTGGACTGCAGAGCAGTTGGACTGCACACGTTGTACAATCTTCTCACCAAAGCTGGCCATGTAGCAGTCATTTCTGGTAGCACTCACAGCTTCTTGCAACGTCAGCATCCCAGTTTGGGCCAGCCACCCCCATGGTTCAAGCTAACATGACAGCCGTGCAGCGCACTAATCTCTGGTCATCCAAGTGGTGGCCAGCATTCTCTGGGAAGCATTAAGGTGCTGTCATACTTTACCAGGACAGGTTCTTAGTACACCCATGCTAACCACATGTCTCTCTCTTTTATGCTGCCGGAGGAGTACATCAGGATCGTGGAGCCTGGTGACCCAGCCATACACCTGATGGCCTAGGGAGCACGAAGAGGGCGGAGGAGAGAGCGACTGAGGCTCCTGGCTGTGCAGAGGCAGGACCACAACCTCAGGAAGAAGGAGCTGCTGGGACTCCTGCACACACCATCCAAGAGCTACAGCAAGCCATTGCACGCTGGTGCCTCGCGACACCCAGAACCTATAGACGCCGCCTTTCATTCCTGCAGATGACCGAGAACCAGTGTTGACGAAGACTGCGAATATCTAGGGAACTAGTCATTCACATCTGCCAGTTACTGCAGGATTTGGCGCCACGGGGACATGTAGGGTATCCACTGCCAATGACTGTTAAAGTGGCCATGGAGCTCAATTTCTATGCCAGTGGCTTGTGTCAGGGCTCCACAGGTGACCTCTGCTATCACAAGCCTCCACCACAAATGCATCCATGAGGTTGTGGGTGTCAACTTTGTGAGGGCACACAACTTTGTGTATTTCACCCAACACCAGGCCAGCCAGGGTGCTAGAGCGATTGGATTTGCCCAGATCTTGGGTTTATCACAGATGCAGGGTGCGATTGCCTGCACTTACATGGTGCTCAGGTCTCAGTCGCAACACACAGTGGACTACATCATGTGCAAGGGCTTCCATTCGCTGAATGTGCAGCTGGTGTGCGATGGTTTCCAAGGTTTGTGCATGACGTCTACACCCTCAGTCAGTCACAGATCCCTGGAGTCTTCCAGGGTCCACAGAAGCTGCAGGGATGGCTCCTCAGGGACAAGGGCTACCCACAGAGAACATGGCTGATGACACCCATGCAGCAGCCTCAGACTGCAGCAGAGTGACGCAATAATGGGGCTCATGCTGCAGCTTGCACCTTGATGGAGCAAACCATTGGGATGCTGAAGATGAGGTTCTGGTGCCTGGACCAGTCTGGTGGAGCCTGCAATACAGTCCACAGAGGGTGTCACACATCGTTGTCACCTGCTGCGCCCTTTACAACCTGGCGCTGCAATGGGGTGAGGAGCTGGCTGAGGAGGAGATAGAGGAGCTGCATGTCTCCTCTGATGAGGAGGGTGCTGGTGGGCATGAAGTTGAGGAAGTCCTCGGAGGTGATGGTGACCAGGGTGAGGCTGTCGCACTAGCTAGATGAGGTAGGTATGCTCGGGAGGCCCTCATAGCTGCTAGATTTGTGGATGATGACGACATGCAGTCAGATGACCCCATAGTTCTTCACCTCGCATTTGTGAACAATTGACTCCAGTCTGGCTTATGGCAGCGCGAATACCCTTGGTCAGAATGTTCCTGTCATGGAGAGGTGGTAGAGGCCCTAATAATCACTCGATTACAGGAGGACATTGACAACATACATTGAAGACCCTCCATAAATCTTCACACAGCCTCTGAGAATGTCTGATTCCTGTCTGGCCGAGGGCAGCTCACTTGCGCTCCATGATCAGGGTCATATTATAGAGACGCAGACATGAAACTTTAGAAGTATCTGATGCTTTGTTCGCCTTCAACACCTGAGCCCTTCAGGAGCACAGCATCAGTGATCACAGATGCAGAAGAGATTGGGGCCAGCCCCTCCTTAAAGGTACTGAGAGCATACAGAGAGAACGAGAGAACCCTGTGGTGCCTGCCCACTACAATCTGGCAGCAATGACAAGCACCTTCGAGGTGCAGACATCAATAACGTCTCCAGGAAGTGTGAGGCTCGACCATCACTCTGGACTGAAGGCTATACAGAGCACAGGGAAGAGGCCCTGGACTGAGACACCTGCCTTTATCTTGTGTAGAAAGGTTTCACATCTGAGTGACAAGAACATTGCTCATCAGAACAAGGAGCCATAGGCAGGGACACATTCTTGGGAGTTTATTGACAATAGTGAACAGTATGTACAAGTGATTAGCACCTGTGCCCAGGCTGTGCGACTAATTCTTCTTAACCGTCCTAACTCTGCCTTGGTGCTCCCAGGACATCCACAGTGGAGGTGGAGGCAGCCTGCTGACTGTGATGCCCTGTCTGTGATGACTTTGGTGGGTGTCCTATGGGGGGCCGAGACTTGGAGGGCCCCAGCCTGCTGTGCGGTGGTGGCACCCTCCTTGGCCTGTGGAGCTAGAACTGCTGAGATCACAGGGAATTGGATGGGCCGGACACTCTTGGAGTCACCTGGTTGGATGGGCCTGGAGGCTGACTCCTTGAGGAGCAGGGGTAGCTGGAGTGATATTGAGCTGTCCAGCACCCCTCTCGCATACACGCGGTTGGAGGCCAACAATGGTATCAGTGATGGAATTGGGCCCGTGCAGCAGTGCAGGAGCAACGTCCTGGACCAAAGTCTCCATGGTGGCCACCATCCTACTAGTGTTGACCCTGGTGCAATGACATGCTGGCGCTTTAACCTCAGCCTGGAGGCGGATGGACTCCTCCATCATGTCTTGCAATCTGAGGAGTGCAGCGGACATCCCTTCCTGATGTTCCTGAGCTTGCCTTTGCAGCTCCAGCAACTGTGACATGACCGAGTCCAGAGGCTCATCATCTGACTTGGACTCAGCAGATTTCTGGCCTCCAGCTTCGAATGCTGGACACCTGGGAAGTCCCTGCCGCTGCCTGCAGTGGATCAGACAATGCAATGTA
Organism: Carcharodon carcharias; assembly: GCF_017639515.1. NCBI lineage: Eukaryota > Metazoa > Chordata > Chondrichthyes > Lamniformes > Lamnidae > Carcharodon > Carcharodon carcharias. The sequence goes on along the minus strand of NC_054478.1, from coordinate 104,740,621 downwards.
CTTACCAGATTGTGATCCCAGGACTACTCTAAAGCTAGGTACCACTGAGGTGTGTGTGTCTGCGCTGGTGGAGGGTGTGGGTGAGCGTTGTGACGGGACTTCAGGGAGGGTGCCTCCAAGTTCCTCTTTAGGGGTTTCTACGGGGCTTGATTGGAGGCCCTGGGTCATGGACTCTGTCAACTGTTTGGCAGATGTACCTGCGAAAGCAAGGGGAGATAATTAGTGCATGGCAGTGGCCTGTGAAAGAGGACACATCACTCACAGCACGGTTGTTTGATGGATGTTGCACTGCTGGATCCTCACTCAGTAGAGCAGCACCAACCTCACCATCAGCACAGGAATGGCCCAGATCTTCGCCAGCCAGCTGAGTGGCTCTGTTTTCAAAGTCCATGAGGATCGTGATTTTGGGCATTTGCCAGTCTGTACCTCTCTCTATCTTGTCGTGTGCCAACATGTCCTGCATGGATAGAGATGGAAAAAGAATAAGCAGGACGTCTGCTGGGCCAGATGATAAGTATGCCTGGCCTGTGTGGGTGGTGAGTGGTCCCCTGGATGGGATGAGGACAATGATGATGAGTGTGAGAGAGTGAATGGTGATGTCCATTGAACCTGGCAGTGGGTGAGGGCCCTGTGGATGTGTGATGGGTTTGTGAGTGTGTGCGTTAAGAGTGATAAAAGAGTGACTTAACCTGGTGGAATGGAGGAGATCATTCATCTTGCGACATTGGGTGGCTGTCCTCTTCTGATGGGCATTGGCACTGACCACCTGCTGCCACCATCTCCTAAGCAGGATTGGTCATGTTGCTGCCCATCCTGTGGCCAGAGTGGGGGTACAGGACATCCTGGTGGGCCTCCATTGCACCCAGCAGTCACTCAAGGGACCTGTTATTAAACTGGGTGGGCTGCAGTCTTCTTGCCTTTGAGGGCCATGTCTCCTGGGCAGCAGTGGTGAGCTGGAAGCAATGAGCGTTGTGCTTGTGGCTGGCCTTTAAAATGGTGCCTGGCATGATGTAATGGCAGGGTGATGACGGACGGGTGAATGGGCAGCCCACCTGCCATGGAAACGCCGTGTTTCCCGAAGTGCATAAATAATGTGGCTGGCTCGGGTGATACAGCGCAAAAACCCGCCAACCTGCCATCACTGTCAGTGGGCAACACACCATTTTACCCTCCCACTACTGCCCTTAGTGCAGATTTGGGAAAATCCCATCCAAAGGAAATAACAGAGATATGGAAGGGAGAAGCCATGAAGGGATTTGAAAACAAGGACGAGAATTTTAAAATCAGGACATTGCTTGACTGGGAGCCAGTGTATGTCGACTAGCACAGAGGTGATAGATGAATTGGACTTGATGTGGGCTAGGATACAGGGAGCAGAGTTTTGGATGACATCAAATTATGGAGGGTAGAATGAGGGAAACCAGCTTGGAATACATTGGAATAGCCATGACTAGAGATAACAAAGGCATGGATGAGAGCTTCAGTAGCAGATGAACTGAAATAGAGCAAAGTCAGACAATGTTACATAGGACATCTTATTGATCACGCAAACATATGGTTAGAAGTTCATCTCAGTATCAAATGTAATACCAAGGTTCCAGAGAGTTTTGTTCAGTCTCAGACAGTCGCCAGAGTGAATAATGGAGTTGGTAGCTAGGAAATGGAGTTTGGAGCAGGGACTGAAAGCAATAGCTTCTATCTTCTCAACATTTAATTGAAGGAAATTTCTACTTATCTATTGACAAAGGATTATATATAGTAATGACTTCGTACATGGCACAATTTCAAAATTTGAAGATTGCATGAAAATTGGAAATTTAGTAACCAGTGAGGAAAATAATAAACCTTGAGATTGTGGACAGGCTGATGGAATGAGCAAACACATGGCTGATGAAATCCAACAGAAATAATTGTCAGATGATACATTTTGATCAGAAAAACGAGGAGAGATAATACATACAAAATGCTACAAGCTTTAAGGAGATGCAAAAAGAGAGAGAGCTGGGGGTGTTGCTACAGAAATATTTTAAGGTGGCAGGACAGATTAACCAAGCAGTTAATAAACCATTTGGGATCCTGGGCTTTATAAATAGAAGCATAGGATACAAAAGCAAGGAATTTATGTTAAGCCTTTGAAAACATTAGTTCACCCCCAGCTGGAATATTATGTCCAGTTCTGGGCTCCACACTTTAGGAAGTGTTCCGAATATCTAGATCATGATTCATGTGTTTTAGTTATAGGAATTAAAGTTTTAACTGTGGAAAATGGGGTAAATGCAACTAAAACAAATTTGGACTATATTGCACTTAAAAAGTTGGGGCCATGTTGATTTAAGAGGTTAATAGCCAGAAAGGTAAGATCATTAAAATGGCAGGTGGCTTACTTAGCTAAGGAACTGGAGACGTGATATCTGCAATCCTTGCAGTACGGACAGTCCAGAGAGATGTTTTTATTTTAGGAGTTAGAGCTAAATTAGTTAAGCACGTGAAAACTCTGAAGGGTTGTAAAATTCAATTCTTTCATTAGAACAATGAAGGAATTTTGAATGAGGAGTACTTAACCTAAAGGCCTGTTCAAGGACATCTCAGAGCTTGCTATGTCATCATGGAAGCGGGTAGAGCTGGTTTCAATTTATCTGGGTATTTATTGAGAGAATTAGTTGCAGCTTGGACCTGGTGTGTGCTGTTTACAGCTCACTGAGAGAAGATAGCTAAAGTAAATAAAAACAGAAAATGCTGGAAAAACTCAGCAGGTCTAACAGCATCTGTGGAGAGAAAACACAGTTAACATTGGGTCCTTATTACTGTGAAGAAGAGTCATACGGACTCAAAACGTTAACTCTTTTTTTTCCTCTGCACAGATGCTGTTAGATCTGCTGAGTTTTTCTAGCATTTTTTGTTTTTGTTTCAGATTTCCAGCATCTGTAGTATTTTGCTTTTAGCTAAAGTAAATGACAGTTAGACCTGCACTGTAAGCACAGTAAAAGCTAACTTCATCATATGCTGTGTGGAATGCGGGTAGGGCTTATTCTTGGTTTGAATTTTGTGAGGGAACAGAAGCTGGAAGATTGCCTAGCTTGAAACAAGAGGAAAAATCTACAATGGCCCTCACAGAGTCTTGTGGTAAAAGAAGGCACCCAGCAGATTAGCTTGGAAGTATTGAGAGGGTAACAGAACAATGGACTGGGGCATCCAGAGTCAAGAGATAGTAAATGAAAGTCTTACCTCTGAGAATAGCTGGAGCGTGGGGGAATTAAAATTAATTTCCAATGGACTATGGCATGCTTTTGGATGGTCTCAAAAGAAGTAAATAATGTTTTGTCGCCTCCCAAATCCATTCCCATCTTTTCCAAAATTCCACATTTGAATCCCTCCGGTCAGGTTTCCGGCCTGCCAGAGTACCAAAGTGGGTCTTTTCAAAGTCATAAATGACATCCTATGTGACTGTGACAAAGGTAAACTTTTCTTCCTCATCCTTCTTGATCTGTCCGCAACCTTTGATACGGTTGACCATGTAGTATTAGGGTGTTCAGTGTTGAAAGGCTAATGTGTGGGACTGAAGAAACAGTACCGCCTACCTAATAATTTAAGACACACATGACCAAGACTTGAAGGAGAGAATGCTCATGGCTTAGACTGAAGAACACCTAATCTTGTACATCTGTACATGGTTACTTTCATCCAATAAACCTGTTATAGTTCTGACATACCTACGTCTCAGCTGTCATTCCTTAGCCAGTCACAACCAACATACAACATGATGGCCGCTGTGCAGGACCCTGAAATCTCCGAAAATCAACTTCAAAAAGTTTGCAAATCTAACTGAAAAATGGCACCAAAACTGAAGACTTTGGTAAGACAGTTGAAAATCGCCACCAGAGCTCCATAAAATATGTGGAAGCAGAGGCAGAGAAAAAAAATCAACTGTTCAGCTAACCAAGGACTGCACCATAGCATGTGGTGGTCTGTGAAAAAATTCTGATGCAGTAGCAGAGCTGGGGAACCTACCAACAATCGAGGAAGGTGAGCAAACATTGAAAAAGGCTGAAAATTTTCAATTTAACTTCAATTATCAGACAGCACTGTGCAAATTCTATTTTTAGCGAGCACAGGTTTTGATATATCCAATAGTCTGGGTCCAAGGTCAGTGCGATTACACTTGATGACCATGAGGCAGCAATCAGAAAAAAAAATGTGGTTGTTTAAACATGATTCCCCAGCAGGAGGAACACAGTGAACAGAGTTCAATAGTAACTTCCAGTGATTAGTTTAGAAACTGTGCAAAGTTAAGGAAAGGTTATCAGCAAAGGGTCAGCAACTGCAGTGGGTATCAGTAAAAGGCTGGTTGGCATGGGAAAACTCCATTACTGCAACAGAAGTTTAAAAAAATCAGGGCAAACGTCCTAAAAGCTTAAAACAGCTAAGGATTCCAAATTCACATTGCCTGACCATTTTGGACATATGGAAGGACCAAATAAAGCACAGGGTTGGGCACTATCGAGGAAGATATTTTTAAGATTCTGAATTGTTTCCAGATTGGACACTAAGTTTGAGGCTGAACAAGTCAATACATTATTGTACTCTATTGGAGCAATTACAGATTATGTTCTAGAAATCTTAAAAACCTTTGATTTTAATTTATGCAGTAACAGGATATTAAAAAGCACCAAATTCAACAAAAGGGTCCAGAAACCAGGTGAACCTTTATCAACAGCCTGTATCAACTGGCTGAAGGTTGCGAATATGGTGATCTTGAAACTGAGCTGATTCAAGACCGCTTTGTAGTTGGGGTAACTGATGAAACCCTATCTGACCTACTGCAATCCAAAGAAGACTTAACTTTGGAGAATGCAATACAGTTGGTGAGACAAATATAGTTCCATAAACAAAATAGAGCCATACCCAGAGCAGAAGAAAAACTGTAGCTCAGAAAACCCCCAATGTCAGTACAACTTATTAAACAAAAGAATGTCAAAGACACTCCAGAGAAGAGGACACTTAATGGAGCAAAGGTTCAAGACACCATCAACCCATGACAGTGCTGTGGCACCAAAAAGCCCCAGAGGTGTGAACAGTGTCCTGCAAGCACTTCATTGTAAAAGGTTTGGACACTTTGGAAAAATATGCAGAACTAAAACCTCTAGATACACAGGTTATCAATGAAAGGTGAGATCAAAGATCTTAGATGCACATTCTGGAATGCAGACAATTGTGCCAATGGACACATCACTAATTTCAAATTGGATACAGGAGCAAGCATGTGCAACAAAGAACCGTGGCTAGTAACACAGTGGCTGGAGACAAGTGAAACCCAATTATATGGTCCAGGAGGGATCAAACTACAAGTTATAGGCATGTTGCAGGCAACGCTCCAGTACAGATGTCAACAGATACTGGAGGCATTATATGTTATTTGCATCAGGAATTCTCTCTTCCGAGCTGAAATGCCCATGTAGATCTCAACTTCATCAAGACAATGGATAACACCAATCAACAGCCATTCAACTTTGATACAAAATTGGAGCCCCCAAACTGTCCATCTGCACCAAAGATCTGGATTGGGATTTCAGCACAGAATTTTTGACACTCATTAAAGTGGCTGATAATCCAGCCCTTTGTCAGGAACTTGTCCAGGATACAGAGTAAACTTGTTCTCAATGAAGAGGAAACAAACCAATTGGATGAGTACCAACGAGTACCTGAATGTGATCATGATCCTTCATCACTTTGTGAGTCGGCTGAGAAGGTGGAAGACGAAACTCAAGTGACAGAGTACACTGTACAATACCACATTTATCTGACAGTGCTGACCCCTTTGTAAGTGCAACCCACACCTCCCCACCCATCACAAGTGCTAGTCAAGGATGCAAGCAGTCAAACAAGTCCTAATCAGAAACAGAACTGAACAAGACAATCTCAACCTCTTCCACATTGGAAGACACTGACCTTGCTGCTACTCCAGGGTTACTGGAATTTGAGGGAAAGCAAGATGTTGATCAAGTGCTTTCCTCACAGCTTCCCATCCTAAACAATTATTTCCAAAGGCAGCAGTCCAAGATTACCCAAGAATCCACGAACAAGAGACTACAAGGAGACATCACTCCAGAAGTAAATAAAGATAGATAAAATCATCAAAAGGCACCAGGGTCAACTCAGTAGACAAGGGTAGGGAACATATCAAACGCAAAGAGAGTGATAAACCCACAAAATCCAACCGTGAGAGAGAAACATTGGGAGATGTTTAACAGTAAGGAGAGGAAAAAGATGATCAAGTCTGGGTCCAGATAGGAGAACCATCCATTATACACTTGAAGAGCTAGATGTTGTGTCACAAACTCACAATGTACCAGATACTGCAACTGTGATTGAAGACCAACCAAGTCAAAGCAAAGAAGTCCAAAGGGAGACTACTGATCTTCCAAGTCTGACAAGAACACTATCAGGAAGAATTATGAAATTTCCAGACCGATTAAATCTATGAAGTCAGAGACTTGAGGGAAGATGGGGTAGTATGTAAATAGAAACGTAAAATACAGATGGACAAAGACATGGGGGGAGATGTAGTATTACAGTCTTCAGGGTTGAATGAGTTAATATATGGGATTGGAAAACAGTACTGCCCACATGATGATGTAAGACACACATGACCAAGAGTCAAGGGAGAGAATGCTCATGGCTTAGACTAAGGAACAGCTACACTTATATATCCATACATATAGTAACATTCATCTAATAAACCTGTTTATAGTTTAAACATACTGATGTCTCAGCTATCATTCCTTAGCCAGTCACAACCAAAATACAACAGACCATTAAAATAAAAACAAAATACTGCAGATGTTGGAAATCTGAAACAAAAACAGAAAATGCTGGAAACTCAGCAGGTCTAGGAGCATCAGTGGAGAGAGAAACAGTTAACATTTCGAGTCCATATGAGCCTTTCTCAGCTCTGAAGAAGGGTCATATGGACTCAAAACGTTAACTCCGTTTCTCTCTCCATAGGTGCTGCTAGACCTGCTGAGTTTTTCCAGCATTTTGTGTTTTTGATACAACAGACCACATCCAGGGTGACCAACTATAACATTTTTTATGGGATCATCTTGTAATTTTGCTCATTGTCCCAGGTTCCTTATTGTTTTTTTCTTGGGACTATATTTTCCCGTATTTATAGTTATTTGTGCAGCCACTCTCCTGCCACTGGCCACAAGGTGGTGGGGGACTGGAACCTACGCAGAGAAATTTGCACAACTGCCATCTTTATTGGGGGCAATGTGCAGCAGGGAACATGTGCAGCCATCCTGGGCCAGGTAGCTAGATCAGAGGGGATTCACTGAGTCTTCTGTCAATGAGGAGTATGGTAAGCTTGACTAGGATCAATATAAGTACATTAAATACTAAAGCACAGATTTTCATGGTTAGATGTTATATTATTATAGTTTGAGAAGTATTGTTTTGGAAGCTTGTTAAGGCATTGCCCCCCCCCCCCCCCCCCCCCCCCCGCCTTCAGTCACCAGCACCAGTACCCCCATCAAGGTGTCCCATATTTTATTTCATTAGAGTTGGTCACTCTGGCGCTAGTTTTCAGATGACCTGTTAAACTGCGGTCCTGAAATAGCTGTGCTCTTTCAGGTGGACATAAAGGAATCCATGGCACTATGTTGAAAAAGTGCAGGGGAGTTATTCCCTGTGTCCTGACCAATATTCACCAATTAACATCACTAAAACAGATTATTTGGTCATTATCACATTGCTCTTTGTGGGAATTTGCTGTGTGCAGATTGGCTGCCACATTTCCTACATTACAACAGTGAACACACTTCAAAAGTACTCCATTGGCTGTAAAGCCTTTGGGATGTCTAGTGGTCATGAAAGGCACTATATAAATGCAAGTCTTACGTGATGAAGCACCACATGCAGTTTTAGGCGATTGGAACACATGCTCAAATTTCCAAGCATATTTAGAGTTGACAACACTAAAATCACCTAATCCGTTAAATTTGAATCAGCCTTGTGTAGGTCAGGAATTATATTGAATTGTTGATCGCTTTAACCAGGGCAGACCTTACCAATATGGCGGGTAGAAGGTCGTGTCCCCTCTGGCGACATAACGTCGATGACGTTAATACGCCGCCTTGTGAAGTCAACCTAACGTGATAACTGAAAGATAAAAGCAAAAAAAAGCGGATGCTGGAAATCCAAAACAAAAACAAAAACAAAAATATCTGGAAAAACTCAGCAGGTCTGGCAGCATCTGCGGAGAGGAACAGTTAACGTTTCGAGTCGTATGACTCTTCATCAGAACTGATAACTGAAAGTTCTCGTCCCCGTCTCTTAATTTGACAAGCCTGGGCGCTGCTCAACTGATTGACAGAACCCTCCACCAATCAGGTGGCGGTTCCCCAGACAGGGCGGCAGCAGGTTAGGTAGCACCAGCTCAGTCGAGAGCGCGGCGATGGCTGGCGGGCTGATGAGCTGGTTGCCTGCAATATTTCGGGGTTTTCTATTGGCTTTTCTGGGTCTCGGAATATGGGACGTGTTGTTCGTGTATGAAGAGAACAAGTGCAGCATGACCTACATGTTCGAGTACCCAGAATATATTGTAAGTTGCTTCAGCTCCGACAGCTGAATGAAAGATCCTGGAGACTCCTGGTTTGTGCAGACAGTAGTTCCCTGCCTGACAGTGCAACAGGCCATTGGGGTTCTGCTTATACAAGTTTTCTCTGTGCAAAGTGTTTTGCCAAGGTTTTTAAAATTTTGCTCGCATTTTAAGATGCCGTAATCCCAATAAACTTTCTAGTTTAATAGCCTTTTTAAGACAATACATAAATTCAGTATTACCTTTTCCTAGGTTCTGATTGGCACCTATCCACCTTTTCTTGCACTATTCAAGAATAGTCTTTTTTACTCTGTCATTGTGCCATGATTTTGCTATTAAAATAATTGACATTTATAGCATAGAAGGAGGCCATTTGGATCATCATGCTGGTTTGGCGTCCACTTTCCCATACCCGTTTAAATGCATCTTCTAAATGCTATATGGTGGTTTCTGTTTCCACCATTGTTTCATTGTAGGGCTTACCATTTCCCAACAACCAACCCTTCATTTAAAGTAAAAAAAAATCTTTTTGTCTTTTGATACATTTGTGCTTTTTAGGTACTATGTCATCAATGCCCCCTAAACTTTCAACACTTTCGTTAGGTATCATCTTAACCGTTTGTTCATATGCAATGAACCCTATTTTCTCTCTTGGTCCACAGTGAAAGTATCTCATTGTATTTTTGTGAACTTCCTCCATGTCATCTCCATGACCTTAATGTCCTGCCTTAAAGTGATGTGCCCATAAGCAAACACACTTCTTCCTCTGGTCTAGCCAATTATTTCTCTAGATTTTTGCATTTGTGCTCTGGTCCTTTCTATAAAGTCCAGGATCACCTTCATGCCAAATTGAGCTGCTCTCCCATATATAAAAAAGAGAGATATTTTTATGTAGTGCCCTTCACAATCAAAGGCTGCCCAAAGTCCTACACAGCCAATGAAGCACTTTTATGCTAGACACTTTTGTAGGAAATGTGGCAGCCCATTTGTGCACAGTAAGCTCCCACAAATAGCATTGTGATAATGATCAATTAATCTGTTTTTGCAATGTTGATAGAGGGTTTAATATTGACTAGGACACGTGGGATAATTTCCCTGCCCCTCTTCAAAATAGTATCATGGGATCTTGTACATCCATTTTAAAGATGCTGTATTGGAACCAATAATTATTCGGTGAAGTTGCATTCTTTTGTTAAGCCCAAAGCTAGGTAGCAATGTGATCACAACTTGAGTTCTGATGATTGCGGCTGATGAACATTAAAAATCAATATCTCCAAATTGCAAGACACAGAAGAAAATAACCTATCTTACAGGCCAGACTTTTAATGTTATGCTGTATTTTCATTTTCAAGTGACCACTCAAAAATAAGATTGGTCAAAAGGGACACCAATTATGTGGGTTCATTCCCTGTACCAGCTGTGTTAATTCATGGAGGCCTGCCTCCTTTGATGTGGAGTGGTGCCCCATCAACTATATAACCACATCTCTCTCTAGCAAAGTGAGATACCTATGGTCCCTTGTAGACTATGGCTAATTACCGACCCACTAACCAAAAATAAAAGTGGCAATCCCAGTCCTAAATTGAAGCCTATTTTATCTATCTCCCCCCACCACAGCCAGAAAGATCTTTGAATCAACATATCAGACCTCATTTTTCCCAGTGCAGCAGATGCCTTTAAATCTTAGTTAAGTTTTCATGCAAGACGAGATAACTGCTATCCATGTATATATTGCAAGAAAAAGAACATTATTGGAAAAACTATTTCAATGTTCATTGGAGCTGAGAAGATTAATGAGAATATAAATGTTCAGAATATTGAAAAGATTTGAGATGGGAAAACTGATTATTTACACTAAGCGCATGGATAATTAAGCATACATTTAGGTCTATCATTAAAATGGGGGAATTTCAAATTGTTATCGGTGATGAGTATTGAAGCCAAGTGAATTACTATCTTTGCAAGGGAATAACATAAATATTTGAAGGAGGCGGGAAAGGGAGTTGGGATTAGTACATCTAAAGTGCAGTTAGCAATTGGCATACGCTCAATGGACCTGTGATGTTAAAGATAAAACTTTACAGTTGGTTTTCATAATTGAAGTGGTGTGTTTCTTTTTGTTCCTGCTCATGGTGCATTCACTTCATTTGAGCTTGAAGGGCGAAACTTAGCAACTTGGAAGCAGGATCTGAAATGATTGAACATAATGCAAATTATGTAGATACACACGTGTAGTATATTGTTTTTCAAATAATGCTCACACTTAAAAAAAAAAATTAATTGTCTAGGAGTTCTACTTATTTGATTTTTGATTCAGCTGAGTCCCTCAGATATGTTATAGCTTCCTAATCCTCTGAAGGCAGCAGCAATTCAGCAGTTATTTTCAAAAGATTTGATAAATTGAAAATTAAGGACTGTGGTCTTGAAAATGAAAGTGAAACACAGACAGGTTGGTGGGGTTAAGAATATAGAGAGTCCGAGTAAATAGATTGAAAAATGTAGCTAAGGTTTGCTGAATGAACTGTGTTGGGCCATCTTTTGTTCTTAATGACTTAGTCCGGGGTTCAGAAGGAATATCATTGCAGTTTGCTTACAGTTCCAAGTTTGGGGACTTGGTAAATTGTTAACTAGATTGTGACAGGATGGATTTCAAAGGAATTACCAGATATGTGTCAAGTGCAGTTAAACACAAATATATATGAAGTAATACACTGGCGAAAAATGAAAGTTAATGCTAAATGGTAACATTCTCAGTAGGGTGGAGAAACAGAGAGCTCGAAAGGTGCAGCTTTTTGAAAGTAGGAAATACAGGTGTGAAAGAGGTAAATGAGCTTCTGAATTTATCTATAGTGTCATTGGATATAAAAGTGAGGGAATCATGAACCTGCATGAGACATTAGTATATCACAGTTCGAATACAGTGTAAGGCTGTGGTTACCCATTATTTAAAGTTTATTGAAGACATTAAAAGCTGCAGTTTAGTTGCAATGAAGAAATAAGAAATTTACAAATGGATATGGACAGGTTAGGTGAATGGGCCAAAATTTGGCAGATGGAATTTAACGTGGATAAGTGTGAGGTTATCCATTTTGGTCAGAAGGATTAAAAAGGCAACTTATTATTTAAATGGAGAGAAACTTCAGAATGCTTCAATGCAGAGGGATCTGGGTGTCCACGTGCATGAATCGCTGAAAACTAGTATGCAGGTACAGAAGGCAAATGGAATTTTGGCATTTATTGCTAAAGGAATAGAGTATAAAAATAGAGAAGTGTTGTACTAAAAGGCAAGGCTCCTATGCTATCACTCTTTTTCTGGTGGTCGGAAGATCTACTTCTGAGGTTAATCACTGTATTCTAGTAATTGCCCAAACTGCAAGTTGCTTTTTCATGCAAATTGAGTGCGTCTGCCTGTATGTGAAGGGAAGCCTGCTCCCTCCCTCAAGGCAAATGGAATTTTGGCAGAGTATAAAAATAGGGAAGTGTTGTACAAGGCATTGGTGAGACTGCACCTGGAGTACTGTGCACAGCTTTGATCCCCTTACTTGAGGAAGGATGTAGTTGCATTGGAGGCGGTTCAGAGGAGGTTCATTAGATTGATTCCAGAGATGTGGAGCTTGTCTTATGAAGAGAGATTGAGCAGTTTAGGCCTATACTCTCAAGAGTTTAGAAGGATGAGAGGAGATCTAATTGTGGTCTATAAGATGCTAAACGGGAAAGACGAAGGATACGTGGAGCAGTTGTTTCCCCTTGTGGGGCATTCTAGAATGAGAGGCCATAGTTTTAGGCTAAGGGGTGGCAGATTTAAATCAGAGATGAGGAGGAATTGCTTTTCTCAAAGGGTTGTGAATCTCTGAAATTCACTACCTCAGAGTGCAGTGGATGCCGGGACGCTGAATAAATTTAAGGAGGAGATGGACATATTTTTAATTAGTAACGGGTTGAAACGTTATGGAGAGAGGGTGGGAAATTGGAGTTGAGGCCGAAATGAGATCAGCCATGATCGTATTAAATGGCGGGGCAGGCTCGAGGGGCTGAATTGCCTACTCCTGCTCCTTGTTCTTATGTAGATGGGAATTAAAAGATACAGTTACAATGAGGCACTTGGAAAAACTGTTTGTGTGTTCAGTGGGGCTGAGAAGGTTAACAGGAACATAAGTGTTCAAAATCTTTAAAAGATTTGTGTTGGAGAAAACGATTATTTCCACTAAGTAGCAAATTGATAATTAGGCGTAAATTTAGGGCTAACATTAAAATGGGGGAAATTTAGAATTATTATCAGTGATGTTTTGAAGCCAAATGGATCACCATCGTTGAGAGGGAATAACATAAGTATTTGAAGGAGGAGGGAGGGAAAGGGAGTGTGCATTAGTACATCTAATGTGCAGTTCACGATTGGCACAAGCAAATTGGACCATAACCTGTGCTGATGCACAACAACAATTTGCACTTACAAGGCACCTTAAACATAGTATAACATCCTAAGGCAGTTCACAGGAGTATTATCAAACAAAATATGACACCAGCCTAATAACACGACATTAGGCCAAATGGCTAAAAGCTTGGTCAAAGACATGGGTTTTGAGAAGTACCTTAAAGGAAGAAAGTGAGTTAGCGAGGCAGAGGCAGAGAGATAGAGGGGGGGATTATGGAGTTTCAGGCCTAAGCAGCTGAATGGCAGAATGATTAAAATTGGGGATTCTCAAGAAGCCAGAATTACAGGAATGCAGATATCTGAGGGTGGTAAGGCTGAAGGAGGTTGCAGAGATAGGGAGGACATGGACGGATTTGAAAATGAGGATGAGAATTTTAAAATTGAGTTTTTTCCTGGGAGCTAATGTAGGTCAATGGGCACAGGAGTGATAGGAGAATGGGACTTTTTCATGACTCATTTGTTTCAAGTAAAGTATTCTTAATTTAAATTTTCTGATGGCTGCACACTAAATTTCTAGTTATTTTCTTTCTCATTTCAAACCACTGGATAATTCAAATTTTCAGGGTAAAAATTAGTCTATTTTACTTCAAGCAATTGTAGGACTGGTAAAAAGTTCTCGGTTAGTGGTGAAATCTAGTATTTTCTGCATCAGTGTGTTTGAAATTAATCTTACTGTAATAGATTGGCCATTTAGTGCATTTTCTCCTCTCAGCAATATACAGGAAACAAAACATTTAACAAACTGTTTACTGTAGAATGAATTAATGATTTGCTGTTGGTCCTATCACTATACCCAATCTTGCATTGTCAACGAGGCTGATTCAATATATCTATTTAAAAGTGTAAAGAATTTATTTAGATATTCTCTGTACCTGTCAGGAATAAGTTCACTTAATCATTTAAAGAAAAGCTACAGATTTCTTTCAAATCTACCACACAGTGAATAATCTTTCCAATGTGTTTTTTCAAACAATAAAATATTATACCTTCAGCATTGTATCAGGAGTCCTATAACATTTGCATTCCCAATCTCTTATCTGCTTTAATCTAGGCTTTAATACAAAATTTACAAAGCAGTATTGTGTTTAAAATTATATTTTTGTTTCTACTGTTGGCTTAGTGTCCCCAAGAACACTTATCAGACTTTCAGGTTCTAATTGTGATTCATTACTGAACGTGTGGATATCTGGTGAAGATGGGATCAGGTTTGCCTGGGATGGTGCCCATAATTCACTGGCATTAATCATGTGAGCATTGAAAAATTGTGATTCCTGGAGGCCTTTTGCTGCTCTGCATGAGTTATTCTGTTCAATAGAGGACCGTAAGGGTGGAAGCAATCCTCACAGCTGTTTACCATTACCGGACTACCCATTTAAAATTTCCGATTTATGACCTGACCTGTTGATACTTTGCAATTTTTCAGTATTGCAGAAAACATTTTCTATTCAATTTCTGAAATGACTATTTTGTGTATACCCTATCAATGAATCCTTAAGTTGTAGATCATTTACATCATTGTGACATTGACTCTTGTGTATATGTTTATAAGGACAAGTCAAAAATGTGAGCGCTTCAGTTTGAACCATTGTAGTTTTAAGAAACAAAAAACTTATTATAAAATGAAGAGATACAACCCCAGTTAATTTTCCTCTGTTTTCTGTGAACAGAAAATCAAGCTTCCGAATAGACTTACCAGTAAGTATCCAAGTTACGGCCTGTACCTTTATGGAGAGGGAGACTCTGCTGAAGCGCACAAGAATCTAAAAGCCACAGGAATCCCTGTTCTGTTTCTTCCGGGAAATGCTGGGAGTTACAGACAAGGTACGCTTAAACTTGTTAATCAGTTTTTAATCATTCATACCCTAATGACTGCACAGTCTGATCTTCAAGAAAGGTTGACAAATTAGCCGAATGGCAGATAGTAAACACAATTTTTAATGAGTTAAAGAGCCTCGTAAATGGATCAGAAGAATCTAGTTAGAAGCTCAGTTTTATTTGTATGTTATTTGTTTCATCTGAATATTTACAAATCCTTTTCATTTTGGTCTTGTGTTTCAGTTCGTTCCCTGGGCTCTGTTGCACTAAGGAAAGCTGAGAATATATATAACAAGTTCCACTTCGATTTTTTTAGCATTGATTTTAATGAGGAGCTTGTTGCACTTTACGGTGGAAGCCTTGAAAGGCAAACCACGTTTGTACATGCATGTATAAAAGTCATTCTTAAACTTTACAAGGTAAGCTTGGAACAAGATATTTCCTTTCAAAATACTACACTGATGAGAAACTAAAATGTTTTGGCATTACTCACCCTGGAACTTATTTTAAACTTGGTTCTTACTTCAGTAGATCATAAATTGTACATCACAGAAACTGGCCCTTTGGATAATCAGGTTCGCATGGATGTTTTCTTCATGTGAACCACCTTGTCTAGTCCCATTTTCCTGCACACTTCCCATACTATTTAATATTTGTCATTTTGATAGGAGCCATCTAATTCCCTTTTAAAAGGATTGATAGACCCTGCTTCAGCAGTGATTTACGGGAGAGAATTCACATCCTAACCACTCTATAAAATATGATGGGGCAAAATTGATCAATGCCAGTCATGCAAAACAGGCTGACAGTGAATCAAAGATAAAAGCAAAAAACTGCGGATGCTGGAAATCCAAAATAAAAATAAAAATACTTGGAAAATCTCAGGTCTGGCAGCATCTGCGGAAAGGAACACAGTTAACGTTTCGAGTCTGTATGACTCTTCAACAAGAGGCAGACAGTGAATCAACATTGACATCCAGTGTAAAAAAAATTGGGCCCAGTGTAAAACAGCCTGTTAATTGGTTATAAACCCATTTTACCATCGTTGACCAATTTCGCTCCCATTTTTTTCCAGAATTTTTCTTTAATTCCTTTTGTGATTATCTTAAAGTAGTGCCTGTTTGCTGCTTTCTTATTGACCAGTGAGAACAATCTGTCACTATTTTAATTCTTAATAATCTTGAATACAGTAATTCAGGTCAGGTTTCTCTTTATTCATTCCTGGGGAGCAGGCAATGCTGGCAAGGCAACATTTATTACCCAGTCCCAGTTGTCCTGAGAGCATTGAAATCAACCATAAACTGTGGGGCTGGAATCACATGTTGATCAGATCAGGTCAGGTGGCAGGTTCCCTCACCTAAAGAACATCACTGGAACCCCTGGGTTTTTACAAAGGTTTAGAAATCAAATGACCAGATTTATTGAATTGAAATTCACAACTTCCTATAATGGGGTTTGAACTCGCAACCAAAAAATGCCCCGACATCTTGAGTTTCACTCATAGCTATTATCTCTTGATACCATCCAAGTAAATCTGCAATGCAATTTTTCCATTGCTTTTGTATTCTTTCTAAAATGTGGTTGCCAAGATTATATGTAATGCTCCAATTGCAATCTAACATCTTGGTCAAGTTCATGGCATTACCTTTTTGCTTTTGTAGTTTGTGCTTCTAGATACAAAATTATGGATTCTGTTTGCTTGTTTTATTGCCTTATTTACTTGTGCACCTCCTGTTTCCCTATTTTTCTAAAATGTATTACTTCACATTTTGCTACACTAGACTGCACCTGCCACCTATCTGTTCACTTTGTTATAAAAGTAAAATATTGCGGATGCTGGAAATCTGAAACAAAAAAAGATAGACCTGCTGAGTCTTTCCAGTATTTTCTGCTTTTGTGTCCATTTTGTAGCCTATCTAGGTACTGCAGACCCTAAACTTTGTCACAATTTGAAATTTGCTGTAACCAACAATTGTTGTTATTGCTCCCTCATTTCCTAAGTCTGGATTATTTATTAGAAAGTAAAAAAATAGTGGCTCAGTGGAATATCAAACCACAATTTTCTAGCCCGACACATTTATTTTTACTTTAACTCTTTTCCTTTTGCCCTCCAACTATCTAACCATGTTTTCATATTCCACAAAATGCCATATATCTCACATGCACTTTGTTATCGAATGCTTTTTGAAAATCCATGGCCAGAATTTTCGGCTTGGCGAGTGGGGGAGGGCCCCGCTCGCTGAGGCATAAAGTGACACGGGGTGACATCGGGTGTGTGCCCCGACGGCGCCGCACGTCATTTAGATTTTCAGTTCGGCGGGTGCACAGCCGACTCGGCTACGCACCCACTGAACTGTCAAAGGCCTATTAAGGCCATTTAAAAACTCATTAAACTAATAAACTGAGCTAAAAACAAAAAACTGCGGATGCTGGAAATCCAAAACAAAAACAGAATTACCTGGAAAAACTCAGCAGGTCTGGCGGAGAAGAAAAGAGTTGACGTTTCGCGTCCTCATGACCCTTCGACAGACACTGTCACATGTGGGGACATGTCTTAAAATTTTTTCCTTTCTATATTTAGAATTTTAAAACTTAAACGAATCTCCCTGAGGCACCTTGAGGGAGATTTCTGCACTCTTT
The DNA here is from genome assembly GCF_017639515.1 of Carcharodon carcharias. Classification (NCBI taxonomy): domain Eukaryota; kingdom Metazoa; phylum Chordata; class Chondrichthyes; order Lamniformes; family Lamnidae; genus Carcharodon; species Carcharodon carcharias. The sequence goes on along the minus strand of NC_054478.1, from coordinate 104,723,138 downwards.
CGTACGCATGCTCCGATTCAGGGAACCCTCCCCCTGCCTGCACAGGGAGCGCTCAGTGCTTCCGGGTGCGTGTCACGCTGGACGGGACTTAATTGGCCTGCCCATGTAAAATGGCGGCATGGACCTGATCGGGTTTGCGCCTGCACCTGTCCCCGCACAACCCCCCTGATGGGGGGAAAAATTCTCCCCAGTGTAAACTGTGTTTCCATTATCTCTCATATTCTGCAATAGATTCTATTAAAAGTGTTTTGGATATTTTAAACAATATAAACCTCAAATATAATTAATTAATAAAGTACTCTCATGCGTGTTATTTGATTGGCAAATTATTTTCCAGTTTCTGTTTTGAATGTTAATTTTCAGTTCACTCAACATGCAGTGTATTGATCAGGTAGTACTGGTGGATAACCCCTCTACCTCCACCCTGCCACAAGATTTACAGGTCATTAAAACCTGGATAAAGATACACTGCAGTTTGAAGACATTATTGCTCCTTCTGTAGAAACCCTTCATTACACGGCATATGATTTTTGAAATAGGTTGTCATTTCCTTTTTAAATCTGAAACCCACAGTTAAAAAAATTATTTTGCCCATTGTTTTTCCTATTTTAAAAAAGGAACTGCTTTGTATGTCCATCCTCAAACATCCAATCCATATACTATTTCCTGGTTGGGAAAATCCAGCCTTCATCGAAGTGCAGCGGGCATGCTTGAGTGATGTGGACAAGAATTGTTTCCTGTTCTGTTTTCTTTTTGTCTCCCTACCCCTAATGAGACTAAGTCTAACCTTCTCTTGCTGTAAAACTTTAAGGAAATGTTTGAGTGGGACAAAGGAACAAGAACTGGAGTAGATCGATCAACCCCTCAACCCTGTTCCACAATTCAATTCAATTCTAGCTGATCTATGCTTCAACTGCCTTTGATCTACATCCCTTCACATCCTTACTCAACAAAATAGGTATCAATCTCGGTCTTAAAAATTTGACTATAAACTTGGTGTTCATGTGACCCTTATGATCACAGAATCCTTATACACATCAGATTCTCACAAAATGTCAAAATAATTTTATGATCCAATTGTGTTAAATTACATCTGTTAATCTTTTGCTGCAATACTTAAGCTGCCATTGTGATATAAGATGAAAATCTAGACTTTCCACATTTGATACGTTGTGCTACATTTCTGGTATATTTAGAGACACAATGCACTGTTATGGGAGTGATTGTCAATTAAAAGTTAACAAATGACTCATCTGCATCAAGGATTGGGCATCTCCCCAATTCCATATCAGGAGACTAACTATCCAAAGAATGCATAGTTGTGTTTGTGCTGGTTCTCTGCAAATGTAATTCACCTAGTCCCACTCCCCTGCCTCTTCTCTCTAGCTCTGCAATTTTTTTCTCTTCAAATAATTATCCAATTCTCTTTTGAGTGCCTCAATTGATTCTGCCTCCACCACACTCAGACACTGCATTCCAGATTTTAACCATTCGCTGCGTAAAAAATGTTTTCTTCGTGTCACCATCACTTCTTTTGCCAGTAACCGTTAAATCTGCCCTCTGGTTCTCGATCTTTCTGCCAATGGGAACAGTTTCTCCCTAGCTACACTGTCCAGACCCCTCATAATTTTGCATACCTTTAGCAAATCTCCTCTTCATGTTCTTTTCTCCGAGGCAATGCCCATCTCCAACAAGAGAGAATCTGACCATCTCCCCATGACATTCAATGGCATTACCATTGCTGAATCCCCTACTGTCAACATCCTGGGGGTAACTATTGATCAGAAACTGAACTGGACCAGCCATATAAATACTGTGGTTAATAGAGTGGGTCAGAGGCTGCCAATTCTGCAGCAAGTAACTCAACTCCTGTCTCCCAAAGTCTGTCTGCCATGTACAAGGCACAACTTAGGAATGTGATGAAATACTGTCCACTTGCCTGTATGAGTGTGGCTCCAACAAAACTCAAGAAGCTCGAAACCATAAAGGATAAAGCAGCCCGCTTGATCAGGACCTCATCCACCACCTTAAACATTCATAATCTCCATCATTGACACATGGTGGCAGCAGTGTGTACCATATACAAGATGCACTGCATAAAATCACCAAGCCTCCTATGATAGCAGCTTCCAAAACATCACCTCCACTACCTCGAAGGGCAAGGGCAGCAGATGCATGGGAACACCACCATCTCAAGTTCCCCTCCAAACCACACATCATTCTGATTTAGAACTATATCGCCGTTCCTTCACTGTTTCTGGATCAAAATCCTGGAGCTCCCTTCCTTATATCACTTTGAGTGTACCTCCACCAGATGGACACAGTGGTTCAAGAAGGTGGCTCACCATCAACTTCTTAAGGGCAATTAGGGCAATAAATGCTAGTCTTGCCGGTGATGCACGCTTCCCATGAAAGAATGAAAAAAGTCCAAGCTTCTTCAGTCTATCCACGTAACTGAAGTTCCTCATCCCTAGAACCATTCTTGGAAATCTTTCCTGCCCCCTTTTATAATACCTTCACATTCTTCCTAAAATGTGGTGCCCAGAATTGGATACAGTACTCCAGTTAAGGCCAAATCAGTGTTTTAAAACGGTTTATCATAAATTCCTTGCTTTTGTATTCTGTGCCCCTGTTTATAAAGTCCAAAATCGAGTATGCTTTATTAACTACTTTCCCAACCTGCCTTTCCACTTTAAATGATTTGTGCACATATAACCCCAGTCCCTCTGCTCCTGCACCTGCACTTTAAAATCCTACCCTTTATTTTTTATTTCCTCTCCCTGTTCTACCACATTTCTCTGCATTAAGTTTTGTCTGCCACTTCTCTACCCATTTCACCATCCTGTCAATGTCCTGTTAAAGTCTATCACTATCCTCTTCACCATTCCCAATACTTCCAAGTTGTGTTAAACACAAATTTTGAAAAGATGCCTTGTACATCCAAGTCTGGAATATTAATATATATTTAGAAAAGCAGACTTCTAATATTGGCCCTGGGAAACCTTACTATATACCTTTCTCCAGTCCGAAGAACAGTCGTTCACAACTATTTTGTTTCCTGTCACTCAGCCAGTTTCATAACAAAGCTGCTACTGTCCCTTTTATTCCATGGGCTCTAATTTTGCTGACAAGCCTGTTATGTAAATGGAACTTTGTCAAATGTTTTTTGAAAGACCAGATGGACACATTAACCACATTACCCTTGTCAACCCTCTCTGTTACCTCATCAAAAATCTCAACCAAGTTAGTTAAAAATGATTTTACTTAACAAATCTGTGCTTTAATTAACTTACCTTTATGCAAATGCTTTTCAATGTCCTGAAGTATAGTTCCTAAAATCTTCTCCACCACCAACGTTAAACTGAGTGGCTTGTAATTACTGTGTCTATCCTTGCACCTTTTTTTGAACAATGGCGTAACATTTGCGTCCTTTTATCTAAGGAGGATTGGATAATTAAGGCCAGTGTCTCCCCAGTTTCCACCCTTACTTCCCTCAGTATCCTTAGATGCATCTCATCTGGTCCTGGTGACTTACCGACCATAACTACAGCCAGCCTATCTAATACCACCACCTTATCAAATTTTAGTCTATCCAGCATCTTAACTACCTTGCCTTTCACTATGACTTGGCAGCATCTTCTTCCTTGATAAATAGGAATTTTGGAGTCCTTTTTACATTAGCTGCTATTCTCTTTTCATTGTCACTGTTTGCTTCTCTTAGTGTTTTTCACTTTCCGACTGAACCTTTTGTGATCAGCCTTTTTGTGAATTGATTATCCACTTGACATATGTCATATGCGTCCTTTTTGTGCTATTTCTTTTGTCATCTAGGGAGCTCTGGATTCGTTTGCCCTACCTTTCCCCCTCATGGGTATGTACCTTGACTCTACATGAACTATCTCCTCTTTAAAGGCAGCCCGTTGTTCTGTCACAGTTTTGCCTGCCAGTATTCTATTCGAAATTACCTGGGCCAGTTCCATTCTCACTCTGTTAATGTTGGCCCTCCGCAGTTAATTATTTTTACTCTGGATTTCTTCTTGACCTTTTCCTTAGCTGACCTAAAGATTAAGGCAAACAAGTGTAGCTTTGGAACTGAGTGCATACCTGGTAATTTGGTTAGTGGGGGAGTTTGAAGTGCTAATCTTATTCTTGAAAAATCTAGCCTAGTCTGGAATTAGCAGTAACTGGAAAGTACTGTGTAAGTTTCTTTCTTTCTTCCAGCCTTAGGCAGGCTAAACATACTCTGCTGAGAGAGCTGAGTAGTTAATTAATTAACTGATTGAATATGGTTTCCTCTGGTTCAGTTTACTATAAATCCAGGGCTTGGCCTAAATAGCCAAGTGGTTATGGTACTGGGTTTGTAACCCCAAGATCAAGAGTTCAAATCTCACAATGAGAATCAAGAGTTCAAATCTCACAATGGCAAACTCTGAAACAATGTAACTTCATCTGAAACAGATGGAAATGGGTTTGTACTCAAAAGAGTTAGTGATTCCTCGAGTGAAGCTCAGCGCAAACTGGAGGAACAACACTTCATCAAGAGTTCAAATCTCACCACGACAAACTATGAAACAATGTAACTTCATCTGAATAGGAACAGATGGAAACGGGTTTGTACTCGAAAGAGTTACTGTTCACGCAATAGTCCTCTCCTTCTTTGCTTGGCCTAAATAGCCAAGTGGTTATGGTACTGGGTTTGTAACCCCAAGATCAAGAGTTCAAATCTCACAATGGCAAACTATGAAACAATGTAACTTCATCTGAATAAACAGATGGAAGCGTGTTTGTACTGGAAAGAGTTACTATAAATCCAGGTTTCTTTCGTGCAGCTAAGGCAAACGAGTGCAGCTTGGAATTGAGTGCACACCTGGGAGTTTAGTGAGTGGGAGGAGGTGTTTCTTTCCTCCTGCTTTTTCTACCTTTCTCAACCTGTTGGAATTGGTTCTTAGTCTACTACAGGGAAAGGAGCTAGGTATTTGTCAAGCACCTGATAAGTAGTTAAGATATGTTCCAGCCGAAGGTTTAAAATAGTATTCAAACTTGTGGTAAAGTTAACAAAATACATAGAAAAGGAAAATAAATAAAGGAATAATATAATTAAGTAATGAATTAAAACACATTAAGGATGGCAGGACAGGTGATGTGTCATGGCTGCAGTATGTGGGAGCTTGTGGATGCCAGTGTGATCCAGGACACAAACAACTGCAATAAATGTTTGCCGCTCAGAAGCATTGAGCTAGAGACCGACCTGCAGATACTGATGGAGGAAAGTTACCTAGATGCTTTGTACCAGGAGACAGTCACACCACTTAGGATAGGGTCTTCTGATTTGGCCAGTGGTCAAGGACAGGAGGGTGTGATTGCAAGTGAGGCAGGTAAGGGGACCCAGAGGACAGCAGTGCAGGAGCCTCAGCCTTTGCAATTGCCTAATAGGTTTGAGGTTCTTTCAGCTTGTTTGGATGAGGGGAAGGGTAGGGTGGTGCTGCAGGGTGGATGAGCTGACTGACCATGGCACTGTGGTAAAGGAAGCCATTCAAGTTGGGTTGAGCAAAAAGGAATGTAATGGTAATAGGGGGCAGTAAAATGAGGGGGATTGACATTGTTCTCTGCAGCAAAGAGCGAGAGTCCACACAGCTGTGTCAACTGCCTGATGCAGGTGTTTGGGATATCTGCTCAGCGCTGGAGAGGAACTTACCCAAGGAGTGGGAGGATCCAGTTGTCATGGTCCATGTAGGTACCAATGACATAGGTAGAACTAGGAAAGAGTTTCTGCATAGAGAATATGAGGGGCTAGGCACTAAATTAAAAAGCATGACCTCAAAGGATTGTTACCTGAGCTTTTGCAAAATGGCATAGGACAAATAAGATTAGGGAAATGAATGCATGGCTCAAAGGCTGGTGTGGGAGAATTGGCTTCCAGTTTGTGGGACATTGGCACCAGCATTGGGGAAAATTGGGGCTGTACCATTCGAATAGTCTACACCTGAACCATGCTGGGATCAGTGATCTAGTGAGCTTTATGACTAGGGAAGTAGACAGGATTTTAAACTAAATAGTGAGGTCAAGGGTTCAAATTTGGGAAGATGTAAATTAAAGAGCAGAGACAAGACAAGAGAGACAGGTATTAATGTGGGAAATGATAGACTGTAACAGGAAGGGGCAGAGTACACGGAGTACACATCTAAGAGTAAATCAGCAGATAAGGCTAGAGGTTGCAAAAATAAAAGGATGAAACTAATGGCTCTGTATCTGAATGCAAGTAGCATTCAAAACAAAACAGATAAACTGAAAGTGCAGATAGAAATAGGCAGGTACGATCTGATAGCTATTACAGAGACATGGCTGCAGCATGACATGGATTAGGACCTGAATATTGAAGGGTACATGACATTTGGGAAGGACAGGAAGCTCAGAAAAGGTGGAGAGGTGGCTCTGTTAATTAATGATGGTATTAGCACATTAGAGAGGGATGATCTAAATTCATGAAAGTAGGATTTAGAAACAGTTTGGGTAGAGGTGAGAAATGATAAGGCAAGAAGTCACTTATGGGAGTGGTTTTCTGGCCGCCTAACAGTAACCATTTGGTAGGCAGGGTATAAGGGAAGAAATAATGGGACTTGTCAGAAAGGCACAGGGATAATCATGGGGTACTTAAATCCAGATATAGACTGGGAAATTCAGATGGACAAAGGTAGCCTAGAAGAGGAATTCATAGAATGTTTTCAGGATAATTTCTTAGAACAGCACTTCCTGGCACCAACCAGAGGCTATATTAGACCTGGTATCAAAAAGGGAGGGAGACAGAAAGGAGGAAATTACAGACCTTAAAAGGGTGAGTGTGGAGAGGATGTTTCCTCTTGTGGGAGAATTTAGTACTAGTGTTTAAAAATAAATGGTCACCCGTTTAGGACAGAGATGGGGAGAATTTTTTTCTCAGCCTTTGGAACCCTCTTCCTTAAGAGGTGACGGAAGCAGAGTCTGAATATTTTTAAGGCAGAGGTAGATAGATTCTTGATAAGCGAGGGGGTGAAAAGTTAACGGGAGTATAGACAGGAATGTGGAGTTGAGCTTACAATCCAATCAGCCATGATCTTACTGAATGATGGAGCAGTCTCAAAGGGCCGAGTGGACTACTGCTGCTCCTAATTCGTTTGTTCGTATGCTATGATGCTGTGGTCACTATCCCCCAAATTTTCCCCTACTGACACTTGATCCACTTGACCAGTCTCGTTCCCAATAACCAGATCCATCGACGCCTCCTTCCTCGTTGGACTAGAAACATAGTGATGTTGAAAATTCTCCTGAACCTTCTTTAAAAACTCTTGCCCCTCTCTGCTCTTTATACTGTGACTATCCCAGTCTACATTAGGATATTTAATGTTCCCCATTATAACTACTCTGTAATTCTTTCACCTCTTTCTAATTTCCTTTTGTTGTTCTATATCTTTCCCACTAGTTGGTAACCTATAGTATACACCTTGCAATGTAATGGTACCTCTGTTGTTTCTTAGTTCCATTCAAATAGATTCTTTCCTTAACCTCTCTAGGACATCCTTGCTTTCCAGCACTGTAGTCCTTAATCAATACTGCTACCCCTTTTCCTTTTTTTCCTTCCCTTAGTTGCCTGAACATCTTGTATACTGCAATATTTAGTCTCCAGCCCTCTTTTTTGAGCTAGGTATCTTTTATCACCTCAACATCATATTTGCATGTGGCTATCTACACCTGCAGCTCACCAGCCTTATGTACCACACTCCGTGAATTCACATGTGTGTAGAGTAAGCCTAATTTACATCTCTTCCTCTGACTCTACCAAATACTTTACTATTTCCTATTCTCATGCTATTTGTTTTTCCCAATTATCTGCACCTTGCTTTTCCTTTCTAATATTACTCCTGGTTCCCAAACCCCTGTCAAGCTAGTTTAAACACTCACCTCTAGCACGAGTAGATTGTCCCATAAGGCCATTAGTCCCAGCTCTGTCCAGGTGCAACCCCTCTGGTTTGTACAGGTCCCATCTCCTTCAGAACCAATCCTAATGTCCTAGGAATTTAAAACCCTCCCTGCTGCACCATCTCCAGCCAAGCATTCATCTGCTCCATCCTCCAATTCTGTACTCACTTGCGCATGGTATAGTGTTGCTTGCTAGTTTCTTTCCTAGCTCCTTAAACTTTGCCTGAAGGACCACATCCATGTTTCTACCTATGTCGTTGGTACGGATATGGACCACTGGCTGTTCACCCTCCCCTGGCCTCAGAGTGCTTGGTAGCCACTCAGTAACATCTTTTACCCTGGCACTAGGGAGGCAGCATAGCATTCTGGATTCATGTCTGTGGCCACAGAAATGCTTGACTGTTCCCCTAACTATAGAATCCCCTCTGTCAATATTACTTTACCAATCTTCCTCCTGTTCACCCTGTACAGCTGACCCAGCTGTGGTGTCTTGGACTAGATTCAGGAAGCACTTTTGAGAAGAACCATCATTCTCACCAGCATTCAGGATGGAATACTGGTTGGAGAGTGAGGTGCACTCAGGGGTTGCTGCACTACATGCTTGGTCATTCTTTACTACCTGGGGTCACCCTTTCCCTCTCTGCATACCCTTAAGCTGTGTGATGGCTACATCTATAAATGTGCTATCCCCAAAATTCTCAACATTGTGGATGCGCTGCAGCAATACTAGCTGCTGCACATGCTCCAAAACATGGGGCTTGAGCTGCCGCAACTATTACGCTTCTTACATATATAGTTACCCAGGACACGAGAAGCACCATGGATCACAGAATTGTTACAGCACAGAAGGAGGCCATTCAGCCTGCCGTGTCTGTGCCAGAATACCTACATAGAACAGAATGCACACTCCATGGATCAGAGCTGCCCTGCTATGTCTCTATTGGATAATTAAACTTATTACTTAAATAAAAAGAAGACTTACCACCTACTCGCCAATCAGCTGCTTTTCCAGTGCTGATGCCACTTTATTTTATAGGAAGGTTAACTGAAATGTTTTTTATTTAACTTTTAATATCCAAAAACTTTAGATTTTAATTTACTAAAAACTTCAGACATCTTTAGTTTTACTATCCCCGACTATTTAACTTTTAACTTTATCCCCTATATCTGATTGATTAATTGAGCACTGATTTCATTGATATGATAAACCTAAAGCCGATTTGATAATTTTACTTTTTATACTAATTTGATCAAATGTAAAACAAATAGCCTCTATTTCCTCTATTACAATCTAGTATCTTATTTAAACCATTAATTTTAATTAATGCCTCTAGACCTGTTCTGGACTAATAATCTTATTAATCTGCTTACTGATATAATTAGTGCAATTGAAATTTTTAGTTTCTTGGCTCTTATTTTGAACAAATACCCTAGTGTAGAGAGGGAAAAAAGAGAAATATCAATCAATCACTTCCTAGCTTTCCTGAGACGTCCCACTTTGTTTTTTTTTTCTTTTTTTCGAACATGGCAGCTCCGGTCTGAACCATCCTAGCCCACTATATTCAATGGTCTCATGTTATCCTGCTGTGTCACTGTTCTTTATACCCTCCAGTCTTATTGTGTTCCTGCTGCTGCTCTCGTTCTGCTCTGAACTACCAGGCTTTTTGTACCCATTGGCCTCATAAGAACCTATATAGGAGCAGGAGTAAATCATACGGCCCCTCGAGCCTGCATTGCCATTCAATTCAATCATGGTTGATCATTGGCTTTAACTCCACTTTACTGCCCAGTCCCCATATCCATTGATTCCAAAATCTACAGCCTTAAATATATTCAACAATGGAGCATCCACAAGCTTCTGGGGGTGCAGAATTCCAAAGATTCACAACCCTTCGAATGAAAAAATTTCTCTTCATCTCAGCCCTAAATGATCGATCCCTTATTCTGAGACTATGTCTCTTTGTTTTAGATTTCCCCAGCCAAGGCAAACAACCTCTGTGTCTACCTTTCAAGTCCTTTCAGAATCTTGTATGTTTCAACGAGATCACCTCTCATTCTTCTAAACTATAGGGTATAGGCCCAGTTTACTTAGTCTTTCATCATAGGACAGTCCTCTCATCTCAGGAATCAATTTAGTGTATCTTTGCTACCCTATCTCCATGCAAGTATGTTCTTCCCTGAATGTGGAGACCGAAATTGCACACATTATTCCAGGTGTGGCTTCACAAAGCCCTGTACAATTGTCACAGAACTTTGTTATTCTTGTACTTCAATCTCCTTGTAATAAAGGCCAACATACAATTTATCTTCCTAATCTTGCTTTATCTGCATGCTAACCTTCTGTGCTTCTTGTATGAGTATGCCCAAGTTCCTCTGAACATCAACATTTCAAGGTTCACACCTTTTAAAAAAAAAATCTGCTTTTCTATTCTTACAACCAAAATGAATAACTTCACACTTTTCCACATTATACTCCATCTGCAATGTTGTTGTCCACTCACTTAACCTATTTATATCTCTTTGTTGCCTCTTTGTGTCAGCCTCACAGCTTACATTCTCAACTAGCTTTGTATCGTCAGCAAACTTAGATACATTGCTTTTGGTCTTTGTCCAAGTCATTAATATAGATTGTAAATGGCTGTGGCCCTAAACACTCATCTTTGCGGCACTCCACTAGTTACAGCCTGCCAACTGAAAATGCCTACTCTTTGTCCATTAACAAATCCTTTATCCATGGATATCCATTTATATATTACCTGCAACACCAGGAGCTCTTATCTTGCATATTAACTGTGGTATCTTATTGAATCCTTTTGGAAATCCAAATCTACAACATCTGCTGGTTTCCCCTTATCTACCTTGCTAGTTACATCCTCAAAAAACTATAATAAATTTGTCAAACACAACTCCCTCTCATAAAACCAAGTTGACTTTGTCTGATCTTACTATGATTTTCTATAAGACTTTCTTAATAACAGATTCTATCATTTTCCTGACGTCTGGTGTTCCTTGTTTTCTCTCTCCTTCCTTTCTTGAATTGTGGAGTCACATTTTTTAACTTTCAATCTGCTGGGATCATTCTAGAATTCAGGGCATTTTGGAAAATCATAATCCAGCTCATCCACTATCTTTCAATTACCACTTTTAGAACCTTAGGCTGTAGGCCATCAGGTCTTGGAGATTTGTCTGATTCTAGTTTTGTAGGTTTCTCCAATACTTCTCTGCTGACATTAATTACCTTAAGTTCTTCACTTTTTTAGCCCCTTGGCTATCCTCTATTTGTGGTATCTAATTTGCATCTTCTAATGTCTCATTGTTTTCCTGTTGGTGGTCTCGCTCTGCTCTGCCACCGCTCTTTGTATCCACTGGCCTTGCTGTGTTCCTGTGCTGGTCTCACTCTGCTCTGCTACTGCTCTTTATACCTGCTGTTGTCACTGTGTTCCTGCTGCTGATCCTGCTGTGCTCTGCCGTTGCTCTGTCTACCTGCAGGTCTTGCTATGTTATTGCTGCTGGTCTCACTTTTGTTAAGGACAGGAGGGGGTGTAATTTAGAAGACCTGTGATTTGTCTTCTCGCTACCTGTCTGTAAATAGGTATTTTTGATTTTTGATTTCCCTGTTTATAAGTGGTGGTGTATTTTCCCCAACCCTTCGGGTTTGGAGTGGCCCAATCCTCTATTAATAACCTCACAAGATAAAGTAAAAAATAAAAGATGTAGTTTATTTTACACACACACAAGACGTAGGAAGGGGTTTTGCAACATTTGCCCCTTCTTGCATTCATACAATAAAAGAGGGATAAGGGGAGGAAAGGGTTAAAGGAAAAGACCACAGTAAGATACGAATTATGTTTTCACGTGAGTCCAGAATCAAAGTCCAGTGAGCAATTCTTCTACAGAGTTCGGCTGGCTGAAGACTGGTGGTGTAAGATTCGCTTTTCTGGTTGTGTTGATGTTCCAAGAAGAAGTAGGCATGCAGAGATTGAAACAGTTTTGTAGCTGGTAGTACAAAATCTTACCAGCAGAGTCAGGTTAGATGGGTGCCAGTTGTCCAAGCTGGCCAGAATTTGGTTCTACGTGGCCTGCCAGCCAGATGTTAAACAGCAGACCAAAGATGGAGTCCAAAGGCTGTAAAATTAAAGCAGTTCAAACAGCTCAAGACTTGGCCATGTGACAGGTTGGTTTCAGGTTGAGCTATTCTGTGAACAATGCCTCTTGTTAAAACCTATTGTGTTTTGAGCAGGTAACTGTAGAACTATTAGCACAATGTTAGGGATGAGGAGTCACAAATAGCTATGCCTTTGTCCAGAGCTGGCTGATGCAGCCATTTCATGTACTATCCTTTGTGTTGGCTTGGCTGGAACATTTATACAATGCAAGGAGTGTTACATTCCAGGGGTTTGACGTGTTAGCCTTTGTACGCTTTTAAACTGCTTAGAAAATTCTAGAGCAACCACCATGTGGTCAGCAGCTGCCATTTTATCAGTCCAGCCATTTGTCCAAATGTTTAAAAGAAAAATAAATTTTTGAAGTAGCCAGGGTGATGTAGATGTATATAATATGTTTTCCTTCATGTCTTCTGATCATGACACTTAGCTCTGCTGCTGCTACTTTTGCCACTCATCTCATTGCGGAACTGGACAACGGAGACTTTTAATTTGGAGAATGTCTTCCCTGACTGATGCTTTCTTTTGAGATTCCTTGGGTCAGAGGGAAAAAGCTAAAAAAGATTGAAATCTCATAATTTAAAGGAAGGCAGTGAAATTATTGTTTGTGATCTACAAAGTAGAAGGCTCAAAAGTTATGATTTTGGGAAGGGAGTAGTATGAGTGCAAGTAGTTTGTAATCATCATCACAATTAGTTTCTTATTGTGTTCTCATAAATTAGAATAAGCACATTCCGTAAGGTGCTTTGGGTCAGACACCTTTCTCTGCTTGTGGTAGGTCCTCCACAATTCCTTTTGTGCCCGTAATAGATGTCTCAGAGTAACTTTCAGTGTTGTATGACCCACTTTTAATTGCTAAGGTATGTCACCTTTAATAGTAGAAGAATTTAGTGTCCTATATATATTATAAATATTTATTCTCTCATATCCTGTTATTCATCATTACATCTTAAGTTATATTAAGGGTGAAAATAAATGTAGGGTGAGCATTTCAGTGAAAACTGCTACACTCTGTTATCTTCTTGACAAAGATACTAAAAAATTCTTGCGTTGTGGTAAGGATTTTAAATTGAAGATATTTCTCTTTCTATGGAGATCCAACGTTCTGGATTTCTAGGTTCAACATGAAGCTTTTTAGTTCAGCAAATTTAAATGCTGGACACAGCAAGAGAACTAACATGGTTGAAAACATGAAAGCACTAACAAGGCTTTATATTATAAACCCCTGGCAGAATTAGAACTTAAGATAACTGGGACAAACAAAGTACACTTGACTCATCAAGTTTTCTCCCACTCCACAAGACATGCATGATTACTTTACTTCAATCATGGACACCTCCCCCAAACCCATTAGATAGTGGATGTTGGTTTTTGAATCCCATGCCTGTTTGTCAATTTTTGCAGTAAAGATTTTGCAGTACCTAGCCAGCTTTTGCAGTGGAACAGTTCTGATGTTTGCTTCATGTAGTAAAGGGAAAAATGGGCAGAAATAGTCTGCCCTGGGGAAGCACCTCACCTGTTTGTTTTTCACAAAGAGTAAGCATACTGGCTGTGGGAGAGTTCAGAGTGTTCCAAGTGAAGAAAGTAGTCATCCACTAGGGCATTGCAAAGAAGAATACTCAAAACGATGAAAACTTTGGATATTACTCACTTAAAAATGCAATTTCAAAGTAAAACCCTGAGGGTAGGGGTGGGTGGTGGTTTGGGTTAAGTGAGATTTAGAAAACTATAGAAAAATGTTGAGGAAATAGAACAGTGTAGGAAAGTGGGCAGTGGCAAGCAAAGCAGGACAGGGAGTTTAACAATAATTGTGCATCAGTAAGAAAGGTCCATGAAGGGAATAGTAGTAAAACGATAAAGTAACATATTTTTTATCTGAATGAGTGAAGCATCTGCAATTAGATAGATGAACGTAGCACTATTAGAGATGAATGGTTTAAATCTAATTGCCATTACAGAGACATGGTTACATGGTGAAATAAACATTTCAAAGTACACAGTGTTTCGAAAAGCCAATGCAAAGGAAGAGGGATAACCCTCATAGTAAGGGACTGCATAAGGACATTAGTCTTTGATCAGAAGATAATGAAATAAAATCAGTATGAATGGTGATTAGGAATAGCAAGAGTTAGAAACGCTGGTGGGGGTAGTTAATAAGCCCCCTAACAGTCATTATAACATTAGAAGAGCATTAAAAAAATTATTGGAGCATGTAACAAAGGCAATGTAATAGTCGTGGGGGTCTTTCATCTTCATATAGACTGCACCAATCAAATTTATAAGGGTGCTCTAGAGATTGAGTTTGTAGGTGAAAGTTTCCTGGAGCAATATGTGTGGACTCAACTGGGGATAAAGCTATTTAGATCTAATATTGTGTAATGAAGCAGGGTTAATTAGTAAACTCATAGGCCGGAATCTTCTGTTTGGTGTGCGGGGGTAGGCCCTGCATGCTGACGCGTAAAATGATGCATGGTGATGTCGGGCATGCATCCCGACGTCACCACGCGTCATTCCGATCTCCCTGTTTGGTGGACACACATTGGAGTCGGCTGCGCACCCGCCTAACTGTCAAAGGCCTGTTAAGGCCATTTAAAAACCAGTTAGTCCTATTGAGAAAGCTGCCCGTCCAACCTTAAGGTTGGCGGGCAGGCGAAGAGCCCAGGAGGCCTTCGCATTTATCATGAAACCTCACCCCTGGCAGGATGAGGTTTTATGAAGGACTTATTAATGAAATAAAAACTTGAATCAAAATTCATAAACATGTCCCAGCTTATGTGACACTGTCACATGAGGGGACATCTCTGAATAATGTTTTTTTCTTTCTTCCAATGTTTCATAATTAACTTAATCTCCCTGAGGCAGCTCCATGCCTCAGGGAGATTTCTGCTTTCTTTCATGCGCAGGCACGAAAGAGCGCAGGCCCTGACTCTCCCTCCTCCCCGTGCATGCACAGGTAGAGCTGAGTGCTTCCGGCTGTGTGTCATGCTGGGCAGGCCTTAATTGGCCCACCCACATAAAATGGTGGCACGCAGCCAATCACGGGCAGTGATTGGCGCCGCGCCCACTCCCGAACGGCCTGCTTGATGGGGTGAAAATTCTCCCCATCGTAAAAGACCTACTGGCAGCTAGTGATCGAAGTACAATTAAATTCCATGTTAAGTTTAAAAGTGAAATACTCCAATCATAAACCAGAATCTTGGAACTTAAACAAAGTCAGTTACATAGGTATGAGAGGAGAACTGGCTAAGGTTGAATGAGCAAATAGACTAAAAGACATGGCCATAAATAAACAGTTCAAAATGTTCAACAGAAATATATTCCATTAAAAGCTCAGCAAAAAGACTCATCCATGGCTCACTCAAAGTTAAGGATGGCATTAGATTAAAATAAGAGTCTTTTAAGGTTGAAAAGAACAGTAGCAAATCTGAGGATTGGGAGTGTTTTATAAACCAGCAAATGTCTACCAGAAAGTTGATAGAAAGGGAAAAAGTCAAAAATGAGAGACCGTATCCAATTAGCCAATGCGTCCAAAACTCAAAACACCGTGTCCAACACATATGATTCTGCGATTGGACAACATTTGCGAAATAATCCTCAGTGGCTTAAGAATTACGCTGACAACCAATTTAAGATCATCAGTCGGGCTTGCATTTACGTGTACTGGAAGCTACATATATTAATGCACAGGGCCTTGTTCTTTGCAGACAGATAGAATATATACGCACATTGCACCGGTTTCAGCTAAACAAAATAAATAATGGCCATTTGCTGACTCATCCCTCAAGGCAGTGCCTTGAACAATCAGGACCAAGCTTCCTGATTTAAATTTCAAACAATGCTTGGCACTTAACTGTCAATCACCATTAACTGGCGCATTCTCTATGGCAGCTCCTCTACCATCAGAGTCCATTTACCAACCAATCAGCACTCTCTTCTCATACGGTATAAATTGTTGTTTTCCCCTTATATTGGTATTCTTGCGAAGTGCCCTGATGAGTGCATGACAAAAAGCCTCAACCTATTTCTTTTTTCAGCAATATTAACAAAGCCTTAACAATGCACTTGGAAAATCATTGTATGATTCATCAAAGTCAACATGGTTTTGCAAAAGGGAAATTGTGTTTGAATCTATTAGAATTTTTTTGTAGATGTAACTAGTAGGGTAGATAAAGGGGAACCAGTAGATGTAGTGTACCTGGATTTCCAACAGGCTTTTGATAAGGCTACAAAAGGTTTTTGCAAAAGACTTATAGGTAAGACAAGGGCTCATGGATTTGGGGTAATATATTAGCATGGACAGAGCATTGGTTAAGGCACAGGAAGCACAGAGTGAGAATAAATTGGGCATTTTCAGGTTGTCAGACTAACAAGTGGAGCGCTGCAAGGATCAGTGCTGGACCTTAAGTTATTTACAATCCATATTAATGACTTAGAGAGTAATGGATCTATGTTTGCTAATGACACAAAGCTAGATGGAAATGTAAATGGTGAGAAGGACATGGAGTGGCTGCAGAGAGGTATAAACGGGTTAAGTGAGATGGCAGATGTGTGCAAGTGTGAAGCTGTTCACTTTGATTGTAAGAATAGAAAAGCAAGATATTTTTCAAAAGGCATGAAGCTTTTAAATGTTGATGTTTAGTGAGACTTGGGGGTGTTCACACAAGGAGCACAAAGTTAGCATGTAGCAATTAGAAAGGCAAATGGCATGTTGGCCTTTATTGCAAGGGGATCGGAGAACAGCAATATAGACTTGCTACAATTGTACAGGGCTTTGGTGAGACCACACCTGAAGTACTGTATGTAGTTTGTAGTTTTGGTCTCCATATTAAAGGAAGGAGGTACTTGCATTGGAGATAGTGAACCTTTGCTGCACTATAATAGCCCCTGCATTGAGAGAGTTGTCCCATGATGAGAGACTGAGTAAATTGGACCTAGACTGCCTGGGGCTTAGAAGAATGAGAGGTGATCTCATTGAAAGATGCAAGATTCAGGGTAGACACAGAGATTGTTTCAGCTGGCTGACGGATCTAGAACATGGGGGAACAGACTGAGGATGAAGGGTTGATCGTTTATGACTGGAATGAGGAGAAATTTCTTCACTGCAAGGATTGTGAATCTTTGGAATTCTCTACCCGAGAGGCTTGTGAATGTTCCATCTTTGACTATATTTCAGGCAGGGATAGACAGATTTTTGGTCTCAGCGAATCAAGGGATATGGGAAGTGGGCAGGAAAGTGGAGTTGAAGCCCAAGGTCAACCATGATCATGTTGAATAGCAGAGCATGCTCAAGGGGCCATATAATCTACTCCTATATAAAGTGTTCTTGTGGTCTTAATGTAATAAAACTCCCAAGGCACTTCTCAAAAACATTATAAAACAAAATGTGACACCAAGCCACCTAAAAGGATATAAGGTCAAATGACCAAATGCTTGATCAAAGAGAGAGGTTTTTAGGTCTTAAAGGAGGAAAACAAGATAAATAAGTGGGGAGCTGTAGCAAGGGAATTCCAGAGCTTGGGGCCTTGGCAATTGAAGGCATAACACTATGGTGGAGCAGTTAAAATTGGAGATACTTAAGAGGTTAGAATTAGCTGAGCACAGCGACCTTAGAGGTGTGTGGTGCTGGAGTTTACAGAGGTAGGGAGGGACGAGGCCATGGAGGAATCAGAAGACAAGAATGAGTATTTTAAAATCAAGATTTTGCTTGACCGGAATCCAATGTAGATCAGCAAGTACATGGGTGATAGGTGAACAAGACTCAATGTGTTAATACAAAATTCTTCTAATTTGACATTAATCAGCATTCATACCTTAGAATATTCAGAATATAAATTAATGTCACATTGGTATTGTAAGTGGTATTTTTTGAGGTTTGGGCTGAGGCATAGATTCGACTTTGCTCTTGTCTCATAATTTTGTTCAACAACCTCCTTCGATCTATTTACTTGTCCTCTCAAATCTTTATATTTAGCCCTTTTAAAGTTTCATACCTGACTGTTGGCCTTTGGTGTTTCTAGCTCCTAAAATATTCTGTGAACATTGTCCTCCCAGAGTTCCAATTCCTGTATATTGTTTGGGTCATTAACAAATACCAGGTCAAGATGAGCACTGACTCACAGGACTCAATTTTCCTAGACCCTTGGAGGTGGGTTAGGAGACATGAGTGAGAGCAAAGTTGGAAAACACCATGTCAGCTTGGCTTATTGACGTATTCCTGCTCCTGAGCAATCTTGCCAGAGGCAGGGTTAATGCAGCAGTGGCTATCTGCCCGCAGCAGCTGTTGGAGCCCAGCAGGTAACTGGAGGAGTCCTCCTGTTGGCAGGGCGGTGGTGAGAGGGGCCATTGATGCCTCCTCTTCACCACCCTAGCATGAACTTGCTGGGATGCGACAGCCATAGCTGCAAATTCAACTCATCTTGTAGGGGGATCCCCCTCCGCAATGATGGCCTGACAGCTGTGGCCAGCGTGATTTTAAATTTTTCACAATGCTGCAGAGTGCATCCTTTTTGAGGGATTCTTGTAGTCACTTGCCTGTCTCTGCAGCACCCATGTCTGCTGTTGGGATTGCTGGCTGTAGGTCATTATGGCCCCCTTTCTGGACCTCCCACTCCCCTGGTCTGCCTGCTATCCATATTTGGATAGGGCTTCTGGAGGCAGCCTTGTTATTGGCTGCTTTTGGGAAGATTGTGATCGGCATCCCTCCACTTCCATTTCTTGGTTCTGGATCTGGAATTGAGGCAGACATCGGGATTGTGACCCACCTAGAAAATTCTGCCCTGATTCCCTTGACACAGTGGATTGTGAAGCAGCCATGTATTATATTGCTAACTCTGACTCAACTCTTTGAAGTAGCGTTATCACTAAGATTCCAGCGCAATCTTGCCAAACCAGTGCAAAAAAAAGGTGGGTAAGTTTAAATGTAGGTGAGATGCACCTGAATTGTGCTTATTTTCTTAGATGCATAGGTACCTGTTGATATGTTTTAAAAGTTTTTTCATATCAAATAATATTTAAATGCCATGTACATCAATGAAACTAATAAATGGTTCAGAATGGTTTTTGTAACGTAATTTTCACTGAACTGAATTCAAGTTACTCACGGGTGGGGGACTCTGCACCTTTATTAAAAATGCTTATTTTTTGAGATAAATCCATTTTTGTGTCTATTAGAAACAATGCAGCAAGTTGTCACTCATTCATCAGGGAACACTTTTTAATGGCACGAAAAAACAACTATGTTTTATTACACTGTCTGATTTTATGTTGGTGATTATGCAAATTAATTTTTGCAGAAACTTGAAACCGAACAGAACCATCACAATTTCAGGCACATTTTGCCCACAATTTCCAAAGCAGAAGCTCTGCCGTTTGGATTTTCCCAATTTGTATT
Organism: Carcharodon carcharias; assembly: GCF_017639515.1. Classification (NCBI taxonomy): domain Eukaryota; kingdom Metazoa; phylum Chordata; class Chondrichthyes; order Lamniformes; family Lamnidae; genus Carcharodon; species Carcharodon carcharias. Next base: position 104,703,632 of record NC_054478.1, on the reverse strand, counting down.
AGGCTGATTGTAATGTCTCATTAAAATAATTTTCCAGTTCTTATATGTACTTCCTATTTCTTCACAGAACAAACTTAATTGTGCTGACCTAGTGTAGCGTACTGCTAGTTTTAGCTCAGATTTTTTTGTATTAAAGGCTTTTGACCAAAATGGTTAATTTTGTAGCTTTTCAAACTGCACAAGATCAACTTTACTCGCCTTCTTAATCACACATTTACCAAACCAAAAAAAAGGACATTGCTATCCTTGTGACATCTTCTCTGTTTGTTGTGGGGAATTGACTTTAAATTCCTGTTTATTTATTGCATAATAAAATGGTTTAGCCTGGACCTCAGTTGTCGTTAACTAGCTTGACAAAAGTTGATGTCTTCAACCTGTTTTACCCTATCTATATGGCATTGAAAGTACTCTGTGTACCACATATCCGGGCTTCTGAAGTAATAATATTTCTGGGTCTGGGAAATTCCACTTACTAGCCAGTCCAAAAAATATTGCTATTTAATTTGATAATTTGGCCAAGCAAATTAACATTTTAACTTGCAATGCCAGTGAATTATTATATTTTCCCAGTGTTTTGTTATAAAGCTCTTTGTTGCCTAATTTAGTTCATGATAATTGATTCCCTGTGCTATAAATAATTCCTCCTGTAAGACTTTTATGGTTGACGTTCAAATTATGGTTATGCTGAATTTGTCTCTCTATTTTTACTCACGTATTTTCCCAGTTTCTTGTTATAAAACTCTCTGTCGCTTAATTTAGTTAATGATAATTGATTCCCTGCACCATTTATAATTCCTCCTGTAAGACTTTTATGGTTAACGTTCAAATTATAGTTATGGCTGAATTTTAAAACAGTGAAGTTTCAAACCAAGTTGCAAAGAACTTTCTAACATTTCTCAATTATTGACAGGATGAAATAAAATGCCTGTTTGTTCTCAGAATGTCTACCACATTCCACGCAAACAGCAACAATTTGCTACTGAAAAATTTTAGAAAAATTATTCACAAATAGAAAGAAAGCAGTTATTTCCTGGCACTTTCCTTCTCTTCAGATAATCTGAAAAGGTTGCTGAGGTAACATGGAAAGGAATGATGTAGATCCAATCCAGGAAAACTTCCACAGTAATAATTAGCCTGAAATTCTCAGAGGACCCATTCAGATAATTTCCCAACCGGGGATACCCAAGCAGTGCCCTGAATGTGACAGGTTAATTTTGTAGCCACATATTATAGCAGTGCTCCCCAGGAGCAATAGATGAACCAGTCTGTTTACTAAAAGCATGGGTTAGCGTATAAAGGTATCCCACTTTGTTATTCCTGCAAAGCAATCTTAAAGTGGCGCACCTAAGCGGCAATCTGAAACTGCACATCCCAATCGGCAAGGTTTCCTAATTTAAGGGAATATCTGGCTAAGGTTAATTGGGTAAATAGACTTAAAGGTATGGAAGTAAATGAACACTGGGAAATATTTAAAGAAACAATTCAAAATGTTGGACGAAAATACATTCCATTGAAAACAAAAGCTCAGCAAGAAAGACCCATCCGTGGTTCACTCAGGAATTTAAGGATCACATTAGATTAAAAGAAGAGGCTTATGATATTTCAGAGAACAACAGTAAGTCTGAGGATTGGGAGTGTTCTCAAAATCAGCAAAGGGCCACCCAAAAGTTGATAAGAGAAAAAATTGAATATGAAAGTAAACTAGCCAGAAATATAATAACAAATTGTATGAGTATTTATATGTATATAAAAAGGAAGAGAGTAGCTAAAGTTAAGGTTGGTCCATTAGAAGCAAGGCAGGAGAAATTGTCATGGGGAATGAGGAAATGCCAGAGGCATTGAACAAACGTGTGGGTCTTCACAGTAGAAGATATAAGTTTCATTCTAGAAATAGACAGTATCTAGGGGTTAAAAAGGTGGAGAAATTAAGGAACTTAATATCAGCAGAGAAAAAGTATTAGAGAAACTTGAGCAACTAAGATCCGGCAAATCTCCAGGACTTGATGACCTTTACCCTAGAGTTCTAAAAGAGATGGCTGCAGAGATGGTGGATGTAGTATCTATGATTTTCCAAAATTCTGTAGATTTGGGAACAGCCCCATCAGATTGGAATTTGGCAAATGTTACATCACTTTTCAAGAAAGGAGAAAGAGAGAAAACAATGAACCACAGGCCAGTTAGCCTAATATCAGTTGCTGGAGAAAATGCTGGAATCTATTATCAAGGAAATCTTAACAATGCACTTAGAGAAGCATAGTATGATTACAATAAGTCAACATAGTTTTAGTAAGGGAAGATCCTGTTTGACAAATTTATTCGAGTTTTTTGAGTATCTAACTGGTAGGGTAAATAAAGGGGAACTGGTAGACGTAGTATACCTGGATTTCCAAAAGGCTTTCGATAAGATGCCTCACAAAAGATTAATAGGCAAGGTAAAGGTTCTTGGAGTTGAGGGTAATATATTAGTATGGTTAGAGGATTGGTTAACAGCAGAGAGTGGGCATAAACAGAGCTTTTTAAAGTTGGTAGGCAGTGAAAAGTGGAGTGCTGCAAGGATCAGTGCTGGGACCTGAGCTTTTTTTTATTCATTCAAGGGATGTGGGCATTGCTGCCCACCCCTAGTTGCCTAAAGAAAGTAGTGGTGAGCTGCCTTCTTGAACAGTTGCAGCCCATGGGTGTGGAAGAGAGTTCCAGGATTTTGACCCAGCAACAGCGAAGGAATACCAATATAGTTCCAAGTTAGGATGGTGAGTGGCTTATAGGGGAACTTCCAGGTGGTGGTGTTCTGATGAGCTTGCTGCTCTTGCCCTTCTAGATTGTGGTGGTCGTGGGTTTGGAATGTGTTGTCAGATGGAAGCTTGTAGTGCATCTTGTAGGTGGTAGACACTGCTGCTTCGTGCATCAGTGGAGGCAGTGAATATTTGTGGATCAGGTGCCAATCAAGCAACCTGCTTTGTCCTGGATGGTGTCTAGTTTCTTGAGTGTTGTTGGAGCTGCACTCATCCAGGCAAGTGGAGAGTATTCCATCACACTCCTGACTTATGTCTTGTAGATGGTGGACAGGCTTTGAGGAGTCGGGAGGTGAGTCGCATGCTGCAGGATTCCTAGACTCTGACTTGCTCTTGTAGCCACAGTATTTATGTGGCTAGTCCAGTTCAGTTTCTGGTGAATGGTAACCCTTAGGAAGTTGATAGTGGGGGATTCAGCAATGGTAATGCCATTGAATGTCACGGAGCGATGGTTAGATTCTCTCTTGTTGCCTGGCACGTGTGGCACAAATGTTACTTGCCACTTGTCAGCCCAAGCCTGGGTATTGCTGTGTTTGGACATGGACTGCTCCAGTATTTGAGGAGTCGCGAATGGTGCTGAACATTGTGCAATCACCAGCAAGCATCCCCACTTCTGACCTTAGGTTGGGAGGAAGGTCATTGATGAAGCAGCTGAAGATGGTTGGGCCTAGGACACTACCCTGAGGAACTTCTGCGGTGATGTCCTGAAGCTGAGATGGCTGACCTCCAACAACCACAACCATCTTTCTTTGTGCTAGGTATGACTCTAGCCAGTGGAGAGTTTTCTCCCTGATTTGCATTGACTCCAATTTTGCTAGGGCTCCTTGATGCCACACTCGGTCAAATACTGCCTTGATGTCAAGGGCAGTCACTCTTAACGCACCTCTGGAGTTCTGCTCTTTTGTTATGTTTGAACCAAGGCTGTAATGAGGTCAGGAGCTGAGTGGCCCTGGCGGGACCCAAACTGAGCATCAATGAGAAGGTTATTGCTAAGCAAATACTGCTTGATAGCACTCTTGATGATCCCTTTCATTACTTTATTGATGATTGAGAGTAGACTGATAGGGTGGTAATTGGTCAGGTTGGATTTGTCCAGCTTTTTGTGTACAGGACATACCTGGGCAATTTTACACATTGCCAAGCAGATGCCAGTGTTGTAGCCGTACTGGAACAGCTTGGCTAGGTGCACGGCAAGTTCTAGAGCACAAGTCTTCAGTACTATTGCCGGAATATTGTCAGGGCCTATAACCTTTGCAGTATCCAGTGCCTTCAACTATTCTGATATCACGTGGAGTGAATCAAATTGGCTGAAGACTGGCATATGTGATCTGGAGGAAGCTGGGATGGATCATCCACTCAACACTTCTGGCTGAAGATTGTTGCAAATGCTTCAGCCTTATGTTTTGTGCTGATCTGCTGGGCCTGCCCTATCATTGAGGATGGGGATATTTGTGGAGGCTCCTCCTCCAGTGAGTAGTTTAATTGTCCACCACCATTCATGACAGGATTTTGCAGAACTGCAGAGCTTAGATCTGATCCATTGATTGTGGAATCGCTTGGCTTTGTCTCTCGTTTGCTGCTTATGCTCTTTGGCACACAAGTACCCCTGTGTTGTAGCTTCACCATGTTGACACCTCTTTTATTGGTATGCCTGATGCTGTTCCTAGCATGCCCTCCTGCACTCTTCATTGAACTAGGGTTGACCCCTTGGCTTGGTGGTAATGGTAGAGTGGGGGATATGCTAGGCCATGAGGTTACAGATTGTGGTTGAGTACAATTCTGCTGCTGCTGATGGCCCACGGAACCTCAAGGTTGCTCAGTCTTGAGTTGCTAGATCTGTTTGAAATCTATCCCAATTGGCATGGTTGTAGTGCCACACAACATGATGGAGAGTATCCTCAATGTGAAGATGGGACCTTGTCTCCACAAGGACTGTGCGCTGGTCAATCCCACCAATACCGCCTTGGACATATGCATCTGCGGCAGGCAGATTGGTGAGGATGAGGTCAAGTATGTTTTTCCCTCTTGTTGGTTCCCTCACCACCTATCGCAGACCCAGTCTAGCAGCTGTGTCCTTTAGGACTCAGCCAGTTCGGTCAGTAGTGGTGCTACTGAGCCACTCTTGGTGATGGACATTTAAGTCCCCCACCAGAGTACATTCTGCCCTTGCCACCCTCAGTGCTTCCTCCAAGTGGTGTTCAACATGGAGGAGTACTAATTGATCAACTGAAGAGAGGGGGGGGGGGGGGGGGGGGGGGGGGGCAGCGGTACGTGGTAATCATCTGGTTTCCTCACCCATGTTTGACCTGATGCCATGAGACTTTTTGTGGTCCACAGTTGTTGTTGAGGATTCCCACTGTGCTGCCACCTCTGCTGGGACTGTCATGCTGATGAGGCAGGACATACCCAGCGATGGTGATGGTGGCGTCTGGGACATTATCTGTAAGGTATGATTCCGTGTGTATGACTATGTCGGACTGTTGCTTGACTAGTCTGTGAGACAGCTCTCCCAATTTTGGCACAAGTCCCCAGATGTTAGTAAGGAGGACTTTGCATAGTTGGCAGGACTGAGTTTGCCATTGTTGTTTCCGGTGCCCAGGTTGATGCCGGTTTGTCCAGTTTCATTCCTTTTAGACTTTTTGGGGTTTGATACAACTGTGTGGCTTGCTAGACCGTTTCAGGGGGTGTTTAAGAGTCAACCACATTACTGTGGGTCTGGAGTCACTTGTAGGTCAGACGAGGCAAGGATGGCAGATTTCCCTCCCTAAAGGGCATTAGAGAACAGAGACACAGACGCTGCCAATAGATATGGGCAGCAAGGTAGCAGATGTAGTATAATGTAGAGAAGTGTGAAGTTATTCACTTTGGTCATAAGATCAGAAAAGCAGAATATTTTTTAGAAGGTGTGAAACTTGTAAGTGTTGATGTTCAGAGAGACTTGGGTGTGCTTGTACAAAGAATGCAGAAAATTAACATGCAGGTGTAGCAAGCAATTAGAAAGGCAAATGTCATGTTGGCCTTTATTGCACGGGGATTGGAGTACAAGAATAAAAAAGTCTTGTTACAAATGAGCTTTGGTGAGACCCCCATCTGGAATATTGAGTGCAGTTTTGGTCTTCACATTTGAAAAAGGATATACTTGCATCAGAGGCAGTACAGCAAAGGTTCACTAGATTGGTCCCTGGTATGAGGGGGTTGCCCTAAGATCAGAGACTAAGTAAATTGGGCTTATATTCTCTGGAGGTTAGAAGAATGAGAGGCGATCTCATTGAAATCTACAAAATTCTGAAGGTGTTTGATAGGGTAGATGCTGAGAGATTGTTTCTGCTGGTTGGGGAATCTAAACCATGGGGACACAGTCTCAGGATAAGAGGCCAATCATTTAGGACTGAGTTGAGGAGAAATTACTTCATCCAAACGGTTGTGAATCTTTGGGTCTGTTTTTAACTGGTAAGCAAACTTTTTGTCTTTAAAATAGAGAAGCCAGGTTAAAGCAAGATGGACCGTAGCAGCAAAATAATAAATTGCACTTTATGTTGTGTTAACACATTACCAAAGAGCATGTCATCTGATTTACAATGAGCAGTGCCACAGAAGGCTGCTGTTATATAGAAAACAATCTTGCAAATTGTAAGTCACATTTTAAATGTGTCTCATGCAGATAATACTTAGCTTATTGGCCCAAATTTTCCATTTACCTATCAAGAAGCACTTTACCTACATTTACTTACTTTATGATTTTTCACTTACTCCATTCCCTTTCACTGCATCGCTCACAAACTTCTGTCAATATTCTCTGCTTCATTATGAGCTAGCCGTAGGAAATCCACTTGTATCTATACAAATGTCTGCCCAGAACATTTAATGGAAAGAATGTGAGTAATCTGGCCTGTGCATGTAAACAGCAATCTTCAGAGACTGAAATGTGTGCTTCTGTTTACTTATCATCCTGACAGGGAAGGAATTTAATGTAAAGTAAGTTAACGGTAAAGTAAAAAAAAGTAAAATGATCATTTTAAAGTTTAGTCTTGCTACACTATTGCAGAACTCAGTAAATCACTTGTCAATAGCTCAAGCTTGAACTTGCTGTTTAATTGAGGGTCATAATGCTTCTCTATAAAGTAATACATTTCCCCAAGACTATTGGCAGGAGGGGAAATTTTAATCATGGTCACAGTGAAATCAGAACTTGATCCTTTAATGTTGCAGCTTCTTCATTCATCACCATCAGAAAACCAAACTGGTTGAGTTGAGTTCATGTAATAGAAATATGTACCAAATTTGTGGAATGAGTGATATAAATATAATATAAATATATTATAGTATGATATTAATATAAACTTTTTATATTAAGTAAATCTTTCCATTTTGCATTTCTCCAGTTTCAGCCTTGTTTAAAATTTTCAAGGATCAATAGGCCCCTAACAAAAAATGGTTATGATTAGCAATTTCATGTAATTTCTGAGCAATTCTGCTCCAGCAGCACCCCCCCCGGACTTTGAATGATCAGTGACCAACTCAATTGGTGCTGCTGTTCAATCAAACTTATATATTGTGTGTATGGGATGCAGGTGTCGGCTCCTTTTATGGCTGCATTTGCTACTTGCAACTGACAGCTTTCTAGAAAGTTGGGTTACAAAGGGTAAGTCTCACATATTAACTTGTGTCTCAACAGTAATAGAGAAACTAAAAATTCCTCCCTCCCATCGCGCTAAAATGTGCATAACCAATTTACTGTCATCTCTTCTAGTTTTCCCAAAATCATTTACCCACAATGTTTACTAGGAAGTTAACTTTGATCTGTTTGTGTCCATAGGATCAAAAAGCTGCACCCTGCAGTGTTGCTATTGTGGGCCATTCAATGGGTGGCATCATTGCGAGAGCATTATTCACTTTACCCAACTTCAAACCTACACTGATAAGTCTTATTATAACACAAGCTACGCCTCATATTGCGCCAGTCCTACTATTGGACAGCTACCTCATAGGTAAGTCTGACGTGATCTCATTGCTGGTCCAAATTCAGTTCATTTGTACAGGTGTTTCCCTCAACAAATTTGAACATGGGAAGGGTTTATTGAAATCAGTTTTCCTTTAGTTGTTTTAATTTTTTTGGTTGCAACATGATGTACATGACATTCATGGTGTAGAAGCAATAGTGAATTTTAGTGAGTTATGCTAAGTGATTGAGGTTGTGCAAGACACCATACTACTGTTCTCATTCACTGTATTAGTGCTTGACAGGTTTTAATGCGATCACCATGAATTTGACAGTAACCTAGTTTAGGTGGATTTGAGCAGAAAGCTTACAAATGCTTGGCATGCAACGAATGTGGAATCTGCTTTGGATGGCTCATCTAACAGCTGGTAGTCAGCCAAGAGCAGATTTTGAGGAATATTTCCTGTATTAACCTGAGACGGCAAATTAATTCCTTTGGCTGGACTATCCTCCCTACTACTTCAGTTCAGACTGCATGAGGGGGTTGTCCTGCTACCACTTTTGTGTGATTTATCAATAAGCTGCAGTCAGGGGAAAGGAAATAAGTGAAGAGAGCAAATGCAAAGTGAGATTGAAATGGGAGATTTAATAAATGTTATGATCCTGAATTGTTAGTCTGTATGCAAATAAATAGGAACTTGGAAAGGTGTGTAAAAAAGGTTCCATTGTTTTCAACCATTTTGTAACTGGGGAAGCAAATGGCAAATATAGAAGAGAAATATTATAATAGAACATGAGCTCCTGCTCTTTATAGTAATATTAGAGTACAGTCATTTACACATTTGCATAGTTAATAGTAGTTTTGATGTTTTAGTCATGCTTGAACCCCCATTTATATGTGATGATATATATAGTCAAATATGTCTCCAAAGTGTTTGCAAACTCAATTGTATATTTTCTGTGGCCCTGATCCTGTAAAACAATATGTTGTATTTATGTTTATCAATAAATTTAGTGTGGCTGTTGTTTAAAATGGCAGTGCTACATAGCTAGCTGTAGGATGAACAGAGAAAGCACATTGTAATGTTGGGTAGTGAGTAAGAGAGAAAATGAAGAATTGCAGATTTTGACGTGGTCAAGAATAAATGAGGTATAGCATAGAGTAGTGAAAGAATATTGAGTAGAGCAAGGAATAAGAAAAAGAGAACCTTTCATGCCTGCAGGATGATCCATATTGTTTCACAGCCAATGAATTACCTTCAAAGTGTTGCTCAGTGGTGGCACTCTTGCCTCTGAGACCAAGGGTTGTAATTTCAAGCCCCATTCCTGAAAATTGAGCACTTAATGTCGGCTGACACTTCGGTGCAGTACCATGGGAGTTCTCTCCTGTCAGAGGTACAGTCTTTTGAATGAGATATTAAACCAAGAACCAGCCTGCCCTTCTCCAGTAAAAGATTGCAGGGCGCTATTTGAGAAAGAGCAATGGCATTCTCCTGGTCTGGAGGCCAATATTTATGCCTCCATCAACACCTAAAACTGATGACCTGGTCATTGTCTCCTGGCTTTTGTGGGAGCTTGTGTGCACATATTGGCTGCTGCGATTCCTACAATACAACTTTCACTACATTTCAAAATTACTTCATTGGCTGTAAAGCATTTTCATAGAATCATAGAATGGCTACAGCACCAGAGGTTACAGCCACACATTCAGTCCATAGTGTTTGACTTGGCCATCTGAAGGAGCAATTCGCCTAGCACCATTCCCCTGCCTTTCACCCTGTATCCCTGCAAATTTTTCCTCTTCAGATAATGATCCAATTCCCTTTTAAAAGCTTGTTTGATCCTCCCTGCACCACACCCTAAGGTAATGCATTCCAGATTCTAACCACTCACTGCATGAAAAAGCTTTTCCTCATGTCGCCCTGATTTCTTTTGCTAGTTACCTTAAATCTGTGCCCTCTGGTTCTTGATCCTTTCACCAGTGGGAATGGTTTCTCCCTATCTATTCTGCCCAGACCCCTTATAAATTTGAATACCTCTATCAAATCCCCTGTCAATCTTCTCTTGTCCAAGGAGAACAGTTCCAATTTCTCCAATCTTTCTATGTAAGTGGTTCCAAGGATTAGGAATTTCATTCTCATGAATCTTTTCTGCACCCTTTCGAACACCTTCACGCACTGTAGCATCCAGAACTGGACTCAGTACTCCAGTTGAGGCCAAACCAGTGTTTTATAGAGGTTTGGCATAACTTCCTTGCTTTTGTACTCTTTTGATAAAGCCCAAGATGCTGTGTGCTTCACTAACCGTGCTCTCGACCTATTCTGTCTCCGTCAATGATTTATGCACATATAAAGCCAGGTCACTCTGCTCCTGCACCCCCTTTAGAATTGTCTCCTTCATGTTGTATTGTATTTCTGCGCTCTTCCTACCAAAATGAATCACTTCACACTTCTCTACGTTAAATTTCATTTGCCACTTGTCTTCCCATTCCACCAATCTACCTATGTCCTTTTGAAGTTCTTCACTATCTTCCTCATAGTTCACAATACTTCCAAGTCTAGTATCATCTGCAGATTTTGAAATTGTGTCTTCTACACCAAGGTCTAGGCCATTAATATATGTCAGGAAGATCAGAGGCCCTAACACAAATCCCTGGGGAGCTCCACGATAAACCTTCCTTCAGTCCGAAAAACAATCATCCACCAGTACTCTTTGTTTCCTATCACTCAGCCAATTACGTATCCATGTTATTACCGTCTCTTTTATCCATGAGCTCAAACTTTGCTCTCGAGTCTGTTGTGTGGCACTTTATCAACTATCTTTTGGAAGTCCATGTACACAACATAACAACAGTACTGCCATCAGCCTTCTGTTACCTCTTCAAAAAACCCAAAAAAGTACATGATTTGCCCTTAACAAATCCATGCTGGCTTTCCTTAATTAAGCAACATTTGTCCAAGTGACTACTAATTTTGTCCCAAATGACCTCAAAGCTTGCTCGCCACCAAAGTTAAACTGACTGGCCTGTGTTGCTGGGTGGATGAAATTTTTTTTTTGTAGTAATGTAGTAAAACACTGCAGCTGATTTGTAGAATTTGCTAATTTTGTGTTTCAAATATTGTTTTAATTTTCATTTTATTTTTAATTTATTATGTATTAAATGTAGGACCAAATGTAGGATGTTTGATAGAGTTACATTTGTGTTTCTTGCATTTGCTGAGATCCAGTCAGAGAAATGTTAATTAATGGAGCCATGGATGTCACATATCGCTAATTATAACTTGTTGCTTTTTTCGAAGGTTATACTATTCCTTTTGAAACTTAAAATACAGTATCATGTAACCTGATTGAGGAAAAATGCAGTATGAAATGTGTGAAATGGACTATTAATTAACTAAAAACATTCATTCTTATAGACTTTTACACCACTGTGAACAATTACTGGATTCTCAAGGAAAAAGATTTAAGAAATATCACCATTCTTTCGATGGGAGGTGGTTTCCGTGATTACCAAGTCCGGTCTGGTCTAACCATTGTGCCAAGCCTAAGCCTTTACAACAATACTCTAAATGTTGTGGTAATATAAAGTTTTTTTTAAAAGATTCTATATTGTTTGCTGTTGCTAACAGTGATGTGCTCATATTGATGCTATGTGCTCATATTGATGATATTTGCATCTTTGTTGCATTGGCAATGCTACATTAGCTTATAGGGAAGATTCACATCTTCAGGAGTTCATTGTTCTTGCTCTTATTTTATATTGCTGTACATTGCAGTTCTTCAATTATTTGAGGGTGCTTTAGCTCCAATGTTAGTGATGGTTGATGCTATCTTGCTAAGAATCTGCTTATATTTGTGTCTGATTTTTCACACAACAACTTATTGTATAAAAGTTAAATTAATCTAACATTACAACAGTAAAGTTGAATTTGTACTACTTTAGGCTTTTCTGACCATGTTTTTCTAATAGTAGTGGGCAACAACAATCCTTGCCAGGAAAATAACACGAGATTCAAACCTGCATAAAATATTTGAATACAGTTAGGTAGTAGTACTTTGGAGGTTACTGAAGAAAATTAGGAGTGAGTTAATGCTGCGTTTTGTTTCCTAACACTGCCATGTTCAAAGGATATTGCTTGGTTGAAAAATAGTATGCTGTGAAATTCATTAATATGTCTGGTCAGGGATTGTCTTGAAAGAAATGACAATTTGAGAAAAAACATTTCAACCTACAGTGCACTGAAAAGTTATTGGCAAATTCAGCATGTTTCTGCTACTGTATTCTTTGTTTGACTAAAATAGTTTTTATAAACTTCCCAGGTTAGCAGGTTTTCTCATGATGTTTTTTAATTCTATACTGTGTTACTTCGGCACTGTTACAAACTGGATTCTGTTAGTTTAGTGCAGCCTGTTCAGTTGGACGAGATTTTTCTTACTTATTTTTATTATGCAAACCCAGTACATTTATCCAACTTTGTTTATATTGGTCTAATAGTTTTTCAGTATATGACCATGGTTAACCTTTTGTTGCACCTTCTGGAAGTTCTGATGTAACTTTGAGGCCTGCATATCCCATGTCCAAATGCAGAAACTTCCTCTTAATAATAAGGAGGCTGGAAATTTTTAGGTAAATGAAATACAGTACAAGAATACCTTTTGCACTTTTACCCACCCTGAGGTTAGTTCTCTTCAGACTCTGTGGTAGCTAGCTCATGTTTTTTAAAAATTCTTTCACAGGATGTGGGTGTCGCTGGCTAGATCAACATTTGTTGCACATCCCTAATTGCCCTTGAGAAGGTGGTGGTGAACCGCCTGCTGTCTTGAACCACCACAGTCTATGTGATGTAGGTACACCCACAGAGCTGTTAGGGATGGAGGTCCAGGATTTTGACCCAGCGACAATAAACGAATGACAATATCTTTCCAAGTCAGGATAGTGTGTAACTTGGAGAGGAACTTGCAGGTAGTGGTGTTGCCTTGCACCTACTGTCCTTGTCCTTCTAGGTGATAGATGTTGCGGGTTTGGAAGGTGCTGTCAAAGGAGCCTTGGTGAGTTGCTGCAGTGCATGTTGTAGATGGTATATACAGCTGCCACTGTGTGTTGGTGGTAGAGGGGGCGAATATTTAAGGTGTTGGAGGGGTGCCAATCAAGCGGGCTGCTTTGTCCTGGATGCTGTCGAGCTTCTTGAGTGTTGTTGGAACTGTGCTCGGCCAGGCAAGTGGTGAGTATTCCATCAAACTCCTGACTTGTGCCTCATAGATGTTGAAAGGCTTTGGGGAGTCAGGAGATGAGTTACTTGCCTCAGTGTTCCCAGCCTCTGACCTCTCTTGTAGCCACCGTATTTATACTGCAGATCCAGTTCAGTTTCTGGACAATAGTAACCTTCAGGATGTTGATAGTAGAGGATTCAGCAATAGTAATGCCATTGAATGTTGAGGGAAGATAGTTAGATTTGCTCTTGTTGGATATGGTCATTGCCTGGCACTTGTGTGACATGAATGTTACTTGCCACTAATCAGCCCAAGCCTGTCTGTTGTCCAGATCTTGCTGCATATGGTCACAGACTGTTTCAGTATCTGAGGAGTCAAAAGTGGTACTAAAAGTTAAGCAATCATCAATAAACATCCCCATTTCTGACTTTATGATGGAGAGTTGTTCATTGGTGAAGCAGCTAAAGATGATTGAACCTAGGACATGACCCTGAAGAACTCGTGTAGCGATGTCCTGGGACTGAGGTAATTGACCTCCAACAACCACAACCATTTTCCTTTGTGCTAGGTATGACTCCAACCAGTGGAGAGTTTTCCCCTGATTCCCATTGTGGTTAGCACAGTTGTGGGACTTCAGTTAAGTTGATTGACAGGAGAAATTTTCCTTTGCGCAGAGAAAAATATAAGGGGAGATTTACTAAAAGTGTAACCAAAGGGGACAGATTTAAGATAATTGACAAAACAAAGTAAGGTGATAGATGAGTAGGCATTTTTAATAAAGTGAGTTGTTGTAACTCCCTGTTATAACCACAACAGATGTTGCTGAGCAAACCAAATCCCAGAGAGAAACTTGGCTTACAGGCCATAGCTTTTTGTATTCTGAAAACGAAAAAAAAAAATGATCTCAGTAGCAAGAAATCCAGGGACACTTCTGGGATTTTATAAATTAAAAGTAAGAAGAAAAAAAACTTAAGTACACAAGATTACAGTTACACAGTTAAAAGTAGTCTTACAAAACATTCCCCCAAAAGACTCCCTACTTGGCCAGGCCCGCAATGTAAATACCTTCCAGGCAACACTCCCTTATAGATGTTTAACTATAAAAGTACAGTGATATTACCCAAGGCAAACTGCTGTAGCTTTAATAAAGACATACTACCCGACCCCTTAAACTCTCTTCCGCTCTGCTGTGGAAATCAAAGACTTCAGAACAAGACTGCTTAATGCAGCCCAAGGCATTTCTGGCTTGACTGGGTGGATGATTCAAATTGCATCTTCTCCCAGCCTAGAGCTGTTCCCAGGGGCAGGATTTTGAGTTTGGCAGGCCCTGGCATGGCTGGGGAACACACCCTGACCATGATTTCATACTGGTTGGCCAATTAACGGCCAGCCAGGGTGAAAGACACACTGAAAGGCTTAGGGCTGCCGGGATGGGGGAGGGAGGAGGGTGAGTGGTGAAGTAGGTGTGGAGGAGTGTGGGAGGAAAGCTCCCTGAAGGCAGAGAGCTGCCTCAGGAAGCTGAAGAATTTAACAGCAAAAAATAAAGATTTTAAAAACTGGGAAAAATGCCCATGCATCAGAATCAGTCACTGGAACACATACCTGATGAACATTCTGTCCAAACATTTTCTCTTGTTTTTAAATAACTTTGGAAACCTCATCCCACCCTTGGATGAGGTTTCCTCAAAAAAGCAAAGGCCTCCTGGCCGATTTGCCTGCCTGCCAACCTTAATGTTGGACGGGCAGCGAAAAATCACCTTCAGTTACTACTTCAATGGCCTTAATAGGCCTCTTGATTGTTGGCGGGCAAGCTACTGACTCTCGCGTGAGCCCGCTGACCGAAGTATCGTGGAAGTGCGTGATGACATTGGAACGCTCACCCAATGTCATCGTGTGCTATTTTACACTCGAGTGAACCACCAAGCTCTCCACAGTAACTCTAAAATACCCTTTTCCCCCCTTTCATTTCAGGTTCCATTGTTCTCTCACCTGTTTGAAACTCAAATCCTTCTAAATATAAAATCTTTCATGTTTCTATTTTCTTTCTGCTTTTGGATCAATAAAATGTAATATACTGTCTCGTGTTTACCCATGGAACTCCTGTAAGATGCAAAAATGTTTCTTGTTAACTCTGATTTCCCTTTGATATTCAGACAAACTCTCAACTTATCTAAAAGTGCAAATATTATATCCAACCTCTTTAACTCTTTTGGAGTTAAACCAATAAACTAAATTACCACAATGAGGGATAAAATAAACACAGCCCCTAAATTAGGGAACTGCAAAACCAAAGACAAAGTTTAAAGGAAACTTACAAACATCAAATCAAAATGTGATTAAAGGGGCGATAAAGCTCCCCTGTCCCCGTGGTACCCACGGGCACGGAAGGCCTCGACGATGCCGACAGACACCGCTTGCTCCCTCTCCAGGGACACGCAGCCATGAATGTAGCCACGGAAGAGGGGCAGATAGTCAGGTATGATGACACCCTCGCTCGCCTGCTGCCTGGGTCTGTAAATGACCAACTTGGCCAGGCCCAGGAGCAGGTTCACGAGAAGCTCCCCCTCCCTCCCGGCACCCCTCCGCACTGGGTGCCCATAGATCAGGAGCGTGGGACTGAAGTGCAAACAAAACGTCAATAGAACGTTTTTTAAATAACTGTAAAGGGAGTGCAGCCTACAACACCCTACATACATGTGGTCCACGGACTCCACAGGTCTCGGGAATCCGTGAATGGACATATCCTTCAGTTATACGGGACTGCTGTGTGCAACACCCTTCACCCCAGGTCCCCGATGGAATGCGGGGGGGCACCTCCGTAGAGGGCCCTCCAAAGGGGACCTCCACCGCCGGACGGCAACAAGGCATGCCAGGGAAAAAAGGAACAGTGTCCGTCAGCAGCTCCTTATGCTGCCGGCTGACGACAGATCCCTTGTCTCGGACCCGGAGGGCATCAGGGCCATTGCTAAATCCTATTGCACTGCCCTGTTCTCTCTGGACCTACCCAGCAAGGATGCTCGCAGAGTTTTGTGGGAAGACCTGCTGCAGGTCGGCCCAGAGGGCGCCGGAAAGCTTGACTCCCTATAAGTCTGGGGGAGCTGACCGGCTCCCTCGCCAGCCTCTCCAAGGGCAAATCCCCGGGCTGGACTGGCTGACTGTGGAGTTCTTCGGGGTGTTCTGGGACGTCCTGGAGAGCGACTACGTGGGGGTCCTGGGGGAGAGTATCGCAACTGGGGAGATGCCCCTTTTGTGGCGCAGGGCATTCATTGCCCTGCTGCCTAAGAAGGGGGATCTCCGCCTACTTAAAAATTGGCGCCCGGTCTCCCTCCTCAGCACGGATTATAAAATCTTCGCCAGGGCCATATCTTCTTGCCTTGGCACCGTACTGGACCACATGACCCACCCTGACCAGTCCTATACTGTCCTTGGCCGAACCATATCTAACCTATTTACTTGTACCTCAAGCCCACCATAATATCTTATTACAAATGCACAAACCTGACACCTCTATTCTTTCTTAATATAATGAATTTGCACTTCAGTCCCAGGTTTCTAGTAACCTTTCCCCAGCTTAATTAAATCATTTATACACACACACACAGACACAGCCTCCTTCACAGAATAACACAATATTCCCCAAAACATTTTTAAATATCCATTCTCACACCCCTTGAAAGGGTGGAGGAAGCGGATTCTATTTTTTATTCATTCATGGGATGTGGGCATCGCTGACTACATCAGCATTTATTGCCCATCCCTAATTTGCCTTGAGAAGGTGGTGGTGTTCCAACTGAGTGGCTTACTAGACCATTTCAGAGTCATATGTAGGCCAAACCAGGTAAGGACAGCAGTTTTTTTTCCTTAAAGGACATTAGTGAACCAGATTGATTTTTATGACATTTGACAATGGTTTCATGGTCGTTATTAGACATTTTTAAAATTCCAGATCTTTATTGAACCCGAGTCCACCTGACCCTGGGTCTCTGGATTATGAGTCCAATGACAAAACCACTACATCACTGCCTCCCCTTAAACGTAGTAACTTTCAAAAAGGAATCAGATCCATACTTGAATAGGAAAGATTTTCTGGATTACAGAGAAAGAGGAGGAAAGTGGGAGTAATTGGTTAGCCCTTTCAAAGATAGCACAATTGGCCAAATGACCACCTCGTGCTGTGAGTTTCTTTGAACCTCAGGAACTATGCTGCTCTTGAAGGCTCACTGACTCATCAGTGTTCATTTTTTGGTTTCTATATCCGACCTCAGCCTGCCCACTTGGCATGACAGTAGAGTCACACACAGTGGCAAGCGTCTTCATTGTAAAGATGAGACTTTGGGCTGGATTCAGTGTAGCCTGTCGTAGAGGCTATCAAGGTGGCTGGGCCCAATCGCGGGAGAGGCTGCACATCAGTCTCCTGCAGCATGAAAACCTCCAGTGCTTAAGTGGGAGGTGGGAAAAGCCTCCACCAGCTCATGGCGGGCTTCCAGTTAGGTTTATTATTCAGCCGGCTGACACCAATTATCTCTGAGCCCAGCGGAATTAGTGGTGGCTCGGGGATTATATACGAATGGTACGGCTTTCCCATGCCTATAATAGGGGTCGGGACAGGTCCCTCTTTCATTCAGTGCCCGATTGAAGGAGCTGGCATCGGGCAGGGGATTGGCTGAATGCCAATCCCTCCACTCCCTTGCCTTCTACGCCCCTGCCCCCCAACTCTCGTGACCTCCATCCCACTCTCACCTGCAGCCTGGATCCCTCAGTGATCCTAGGTCTATTCAGTCACGATGTTGCCTATACTGGAGAGCTGCAGGCCTCTGATTAGCTGGCAGCTCTCGGTGGGCAGGATTTCCACCTGAATCCTGGGGAAAACTGATGCAGGCCAGTTAAGTGCCTGACAGGCATTTAATCTGGTTGCGCTTCCCACTCAGAAACAATGCAGATTTCCCACTGGCTCCCCAACCAATGGATTGAACCGTGCTAGTTACATTAAATTCCATCCTTTGTCTTTGCAAGATCTGTGTGCCGGTCATTCCTATTAATTCTATTGTGGACAGAAGAGTCAGTGACAGACAGGTTAGTGAAGGTGAATTCAAGCTGATTATTCCCTCCTTTTGGTTCCCCAACAGCTGACATGGGGCCAATCTAGAAGCCATGTCCTTTTGAACTCAGCCAGCTCGGTCAGTAGTGGCACTACCAAGCCAAACTTGGTGATGGCCTTTTTAATGGCCTTGCTTCCTCCAGGGCTTCCTGCAAGTGATGGTGAACACAGTTTGGAATGAAGATTGGTAATAACCAGCAGAAAGCTTCCTTGGTCTGTTTAGACCTAAAGCTGTGATATTTCATAGGGTTCGGAGTCAATGTTGACTACTCCCACCCATGATTTCAGGTACACCTGTTCTGCCCGTTGAATAGCAACTACCCAAGGATGGTGATTGAGGAGTCTAGGATTTTGGCTCAAAGGTATCACTCTTTGAGTATGATTTTGTCAGTTTGTTATTTGAATTATCTATGGGACAGCTCTCCTAAAAATTGGGTACCAGTTGCCGGACATTAATGAGAAGAACATTTTTTTAAGTTGACAGACCTAATATTGTTGAATCTTGGCCTGATCCTATTTCTGTTTTGTTGTCGATGGGGAGAAGTCAAGAATATTTTTCATACAGAGGGTCATTGGGATGTGGAGTGCCCGAGCTGGGTATTGAGGCAGAAATTAGGGCATCAGTAAAAATGGAATTGGAAAGGAATATTGGGAAAGGACATGGGAAAATGGGATTAGTGTAGGTAACTGCTACTGAAGAGCTCATACTGGCACAGGCATGATGGGCCTTATGGCTTTCTGTGCTGTAGCTTGATTTGATGATACGTTAAATATATCAACCGTAATCAAGTGGCAATTTGGTTATCTGACTGGAGATAATTGCATTTTAAAATCTGGAGACTGAGAAAGCATGTGAAGGCTTGCACATTCTAAATGACATGCATGGTGTTTTGACACAAGTCAGGAGCTGCATTACATTGACTGGTGTACACAGCTTTGTTTAAAGCCTCTTGGACATGTTGCAGCTCTTCCTGTGTGTCAGGATTTTTTTCACTCATGGAGAGAAATCAGTCTTCCAGCAATGTGACTTTTTTTTATAATATGCAAGTGTCTAGACTGGAAATACAAGAAGTATTTTGTGTTTCAGGGAGGGTTTCTGCAAAACAATTTTCCATTTGAAACATGGAATAATCTTTCAGTTTCACACAATACTTTATGGAAGGATGCTGGCAGTCTGAAACATTTCTAAACTGTTCTTGTTATGGGTCTGTATAGTTAAAGTTAATTTGGTCACTATTACTTTCTCAGATTTCCATAAAAATATTGTTTGTATTGGGAGATTGAAGGGAGACTACAGCAGTAGCTTCACTTTATGCCTTGCCATTTCAGTTTGTTTCCCTGACCATACTAGTTACCATATTGACCTCACTAGTTTCAATATATTATAAACAAAATATCCTTTTATACTCTTTTTATTATTTTTCTGTTGTTGTACAGGATCAATGTGCACCTCAATCATATTATTGTCTGCCTGCCAGTAAGGTGTTTTGTGAAGAAAATGGTTTATTGCTAGTTTTACTTGAGAGTAATTAAGCTACTCTTTGAACCCTTATTACCTTCAATTTGTTCCTCACTGTTACTAGAAGGCCCCAGGATGGGGGTTTTGTCATTTCCCACAACACAATTTCTTGAGCTCAGCTGTGCTATCAGGGGACTGTATCAAACAAACATTGGGTATTTCTTGGTGGGGGAATAGTGTGTTTTGCTGCAGCTTTAGAAAGGCATTTGCTAAAGCCTTTAAAGGTATACAGAATAACTTGACAGTGCTTTTTATTTCATAGACATCAGCTGTCCCAAGGGCATGGCTCTCAGTAGATCACCTCTGCATAGTTTGGTAAGTATAAAGAAAGACCAACCACTGGCAAGGTCCTCATTATATGAATATATAGTGTTACAGACAGTGGAGAGAGACAAACTTGACCTCTCTCTCCTGTCCGTCTGACTGTAAGCAGAGGTGTTTTTAATTTTTGAAATAGGCTGTGACTTGTTTCCCCAAACCCTTGGTTTGAGAGGTCAATTTTTAAAGTGACTCGCAGCAAACTCTCTTCAGAGTTAAATCAGAAGAATTGTTTATTCATGTATTCAAACCCAGGGAATGGTCGCAACTTCATACGCACACACACACACACACACACACACAAGCACGCAATATGGTGATAGGAAAGAGGAGTTTTTACAACAATGAATAATTTAAAAACAAAAAGAACCACAGATAAGCATATCAGTTGACATCATTGCCAGAGTCTGGAAAGTCAGAGTTCAATGAGGGCTCTTTCACGGAGGAGTCATAGTTCAGACAGGGTCAGCTAGCTGAAGCAGGAGTTGCAGAATTACTTTAAAGTTAATGGTGACGCAGCGAGATGAGGTTGGTATACAGAGATTTGGTCTGCTTGGCAGATGACGACAGGAATCTTCTTGAGAAATGGCCTTTGAGGAAGCTTGGACTTGATGCAGGCTGTTGGTCAGCCTGGAGTTCTGCTGTGACATTTGCAGGCTGGAGGTTAAATAGTAAACAGACTTGAGAGTCTAGAAATATAATATTACAAATTTTCAACAGCTTAGGTCATGTGTTTTTGCCCATTAGTGAGTCAGTCGCAGGCCAACAAGCTGTTTCTATGCCTCTGGTCAAAATCCATTGTTCACCTTCGGAGATAGATCATGACTATTAGCACCTCTGTGGATATAATGAGTGTTGATGGCTCTCCCTTTGTTATAGGACCAGGCTGGGCACCTCTCACAATGGGAGGTGTGAGATTCCACAAAGATGAGGGTTGAGTTTTTGTCTAGTAACTGCTGTGGAAATTTCTAGAAATTATAGCCAACTTGTGAATCATATAACCTGCAGCAGGCATCTTTTGGTTCAGCAAGTCCACTTTTTAAATAAACAAAAAGTAAGGTTTCAACAGTTTATGATCCCTTTCATGTGTTAGAGATTTGACAATAAAAAGGCTGAAAAAGGCCCAAGTACATCTCTCCAGCCAGTTACTATTCTTGGTTACATTGCTGTCAGCATCCTTCCATCTATATAAAATGATGAAAATGCAGCAAATTCATTGGAGATAGGGTAGCTTCATATACTACACTTTTGCCTACGGATGAAGAGTTCAGTTCATGAGATTCGCATATGAAGTGGTTGTCAGGTGTCACTGAGAGTTGTTTTCGGTGTTGGTGCCTGTTGCCAAGCCGCTGTAGCCACTGATCGTCATGTCGCACATGCTGCCCCGCAGATGATATCACCATTTCCCTCTGTGTCCTTCCATGAGATGCCCAGAATGAGTTGCAAACAGCGAAGATGAAAGTTGTTGAGCTCCCTTTCTTGATAGCTATATGTTGCTCTTGTTTCACAGCCATATAGCACAGGCCTCATAAACAAGCATCTTGGTCCTAAGAGTCAGCTTAAAAGTTTTTCCATGTGTGTTTCGTGAGTCGGTCAAAGGTGGTAGTTGCTTTCCCTATGCATGTGTCAAGTTCTGTATCAAGAGACAGATTGTCTAGTAACATGGATTCAATGTAGCAGGATTTGCTAACCACCTCAAGCAGGGTGTTATTTAGTGTGATCAAGGACAGAGATGTGACACCCTGTCCCATAACCATGGATTCCTTGATGCTAATATTTAGTAAGGGAAAATAGTTTACAGGCCTGGGAGAGACTATCTGTGGTGTTTGTGTTTAATGTTTATGCTTTTTTTGTAAAAGGGCATTTTAGTTATAAAGAATTATTATATAAAACCTGACAGGATGTGCTCAGTCCTGGGGATGTATTGCCCTTTGGTGGAGAATAAGGAATAAAGGAACCTTCTGTTTTTCATACAGGAAGTTGGAGTTCAGAAGCAGTTAAGAAGTGACAAAACACTTATAATGATGACGACGATGGGATCATCATTATTAGGGGCTTTTGATCCAGTTACTGTGGACTTTGTGGTTTATGTTGAGCAAATGGAACAGTTTTTCATTGCGAATGAGAATGAAGAGGAAATTCAGGCCTCAGTGTTTCTTACAGTCCTCGGAATGAAAAAT
The DNA here is from genome assembly GCF_017639515.1 of Carcharodon carcharias. NCBI lineage: Eukaryota > Metazoa > Chordata > Chondrichthyes > Lamniformes > Lamnidae > Carcharodon > Carcharodon carcharias. The sequence goes on along the minus strand of NC_054478.1, from coordinate 104,681,578 downwards.
ATCACTTGACTGAGAAATCTCATTGCTCCTGACAAGCCAACAGATAAAAGCTTTAAAGAGCTTGTAGATGTTTTGAAAAAACAATTCGATCCCAGACCAGCAATTATTGCCAAGAGATTCAAGTTTCACTGAAGAGAACAGCATGACAGTGAGTCAGCTTCCCAGTTCCTGGGTGAGTTGAGAAAATTAGTGGAACATTTTGACTTTAAAGGTTACCTGGAAGAAGTGTTGCATGATCACTTGGTTTGCAGACTAAGAGATGAAAGAATTCAGCGTGGATTGTTAGCGGAGCAAGAATTGACACTGAAGAAAGCATTCGAGATTGTGAAAAGCATAGAAATGGCAGAGAAACAAGCTGGAGATTCGAAAGCGCATTCTAACAATGCCAAAGTTAAAATAGTAAAGTCAGGGTATACTCGCTTTCAAACATGTTACCGCTGTAATGGAATAGGACATAATGCAGAAGCTTTTAAGTGGAAAACTGCAGATTGTCGTTACTGTGGAAAATAAGGACACATGCACACATACAGCGTGCATGTGGATCAATGGCTGATCACAGTAAAGCAGTACCACCAAGAAAAGGCCATCACGAGGAGCACACAAACAAGTCACGCTTGAAAACAAACATGCAGTTTAAAAAAAACGCATTACTTGGAAACAAAATACAAAAGTAATGAGTCCAGACGGGATTGAAAATGAAACTAACAGCGACAGTGAGGAAGAGCAATTCTATTGCATTCAGTCTGATCTGAAACTAGATGAAGGACTAAAAATTGGCATTGCCTTAAATGGTTGAATTGGAGGTTGACACAGGCGCATCTGTTTCAGTTGCTTCAGAGGAGACATGGGAGAAAATTTTCAAGGAATGCCCATTGGAGAAAACCCTCCTCTAGCTTAGCACCTAAATTGGTGAGCCTGTGAATATACTTGGAAAAATGTCTGTTCAAATTAAATATGGAGATCAAATAGCAAGGTTGCCACTTATCATTGTGAAAGGGGATCATACATTGCTTATGGGCAGGAACTGGCTAAAAGAAATTCGGCTGGACTGGAATAAAATAAACAAAGTGCATTGCAACCCCATGTTGCAATCCTTGCTAAACAAGTATACTGATGTCTTCAAAGAAGGTCTTGGAGTTATTCAAGATATTGAAGCCAAACTTGCTGTGATGGCCGAAGCTCCTCCAAAGTTCTTCAAACCACGTTCAGTTCCCTACTCAATGCAACAGAAAATCGAGCAAGAACTAGAACAACTTGAAACTTTTAGATAAAATTGATTATGCAGAATGGGCAGCTCCAATAGTTACAGCAGTGAAGGATGACGGGTCTATCAGAATATGTGGTGACTATAAAATCACCATTAATCCTTTCCTGGAAGTGCATCATTACCTGTTACCGAAAATTGAGGACCTATTTGCTGCTCTAAATGGAGGTGAATTATTCACAAAGCCTGATTTATCAAAGGCATTTTTGCAAATGCAGCTGAGTAAAGATTCCAGGAAGTATATAACCATCAGTGCGCACAGAGGTCTAAATCAATACAAACGACTACCATTTGGAAGTGCGTCATGACCAGCCTTATTCCAGCAGGCCATGGACAAAATACTGCAGGGCCTCCCTGGTGTAATCTGCTTCCAAGGTGACATGCTCATCACCGGGAAAAACCTCCCAACTTGTTTAGAGAACCTAGGCAGGGTCCCGCGTAGACTGGAAAAATACGGCATCCGCTGTGAGAAGTCCAAATACTCGTCCCTGAAGCCCTCAGTGGAGTACCTGGTGCAAGTGATGGATGAAACTGGCCCCTCAAACTCACCCAGAAAGTTGGAGTCAGTGGTGAATGTTTAGCCCAAAAATGTTAAGGAGCTTCGGTTGTTTTTGGGACTTGTGAATTACTACGGCAAGTTCATTTCCAGTTTGGCTACCTACACAGTACCACTGAATAACCTGCTGACAAAGAATGCAAAATGGGATTGGTCTCAAGCCTGACAGGAAAGTTTCAAGGAACTCGAGCAAGAGCTCACTTCTGCTGAAGTCCTGGAACATTTCAATGAAAAGTTACCTGTCAGCCTGGCTTGTGATGCATCTGGATATGGTGTTGGAGCTGTCATCTCCCACAGATTTCCTGATGACAGTGAAAGGCCCATTGCATATGCCTCACGCACATTGTCCAAGGCAGAACACAGGTAGGCCCGAATTGAAAAGGAAGCTCTTGGACTAATCCATGGAGTCAAAAAGTTCCTCCAATATTTTTATGGGCATTAATTCACATTAATTACATACCACAAGCGTTTGATCTGGTTGCTTAGCCCGAAGTCACAAACCCTGACACTTGTCATTGCATGCTTACAAAGATGGACACTGATCTTATCTGCTTTTCAATACAAAATTACATTTCGCTCGACTGAGAATCATGGAAATGCGAACGCGCTTTCCAGACTTCCATTACTCCACACTCCACCACCCGAAGTGAAGTCGCTCCTTTCAATGTGAACCAGATAGACATGTTACCTGTTAAAGCGGATCAAATTCGACTTGAAACGCTGAGGGATGCTGTGCTCTCCAAAGTTTACCTGTACACACAGAATGGTTGGTGTGTACCTCAAGAAGTACTGAGGTACTGAGCCACTGAGCTTAAACCTTACGACATGCGTAGATTTGAGATGACTTTGCAAGACGGTTGTTTGTTATGGGGAATCAGAGTTGTTGTTCCCCCAAAATTCCAAACACGAGTGTTAGAAGAACTTCACCTCAGTCACATGGGAATCGTCAAAATGAAAGCATTAGCTTGTCTACATGCATGGAGCCCACACCTGGATAAAGACATTGAAGGCATGGTCATTGATTGCCTTCCATGCCAAGAAATTAAGTCCTCTCCTGCACCTGCTTCGTTACATCCATGGGTGCTTGGCCTGACCGCCCATGGCAGAGACATCATGTGGACTTTGCCGAACCACTTCTCAGACATACATTCCTGATTGTGGTGGATGCCCGCACAAAGTGGCCTCATGTTATTCCCATGAAGTCGACGGCTTCAGCAAAGACCATTGATGCTCTCCGGAATGTATTCACTACCTTTGGATTGCCGGAGCAGATTGTGTCTGAAAATGGCACACAGTTCACATCATGTGAATTTCAGACATTCCTGAAAAACAGTGGTATCAAGCAGATTCTCATCCTGCCTTGCCACCTATCCTCAAATGGTGAACTGGAGCGCTGTGTCCGGACATTCAAAGTGGCCCTATTGCAGGGGAGGACGCAAACAGATTGGAAGTTGAAGCTGAAGAACTTTTGATGATGTATCATAACACTCCATGTTCAACAACAGGTGTTTCCCCCTCTGAGCTGATGTTTAGAAGACGACAGTGTACCAGAATGGGTTTGCTGTGCCCAGATTTGAAAGGAAATATTGGTTCAAAGCAATTTAATCAGAAAAGGTCACATGACACAGGTAAACAAGCTCGTGAGTTTAATCTGGATCAGTCTGTTTGGGTCCAAAATTACTGTGGGGTATCAAAGTCGCTCCTGGGAAGAATCATCAAACATCGAGGACCACTGACCTATGATGTTGAATCTTCCTGTGGAACCTGGAAGAGACACTGACCAGATTAGATAAGCCAAATCCAAGGAACCAAATTTCCAGGGATCTCCATTCACAATGGAATATTTTGGAAGATTTCTGGGAAACATCTGCTTCAGTTGGTGAAACCTGACTTGATTCAAATGACAAACCTGTAGCTGCAACTGCTGAACCTGAACAAAAACAAGTGGAACAGCAGAACCTTCCATTTCAAAACAAACAAACTGAAACACCCAAACCAACGCTCCTCTCTAGACCAAAGTGAATCTGCAAACAGCCTGACTGATTTGTTCCTGGCTAGAGGGGCAGGAGATGTGATGTTTGTGCTTAATATTTATGCTCTTTTGTAAAAAGACGTTTTAGTTAAAAATAATAATTATATAAAACCTGGCAGTAGGGTGTGCTAAGTCCGGGATGTATTGCCCTCTGGTGGAGAATAAGGAATAAAGAAACCTTCTGTTTTTCATATTGGAAGTTGGAGTTCAAAGGCAGATAGTTGTGTATGTATTCTTAATTGTTAAGAAGTGGCAAAATACTTCACTATGAGTCTTTGTTGCTGAGTTTCCATGTGAGCAACTAGCGCAACATTATCAGAGTGCAGGAGTTCTCTGATAAAGATGTGCTATATTTTTGTCTTCACTTTCAGTCTGGACAGTTTGTAGAGCTTGCTGTCTGACCTTGTATGCAGGTAAACTCCTTCCATATCTGCTGGGAAGGCCATGGTCAGAGCATGAAGAAGAAAATACCAAACAAAGTGGAGGCTAGGACATAGGCAGCCGTATTCCACTCCATTCTTCACCCTGAAACTGTCAGAAGTGCTCAAGTCAAGCTATGCAGTGTATGTTGTCATAAAAGGAGCGGATGAGATTGAGGAGCTTTGGTGGACAGTGAATTTTCCCCAAAATCTTGTCGAGTCCCACCTTGCTGATGATGATTAATGCTTTAGTGAGATCTATGAAAGCAAAGTAAAGAGGCATATCCTATTCCCTACGCTTCTCTTGTAGCTGGGGTATATAAAAGTTATGTCCATTATAGATCTGTCAGCACGGAAACCACAGTGTGCTTCTGAATACACTCAGTCTGGCTTGATTTGAAGCAACTTGACTTCTGTATGCCCCAGCACAAGACTCCACAATGTTGCAACACCGTATGGTACAACCAAGATTGATAACAAATTTTTATGTTGTTGCATTGCTTGGTTTGGTGTGTCAAATTTTAAAGGTTTTTGTCTCTTTTACTTTTCGTTAAGATGAAATAAGTGATAGAAAAAAACTGTACATTCATAAATTTTTGAATCCATTTAAAATGTTTAGTTTTACTTGGATTATTCAACTTTTCTCTGTGCAAATGTGTAGTTTACTGTAAACCTGCTGCTTTGCAAAATTTATTCTTCAGATATGAATTGTAACCTAATTAGAGTTCCAATTATAGCAAGATACAAGATATGACTGTTGTTTTCTTTGTTTTCTCAGGTGCAAAGAACTGGTCCTAGCCACTATTAGAGCTTTTTTTGATCTCGTTGATCATCAGACTAATCAGGTAGACTTGTTTTTATGTGAAGTTTTATTCAGTATTAATAATTGTTACATGAGTTTTGTTGATCCATAGACTTGGATTATTACTATAGATGATAGTGTATAAGCCGACTTTTGAAGCCTTGAAAGGTCCTTCCAAAACTGGAATTGACTTAAAAGCCGAGTATAAAAGTGAACCACTGGTGTGGGTGTGATTGCCATTTTGAAATGTCATTGGCATCCGACACGAGGAGTAGTTATGTCTTAAACTCCCATGCACCTTTGCAACAGCGCCTGTATTGCCTGCTTAACGCCTTGTGCCCAGTTATAAGGTACCAGTAAGTAAAACATGCATTTGTGAGATGAAAAATTGAGGCCGACTATTAATTCGTGTACAGCACGTCGTGACTGAAAAAGGGGATGGGGGTCAACTTATACGCCGAGCATATGCAAAAACTTGATTTTGGCGCTGGAAAAATGGGGTCAGTTTATACGTCGGTCGACTTATATGCCATAATTTACAGTAACTCCAATGCTATAAATAGAGCCATTTGAAGCTCATTATTTAATGCTCCAAACTATATGTAAATTCCAGAATGAATCCATAATGCACTACTGCATCAAGGTATTTTCAAGGCATTTGCTTACCATGTGTTTTATTCGAAAAAAATGTCTATCCTCTGCTTCCTTGGGTCTTTGTATGCTGTAAATATCCTTTTTTTCCCTGCTTGTTTTGTATTTTTCCATCTTTTTGCTGTGGCAAATTGCCCAGCTTCCCCATGGTGAAATTTCAGTGGGCATAAATCATGGTCATGAACCTGTGCTTCAACAGCAGTGTAATTGTTGGTCAGTTTTTGATCCTGTTATTTGAGGGAAGAATGTTGGCTGTGACACCAGGAGAATTTCCTATTTTTTGAATACTGACATGGGATTGTTAACTGTTATTTGAACCACAAAGACAGGGTTTAATAGGTCTGATGGCAGACGAGGACTTTGTTTAATATTGCATCAATCAATAAAGCATCATCTGCACAGGGCATCAGTACTTAGATTTAGGACATAGGATTTAGGAGCCATTCAGCCCTTCGACCCTGCTTCACCGTTCAATAAGATTATGGCTGATCTGCTAGTGATTTCAACTCCACTTTCCTGTCTGCCTCCCTCAGCCCTTGACCCGCTTGTCTTTCAAAATTTTGAAAAAATAGTGGAATAAAATTTCAGGCAAGTTACTGGAAATAAAACAAAATGAAAAAATTATCAGCCTTTACAATAGAGAAAACATGGTACTTTGAATTCCTATAGGTTTGCAATTCAGTTGTAGACCTAAGAAACGAAATGGGACTGAATTTTTAGTGGGCCATGGTTGGCAAGGCTAGAAACAGGGGGCCCGAAAAAGGGTAGAAATTCTCATCCAGCTGAATCCATGGCACGTTCCTGGCTGTATGGGATTCGGAAGGTGAAAGATTGATGTTAGGAATTGTTACCTGTCCAGCCGTGGCACGTAACCAATTAAGCTCCTTAAGGGCTTAATTAAGGGCACCCTTCTGATGCCAACCAGATTTTCGATCTGGTGTACAGAGTGCCTATTTTGTTAGGAGGCTATCCGTGAAATCTGGTGACTTCCCAGCTGTAAGGCAAGCAGAAATCCAAGCCAGAAGGTTCAATGTGTTTGGTTGCCTTTGCTCTGAGGATTAGCCGCAGTCACGGAAGTGCCCATTACAGTAGGGGGCTTTCCCCCGATCTCCAAAGGCCTAACCCTTCAACTTGTGTCCCAGCGCCAGCATGTGTGGTTTCCCAACCTGCATTTCCTCCCGATGGCAGGACTGGGAATGAAAATTCATTGCATAGTGTCTTTGTAATTATTTCATGATCTCCAATACTGTTAAATAGGATGGAAAGGTCTGGTTTGCAGTATCAAAGTCTTTGTTAAGAATTCTTTGTTTTTAGATGGATGTAATTGTGATAATATTGTTAATAGAAATTCAAAATGACTACAAGTTTAAAAAAATGTCATTAGCCTCATGGAAGAGATAACAGAATTAGTTCAGAATGTTAGGATTCTCTTTTGTTTAAAAAAAAACCTTTTTTGCTCTTTTTGCCTGCCCACAAACAGTTAGGTTTTGTCTACAGGTAATGCAAGTTGTAAACATTGTCGGGACTGTGTGTAGGGTCTTGAGTTGTCTAGGGCCAATGTTGCAGTGCAACGTGTTCTGGTTGTGTTCCCTCATGACGTTCCAGTGAATTTCTGGATGAGGTTCACCTTGGTTTTTTTCTTTGTAGTGCGTGTTGATGAGATGAGGCTGTGGAATACTGCTCTGCCTCATGGTCCTGCAGCTCTCACGCAAAGATCGTGGACATGCTACTTGACGCCACAAGAGGATGGTACTGGGGACACTCAAGTGGTCCAATTGAGTGGTTCCCAGTGATGTCCCACATTGCCCTGCCTGCCAATTGCTTCAAAGTCATTGTACTCCGTAAGATGGAAAAGGTCCTGAGCAACACCACCCTTCCCATTCACAAAGACCTGAAAAACCCATCAAGAAAGCACTTAAAATCACGCCTACCAATCTGGGAAACGGCAACTGATATTGAGTCAGCTGGTAACCACCTATCGAGGTGGACAGAATCATGCGAAGCATGCAGCATAAAAAGCCAGCAACTTGTTACTGACCTGACAGCAGAGGCCCCTGGCTTCAACCTCTCTTGAAACCAATGGATAGTGCTCAATCAAATCTGCATAGGGCATGAATGATGCAGCCATCTACTCCATAAGTTAAAGATGAGGGTTGACCCTAACTTCGATTGTGGACGAGTCCCAAATCATGGAACAGATCACATCAACCTGCCCACTGATATCTGTTGAGGGAGACATCTCATTTCTCCATTCAACATCTCAGGAGGCCATTGAATGGATAGCCAAACTAAGTATTCGGGTAAGCTGTTCCTGTAATTCAAATGTAGTAGTAGTAGGGTCTTGAGAGTGTTAGCAGCGGTCACTTGTCTTTGATTGAATCTTTGCATTATAAAGAGGCCCCTCCCTATGGATCTGAAATGATAGGAATAATGCACACTGTGGCTTTACCAGGTTTATATTACTTTAGTAACTGATGAATTTTAATTGGACTACTTCATGGCTATAGAGTTGACTTTGTAAAATTATGCTACATTATTGTAGGCCTGTTCAGTCATAAAATTACTAGTGATTTCTTGATTTATATTTTTTCAAAAACTTAGTTGTGACTAATTGATGGTTTGTTTTTAAGATAACAACAGATCTAGAGAGGAGGATGTCTGTTCTTCACCATCATTTTGTCAACCATTCAGAAAAAGACTCTGAGGAAAATCTTGAGTCTTCTATCTCATTCTCAGGTTTGAAGCGGTACATTGTTTAAAATGAGTGATTTAGCCAAATATATAAAGTATGCTTAATATTTGCCTTTTCAACTTGCACTCATCAGGACAAACACAAGAATGCCAAATTCCCAATAATCACAACAATTTATACCGCAGGAGATAAGAGTGCTCATTGTTAGGCAAGTCAACTCTGGTCAGCTAAGGCATTGCCGTGGAGAAAGCAATGGGAAACTATAGGCCCCCCAAGCTCCCGGGTAACATATTCTTTTCGTTTGTAGAAAATGGGTCCATGCATATGGATGTATGTCACTTCTAGCCAGTGTAGATTGAGCTTGTAATGTAGCTAATCTTTTATCTTAAATTGGTTGTTAATGTAGCTATTAGCACACTCAGGCTTGTTCAGCAAGTACTGCTCAATCACAGAATCACATCTAACAATAGAGGTACAACAGAGTACAGATTGTACTCAATGAGCTCATGCTTGCAAAACCCAAAACAAAATGTCTACATGTGATTCTGTGATTCACAGCACTTGCTGAAGAATCCTGAGTGTGCAAATAGCTACACCAACAACCAATTTAAGATAATCGATTGCGCTCAATAACGTAGCTAATTTATACTCGCTAGAAGTAGCATATATTCATATACAGGGACACTGTTCTCTGTAAACAAAAGAAAGATGTTCAAGTCTTGCATCCAATTTTTAGTTACTCTGGGGCTTGGGGAACCTATATTAGTTCTCCGTTGCTTTCTCCATGTCAACGCCTTGGCTATTCAGAGTCAATTGCCAAACAAACAGGACTTTTTTTCTCCTGTAGTATAAATTGTTGTGATTGTTTGAAATTTGTCATTCTTGTGTTTGTCCTGATGAGCGCAAGATGAAAAACTTCAGCAACATGTCTCTCTCTTCAGCAATATTCAAGCTCTGTACTGCCTTGCAACTGTTTAATATGTGTATTTATTTTAGATTCATCTGCTACATGGAGTGAAATAAAAACATACAAATGGACTTATATCAGTCCAGAGGTATGGGATACTGCCTTTATTAATCTTTTTTGGCATATTCTGAACATGTTTTTGATTTTGAAATTATTTATGTGCCAAAATATGTTTCAGTTTTCTGCATGGGAGCCCAAGGCAACATATTTTATTTTACCGCTTCCAAGTGAGAGGGAACCCTACAGTAATTTATATTGTCGAACTACAAACTTGGTAAGGAAATATGCCTTTTTTGATCAAAATATTTAATTATTAACACCTTTCGCTGAAGTATTCATTTCCATAAATAGTAAATTATGTCAACATTTAAAAAAATATATTGTTGGAAAAAAAAGAGGTGGGACTATACATCACATTGGAAAATATGCTGTATTAAAAAGCTATTTCCAGTTGATTATTTGCAAACCATTGTTTGTGAATATGCTTTTATATTTTTATAAAAATGTAAGTATACTTTGATAAAATGTATACTTTTTTTTAGCTCAAACAAAAACAAAAATTGCTGGAAAAACTCAGCAGGTCTGACAGCATCTGTGGAGAGGAAGACAGAGTTAACATTTTGAGTCAGTATGACTCTTCATCAGAACTAAAGAGAAATAGAAATGTGGTGAAATATAAGCTTGTTTGGAGGGGGAGGGGGCGTGGATAGGTGAAGCTGGTTAGAGGGCCAGTGATAGGTGGAGGCAAAGGAGAGGTAGCCAAAGATGTCATAAACAAAAGGTCAAAGGGGTGTTGACGGTGGTGGTATTAGCTAAAGGATGTGCCAATGGTGACATTAAAGGTAGAAAGCAGAATGAGCAAGTGACAGATGGCCCTAGCGGGGGTGGCTTTGCGGGGAGGGGATCGAAATAGGCTAAACGGTGGAGATAAAACAATGAATGGAAATACATTTTAAAAATAATAATAAATTTTAAATTTTGGATGGAAATAAATGGATTCTAGGTATTACTTTTGTGCCTCTTCATAGACTCACACACCTCAGTTTGCATTTTAAAATACTTTTATAACCTCAAATGCATCTGGATTTTTGAATTGACAGGAACCCAGTAACTGGATCTATGGCTGTATGAAAATTAACCAGTCTGTTTGGTAAGTAATTTTTGACAACAGATTTTTATTTGTGAGTCTGCTTTTGTGTGCACAATTATGTTAAGGTACAGTATAAGTACTTAAATTTTGTCCTTAAAAACGAAGGGTGAGAACTTTAGAAGGATGGACCCTACGTTGTCACTTCCTACAGTTTCCTGTTGAAACAAGTCTTCTATTTTGGGAATATAAAAATTTGCAACCAAGCCTTTATGCTCGACAATGTCACCCATTCGGTGTGCCATTAGCTTGTAAAAATAATTTTAACCGTGTATGAAGCTCCTGTGGGATTGACAATTGCATCTGAGTGAAAAAATTGGGATCTGGATCCTGTTAAACACTAACAGCAGGTCCTGAGAAGCCCATGAGCTGACAGTTTTGTAGATTTTTAGCTCATGCATGATAAAGCTGAAGAAAAACTAATATTATGATAATGGAACTACTCAAACACTAGAAGATTAATTCTGACATTGAAATATATATGCCGAAAGCACAATTTTGAATAGAAAGAAAAATATTTAAAAGCTGTGCTCACCATTTTGATGCATTTTTGAATTTTCATGCAAAATTTTGTATTGGAATCTGTGTCACTAGTCACTCTTGCATGTGACCTACTAACCAGACTGTGTGTTTATCAATATAACTAGGTAGGTATAATGAGACCCAAAGTTCAAACATATAACTCTTGTCACTGTGCTCCTTAGAGGAATTCACCACCAGCATCTACACTATCTTTTGGTCTTCAATAAGCAGTAAAACAGACTTAAAGTGTAAATCACTCAACAAACTATTGGAAATAAAAATGGTTAGATGAGCAGTAGCCAACCCAAACAGATGTTTTACAGAAAATGGAGACTGCACTATTCACTTCAGAATCGAAACAACAAATGTGCTTTCCCAGTGCCAACTCTTAACTTAAATCTAATGTGTGAAACACAAGGCGATTACTTGTTATGTGATGGTTCACTGTCATGGAGTCTTCTGACTACCCTATTCCAGGTTGTAACAGTTTGAATGCTGTCTGTTAGTATTGCAGCCAAAAACATAACTCCAGTTTCTTAAAGATATCCCAGAGCAAAAGGAGATTAAAACTGTATTTCACTTAACTCCATTTGATGATTAAATATTCACAGGGCTCAGATTAATGTTTGCCATATGAATGCAGCTATCAAATACACATATAATGTAAACAGAAAACCTGTAATTGAATGGAATGACATGACCCATTAAACATTTTCAAACACTTAAAAGACTTGTTAGACAGGGCGCCAACAGTAACATGACAGTGGCAGGGATCCACATCAGTGTTTCGAAGCCTTCCAGAACAAAGTTTGTGGCTTGATCTCAGATGTGCATATCAGCATAGTCATAGCTATGTATTCTCTGCACCTGTAGAAACCTCGTAACTGTAACCATTTTAATCATCCGTGTGCTGTAACCAACAAGAAAGACACCAGCAGATAATCTATAGTACACAATTAACACTACTTTGTCAAATTTTGCCATCCCTTTTCTCCCTTGCAAAAAAATCTCACTTCTTCCCTGTCTTTTTTCTCCCCTGTTTGCTCCCAGAAAAAGATTGTAGAGGGAAGTAAATGCATCCATGGCTAAAAGATTGTAGAGGGAAGTAAATGCATCCATGGCTAAAAGATTGTGGAGGGAAGTAAATGCATCCATGGCTAAAAGATTGTAGAGGGAAGTAAATGCATCCATGGCTAAAAGATTGTAGAGGGAAGTAAATGCATCCATGGCTAAAAGATTGTGGAGGGAAGTAAATGCATCCATGGCTAAAGGATTGTAGAGGGAAGTAAATGCATCCATGGCTAAAAGATTGTGGAGGGAAGTAAATGCATCTATGGCTTGCTGAATGTTAAATTGGATCTTCTTTGAGCTTTTCATTGAGGATTATTGATGCAACTCAGATTATAATCTTTGGTATAGACTGCCCTGCCCTTTTGTCTGGAAGAAAAATATTAAAAACACGTGAATTATTTTAAGGAGACCTGCTTTCCTCTTCTTTATAATGTCCTTACTGTTCAGTTCCAATATGTGCATATCCATTGTGTGAACAAATATTAGTATTGAAAAAATACAAATATTTGCAGGCATTCCATAATTTCCTTCAATAATCAATATGGATCACCTTTTCATAAAATGTAATTGCATAAACAGTGAAATTTCAAGCTAACCAGCCAGATTTATAGCATTTTAGATTTGATAGCCAGGGTGTTTTAGTTGAAAATGGAAAAGCTTTTTCTCTTGTGTTTGGAAATCTTGGATGTGACATTTGGAGTTAAAGACCAGATTTTGGTATGTTGGCTTTGCCAAAATACCCAATGCGTTTGACTCATTTTGGATTATTGGCAAATGTACAAGCATTTCTTCTGGCCCTTGACTGTGTAGGTATTGATAGGAAAAGTGTAACACAACGCCTCCAGAGGGCAGTATATAGTGGTGGTTGACGATGCAGAAGTACATTGTATTGAGAGGAATGTTCTCACCATTGATTTTCTCGGACAATGAGTTTGTTTTAAGGACTGCTTCTCCTAAAGACACAAGAAGTCAAGCCTCAGTAGACTGGTGCTCTTCCTAGCAATGGCTAAAAGAGTGGTCTGGACAGAGCTTTGTGTTCAAGTTGCCTGTGTGCCTTTTCAGGTGCTTTTATTTACCTTTATGTTGTTCTGACCTGAGGAAAATGACTGCAAGGTGCTGCTCTACCCTTTATTTATTACAGCTTTGTTCCAGGCTCAACCAGAGACCTGTTCAAGGATGGGCCTGAAAACATATTATTGGCTATTTCTGGATATCCGAAAGAGTAAAAAAAAGTGTAGATTGAATATCCGGGACATGAATCTGATGAATAATTTATGTGCTGGTGAATTTCATTGTGCTCCGAGCCAGTGTTTCTCCATGGGTATCTGCAGCCATTTTACTCATCCTCAGCAGCTGCTTATCTTGTACAAAAGCGCTCGGTTATATATGTCTTAAGATACTGGCTTGGACACTTCACCGATATGAAGTAATCCATAAAGTTCCAATATGCAAAATTCATTTGGCATGGAAAGCAGGATTGCTGCCTGTAAATTAGGCATGTTCATTTTTTCTGCGGTGACAGGCCCACTGAGAGCCAGTCTCATCTGCCAATGTACTCAGATCTTGTGTAATTTTGTGTTAACCCACAGTAGCACTGAATGGCTATATGGACTTAATAGGTCAGTCAACATAGACTGCAGCAGTTCAAGAAGGTGGCTCACCACCACCTTCTCAAGAGCAATTAGGGATGGGCAATAAATGTTGGCCTAGCCAGTGACAAAGATGGTTGATATGTATAGATTGGAATGCCCATAGAAGAAAGTGTGTCTCTGCTGCACCCAGAAAGGAAAAAAGACATGTAACGCCTTTTCAAGGCCTCAGTACATCTCCAAGTGCTTTTCAGCCATTTTGAAGTGTAATCACTGTTGTATGTAGGGGACATGTCAACCAATTTGCCCACAAACTACAATGTGATAATGACCAGATAATTTGTTTTAATGATGATGCTTAAGGGATAAATATTGGCCAGGGTACTGGAAAGCGCATCACTGCTCTTCTTCAAATAGTGTCATGGGTCCTTTTAGGTCTAATTGAGAGGGTAGGCAGAGCCTCGTTTGAGCATCGCATCCAAAAGACTTGATCTCCGACTGGATACGACCTGGGTTTTGTGCTCAAGTCTCTGAAATGGAACTTGAACCCACAACCTTCTGACTGAAGCTTAGTAGTGCTACTACTGAACCATGGCTGAGACCATAGCTAGGTTTAGATATTCCCAAGTGTGGCTGAAGGGAAGATATCAGCATTTTGCCTTTAGTTGACTTTTCTACCTGCAGTTACAGAAATGGCAGGATGTCAGAAGAAAATGGAACATACCAAATGAGGCCACAAGACAGAAAGAAAAGTACCAATATTTAGTTGTTATAGAGAAGTTTGCAAACAGCACATCGATATTAGTAGCAGTTAGTGGGTGGATATGGTGAATGGAATCCTGGCACCAAGGATGATTGTGACCTACTGATGAGCTAAATTATTTTTTCATTTTTCATGGGGATTCTGTGAACGGATGTTTAATTTATACGTGGCCAGAGCAGAGTAGGAAATGATGGTACCAAGAAGAAGGAATATATATTGTATGACCTTTTGATGTAGTTATTTTGGGATTTAAGATGCTTCCATGATTTGTTGGCACCTGTCAGTAGAGCTAGCACTCGGCATAATCCTTGTTATTTTCTGACTTACCTTTTGTTTGTTTTTTATGATAGTGCTGGGAAATCGAACCCTTTCCCTTTTTATGCTCTCAGTGACCACTTGAAGCACTCCACTGTTAGGTATGACATGGACTGGTTGCATTGCAGGTCTAATGCCTGCATTGCTCATGTAGCTGAATCCCAATGCCAGAAAGGCACCCCTACTTGCACCAGTGCATGTTCCAACACAGTGTATAATCCTTTATTTTCTCTTTTCATCCTTTCCTACCCCCCTCCTCCACCCCAGTTTTACGTATGACTTATATCAGATATTTGCAATAATGCATCATTGGAAGATTTCTAAGCATGTAATTTTTTTGACTGCACTTGTAGATGTGATGATGCTTCCATTTTTCCATACAGTTTGTAATGACTGTGGTCCGTGCTATGTTTTTCAGGACTATAATTTTAAATAGCTGTCAACAAATATAAATAATTATTAAACCTGCATTATGCAAGTTTCACATATAAACTTTGCTTAATTCTGATACGCTTCACATTTAAACACAACCTGAGTGTAAAGAGCACATTTCGACCACAGGGATAGTTCTTTGAGGATGACAATAATAGATCTTTCAGAAAAAAATGATCTGTAAGGCGGCAGGGTGCCTTATGTTGAGATAATTCTAGTTTATGTCAAGATTACTGAGAGTTGGGGAGAAAAGTGTTCCTTGCATAGCTCACCCCAGGTACTAACCATTATCAATGTGGAAAATATTGGACCATTGAATGTTAGGCTCTCATCGATAGTGGCTCATTATTTTTTTTCATTCTTGGCTGTGTCAGCTGGGCCATGTGACAAGTAGCAGAAGTGATTCATCCTAGGATGATTTTACACATCTTGTGATCAGCCTAAAAAAGGTAATGTCAGTACCTGGAAGCAAGTCACTTGCCTACCATGCAAGTGGTTGTTTGGTGTAGAGCCCAAAATATCCTGAGCTCTAAGAAGGCAAAAAGAAACTTTCAAAAATGAAGCGGAGAAAGTACAGCAATTCATTTGAATAAATGTCCCATGATTGAAAGCTGAAAAATCAGTCCTCGAAGTGGTGAAACTAAAAGTTTTTAATAAAAGCATTTAGCTCAATTGGCCATGCCAAGTTCAAATGCTACTTTTGACTGTCATTCACCATTGTATTTGCTTAGAAGTTAGTTGCAACAAGGCTCCCTGAGAGAAGAGAAGGATAAGTAGGGCCTGCACTGCTGAAGTAATCTCAGTAAAGTGAGGAAAAGATCCAGGGATGGTACTATTCTACTGCTCTTTACCAACGAATAATATGGATTGAAATGGAGACAGTCCTAATTTGAAATCGGAATATCATTTAGAAACTTAAGTAAAACTTCTCAGCTATGACTCCCAAATATGTTAGAAGTTGAGACTTAGGGATACATGAGTAATTGAGAATGAGAAGATTGAGTTCAGATTTAGAATTTAGGACAGTAATTTTCACCTCTACCATAACTGAAGCTTAGCATTTGAGAGGGAATACTAATATGACAAATATAATAAATTCAAGGAATTAACATTTTAAATTATAGGGTCAGAGTTATTTACTCACTGACTCAGTCCTTGTTTTATTTGAATTCATCAAAATTACTGATTTAATCTAGTGTGGCATATTTCTACAAGAAATCAAACAATACCATTGTAATATCTTAAATGATGCTCAATTACGTTTAACTCTTCTTTACAAACCTATTATCATTTTGGTCCCATGATTACAGACTATCAGCTTGATGCTGTGGAGATGGTTTACATTTTCTGATAGCTGGTATCTGTGGTGTTTGTGTAAGGTTTTGTTCAGGTTGTTCATGCTGTGTGTAGTTGTATCTTCATTATTTCTGCAGATGCGCAATAAGCCTAGTTTTACTGGGCATGTACCTCAGAGGAACCACGCCCACCACCACTACATACATGGATATCATGGCACATTTCCTGCAATTTTCCTTTTGATGGACAGGAATTGTAAGCGATGTGTCGGTGATTTCCTTGTGTGTTGGTGGTGAAAGTTGCTTACAGCCAGTACATAACACAAAAATATTTCCTTCCTATCGAAATAAAGGCATTGATAAGGTTCAAAATCTGGAAGAAAATGAAAGTTTGTTAGATGCTCTGAAGATTTGAGAAGTTACATATTATTCAGACTGATCAGGTTAACTTAATATGGTTTATTATTGTGTGTAACTAGATTAAGAACTTAATCATCATTAACAACTGACAATTCTTTACACTTCCAACAAATACAGAGATAGGATTATATAAGAAGCAGCATAGGTGCCAAGAAATACGTCAGGAATTAATGTTGATTCACAAAGCAGAAATAAAATTGTATATTCCAAATAAATCCTTAACCCTTATCTTGTGCATTCTGTTTCTTTTCATGTTTGACATTTAATCCTGAAGGGAATGTAGTGAATTACCTAATGTGCATGATTAGTGATTTGCTGTGGCTACTCTCTTCTTTGCAATTTGCATATTATTTTTTAAGTTACTTTGTAATGTCTGCTTGGGAATGTTGCATGAGTTCTCTGATCCACTGCAATAAATGTCAACCTCTTCTAATTTTGATTTTTATCATAAACATTGTCTTGCAATTAAATTTCCCATGCAGCCAAGAAAGCATTGACTTGACCGGGGAAGCAGAATTACTGAAAATGTACAAGGTAAGCTTAGAATTTCTTTGGAATTATATTTTTACTCAACCTCGAGGGATTTTCTTTCAGTCAGCATTTTTGTATGATACTGTGTACAGTTCTGACACCTTTTTTTCTCAGGGTAAAAGTCTGATTTTTTTGGCTTTCCTGCTAAGCAATTCTGCCTTGACTGTTATCCTTCATTATGTTCCCATTGGTTTTCACAATGGCTCACTCAAGCATCACCATCTGCTTACTGAATCAGTAAAATTAAATTCCTCTTGGTGAAGGCTTATGATTTTAGAATGTAAAGATATTGATATTTGTGGATTGCTAGTGGCATTTCAAGCATTCAGTTTATGTATACCCTTAGTTGAACACTGAAAACAGGAATGTTTGCATTGTACAGATTCTGACCAAAACCAACTTGGAGTTTGTAAGAATCTGCTTCTGAATCCCTGTACTTGCTTTATCCTTCCAATTTTGAAGTATCTTTTTCTAAATATATGACCAAATTTTAAGCTTTAAAATATTCCAGTGCTGCTGTATTCGGCTTCAAGACTTTTTCTGTCATTTTACTATGTGCAAATTGTATTTGTCAAAAGTGTCAGTTGGAAGACAATTTTAACTGGATTATTCTATCAACTACTGGAACCATATCCAGCATTAGTTTATTTGAGTCAATTATCTGGTTAATAAATCTGGATTGACATTTTAACTAATTGATAGGTCCTTCAACTAGGATTATCATCTTTGATTTTCTGAGATTGCTAGTTTAATTATAGTACAAGGCCAAGCATATCTTCTAAATCCTAATCTGTTGTTTGTCCTTCAGATAGTGAACTTCAATCTGGATGAGTACCGTTCTTTCTCTCATTTTATCATTCATATATCTAAGGCTAGTGTTAATAAACGGGTAAGTGAAAACAAAATGACATATACACAGTCTTGTCTGCTTCCATAAATAAGAAATATTTCTATTTTACCTCCTTCACTGCTGAAATCATTGCAATTTTTATTGCTTTTGTTTTTATTTATAACTAGTGCTAAATCCATATGCTTATATAAAAGCAACAAAAGCACTAAATATGACACTGGAGAGTTGAACACAAAATTAATAGATCAGAGTTCAGATTCCGCCTCTGCTAGTAGTCTTATCCACATTATCTGGGGGAGGGAAAATGGTTCAGGAACGATTGCTTCCCACTCGCTTAAAACAAAGTTCTTGGCAGATTATAAGAAACCTATGAAATGTTCCAACTGCATTTTGAAAGCTCATAATATTTAGCTTCTGTTATCATGCCTGGAAGATTATTCCAGATATTTCTCTTAAACAGAAGCTAATTCTTTCTAATGACTGTTTGAAAAATTTGTTTCATTATTTTAAATTTCTGTCCTCTGGCCCTGCTAGCTTGTTCGACATTGAAGTAATATTCTGCTTTCACCCCCCCTAAGCCATTTAATACTTTGTATACCATAATGAAATCTCCTCATTGAATCTTGTCTCTCTAGTATAACTCAGATGTAAAGGTATCTCACGCTGCATCGGCTTTCTACCAACTGCAGTATAACTGCTGGATCAACTAGGACTTTTAAAAGTAATTTTTAACGCTTTCGTTGATAGTAGAGCATCACCTATCCTGTTCAGTGATGGCTTTCTTTAAAACCTGACAAACATTTGAACACTGCTGTGCAATGCTTTCCTTAGTTTAGCATGTGCTGTGGGGCTTGCTGTATATCTTAGACTACTGGCTCTATTACTTTCAGCAGGTACTGGCCTCAAATTGATGTCTTTTGTATGACTATACCGTAGTGTTTGTCAATTCATAGAATTACATGCAAGCAGGGAGTCCGTTAGCACTGATTATATGTAAGTACCTCACCTTAGTAACTGTTATTCACGTGTGAGCCTAGGCAGTGAATGTCATCCGACTATTAAATTGTGTGGAGCATCATGATAAGACTCAATTCTGTCTTTGCCCAGTGCCAGCTTGCACACACCTTCAGCAAGAGTTACTGGAGCAGGAAATCTGACAAATTTTCATAGGAACAGGAGTAGGCCATTCAGCCCTTGAGCCAATTCCACCATTCAGTTAAATCATGGTTGATCTTTGAGTTCAATCAACCTGCCTTGGTTCCATTGCCTTTGCTTAAATTGGGTACTAGGGTCAGGTGTATTGTTGCTATCACTGCCTCACCACAGACTCACCTAAAAATTCCTTGTTTTATGGATCAGCTACTCACTTGATAAATCTTCTGAGCCGTTGGGGGAGCTCATGGGTTCATCTTTAAATTAAACTTGAATATTTAATTTTGTGTAAAATGTGTCATGATATCTTTTGGCAATTTTATTTGTTTCATTGAGCAGAAAGAGAAATAACTGGGATCACAAACTGTTAATGTAAAAAGTGCATTCCAGAGTCTACAGTTCATGAGTTCCAAAGAGAAAGCAATAAACCCGCAAGACTTCAGCAGCAGAATTGTCAGATATTTCATGAATTATTTGTGTTGCTCCTGTAAGGAAGAAGATATTGCATCCAAAAATTGAAAGGTGCAATGTGTTGTAAAGTTTTTGATGTGGAATGTTGCTGAAAGTCTGTGTGTGTGTATCTAATTCATGAGACTTCACATTATTGAGGCATGTATTGGATCATGTCGGAGTTGTCAGCTGTTCTTAACAAAAGTAACTAAATCTGTCCCCAACTGGCAGTTGCCTTTATGCTGCTTGAGGACAGCAGTTGACTGATGGTATGATAGTTCCATGCACTGCTTTATAATTTTTTCAGTTTAGTTATCCTTACTTTGATCTATGTATTTTGTTTCAAGAATAAAAGTTGTAGAGCAAATTCCCTAATTATTCAATGGTTTTTATAGTTGTTTCCAAAAACAGTCTTTCATCTCTGTTTATGTAAGATCTCCGGATATTCATATATGTCAAAGAGCCTGACCTTAAACTGAGATTTTTTTTATCGTCATATTGCAAAGGTGAACCATCTTGTGCTTTTATGTACGTATTATATAAGTATATAAAACAGTAGAAGTGCTTCACATCAAAGCTGAAGGGTTAAGTTTCCACTTTGTTGTACCATGAGTAAGAGAATAATTAAATTTTAAGTTCAAAGAATATATATCCATACTCCGTTCTACGTAGTTTCAAATAATGTAGTTTTGTTGCTAAGTAGTTAACAAATTACCACTCATTTTTTCATTGTATGTAGTGTGCACCTCTTTGTTAGGTAGTTGGGAACCTGGTGCAAAAATGTTTTTTGTAACCATCTGCATTGTTATGGCCTGGGCGAAACAATGAAAAGGCTGTTTCCCCATTCTCTGAAACTTTTGGCCTAGGTCTTCCCCCCAACCTCACTCTTGGAATTGCGCCATTGTTTTTTTTCCTCTGGATGCTCACTTGCTGTCAGATTGAGGGAAGATAGACTGCAAGCCAAACTGGACACACTCGATGTGCATGTTGTGGTTGACATTCAGCATCATCCTCCTGCATGTTCAATGACAGCAGTGCTCTCACTCGCACATCTCACACATCTCTGACTTGGAGAGCAGAGCCCCAGGAGGTTGACTAGGAGCCTGATGGCTCCGATCTGAATCGCCACTACCACATTCTGGATCCCCCGGTGCTCACTGAAGCGCTCATTGGCCTCGAATATGATGGTAAAGAAGAGGGTCAAGGCCAAGAAGTTGGCCAGTGGGACAAGTGCCCATGCCCGTGAGACTTGTTGACAGTAGATACATTGTTTTCATACTGTGCTCAACCCCAGGGATGTAACTGGTGCCTGTCTCGGAGCCTGCTCAATGTAAACAGGTCCTGACCTTGGCTCATTATAGAGTAATCAGGAAAAACAAAACCGGTCTAATTGGTTCTTTCCCTTATCATTGGGAATGTAGATTTATTTACATTGTGTTTTGTTTATTTTTCACTTATAAGTAGGGTGTATTTCATGTTAATGTTGCATATTGGGTTAGGAATGCATCTCCTGATATTACATTTAAATGGGAAAAATTGCTTCAATATATATAGTTTCGATTAACATAGTGGCTTCCAGGAATGTATCTATTACTTATAATGAGATATTCCTGTAGTTAATTTTGCCATCCATCATTCTGTCACCCGTAGGCACTCCACCTCTTCCCCTGCTGTAGTTTTCAATCACGGAATAGAAGGCGTGTATCTGAGAAACTTAATCATCCTACTACTTCCTGCCCTATAGCATCATTTGGCTAATAATATTATATCACCCAAAGGAGTCAAATTTGGAATGTCATTTGAGGCTGTGATTTTAACTGGAGTCTTCAACCTTTTATTGCTTGTGATACTGAGACACCTATGTGCCCTTTGAGAATCATTTGCGAATGTTTTTGTGTTGGATACAAGGTGGTAAAAGTGTGAACAGAATGTAATTTCTAAACATTGAGTTTATGGTTATTAAATTCTATAACTTTCGTGTTGCTAATTCTTTTACAGTTCAGTATAGACTGTGAATTCTTGACAGCAAAGTCCAGAATGATGTCCACCCCAGTAACAAATGTCCTGTCTTTGGGTACATGATTTTCTTTTTCCTCCTCTATTATGTACTTATACTTAATTAACTGTACTCATAAACTGCTATGAGAAACTAACTGCATTCCTTCCATGTAGGTGCCTCTACCAACAGAATTGTTATAAACTCTACGGGTCTAGTGCATAAGATACAGCTTCAGGACTTTAACCAGGTATTGCGCTGTATTACAATGAGAATTGTGCAGCATGAAGACTTATTTCAGCGAGTGATCAAATAGCTTTCTCAATCCTCATATTTGTCTCTCTCCCATTTAGATATATCAGGCTTTTAAAATCCATGTAAGGAGTCAATGCCAGTTCATCCATGGTAAGCTATCATTCTAAAGTAAGTTGTGTCAGTGTGTGTCTTGTAAATTGTTGAACTTCACCTTGGCACTCAGGCATCATTTCACCTCAGGAGGCATTCTAAGTGCACAGGTGTGCTCAGAGATTATATATCCATCAAAGATTCATTGTCTTCTTTGCAAGCTTTGAATTGCAGTGCTTGAGAAATTAACTATTCTCCAAAAAATTTCTGTATGGTTTGGAATATTGTGCAGAATGTGAGATACTGGAAAAAGGATATTTATTTTATAAGGGAACTCTTGAATGTTACTATAAATGCAGAGGCACTATGTATTACATACCATTATAAAATGTGAACTTGACACTAGACCAACATGCAAAGTATTTCTTTTTACTGTTGCTTGTACTTGGTAAGGTTTCCCTTCATAGTCTTCTGCCAGGGAAATTTCATAGGAGGGGCGCTTCAGTGCAGTTTATAGTCACTTTGAGCTCTTTGTCTGTTGCTCCTTGGATATTAATGGACTGCCCAGCTAGGTGAAGTCCTGTATGATGTCAATATTGTTTTAATTGACAGTTTCATCTGTTGGTTGTTGGTGGTCTCGTGTCATCATATTTTTTGTTTGCTTGGCATTTATGATGAGCCCCACTCTCTCAGCCTGATTGCTAATTGAGTTGATCAGCTGTTGCAACCTTGCTATGCTGTTTGATAGGGCAGCAATGTCATCACCAAAGTCCAAGTCTGTAAGCTGAATATCCCTGATCCATTTCAATCCAAGATTGCCCTTAGTTGATTCCTAAATGCCCAGTCAATGGCAACAACAAAAAGAGTAGGAGAAAGGATGCAACCTTGCTTGGCACCACACAGCACATGGAACCAGTCACTGCAACCATCCTCTGTTTTGACACAGAACCTGAAATTCTCATAGATCTTCTCAATAGCTGAAAGCATCCTCGATGGGATGCCATATGAAGAGAGAATTTTCCAGCGTGAAGGTCAGTGTAGGCTATCAAAAGCCTTGGTGGAGTTTATAAAGCTGATGGCTGTTGTAAGGTTGTATGTTGTCTCAAGAAGAGGCCTAGAGGCTTGTATGGTTGAACAATAATAGTTTATTAATAACACATTGCTATATACATACAAACATATATATATATATATATATTTAGGATACAGTCCTGATTAGGTTGTATCTTCATGCTGACTTCTACCAGACTCATGATGACACTCTACTATTTCTACATTATGTGGATGGTACTGTTTCCCCAGTCTTATATTAACCCTTATAGTCCTGAACATCCTAACCCCTAATACTACACCTCTCTCCCAAGTCTCTGACTTTACAGAATCAGATGGCCTGGAGGCATTACGACTTTTCTAGATCTCGTTCTTTTCAAGTTTGGAGGAGTGGTAGCCTCAACTGCTTTGGGCTGATTTTGTTGGTCTGGAGTTAAAGTTGTATTACTTGGTGTTTATGTGCTCAGGTGTCAACATCTGGTTCACTTCTTGCGCTCCTTGGTGTTGTGTTTTCCCTTGTCGACAACCTGTCTTCCTTGATCGGATACCATGGGCTAAGCCCCCTCCTTCTGTAGGGAATGTTCACTCCATTCGCTAATAGAGTGGGCTCAGGTTTTCTTTTATAGTGGGGTCTGCCATGTTCTTCCTTTAAGTTTGTATGTTCCTCATCCTTGAGCTCAGCCTGCAGTTTGGCTTCTAATGCTGCATTTTGCTTCTTCATGTGTGCTTATGTCTCCCTGAGTTTTATCTTGGTGAGTCGGTTGCTTCTCTCCTTCTGCAGGATCAACTTCGTATTGTGCTGTGAGCTTGAAGCTCCAGCTTTGTTGTTGTAGTTTTTCCTGGTCCTGTGACAGCAACTGTTTGACTCTGAAGCTCAGGCCAACCTTCTGCTGCTGCTCCTTCTCCTCTGTATCTTCTGTTTTAATTAAGTTGGTGTTAATCTGGAGGTTTGGCTGGCCTGACCAAAAAAGAGCATTTTCTGCTATCTGCAAAGGAGCTGGAATAACTGCTTCTGCAAAGAGTGAGGACAATTCCGAATTGAAGTCGCACTTGAGATCATCAGCACTGGTGGACCTCTTGGAAGTCTCCAATCCGATGCAGTTGACTCCAGTTGTCTTGATGACTTATGCCATTTTGAGAAGGTTGAGGGCAACATTGACACCTCTGCTTAGGAAATAAAAGGGTTGCTTAACAGATGACATACAGAGTTTCAATTATTTGCTTGTTGCCATACCAGAGCGGCTCGTGAATCATGCCTACGACCAGTAGTTGGATTCCTCTGGGACCATACAGTGGTGTGTCTCATCTGTAGCCAGAGGTCTCTTAGCCACGGTTCCTGATCTGACAGGACCTTCACATTAGCTCCTGTGTCTAACTTGAAATTCATGAGGTGACCATTTACAGATACGTCAGCAGCCTAAAATATGAATCTTGGATCATTCATTTCTCCCAAGAAGCATTGTTGGTCTTCTCCTTGGTGTGGCTCACCTATCTCATGGACTCGTTTGGGATACTCCACACTTCTCGAAGTTTTGGACTTGCGCCTCTTCTCAAAGTGTCCCAGGTAGTTACAAGGAGAGCACTGTATGGTGATTGCTGGACACAGCTCGTACCTGTGAGACCTTTTAGTGCCACAGCGCTGACATAGTCTGTCAACATATTATGTTTTGCTTAGGTATTGCTTTCCTTGCCCTGTAGTCTTGTTGTCTTTTTGTTGCGTTAAGAGCTGGACTCTTGGGGTTGCTCTTTACCATGGTTTAACTTCACCATGTAAAATGGATCCGTTTTGCAGGCAGACTTCTGATTGTCTGATGATGCAGATGGCTTTTTCCAAAGTCTAATCGTCTTTAGATAGGAGTATGTCCAAAAGAATGACATTGTCTATTCCGACTACTATTCGGTCTCTTAAGAGCTCCGACTTAAAATCACCATAGTCACAGCCTTCAGCCAATCTGTATAACTCATTTATGAAGGAGTCTATGGTTCCCCTGGCTTTTGGACACTCTTGTTAATTTTGCTCACCCCAAAATTTTATTGCTTCTTAGTTTAAAGTAGGTATCAAAGGACTTCATGACCTCTTCAAAGTTATTGGAAGATTAATTTATTCCTTGACTGGCAATTATATTGTTGGCTATTGGACCTACTGAATATAATAGTGTATCCATTTGTTCTGCCTCTGTTTTCTTGTTCAAGACTGATGCTATCATATATCTTAAAAATCATAATGCCCAATTTTGCACCTGGGCTAGCCCTTCCATCTTCCTTAATTGTTCTGGCAGTGTTGATTTACCATCCATGGCTGTTTTCAGCACAGGGGAAATACAGCTTTAATTTTTTCTTAAATGGCGATGCGGTAATTTTTTTTTTTCGCTTCTTGCACTTTGAGATTTGGCACTCTCCCGTTGCGGTTACAGAGCCGGTTTAAACTTCAGTGATTCTGTAGAAAACCTTTTGAATGAATCATTTTGGCCAGCTAGTTGCTTTCCGAAGCTTGGAGAATCAAACTGAAGCAGATTTTTTTGCTCTGACTTATTTTTCAAACTTTTTTTCTCCTTTTGTTCACATGGGGTCACGAACTCTGGATCCATGCTGCAACATTCTTCAAGTCGCACTCGTTAAAACAGTCGGTCTGCTAGTGCTACCTGATTATTACACCGATTTTACAGGCTGATTTCAGCCAGCTAGTTGCTTTCCTAAGCTTGGAGAATCGAATTAAAGCTGATTTTTACTTTGTTCAGCCTTCTCTTTAAAAGGAAAATTTTTTTTTTCACTCGTGTGTGGGGCTGTCTCTGGATCCGTGGTGCAGCGATCTTCAAACCACACTTGTTAGAACAATCGATCTGCTAGTGCTGCTGATTAATGCACTGAACTTAACAGCTTATTTCAGCTGTCTTTTTTTTGTAGCTTGCTCAACCTGTTGCTCTCCGGCTAGGTGCTTTGACTCTGCTTTCAATTGGGTCTCGCAGTGGACCTCCATGTGCTCTGTTGGAGTCCTCTAATGCTGCACAGTGGATCTTCCTTCTGCCCTTCAGCCTTCATGTCTATAAGGGAGCTTCTTAGGTGATCTCCAGCTATTTATTCAAGGTCTTCAAGTTAGGCACACTTCTCTCAGGTCAGACTGCAGTTTCTTTACTTCTTCATTCTTAGGGATTTTGGGGTCCTTCAGCTGCTGCCACCATTTTATAAGGCTGTATGTTTCATAAAGAGGTCTAGAGGTTTTTGTGGTTGAGCAATAACTGTTTATTAATAAAATGTATCTATATGCATATGTATAGGATACAGTCCTGACTAGGTACTATCTTCATGGTGGCTTCTATCAGACTCACTAATACACTCTGCTACTCCCATGTAACTCTCTACATCATAATGTTGGTGGTACTGTTTCCCCAGTCCCGCATTAACCCTTACAGTCCCGAGCACCCTAACACTACAGTGACCAGGGGGCTTGATACTCTTGGCAGTTCTCAATGATGCACCTTAGTGTAAAAATCGGTTTAGCATAAAACCATTTTTTTGGTCTGAAGGTTGCCGGCTCTTCTTGAAGCCTGCCATCCACTATCCATTGAATACGGTTAAGATCATTTCACAGGCCTCATCAGAGTCTTCA
The DNA here is from genome assembly GCF_017639515.1 of Carcharodon carcharias. Taxonomy (NCBI): domain Eukaryota; kingdom Metazoa; phylum Chordata; class Chondrichthyes; order Lamniformes; family Lamnidae; genus Carcharodon; species Carcharodon carcharias. The sequence goes on along the minus strand of NC_054478.1, from coordinate 104,654,660 downwards.
AAATTGTTGTAGACAAAACCATTGGCCCCCTCCTCAACAACTATTTCTTAAGTCTGGGGTAGCACCAAATTTCAAGCATTAAAGTGGGGTCACGGGGGAAAAAGTTTGGGAAGCACTGTCCTACAGGCTACCGGAAGAATATTGAAACCACAACAGAGGTGCAACAAAAATCCACTAGAATTAATGCCAGAGGAGTGAGAAGTTACAGTTATGAAGAAGGTTTGAGAAATTGAGGATTTTTGACTGGAGCATAGATGGTTAAAGGTGGTGGTTGTCAAAATTATGAAAGTTAAAAAGTTAAATGGTGAAAAATTGCTTCCCATCATTAGCAAATTTGTAAAGAGGAGGAATTAACTAAGGATTATTATATAGAAAGAATATTTTCATGCAGAGGGCTTTTAGAAAATAGAATTCTTTACCACAATTGGCTATTTAGGCAGGGGTTATAGCATCATTTGAAAAGGAAGAATATATAATGATATGGGATAGGGAAATGAGATTTTAGCTTCTGTTGAAGAGCAAACAAAGACCAAATTCACTAAAAGACCTTTTTTGCTGCAGTTTGCATAACTCAATAATTTTTTGCTTTTCTGTATTTATCCATAGCGGTACATCGTAATTCATCCACACAATAAGCATTGTTTTTGTTACTTTTAGAATATTCAATTTTTTTGTATTTTATTGTTAAGAATGACACTGATAACTTGTCCGTTATCCTAAATATTTTGATGGCTTACTAAAGTAACATGCATTTATATACTGCCTTTACCTTGTAAAGGATCCCAAACCTGGAGCACTAGGTCTGATGATGAAAGACTTGGTCAGAGAGAATTAAGGAGTATTTTAAAGGAGGAAGGAGAGAAAGAGGGGTGGAAAGATTTAGGAAGGAATCCCAGAGGTTAAGACCTTAACAGCTATTGGAACAATTAAAATTGAGGGAAGTACAAGAGGCCAGAATTGGGGGAGTGCAGATATCCCGCAGCATTGAAAGGCTGGAGGAGATTACAGCGATAGAGAGGGGTGAGGCTATGGAGGGATTTGAAAACAAGGATGAAAATTTTTTAAGTGAGGCCTTACCAGACCAGGACCCAAAGTAAGAAGTGTGTAAGGGGTACTGGGTGAACAGAATTTAGTGTGAGTTAGGATATGGGCATCAGAGTTTTGAATTACATCATCGTCATGGAGGGTGGAAAATGGAGGATGACTAGGGGAGCATTGGAATAGTAAAATCTAGAGTAAGAAAAGAATGGATGAGATATTTATAGTGATTTTGCACTATTTAGTAATGCATTAATGGAGATTATGACCCTTCAAGGCCATCAATCTGAACTGTTAACTCTGTTTCCCTTCACAGTTGCTGCCTGATATGCTTGGTATTTCCAGCATTTTCTGTTTTTATTTCAGATTTCCAGCATCTGCAGTATTTTGCATCAATTTTGCTTAATTTTATTTGTCTTCATTGTAAAGTTTGATATTATTGTGACTTTTAATTATAACACTTCAGTTCTTGTTCAGATTGTGCACATTATCTTCCCTTTGTCCCAAATTACACATCATACTTTAAGCAAGAGGCTGAACAAGAGACCATCTCCTGGGCCAAGGGTCTACAACCTTAATGACAAGAAGGGCCATTAGTCAAAAATGCAGTAATCTTAAGAGCCACAATGCCGTTACTCAAACTCTAATAATAACAAAAAAACAAGGCAGACACATTTGTAGATTTTTATGCAACACCATTTCACTGACCCTTGTAAACAAACTTGTTTAAAATCAATGAAAGCGGACATTTGATTATCGACAACCTTGTAACGATTTTTACAAGTAGTTGCTAATTTGAATGATGCTCCCTCATGTACATTGTTAATAGAAGTTTAAAACAACAGAACAAGCTATTTAATTAACATAACTCCTCCCTTAAGTGAAAAAAGTACTCTTACTTTAATGCAATTTTTGCTGCTAGATTTCTTTGGAGAGTCATTTGATATTTGGACAGTATGCTTTCATTTTCATTTCCAAGCAAGACTGAACTTTCATCCTTCAGTTAGCTTCTCAATTTGCTTTTTATGAAATTATTGCTTGAAGATACTTGCACACACTGGAGCTGAATTTATACCCTCAATCCTGTGACTGGTGATATCTGTTGCCATTTTCACTATTCTGTCCCTCACAGTCTTCACAAATAAAGGCATGTCTTTAATTTTTGAACAATTTCATTTTGGTTTTTAAATCACTGTGACTTTGATAAAACATTCCTTTATATATTCACCATCTGTGACTGGCTATCCTTGTTTCAGTTTCTTGAGCTGCCACAGAACTAGCAGTCGTTGACCTACTTGATGATTCCACATAGCAAGCATGTTCCTATATTTCTCGGCCTTTTTCAAACTTCTACAGCAGGATAACTTTTGGCTAAGGCAGTGAGCTTTTTTTAGTGAATTATCTCTCAAGATTGGATTTCTTCTTGTTAGTGAATTTCTCATTATAAATGGGACACACAGGGAGGCCAGCCGAATTTGGGATGAATGTGGATGAATCAATCCATTCATCTTAAAATCCCCGATTTTTCTCTTCAACTCTTCTCCTCTTTGCAGCCATTACCAAAGCAACCTCAAAACAAGGGCCAGAGTAAGTCTGTTCTTTCAATGATTTAACTGCCTGCCTGCACATGATGTAAGTGCTCACCAACAAAGCCTCAGCACCAGAACCAGAGTGAGTGCGCGCTTTTATTGATTAAAGTACCGGCCTGCATGTTTTCACCAGCACAGCATCAAGAGCACTCTGTTAAAATTGACCAGTCAATACCCTATTTGTACATCTACCCAATCGCGGAACACTTACCATTAATACCAATCAGTCAGGTTCAAATTGTGGCGACCAATCAGAATGTGCCAATTTAGGCGAACTGTTTGAGTCAGAGTGAATGCAATGGTTTATTGATTAATGTGCTAACCTGCATACATGATTGGATGGTGGGTGATAGTACGGGTAGCATTCGAAAGACAAGAATTTTCAGATAGCTAAGGGTCCTTTTCCATGTTTCTACATTGGGAGCACATTGGGGGAAGAATTTTCTGAAAACATATTGCAGTCAACATTTGAAAGATGTGTTGGTTGGGAACAGCACATTAGACCCCGGGGAGCTGCATGTTGCTGACCTCTGTCCTAGGCCTCTAACTATGGAACTTGCGACGTAGATGTGAGAGTCTTGGCAGGTTGATTTTTTTTCCCTTGTTCCTGGCCCAAAGTGTTTAGCTGTGGCTTACTACTTATTAACTGAATGGCACCTTGTGGGTGAGAATTTATGATCTTCCAAGATCAGGATTGTATTGTTTCCTATCTGCACTCATGCTCAGGTGTCAATAAAACTTCTTCTATAATTTAATACAAGGAAGATAGGCCACTTTCTTTCAACATCAGCTCCAGTTACCATGCTTATTACTCTCATTTTGCAGCAAAGTGAGAATCCTGACAAAATAGCAAAAAACATAGGTGGGCCTGCTGAAACTGGGAAGGAAGCAAGACCGTACAACAGAGCCATTGTTGTTCGAGGGGACAGCAGAGAACCTTTGAGTCCCCACTGATGTTCATTCATGACTTCCTTAAACAAACATTTAATCTAAATTAATGACTTGAGGAACAGATGATTAACAAATCCTGGAGCTGCCCACTGTCAAGTCTGAATCGTTTTTGCCATTTTTAAGAGAAAGTTATTTTACCATGTAACATCTTCAAATTGGTTATTGTTGCCATATGTTCTGGTTGATGAAGATGTTTGTTTTTTAAATGTGTTGGTTACATAAGGTTCTTTCTAATCTGACAGGGAAGACAGAGGACGTGTACAGGTTTCATGTACCATGGTCGCATGAAGATTTTGTTGTAACAACAAGGCCAGTATTACTTTATAAACAGCTCGAATTAGGACTATTTAAAACTTAATCTTAAGGTTTTCATATGTAAAGTTTAGAAAAGTCTGGTTTCCTTTCCTTCCTCTCATCTTTTGTTTCTCTTACTTTTGTATTCTTTTTGTCTCCTCACTACTCAAGGTGACTTGGAGCTAGATGGACTCTGACTTCTGCGGAAATTATCTTGTTACCTCTGCCTGGGTACAAAATAGGATATCGGGGTAGGAGGAAGGAAGATCATAACAGGGGCTCAGATTGGAATAGATTGGGAAGTGTTGAGCCACCGGAGTAAAAATCAGGAATCTGAGGTCTGATTCAGGGGAAAAACAAAGTGGCTGCATAAGACCAAGGGGCTGGATTTAGTTGCACCTCTACCTTAGGCAGGCTGGATTCTCTTGCAGTTGCTAATGCATTTGCTCTGGAGCTATAAGCAAGCCTGGTGGTGTTCCCAGAGTTGACTGCAACATGTACAGATGAGAGAGAGAGAGAGAAGTTGGGGGCCTCATCTGGAAGGGAATAGGGAAGGCCCAGCCCTTAGTAGGGCCGGGAGGAAGCAGTGACATCCATGGCTGTTAAAACAGGAGAGCCTTGGAGGAATTGTGGGCAGTGAGGAGATAGAGTGTAAATGCTAGGATGGAACTGTGGGAATGTGTGTCAGGTAACAATATGAATATTAGTACATTAGCAATCTTAAACCCAACACGAGCTAATCATAGGTGAGATTTTGTTTACACTGATGAATCATTTCTCTGAAATTGTATAACTAATGATCAATGCCGCATTTTTTTTACATACGTTACTATATAGCATTACAAGTATATTATTACAAAATCCTAAATATACATTAAAAACCCTTTCAAGTTTTGAAAAGAAATTTGTCTCGTAGATGCAAAACTAAACTTTAAACCTTCTGCCTGGCAATATCAATTTTTTGCCTGATACAGGTTTTAAAATATAAAAGCAGTGTGTATGTTAACTGCAATTACATTTGATTGCTTTCTAAAAATATTACCATTATTTAATACACTGGAACAAAAGCACACAATTAGTGTATGATTTCCTGTTGCTGACTTTCAAACCATTTCAAATTTGATTTTATCGACAGTATTACAGAATGAAGGGGTGTAAAGCACTTTACATGGTGCATCTATAGATTTTTTTCGCCAACTACGAGGGTGGAGTGGAGTTGTTTTGAGTTAATGAAGATGACTGATGCAGTAGGAATTTGGCATTTATTGACCTTATCAACCTGTAAAATGGAAAGTATGGGCAAACCATTTGGGCCTAATTGGGACTGAAAGTGTCGGAAGTGGGAGTTTGCTAGCCTGCCAACCCTGAGTTCCACTTATATTTCAGGGTGAGAGGGGTTGATGAAACAATTTTGTCTGAAATGTTCTGCTAAGATTTTTTAATAGAAAGTCACTTCCCACAAATGGCTATGTTGTTCAGCTAAATACTAGTATTGACATTCATCTGTAGCATGTTTAAAACAGTGTTGTCCAATAGAATTTTGATGTTCATCAAGCTTGTGGTGACCAGGTCACTGTGTTCGCTACATGATACGAAATGTATACAATGTTAATAAAGCAAATGCACAATCTTTTGAAAATATTTTTTGGTTTTAAACCATCAACAATCCAGACCGATACACTCACAACAGAGCCAGGATAACAGCTTCAAAAAGGGTTTTGCAAGCTAACTGTTCGTCAAAGTAGTCCTGCTGAATACACTGTCAAATTGTGATGACGATCTGTTATCTGAAGCGTTCTGTTTCTGACATTGTGCTCCAGTTTATTTCGAAAAAACTAAATTTCTTCAGTTGTAAATTATCTCTTTTTTTATCATAATTGATACGTTACGAGACTCAAGGCAGGAATAGAATTGAAGAATTTCTATGTTTTGTTTTCAGCGCTTTTGACTCTCCTTGCTTTCTCAGTCACCTACCATTTCCAAACACAGCGTCGGGACATTTAAAAACCTTTAGCTCATGACCAACTTGATGTAATCTCTCCTTTTTATGTCAGTGTCACCCTGTTCCTTTTAGTTACTCGTTTTAATACATTTAATAAGATGAAGGCTGAATACATTTGGATGTTGCTGCACCACCTAACTTGCTAAAATTGCACATTTCAACATTGGCGGTCATTCAGTGCCCTCAGTTGTTCACTCACCTCAACTGTTTTGAGAAAACTGCCAACTACAATCTAAACTAAACCAAAATTCTTGAGTTAGCATCCCCTGTATTATTAGATTCCCCAAGAAAGTCTCTAGAGCAGTCAGACTGCTCTCCCTCCAAAGGCTGGCCCTGCTTTCACAGCGCTTCACAGATTGTCATTTAAGAGAAAGTAACAGATGGCAGACTATTTATCTTGTTTCATTGAGCAAGTGGCCCTTCAGCTTCCAGGTCACTAGAAACCTGACAACTGAGCTATATTCTGATAAACGTGGTCATGATGTGACCAATATGTGACTCCTGCCGAACAACGATGTGGCTGATTCTGCCCTGCTCAGTTAGGCACAGACGTCAAATAACGGTTTAGCAAGTGACACCCATACATATACCCACCTCTGCAACTTTAACACAGCTCCATATTGTGTAGCTGTATTCATGAACAACATCAAACCGTCACACATGACAAATGGCGAGCATTTTGGACAACACTGGTTTAAAAGATGTTCTTTCACTTGCATGCAAGAAGCAATGCTTCATCACTTTTAAAGAAGTTTTATATTTTGGATGAAAGACGATCGAACCTTGGGCTGGATTTTCCCATTGGATCACAAACCTGATTTGAGACTCGATTCCAAATCTGAAAGCAGGAAGTGGCCACAGTGAGACATCCCTCGCGATCTTCCCACACGCAACCAATTAAGGCGCCGCCTCCAGGGACCAAATTCAATTCAGAACCGGGTGGGCCATTGAAGTGAGAGGCCAAATCAGAGGGCCTGCTGTGATGTGAAAAATGGAGTTCCTCTATCACATTATAAAAAGCAAAGAATACCCTCATGGCCATGGCTGTCGGGGGTGGGGGGATCCAACTCACCTGCATTCTAGCAGGTCTGTGCTGTGGTAATAGAGATGAGGACTTGATGTCCTTCTGCCCCCGGCCTTCCACCAGGAGACCGCCTCTAGTTCAGTTCCAGGCTCTGTTCTCAGTTGGGGACCTGGCTACTGTCAGGAAGATCCCAGCAGTGTCAGCATGCCTCACCCAGTTGGCCTATGCTGCTAGGCAGATAACTGACAAGATCTCTTGGAGGCAGGAGTGCATTGGCTGGCCTACCTAAAGTGCCGTTTGCTGATTTCACTCTAGGTTCCGCCTCCTAACTCACCTCCATAGAATACTGCTAGATCTGCTGGAGTGTTTCCAGCATTTTCTGTTCATTTTTCAGATTCTATTATCCATTTTTCTAATTGATTCTTTCCCCTCATCAGATTCCATTTCTATTTGAAAGTGCACATGGAGATCCACATATCCTGTGCAGGAAGCTCTAATATTTCTCCTATATTGGCTCCAGTGATTTGAAAATTCATAAATGGGAATGGTGTCTAATGGGCCAAAGGGACTTTTAAATTTCTCTAAAAATGAAGCATTGGTTCTTAACAGTGGATAAAGTTGGCACTGAATTTATTTTTAGGTAAGTTGGTTTTCTGTATTGAATTCTAATATGACTGTTTTAATTTCAGTGTACCATCTTCCACTGTGCTCTTTGCCAAACTTCACAGAGCAAGACCTGAAAATGATAGCTCTGTACCAGAATTGCAACTTCACACTGCTAGAAGTTGTCAATATGAGGTAGATAACAAGCTTATTTTGATTTTGTGCTTTTACCCTTTTATGAAGTAATTTTATCCACTTAAGATGTAGTTTGGATAAGGTAGAACATTATAATATTGTTGGGGTCTCCTGTATGCTGGATGACTTTACTCTGCAAAGGGGCATTGTTGCAGCCTTATAGAGCAGCAAGGAAACTACTAAGGGGAGCAGGAAGCAGCCTGAAGAGGTTGTGGAAGAAAACCCGATACTGACTTTGAAGGTTGTTAAATAAGCTCTTGCACAGGAAATGAAAGGATATGGGGAGCGGGCAGGAAAATGGAGTTGAAGCCCAAGATCAGCCATGATCATTTTGAATGGCGGAGCAGGGTTGATGGGTCATATGGTCTATTCCTTCTATTCCTTATGTTCTTTTAAGCTTTCACCTGCCTTGTATTAAATCATCCCTGTCAATCACAGATTTTCTAGTTTCTGCCTCTGAACGAAATATGTTTCCTAAGCTTTCTAAGAACACAGTGTGTACAGACAACAACTTTAGGTTAACCAGATTTTTAATAGCCAAACATTTCATGTTTGAGTTTGTTTGCTTCCGTGGTGTTCCTCTTTAGTGCAAAATGTAAAGCATATGGTCTTAAACCTGCTGTTACAATGGGCTGGAGTTTCACGGAGTTGGGCATACTCAGCAGACTTCTAAAAACAGTAGACGGAACCCTATTCCAGGATTCCAGCCCCCATTCCAGCCCCCAGTTTTCACCAGCATGGGAGAAGGGTGTGGGTGGCAAGCCCACACACTGCATCCCTGACCTGGCCGGCTCCATTGCAGGGTTGGCATTTCCTAGTCCACCTCCAACAATTTTCGTGGAGTCGAGCCAACTTCTCAAGGACTTGTGGTTCATGGCCCCTCAGCGGAGTCATGAACCATAGTCTGGATCTGGAACCCTTTTGAAATATAACTTCAAAAGGCCTTACCCATGCCAACCCATGCTCCTCCACCCATCCAATGGCTTCTCATACTCTCCATACCAAACCATGCCCTGTCATACCCTCCATGCTAACTCATGCCCCTCAACTCTCCCCAATGGCCATCATAACCTCCGTGGTCCCTCATGCCAACTCCAGCTTCCATTGCCATTCACTCAGTGTACACCCTATACAGAATCATTGAACTCTACAATAACTATGACATGTGTGGAAAAGCTTACAAAAAGCAGCCTTTCATAACTTTTTTTTAATTGCTCTTACCACAATCAACCAGACCTTTAAAGTATCGATATTAGAAACTATAAGCGTTTGACACCTCTTTATAATGTGTAAGTGAACATTGCACCATTGACAAAATAGATCTAAGAGTAAAAAGCTGTCAATCAAGTAATGTTTTCCCTAGTGTGTTTCAGTTACAACAAACTAATGGGAGCCTGGACTCTTAACCAAGCCTCATAATGCATACACCATTATGCCAACTCCAGCATGCACCCGTCCCTCCCTGGAACAAAAATTGTAATTTCTCCTGAAGCAGGCTGAGCTAGGAGATTTCCAAACTTCTGCTACCAACGCATTATATTTATAAGCTCAGAAATGTGCAAGCTGGCTGTGTGCTTTGTGTGCATGAGAGGTGACCCTCTTGTCCCTGCACCTGAGTCCAGACGTACAAACTGCACTAATTCTGCAACTATGTGGACAGCCTGCCCTGAATGCTTACTGTCACCTGCAGTTATTGTAGCGGCCTGGCAGGAACATCTGATGTCTTATCACCCTGAGAGATGGCACCACCACCAATCCAAATTCCTGCCACGATCTTGCTGCTGGCAATCACCCAACATGAAGACTAATTTCTTTGTCAACAGACCTAATGATATGAGTTAGAAGTCTTGCCTCATTGTTGTGTCTAGGTGACCCTGAAGCTTGTTGAGGCCAAAAATTCTCAGTTTTCTGGAGCTTCATCCCAGTTGTGTTGTTCAATATTAGGCCCTCTAGCTCTCATCCCTCACATTCTTACATCCCCCCTCCCCTGGGTACATGCTCTGTGCTATGTCCCATTTTGGTGTGGAAACCCAGCCATCTTGGACAGCAGTTTAAGCATAAAGTCCAAATCCCTAGAATCATGCTGTGTGTCCACCTGATGCATTCCTGCTAGTGCTCTGTAGTAATCCCACAGGATGTGCTTGGGCTGTTACTTCAAAGGAATAAATAATGAATCATGATGCAAGCAGGTTCATTGAAGACTATCTTGGTTTCCTCTAGCAGAACTGACTTTCAATAGATTGAGTGTCTTGGTAAGGTACTTAAGCGTAGACTTTGTTACCTGAAAATGAATGAGAGAATTGAATGAGAAGAAAGATCATTAGAATATTGTAATGAACTCTGAGTTGGTGTGAATCCTCCACCCACCTAATATGTAACACCTTTTAATGGCCTTTCCAACGTACGTTATGGCAAATCTACATGGCTGATTCTTGAAGTTTGTATTGTCTTTTAAAAAAAAAACTGGCATTAGACATTGTGAAGTAAACAAATAGATTAGGAGATTGAGATGATCTGAATGAGGTGTTTTAAACTAATAAAAGGAATTTGTTAGATAGCTAAGGAATGATTCATATAGTTGATGAATCAGTACTCCTCTACTTGGAGGAAGCACTGAGGGTGGCAAGGGTGCAGAATGCACTCTGGGTGGGGGACTTCAGTGTCCAACACCAAGAGTGGCTCAGTAATACCACTACTGACCAAGCTGGCTGAGTCCTAAATGACAGCTGCTAGACTGGGTGTGCAGCAGGTGGTGAGGGAACCAACAAGATGGGAAAACGCACTTGACCTCATCCTCACCAACCTGCCTGTCACAGATGCAACTGTCCATGACAGTATTGGGATGAGTGACCACTGCACTGTCGTTGTGGAGACGAAGTCCCGCCTTCACATTGAGGATACCCTCCATTGTGTTGTGTGGCACTACCACCGTGCTAACTGGGATAGATTTTAAACAGATCTAGCAACTCAAAATTGGGCATCCATGAGACGCTATGGGCCATCAGCAGCAGAATTGTACTTGAACATAATCTGTAACCTTGTGCCCCAGCATATCCCCCACTCTACCATTACCATCAAGCCAGGGGATCAACCCTAGTTCAATGAAGAGTGCAGGAGGGCATGCGAGGAGCAACACCAGACGTGCCTAAAAACGAGGTCTCAACCTGGTGAAGCTATAACATAGGACTACTTGTGTGCCAAACAGCAAAAGCAGCAAATGATAGACAGGGCCAAGCAATCCCACAACCAACAGATCAGATCTAAGCTCTGCAGTCCTGCCACATCCAGTCGTGAGTGGTGGTGGACAATTAAACAGCTCACTAGAGGAGGAGGCTCCACAAATATCCCCATCCTCAATGATGGAGGAGCCCATCACATCAGTGCAAAAGATAAAGCTGAAGCATTTGCTGCAATCTTCAGCTAGGAGTGTCGAATGGATGATCCATCTTGACATTCTCCTCAGCATTACAGATGCCAGTCTTCAGCCAATTCTAGAAATAGGAAGATAGTGCGGCTGAACACGTGGCTGAACAGATGGTGGAGGAGGGAGGGTTTCTGATATCTGGATCATTGGGATCTCTTCTGGGGCAGGTGGGACCTGTACAAGAAGGACGGGTTGCATCTAAACTGGAGGGGCACCAATATCCTGGCTGCGAGGTTTGCTAGTGTCACTCGGGAGGGGGGTGGGAACCAGACAAATAGGTCAGCAGGTGAAATAAAGGACTGGGAACCAGTGAATATGGCCAGTAGAACTAAGAAGAAGGGCAGGCAGGGAGAAATTACTGAACACATTGGGACTGGGGGTCTGAAATGCATTTGTATAACAGGCAAGGCAGATGAGCTTAGAGCTTGGATTAGTACTTGGGACTATGATGTTATTGCTATTACAGAGACTCGGTTGAAGGATGGACAGGATTGGCAGATAAACATTCCAGGATTTAGATGTTTCAGGCAGGATGGAGAGGGATGTAGAAGAGGTGGGGGAGTTGCACTGTTGGTTAAGGGGAATATCACAGCTGTACGACAGGAGGACACCTCGTTAGGCTCATGCAGCGAGGCAATATGAGTAGAGCTCCGGAATAGGAAGGGTGCAGTCACAATATTGGGGGTTTACTATAGGCCTCCCAATTGCCGGTGGGAAATTGAGGAACAGTTATGTAGGCAGATTTTGGAAAGATGTAAAAGCAATAGGGTTGTCGTGGTGAATGATTTTAACTTTCCCTATATTGACTGGGAATCACTTAGTGCTAGGGGTTTGGATGGCGCAGAATTTGTAAGGTGCATCCAGGAGTGCTTCCTGAGACAATATGTAGATGGTCCAACTAGGGAAGGGGCAATACTGGACCTGGTATTAGGGAATGAACACGGCCAGGTGGTCAAAGTTTCAGTAGGAGAGCATTTCGGGAAAAGTGACCATAATTCAGTAAGTTTCAAGGTACTGATGGATGAGGATAACAGGAGTCCTCGGTGCTTAATTGGGGGAAGGCTAATTATAACAATATTAGGCAGGAACTGAGGAATCTAGAGTGGAGGCGGATGTTTGAGAGCAAATCAACAACTGACGTGGGGGGCTTTCAAACGTCAGTTGATAAGAATTCAGGACCGGCATGTTCCTGCCAAGATGAAGGATAAGCATGGCAAGTTTCAGGAACCTTGGATAACGAAAGATATTGAGAGATTAGTCAAAAAGAAAAGGGAAGCATTCGTAAGGGCTAGAAGGCTGGGAACAGATGAAGCCCGTGGAGAATACAAAGAAAGTAGGAAAAAACTTAAGCAAGGAGTCAGGTGGGCTAAAAGGGGTCATGAAAAGTCACTGGCAACCAGGATTAAGGAAAATCCCAAGGCCTTTTTTACATATGTAAAAAGCAAGAGGGAAGGCCCACTCAGGGACAGAGGTGGGAGTCTGTGTGTGGAGCCAGAAGAAATGGGAGAGATACTAAATGAATACTTCTCATCAGTATTCACCAAAGAGAAGGACTTAGCGGTCGATTTGTCTAGGTAAGAGTGTATAGATAGCCTGGATCACGTTGAGATCAAAAAAGAGTAGGTGTTAGGCGTCTTGAAGAATATTAAGGTGGATAAGTCCCCAAGGCCAGATGGGATCTACCCCAGAGTACTGAGGGAGGCAAGGGAGAAGATCGCTGGGGCCTTGACAGAAATCTTTGTATCCTCACTGGCTATGGGTGAGGTCCCAGAGGACTGGAGAATGGTCAATGTTGTTCCATTGTTTAAGAAGGGTAGCAGGGATAATCCAGGAAATTACAGGCTGGTAAGCCTTACGTAGTGATAGGGAAATTATTGGAGAAGATTCTTCGTGACAGGATTTACTACCATTTGGAAGCAAATGGGCATATTAGTGAGAGGCAGCATGGTTTTGTGAAAGGGAGGTCGTGTTTCACTAACTTGATCGAGTTTTTAGAGGAAGTGACAAAGATGATCGACGGTGGAAGGGCAGTGGATGTTATATACATGGATTTCAGTAAGGCCTTTGATAAGGTCCCTCATGGCAGACTGGTACAGAATGTAAAGTCGGATGGGATCAGAGGTGAGCTGGCAGGATGGATACAGAATTGGCTTGGTCATAGAAGACAGAGGGTAGCAGTGGAAGGGTGCTTTTCTGAATGGAGAGCTGTGACTAGTGGAGTTCTGCAGGGATCAGTGCTGGGACCTTTGCTGTTTGTGGTATACATAAATGATTTGGAGGAAAATGGGCTAATTAGTAAGTTTGCAGACGACACTAAATTTAGAGGAGTTGCAGATAGTGAAGAGGATTGTCAAAGGATATGGCGGGATATAGATCGGTTGGAGACTTGGGCAGAGAAATGGCAGATGGAGTTTAATCCGGACAAATGCAAGGTAATGCATTTTGGAAGGTCTAATACAGGCAGGAATTATACAGTAAATGGCAGAACCCCTAAGTGCATCGATGGGCAGAGGGATCTGGGTGTACAGGTCCACAGGTCACTGAAATTGGCAACGTAGGTGGATAAGGTAGTCAGGAAGGCATATGACATGCTTGCCTTCATTGGCATGGGTATTGAGTATAAAGGCTGGGAAGTCATGCTACAGCTGTATAGAACCTTGGTTAGGCCACACTTGGAATATTGCATGCAATTCTGGTCACCACATTAGCAGAAGGATATGGAGGCGTTGGAGAGGGTGCAGAGAAGGTTTACCAGGATGCTGCCTGGTCTGGAGGTTATTAGCTATGAGGAGAGGTTGGAGAAACTCGGATTGTTCTCACTAGAGCGACGGAGATTGAGGGGCGACTTAATAGAAGTTTACAAAATTATGAGTGGCATGGACAGAGTAGATAGTCAGAAACTTTTTCCCATGGTGGAAGAGTCAATTACTAGGGGACATAGATTTAAGGTGAGAGGAGAAAACTATAGAGGAGATGTGCGAGGCAAGTTTTTTATGCAGAGGGTAGTGAGTGTCTGGAATTCGCTGCCAGAGGAGATGGTGGAAGTAGGTATGATAGTGGTGTTTAAGAGGCAGCTTGACAAATACATGAATAGGATGGGAATAGAGGGATACGGACCTGGGAAGTGCAACATGTTCTAGTTGATGGGCAATGTGATTGGCGCAGGCTTGGAGGGCCGAAGGTCCTGTTCCTGTGCTGTACTTTTCTTTGTTCTTTGTTCTAAAGGAGAAGGCATGAACAAGAGGACTTGTTCTTAAATTGAAACTACAGTAGTTAAGTGAATATTGAAAAAATAATCTCCATACAAATGGTTGTGAAAATGTGCTTGAGAAGTAAAGGTATTAAAGGGATCTGGAAAAAGCAAGAAAATGGAATTGATGAAGATAGAGCTATTAGGGTAATGTAATGGACATGCATGATTGACAGAACAAATGACCTATTCCTGTTCTTTTTGAGTGAGGTTGAAGAAATCAGAAAAATGTTAAAATATTCATGATAATATGATAATTGCTAAGACTGCACTGTTAAGATTTATAGAAGGGTTTATAGGAAAATAGTTCTGGTCATTTGGTTTCTTTCCCTTATTGTTCCTAAAATCTTACCCACTGCTGATGTTAAGTTGACCGACCTGGCATCACGAAGAATGTCATGATACCCTTTCCTGAATAAGGGTGTCACATTTGTCACTTTCCATTCCGTTGGCACCTCCCCTGTATCTCGGGAAGATTGGAAGATTATGGCAAGCCCTTCCACTATCTCCACTCCCATTTCATTCATCAACCTGGGATGAAAACCATCTAGATCAGGTGACTTATTCACTCTAAGCTTAGCCAGCCTTCCCATCCATTACATCCATCATCCCCACTTTTAGCAATATTTTGTCAGCATCCTCTTTACTCAGTAAATACCAATACAAAGTACTCATTGGACTGGATTTTATGGCCCCCTACTGGGTGTGTTTTCAGGGGATTGTTGGGGGGGGCAGTTAAAATACAAGAGGTGACAAGCTCATCACCTTCCTGCTCACACATATGATGGGTGCGTGGGCGCTAAAATAGGCAGTCCACCTGCCATTTTTAAATAAATAATAAGGGCAATTGAGCATATTACCAAGCCAATTGACCTGTATTTCACACTGCTCATGCCATAAAATGGTTGGCATAGGCAGGTGGGATTGGGCTAGCTGTTTTGAAAATAAAATTATGTAAATGAGGGGGCATAGCATGCGGAGGCACCCTTTATGCCTACTGCCCGACCTCCGAAACCTGCCCCCATGCCGCCCCCCCCCACCCCCCACCTTGACTGCCCAATTCTCCCCACCCAAAAAGCCCCGACTTACCTGGTTCCGGCATCCATCTTCTCTTCTCCGTGGAGATGCTTGCCATCCCAGCGGCTCCCACTACTTAGTTCTGACACTGCTTGGACTGCTAGAGCTGCGGGCCAATTTCTTAGAATAGTATGTTCCAGAGCCAACCAGAGAGTAGCCTGTTCTAGACCTAGTAACGTGCAGGTTTAATTAATGACCTTATGCTAAAGGAGCCTCCTGGTAGTAGTGATCATAATATGCTTGAATTTCACATTCAATTTGAAGGAGAGATGAGTAAAAAGTGTGGGTCTAAGACTAGTATCCTAAACTTAAATAAAGGCAAATACAAGGAAATGAGAACAGAGTTGTAAAAGTGAACTGGGAAAATAGGTTAAATGGTAGGACAGTAGAGAAACAATGACAGACATTTAAGGAAATATTCCATAACTTTCAGCAAAAATATATTTCATTGAGAAAGAAAGACCCTAGGAGAAGGATGCACCATCTGTAGCTAACTAGGAAAGATAAAGATAGTATCAAATTATAAGAAAAAGCGTACAATATTGTGAAGTTTAGGGGTAGGTTAAAAGATGGGACACATTTTAGAAATCAGCAAAGATTAACAAAAAAGAGACAGAAATTAAAGTATGAGAGTAAACTAGCTAGAAATATAAAAACAGATAGATAGTAAGAGGTTTCATGAGTATTTGAAGAGGAAAAGAGTAACTGAAGTGAGTGTTGACCCTTTAGAGGGTGAGACTGGAGAATTACTAATGGGAAACAAGGAAATGGCAGATGCATTGAACAGGTATTTTGCATGTCTTCGCTGTAGAAGACACAAAAAACATCAAAAATACTTGAAAATCAATAGGTTGAAGGGAGGGAGGAACTTAAAACAATCACTAGGAAAAAGGTACTGGGAAAAGTATTAGAACTAAAGGTTGACTAGTCTCCTGGACCTGATGGCTTTCATCCTAGTGTTTTAAAAGAAGTTGCTGAAAAGATAGATGCATTGGTTGTCATCTTGCAAAATTTGTTAGTTTCCCAGGAATTTGAAAATGGCTAATGTAACACCTCTATTCAAGAAAGGAGGGAGATGGAAAGCAGGAAATTATAGTCCAGTTAGCCTCACATCTGTCATAAGGAAAATGCTAGAATCTATTATTAAGGAGGTATAGCAGGATATTTAGAAAATCGCAATACAATCAGAGTCAACATGGTTTCATGAATGGGACATCATGTTGGACTAATTTATTAGAATTCTTTGAGGATGTAATAAGCAATATGGATAAAGGGGAACCATAGATGTGGTGTATTTGGATTTCCAGATGGCATTTGACAAGGTGCAACATCAAAGGTTAATTCATAAAATAAGAGCTCATGCTGCAGAGGATAACATATTAGCGTGGATAGAGGATTGGCTGGTTAACAGTAGGGCTAAATGGGTAATTTTCGGGTTGGAAAGCTCTTACTATGAAGTGCCACAGGGTTCAGTTAGGGCCTCACCTATTTACAATCTATATCAATGACTTGGATGGAGGGGCTGAAGGTGTGACAACTAAATTTGCTGTTGTCGCAAAAATAGGTAGGGAAGTAAATTGTGAAGAAGACATAAGGAGTCTGCAAAGAGGTATTGATAGGTTAAGTAAGTGGGCAAAAATTTGGCAGCTGGAGTATAACGTGGGAAAATGTGAACTTTTCCACTTTGGCAGGAACAGTAGAAAAGCAGTATATTACTTGAATGGAGAGAAACTGCAAAACTCTACGGTATAGAGCAATCTGGCACATGAATCACAAAGTTGGTATGCAAGTGCAGCAAGTGATTAGGAAAGCCCATGGAATATTGACATTTATTGCAAGGGAAATCGAGTATACAAGTAGGGAAGTTATGTGGTGCAGGTCATTGGTGAGACCACGTCTGGAGTAGTGTCCAGTTTTGGTCGTCTTACTTAAAGGGTATAATTGCATTAGAAACAGTTCAGAGAGGGGTCATTCAACTGATACCTACGATGGAGGGGTTATCTTATGAGAAAAGGTTGGTCAGGTTGGGCCTGTATCCACTGGAGTTTAGAAGAATGAGAAGTGATCTTATTGAAACATATAGATCCTGAGGGGACTTGACAGGGTGGATGGTGAGAGAGAGGATGTTTCTCCTTTTGGGAGAATCTAGAACCAGGGAGCACACTTTAAAAGTTAGGGGTCTCCCGTTTAAGACTGCGGTAAGGAGAATTTTTTTCTCTTAAGGTTGTTAGCCTGTGGAATTCTCTTCCCAAGAAAGCAGTGGAGGCTGGGTCATTGAATATGTTCAAGTCTGAGCTGGATTGACTTTGATCAGCAAGGGAGTTGAGTGTTGTGGGGCAGACAGGAAAGTGAGGTTGAGACCACAGTCAGATCAGCCATGATCTTTTTGAATGGCAGAGTGGAATCAAATGGCTGAATGGCCTATTCTTGATCCTAATTCTTGTGAGTTATACCTGGTTACTATTTACATGCCGGTAGAGGATATTTATGTTCCCTTTTTATTGTTAACTGTCATTCTAATCTCTCATTCCCTCTTTGCCAGTCTTAACTTCCTCTTCACTTTCCCTTTCAACTTATTACATTTGGCCTGGTTTTCACTTGAAGAATTCACCTGACATGCATCACCCACCTTTTTGTTTCATCATAATCTCTATCACCCTTGTCAATCAAGGAGCCCTGGCTTTAGTTCCCTTACCTTTTCCCCCTTGTTGGAACGTACCAACCTGTACCTGAAATATCTTCTCCTTAAAGTTCACCATTGTTACACTGTTTTTCTAGTCAAAATTTAGTTCCATTTTCTCCTGGCAAGATCCCTCCTCATCCCAATGAATGGGATAAATTGTCCTCTACCCAAGTGTTCCCACGGACACTGGTCCGTTTGGCCCACCTCATTCCCTAGTGCTAGTGCCCCTTCCTATTTGGACCAAGAACTTACTGGTCACAGAATCACAGAATCTTTATGTTGCAGAAGGAGGCCATTTGGCCCATTGAGTCTGCACTGGCTCTCTGAAAGAGCATTCTGCCTAGACCCACTTCCCCTGCCCTAACCCCATAGCCCTGCACATTCTCTCTTTTCAGATAACCATCCAATTCCCTTTTGAATATCTTGATCAAACTTGCGTCCCCCACCCTCTCAGGAAGTTTGTTCCAGACTTCAAACCACCCTCTAGGTGATGACATTTTTCTTCACATCACTTTCACTCCTTTTGCCAATTATTTTGAATCTGTGCCCTCTAGTTCTTGATGCTTCCTTGAGTGGGAACAGGTTCTCATTACTTACCCTCTCCAAACCTGTCAGGATCTTGAATACCTCTATCAAGTCTCCCTCAGCCGCCTTTTCTCCAAGGAAAACATTTCCAACCTCTCCAATCTATCCCCATAACTATAGTTCTTCATCCCTGGAATCATCCATGTGAATCTCCTCTGCTCTCTCCAATGCCTTCACATCCTTCCTCAAGTATGGTGCCCAGACTGGGACGCAGTACTCCAGATGAGGCCTCACTCGTGTCTTATACAAGTTCAACATAACCTCCTTACTCTTGTACTCAGTACCCCAATTGATAAAGCCTCAGGTACTATATGTTTTGTTAACTGATCTCTCAACATGCCCTGCCATCTTCAATGACTTATGGTCCCTCTGTTCTTGCATCTTTTAGAGTTTCTCCCTTTATTTTATACTGTGTCTCCATATTCCTCCTGTCAAAATGAATCACCTCACATTCCGCCATCTTCTTTTCCTTTTCTCTAACATTACCCAATCAATGTTTGGGTAATTAGAGTCCTCTAATGTCATCATTCAGTTGTTCTTGCACATCTCTGATTTCCCTGCCAATTTGCTCCTCTGTCTCTCTCTCTCTCTCTCTCTCTCACACTATTTGGAGGCCTATGGAATACCCCTTGTAGCGTGATCATATCCTTCTGCTTCTCACCACTAATCAAATGAATCCTGTTTTTGCCCCATCCAGGACGTTCTCTTTTTCCAACACTACAATGTGTTCCCTATAATCAGTACTGCTATCCCCATCTCCCTTTTTCTCTTTTTCTATTGTTTCTGAATACTTTGTGTCCTTGAGTATTAAGCATCCAGTCTTTACTATTTTTAATCTACATTTCAGTTATTGTCACTACATATATTCCCAGTCACTACTTGCGCAACTAAAATCATTTGCTCGCTCTTAGTTTTATTCTTAGGGTTACATCTGCCAGATAATGCTGAATATTTGCAAAGGATATTCCCATTCTGACTTCTTCATCTGGTGTTGCAGTTCACCCAGCTACTTTGATAGGGATTGAATATGTTAGATATGAAAAGAATTATTCTCATTTTTCTTGGCGAGAAAAAACTATTCACTAAGAAACAAGAAAATGCTTTAGAATCAAGTAATGCTATACGAAAACATACTAAAACATTACACTAACTTTGTCCCATGTTTGACATTCTCAGTATGGTCCAATCCTGTGAAATAGTTTGAAATCCACTCAGACTAAAGGAAAAATTTGAATTCAAAATCTTAAAACTCAGCTTCATTCCTGGTGAAAATATGCATTCACTTTGACAAACAAGTTCTAGGATAGCCTTTCCAATACAATTTGCTCGTAGAATCCAAATGATCTATTAAGGTGAAACTTTGAGTAAAAGGAAAGCTAATATTTTGTACTGCATTTAGCAATTAAATAAATTACTGAAGATTAAGGGCTTCAGTAAATACTGCATCTTTCTATTCATAGCAAACACACAGGAATTGAAAGGGGAAGAATAGGAGTTGATATTTCAGTTCATTTAGCTCTGCTGCAATTAGTTAATGGTTTAATGAGAGTTATTATGGGCAGCTCGAGATTGTGCTCACAGATGGTGAAACCTTTGCAGTGTGCAATTGTCTTCATTGTATTATGCTGAATATTCGTATTGGAATAAGCATTACAATTATCCATTAAGATTTCTTTTAAGCAATGGTGTTTCTCATTTTCTTGTTAAAATCCTTATTGAAGAGGACATAATGATTTTACTGGTCATGAATTTGTACGGTGTAGTGAAGAGTATATCATAATTGCCGTTTATACAGGATATCAGTCCTAACAACATAAAATTTAAAAAAACAAGGTTTCATAGAACTAGAATAAAGCCCTTGTCGGTGCTAATTAAATAATTGTAACATAATTAAATGACCTGAGAAAGGGCTGTTCAACAGTGCTCCTATTCCTAACAGAAATTGAAAGCACTTAGTAAAGGACTGAATTTACAGTAATCTGATTTTAAATATACAAAATATAGATGTTTCCTTTTCTCAAAATTATGGTGCTCAATAGGTCCACTGAATTTCACAGGAAGTGAGTAACTAAATTTCCTTAGACAGTATGTAGTTCTTTCAGGTCAGTCTCCTGCATAGTGTTATCACCATGTACACGTCAACATAAATTGTGCAGGGATAGATAAATAACAGGAACTCATCTTTGTAACTGACTTTTTAGAAGAATCCTGATTAGTAAGAGATATTTATAGATATAGTTCTTCACAATTCCCATTACAGTTTTTGGTCCTAAGATGTGTTAAGTTATAACAATTGTAAATGCAGGCTGAACCAAATTATTTCAAAATGAATGCCTGGTGAATGAGAGCTGAACCCTATTAAATATTAATATTTAAAGAGCAACACAGGGACCCAATGAATGGCTACAGTATGAAGAAGTAAATCACTATTAGTATTTTGAATCAAAATAATTTCTGTATTCAATCATTTTAAATTTTTAAAAACTGTGACATTCATTTATATCTTTACCTGCTTTGTCAGAGATTCTTATTTATTTCTCCATTTCAAATCAGAATTTTGTTTCTTCTGTTATAGATAACCATCAGGACATCTTTCCTTGAAGTACTTGGGCAGGTAAGGTGATTATGGTTTAGTTTACATTCTATCCTGTTTCATTAGGGTGCTGTGAACACCACCTGCATATGTATAAATAATGTTTAAAGATTTACTGTTCAACATTTGTGTAGAAGTCATTTTGCTGAAAATTCGTGTGCTTTCCGTTAACGGGGACAATATTCCTAGGCTTAGCGCCCAACCAGCATCTGAAAAACCATGCAATGTAGAAGCAAAAAGGGCACCTATCCTTTTCTTCTTTTCTGTGCCTGAATAGCAGAGTTCTGCTGTATGGTTTTTCAGGTATTTAAACTTGAAGGAGGTAAATTTCATGCAAATAAATCGTATAGACCTGTGCACACAGAGTTCAAGGCCAGATTTTCATGAAAGAGAAGGACAGTTTTGGGACAGTTTCGAATCCACAAACCCCTCTCAGTTAAGGAGGCCCTCACCTGCTATAATTTTTGTTCCAGGTAGGTGGGGGCAGAATGGAGATGGGCCCGCCAGCTCCAGATGCAGGCCCGATGCAGCAGCGGAGACAGGCAGATGTTGAGACAGTAGGTTAGAAGGCCAGTCTCTGTTTATTGGGAATTGGCCCAGTTGTGATCATGTCTATCAGGCCCTTAAGCTCCCCACTCCCAACCCTACCAACCCCCATGCCTGTGACCTACCTCCCATGCCCCCTGACAAGAAGATATAATAAGGTTATTGGAAATTATTTTAAAATAGAGTTCTATTGGGGGTCTGTGGCTATGTGTGTGTCTTAATCGGATTAAAGCCAGCTAGTCTGGGTGCTTTGGGGCGTTAATTAGATAAACGTAAGGAGGGTAGAAGGTAAAGTGTAAATTTACATTTGTTAAAAGAAACCATTCAAGACTGCGGGTGAAATCTTACACCTAGCTAGAAGACGCCAAGCAATGTGTTTATTTTTTTCAGCTTACTAATAAAATTGGTGGGATGAAAGAATGTCATTGTTAGATGAGGTAGAGTTAAAAGCCTAGTGACACAATGGAAAATTTACATTCAAAGAGAAGGATATATATAAGGAGAAAGGAGATTGTGTGCAAGGCAGAGGCATTTTAAAATCCAACAAGTGTGAGAAGCCTCCAGCCTGTAAGCCTCAAGTCTGCCTGCAAGGACCCAGAGCTGAAAGAAACTCCTTTTGAATGCAACTGTCCAGGTTGTGCTTTGCCGGAGGTCTGTTAAATCTATGAGTTTTACTAAGATAAAAGCAAAATACTGCAGATGCTGGAAATCTGAAACAAAAACAAAAATCGTTGGAAAACCTCAGCAGGTCTGACAGCATCTGTGGAGAGAAAGACAGAGTTAACGTTTCAAGTCCATATGACTCTACATCAGAACAGATCTGATACACCATTCTGATGAAGAGTCATACGCACGTGAAATGTTAACTCTGCCTTTCTCGCCACAGATGTTGTCAGACCTGTTGAGGTTTTCCAGCAATTTTTGTTTTCGTTGTCCATGAGTTTTACTGTTGCCTTACGGGGGTGTAATTGAGAGCCAGATTAATTAGGGGATTTCTGTAGTTATTGTAGTAGTAATTTTGTAGACATATGTATGTGTTTACAATCTTTCTTGTATGAATAAATGTTTAATTTAGTTTTATAAAAAGCCTCTTGAGACTCAGTGGTCTTATTACTACTGAATTCAAAGCCTGCATCTCAAAACATACAAATTACAAAAATGGGTTATGACAGTTGTTTCAAGTTTCCCTTTGGGATTTGAACAACTCAACCTTTACCATTGGCTGTGTCATAATACCCCATGCACTCTCATATCCGCGTGCCCTTCCCATGCTTCCATACCCCTTCCATTGCCTCCATATCCACTTTTCCAGTATCTACTATGTACAGAACCACTGAGCCAATGGCAAATCTAGAAGCCTCTGAAGTGACCCTAAAACTGATAACATAAGCAGAGGCTTTGACAAGATGCTTTGAAAAAATCTGCTCAGCTTACAACATCTTAAAAGCATGAATTAATCACAGCTTTTCATCAAATCAGTGTCAGGCTTTAAACTGAATAATGGGGGTGTACGGGTGGCGTAGGGAGGTGGTTGCGGAGGCTTCACATGAGGGGAGATTTGGAAAGTTGAAGAGAAAAGTACAGGGTAGCGATACAGGTAAGAGTGTGACAGGAAGTGACAGAGCATACAAACGTAGGAATACACCAAGTAAGGTCAAAGTAGGGAAAAATGGTAAAAAAGACAGAAGGAAAGGCACTTCATCTGAATGTATGCAGCATTCTTAACAAAATGGATGAATTGATGAGACAAATATAAATAAATGAATGTGATATGATAGCCATTAAGGGACATGGTTGCAAAGTGACTTAAATATACAAGGATATTTTAACATTTTGGAAGGACAGGAATAAAATAAAAGGAGGTGGGGTTACTGTTAATAAGGGATGAGATCAGTACATTAGTAAGAAATTATTTTGGTTTGGAGGATCAAGATGTAGAATCAGTTGAGTGGAGATAAGAAATATCAAAGGAAAGAAGTCAATGATGGGGATAGCTTATAAGTCCACTGACAGTAGCTACACCATAGGGCAGAGTATAAATTAATAAATAATGGAGGCTTGCAAGAAAGGTATGGCAATCATCATGGGAGATTTTAACCTTCATTTTAATTGGACGAATCCAGATTGGCAAAGGTAGCCTGGAGGATGAGTTCATAGAGTGCATTCAGGGCAGTGTTTCAGAATAATATGTTCTGGAACCAACCAAGGAACAAGCTATTTTAGACCTGGTAATGTGTAATGAGGCAGGATTAGTTAATCACCTCATAGTAAAGGATCCTCTTGGTTAGTGTGACCATAACATGGTAGATTTTCACATTCAGTTTGAGGGTGAGAAATGTGGGTCTGAAAGTAGTGTCTTGAACTTAAATAAAGGCAATAATGAGGGTATGAAGCCAGAGTTGACTAAAGTGCAATGGACAAATTGGTTAAAGGATAAGATATTAGAGAAGCAGTGGCAGACATTTGAGGAGATATTTCATAATGCTCAACAAAGATATATTCCATTGAGAAAGAAAACCCTAGGAGAAGGATGCACCAGCTGTGGCTAACCAAATAAGTTTTGGATGGTATTAAATTGAAAGAAAAGACATACAATACTGCAAAGATTAGTAGTAGACCTGAAGATTAGGAAAATTTTAGAAACCAGCAAAAGATGACTAAACAAATAATAAAGAGGGAGAAATTGGAGTATGAAAAATATAAAAACAGACAGTAAAAGCTTCTACAAATATTTAAAAAGGAAAAGAATAGCAAAAGTGAGTGTTGGTCCCTTAGAGGATGAGGCTTGGGAATGAATAATGCGAAACAAGAAATGGCAGAGACTTTAAACAAGTATTTTCTACCTGTCTTCACAGTAGGTGACACAGAAAGTATCCCAAGAATGGTAGAAAATCAAGAGGCAGAAGGGAGGGAGGAACTTAAAACAATCACGGTCACTAAGGAAAAAACCCTAGGAAAACTAATTAACTAAAGGCTGACAGGCTCCCCGGACCTGATGGCTTGCACCCTGGGATCTCAAAAGAAGTGGCTGCAGAGATGGTGGATGGACATGGCAGGCCTGTGATTTCTTGAATGGATTTGATGTTTTTGAAGTTGAAATGAGGGCCTTGTAAAGCAAAGGGTTCAAACCAGGTTGAGAGATTTCCTGAGTATAATATCTAGGAGGTTGCATCTCAGATGAACTTTGAAACTGGAACAGGTACTTTGGCTGCTTGATGGTTTGCAGACGGTTTCAGAGTCTGGTTCTCAGACTGGGTGATGACTGATGGATCTGCTGGGTCCTGGGGTAATAAAGGCACAGTCCCGGTAGCCAGTTTTGATCACATGACCATTGGGTTCACTTTTCTAAGGCCCACCCTGTCTGGTTTTGGATGGGGGAGGCCATCTTGATACAATGGGAAGTTGTGAGTGGAAATTAGGTTTCAACCTCCCCCTTTGTCCAGTATGAAACATGGAGACAGGCGATCTTGAAACTCCATAGTCCTTAGTTGTTGGTCCATCCTTAAACAATGAGTTGTGTGAATTCCATAGATGGCTGTGAGGTACCCTCACCCATGTTCATATTTAATTTGGTATTCGCTACTGATATTGTCTATAGTCCAAATGCCAAAAGTTATGATTTGCGGGAGCCATCTTAACAACTTGTTTGTGTCCAGTTTTTAAACCTATTGACTGAAAGTTCATACTATGACATGTCTGTACTGGGCATGACAAGAATGAGAGGTGACCTTATTGAAACATATAAGATTCTGAGAAGTCTTGACAGGATAGATGCTGAGCGAATGATTCCCCTCATTGGGGAATCTAGAATTAGAGGGACACAGTTTAAAAATAAGAGGTCTCCATTTAAGATGGAGGGGAAGAAGAATTTCTTCTCTCAGAAAGTCTTTAGTTTTTGGAATTCCCTTCCCCAGAGAGCAGTGGAGGCTGGGTCATTAAACATATTCAAGGTTGGATTAAACAAATTTTAGATATTAGGGGAGTCAAAGATTATGGGGAGGAGGCAGGAAAATGGATTTAAGGACACAATCAGATCAGCCATGATGCCATTGAATGGCAGTGCAGGGTCGATAGGCCAAATGGCCTACTCCTGCTGTTTCTTGTGATCTTTTATCCACAGACCTCTTGTGTAAAGATACACACAGGCATCAAGAAACCACATCGAAGAGTGAATAACAAGGTAATAGAGATGTCAATCAAACAAGGCTTGCAACCGCATGCAAGCTGTGCCAGCATTGCCTGCTGAGCTAAGTGGACCTGTCATTCTTGGAACTCTGCCAAGAGCAACCAAATGAACAGAAGCAGGCATCTGTTTTTCCAAAACCTGTCTTTTTACCATTGGTACCCTAAATATTGATATTATTTTAGTCCAAATTCCAGGAATCTGGCATTCATGTGTCAGCTTCTAGCTTTGCAGTACTCAATTAAATTCCCTAACCTACCGGGCAGACCGCTTTTTGGATAATTAACTGAGATAGAAGATCACAAGTTCAAGTCCTCACCTGAATATGAGCACATTATCTCCTGCTGCTGAGGGACTGCCACATTGTTGGGGATGCCATCTTTAAGGTGAGACATTAAATCTAGGCCCTATCCACTTGTTCCAGTAAACATATAATATTGCATGGTAGTAGTGGAAGAAGAGTATAGCATTTCTTCTGATGATTTGGCCAGCATTTATCTCTCAACAAACATCAGTTTTGCTAACATAGCAACCAATTTGTGTATACCAACATCCCACAAACTGTAAATTGGCTGCTACATTTGTCTGTATAACAATAGCAAGTACACTTCAAAAGTAATTAATTGGCTGTGAAACGAATGACATGCTGAGGATATGAAAGACATTATTTAATGCATCACAAAGCATATTTGTTCCCCATCCAACTTCTTGCTTTGTGTCTACATTCACTTTATGAAGAGTCAGGTTGGGGGGAGGGGGCGTTTTGCTATATTAAATCCTTTTAGAAGTGCAAATCAGAGCTCTTGTGAGCTCTGTAAAATGCTGAGCGTTTACTTTAGTTTGTACATGATTGCAGTGAATCATTTAAAATCATAAAATTGACTCATCAACGAACAGACACTGCTAATGGTTAACAAGCTAAGAGTTGTTTGTAGGTGGTCCAGTCCCAGGCTACAGTTTCTATTTAAATGATTTTTTTGAAGTCCAAATTAAGGCGACGTTAGTCATAACAATGGCTGCATATATACTGCAGCTGCCAGACTCAAACCCGTAACTGCAATTTTGATCCTGACAAGTTTTACCCTATTTACATTGCTCAGCTCCTATCCGGCTGGTATTCTAGTTATGCTGCCTGGATTAAGTTCTTTGCATTTGTGTAGACACGTGCACAGGTCCTCTCTTAACCACTGAAATTTAAATATTGAGAGAAGAATCCCTGATTTTAAAACATTTAAACTGATGTTAAGTTGGTTTAAAAATGCTCAAAAGGTTTAGTGGGAGCCTACTGAGCTCTTTGCATGTCAGAACAAATTGCTCCAGATGCTTTTATATTTGCTTTCTCAAGCAGCCAACAATTCATTCGGAGTTTAGCATTATTCCCAACAGTACTAAATATGTGGATCCATCAATACAAGCTGGTTGTAAATAAAATGGCTTGTCTGGGAGGGTGATGCACAATTGGATTTAGGGGCTGGAAACAAAGGTAGATCGGTGGGCAATATTTTTTGATTACATTTTTGTTAAAATCTGAATCTTCCTAAACTGGGCTATTATCCAGGTGAAGTAAAGTTAGTTGTATTTAATATTACTGCAGTTAGCAAAATGTTAGTATGCAGTATGTAGATAAGAATGTTTGTTTCTGAAGTGAACTCGCATTCTGCGTGTTTCGTGCTGTGACTTTGAACACTTTATACAATGGTATTGATTTACATTTACTCTTTCAATTCTGAATTTGTGAATCTCTTTTAGTCAATAGTACTGTGTCAATACTTCACAATTTAATCATTCTTATACATAATTTTGGCAATTTAAGACACTTAAATGTAATCAATTTATTTAAAGAAGTAAGTAGTTGAAATATTGAACCTTAGCCCCACAATACTTTTTTAAAAAGAACAAAATACAGAGTTGAAGTGTAAACAGTAGTGATTAGTTCCTGTTTAAGTTGTGGGAGTGTATTAGAGGCTTCCAGTAGCTTTCCCAGATTGGTTGGTTTTCTGTTTGTAAACCCATTACGTTGGACTAATGATTTAAAAGGGTTTTTGGCAACATTAGTGAACATTGTAACCAAGAAGACTGCAGCTGGTTCATTCTGACAAGTGGAACTTGGTTACTGGCTGGGATTTTGAAATATGAAAATCCCTTTTCCCAATAAGTGACAATACTTTGTGGAAGAGATGGTTTTGCATGAAGTGGCTGACTCCTTTTCTGAAGAAAATGTGAAGAAGCTCACAGCATTGTTCCAGGAGTGGGACTGCAAACACAATCAGCTTATCAAAGAAAACATAACATCAAGGGAAAAGTGCTGTAGGTATCTTACACCGTTAAAATTGCTGGAATAGAAATGTGGAGACTCGCTGTAATAGCAGAGAATGAAATGGCACTGCTGAGAACAAAAGTCTCAAAGTACAAAATGGCAAGAGAATTGATACCGAAGGAGGCCTCTGAGTTCCATATCTATCCTCTACATGCATGGGCAGGTGAAAGGAATCTGAGTATCACCCTTCAAGAGGACAAAAATGCTGATTTACATGAAGATAACTCGAAGCAATTTAAAACCACTTCCAGTGCAACCAGATTGCCACTACAATTACCAAAGGTGCCATTCTTGTACCTGAGGGAGAGATACACTATTTCCTCATCCGTTAGCCAGACCTCATTAGAAAATCGTTTCTATACTGTTGGCTCTTGCTGCTTTTCCCTTCGAAAATCTTTGTGCAGTCCAGTAAAAAGTGGTGGCTCTTTGCCTAAATTACCCAGACACACAAGAATGCTTTAGTCTGCTTTTCCAAAGAAAGAGCCTGTAACACAGTTTTTAGAAATTGCTAAATACAAATTTATACTTTGAACAGTGCAGTCTAAATATTTTGAAAAACAACTTTCAAGATTCAGTGATAGTTATTTTAAACAATAAGGAATAATACAAACTGTAGTTTTTGTAAAATATGTTTTCTTTATGATATTAACTGTGTATGTAGTTAAAGAAAGCAAGATTGATCATATGTGAAGCAATGCTGCTGATTGTTTTTCTGCATATATGAGGGACAGCTGCTTCCTGTAACCTGGGATTTCAAACGAAGCAGGATGATATGGCTTTGACTGGACAAACCTCTTCAACAGATCTTTGCTATTTGCATACCTGGATTTACTTGTACTTTTATCAATGCAGTTTAATATTGTGGTGTTTTGTAATGTATAAGATCTTTTTATAATTTGATTTGGCCTCAGATTGTAGCAAACATCAGAAAGCAAGAAAGAAGTACTGCCTATACCCCATTTAGTGATTTATCAAATCTTAATCACTTCTCCAGAATGAGCAGTGGCATAAAGTTGGACTGTATATTGCCGCAATAAACTGGAGGGAGGTTCACAGAAGACAGAGCTAGAGTGGTGGAGGGAGGGTTGAGGGTGATGGAGCAAAGGTTGAAGGTGACTGAGAGAGATGGCTTGCAGCTCCAGGGATCCAAGTGTGGCAAGTGGGGAGGGAGTTGCAGCAGTTCAAGTTCTAATCCTCCTCTCAGACAGGCAGAGCAATGCTGCTGGCTTGCAAGGAATGGATACCTGTCCAGGTGCCATTTAAGTATAGTGCCTGGACCTTCGACCACCATGAAGTAATGGCAGGATCGGTGACTTCCTGCCTGCCCCTTTCAGACAATTGGCCAGGCACCTCGAATGTGCCTAGCTGATTGGCTCGCTGCCTCGGGATTGCGCATAGCCAGCCGTCCCGCCTCCAAGCGGAAGTTCTGCTCACTTCCAGATCTGCTGTCAGGACACTTTCCGCTGCAACAAAATTCCGTCCATAATGTTGTTTGATCTATCATATAAAAATTTCAATGTAATTGTGTTATATTTAACAAAATATCAATGTAGGCTCATGCATTGTTTCATTCTTAGCATTTCATCTATGGAGAAAATTTTTATTTCTGTTTGGGTATGCTTGGAGCGATCTTGTACTTTTTGAACTGTTAGCATAGGATAGATTTCATTTTCTTTAAAAATGCTTCAAAATAATTGTGCTGAGTGACTGGGGTGAATCTGCCATCTTTCAATTTTCCCAAAAATATCAGAGTTAGTTAAGTAGTTACAAAGATGATTTAAATTTCTACTTACAAAACTAATTCTCCTGATTTCTCTTTGTAAATGTGGTTGAAGTTAATAATCTTATATTGGTGTTGCACACTGCTCCTAGTGTAAGCTTTGATAATGCAAGTGGCCTGTGTGAATAACAAGATTCATTGATCTGCTGTGCCAGAGGTTGGGAGCACTGATCGCCATCCTTCCATCTTAAAGTTCAGCTCTATTTTTAAAAATATTTGATTTGTGAGCTAGTCTGACATAGAATGAAAAATTTATCCTACAACAGTGATTTTTTTTTGCAGGAGGAGAATTTGAAATACCAATGCATATAGGAACATATTTAAATTGTTTATCATTTCAAAGAAGTGCAGCTGTATGTTCCTTGGAGCTATTAGATTAAAGAGGCATTTTTTTTAAAAGAGCTGTGATAAGTATGGTTCAGGGAATCATACAGTACAGGCCTATCATGCCTATGTCAGTTCTTTGAAGAGATATGCAATTAGTTCCCCTCGCCTGCTCTTGTCCCATAGTCCTGAAAATTCCACCTTTTCAAATGTATATCCAATTCCCTTTTGAAAATTTTTATCAAATCTACTTCAGCTACCTTTTCAGGCAGTGTCTTCTAGATCATCATATCCCATGGGTTAAAAAAAATTCTCCTCATCTCCCCTGGCTTTTTTTGTCAATTATCCTAAACTTTCCACTATGTGCAGCTCAAAAACATACCACATTGTAGAGTCACTTGCTTTATGTGAAGGGAGTAGATTTTATTTTCCCAAAATATTTTTGTTCAATGTGGTGAAATGAAATTGCATCAGTGTGTTGGTGGACAGGTTGGATATTAAGTCTTTTGGCAGGGATATTGATCAAGCAGACTGTTCTGCCTGGATGGTGTCAAGTTTATTGTGGCTGTATCCATTAGGTCATTCTCTTGACCTGTGCTTTGCAGATGGCAGGGAAATTCTGAGGGGCCAAAAGATGTGCCACTTAGCAGACTGCTCTGCTCTTGTAGTCACACTGTTAATATGGTTAATCCAGTTAAACTTGACCCCCCCCCCCCCCCCCCCCACACACACACACACACACACACACACACACACACACATAATGTTGTTGGAGGAGGACTTTGCATTTAGCAATAGTGGTACTATTGAAAGTCAGGGGAGGTGATTGGACTTTTTTTTCTCATCTCTACAATCCTGACGCACATATTGACTTCGCGACTCACTGTTCACTTCTTCCACAGCTGGCTTTTAGAATCCTTTCAGTATGTGGTTTCTGCCCTGACCCCTGAGAACACCCTGGTCAGAATCACCGATATTCCCTAACTTGACTGCAGCATGTTATCTTTCTTTGTCCTGCACAACTTGTATTATTCAACATGGTTGACTATGCCATTTTCCTAAATGGACCCGCCCTTCCATAATTCAACTACTTGTCCAACAGCCAGCATATATCTAGAAATGTTGCCTTGTCTCAAACCTTGCGTTCCACACAGATCCATTTTTGGCTTCCTCCTCATTCCCATCAACATACTGGCGATGAGAGATATCAAGGGCAGAGTTTTTAAGTTACCATGCGGGTGCGTGCCTGAACCGATCGGATGTGAAATCGCACGAGATGACGTTGGATGAGTGTCCCAATGTCATGCCACGTTTGCACGAAATTTCGGCCAGCGGGTGCGCGCAAGTGTTAGAGGCACGCCCGCCGACAATTAAGAAGACGATTAAAGTTGTTAAAGTTCCAATTGTCCCCGATTTTTCATGGTCCATCCAACCTTACCGTTGGCGGACGGACGAATCTGCCAGGCGGACTTTGCATTTTTGATGAAGGCTCATCCAAGGGCGGGATGAAGTTTCCATTATTAAATTAAAAAAAAAAATCTATGGACAGCATTTTTATCATGTGTATATTCACGTGATTGATTGTGATGCATGGATTTTTTTTCATGATTTTAAAAACTTTATTTATTGGTTTTGAAGTCTTCAGCTCCCTGAGGCAGCCCTCTTTAGGGAACTTTCATTCAGTACTTGCCCATGCTTACGTCAGCACTCGCCCTCCTCCCACCCCTACCCTGGCAGTGCTGATCATTTTGACGGGTGTTTCACACTGGCTAACCATTAATTGTGTAATCTCTCCTGGTAATTGAAGCCTTGTGGTAGACCTACATTGTGCTCCCTCAAAAAGCCAATCTATCCCTTCCTAAGATGTGATGCCCAGTATTGCTCACAGTACTGCAGGAATGGTCTAACCAGGGCTATGTACAGCTGATGTATGACTTCTACCCCTTGTATTCTAGTCCTCCAGATATAAAGGCCAGTATCCCATTCACCTTTTTAGTTACTTTCTGTACCTGTTCATGACATTTTAATGATTTATGTACCTGGACCCCATGTCTCTCTGGATTTTCACTGTTTCTATCTTTCCCCATTTAGAAAGTACTTTGTTCTATCCCAGGGTTGTCCAACATATGGTCTATGGGTCACAGTCCGGCCTGCCAAATGTTTGTATTCAGCTCACCAACTGCTGCGGCAATCCCTTTAAAAAAGGTACCATGCTGTTACCATAAAATTTGAATTTCTCCAAGTATTCATGGATTTTCCCACCAGCTTTTCCTGACGCTGACATTTAAAAGTGAAGAGTGGGAACATGGACAGAGTCTGTGCTACTTGGACCATGTTGGTGACTGGGACAGGGATTGAGAACAGGGTGCAGTGCCGAAAATTCCCACCACCATGAAGAAAGCAGTGAGTGAAAGAGAGAGAGGATGGTAGGGGGTGTGAAAGAGAAGGAAGGAGGGAGATTGAGGGGGGGATAGGGGGAAGAGAGAGGAATGGGGAGGGGAGAGAGGGATGAGGAAGGGGGAGAAAGGGAGGGAGGGGAATGAAGGGTGGGGTGAAAAAGGAGGGATGGGGGAAGAGGGGGAAGATGGAGTGGGGGAGAGAGGGGGATAGGGAAGGAGAAAGTGGGCAATAGTCACTGTCACCCTCCACCCCCAAACCATAAGCACTTATACAACCCCTTCAGCAGATGACCTTCCAGGACGCACTCGAGCAGCACTGAGCCTCGAAAGTCCATTTTCAGACTGCACCAACTTGACATGGGCAACAGCAGTCTGGGCTGGCTTGCTGACAGGCAACAGCAAGGATAGTAGTGGAGAGGCAGTGGTAGGAGAATGAATGTTGTCATTCCTGGGTCGTGCCTCTGTTAGGGCATGAATTGCTGTGAGACACCCGCAAGTCCCTTTGAACGCTGGTACCTGCAGCCTGATGGTAACAGTCTGAACTCCATGGCAACAAGCTGAGATTGCATGACTTCAGTCTGAGCTTCCACTGCAGCACTCAGACACTGGGTGGCTTTTTCTTGAGCTGAGGTGTAAACTAAGACATTGGCCATCAGATGCTTCATCATGGTTGGGTTTGCAAGTGTTCTCACTTCCGCACTGGAAAGGATGGACTCCAAACTCTGCACAAAACCCTATGCCAAGTTGGTGCCAGATTCCTCCACGCCCCTTGACAGTGACATCAGGCTTTATGGCAGGTGTGCCAATGCATTAAACATGCCCATCAGCCATTTTCTCTAGACCACCCCATAGACATCCTCATCTATGTCCTCTGTAGCAGACCTTGTTTGCGACCTTGCCCTCCAGGGAGCTGACACCTACACTACCTTTCCCTCTCCCCTGGCTGCAGGTCACTCATGCCTGGTGACTCACCTTACGCAGATTCTGCCTCTATGCTACCCTCTAAAGTATGCATAATGCAAGTATCTAAGTTGATGGCAGTGAATGTGAGGTCAAATGACAGTGTTTCATCATGTCAATCTTCTCTTCCTGTTGCACTTCAAGTTCCTCCACCACTGCCTGGCCACGTGGCTACTCTCGGGTATCTGAAAGGAGAAAAGCACAAGGATATGGTTGCAGTAAGGAAAAGGAGAGAAAGCAAAAGCGTACACCATCTGCAGCTTGTAAATCACAAGAGATTGTGGCACGAGAGGTGGGATTTGAGAAGATGGATTAGGGAGGAACATTCCATTAACTTCAGTCCCTCAGCACCATCGCTGGCCACAGTCTCAGTTGTGGCCACTCCGATGATGATCAGTATCATCATCTCCACGGAGGTGAGAATACAGAGCCATGTCTGCACCCATTTCCCCCCACCCACTCCCGGTCTTTGCTGCTAATATCTGCGCTCGTGCATCACCTTGTCCTGCAGGAGAGGAAAAATTATGTCAGTGAATGTGATGCAATCTTTTTGGGTCATGTGCCTGTCATAGTTGAATAGCAGACAGTGTGCACAAGGAGTGAGATGCAGCAACGAGGCTTGCAGCTGTGCCAAGTGTTATGAAGGTAAAATAAAGTTATAAATATAAAGTATGAGTTATGGTTGATCAAGATTGCTGGAAGGTGAGTGAAGTGATGTGGTGAATTGAGCAGTGTGTGAGGCTAGCGGTTCAGTTGTGAGGACATGACATTTGAATATACATTGACTGACCTTGACCAGGCATGAGCCACTGAACGTCTTTCGGCACTGTGTCCAGGCAGTGGTCCCTCTAATTCCCCTTTGTTGTTCGCATTCTGATTCTTGCACTACACAATCTCTTTAAGGAAATACCTTGCTTGTGGGTGGCCTGTTTGTCCCTATCTGGCACATTCCTGATTGCTGCATGGCCATGCACCCAAGCAGCTTAGAGGGAACATTGTATCCAGGTTCTTGGAATTACAGTGCTGACATCGGCCTCGATGGTTGTCTGCTCCCACTGTAATTGCAGTGCCTCTCTGGAGGGTGTGCTGGTCCCTGTAAATAGAGGGCCATCCTCCTTCTGTTTTATTTCCTGCACCAAGGTGCTCATCTGAGAACCTTAAAGCGCACTCTTTGCACTGTTATGCTATTAGTCAGTGTTCTTCCTGCTCAGAATGTATTTCCCAACCATTTCCAGTACCTGCTATAGCCAGAATGCACCTCCCCTTTAGTTGGCGCAGGTTGACTTAAAGTGGCATTAGCTTGCACAAACTTGAGCCCTCCGCTGAGGAGCCTGAGCCACTCAACAACATGTTTAACACTGGACCACATGCTACATTTAACTTAGCAGGCAGTGCAAAGTTTGCGTGCTACCTGCATCAGAAGGAATCAATGCAAGTTAGTCATGCATGGTGATCCCTGCACCCATTTTCAGGCCTTATCCAATTTTTCCCAGGTTAACTTGTAAAGTAATAGCTATTTGCATTCCATACCTAGTGGTGATTCTGCATGCATTCAGCCACATAATGTACTATATAAAACTGTTGTAGTTAAGTTCAATAAAGAAATCAAAAATCTACTCGAGCCTGGTGTCTCAATTTTTGTTTTCCTGTCACCAGCTCCTTTTACACATACCTCCCATTAGGAGTACCAGAGATCATATGATAATGTTTGAAAGCAACTGAGCTGAAAGGTTAACTTGTTTTTGAAGCAAAGGACTCCATTGTAAATACCAAGCACTTTGTTGGATACCTTGATGTGCAAGATTGCAAAGATACTGGCACACTGCAAAATCAACAGTAGTAGGCTTTGCCAGAGGGGCAGTGTTTTCAGACGTAGACGGGATTCAATTCTTTGCACACTCCGGTAGAAAGTGAATTGAGATTATTTACCATGGTATTACTGGCAGCTAGCATATTTGTGGCATTGCAGTTTTGTTTTAGGTCAATTGTCCTTGTCGTTTGCTGATGTACAGGACCATGATACCATACATCAAGACATACTGTTGAAAATTTATTGGCCAAGTCAATCAATGTATTATGAATCCTGAATGTTACCATCTATCTTCCTTGTTTGTATCCCAAAATAATTTGAGTCAGGTTAATACTGGTGTAGCCAGTATTCCTGCTAAGCAGCATTCGTGTGCAACTGCATAGCAGTCAGGAAGGTATCGTGCAGGCTTTGTTCCTTGTTAAATACCATACCTGCAGTCGCCACACAAAAATATTTGAAGATACTGCATGCAACAGCAAAATTTTACAGGACATATTGAGGTGCAGGAACAGGAGTAAGCTTCTTAGTCCCTCTAGTCTGTTCCGCCATTCAGTGAAATCATGACTGATCTGCAACCTAACCCCATTCACCCATGTTCTTGCTTAATACCTCTAGCCAACAAAAATCTCATCAGTCTCAAATATAAAGCACAACTGATCTATGTGAATTGCCTTTTGTGGAAGAGAATTCCAAACTTTGCCCATCCTCTGTGTTCAGATATATTTCCTAAATTCACTCCTGAAAGTTCTGGCTCTAATTTTTAGCCTATGCCCCTGCTCTTCCTAGACTTACCAACCAGCAGAAATAGTTTCTCTCCTTCTACCCCTCTATTCCCCTCACTATATTGAAAACTGATCAACTCACCCCTTACCCTTCCTAATTCAAGGCAATGCAACCCTGATTTATGTAATATCTCCTTGTAATCATACCCTTGAAGCCCAGGTATCATTCTGGTTATTTATTTATTGAGATGTGCATAGTCACAGAGCCAAGCAATAGCCTTGTCAGTAGTTAGATGGACTTCTTTTCATCATTCTGGTGAACCTAATTTGCACTCCCCCTAAGGCCAGTATATCCTTCCTAAGGCTTGGTGCCCAGAATTGCTCACAGTATTCCATGTGTCATCTAGCCAGGACTTTGTATAGCTGAAGCATGTCTGCTATTCTTTTATATTCTAACCTTCTAGGTATAAAGGCCAGCAGTCCATTTGTGAAATGTTAAGGATGTATTGATTTGGACCCCCCCAAGTCTTTTTTTGCCTCCACTGTTTCTAGCTTTTCCCTATTTAGAAATTACCTTGTTCTATTCTTTTAGGGTCCAAAATGGATGACCTCACATTGCAATCCATTTACCACTGTTTGGCCCATTCACTTATCGCTTTGTAATTTTATGCTTTCATCCACACTGCTCAAAATCCCTTCTATCTTTGTGTAGTCGATAGATGTAGATATGTGACTTTCTTTCCTATCACCTAAGTCTTTAACATAGATCCTTGCAGGACACCAGTAATCACATCCTACTGATTAAGGTACCTGCCCATTACCCCAGTGCTCTGCCTTTTGCCACTCAGTCATTTTTTAAAAATTTGCCTTCAATTCCATGGGCTTCAACTTTAGCTAACAATGCCTTATGAGGCACTTTATGACATACCTTCTTGAAGTCCATATAAATAATATTCATAGACATTATCCTGTCCACTACCTCTTCAAAAATTCGATCAGGTTCATCAGGCATAACCTACCATCCTCAAAACGATACTGGCTCTCTGTTCAATTGAAAATTTTAAAGATGTTCAATCATCCTGGCCAGGATTTTCAGGTCTTACCTGTGGCGGGATTCGTTGTGGGTGGGACAGAAAAGTTGATGGACCAACCAAAGGCCCTTTGACTTTGGATGGAAATTTCCTGTGGGACCAGAAAATCCCGGCCCCTACCTTTACTTATAGGCTGTAGCAATTTCTCGACAACAGATGTCCAGCTAACTGATCTAGAATCCCTTGAATTTGCCTTCTCATCTTTCTTAAATTGCTGAGTGACATTTGCAGTTTTCCAAACTAAAGGTACAATTCTTGAATTGAGAGAACTATGGAAGATTATAGTTAGGGCAAGTGCAATGTTCTTACCTACTTTCTTTAAACCATGGGATGGAAACCATCTAGCCCTGGACATTTGTCATTCTTTAGTGCCATTCTTTTTCATATTATTGTTATTCCATCTTGATTCATTTTGGTGTATCCCTGTCCCTGAATCAGTATTAGCTTTCTTGGAATTTCCAGCAAACCAACCACTTCTGCTATTGTAAATACTGATGTAATTATTCAGAATTTCCACCGTTTCCTTACTTTCATTGGCAATATGACAGTTATCCGTTTTCAGGGGGCTTATGTTGTTCCTGACCACCCCTGCTTTTCTTAATATAATTGTAAACACTTTTGTGCTGATTTTGATACCCCTTACAAGTTTCTTTTCAAACTTCCTCTTTGTAAGTCCTACTATCAGTTATGCCACACTTTGCTTTGTATCTTTCCTAGTCACTGGAATTTAGGCTATTTTTTGCATTTCTATATGCTTTTTCTTTTAAGTTGATGTTGTCTTCTATCTCTTTAGTTGCCCCTGGCTGTTTTCTTTGGCAAGTAGAGAACTTGCCCTTTGGGGGCGTACACTGGTTTTATGTCACAAATTCTTTTTTGAACATCATCTACTGTTCTTCTGTCATTTCACCTATTAACAAATTTGTCCAGTTTAGCGTGGACTGTCCCTGTCCAATCACATTGAAGTCAGCTTAATGAAATATAGTACTTTGGTAGCTGTTTTGTGTTTCTCCCTTTCGACCACTTCATTGATCTCAATCATATTATGATTGTATTAGATACATTTTTATGCACCCTTAGGCTGTTAACTAAATCCATCTCTTTGCTCACTAATAAATCGAATATGGCCTACCCTGTTGTTGGTTCTCAGGCATATTGTTGCAGAAAACTTTCCCAAACACACATAAAAATTCATTACCTTTCTGACATGTGCTAGTCTGTTTCTCGCAATCTATATGAAAATTAAAATCCCACGTTAAAAGTACTCTGCCTTTTCTACATGCTTCTCTAATCTATGCGTTCATGCAATCTGCCACTTTTCTGCTGCTACTAGGGAGCCTATATACTACTCCCACTACAGTCTTAAATCCTTTTCTGCTTCTAAATTCTACTCATAAAGCCTTCACTGCCTGCTTACCTCTCACTATATCTTCTCTTATCATGAAGTGATTTCATCCTGAATCATTGAGGCTATCCCTCTGCATTTACCATTTTCCCTATCTTTTCTGTAGACTTTTTAACCTGGTATATGCTTTGACTGTCCTGCAGCTACTTCTCAGTAATGGCTACCATGTCATATCCTCCAAGTTTTAACCTTAAGGATTTTCTGGGGGCTTCTGAGGCCATCTGTTTTTGTCAGTTTATTAGCATATAATCTGTGTTACCCTGTACTAAATATGTATCCTAGCACTGTTTTTCTTCAGTTAGCTGGAATTTAGGACCAGGGTCCTAGGAGTTGTCAGTATTCGCAGAGGGTTCCCTCTGAATATTTGAAAACCATTGATAGGGCGATGACTGGAAGCATTACTCATTTGGACTTATAATAGAAAACCTATTGATGCTAGAGGGATGATTTCCATGGGCTTAGCACCCAAATGGTGCCTGAAAAATGAACACTGCACAGGAACATTAGACGCTAATCTTTTACCCCCATTTTTAACCTGAATAGCATTATCCCACGATTTTTTCTTGCTCTCTCCGGTTGTTCCGCCTGATTGAGCACAAAGCAGACACAGCAATATAAATTTCATGAAAATGAAATGTTGTAGCCTCCTGAATATACGCTTGCTGCTACATGAAGATGCCATATGAAGATCAGGAGTAGAATGTTCCCAAAAAGCCAGATGTTGCTGCTATTTGTATATTATCTGACTCAAACAACAGGCTAGCTTTGTTAAGAAGTGTCTTGTTTTTGGTCTTTTAATTAAAGATGATTTTTTCTACTTCAGAAGTTATTGGACGATGTGCAACTCTCTTCATAGACGTAAGCTGTGTTTGATACAGCAGCTGGTTCTTCTTGTCAGATGTTTTATTTCAGAGCAAATGAGCAATAACCATGGGTATATATTACATGACAAATGGTACAATATTAATGAAACACCTATGATTTCTACTTTAGCTATCATTGGAGATTTAATGAAACTGCAGGTGATTACAGGTCATCTGATTGTTGCTCCTTACCCCTTGAATCAACCTCAGTTAAGACTCGATGAGAGATCTGTACCGACACATGCATGAGGTATTTGGTGTGGTCCATCTGCGCATTTTGGTGCCAATTCCTTTCTCTGGCCACACATTCTGGAACATTACACTCGTGTTGCCCTCTTACACCTCCCATGTAGATAATCATCTCTTGTACCATCTGATAACTTGAGACAAAAATGTTACCCTGAAATGGGCCTTTGAAGATTTAAGACATGTCTGAACTT
Organism: Carcharodon carcharias; assembly: GCF_017639515.1. Lineage (NCBI taxonomy): Eukaryota > Metazoa > Chordata > Chondrichthyes > Lamniformes > Lamnidae > Carcharodon > Carcharodon carcharias. Next base: position 104,614,515 of record NC_054478.1, on the reverse strand, counting down.
TGCTGTCATGAACATTAAGGGAAAAAACATTTTATTATTAATTATTATTAATAATAATGGAAATGAGTACTTATTTTACTGTTGGTAGATTGCTAAGTTAATACACAACCACAGAGCCTGAATTCATGAAAATATTAGGACAAGGTGTGGCCTTTCAGCCCTTCATGCCTGTTCTGACAATCAACTCTTGACCTATCAGCCCCTCAACTGCCTTTGATACATACCCATTGACACCCTTTACCGAACAAAAATCTGTTGACTTCAGATTTGAAAGTTTTAATTGAGTTAACATCCGCATCCTTTTTGAGGGTGAGAGTAGTAGATTTGCACAACCCTTAGTGTGGAAAAAGATAAACCTTGCCAGTTCAGAACATTGTGTGCTTTAAATTGCTGCTGGCTATTGGAACCACAGACTGTAAACAGATCTGCGTGTTGATAAAACTTCATGCCGTAGTTGTTTTGAAAGGCTCACTGTTTGTAATAATAGACCTATAAACCATTTATATGTTTGGGAGCAAGGTTTCTTCAGATACTGCATATGTATAAGTCACAGCAGCCATATTTCTTCAGCCGGCATGGTAGTATATTCTAAACAAAACATGAATATGTAATTTCAAACAAAGCATTAGTTTAAATATAGTTATGTTTACTAATGTTTCATTCATGAGTTTGTTAAAATAATATTCCTTTTGCTGATATTGATTCTCAATCTCCACTGTTCCCCTTCACAAACCATGAGAACCCATTAGAAATACCTTCTTAAAAAGCCTTCTTGTCCACCACACCAAACCCTAGCCAGCTTTTCTGAGTCATCCTCCTTATTTTATTTTCTTTCTCAAACTAATCAATTTCAGTCATCTTTCTCAAATTTATGCTCTCCTGCCTTTCTCCCAACAGAGAAACTATCTTGAGTGCATAATAGCCACCCCCTCAATGTCACCACCCCCATAGCCTTTACTGCAGTGTCCCGGTCACCAACAAAGCCACCCCTGATTGCTTCCTTATATGGCACAGCACCCATATCTCCCTGCCCTCTTTCAACATCACTTACTTCTGAATATATCCTGGAAAAAAAAATCAAAGGAAAGTTACTTAATAATGCATACAGTTCAGCCTGCATGGTACAACTTAATTAATTTATGACAATACTCTAGCGTGTTATTGTTCAGCATATTGGCAGAGTTTAGCTCATTTCACAGTAAATATATTGCTCTGATGAAGGCTTTGGAAACCTATGCTCATAGATAAATAGTCCAAGCATTGTACTACTTAGGCACAAACTGTAAGACACTCTAGGCAAGGGGACAGACCATTTGTGAATTTAAACCACAGGTTGATACTTGAGCCAGAGCTGCCCATTATGTAGAATATTCACATACACTGACAAACTGCAGCTCCAGCAGCAAGCATTGTAGTTAGACTTTTTTTTCAAATTTGCCAGTTTGAAGACCTTGATATTGGTCTAGATAGAATAGATTTGGATAAAGAATAGATTTATTTTGAGAATTTCACTATCTAAGATTTCATGGCTGCAGATGTGCCTTTGTCCATCAGCTGTAAACCATGATAATCCCCCTTTGGGAGGGGAGGTGAAAAGAGATTTTATGTAGTGATCTGAGTTCCCACTATGTCACAGTGACATCTGGTAGAAGGCCCATCAGTATAAGGCTTTGCATCACTGCAAGTCCAATAAACACACTTTAACGGGTTTGTAAACAAGCAGAGGATACAGATCATTCACAAAATTACAAAATAGGCTTTGCTTATACAGCAATGCATAATCTTCCAAAAAATTCTGTTGACAGTCCCAGAAGTAAACAAGTATCATGCAATTTTTTTTCATCAATTATTCCAAAAACTACTGGAGAATCTCATTCCAACCTTGATCTTAGAAACTGAAGTACTTCAAGAGTGTCAGTATTGGCTCAGTAATAGCATTCCCACATCTGAGTCAGAAGGTTGTGGGCTCAAGTCCTACTCACAAGACTTAACGCAAAATCTAAGCAGAAACTCCAGTTCAGTATCAAGAGAATGCTGCACATTTGGAGGTTTTGTTCTTTGGCATCCATAATTAGCCATAGCCCATGAGGGGCCATAGCTACCATCTCTGTTCACTGCAATTCTGCATGCCGCTGTCATTCCTCCCACTGTCCAGTTTCTGATGTTGTTCACCCATCCAATCCTTAGCCAACCTGGCCTGTCCTTTTCTGATGTTTCATCTTCTATTATCACCAACGCCTGACTCTCACCCTGCCTCTTCCAGTGGTCATACTTTCTCAATTTTCTTCACTTCAGCTAAAAGCCCATGAGATGCTGGGACTCTAGTTTTCATTGGTTCTTCATTCCGTCCAGCTGATTCTAAAGGCTCTTTGCCAGTTCTCAAAAGCTGTAATCCCCTTCACATCAGCCTGATTGAGGGTTCAACTCTCGCACCTATTCAGCACAATGCTCCAGACTAGGAAATTTGCAACTTGGTTTTTCAAATGCAAAAGTTCTTTTAACTAAATGCTAAACTTGTCTGCTGAGTTGAACATAAATAATTTTATGGCACTATTTCCAACAAGAGCAGAGTTCTCCCTGTTGCCCTGGCCAATATTTATCACCGACCATCATTCCTAAAACAAATTAGCTGGTTATTTATTTCATTGCTGTGGGTAGGAGCTTTCTTTGCACAAATTGGCTGCCATGTTTCCTATGCTGAACAATGACTACAATTCAGGAGTACTGAATTGGCTATAAAGTGCTTTGGGACATCATGAGAGTGTAAACACACACAATATAAATGCTAGTTCTTTATCTTTTTTCCTTCACCTATGGTCTCTCATCAGAAGTTGCAGTTTTCTTCTTTTGTGCTTGCTGCTGCTATTGCTGCTATTGCCTTTAACTGATAACTTTTCAGGTAGGTGAAAAATTCAAAGTGCTGGTTCAAAGCACTGTTAATTTAGCAATTTAATTGGTAGCTTTGTGTTATTTGCTAGTTCAGCATAGGTGTTTCCTATTAACCAGTTGAGAATTGATAGATTTCAAATAAGGCATGATTTGATAGAATATTCCTGAAAAGAGAGACATGTTGCTGAAGCTTTTCATTTTGCGCTTCCCAGGACAAACGCAAGAATGCCAAATTTCAAACATTCATAATAATTTAGACTACAGAAGAAAAGGGTGCTAATTGGTTGGCAAATCAACTCTGATTGGCCGAGGTGTGTCATGGAGAAAGTATCAGGGAACTAAGTCTTCCAAGCTCTGAGGTAATACATCAAAGGCACAAGACTTTAACATTTATTTTTGTTTGCAATGAATGGGTCCCTTTGTATGAATTTATGTTGCTCCTAGCAAGCATCAGTGAGCCATGTCATGCGCTTGACTGATTATCTTAAATTGGTTGTTAGTATAGCTATTTTCGCACTCACATTCAGCTACACTAACGACCAATTTAAGATAATCAGTCGAACTTGTAACGTGGCTCATCTACGCTTACTAGAAGTGATGTGCATTCCTACAAAGGGACCTGTTCTTTGCAAACAAAAGGAACGTGTTCAAGTCCTGTGCCTTTTTTGAAATAACCGGGAGCTTATGGAGCCTATAGTTCCCTTATGCTTTTGCCATGGCAGCACCTTGGCCATTCAAAATCGACTTGCTAACCAATCAGCACCCTTTTTCTCCTGTAGTAGAAATTATTGTGAATGTTTGAAATTTGGCATTCTTGCGTTTGTCGTGACGAGTGCAAGATGAAAAGCTTTGGCAGCATGCCTCTCTTTTTAGCAATATTCAAGTTCTATACTACCAAGCAACTGCATGATTTCATTACTCAGTCTTCTACTAATAATCATTACTCATTGGTGGTTCTGAAAAATCAAAGTGCATTTAATTCTTAAACTTATTTTAATTAGCCAATCACTAATTTTTGCTTTTGAACTTAAGATGCCCTAACAAATGCGTATTAGATCCAGCATTTTAAAATATCCTGTCAGATGGATTGTCTAATTTTGGATGCATTTTGCAATGTCATAGTAATAAATCTAACATTGTCATGAACTCTGTTATGTTTCATCATTGAAAGAGATGTGCCTTTTTCCTTAAAACAAATGATTTGACAAAAGTTAGAATTATCAGCCGTATGTGTATGGCTGCTATGAACATTGTTTTAGTATTTAATCTATATTTAATTTTGATTATCTATCTTCCTGAGGTTTATTTGGAGAAAACCAGTTTGTTGGGATAACTAGTTTGAGAGCTAACAAAACCCCATTGATAGGTAGATTTGCTCCTTACTGTTTTCCTCCCTCAGCCACTGCACCACGTGACTTCTCACCTTCAGTGATTTCAACCTCCATCTCAGCTCACCATGCTCTCTCTTCTGAATTCACTGCCCTCTCATCCTCTCTTAATCTCTCCCTCCATGTAGACTCCACAACTCATTCACTATCATCCCCTTGACCTTGCCATTTCACATCGCCTTGCTACTCCTATCAGATCCCACCCTTCACTTCCTTTTATCATGCTCCACTCACATCTCCCTTCCACCTCCCAACGTTACTTCCTTCTGTGTCCATCCCTGGAAAAATTTATCCTTAAATTCTCTTTCAACAGCACTTTCAAAATCCCAACTGTGTAGCCTTTGGCCCTCCATTCATCACAATATTTTGGCAGCTACAAATTGGCTCAACCATACCATCACCTCCACCTTTACCTTAGTCCCCATTAAAACCATTACCCTTTCTCACCCTGGCTCCTGGTACGGCCCTCATCTCTGCTCCCGTAAGTTCAAGGTACACACAATTTAATAGATATGGCGGACAACTGGTTTAACCAACCAACTGATAGATTTGGCTGGACCGCTAAAAGCACCAATGGCGCCTGCTGTTTTCTGCTAAAACTGCACTCAATTCTAGAATCATCCCAGAAGCAAAAGTAACCCCTATATTTATTTCTGTACTGCGAACCATGTTCTTAAACTCCATCCTCAACACAATAAGTGTGAGGAGCAAAAGGTTTCTTTGTCAATAACATTGAGACCATCCATTTAGTTGCCTGTCATCGCTTCCCTCCCTTCCCTTAGCTATCAGCCCAAATGTCCTCTGTTCATGAGGTCCTCATGCTCCCTTGACCCCACTCCCTATAAACTACTGACCACTCAGCTTCCCTTCTTGGTCTCTATGCGAGCTGATTTTGTTAATGGTACTTCAGGTACTGTCCCTCTCTCTTTCAAAACTGCTGTCACCATCTTATCCTCAAAAAACACCCCTTAATTCCACTGTCCTTGCTAGCTACTGCCTCATCTCCGCCCTCCTTCTCTTCTACAAAATCCTTGAATATGTTGTCACCGCCTTCTAAATCCATGTCTGTCTTTCCTGGAACTTTCAACTCCTGCCACAGTACCGAAATGGCTCTTATCAGTGTCTCAAATGACGACATCTCTGACAAAGGTAAACTATCCTTCCTCACATTTTTTAACTTGTCACGGTTGAGCATACCATCCTCCTCCAACGTCTCTCCGCTGTTGTCCAACTGGATGGAACTGCACTCATCTTGTTCCATTCCTACCTATCTAATTGTAGCTAGAATATCACCCGCAATGGCTTCTCTTCCTGCTCCCGCACTTTTAGCTTTGATGCACCCCAAGGATCTATCCGTCCTTGGGCCCCCTCCTATTTCTCATCTGCATGCTACCCCTCAGTGATATCATCAAAAGCATGGTTAGTTTCCAGATGTACGAGGCCAATTCCTACCCCTACCTCACCATCACTTCTCTCGACTTCTCCACTGTCACTAACTTAATAGACTGCTTATCTGGTTATGGATAAACAGAAATTTTCTCCAATTAAATATTGAGAGGACCGAATCCATTGACTTTGGTTCCCACTGCAAACTCCATTTGACTGTGCCGACTCTATCCCTCTGAGGCTCAACCAGACTGTTCACAACCTTGGTATTAAACTTGATCCTGAGCTGAGCTTCTGATTACATATCTGCACCGTCATCAAGACTGCCTATTCCCACCTCTGTAACATTGTATGAATTCACCCATGCCCCAGCTCATCTGCTCCTGAAGCCCTCACCATTACTTTGTTACCTCAAGTCTTGACTATTCCAAAGCACTCCTAGGTAACATCCCACATTCTACCCTCCATAACCTTGAGGTCATCCAAAATTCTACTGCCCATTGTCCTAACTAATACGAAGTCCCATTTACCCATTATTCCTCTGCTCACCGACCTGAACTAGCATCAGGTTAAGTTACGTCTCAATTTTAAAACTCTTGTCCTTGTTTTCAAATCCTTCTATATTCTTACCTATCCCTACCCTAATCTCCACCAGCCCTACAATCCTCCAAGATATTCGCCTCTTGAGCATCACCAATTTTAATCTTTCCATTATTAGTGGCCGCACCTTCATCTGCCTGGTCTCTAAGCTCTAGAACTTGCTCACTTAACCTTTCCAGCTCTTTCCTGTACATCTTTCCTCCTTACGACCTACCTCTTTGACCAAGCTTTTGGCCATCTGCCCCAATGTCATCGTATATGGCTTGGTGTCAAGTTTTCCTTTATAATTCTTCTGTGAAAGAGCCTCAGGATGTTTTATTTTGTGAAAGATACTCCATAAGTACAAGTTGTGGTTGGTTGGAGCTTCAAATCATGGCCAAACAAGTACCTCAGGTGAAGATGGATATTTAAAAGTATTTTTGGGAATATAGTGGTATTCTGTAAAAAAATGTGTGTGTGTGTGTGTGTGTAATTAAATTGGAGAAGGTTAGTAAAGACAGCTTGTCTGTGGGAGCAGAGAGATGAAAGATAAAGGCGCTAGATGCATGCATTTGTAATAAGAGGCTAAGGTGAAGTTGAGCGTATGAGTAAATAGGTTGGGTTTTAAAATTTGCATTAGATGAAAGGTAAGGACTTGACTTTTCAGCTGTTACATTTCAAAGGGAGTTTAGAAGTTACAAGGGACTTCTACAGCTTACAAAGGTTTCATAGGCAAACAAGGGAGGGTTATTAAATTTTATTTGATCTGAAAGTGGAGACAATAGGAAACATGAAAGATTTTAATATTTTGGAAAAATTAAGTTCAAAGAGGTGCGTAGAACAATGGAGTCTAAGATCAAAGAGGGAAAGGATACTTAAGGAAAGATGTTTCGTTGAGTTGTTGGCTGTGTGGGGGAGATATCCTGACTCGAGCTGAGAAAAGTTGTGAAGTTGAAGCAGCCTTCCAGTTTCAAGCTGGAAAAGCCTTTGTTTTCAGAGAGCAGTCTGTTTCTGAGCCTTTCTTTCTGGGATTTCTACAGCAGAGTGGAAGAGAGCGAGATGTGTGGTATACCTTATTAAAGTAGCAGCAGTTTTTGCATTAAAATCTTGGTTAAAATTTTGGTTAAAATCTATAAGGGAGCTATTGCCAAATAGTTTACTTGTGTTTCTTGACCAAGTGGGAATTTTTGGGGAATGTTTTTCAAGATTCTTTTAATGGTGTAATATTAATCCTGTTTGCTTAAGCTTCTTTCTTCTTCTTAATAAATCTTTTCATTTTAAAATCCTAAAAGTGTTACAGGGATTCTATGCTTCTGGGATTAGTAGCTTTCCCCTTGTTTTCAAAATACAAAAAAAAAGTTATGATCAGTAAGACAAGTTTCCCTCTGGGACTTGGTTTGCTCAGCGAATAACATCGGCTGTGGTCGTAACACTCATCGACCATAATAATAAAAGCAAAATACTGTGGATGCTGGGGATCTGAAATATAAACAGGAAGTGCTAGAAAAACTCAGCAGCCCTGACAGCAAGTTCCAAAGAAGAGTCATATTGGACTCAACATTAACTCTGTTTCTCTCTCCATAGATGCTGTCAGACCTGCTGAGTTTTCCAGCACTTACTATCTCATCAACCATGTTCTGGCTATCTGAAACTGACTATTTAGCCATTTAGTAAAGCTATGTGGAGCAACGTGTGTTAATTTTATACTTGCTAAATGCATAACTGCAGCTTTTGTGTTCAAATATAATCTTGAATAAGCTTACTAAATGAATTGTTGCAATTTTTTTCAGCTGATCAGATTCCATGGTATATACCTGCCCGTGTATGTTGTCGCAAACATTCTATTAGCATTTGGAAGACAATTAATGCATCTTTATTCTGAAGGTAACAAACAAGTAAACACCTGTAATGCTTTTTTAAGTAGCCAATTTATATGTAAACAAGATTCTCACGTGATGCTCCACATAATATGTAACATCAATGTGCTGCAGCTTACAGGGACAAGAAACTGGTGCAGACTCCTATGCTGCTCACTTAGCCACATTTGCTTTGCAGAATCTCAATCGTATTATCTTCTCAATATGGTTTCTAACCATTTCTTAAATTAGTTCAGTGTTCTGACCACTGCCATTATTTGCTAGCAGCCCATTTCAGCTGTTGAAAAGATTATAGGACAGGTTTGGATGGATGACAACTGTAGAGAAGCATAGCAAGATAACCAGGCTTTTTTTTCTCTTGAATGAGGGCAAAAGAATGGATGGAATCTCCATTTTGCCACCTTGGCTTACCAGAAGGCGGTATGCAAGAGGATGGCATTAGTAGATAGTCCAAAAGCAGCTTGTCCATTTCACCATATTGGATACCAGAACAATATAACCTGGGAAGGACATGAGAGGGCAGTATACTTGGAGCAGAAGGCTGGAAAAAGATAGAGATAGCATATTCCATTCACTTTAGCAAAAGAGCATTTAACTCTGAAGCAGAAAGCTGGCATTTAAGCCCATGTAAACCACTTCTGCATTTGTCGCAGTGTTTCCAGACAACTGACTAGAAACTGGAGCACTAACTAGCCCTGCTGTCCAAAAGCAAAGTGATCAGATAGTTTCCATCTTTAGTGGACGGTGGAATGTATGGTGGCTGGAAGAGGAGTACTTGAAGGAAAAGTGTATACATTTATTAAAAGTGTGATCATGACTCTAAATTTGTCAGTTGCAAGGAACTTTTATTCAAACTACAGTTACCTCTCCAAAATTCAGCCTCTTTCAATTAGAAGTTTGAGAATTTCATATCTATTTTCATTAGTTCTTACGGGTCTGGGTTTCTTTTCTTATTGCTTGATTGGTTAGCTCAATATGGCTATGAGAAGGCAGGGTATTCCAGTTCAGGTAAGGGAAAAATAGTGTGCATTCTACCTGAATGATGTCTCCTAATAATCAACCACAGGGACAGTAATATGGCCTTAGGTAAGTCTATAGACCACATTTCCCAGCTGTCCTGGGAGAATGAGTTGGCACTGTGTCCCAATATAAGGCCGAGAAATGGGAAGATTATGTGAAAGATATAGGTTTGAGTGGGACATTAACACCAACCTGGACTGGCCTGAGTGTATATTCTATGTAATCCTATGTAATATACATGGCAATATGAAATTACACACTTCCCTATTTTTAATAATGGGCTAGATTTTGCAGTCAGTGGTGAAGCGATGGCACTTGCTACTGAACAAGAAGAAAGCTACCCATATAGATGTAGCAATCTCTGGCAAGGATTTCCCCTTTCCCAATAGTAGTTTAAATCTGACGCCAAGTCAAGGGGATCTCCAGACTCCCCAACAGCAATAATATCAGCATATGTGGTAAGTAGCCAACCACAAAGTACTTTCACAGACTGCAAACCAGAAAATTTTCATATAGCAAAATAAATGATTGACTGGATTAGAGTTTTTCAGGGCTCATAAGGATGTTAAGCAGTAATTATGAACTTAGAATGCTGTTTAAAAACTCAATTACATCTCAATTAACAAGGTGTAACCTTCTTGTGGGTTTTTACAGCTAGACTAACAACATAAAAATGGAAGTTTTTGTCAATTTGCTGATTACTCATGAACTGCAGTCTCAGGGGACTTTAACATGCATCCACTGGAGAAACTGGAATCACAGACAACGGCTTTTGGATTTCTGTGTTATTTTGCGAATTTTAGAATATAATCATTTTCTGTTTGTAGGTCACTGTTTGGATTTCAACATTGCCTTAAATGCGGCAGCAAAACCATACAAAGTTATTCCATTTGTCAATCTTTCTGTGTTTCTTTTAAGGTAAGCAGTTGAAATTCGGTTTTGAAGTGAATGAAAAATATTTGAATTTTGATTTGTGTTCTGAATTTTGTTAAATTTCTAGCTTTGTTTCTACTTGCTAATTGAGATCGAGTTTTTTTTTTTACAGATATGACTGGTTTAAGGAGATATGGTCTTTACTAATGCTGCCTGAAATTGACATCCTTACTTTAAATGAAGAAGGCAGCTGCTACCCAATGATATCTATTCTCCTTTTTTTATTTGGAACAGCTATTGCCTATTGGAATGGAATATTCTTGCGTTTGTTACTTAAACAGCTTTCCTTCTTGTGGTCAATCTTTCACAGGTAAGGCTTCTGTCAACTGAACATGTGCAGTGGATGGGGAAGGGAAAAGAAACTTCTGTTTGTAGTTTTTCATACATGACTACAAGATTATTTAAAATTAACACTGTATTCAATGCGGCACGTTTCCGATATCGAGAAGGAATGAGAGCTTAGTTGAGTATCATATTCTGGGAGGATGGCTCCTTTGCTCTTTGTTCAATCACATCTCAGCTTTCATACTTCCTTCTTTGGTATACATTCCATGTGCACTGATGGAGTGTTTCAGTGCCAGAACATGCTCTAGCGGTGGGGAGGAGGAGTGCAATCAAAAAGAGAGCTCCACTCTTTCAAGCTTGCAATGACACCTAAGCATCAACCTTCATGACATTGCTATTGTGTGATCTTGCTCGCAGCAGGTTAACTGTTGAGTTTCCTACATTACAACAGTGACTACACTTAAAATACATAATTGACTGTAAAGGGCCCCCACTGGCAATCAAAAACCCAGTCCTTGGTCCCGAAGGGATATGGGGAGCAGGAGGAAACGTGGAGTTGAGGCAGAAGATCAACCATGATCTCAGTGAATGGAAGAAGAGGCTTGAGGGGCCATGTGGTCTGCTTGTTCACCTGTTTCTTATGTTCTTAATTGGAAATGAAGGATTGAGCAAGAGTTGATAGTGACAAAGAAGGCAATAAAAGGTGTATGAACCATACAGAGAAAGAGGAAAACAAGAAGAAAGGAGATCAACAGGGAGGCAGTTAACAACGGGAGAAGAGAGAAAGAAATATTTTTGTGAGCAATGCCATGAGAGTTCAACTAGTAATGGGTCAAAACTGCTGAATTCTGCTTGTGTGAATGAGGTTTAAACCTTTGCATTTATCATGTTTGCTGCAATAATGAAAGAATCACACAGGATATGATATTGAGCCATCAGTACGATCACTTGAGTTATGCTGGAATTTCTCACAACCTAGGTATAAACAAAAGGATTTGAATTCTTCCTATGCCCATAGCATACCTTTGTTTTCCATTCTGAATAAAGCTATTAGTTTTCTGGGATGACTAAGGCATACAGTTGCTCAATGGATTGCAGTGCATTGTTGATTTCCTGTCATTTTTTGTCAACTCTTGGTAATGTACCTTATTGTTAAATTCAAGCATTTTAACCAATCTTAGATCTGTTGATAAGGTTAGTTGACAGGATGATGAAGGACAGGCCACAGACTATTCTTCAATGACAGTTCTTCACTTTTTACTGGAGCCTCATGCTAGAGCTTACATTAGAGTATACCCATCCACGCTTAATAACTAGGACTCTTAGGATGTTGTTTATGTATGTAAAGAAGTAGATTGCTTTGGCAAGAGTTTTAATTGTGCCACTTCAACTTAAGGTTCCATAGAAACCATGAGGCAACATGAGACCAAAGATTTGCTAATTCATTTGGCTAATGCATAGAACAATTAAGAAAATTTCTGTTCTGTTACTGAAGTGAATTATTTCTATCAATTTAATGATTAGGTGTACAAAGGAAAACAAGATGTTCTGTTGTGTAACAGAACTGGGACAAAATAAGCCAAAATAACTTGTTGAAATCATTTGAGTTTCACAAAGTGGTGTTAATGGCAAGACTTGCTTTTCGGGAAACAAAAAGATCTAAATGTTCCGAGTAGATTGAATAAGAATTACATATTAAGCTTAATTTTTACAGATGAACACTGCTCTAGTGTATTTTATTGTTCCCATCTTGCAGGCCATGTATTATTAAAAATGAACATAAGCCACTAAATTTTCGAAGTTCCAGTATTATGATTCTCCTGCTCTTTATCACCTGGATCACCTGTGGTGCTGCGGCCCTCATACTTGGTTACATTCTTTATATTGTTAAGGTAACATTTGTTTATTGATTAGCTGTGCCATTAAATCATTCTTAGATGATCTAATGTTCTTGTAAAATTGTCCAAGGTAATCATCTTCATTTTGTAATGAAAACTGACCTGTTGTCATACCATGGCATTTATTCAATGAAAAATATACGCTTCTAAGCCACTTTTGAAAAATCAGAATTAATGTATTTCTTGACCAAGCATTGCATATTGCATTAGGAAGAGATGCATCACTTAATTCTTGTTTATATAGTCATAAAGCATGATTAAGGAAGATAAGTGACTATTTCCCCATATTTCATTGTTTAGCAATTCTGCTCCATTTTGATGTTGTTTATGTAATGCATGATTCCTCAACAGAAGTTGGCCGTTGGACCAATTTCCAAGCATCTCCCAGTCTTGATTTGCTGGGAGTTGCCTCATCAGTGTATGGCCCATCCAAAATTGATTTGGCGCTAATGAGAGTTTGTGGGCAGTGATGCACAATATTGAACAAAGCATGGGCTGCAATCTACAAGTGTTCAAATGTGGCTTAAGGTAAAACGAGTAGCACTTTTCAACTTGTTTTCACCTATAAAGATTTGCCATGGCTTCTCTCTAGTTTTGTGGTGCTATATCAGATTCTGGAAGTGCTAAAGGGGAATGAAGATCCGTTACATCATTGCACTACCTCACTTTTCACTATAATTTCTGGAGGCCAATGGAAGTGTAACACTCTTAAAATATTGATTGAAGATGGGACTGGCTTGCAGATCATTTTGTGGTGTTCAGAGTGTCAGACCCAAAATATGTGCATGGGAAATGGAAGCTTCCAAGGTTATTAGGTAGCAGTAAGGTCATGGAAAGGTCACAGAGGTGGAATTTCACCCATTAATGAACTGTTCATCATTTTCTTTCCCCTGCTTTCACTTGGGCTCTTATGAGCCTTTGTGCCACTTATACAGCAATTTTTACATACAACATTCATATATTTCACAGTGGAGATTGCCTTAAATGAGACATTTGAAAGAAGAGGAGCAGCAGCAAAGCGGTTATGCCCAGCCCAGCAATTGTTTTGCATCCACTGCTGATAGAGGTGATTATGGCTCACTTTGGGACACGTTTTATACCGCCTGGTGAAAGCGACTAATAAACTATGGCTGGAATTTTCCATTCCCATTGGCGTCATGGTGGCATGAGTGGACATCAGTGTATGGCCCAATCAAAATTGATATTGACACAATGAGAGTTTGCGGGCACGCACCTGCAGTGATGCGCAATATTGAATAAAGCATGGGCTGCAGCATGGGCTGCAATGTACAAGTGTTCAAATGTGGCCTAAGGTAAAACAATTAGCAATTTTGGAAGTCCAAAAATTGGCTTTATGACGTCATAAAACCAGGTTGCAACTGCCCGCTCCGCAAGTCAATGGCAGGCGGCCTTTCCTGCTGTGCACGTCAGGAACATCATATTTGTACATCTGCATCTAACTATAAGCCCTGCTCACTGGAACCATCCCCCCAGGTCAAATTTATCGCCCACGTCGCCAAGAAAGCACACCAACCCGGAACACGTTTAGGCAAGCGCGAGGTGCAGAAGACAGGACTTAGCATTAGGGCATTGCTCGCATCACGAACATCGAGGATCAGAAGATGCTAGAGCCCTACAGTGATTGGACCCTGGAGGGACACGTGCATCGTATGCTGGGTGGATTCTGATGGACATGGCTCCGCCATGAAGCAGCTTATGGAAGGTGGAAGGTCACCGTTGATGTCTGGGGTATGCTTCAGGACACTAGTGTCTTGACCATCATCGTCTACGGATAATTGTCGAGGGGGTGGAGAGGAAGGTGTAGTTTTGACTGGGAGAGGGTGTACCAGGGGTATGAAGTTGGGAGGAGGGAACGAGGGAGTCAGGGTGTTGAGGTTGGGATGGGGGTAATGAAGGTGACGGGGGGGGGTGCATGAGGTTGGGCGCGGGGAGTACAGGAGAGGACGGTGCAACTGGGAGATTGTGACAACTGAGGAGATAGCTGTAAGGGAAGGAGTTTGGGGGGGAGGAATGAGTTTGTCAGGGGGAGGAGAGAGGAAGGGGTTAGTGGAGAGGAAGGAGTAAGTGGGGGATGTCCAGGTGAACATGCAAGGGAGGGGTCTGTGGAGTCGATGACTGCCTTCTGGGAAGCGAAATGAGGGTGGGTGTGGTAGGGGGGATGGTGGGAATGAGAGAGGGCAGAGTGAAACGGTAGGGCGGGAGGGTGAGGGTGTAACAGTAACAGTAGAAAGAACGGCAAGGGTGGTTGGTGGGAACCTGGGGACAGACATAGACCCTGGGAGTAGAAAGGAGGAGGCCAGGAGGTCAGTGTGGATGGGGATGGGATCCTCTGGAAGATTGGGAATGTGCATGTTCACCTGGACAGAAAGGGGTTCTTGCTGGTAGGTGACAGTGGAGAGGTGGAAGTTGATGCCAGTGGGGTCAACAGTGATGGGGGAAAGGATGTGGGTGACTGTGGGAAGGGAAAGGATGTGGGTGACTGTAGGAAGGGAAAGGAGGGGGAGCTGAAGACATAATTCAGAACAACTTGTAAAATCAAAAATGAAAGGAACCTCGTGTTGGGCAGGCACAGGTGTTGCATGGGATCAGTGGGTGGGCAGAGATGCAGGGCAGCTCAAATGGACAACTGGAAGAGAACCCCAGCAGGCAGCATTGAAAATGCTCGGAACAAAGGCTCCGCATGTGTGGGAGAATGCTTGCCTAAGGCTCCAAAAGACCCTGCCACACATACACTTCTCCCTCCAGAATCACTGGTGGGCCAGCTGTGTGCAGCTAAACTGCTAATGGGGGGAGATGTAGTGGAGGACTTGTGAAGCCTGTAAATGAAGGTGAAAGACACCATTACACATTATTCAGTGAAGGTGAATATATTTTCAGAGTGACAAAATGTGTTCACCCATGCAGCCACTTTTGATCAGAAATTCTTAACTTTTCTAGACTACCGCTCCTTCTCAGTGCTGCCCTGACATCCGCAGCAGTGGTGGAGACAACCTGTGAAATGGTTGGCCCTGTTGTCTCTGATGACTTCGACATGGGTCCTCTGGAGAACCGAGGCCTTGAGGGCCCCGGCTTGCTTTGGCTGTCCTGCTGTGGGCCGGCTGCTCCCTCTGCAGTGACAGAGGATGAAGCTGAGGGTCACGGGCAAAGGGAACTCGGAGGGAAAGGACAGCCTCTGAGATTCCTGAGTGGATGATCCAGGGGTGTCCAGCTGCTACTCTTCCCTTCGGGTGCCTGAGGGCCCAGCCTGACTTCTTGAAGGGAAGGAGGGATGCTGAGGTGCTCCCTTTCCCTCTTGCATTACAGCTGTAGAAATTCAACCATGTTTACCGCGATAGAGTGCAGGCCTACCCACATCTTTGCACTCTGCTGAACCAGCGTCTCCATGGCATCTGCCACCCTTCCCTTGGAGACCTTCATGCACGCACATGTGGGCATCACTTCATCAGAGAGCAGGCGGACACACTCCTCTGACTCACGAGCCGCTCTGCTGTGGGCTTCCAACAGCTCATCCTGACGTTTCCCTGTCTTCTGCTGACTCTCCACAATGAGTTGAAAGGCCGAATCCAAAGGCTTGTCATCTGACTCAGACCTCACAGATGCCTCTTCCCCAGCAGTCCTCCATGTGTCAGAGAGCTCGACTGAACCTGCCTCCTCCTGCTGTGGACACGTGTCCATGCGGTGACCACCAGATTGTGAACCTGAGCCTGCTCTAGATCGAGGTTCCACCGAGGTGTATCTCTCTGGGCTGGTGGAAGGTGTGGGTAAGTGCTGTGACGGGTCTTCCAGGCTGTTTATTCCCAGCTCTTCAATGGAGGTTGTGTCCTCTTCGCTGGAAGTGAGGGCTTGGATGGAGCTGAGGGACTTGCTGGCTGAGAGTGTTGGTGGCTTGGCAGAGCTCCCTGTGAACCACAGTGGAGATAATTAATGCATGACAGCAGTGCCAAAAGCAGGAGAGAGAGCACTCACAGTTGGATTGAGAGAGGGATGACGTGGTGCAGGATCCTTACGTGAGCGTTCGCCGTTGACCTCACCACCTTCGCAGGCATGGTCCACGTCTTCAGCAGTCAGCACGATAGCACGCTCCTCAAGGTGAGTGAGGGGCCTAATAGGGCCACTCTACCCCCGGGTCTGAGACGTCTCCCTAATGTTGTGAACCAACTTCTCCTGCATTAAAACAGATGGAGAGAGTGTGAGCAGGATGCATGGCTCTGCATAGAACCTTTGTGCGGTGACCGGAGCCGTGGACGTTATGAAGATGCAAGCTCTGGAAGATATGAGCCTGATGGCAGTGTGAGGGTGTGTGTGAGAGTTAGTGCTGTTGTCCCTTGAGGTGTGAGATCCCTGTATATTTGTGATGGGTTTGTGAGTTGAAAGTGATGAGAAGAGTAATTTACCCTGGCGGAATGGATGAGCGTCCTCTTCCTGCACTGGGTGGCTGTCCTGTTTTGCAGGGCATTGACGCTGGCTACTGCTGCAGCTGCCTGTCATGCTGGATTGGTGACCTTGCTTGCTGACCTTCGACCAGAGTGGGGGTAGATGACATTGCAGAGGGCTTCTACTGCATCCAATAGGCGTTTCAGGGAAGTGTTGCTAAATCTGGGACAGCATGTTTCCTTTCTTTGGCAGCCATCAGTTCCCAGCAATTTCCTATCCCTTGAAGAGTGCTAGCTCTTTGCAGGAGTGGCCTTTAAATATGTCACCCCATTTACTGAAGGACAGAGGTGATGTTGGGGTGGGTGAATCAGATGCCGCCCGCCAGCGACCTGATGTGTTTCCTGAGAATGCATAATGAATGAGCCAGGAATGGGACAATATGGCATGAAAGCCCGCCATTGCAGCCAGTGGGTAAACATCCTTTTTCCTGCCTGCTACCCAACTTAGTGCAAATCTGGGACAATTCCCCCCTATGGGTTTGATCATGGTTGCATATGCTAAGTAAGCAATTACATTCTGTCTGAAACTGCGCATGAAGGAATATAACCAAATGCTGGAAGGTTTACATTTCACATAGCCTTTACTATTTTGTATAATTCTAGATGACCAGCTCTCAAATGGCTCCTTTCCAGGCTGAAGGGCCGAACTTCTTCCTGTCTTTCCTTATAACTTTCCTTATAACACCGGCCTCACCGATCAGCCTCACAGTTCTTCTATGCAGTGCTCCCAGTACTTGAATATTCTTAGCGTTTCGGCACCCAGAACTGGATGCAGTATTCAATGTCTGGTGTGACTAGAGCACTGTGTAGTTTGATCGGAATTTCCTTTGACTTGTTTGCACTATTTTGACTTTGAAGTTCAGTGTTATATTGGCTGTCTTTATTGTTCTTCATTGACTTGGATATGTCTTCTTTGACTTGAGCATCTGAATATCATCCTCTGTCTGCTCCATCTGTTTGAGCTTTGTCTGTGTTTCAGCATCATTCATGGAATTCATGTTACCTTCCTTTTCACAGCACTTTACACATGTCTGCATTGCATTCCACTTGTCATTGCTGTACACACATACATATTTTGTCCAACCCTTTCTGTAATTTCAGAACTGCTTCCTACGATTCCACTCCCAACCCCACACTTTAGTTTGGTATCATTGCAAATGTAATCACTTTGAGATCAAGTCATTTACTCAATTATAAGCAGTAGTAGTCCTAACACCAAGTCCTTGGATACCTCACTCTAATCTAGCCCCCCAACCTGGCACCTCTAATGAATACTCAAGTACTTTCTAAATGTAAGGCAATCTTTTATTCATTCCTAGAATATATCCTGACAATCCATAATTTGAGTTAGAATATTAATATTTTTGTGTGAATTCTGCAAAATGTTTATGGAAGTCTAGATACACCATATATGAGGGCATCCAACAGTATAGTAGTCTTCAGGGTTAGTCAAGCAGGATGTTCTTCTTCTGAATCACTTTGGCTGCAGTTTATTAGGTAATTATTGTACAGATAATCGTCAAGTTTACTCCTGAATTATTTTATATGAAATAGAAGTTGCCGTGACGGTTTTGTCCACATCATCCAAAACTCTGTCCTGACTCGCAACAAGTCCATCACCCCTATACTCACTGATCTACATTCACTCTTGGTTTCACAACGTCTCAGTTTAAAAATTTTCTTCCTTGTTTTCAACTCCACCCAGTGTTACAAACCTCTGCAATATCTGCCCTTGTCGAGTTCTGACCTCTTGAGCATCCTTTATTTGATATTTCTGCAATTGAAGGCCACGCCTTCAGCTACCAAAGCCCTAAAATCTGAAATTCCCTCTTAAAAACTCTCTATCTCTCTGTCTCTCTTTTCTTCATTAAGGCACTCCTTATAACCTACCTCTGACCAACCTTTTGGTCATGTGCTCTAATATCTCCTTATGTGGCTCGGTGTCAAGTTTTGCTTGGTAACACTCCTGTGAAATGCCTGGGGTGTTTTTACTTCATTAAAGGCATTATTATAAATTTAAACCTTTTTGAACATGTGTGTCATTTTAGCCTGTTTCCAATCTCCAAGTACCTTTACTGTGCCTTCTGCATCTCCTTTCCCATCCTTTTTGGACATGGCATTACATTAGCCTGTTTCCAATTCAATGGCACCATTGTAATATTTAACAACTCCTTCAAGATCACTGCTGATGCCTCACAGCTCTCTTACTTTCTATCTCAGTATAGGATAAATCCTATAATATAAATAGTGGTTTCCTCTACATTGGAGAGACCAAACGCAGACTGGGTGACCGCTTTGCAGAACACCTTCGGTCTGTCCGCAAGCATCACCCAGACCTCCCTGTCACTTGCCATTTTAACACTCCACCCTGCTCCCTTGCCCACATGTCTGTCCTTGGCTTGCTGCATTGTTCCAGTGAAGCTCAATGCAAACTGGAGGAACAGCACCTCATCTTCCGACAAGCACTTTACAGCCTTCCGGATTGAATATTGAGTTCAACCATTTTAGATCTTGAACTCCCTCCTCCTTCCCCAACCCCTTTCCATTTCTTCCCCCTCCTTTTTGTTTTTTCCAATAATATATGTAGATTTTTCTTTTCCATTATTTTTAAATCTATACTTTTTATGCCCTTTTAGTCTTATTTCACCCCACCCCCACTAGAGCTATCTGTACCTTGCTTGTCCTACCATCCATTCTTAATTAGCACATTCTTTTAGATAATATCACCACCTTCAACACCTCTTTGTTCTTTTGTCTGTGACATCTTTTGGTTATCTCCTCCTATCACTGCTTGCTTGTCCCAACAATCATCCCCCTCCCTCCCCCAAACCAGCTTATATTTCACCCCTCTCCTATTTGTATTTAGTTCTGTTGAAGGGTCATGAGGACTTGAAACATCATCTGCACTCTTCTCCGCCGATGCTGCCAGACCTGCTGAGTTTTTCCAGGTATTTTTTATTTTTTGTTTAGGATAAATACTGTCCACCCCTGAGGATTTTTTTTTTGTTTTCAATCCTTTTAGCCTGTCTTGGATTCCATTTCATCCCTGTATATCATTAACTCTGCTTATGTTATCATTATTTGTACAAAGGACATGTTGCTCATGTTACAATTTATGAATACTTGGAGGATGTAAGCATTTAGAATATTAAATCTCATCTTCTTTCAACCTCTATTTGTATATTTTAAAATTTTCTTCTTTAAGACTGCCTTTTACTGTTAAGTTTCTTATCTAGAGCTATGTCTTTTTAATGTCCTTTACTCTCTGGATATCCTTTTGACCGGAATCTAAATTCCACTAACTCCCTTCACCTTTCTCCCCTGATTTGTGAAGCTTCTTTTTCCTCCTCGTTTAATTTTAGTTTCTTCATTCATTTAGTGTCATGCTTGTTTAGTCTATTTGCTCTACAGGACCATGTCTTGGTAGGTGTTTCATTTCTCTACTTGGCTGTTGTTGAGCAAAAGAAACTTGCTTACACTGTTCGTTTATTTCTTTGAATTTAACCTTTTTAAAATGATATACCTAACTCACTATTAAATTGTCAATTCTGTAATTGTTATCTCCTAATGTGCCTTGATTTTCATTTACAGTATGTTGTCTGGATTACCTATCATCAAGTCAAAATGTGTGCTGCATTCCCTCCAACTGGGTCATGAAACATTATCTTTACCAATTTGGATGCTGAGCCATTTAGAATCATAAGAATCAAATAATGATATAGCACGGAAGGAGGCCACTGTGTCTCTATCAGTTCTTTGTAACAACTATCCAATTAGTCCCACTACCCTTCTTTTTTACTGCAGCCCAGCAGTTTGGGTATTCCTCATTTATATTTAGCTAATTAATGTCACCCGTAGAAAAAGTATTACATTAAGTTTGAGAAAGAGCCAAGGTTTTCAAACCGAATTTTTAAACTTGTGAAGAAATAAGTTGTAAGACAAACATGTGACATTGGACTGAGCTATTAGCCAGTAAATCTCCAGAAAAACAGTGGGAGCTATTCAAAAAAGTATTAGTACAATATGTAACTATTGCACACCCCAAAACTTATGCAATCAAGCAACTCGGTCAAAATTTGAGGTACGGTGAAGTATAAAGCTAATGGAAGTGGCTTTCACAAATGCACAGAAAGGTGGTAATCCAGCAGACTGGAATTAATACAGAAAAAACAAAGGGACACAAAGAAATTGTAAAGAGCTACAACTATGAATGTAATAGAAACTAGCAGGTAATAGAAAGACTAGTCGTAAAAGCTTTTGGAAATATATTGAGTAAGAGACTGACTAAGGGGGATGTGGATCCATTAATGACAGAAGCTACAAACATTCATGAAACTGCGTTGTATTTTAGGTTTTCCTTTTTTCTTGGCCACTCAATGTTTACCTGTTTCTGGCATCCATTTCCTGTATGCATCTTTCCGTCTTTGTGTCCACATTTGCCTGGATACTACATTCTGCTCTACAATCACTGTTGTCTCAGATCCAAATTTATCCCAACTCTTCTTTCCCACCTACCTACTTTAAATTGATCTCTTAAACTATATTCGAATGACTCACTTTTCTTGTTTCCATTTTATTTATATGCAAGCTGTTGATCCTCTTTGTCCAAAAAATGTTCCCAGTTATTATAAAGGCCGCATCATTACTTTAAATTAATGCTTTACTTGGGTGCTGCCCTTTTGTTTCCCTCCGGCATCCCATTTTAAATTAAGTTCTCTCCTGTTAATTTTGTTTCACTCTGATTCTCTACATTTTAAATACACTTCTCTCGATTGGTGGCCTTTTAATTTTGAAATGAATGTTCCTTTTTAACAGACCCCGCTTTGTAATCTGCTTCTAGCTGGTGATGGCATTTTACTTTTCCTCAATCAGGTGCTCACCTTTTTATAACCTTAACTCCCCTTTTCAAGTTATCTGATCTCTGCTGCTTCTTTCTGCTGATTCAAGGATTTTAGATGTTTGATGAACGATGAAATGCTGCATCTTTTCAGTTAAATTATTTCGTTATCATGCCTTTAAAATGTCAGAGGTTCTGGCAGAGAATCTAGTCTTCCTTTGTTCTTTTGCCTTTTTCTGTGCTCTTCGATTTCTGTATATAACAATGTTGTTGCATTGCTTCAGACAAATCTGAGAGCCCTCCCAAGACGTACCCATGTCACTCAAGTGGAAGAAAACAGAGTTAAACAGTAAAGGACATAATTTAAAGAAAAGCATGCAATTTTCCAAGTACCTTAGCCAACATTTCCCTTCAACCCATACCACTCAATGCAGATTAACTGTTAACACCTCATTATTGTTTTATTGTTCACAGGCCATTATTGCTACAAAATTGCTGCCATGTTATGCGAATACGATGGTTATTGCATTCCATAAATAACTCATTGAGTAAAAACTTTGATATCTTTAAACATAATATACTATGTAAATGACAGTATTATTTGTATTTTATTATGTGATTCATTTCAGCCATTGCCATAAATTTAAACTGTATATTTAAGATTTTTATGTGTATGTATTTTAAATTAAACAATTTGACATCATTATTGTATCAAATGTTGGTAGATAGCAATTAGTTATAACTAAGTGCCCAATTAATTAACTTGAATTTTCCCCTAGGTCTTAAGCCTGCAATCTTCAGTGTGCACAATGAAAGGCATTCTTAATTTGGTATGACTAATTTTTATTTTTGGTACTTTATTATGTTAATGTATAATTTGTAAGCATTGTCTTTATATGGGATATTTTCATCATTTTCTGGCAAAAACAAATGTCTGGTCAGAGCCTCTAACTGCATTATCCTTAAAAATGTGCCAGAGTAAGTGGTGAGCTGGCATAATGATTTTATTATTGCTGTTTTACAGCCTAACATAACCCTCTGATGAAAATCTGTGTGTAACAGCTCTTTGGTCAGCAAGTTTGATCCTGCAGTTAATGAGAATAAATTAGTTTTCTTTTTGTAAAAAAAAACCTTTATTTATTCACTTGTTCTATTTATAATTAAAGAAAAAGTCCAGAATATAAAACGGTTTTACTTTTTCATTATTGTAGTTAATATTGCCATATTTCAATATTGCTGGAAGAATTTTGAAAATATATTAAGTTTGAAGGAATAATCTTAAGTTACCAACTGTATGACACACTTGTTCTGAAATAATAATATGTAAAAAGAACAAAGAAGAATATGGAGATGATAATTCACATTTTCACCTTTAAAAATATTTGACAAATTTGGATCTGACTTCCATAATTTCAATTGTTGGAAAAACAGGAGGCTCCAGACTATTACTTGGATCACACTCATTTAATTAAGAGAACAGGTCTTGTAAATGTAAGAATCACGTCAGTAGAGGATGCCACATATTTATTTTGTCAATTCATTTACATTGCTGCTTTAACCAATGCACTTGTTTTTATCTTGCTCTCCACCTCAGTGCAGGAAATGTTCATTTTGACGTGATGTGTTTTTATTCATTTATAGTTCAGAAGTTTTTATCCTTTTATACAGGTTTATACTAGAAAAAGCATTGATTAAGCACAGCTTTTGATCTAGGTATGGAAATTAAATTGTCATCCTCACTCAGATAAGGAATAGGGTGCATAGAATTGGGAGTGGGGAAAATCTTGAGCCTGTCACTTGGACAGTCTGCTGATGGAGCAGATTGCCTAATAGTTGTCGAACCGGTCTGATTTTTAGTTTCATTTATTGGACATGAGGATCAAGTGAATTCTGCAAAGGGCGGGTGATCCAATCGGCCAGTTTACCACCAAGGAGTGATGGTGAAAATTGTCCCCATTAAATCTGTCGGCTCTGTCAAGTGTAATCTATTCTACCATTTTTGCAGCATTTATATTTATTCATTTCAAGTGCTTATTTTCAAAATTATTTCTTCTGGTCATCACCATTTTGTATCATCTCCTTGCATGTGATACACCTGCTTCTGGATGTGCCAGCTGAGATCAATGACTTAAAAAGGGAGGGAACTGCTGGGGACACTTCATTTTGGAATGGAGTACAGCAACAATCAGTGTACTTTGCCAACTTGTACCTATGTAATTCATAGTACTCAGCTATATCACTGGTTTAAAAAAATACAACTTCAGAGATTTGTTGAGATGGCTTTTAAAATAGCATGTTAAAAACTAAAACTTGTAAATGCAGGCCAAAAATTCAACATCTCCAAATGAAGTTCTTAAAGTTTTATGTTCAAGTTAAGCAATGTCAGTGCTTAGGAATGGAATATTTTTCTGCTTTTGGTAATCATTGACAGTTCAGATATAGAACAGGCAGATTCAGAACCTTAAATTCAGCTTCAGAATCCCACCTACATAATTCTTTTTCTCATAGAAGTCATATTTATGACAATTCTGAGTAGTGCTGTTAATTTAAAGCCAACTTCTGCCAAAATAAGGGCAAATTTGTGATGTTAGATAATACTTGCAGGGAACCCAGATCAAGACTTCCCAAATTCATTTCATACTAGATCTTATGACTAATAAAAGCAACCTTTCAAACTCACCTTCCAGAAATGAGAGGACACGGCACTTCTGTTACTGAACTCAATTGTTTACTAGTTCTTGTTTTAACAGGTAGTAACAATATTTTGGACAAATATTCATGGAAATCGTGGCAAGGAACTTAGTTTAATGCAAGTTTAATGTACAGTAGCTATTAAATGTCAATTGTTTGAAAGCAGAAGTTATTGTCTACTCTTCCAAAAAAAACCACAATGTGTTTATTGAAAAGCTTTAGCATAACTCTAAACATTAACTATTGTGAAGATTACTTTTTAACATTTTGTTTGAGCCCAACCTGCCTCTGGATTCCCTCGAGGGGGCTCCTCACATTGCTTCGGTTTGACACTGCATGAACTGTACAGGCAGAGCAATGTCAAGTGTGCTTTCCAAAATGCAATAGGGATACATTTTGGACAGTGCAAGTACTTTGTCTAACCTTAGTTTACATGTTTAGAAAGCAGGGCTCTCTGGCCATGTTTGTATCTGTACATAGTCAAATCTTTCCCCTAAAACTGAAGCAGATCCAAACAACGCTAATAGGACTTGACCAGTAGTTGCAGTGCAAATACGCCATCAGATTCATTTACCTTAGTTCTCTTACTTCTCATCTAGAATCACCTTGCAGTAAATTTAGGGAGAAACAGATGATAATTTATGTTGTATTATGCAGGGCTGTTGTTGCAGCTAGAGAGATCATCAAATGTATAATTCTAAAATTATATACTATGAATAGAAAATCACCAGCAAGTTACTAGCTTTAATGAGCAGGTTTTTTTGGTTTCAGTTACTGCTCAGAATTCATTTTTAGTTTATTTGCAAGTATTTCAGAAATACTGAAATTTAACCTCTGTCAGTAACTCAGCGTCGTTCATGTTCAATATTTTTGTTATATTTCCTTGTATAACATTTCTGGCTGTGTTTTTTTTTAAATTCTAACAGGCAACAAAAGTTCTATTTTTCAGGCACCATATCAAGAAGATATGAAGAAAATTACAAAAGAAGGAGGAGACAAGTCTGGAATGAGAGAGCATGTCCTGAAAGAACCAGAACAGCCAGGCTCAGATAGATTTAAACTGCTTTCAGTTTCAGATGTTGACAGCGCAGTGGATACCCTTCAGATTCACATTACAATCCTACATTTATTGAACTGGATTATTCTATTTAGTGCACCCTCATTCATTTACTGGTTTAAAAATCTCAGGTAAGATCTTTTTGTTAACAATTTGAGTAGCCATTGAGAATATTAACCTTTCTAATTAAAAAATTATTCGGCATTAAGGGTTAAAGGGTGTATTCTTTTGATCTGTCAAAATTATTGTGTCACTGCCATTACATTTTTATTAAGCTGAACTGAATAGCTTGGATTGGATTTAAAGCAGAAGTGAGTAGTACATTAATGCTGATGTGAGAAGGCAGTCTAATAAGCTTGTTTTTTAAAGGGAATTTAATTTGTAGGGGAAAGCAATGTACACAGTGACATGGCATGTGTCACCTACTTTGTTTGTGGTACTTAATGTTTGGGTACATTACAGCACTAATAGTGACTGTGGAGAAAATTACATCCTACACGCTTCCACACATCCCTAGCTAGTTGAGGCAAAAAGCCTGTGAAGGGGTAACGTTTGTATCAATTCCATCCACACTGCACAATCACACTCATCTATGATCATTGCACCCAAGTGGTTTGTCCGGTATGTAAATATATCACTGCAGATATCTAGTAGTGCTTTATGATCTCCCACTGTGTTCCATAATGAAAGATAGACCAAAATGAAAACTATGCTGGAATTCCCCATCTATTCAAAGTGAGCAAAGCCATGCTTGAAGTTACGCCAATTTTAAAACACTGAATCTAAATTCTAAAATGCTTAACCGACCAGAAGAGAGGGAATTCCGAAAATGCACTATTACTAGGAAATAGTACAATGTTTTTATGTATTAGTAAAATTACTGTCCACTGTTTTCATCAGTCATCAAGTCAGTAACATTCACTGATGATCTGACACTAAAATATGAAGTTAGTTACTTAAGCTTGACTACAAGGCATTGTTGTGTAAAGATTTCACCCTATATGGGGAATTTACTCAAATTGTTCCTGTGGTGTGGTCTGTTCACACTGTCATCTCTGTAAACACACATTGCCATTGTGTCATTGGCATCTATACTATGCATTTCTTAAGTTAGCAAACAAACTAATTTTGTACCTAGAAACAATTTGGCATTTTTTAAAGAGTTAAAAATATAATGAAAGAAGAAAAAATGTGCTACAAACCTACATTTGTGAAGTACAAGACTTGTATAGACCTAAAACCACACTGCTCTCTTTATGTGTCTCTAAATTGATGTGTATCCTTATCTTCTATTAACAACGGTTAAATATTATTTGCCACAAGGTTAGTTTATGGACGTAAGAGCAATTTCATGGCTAAGGTAAAAAATGCAGTCTGATTGTTCAGCTACTCTTTTAATGTGCAGTGGATTTATTAGTTTGATTTGCCAGTTCTTTTCTCTCTTTTCCTTGTTTTCAGATATTATATTAATAGTATAATATTTTGTTCCATTAAACAGGTATTCCAGAAGGCTTGATCCTGACCCTTGTGGTTTTGTTGCAATTATTCTGGTGTTCTCCATGGGAGTTCTCATTAATTCACATTCAACTTCAGTGAAGAGAAGGTAATTTTATGTTGCTTTTACATTTTTATAACTTGTTAGCAAAGTACATAGTGAGTTTCAAGCTGATATTTTCATGATTTCCTGCTTTCATTGACTATTTTGATGGAGGATAACAACCCCTGTGCAACTCTTCAAAAAATGCGAACATATTAAATTTGACAGCCAGGCATTGACGTGGGGGTGTAAAGACAGCTAGCTAATAGCCTGTCTAGCAGGGGATGTTGTTAACACACTATTGTAGTTAGTCCTATTATATAATTCATCTTTCAAAACCAGTTTCTCAATGTAATACAGCAGTAGAGTGATGCGAGATTAAATGATATGGATGTTGTCATCATTATTTGCTTGCCCCATGCTAAAAATGTAAGTGTGAACAAGAAAGGTCAGTTGTCATTTTTATCCTGTAAAATACTTAAATTGAGTCATTATCTTCAGAGAACATTGGGAAGACTTTGATCAGAAACAGAATTGCATATGATGACAATGCAAAATTCCAAATTAGGCTAATTATGCAATATTGAAGGATAGTGGTTTTCAAGCTATTTTTGTTGAAGGAACCCTTTTCAATTGGATCGGTTATGACAGACCACCCTGTTTAAATTACAATACCATATAATGCTCATAATATGAAAGTGCTGTATGTAAGTACTTGTAAGAAAACAGGTATTTACTTTCAGCTCATTGTAGAGTCTGCCGATCCTTGGCAGGAGCCCAGAGGTAGCAGGAGCCTGGAGAGGGCAGAACACAAGGAAAGTACTAGGGGAGCAGAGAACATCACAGCCTAAATGATGATGAAGTTTCTTAAAACAGATATGTTTGTGATATGAATCTGGACTCATAAGCCATTCATAAATAGGAAAATATATTAATTTTAGCCAAGCATTTTACTGATATTTTTTGAGACAGTGGCTCTGTTTGCATATTAGATAACCCATTTTGTACAGGTAAAACTGAGCTTGATTAATTCTTGGAAACAAGAAGCCTTGAACGTATGAATGTTCCTTTGCAGTAATGTACTAATGCACAAATCAATTAGAAAGTTCAAGAGATATGTGTGAGCCAGCATTTATTGATCATCACTAATTGTTCGTAAGGTGCAGCTGAGCCATCTTTTTTAGCCACTGTCGTGAGTGTGGTGAGGGTATTTCCAAAGTTCTGTTAGGAAGGGAGTTTCAGGATTTTAACCTAGTGTAATTGAAGGAACGACAATATATTCTAAGTCAGGAGGTGGTAGCATTGCCACTGTCTTTCCTTGAAGTGCTGCCCTTGTCTTTCCTGGCAAGGTCGCGGGTTTGAGAGACACTGTTGAAGAAGTCTTGGCAAATTGCTGTAGTGTAAATGGTTCACATTGCTGTCATAGTGCGCCAGTTGTGGAAAGAGTAAATGTTTAATGTGGATGGGGTGCCAATCAAGGAGGCTGCTTTGTCTTGGATGGTGTCGAGCTTCTCAGGTATTTTTGGAGCTGCACTCATCCAGGAAACTGGAGAGTATTACATCACAATTCTGACATGTGCCCTGTAAATGGTAGAAAGCCTTTGGGGATTCAAGAGATTATTCAGTCACTGCAGGATACCCAGCCTTTGACTTATTTTTTGAGCCACAGTGGTTAAGTGGCTCATCCATTTAAGTTTCTGGTCAAAGGTGAACCTTCAAAATGTTGATGGTGGGGGATTCAGCAATGGTAGTTCGGTTGAATGTCAAAAGAAAGTGGGTCGACTCTCCTTTTTGGAGACGGCCATTGCCTGACGTTTGTGTGGCACAAATCACTTAACAGCCCAAGCCTGAACCTTGCCCAGGTCTTGCTGCAAGCTGACATGAACTGCTTCATTAACTTCAGGAGTTGTGAATGGAACTGAAGATGATTAAGCCTCGGATGGTCCCCCGATGAACACTTGCAGCGATGTCCTGGGTTAAGAGGCTTGGCCTCCAACAGCAGCAACTATTTTCCTTTGTATCAGATGTGACTGCTGTCAATGAGAGTTTCCCCCCGATTCCCATTAATTTAAATCTGACTAGACTTTCTTGATGTTGCACTTGGCCAAATACTGCCTTGATGGCACTCTCAGTTCATCTCTGAAATTTAGTTCTTTCATCTATATTTGGGCAGAGGTCTGTAATGAGGTCTGAAGCCTCAGAACCCAAACTGAGCATTGGTGAGTAGGTTATTCATGAGGGTAGGTGCTGTGTGATAGCACTGTCAATGACACCTTCCATCACTTTGCTGATGATTGAAAGTAGAGTAATGGGGTGGAATTTAGTGATGGCAATGTGGGTCCTGCCCACTAGTTGGAGAACACACATGGAGCAGGAGTAGGCCATTTGGCCCTTCAAGCCTGCTCCGCTATTCAATAAGGTATTGACTGATCTGATTGTGGCCTCAACGCCACTTTCCTGCCTGTCCCCCAATACCATTTGACTTTATGCCGATCAAAAATCTATCTAACTCAGCCTTTAAATATTTAATGACCCAGCCTCCACTGCTCTCTGGCTAAGAGAATTCCACAGACTAATGAACATCAGAGAAAAAATTTCTCCTCATCTCAGTCTTAAATGGAAGACACCTAATTTTTAAACTGTATTGCCCAGTTCTAGACTTCCCTACAAGGGGAAACATCCTCTCAGCATCCACCCTGTCAAATCCCCTCAGGATCTTATATGTTTCAATAAGATCACCTCTCATTCTTCTAAACTCTAATGAGTATAAGTCTAAGTTGCTCAACCTTTCCTCATAAGCTAACCCCAGGAATCAGTCCAGTGAACTTTTTCTGAACGTTTCTAAGAACTGGTGGGAGCTCCAAGTTGCCTTTTCATGGGAGGTCCACACTATTCTGAGATAATCAGGCACTTAGCTGGACAGTGTCAGGCCTCCCACTGAATTAAGGCTCCAATAGGGTGAAAATTCCAACTTCAGGAGCTGCTGGCCAATCAAAGTCCGGCAGCACTGCCAGTTGCATTGGGCCTACCCTACTGGATCCTCCGGAGGCAGTTAATTGAGCAGGGTGGGGTTAACAGAAAGTGGGGTGCTGGAGTGGGGAGGGAAGTCTGATGCAAGGGTTGGGGCATGGCTTTCAGTGGCACCCCCTACCCTAACACCAGATCCTTCGATTGGGCCTGTGAATGAGGTTACACCACCCCCCCCCTCCCCCCATCAATCAGGGTTTGCTGGGCAGCCTCTGCGGATGACAAGTTCCCGCGCACCATTAATTGAATACTAGTGGTGGTGGGATAAGGCCTTTAAGTGTCCACTCAAGGGCCTCAATTATCCTCTGGGGTGGGAAGCCTTCCCACCCTGGACTTGATCAGAGGGAGGTGGGGAGGCAGGGGAATTTCCATCCCATAACCTCCTGCCTGATCACGTGGCACCACCATGCCTTCCCCCCCACCACCCCAGCCTCTGAACTGACCTAGTTGGGGGTGGGGAGGGGCTTTAAATTCTGTACATGGGGTGGTAATTAATGGGTTGGATTTGTCCAGCTTTTTATGGACAGAACGCACCTAGGCAATTTTCCACATTGTCAGGTGTTGAAGCTGTACTGGAACAGCTTGGCTAGAGGCAGGGCTAGTTCTGGAGCTCAAGAGCTCAACACTATATTTGGAAATGTTGTGAAAGCCCATAACCCTTTCTGTATCCAGTGCACTCAGCTGTTTCTTGCTATCATGTGAAATGATTCGAATTGGCTGAAGACTGGGTTCATTGGTGATGGGAATCTCATCTACTCAGTTCTTCTGGCTTCAGCGACATCAACCTTGCCTTTTATATTCACGTGCTGAGTTCCGTCATTATTGAGAATGGGGAGGTATGCAGAGCTTACACCTTCTGTTAGTACTTTAATTATCCACCAACATCCATGACTGAATGTGGCAGAAGTGCAGAGCTTTGATCTAATCCATTGGTTGTGGAATCACTTGGTTCTGTCTATGGCATGCTGCTTCCACTGATTAACATACATGCAGTCCTGTGTTGCCACCTCTAATGGGTCTGTCCCAGTGTTGGGCAACCTAGGCTAGTGAGTGGGCTGCATGATTGGCTCCCCTTCATCTCAGTGCGCCGCAAGATTGAAATCAGACATGTGCGCTAACCATGACTCAATAAATAAGAATTTGCAAGACATGCCAATTGAACCGTAGCAATGCTTTGATTGGACACTGAGAGAGTGCACAGCTCTCTCAGTCAATGTTGTGTGCAACCAGCACACTGCTCATTTCATGTGCCCTTGCTTTACGTGTGTATCACTTTAGTAATACCAGTAGGAAAAAACCTATGCAGATGGAAACCAACAGAATCTGGCGGCTCTGCGCATAGACAACGGTCAACAAAATGCTCCGTTGGCCTCACTCAGAACCCTGATGGGCCGCATGTGGCCCGCGGACTGTAGGTTGCCCACCACTGGTCTGTCCTGTTGCTGTGACAGGACATGCCCAGTGTGGTGATGGTGGAGTCTGGGATTTGGCTGAAAGCACTGTTGTAGGTACAACAATATCAGGCTGTTTTTTGACTAGTCTATGGGCCAGCAGTCCCAATTTTGGCACAAATCCCCAGATGTTAGTGAGGAGAATTTTACAGGGTTTGCAGGGCTAAGTGTGTCTTTGTCGTGTCTGTTGTCTAGCTCAATGCTGAGCTATTAGTTTGTCCTGTTTTATTCCTTTTATAGTTTTTCATGGAAGTTATAAATCATTGCAGTACGTTGTCCAACAAAAGGGTAATGGCTTATACCTAAAATCTCTAATTATTGTGATAACCACAGCAGATGTTAATTGCTGCGCAAACCAAATCCCAGAGGGAAATTTGGCTTATGGGCCATACCCTTTTTTTTGTTTTCTGAAAACGAGAAGAAAACGTACTGATCTCAGCAGCAAGTCCAGTAAGACTTTTGGGATTTTAAAAATTAAAAGTAAAAGTTTTATTAACAAGAATAAAAAAGATTCAAGCACACAAGATTACCATTTCACAGTTTAAATTAGCCTTACAAAATATTCCCCCAAAAGACCCCCTACTTGGCCAGATCCACAAGTTACCTTCCAAGCAACACTCCCTTATAGATGTTTAACTATAAAAGTCCAGTAATATTACCCAAGGCAAACTGCTGTAGCCAAGATTTTCTAATAGAAAATTCTACTAGCAGTCCTTGTTGACTCTTTAAACTTTGAAAATCTTCTTCACCAATTGTAAGATTATACAAGAAGAAGGGATCTGTGTCCTCAGTCAAATGGAAGATTAAATCCTTTTTGTGAACTGGATTAGAAGAGGATTGCCATCTTAAAAGGTCACATGACCTTTTAAACTCTCTCCCACTCTGCTGTGGAAATCCAAAATTTCAGAGCAAGACTCTTTTTAGCAGCTCAAGACTATTCTGGCTGATTCATATTGTATTTTCTCCCAGGCTAGAGCTATTTCCTGGAGATCTTCCTCACACAGCCAATAGCCAAAGCTATAGCTAACAGCTACCAGCCATAGATAACAGCTACCCCTAAGCTCTCCACAGTAACTCTAAAATACCTTTTTCCCCCTTTCATTTAAGGTTCCATTGTTCTCACACCTCTTTGAAACTCAAATCCTTCCAAATATAAAATCTTTCATGTTTCTATTTTGTCAATGCTTTCAGGTCAATAAAATGTAATGTATCCTTTTCTATTTACCTAAGGAACTTCTGCAAGGTGCAAACATGTTTCTTGGTACCTCTGACTTCCCTTTGATATTCAAACAAACTCTCAACTTATCTAAAAATGCAAATGTTAGATCCAACCTATTCACTTGTACCTCAAACTTAACTCCTCTATCCTTTCATGTTTTAAACCCCCAAGACAACCTGTCTTCTAGTAACCTTCACCAACTTACACACAAGTGCGAGCATGCACACACACACACATACACACACACATATGTGTGAACAGCCTTCTTCACAGAGTAACACAATATTCCCCAAAAATATATTTTTAAAAATCTATTCTCACATTATTAATAAGTGTCCTGCCTATAATTCTGATCTAAAGTGGAGCATCAATTTCAGTCCAACAGTCGACTTTTAGATGTATTGCGGTGATAAGGAGCAGTCATATTTTATAGCTATTGAATAACAGACTTTTGTTCCCCTGTGGATTTCAAGGTTGAGAATATTCCATTTTGTAAATGCACTTTGCACTGGTTTTATAATTCCATCAGGCTATGCACCATTGATTGTTTAGAGCAAAGGTGGGGAGCCTTTTTCTTATCATGGGCATTCACACACAGCCAAAATCATTTGCGGGCCACGCACATAAAAATCAACAGTGTGGGTAGAGCTTTAGTATATAAAACTGCATTGGCAACTTGTAATCTAGTGATTTGAGCTTTTCCCACAGAACAGCAACCATAGTCAATGATAATGTTTCTCAGAATTCCTGGTGTCATTCTTTTGTTTAAACTAGGTGGCAAGTTTCCCAATCCAAAAGTCTAACACTGTCCTAAAGTTCACCTGGGACTTAATTGTTTTCACGCACCATCGTGGTCTGTTACAGAGACAAACGAGCAGCCACGTTGTCATGATTAGTTTGTACAGATCTTACTAAAAATAGCATCTGAGACAACAAATAAAAACAAAGTCATTTAGGCAATAGAAAGATCTAGTACTGCATTCAGACTCTACACAAAACATTTGAGCTAATCTTGCTGCAGGCTGGATAAAATTGAGCAACAGGCCGGATCCGACCCATGGACTGTAGGTTCCCCACCCCTGGTTTAGAGCCCTCTGCAAGTGCAGACTGTGCCTAAAAGAACTATACAGTTGACTCACTGTCCTGTTGTTCACTCACATGAAAAGTCAGTCATGTCTGCTCAAAGCCATCAAACAGTTCAGAATGTATAAAGAGTCTTGGGAAGAACTCATACCTGGGTGAGTTTTTCCACCAATAATTCTCAGGTTAATATTTTCTCCCCTCCTGTACCTTCCTGCTTGAATATAAGTTGAAGGTTATTTGCAGACACCCCTAGCTCCAGCCATTTAGTCAGGCAGCACGGGGTCTTTGAATTTGAATTCAACTGAAACAATGCTGGTTCCCCTGCCATCAATATTACATATTGTACAACTATCGGCATAGCTCAAAATGAATTGTAGTGTCCCAGCCTATTTACAGCACTACCTCACTCCAGTTATTGTGTCCTAATCAAGTCCTATTGCCCTTGGTCAGTATCCTGAGGGGCTACCATTGACCAGAAACTGAACTGGACTAGCCATATAATTACCATGGCTGCAAGAGCAGGTCACAGGCTAGGAATCCTACGGTGAGTAACTCACCTCCCAACTCCCAAAGCCTGTCCACCATCTACAAGGCACAAGTCAGGAGTGTGATGGAATACTCTCCACTTGCCTGGATAGGTGCAGCTCCAACAACACTGAAGAAACTTGACACCATCCTGAACAAAGCAGTCCGCTTAATTGGCACCCCACCTACAAACAATTCACTCCCTCCACCGCCAGCACACTGTGGCACCAGTGTGAACCATCTAGCAGATGCACAGCAGGAACTCCATAGATAAGGCTCCATAGATAGCACCTTCCAAACCCACAGCCACCACCATCTAGAAGGACAAGGGCAGCAGACACATGGGAACACCACCACCTGGAAGTTCCCCTCCAAGCCATTCACCATCCTGATTTGGGAATGTATCGCCATTCCTTCAATGTCGCTGGGTGAAAATCCTGAAACTCCCTCCCTAAAAGCACTGTGAGTGTACCTACATGGACTGCAGCAATTCAAGAAGGCAGCTCACTGCCACCTTCTCAAGGGCAATTGGGAATGGGCAATAAATGCTAGCCTAGCCAGCAATGGCCACATCCTATGAATTAATTTTTAAAAAGTTGCACTTTGAGATTTTTTATGCAAGCACCTTTAATTTAAATGCAAAAAAATGATATTTAATTCTCTGCATAACTAATAAAAGCTTTTATTTTTCATATTAGCAAGCTACTGAAACACACAGCAAGACTGCAGCCCCTCTTGGCCATTGCCATGGCGGCCTTCGGACTAGTGCACTTGTACAGGGTTCCTTACTTTGTTACATTTTCATTGGTTTTACATGCACTTGGTTGCCTGGTATAAATTACCATGTAACATGATGACTTGCTGATTTAACCCATTATACTTGCAGCATCTCACAAAATGTATGTTTTGTATTTTTTAAAAACATAAATGGTGCTAACTAATTGTAGTTAGTCATTATTGGCATGCCTTTGCTGAATTGTTACATGATGTAACTTGTTAAAAGTTCCCAGTTTTTGGAAAATTCAAGATAATTTACGTACAGTTCTGTAACATTTTAATTTTCTTGCTATAAATGAAACATCCAGAGTATCATATCTTCAAGTCCTCTTCAAGATGATGCTCTGAATTAGATTGCTGTCAAGGCACATTGCAAAATGCCTTGTGGTAGCCTTTTTTAAATTGACCATTTCAGAGCTTTTGTACGTAACACCTTTGACCATATTCAGATATCTCCAAAGAGATTTGAATATGATTTGGTTGCCTATAATTATAATTTCAGTTTAAGAGGTCCAAAGGTGGTTTTGAATTTTTGGGATTCTAGCTTAAACTACCCTAAATAAAGCGAACCTAAGAGAACAAAAGCAAAATAATGCAGATGCTGGAAATCTGAAACACGAACAGAAAATGCTGGAAATGCTCAGCAGGTCAGGTAGCATCTGTAGAGAGAGAAACAGAGTTCATGTTTAAAGTCGATGATATCCATCAGAAATGGCAAAGGCTATAGATGTAACAGGTTTTTTAAAAAGTATAGAAATGGGGACAAGGAATAAAAAGAATAACATGGAAGATTTGTGAAAGGGTGAAATGCAGGAGAGATTAAATGACAAAATAAATGATGGTACAAGGCAGGAGGATAGTAATGGGACAAGTGAAGAAACAAAAGACGGGTCTTGAGGAGGTGCAAATGGCAATGGCTGAATCATTATCAACAGCTCCTGTCGAAAGAGAAAGTGGGAGCAGTAGCTATGATCTGAAATTGTTGAACTCATGAACTCAATGAGTCTGGAAGTCTGTAAAGTGCCTAAACGAAAGATGAGATGCAGTTCCTCTAGCTTCCTTTGAGCTTCATTAAAACGGTGTAGGAAGCCAAGGACAAAAAGGTCAGAGTGGCATGGAAAACTAAAATGACAAGTGAACAGAAGCTCAGGACAGAAACTAATGGACTGAACAGAGGTGTTGAGCAAACAACCACCCAGTGTAGAGGAGACCACATTATGAACAACAAATACAGTGTTCTAAATTGAAGGAAGTACAAATAAATCACCTGGCACTTGGACAGTAAGAGCGAAAGTAAAACGGCATGCGTTGCATCCCCTGTGCTTGCACATGCAGGTGTTGTGGGAAGGGGTTGGGTTGTTGGGATTGTCGCCAAAGAAGCTCAACGAACAGGACCTCATCTTCCTTTTCAGCACTTCACAATTTTCTGGACTCAAAATTTTAGATCAACAATTTAACAGCATTATCAAAGATCTAATTTTTTTTTGGCAGAAGGTTCTGGTATTGATTCCGTTGTTGGCATTAACGCCTCTTCTCGACCCATCTTTTGTTTCTTGACTTGTCTATTACCATCAGCTTTTGCCTTGCACCATCATCCCTTTTGACAGTTAATCTTACTTTACTTCCATCATCATTTTGATCTTGCCTCCCCTACTCATTTCCCTGCATCTGTACTTGCTTAAAACCTGTTACAGCTCTAACTTTTGCCAGTTCTGATGAAAGGTTATCGACCTGAAATGTTAACTCTGTTTTTCTCTGCACAGATGCTGCCAGACCAGTTGAGTGTTTCCAGAATTTTCTGTTTTTTGAGCATCCTGACCGGAAGTCTAGACTTTTAGCTGTACTGAAAGCCCAGCGCACAAGCTTCAACTCCCCTCATGTCAAATTATTCTACTTTTTAGCCAAGTATTTTAATGGTGCACTATATATTAGAAGAATAATGCTAGAGTCACTTTAGCTATGGGGAATTCTGTAAACTAAACTATCTGCAATGGGAGACATCAGTATGGGAGCCACAAAGGGTAATAATGCAAAGGAATAAACAGGGCTCTAAAATTATACCTTGAGATTCCAGCATGCAAAAGTAAAATGTTCATCTGAAGTTGTTCTTTCTACCATTTTAATAAGTCATTAAACATTTTAATGTATCCTCTAAAATAACAGAAAAATCTCAGATGACTGTATTTAGCTTTTGTATGCTACTACCCAGTGCCATAATTTGAGGACTGAGGGCATTTCAAAACTTGAGAGTATTGCTTAAAGTGGCTTCAGATAGTCTTGGTCATCAGTTGAAAGTACAATATGATTGGAAGACCTTCCCCTTGTCTAATACTACAACATACTTTGTGCAAAATAAAGTTGTTATCTTTGCCCTTGCGATGCAAGCATGCCAGATGGACTTTGAGAATGTAATATTTGCAATCTTATTCTACAAAACAGGAAGTAAAGAGTAGTATTGATGATGTGCGCAAAAAGTCAAAATTTAACAAATGTCTATGATGACATGTTTGAAAGCTCTTTATTATAAATGTTTTAAAGTTTAAATATTTTGATACCCTACAAAACATTCTTTAAAATTGAGTTATCATATTTCCACGTGTTTTCTTGCCTGTGTTGAGCTCTTTATTTACTCCTGGTGGTGAGGATGGGCAGTAGCCTACTCTCTGACTCCACAAGTCCTGCTTAGTAAGTGCTCAAGGCACAGATGAAATGTGCACAACGACCCCCTCTTGTCTGCAGTGTCATCTCTAACCATATATACACATGTGCAATGGACAGCTAACATTGAAACATTTGGAAAATAATTAAGGCATCTAAAGCTGTGCACTTATTAAAATAGAAAACAACATTGGACTAGTATTACATGACAGATTGCACATTTCATAATAATACAGGTATTTACAAAGAATGCAAAAGACATCTAGAAACAGGAATCATTGAAATTCCTGTTTCCTGAAAATTGGATAGAGGAATTTCATTTAACTCATGGTTTCATCAAGTTGAATCCAGTTGTGCTCTATTTATAGATCTGATTGAAATTGGGAACTCATTATGCTAAGAATCTCAGGTTGGTCGGGAAGTCTAATGACTCCATGCTGCATGATGGTATCTTAGCCTACTGTGCCACCAGTCCATCTTCACTACTATTTTAAGTGATTTCAATTTTTTTAAAATCAACTGCATATATTCCACTAACTTCTTAGAGAGTGCAGTGTCATTGCTCCTAAGGACAGTTCCTGGAACAACAGGCACAGGCTTATTATAAAAATTTTGAATTTTTATTGCTTATACTTAGAAAATGGCAGCTTCGTGTTTGGATGAAAGGTAAAGCCATTGTCACACAAATTTCTACCCATTTTACTGACATCCAACTAGGGGAAAATAGTGATCCTGTTATCATCATAACCTGTAGCTGGCTTTTGCACCAAAGTATCAGTCAATCAACTAGCCAATCATCTACAGGTTTGAAAGTCAGTACATAAGTTTTCCTGTGCTTTGACCGTAATATCACTGTTGTGACTTACTAAGACACAGATTTGCAATGGAACCAGTTCCCTGTGCTTTAATCATTTGAAAGGGTATTTGTGAAAATTGTGTGATGCAAACATTTTTGTAAACTATTTAGTGATGTAAACTATGTTAATTTTGGAATAAGGTTGTATCAGTAATGTTTGCAAGGTTTATACAATCTAATGATGTACAGTTTCTAACTGTGATATGTTTTGTTTGTGGACAATCAGTTGTGGTATTAGTTCATACTTAACCAAAAGTCAGTAATGCCATTTTTAAGAATTAAACCTAATTTGAAAACATTAACTGCTGCAGTGTATTTAGTACTTTCATTGTATAATTGCCTTGAAAACCAGAAAACATGCCTCAAAGCTTCAGTGGGGTATTGTTTCCTAAGAAGTTTCAGGAAGAAGTTGGATTTTTGTGGCATATCCATTGAGCTGGTGGGTTGAAATGTGACTTTTCTCAGCAGGTGCAAATGTTGAGTCACAAATGTGCCTTTTTCTATTGCAACACCTACACAAGGAAGCATATTTTGTCCATTATTTTTTCTCATTATTTTAGTTAATCTGGGTGTTAATCAAAATCATAGCCTACATTTTGCAGTCGCAAAGAGGCGGCACTCACTACTGACTGCGGAAATAGCAGCTCACAAAGTAATAATGAGCTCTAGAATATTGATTTCAATGTGACTTTAAATTTGATGCCATCTAAAGGGAATTTGTGACTTCCAGAAACAGTGAGTAAGCAAGGAGGCTGAGCAGCCTATCAATTTAAAGAATTCTCAGACAACAAACCAGAATGTCAAAAGAGCAGGTTATAATTCACTTTTTAATTAGTTTACAGAAAGCAGTTTAAAAATTGGGATATACAAATGGGCCTGAAGTTGAAAGTAAAGTAAAATTTTTTAAAATTAATTTTTGTTTAAAAATCATGGCATTTTTATCATGAGATAAAGGGAATGACACTCCATGCTTGTAAAATTAGTTTTTCAAGGGCAGGGGGAATTATTGTTTAGCATGCTGTTAAAAACTCAGTTATACTTTATTCCAGAAGAATTAACATTTTCAATAGTGAGCATAGTGTGGAAAAGTTGAAATTCACCCCAAATCATTGATTCAGCAATGATTGTATCAATTAAGAGTGCAACGCTGCACCCATCATGAAGAAGCAGTGTATCCCTGACAGCAACTTGAGGATTTCCATGTTTAACATTGCATGTGCTGTCAATTTTGCACAATGAAGAAAGTGAACTCTGAAAGTTTTGCTGTCATTACAACTGCAAGTTCTGGATGTTTGTGCCTTTGCTGACTTTTTTTTACACCACTCTCTACAAATCCCTCAATTCAAGCACAAGTGGTCATCAAACATTGCTGACAAATAGATATAGAACTGATCGACAGAGAGTAAATAATATCTTATCTTTGATGCTGAGAAGACTGAATCAGGAACTGTTGAGTAAAATTGACCATGATAGTCCTCATCAATCTCTACTCTTAAAGTTGTAATGTCCTTTTTGATTACAAATATTCAGCTCCTCGGTTTTGTTGTTTTGAAGGCAACAGATCGAAAATTATCAAGAAAATTAGGAGCTAATATACAAAGAAAAAGCTAACGCTATTTTTTGTTTAGTCAGACTTGCATTTATATTGTGCCTTTCACAACGGAAGGATGACCTGAAGCACTTCACAGCAAATTTAAAGTTGTTTTGAAATGTAATAATTTTGTAATGTAAGAAATGCAGCAACCAATTTACACACAGCAAGGCCCTACAAACAGTAGTGTGATGATGACCAGGTAATGATCTTAGTTGAGTGATAATTATTGGTCAGGACACAAGGAAAACTTCCCTGCTCTTTGAAATTTTGCATGGGATCTTTTACTTCCACCTAAAACGACAGATCGGCCTTTGGTTTAATGTCTCATCCTAAGGACAGCACCTTTAATGGTGCAGCAGGCCTTCATTACTACACTCAGATATCAGTCGATTTTTGCTGAAGTTCTAGGAGTGGAGATATGAACCCATACACTTGCAACTCAGGTGAAAGTGCACCCATTGGTTCATGGCTGACAATCTAATGATGAAAGAGTTTTCTGCTGCCTCAAACTGAGATATTGTAAACAGGAAATAAAAACCGGCTGTTGATGGGAAAATTGAAAAGACTTCATTTTGACAAGTAGCCAACACACAAAACTCCTGATGCACCTGCACTTTTAATAAGAGCCTACTGGTTTCCTTTGTGGCTGGCATGGCCTGTGTTCAGAAAACAAGTCAAGTTATGTGGTTAGAGCATACCTGTTTTTGAAATGTTGTTTGAGTTAGCAGACTGGGGAATTAAATTAATTCATTATTTAATGAGTTGATCCATTAAGGGATCCATGAGATAAAACTAGCTAATGTGATTAAACCTATAAGAAGAAACATATAATTTGACATAAAAGCCACGGTACTTGATTTTTAGTTCAAGTTTCAGCTTCTGGAATTGCAAATTTAACACTGCAGCAAACAAGAGTATTGCCTCTTCAACATTCAAACTTTACATTTGGACACCTACAAAAGATAGTCATTGCAAAAGTCTTTGCAGTTGTATGAAGTATAATCTAAAGATATTTTTGCCCCTATGGGTGGTGCATATACTGAATCATATTTTTGGAAGAAAGAGATGATTCTCTTCAAAGTAAAATCATGCACTGCTTTATCGGCTAGAACCTGGCTTAAAGTACTTTCACAAAGTAAACAGGTGCCATCACTGGAGCTAGATTTATGCAACTGTTGAAATTCTGCTCTATGTTGATTTCTTCTAGGTTGATAAAACACATAGTTTCAAAGCAGGACAAATAGAATTGTCTGTTACTTATAGAATTTCGGGTGATGCATCTACATCTGGACATCATCCAAGCGAATAAACTAACAAGGGAAGTCACTTGAGTTTACTTGTTGCTTACTCTGTAAGTGTACACCAGTTCATTGAAAATCTGTTTGAAAGGCAGCATGATCTCAAACATTGATTATTAAACAACCATACATTCAATAAGGTTTTTCTCACAGAAATTCTGAAATAAAAATGGCATTGCACAAAATACCTACATACTGATTGATGTAAGTGGCAAAATTACATTCAACAATAATGAAAGGAAATCAGTGGATTAAACGAATGTTAGGATGATAATTTTCAGTTGAATTAAGTAAACATATGCTCTGATGTGACTCAGATTCAGAGCGGAATCTCAATGGAATAGACCCGCCCACAGCAGGGAAACAATAGCAGGTGGGGATCCCATTTCTAATTGGAGTGGATTTTGCTGTGGCTCATTAACTCAGGCTGGCATTAACACCTTGCTTCCAGGTGTCCTGACGAGAGAAGGTGGGCAAGATGATCCACTGAATCTGTCAAAGGAAGGATTTCTAGTTAATGGTACCCCAGCAGAGGTCAGAATGGCTAACAAAACATTGATTCTTGAGGCTTCAGTTATCTTAGGAATAGAAAGAGACCTGAGAAAGCTGTTACCCAAGTCTTCCTCCATTTCTTACCTGGATATCATGCTGCGGGACCTAAGAGACTGAAATGAGGTGGCTAGCCTCCATTGATAGCCACCTTGATGGCCATTAGCAATGTATGCCCACCTGGTTCTCTGGGAAAGAGGCCTTGTTCTGCAAGGCTGCAGATGTTCAGCAATGATCTGCCATGAAAGCCTAAGCGTTCTGAAGCACTGTTGCTCTCACATGTTGAAAGCTAATCCTCAGCCTGTACAAGCTGTGTTGGGGTCTTGCCTCCTTTGAAGTAGATCTGTATGT
Source organism: Carcharodon carcharias (assembly GCF_017639515.1). Classification (NCBI taxonomy): domain Eukaryota; kingdom Metazoa; phylum Chordata; class Chondrichthyes; order Lamniformes; family Lamnidae; genus Carcharodon; species Carcharodon carcharias. Next base: position 104,572,296 of record NC_054478.1, on the reverse strand, counting down.
CCATCCTCTCCATCCTGTGGGGTGACATGTGGCTGAGGAGAAGGCAACCGGTGCTCTGGTTGGTGTCATTCCTGGTGTTTTTTGTGTTGCTGCTCCTTTTGTTCCTCATCAAGGATGCAAGATAAATCTTCATAAGCTGCATCCTATCCCACAATGAAAGCTGGCAGGTGCAGATCAAGATGACTGAAGTGTAAGATAATTGAACTTACTTCAGAGATGTTGGAAGTTAGTTGTCAAGCAGTAAGAACACATTAAGAAGAAGTGCTGTGAGCACCAGCCTCCCACTCAGGCATGGCTCAGTGCTTTTTAGTATCACTGTTTAAAGGCTTCTCAACCTGTCAGATTCACTGTAGAAGCACTGCCCACTGTGCTATAGACTCATTGACCCTGGCGGGATTCAGAGAGCTCAGGAAATCTGTGTGCCAGCTGTTCAAGTAAGAAAGCAAGGTTAAATTCAGAGTTAATTAACTGCTTGCATATTATGACATCCTACAACTGCATGGGCACTGCCCCCCGCCACCCCCACTCACCTGCAATCCTGGCCAGATCAAACCTGGAAGTGGGAGGCATGTTGAAGAAACGACCTGCCATCAGTTTCGGGGCATTACACCTGTGCCTGCACCTGTACTGGCCTCACCTTGGCTGTTAAAATTCTGCCTTTAGGGTGTATCAACAGTCAGATGATATCTCTCTTTCATAACCTAATCAAGAGTTATTTGAGCACCAAAGACATGAAAGTTTGATTTATTCTTTGATTTTGAAGAGTCAATTATTTTTACCTTGGAGTGTGCATAAAGGCATTCATGTCCTCATGAATGTAAGAACTCCCCTCAAAGAAGGAATGGGACATTAAGGAGCAGGTTATTGAGAGTTACTTTTGTGTACCACCAAGTAGCAGGTTACAACACAATGCATCAGAACATAAGAAATAGGAGCAGGAGTAGCCATTCAGCCCCTCAAGCCTGTCCCACCATTCAAAAAGATCATGGCTGATCTGCCCCAGGCTTCAACTCCTCTTTCATGCCAGCTCCTCGTAGCCCGCAACTCCCCAATATTTCAAAAATCTATCTACCTCCTCTTTAAATACTTTCAGTGATCTAGCCTCCGCAACTCTCTGGTGTAGAGAATTCCAGACATTCACTACCCTCTGAGAGGAGAAATTCCTTTGCATCTCAGTTTTAAATGAGCATCCCCTTATTCTGTAACTATGTCCCCTAGTTCGAGATGCCTCCACTAGTGGAAACACCTTCTCAACATCCACCCTCAGAAGTTAAGGGTCAAGCCCCCTCAGAATCTTGTGCATTTCAATAAGATCACCCCTCATTCTTCTAAACTTTAATGCATAAAGGCCTAACCTGTTTAGCCGTTATTGATAAATCAACCCCTTCGTCCCAAGGATCAGCCTAGTGAATCTCTTTTGAACTGCCTCCAATGCTAGTATATCCTTTCTTAAATATGGGGACCAAAACTGTACACAGTACTCCAGGTGCAGCTTCACCAACACCCTGTACAGTTGTAACAAGACTTACCTAGTTTTAAACTCCAACCCCCTAGCAATACAAGCCAAAATTCCATTTGCCTTCTTAATTACTTGCTGCCCCTGCATGCTAACTTTTTGTGTTTCATGCACAAGAACACCCAGGTCCCTCTGTACTTTACTTTTTTGGAGTCTCTCTCCATTTAAATAATAGTCTGCCTTTTGATTCTTCCTACCAAAGTGCATGACCTCACACTTTCCTATATTAAACTCCATCTGCCAAGTTTTCGCCCATTCACTGAACCTATCTATATCCCCTTGCAGATTCCTTGTGTCCTCATCACAACATGCCCTCCCACCTATTTTTGAATCATCAGCAAATTTGGATACCTTACACTCCTCCAAGTCATTAATATAGATAGTAAATAATTGAGGCCCTAGGACTGACCGTTGATCCACTAGTTACATCTTTCCAACCTGAAAAATTCCCATTAATCCCAACTCCCTGGCTTCTGTGTGTTAACAAATCCTCAATCCATGATAATAGGTTACCCCCAAAACCATGAGCTCCTATCTTGTGCAATAACCTTTTATGTGTCACCTTATCAAATGCCTTCTGGAAATCCAAACACACTGTATTTACCGGTTCCCCTTTATCAACTATGCTTGTTATATCCTCAAAGAATTCTAGCAAATTTGTCAAACATGTTGACTCTGTTTGATTGCGTTAAGCTTTTCTAAATGTCCTATTTCTTCCTTAATAATGGACTTTAGCATTTTCCCAACAACAGATGTTAGGCTGACTGGCCTACAGTTTTGTGCTTTTTGTCTCCCTCCCTTCTTGAACATGGGCGTTACATTAGCGGTTTTCCAGTCTGCTGGGCCACTCTTGGAATCCAGTGAGTTCTGGAATATTTTGACCAATGCCTCCACTATCTCTGCAGTCACTTCCTTTAAAACCCTTGGATACAGGCCATCAGGTCCTGGTGACTTGTCTGCCTTTAGTCTCAATAGTTTGTCAAATACTTTGTTCCTCGTGATAGAGGCTATTATAAGATCTTTCTTCCCATTAGCTCCTTGCTTATCTGATGTCTTTGGGATATTTATAATGTCCTCCACCATAAAGAATAAATATTGGTTTGAATTATCTGCCATTTCCCTGTTCCCCGTTATCAATTCTCCAATCACATCCTCCAAGGGTCCCATGTTCACTTTAGCCACTCTCTTTTTATATACCCATAGAAGCTCTTGCTGTTCGTTTTTATATTTCTTGACAATTTACTTTCATAATCAATTTTCTCCCTCTTTATTAGCTTTTAAGTCACCTGCTGCTGGTTCCTAAAAAAATTCCCAATCCTTGGCCTACCACTAGTTTTAGCTGCTTTGTATGCCTTAGTTTTTGACTGGATACTCTCCTTGACCACCTTTGTTAACCACAGGTGGCTCACCTTTCTCATCCAGTCATTCTTTTTGACCAGGATACATTTTTGCTGAGTGTTATGAAATATCTGCTTAAATGTCTGCCACTGCTCATCAACTGACCTTCCCCTTAGTCTATTTTCTCAGTCTGCTTTAGACAACTCTTTCTTCATACCTCTGTAATTGCCCTTATTTAAGTTGAGGACACTGGTTTGAGACTCGAGTTGCTCACCCTCAAACTGAATTTGAAATTCTACCATGTTGTGATCACTATCCCCTAGAGGATCCTTAACCACGACATCTTATATTAATCCCACCTCATTACACATTACTAGATCTAAAATAGCCTGTTCCCAGGTAGGTTCTGCAATGTATTGCTCTAAGAAACAATCCCTGATGCACTCTACAAATTCATCTTTCATGTTACCCCTGATTTGTCCAGTCAATATGCAGATTAAAATCACCCATGACAATTGTAGTGTCCTTCTTACACTCCTCCATTATTTCCCAATTTATACTTTGTCCTACAGTGAGGCAACTTCGGGGCCTATAGACAACTCCCACCTATGACTTCTTTCCCTTGCTATTCCTTATTTCCACCCAAACTGATTCCACATCATGATTTATTGCACCTATATCACTACTCACCACCACACTGGTATCTTCCTTTATTAACAAAGCTACCCCACCTCCTTCTACTTTTTGCCTATTTTTCCAGAACGTCGGATACCCTTGAACATTGAGTTCTCACTCTTGGTCACCCTGAACCAGGTCTCTGTAATAGCTATCAAGTCATATTCATTTATTTCTATTTGTACAGTCAACTCATATATCTTGTTACAAATGCAGCGTGCATTCAGATAAAGAGCCTTAAACTTTGACTTTTACCATTATTGCTCATATTGGTTCTGATTTCTGCTGCACTCTTCGTATATTTTCTGCCCTTTCCTGCCACACTTTGATTATCGTTTGCCTCTTCACTACCCTGCACCTCTGTTCCCTCACTTAATTTTGATTTTTTAAACTTCCCTTCAATTGAATCCTCCTCCCATTAATTAATTTAAAATCCTACTAGTTATATGATTCACTCTAACTTGATGTATATCAATAATGAAATTAGTTAATCTCTTCAGATCTCAAAATAATGCAAAGGGACCAATAATAAGAATTAAGTCTGGTCCCAACATGGTTCAAATGAAGCCCATCCTAACGGAACAGCCCTCTCCTTCCACAGTACTGGTGCCAGTGCTCCATGAATTGGAATTCATTTCTCCCATACCAATCTTTGAGCCACACATTTACTTCTCTAATCTTATTTACCCTATGCCAATTTGCACGTGGCTCAGGTAGTAATCTGGAGAATGTTACCTTTGTTGGTTGTGCTTTTTAACTATTCCCGAGCTGCTTGTAGTCTCTTGGCAGGACCTATGTCATTGGTACCTAACTGGACCATGACAACTGGATCCTCCCCCTCCCATTCCAAGTTGCTCTCCAGCCCAGAAGAGATGTCCTTAAGCTTGACACCAGGAAGGTAGCCTTCGGTAATCTCTGCAGTCTTTAGCTGAGACATAACAGAACAAAACTATTGGTAAACCTATATGATGTGTTTTGCCTAGTGTTTGTCATTCTGTGGCTTTTCGACCAACAATTCCATGGATGTTGATTTGAGCATCCTAGTGCAGTTCAGACCAAATGATGTGCAAGTGAGAACTGAAGTAACAAACCTTTTTTTAACATCAAATGCAATGGGCAGAATCATCCCAGATTTGCACTAAGTGCAGTAGCAGGCGGGCAAAAGAGCATTTTACCCGTCGGCCGCAATGGCAGCTTTTCACGTCGTATCGTCCAAGTCCCATCTCATTAATCATTCATTCCTGGGAAACACATTGTTTCGCTGGCGGGCGGCCTCCCATTCACCCGCTATGCCATCACCTCGCCATTTCTTCACGCTGAGCACCATACTTAAGGCGCAGCCATGTGCACACCTCTCAGTGCTTCCAGCCCAGGACTGCTGCACAGAAGACTGCCGCACTCTGATTCAGTGACGTGTCCCTGGAAACCCTTTGGGACACTCGCCATGATGTCCTCCAACCCCGCTTTTGGCGAAAGCCAGCAAGCAAGGTGACAAATCCAGCATGGGAGACTTTGGCAGCGGTGGTCAGCGCCAACATCCTGCAAAAGAGGATGAATGGTTTCATCCATTCCACCAGGGTAAGTTACTCTTCTCATCACTCTCAACTCACACAAACCCATCACACAGGGATCTCACACTTCATGGGACAACACCACTAACTCTCTCACACACCCTCACATCTCCATCAGGTTCATAGCCTTTTGAGCTCACTCCTCATCCTGTCCATGGCATCGTTCACCACACAAACAATTCTACACAGTGCCATGTGTCCTACTCACACTCTTTCCATCTGTTTTCATGCAGGAGAAGCTGACTCACGACAGTGGGGAGTGGTTCCAGACCAGGGGTGGAGTGGCCCACATTAGGCCCCTCACTCACTTTGAGGAGCGTGCCATTGCGCTGACTGGTGAGGACAAGGGTTGTACCTGCGGCGATGGTAAGGTCAGCGGTGAACACCCACGTGAGGATCCTGCACCACACCATCCCCCTCTCAACACAAATGTGAGCTCTCTCTCCTGCTTTTGACGATGCTGCGATGCACTAATTACTTTGGTTCACAGGGAGCTCTGCCAAGTCCTCAGCTTGCCAGTCCCTCAACTTCATGCACATCCTCACCTCCGACCAAGAGGACACCTCCTCCATTGAAGAGCTGGAAATAAGCAGCCTGGAAGACCCGTCACAGCGCTTACCCACACCCTCCACCAGCGCAGAGACACACCTCGGTGGAACCTAGATCGAGAGCAAGATTGGGTTCACAATTTGGTGGTCACAGCACGGACACGTGTTTGCAACAGGAGGAGGCAGGTTCAGCTGAGATCCCTGGCACCCAGAGGACTGCTGGGGAAGGGGCATCGATGAGGTCTGAGTCGGATGATAACCCTCTGGATTTGTCCTTTCAACTTATCCTGGAGAGTCAGCAGAAGGTGTGGGAATATCATGAAGAACTGTTGGAAGCTCTCAACAGAGTGGCATGTGATTCGGAGGAGTGTGTCCGCCTGCTATCTGATGAAGTGGTGCCCACATGTGCATGTATGGAGGTCTCCGTGGTATCGATGGCGGATGCCATGGAGACCCTGGTCCAGCAGAATGTGGAAATGCGTGCAGGCCTGCACTTATCATGGTAGCCATGGGTGAGTTCCTGCAGTGACAACATGAGAGGGAAATGGGGCACCTCAACATCATTCCAGGTGCTCTTTCCCCTCAAGGAGTCAGGCCAGGGCCCTCAGGCACCTGGAGGGAGGAGGAGCAGCAGCTGGACACCCCTGGGTTATCCATTCAGGAATCTCAGAGGTTCTCTTCTCCCTCCAAATCCCCTTTGCCTATGACCCCCTCAACCTTGTCCTCTGTCACCACAGAGGGAACAGCAGGACCACAGGAGGGCAGTCAAAGCAAGCTGGGGCCCTTGGCTTTCCAGAGGACCCATGCCAAAGTCATCGGAGGTAACAGTGCCAATCATTGCACAGGCTGTCTCCACCCATTTGCAGATGTCAGGGCAGCACCTAGAAGTGTTAGGCCTAGAAAAGTTAAGAAATTCTGATCACCATTGGTTGCACGGGTGAATACATTTTGTCACTTTACAATCTGAAAATATATTCACTGTCACTGAATAATGTGTAACATTGTCTTTCAGCTTCATTGACTGGCTTTGTGTGTCCTTCTACTGCATCCTACCCCCCCCCCCCCCCCCCCCCCCCCCCCCCCCCCCCCCACCCCCCGCCATCACAACCCCAGTACACATTCCTCTCCCAGTCAAACCTACACCATCATCTCCACCCCCTTGACAATCATATGTAGCAGACCATGGCCGAGACACTGAAGTCCCAAAGCAGACCCTTGACGGTGACCTCCCACCTTCCATGAGCTACTTCGCGGCAGAGCCATAACCATTCTTCCTCCAGGGTCCCATTCCTGTAGGTCTGTAGCATCTTCTGCTCCTTGGATATCTGCATTGTGAGCAAACTAAGTCCTAGTTTCTGCACATCACTTCTGTCAAGATGTATTATTCACCGGAGTGTTTTCCTGCTGACGTGGGTGGTAAATTTGATGTGGGGGGCGGGGATGATTCCAGCAAGCTCGGCTTATAATGATATGCAGATGTATTACAACAAAGTTCCTGATGTGCAATGGCATGAAGTGCAGCCCCCATTGATGGGTGGAGCGGATGATTGCAAGCTAATTTCACAACATTGTGAGACCAATTTTTGGCTTCCCACCATATTTTCTGCTCACGTCTGCCATGATACCCGACACCATTGGACACAGAAGATCGCGCCCAATGTTTTAATGTGTTGGTTGATAGTTTTAGCAGTCCAGACGTTAACATATCCCAGTGATTCAACATTCTGCTTATACACCCAAATACTGGGTAACCAGAGTTAATATTATTGCCTATAAGTTTGCATTCAGGTTTCAAGCTTACAACTGCCAAGAATTTCAACCCGACCATTGTGTGCTGTGGTCAGTGATCAGAGTCATCCAGCCACTTGTACAGCTGCACAAAGCAGAGAATACTTCAAAGTAATGAATAGGTGACTAAGTATGATGACAGCCTCAAAGAAATAGATGTCCTTATAACTTCCCCATTTTTATTGGCTATATTTTCCCATGGCATGCATACAGAACCCTTTTAAGAATTTTGACCATAGCACCGAACTATGAGTGATCATTTTTTTCCTTGTAATTTGAAATCAGGTAACATGACCAAACAATATCAATACCTATTATAATTAAGTTATCCTTTTCAAACCTACATATCAGAAATGTTTATGTAGGATTGCAACTTGTTTCATAGAATTATCTGTTAATAATACATAATTACCCAAAATTGCAGTGTGTGCATTTATTGTCAGTGGATTAAACAAATGTTTGGATGAACATAGTCTATTGAATACAATAGACTGGTGCTCTGTGGCATGATTCAAAGATTTAACTTCTCTGATTCACTGAGTCTTTCTACAGAGGAACAATTACTGTTTTGGCATTCTGGATGCTGTCAATAGATTCTGCTTAATGGTGTCACATCACAAGCTCTCTCTATTAAGGTTTAGCTTGAGGTTCGTTTAAGTTATGAAGCAATCAATAACTTCTTCAAGTGGCAACGTGCAAAGTTTGGTTGCTAGCAAAGGCATCAGGAGATAAAACTCGAGTTACCTAAGGAGTTGGGTGTGTGACATGCTCAAGTTAAAGGATTATCCTTGTAAGGCATGTGCATATTCCAGATATCCTTGTAAAACATACAAGGGTATATATTCTGCTTTAGCCATATGTTAATAAATACTTTTTATAGTAGCTTGGGTAAGGGACATGCCAAATTGAAGAATGAAGCAAACTAATGACCTTGTTCAAAGACAGAAAACCCTGGAAAAAGAAATGTTATATGACTATTGATCACAGATCTGGCAGTTGTAGGGATTTGGACTCTATACTAAACCCTAGAGTAAGAAAATTCTTGTTGAGGAATAGCCAAATTAACGAAAAGGACAATCGATAATTTAGAATGCAATATTGAACAATAAAGATTGATACTTAACCTTTCATCAGCCAAGACATCGCACAATACACAAGGTCAATGCGTATCAACCTGTCTTTCCTGTGGATCCCGAGACATCTGGGTCTTCTCTTCTGGCCCCTCCAGTCTGTCAAGGTAACACAAGTGCCTCATGCCTGGTACCATTCTAGTAAATCTCTTCTGCACCCTGTCTAATATCTTGATGTTCTTCCCTTGTGGTGCCCAGAATTGGCTACATATACCCCAGCTGAGGGCTAAACGGATTTTATAAACATTTAGCATAACTCCCTTGCTTTTGTACTCTACGGCCTGAGTTTTCACTCCCGGGCCGAGAGCGCAGAGTTGGGACAATTCCCAGCTCTGCAAACTTGACCCAGGAAAAAGCACCCCAGAAGTTCAGATTTTCATCCTAGGTGGATGGGTGAAGATGCAAGTTTTGGCAGGCGAACCCAGAAAGAGTCCGGAGTGGGATGCAAAGGCAGGCTGGGTGGAAGGCCTGCCATGGTGCTCTAGCACTTTGTCAAAGATCTCAAAAAGTTAGTAAAACAAAAAACTCACCCTTCACATCCATTCACCTCCCCATACCCCATTCATGCCAACCCATGCTATCTTATGCCCCCACCCACCCCCAGGCCAACCCTGCCCCCCACCCACCATTTGCCCTTTCACTTACCATGCCAATTTATTCAGTATCCACCATGGCCAAACCTCACAATCCATGCTGCGATTTAAGAAATTCTCAAGTATTTTTGATACACTCACTATTTCAAGAAAAAACACTGACATTGATTAAAAGCATATTTAATACATTTAGCTTTGTTTAATCCTATGTGAAAACAAGCATCTATATTCATAGACACACTTCAAAGAGTTAATAACCACCTGGAGCTGTCATCCATCTGTGAACTGACAGGTACCCCACGTGATGCTGATATGTTATGAAATCGTCATGCAGCACTAATGCTGTAATTATAACCCTCAGGCTAATGTCAACAGACAGTGAAATAGCAAGCAGTGGCAAGCACTTTTTTTTTAACATTGCAGGCTTTTTTTCTATTTTTTAAAGGGTAGGACATTTAGATGCTTTGACAGCTTGACAGTTCTTTTGACAGTTCCAATGAGTTTATGCACTTTTATGCACATTCATGTCCACTTTTAACAAGCCCAAAGGGCACTTTACATCTTCCAAAGAGCACCTGGCCTCTCCCAAACATGTCGAAGGACTATATCCAAAAGTCTACCCTCCCTCTCCAAAAGGGTACCCCACCTTTCTAAAGAACTCTGGCAACTTTAGACCTTCTCCCAGCAGGTCTAAAGTGTACAAGTCATGTTTTGGACATTCCATTAGCTATAATCAGGGAATCCTGAAGGCAGCTGCACTTTAAAATTTAAAATGAACCATGGATGTGCACATTTGAATCCCCATACCCCTGCCTGTGAAACTGGCAGAGCCCAGGTTTAGGGGTGGGATTTCCAGATCCAGGCCTCTGCCACCATTTTTGCTAAGGTGGGAGAGTTGTTACAGACAGTGATGAGAGAGAACTGAAACCCAAGTTCCCTTCCCTTACTGTCCATAATCAGTGTGTGCTTTGAAAAGAAAGAGGTATGCGTCTTTTAAGCCCCGAGTATGTGGACAATTTGAATAATCAGCAGCAAGCTATTCATGGGTTTAAATAAAGAGGATTCTTTATTCATGCATTCACTCCAAAAATGTAACACTATATCACACACTCACCCACTCACACACACTCAAAGAAAATACAGTTAAAAAGAAAAGTGCACTTCTACAAGTTATAAACAAAACAATAGCTCATAGTTTACATGATTGGCTCATCTTGGAAAACACACAGTGCAGGACTGGTGAAGAAGAGGTTTTTCACTCATGAAGTGTAGACAGGTGGATTAAATAGCCAAAATTGAATACAAGAGATGTTGCAGGAGATGGTGAGAGGAGGACCAAGGGACAAGCAGTCAGTGGCACCTAGAGGAGAGTGTGAGAGGAGGACCCTGGGGTAGGCAGTCAGCAGCACCTAGAGGAGAATGCAAGATGAGGACCCTGGGACAGACAATCAGCAGCACCTAGAGTGCATGTATGCATTGAATACCAATTGTGTTATAATTGTATTGAAGCACCTCAGAGTGCAATATGATGTATGGTGATAACTCCAATCCCATTGTCTGATTGTCTGCATTGACCATATTGAAATGATTGTAACATTCACTGATTGTATTAATGCACCTTGTGATACATGTGTAAAAGTTGTATCTGATTGTACTTTTGTGATGGTGATTGTGAAATGGTTTGGAATGTTCTTCCGGATATTTTATGAATAAAGCATATTTAAAAAAAAAAAAATCAGCAGCACCTAGAGGAGAGTGTGAGAGGAGGACCCCGAGCCAGGCAGTCAGCAGCACCTAGAGGAGAATGCAAGATGAGGACTCTGGGACAGACAATCAGCAGCACCTAGAGGAAAGTATGAGAGGAGGACCCCGAGTCAGAAGTCAGCAGCAACTAGGGGAGAGTGCAAGAGGGGGACCCCGAGCCAGGCAGTCAGCAGCACCTAGAGGAGAGTGCAAGAGGAGGACCATGAGCCATGCAATCAGCAGCACCTAGGGGAGAATGCAAGATGAGGACCCTGGGACAGGCAATCAGCAGCACCTAGAGGAAAGTATGAGAGGAGGACCCCGAGTCAGGTAGTCAGCAGCACCTAGGGGAGAGTGCAAGAGGGGGACCCCGAGCCAGGCAGTCAGCAGCACCTAGACGAGAGTGCAAGAGGAGGACCATGAGCCATGCAATCAGCAGCACCTAGAGGAGAATGCAAGATGAGGACTCTGGGACAGACAATCAACAGCACCTAGAGGAAAGTATGAGAGGAGGACCCCGAGTCAGGTAGTCAGCAGCACCTAGAGGAGAGTGCAAGAGGAGGACCCCGAGCCAGGCAATCAGCAGCACCTAGAGGAGAATGCAAGATGAGGACTCTGGGACAGACAATCAGCAGCACCTTGAGGAAAGTATGAGAGGAGGACCCCGAGTCAGGTAGTCAGCAGCACCTAGGGGAGAGTGCAAGAGGAGGACCCCGAGCCAGGCAGTCAGCAGCACCTAGAGGAGAGTGCAAGAGGAGGACCATGAGCCATGCAATCAGCAGCACCTAGAGGAGAATGCAAGATGAGGACCCTGGGACGGGCAATCAGCAGCACCTAGAGGAAAGTATGAGAGGAGGACCCCGAGTCAAGTAGTCAGCAGCACCTAGGGGAGAGTGCAAGAGGAGGACCCCGAGCCAGGCAATCAGCAGCACCTAGAGGAGAATGCAAGATGAGGACCCTGGGACAGGCAATCAGCAGCACCTAGAGGAGAATGCAAGATGAGGACCCTGGGACAGGCAATCAGCGCCACGTAGAAGAAAGTATGAGAGGAGGACCCCAAGTCAGGTAGTCAGCAGCACCTAGGGGAGAGTGCAAGAGGAGGACCCCAAGCCACGCAGTCAGCAGAATCCATCACCTAACATCACAGGAGAAACATAAGTTCATTGATGGTGAGAAACTGTTGTTAGGGAGCATCATCAAGTAGCTGAGAATTAGAAAAGCACATTCTTTTTAAAAGAAGGGGATACTTACATTTTAAGTAAGAAACACAAGCAGTAGGGAAATTAAGTTAAGTCAAGGCCAGGTAAAATAAAGTTGCATAAGTAAACCAAAGTAAAATAAAGTTAATGCAAATGAAGTAAGTTGAAGCCATGGCAGGACAGCTCGCTCATGTGGAATGCATATCCTGTAATATGTGGGAAGTTGTGGATGCTACCAGTGTCTTAGATGACCACATGTGAAGGAAGTGTTACCAGCTGCAGATTCTTGAGCTCCAGGTTTCGGAGCTCGAGCAGTGGTTGGAGTTACTGTGGCATTTTCTTGAGGCTGAGAGCTATGTGGATAGTATATTCAGAAAGGTTGTCACCGCAGCTTAGGAGCCTGGAGACAGAGAGGGAATGGATGACTGCCAGGCAGTTCAAGAAAATTAGGCAGGTAGTGCAGGAGCCCTCTGGGGCCCTGCCCTCCAATCGGTTTTCCATTTTGGATACTGGTGAGGACATTGGTTCCTCAGAGGAGTGTATTCAGAGCTAAGTTTGTGGCATCACAGGCAGCTCTGCTGTATTAGAGAGGAGTAAAAGAGGGGAAGAGCAGTAGTAATAGGGGATTCGTTATTTAGGGGATCAGACAGTTGTTTCTGTGGCCATAGACGTGACTCCAGAATGGCATGTTGCCTCCGTAGTGCCAGAGTCAAGGATGTCACGGAGCAGCTGCAAAACATTCTTCTGGGCGAGGGTGATCAGCCAGAGGTCATGATCCATGTTGGTACCACTTACATAGGTAGGAAAGGGGATGAGGTCCTGAAAGCAGACTTTAGGGAGCAAGAAAGTAGTTTGAAAAGCAGGACCTCTAATGCAGTGATCTCAGGATTACTCCTAGTCCCATGTGCAAGCGTGTATAGAAGTAGGAGAATTGAGCGAATAACACGTGGCTGGAAAGCTGGTGTAGGAGGGAGGGATCAGATTTCTGGGGCAATGGGACTGGTTCTGGGGAAGGTGGGACCTGTACAAGCCGGATGGTCTACACCTGAACAGGATTGGGAGGAATATCTTCACAGGGAGATTTGCTAGCGCTGTTAAAATCGATTGGCAGGGGGATGGGAACCTGAGGGCAAATTCAGAGCAGGGAACATGAGATGGAGAATTAGTGAATGACTCTGAAGACAAAAGCAGCACAGATTAAAAAGTGTACAACACAGGAATTTGGCAGTGTTAAAAGGTATCTATGTAAATGCAAGACACACAATAAATAAAGCTGATGAGCTGAGGGCACAGATAGACACCAGGCAGCATGATATAACTATAACAGAAACTTAGCTTAGGAGGGCAAAAATGGAAGCTCAACATCCTTGGATATAGAGTTTTCAGGCAGGATAGGGAGGGGGATAAAAAAGGTGGGGGTGTAGCACTATTGTTAAAGAATCAGTTACAGCTGTGAGGAGGAATGAAATACTAAATGAAAGATAAAACGAGGCCATGTGGGTTGAGCAGTGAAATAAAGAAGGGGCAGCCGCACTACTACTAGTATATTATTGACCCCCAAGCAGTGGAAAGGAATTAGAAGAGCAAATATGTAGACTGATTTCTGAGGGCAAAAACAAAAGGGCAATAATCGTTGGGGACTTAACTACCCAAATATCAATTGGGATGCAAACAGTGTGAAAGGCACAGGGGGCAGAAAATTCTTGAACTGCATTCAGGATAACTTTTTTAGCCAGCACGTGACAAGCCCAATGAGAGGGGGCACAATTCTAGATTTGGTCTTAGGAAATGAAGCTGGGCAAGTGGATGAAGTATCAGTGGGGGACCATTTTGGAGATATTAACCATAATAGAGTTAGATTTAGCATTGTTATGGAAAGGACAAAGATAGAACAGGAGTAAAAGTTCTCATTTAGAGGAAGACAAATTTTACAAAGCTGAGAGGTGAGCTGGTGAGAAAGGACTGGATACAATTATTGGAAGGGAAAACAGTTTCAAATCAGTGGGAGGCATTGAAAGGCAAGATTCTACGAGCACAGTGTGGACATGTCCCCACAAAGGAAAAGGATGATACTGCCAAATCTAGAGCTCCCTGGTTATCCAGAAGCATACAGGCCAAGATAAAGCAGAAAATGAAAGCTTATGACAGTCACAAAAGACTTAATACTGTAGAAAGCCGAAATGAGTATAGAAAGTACAGGGGTGCTGTAAAAATGGAAATTAGGAGATCTAAGCAAGGATATTCAAAAATATTGGCAGGTAAAATAAAAGAAAACTCTAGGATGTTTTACCAGTACATTAAGAGCAAGAGAATAACTAAGGGGTAGGTAGGGCCTATCAGAACTGTACATGGTAACTTGTGGGTTGATGCAGAAGATGCGGGCAGGGTTCTCAATGAGTACTTTGTCGTCTTCTTCACTGAGGAGGGGGATGAGACAGGCATTCTGGTTAAAGAGGAGGATTGTGAAATATTAGATACAATAAGCATAGTGAGAGAGGAAGTACTGAACAGACTGGCATCCCTGAAAGTGGATAATTCACCAGGGCCAGATGGATTGTATCCCAAGCTGTTGAAGGAAGCCAGAGAGGAAATAGTAGATGTTCTGAGAATCATTTTCCAATCCTTACTGGATGCTGGTGAGGTCTTTGAGGAGTGGAGGTCTGTGAACATTGTATCATTATTTAAAAAGGGATAGGCCAGAAAATTATAGGCCAGCCAGTCTGACTTGGGTGGTGGGCAAATTATTGGAAACAATTCTGAGAGACAGGATAAACTGTCACTTAGAAAGGCACGGGTTGATCAGGGATAGTCAGCATGGTTTTGTTAAGAGTAAGATTGTGTCATGCTAACTTAATAGAATTTTTTGAGGAAGTAACAAGGATTGATGAGGGAGTGCAGTGGATGTTGTCTACATGGATTTCAGTAAGGCATTTGACAAGGTCCCACGTGGCAGACTGGTCAGGAAAGTGAGGTCTCATGGGATACAGGGGAAGGTGGCAAGTTGGATCCAAAATTGGCTCAGTGACAGGAACCAAAAGGTAATGGTCAATGGATGTTTTTGCAAATGGAAAACAGTTTCCACTGGTGTTTCACAGGGCTTGGTTGGGTCCCTTGCTGTTTGTTGTATATATTAATGATGTGGACTTAAATGTGGGTGACATGATTGGGAAATTTGCAGATAACACAAAAATTGGCCATGTAGCTGATAGCGAAAAGGATAGCTGTTGACTCTAGAATGATATCAATGGTTTGGCTAAGGGGGCAGAGAAGTGGCAAATGGAATTCAATACAGAAAAGTGTGAGGTAATGCATTGGGGGAGGCAAACAAATGAAGGAAATTATTGAGAGGGGTT
Source organism: Carcharodon carcharias (assembly GCF_017639515.1). NCBI lineage: Eukaryota > Metazoa > Chordata > Chondrichthyes > Lamniformes > Lamnidae > Carcharodon > Carcharodon carcharias. The sequence goes on along the minus strand of NC_054478.1, from coordinate 104,556,842 downwards.
GAGGAAGTGAGCGACCTTGCAGTGCATGTCCAGATCCTCAAAGGTGGCAGGACAGGTGGACAAGGTGGTCAAGAAAGTATATGGAATGTTTTCCTTTATTGGGCGAGGTATTGAATACAAAAGCAGGGATGTAATGATGGAACTGTATATAATGCTGGTTAGGCCACAGCTGGAATTTTGTGTACAGTTCTGGTCACCACATTACAGGAAGGACATAATTGCTTTGGAGAAAGTGCAGAGGTGATTTACAAGAATGTTGCCAAGGCTTGAAAATTGCAGCAATGAAGAGAGATTGGATAGGCTCAGAACAAAGGAAGCAAAGGGTGAACTAACTGAGGTGTACAAAATTATGAGGAGCCTAGATAGGGTAGGCAGGAAAGACTTGTTTCCCCCAGCTCAGAGGTCATTTACCAGGGGGCAGAGACTTAGGGGACATGAGGAAAAACTTTTTCTCCCAGAGGTGGCATCTGGAATTCACTGCCTAAGTTGGTGGTTGCGGCGGAAATGCTCAACTCATTTAAAAGGGACCTGGATCTGCATCTAAAGTGCTGTAACCTGCAAGGCTATGGACCAGGTGCTGGAAAGTGGTATTAAAATGAGCAGCTAGTTTATTTTTTCTCTTTTTGGCAGGCACACATACGATGGGCTGAATGGCCTCTTTCTGCACCGTACCTTTTCTGTAGCTCCATGCAGGATACACATGAAGAGATGGACTTCCAGCAGATCTTGTAGTCTTGTTACCAGGAGGATGTATTGTGGACTTAAAAAGGAACAGGTTTGGAGACCTTATGATGATACCGTATCCAGTTCTAAAGGCATAGGTGTTGCTGCCCTTTCTGCTGCTGCTGTTACTGCAGTTGAGCCTTGCAGACAACACTCATAAATTAAAAGAGAGACCATAGCTGCCATACCCTATAATTTCTCACAGTCCCCTTTTCCAAATACGATGTGTTTCAATGGATGAGCCACAACCCGAGCTATTGTTTCCAGACATTCAGCCTGGAGATTTGAGACAATCACCATCTTGGTTTCAGAATGACCCATTCAGGTCAGGAAACACCTTTTGGATGGTTTCAGGAAATGAATAGTGGCATCTCTTAGTCTGGAATGTTTCTGTCTTTTTGAGACAGTGTGGTAGTATGAAACCTCACACCAAGTCAGGTGACTCTCAACGACCATCCTTTGCAGCATTTCAATGTCCATTTTTAAAAGAAAAATCAGTTCCAGAAGATTCCAGACTGATTACAGTTCATGTTTTAAACATTACAGCTAGTACATGCCTTTACTGGGCATGGCACTACCCTCCTCATAGTTAACATTTCAAGTTTTATTTCATTTATTTTTCTTTATCCTTTCATGAGATGTAGATGTCAATGGCAAGGACAGCATTTGTTGCCCATCCCTAATTGTTCTTGAACTGAGTGTCTTGCTAAACCATTTCAGAGGGTAGCTAAGAGTTAAGAACATTGCTGGGGGTCTGGAGTCACATCTAGGCCAGACCAGGTAAGGACAGCAGATTTCTTTCCCTGAAAGACATTAGTGAACCATATGGGTTTTATGACAATCAATGGTAGTTGTCATGGCCACCAATACTGAGACAGCTTTATATTTCAGATTTATTAATTGAATTTAAATTCTACCAGCTGACATAGTGGGATTTGAATCATGTACCCAGAGCATTAGCTTGGGCCTTGGGATTACTAGTCCAGTGACATTACCACTGCACAACCATCTTGCCTAATTTTGAGACTTTGAAATTATGCCCTGTGTACTCAAGTTAAGGTAATTAATAGCTTTCAAAAAGAGAAATGGTCCTAATACTGACTCCTGGAAAATATCGCTGTAAATTTTGTTCCAGTTTAAAAAATAAGCATTCCCCTCTGCTTTCTGTCCCTTATCCAAACTGCCACTGTCCCTATAATCCAATGGCTCTTAAATTTTGCTAACTAGTCTATTAAGTGATACCTAATCCAATGTCTTTTGAAAGTCCTTATACACAACAACCAAACAACCCTCTGTTACTTATAAGCAAATTATTGGAAATTTGATTTTAAAACTTAAATGTTGCTTGATGCTCCATTGTGTGCATATATGTGGCCACAAAATAAAAAAAAGATATCCTGGTTTATATACTGCAATAATTTCTCCTGAACAGCTAAATTTAAATATCACCCAGCATAAACCTTGTATTGTGCAAATTGACTGCCACATGCATTTACATAGCCGTGGCTGTAGAATAATGGGTTATAGTTATGGGGTAATGAGATAGTGATATGAATCATGATGTAACAGTGTCATCAGCACTCATATGCTAGAAACCCTTTCAGAGAGATGGAATAGCTGTACACAAGAGAGATGTGCTTACCTCGTGTAGATAAAGTTGTTTTGAAGAAAATTACCTGAGTCAGATCTAAGTCCCTCATGAGTAGAGGGAAACCTTCCCAGTATAGATTAGGCCACAAGATAAACCACAAAACATGGTAACACCAACTTAACAATGATTTACTGCCATTGACAGAACACCCATGGGGAGAAATTGAAAGAGGTCATCTTCAAAGGAAGAATCTGAAGACCTACCTTGGGGAGAGGCACACTGAGAATCAGTAGCCATGTCAGCACCAGTCACTGTCCCTTTGCAGTCATTTGAAAACCTCGAAGATCCAGAGAGGCCAGCATTAGAAGTTGTGGAATAAACACTTGCTGAGGAATTGAGCAGCATTGGGTTTGAATGCCAAAGAGTAGAAGGACCAGGCTAGTTCATTCCTCCACACAATGGGGCCAACAATGTCCTCCTGAGACAGTGAGAAGAAGCATCCTAAAATCCTTTGATGCATCCTTCAGCCCAAAACAGAACCTCATAATCAAGCGTGCATGTTTCAGAGATCCTCAAGGCCAGGGGAATCTGTCAAATTGTTTCTTACAGACCTGTATAGACTAGCCAGTTGTTGTGGGTATGGTGCATTGAAAGATGAACTTGACCGTGACCACATTATCATCAGAGTCCGCAACAAAAAGCTATCAGATTTTTTAAAAGCAAAAGATGATCCAACACTCGATCAAGTGGTTCAATACAAGAGGCAGGCTGAACATAGAGAGCAAAATTGGGCTATTATCCGTCTCGATACCAAGGCTTCAGTTGAGTTTGTTAGTTGAGTAGGCCCAAAGGCAGTAGCTGCGCCCACTTGAAAGCCTGCAAAAATGGATGAAAGGGTGGGAAAACCTGCAACAGTCATCTTGAGATACGCACATTATGGCACTAAAAAGCAACATAGAAGTCAAGATTGCCCAGCAGGGGCAACCTTGTTCCAAAACATTGGAACTATCTTTACATTGTGGAAAGACAGGACACTTTAAGCAGTTCTGTAAATCTAAAAGTTTCATTAAAGGATGAAATAAGAGATTGTCTATGTAATGCAGACAATTCAAGAAATTGAGAATAAGGGAAGAAATGAGGTTACAGATTTCCTAGGACAAGTAAAGGATCATGAACAAGTCACTTTGGAAATTAAAGGCTTTAAAACCAACTTCAAGCTTGACACCAGAGCTGGTGTTACAATACTGGCTGATCATTTGGAACAGCGCAAAACAGTACACACCCAGCCATCAAGTATTAAAGTGCAAGGTCCAGATAGTACAGACCTTTGGATAAAAGGTCAGATAACTACCACCCTTCGCCACAAAGGTTACCAGATTGTTGCCAGCCTCTATTTAATCTACAATCAAAGCATATCTTTACTAAGCGGAGATGTATGTGTACAACCGGGCATTCTGGAAACAGTAAATGAAGTCCTACAGCGGGACAGCTGGTTACCTTTCATGGCGGAATCTCCAGAGTCAGGTGCAGAACAGACGACTTTCCATTCAGCAGCAGCTGATGAGCTTTATTCATTGAGCGGTGGATCATTCCCTATCACAGATCCACCATCTGCTGTTCCAGAGATGAGATTGAGATTGTAGATCTCATGGTTCTTTTTGAAGATAGGCCGGAATGTATGGAAACATAAGGTACTGCAGCAGATGGTGACCATCCGCAAGAGGACCTCCTAGAACTAGCTTGGCTCTTTGCTGAAGAAGGTTATGAAAAAGGAGCTGTTGTAGTAACGAGTGATCTGTTGGAAGACGTGGTCCTAGAGATTGATACGCTGTTTGAATCTACTGCTGAAACATTTGAAACCTCTGTTGTTTCTTTTGAGGAGTCAGCTGTGTTTGTTGCCAAAAAGCAGAATTTGTATATTTATCTCACTGAACCCACCAATGAGATGCACTCTTTATCACTGGATAACCATAGAGAGTTGTACAGGGAGAACATTATGATTCCATAGTGGATCACACTGTCAGTGTTAGTAGGGCCTATCAGTTTGGGTTAAAGTAAATTGACGCCCACACTTCAATCTCATCAGAAAATCTTCCTTCCACTAAAGTGCTCAGCGCAGAAGTAAAGGCCAAAACTATGGAGTTGCTACAGTTGAAGAGTCCTATCCAAGAATATTCCATTGCTGAATGTCATGTTGTCTTATCTTCTCGTGCTGACACAGTCACCCCATTGCCTACAGTGGAGCAGCCTTGCCTGGAAACAAGTTGGCAATGTTACCACCACCTACAGAAAGTGAAAATAGTTCCCTAAGTGTAGTAAGGAAGTCATATCTTCTTCATTTTCTGCAATGTCTACAAGAATTTTATCATTCTTCTTTGCCCAGATTTATTCAAATCTCAGATATTGAATATCCTTTTCATCCTCAATGTAGCAGTGAAAGATACAACTGTGCAATTCTTCATTGGAGTTGAAGATACTTCATTTTCTCAAGCCTTTCTCCAGTGTGCTAAGAGGAAGCAGAAGATTCCTGCGCGTGTGCGAGTCTGTCCTCTACCTGTTCTAGAGAGGTGTGATTGTTTATGTCCTGAAGTCTTCTCTCTTGGTTCAGTCTTTCTTTGAAAAGCTTTCTCAATCCTTACAGATCAGTCATTGTGGAGGTCACACATCAGTTACCAGCAGTCATGGAAAGCTGCTGTACAACTTCACCGATGTTGTTGTCTTCCAGGGAAAAGATGAGCAGCCATACTTGTCCACAACGCCCTCCCAAAGAGCCGAGAACACTGTGGGAGTTTGAATCCTTTATAACAGTGGCTTGGGGGCGGGGTGGGTGGTGAAGATTAAGAGTAGGAGTTAGATAGAATCTGTAACTTTAAAGGAGGTTACACAAGTTCAAAAGAGTAATGTAAATAGTTTAAGAAATAGTTTAATATTGTTATTAAAAAGTTGAGATTATTCTTGCGGGAGATGTAGCATAATGGGTTAATAGTTATGGTAATGAGGTATCATTACCATAACTATCGTGTATCATGTAACAATGACATCATCAGTCATGTGCTAGATAGTCTATGAGAAAGGTGGAGTGGTCTGTAAACAAGAGAGCTGTACTTACCCCATAACTTATCATGCATATAGAGTAAGTGAAGCAGTCTTGAAGAAACCTATCTGAGTCAGATCTAAGTCACTCATGAGTAGAGGAAAACCTTTCCAGTATAGATTAGGCCACAAAATAAACCACAAAACAGTAACTGCATTTCAAAAGTAATTTATCGATTTTGAAATGCTTTGGAACATATTGAAAATGTGGCATCTGCTATAATAAATGTACATTTTACAATGCTGGTTCTCATTTCTTGAGTTAACTCTTCCTTAAAATAATGGAGATACTTTCATTTGTACCATTAGTCCCTATTTTCATTAGAGACAAAATTACAATTAGATTTTACGCTTAGAATGAATAGATTTTAAACTTGATTATAATATTAACAAAATTCTGAGTTTTTCAATACTGCACTAGGTTCTTTCCCGGGAATAAAGAGTATCCAAATAATTTACCTTTATATCTGGCACCTGTAAAATATCCAGTTACCTCTCAGTTTTGAATTTGAGATAAGTGATTGAAACTTTCCAATAAATATAACCTTAGAAATGTATTTGTTCCAAGACAAATTATAATCGCCACTTCCTATGCACCTGAAGTGATAGTCCTCCATTTTTATAGGAATTTGCCAAACCATTGGAGATCCCCATATTAAATTAATGTGTACTATCTTTTCCATAACCTTATCCCCTACCTATGTGGAGTTTTCCCATAAACCTGGTTTGAAACAATGGCAAGTGCCAATGTTATAAAAGGTTTCTGCAGAGTTCCTTACAAAATAAACAACTATAGGAAGAACATAAAGATTGTATTTATTGCTGTTTAATAATAATAATCTCTATTGTATTTATTCACAAGCACTTCTAAACTCAGCTAGTACAATAAAATTATTCATGTGATGTAGGCATTGCTGGCGAGGCCAGTATTATTGCTCGTCCGTTATTGCCCTTGAAAAGCTATTGGTGGGCCACCTTCCTGAACCATGGCAGCCCACATGATGAAGGAACTCCCACAGTACAGTTAGGTAGAGATTTCCAGGATTTTAACCTAACAATAGTGAAGGGAAAGTGATATATTTCCAAGTCAGGATGGCGCGTGATTTGGAGAGGAACATGCAGGTGGTGGTCGTGTTTCCATATGCCTACAGCGCTGTTCTTCTAGGCTGTAGAGAACATGGCTTTGAAAGGTACTGGTACAGAAGCCTTGGTGTGTCGCTGAGTGCATCTTTTAGAGTTTACACGCTGAAGCTGCAATGAATCAGTGGTGGGTGCAGTGAATGCTTAAGGTGATGGAAGGGGTTCCAATCAAATGAGTTGCTTGTGTCCTAGATCAGCCTTGTTCAATGCCCGGTCCACGAACCATAACCCGGCCTGCGGACTCTGTTCAAACTATAGCTAAGTTGAAGTAACAACAGGTAAGGCGAGCCTATCAGCAGAAAATTTGGGAGAAAATCAATCTCTGATTAGAGGGGCAGCGAGCACTGTGAAGGTGAGTGGCTGTCCCTTTGTTTTCAGAGTGTGTGCTCTCTCTTGCCCTCCTGCCCAGACACCGCCCCCTGAAGGAGCACAGGATCAAGATGGAGGAGCGGGGTGGGGAGGCCGTGAAGAAAAATAGAGTCACATAACTCAAACAAAATATCAAAATCTGCAAATACACACAGGCTGAGCTGGCTGAGAACATGAGACAAAATCATGCTGCTTCCTGATGGTGCTGGTCACTCTGCAGCCTGTTCCAAGCAAGGGAAGCAAGCAAGGGTTCAGCAGAGGGGCGGTGAAAAGGGTGACAAGCAGGAAGCAACAAGTGTTCAGCAATCAGGAGGAAGTCAGGAAGGTCTGCGGAATGGTGGAAGTCGGGAAGGCCCAGGAGCAGGTGGAGGCCGGGAAGATCAATTGAACAGGAAGCAGCGACATGCTCTGCAGAGCAGGTGGAGACCAAATGGAAGGTGGGCCTGATTGCCATATCCTAGTTGATTCCTCTTGAGGTAAAGTGTCCAAGCTTCGTGGGCCTGAGTGGGGAGTGAGTCTATGTGTACATGTGTGAGTCTGTGTGTGAGAGTGAGTCTGTGTGTGTGTATGTGTGTGAGTCTGTGCACATGTGAGTCTGTGTGTGTAAAATTGTATGTGTGAGCCTGTGCACGTTGTATGAGTCTGTGTGTGTGACTCTGCATGTGAGCGAGTGTGTGTGTGTCTGTGCGTGTGTGTGTGAATGCGTGTGTCTGCATGTGTGAGTTTGTGTATATGTGAGTTTGTGTGTGTGTGTCTATGTGTGTGAGTCCGTGTGTGTGTGAAATTGTGTGTCTGCATTTGAGCAAATCTGTGTGAGAGTGAGTCTGTGTGTGTGTGTGTGAGTCTGTGCGTGTGTGAATCTGTGTTTGTCTATGTGTGTGTCTGTGTGTATGTGAGTTTGTATGTACGAGTCAATGTGTGTCAGTGAATCTGTGTATGTGTGTGTACGTGATTCAGTCTGTGTGTGTGTGTCTGCGTGAATGTATGTGTGTGCATGTGTGTGAGAACGAGAATCCCGAGACTCACTCCCTCCCCAAAAATCTATCCACAAAACAGGCCAGGAGAGAAGGGAAACCTAGGCTTCAGACCATTGCTTCTGTATGAATTCCGCCGAAGCCAGCACAGTGTGTGTGCAACCAGAGGTGAATGTAAGGTCAGTGTTATTTAAAACCAACTCCTTAGCTCAGGCCCGGTCCTCATCCCTTCCCTGGTGACCAGGACGTGGGGCCTCGTCAGTCTCTTACTAACTCTGCTTCTTTAGTGAAAAGGCAAAAAAGGTTTATTGGTGAACTCTGCTGCTTGGCACTTTTTAATAGTCATTTTTATTAATTTATTTGTTTTAATTTTTATTTCTTTTTTGAAATCATCAATTTATTGCTTTGACATTGATTTTTTAAAATCATGTTTGATGTTGTGTGAAACCTTATATAAATGAAATTTGATTATTGGCCCCTTCAGTGAGAAAAAAATTGAAATGTGGTACCCCAGCTGGAAAAGGTTGGACTAGCCAGTCCTCGATGATGTTGAGCTTCTTGAATGTTGTTGGAGCTGCATTACTTGCTGCAGAATTCCCAGTCTTTGACCTGCTCTTGGACACAGTATTTTTGTGGCTCCTCCTGTTAAGTTTCTGGCCAATGGTAACTCCCCCAAGGTGTCGATCGTGGAGAATTCAGTGATGATAATGCCCTCGAATGGTGATCAGAGACGGGAAGCACTGTTAGATATCACGCAAATATTTTGTTACAAATAAGTTATGGATTAAAATTGAACATGTTAAATGGCTATCTGGAGGAATTAACACCATTTCAGAGCGCTGAATGACAAGCCTGGTTGCATTTTGCATGAGCGAAGTACTGCGAATGTCGGGATTCTGCGTTGAAAACAGAAAATGTTGGAAATATTCAGCAGGTTAAGCAGTAAGAGTTGAGAGAGGAATAGAATTAACATTTCACGTCGATGATCTGCTGCCAGGCCTGCTGAGTACTTACAGCATTTTCGGTTCTGAATGCAGAATTGCAGGTTTCGCCAGTCCTTGTGCCTTAGCTGGAGGGAAGTTCGAAATTCAATGTCGAACATGTTGCGCCGCCTGTGGGGACAAAAGCACAACCATGCGGACATGGTTCCTCTCGCACCGCCTGATTTGTCCGTGCGGTTCAATGACACCTTTTTCTATTTCCCCGTGTTCCCAAACTTGCCTTTACTGCCGCTCACAATAGCGGCCAGAGAGAACACCGAGGGGGAGTGGGTTCCTCAACTTGTGAATGAGACCCATCCACTAAAATCAGTTTAACATTAAGAGGTATTTGTGGGAAGTTCTGGCAGTAATGGAACAACACAGCCAACTGGAAACAAACAACCCCACCAGATAAGATTAGGGTTGCATTGCGATCGGAAGCTCCTTTCTGATTGTCTAATCTTTTGAGTCGCTCATTTATAACAATACATTCTTTTGAAATTACGCGTTTCGATTTATGAATGCGAGCTCAAGGTATATTCATCCATTGGCTTGTTTAGAAGGCTTTGCTTTGGTACGATTTCAATTGTAATGTTTTGCAGTGTTGCGGATTGAGCCGGGCCGTGAGCACTGGCCCTGGTTCTGAATGGGATCTTTCCCATAGACTTACCTGAAGAAGTGACTTCTTAATAAGTGTATTTAAAAACTGAACACTGGGCACACCCAAGGAACAGAGTCAGTGTTCAGATTCCCAACAGCATGTTCTATATTAGCACTTGAAGCCCGATTTCTGAAGCAATTTATTTGTGATAGCTATTTTTCCCTCCAATCGCAGTTTCCAAATGTTTCTTTAAGCAGGAAAATCAATTTACTTTTTTCATCCATTTTGCTTGTCGGCACACACATGAATACATTCTGTCTGTGAGCAACATTAAACCTCGGCGCTCCACCGCCTAAAATTCCCATTGTGCTCTTGATGTCAGACAGAGAATTAACCATTCACTGACGATTAGGAGGAACCTGAAAAACAAGAGAAAACTTTGATATCAGGTGGGCTGGACGGGTTTTATAAGTCACTGTTCGGTCCTGCAAATAAAATAGCACCTGATACAGCGTAAACAAGTAATAGTTACAAGCAGATGATCATTAAAGCAGGTATTCACCAAAACAAGGGAAAGGACTTCGACCCGGCAAGCGGGTTTTCTAATGGGTCCATCTATCTCAAGTGCAATGTCGAAATGTATTTTTTTCTGCAGAATTCCTGGAAGATTAACCAGGTCTTAACATGCAGTTTGGAGCTTTAGCGTATCCCGAAGCGATCATTTCTGACTATTATTGATGCAAGTCAAATATATTAATACAGAACGACTCAATCGGTGTGGAAAATGGAGAAAAAGAAACAAACATCATCCAATCGGTTTAGCGTTGAGATCTCTCCTAGAAATGACTTGCTATTTTGCTTATCGGCATTTCTATAGACTCTGTGGACAGAAAAGATGCAGAAATTCCCCTTCCTGTTATTTTTATTGAGCTCCTCAAACTTGCTCAAGCACCACTGTCAACCTGTCAAGAATCTCTTGTCTCAGTTCGGACCATCACAAACAAATGCACCGTAAACCAAAATTATTCTGTTATTTCCGCAGCTTATGCGGCACTGCATTCTAGTTGATGCTGTGTAACTTTTCATTAGCTAAATGCAAATTTCAAATGAGAAGGTGAGAATTGTTCGAGCCCACAGAAAGTGCCACCATTAGCACGGCCATTCAGGACACTGGGATATGTAGAATCGTTCTACTTGCAGTTCTGGCAAAACACAACATATGGCTTGGGATATCGGTTGCCGCGCTGGCCACCCACGACTTGCTTGCACATTAAAATGAATGGGGTGAGGGAGAACTGCGGGCTGACGAAATAAGAAGTGATGAACCTCTCCCATAGGGGTGAATAGCTCAATCTGCTCTAGTGTATAACGGTAATCGTTGGTGCGGCTACAAAAGAAAAGGCAAGAAAGGTGCAGTTCGGTTCCTTTATTTTCACTCAAGGTCTTATGAAATGGTACCTCAAGAAGAAAAATCAGCTTTGGCAGAGATTAGTGTCGGTTTTAGGGAGGATACTAACTTTTTAAATGGCGACATGAATAGATAAACCTCGCTAATCAAACTTGCGTTAAGGAAGAGCCTTGGGAATCAATTTTCAGAATGGGTCTATGTGGAGACAAAAAAAAAGTCAAGAATGCGGCCAGTAACTCAATCACATGCCGTTTTCACCACGGTTTCCAAAGCGCAGTCTAATAATGTTTTGACTTGAGAGTGTGACTGCATTTGTGCTTCTACCTTACAGTCGTTGCGAAGTCCAGCTGGGTGTACAACTGAACTGGGAAACAGTGACACTCAGAAAAATGCCCAGCCCACGAAAGCGCAGAGGTTTGAGGTCTCTTCTCGGGAAGCCCTCTCCACCTCCGTTTGAATTCCCAAAGCGTACACGACAATCCTAGACTGCAGTGAAACCAACAACCTTAATTCTGCAAAATACATTTCCCAAGCGCCTGGGTGATCTGGTTAACCCCTTGAACTGTGGCTTCCTTCAGATTTAAAACCTGAAACTCAGGTTTGAAGTTACCAGAAATTAAAAACTTGCATTTATAAAGCACGTTTCAGATCTTCAGGACTTCACGGTCCATTTTGAAATGTAATGTTTATGGTTAAGAGAGGATTCACCTGTTTTCGGGACGTTGTTTGAGAAACACATGATGCTCTTTAAAAGACGGTGCTACGGGATGTCAACATTTCATCCAGACAGGGTCTCCTTTTAATGTCTTATCTGAAAGGCAATGCCTTCACAACTCAAGTAGCCTATATTTTTTTATCGATTATGTAACCACATCTTGCACCGAGACCTGATCCACGACTTTCTGACTCGGAGGTGATATCATTGGGTTAAGCTGACTCCGGTTTAGCCTGTAGATTTTATCAAATGTTGCCAAAGTTTGGAAATAGCTATTAAACAGGCGCTAAATTTCAGGTTCGAGAACCTCCCATCTGGATCAATGTGGTTAAGGATCATATTTTATGCAGATACATAATTATTTCCGTTTTGAATGAAATTGGGGTTAGTTTATCCCCTCGAGTTTATCAAACCCATTGAAATATTATTACTCTGGTACACTCTGCTAACGTCACTGACACCCACACAACTACCACGGCTATAAAATGGAACTAGCTGCAGTACTGTCAGAGGCATTTCCAAGCTGCACAGCGCTAACTCAATTCTCGTCTTGAGCGTAAAGATATTCCGTGAGTATAAAGATCTTCCAGCCTCGTATATATCTATTTTGTTTGAAACGTGTACGATATAAACCCTTCTGATTTTTCTCCAGTGGCATCCACGCACTACCATGCTCAAAGTGCAGGCTTTTACTTTATGCCTAAGTATCTCCCTCGTGACTTTAGCCCATACAATTCCCTTGGAGTCTAAAGATGCCTGGAAATCTTTGGAAAACCCAAGAAACAGGGAGCTGGTAAGAGTTTAGTTTTGCATGAGTTCAATCAACCTAGGTCTGTTTCTCGGCTCGGTAAAATGCAAGTGTCTGTTATGTTAGTTCGCTCTCTTTTGGTCTGATTCATGGTGGTCTATTTTGTTGGATTAAAATAACTTTTGTTACTAAGACTGGGAATGTATTCAGATGTTGTCCGGCAAAGTATTTTACTGTCGAATTATGTTTAAGATTTTAATTTGTTAACTGAATTGCCGTTTTTAGTAAGGTATGTCTACCTGTATTGTCGAGGAAAGAAACGGCTAGTATTTATCTAATACATACACAGAGGTGTTTACTTTGATAGCTCTAATGTGTCAATATGAAAGATTCTGAAACTTGTCACCTGATGAAGCGCCTCCTACTAAATAGGAGAAGCTAAATCTTCAGTTTGTGGGAGGCAATCTGTGTTGTATAGATTCACTGATTAAATTATCCCAATAGGATTAAGATTCACTGATCCGACTGAGGTAGATCGGCTGTTGTCATTCTTACGCAATGGCAGTATGCCAGAGGGAGAATATTTCTGTTACAACACAATTCTGTGACTTTTTTTATTTTTACAAAGGCTGGACCTTGAGTTATCTGTGTTAAGGTGGTAAATATGCATTGGGATCATCCAGATACCATGTACACAATAGACCTGCTATAAAGACATCGCTACCAGTCTCCTATCTGATATGCGAGAAGTGTAGCTCACCTACCTCGTTGTACTGCAATTGGATTAAGCTCAAACATACAGTTAATAATAAAACAGCCTGCAAATACGTGGACATTAATTAACTTAAAGTGGAGCTTTGGTTTTGTTCTCTCTAGTTTTTCAGAACACTTCAAGCTTATTTTTCCGGGAGAGGGTTTGATGTTGGGAAAATCTCGAAATCTCTAAGGATGGACAATAGGAGACCATTCGCAACAGCCGCTCTTTACCCGGACCACGTCGCATCTGCCTTTTCAGACTATGAAGGCCAGAAAGATTCCTTTGCAGCATTCTTGAAAGGATGACTATAATGACATCTGATAAAATTATTTGATTATCTCAGCAGTAGCCTAGAATTAATCGTGAATCAACTCACTAAAGCCACAATTTCCTTCACGTTACGTCGTCACTTGTCGTCTTTTCCTTATGTTTCAATATTTTTTATTTACATTACCTTAAGCTTATCGTGTAGTGCTTGATGGTCCTTCTTCACCTACCAAGCGCTCAACTAGAGGTGGTCATTTCTATGTTTAGATGCTATTTTGCTTCAACTTATGCCTCTTTATTTTCCTTGAAAGGGCCACATTATACAAAGTTTGCATCCTTTCATTGTGACATTTCAGTGCAACGAAGGCCAGAGTTTTATTTGTCCGGCTGTAAATAGATGCTAAGCAAAACCAGGGCAATGTAAATAAAGATGTAAAATCATACCAAATTTGTCCTTTCTCTTTCTTGGTCTCTCTTCTGTTTCGTTGCATTATACTGGCTTGTGTTCCCAAGAAACAACGCGTAAAATATTGGCAACAGACCCAAGCTGTTCAAATATCTTGGTGGGGAATTTAATGATGATATCAACATATATTGAGAGATTACACATTGTCAGTTTCGAACAGGTTCAAATTATTAAATGGAAAGATTGATATTAGTAAAAGTATTCACCGAAAATAAGAATGAAGGGGCTCCTGATTGAAGTAATGGTGGTGAAAATCCTTGAATCTTTTAAGAACCAATTGGATGTTTCAAGGCAGCAGGGCTTTTGGGTCTCAATGAATCAATCCAAATGGGCTAAATCGCCTTCCAAATCCATGACTGTCTAATGATTCTATGATCTGTAATAAAGTCAACTGAAATAAGTAAAGGTTCACTTACTCATTGCTGGTTTATCTTATGAAGAAAGGTTGAACAGGTTGGGCCTATACCCATTGAAGTTTAGAATTGAAACGCATAAGATCCTGAGGGGATTCGATAGGGTAGATACCAGGAGGAAGTTTCCACTTGTAGGAGAGACTAAGCCAATGGATATAGTTTAAGGATCAGGTCTACCATTTAAGAAGGAGATGAGGAGAATGTTTTTTGCTCACCCGGGGAATTCTCTTCCTCAGAAAGCAGTGGAGGCTGGGTCATTGATTTTATTCAAGGCAGAGTTAGACAGATTTTTGATAGACAAAGGGAGTCAAGGGTTATGGAGAGCAGATGGCAAAATGGATTTGAGACACAACCAGATCAGCTGTGATCTTATTGAATGATGGAGCAGGTTCAAAGGGCTAAATGGCCTACTCCTAAGTCCTATTATTCTTTTTAAGTACTTTTATTAGTTGGGGGAGGGGGTGGTGGGGGGAAGATGTGTGAAAGGAATCCATAGTACTTTAGTTACCTATTTTATTTCTAAATAAACACAATTAACAAATTGTCAACCGTTTCCAGGTTAGAGTGCAAATGCAATGGTTTATAATATTGTATATTATACATCTTCAATGTTCTCAATTATTCCAATTGCCACAGGGTCTGCCTCAGGCTCATGATTCTGAGAGATATCTCCTCCATAGCACTCAGAAGATGCAGATGTCCTTGTCTGCATCAATTCTGCTCTGCTCCTTTCTACTGTGTTCCACCTTGTTCTGCAAGAGAGAGGGCATAACGTCTCTTATAGTGTAACACTGTATTGGGTGATGTGCCTGCCATAGCTGAATAACTTGAGGAAGTGAGGGGTGGGTGAGACTGGCAGCGTTGATACATGTGTAAAGATGAGCTGGAGTATCTGGAAGTTACGCATGAATCTGGAGTGTCTGTGAGTGCTGCTGGGGACTGTTGGGCATGATGCATTAAGCAGAGTGGAAGTTGATGTTGCAGGAAATGTGATCTGAAGATGCATTCACTCATTGACCAAATGTATGAAGTCATGAGACTTCTTGTGCCATCACTGCCAGGTCCTCAGTCCAGGCTCTGAGAGTTCACCTTCCTGGCCACCTGCTTCCACTCTTTTCTGGAGGGTCCTTGAGGATCTCCTGCCCCCCACAGGACCAGGACAAATAGTTCTTTGAGGATGTAACAAGCACTGTGGATAAAAGGGAACCAAGAGATATAATGTATTTGGATTTCCAAAAGGCATTCGATAACGTGCCATACAATAGGTTACTTGTTTGGTCTGGCTTACATGTGACTCCATGCCAACAGCAATGAGGGCAATTAGGGATGGACAATAAATGCTGACCTGGCTAGCAACACTCACATCCCATGGACAAATAAAAAAAATTACACACAACGCCATGAGTTTTTGTGTAATATATTAGCATGGATAGAGGTTTGGCTAATAAACAGAAAACAGAGAGTTGGGATAAAAAGGTACTTTCCAGATTGGCAAACTGTAACTGGTGGAGTGCCACAGGGATCAACTCTTTACAATCTATATTAATGGCTTAGTGAAGGGACATTGTAGCCATATTTGCTGTGATGCAAAAATAGGTAGGAGAGCAAGTTGTGAGGAGGACACAAAGGGATATAGGTAGGTTAAGTGAGTTGGCAAAAATTTGACTGATGGTGTATAATGCAGGAAAATGTGAAGTTGTCCAATTTGGGAGGGAGAATAGAAATGCAGAATATTATATAAATTGAGACAGTACAGAGGGATCTGGGTGTCCTCGTACATGAATCACAAAAATGATAGCATTGCAGGTGCAGCAAGTGATTAGGAAGTCAAATGGAATGTTGACCTTTATTTCAAGGAGAATGGAGTATGAAAGTAGGAAAGTCTTGTTACAACTGTACGGAACATTGATGAGACCACACCTTGAGTATTGAGTACAGTTTTGTCCTCCTTGTTTATGGAGGGATGTACTTCCATTGAAGACAGTTCAGAAAAGTTTCACTAGGTTGATTCCTGGGATGAAGGTTTGTCTTATGAGGAATAGTTGAGCATGTAGGGCCTGCTGGAGCTTAGAACAATGAAAAGTGATCTTACTGAAACATCAAAGATTCTGAGGGGGCTTAACAAGGTAGATGCTGAGAGATATTTTCCCTAGTGTGCGAATATAGAACTAGGGTGCACAGTTTCAGAATAAGGTGTCTCCCATGTAAGACAGAGATGATGAGGCTTTTCTTCTCGCAATGGGTCATTAATCTTTGGAATCTTCTACCCCAGCGAGCAGGGGAGGATGGGTCATTGAATATATTGAAGGCTGAGTTAGACAGATTCCAGGTCTACTAGAGAGTCAAGCATGTTGGTGACAGACAGGAAAATGGAGTTGAGAGCATAATCAGATCAGCCATAATCTTACTGGATGGCAGAACAGGCTCGAGGGGCCAAAGAGCCTATTCCTTGTCCTCTTTATTCTGTTCTTCTGTTTCACCATCTTTCAAGTCAAGAACTGGGATACTCAAACTGGCCTGAATCAATGCAGGTGCAGCAACAATCAAAGGGTTGAACACCAAGCAGGATAGCAGTCTGCTTCGTCTACAACAGGACTTGATGTTCACTCCCTTAGTGGTTGCAGTATTTCCAATCTACAGGAGGCACTGCAGAAACTCACCAAGGTTACTTCAACAGCACCTCCATATGTGATACTTATGCCACTGAGGGCATGAGCAGCAATTATTTATTTATTCTTTCATGGGATATGAGTGTCGCTGGCAAGGCCAGCATCTATGCCCATCCCTAATTGTCTTTGAGAAGATGATGGTGAGCCACCTTTTTGAACCACACAGTCCCTGCAGCTGTTCAGTACAATTGAAGGGCTTGCTGGACGATTTCACAGGCAGTAAAGAGTCAGCCACATTGCTGTGGGTTTGGAGTCACATGTAAGCCAGGCCAGGAAAGAATGGCATTTCTTTCCCTACAGGATGGGAACACAAACTCCATGATTTCTTCCAATTCACACACTAGCCTAACATGGGCATATTGGCATTCCTTCATTGTCATTAGGTTAAATCCTGAAATTGGTTACCTAATACCTGGTGGTGCATCATCACTGTTAGGACTGTAGCAGTTCAAAAAGAAGGCCTATCACTATCTTTTTGGATGAGACTTTAAACCAGGCCCCATCTATCCTCCGAAATGGATGTAAAAGATGCCCCAGCAGTATTCAAAGAAGAGAAGGGAAGAACTCGTGGAGTCCTGGCCAACATTTAACCCTGAACCAACACCTAAAACAGATTATTTGGTCATTTGTTTCATTGCTATTTGTGCTAGCATGTTTGCTGTGTGCAAATTAGATAATGGCCCAAATCTTCTAGTATCCATATTGTCAAAATTGGAAGTTAAGTTGGGAGCTGCATGTCAGGATCCTGTGAAAGTCCTGACGCACACACATACGCTGTAATTGCCAGGGAAATTGAAACTTCAGAAGGATTGATTTCTGCTGCCCAGGACCCACTACAAAATTCTCTGACCCTGAGCTCAGTGTCAGAGACTTGGGCTAGTTTTGCAGGGCTTACCTACATAATTTCTCTGGAAATGTTATGCTGGTTAATATCTGGTCTAACTTGTCAATCAGCCAGTGTAACTGAACTGACCACCACAAAAGGACCAACCTGACACAAACCCCAACTAACAAGAACCTATCTCCCACCACCACCCTGACCCAACTCAATTATCCCCCTGACCTGACTCTCCCACCACTACCCCTCTGACCCAACCCAACAGCTCACTCACTCACCACATAGTGGTTTTCTAGAGGTGGGTTTCTAGAACAGTATGCTGAGGAACCAACTAGAGAACGGACTAGTTTAAATCTGGTATTGTGCAATGGGAAAGAGCCAATTAACAATCTTGTTGTAAAGGAGCCTCTAGGGAAGAGTAACCATGATACATAGAATTTTACATTAAGTTTGAAAGTGATGTAATTTAATCCAAAATTAGAATCTTAGATCGAAACAAAGGAAACTTGGGCAAATTGGCCGTGGTAGGTTGGGAAACTACATTAAAGGGTATGATAGTAGTCAGGAAATGGCATTTAAAGAATTAATACATGGTTTACAACAAATTTACATTCCTTTGAGGCACAAAACTCAGCAGGAAAAGTGATCCAACAATGGCTAAAAAGAGGAGTTAAAAATTGTATTAGATCAAAGGAAGAGGCTTATAAAGTTGCCAAAAAAGGTAGTAAGACAGAGGATTGTGAGCATTTTAGAATTCAGCAGAGGACCAAGAAACTGATAAAGAAAGAGGTAATAGAATATGAAAGTAAACTAGTTAGCAACATAAAAATGGAGTGCAAAAGCTCCTATAGGTATATAAAAAGAAGCAGATTAGCAAAGACAAATTGTGGGCCTAATACAGGCAGAGGCAGGAGAATTTATAATGGGGAATAAGAAAAATAGCGGAGTAACTAAACAAATACCTTGGGTGGAATTTTCCATTCTGGAAGTTCGGTGGCAGGTGGGAAAGTAGGTGTGATTTCCACTGGACGGCGGGTCGAATGAATCCAGGTGATCTTTTGCCTTTCAGCTCATTAATTACGTATCAGTGAGGAACTCATCGAATCTCATGGTGGTGCAGGTGGGGGCTTGTCTGCCCTGCCTTTACCTCATGGGAGCGAAGGTCCTGGCACCATATTTAAATGGCACCCAGACAGACATTCACTCTCTGCAGGCCAGGTGTGTTTTGTCTTTCATGTTTCAGTGGCACCAAAAAAAAAGCAAACCCTCCACTCCATGATTCAGTGAGGTCTCCCTGGAGATTCTCCCTCAGGCCATCCAGGAAAGGCGGCAAGTCCTCTTTCCTCAGGATGGGAGCCAGAGGTCCTCCCACCTGACCATGCCAGCTGGGAAGAGGTCACCAGGGAGGTTAACGGCAGTTGGCAATGAAAAAGGACTACCCTACAGAGCAGGAAAAGGACGAATGATCTAATGCACTTCGCCAGGGTAAGTGAAACTTCTACTCACTCCAAACTCTCATAAGGGATCTGGTAGCCTAAGGGTTAAAGTCCACAGGGATGTCACACACTACCAGCAGATGGGACATCAGAACTGAATGTCTGCCAGTTACTTTTAGCTCATATCTCATGTAAGTTTTTGCACAAACAGCGTCTTAATCTCTTACTGCAAAGGGCGCAGCACACAAACAGGCATGCATGCTTCTGAAATGCTCTTTCATCCGTAGTGCTCACAGTCAATCCACCTATCTTTCTGCAGGACAAGATTGCCCACAACAGAAGGGAGAGAGCCAAGACTGGAGGGGGGACCCCAGAGCTGAGGGCACTCTCCTTCTATGAGGAACAGATGGCAGAGCTCGCTGTAGAGGGTAAAGGTTGTTCCTGTGCAGAAAGCGAGATGGGTCTCCCCCAACAAGCCAGTGAGGGTCCATCCAGTATACATTGGCCACATGCAGACAATGACTGAGTGACCTATAATGTAGGAGCCTGCCTAGTCAATCACTAATTATCTCTTCTCTCTATTCCAGTCACCAGCAAGAAAAGGCCAAGGATGTCCTCAAGCAAGGGCCTCCGCCCCAGCCACCAGACCAGCTCAGTTGAGGATGCTGAACACTCATCTGATGAAGATCTGTCACTGAGTTCACTTGTACACTCCACCAGTTCACATACACACACCTCGGTGGGACCTAGTTCTAAAGTAGGTTCAGATTCACAATCTGGTGATCACCTTCCCAACACGGGTCCACAGCAGGTGGAGGCATGGCAGCCGAGGTCACCAACACTCGGAGGACTGCTGGAGATGAGGCCCTTGCTGAGTCCAAGTCCAATAAGGAGCCTCTGGAATCGGCCGTGAGAGAAATGTTGGAGATGCAGAGACAGGCAGGGGAACAACAGGCAGAATTGTCAGATGCCATCAGCAGGCTGGAATGAAGGATGGAGGGGTCCATCCACATCTGTCTGATGTTGTGGCTCCGGCATGCAAGCACATCGAAGTCCCCACAGGAAGGGTGGTGGCCGCCTTGGAAACCACAGTCCTGCAGTTTCTGCTGGGTTTGTGCTCAGACCTACACACCGTTGCTCTAGCCACAGGTGTGTTCCAGTAGTGGCTAGGTGAGAGGGAATCAGGGTACCTCAAACTCCCTGCAGTGCCCGTCTCCTCAAGGAGTCAAGGAGGGGCCCTTGGGCAACCAAAGGGAGGAGGAGTACCAGTCAGACACCCTGGGGGCATCCAACCAGGATATTGCCTGTGACCCCATCAACTCCAGCAGGTCAGACCGAGGAGGGTGCACCTGCCCAGAGCAGGAGACCCTAATCAGGCTGGGGTCCTCCAGGCCTCGGGCCACTGGAGGATGCCCGCCAAAGTCATCTCAGACAACAGGGCATAGCAGTCATCAGCTTGCATTCACCTCTGCTGTGGATGTTGGGGCTGCACCTGGATGTAGTGGTAGGGTACAAAAAAAATTAAGATGTTTTGAATGCACAATGGTTGCACAGATGTTCATTCATCATATATATTCTTCACCATTGTACATATAGTTTGCATTTATCTCTCACCAAGTCTCAGGTATTCAATGGCTAATCAATGTGATGCAAGGTCCAAAATGTACCCACCAACCACCCCTCAACCCAGCCCCTCCCCCAACCCCCCAGTTAGCTCCCATCTGGATCCTCAGTTCCATTAACTCTCACTCAATCTCATCACATTGATTAGCCTTTATTTCTATGTCTGCAACATTAACAAAGGTACTTTATATGTGAAAATAATGGCTGGACAATACACACGATCCTTGGATCACAGGCAAATATTATTTAGCCTCAGAAAAATTACTCATCAAGGTTAGTGATTATGCTGCTGCTGTCGCACTGAAGTTTGTAGTTTGTGGATGTACCAAGTATTTGTCATGACCAACATTAGAATCTTTTCTCTAAAATGTATTTTGCAAAGGGGTTTATTTTATGGCAGTGAATTTTTGAGAAAAGTAGCATTTATCGTTGGGCACCAGAGGCTTTCATATCTTCCTGCAGCTTGTTTTCATTTCCGTGTTTAAGAGAATGTTGTTCCTTTCTTAGTTCCCACTCTGCTCATGCATGATGTTGAACGATGGAATTTGGTTCCACTTGGTGACATTGGAAATGTCTGCCGGGGGGAATGAATGTGTGATGTCAGAGGTATGCGCTCATCCCGATGAAGCCGTCTACTTACCTGTGAGGACCTTACTTTGCTCCTGAATGGCTGCCTAGTGGTGCTTTATGGAATCTTTCCTTATAGGCACAGTACACAACTCGATATGGAACTCACTGCATGACTGTGCACTCATTGACTTAGGGTAGATGGAAAGGATTGGCCTTTGTGAGATAGACAATGTCAATGACTGGAATGGCTCATGTCCTGAGTTTTCAGCAGGATCTATGAAGGGAAGAAGCTGTCATTGGCTGCTGTGTCAATACTGACTGGGCCACATCGCCCCCAAATGCCAAGGCAATGCAGGATTAGGATGTAGACTTGACAGGCTTCTGAAAAATGCAGGTTAATGAGTGTTTGTAAATAATCAAATGATGATCCTGCTGAACCACTCTCTCTGAGGACAATGTGGGTATAACTCACAGCTTTGGGTGCATGCTGTAGAGTAACAGGTCACTCGTGTCCTGATGTCCGAAGGCATATTGGGGCTTAGTAGCAAGATGAGGCCTCTGCATTATTCATCCATGAGAGCTAACGTTTGGAGAGACGGTGCTGTTGGGATGTTGCTCCCTCTTGAGATGGTCAAGCGCTAGCCATTGATGAATGCTTTTCCTGTTAGAGCTGCTTTGCTAAGCTGCTGTCATACTTGTGTGCAATGGTGTTTCAGCAGCTTGAAGGCTTCCATGCCCACTGAGTTGTCGACAACTTGGTTGCACTGTAGTAGTTGTTTAAGGAGGTGTGCTAGTGGAGTGCTTAATACATTCCATAGGAGCCACATATTCCCAAGGCTACTGCGCCTTCCAAGAATAACCCAATCATTAGCTATGAAGATGACTTATACTGCTTCTGTGATCATTGTGAGATTCATGACCTTTCCTGATATGTTTTTGCTGACAATGAAGGTTTTGTGTGTCCCCTGCATTGAAGCCTGAAGAGAACTTTGATTGTGAAAACTTGGCTTCACTTTCTTCCTCTTGAAATCTTGTAGACATGAGATTGTTACGTGCAAATCTGCCATGTTGTGCTCGTGCAATAACACCCTCATATGGGTCATTTGAATCCTTGCCCTCTTCAGATTCATCCCCTTCCAAGTCCTCTGCATCCGAAGAGAGGTCGAGCTCCTAAATGTCTCCCTCTGTCAACACGTTCCCCCTTTGCAGCATTAGATTATGCAGGGTGCAGCAATGATGTTGCATGACATTGTCTGGAGTGAGTAACGGAGAGGCCTGCCCGACCAGTCCAAACATCGGAAACGCATTTTTAAGAGGCCAATAGTTTGCTCTGTTAAGGACCTTCTGGTGGAATTTGCAGTATTGTGTTTCTCCTCAGATGCGCTCTGTGGCTAATGAACGGGCATTATTAGCCATGTCCCCTTATCACTGAGGAGCCACCTCTACGTGCCCAAGTCCCTCAAATATTTCTGGCGCATGGGTGTGACTCAAAGTGTAAGACTCATGTGAGCTCCCTGGGTATCGAGCACAAATATACTAGATCTGCTTTCTGTGATCGCAAATCAGCTGACATCCAGAGAGTGAAATCCTTTTGTTAATGAATTTCACAGGCTGCTGCCAGGGAGCAGGTGTCTTTTCTTTGCCCATCTTCTCCTGTACTAGTCAGTCTTCTGCAGCAATGGCTGCGCTGACCCATCTCTGCTGCAGCCGGGATCGGAAGTCCAACTAAAAAAATAAATCGCAAAAAGTTCATGTCATAGAAATCTATGCTGGCAGCAGCAAATATGTGGGCAGCACTGACACTGACTTGAGCCAATGTGTTGACTGCATTTCAAAAGTATTTCATTGGCTGTCAAGCACTTTGGGATGTCCTGAGATCATGGAAGGCTCAATATAAATTCAGATGTTCTTTTCCTGAGTACATTTTGGCAGGGGCAATAAGTGCTGTGTTGCCAGCATCACTCAGTCCACATCCCAGGAACAAACATAGAGAAAAAAATAAATAGTACAAGTCCCTTCAATTGCACCTACACATTCCATTCGAATCACCGTTTGTTAAAGAAAGGATTTTGCCTACTTCGTCTGTTAAACACAGAGTTCTGACGTTTGCAGTTTGACATGTTAAGTTTAATAGTTTTGAAGAAATTGCAGAATAAATTATAACAAGATCATGTCAACAGTTGAACCGGGCCCTGCTCACATTAATTTATAAGAAAGCTAAGGAATATTTATAAATTAATGTACAAACTTTCTTCGATGTTGACAAATGAAGTTCTCCCCTGTGAGATATGCAGCGATTAGATTGAATCGATTGGATGGATGAGAGATCAGAGCCTGGAGGGTCACTGTGCACCCGGAACGGATTCGCGGCGCTCGAAGTTCCACCGGATTGTTTATGTGAACGGACCAAGGGAGCGAGTGTCACCCTGTAACCCATCGGGCTGCGAGATGTCGGGTTTCAGTCCCGAGCTCATCGATTACCTGGAGGGAAAGATCTCATTCGAGGAATTTGAACGGCTCCGAGAGGAGAGGAAAGCCTTAGAGCGGGTGAGAGGGAGGGAGGGAGACGCGGACTCGAGAGTCTCTCAGGTCACCCGGAACTTGAAGCATCCTTGTGATGTGGACGGGCACAGCAAGATCCCAGAAACAGCAGTGAGAAAAGTGATCAGTTTCTCCACAAAGAGATTTAACGAGTCAGACACAGCACCTATTCAGAGAAATGACAAGTTAAAGTTTCAGGCATTGTCCTTTGCTAACCATCGCCCCAAGAGAACTGCCCTTACATTTTGATAATATAACGGGACCTCTTATGTCCCACCCTAAAGGACCGAGGGGAGCAGGTGTATCTCTTGTTTAAGGTCTTATTGCACCCCAAGAGTTAAACAATCCTTCAGTACTGCACTGAAGTGTCATCTTAGATTATGTGTTTGAATTGCCGCAGTGGGGGTTGAACCCACAACCCTCTGATTCAGAGGTGAGCAGGTTACTAGGGAGTGGCGAGAGGCACTGGAGACAGACAGAACCACCTGACAAACATAAGCCTCTGTCAGAGACCACAGCCACGAGATACTCCAGCTCACTGCACGCGTTTTTGTATGTGTACTTTACATACTCCCCTCGTCCATGCCCAACCACAAACTAATTATTTTTCTCTTGATTACACATGTGCACACATATATTCCCTCTCATATGGTCTGGACAGCAGAACACTTATCCAGACTGTGGCCTTGTCAGACAGACAGTGACATGCTCATTTAAACAGTGTGACTGAAGATCACCAGGTATACATTCGCTATGTATATCTGCCAGTGAAAAATGCAAATTAAATTAATCAGATACACACTCACTTAGACCAAAGTCCCCAATGTCACAGACTTAACAAGAAAATCTATTGACCAAACATCCTCACTGACACAATGGATGAGCATGCCTAAATGGGCATCAACATACGAACACATGAATTAGGAGTTGGAGTAGGCCCCTCGAGCCTGCTTGCCATTCAACAAGATCATTCTGAATGTAACCTCAACCCCACATTCCCACCTATTCCTACTAACCTTTCACCCCCTTGTTTATCAAGAATCTATCTAGCCCTAACTTAAAAATATTCAAAGACTGCTTCCACCCCTTTTGAGGAAGAGAGTTCCAAAGACTCAAGACTCTTGACTAAAAAAGATTCTCCTCATCTCTGTCTTAAATGAGCAACCACTGATTTTTGGACAGTGACCCCTAGTTCTAGATTCTACCATAAGAGGAAACATCCTCTCCATATCCACCCTGTCAAGACCCTTCAGGATCTTTAAGGTTTCAATAAAGTCGCCTATTGCTCTTCTACATTCCAGTGAATATAAACCTAACCTATCCAGCCTTTCCTCATAGGAAGAAAGAAAGTTTAGAGCAGCCAATGAAAAATATGGGCCTCTATACTGTAGAGATAATATTTGTCCTGTAACCTGGGTAAGAAGAATTTAATGATTCTCATTGTGAAATCAGGGTACTGATCATTCATATATTTTATATAAAACACACCAGTGGTTGATTTGAAACTCTGATTGTTTTGAGAGAATGTTTTCGGTTCACCTTTGTAGACAGATTTTTATTGATTGATCAGCTGTCTTCTTGAACCGCTGTAGTCCTTTTGATGTAGGTATACCCACAGCACTGTTAGGGAGGGAGTTCAAGGATTTTCAGTGATGGTGAAAGAATGGTGATATAGTTCCAAGGCAGGATTGGTGTCTGACATGGAATGGAACTTGCATGTGCGATATTTCAGCCTTCTGTAAAAGGAGGAAAGGTTCTCTATTGGAATATTTTTTTATTATTACAGATTTTTTTTTCCTGGACTAAGGAGGTCCCTTGTATTTTGGATGAAAACAGAAGATGGGAGGACAATATGAAATATTACGAATTTAGGAATAGGAATAAAGCTTGCTTTTGGGTTATAAGCATTTAGTGCTGAATCAGAAATGTAACTGAATGTAAATGACTTGGTAAATGGAAATTTTGCTCAGGATCACCTGAATTGGGTATCATTAGTCTGAGGTAACTATACTACAGATTGCTGGTGATGGGCTGCACTGTGAAATTTTTATAGTCAGAGGTAGGAAAATAAATAGGCAATAGAAAATGCATAAGTGTGATTTTAACATCCTTTCATATATGGTTTATTTTTGCCATGAGTATCATACGAACATACGAATTAGGAGCAGGAGTAGGCCACTCGGCCCCTCGAGCTTGCTGTGCCATTCAATAAGATTATGGCTGATCTGATTATAACCTCAACCCCACATTCCTGCTGACCCCCAACAACCTTTCACCCCCTTGTTTATCAAGAATCTTTCTAGCTCTGATTTGAAAATATTCAAAGACCGCCTTTTGAGGAAGAGAGTTCCAAAGACTCACAACACTCTGAGAGAAAAAAATTACCCTCACTTCTGTCTTAAATAAGCAACCCCTAGTTCTAGATTCTCCCACAAGAGGAAACATCCCATCCACATCCATCCTGTCAAAACCCCACAGGATCGTAAAGATTTCAATCATGTAATGAGTGTTTTTTTTTTAAGGAAGCCATAGGTGATGGAGTGACTGAAGATGAAGCAGAAATCACTGCAGTGGAAGATCAGGATGGCCTTTCCAGGGCCTCTCACAGCCGAACTAAACAACAGGCAGACGATTCAGGTGCAGTATTAATCAAATTTAGAAAAGGGTTTATTTTTGTCAGTGCCATCTTCTAGGCAAGCAATTGTAGGTGCTGTGATGGCATGTAAACAGAATGAAAACTAAAAATATTTTAGCTTATTCAGTTAAATGCTAACATTTTATTCATTGTAAATTACTAATTGATAAAGCATTTGGCAAACCAAATACAGATTTAGCAAGTTCTACTCCTATGTTATGTGGGTTATATCCATCCTGATGTCTTGCATTTAAAACAGCAACTTGCATTAATGTAGTAGCTTTAGCACAAAGAATCATCTGAAAGCATTTAAAGGAGGCATAGTGATAAAAATGGATGCCGAGCCTGCTTTTAGGAAATGTGGCCTTAAGAGCTTTGTCAAAACAGTTGGCTTTTATAGAGGCTTTTTGTAAAGAAAAAGGAGTCAATGACATGGTTTAGAAAGGGAATTCTGCAATGTGGGGCCAGGGCACCTGAAGGTGACAAGAACAAGAAGTTTTAGATAAGACTAGCAGAGAGTTTTATGGGAAGGCAGAGTGGGGTTTGTTGCAGGGAAACAATGCAGAAAACAATATTTCTACTTGACTGTGCATAACTTTTGGAAGGTAGATGGTGGTCCTGAGTCATATTTTATGGAAATGCTGTTAAGGTATAAAATTTCCATTTAAAGACATTTTGACATTGGTAGCTTCTTACGTCGACCCGTATTCCTGTTTAGAGTATTAGCCCATCTTCCCCCGACCACCTCTCCTCCACCCCAGTAGAACAAAAACGTTCATCACCTCTAGTGTGTTCTCAACCATCTCTCATTGATAGAAATTTTGCTGGGATAATTATGTTGCTATTTTCAGCATACCATTCAGGCCCATCTCTGCTCACTTTATTTACTCGAAAAGTAAAATTTGGAAAATGTTTTGTGAAATCAGACAATATTTTCAACATCAGTGGACATTCTCTGATATAACATTAGGGTTGCTTGACACCTGAAGCCTTGCACTGATCATTCTGGGTGGATAAGATTGATGTCAATATCCAGGAACATGCATTTTGGTTACGTTTGTTGTAGCTATTACATATTTTTTTTATTCATTCACAGGATGTGGGCTTTGCTGGCTGGGTCAGCATTTATTGCCAGTATTTAGTTGCCCTTGAGAAGGCAGTGGTGAGCTGCTTTCTTGAACTGCTGCAGCCCATGTGGTGTAGGTACATCCACAGTGCTGTTATCGGGGGAGTTCCAGGATTTTGGTCCAGTGAAGGAGCAGCAATATATTTCCAAGTCAGAATGGTGAGTGACTTGGAGGGGAACTTCCAGATGGTGGTGTTCCCATTTACCTGCTGCCCTTGTCCGTCTTGGTGGTAGTGGTCGTGGGTTTGGAAGGTGCTGTCAAAGGAGCCTTAGTGAATTCCTGCAGTGCATCTTGTAGATGGTACACACTGCTGCTCCTGTGCGTCGGTAGTGGAGGGAGTGAATGTTTGTGGATATAGTGCCAATCAAGGGGGCTGCTTTGTCTTGGATGATGTCAAACTTCTTGAGTGTTGTTGGAGCTGAACTCATCCAGGCAACTGGGGAGCATTCCATCATGCTCATGACTTGTGCTTTGCAATGGTAGACAGGCTTTGGGGAGTCAAGAGGTGAGTTACTCGTTGCACGATTCTTAACCTTTGACCTGCTCTTGTAGCCACAGCATTTATATGGCTAGTCCAGTTCAGCTTCTGGTCAATGGTAACCCCCAAGATGTCGATAGTGGAGGATTCATTGATGGTAATGCCATTGAACATCAAGGGGCGATGGTTGGATTCTGTCCTGTTGGAGATGGTCATTGCCGACACTTTTGTGGTGTGAATGTCACTTGCCACTTGTCAGCCCAAGCCTGGATGTGGCCCAGGCCTTGCTGCATTTGGACATGGACTACATCAGTATCTGAGGAGTCACGATTGGTGCTGAACATTGTGCAATCATCAGTGAACATTCCTACTTCTGACCTTATGCTGGAAGGTAGGTCATTGGTGAAACAGCTAAAGGTGGTTGGGCCGAGGACACTACCCTGAGGAACTCCTGGAGTGAAGCCCTGTAGCTGAGATGACTGACCTCCAACAACAACAGCCATCTTCCTTTGTGCTTGGTATGACTCCTACCAGTGGAGATTTTTTCCCTTGATTCACTTTGACTCCAGTTTTGCTGGGGCTTCTTGATGCCATACTCGATCAAATGCGGCCTGATGTCAAGGGCAGTCACTCTCATCTCACCTCAGGAGTTCAGCTCTCTTGTCCATGTTTGAACCAAGGCTGTAATGAGGTCAGGAGCTGAGTGGCCCTGACGGAACCCAAACTGGATGTCACTGAGCAAGTTATTGCTAAGCAAGTGCCGCTTGATAGCACTGTTGATGACCCTTCCATTACTTTACTGATGATGGAGAGTAGACTGATGGGCAGTAATTGGCTGGGTTGGATTTGTCCTGCTTTTTGTGTACAGGACATACTTGGACAATTTTCTACATAATCGGATAGATGCCAATGTTGCAGCTGTACTGGAACAGCTTGGCTAGGGGCGTGGCTAGTTCTGGAGCACAAGTTTTCAGTACTGTTGCTGGAATATTGTCAGGGCCCGCACAAGTTTTCAGTACTGTTGCTGGAATATTGTCAGGGCCCATAGCCTTTGCAGTATCCAGTGCCTTCAGCCGTTTCTTGATATCACGTGGAGTAAATCGAATTGGCTGAAGACTGGCATCTGTGATGCTGGGGACCTCCTGAGGAGGCCGTGACGGATCATCGACTCGGCACTTATGACTGAAGATTGTTGCAAATGCTTCATTTCATCTTTTGCACTGTTGTGCTGGACTCCTCTATCATTGAGGATGGGGTTATTTTTGGAGCCACCTCCTCCAGTGAGTTGTTTAATTATCTACCACCGTTCACGACAGGATGTGGCGGGACAGTAGAGCTTAGATCTGATCCGTTGGTTGTGGGATTGCTTAGTTCTATCACTTGCTGCTTATGCTTTTTGGCATGCGAGTAGCCTTGTGTTATAGCTTCACCTCATTTATAAGTATGCCTGGGGCTGCTCCTGGCATGCCCTCCTGCACTCTTCATTGAACCAGGGTTGATCCCCTGGCTTGATGGTAATCGTAGAGTGGGGGATAAGCTGGGCCATGAGGTTACAGATTCTGCTGCTGCTGATGGTCCACAGCGCCTCATGGATGCCCAGTCTTGAGTTGCTAGATCTGTTCGAAATGTATCCCATTTAGCATGGTAGAGGTTCCACACAACACGATGGAGGGTATCCTCAATATCTCAATATGAAGGTGGGACTTTGCCTCCGCAATGACTGTGCGGTGGTCACTCCTACAAATACTATGATGGACAGATGCACCTGCGGCTGGCAGGTTGCTGATGATGATGTTGTCAAGTATGTTTTTCCCTCTTGTTGGTTTCCTCACCACCTGCCGCAGACCCAGTCTAACAGGTATGTTATTTAGGACTTGGCCAGCTTGGTCAGTAGTGGTGCTACCAAGCCATTCTTGGTGATGGACATTGATGTCCCCCCACCCAGTGTACATTCTGCGCCCTTGCAACCCTCACTGCTTCTTCCAAAGTGATGATTTGTCAGCTCAGGGAGGGACAATACGTGGTAATCAGCAAGAGGTTTCCTTGCCCATGTTTGACCTGATGCCATGAGACTTCATGGGGTCCGGAGTCAGTGTTGAGGACTCTCAGGGCAATTCCCTCCTGACTGTATACCACTGTGTCACCACCACTGCTGGGTCTGTCCTGAGGGTGGGACAGGACATACCCAGGGATGGTGACTGGGACATTATCTTTAAGATATGATTTCGTGAGGATGACTATGTCAGGCTTTTTGCTTGACTAGTCTATGAGACAAGTCTCTCAATTTTGGCACTAGCCCCCCGATATTAGTAAAGAGGACTTTGCAGGGTTGACAGGGCTGACATTGCTGTTGTCATTTCCGGTGCCTGGGTCGATGCTGGGTGGTCCGCCCGGTTTCATTCCTTTTTTGTGACTTTGTAGCAGTTTGGTGCAATTGAGTGGCTTGCTAGGCCATTTCAGAAGGCACTTATGAGTCAACCACATTGCTGTGGATCTGGAGTCACATATAGGCCAGACAAGGTAAGGACGACGATTTCCTTCCCTAAAGGACATTAGTGAACCAGATGGGTTTTTACGACAATTGACAATAATTAGACCTAATTAGACTTTTAATTCCAGATTTTATTGAATTCAGATTCCACCATCTGCTCTGGTGGAATTCAAACCCAGGTCCCCAGAGCATTATCCTAGGTCTCTGGATTACTAGTCCCCAGTGACAATACCACTACGCCATCGCCTCCCCTATACTTTGTGATGGAAAGGACCCCTTAGTGAAAAGCTACTGGGGGAACTTCATATACCATCAACAGGACTTTGGAGGACTTGCATTGCTCAGGAGGTGAGCATCTTTTACTGCACAGCTTGCAATTGTAGACCAACATAAGAACAGGAGTAGGCCAGTCAGCCCCTCAAGCCTGTTCTGCCATTTAATGAGATCATTGCTGATCTGAATGCTAACTCCATTTACCTAACTTGGTTCCATGTCCCTTAATACAAATGGGTAGCAAAAATCTATCACTCTCAGATTTAAAATTATAAATTGAGCTTGCACCTACTGCTTTATGTGGAGAGAGTTCAATACTTACACTACCCTTTACATGCAGGAGTGTTTCTTAACTTCTCTCCTGAATATTTCTGATTTTCAGGTTATGTACCCCTGCCCTAGACACTGCACCAGCGGAAACACTTTCTCTCTCTCAACCCGATCAATTCTTTTCAGTATCACCATTGGTGGTATACTGCACAGGACAAGGTTTCAATATGTAAAGATATAACGCAACAAATCAAATCACTTCTTAACTTTATATGCTCCAGGGCATCAGATAATATTCTGCATAAACCATGTAAAAAGATAACCTTAAGATAGTTTTAACATCAGCACCAGTCAATACTGAGTTATACCTTTACACATTGTAACATTGACCTGTGCAGCATAGCACCAATGATGGACCAATTAAAATCAAGGGTGCTCAGAGAGCCAGAATTAGATAAGCACAGATCTCTTGGAGGTTTGTGGGGTAAAGACTGAAGTGAGGCCATGGAAGGACTCGAAACAAGGATGGGAATTTTAAAATTGAGGCGTTGCTTGACCATTAGCCAATGTAGGTCATTGAGCATATAGAGGCTTTGGGTGGACGGGACTTTAGTGCAATAAGGACACAGGCAGCTGAGTTTTAGATGACCTCAAGTTTACGGAGGGTAGAACTTGGGAGGTCGACCAGGAACGTGTTGAAATAGTTAACTCTAACAGTAACAAAGGCATAGATGAGGGTTTCAGCAGCTGATTAAGCTGAGGTCGTGGCAGTTTGTTTTGACTATTGCTTTACTACAAAAATGATGCCTATTTATTTCATGCAAGGCCTGGGAGGACGGGTTGGAAAGAGCGTAGTGTTGAATCTTAAAAGCAGGAAAAGACCTCCTCAGCTGATTAATGTATCAGCTTTATGGATAGGAGCCATCTCTGCAATAGCCAGGGTCTTTCCAGCTGGCAGGCTAACCCTAAATGCAACATGGACCTGAAAATTCAGTATGGCTTGGATATTTCTAATAACTCGATCAGTATTGATTGTTACCTTTGGGGCTGAGTCAGTGCTGCTATTTGCTGAAGCATACCAAAAAAACACCTTAACCCGGAACTGATCAACCTTATGCAAATCCTTTCTTTGTTTCTATGTGCGCACATCTCTTCAGAGTTCAATGTCACTACAACTTTCCCAAATTTAAAATATGTATTTTGAAAATTATTGTACAAATATAGTCTTGAGTTTTACTATTTGCGCGCTTCTAAAGTAGGATTGATTTATTTGCTGAAGCAGTGAGAACTGCTTGCTAATATATAGTGGTAGTGATCTGCCTAGGATAAAAGAAAGACGTGCATTTATATAGTGCTTTTTACAACTGCTGAATATCTCAAAGCATATTACAGCCAATATGTACACTTTTTGAAGTACAGTCACTGTTGAAATGTAGAAAACATAAGGACATGTCCTCTGATCATTTCTCCATCCCTCACAGTCTTGTGTTTTCCTCTTCATTTGCTTGTAAGAGTCTCCCATTTTCAATTTCAATGAGCAATATGATTAGGGAAAAGAATATATCAGGTGGTTTCCTGTTGCCTTCCTCGTGTGCTTAAAGGAAATACAAGTTCTCTTCCCAAAGGAAAACCAACCATTATCCCTCAAGCTTTTCCACCATCACCACTGATGATCCATTGTTGTCCATGGCGCATAATTCTGCGCATGGGACCCTGATCAGGGCTTTGGGAGATTTGCAAAAGGACAGGAATAACAACCCCGAGGTCTCAACTGTCCTTGCCACTCTTCTGATACGCACTTAAACCTGTTTCCATTCAAACACCGTGCGTATGGTCTACAGTATACAACTGGAGATGAGAGAAAATTGGTGAGCCCTCCTTTTGGGCAGCAAAAGAATTTTATATATTTTTTTCCTGAAATGGTATGGGGGAAGAATTTTACATTGCATGCACCTTGCCCTATAATAATATGTCCCTTTGATTTGTTTAGACATAATGTTATTTTTTCAGCTACCCTTTATCATGGGTGGTTTCATGTCCATGAAAATCATAGAATCTTGCAACACAAAAAGAGGTTATTTATCCAGTTGTGCTAATGCCAATTGTTTGAAAGAGCTGTCCAATTTAGTCCTATGCCCTAGCTTTTCCTGCATAACTCTGAAAATTAGTTCTCTTCAAATACATGTCCACTTGCCTTTAGAACATTCTTGTGAGTCAGATTCTACCACCCTTTCAGGTAGTGCTTCTGAGTGAAATAATTTTTCCTCACCCCCCCTCTAGCTCTTTTGCAAATTATTTTAAATCTGTGACCTCTGGTTATCGATGCACTTGTCAGAGGAAACAGTTTCTCCATACTTGCTGTGTCACAACCTATGATAATTTTGAATGCATCTGTTAGGTTGTCCCTTAACCTTCTCTACTCCAAGGAGAAAAGACGCAGCATCTCCAATCTGTCCATGTAACTGAAATCCCTCATACCTGGTTTCATCCTGGAAAACCTTCTCTGTATCATCTCCAAAGCATCGATATCCTTTCAAAACTGTGGTGCCCAGAATTGTACACAATACTCAAGTTGAGGCCTAATCTGTGATTTGTAAATGTTTTGTGTGATTTCCATGTTTTTGTATTCAATACCACAATTTACAAAGCCTATATGTTTTATATGTTTTCTTAACTGCCTTATCAACTTACCCTGACACCTTCAAAGATTTGTGAATATGCACCCCCAGGCCTCTCTGCTCTAAGCATATATATTCTTTTGACTTATTATTCTCCTTAACTTTGATTGAACTGAGGGTCTGTCTATCATCATCTGAGTCAATTGGCAGTTTCTGGAACTTTCCAGTTGTTTGTGCTGCATCATTGCCTGAAAGTTCATCGTTGGAGGCTGTTTGTTGTTCAAAATGTTGGTGAAGCTTCAAAGTTGAACCGAAGTAGTTTAAACTGATGTCAGTAGACGCTGCACTTAAATGCACTTTGAGCCTTTCAGCTACAATGCCCCAGTTCCCAGTGGAACCATCTTTTCAGTATAGAGACACCTGGCACAATTTTTTTAATTAAATGTATTCATTCCCCTGTGGTCCTCAGAACATATCCCCTGCAGACTGTTTTATCAGAGAAGGAAAAGTGCAAACATCGAGCACTGGAAATGGGAAGTCATAATTAGATAAAGCAAACTTGTGACATATGTATATAATCTACAAATTTACGCAGCCTTGTTAAATGGACTTTGCTTGTTGCCTGTAGTAGTGCAATGGTTATAACATTTTTTATTCATTTATGGGATATGAGTGTTGCTGGCTAGGCCAGCATTTATTGCCCATCCCTAATTGTCCTTGAGAAGGTGGCTATGTGCTGCCTTCTTGAACCACTGCAGTCCATGTGGTGTAAGCACAGCCACAGTGCTGTAATGGAGGGAGTACCAAGATTTTGACCCAGGAAGAAATTATGATATATTTCCAAGTCAGGATAATGAGTGTCTTGGAGGGGAACTTCCTGGGAGTGGTGTTTCCATGCATCTGCTGCTCTTGTCCTTCTAGATAGTAGTGGCCATCGGTTTGGAAGGTGCTATCCAAGGAGCCTTGGTGAGTTCTTGCCGTGCATCTTGTAGCTGCTACACACTGCTGCCACTGTGCATCGGTGGTGGAGGGAGCGAATGTTTTTGGATGGGGTGCCACTTAAGCAGGCTGTTTTGTCCTGGATGGTGTTGAGCTTCTTGAGCGTTGTTGGAGCTGCACTCATCCAAGCAAGTGAGGAATACCCTATCACACTCCTGACTTGTGCCTTGTAGATGGTGGACAAGCTTTGGGGAGTCAGGAGGTGAGTTACTCCCTGCAGGATTCCTAGCCTCTGACCAGCTCTTGTAGCCACCGTATTTATATGGCAAGACCAGTTTAGTTTCTGTTCAACGGTAACCCCTAGAATGTTGACAGTGTGGGATTCATTGATGGTAATGCCATTGAATGTCAAATGATCATGGCTAATGTTATTAAGACTAAATATGAGACCATTTGAATGAAAGAAATAATTTGCATTTATGTAGCACCTTTCACATTTTCAGGACATCCAAAAGCATTTCACAGTCTATGAATTATTTTGAGGTCACTCTTGTTATGAAGTATCAGCCTGAAGCTATCCTGAGCCAATTTCTACCGTTTCTCTGTCTTGCACTGGTGCAAGGGAGGCATCAGAAGTGTATTTTGTACATTGGAATAGTCTTAGCACTGTAAAACGGCAGATGATTTTATGATACCTGAGTAACTCTGGTATAGGAATATGAAAAATAGTGAAGAAGCTCAGTTTCCTAGAGCACGTAAAGGCCAAAAATCTGATGATAAAGTACTCTGGGTGATGAATTGTAAACTGTCCTGTTTTTACTGTAACTGAAGTTATGAATGTTCAACTTCTTTAAAACAAACATGAATACAAAATAATAATTTGTTTATTCTGCAGAGGAAACCTCTGATGGTGTCAGCAAGTCTGTCCACCGAGTTTTTGCTTCAATGTTTGGTGATCATGTCAGTGATGATGATGAGGAGGAACAGGAACAAAGTGAACAGCTCTCTGCTGGAGAGGTTTTTGCCTTGGAAATGGAGCTACACCGAGAACATAAGAAAATGCAAAGGGTGAGCAGGTCATGACGCAGCACACAGAAAATATTACATTGACATTAGTTGAGTTCAGGAAATATTTTCTGAGGAAAATGATCCCGTAATAAATCATTAGATTAGGTCCATTTCTTTCCTGAAATATTTTCTTTATTCAGTGAAACTTTGTCTAATTGTTTTTCAGGCTTTTTTGTGCAAAATGGCTTGAATGTGGCAGAAGGATGGCAGATGATTTTAAAGAGAGACTGAGTCCAGTTTGCTGATGCATGAGACTTTGTTCTCCTCTTGTTGATTACCATGTTAAATGGTGACTTTCTGGTTTGTAGAAGCTGCAGGAAGCATTTGCCTGCAGATGAGAGTTTAAATTGTGTGTGCAACCGAAATTAAGTTGACACAACATAGTTGTTTACGTTAAGGCTCTTTTATAGATATGTATATAGGTTCAGGCTCCAAAAAAATGGTTTAAACATGAATGGTTTTACTTTTTGAAATAATGAGCTGTAAGGTCAAGATATTGCTCCATTCAAAGCAAACCTAATGCATTTTAATACAGCTGAGTACAGATTTTTCTGCATTTTCTAGATATTAGACATTGTTCAAATAACAGGTTTAATGAATGTGACATCAATGTTACCAGTAAGTAATCTAAAGTTGATACTTGACAAATTCTATGCTAATGTATGGAGAATAATGGATACCTATGAGTGATTAAACATAAGTAATTCATTAAGATTTCAAAAAATGTCATAAGCCATAAGGCCAAACCTAAGCATCTTAGTGCTGAGTTGAGACCACTGTATATTTATTATTCTTTGCACATAGGGAATGAAGACTGTGCAGTATGCAGGACAAGCGAGATTAGGAAAGGGGAGGAGTGAGAGGTGAAGAAGAAGGGGAAGGAGAAAGTAAGAGAGGGGGTTAGGATGGGGTAGAATGGGTAGAAGAGTGAGACAGGGAGTTGGGGAGGGAGAAATGGTGAACAGAAAGAGAGGAGGTGGGTGGTCAGCTAGTCTCTTCAGTGGCGAGCATGG
Source organism: Carcharodon carcharias (assembly GCF_017639515.1). NCBI lineage: Eukaryota > Metazoa > Chordata > Chondrichthyes > Lamniformes > Lamnidae > Carcharodon > Carcharodon carcharias. The sequence goes on along the minus strand of NC_054478.1, from coordinate 104,520,008 downwards.
AAAGATTGGACAAATCTGGTTTTGACATGCAAATGTTACTCAGTTGGGAAGTTGGGGAAATGTTATCTTCTGATGCAGAGAATAATGCTCAGTGGGTGGCACCATTCACCAGTGAAGCTCATATAAAGGGGCAGATCAATGCACCATAATGCTATTCAGTGGTGGGGGTCAGGGTCGGGGGGAAAGGGAAGGCTGGTCTATACACTGGGTAGCTGAATGATTGATAGTTCTTTCCATAAAATATAGCTGAGTGGAAGGGAGTACACTCTAAGTAACCACTGGTAAGTTGGGGTGGTTCATCCACAAATGTTAGATTGCAGGATGATGGGGTATGCACCCCAAGTTGGGGTCCCATCTACAGATTGCTGAGGTGGGCCAGGCTAGGCCACTGGGCTGGAGATCAGTAACATTGTTGGCCCAAAAGGCGGCAGAGCCACGACAAAAGTGTGCTTAGCGTAAACAACTGTGTTGTGTCAATTTAGTTGCCGAGGTTTAGATGGACTGTCAGTCACAGAATCAGAAGATCCAGCAAAAACTAATGTCGTATACTCGCTTCGTGCCTCTCTGCTTTCAAATGCACTGCATTGGAGATCAATAAGAGCAGTACAAATAAGTAAAAACTGGGATGATCTGTGACATCATCAAGTTCAATCTCTGATCTATACTGAGCTAGCTAATGTCGGCTCAAGAATTGTCCTTAGTCCCCTGAGATTCATTGAAGAAAAATAAATCATCTCAAACTCTCGCTCTAATTGCCTACTCGTTACTTTTGCTGAACATGTCTGTGTGTAGGTGCAGACAAGGTCTGGCTTAATTATGATACCTTCCACAGCTGGATATCCTGCTGATATCATGAACTGAACCCTTTAATCTGAGTAAGATGCAGGAGGGATGCCTGCTTCTGGAGCAGTACCCAGCATAAATCACTGCCATCATAACAAATGGGGCACAAGAATTATTGGGTAGGGAAGATAAAGAAAGAGGCTGGCCAATCTATGCAGGATCTCAGTGGGATTAGTTGTTTGTTACAATGAAATGTTATTGCTAACTTATATTGGGAATACATGCTTTATTGATAGAGTTGGCAGGAATCTTTATTCCAGATTTTACAAAAGCAAATTAATTATCCAAGCCCGTTTTTGTAGAAACTCCCTCTGTAGAAACTTTGTATTGATACTCTTTAATAGAAAGGCCAGCTGAGGTAACCCTTTTATTGTTGTATTTTGGTAATATAAAGACACAAACATAAAATGTGTCATCTTCGTGGAAATTGTTTCAACACCGCTTCCACTCCTACCTAGATGATAGCCCAATGTCAACTACGTCATTGTGTTGGGACAAGCACAATCTATACATTTCACACCTCTGATGTCAAGAGTATATTGTTCTCTTGTGTAGAGTGATGGTATTATTCTTCATTGTCTTCAGTTTAACCTGAGATATCACTGGTGATCAGAAAGTATGGACGTTCTAGTTGCGAAAAGAAGCAGGGCCAACTATGAAATACTGAGGAAGCTCATTTGAGTGTAATTTGGGAAGGCTGTTGGGTTGGAGTAACAGAGACAGTGGAAGAGATTTGCTGTGGCTGTTAGGCAGAGGCTTTGGTGGAGTGTAAAGCACAAGCCAGCTTACAGTGTAGAAGAGGCAACAATGCTGCTGGGCCAGAGCTCTTGAGCCGAGATTGGTCCCATGGCCCAGGATCACCCGAAGTCCTCGTTTTTTTTCCAGGGTTTTTGGGATTGATAGGGTATTGTAAGGCAACGTTCATAAATTAATTTTGTAGGCAGGAAGGATAGCAGGATCTGGACAAAGCAGAATTTTACTAAGAAGCCCTGCATCAGAAGCAGATGTTTCCCCAAACTTCCCAACTGGGCAACATTTGCACATCATAACCAGATTTGTCCGATCTTTCCATGCTTCCTACTGAAGATGCTTTCTGACCACCCATCTCCTCTCTTTCCCTTCACCATCTTTCCCTCCTAACCCCCTGTCTCACTCCTCTGTCCCTTCCACCCCATCCTGTACCCCTCCTGCTTCCTCTCCTCTCTGTCCTCCTCTTTTCCCTTCTCCTTGCATCAGTGCAATGCCATGCAGCATTGAGTATTCAGAATTGCGGTGAATGTTCAAATAAACAGTAGTTTATTGACAACTATGTAACACTAAGGAGAATGTGACATAAGTTTAAAGGTCCATAATGTAACACAGCATTACTACAGATATCTATTTATTTAATTTCATTGCATTTCTCCTGCAAATGTTGTGGGCATGACACCAAAGATTTTTGATGCAGTTGATATATGTCACTTTGTCCAATACGAAATAATTATGCTGTAATTTCTGTAAGTTTACAGATTGATCTAAATTTAGTTTCAGTCTACTGCTAGCCTGCATGTGGGTTTGAGTGATTTAAAATAGAGAGCAAAACTTGAATGGCTTTTCAACAACATTCCATCTCTGAAATAAAATAATGGTGTGATTAATTATAATTTGACAAAAAGTGATGTGATATTGTACAATCTTATTTGACAAGGATTAGTATCCGATTCCTTTAATTGAATGCCACAAAAATATTGCTATTACATGGATTTGTTATACAATTTAAAATAACTGGGACATGAGGTACTGTGAAAGCCAATGTTTACACTGAGTACTAATGCTTGTAGAAATGTAAACTATTATGTACTATTATCAACAATACTGTAACATGATTTGAGACGTTAGTTTAAATTTTGGAATTTGTGGAGTTTTGACATTAATCTGAAATTTCTCCTTGAATTACAGCTTAGGAATTTTTCAACAAAACAATTGCCCCATATTTTGAAAATACTTAGATCCAGAATAATTAGGAAACGCTAGACCTTTTGGTATCTTTGCAAATATTTTATTGTCTGTTAGATTATTTATTGTAAATTATTTAGATAGTGAGGCCAGTTCGGGACCATGATATGTACTTTTGGTTGCTGTCTCTCAAGAAGGATACAGGTGTATCTCAAAGGCTTTATATAGGAAGAACGAGGAAAGAGGTTCTGCTGAGGGAATACAAACAGCTTGGGGCTAAATTAAAGAGCCGAACCAAAAAAGGTAATAATCTCCGGATTACTACCTGAGCCACAAGCTAATTGGTTCAGGGCCAATAAGATTAAAGAGGTAAATGCATGGTTCAAAGATTGGTGTGTGAGAAATGGGTTCAAATTCATGGGACATTGGCACCAGCACTGGGGAAAGAGAGGGCTATTCTGTTCGGACGGGCTCCACTTGAATTATGCTGGGACCAGTGTCCTGGCAAAATGCATAACTAGCGTTGTAGATGGAGCTTTAAACTAAATAGTTGGGGGGAGGGTTCAGTTGCTTGGAAATATAAAAAATCAAAGTTTAAGGCGTGGGTAAGAGTGCAGGTTAGTGACGAGGCTGATTGTTACCAAAAAGTGAAAGGAAGGGACAGTGTGTGTGAACGCCATATTGCACCAAAGAATCATATAAGAGTAGGGAAAATTGACAGTAGGGCAAACTGAAAGGCTTTGTATCTGAATGTGCATAGCATTCGGAATAAAACAAATGAATTAACAGCGCAAGTAGAGATAAATAGGTATGATTTGGTGGCGATTACTGAGATGTGCTTATAGGGAGAACAGGTTTGGGAGTTGAACATCCAAGGGTACTCAGTGTTTTGGAAGGATAAGCAGGAAGGAAAAGGAGGTGGTGTAGCTTTGTTAGTAAATAAAGAGATCAGTGAGGAATTATATAGGCACTGGAGAGCAAGATGTAGAGTCAGCCTGGGTAGAAATAGGAAATAGCAAGGAAAATAAGTCCCTGGTGGGAGTAATCTATAGGTCCCCAAACAGTAGTTCAGCAGTAAGGCACAGTATAAACCAGGAAATACTGGGAGCATGTAGGAAAGGCATGGCAATAATCATGGGTGATTTTAATATGCATATAGACTGGACTAATCAAATTGGCAAGGGTAGCTTCGAGGGAGAGTTTATTGAGTGTATTAGAGATTGTTTCTTGGAGCAATATGTTGTGGAACCAACCAGGGAGCAGGCTATTCTGGATTTGGTTTTGGGTAATGAAGTGAGATTAACTAATGATCTCAGAGTAAAGGATCCTCTAGGGAAGAGTGATCATAGCATGCTAGAATTTCAAGTTCAGTTTGAGAGCGAGAAACTTGAGTCCCACAATAATGTTCTGGAGTTAAGCAAAGGTAACTACATAGGCATGAGGGCAGATTTGGCCCTAGTGGACTGGGAAGGAAGACTACAACATAAGATAGTTGATGAACAGTGGCAGATATTTAAGGAGATATTCAATTCCTCCCAAGTAAAGTATATTCCAAAGAGGAAGAAAGATGGTAAGAGGGGGAAAAAGCATCCAAGGCTAAGCAAGGAAATTAAAGATAACATAAAGGCAAAAACTAAGGCATACCAAATTGCAAAGGTCAGTTTCAAGCTGGAAGATTGGGAAACTTTTAAAGATCAACAAAGGGTTACTAAAAAAAATAATAATAAGAGCAAAGCTAAATTATGAAAGAAAACTAGTGCAAAATGTAAAAGCTGATAGCAAAAGCTTCTACAAGTATGTAAAAGGAAAGAGAGTAGCTAAAGTGAACGTTGGTCCCTTGGAGGATGAGACTGAGGAGTTAATAGTGGGGAACACAGAAATGGCAGAGATGCTTAATCAATATTTTGCCTCAGTTTTCACAGTGGAGGACACTATTACCATCCTAATAGTTACAGGTAGTGCAGAGGGTATAGAGAAGGAGGAACTGAGAACAATCACCATCACTAGAGAAAAAGTACTGAGCAAACTATTGGGATTAAAGAATGACAAGACCCCAGGACCTGATGGCCTACATCCCAGGGTCTTAAAGGAAGTGGCAGCAGGGATAGTGGATGCATTGGCTATAATATTCCAAAATTTCCTGGATTCTGGAAAGGTTCCAGTGAATTGGAAAATGCTAATATAACACCCTTATTCAAAAAGTGGGGGAGGCAGAAAGTAGGAAACTATAGACCAGTTAGTTTAACGTCTGTCATTGGGAAATTGTTGGGATCCATTATTAAAGAAGTAGTAATGGGGCATTTGGAAAGTCAAAATGCAATCCATTAGAGTCAGCAAAGTTTTATGAAGAGTAAATCATGTCTGACTAATTTGCTAGAGTTCTTTGAAGATGTGACAAGCAAAGTGGATAATGGGGATCCTGTAGATGTGGTATATCTGGACTTCCAGAAGGCCTTTGACAACGTGCCACACAAAAGATTAATACACAAGATAAGATCACTCGGAGTTAGGGGTAATATGTTAGCTTGGATAGAGGATTGGCTAACCAACAGAAAGCAGAGAGTCGGGATAAATGGGTCCTTTTCTGGATGGCAAGCTGTAACTAGTGGGTTGCCACAGGGTTCGGTCCTTGGGCCCCAACTATTTACAATCTATATTAATGACTTGGATTCAGGGATAGAAGGTAATATAGTTAAATTTGCAGATGACACCAAAATAGGCGGGAAAGTGAATTGCAATGAAGAAATAAGAAATTTACAAATGGATATGGACAGATGAGGTGAATGGGCCAAAATTTGGCAGATGGAGTTTAAAGTGGATAAGTGTGAGGTTATCCATTTTAGTTGGAAGAATAAAAAGGCAACTTATTATTTAAATGGAGAGAAACTTCAGAATGCTTCAGTGCAGAGGGATCTGGGTGTCCTCGTGCGTGAATTGATGAAAGCTAGTATGCAGGTACAGCAGGTAATAAAGAAGGGAAATGGAATTTTGGCATTTATTGCTAAAGGAATAGAGTATAAAAATAGGGAAGTGTTGTTGCAGCTGTACAAGGCATTAGTGAGACCGCACCTGGAGTACTGTGCACAGTTTTGGTCCCCTTACTTGAGGAAGGATGTAGTTGCATTGGAGGCGGTTCAGAGGAGGTTGACTAGATTGATTCCAAAGATGCGGGGCTTGTCTTATGAGGAGAGATTGAGCAATTTACGCCTATACTCACAAGAGTTTAGAAGGTGAGAAGAGATCTAATTGAGGTATATAAGATGCTAAAGGGGATAGACAAAGTAGACATGGAGCGGATGTTTCTCCTTGTGGGGCATTCTAGAATGAGAGGCCATAGTTTTAGACTAAGGGGTGGCAGATTTAAATCAGAGCTGAGGAGAAATTACTTTTCTCAAAGGGTCGTGAATCTGTGGAATTCACTTCCTCAGAGTGCAGTGGATGCTGGGACGCTGAATAAATTCAAGGAGGAGATAGACAGATTTTTAATTAGTAACAGGTTGAAAGATTATGGGGAGAGGGTGGGATTGGAGTTGAGGCCGAAATTAGATCAGCCATGATCGTATTGAATGATGGTGTAGGCTCGAGGGGCTGAATTGCCTACTCCTGCTCCTAGTTCTTATGTTTAGAGAAGAGTAAACAGGATGATTCCAGACTTTTTAAGTTTTGAAGAAAGGTACAAGTGACTAAATTTATATTTGCTGGAGAATAGAAGTTTTAGAAAAACTATGATACTGATTTGAAAATAATGAAATATGTAGATATGCTTGAAGGAAGCAGCTATTTAACTTAAACAATGAGAGTTGGAAAAATTGGCACAATTCCAAAGTTTACAAGCCATAAGAAAAAATAAAGATTGAAAAAATAGTTCCCTATGAGGTAATAAAAGTGGGGAATTGGCCTTTGGAGAAGTTCATTTGGGGTCAGTTAAGACTATTAAATCAGAATTAGATTAACATTTGTTGAGAAGGAGATTTGAGGGTTTTGAACAAATTAAGCTCTGTTTGATGTTATTTTCGGGGCGGGGGGGCGGGGGTGGTAGGCAAAAGAACTTCATTTTTCTTGAAATATGGATTTTGAAGAGGTGTCTATGCCCAAAGTCCATGGTATAGAATGACCATGGACTGAGCTTGATGGGGCTATATGCACTCTGAACTTCATGGTTGTTCAAACACTCAAAGATGGAAAAAAATGCTTCAATCTTGATATTCTATATAACACAAAAAATGGTACCTATGAAGACTTGGGAATTTAACTTTTATCTTTTTTGCTTTTCTTTCTCCCCATCCCCTCAAACATTTTAGGAGAGGCGCCCTCGGAGTAAACTCCCTAAAGCTTTGCGAGGTCTCATGGGAGAAGCTAACATCAGGTTTGCGCGAGGAGACCGAGAAGAAGCTGTGATGATGTGTATGGAAATCATTAGACAAGGTACAGGAGTGCTTGGTTTACACACTGTTTGAAGGTCAAATCTTTGTCTGCAAAGTTATAGATCTCCAAACCTATTGAAGTTACTGTGAAAGATATACCAAAGTATGAATTCAGAATTTTTAAATATATTTGCTCATAGAATGTAAGCATAGCTAGCAAGGCCAGCATTTGTTGCCCACCTCTAATTGCCCTTGAGAAGGTGATGGGTAGCTGCCTTCTGATGAAAGGTCATTGAGATGCTGCCAGACTTGCTGAATAGTTCCAGCAATTTCTATTTTGATTTATGAATTTAAAATGTTGCCATCAATTAGTGAAATTGTTAGAATTAATTGAGATTTCCACGACCATTATTGGCCCAGACCTTCTGGTCGGTGGTAATGCTCTGTGCATTGCCATTGCCCACAAAGCTTTCTGCGCCCTGACATAACTGCCCATTTTCAGTCGAGACTTCCAACCTCAGCTGAAGCATAAGTGGGCTAATGGAGCCTCGCCAGGGTAAATGCAGCAAGTGCAGGAGAGTCGAAGGAAGGAGAGGACATGCCTCCTTTCCAAGGCACTAGCTGCTGTAAAAAAGGTAAAAGTCTTTTAATGAATGAGCGTAGTCTAGTGAATGGTTGAGTGAGAGAGTGGGTTGTTGGGTCGGAGTGGTCAGTTGGGTTGGAGGCGGGGTGGTCAGGTCAGGTAGGTGGTTGTGGGGTGGGGTGATTGTTGGGAGTTGGTTGTGGTGCTCAGTTCAGTTATGCCGGCTAATCTCTGAGTTAGACCAGGTATTAACCAGTGTGACATTTCCCGGCTAAGTACTGGGTAAGTCCCACATATCTGGCCAAAGTCTCTGACACTGAGCTCAATGTCGGAAACATTCATGGAGGGTCCCGGGCCGTGCAAATCAAACCACTGGAACTTTAAACTTCCCGGGCAGTTATGGTGCACGTGTATGATCTTCCTCAAGGTTCTTACACTCAACACAGACGTAAGCCCGGATTTCATTGCTCTGGATATCGGAAGATTTGGGCCCTTGTGTTTACGTTCTCTAGAATTCATTCAGTTTATTTGATTCTTTTCCAACATTCAGAAAATTTTTGTTTTATAATCTCTGGAGCGAATTTATAGTTCATGAGCACTGCACATTTATATACTTCGCCATACTATTAAATTGCGCAGTCATACTGTGCCTAAAAATTGATATACAGATCTGCATTGCATGTCCAGCATTCAACGCATAAGAATCCAAGAAATAGAGGCAAGCGTAGACTATACGCCACTCCCTTGAGCCCACTTTGCCATTCAGTACGATCATGGCTAATCTTCTGCCTCAACTACACTTTGCTGCCCGCTCCCCATATCACTTGACTCACTGAGAGACCAAAGATCTGACCATTTCAGCCTTAAATATACTCAAAGATGGAGCAATCACAACCCTCAAGGGGGTAGAGAATTACAAAGATCCACAAGCCTCAAGTAAAGAAATTTATCCTTATCCCAGTCCTAAATGATTGACCCTTTATCCTGAGACTGTGCCCTTGCGTTCTACAGTGATGAGAAGCTTCCACCTTTTGGCAGATTGCCAACATTATGTCTCAGAAATCCGGCAGTTTAAATATATGTTCCGATCTTCTGGGGTAGCCCAAAGTATTAAGCTTAAAAAGAATCACAACTCAGCTGCCACTCAGTGCGAGCACAAATTGACTGCAGTATTGTGATTGGAGCAGCAGCGAATGCTGGAGAGACAGAGGTGCACCTCCAATCACAGATTCTAGCTCCCCTGTGCTTGCTGGTCCAGCTTTTCCAATCACAGGTGCCCCCCTCCTCCCCTGCTCCAGCTCTTGCTGCTCCTCCAGAGTCAGAATCCATGATTGGAGGAGCAGCAAAGAATGGTTACTGTGACCGGTTCTGCTTCTGCCATACAGGTGACTTTCAGCTACACTGTCAGCAATCTCTTTTCAACCAGCTGCTGGATGGTAAGTCTGCTTGTTCGACATCCTCCAGCCGGCAGGAGAAGAAGCAGAGAAAGAGAAAAGATGAGGAGATGTCAGTAAATCCGGAAGATCTCCACCAATAACGAAGCTGGGAGCAGTCCTATGGGTGCCACCACTCATCCTTGCATTAGTCTGGTCCTGGCTGTCATCCACACAGGCAGGGCTTGGGTTCTTGGTTGACCTTTCACCTTTTTGTACTGACAGAACCCGGATGTGTTTTGAGGATGACGTTTTGAAGGGAGGTGAGAAATGGCGAAAATTTACAGAAGCACCGTTAAATGGGAGAGTTGGGGACCCGGGTCTGGGCCTGGTGCCCATAAGGGACCCGCCGGTTGCCATTTACTATTCAGCTTTTTCCACCTCAGATCAGTATCATGATTTTCAGAACATGTGACATTGCTGTTCACCAGTTACTTGTGAGATGTTCCTAGTAGTTGACAGTATTATATAATTTGATTTGCCTTCTTATCTGTTTTTCTGCTTATCCTGATTTGCTTGGCTTTCCAGTTTCCTATACAGAATGCTGTTTGGTAATCTTGAATTACCCTTGTAAATGACAGCCTGAGCAGCGTTGCCACAATGCAGATAGTTTTGGTGGATTTAAGGATATTTTGATTGCTAATTTGTCCTGCTGTTAAATGCACATAAAATATAGCAAGATTTTCAAGAAAAGCAAACCAGACAACATAACAGTTGCCTTTGATTTTTCTTCTGAAATTTCTTTCTGGCTTCTGAGGGTAATTGAGTGTGAATCCAACATTTTAACCCGACTTATTAACTATGACTATCTGCATTCCAGTAGTCTCTCAGCTATATTCCCAACAGAATGTTTCACATAGTATTTGATCATCTGTGTTTCTATTCTTTTGTTGACAATCTCTGTCCATACAGCTTATCAAAAAGTTTAACTAACACAGCATCAAATGCTTTGTTTGCGAAGGTGATTGTTAATTTTTTTTACACTCTAATGCCTACATTATAAATGCCTTTCATGATTTTTTAAAGATCTAAATTGTGTCATCTTTTAATATTTCTGCAATAATAAAGCTGTTTCAGTTCAGTTATTTCTATCAATTGTATGCTATTGGTTGCAACTGTTCAGAGGAGAAAAACTGCTCCTTCCTGACAAGCACTTTTTTTACATTAAAGACATAGATGCATGTTGTTCTTGCAGCATGTTGGATTTAGTCACTCCTTTTATACCTAGGATCCAAACCAGTCAGTTAAGACAGTGTTTGTAAAACTTTGACACTCAAAGATTTATGAATACATTTAAGATTATATTCTGTTGTTAGTTTGGACTTCACGCCGTATTACTTGCACTAATTGCATTGAATGTTGAAATGCTGAGGTCAATTTTATACAAATGCATTGGTCCACAATCTTGATGTGGTAATAGAAGATAAACAAAGGAAAAATCAATGTCTCTACCCACTTGAAGTCAAATAATTCCACCCATTTGAAATAACCTAGAAGCATTTGAATTGACTACAGATCATAAAGTGCTTTGATTACATGATATCTTGTCACAAAAGACCTTTTTGTCTTCACCACTCATATACCAGGTTCTGGATTTCCCAGCCATGGGAAACAATCTCTCAGCCTCTACCCTGTCAATCCCCTTCAGAACCATTGTATGTTTCAGTGAGATCACCAATAATTTTTCAAAACTCCAGAGGGTCTCGACTCAACCTTTCATCATAGGACAACCCTCTCATCCCAGGAACCAATCTAGTGAAACTTTGCTGTATCACCTCCAAGGCCAGTATATTCTTCCTTAGATATGGAGAACAAAACTGCACTCTAGTACAGTCTCTAGGTGTGATCTCACCAAAGGTTTGTACAATTGCTTTTTCTTATACTCCAATCCCTTGTAATAAAGGCCAAGATGCTATTTGGCTTCCTAATTGCTTGCTGTGCCAGGGTGCTTGTGTTCCTTGTACGAGTATGCCCAAGTCTTGCTGAACATCAACATTTAGATGTATCACGTGTTTAAAAGAAATATTCTGCTTTTCTATTTTTACTACCAAAGTGAATAAATTCTCACTTCCCCATGTTGTACAGCAAATGCCAACATGTTGCCTGTTCACTTAAACTGTCTATATCTCTGTAGCTTCTTTGTGTCCTCACAGCTTATATTCCCACCCAGTTTTTAATCGTCAGCAAACGTGGGTACATTACTCTTGGTTTCTTTGTTTAAGTCATTAATATAGATTGTAAATAGCTAAGGCTTCAGCCCTGATTCTTGCAGCACTCCATTGGTTATAGGCTGCCAACTTGAAAATGCTCCTTTTATCTCTACTCTCTTCTTTCTGTCCGTTAACAAATGACTTCCCCATGCTAATAAATTACCCCCAACTTGATGAGCTCTTACCTTGCATATTAACTTTTTGTGTGGCACCATAACAAATGCCTTTTGGAAATCCATGTATATTACATCTACTGGGTCACCTTTATCTATCCTACTGGTTACATTAAAAAAAAACTCTTCATAAATTTTTCAAACTATATCCCTTTTGTAAAACCATGTTGACTTGGTCTGATCATAATATGATTTTCGAAGTACACTGTTAAGACTTCCATAGATTCCAGCATTTTTCTGATGACTGCTTTCAGGCTGACTTCCCTGTAGTTCTCAGCTTTCTCTTTCTCTTCTTTCTTGAACAGCAATGTTACATTTGCTACGTTCCAATCTATTGGGACTGTTGTAGAACCTAGGGAATTTTGGAAAATCAAAACCAGTACATCCACTATCTCTGCAGGGGGAAGCAGTGGCATAGTGGTATTGTCACTGAACTAGTAATTGCTGGGTCAAAATCCTTGAACTCCCTCCCTAACAGCACTGTGGGTGTACCTAAAGCACAGGGACTGCAGCAGGTTTAAGAAGGCAGCTCACCACCACCTTTTCAAATTAGGGGTGGGCAATAAATGCTGGCCTTGCCAGCGATGCCCACATCCCGTAAATGAATAAGTAAAAAATAACCCAAGATAATGCTTTGCGTACCAGGGTTCAAATCCCATGGCAGATAGTGAAATTTGAATTCAAGAAAAATCTGTAATTAAAAGTCTAATGATGACCATGATACCATTGTCGATTGTCATACAAATCCATCTGGTTCACTCATGTCCTTTAGGGAAGGAAATCTGCTGTCCTTACCTGGTCTGGTCTACATGTGACTCCAGACCCACAACAATACGGTTGATTCTTAATTGCCCTCTGAAGCAGCCTAGCAAACCACTCAGTTATTGTAACAAACCGCTACGAAGTTTATAAGAAATGAAACCGGACAGACCACTTGGCATCGACCTACACCATATGGACTGCAGCAGTTCAAGAAGGCAGCTCAACACCACCACCTTAATTACAATTAGGGATGGGCAATAAATGCTGGCCTAGCCAGCGACGCCCAATCTCCATGAATGAATTAAAAAAAGCTACCTCTTTTAGATCCCTAGAATTCAGGGGCCTTTTTTGTTTTGGATGTTAGTCCCTTAAGTTTCCCCAATACTTTTTCTCTGGTGATATTAATTATCTTAAGTTTCTCACTCTTATTAGCCCCTTGGTTATCCTCAATTTCTGGTATGCAATTTGTGTCTTTTCCTGAAGACAGACACAAAATATTTATTCAATGTCTCTGCCATTTCCTCATTTCCCATGATAATTCCTCCTGTCTCTGCCTCTAAGGGACCAACATTTACTTTAGCTAATCACTTTTTCATGTACTTGTAAAGGCTCTTAATAAAGAAAGAAAAAAATAGAATGAGTAAACTAGATAGGAACATGAAAATTGATTTTTAAAATTCATTCACAGGATGTGGGCGTTGCCTAGCCAGCGACACCCACACCCAGTAAATGAAAAAAAAAGAAAGTCAGTTTTCATGTTTCTGGCCAGTTTATTCATTCTATTTTTTTCACTCTTCATTAACTTTTTGGTCACCATTTGCTGGTTTCTAAAGCTCTTTCAATCCTCAAACTTACGATGATCCTTAGCAACATTAGCAACCCCTTCTTTTAATCTAATACTATCCTTAACTTCCCTAGTAAACAACGGATGGATCTTTCTGGCTGACTTCTTGTTTTTTAATGGAATATATTTTTGTTGAACATTTTGAAGCATTTCTTTAAATGTTTCCCACTGCTTATTTACTGCCCTACCTTTTAGTCTTGTTAAGGGGAATACAGTAAGAACTTACTGAAAGGGAATTACTCCAAGCAGTCAGTGCCATCAAGTACATTAACAGTTAAGGGCTACCAGATGAGCTTTGCACACCCTTAGAGCCTGCAAACACCAGAAAGACCCTGGGAACTAGACTAGAGACGGAGGATGGAAACAATATAGATTAGGTGTCCTGGGAACTAGACTGGAGACAAAGATTGAAAATATGATAGATTAAGTGCACTCTTCAGCAAATAAGGAAAGGCCAGATGGCTTTAGCTTAGACTGGGGGAGAAAGCTTTGCCTGGGTGTAAGGGGATGTATGTACCTATATGTTGACATGATTGGAATCTGAACAATGTTCTTGTATGTGACCAGTAATGTATAAATATGCTGAACACTTGTAATTTAACAGAGTGCTACCTCATGCTCCTTGAGGTGGCTCTCTCCTTGCAATTGCTCGAATGAACGATCGTAACCTGTACCTGAGCCTCCTGTGGTTCGTTCATCAAAGTTACTACAACAGTCTATTTACCCAATAAACAGTAGCCAGCTCACCCCTCATACTCATGTTATTTGCTTAAGTTTAAAGGCAGATTCTTCAGATGGCAGGGTTTCCTGCCCTGCCACCTGAAGTATTGATGGGAACCTCATTCCTGCCGATCACAGCAGTCCCAAAGCAACTTAATGCTCCAAGGAGTGTTAATTGGCTGGAGGTTGGATTTCCGCCCATCACTCGGGCAAAAGTCCCACCTCATAGAGCTGCTGGCTAATCCGAATGGCCAGCAGCTTTGTAGTCTCAGTAGTGCAGTGGCCAGGACTGGGGCTAGAAGCAGCCCTCAGATTATAAGTCCCAGAGTCCAGGACCAGATGACTGCTAGAGAGGGTGAGGTCTCAAGATGGAGGGGGAAGGTGAAACCCAGGGGAGTAGTGAGAGAGGTCTGGGTCCTTGATGGAGAGGAACTGGGGAAAGTGGAGCACCCTTGGGGGAGGGGGATGGGGGCAGATCTAAGGTGGGGTGCAGGAGGAAAGGGGCCCTTGTTGGAGGTGCCCCTCCCTTCTGCCCAAGGCTTAAGCTGCCGATCTTCCCCCGCTATCTTCCCTCTGGTCCTGAACTCCCACCAGCTACGAAGTTGAGGCAACCCTTAAGTTGCATGCCTGCGTAGAATTGTGTACAGGTCAGAGGAGGGCGATGGGTAGGCCACCTGGTGAATTTTACACCCCCCCACCCCCAGCCTGCAAACTCACCGGTGGGGTAATGTAAAGTTCTGCCCTAAGGTTCTTGTTTGTGATTGGAGTATACAGCGTTCAAACAATATGGAATTCAGTTGTATTATGACCACTTTTTCCTGGAGGATCTTTTGCTATGAGATTACTAATTAACCCTGTTTTATTATGCTGGATCTAAAATAACTTTATCCATTGTTATAATTGTTTAACTGCTATTAGAAGACCTATAAACTACTCCCATCAGCATTTTCTGACCCTTGTTAATGCTAATCACCACCCATGCTGGTTCCATATCCTGATCATCTGAGACAAGATCTGTTCTTACTGCTGTCCTTACATCAGGGCAACTGTCTTAGAGTGGCCCAGACTGCGGAACCTTGATGTTATATTTGATACTAGGGTGAGCCTTTGACCACATCTGCTTCATCTCTGGTGCTGTTTACTTCCACCCCTTTAACATGGTCAGACTACACTCTTCCCTCAGCTCATCCACTGTTGAAACCTTCATCCATGCATTTGCTACCTTTAGACTTAACTTTTCTAATGCTCTCCTGGTTGGCTTCCTATCTTCAAACCTACGAAAACCTGAGCTCATTTGAAACTCTGCATCCTGAATCCTAACTCGAACCAAGTCCCATTCACCCATCTTCCCTTTGTTTCTGAACAATATTACATATTCTGATTATTTCATTAAGGCCCTTCACATATAATCTGGATAGAGATTGATTAAAATAATTTTTCTGGTATCTAAACAGTTGGAATGTAAGAAGTTTTGTGATGTTCTGAGTAGTTTACTATGATAGACTACCTAGCAAAGACAATGAAGTAACTTCATTTACTGATCAAAATATCCTCGCTTTTGATATATATTTCACCACTTTGTTTTCTTTTTTCTAGCTCCTCTTGCCTATGAGCCCTTTTCCACTCTTGCAATGATTTATGAAGATCAAGGAGACATGGAGAAATCATTGCAATTTGGACTGATTGCAGCTCACCTGAATCCAAGTGACCCAGAGGAGTGGGTGAAATTGGCTGAAATGTCCCTTGAACAAGACAATATCAAGCAAGCTATTTTCTGTTATTCAAAAGGTACTGTAAGTTTATCTTAGATGGAAATTAGACTTGAATGGCTACTTCAGTCCAGTGCTTTTGGTCCCAGACTAGCAACCCAATGGTTGTCAACTCAAATCCCACCATTTTAAATCGTAAAATTGTAGTCAATAAATCTAGTAATTTATGGGCTGACACCAAAACAATAACCACAAAAATTACCAGATTGTCATTAAAAACACAACTGCTTAACTAATGCCCTTTAGGAAAGGGAACTTGCTAGTTCTGTTCAAACTGGCCTACATATGACTCATGCACTATATGGTCGATTCTTTAATGCCCTCTAAAGGGACCCAGAAAGCCACCGAATTGTAAACAATAGGTACCAATTTGGATCGTCTTATTGTCATTGATCCAGACACACGTCAGGATAAGGCTCAGGTAATTCCAGTCAACCTTGCGAAGCCCTCTTCAACAACACGGTACCCAGTTAGGAGAGTCGCCTCACTTTACAGTTAATCAACAGACTGATATTTCCATACACACAGAGTTATATCTATCAGCCAATTTCCCAGAGTTTTCTTTTGCCATCCCTGGATATGCCCTGTCACATCAGTGGGATAGGAACAGGAATAGACCTTTTTGCCTTGAGCCAATTTTGCCATTCAGTGAGGTCATCTTTGAATTCTGACCTAATTCCATGTTTCAGGAAAGATCCACCAGAGGTGAGGGCAGAGTGTACACTCAAGTGGGAGAAGCCTGATTGTCCTCAGCATTGACTTTGGGCCCCATGAGGTCTTATGGCCTCATGTCAAACATGGGCAAGAAAATCTGCCAATTGTTATCTACCACCCTCTCCTTCAGCTGTTGAATCAATGCTCTTCTGTGTGGAACATCAAGACCTCAGGGAAGCAAGGGAACGGAATATACTCTGAATGGAGGACCTCAATGACCGAGTTGGCCGAGTCTTGAAAGACGTAGCTGCCAGCCTGAACCTGTGTCAGATAGTGCGAAGCATCACAAGGGATTAACATACTTGACCATGTTTTCAGTGACTTACCTCTTTCAGACATGTTAGCCTGTGATTATGTTGTTAGAAGTGACAACTGCACAGTGTTGTATTCACTACGAGGGCAGTCTTTAGTGTGTAGTGTGATGCTACCATCATGCTGAACAGGACAGCTACAAGATCCAGCAGTCCAAAACTGGCTATCTCTGGGATTGCTGTGGTCCATCAGACCAGCAGCAGAATTGTACACAGAACAATCTGTAACTACGTGGCCCAGCACATTCCCCTACTCTGTGATTATCATCAATCCAAGAGGCCAATCCTGGTTTAATCTGGGGTGTAGAATACTGCCAGAGCAGTACCAGACAATGTACAGAATGAGGTGTGGCCCCAGTAATGCTGCTCCACAGCCTGCTAAGTAACAAAGGAAGATGCTGTAGGTAGAGTTAAACAGTACCGTAGTCAACAGATCAGAGGAAAGCTCTGTAGCTGTACCATATCGTTGTGTGTAGTGGTGGAGTACCAGGCAACTGATTGGTGGAGAGGCTTCAGGAAGGAACATCGCCATCTTCAACCTTGTGGAGCTCAGCAAGTGACTGCAAGAGATGAGGCTGAAGTATTTGCATGAATCTTCAGCCAAAATCTGAACTTACTCAACCTCCTGAGTTGAGTAGCCTAATATCTGCTACTGCTGTTATAAAATGCCTTAGAGTTTTACATTTTTATGGCAGGTCTCTGCGAACAGGTTACTAAATTTGCAGCACTTTGTATTTTTATAATAAGTCTTTGAATATTAAAGATAGTCAGTTTAGATATTGGAGATATATGATTAGATTTGTTTTTATGTATTAGTGTGCATGGCTATTCAAATTATTTTTGATTACTGGCTTTGTCCAGACTGCCACAAATTCAAGATTTTTCATGTATCTGACCATGTACTCTAAATCCTTCATGCAGCAACAGTGGTCATTTTTCTGACACCTGGTTTCAATTGCAAGATTTATAGCTCTGAGTTCCAAGGTCAATAGCAGGCAAACCTATAATCCTAGCTTTTCTGAAGTACTTGGTTCTTATTAAATGTAGAAAATCCTGGTCTAGCTATTGCTCTGTTTACATTTCTGAAAGCAGAATTATTGCTACACAAAGTGTGATTTTTTTTGTAATTCTGCAAACCTGTCCTCGTGAAAATTAAATTACATGAAAATCAGTATTTATTTTCATTGTTGCATGATAAGATGGTTAAGTTTTAGAATGATAATCAAAAGGCGGAGATAGGAATGTATTTAATTTCTGCTAGAATTGACCAAAGGAATTTGTGATGTATTGAATAAGTCATACAACATTTCTGTTATGTGTAAATCTTATTCCTGTAACTCTATTAAACCTACTGAAAAATTGTTGGACAACTTGTGTGGGAAAATATGGAAAAAAATTGAACTGAAATCATATCACACATTTCCTAATTATTTAGGAATTTATTCATGAATTTCACATTTGTAGATGTATGGAAATAAAGAATATATGGTTTAAAATGTGTAATCTTAAACTTTAAAAAATATTTATTACACACATAACTGATTTGTTTTTAATATGTAGCCATAAAATATGACACGACAAACGTTCGGTATCTGTGGGAGCGTTGCAGCCTATATGAACAGTTGGGTGAACACAAGCTAGCTATGGATGGATATAGGCGTATCCTGAACATTCTGCCACCTACTGATGGGGAGCACTTCATGCAGCTAGCCAGAGACATGGCAAAGTAAGTTTTCACAGACTTGTGGGTTTTTGTTTTTTTCAAAACGCACATTGGTATAGTACTTTGCTCAATAAACTCATAGGATTTATACCAGCTGGTTGGCTTCTTGATCATTTTGTGTGACTTGTATTCAGGGAGACCACATGAGAATGTGTAAAAATAAATGTACTTTTGACAATAGGAAACACATTTTTACTGTCATATTAAAAAGTCACTGTAAAGTCCTTGTGAAAAAAAACACTTGTTTTTGTGCAACACAATTTGTTTATTCTTTCATGAGATGTAGCATCGATGGCAAGGCCAGTATTTGTTGCCCATCCCTAATAGCCCTTGAATTGAACTGCTTGTTAGGCTATTTCAGAGATCAGTTAAAAGTCAGATACATTGCTGTGGTTCTCAAATCGCATGTATTCCAGAGCAGGATGGCAGATTTCCTTCTCTAAAGGGCATTAGTGAACCAGATTGGTTTTTATGACAACCCATGATACTTTCATGGTGACTATTACTTAGACTAGTTTTCAATTCCAGATTTATTAATTAATTTAATTTAAATTCCAACAGCTGCTGTGATGGGATTTGAACTCATGTCCCCAATACATTAGTCTGGGCTTCTGAATAACTAGTTTACCATCATGCTACTGTCTTCAGTGTTAAGTGTGCTAACAACCAATTTAAAATTATCATTCAGGCTCGCAATGTAGCTCACTCATGCTTGCTAGAAGCTACATTTATTCATATGAAAGGACCTGTCCTCTGTAGGCAAAATGAATATGTTCAGTCATTGCACTTTAAAAAAATAAACAAAAGCATGGGGGCAACACCTCAACCAATCAGAGCTGACTTGCCAACCAACCTGCAGCCTTTCCTCATGCAGTATAAATTGTTGTTCCCTTTGGAATTTGGCATTATTGCACCTGTCTTGATGAGTGTAAGACTAAAAGCTTCGACAGCAAGTCTACTTTGGTTCAACAAAGCTGCAATTATTATCCATCACTAGCTGTTCTGTGAGGCTGAGAATGGGTCTTCTCCTTGAACCTTTCACAGTCCATGTGGTGCTCCAGCAATGGTGTCACGCGGGGAATTCCGGCATATTGACCCAGCAACAATGAAAGTACGGTGATGTATTTGTATGTCCACATCAAGGTGTGAATTGGAGGAGAACTTGGAGGTGTTGACATACCATGACATTACGCTTTGTCCTTCTGATTTATTACTCCCACTCTGCTCTTCGGCCTCCTCTTTGCATCCCCAGGTCCTGCAATTCAGCCCATAGAGGAGCCTGCAGCCATTTTCTGTCTCCCAGTTCCTCCTGTGACGTCATTCATCATTACCCTGCAGCATCTGCCCACATGGTTTCTTGTGCTGTTGACCTACACATCTCCCTGAACTGCTCTTACTGTCCATAATCTCTCCCTATAGCATCCTCTTTTCTTCATGGTGTTGCTGCTCCTCTTGTTGTTTGTCTCCACGCCCGTTGCTCCTTGTCCTGCAATCCTTCCTTTGTTTCCTGCACGATGTTGCTCTCACTTCCTTTTCTGTTGACCATCTACATTCTTTTCCTGTCAGCTGCTTCTCTGCTGTCACACCACTAAGTCTGCACCTGTCTCCCACTGTTTGACATCACATATGTTGCATTTCTCACTTAGCTTAGAGTCTGGCCTCTAACCCTTTATTCAGTTGGTCTTTGAACCTGGCACCCCCTTCAGCTCCTGACCTGCACCTCGCTTTTATTGGGCTAGGAAGCAGCAATTTAAAAAAAATAATTTCTAGCACTAAAATTTGTTCATCACTTTTTAACCACTTTACTCCGTGTTAGGAATCAACTTTAATGAAACATTATGATGTAAATGAACCTGAATTGTAAATCCATCACAATTCCTTCTCACACTCTTCTTACTGGAGATGAAGGGAATGTTTGACTACATTTTTAAATTTTAATAGCAATCATTTTGGAACTAAGTTTTTAATTTGTAAATAAAGCCATAACATATAACCCTTTCTTTCAGGAGCTATTATGAAACCAATGATATTACATCAGCTATTGGTGTGATGGAAGAGGCTCTCAGCAAACATCAGAGCCTGGTTTCTGCTGAGGATGTTAACATGGCAGCTGAATTGTACCTGTCAAGCAAACAGTATGATAAAACATTGGAGGTAAGGCATGTGTGAACAAAGGAAAAGATGGATAAAGTAATGCTTTCCTTGTATATTTATCCCACTCCATCTATTTTACTCCAGACCAGTAGCTTTACTGAGTCAGATAACTGATAAACTAAGCTTAAACTTTTTCAGTTTAAGTGTTTAAGTGGCAAAGTATCTATTTAAAAAGTTGAAAATATAGTCACTTCTGTAATTTGAATATTCTTTTGCTATATCAATAAAATTAAGTCAAAAAGTGACAACTGAAATTATTTTTCTTTTATTTCTTCCCACCCAATTTGCTTGATAACTTAAGTGCTCAAGAAGAGACTTTACATCAAATGTCAAACTATTTTGCTTTGTATTTCAGCCTATTTAGTGGTTATAAATAACAAAAATGCTGTTCATCCCTTTCAGCTAAATTGCATAACCTGCTCATGTTATGTATGTCAATGAAACCTATGTGCACACCATAATAGATTTGTAATTATTACACAGCATCATATCTGAAACAGTTATGTGAAAAAGATCTTGCAAACTACAGCCTGTTGCGCACTGAAATCTTGAGAAACCATCTGGAATCTCAAATAATTTATCAATATCATTTCAATCTCAAGTTGTCATTGAAGGACAAGACATCAAAAATTCTGTAATCAGACCTTGTGGATTTCTATCTATTTGTTGGTAAACAGCATACTCTATAGATATTATCTAAAGTTAGAGATCTTTATTTACGTAAATAGATGTTTTTATTTTTAATTGAAGCTTGTTTTTGAATTGTCTGACCTTCAACTTTTTATATGTGTCTGTCTGACATCATTTCTGGCTGTGTCAAAATTTCCTACAACTTAACCTTTTATGTGGATTAAAACCTTAGCTCAGTTTTGAACGGTCTGATATTGTTTTGGCCGCCTTTGCCTGCCTACTTGACATCAGGTCTTGGGTTTAGTCAAAGTTTCTATAGCTGAATAATACTGTAAAATTGAAGTCATATTGTTCAAATCTCGCCAGTATCTACGTGCCTTTGATTCAACTGCATAAGCCTCCCTATCAAGGTGAACCTGATGGGACATGATCTTTGGATTCTGCTTTACCCTGAGCTAAACTTTCAAGCCCACATCCAGTCCATCATCTTCAGTACATTTAAGCATTGCCAATGCTTAAAACCCACTGCTGCAGAAAGTCATCACACACGACATCCTCACCTTGTGGATTTATTTCTCCTGTGCCCTTTTGCAGCCTTCATAAATCCAGCTAACCTAGAACTGTAGTCTTCTTGTACATCAAGTCTTACACTTGTCATGACTCACTGGGCACAGTGCGCTGTAATATCAAGCCCCGTTGTTCCCAGAGCCGTGACAAATGTGAAAAGTTTGACCAAACTACCAGATTGCTCCAGTTCTACCTAACTGTTTAATTTAGGTTAACAGAATACAAGCATATGGTTTGTAAACTTAATAAGTAAACAGCTGTTTATTGAACAAATTGTCTTTAACTAGTGGCAAAAAAAGAAATATGAACTGCTGACTTCTAACTCTATAACTTAAACTCTACCCCTTCTTAAACCCCTATACACAAACACACATACATACTCACACGCACACATACACATAAGACACACAAAACATGGATTTTAAGGGTGAGATAAAACAGTTCAATAGCACAAATCTGGAATACAGGATTAGATAGGTTGATTTTGATTGATGTATTCCCAATTCCTTGCAGTTTGTTGTTGATAACTCAAGGTGGTCTCCCAGCACTTTCAATCTGTGGTTCACTGGTTGAAAAACTTGCTTTCTAATGTCTCTTTTGACGATTTTTCCCCTTTTCCTCTTGACAGGGATTTTCAGAGAAACAGGTAACAAGTGTGAGGGATAGCCAGCTGGCTATTATGGCAGAATTATTGGAATCTTACAAATATAGAAGAGAGAGGTTTCAGGTCTTCATTCTTTCCAGGCTAGGAGCTGTTCTGTCTGCACTGTTACCACATAAAACCCTGGTCAGGAGCCAATTAAAAAACTGTCGTTAGGCAGTTCCCCCCCAGTCCAGAACTTTTTTCTGGCACCGTCCTGTTCCCTTATGGCACCCTATCTTCCAGGATAGCAACACTGTAGATATTCCTCATCCTGTTCCAGTGAACATGTCTTTCCGCTGCAGCCATGGTAGTTTTTAAAGCCACAGTCCAATTTTAAAGCCAAAAAAGTCCAAGAAAAATAAAAAATAGGTTCTTCACACACACCTTCTCTAAAGACTTTTGGTTCCCATATATCTACCAAATTAACTTTAAGATCCTTGTTCTTATTTCCGTATCCCTCCAGGGCCTTGTCCACCATACCTGGGGAATCTTCGTCAGCCTTTTAATCTCCCAATGTGCAAAGTTCTGATTGTAGTTAACTGTGTATTCCACACTCCCTCTGATTTTGCATGAAAACTACGCTTCTAGCAATTATTTCTCTGCTGTTTGGAATTTTCTTTTTAAATTTTTCTCCATCTGCGAAAGTCTGCTAAAAACCTAACTGCATTCTTCCTCTCCCCTTTTCTGAAAGAAAAATTGATTTCCCTTTCTGTGGTCCACACCTGTTCTCCTTTATATTGCTGCTGACGTGTTCTTGAACGTCACGAGTGTGAAATAAATAAATGCAAATTGTAGATGTTATCACTCATTTTATGGAATTTCATTTATTTTTCATTGAATTGTTTTAATTTTCTTTGCTTTATAGATTATAACTAAGTTTACTGAAGTTGTGGTTGAAAAGGTTTCTACAAAACAAGATCTTTCAGAGGAAGCTGCAGAAGGTAAAAGTATTTTGCACTGTAAACAACTTATGGTGTGTTATGAAGTTTACAGGCTCATAGATAGACATATAGGTGAACTGGATTAAATATTGGGGAGACTGAAGCCAATATTTTTGGTCCCCGCTCCAAACTCTATTCCCTAGTTATCGACTCCATCCCTCTCCCTGGCAACAGTCTGAGACTAAACCAGTCTGTTTGCAATCTTGGTGTCAAATTTGACCCTGAGAAGAGCTTGCAAATACATATTCACACCATCATGAAGCCCACCTACTTCCACCTCCATAACATTAGCTGACTTTGCCCCTCTCTCAACTCATCTGCTGCTGAAACCATCATTCATGCTTTTGTTACCTCTAGACTTGACTATTCCAGTGCACTCCTGGCTGGTCTCCAACATTCTACTCTATGTAAACTTGAGGTCATCCAATACTTTGCTGCCTGAATCCTGACTTGCATCAAGTCCTGTTCACCTATAACCCCTGTGCTCACTGACTTACATTGGTTCCCAGTCAAGCAACATCTTAATTTTAAAATTCTCATCTTTGTTTTCAAATCCCTCTCTCCTCCCTGTTTCTGTAATCTCCTCCAGCCCTGCACCTGCCCAAATTCTTGCAGTCATCTAATTCTGGACCTCTTGAGCATTCAGATTTTACTTGCTCAACCATTGGTGACTATGCCTTCAGATGCCTGGGCCTTAGCTTTGGAATTTACTCCCTACAACTTTCCTCTTTTAAGACATTCTTTTAAACCTACCTCTTTGACATAGCTTTGATATAGCTCTATGTGACTTGGCATCATATTTTGTTTAATAATGCTCCTGTGAAGCAACTTGGGTTGTTTTATTACATTAAAGGCACTATATGAATGCAAATTGATGTTAGTGGTGCAGTGGGTTAGTCACTGGTCTTTCACCATAGTGATCTAGTTTAAATCTAACTCGGTCTCTGGTGATAGACTGTCCACCAATATCCATTACAAGCCTACCAACTCCCACAGCTACCTTGACTACGGCTCCTCACACCCCGCTTCCTGTAAGGACTCCATCCCATTCTCTCAGTTCCTTCGCCTCCGTCGCATCTGTTCTGATGATGCTACCTTCAAAAACAGTTCCTCTGACATGTCCTCCTTCTTCCTTAACCGAGGTTTTCCACCCACGGCCGTTGACAGGGCCCTCAACCGTGTCCGGCCCATCTCCCGCGCATCCGCCGTCACGCCTTCTCCTCCCTCCCAGAAACATGATAGGGTCCCCCTTGTCCTCACTTATCACCCCACCAGTCTCCGCATTCAAAGGATCATCCTCCGCCATTTCTGCCAACTCCAGCATGATGCCACTACCAAACACATCTTCCCTTCACCCCCACTGTCGGCATTCCGTAGGGATCGTTCCCTCCGGGACACCCTGGTCCACTCCTCCATCACCCCCTACTCCCCAACCCCCACCTATGGCACCACCCCATGCCCACGCAAAAGATGTAACACATGCCCCTTCACTTCCTCTCTCCTCACCGTCCAAGGGCCCAAACACTCCTTTCAAGTGAAGCAACATTTCACTTGCATTTCCCCCAACTTAGTCTACTGCATTCGTTGCTCCCAATGCGGTCTCCTCTACATTGGAGAGACCAAACGTAAACTGGGCAACCGCTTTGCAGAACACCTGCGGTGTGTCCGCAAGAATGACCCAAACCTCCCTGTCGCTTGCCATTTCAACACTGCACCCTGCTCTCTTGCCCACATGTCTGTCCTTGGCTTGCTGCATTGTTCCAGTGAAGCCCAACGCAAACTGGAGGAACAACACCTCATCTTCCGACTAGGCACTTTACAGCCTTCCGGACTGAATATTGAATTCAACAACTTTAGGTCTTGACCTCCCTCCTCCATCCCCCTCCCCCCTCTGTACCTTCCCCCTTCCTTTTGTTTTTTTCCAATAAATTATATAGATTTTTCTTTTTTCCTCCTATTTCCATTATTTTTAAATATTTTTAAATCTTTTATGCTCCCCCCACCCCCACTAAAGCTATACCTTGAGTGTCCTACCATCCATTCTTAATTAGCACATTCGTTTAGATAATATCACCAACTTCGACACCTATGTGTTCTTTTGTTCTGCCGTCTGTGACATCTTTTGATGATCTTCTATCACTGCTTTTGCCTACAACCACACCACCCCCCTCCACTTCTCTCCCCCCACCTTAAACCAGCTTATATTTCAACCCTTCCTGGGATTCACCTAGTTCTGTCGAAGGGTCATGAGGACTCGAAACGTCAACTCTTTTCTTCTCCGCCGATGCTGCCAGACCTGCTGAGTTTTTCCAGGTAATTTTGGATTTCCAGCATCCGCAGTTTTTTGTTTTTATATTTTTTTCTAACTCGGGGCTGACTGTCTCTTCTGTCTACTTACCGTAAGTGTCCTAAATGGAATTGATTCCAAGTCTCACTATAATTAATGAACATGGGACCTACAGCATAAAACTTTCCCCAATTCAGCACAAATTGGCAATCTCCTTTAGAGAGGTAATGGATTGATGGTGTGGAAAATGGGAAACCCGTTACTGTGTGTAGTAAGCAATATTCCTCTGATGTTGGCGCTGAGCAGTGTTGTTGAATAAGTGAAGGAAACTTTACTGTACACCTGGATGTGTTGTTTCTGACCTAGCAATACTTAATGCTGACACTGGGGGCCTGAAGTAGGAAGAGTCCATTTCCTCATCTTGCTTACCATTTAAACCATCCTATATATTTAAAGAATGAAAAATGTTTCCCCATATTATTATCTAGCTTTCCTTCAATGTTCCCATTGTATTTGTTAACAGTGTGGTGCAGAACTTTGCTACACTGCAGCATTATCTTTTGCATACAACGCATTTCTATAAAAGTTTTGCACTGTTTTGAGTGCAGCTGTTTCTTGTGTAAAATTGTACACATTTTCTAGTAGCTATATATAGATAATTTGTAGTTTTTTGTGAAGCTCTACAAAGTTCTGTTTTTCTTGTACAGAAAAAATCAAATACCCTGGTACCATTTTAACCCTGTATTTACAATAGCAGTTAGTGTGAAATCATAGGTGAAATGCATGGAAATCCAGATGCTTCTTGAGTTTCTAAAATAATAGTGCATTTTAAGTGTCTTGGAGAGCCAGACAGAAAAATTCTGAGAGTTAAGCACCAACTTCTATTTGTATAGTGTCTTCAATGTAGAAGAAGCCTGCAAGTGCTTTACAGAATGGAGGGGAGGAATAAAATAAAGCAGGAGTCAAAGGGTCAGACATTAAGCCATGGAAATATTAGGAGTGGTAAGAAAGATATGTTAGGGTATGATGGTGTGCTGATGAACTGAAGCACAGTTTACCAGTATGTCTTAATTCCCCATGTAGCAAGTTTCCAATTTTGACTATACTGCTGGGAAGTGGCAGAAGGTTAGAGGGTGACTCACTTCTGGTCACTTTGAAGATCCAAGTGGTCACAATGTTTTTAATGTGAGAATGTATTGGCTCTTTGCAGCCTAGGCCTAGATCTAGAGCATGCTGCTCAGGGGTTGGAAATGGGAAGAAAATAATGGAGTGTGGAGAAGAAATGGAACTGTAATGAAGAAGGTAATTCAAACAAAAATATTCTCTTTATCTGATTATAGACGTTACTTACAACTGTCAGATCCCAGAATCAGTTCCCATAGATATCCGAGTCAAGTTGATAGTGTGCTTGATCCATCTTCATATCCTCAAGCCTCTTGATGTAAGTTTCAACGCAGCATGATTTTTATACGAAATTACAACCAGGTTAGGACATAAGTAAACGTCAGGTTTTCAAAATAGCTTTTGCAATAATTCAGTTTAAATGACTGATTCTGCATTTATTACTAATATAAAAGAAAATGGACTTGGGGGAGATAGTGGCGTAGCGGTAATGTCACTGGACTAGTAATCCAAAGGGCCCAGGCTAATTCTCTGGGGATGTGGGTTCAAATCCCACCAAAGCAGCCGGTGGAATTTGAATTTGGTTAATAAAATCTGGAATATAAAGCTAGTATCAGTGATGGTGAACATGAAACTGTAATCAATTGTCATTAAAGTCCACCTGGTTCACCAATGCCCTTTAGGAAAGGAAATCTGCCATCCTTACCTAGTCTGTCTTACATGTGGTTGACTCATAACTGCCCTCTGAAATGGCCTAG
The DNA here is from genome assembly GCF_017639515.1 of Carcharodon carcharias. Lineage (NCBI taxonomy): Eukaryota > Metazoa > Chordata > Chondrichthyes > Lamniformes > Lamnidae > Carcharodon > Carcharodon carcharias. The sequence continues at coordinate 104,492,522 of NC_054478.1, read as the reverse complement.
CAAGTTACCCAATTCAAAGGCAATTAGGGATTGGCAACAAATGCTGGCCTTGCTGGCAACACCTGCATTACTTGGAAGAGTAAAGAAAAAAGAACTTCAACTTGTTTTTTTTTTGCTTTATCTATGTGAAGAAGCCAGTGCTTGGAAAGGGATTTTTTTTCATATTTTTATGTGAACCATCAAACACTTATGGTGCAAGTTATGCATAGTCTCTGAATATTGTTCCAACGGTACACTTGAACCCCACTTGCATCAGTTTCCCATAGCAGCTATAATGCCTGCTTCTGTCTGACTGCTAGTTCAGTGCTAATTGGTGCTAGATTACAAACAAGTTTGCTGCTGTGGATTCATTCAGAAGACGAACGAGATTAAAAAGATATGAACAGACTTCAGTTCAGACTTTTTCAGCAAGCAGTGGGAAATGTGGTCCAACAATTCAAGCCAGGTGATGTCTAATCCCAGATCTGAAAGGACAACCTTTTAACCTGCTGCTCCATTTAATTCTTTCCTTTTGCAGTTTTTTGAATACCTGGAAAATTTAATTTCCCCCAATAAAATATATTCAGCATGCTCTAATACACATAATTTGGTTGTATTATTCTTTAATATACAACCAGCGTATAATTTTTATTGATACATGTGTATATAATGTTACCATTAAACATGAACAAAAGAGCTAATGCCATTTTTTAGACAAAAAATTGCATTTTCTTTAATGAAGGGATTCAGAGTTTTGATTTGGATACTAAATTGTAATCTTAAACATTGGATTCTTGCTAGAAGCATTGGATTGTAGCTTGCTAGAGTTGAAATTTACCCAAAAGCATTTGTACTTCATCTTGGTTGCAATTGAGAGTAATTGTAATTCCTATAATTCCCATAGACCAAACCCATTTTTGTAAATTGGCTTTGTGCTTTTCATTCAATTAAGAAGAGTCCTTTTAAAATTCAAAGAAGACAGAATTTAATTAAGCTTTATATTCAACTTAAAGAAAATAATGTTAAGAACTGTTTTAGCTATTGTTAACTAATGGAATCACATTTTTTTTATCTTAAGCTATTGATGACCAACTTAATGGAACAGAACCCTGAAGACATGGGAGACCTTTATTTAGATGTGGCTGAGGCTTTTCTAGAGATTGGCGAGTATAACTCTGCGTTGCCTCTTTTGAGTGCCCTTGTCTGTTCAGAACGGTACAACCTTGCAGTTGTTTGGCTTCGTCATGCAGGTAACTAGATTCAAAAACTGATCATTTGAACCTCATTTATTTAAAGTAAATCTTTTTATTGTATAGTGAAATTCATTGAAAGGACCATAAACTGAGGAAGTAGGCTTGAGTTAAACATATTTTAAATAAACAGTATGCTGCATGTTACAGAATGAGATCAGTCCAGTTTCAAATTGCAAGGAATTCTATGTTTTCATGTTTTTATATCCAATTGTAGCTTGCCTGGGCAGCAAAAACTTTTTCACACAGCGAGTGGTTAGAGACAGGAATACACACCCTGATTGGTCAAGTTGCCTGGTTTTAATTTCAACAATGCTTGGCAGTTAACTGTCAGTCACCAGCACTGGTGCATTCTCTGTGGCAGTGCCTTTACCAATCAGAATCCACTTGACAACCAATCAGCACTCTGTTCTCAAACAGTATAAATTGTTGTTTTCACCTTATATTGGTATTCTTGCAAAGTGTTCTGATGACTGCAAGATAAAAAGCTTCGACTTGTTTCTTTTCTCAGCAATACTCAAGTGTTCACTCTTGAGCATTGGTCATCATGTATCACCGTGACTGCAGTGGATTGGAAATAAACAGGAACACGGCAGGATTTTTGCTGTATGGCGGGAAACTGAAGTTGAGTCTGTTTCAGTGGGGAAGCAGTCTTCTGCCCTGAGTTTCATGGGGACACTCCTCTGGTTGGCATGAAGATGGGTTTTGCGGTCAGTGGCTGCAGGAGCGGGAACGGAGTTGGGACTACTCAAGGGCGGGCTTGATTGAAACAGACCGTGGCAGCTATTACTGTAGCTGCCGTTCCACTGCTGTTACTTCAGACTGGAAGAGCATAGAAAGCTTTGAATTTAAAAATGTTTCAGGAGAGGCAGACGCTTGGAATATTCTCAGAGGCGGACCTGGGTGTCCTTCTGGAAGCCGCAAGGGAGGAGGGAGATCCTCTTCCTGGAGGTGGCATGAGGAGGCCACTGCCCAGACAGAGCAGGCCTGGATGGAGGTACCTCACCCAGTCAGCAGAAGGAGTGTGGTCTGCAGAAGTTGGATCCATTGTTGGAAGAGGTTCAGTGACCTGATACGCTCTAGTAAGGTAAGCTTAACCCCCAACCCTCAGGACAGACCTCTGGATATTCATCTTCCAGCAGGCTCACCATCTGGAGTGTCTGGGCATGCTGCTCCTGAACATGGGATGAGTGTGTGCCCAGGCTACTTAATGACCCCTCAAAATGGCTGAGTCATAGTGTTGCAGAGGACTTTTCAGCACTGACACATGCAGCCTCTAATGAATAAGCACAGTTGGCGTTGGCCACAGATGCTCTTTTTTGTTCTTACAGGAGAAACAGAACCATAAGTCTTAGGAGAAGGCACAGACTGGTGGAGAGGCCCCTCACCTTCACGTGATAACCGCTATTGAAGGGAGATCCATGCAAGTAGCCAAGATTGCAGACCATGAGAAAGTCAGCCATGGCAAGGCAGGCACTCATGGTGGAGATGATGAATAGGGAAGCCTACTTCCTCATTAAAGGGGTGCATTGCACGTTACTACTGAACAGTGATAAAAGCAAAATACTGCGGATGCTGGAAATCTGAAACAAAACAGAAAATGCTGGAGAAACTCAGCAGGCCTAACAGTATCTGTGGAGAGAAAAACAGAGTTAACATTTCAAGTCCGTATGACCCTTCTTCAGAGCTCTGAAGAAGGGTCATACGGACTCTAAACGTTAATTCTGTTTCTCTCTCCACAGATGCTGCTAGACCAGCTGAGTTTTTCCAGCATTTTCTGTTTTTGATTCTGAACAATGAGTTGCATTGGGAAGCCTCAGCATTGCAGAAGCTTCTGCTGTCCAGGGCTAGCTCTCATGGTTTCCTCTTGTGTCTCCCGCAAGCAGACATCGAGCCAAGGAGGCCACCTCCTTCACCATTACCAGGCCAAGAGCAGCAGCAGCAAAGCTCTGAAGAAGTACTGCATTACCTTAAAAGTGCATCATCCTCCAGTGCAGGTACACTCATCTCAGTGAGTCCTCACACATGGTTAGATAGGCACTTGGTGAAAAGCATGCACGAGCATATAAGAGGAGGTGCCAGAGGCAGAAGCAGCTGTGGGCAGTCCCCATCTGAGGAGGGAGACCAGACACTGCCCTATTCAGGAGTCACTGGAAAGGAGGCTATATCTGGATCAGTAGTAACAGATGTGTTCCCACATGTTAGAGTTCCCTAAAGCAGTGAGGGATTATGGACAGAGAATGGAGGCCATCCAGCTCATGTGCGCCGCCGTGGCTCAGGGCTTTGAGCACATGAGCTTCTCCATTGAGAGCGTGGCCAATCTCATGAAGAGCTGTATGCGGCATCTGTTGGAATGCATGCAGGAATTGTGCACTGACGTACACAGGATACATGCCACACTATGGACCAATCAGAGGTACTGATGGCACAGGGTTGTCTCGAGGGGATGCTAATTGTGCCGCGGGTGGTGCTCCCTTGCAGCCACCCAGAGTGTCAGCCAAGGGTTGAGGATGCCTTTGAGGAGGATGGGGGTTCCACCGCTCACATGGCGGCATCGTTATCTTCAGTCTCCTTGGTATCTGGTAAAGGGAGCATCTGGTAGTAGGGCTCGGATTGAGACTTCCCTCACAATGTTCAGTATAGCAGCCTTTGCTCTCATGGACTCCACAAAGAGGACAACTGCCGTGCATCTCAGCTGCAAGCAGAGACAAGAGAGCAGGCTGCCTGCACCTCTTATACCACAAGGGAATCACTGTGTAAAAGTGGGAGAGCTTGGAGGGCACCCATTGCATAGAGCACTGAGTGAGATACTGGAGTGTCGTCTTCTTGTAACTGTGCACTGTTTTCCTTTTTGAGCACAATGTAAATAGTGGCACTTGAAGTCCCATGTGTGAGTCTCCTTTCTGCCTCCTCTTCTATGTCCTGCTCCTTCTCTTCCTCAATGAGCTGTGTCCTTCAAGGGCCACACTGTCTTCCAAGTCCACACTTCTTTGTAGGGCCATATTAAGGAGTGCACAGCAGACCACTGTAATGAGTGAGAGGCCTTGCAGGTATGCATATTGAGGGCGCCACCCGACTAGTCCAGGCGCTGATGGCCTCCTAGTGAACAGATGACATTGACTGGATTGGCTCTGTGCCTCTCTCTGGGACACTCATAGGGGGGTGAGGAGCCATCTGTTAAGGGATATCCCTTGTTCCCTAGAATCCAACCATGGACTTTCAGGGGATGGAATGAAGAACTGTGGCAGCCTGGCTTACAGGATGATGAAGGAATCATGGCAGCTTCCAGTAAAGTGACCGCACACATGGAGGAAGCTCATTTGGTTGCAGACCAGATGCATGTTGAGGGAGTGCAAGCCCTTCCTGTTAATGAATCTGACTGGCTGGCCACTGGATGCCTTAATGGTACGTGGATGCAATCGATGATGCCCTGTACCTTGGGGAATTCTGCGATGGCGGTGAAATGCATTGCCCTCTGTGCCTGCGATGCTGCATCCATGTGGAAGTGAATGTACTGTCCAGCTCTGACAAATAGGGCATCAGTGACCTGGATTCAAGCCCCATTCCAGCAACTAAGCATATAATCTAGGATGACATTCCAGTGCCTTACTACAGGAATGCTGCATTGTCACAAGTGATATCATTTAGATGAGATGTGTAACTGAGGCCCATGGTTAAGTTGACGTTCCAGATACTATCACATACATTCTGGTTTCCTTTGTCCTGACTAACATTTGTCCCTCAATTACCATAACAAATTAGTTGGCTATTCATTTCATTACTACTGATGTTATCTTGCATTGTGCAAATATCTTCAGTGTTTGCCTGCATAAGGACATTGACTACGCTTTTGAAACTGTTTATTCTGTCTAAAGCGCTTTGGGATGTTTCTGAGATATGAAATATAAATGGAAGTTTTTATTTTGAAAACCGTTCAGGTTTACCTTCAAGCAATTTTGAGAACATTGCTAACAATCTCGAACAAAAATAGAAAGATAATATCAATTATTTACATTTGAAGGAAATATTCAAAAGGAGGGAATAGCTATGGCACCAAAATGGTGCCAATCATCAAACTTTACTGCTGTGAGACAACCCCACTTCTCATGCTATGTACAGCTTCCCTTTTGTAACGTGTAGTTAAGCTAGCCTTGTGCGAGACATATAGGGCAGAATTTTCCCCCTGCCGGAGGGGATGTTCAGGAGCAGGCGCTTGCGGGCACACCTCCGATTGGCTCCCCCAATCAGGGACGCACCGCCATTTTACATGGGCTGGCCAATTAAGGCTCGCCCAGCGTGACGTCCGCCAGGAAGCGCTATGTGTTCCCTGTGCGGGCGGTGGGGGGGATTCCCTAAGCCGAGAGTGTGCTTTTTTGCGCATGTGTGCAAAAGAGCACTCTCACCTCCCGGAGGCTAAGTACTGGTTCAGGGAGATCGTGCCAAATTTAAAAATGATAAATATATAAAAATAAAATTTCCCTGACATGTCCCTTCATGTGACACTGTCACATGAGTTGGGACATGTCCATCACTTTTAATTAAACTTTTAAGTTTTTAAAAACCGCCCGTGGATGAGGTTTCATGCTTTTTCTGAAGTCTGCCAGGGCTCCCTGCCTGCCCAACAACCTTAAGGTTGGATGGGCAGGTCCTTTAACTAGTTCAATTAGTTTTTAAGTGGCCTCAATTGGCTGTTGACAGGTCGGCGGGCGCACAGCTGATTTGGCTGCACTCCCGCCAACCTGAAAATTGAAATGACTCAGGGGTGACGTCAGGAGTTCTGCCCAATGTCATCCAGTGTCATTTTACACATCGGCAAGTGGGCCCTGCCCCCCTCGCTCATCGACCTCAATAACCTGCCCATAGTTAATTTCCTGTGGAACTTAAACTGTCAGTTGAGACATTTACCGTATTGCATTCTGTTAATATTTTCTTTATTTGTGCTTGTGTCCTGCTTGGTTGTAAGGGCATGTGGAAAACTACAATGGGGAGGGAAATGAAAAAAATGGGGAACAATTTTGAGAAAAGGAAAGGTACTATGCTCAAATCTAATTTTCTAACTTCAGAGTGTTTAAAAGCCTTGGGACACATGGAGCTGGCAGCAGAGAGCTATGCTAAAGTGGTGGCAATGGCACCTTTGCACTTGGATGCACGTATTTCCCTGTCAACCTTACAACAGCAATTAGGGCGACCAGAAAAAGCTCTTGAGGCCCTGGAATCAATGCATGATCCAGAAACACTAACACATGATGCGAATGCAGCTCAACAGGTATGAAATGTAGTATCTGGTTAGTTACTCACCTGGAATGTCACATGCGTTTCCTAAAATAATTTACTGGCGATATATTGGATGTATTAAACTGGCAGTGAATATTTAGTTTGCCACTGTGGAAATTTGCTTGGTACAGTGGAAAGGATTTTGAGCCTCAATGAATTTCGCATATTTGCCCATGCATAAATTCCAACATAGCATTATTTAGATCACTAAATAGAAACATTACAGCACATATTTGGTCCACTAAATTGAGCTTACAGCATAGTGTATAGTGGTAGAGTTGGCAGTCCATCCATCAGCCTCTCAGTTTCAAAAGATATCAAGTGAAATTCACTGCTACTAACTTACACCTCTTGAAATGCAGAGCACGTTGCTAAATAATGGTCGTAATTAAAATGACTATTAATCACATTGTTGAATAAATGACTCACAACCAAAAGGTTTTTGATTCATGCCTGCTTGGCAATATTAGTGTTTGTTAGTTGGTGGGATTTGCAATTTTGTAGGGCTGCTAAATTAAATACATTCTGCGATTGAGGTATCCTGTCTAAAGAAGACAGTGATACTGTCTGTGAAAATGATTGCTCCTGCTGAGTGATCAAAGTGATGACACTCATGAAGAAAATATCAAAGCACCTGTAGAATGGCTGGGGTGGGGAACAGAGCAAAGAATAGTACTTTAAACACCAGTCACTTATTCTGTAGAATATCTAATGTTTAGTATAACCCGTGAAATAAAAGATTGTCAATAAACTATTTGCAGACAATTTTCTGCAGGAGAAATTGGGTAGGGTTTCATTCTTTCTTTCCTTCCATTAATGCTTTTAATTGTCAGATTATCTAAAACTCAAGTAATGTCTTCTATTACATCTAGGAACTGAAGCTGTTACTCCATCGCTCTACCTTACTGTATTCCCAAAAAAAGCTGCCTGATTATGTGGATGCTTTACTTGCAATGCTAGCAATGCTTTTAAAGGTGAGTTGCAAATTAGCTCTTGTTTCACAAATTCTCAGTGAGAGAATCTTTGCAAACAAAAATATATTGTTATGATCTCCAACTGAGATTACCACTAGACAAGCCTGATCCCAGGGTGGAACCCAGCTTGATAGATCCTAACTTTTAGTTGTTAATTTAGATATGTGGAGAGGGGCTACCGAACAGAGTCACCAGAGTCTAATGAACTTTTAACAAAAGTATAAAACATTTATTAAACAAGAAAAGATGAACTATGTTACAATACTCCTTCACCCACAATTATACCTTTACAAATATATACAGATTTGTAAGGATAACACAAGTTACAAAAGCTTTCTTATACTTTAATCTTCACAGTCCATGTAAACCTATGGTAACCTGTGATCAGACACACCACACTCTGAAACCAAGTGACAAGTGCTGCCCCAAACAGATGCTATGGATCTCTCCTCAACTGCCCCGCCCCCCCCACAAATGCTTGCCACACCGTGAGCCAAACAGTCTCACTGAACTCTGTCTTTCATATGAGAGTTTCCAATCTCCACTCTCCAAGAACTCGCTTTGGAATCTTCTCCCAAAACGATGCTTTCTCTCAGACACCTTTCACTTCCATGGTTTCGAACTCTCCTTCCAATGTTTCTCTTTCCTGGGTCACCACATGCTGTCTCCCACAAGTAATTTCCAGTATTATTATTGATTTGTGATCAGATATAGGAGCCCTGTATGATTTGCCTTTCCCTGGCCAGGGTGTTCTTGCTAACTGTCGTATCTCTATTGCTAACACAGAGCACAGAGCACGACACCACATGGTGTCAAGCTGTCTTCCATGGACTGTCTCTCACTGACTCAGCTGTTAACAGGACACCAATGCTGCACATGTCCATAGCAAAGAATTACAGACCTTCAGCTGTCTCTTTGGATCTTCTGACTTCTCAAGGGTTTATCTCTTTAAGCTTATAGCTTTAAACTTGAAGCTTGGAGCCTTTCTTTCCCCGTCACTCTTAACTTTTCTTAAAAGGACCTTTTGCCAAGTTCCTGTCCTTCCTTTGACTAGAAGGTCTGCTTGGGACTTTCTCCGGTTCCACTCCCCTGGATTCTTGGGGGCTTTCTTCTTTAGCTTGGGACTTGCTATCTGCCCCCTTTGCTCCAGTCTCCTCTAGCAGCTATCTTCACAACCAACTGAACTCAAACAACTTCCAAATCAAACTGCTGTTTTTAGTTTCTTCTGTGTGCCTGTGGGATGGGCCTGCCTCTCTGGACCCTGTTGCTAAGCAACAGCCCAGGGTTATTTCCCCCCTGTTTGCTTTACTCAGCTTAGTGTCATAAACCACTCATTAGAAATGCAGGCATTTTTTAAAGTGAAACTAAAACTCAATTCGACCTTTCTTATCACACAGATACAGAAATGCAAATCAAACCTAAATATTAAAGCTAAAACTCATTCCTAACACCTACAAATACCAATAACTAATTTAAACTATCTCTATTTCCTAACAGATGCAACTTGTAATATCAATGTAAAATAGCCTTTTTTACTTGCACGTTTGCTCGAGTCCTCTTAATATTGCACCTGTTCAAGTCTGTAGTAATTAGCATAGTCAAAATTGCAGATAAGTTCAAAAGGCTAGATGATGAGAATCTTTGGTATAAGTATATACTTCTGTAAATGCCATTTTCTTCAGCTCATAACCTTCATATTGGAACTAGTAAAGATTTAATGTCATGTGAGCCTACAACTGATCAAATAGAAGCAATTAAAAGTTGTGCTGCCAATTCACATAATAGTTCATATTAGTATTTATCATATCCGCTAGTAAACACACATCATTTTGTTTTTGCTTAAAATAGTACACTGTATAATAATGTAACAATATCTAATTTTGGTTGGAGTGGAGAGGCTTTGTAAAGATCAAATTAAATAATGGATTTATAGATAGGGATGGTCCCATGATAATCCTGCCCTTTGCTCTGTGTTAGCAATAGAGGTACAACAGTTAGCAAGAACACCCTGGGCGAGGGAAAGGCAAATCAGCCAGGGCTCCTGTACCTGATCACAAATCAATAATAATACTGAAAATTACTTGTGTAGGTATCTAGTGGAGGTAAGGTCGAGCTTAGCTGTTATTTTCCTTGTGGTTGCTGACACTTGCTTTCAAGCCTGACGTGAATAATATCCGATTAGGTGAGATATCACAGGACACTTGTAGAACAGTGAACCTTTAATGTGCCGAGATCTTCGGAAGAGAAAAGGGACAAAATTGGAATAGAAAGAAGTGAAGACAAAGCAAAAGAATAATTAAGTTGCACCATCAAGTTCTCTCTAACATAGTAAATATTTTATATTTAAAGGAATTTTTTGTCCTGTAATATTATTTTCCAATTATGGAGAAGAATTGGAGAGCCTGTCTCTAGAACTTTGGTTGGCTGCTCAGAAGTGAATTAGAATGGCCTGGGTTGACTGAGTAGTTTAATTTTTTTTCACTTTCTATTCAATTGCAAAGTAGGAGATTACAAGTTTAACAGTAAAACTAGCAAGCATTTACCAGTTAACTATTGCTGGAAAGGAACAACTAACTGTGATGTACAGAAGGGCACATTTATGACTTAATAACACATAATTGTACAGTAAATCAACATGCTTGTATGCTGATAATATTGTCTGACAGGATAAAATGAATATGCAGAGTTGAAAAAAACAATTGCTTAGGCATCTTGCATTGAAGATGAATGTTAACTTCTCAGTTTGACTCCCACACACTGCAGGATACTAAAATGCCTCAGAATGTTGCTTTTTAATCATTATTGTTCATTGTTTTAGAGTGACAGAAAACTGCCAAAACTGGGAGATAAAAAATAATGCCAACAATTTGTAATCTTTTGTTTAGATTATTGATGAGATGACTTCATCTTTAAGGGGAATCTTTGGAGTAGCAACTACATTACCTTAGAGAATTAGCTGTTATTGAGTTTTCTTTTTGCAAATAAAAATGATTTACAAAAAAATTGTGTCAAAGTGAAGAGAAATTAAATTGTTTTTTATTGTAGGTTGCAATGAACAGAGCTCAAGTTTCTTTGGTTTCAAGGTCCAAAAATGCGGAAAAACACCTGTACCTTGTAAAGGACTCGAGAGATAAAGTTAGTGACATTGATGACCAGGAAGCTGCATATTTGGATGTTAAAGGTAAGGAATGAAACTTATAACCATATAGTGTTTTGACTTAAAACCACTTTCCCAGACAAACTAGCCTGGCCCCAATCTACAATGAGATCCATCACGAAACTGATATAATCAACTGTATGTGTTAGTAGGCCATACAAAGTGAGATATTCTACAACTGTATGTGTTTGACTATGGCAGTACTCTGTCCTCTATAATTCTCTACATGATATTTCCATTCTAATTTTCAGAACTTTGTCCTAATAATGCCAGTTATGTTGATGGATAGTAATTTCATTACTGTGTTCTATGGAAATTGACAAACTGTCAGAAAATGCACTGAACTTGAACCTGATCATTGTTCATTTACCACTTCACTGCAGAAATTAGTTAAATGTTGGAGAAAAAAGGTTATGTATGTTTTTAGATCAGCCAGACATTGATCCACTTTAATAAAAAACAGAAAATGCTGGAAAAGCTCAGCAGGTCTGGCAGCATCTGTGGAGAGACAAGCAGAGCTAATGTTTCAAGTCCAATATAACTCTTCTTTCCAAGAAAAAGTCATATTGGACTCAAAACATTAACTGTTTCTCTCTGCACAGATGCTTCCAGACCTGCTGAATTTTTCCAGCATTTTCTGTTTTTATTTCAGCTTTCCAGCATCCAAGCATTTTGCTTTTGTTTATCCACTTTATTTGTTGCAGTTTACTAAATAATGAATTCTATTATGACACGGCAGTTGTTAAAGGCTGAGTTATTTAAAATCCTAGAGGGAAAATTTAAACAATTGTCATAACCTATATTTTCACTTGGTATGTCTGAGATGCAGCTCTAATTTCAGGAATAAGTTCTTGAGAGATTTTTATGTCACACTAAATAAGACCTTTATTAATTTACAAAAAATTAAACATATACACATTGCTACAAATTACTACTATCATAACTTTTAACAAATTCCCAAACTAATCTTCACTAAGGCTACAACAACCCATAGACTTTAAGCAGACACCAGGCAAAGCATTTTCACTTTACAAATTCAAATTGAGGTTCCTTTTAGTTTGGTTCCTTTGTAGACAGTTGTAGGCTTACTGCTGCTTTGATGTTACACACAAAACCTTCTCAGGTTATACCCAGCCTTTCCCTTTGAATGCAAATTCTCATTATATCATCAGGCCCTTTGAACTCCACCTCTTCTAACAATAAAACCACTTTCATAGTACCAATTTTATTAGTAATATAAACATCTTGCTTGGTGTCTCCTAGTTAGGTGCAGGATTTCACTCCCCTTCTTGAGTGCTCTATTCAAAAAATGCAAATGTACCTTTACCTCAGTTTACATCTCAAAACTACTGTACATCAAAGCACCCAGACTAACTGGCTTTAATCCAGTTAAGGCATGTACAGACACACCCACATACCAAAATTCAATTTAAAAAAAAAATTTCCAATAACATTATTTACATTACTAGCTTCATGACAATTCCAATAGATTATTTTGGAAAGGTAAGTGGGGTTTGTTTGAGATTGAATTTGCTCCAAGGTAACACGTCTAGTGATAGTAAGTTAGAATCCAAGTAACCTTGCGTGGCTAATTCAATATTTAAGCCAATAAGTCTGGAGTATTGCCATTGATTGACCAGTCAACTTTGCTTACGAACTGGAGCAGGAGTAGGCCATTCAGCCCCCTCAAGCCTGCTTCACCATTTAATGAGATCGTGGCTGATCTGATGGTAACCTGAAATCTGCATCCCACCTAGCCCCGCTAAAGTATCACCCCCTTGCATACGAAGAATCTATCCACCTCTGCCTTAAAAATAGTCAAAGACTCTTCTTCGACCACCTTTTCAGGAAGAGAGTTCCAAAGACTCACGACCCTCTTGAGTAAAAATATTTCAACTCATATCTGTTTTAAATGGGTGACCCCTTATTTTTAAACAGTGACCCCTTGTTCTAGATTCTCCTACAAGAGGAAACATCCTCTCCACATTGACTCTGTCAAGACCCTTCAGGATCTGATATGTTTCAATCAAGTCAGCTGTTGCTCTTCTAAACTCCAGTGGATACAAACCTAGTCTGCCCAACCTTTCCTCATAAGACAACCCACCCATTCCAGGTATTAGTCTGGTAAAACTTCTCTGAACTGCTTCCAATACATTTACATCCTTCCTTAAATAAGGTGACAGTACTATACACAGTACTCCAACTGTGATCTCACTAGTGTACAACTGAAGCATAACCTCCCTACTTTTGTATTTAATTCTCCTCGCAATAAATTACAATATTCTATTAGCTTTCCTGATTACTTTTGTACCTGCACACCAGTCGTTTGTGATTCGTGCACTAGGACACCCAGATGCCTTATTAATGGGACATGGAGCGGTAGGGTTGTCATTAGTAGCTTTAATTCTTCCCATTTGACACCAAATTCCTTGCAAGCCAATGCCCTAGTTGTTGAAGTCGTCCTAAGTGGACAAGCAGTAGGAAGCTTACCAGCCAACTTGTGTACCTCTATTCTTGTGTCAACCTACAGTTATGTTAGGATAAGGTGTGTTTCTATGGGGAGGGAGTGTGCGCACCATATCACAAAAATAGATGCATTTGTGGAAACGCTTAAGCATGGTGATGGGCATCAGATGCCCAGCTGACCAAATAAATGTTAGCAGAAACGTCCAGCCTGTTGTGTAGATTTTGAATCGGACAGTTTCATAGCAACACAGACTGGTTATAGAATCATGCATGTGCACCTCCCAAAAGCTGCTTTCAGTGGTGCTTTTCCAGAACTCATCAGGAGTGGCCTAGCAAGGAGAGAAAGCATACTTGAATGTGTCTATGGCAGCAGCAAAATTTATGTATCCCTTGCACTGTTTTCAAAGTTCCCCTTCTGTTGTTTTCAGTCGTAACTCTAGGCTACATAGTACTGTTTCCTGTAATTTACGATATCCATTGGCCCGGTAAGACGTGAGATTCCATTTGAGCAAATTAATTCTGAATATTTTTAAATGTTGAACCTCCAGATAAGTGCATTATTTTGCTGCACAAATTAAGGGGAGCACTTTGAACAACAGTACCCAGACACTTTTCTTCTCTTTAAATGATACATTTTTAATGGACATTGTATAATTTGCATATATTGATACATTATTTTGGTTTTGTTTAAATTCTGCACATTATAAACAGTAAATACTTTTTTCCCCCAATTCTGAACAGGTAACTTAAATACTTCTGTGTCTTTTTTAAACCAGGGAAAACTAGTGTACTGAATAAGGATGACTGGTGGAATTTATTGTTAAAAGCTATTTACACATTGTGTGACCTCAAACGTTTCAAAGAAGCTGAACTCTTGGTTGATTCATCCTTGGAGTACTACTCATTTTATGACGATAGGCAGAAACGAAAAGAGTTGGAATACTTTGGCCTGTCTGCTGCTGTTCTGGACAACAACTTTAGAAAAGCATACAATTACATCAGGTACTCCAGATCAATCCATTCTCAACATCAACATCTTGTGAATTCTAGTTCACAATCTACTGTAGCCTTTTGATGATGTGAGCACTCACAGAAACTCATTCTACATAAAAGAAAGAACTTACATAAATACAGTGCCTTTCACCACCCCTACCCCAGAGGGTTGTGGAAGGTCAGTCATTCAGTTATGTTTAAAATAGAGATTGACAGATTTCTAAATACCAATGACATAAATGGATATGGGGAAAGTGTGGGAAAAAGGCATTGAAGTGGCTGATCAGCCATGATCGTATCGAAACAGCGGAGCAAGCTTGATGGGCTGAATGGCCGATTCTTGCTCCTATGTTCCTATGCCCCCCCTGGTCATTGACCTCTCTGCTAAAGGAAATAGGTCCTTCCAATCCACAGCTCAATTAAATCTCCCCACAGTCTTCTCTGTCCCAAAGAAAACAACTCCAGCTTATCCAATCTTTCCTCATAAAGTTCTACAGTCCCAGCAAAATCCTTATAAATGTACCCTTTTCAGTATGATCATATCTTTCCTATAATGTGGTGACCAGAACTGTACGCTATATTCTGGTTGTGACCTAACTAATATTTTACACAGTTCTAGAATAAGCTCCCTGCTCTGGTAATCCTTGCCTTGGGGCTAATAAAGTAAGGTATCCAATATGCCTTCTTAATTGCCTGCGGCATCTGCATGTTAGCTTACAATGACTTATTGATGAGGACACCCAGGTCCCTTTGTACATCTGCACTTTCTAATCTCTCAACATTTAGGAAATACCCTGAACATCTGTTCCTCCTACCAAAGTAGATAACCTCACATTTTTCCACATTATATTTCATCTACCATGTTCTTGTCCACTCACTAAGTCTGTCCAAATCGAGTTGAATTGCTCTGCATCTTCCTCACAACACATTTCCACCTAGCTTTATGTCACCCATGAACTTGGAAATATTACATTTGGTCCCCACAACCAAGTCATTGATATATAGTGTGGACAACTGGGCCCGAGTACCGATTCTTGCGGTATCCCACTGGTCACAGCCTGCCAATGCGAGAATGACACGTTTATACCTATTCTCTGTTTTCTGCCTGTTAACCAATCCTCAGTCCATGCCAGCATATTGCCTCCTATCCCATGTGCTTTAATTTTGCGAACCTCCTGTGGGGGAGTTAATCAAAAGCCTCCCGAAAATCCAAGTATACTACATCTAACGACTCGCCTTTGTCAATTCTGTTAGTAAAATCCTCAAAAAAATTCCAACAGGTTTGTCAAACATGATATCCCATTCATAAGTCCATGTTGACTATGCCCATTCAAATCATTATTATCCAAGTATTCATTTATCACATCCTTTAGATTCTAGCATTTTCCCTACTACTGATGTAAGGCTAACAAGCCTGTGGTTTCCTGTTTTCTCTCTTCCTCCCTTCAACATACTGCTCTAGAAAACTATCCCTAACACACTCCAGAAACTTGTCTTCCACAGCTTTTGTGCTCATTAGGTTTACCCAGTCTATATGAAGATTGAAGTTACACATGATTACTGTATTACCCATGCTACATGCTTCTCTAATCTGATTAATATCATGCCCCACACTAACACTACTGTTTGGTGGCCTATAAACGACTCCTATCAATGTTTGCTGTTCCTTGTTGTTTCTTAGCTCCACCCAAAGATTCCACATTTTGTTCTTCTGATCTGAGTTCCTCCCTTACTAATCTCTTGATCCCATCCCTTATTATCAGCGCAACACCACCTCCTTTTCCTTTTTGCCTGTCCTTCCTAAATGTTGAATATCCTTGAATACTCAGTTCCCTTGGTCACCCTGTAGCCATGTTTCTGTTATGGCAGTTAGATCATACTCATTTATCTCTTTGTGTCGTTGTTTCAAAAAAAACACAAACATAGATTTAAAGTAATTGATAGAAGGATTAAAGGAGAGCTGAGAATTTTTTTTCAGCAAGAAGGTGTTGGGTTTCTGGAACTCACTGCCTGGAAGTGTGACAGAGACAGAAACTGTCAGTGCATTTTAAAAATACTTGGATATGTACTTGAAATGGCTCTCACAGGACTTTGGACTAAGAGCTGGAAGTAGGATTAGGCTGGATAGCTCTTTTTTTGCATGACAAAGGCATAATGGGCTGAATAGCCTCTCTCTGTGCCATAAACCTTTTGTGTTTTAACTAGTGACCTTTGAAGCTCCGGTACTTTTCTGTTTCATCTTCTTCCTCAATTTCCATGTCCCAGACATTTCATTTTGACTCGACTAAATGAATGAGGCTAAAGCTTCATTAATGAAAGAAATAATCATGAAATAAATGAAAGTTAAGGAATTCATTATATCCACTAGAGGGCTGACTTGCATCACTTTCATAGAGTAGATGTCTTTTCACTGCGTCTGGACAATGTGCTGTATGTGCAGTTTGCAGTGGCATGATTTCCATGTACCTTAATGCTGCAACTACTTCAATTCTTAAGCTATGTGGTTTTGGATACTAGGAACAAATTGCCACAACACATGCTATTTTTTGGATTTTAAAAATATAACCTATGTGAAATGGTTTGTTATATAAACTTGTCTTTGCCCAATATTCAAAATTCCAGGGTTCTCTTTGTCAAGAGAATAACATCATTTTGGATCAGCCCATTGAAAATTCTAACTCTGAAGAAAAATTGAAGTGGAAAAGCATTTCTAAACTTCTATACTGGCTCATGATCTGACAATGGCTCAATTTTAAAATTCTCATCCTTTTTCTCTTATTTCTCAATGGCTTCGCTCCTCCTTTTTTTTTTGTAACCTACCCCAGCCCTACAAACCTTTGAGATCCTTGCACTCCTCCAATTCTGGCCCCTTGTGTATCCCTAGTTGTAATTGCTGCACTGTTGATGACTCTGCTTTCAGCTGCCTTGGCTCTTAAGCTCTGGAATTCCCTCCCTAAACCTCACCACCTCCCCCCTCCCTAAACCTCTCTGTCTCCCTTTCTCCCCTTTTAAGAAGTTTCTTAAAACCTACCTCTTTGGCCAGGTTTGTGGACAGCTGCCCTGATTTCTCCTTCTGTAGCTTGGTATCAAACACATTTATTGATAGCACCTCTGCTAAGCACATTAGGATGTTTTACTACATTCAATCTGTTATATAAATGCACATAGTTATTGCTGTCAAAACTGATGTCTTTTGAATTTGGGCCAGCTGTCCATTCTGAATGTATATCAAGTGCACATGTAATATAACAAAGCTATGTTGAACACCTCTGCCCTGAAGTTTACAATAAATGTTCCCTTTCATTATAATTCGTCCCTGTTCCTAGCCTAACGATTTGGAGCATCTAAAATCATTCAGATAATTTTTAAAAAGCAATTGAAAGGTCTTTCTCAATCTGACCATGGTCTACATTTTTGCTTCAAACCACTTGTCTGTTAACTGGCAACATAACTGCTACAAATAAAAAGCCAGACTCTCTGGGGTACAAGTGAAATTTTCCTCAAAGTTTGAAAACTAAAATAATCCAAGCAATCTTCATTTCACCTGAACATTTTCTGCATTTATGAAAAATTAATGCAAGCAAATCAAGAAGCCCATTTCCAGCCAGTGTCCTTGGATTTCTATTCACGGAAACTGCAACTTGAAATAATGATTCCTCTTATATATTACAAACTTGATGGTTGTCAGTTTATTTTAAATATAAGATAGTAATTACTGCTGTTGCCTCACTAATTAGATGTGCTTTTTTTCTTTCAACTTTGGTGAAAACTGGAATTTGAACTTGGAGTGGTAATTGGAGGGAGCCTTGCAAGGTACTGAGTTCAGTGCAGTACCGGGCCTATATGCTCATTACAAGCTAGGCTATTCAAAGGTTGAACAAGCTTAAAGGTGTACACCTATCAATGGCCAAATTTTGTTTGGTTCCTTTAGTACATTGCAATTTAAAAAGTCACACAGAGACATTATAAGGAGCACTGACTGTTCTGAATGGTTTTCAATAAAGAAGATAAGCTGATAACCATCAAATTTCATAAATTGGCATTGGTTGATTTAATAAAGAGCTACAGGTGAAGTCTTTCTAACAGTGCTCATTGTCCTTATACTGTCTGAGTCAATATTCTTTGTATTAATTTTTTTAGTCCTAGTCCCCCTCCTTTCGCAAAATTGATCATTTGGTTGAAATATGCTTTGATTACCTGTAAAATAATAATGTTTACAAAGTATTTAGTCTTTAAGAAACTATTTTTTTTGTTTGTTTGCTAAATAATTGCCTTTTTTTTTGCTTTCAAGGGTCATGGTGATGGAAAATGTGAATAGACCTCAACTGTGGAATATCTTTAACCAAGTTACTATGCACTCTCAAGACCTGAGGCACCACCGTTTTTGCTTGCGCCTAATGCTGAAACACCCGGACAACCATGCACTCTGTGTACTTAATGGACACAATGCATTTGTGGCTGGAAGCTTCAAGCATGCTTTAGGTAATAGGCATTGATAGTTTTGTAATATATAATTGTTTGTTGGTAACAAACCATTAATATGAATGCATGCAGCAATTATATTGCAATTATTAATCTTTCTATCTGGACATCACCATGCATCAATGATGTTGGGACTGGCTGCTGATTTCACAATGTTGGGATATAACCATATCCATGAACCTGACAATAACTGGCATAATTCTTTCTTTGGCCTCAGATGATTTTTATAAACAACTCAAGCTTTGCGTCAAACTTAGCTTTAGTGGCTAATAATAGTTCACAAACTGTGGCCCACTATCTGTTTCCAAAACCTCAGTCAGCTTATTGCCTTGTCTATTTCTTCAATTGACTAAATTTCTGGAGGAAATAAGAATAATCTGCCTTGTAATTTTTTGATATAGTGCCAACCAGTGGAGGAAGTAAGAATAACAGGCATTACTGTTACTATCGCATTACTAACTTGCTGCAGCTCTATATCTACTTTTCTCTGTATTTATCAATGTGTCTCTGTATCAATGTGTCCTTTTGTTGTAATATGTCCACCAATATCAGTTGGTCGCCTGTGACATTTCACGAGGTGTTAAAATCCTGTGTCGTCTTTCGGTGAACTACAGTTAAAAGCTTGGTGTGCAAATGTAAGATTTTTAATAAGAAAAATAGATTAGAAAATATATATGTATTCAATCCTCATTTTAAACTCAGATGTTTTGTACTTGTTTTTATTTATAATTTTCTGTGATTCTTTATAGTTTTATATATTCTCTGTGCACACTTATAATGGAGCCTACCTATGTAGGCTTGTCAAGCTTTAATTACATAAGCTTTGGCAATTTAAAATTTAATTTTTTGCAATTTTTTGCACCTTATGGTTTTGTAGCAGAGAAATCCCTTTACTGCAACCAACTCTACTCTGCTTCCCAAATTACTATAACTGTACTATAAATCACCCTGAAAAGCCAAAGTACAATATAAAAATAAGAACAACATGTATGACTTTAAAATGGGAACTGAATTATGTGCGTGGTCCTGTTGACTCCTGATCGCTAACCCTGCTTCACCTGATGAATACATTTGGTGTCGACACCCCTATAACGCAAATAATAACATATTAAAATGATGACCGCATGCTCTATTTTAAAGATAACCATTTCCTGTGGGGTTTCTGATAAAAATGTCAACAGTTGGCTGTCACCATACCTTTAATATCTGTTGGTGCTGCTTTAGCAAGATTTCCCATTGTAAATTGAGCAATGTCACAGTATCATGCCATTAGAATCAGTACCACCATGTAGAGCTCTAAAGCTTGAACAAGCTCTGCTGTCCTTCAATACATCACCCAGCACAGTTATTATAATATTTCGGCCTCTCTGTTGGACTAGGAATAAGGTTAAAAAACATAATGGACTGGACCTTGCAGTCCCAATGAATGCTAAGATGTTAGCCACAACTTCCAGGGAGCCCACACACTCAATCTGGAAGTTGTGGTATGGCTAAATGAGTTCTAGAGGAGCCCACACTGATTGCCCTGCCACGACCTGTCAGTGCTAAAACTTGGGTTGATTGTCCAGCACTTGCATAGAGCCTGCTCAGGAGTGTAGCCCTTTAAATCAACAGGAGTGTTCCTATTGTCCTGGCACCCTCAGCTCCACTGAACCCTGGGAAAACAAGTACCCATTGCAGTCGATGAAAAAGGTAGGTACTAGCTTTGCACACAGTCAACGGCGTACAACTCCTCTTTACTGCTAACCACAAGATCCAGGCCAGTAGTCTTTATTTGCTTCGTTCAGCAGTGTATGATGGTGTTTCCATCTTTTGTTGTTTCATCTACTGGCTTCAGGTTCTGCTTTTGATTCCTTACTGCGCCTTCATTCCAGCAGTAACTCCTGAGTTGTAAATATTCATTTATTCTCTCTTGCTGTCTGTAATTTCTACCTTATGCTTCTTTCCCTGCTCAATGTTCCTTGTTCCTGGCTGCTACAAGAAAAATTTGATGCCTGAAAATTTAGTTCCTGGCGCAACCTTCTACAAAGTTACTCTTCCTATCTTAATAGCCTACTTACTACATTCCCTCTGACCCCCTTTAATAAATATCCAACCCCAGTATGCCTATCTATACGAGTGCTTTATGTCAGTAAATAACAAATCCAAATATTTTTTTTTGTTCTCCTGGATATTGCTGGATGGCATTTGAGCATTTAGAAAAAAAATGTCTATGTCGTTCTAAATCATATGAGTGTAATATGTGTGTGTATGTGCATGTATCTCTACACAACACTTACTACCCTTCATCAATCTGAGCCAGATCCATTAACCCATTCTCTTTGTTTTCTGTTTGTCAGCCATTGTCTATTTATGCTGCTCCCTTTCCTCTCATAACACGTCTCTTGTGGGATAGAAACCACATTGATTCCATTAAATTATATTGGAAATTATATGATAGAGAGATAGTGGCGTAGCAGTAATGTCACTAGACAAGTAATCCAGAGGTCCAGGCTAATGCCCAGGGGATGAGTTCAAATTCCAAATTCCACCACAGCACCAGGTGGAATTTAAATTCGATTAATAAAATCTGAAATTCAAAGCTAGTCTCAGTAATGGTGACCATGAAGCTATCATCAATTATAAAAGCCCATCATGAATGTCCTTTAGGGAAGGAAGTCTGCCTTCCTTACCTGGTCTGGCCTACATGTGACCCTGGACCACAACAATGTGGTTGACTCTTAATTGCCCTTTGAAATGGCCTAGCAAGCCACTCAGTTCAAAAACAATTAGGGATGGGCAACAAATGCTGACCTTGCCAGTGACGCCCATATCCCATGAAGAAATAAAGAAAAAATATATATAATTAATATTTTTAAGATAGTATAAATTGTTCCTAAAAGCAATCATTTAACTATATCTTGTTTCTTCCCATTTTAAATTTCAGGTCAGTATGTTCAAGCTTTCAGGATTCAGCCTAATGAACCCCTATACAGTCTCTGTGTGGGCCTTACCTTTATCCACATGGCATCTCAGAAGTTTGTTTTAAAACGACATCCTCTTCTGGTGCAGGTTTGTCAAAGACATTGAATCCAGATTTAAAGCTTACGTTTCTTCTGAATGAAAATCTATCTATTGAACTATTTTGATCCGCTATTTTATAATTAGAATGTGCTCTTATCTACTGCAGCAAAAATTATCACTTTTGTTAAAACTTTAAACGTTTCAAGTCTGAAGTATGGTGAGCTATCGATTCTCTTCTGTACAATCTCTGTAAAGAATGCTGATAAACAATTTAGAAGAGATATGAAAATGTAGTGAAAAGGTGATTTTTAATATTAATTTTGTACACCAAGATGTATCACATCATATGGCTGCTGGTTATGGAGTGCTGAGTTGAATTTAGGATAATGACCTGCGTGTTTAAAATTTGGAATTTGAGATATTCTACTTTCAAATGAAGAATCCATGAAGCAAGTTCAGTTTAATTGAGAGAAGGGAGGAAGCAACAATATTAAAGGCAGGGAAGCATTGTAGGGAATGTGAGAAATTTGAAGGCAGGGAATAGCTAAGTAATTTTTCTTTACTTCTTGCTCAAAGGGCAGTCATCTAACAAGTCATTTAAACATGGAGAGAAAAGTGCAATAGAAGCAACTGTACTGCACCATTGATCGATATTGCATCAAATGTGCTGGTCTTGCTAGTGGTGTGATGTGTGTTTGAGTTACATCTAAAATTAAAGGTTAACATAACAACTACAATTTAAAATTATATAATGCCTTTAAAGTCTGGGGAAAAAACACCCAAGGCCCTTAACCTTGGGCCATGGAAAAAGAGATTACTGCAGGGCATGACTAAATGTTTGCTTGAAAAAATGTATTTTGCAAAGTTTTCACAGTGAGGTAAGAATTCAAAAGACTGAGGGATCTGCGTAGTTCGAGGAAGCAGGGTCAAGGCAGCTGAAAGTTGTGCCTTCTGTGGATTGGCAAAGGGCACGGAGTGAGATTAATAGAATGTGGAAAAGACATAATGCTGGAGAAGTTTGGAGATGGGATGGGTTGACCCGTGAGTCATTTGAAGACTTGAACTTGATGCTTCGTAGGAAATTTGCGAGAAGGGAGAATAGCAATTAAACTAGGTATTGCAGATACTCTGCTGCTTTTCATTGGATTTGTACTTTTTTATTCTAGGGATTCTCCTTTCTGACACGGTATATGGAACTTCGAGGCCCATGCCAAGAAGTATACTATAATATAGGACGTGCATTACATCAACTGGGGCTCGTGCATTTTGCAATTCATTATTATGAAAAGGCACTGGAGCTCCCACCTCTTCAATTAGAGGTATGTAGTATGTTAGAAATCTAAATAGATAAAACTTTTTTTTTCTTATTCACACAATGGTACTTACACAGGGTAGAAGGTCCAGACAACCAACAGAGGAATCCATCAGTTGTGACTTTAATTTCAGCAATTAGTTGGTACTTTGAAAGGCTTTGGACTTCCACATGGCTCTGTAGGCAAGCTTAATATGTTACAGCCATACAGACCCAGGAATGGCACAATTTCATCCTTGGACTTTGCCGAGGTTATCTGAACTCAACCGGGCAGCAATGTTGGCTTTGTAGCCCCTTGCCTGCAGATAGGAAGAGGTAGCCAACTTTCCCACTGAATGCTATCCTATGATGTTCCTAGTAATATCTCGTGACTCCAGTTTGCAGAGGACAAAATTAGCTCTATTGTATGGACACTGATTGTCTAAACTTGCAGCCAAAGGCTGGTCTCTTGGGAAAATAACTAGAATTGATACCTGCAAAATCATTACCCTAGCAAGAGTTGGTGTCACCCAGAGAGGGGGGGTTCTGATGTCAATAAATATCATATTATTCTGATTTTATTTTTTGTGCTCGTTTGCTCCACAAAAGGACTTAGGAAAAAAATGTGTTTAAATTTGGAGGTTTCGTTTGAAAGCAAAGTGCATTCACACAAATGTGTGTTCTTTTAAATAAGGACACCAAAATAAAAGGTCGTTAAAATGCTAATCTTTGCAGTTGTTTTGCAAAGGACCATGAACAATTCATTAGCTTGCCTTGGTAATTGATATACTCCTCCCTAGCACTATATTAATGGGTCCCTGGCTCTGTGTGCTTGGCTGGGATGGTCTAGTAAAGACCCTACCCCTGGGTTGTGCACAAAAGGAATCGAAACAAAAACAGAAAGTAACACAGCGTTATTTTTTTAAACCGCAAACTGCGAGGGCAAGTTTTCCTCAAACTTAAATAGTTAGGATGCAGGCTGACGGTTAGAAGTTCACCATACTCATACTGTGGCTGAAAGTGTTAAATTATGAAGACAGGCTGCAGAGTTGGGGGCCAATCCAAATATTAATAACTGAGATTGATAGAGTTTTGTTATACAAGTGTATTGAGGGATATTGAAGCAAGGTGGGTAAATAGAGTTCAGATACAGATTAGCCATGATCTAATTGAATGGTGGCAGAACAAGATTGAGGGCTGACTCCTGTTCCTAATTGTTCAAAGAAGTATTTTATTTTAGTTGAGCAAGCTGACCTACGAATGTGGGGAAGTGTAGTACCGTTGTTATTTAGTATCATGAGAAGGTGACCAAATTAGTGAGTTCAACTATCACTTTGCTCTATGTGCCCACTTGCCATATGTGCAATATGCAGATTAACTATATGTATCTGGTCTAGGTCTGCCTTCCAAAAATTGAAATAGAATGTATGAGGGCATCTTGGAAAGACACAGTATCCAGTTTGTTTATCAAGATGTGACACCATGTTATGTCCCCTGAATTACACTGTTTTTTTAAAAAAAGGATATTAGACAATGTAAGTGAACTCTGCTGAATATGTGGGTGTGCATTAAAAAGTGCCTGGTATTACTAAACCTGAGAAGATAGCTGCAGCTGACTAAAATTTGACTTTTATCCAAGTTATTGCAAATAGGTTATCAACAGATCTGTTCATTAGAATCTTGAAAGCCATGGTCCTGTGTAGTCAGCATGTAGCCACACAGATGTCAATGCAAAATTAGCTGCCATTAGAAAATGACACTCAGGTATTTGAAATGATGGATTATATTTCATTGATCAGAGTTACATCCAAGCCTTTGTTAATTTTGTACTTTTTGTTTGATTGTTTCTGCCCTTGTATTTGTATGCTAATTCACGATACGGTAAAATATCTGGTGCCACTGGCAATAATTAGGGTCTTGTGAAGAAAACTGGTAAAGATGGGTGACAACTTACTGTCAAATACAATTAACCATCCTGCAATAGGATAAAAACAATGTCAAATTATCATTTTATGCACTCTATATTTAGGCAGCAGGTGGTAGGCACTCTGTACTAATGTGCTTACTGTTGGTAACAGCTTTCTTTAATCATTCATTAATGGGGTGTGGGCGTCATTGGTTAGGCCAGTATTTGCTGCCAATCCCTAATTGCTTTTGAGAAGTTGGTTGTGTGCTGCCTTCTTGAACTGTTGCAGTCCATGTGCAGGGGGAGTGACAAAGTACCTGATCCTGGAAAAATCACAAACACAGATTTTGTCCTTTTCCATGCCATAGTGCATTAGAGCCACTATATCCTCCTCTTATTATACCTCAGCTTTTTTTTTGTTGTACAAATGACAAATTGATTTTAAAGTGATTTAGTTTAAAAGAAATGTCTTTTTTGTTGCAGGGAATAGACGATGATCAAGTTGATCTAAGACGAGACATTGCTTATAACCTATCATTAATTTATCAGAATAGTGGA
Organism: Carcharodon carcharias; assembly: GCF_017639515.1. Taxonomy (NCBI): domain Eukaryota; kingdom Metazoa; phylum Chordata; class Chondrichthyes; order Lamniformes; family Lamnidae; genus Carcharodon; species Carcharodon carcharias. The sequence continues at coordinate 104,467,189 of NC_054478.1, read as the reverse complement.
AACATTGATATGGCTCGAAAACTTATATATACACATTGTGCTGTATAATTGAGAGATTATTTAAAGGGTAAAGGATACACATTGTGCTGTATAATTGAGAGATTATTTAAAGGGTAAGGAGTAGCTTGCATCTTTTATGTATATAATCTTATTGTTTTCAACTGTTGTTTTTTATTATTATTTAAGACCATTAAAACATTTATGAAAATTCTCACATGAGTTTTATAATTTTGTTGCACATAGTGTATAAAGGAAATCTGTTGCCTGACAAGGCAGAACTTCTACCACTGAACTGTAATTATCCCAGTATAGTGCAAATCAGTGCAAGATCTGAGACGAGACTGTAGATTATACTGCTTTAAAAAATATCTTCCACTCCTCGTGTGTTGTTAGATCTGCTATTATTTTTAATTAAGTTAGGTTGGGTTCACTTTCATCCTCCTGAAATTACTAAATTTCCAGTATAACACCTTTATTATAAACTATGTTAAGAGAAACCTGAATTGTAACATTGTGTACTAGAAGACACGTAGGAATAGTCTTATCTCTCTCCCTGTAACTTCACTCCCCTCATGGTCCATCTTGGTTGAGAATCATGGGCACCAAATGGCAGACTGGCACCATATGTATTACACCACTAGGTTCTCCAACGCTTAATAATCATGTGGTGACATCAATAATTTGTTGCATATTTTGTGTTAAAATCACAAATGTACCATGGAATCCACAATCCATTTTTTATGGAAGTATTGATTACAAAATGACAATCCATTAGCTTTGATGGTGTTTACCAAATTAAGATTGATTTTTAAAACAGATATAACAGGATGTGAAATAAGATGTCTATATCCACAAGATAAACATCACTGAACTGTCCTAAATACAGTTAACTTCACTTTCAAGTTCATGGGGATCAATTCTTGGTGCTTGTGAACCATTCTGGAAGTGGCACTTCTAGGGCACTGAGTTGGGTGTGCCTGAACAAAGTGTATCTATTAAGCAGAATTTAACCATTACTCTTCCTAGACTACCTCTAACTGCAAAAACTGACCTGTGCTTTAGCTTATAGTTCTGGGCCTTAGGGTTAAACCTCTCAGTTTTTTGTTTAAACACCCACTGCCCAGGTGTCCCCTTCTCAGCTGGGCATTTTCACTGACAGAAACTCAAAATTTTTCACTTATGTGAAAAGTTTGTTTATGAACTGGGAATGAAGCTTTGTATTTGGACACAAACCAAACCATAGCTATGATCAAATACAGCATAAATAAACAGCCTTTATAGCTATCTGACTACCTGGTGAAAGAGTATCTGGAATCCTATTTAGTGATTTGTATGTATCATTCTATGATATAAATCTTTTTCCCAGAACCTGCATTGACAAATGCAACATTTCAGGAGCTAATTAAGATTGAAAGTGGACTAATCTTGTTTCATTTGGAGTACATGATCAAATCTGCTTTTTTCTTGGGTTCTGACAGCAAGGACAGTTACAGTGAGTAATTGGAAGGCCACAGCTAAAAATTTAAATAAAAAAACAATGTGGGATTGAGTTCCCAACTGAACAAGGCTGCTGATTTCATTGCAGAATTATTTTGATTTGATGAAACTTCCAGTACCAAAACTGATCCATACAATTATTTTGTTAACAGAAATGCTATTTTTTGCTTTTTTAGTAAATTAGAAAATGCTGTGTAGAAATATGTTATGAGCACATTTCTTGAGTATTAGAAGCGGGAACATTATGTGCAGAATATTAGCACTTTAGAGTCAGGAGTCCTGAACAATTGACTTAACAATTTTCAGGAAAGTTTGGGCTCCGTGATAAATTGGTGTTTAGACTGACACATCACTAGTTGGGAAAGAAGTCAGTGTCATAGCCCTTCCCCAGGTGAGAACACTGAGAAGGGGACACCTCGGCAGTGGGTGTTTAAACAAAAAACTGAGAGGTTTAACCCTAAGGCCCAGAACTATAAGCTAAAGCACAGGTCAGTTTTTGCAGTTAGAGGTAGTCTAGGAAGAGTAATGGTAAAAACTATGAACTCAGCCCACAAAACGGACAGTGCACATGGCTTATTAATTTTTGAGGGAATTGCTTTTATAGTTACTTTATATTCCTTTTTCTGTCTGTGAAATAAAACAAGTTACCAATTCATATCCAGCTTTGGAAAATTTGGAACAGCACATGTAAAGACTGCACAAACACAATAGAGTTTCAATCGTGTGAGTATTATTATTGTTACACACATGGGATATACCATTCTAAATAGTGTATGTGCACACTCCTGAATGTAACATGCTCAGACTGCTTATGGGAGTGACTCTTATCACTGTATCCAAAAATATCCAAGGCACACCTGAAATTGGGAAGCCTGTACATCATCATTTATGTCTTTGCTGTTACAGTAATGCACAATGTTGTTTCCTTTTTCTGCTAGGAAGATGTGTAGCAGTGGTTATTCACAGTTGTATAAGGCCCATTATTACATAGAATTTACAATACAGAACAGGTCATTATCCCGACTGACCATTTCTGGTGATATGTTCCATATAAACTTCCTTCTACTCTAATTTATCTAATCCCATCCTTTTTGTTCCTCTGTCATGTACTTATCCAGCTTCTCTTTAAATGCACCTATGTTATTCACCTCAACCATTTCATGTGGGGTAGCTAGTTCCACATTCTTCCCACTGAATAAAGATGTTTCACCTGAATTGCTTGTTGGATTTCTTAGTGACTCTCTTATACCAATGACCCCTAGTTTTGGACTTGCCTACAACTAGAAACATTGGCCCAAATCTTCTGTTGTCCAGAGCAACAAAATATGGACTTAAGTTTGTGTTGTGCATTGGGACCTGAGGGAGTCCTCATGCACACAAATGTGTTGTATTTTCCTCAGAAGTTTAAACTTCCAATGGGCTGATTTGCACTGTCCGGGACACTAGGTGAATGTCTCCAACCTGACACTTGGGCCAGATATGCAGGATTTACCTGGATACTTACCCTGGAAATGTAACTTGGAGATTAATCAGTATAACTGAACTGAGCAGCACTGAACCCACCCTCCTGCTGACCCAATCACAGCCCCCAACCCGTGACTCAATCCAACCCGATTGCCACCCCCCCACCTACCCAATCCAAATAGTCCCCATCCTAACTACTCGCAGGCCCACCTACCCACCCACATTGGTCCAATCAAAAACAGTTGCCCTTTGATTACAGCTTTGGCCCTTCCTGAAACTTAACCATATTTAGTGTTCTTTCTTCAGAAAATTGCTTTGAAATATCTGTTAGGTTAAATGCATTAAATAAGTTTAAGTTCTTCTTGGCAGAGATCATGAAACTCCAACACAAACTTGGAATCAAAACTGGGGCTATGTGCATGGCTGAAGTATATCCTGTCAATATTAATGGCAATTACATTGTTAAAATGTAATGGCAATTAGATTGTTAAACAGGTGATGGTTATTTGTACACTTACAAATGTGGATAGCTGGGACACTGGTGGCGTGGAGGAGTGTTGACTATACTCTGTCAATAAATTCTCTGCAAGGAAAGACTGTCTCAGTTTTGACTTCACCAGCTGGTTTGAATCCATATACATATCCTGTGTTTGCTGAGTGTGGAAATGCCATTTATTATTTTGAGTGCAGTTTTTAAAATTAAAATCACATTAACATCTCCCACTTTGTTCTGATGCTGTACACAGGTTAATTCTTGGCTGCTTGGTGCTTGAAATGTGATGTCAAAAAATTAGTTAAATGAGTCCTATCTTTATTGTGTTACTTTATGAATGCAAATGAATCTGAATGCTATATTTCCTCCCATGGAAGATTGTCCACCAATACTGGTGATTTTCATCAGTATGCTCACAGACAGTATTTTTAAAAAATCTCTTGTAGGTAATTCTTATTACTTAATTGTTCAAAATGCATTTTATTTTCTCTCTTATCCTTTCATATTTTTCTCCTGTGTGTACTTTGCCAAACATCACAAAAAATAACTTTTGTAGGCTTCCATCCATCTTGCCTTAAGTGTTAATTTATAATGTGTAAAGGTGGTCTAATCTCGATTTTGTTCTCCCTGTGCTACTTCTTGTCTCTTTTCCATGGAGTGTGTGACTTTATGTCTACTCAGTACTTCCTGACTGAAATGAGCGTCAGGTGCACATGGAAAATATCTGGTACCACACATTGTTCACCAACTGGGCTAGAAAACTGAACTTTAAAGGAACAGTATTAATATAGTAGTGATATCACTAGGTTTGCAAAACCATTTTAATGTTTGGATATGTGTCACATCTCTTTACATAGTAACTTTAATCTTTCTTCACCCACAAACAACTCTAAATTTCACAAGAATTTTAACTGCTTCTAGTGCTTCCTGTAGCAGCGGACTAGGGAAACCATAGAACACTGCGAGAGCACAAACTGGGAGAACATAAAGCAAGAGCGGTAGACCAGGGAAAGAATAAAAGAGCATGAGAGCAGCGGACCAGGAGGCCATAAAAGAGTGCAAGAGCAATAGATAGGAAGACCATAAAAGAGCTATCCAGTCCAGTCTGTGACTCAGGAGTGGATCAGCCCCATTCTGAGAAAAGTCAAAATGTGAAGTCACAGGGAAACAGGTAGTTGATTGGTGAGTACTTTCTCATTTATTTTTAAGAACTCAGGTATTGTATTAGTAATTGTAAGGTATAATTAGTAGTAGTAAGGTTTACTAGCCATACTAAAGCTTATTAATAGTAGGGTTTATTAATTTAATAAACTAAGACAAAATAAATTAATTAGCACATAATAAAGATGGCAAGGCAGGTGATGTGGCTGCAGTTTATGGGGGCTGATGGATGCCAGTGTGATCCACGGCAAACACGTCCGCAGTAAGTGTGTGCGGCTTGAGGGCTTCAGCTCAGAGTCAATGAGCTGGAGACCAATCTAAGGACACTTTGAACACAATCATCCCAAATTTGCATGGTGCTGTAGTGGGCAGGAAAATGAACGTTTTACCCATCAGCTGCAATGGTATCTTTCACACTGTATCGTCCCAATCCTGCCTCATTAATCATGCATTCCTGGGGAACACACCGTTTCGATGGCAGACAGGCTCTCATTCACCCACCACACCATCAGCTCATTGTTTGCTCACACCAGGCGCCATATCTAAAGTGCAGCCACATGCATACCCCTCACTGCTTCCATCCCAGGACTGCTGCAAAGAATACATGGCCCAAAAGGCAAGAAGACTGCAGAACTTAATTTAGGGACGCATCCCTCGAGCACCTTTTGGATATCATGGAGGTCCGCTGCGATGTCCTCTACCCCCTCTCTGGCCGCAGAAGAGGCAGCAACATTACCAATCTGGCTTGGGACACAGTGGCAGGGGTGGTCAGTGACAATGCCCTGTATAAGAGGACAACCACCCAGTGCCACAAGAGGATGAATGATCTCCTTCATTTCTGCAGGGTGAGTCACTCTTCTCATCACTCTCAACTCTCACACTCTCAAACCCGTCACACATCCACAGGAATTTCACTCTCTGCCAGTTCAAGGGATATCACTATTCATTCTCTCACACACAGCTTCATTGTCTTCATCCCTTTAATGGGACCACTCACCACCCACAAGTACCAGGCATACTTATCATCTGGCCTGGCATTTACATTCTCTCCATCTGTGTTCATGTAGGACAAGCTGGGAGAGGTCGCACACCGGTGGAGAAATGCCTGAAATCAAGGTCCTAACAAACTTTGAAAATCGAATCATCCAGCTGGCTGGTGAAGGTCTGCTCCGTTCCTGTGTTGACGGCAAGGCTGGTGGTGCCATGTGAGGATCCAGCAGTACAACAACCATGCTGTGAGTGATGTGTACTATTTTAGAGGCCACTGCCATGCACTAATTATCTCTCTCTTTGCTTTCGCAGGAACATCTGGAAAAGAGCTGAGGGAGTCCACAACCCAGGGCATCTAATCAAGCCCCGAAGACACCTCGGAAGAAGAATCTGAAGGCACCCTCATTGAAGACCCATCGCAGTGCTCACCCGCACCCTCCACCAGCGCAGAGACACACACCTCCATGTGGGACCTAGTTCTAGAGTAGCCTTGCAAGCACAATCTGGTGAGCACATCGCACTGTCTGATCCACAGCAGGCAGAGGCAGGAAGTTCCCTTATTTCCAGCACTCAGAAGACTGCTGGAGGTCAGAAATCTGCTGAGTCCGAGTCAGATGAGGAGCGTCTGGACTTGGTTATACCTCAGTTGCTGAAGCTGCAAAGCCAAGCTTGGCAACATCAGGAAGGGATGTCCGCTGCACTCCCCAGATTGCAAGGCACGATGGAGGAGTCTGTCCGCCTTCAGCCTGAAGTGATAGTGCTGGCATGCCAATGCACTGAGGTCAACACTGGTAGGATGGCGGCCGCCATGGAGACCTTGGTCTAGGAAATTGGTCCTGCACTGCTGCGTGGGCCGAACTCCATCACAGACGTCACAGTTGGCCTCCAGCAATGTCAACATAAGAGGGGTGCGGGGCAGCTCAATCTCACCCCAGCTTCCCTTTCTCCTCAAGGAGTTTGCCAGGGGAACTCGGCACCCAAAGGGAGGAGAATCAGCAGGTGCACATCCTGAGGCAATCCATCCAGGTGACTCCAGGAGTGTCTGGCTCATCTGAATCCCCTCTTCCTGTGACCCGAGCAGCTCTAGCTACATGGGCCAAGAGGGTGCAACTGCCGTATGGCAGGACCCTGAAAGAAGACTGGGACCCTCCAGGTCTCAGCCCTCCAGTGGGTGTCTGCCAAGGTCATCACAGACGGGGTGTAGTAGTCAGCAGGCTGCCTCCACCTCCGCTGTGGGTATTGGGGGAGTACCAAGATATAGCGGCGGGGATAGGAAGGTTAAGAAAATGTAACTCTTTTGAGTCAAACAATTAAACTAAATTAATAAAGTCAGGGATAAAGTAAAAGCAGCGCCTTGAAGGGAAACTGTAAAAACAAAGACAAAATTTAAAGGAAGCTTGCAAACATTAAACCAAAATGTGATTAACAGGGCCAATAAAACACCCCAGTTCCCACGATGCCCACCGGGCATGGAAGGCTTCAACGGTGCCGGCAGACACCATGTGCTCCCTCTCCAGGGATACCCAGCCATGAACATAGCCGCGGAAGAGAGGCAGACAGCTGGATCAGATGTCCCCCTTGATCGCCCACTGCTTGGACCTGTTAATGGCCAACTTGGCCAGGCCCAGGAGCAGGTTCATGAGGAGGTCCCCTCCCTCCCAGCCCCCTTCTGCGCCGGATGCCTGTACATCAGGAGCGTGGGACTGAAGTGCAAACAAAACACCTAAGACACCCTATATAAACATGGTCCATGGACTCCAAAAGGCCGCACAAGACGAGAACTGACACATCCGACGGCTGTATGGGACTGCTACATGCAACACCCTCCATCCCAGCTCCCTGATAGAAAATGGGAGGACATCCTCACAGAGGGCCCCCCACAGGGGACCTCCGCCGCCTGATGGCAGCAAGGCACGCCAGGATGTGTCCAGACAGCGGCCAAGGGCAAGGAAGTGCAGCAGCCCATACAGGAAACCCCTCCACTACATGCTAAAAGGTATCGCTGCAGGGCTTGAAGAAGGAAGGTAGCCACCTGGGTGCATTGGCACACCAGCACCTGACCGCCCTCTCTAAGCGGGAGACTCAGGACCTCAGCAGCGACCCAGTGCAGCCTTTTGTCCCAGAAGAAGTTGAGGAGCATTTTCTGGATTTTTGTGACAAAATCTGGGGGATGGGTTCAAGTGACCAACCGGTACCACAACTTGGCGGCCGTCAGCTGGTTTATGACCAGAACTTGACCCTTGTAAGACGGCACTCGGAGAGCAGTCCTGTCCAGCGTCGCAGACGAGTGGTGACTTTGGCCTCCAGCTCCTGTCAGTTCGCCGGCCAGGATTCCTCAGCAGGATGAAGGTGGACTCCCAGGTAGAGGAGGCTTGTCCTGCTCCAAGTGAAAGGCCTGAGCTCCTCGGGTAGGGGATCCATCTGCCACTGACCGACCAGGACTCCAGAACACTTGCCACAGTCGATCCTGGCAGAGGACACGGCAGAGTGGACCTCCTGGCACTTGCGCATCCTCCGCAGGTCAGCTTGGTCGGTGAACAGGAGGAGCACATCATCAGCATAAGCCGAAATGCCCCAATGCCCGACCCATGCAGAACTAATACTGACAACCTCCTCCGCAAAAAGCACAGGAAATGTTCCACACAGATGGAATACAATTGACCAGACAGGGGTTAGCCAAGTAGTAGAAGGGGGAGCCGCGATCCAGGTCCTGGAGGAACAAGTTGCAGGTCCCACAGCACACCCTTCTTCTCTTCATACGCCAGCCGCAGGGCCAGGTCCGCATTGGGCTGATGGAGATGAGCTTCCAGGTTGAGCACTTCCTTTTCCAACTCCTCGACCCTGGATTTCTGCCTCTTTGTCGACCCCCTCGTGTTCTCCTGACAGAAGACGCGGACATGAACCTTGCCCACATCCCACCATAGCCTGAAGAAGGGGAAGCCTCCCCGCTTCCTTCTCCAGAAATGACGGAACAAATCTAGGAACCGCTCGTCCTCCAGCAGCAGGTTGTTAAAGTGCCAGTACGCAGACCCTGTCTGAGCGCAGAACAGAACATGTTCCACCCACGCCAGACAGTTGTCTACACACGGCACCCACCGCACAGAAGCCGATGGAACACAGGACACAGACACCTTGGAAACGTAAAGGCGGTCAAGGCTGAACACTCTGACTCCAGGTGACATGAAAGTAAAAATGCTGGAGTCAGGATGGAGATGTCGCCAGACGTCCACCAAGTCGAAGGACCCGATCAGATCCTGCAGCTTATTTGCACCTAATGAACGGTGCTGGGCACTGTGATGGTCCCGGGCCTTGACGGTACAATTAAAATACCGCCCCCCCCCCAGGACGATGCACTCACCTGTGTCGATGGAGCCAAGATGAATGGACACTTCCTCCTTGCTGCTGCGTGCCCAAAGTGAAGCGTACCCCCTAGGCACACATTAAGATGCAGCAACCAGCCTGGCACCAGCTCCTTGACCCCTAAGATCTCCAGCTGAAAATGTGGGGCCAACAAAATAGCCACCCCTCCTACCCAAAATCCACAAACAGGACTGTCCCAGCAGACCGATCGTGTCAGCCTGTTCCTGTCCCACGGAACTCATTTCTTGCTACCTTGACTCCATTCTCTCTCCCCTTGTCCAGTCTCTTCCCACCTACATCCACGATTCATCTGACACCCTACGTCATATCAACAATTTCCAGTTCCCTGGCCCCAACCGCTTCCTCTTCACCATGGATGTCCAATCCCTCTACACCTCCATCCCTCACCGGGATGGTCTGAGGTCTCTCCGCTTCTTCCTCGAACAGAGCCCAAACAATCCCCATCCACCACCACTCTCCTCCGTCTGGCTGAACTTGTTCTCTCACTGAACAATTTCTCCTTAAACTTGTCTCACTTCCTCCAAATAAAAGCTGTGGCTATGGGTACCTGCATGGGCCCCAGTTATGCCTGTCTCTTTGTGGGGTATGTGGAACATTCCTTGCTCCAGTCCTACTCAGGCCCCCTCCCACAACTCTTTCTCCGGTACATCGATGACTGCTTCGGTACCAGTTCATGCTCTCGTCTGGACCTGGAAAAATGTATTAATTTTGCTTCCGATTTCCACCCCTCCATCATTTTCACATGGTCGATCACTGACACTTCCCTTCCCTTCCTTGACTTCTCTGTCTCAATTTCTGGTGATAGACTATCCATCAATATTCATTACAAGCCTACTGACTCCCACAGCTACCTCGATTACAGCTCCTCACACCCTGCTTCCTGTAAGAACTCCATCCCATTCTCTCAGGTCCTTCACCTCCATCACATCTGTTCTGCTGATGCTACTTTCCAAAATAGTTCTTCTGACATGTCTTCCTTCTTCCTTAACTGAGGTTTTCCGTCCACGGTGGTTGACAGGGCACTCAACCGTGTCCGGCTCATCTCCCGCGCATCTCCCTCTCAGAACCATGATAGGGTCCCCCTTGTCCTCACTAATCACCCCACCAGCCTCTGCATTCAAAGGATCATCCTCCGCCATTTCCGCCAACTCCAGCATGATGCCACCACCGAACACATCTTCCCTTCACCGCCCCCGGTCGGCATTCTGTAGGGACCATTCCCTCTGGGACACCCTGGACCACTCCTCCATCACTCCCTACACCTCAACCCCCTCCCACGGCACCTTCCCATGCTACCACAGAAGATGCAACACCTGCCCCTTTACTTACTCACCATCCAAGGGCCCAAACACTCCTTTCAAGTGAAGCAGCACTTCACTTGCACTTCCCTCAATTTAGTCTACTGCACTCATTGCTCCCAGTGCAGTCTCCTCTACACTGAGACCAATTGCAGACTGGGCAACCACTTTGCGGAATACCTTCAGTCTGTCCGCAAGCATGACCCAGACCTCCCTGTCGCTTGCCATTTCAACACATCACCCTGCTCTCATGCCCACATGTCTGTCCTTGGCCTTCTGCATTGTTCCAGTGAAGCTCAACGCAAACTGGAGGAACAGCACCTCATCTTCCGATTAGGCATTTTACAGCCTTCCGGACTGAATATTGAGTTCAACAACTTCAGGTCATGAATTCTCTCCTCCATCCCCATCCCCTTTCCAATCCCCCTTTTTTCTAATAATTTATATATTAGAAATATATTTTTCTTTTTCCAGCTATTTCTATTATTATTTTAAAATTTATTTCTATCCATTGTTTTATCTCCACCTTCTGGCTTATTTCGATCCCTTCCCCCCACCCCACCTCCACTAGGGCCATCTGTCAGTTGCTCGTCCTGCTTTCTACCCTTAATGTCACCATCAGCACATCCTTTAGCTAATATCACCACTGTTAACACCCCTTTGTCCTTTTGTCCAAGACACCTTTTGCAATCTCTTCTTTGCCTCCACCTATCACTGGCCCTCTATCCAGCTTCACCTGTCCCACCCCCCTCAACCAGCTTATATTTCACCTCATTTCTATTTTTCATTAGCTCTGATGAAGAGTCATACGGACTCGAAACGTTAACTGTCTTCCCCTCCGCAGATGCTGTCAGACCTGCTGAGTTTTTCCAGCTGTTTTTGTTTCAGATTTCCAGCATCCGCAATATTTTGCTTTTATTGTAAGACAGCCACCCCGCTAGAATTGGAGGCTTGGTCACTCATGTAGACACCCCCCTGGCCACTCCAGGAGCCATCTTGTGGAACGGAATGGGTTTCCTGCAGGAAGCAAACTGCATACTTCCCATCCCGGAGGCCCGAGAAGTTCTGGAACCTGCGCTGTGCGTCCCTGCTGCCATTGATGTTGAGGCTAGCTATGGTAATCTTCATTGTCAGAAGTATGTGCTACCATCATGATGCCGAGTGTAAGAAGGACAGGACTATTTTAACCCTTCCTCTCATTCAAGAGCCCAGTGAGAAACCTTTGGACCCTGCATTTAGCATTCCAGTCCAGCACCGGGGACTTGAGGGCCTCGCGGGCTGACCAGAGCACAACAGGAAAAGAATGCCACCGGTTCAGAGCCGATTGGACCCTGTCTCGGTGACCGCGATTACTCACTAAAAAATCCTGGAGCTCCCTTAAAGGGAAGAGGGGAGAATCGGTGGGGGGACACCAGGGAATCCACCACCTCACCCGACGACTCTATAAGTTGTTCCTATTGCTCACCACCAAAACTTCGTCCTCCTCCAGGTTGTCGCCTCCAGCTTCCAACCCCTCTTCTGCATTGAGTACAAGGGCTGGTTCAGAGATGCCAGTCGGCTCCACGTCCACCTCGATCCCACCCCCAGGATCAAGGGCAGAGGGGTCCTCTCAGGTCTCCTCGGGGATATGGGCCAAAGGGTGGCAGAGGCTCAGAGTCCCGCTCCTGCTCAGGCACCGGGTCGCCAGGTGAGTCCAGAAAAAGCTCAGGACCTGGCACAGAGGCGCCTGGCGCTGAAGGTTGGGAGGGAGTGGGGAGGCCCTCCTCACCACCGCCGCCCGATGACCCAGCAGCCGGAGCCATGAAGGGACTGCTGCAGTCCCCTGGTGGGCCAGATGGCACTTCAGGGGTACAAGGTGGGTCGGAGTGGGGCACCAGCGTAAGGGCTATCCCTCACCGACCCCCGAGGGGCCCTGCTCAGGGGACTGCAGCAAGGGAATGGGGATTTGGGCTCCACTGAGAGGGAAAAGCGAGGACTTAAGGGGCAGAGATGCCACCACCTTTTCATTGGGGGAGGGGACACAACCGACCTTACAGGTCGCGAGGTCCTCCCCCTCTGAGGGATGGTGTCTCTCCTGGGATAGGCTGGGGGCTGGGGAGACCTTCAACTGCCACCTTGTCCAGCCCTTCCAGATGCTCTGCCCTCTGGGGCTTTGGTCTATTCCTTTTAGGACAACAGCCAGCTTGGGGTCAGCGCACCCTATGGCCACCAGACCTGGGAACCTGCGCATGAACAACGCTGGGCCCAGCACATGGCACTGATGCACACACGGGCCCGGGACCATGCGCAGACATGTCGCCGGAAGATGCTTTTCGCCCTAAGCCAATGTCCCTGGGTGTCTGGGGATCAGAGTTGGTTTGGGGAGTTCGGGTGGCGGGGTTTGGGGGGTGCTGCCTCTGCATGGCAGGTCTTCCATTGCGCCTTCTTCCAGCGCAGGGTCTCCCCCCGCCTCACCAGCAGCCGAGATGGTGGTGGCTTCCATCGGCACCTCACCTTGTGGGGAGGACGATAGAGTGGTGGTGGTGGAGGAGTGGCTGTGCCAGCTGCAGCCGCCTCGATGGTGCTGGCGGCCTTGGAGGTGGGGCAATTCTTGTGGACATGCCCCACCTCCTTGCAGGCGTGGCATGACATGCCATTTGCCGACCAGAAGACACAGTAGGCAGCCCCCTCAAAGGTCACATCAAACCGCCCCTCTGTGCACTCCTCCCGGGCCAGGCAAGTAAAGACCTGGTGCCCGAAGGAGTACACATGGCGGAGACTGGGCTCTCTGAGGCCGAGCAGAGTCAGCACCACCCCGGACCTGACCCTCCCCCAGTTGGGGAAGGTTGGGGAGGAGGAGATCATCGGGAACAAAGGGCGTGACGTTGGATAAAACAAGCCTCTCTGCGATGGCCTCAAGAGGATCCACCACCAGAAAGACCCTGCCCACGGTGAGCCCCTTGGTCAGGGCCGGGTGCGCTGCCCGCTCGGACTTCAGGAAGAACACTGCCTTCCCATACATGCGCGAGGCTGCAACAATGGCCGAGGGGCCGACAACCCTGGCCAAAGCCTTCATGCATATTTCTACAGTCAGCTTGGAGTGAATGTAGCTCTTTACCCCCGTGACCCTGGTCGGGAGGCGGAATGGTGACAGGGCCGCGGGAGCAGCAGTGGCCACAGAATCAATCACTCCCGCATAGGTCATCTTGGCGGCCCTGCTGCTGGTGATAGTGTCGCCTCTGCAGCTGCCCTGGAGAGCCCAGCCGCCGGTGACCTCGAGGCAGCTATTGGGGGATGAGGCACACTCATCCCGAGCCTTGTTGGTGGTAGCAACAGTGTTTAGAAAGAGGAAGGGGAAAAGAAGGATTACCCTCTCACTCCTGATGGTGTGTAAAGACAGAAGGGAGGAGGAGAGAGAGAGGGAAAATGACAGAGAGACACAGAAGAGGAAAGGGTAATGGGTGCAGGGTGGGTGGGCGTCACTGGGTGGAGTGGAGCGGTGTGGTGGGGGTCTAGCTGTTCTTCCCATAGTGAGAGGGCGATGTCTCCGCCAGGCAGCTGGTACTGCCTGGCACATAGAAGTCAGATCCGTCCCTGTTTGCCAGGCAGCACTTACTACATGGACTGGGACATGGGTGGGGTGGGGGCAAGATGTTAAATGGGCACATGCATGTATCCCTTCTCCCTGAGTCCTTTTTCCTCCCCCTACAAAGCAACATGGTCTTCATAGCCCCCACCAAACAAAAGTCCAGACACCCACCGCAGACGTTATAAAAAAAGTCCTGGCCTCCCTGTCTTGCAGTACCTCCTCTCTCTCTCTCTTCCAATTCTTCAGGCCTCAGGCTTTGCAGGCTCCAGACCCCTGCAGTCCCGGCAACAATGTCAGCAGCAGGCTTCTAGTGTCCCATGGCAGCAGCAAAACCAAAGCAGCTTGTAAAAGTCCAGAGGAGTATGTTGGAAAAAATAACAGTAGCAGCACCCACAGCCAGCACACAGCAACAGCTCCCATTCAGACAGGGACAAGGTGCACCTGAGCGCAGTCAGGAAGCTGTAATTTGCACAGTCACGGGTGTTAATCACTTCTACATAATGACTATACTCTTAGGCATCATTTCTATAGTTTCTTTTCTTGAGAAATGTGTTTCAAGAGTGTTTGGCCTCAAACCACGAGGAGGATTTATAGTGTTCTCTTCTGAGCGGGAAGTAGACATTGAGTGTTGCTTTTAGCAGCTGCTCTCTGTCATTGATGAGTGTTCCATCTCTCTTTTGTGGAGAGCTGGAGGAAGGGAACACAGTCTGAGCTTTTATTGTTTAAAAAAAAAGTTTGCCATTGTATATAAACTCCCAAGAATGTCTTCTTGCCCATTGCTCCTTGTTCTGATGAGCAGTGTTCATGTCACTCAGATGTGAAACCTTGGTTCCTGCACAAGATAAAGGCAGGGGCCTCAGTCCATGGATGATGGATGCATTTGTTGGTGGAGGCTTGTGATATACTACCTTTGGAGCCTTGAAAGGAGTTACTGGCGTAAAAATTGAATGTCGCGGTCACTTTCATGGCCACTGGCAGTGGATGCCCTCCAATTCCCCCGGCGCCAAATCCTGCAGCAGGTGCCAAATGTAACTGACCAGTTCTCTAGGCATGCACAGTCTTTGGTGACACTAGTTCTCGGTCATCTGCAGGAATGAAAAGGGGTGTCTATAGATACAGGGCTGAGCTTGGCACTGACCAGCGATGGCTCGCTGTGGCTCTTCAGTTGCATGTGCAGGAGCCCCAGCCACCCCTTCTTCCTGAGGGTGCTGCTCCTCTGTCTGCCCTGCCAGGCGTCTCTGTTGTTTCTCTTCTCCTTTGTCTCTGCTTTCTGTAAGCCATGAGGCATACAGCTAGGCCATCAGGTTCCACGCTCCTGCTGTATTCCTCCTACAGGATGAAAGAGAGAGATGCCATGGGTGTTCTAAGAATCTCTCTTGGTTAAGTCGGAAGGCCTTTTTAACACATCCCAGAGAGTGCTGGCCACCTCTTGGATGGCCAGAGATTAGTGCGCTGCATGCCTGCCCGAGATCTCGCCCAACTCCAACCCCCCCGCCACTCCACCTGACCGGTTGGCAGCAACTTTACCCACTGGACTGCATGCTGTGCTGTCAGCTCAGGCACAGGCATTCTCCTAACCCACACTGCAACACTGCACTGTTAGCTTGAACCAAGCAGAGACTGGTCCAAACTGGGATGATGACATTGCAAGGGGCTATGAGCACCTCCACCAGTGACTGTTCCATGGCCATCTTTTGCAAGGAGATTGTATGACGTGCGTAGGGATCCAATTGTTCTGCAGTCCACTAAAACGCTTATTAGTTTTCAGTCTATGCTTGAGGGGTGAAAAGATCTGGAACATTTGGTGGCACTTTCATCCCTATGCATCGCTTGAGTGGGCAGATAATCTAGAGGCCCAACTCCAAGCACATCAATGTGGTTTTCCTAATGCGTGGCTGGTTCCCTACCAACCCCCCCCCGCACATGCTTGTGCAATACCATCAACTACAGGGCAACCCTTGCCCCTACCCCCCCCCCCCCAACTCACCTCAACCAAAGGACAGCCCTTGCCCCAGCACCGGACTGTCAGCCAGCCAGGAATAAGTGACTTTCCTGTATCTTCGCCTGATTGTGCAGTGCCTCAACCTTGAGGTCCAACAGGCAACCCTCGTGAGCGCTGCGCAACATTACTGTGCATTCACCTCCGAGTTCCCCTTGAAGTCCATCTTGCCAGGTACAAGCCTTATATATGCTGCTGTGAAACATGACAGTGAAGGTACGGCGATATATTTCCAAGTCAGGATGGTGAGTGGTTTGATGGGGAACTTCCAAGTGGTGGTGTTCCCATGTACCTGCTACCCTTATCCTTCTAGATGGTAGCGGTCATGGGTTTGGAAGGTGCTGTCTAAGGAGCCTTGGCGAGTTCCTGTAGTGTATTTTGTAGATCATGCACCCTGCTGTCACTGTGCATCAGTGGTGGAGGGAGCAAATATTTGTGAATGGGTGCCAATCAAGTGAACTGCTTTGTCCTGGATAGTATCAAGCTTCTTGAGTGTTGTTGGAGCTGCACTGATACAGGCAAGTGGAGAGTACTCCATCACACTCCTGATTTGTGGCTTGTAGATGGTGGACAGGTTTTGGCGAGTCAGGAGGTGAGTTACTCACTGCAAGATTGGTAGCCTCTGACCTGCTCTTGTAGCCACAGTATTTATATGGCTAGTCCAGTTCAGTTTCTGGTCATTGGTAACCCCCAGGATGTTGATAGTGGGGGATTCAGCGAAGGTAATGCCATTGAACATCAAGGGGTAATGGCTAGATTCTCTCTTGTTCGAGATTGTCATTGCCTGGATATTTTCCAGGTCTTGCTGTATTTGGACACGAACTGCTTCAATATCTGAGGAGTCGCGAATGGTGCTGAACATTGTGTAATCATCAGCGAACATCCCCACTTCTGACCTTATGATGGAAGGAAGGTCATTGATGAAACTGCTGAAGATGATCGGGCCTAGGACATGATGGATCTGAGAGGGGGAAATTAATTGGACACTTTGCTCCACAAGGCAGATTTGGACAGTGGTCAGGGACTGGAGGGTTGACTGCGAGTGATGCAGGTGAGGGGACCTAGAAGGCAGAAGGGGAGGAGCTTCAACTCTTACAATTGTCCAACAGGTTTGAGGTTCTTGCAGCTTGGGTGGATGAACGAACTGACCTTGGCACCATGGTACAAGAAGCCAATCAAGTGGGCAGAGTAAATGGGAATGTAATGGTGTTAGGAGACAGTATAGTCAGAGGGTAGACACAGTTCGCTGTAGTTGAGATAATGAGGCTGTGTTGCCTAACCAGTACTAGAGTTTGGGATATCTGCTCAGGGCTGGAGAGGAACTTGCAGTGTGAGGGGGAGGATCCAGTTGTCGTGGTCCGCAAGGATTAGGAAAGACGTTCTACTCAGGGATTATGAACAGTTAGGGGTTAAATTAAAAAGTAGAAACTCAAAAAGTAATAACTTCTGTGGGGGATATAGGTTTTGATTCATGGGGCACTGGCACCAGTGGGTAAGTGGGAGCTGTACTATTGGGATGAGCTTCACCTGAACCGTGCTAGCAACTCTGGTGATTTGTATAACTATGGCGGTAGAGAGGGCTTTAAACTAAATATTAGGGTAAGGGATCATGTGAGAAGAGATGTTATAAATCAAAGGGAAACAAGGTAAGAAAGCAGGATAGCGATTTGGGTAATGATAACCAGAGTGTGACAGGAAGCAACAGAGTGTACAAACTTAAACGTACACCAGCAGGTAAGGCCACAGATTGCAAAAATGGTAAAAAGAAAGAGTTAGAGGCTCTATATCTGAATGTGCACAGTATTTGTAACGAAATGGATGAATTATTAGCACAGATAGAAATAAATATGTATGAACTGATAGCCATTACAGAGATATGGTTGCAGGGTGACCAAGGCTGGGACCTGAATTTTGAAGGGTCTTTGACGTTTCAAAAAGATAGGAAGCTAGGAAAAGGTGGTGGGGTAGCTTTGTTAATCAAGGATGTCATTAGTACAGTAGTGAGAGATGTCCTTAACTCAAAAGAGCAAGGTGTAGAATCAGAAAATGCTGGAAAAACACAGCAGGTCTGGCAGCATCTGTGGAGAGTGAAACAGAATTAACATTGAGTCCATATGACTCTTCCTTTTCTGAGAAAGAGTCATAAAGACTCGAAAAGTTAACTCCGTTTCTCTCTCTACAGATGCTGCCAGACCTGCCTGAGTTTTTCCAGCATTTTCTGTTTCTATTTCAGATTTCCAGCATCTGCAATATTTTGCTTTTATCAAGCTGCAGAATCAGTTTGGGTAGAGATAAGAAATAGGAAAGGTAAGTGGTCACTTGTGGGATTATTTTATAGGCCCCCCCTAACAGTAGTTACACAGTAGTACAGAGAATCCAAGAAGAAATAGATGGAATGTGTAGGAAAGGTAGCGCAATAATCATGTGTGACTTTAATCTACATGTGGATAGGGTGAATCAGATTGGCAAAGGTGGCCTGGAAATTAGTTCATAGAGTGCATTTGGGACAATTTCTTAGAACACAACGTTCTAGAGCCAACCAGGGAGCAGGCTGTTCTAGACTTTGTAATGAGCAATGAGACAGGATTAATCAATAACCTCATGGTAAAAAAGCCTCTAGGTAACAACAATCATAACATGATAGAATCTCACGTTCAGTTTGAAGGGGAAAAGTGCAGTCTAAGACTAATGTTTTAAACCTGAATAAAGGTCATTATAAGAGTACATATGCAGAGCTCGCTCAAGTGAACTGGGAAACTAGGTTAAAAGGTAGGACTGCTGTGATGCAAAGGCAGATTTTTAGGGAGATATTTAATAACTCTTAGCAAAGATTTATTTTAGTGAAAAAGAAAGACACTTTGAGAAGGATGCATCATCTGTGGCTAAATAAGGAGGTTAAGGATAGTATCAAATTGAAAGGAACATTGTACAAATCTGCAAAGACTAGTGGTAAGTCAGAAGATTGGTCAGATTTTAAGAATCAGCAAAGGCTCCCTATTGTCATCTTAGGAAGAAAATCTGTTGTCCTTACCTGGTCTGGCTTACCTGCAACTCCAGAGCCACAGCAATGTGGTTGACTATTAAATGCCTCTGAAATGGCCTAGCAAGCCACTCAGTTGTATCAAACCACTGCAAACTCTAAAAAAAGGAATGAAACTGGGTAGGCCATCCAGCATTGACCTAGGCACAGAAAACTACAATAGCAAAACCAGCCCTGTCAACCCTGCAAATTCCTCCTTGCCAACATCTGGGGGCTTGTGCTAAAATTGGAAGAGCCGTCTCACAGACTAGGCAAGCAACAGCCTGGAATATTCATAGTCCATGAATATAGTCATATTCATAGAATCATACCTTACAAGCACCACCATCACCATCCCTGGGTATGTTCTGTCCCACTGGCAGGACAGACCCACCAGAGGTGGCAGCACCCTGGTATACCGTTGGGAGGGAGTTCCTGGGAGTTCTCAACATTGGCTGCAGATGCCATTATGTCTCATGGCATCAGGTCAAACATGGGCAAGAAAAAAGAAACCTCCAACTGATTACCACTGACCACCCCCTCCCTCAGCTAATGAATCAGTACTCCTCCATGTTGAACATGAAATGGAAGAAGAACTGAGGGTGGCAAGGCACAGAATGTAAGCTGGGTGGGGGACTTCAATGTCCATCACCAAGAGGGGCTTGGTAGCACCTCTGCTGACCGTGCTGGCTGAGTCCTAAAGGACATAGCTGGTAGACTGGGCCTGCAGCAGATGCTGAGGGAACCAACAAGAGCAAAAAACCTACTTGACCTCACCCTGACCAATCTACATGGAGCAGATGCATCTGTCCATGACAGTATTGGTAGGAGTGAGCACTGGACAGTCTTTGTGGAGATGAAGTCTTGCCTTCACATTGAAGATACCCTCCATTGTATTATGGTACTACCACCTTGCTAAGTGGGATAGATTTTGAACAGATATAGCATCTCAAAATTGGGCATCCATGAGGTGCTGTGAGTGATCAGCAGCAGCAGAATTGTATTTAACCACTATCTGTAATTTCATGGCCTGGCATATACCCACTCTACCATTACCTTTAATCTGGGAGATAAATCTGGTTCAATGAAGAATGCAGGAGACATACCTAAAAATGAGGTGTCAACCTGGTGAAGGTACAACACAGGACTACTCGGAACTAAACAGCATAAGCAGCATGTGGTAGGCAGAACTAAGCGATCCCACTACCAACAGATCATATCTAAGCTCAGCATCCCTGTCATATCCAATCGTGAATGGTGGTGGATAATTAAACAACTAACTGGAGGAGGAGGATCCATGAATAGCCACATCCCCAATGATTGGGGAGCCCAGCACATTAGTGCAAAAGAAAAGGCTTAGCATATGTAACCACCTTCAGCCAGAACAGCCAGGTGGATGATCCATCTTGGCCTCCTCCAGAGGTCCCCCAGCATCACAGATGTTAGTCTTCAGCCAAATCGATTCACTCCAGATGATAAAGAGAAAAGGCTTAAAGCATTCAATATCGCAATGGCTATGGGCTCTGACAGAAATCCAGCTATAATGTTGAAGACTTGTGCTCCAGAACGAGACC
Source organism: Carcharodon carcharias (assembly GCF_017639515.1). Classification (NCBI taxonomy): domain Eukaryota; kingdom Metazoa; phylum Chordata; class Chondrichthyes; order Lamniformes; family Lamnidae; genus Carcharodon; species Carcharodon carcharias. Next base: position 104,446,745 of record NC_054478.1, on the reverse strand, counting down.
CACTCCGAGCCAAGCTGTTCCAGTACAGATACAACACAAGCATCTATCTACCAATTTGGAAATTTTGTCCACAAGAAGCAGGACAAATTCAACCAAGCCAATTACCATCCCATCAGTCTATTCTCAACCATCAGCAAAGTGATTTGCTATCAAATGGCACTCGCTTAACAATAAACTGTTCACTGATGCTCAGTTTGGGATCCACCAGGATCACTCAGTTCCTGACCTCATTACAGCCTTGGTTCAAACATGGACAAAAGAGCTGAACTCCAGAGGTGAGTTGAGGGTGACTGTCCTTGACATCAAGGCAGCGTTTGACTGAGCATGGCATCAAGGCACCCTGGCAAAACTTGTAAATGGGAATTGGAGAAAACTCTCTGCTGGTTGGAGTCATACTTCGCACAAAGGAGAAGATAGTTCCAGTTGTTGGAGGTAAATCACCTCAGTCCTGGGACATCACTGCAGGAGTTCCTCAGGGTAATGTCCTCAGCCCAACCATCTTCAGCTTCGTCATCAATGACCTTCCCTCCATCATAAGGTCAGAAGTGGGGATGTTCCCGAATGATTGCACGATGTTCAGCACAATTAGCAACTCCTCAGATATTGAAGCAATCCATGTCCAAGGCAGCTAGACCTGGACAATATTCAGCATAAGGCTGATAGGTGGCAAGTAACATCCATGCCACATAAGTGCCAGGCAATGACCATCTCCAACAAGAGAGAATCTAACCATCTCCCCTTGACATTCAATGTCATTACCATTGCTGAATCCCCCATTATCAATATGCTAGAGGTCAGCATTGGCCAGAATCTGAATTGGACTGGCCATATAAATACTGTGGCTACAAGAGCAGGTGAGAGGTTGGGAATTTTCAACAAGTAACTCATCTCTTCAAAGCTTACAAGGCACAAGTCAGGATTGTGATGGGATGCTCTCTCCTTGTCTGGATGAGTGCAGCTCCAACAACACTCAAGAAGCTCAACACCATCCAGGATAAAATAGCCCACTTGATTGGCACCCCATCCACCATCTTCAACATTCACGCACTTCACCATCCACACACACTGCTAGCAGGATGTACCATCTACAATATGCATTGCAGCAACTCACCAAGGCTCCTTTGAAAGCACCTTCCAAGCCCACAACCCCTACCACCTAGAAGGTCAAGGCAGCAGATGCATGGCAACACCACCACATGCAAATTCCCCTCCAAGCCACACACTATCTTACTTGGAACTATATCACTGTTTCTTCACTGTCACTGGGTCAAACTCCTGGAATCTATTTTCTAACAGCACTGTGGCTGTACCCCATAACACATGGATGACAGTGCTTCAAGAAGTTGGCTCGCCTCCACCTTCTCAAGGGCAATAAATGCTGGCGACCACATCTTGTGAACAAATAAATAAAAAAAGGCTAAAAAAATAAAGAGGGAGAAAGTAGAGGATGAGAGAAAGCTAGCTAGTAATATAAAAACAGATAGTAAGAGTTGCTACAAGTATTTAAATAGGAAAAGAGCAACTGAAGCAAGTGTTGTTTCTCTGGTGAGTGAATAATGAAAAACAAGGAAATGGGCGAGTCTTTTTGTCTGTCTGCATTGTAAGGGACTTAGAAAATTTTCCAAAGATACTTGAAAATCAAGTGATACCGTGAGGGAAGAACTTAAAACAATCACCATCATCAGAGAAAAGCTGCTGGTAAAACTATTAGACAAGTCCCCAGGACCAGATAACGTACATCCTAGGGTCTTAAAAGAAATGGCTGCAGAGATAGTAGATGCATTCGGTACAGTCTTCCAAAGTTCATTAGATTCTGGAAGAGTCCCAGTGGATTAGAAAATAACTAATGTAATACCTTTATTCAAGAAAGGAGGGAGACTGAAAGCAGGAAACTCTCAGTCAGTTAGCCTAACATTAGTCATAGGGAAATTATGAGAAAGCATTGTTGAGGGCGTTACAGCAGGATATTTAAAAAATCATAATGTGATCAGTCAACATAGCTTTGTGAAAGGGAAATTGTGCTGAACTAATTTATTGGAGTTCTTTGAGGAAGTAACAAGCAGGATGGATAAAGGGGAACCTATAGATGTGGTGTATTTGGATTTCCAAAAGGCATTTGATATGGTGCCACATCAAAGGTTACTACAGAAAATAAGAGCTCATGGTGGAGTGGTAACATATTAGCATGGATAGAGGATTGTTTAGCTAATAGAAAACAGAGTAGGCATCAATGGGTCATATGAAGATACAAACATATGAATTAGGAGCAGGATTAGGCCACTCAGCCCCTCGAGTCTTCTCCACCATTCAATAAGATCATGGCTGATCTGATTGGGACCTCAACTCCACATTCCCACCTACTCCTGATAACCTTTCACTCTCTTGCTTATCAAGAATATATCTAGCTCTGCCTTAAAAATATTCAAAGATTCTGCTTGCACTTCTCTTTGAGGAAGAGAGTTCCAAAGACTCATGGCCCTCTGAGAGAAATAATTTCTTCTCATCTCAGTTTTAAATGGGTGACCCATTATTTTTACACAGTGACCCCCTAGTTCTAGATTCTCCCACAAGCGGAAACATACTTTCCATATCCACCGTGTCAAGACAACTCAGGATCTCACATGTTTCAATCAGGTCACGTCTTACTCTTCTAAGCTCCGGTGGATACAAGCGTAACCTATCCAACCTTTCCTCATAAGATAACCTACCCATTCCAGGTATTACTCTGGTAAACCTTCTCTGAACTGCTTCCAACACATTTACATCCTTCCTTAATAGAACTCCAGATGTGGTCTTACCAATGCCCTGCTTAATTGAAGCACAACCTCTCTACTTTTGTATTCAATTCCCCTCACAATAAACAATAACATTCTATTAACTTTCCTAATTACTTGCTGTACCTGCAAACTAGCCTTTTGTGATTCATGCACTCGGACACACAGATCCCTCTGCATCTCAGAGCACTACAATCTCTCATCATTTAGACAATATGCTTCTTTTTTTATTCTTCCTGCCAAAATGAGCAATTTCACATTTTCTCACATTATACTCCATTTGCCAGACCTTTGCCTACTCACTTAACCTATCTATATCCCTTTGTTGCCTCCTTATGTCCTCTTCACAGCTCACTCTCCCACCTATGTTTGTGTCATCAGCAAATTTAATAACCATACCTTCGGTCCCTTCATCCAATTCATTTATATAAATTGAGAAAAGTTGAGGCCCCAGCAGTGATCCCTGTGGCACACTGCTTGTTACATCTTGCCAATCAGAAAATTATCCATTTTTGTCAATTCTCTGTTTCCTGTTCTCTAGTCAATCTTCTTTCCATGCCAATATGTTACCCACTACACCATGGGCTTTATTTTCCACAATAACCTTTGATGTGGCACCTTATCAAATGCCTTCTGGAAATCTAAGCACAGTACATTCACCAGTTCCACAGCACATGTTACGTCTTCAGAAAGCTCCAGTAAATTGGTTAAACATGATTTCCCTTTCACAAAACCATATTGACTCTTCCTGCTTACCTTGATTTTTCCAACTGCCCTGCTTTAAAGTCTTTAATAATAACTTCTAACATTTTCCCTACTTCGGATGTTGGGTTTACTGGCCTGTAGTTTCCTGCTTTCTGTTTCCCCCACTTTTTGAATAAAGGAGTTACATTTGCTATTTTCCAATCTAATGGAACATTTGCCAAATCTAGGGAGGTTTGGAAAATTAAAACCAATGCATCAATTATCTCACTAGCCACTTATTTTAAGGCCCTAGGATGAAGCCCATCAAGACCGGGGAGTTGTCAGTTCACAGCCCCAATAATTTGCTCAGTACCACTTCCCTGCTAATTGTAATTTTCTTGAATTCCTCCCTTCCTTCCATTTCTTAATTTACAGCTTTTTCTGAGATATTACTTGTATGAGTCATTTTCAAGTTGGTAAACTGTAACTAGTGAAGTGCCACAAGGATCAGCGTTGGAGTCTCAGCTATTTATGATTTATATCAATGACTTGATGAGGGGATTGAGTGTCTGGGAGCTAAGTTTGCTGATGACACCAAGATAGGTAGGAAAGTAAGTTGTCAAGAGGAGGTGGAGAGTCTGCAAAGGGATATAGACAAGTTAAATAAGTGGGCAAAAATTTGGGGATGGAGTATAATGTGTGAAAATGTGAACTTGTTCACTTTGGCAGGAAGAATTGAAAAGCAATGTACTATTTAAATGAAGAGAAATTACAGAACTCGCAGAGGGATTTGGGTGTCCTGATGCATGAATCACAAAATGTTTGTATGCAAGTGCAGCAAGTGATTAGGAAGGCAAACGGAATGTTGCCATTTATTGCAAGGGGAGATGATGGTGTAATGGTAATGTCAGTGGCTGAGGCCCAGGATAATGCTGGGGGAACACTGGTTTAAATCCCAACATGGCAATTGGTGGAATATAAATGCAATTAATAATTGGATTTATAATTTATAATTAACAATCTGGAATTGACAGCTAGCCTCAGTAATGGTGATCATGAAGCCACTTGTTTCATAAAAATCCATTTGGTTCATTAATGTCCTTTAGAGAAGGAAATTGCTATTCTAACCATGTGATTAACTCTTAACTGCCCTATGAAATGGCCCAGCAAGCCACTTAGCTCAAGGGCAAATAGGGATGGGCAACAATTGGCCACATCCTATGAAAGAATAAATAAATAAAAGTAGGAATGTTTTACTGCAGAACCTTTGTGAGACCACATCTAGAGTTTACAGATTTGACTCCTTATTTGAAAAAAGATAAAATTGTGTTAGTAGCAGTTCAGAGAAGGTTCACTTGAATTATCCTGGAATGAAGGGCTTATCTTGTGAAGAACCGTTGAACAAGTTGGGCCTATACCCATTGGAGTTTAACCTTCTTGAAACATGTAAGATCCTGAGGAGGCTTGATAGGGTGGATACCGGGAAGTTGTTTCTTCTTGTGGAAGAGAATAGAACTAGGGGACACAGTTTTAGAATAAGAGGTCTCCCTTTTAAGATGGAGATTGAGGAGAATTTCTTTCAGTATGTGGAATTCTGTTCACCAGAAAGCAGTGGAGGCTGGGTCACTGAATTTATTCAAGGCTGAATTCAATAGATTTTTGATAGATGAGGGTTTTGGGGGACAGAAAAGTGGAGTTGAGACCACAGCCAGCTCAGATATGATCTTATTGAATGGCGGAGCAGGCTTGAAGGGCCAAATTACCGACTCCTGCTCCTAAGTTTCTATAGCACATTAACAACTTGATTTCCTGGAGCACATTGTTTCCTGTACACTTTGCTGAGTCAGCCAAATGATTTTAAGAAATATTCAATCAATATCCTCCTCCTTCTTCAGGTACCATGGCTTAAGTTGGCAACCATGGACTTCCATTGGATTGGTACTTGATTATGCTTGGCAAAGTGCTGCAGTGGTTTGCTGTTGCTTTCTGCAGTATGGCTGACCTGGAACTCTCCTGCTCTTACTGCCTCCATCAGGCATATTGGAAGAATTTACAGCCTGATAAGCAACCTGTTTGGCCACATTTTGAATGTACCTTTTGTGGCCATTAAATCCTGAAGCGGAAGTGAAGTGAAGTCCTGAACCCAGAGCTTTTTGCCCTGAGGTAGGGGCAGTACCACTGCGCCACAAGACCTCCCTCAATCAAAGTATATTTAATTAAATTCATTGCAGCAAATTAAATCAACTGCAAGACTTTTCTTTGGGTAAATGGTTTCAGAACATATGTCAAAAGCAAAATACTGCTGATGCTGGAAATCTGAAATAAAAATAGAAAATATTGGAAATGCTCAGCATGACAGACAGGATCTGAAGCGTGAGAAACAGAGTTAGTGTTTCATGTAATGACCGTTCATCAGAACATATGTCACTGATTCCTATTCTGCCACCAATTAATTGCTGCTAAGCAAATTACTCAGTTATTTATTTTCCTGTAGCCTAAATCTACTATTATAGCAAGCAGTTCTGACAAATTTGAAGATAAGTTATTTATCAAGGGTTTTGTACAAATGGATCCGTACTTTTAACTCTCTTGCTCGACTGAAATGGAGTGTAACAACTTAACAGCTTGCCAACACTGCTGTGCCTATTTTTTTTCCAGGTGCCTTCTGAGTAGGTGGCTACTGAAGAGTAGCTAGCTGATTAACGTATTTAATTGAGGTCCAATTATATCAATAAGTCTGCAGTGCAATTTTGGGGCTAAACAGGAATCTCCCAGCCAATATCAGCAGGCAGCTCCTCCAGTCTCTGCAAACCCATCTCAGGTTGTTGTTGCTCTGACTCCCCAACCTCCCCTGCAGATAAGGGCTCTTTCCTGGACCCCTACCTTCCACCAGCCCAGGAGCTGGTTAGGCTGTGTGGCACTTAGTTTTTGTCCACAACCTACTAGCACAATACAAGTGAGGACCAGCCCTCAAAATGGACTGGACCTCTCTGTGGGACTATCAGGCAGCAGCTGGGCTTTCTTCCAACTAGCTGCCGTGAGGGATAAAATCTACCTCAATGTTGCACACAGGAGACCAAGACCAAGTGTGGTCTTTAGGTGAAGAGAGGCAAAAAAGCATGAAAAATCGGACAGAGGCTATGCAGTTGTATTTTATTTCCCATTTTAGATACAATCTGTCCTTATTTTTACATAATGTGCTGACTTTTTCCAAGTACCTACACACCTATGTCCACAATTATAATGGAAACTCTATGTAAAATTGTCACATTGTAATTACACACCATCTTGGAGCCCTTGCACTGCCATCAATGTTAGGAGGATGTAATTATAGTGTGACAATTTTTAAAAATCCTTTCATGGGATGTGGGTGTTGCTGGTTAGGCCAGCATTTATTGCCCATCCCTAATTGCCCTTGAGAAGGTGGTGGTGAGCTTGCCTTCTTCAACCACTGCAGTCCATGTGGTGTAGGTGCACCCACAGTGCTGTTAGGGAACAAGTTCCAGGATTTTGCAGCAACAGTGGAGGAAAGGTGATATATTTCCAAGTCAGGATGGTGAGTGGCTTGGAGGGGAACTTGCAGGTGGTAGTGTTCCATGCATTCGCTGCCCTTCTCTTTCTGGGTAGTAGAGGTTGCGGGTTTGGAAGGTGCTGTCGAAGAAGCCTTGGTGAGTTGCATATTTGCATAGGCAACTTCCATAGGAATTTGTTAAAGAAATTTGTAATGGAAAAGATAGAATGTATGAGATCTGCATACCCTGATTCAATTACCCCTTCTTTCTAACTGGACTTCTCCTGACAATTACACTTGATCTGAACTCCAGGCAACTCCATTGGAGGACATATGGAATGCTCCTGATTTGGTGTTTAAGGTAAAAATCTTGACATTATTTAAGAAACAATTCAATAATCTGGGTGGGGGGTGGGTGTGGGGGGGGGGCAGTTGGTGGTGGAGGTGGTAACTATAGAGTCTCTTTAGGTGGATGAGCCAAAGTTAGCTGAATGACCTTCCTCATTCATACTTATCCTGTGATGCAAGGTGCTGTTAGCTGTACAAATCCTGTCAAGGATTTTTTTCCCTCTATCATTAACAAAGGAACATTCCATTGCCAAGCTTTGTTGAGAGTTGTGGTTAAGAATTAATGAGTAGGTTCATAAAATGAGCTCAGTTCCTATGTCTGCTAATGCTGGAAAACAAACCTAAGTCGCCTTACTGGGAGTACACTCTGCACTGTAATTGTACTAAGCTTATTTTGAAAATGTGTCTCAACAACAAAGATCACTTGTATTTTTTTTGCCAAGGTTCTTCATTGGAGTGTTTTCTAACAACATAATTGACACCAAGCCACATAAGAAGGCATTAATCCAATGACCAAAAGTTTTAAGAAGCGTATCAAAGAAGGAAAGGCAACTAGAGAGGCAGCAAGGTCTAGGAAGTGGATTCCAGAGATTAAGGTCTTGGCATGGCAGCCAATGGTGAAGCAATTAAATTTGGGAACGATCAAGAAGCCAGAATTGGAAGAAAACAGATACCTTGGAGTGTTGTAGGGCTAGAGGGGATTCCAATTTTGGGGAGTGATGAGACCGTGGATGGATCTGAAAACAAGGATGATAATTTAAAATCAAGGCATTGGGACCCAATGTGGGTCAGTGAACAGAGGGCTGGTAGGTGAATGGGACTTTGCAGGCTATGGACAGTGGAGTTTTGGCTGATCTCAAGCTTATGGACAGTAAAATGTGGGAAGCCAGTCAGGAGTGCCTTGGAATTATCTAGTCTATATGTAACAAGGGCATAGATGAGAGTTTTAGCAGCTGATTGCTTGAGGCGGGTATGGAGTTGGGCGATGGTATGAAGGCAAAAGTAGCTGGTCTTAGCAATAGTGTGGATATGAGGTCAGGAGCTCATCTCAGAGTCAATTATAACACTAAGGATGTGAGCAGTCTGGTTCAGCTTCAGATAGTTGCCAGGAAAAGGGATGGAGTTAGTAACTAGGAAACCAAGGTTGTGGCAGGGACTGAGAGCATTCCTGCTATTTAGTTGAAGGAAATTTGTGTTTACAAAATCAGTTGTTGGACAAGCAATCTGACAAATTCGAGTCATTGGAGGGGCCAGAGGGGTGGTCATGAGGTAGTGCTGGGAGTCATCAGCAAATACGTGGAAACTGACTGTGCTTTTGGATGATATCTCCATACAGTGGATCAGAAAGAAGCCCTTTATTTGGACAAAATTCAAAGGAATTTGAAGCAGAATTCATACTGATGTTAATAGTTGCTAAATAAAGAGATTGCTATAGTTGGAATATCATTAAAGTGGGAACACGCTATGGCATCAAATGTATATTTTAGTGAGGAATTACCTATCTCTGTTTTGGAAATCATAAACCTTGTCTTAAGTACAGCTGTGAAAAACATTTTTTCTCAAGTTGCATATGTTCATTAAATATAATTTTGCTGTTTCTCTCTAAATAGCAGTTCTTTCTGGATTTGTTACAGCATTACATCATTACTTAATACCTATTCCTTTTCTTTTTATGTAGATATAATTTCTACCTTGCAGATCAAAAAAATGAAACAGGGTGAAGACAGCCAGTAGATTTTCTTGGCATCTCCCTGTTCTTGGCATTCAAAAAACAAGTACTATTTTGTAGTGAATCAAGTTTCACAGCCACATCACTAAACAAGGATATTTTGTTAAGAATTAAAGTAGTAATATGAGTTATGAATGCCTTTTTTATTTGGGCTTCCTGTAACTTATTCAATATGAGCTCATTAGCAAAAAGGTGCACTCAAAATGTAATTGGGAGAAAATACAATGTTTTACATTGTGTACAATTCTTAGATATTCCACACAAATGTGCACACAGAAGTGTTTTTTTTTATCTTTGGGCAAAATAAAGACTTGAATGAGAAAAGCTGTTACAGAGTGGGTAACGAATACGGTTCAGTTACAATTTTTATCTCAGGGGTAAAGGTTATGAATTTAAACTACACTTCAGGACCTGAGTACATCATTTGGACTGATGCTTCATGCAGCAGTGACAGGTGTTCCTGGTTTTTGTCCATTATTCCAGTGTCCAGGCTCAGATACCCGCAACCAACACCACGAAAAGCTGGCAATTCGTGCCATTGCTCTCTGTGAGATCTTGCTACGTGATTATTTTTAAGCTGCATTCATTTTAGCGTATGGGTAAATGCTGCAGCAGTTTGGTACACAGCAATGACCTACTGATTCAATGGGAGGATAACGGAGGAATGTTGACAGGGCACCAGGAGAATGTCTTACTTGTCTCCGTCAAATGCTGGCATGGTGTCTGAACAGGGCTTCCGTTTCGTCTTCCAACGAATGCGCATCCCCTGAGCGTTGGAGGCGAGAGAGCTTGAACCCCAGACTTTCCGAAGCAATGGCAGAACTATTCTTAAGGTAGCACAAGCTGACAGAAGTCTTTATTTCTTTAAAATATTGTGTTAATTCCATGTTTATAATATATAGTTATCATGGAGATAGACCAGTAAGTCTACCCAGTAATTTATGTCTCCCCAGTGCGTTAGAGCTAGACTTCAGTACTCATAACTATATTTACAGATTATCATACACATTTCCTGATTGTAGGGCTTGGTGACACCTTCCAATTTTCTTTTCTTTCGAATACTAAGGCATTCTGCACTCATTTGGTCTTTACTCCCAGTTACTCCAGAAATTGGGAATGTAGCAAAGGGATGGAAACAATCTTGCTCGCCGCCGCGTCAGGGTGGTATGTGGCGGGCGCTCACATTCTGTTTTACATGTGTCTTCCTTTTTATGATTGTTGTGTAAACTATTCCTAAAGAAGCAAGGTAATTCCGAGTGTGTGCATACATGTTCGGCCTCTTATTTGAACAGATTGACATTTCTGTTGGCCCTGGATTTAATTCACAACTGAACATTTTACCATGACAGAAACAGGTAGAAAGAAAGTAGTGACAACTGATCAATTGCCAAGCCCAGCAGTAAATTGGTGCTGATCCATTCCACGCACAGACCGGACTGGTGGGCACTGCCCGGCCGCATTCCCTGCCGTTGTCACCTTCATGCTGCAGTAAACCGGGGGCAATTCACCCCATCCCAACCCCCCCCCCCCCGCCCCCCGAGATATGACTGGCGATACGTCTTTTCTAGAAACCTGAAACAAGATAGGAGCAGGATCTTAATCTCCACCGACTTTTAATCAGTCTTTTACATATGGGAAGCATTTTTCATCCAATGAAAACTCCTTTCTGGCTGCTTGTGAACGCTTCGACGTGAGGAAAGATTGAGCCGTGGGTCGCATTCAGGCACCCGGCTCGGTGTGGAGGGGCTCTCTGGCACTCGGAGGCCACCCGCTGGAGTGGAGTGGCGGGGGGGGCGACCCTGCGTCAATGACGCAGAGGAATCCCGCCCAGATCTGCCCCCCGCCCCGCCCCGCCCCTTGACGAGAATTGGGGGTGTGGAGAGGGGAGAGTCTAGGGCAAGAGGAGGAAGCGGATCGGGTGGTCAGAGACTGAGTGCGGGAGGTGCTTTCTCCTCAGAAGCGCCCCTGCCGCCTCAGTCCAGCGGCAGGAGCCTCCCAAAGGGATGAGAGAACCGGCGCCTCTGGTGTAGGTCGGGCCGCAGTGTTGGGAAGCCAGGAGCCGCGGAGGGAAACATGCTGCAGCGGAAACAGAGGGCGGCGAGTGGGGAGGAGATTTCAAATCAGACCATGTTGCCTCTAGCCAAAGATTTGCATTGCTTGCAATAACACCGAGCCTGGGAATTTTATTTTATGTATTTTTTTAAAAGGGGGGCAAGAACACGAGCATTAGGGGGGAAAAAAAGGACTGTTGCAGGAGAGGGAGCAAGCCGGCACCAGCCGCAGTGAGTGTTTCTGAAGAGGGATCTTTCATCTTTTCCTGACACTATTGGGCCGCTCGGGATGATTGGATTTAGCAGAGCTTCCCCCCTGTGGTAAGTAACCGCTCTGTTCAACTCCCTCCCTCCCGTCTGATCATCAGCCGCTGAATTGGTGCAAGATTTGGAGCCAGAGCTACCTGTGTCCCAGGGGAATATTTTTGGGATTCCCCCCCCCCCCCCCCAGGCCTGGAATTGGAGACTGCAGGACAACTTCACCAGGTCCCCTCCCTCCCCCCTAACCAGAGCGGCCGGCATTCTGCATATGCACGTACTGCGATGACTAAATATATTTATAAAGCCACATTTTATGTTTATGAATAGATTTAACCATTTAATTCAAGTATGGAGAGCTTTGGTATGCAAGGTATTTCTGTTGCTGCAGCTTTAGAAAACCAGGCAGTGATCTTCCCCTCCCGTGTGATTTGAGTCGTGCACCTGTCCTAAGACACTAAATGTTTTTTGTTTGCTGGAGCCTGGAGCAGCCCATGTCCATGGCCGCCTCCCCGCCTTCTCCCCGAGCCTCTGAACCCAGGCGATGTGAAGAGCCGCTGCGACACTGGAGTGGAGAGATCCCGCAGCGGTTCCGTCACCTCACCGCTTGAGAAAACGTTTACACGTTGTCGCAATTTTCACGAGTTTTGAGAGGTAATAAGGAATAGTCTTGCGTGTTGTCACAGCGTTGAGGAAGTCAAAGCTCGCTCGTATAATTGTTAAATATTCCAATAGTTTCACTTGCCCCAGAGATTCCTCCCATCCGTCGTCATTGGGCACCTCAGATAAAGTGTTGAGACACCAATGACGGCATTATGATTTAGTGGTTAAAGTTCCCTTTGGGTTAGTTGGGACTTTGTTGCTTTATTTTAAACATTTTATTTCAAACATAAAAGGTAAACTATTTCTTCTTCTCTGGACCTGTCTGCAAACTTTGACATGGCTGACCATACCATCCCCTAACCCGTTTCCTTACAGCTGCATTCCCTGGTTTCATTCTTACCCATCTAACCACAACCAGAGAATAACCTGCAATGGCTTCTGCAACTTTTATCTCTGGTGTCCCCTAAGGATTTATCTTTGATCTTCTCTCTCCCCCCCCCCCGCCATTGCTAACCTACATGCTATCTCTTGGTGACGTCATTCAAAAACATCAGTTTTCACATGTACGTTGACAACACTCAGCTGTATCTTATCACCACCTTTCTCAACTCCTTCAGTCTCTAAATTTTTTGATTTCTTATTCGACATCTTGTACTTAATGAGCAGAAATTTCCTTTAATTAAATATTGGGAAGACTGAAGCCATTGTCTTCATCTATTAGAAACTGTTCAATACCTACCAGTTCCATCCCTCTGCCCAAAAGCTAACTGAGGCTGCACTGGTCTGCTCTCAACCTTGGTATCATATTTGATTTCAAGATGAGCTTCCAACCACATACCCGTGCCACCTGTTTCCACCTCTGTAACGTTGCCCAGCTCCATCCCTGCCTCACTCATCTGCTGCCAAAACCCTCATCACCAGACTCCGTTCCTGCCTCAGCTCAGCTCCTGCTGAAACCCTCATCACCAGACTCCATTCCTGCTTCAGCTCAGCTACTGCTGAAAGCCTAATTACCAGACTCTGTTCCTGCCTCAGCTGCTGTTGAAACCCTCATCACCAGGCTCTATCCCTACCATAGCTCAGTGCTGCTGAAACTCTCATTAATACATTTGTTACCTCTAGACTTAACTATTAATTCCTGGCCAGCCTTCCACATTTTACTCCCTGTAAGCTCAAGGTCATCCAAAACTCTGCTGTCTGTGTCCTGCCTTGCACCAAGTTCCTTTCATTCATCTCTACTGTGATTGCTGACCTACATTGGCCTCCAGTTAAGCAACACCCCAATTTTCAGAACTCTCATTTTTGTTTTCAATTTGCTCCATGGCCTTTTCCCTCCCTATCCCTCTAATCTCCTCCAGCCCCACAGTCTTCTGAGAAATCTGCACTTCTAATTCTAGCCTCTTGAGCATCTCCAATCTTAAATTGCTCCATCATTGGTGGCTGTACCTTCAACCACCAAGATCCTAAGCTCTGGAATTCTCTATCTAAAGCCCTCTGTTTCTCTACCTCTTTTATCCTTTAAAATGCTCCTTGGTGATCACTCCTAATATCTCCTTATGTGGCTCAGTGTCAAGCTTTGCTTTATGGAACTCCTGTGAAGTGCTTTAGGATGTTTTATTATATTAGAGGTGCTATATAAATGCAAGTTGTTGTGGTTTAGCTTGATTGGACCATGAGTTTATTATAATAGTGATACCCTTAAAAAGGGCACTTGATGCTGTCAGGTGAAATAAAAACAGAATATGCTGCAAATACTCAGCAGGTCAGGCAGCATCTGTGGACAACAGTGTTTTGAAACCCATGAGAGACTAATAACTTAAAAAAAAACTTGAATTCCCACTGAACAACTTAAAGGAATCACACAACAAAATTTCAATTTTTAAGACTTTTACTGTAATAAAAAATTAAAATCAACATGATTAGACATTACTTAGTTGACAACCAATACTCTAAACTACAGAAAAGGCATCCCTTATTAGCGTTTTAACACACTCAAAAAAACCCACGCCGCCGTTATACTTTACATCATGCAGTCTGCACAATGGACTGTTTATGTAGAGACTGCAGAAATTACTCCCGGCTTCCAACAGATTCACTTCTCCCTATTTTGCTAGTCGTAATGTCTAGAGTTTGTTGAAAACCATTTCTCTTGGCCTTCCAAGAATTGCTGAACTGACTTGCAGCAGCAAGGGCCACTTCCACTCTGGAGATTCCTTCCTCCGTCCATGCCAGACTGAATCTTCCAGTGTTCTTAAATTTACACAGGTTTCATCTCTTCGACCAGAGAACTTTTTCCCTCTGCAGACCACAGCAACAGCTTTTCCTGTTTTTCTCTCTCTCCCCATGGATCTTAATCTCTCTCTCTCTCTGTGACTCTCAATGTTCAGGGTTTTTTAAAAATCAGACTGCCCGAGAGTCTGTAAGTTTGCACAAAGCAAAAACAGCTGCCTCACTGTATTCAGGTATAAAACCTAGCACATAGATTTCAATAGCACGTGATCTGGGCCTCCTGTCTCCACAGTAAACATCACCATGCTTCTTATTGTGCAGAGCCCAATACAACCTATCTCCCTTTCCCAGGGTACCCTGTTTTACCTTAAGTTAAAAGAGGCAGTCCAAAACATAACCATCTTATAAAACCTTACATTCATAACAATTGAACAACTCATTGGAGGAGAAGGCTCCACGAACATCCCTATCCTCATAATGAGGACACCCTGAAGGTCAGTGCAAAAGTTGAGGCTGAGGCATTTCAGCCATCTTCAGTGCTGTGTGGATGATAAACTCAGCCTTATCCTGGGGCCTCCAGCATCACAGATGCCAGTCTTCGAATCTCTCCATGCGATATTGAGACAGTGGAGTGCACAAAATATAGCAAAGGCTATGGCCTCTGGCCAAGCTGTTCCAGTGCAGCTAAAATACTAGCATCTACCCAAAATTGTGCAAAATTGCCCAGGTATGATCTGTCCACAAATCTAGCTAATTACCACTCTGTTAGACTACTCTCAATCATCGGTAAAGTGATGGAAGCTATAATCGACAGTGCTATCAAGCAGCACTTGCTCAGCAACAGCCTGCGCATCAATGCTCCATTTGGGTTCTGCCAAATATGTATAGCTCCTAACTCTTCTCTCACACTAGTGTCAATAAGTGTTTCTTTGTGTGCTCAATTAATCATCCAATCAGTGCCCACCACCAGTTTATGCTTAACCTTATTCTATATAATTAAAAACAAATGCTGGCCTTGCCAGCAATACTCAGAATATTAAAAAAAATTTACAACTGACCCCAGTAGCACGGTTGGTTAGGTAGGGAAAGGTAAGCCAGTGCTTCATTCTGTTCTTGCTCTTTGCTTGGTGATCCCTGCAAGAATGTGTGTCTGTCAGTTAAGGGCAGAGTTGTGCTTAGCTGTGATGCCATTTAGAGTTGAACCAGTCTCTTGTTGCCATTGATTTTACCTGCTTACCATATTCTAGCAAAAGTGAGTGTCTTCGTGACAGGAGTGAAGAAGAAAAATATGGAATGAGATTACTGCACCAAAAGAAACATTAAAATCATTAAGTAAAATGTTCAGTTGGGGGAAAATAGTAGACAAGAAATCCTCTGATTTGTACATTTTCTGTTAAACCTCAAAAGAATTTTGAAATTTACAAGAAAATCCCAAGAACATTAACTGTGTATACTTTAAAACTGCTCAAAAGGTTAGTTAACTGTTAGGCTGTATCATTCATTCGCTGTTACATTTCAAATTAATTGTTTTGTCTGACAACAATGGGCTAGACATTGACATTCTATTTTAATATTTAGTGTCTTACATGATGCATTACTTGACCATCAATTTACTTGGCAAATGCCAGTTCTGTACAGAACCAGAAGTTGGCTAGCATTCCTTTATTATTTATTAAAGACCAAGCACTGAGACATGCTTAATATAACTTAGCGTGTGCAGCATGTTCTTCATGTTGCTTACTAAAACTGGTTGTTATAAAACAGTATTTTCATCCTTGAATGCTGTGTTCTTATCAAAATGATGACCAGATATTTACTAACTGGGCATCTTGCAGCTGTTTGTTTTACAGTTTTTAACATTGTGATTTTTCTGGAAAGGGTTTGGGATGAAATATGTATATTCTCCCATTACATTTAGCACATTATTTTTCTTAAGCAGGCTTCAGTGATCTGTCAGCCGTGGCTCAGTTGCGTGGCTTTTTTGCCTCCTGTGTCAGAAAGTTCTGGTTTCAAGCCCCACTCTGGAGCTTGAGCATGAAAATCAAGGTTGACACTTTAAAAGATCCTGTGGCACTATTTTGAAGAAGAGCCAATGGAGTTACCCCTAGTGTCCTAGCCATTATTTATCTCCCAATCAACTTTACAAAACAGATTATCTGGTCATTTGTGGTATTTTGCTGCACACAAATTGGCTGCTGTGTTTCCTACATTACAGGTAGCTAGGTTTAAAAAGTACTTTTGTTCATCTTTTGAGATGTCCAGTGGTTGTGAAAAGGAAATGAGCCTTACATTATTTTTCTCTCTTTCAGATTTGTATTCTTGATCTTGCTGAATCAGCATGTTTACTCAAAAATAAATGTATACACACAAAAGCTGCAGCAACTTTACCTCAGTAACACCCCATAAACTGCAATTGGAGAAATGACCAGAATTTTGCCAGAATGGTTGAGGGTGGATTGTTGGATTTGTTTCCAAAGCAAATTGATCAGAAACGTCCTAGTGACCAAGTCTTAAATTAAAAAGCTAAAAACGTACCTTGTGATGTGACTATCCTGTCCTTGTTATGGAGAATTTTCTAACCCTGAAATATTGGAATAGTTTAATTGTTTGTAATAGCTGCTGCAAAGTGTATTTCCAAACATGCTGAACAGCCAGATGATTTTCAGAAGAGTATTAGAATTGTTATTTAGTAGTACAGAACTTGAATACTGCTGAAAAAAGACATTTTGTCAAAGCTTTTCGTCTTGCACTCATCAGGACAATCGCAAGAATACCAATGTCAGGGGAAGCAACAACTTTATGCTGTATGAGAAGAGAGTGCTGATTGGTAGAGGCATTGCCATGGAGAATGTACCATTTAATAGGTGACTGACAATTCTCCATGGCAATGCCTCTATCAATCAGCACTCTCTTCTCTAACAGTATAAAGTTGTGGCTTCTCCGACGTTGGTATTCTTGCAGTTGTCCTGATGAGTGCAAGATGAAAAGCTTTGACAACTTTTTTTTCAGCATTACAAATTAGAACTTGTTTCACCAGCAGGACTGTGAATCAAAGTATGTTGGCTTGACTTACACTGAACAATTTGACGTAACTTGTGTGTAGATTTCGAGACTGGATAGCATCCCGATTTAGAACACATTCTGACAGTTGACCTTAAATTATTATAACCTAGATAAAGCCCGTAGTCCTTTAGAACGCTTCTTACTATATTGTGCACCAAGATAACAATGTGGTTAATAAGAAATGTCATTTATTAACACACACATTCATTGTGTGTTAACATTAGTAAATTGCCACACTCAAATAGCAGTAATGAACTTAAAAGTGAGTGTAATGAGTTGGCTTGCAGCCATTGCTGGGATAATTGATATTTGCTAACTTGATAAATCCTCACCATGCTTCCACCCTATTCCTGTACCTATTCTAATTTCAAGAAACTAAATGCTAGAGACAGATTACAAGTTAAAACTGGAAAACATT
Organism: Carcharodon carcharias; assembly: GCF_017639515.1. NCBI lineage: Eukaryota > Metazoa > Chordata > Chondrichthyes > Lamniformes > Lamnidae > Carcharodon > Carcharodon carcharias. The sequence goes on along the minus strand of NC_054478.1, from coordinate 104,429,077 downwards.
TAAACAAAACAGATTGAAATCATTTAGTTTTCTTTTTAGGAAAGAGAGAATTGCAGACTGGTACTGCCCAGCTGTGTATGTTAAGCACAACATTTACAGGAGGCCCACTTACAGCCTAATTGTGTATATTTCTGAAGTACTTTGACATGCTTCAGGTCAGAGTTGGATGTAGGATGGGGGAAGCATAGCTGGACAAAGGTGCACAAGGCCACCCTCTACCTTCAGAAGGATTGGGCTGATTTTTCTGTGAACCATTAGATGTGTATCCCCTCTGACATCAGGCCACACCTCTCTCTGCAGAGGTTTATTTTGTTAGGGGACCTGTTGTGTAGAGCTCCAGGAGAAAAGGAGTCCACATTGCTTGATCTTCTCCCAGTTCAAGGTGAAATTCATAAAAAGATTTGCATTTATGTAGCACCTTTCACAGCCTTAAATGAAGTTACATTGTAATCTAGAAAACAAGGCTGCCAATTTGCAAACAGCAATGTAATTGTAACCAAATAACCTTTCTTAGTGCTGTAGGTTGAGGGATAAATACTGGCCAGAACACCGAAGAGAACTCCCCTGCCCTCCTTAGAAAGAATGCCATTTCATTTTTACATTCACATTTGGAGATAGACAGGGGCTCAGTACTGCATTGAAGTATCAGTCTAATTTAAGTACTCACTAGAATGAGGTTTGAACCCACAACTTTCTGACTCGGGCAAGAGTGTCACTACTGTGCTGCAACTGACAATACTCTGTTAATGGTGCATAGCCAAGATTTTCATGGTTTTATATAAAAATGAGACACTGCTATCTGAAGCATTACCATGAGAGTTGCTGCCAGGTAGATCAGGACTGGATGATATTGTCCAAACCCAGGTTGGGCTAGAGCCACACCTAAATCTTTTGTATCAGTCCAATATTTCTGCACACTATCCAACTGGTGAAGATTCTCTTTTTTTCCCTTTCCTTCCATGTTCTTTCTCTTTTGTGTTCTTGTAAGTTTGCTCTCTTGTTTTCATTCTTGCGCTTGCGCTTTCTCTCTCACATTCATGTGTTCTCTCTTGCAATTGTGCTTCCTGTGCTCCCTTGCACTCTCTCTTGCACACTTGTGTTCTCACTCGGTTTCTCCCTTCACTCTACATAAGTGACAGTACAAAGCTCTGAGTGAGTGACATTTCATGCTATCGCAAAAGACAGCCCTCATGAATTGCTCTGGTGCCTGAAGCTCCCAGTTAACTGTAGATCATGGCATGATATCACTCGTGCAGTTCAAACACAGGCTGCTAAGTCCTTACAGCATTCTGAAAATCGCTACCAATTGTAATTTTACAACAGCTTCCATGTTTTCCTCTCTTGTGTTACCCCAGTGGTTCAACCTGGCACACTCAGGAAAATATCTGCATTAGTCTCCACAGCAGCCACTTTTGCAGATTGATTTTATGCAAAAAATGTTTATGTATAATTTTATCCATTACTTTGTTTTTAACAATTCCTGTAGCATAACTAGTATTGATAGCACCAGTAAGAATTGAAAAACTGCAGTAAGTGTAGAGAAGACATTTTGAAACATTTGATGCAAAGTATTTAGAATATTTATAATTTCTTTGTAGCCAGCATATTGTAATAAACATTTGGACTGGACTTTCAAGGTATTGGCCCTGTTCTCTGGGCCTAAAAATTGGCGGTGAGCCTGCCTCTGCATGGCTGGGAAGTTCCTGATCGGGCTGTTAATTGGCTCAGGTTGAGACTGCCCCCATCTGGGAAAAGCTGGATATCAAGGTAAGTGGGGTGTATTGCAGGGCCAATCTGACAGGCCCCAGTGAGGGAGGTGGGTAGGAGCCACGATTGGGAGGGAGGGGAAGATCAAGCGGGCGGAGGCAGGGAGTACCATGGTGCGGACTCGTTGAGCGCAGGCACCCTACTGAACAGGAGGGAATGCCCCCCCTCCCCCAAGCACACAAGGCCACCAGGGTTCACTGTGGGCACCACTTAAGGGCCTCAATTGGCTCAAGAACGGGCAGTAACTCAGAGCAACTGCTGGCATTTTCACACTGCAGAGATTGAGAACTGTGGTGCACTTTCTTCACCTGTGGAAGGAAATACAGGCTGTAGAAATATGGAATTAAAACTGAAAAGAACAGTAAAGATCCATGAAACACTGGAAGACTGATGCAATCAAAAAAAAAAATCTTGCATTTATTTAGCTCTTTTCACAACCTCAGGTTATCTGAAAGTGTTTTATAGCCAATTAAGTATTTTGAAGTCTAGTCACTATTGCAGTAAAGGACTGTGAACTAAGTTACAGTAAAAGTATGAAACTAAATGAAATAAATTACCTAGATTAAAAACTATAAAAATGCAATTGTGCGCAATGTCAAAATTTGAAATCCTAATTAGTTAAGTCAAATACAATAGAAACGGCAGGGCAAGTGAAGTGCTGCAACTGTAATATTTGAAAGTTGGACACCAATGTCATTCACAGTAGTCACGTCTGCAATGAGTGTCTGTAGCTTATGGAACTTTGGCTCAGGTCAACCCTTTGAATTGTTAAATTGATGAAATGTTAGCTCTGTTTCTGTCCCATTTGCAGCCTGACCTGAGTATTTTCAGCATTTTCTGTTTTTATTTTACATTTCCAGCATCTGAAGTATTTTGCTTTTGTATTAGTATGGGAGAAATGAGTTTCAGTTCGTGGGGTATAGGCACCCGTGTTAGGGAAAGAGGGAGCTGTTCTGTTGGGATGGGCTTCACTTGAACTGTGCTGCTGCGACCAGTGTTCAGGTGAATTGAATAACTAGGGCTATAGCTTGGGCTTTAAACTAAATGGGGAGGGCTTAAGGGAGGCAACAGTGTCAGATGCTCCCTGCCATACGTTCCGCCTCTTTCCGGTGCCTGGGGTGGACAGAAGTGGTGAAGAGAGTGGTGGGGAAGCAGGATGGAGCAGCGAAGCAAGATTGGCCCTAGAGGCAGACAGTTGGGGCGGAAGGAAGCAATGAAGAGAATGGGATGCAGCAAAGTCAGTGGGGAGAGAACAGCGAAGGGAAGTGGACAGCCCGGGGAGGGGGAGAGTGGAGTCGGTGGGGGAGAGGGGAGCGGGAGAGAGCAGCAGAGGGTGTGGGGGAGACAGGAGGGTGTGGTGAAGGGAGGTAGACAACATTGGTTGGAGGGAGTGATAAAGGGAGTGGAGGGAAACTGAAGGGCGTATGGAGGGAGTGAAGACAATGTTGTGTGTTCTTTTCTCTCTTGGTTTGGTCAGTGCTATTTTTGATGCAGGCAACAGCCTGGGACATCACTGTTAATGGAGTCACAAAGACTGCAACTGGGGAGTATGCCCTCTGCAGTTGTGCTTCAGAAAACACAGCCTACATGAAACAAAGTCAGCATGCAGGGACAGCAAGCAATTATGAAAGCAAATGGAATGTTGACTTTTATTGCAAGGCGGATTAAGTATAAAAGTAGGGAAGCTGTGTTACAACCGTACAGGGCATTTGTGACACCACAACTACAGACTGCACAGAGTTTTATTTCCTTATTTAAAAAAGGGCATACTTGCATTGGAGGCAGTTCAGAGAAGGTTCACTGGGTTGAACCTTGGGATGGAGGGGTTCTGTTATGTGGAAATGTTGAGGAGGTTAGATCTATGTAGTAAGTCCTCACTATAAGTTGCCCTGCTTAATGTCATAGAAATATAGTAACTAGGAGCAGGAGTAGGCCATTCGGCCCTTCAGGCCTGCTCCACCATTCAATATGATCATGGCTGATCATCCATCTCAACACCATATTCCTGCTTTCTCTCCATACCTCTTGATGCCCCTGATTTTCAAAAAATTGTCAATTTCTTTCTTGAATATACTCAGTAACCTGGCCCTTACAGCCTTCTGTGGTAGAGAATCCCACTGGTTGGCCTCCCTCTGAGAGATGAAGAAAAATTTCTTCACAGTTCTAAATGGCCTGCCCTGTATCCTGAGACTGTGGCCCCTGGTTGTAGACTTCCCAACCAGGGGAAACATCCTCCCTGCATCTAGTCTGTCTAGTCCTGTTAGAATTTTATATGTTTCAATCATATCCCCTCTCATTCTTCTAAACTTTAATGAATACAGGCCTAGTCGAACCAATCTCTCCTCATATCTCCTGCCATCCTGGTATCAGCCTAGTGAACCTTCGCTGCTCTCCCTCCATGGCAAATATATCCTTTCGTAGGCAGGGAGATCAAAACTGCACGCAATACTCCAGGTATGGTCTCACCAAGGCATTGTATAACTGCAGTAAGAAAATGTTGTTTTGCTTTAATGTTGTTTATTCTTCAGAATCTTTTTTTTCTTGATTTGTGTCACCATTTTTGGCTTTACATCATTGACTCTCTGTCCCTTCCTCCCTTCCCCACACACTGCTGCCTGGGCCAGCTGCTGCCATGTTCTCATGCCAGAGCCACTGCCTCAATCACCAGAGGCCCAGGCTGTGGGGAAAGAACAAGGCCTGAGATGCTGGGAGCAGGAGCACAGGGGATGGGAGGGTGTTGGCTGCCGATTGGGTGATGAACTGTGAGTGACCTGGGGCTCCCTCCCCAACTTCTTTCGTGGCCTCGTCCCACTATCCCGGCTCCTTCTGCGGCCCCCACACCCACCCTTGGCTTCTTCTGTGGGCACCCCCTTCCTGGCCCAATCGTAACATCCACTCCCCCCATGAGGTCCATCCGGAGAGGGAGAGACATAGAAAGACAGCTGTGTTTCGAGTGCTGTTGGTGAGACACAGAAGCTGTGATACTCTGCTTGTTTGGCTGATTTAGTGTTATCTACTTTGAATTTATATATATCTCTGTTATATTAAGTGATTTATTTTGTTTTGCAAGTTATTCCAGCTAGGAATGCACAGTGCTACACGTGTTTGGTACAGTATTAACACTTATATATTGGCTTTTCCGGGCAAGAAATGTCTGAAGGAACCTAACTCCAGCTTTAACATTGATTCCTGTGGGAGCACATGATTCACTTAAAGTTGATTCACTTAAAGTCGTGATTCTCAGGAACGCAACTTTGTGAGGACTTACTGTACTCATTGGAATTTGGAAGAATGAGAAGTGATCTTAATGAAACACATGAGATTCTGAGGGAGCTTGTCAGGGTAGATGCTAAGGGGATGTTTCCCCTCGTGAGAGAATCTAGAACTAAGGGTCACAGTTCTGAAATAAGGGTTCTCCCATTTAAGACAGGCAAGGAGGAATTTCTTCAATGACCCTCTGAAAGATCTTTGGAATTCTCTACCCCAGAGAGCAGTGGAGGCTGGGTCATTGAGTGTATTCAAGGCTGAGATAGACAGATTCTTGAACAATAGGGAGTCGAGCATTATGGGGACAGGCAGGATGGTGGAGTTGAGGCCAAGATCAGATCAGCCATGATCTTTTGAATGGCGGAGCAGGCTTCAGGGCCATATGGCTTACTCCTATTCCCACTTCTTATGTTCTTAGGAAATGCAACAGCAAATCCGTACACAATGAGTTCTTACAAATAGCAACGTAATAAATGACCAAGGAATCTATTTTACGTATTGCTTTAGGGATAAATATTGGCCAGGACATTAGGGAGAACTCCCCACTCACTCTTTGAAATAGTGAGATGGCATCTTTTACATCTAACTGAGAGGGCAGATGTGGCCTCGGTTAAACACCTCATCCAAAAGACAGCACCTGCAGCAGTGCAGCACGATCTCAGTAAGCAATGAAATGCCAGCATAAGTTTTGTTCTAACGGTTCCGGAGTCAGTCCTGAACTCTCAACCTCCCGATTCAGGCAAGATTGCTAATAACTGAATTACGACTGACACTCTGACTTTACATGTTATCCCTTCGAGTAATCAATTGACCTCATAACTTCATTAAATATTATTTAATTGCTTATTTGCTAATTTAAATTGGAACAGGAAGAAATGATTACACATAATGGGACTCCCTCATCGAATTTCAAATCTTGATACATGGCTTGACTCATGTATGGTGGGAGCTGGAAAGTCTGAAAGCTTGTGATGACATTAATTAAACAAGAGGGAGAACTGCAAAAGTAGCTTCAGAGTCAGATGTGCCAACAAAAGAGTGCAGAAATAAAATGAAAAATGATTGCAAAAGAAGTCATTTACAGCAGGAGAGCTGCCAGAATATTAGAAAATAATAAACAATTTGCTAATTCATAGTGTCCTTAACAATTTCACATACTAAAGCATGTCACAACCAGTGAATATTTTAGAAGTACAATCATTGCTGTGCTGTAGAAGAATTCTACCCAGCACTGTCACTGACTCCATTTCCTCTGGAGATTTCCCCCCATGGCCTCCAACTTCATAGCCCCCAAGCCCGAATAGCCCGCTCCTACCTCCTTCCCAAGATCCTCAAACTGGACTGCCGTAGGTAGACCTATCATTTTAGCCTGCTCCTGCCCCACTGAACTGATTTTTTTCCCCTCCTTGACTATATATTTTCTCCCCTTGTCTTTTCCCACCTACACCTGTGTCTGTTCTGTTGCCATCTATCACTTTAACAGTTTTGCTAAGGTTTGTTAGCATTGGTAAGTTGATAAATAGTAAGGTTTATTAGTATTGATACAAGTTTATTTGCAATAGTAAGATTTATTAGAAGTAATGAGGTTATTAACTAACAGAGAAATGGCAGGCCTGCTCCAACCTCTAGATAGCACATCTTGTGCTATGTGGGAACTCCAGGATGCTTCCTATGTCCTGGATAACCGTTTGTGCAGGATGTGTGTCAGTTGCAGCAACTTAAGCTCCAGGTTTTGGAACCTGAGGAGCAGCTGGTGTTACTGTGGTGCATCTGTGAGGTTGAGAGCTTTGTAGATAGCACACTTTTTGATGTGGTCAGCCTGCAGCTTAAGACTATGTAGGGAGAGAAGGAAAAGGTGACCACTAGACAGTCAAATCTGGAAACAGGCAGAGAGTGCAGGAGTCCCCTGACTGCATCCCACTCTGCAAGCAGTTTTTAGTTCTGAATGCTGATGAGAGTGATGGTTCATCTGAGGAGTGCAGCCAGAGCCAAGTACATGGCTCAGCTGTACAGGGGGTACGAGGAAGACTGGATGAGCAATTGTGATAGGTTATTCCATAGTTAGGAGAATAGGTGGATATTTCTGAGGCTGCAGGTATGAATCCTGGGTGGTGTGTTGCCTCTCTGCTGCCAGGGTCAAGGATGTCACTGAACGACTGCAGAGCAGCCTGAGGTGGGGTGGGGGTGACCAGCTGGCAGTCATGGTCTACATGGGTAAAAGCGATGCAGGCAGAAAGAGGGATGTGGTCCTGCAGTCTGAATTTAGGGAGCTAAGTAGAAAATTAGCAAGCAGGACCTTAAAAGTAGTAATCTCCGATTTGCTCTGAGTACCAGGCACACGTGAGTCTAGAAATAGGAGGTTAAAGCAGATGAATGTGTGGCTGGAAAGATGATGCAGGAGGGGAGGGCTTTAGATTCTTGGGACACGTTTTGGGGGAGATGGAACCTTTACAGGCCAGACAGTTTGCACCTAAATAGAGCCGCATCCAAGTTCCTTGTGGGATGATTTGCTAGTGCTATTGGGGAGGGTTTAAACTAACTTGGTAGGGGTGTGGGAACCAGGAAATTGGAGAGGAATACCAAGGTGCACCAAATACTGGGAGAGATAGATGGCAATAAAATAAGGACTAGTAAGTTAATAGGTGGGGCCAGAGATTGGGAGAAAGTAATAAAGTTTAAATTGGGGTTATTGTGCAAGTATGTGAATGCACGGTGCAGGTTGCCATGTGGAAATACGATAACAGACGCCTAGCTCAAAGCAGGGCAGGACTGAATATTAAATATCTCTGTATGCAAGGTATTCAGGAAAGGTAGGAAAGGAGGAGGGATGGCAATATTGATTAAAGAGAGCATTGCACTTCTGAAGAAAGGGGATGTCCCTGAAGGGTCAAGGACAGAATCTATTTGGCTAGAGCTAAGGGACAAAAAAGGTGCAATTATATTACTCAGTGTAGTCTATAGGCCACCAACTAGTGGGAAGGAGGTAGAGGAACAAATTTTCAAGGAAATTGCAGAGAGGTGAAAAAATTGTATAGTGGTTATAATGCGGGGACTTTAATTATCCAAACATAGACTGGAATAGTAGTAGTGTAAAGAGCAGAGAGGGGCAAGAGGTTCGAGATTGTGTTCAGGAAAATTTTCTAAAGCGGTATGTTTCCAGTCAAAAGAGAAAGGAGCCACTGCTAGACCTGGTTCTTGGGAATATGGTGGGTTGGGTGGATCAAGAGTATCAGAAGGCTATGGAAAAGAACAAAGAAAAAGCCAGACTAAGAATAATTAATTGGGGGAAAGCCAACTTAAGTGGAGTAAAATTGGATCTGGGCTGAATTAGTTGGTGTCAAAGGTTGGCAGGAAAAATGGTAGCCAGACAATGGGCTACCTTCAGAGATAGTTTGGGCACAGTCAAGTTATATTCCTACAAAAGGGGAAGATAGGGCAAACAAATCCAGAGCCCCCTGGATGACAAAAAGTGATAGAAATTAAGATAAAGGAGAAAAAGTTGTGCTTATGACATGTCAGGTAGAAAATACAACTGAGAACCTGGCTGGTTATAGAAGTAACAGAGTGGGTGTGAAAAAGGCAAATAACAGAAGCAAAGAGGGAGTATGAAAAGACACTGGCAGCCAACATAAAAGGGAGTTCCAGAGTCTTCTGTGGGCATAGAAATCTTAAAAAGATGGTAAAAGGAGGACCAAAAAGGGGATTTATGAATGGAGGCAGAGGGCATAGCTGAGGTATTAAATAATACTTAGCATCATCTTCCTTGGTAAAGACAGATGCAACCCAAGCCATGGTGAAACAAGAGGTAATTCAGACACTAGAAGGGTTTACAATTAACAAGGAGGAGGTAGTGGATAGGGTGCCTGCACTTAAGGCATCATGACTGGATGAGATGCATCCAGGATATTGAGAGAAATGAGTGTGGAAATTGCTGAGGCACTCGCCATAGTTTTTCAGTCTTCCTTCGATTCAAGGATGCCAGACGATTGCAAACATTACGCCCTTGTTCAAAAAAAGGACGTAAAGATAAGCTCAGCAACTACAGGCCAGTCAGTTTAATGAGCCAGATCTTCTGAGGAGTGATGGTTGGATTGCTACTTCGCACCTTTTTCTTTGCATAGTGCCTGAATTCCAAATTTCTGGCCCAGACTTTTGAACCAGGCCTCTTCAGAAATGCAGAAGGTTCCTGTTCTTGGAGTCCTTCCTTGTCGGGCAGGATCGTGAGGGGAAGTGGGGGATGTGAAACCACACCCCCCTTTTACAGCACTAGTTGCCATATTCTGGTAAGCCTTCATTCAGAGTCACAGTGAAAAGCATTTATATAGCATTTCAGCCTGTTACTGAATGAATGAGGTAAGTGGGTAGGGTGGCAGGTGAAAGTGTGGATAGGTGGTGGGTAGTAGATGGCACTACGCTAGGTGGCAGGGTAGGTCAGGTGCTGAGGTCGGAATGAGTTGGGAGGGTCTGGGGCTTGGAGGGTCAGGGGTCAGAGGATCGGGGGGTTTGGAGGGGTGGGGTTCAGTGGGAAATCGGGGGTGTCAACTGTAAAGTTACCCAAGAGTCGGATATGGTTGTTTTCTGTCTAATATTTCCTGGGTAACTATCCAGGTTAGTCAGTTAGAACACTCCGAGTTGGAGACTTTTTGGAGGGTCTGAGGGAACAGGAAAATTGCCCATAGGAAGTTGAAACTTCCCAGGCAATTCCCATTGCGTCCTTGCATTGGGACTTGGAGATATGGGCCAGTAATCTGGGATGAAATTAATACAGACAAATGCGAGTTAATTTAGAAAAGCTAGCATGGATTTCTTAAAGGAAAGTTGTGTTTAAGTAACTAGCGCGAGTTTTTTTGAAGAACTAACAGGGTTGATGAGAACAATGCTGTTGTTGTGTTGTATGTGGACTTCCAAAAGGCATTTGATATAAGATCACAAAACAGACCTGTAAGCAAAGTTATAGCTCATGGAGTAAAAGGGACTGTAGCAACATTGCTACAAAATTGGCTGTGTGACAGAAAATGTAGAGTAATGGTTAATGGATGTTTTATGGGCTGAAGGAAGTTTGTAGTGGAGTTCCCCAAGGGTCAGCATTGGGACCGTTGCTTATTAATGGGCTAGACCTTGGTGTACAGGGCACAATTTTAAAATTTAAGGATCATACAAAACTTGGAAACATTGTAACTGTGAGGAGGATATTGTAGAACTTCAGAAAGACATAGACAAGTTGGTGGAATGGGTGGACAGGTGGCAGATGAAGTTTGGTATGGAGAAATGTGGAGCGATTCATTTTGGTAGGAAGAACATGGAGAAACAATATAAAATAAAGGGTACAATTCTGAAGGGGATACAGGAGCAGAGAACCTGGGTAGATATATGCATGAGCCATTAAAAGTGTCAGGACAGGTTGAGAGAGCAGTTAATAAAGCGTACAGTATCCTAGGCTTGATTAATAGGATTATGGAGTGCAAGAGCAAGGAAGTTATGTTGAACTTGTATAAGACACAAGTTTGGCTTCAGCTGGAGTATTGCGTCCAATTCTGGGTGCCATACTTTAGGAAGGATGGGCAGGTATTTTAGAGGGTAAAGAAAAGATTCACGAGAATGGTTCCCAGGATGAGGAACTTCAGTTATGAAGATACATTGGAGAAGCTAGGACTGTTTTCCTCGGAGCAAAGAAGGCTGAGAGGAGATTTGATGGAGGTATTCAAAATCGTGAGGGGTCTGGACAGAGTAGATAGGGAGAAACTGTTTCCACTCATGAGAGGATTGAGAATGAGAGGGCACAGATTTAAAGTAATTGGCAAAAGAAGCAACAGTGATATGAGAAAAAAACTTATACAGTGAGTGGTTAAGGTCTATAATGCACTGCCTGTGAGTGTGATGGAGGCAAGTTCAATTGAAGTATTCAAGAGGAAATTAGACTGTTACTGAAAAGGAAGATTGTTCAGGGTTATGGGGAGAAAGAAGGAGAATGGCACTAAGGGAATTGCTCATTTGGATAGCCGATGCAGACAAAATGGGCTGATTGGCCTCCTGTGCAGTAACAATTCTGTGATTCCGAGGTAGTATGCAAGGTGACATGTTACAACAGAACGAAACCTGTTATTCTGCAAGTAGATACTTCTACAAAAGGACTTGGAGCAGCCCTGATACAAGAAAGAAAACACACAGCGTTTGCATTCAAAGCTCTAACATCATCTGAGACTAGATATGCCAATATAGAGAGAGAACTTTTGACAGCCCTGTATGGAAATGGGAAATTCCATACAGATCTCTATGGGAGAAAAGTCACAGGGGAGAGTGATCATCGTCCGCTGGAGCAGATCTACAAGAAAACTGTGTAAAGCACTAGCACGACCGCAGAAGTTACTCTTGAGGCTTCAGAGTTACGATTTTACTTTGAAATACAAGTCAGGAAGAGAAATGATGCTAGCAGATGCCATATGTCTGTTGTCGTCACAGTAGAAACACAAGATAAAAGATCTAGGTATAAAGATCCATCATCGAGTGAACATTACACCACCAAAACTGAGTCAAATTAGAGATGAGGCCAACAAAGACGAAGAGTTACAGTGATCCAGGGATGGCCTCATAAGGTACAGCGAACAACATGGCAAAATTGGTATATCAGAGATGACATCTCACCAGAAGATAGTGTTCTACTGGCTCGATCCAGAATCATTGTACCCAAAATGATGCAGAAAGAACTTCTCTAGAAGATACATGAAAGCCACGTGGTAATGGAAAAGTGTAAGCTTGGAGCTAGATCAGTTGTGTAATGGATAGGCATCTACAAAGACATTGAAAGAATGGTGCCTGGATGCAATGTATGTCGGAAGTACAGAAAGAGGAGATAACAGCTGCTGAAGTACCACCCAGACCATGGCATACTGTGAGGGCCGATTTATTCACACACAAGAATGGTATTTCATAGCTGTGGACTACTCAAAGTTCCTTTTTCTCCAGACGTGAAAGATTTGAGAGCTACAACAATCATTCCAGCAGTATGAGTTCTGTTCACTGAGCAAGGGACTCCTTAAAGAATAATATGTGATAATGGAACTCAGTTCACCTCCAAAGAATTTAAGGGAATCACCGAACAATATAGGTTCAATATCGTCACCTTACCCAAGGGGGGAGGGGCTTATAGAAAGACATGTACAGGTGGTCAAGATAACCCTCTTAAAATGTCGAGAGGTAGAGCTTGTCTTATTGTGTCTCTGATCTACACCCATTAAGGCCACCATGAAATTATCTGTGAATGAAAAGAAGTATGACAACTCTGTCAAGCAATATACTCCCTCCAAGTCACCAGAAGGAAGACAGACAATAATTCGTTGCACTGGTAGAAAGAGATCAATGCTTCAAAAAGCATGTTACATCCCTGCCTGAGCTGTTGAAAGGACGAACTGCACATGTACAGGATCCAATCATGAATACCTGAATGCAGCAAAAGTTGTTGGTGAAGCAGAGACTCCTAGCTCATATATCATTGAGACCGGAACAGATAAACAAATGAGAAAGAAGAGTCGATATTTGACCTTTACTTGAGCTGAAAAGACAGAGAAGATCATCAATACATCAGCAACGTCACTAATTACTGAGACAACAGCACTTGCAACAAGCAATGGAACATCAACAACGTCACCAGCAAGTGACACAACATTAGCAACATCAAGCATGACTCCTACAGCACTTGGAGCAACACACGCAACATTGCCTATGCAGTGTGCAAACTGCAATGAATGCCAAATCCATAAGATGGAGGCACAACTTCCTACCATCAATCAATACGTTTTCCTTTCTCAGAAAAACACCAACCATAAAAGACTGAGGTGTTCAGTTTATTTATGGAAGTCGATTGTTAATCTTTAGTTTAGGAAAATAAGTTAATGATTGGAACAGTTACATCGATATAGAGGCATAATAAATTTTTCTAAAGAAAGAGGGGTGTTATATTGTTGCATTGTTATATTATTTGTAAAGAGCTAGGAGCCAGTTGTTATTTGAATATATATCCTGGACTGCTGTATTGCAGTCATGTGCCAGGTAACAAGGTATCAATCTATTACTCTACCAGCCACATGGAAAGCAGCAAGAAATACACTCCATGGAGCTCCAGCTGTACGAGTCTAAAGTGTGATTATATCTAATTTATGGGAACCAAAAGACATAACATTAGGGTTTAAAAAAAACCTGTAAATGGGGTTAGCTGGTCATTTGGACATTGGTCATTTTTAAAATCAGTCCTCTATTGCTTACATTAAACAGCAAATACTTGTCATCTTTGCTCCAGTACAGAGGATGCTGCAGCCCATAATTCTCTTACAGTGAAGCACTGCCAACTTCCCATAGGTTGTATGATTCATACAATATTTAGCATTGCAGTTACTAATACTGATGAATTATTTAATGTTCCCTAGCACAAACGAATACACATTCACAAAGCAAAAAATAGCTGGGTTGTTTAATATCAAATGTGCTTACCTGTGTCAAGAGGTGCCATGAAAGAATATGTATCAAAATATTTATTTTAACCTATCATTTACCTAATTCAAAAAGGGGCTTTTATCATCACAACTCCTTCTACAAAATAAGTATGTGAAAAATTAAAATAGTTATTTTGCTTTGCTGTATTGATCTCAATTTTTGAAAATTTTCTGCTTAACTGATTGGTCAGTAGCATAATTGGGGAAGAAGGGTACTAAATTGAGAGAAGAGAATCTGACATAACGAAGCTAAGTTAACATTAATTGCAATTGTCATTATTCTAGTAATTCAGCACTTGCTTTTCAAATATGAGTTTACTAAAATGGAGAGAATAAAAAGAAATATTGGGAATAATCACAGTTCCTTAAAATACTATGTTTTTTAAGGAATTATGATGATGAGATTCCCTTTTTACTGATACAAATTACAGAAATATTTGAACTTCATGCCAAATTACAGTTGTTCCTTGTAAAAATTTTAGAAGCCTGCTGCCAAGATCGGGACTTGTCTGGGGAGATGCAATTGCTCTTCTACGTTGTTTTTCTGTACACTCTGGAGCAAAAATTCCTTAATCCATTCCCAGTGGAATAGCTAGCAGACTGGAAGTAGGCATGAATTGGCACACTGCCATTCTATTTCAATTCGAAATGCAGTGGAAGTTGATGTAATTTCCTGTTGACATTCTTCAAATGAACGATACCTTCTCCTAAGCCTGTGGAGAAATCCTATTGTCAGTACAAGATCTACCTTTTAAGAAGGGTAAGTGAAAGATGAAATAACCAGACATGTAACTGGTAACCATGAGGATATGTGCTGTTTAATTCGTTTTGAAACAAACGCATGCATGTCAAATAATTTTGTGTCCTATAGTTTTTATGTTCAAGGGAAGGTTAATAACAAATTATATTCTTTATTAATGACTTTCTTGATCTCCCCACCCTCGTTTTTCTCTGATCTCCCTGAGCACCCCATCTACAATATAAAAGCAGCCTTTTATAATCCGAGTATAAAAAGCAGCCTGTTACAACCCTTCTTCTGATTTTCTCTTTCCCTTCATAGGGAGCACCTGATCTTTGTTCAGTGCCCTTTGAATTGGGTGATATCGAGGAGTTAGGGTCAAATTTGCATCCTATCTCCCATTTTGCCCCAACACCTGTACAGTAGGCCATTTTATTGGAACAAAGTGCTTCTGAGAGAGGACTGTAAAACTGCAGGATGAGAGATTTGTGTACAACTATAAGACCTGTTTCAATTAGCTGCTTGCTTAGTTGTTTTGGAAATATAAATGTTTTCTTGAAATTGTAAGTGATATTTTGTTTCAATTGCTTGTTAGAGAACAGAGGCTTGTATGCATGAGCTTGGAAATTTTTGAATTCCATTTACATTGGAAAATGCCTGGGCCATTTCATCTTGGATTCATGTTTTTAAGGTTTTTGATTTTCTGGCATGCTTTCAGTTTTGTTCATAGTGACAAATATTTTGTAAAATACAGTTAATGGTTATTAGAATTTATATCCATACCTATGAATAACAGCTTTGATGCCTTTCAAAATAACTTTCCTCCTGTTCGCAATCGTGGTGAACGTTGTGATTTATGATGATCAAATCGGATGATATGCTGTGATTATGGCGTTGTTTTACACCCTAGTCAATCATTGGTTTTGCTTCAGTAACATTTCCTGTGGATTCTGCATGTGAGAGAGAGAGAGAGAGTTTACGTGATACAATCATTTTGATCTTATAACTAAATGCACAGGCACAAATGATTTGCAGCGTTCATCCTCATTTTATTTTTTATGAAAATCAAATCATCCCCCATGTAGCCTTCTACTTCACAGCACTGCTTTATAAAAATAGTGTCATAAAATTCCAAACAGTGTGTGTCTAGAAATCTGTAAATTTATGCCTGCTGCTCTTTCACATTCTATCGTAACGTCAGTGAGTATTTAAAGATGTGGCGATTTTAAACCAACCTATAGACAACCTGCGAAACAAAGCGTTAACCTGTGAATTTGGCAGAGCCAAACTCGGACAAAGCACTTGTGCACTATGTGGCTGCCAGAGGTTTCTGTGAAATTGGTGCTTGCTCGGCTGGAGCTGGATGATACCTTTGAAGTTTATGGACATAGGAAATGAATAATATGCCATGGGTATTAAGAAGACAAAGAAGCAGGAAGGGCCTTCAAAACAATTGGGTTCTGGTATCGAGTATCTTAGGTCATGGAACACTAGCAAGGATACAAGCATCAGCTAGAGTTTTTTAAAATTAAGTGATGTTTGGGTAGCCACAGCTTCTGACACCTAGTTGAATGACACTTTGGAAAGGATCCAATTGTTGGAATTAATCAGAGGGTAGTGGGTACTCTGTCTATTAAAACGGGTTGTTGCTAATAATTCGACCTGGTATACAAGGTGACCCCATTTTCAGTGTCAAAACGCATGTTTAGGTCTATACTCGGCATATAAGTCAACTCCCTATATTTTTAGCTAATAAATGCATGTTTATGGCTATATTCACATGAGGAGTTGGCCTCAAATTTTCAACAAATAAATGCATATTTAGGGTTATGCTCACCTTATAAGTTGGTGCATGGGATCAAGCAGGCAATACAGGCTGTGTTGCCAATGAGATGTGCAGGGGTTTAAGGCAGACCCACACAGAGGAGACCATGCATGGCGACTGATGATCAGAAATGGGTCCTCCTGCAGGACCCCCATTTTGGAAGGGCTTTGAAGCTCCAAAGGTCGACTCAAGTGCTGTGATCTACAGTATCTGGTATGACTGCAAGTGTAAGGAAAGTGTTAAGAAAATTATCCATTTTTAGTTCCAGTGAATTCTCAAATACTGGAGCTGAGCATGATGGCCTCATGAATATTCATAAGTACTTGATAGAGAGAGCGCATACAGTGCAACTATTTTAAAAATTGGGCCACAATTTGTATTTCCAGGTTTTATAGAGTAAATTTAGAGTGCTTCAGTAGTAGAAATGGGTTATGCTCAAAGGACAGTTGACCTCAATTTTTGCCTTTACTGTTTGGGCATTAAACATTGCCTGGGTCAGTTGCAGAGCAGAAATCATTTCATTTCCTTCATATACACTCAAAAAGACAGATCCACAGAAAATAATCCAGCTAGGTTCAGAGCTGTGGGGGTGAAAATTGAGCTCTCTGTAGAAATTAACTTAAAATTTAACCTATTATCCGTCACAACATTCAATGACTATTGTTTGAGTCTGGATTGGTGACAACATTTGTGTAAATAGGTACATGAAGTGTTTTAGCCACTTCAGTCTGCCTTAGTGAAAAATTAAAAGATTTATTCTCTTAAATTTGTAGTTAGCTATATTAAATTTTAAATAGGTAAGGATTAACCTGATGAATATAATTTCTGGCATATTTTTCTAGCTGAATGAAAGACATTCTCCATTGCCTTGTGCCTGATAATGTGGTGTCTTAAACTCTTTGCATTAAAATAATCAGTGGAGGTATGCTATTTTTAATTAATTTAAGTTCGAGTTGAATTAGCTCTTTTAAAGTAACTATTGATGTATTTGCTATTACTTGATCATACATGGCATTCCACATTGAATCAAGTTTAATTTGTCTGCTGAAGTGTGTTTAGTGGGTGGGGTGGTGGTGTAATTAGACCATGTTGGGAGAAGATAGTGACTCTGGAGACTAGAAGAGTTTTTAAGGGAAGGTTGGAGCAGTTTGGGAAAAGTTAATCAGGGTTAGTGCAGGTAATGGCAAGATAGAGCATGGTTAGATGTTGGACACGAAGAAGGAGGCAGAAGTAAGGAAAAGTTGGAGCAAGATTAGAGGTTTGTGGGGACTGTTCAGATGTCTTTCACTTTCCCTGGTGGTGAGCTTGGAGGCAGGAAGGGCATGTACTTTGATAGGATGGTGATTTACTGGAACCCCTCTGCTTTCCCGCCTGAATTAATTTCTGGATGGAAAGGCTCATCGTTGACCTCCCCGCCCTGCTGCCAATTGAGGCCCTAAGGGCCTCATCCTGCCGTTCCTGGTATTAACCCAGCTGCAAGGGGGCCTGTTGCCATGAGACAAGTACGACAGGCAAACCTGTATAGACTGCTTGTCACCTCCAATCAAAGGCACCCAGTGCCTGATCGAAGGACTCGAAATCGGAAAGGGGGGCCTGCTGAGAGCCAACCCCTACCCTTGCTGCCAACCCGCCAGTACCCCGCTCCCAGCAAAACCAGCAGAGCCGAAGGAGTAAAAGGGGTCAGAAGTGATTGAGAGAAATAGAAGAGAATTGACACCCCAAAAGAGCTGTTTTAAAATTGAGTTCTTTTAAAAAAAAACCTAGAACAGATTGAAGCACACTGAAGGCTTTATTAAAAATGCATACATGGCCAGGGCCAACACAGCTGGTGGATAATGGGAGGGATGCAACCATTATGAGAATTGCGATGCAGGTGATGTAGAGGTTGGAACAAGTGCTAGATATTGGCTGGGTGAGCTGAACTGGTGCTGTATTGGACTATAGTTGATAGCAAAGGGAATGATAAATATGTCTTTCCATTTGTGTTAGTATTGGGACAAACTCTTCTGTGCACATTAAAACATGTATATATTTGTATAAAATAGATGCACATGCAATATCCTATGAACAAAACAGTACTGTCTGAATTCTGCTTGGGAATTTATCAGTAATAGCAATTTAAGATGCCACATGAACGCATTTAAACAATCAAATTAATTAGCTTAATAAGCCAGAAGTTAGACCCTTGACCTCCATAAGGATTCATCTGATTCTGAAATTGCAGATATGCTATCTTTGTAGTTGACCCCTCTCTGAGGAAGCCTAGATCTACAAGCAGTAATTGTATTTTATTGTATGTGAGGTCCTGAAGAGAATTTTTTTTTTTTGTGAAGACAGTGGTTAGTGAGTGACTCAACATGATTTCTGAAATCCAAGAAATCAAAATGGCTGTCTGAACTTTAAAAAAATTCAATTATTTCATGGAATGTGGGCATTGCTGGCAAGGCCAACATTGGTTGCCTGTCTCTAATTGCCCTTGAGAAGATGGTAGTGAGCCACCTTCTTGAACCGCTGCTGACCATTTGGTGCAGGTACACTGACAGGGAGGGAGTTCCAGATTTTTGACCCAGTGACTGTGAAGGAATGGCAATACAGTTCCAAGGCTCAGAGGGGAACTTGCGGCGGTGGTGTTCCCATGCATCTGCTGCTCTTGTCCTTCGAAGTGGCTGAAGTCATGGCTTTGGAAGATGCTGTTGAAGGAGCCTTGGTGAGTTGTTGCATTGCATCTTGTAAGTGATACACACTTGATGCCACTGTGTGTTGGCTGTGGAGGGAGTGATTGCCTAAGTTGGTGTATGAGGTGCTGATCAAGTGGGCTGCTTTGCCCTGGTTGGTGTCGAGCTTCTTACGTGTTGTTGAGCCTCCAGACAAGTGGAGAGCATTCCATTACACTCCTGACTTGCGCCTTTTAGGTGGTGGACAGCCTTTAGGAAGTCAGGAAGTGAGATACCCACTGCAGAATCCGAGCATCTGACCTGCTCTTATAGCCACAATATTTTTATGGCTGGTCCAGTTCGGTTTTGGGTCATTAGTAAACTTCAGGATGTAGATTGTGGAGATTCAACGATGACAATGCCATTGAATGTCAAGGGAATTAGTTTCTCTACTGTTGGAGATGGTCATTGCCTGGTACTTGTTTGGTGCGAACGTTACTTGCCACTTATAACCCCAAGCATAAATGTTCTCCAGGTCTTGCTGCATATGGACAAGGACTGCTTCAGTATATGACGAGTTGTGAATGGTGCTGAAAATTGCGCAATCATCAGTGAAAATTACCACTTCTGACCCTATGATGGAGGGAAGTTCATTGAAGCAGTTGAAGATGGTTGGTCCTTGGACATCACCCTGAGGAACTCCTGCAGTGAAGTCCTGGGACCGATTTGATTAACATCCATTGGTTCATGAACATTGGGTAGAAACAGCTGGAGGAGAAACAAGTGGATTGTGGAGAATGTGATGAGAAAGAAATGGATTTGGAGTAGAGGCCTACTGGATAACAATGAAAGAGAGGGAAGTGGATGACTACAGTGTTTCTGAACAGTGGAGGAACTTATGTTCCTTTCTGAATTGTCACACTGGGGAGTTAGATGTGGGAAGAGAGACTTCAGCAGGCTGGTGGTTGTGCCTGTGCTACAATTTATTGACTAATTGTTTTCCTCTTTAATATAAAATTCAGTCATGTGCACAAATTATTATTCACATCAATGCTTCTGGCATTAGAAACGTATTATTTATGTCTGTTTCAATAACTGTATTATACAAGTTATCCTGTAGGCTATTATTATTTACACTGTTATCATAGAGCTATGATTATCTCATTGAACTGTGGCTCTCTGTGTTATACTGAGAGAATTGCAAAATCCCAGAGTCAGTTATGATTTGCAACAGCTATCTTTGTCTTCACAATGCACTTCAATCTACTGAAAATACACTGTAGAAATGTCAAAAATAAACATTTCTGGTGGCAGGGTTATGAAATCAGCAGGCCATTAAGAATAGAATCAGGCCTTTGGAGGATTCCTCAAGCAAATTCAGGTGGACTGTCAGGATCTTTGAGATCTAAAGTGGCTTCTTTGTCCATGTCTTTACTGCAGGATATTTTGTGAAGTTAACAAAAATGTGTTGCAGGGTGCTGCTTAAGTTGTAAGTGTCAGAATGAATCTGATATGAATGCAGTCCAGGCTAGAAGAAACAGGATTGTGGTGACTTTTTCTTTGTGAATATGCTCAAAGAAATGAGAAGTGGGCTTGGCAAGCCCCTTGCTCTGAAATTTGAGTTCACTAGGATCTACAACTGTTCACATGGATTGGATGAAAGTTGTGTGGTGTCAGTATTTAAAAAGTGGAAGGTAATTTGTGTGTGGAGCCGGAAGATATAGGTAGGGTTCTAAATGAATACTTTGTGTCAGTGTTCACAAGTGAAAGAGACAACATGGGTGTGGAAATCAAGCAGAAAGGCTGTGATATAATTGAATAAATTAGCATAGAAAGAGAGGAGGTTCTAAGTGGTCTGGCAGGCTTAAAAATAGATAAAGCTCTATGCCCAGATGAAATGTATCCCAGGCTGTTGTGTGAGGCAAGGGAGGAGATAGCAGGGGCTTTGGCAATAATTTTCAATAACTCTCTGGCTGCAGGAGAGGTGCCAGAGGACTGGAGGACAGCCAACGTGGTACTGTTATTCAAGAAGCGGGGGGAGGGATAAACCAGGGAACAATAGGCCGGTCACTCTAACCTCAGTGGTGGGGAAACTCTGGGAAGCAATTCTGAGGGACAGAATTAATCGACACTTGGAGAGGCAGGGATTAATCAAGGACAGTCAGCACAGTTTTGTTACGGGGAGATCATTTGATTGAATTTTTCGAAGAGGTGACCAGCTGTGTCGATGAGGGCAATGCATTTGAAGTAATCTATTTGGACTTCAGCAAAGCTTTTGATAAGGTCCCGCATGGGAGACTGATAACGAAGATAAGAGCCCATCGGATCCAAGGCAATTTGGCAAATTGAATCCAGAATTGGCTGAGTGGCAGGAAGCAGAGGGTAATGGCCGAGGGGTATTTTTGTGACTGGCATCCTGTGTCCAGTGGGGTTCCACAGGGATCGGTGTTGGATCCCTTGCTGTTTGTGGTGTGTATATATAAACGATTTAGACTTGAATGTAGGAGGGTTGGTCAGTAAGTTCGCGGATGACACGAAAATTGGTGGGGTGGTAAATAGTGAGGAGGATAGCCTTAGTTTACAGGAGGATATAGATGGGCTGGTCAAATGGACTGATCAGTGGCAAATGAAATTTAATCCGGATAAGTGTGAGGTAATGCACTTGGGCAGGACAAACAAGACACGGGAATACACGATGAACGGTAGGACCTTGGAAAGTACCGAGGATCTGAGGGACCTTGGTGTACATGTCCACTGTTCCGTTAAGGTAGCAGGATAGGTAGATAAGGTGGTTAAGAAGGTATATGGGATACTTGCCTTTATTAGCTGAGGCATAGAATTTAAGAGCAGGGAGGTTATGCTGGAACTGTATAAAACGCTGGTTAGGCCTCAGCTAGAGTATTGCGTGCAGTTCTAGAATCCGCATTATAGGCAGGATGTGATTGCACTGGAGAGAGTGCGGAGGAGATTTACCAGGATATTGCCTGGACTGGAGAGTTTTAGTTATGAGGAGAGTTTGGATAGACTGGGGTTATTTTCCCTTGAGCAGAGGAGATTAAGGTGGGATATGATTGAGGTGCATAAAATTATGGGCAAAGATAGGGTAGACAGGAAGGAACTTTTCCCCTTGGTGGAGGGACCAATAACCAGGGGGCATAGATTTAAGGTAAGGGGCAGGAGGTTTAGAGGGGATGCGAGGAAGACTTTTTTCACCCAGAGGGTGGTGGGAATCTGGAACTTACTGCCTGAAAGGATGGTAGAGGCAGAAACCCTCATACGTTTAAGAAGTATTTGGATGTGCACTTGCAATGCCATGGCTTACAAAGCTATGGGCCTAGTGCTGTAAAATGGGATAAGAATAGTTCGGTACTTGTTTAACTAGCACAAACTTGATGGGCCAAGGGGCCTTTTTCTGTTTTGTAGACCTCTATAAAAAAAGGCAACAAGTCAGAACTAGGCAATTACAGACTCAGTAACTTGACGTCAGTTATAGATAAATTATTTGAAGGATTCATTGCAGATATACTGTATGGCCTCCTTGACAGAGGAAGGTTATTAGAGACTAAATGCATAGCTTCTGCAGAAGAAGGAGCGTGTCTCACAAACCAGGTTGAGGTTTTTGAAGAAGTAAATAGGTTGGTGGTTGTAGGTTGCCTGTTGCCATTGTATACTTTGGTTTTCACAAAGCTTTTGATGAAGTGTCACAATTTTTAAAATTCATTTTTGGGATGTGAATATTACTGGCCATTTATTGCCCATTCCCAATTGCTCTGTGAAGATGCTGCGGTCCATGTGGTGTAAGTATACCCAAAGAGCTGTTAGGGAGGAAATTCCAGGTTTTTGATCCTACGGCAGTGAAGGAATGACAATATCGTTCCAAGTCAAGAGTGATGTTTGGCTTGGAGGGGAATTTGCAGGTGGTGGTGTACCCTTACCAGTCCAGCTGGCTGCTTTGTTCTGGATGGTGTCAAGCTTATTGAGTGTTGTTGGAGCTGCACTGATCCAGCATGTAGGGAGTATTCCATCACACTCCTGAGTTGTGCCTTGTGGCCAGCATTGGGAAGTCAGGAGGTAAGTTACTCGCCACAGAATTCCCAGCCTCTGACCTGCTCTTATAGCCGCAGTCTGTATGTTTGGATTTTATATTGCTACGACCAGGTGAGGAGGGGTCAAATGACTCCCCTGTTCACTCACTCCTCATTTGACCACAACAGGACAGGGTCTGTTTTATTTTTAAGAATATAGAGAGGATATGCTTTGCCAATTCTGTAAGTGTCCCACTACTTGCATGTTGAGGTAGTCAAGAATTACTCTCAGGTTTTCTTAGGTTAAACAAAAAATGAGGTAAGCTTATTGAAACTGTCCTCGAGCTTAAAAAAAAGAAAAACGTGAAGCCATTCATACAGTCACACACGTTCGTCTGGACCCATGCAGACAGATGACACAGTAAGGGGTTAGGTTTATAAGGATTTTACAGTCCATGAAAGAAAAAAATGGAATATATGGTTAGCTGTTCCTTGGTTGGTCTCGATGCAGTGATTCAATGTTGCAGCTGTTTAGCTTTGCTGTTCTCCTGGGTGTAATTGTTTGGAACAGATTTCCATGTTTAAATGATTCTAGTTTAAAATCCAGCCAGTGAAAAATCAGAAATCATTGAGAAGTACTTCCTAGTGACAAAATGGATTTATATAAACACGGGAGAGGCAGTGGCGTAGTGATATTATCACTGGGCTAGTAATCCAGAGACTCAATATTGGGGAGAGGTGGGAATTGAAAAATGTGTCAAAGGTCAATTAATTGAATAACACTGAGGGGACCATACTAATCAATAGGGGACTGAGTGGGTAGTTCAATGGGAAAGAGGGGATGTGATGAGAATGAAGGGACAGAATTTAGTGAAGACCCTGAGAGAGGGAAACGTGGCAGACGGGAGGTGAAATGTCGAAATCATGATGGCAGGTTCAGATCTGAAAAATTAAGTCAGTGCCTTAGCAGTAGTAGGTGGGCCTAACGCTGTCCCCTAGCAGGTTTCTATTGTAGCACATTTGCATGCCATAAATACTCATTTATATTAAAACTTTTAAAATTAAGTCCTATCTTCAAGATTAAATCAGAGGTGCTTGGGAAGCTGGCAGCCAGTTCACGTTTGTTTAAAGGTGGCATGCGTTAGTTGGCTTTGAACAGCTATGCTTGAATCTGTTGAACTGTCACCTGATGACGGGATCATCCAATGGAAACCAGCCCTTGCCAGGCGTGTGCAAGCATTTTATGTGCCCGCCGCCGGCCCTTTAAATTTTCATACAGATTGCATGGGTGCTGGCTCCCACCATGGAAGTGGAAGTTCCAGTTCCACATTCGGGAATGGCGGCCAGTGATTAATTTCCATCCCAAGATGTGGGAGACACACAAGTTATTGGGGGAGGGCGAGGGAAATTTGCTGCTGAGGGCCATGTTTTCCATGCAGCCTTCACCATAAATGCACCCTGGTGACTATCTGTGATTCCTATCACTGACTTGTATGGCACCTGAAAAGAAAGAAGGAAAAATAAGTGGTGAAGGGGAGTGAAAGAAAATAGCAACAATTGTATGACGGGGGTAAAAAAACAATCAATTAGCAGTTCATCTTTTGTTATGAGCAAGATGTTACAATGTTTTGCTTTCACTAGAGTTAGTGTACTTCAAAGCAATTCATTATATGCAGTGGAATTTGAGAGAAGTCAGAGGCTGTATTAATGTAGTTTTATCTTTTCCTGACTGTATAATTTTATCAGATGTAAAAAGCAGTATCAAAGGTTCTTAATTCATTTGTGTTTCTGATTCAGAACTGTAGAATAATTAGCTCCTACAACCCTGTTGTTAATTACAGTGTGGTGGTAGTATTCTGCCTTGCAGTCATCACTATAGCCTTTTGTAGTTGATGTAATTTTAATACTCAAACTCTCACTCTATTTAGATCATTGTATATGCATACGTCTACACTGACATTTTAATTACAAGTTAAGCACAGTGCTGTATTTTATCTTATGATCAACTTTGAGTTTTTCATGGTGCTATTTGAACCCACTGATAAAGTGACAAACCTTTTACGTGTATTTCTTTATCTGTAATTTCAGCTGGTACACCCGCTTATCAATCATGTAACTGTGGCGGTGAAGTCATAGTTCTTTTAATCAACACCATTTCAGCTCTAATTTTATCTGTAATTAGCATTGATTTAGTCTTAAATCCAAAACCAATGTACAGAATAATAGATGCTAGGAAATGTAGTAAAAGTTGTCATTTGAACTTGCAGTTTTCATGGTGTTTATAAGCGTCTGGATTTTTTTTGTTACCTTTTATCATCTGGTGATAGATTATAGTCATAGGCCCTTGTGTCATTGGTTTAATTGATTACCTTGATTTAAAGTATATTACTTGGTCTCAACCAGACATTGGTCTGTATGTAACAGATCATCTTCAAGATCTGTTAAAATGATCACTTGGCAGTTCAATTTGAGAGTTTACATATTTTGGCTTGAATTTTGTAACTCTGCTTTACAATTTTGCATTTACAGAAAAAATACCATGGATCCCACTGCTTAATGAAGGTGATGGGCGGGAAAAGAGTAGCTTGCGCATGAAACCTGCCCACGGCAGAGCTTTGATCACTTCTGCTTCAAACACTTCCATATCTACAGGGATTCTCTCAAATTCCCTCAACTCTGCAGTGAAAAGAAAATCATTTCCCAATAATCATATGCACACCCTCTCATAATTAAAATGAAGATCAAAATTTTCCCCCACGGTTTAGATTTTCAGAGGAATATGCAATCCTAAATTTGTAATGGATCACATATTTTCAGTAGTTTCTTTAATATCCTATTTATGGGACTCCACTGTAGTACCTTCAATTGACAGCTACACACATTCCACAGCAGTAGCTCTATTGGTGGCTGCTGCTCATTTTCAGCTTCTCGTGGTAACGTTTGTCAGGTTACAGCTTTGCTGTCTGTGTTAACTGTGGCCTAACATCCCAATTTTGATTACTTATCTGGGAGCAAGGAGACAGGGATATCGAGCAAAAAGAGGTGAACGGAGTGAATGGCAGATGAGTGAACAGGATTTATGCTGTGGCAGGACTCGCATCCTTCTATTTTACTTTAAAAAAAAATTAAAAATGATCTGCCAGTACTGTTGTAGCAATGGATTATGTCATAGAGTGGACATAACGTGGGAAACTCGTGATTTCTTAGTCTTATCTGCTGAAGATTTGTCCAGAAGGGAAGCTGAGGAGTTCTTAAGTGAATCAGTGTGTAATTCAGGCACAATTCTATCAACTGGATTTCTCCAAAACATGAGTGCATGATTCAAAGAATTGCTTTGTAAGTAAGTTCTTAAAGTTGATTAGGTTGTAAATTGGGTAAGGTTACACTCATGCATTTTCAATGGGATGTGCTGTATAAATTTACATTTTTAAGTATCAACCGTGGCTCAGTTGGAAGCAGTTCTTGCTTCTGAGTCAGAAGATTATGGACCAGATTTCCCTGCCCAATCGCCGGACAGACTAGTGTCAGGTGGGTGGAAACAGAGAGGATGGATCCCGTTTGTTGAGGTCTCACTCACATTCCCGTTGCCAGCTATTTTGGTTGGCACATAAAAGGAGGTGGGTTGTGAGCCGGCATGCATAATTCCTGTCCTGGCTGGCTCCATTGTGGGGTGGGCATTTTAGACCTCCTGCTATTTTCATGGGGTCAGGCTGGCTTCTGAAGACAACATGGTTCACGACAGCGCAAGAGGTATCGTGAACCATTGGAGAACCCTAGACTGAAGGCAGGAACCATTTGACAGGTAAGTTCAAAAGGTGTTGGCAACTTTACGTGTCACAATGTAATACTACATGGTAAGTTAAATATTAATGCAGTGATTAATGATTGGGTTTTATTCTCGAAAGGTAAATGACCATTAAATTGACCAGTATTGTGAAAGTGGAAAGTGTTCAGATGAATTAGAGTGCATTATCCAATGGATAAAATGCTCTTCTGTATTGAATAGTATTGATATTCAGATTTGACTGGTCACTTATTCCCTGTGATTTAGTCTTTTAATTGAATGACCGCTCAGACATTTGTTCCACTGCTTTTAAGCATGAACAGGTGGCTGAGGTTTTTAATAACTTGAAAGGTTTTAATGTATTCCACTCTGGAGGCTTTGTTTATACAAGTTATTTTTTTATTCTTTCACGGGATGTGGGCTTTGCTGGATGGGCTGGCATTTATTGCCCATTCCTATTTGCCCTTGAGAAGGTGGAGTGAGCTGTCTTCTTGAACCACTGCAGTCCGTATGATGTAGGTACACCCACAGTGCTGTTAGGAAGGGAGATCCAGGATTTTGACCCAGCGACAGTGAAGGAACAGTAATATATTTCCAAATCAGGATGGTGAGTGACTTGGAGGGAAACTTTCAGGTGGTGGTGTTCCTATCTATCTGCTGCCCTTGTCCTTCCAGATGGTAGTGGTCATGGGTTTGGAAGGTGCTATCTAAGGAACTTTGTGAATTTCTGCAGTACATCTTGTAGATGGTACACACTGTTGCTACTGTGCATCGGTGGTGGAGGGAGTGAATGTTTGGGCATGTGGCGCCAATCAAGTGGGTTGCTGTGTCCTGGATGGTGTCCAGCTCTTGAGTGTTATGGGAGCTGCACTGATCCAGGCAAATGAGGGGTATTCCATCACACTCCTGACTTGTACCTTGTAGATGGTGGACAGGCTTTGGGGAGTCAGGAGGTGATTTACTTGTCGCAGGATTCCTAGCCTCTGACCTGCTCTTGTAGCCACAGTATTTATATGGTTAGTCCAGTTCAAATTCTGGTCAATGATAACCCCTAGGATGTTGATAGTGGGGGATTCAGTGATGGTAATGCCATTGAACATCAAGGGGCGATGGTTAGAATCTCTTGTTGGAGATGGTCGTTGCCTGACACTTGTGTGGCGTGAATGTTACATGTTACTTGTCACTTGTTAGCCCAAGCAGCTGAAGATGGTTGGGCTGAGGACACTACCCTAAGGAACTCTTGCAGTGATGTCTTGGAACTGAGATGACTGATCTCCAACAACCACAGTCATCTTCCTTTGTGCTAGGTATGACTCCAACCAGCAGAGAGTTTTCTCCCAATTCCCATTGATTCCAGTATTGCTAGGGCTCCTTGATGCCACAGTCAGTCACATGCGGCCTTGTGGTCAAGGACAGTCACTCTCAACACACCTCGGGAGTTCAGCTCTTTTGTCCATGTTTGAACCAAGGCTGTAATGAGGTCAGGAGCTGAGTGGCCCTGGCGGAGCCCAAACTGGGCATCAGTGAGCACCTTATTGCTAAACACGTGCTGCTTGATAGCACTGTTGATGACCCCTTCCATTACATTACTGATGACTGAGAGTAGATTGATGGCGTGGTAATTGGCCGGGTTGGATTTGTCTTGCTTTTTGTGTACAGGACACACCTAGGCAATTTTACACATAGCCGGATAGATGCCAGTGTTGTAGCTGTACTATAACAGCTTGGCTAGGGGCGTGGCAAGTTATGAAGCACAAGTCTTTAGTACTATTGCTAGAATATTGTCAGGGCCCATAGCCTTCGTAGTATCCAGTGCCTTCAGCTCTTTCTTGATATCATGGAGTGAATCGAACTGGCTGAAAACTAGCATCTGTGATTCTGGGTACCTCCGAGATGAATCATCTACTTGGCTCTTCTGGCTGAAGACTGTAGCAAATGCTTTAGCATTGCTATTTGCACTGATATGCTGGGCTCTTCCATCATTGAGAATGGGGATATTTGTAGAGCCTGCTCTGCCAGTGAGTTGTTTAATTATCCATCACCATTCATGTCTGGATGTGACAGGGCTGCAGAGCTTAGATCTGAACCATTGGTTGTGGAATTGTTTAGCTCTGTTTTTCACTTATACTGTTTGGCATGCTAGTAGTCCTAGTGTTGCTTTACCAGGTTGACACCTCATTTTTAGGTATGCCTGGTGCTGCTCCTGGCATGCCCTCTTTGCTCTCTTCATTGAACCAGGGTTGATCCCCTGGCTTGATGGTAATGGTAGAGTAGGGGATATGCCGGGCCATGAGGTTACAGATTGTATTTGAATATAATTCTTCTGCTGCTGATGGCCCATAGCGCCTCATGGTTGCCCAACTATCCCAGTTAGCACAGTGGCAGTTGTACACAACATGATGGAGGGTATCCTCAACGTGAAGGTGGGACTTTGACCACCACACCATCCTTGTTGTGACACTGCTACTGATATTGTCATGGAAAGATGCATCCGTGCAGGCAGGTTGGTAAGGATGAGGTCAAGTGTGTTTTCCCCCCACCACCTGCCGCAGACCCAGTCAAGCAGTTATGTCATTTAGGACTCGGCCAGTAGTGGTGCTACCAAGTCATGCTTGGTGATGGACATTGAATTCCCCGCCCAGAGTATATCCTACGCTTTTGCCACCCTCTGTGCTTCCTCCAAGTGGTGTTCAACTTGGAGAAGCACTAATTCATCAGCTGAGGGAGGGCAGTACATGTTAATCAGTGGGAGGTTTACTCGCCCATGTTTGACCTGGTGCCCTGAGACCTCATGGAGTCTGGAGATGATGTTGAGGACTCCCAGGGCAACTCCCCCCTGACTGTATGCCACTGTTCCGCTACCTCTGCTGTGTCTGACCTCCCGGTGGGAAAAGACACACCCAGGAATGGTGATGGTGGTGTCTGGGACATGATCTGTAAGATATGACTCCATGAAGATGACTATGTCAGACTGTTGCTTGACTAGTCTGAGAGACAGCTGACCCCTGGCTGCTTCTCTCTACTGCAAACTGCCTTCTTAAATCCCTTTTCCCAGTCTTCATGCTCACCCGTAACAATGGATGGAATTGTGCTCTCGCTGATGGTGAGCTTTGATGTGGGAAGGGCATGATCTTAGGCAGGAACGTGGCATACCAGATCCCCGCCACCTTCCTGCCTCCACCTGAATTAAGTTCTGGGCGGGAGGGCTATAATTGACCTCCTGCTCTGTCATCAATTGAGGCCCTTAAGTGGTCAGTTAATAATCACAAGGGCCTCATCCCACTGGTTTTAATTTAACTGCAGGCAGGCCTGTTGCCATGTGGTGTGCATGACCTATGCGGGCTGCTTGTCACCCCCAGGGTGGACTCATAATAGACTAAGGTCAGAGAATGTGGAGTTAGGGGACAAATGGCAGAATGGTTTGCTAGCTGGCTTCAAGACACTAAGCAAAGAGTGGGAATAAAGGGTAGTTATTTAGAGTGGTAGAAGACAGGAAGTGGTGTTCCACAAGGATCAGGGCTGGGATCACTGATGTTCACAATTCACATGAACAATTTGAACTTGGGAATCAAAAAAACAATTTCTAAATTCATGGATGACACCAAATTCGGGGGATGGTCAGTACTGAGGAGGACTGACAAATGACAGGAGGACATAAATAAACTTGCAGAATAGGCAAATAATTGGCAAATGAGGTTCAATACTTAAATGTGAGGTAGTACATTTTTGTTGAAGAATATGGAGGTCAGTTATTACTTGGAAGGTGTAAGTCTTGATGGGGTAGGGGAACAAAGAGAACTTGGAGTACAAATGCACCAATCGTTAAAAGTTACAGCACAGGTTAGCAAGGACAGTAAACAAGCAAATCAAGTACGAGGCTTTATTTCTAGAGGGATAGTATAGAAAAGTAGGGAAATTTTGATGAACCTGTATTGAACCTTGGTAAGACCACAGTTAGAGCACTGTGCAGTTCTGGTCACCATCAAATCAAAAGAACATCGAGGCACTGGATGATTAAAGGGTGCAAAGAAGATTGACAAAGATGTTACCAGAAATGTGTGAGTATATATATCAGGAAAGGATTGACAGTCTGGGTCTCTTTGCTTTTGAAAAATGAAGGCTGAGAGGTAACTTAATAGAGGTCTTTAAAATTATGACTGGGCCATTTGGCCTCTTGAGCTACTCTGTTGTTCAGTAAGATCATGGGTGACCTGATTGTGGTCTTAAATCCTTAAATAAGGATTTGATAGAGTGGAAACTGAGAGTGTTTCCTATTGTGGGGAAGAGCATAGAGGCCATAAATATAAGATGGTCACCAAGAAATCCAATGGGGAATTTAGAAGAAACTTCTTCACCCACAGGGAGCGGCTGAAGCGAATGCAGTAGATGCATTTAAGGGGGAAACTAGGCAAGCATATGAGGAGAAGGGAATAGATGGTTCAGATGATAGATTTCGATGAGAAAAGATGGGAGGAGGTTCAAGTGGAGCATAGACACTGGCATGGACTGTTTGAATCAAATGACCTATTTTTGTGCTGTGTTTCCTATGTAATCTATTCAGGGTTCCATCCCCTGTCCATCCCCACTCCTACCTCTCGCCCATTCTTTAATCAACCTCGCTTTCACTGCCTTGAGTCGGCTCTTGTTGCACTGTGCCACAATTTGCCTCTGGACCACTGAGTTGCTTTCACTGACCACCTTGTACTTGCCCAACACAAAGTATCTTTAGATAACTTCTGGTAAGTATCTTCTGGTAAGTCAAGGGTTTCCTGTATTTGTGTCCTGTCTTCCCCTGCTGCCCCTAATGTTGCAGTGTGTGGCCAGTTGGTGATCAAGCACAGAGACCCTCTACCCAGGGTTCCATTTTCAAACACTTACCATACCCTGGGGCAACATGTGTGTACTGAGGATCCGTGGTGGTTCACATTTTGCACTTCAGCAACATGAGGGCTCCCCGAGCTGCAGTTCATTTGGGTTTAATTTCTGTTGCCTTGTTCTTGCTTCATGTGACCTTGATTTTTGATCTCTCCAGCGCTTATGCACTAACTATGCCCTTAGTCTCATTTCCTTTGACCTTAATTTCACTGTCTCCAGTCACAAACACACTAATGCCAAAAGTTTTGATACTTTGGTATAGAAAATGTCTATATTGTTTAAGTAGCCTGTGATCACAGTTCTAACTTTAATTGATTATGAATCTGATCAGTCCGACAAGAACTTTGAGATCTGTTTTTATGTATACATACCTTCCCAGTGTTCTGAATTCTTTGAGTTAAAGTCACCGGACTGAATTAAAAGTTAAGTTTGTAATTAGCGCAGAGATTTGAAGAACAATAAAATTAGACTTTATACAATAACCACATTCATGCTTGAGAAAACTTTACACATAATTTCCTTGAGTTAATTTTATAGAACTTAGCTCTGCGCTGAATTGAGACACAATCGGTAAATTTAAATTGTCATGCTAACTAATTTGTGCACAGCAGGATCCCACAAGCAACAAATTAAATAAATGACCAGTTAATCTATTTTATGATGATGTTCACTCGGGGGTAAATGTGGTTAATACATAGGTTGAGTGCCCTGTACTTTTGTGAAATGCTCCATGGATCTTTTATATCAACTTTAACAGGTGTTTGGGGCCTTGTTTTAATGTTTCATTCGAAAGATGGCATCTCCAGCAGTGGATTGCTTCTCAGTACTGCACTGAACTATCAACTTATGTGGTAAAGTCTTCGATGGGACTTGAATGGAGAACTTCTCTCTGAGGTGAAAGTGATACTACTGAACCAAACTGTTACCAAAGTGACAACAAAGAATGTTTTGTGCACACCTGGCACCTAACTGGACAATGTCACAGATTCAGACCAAATAGTCAAAGGAATGTGCAGCAGTTAAGGAGGAAATTCCATGTATGCATACATGTTTCATTTATGGTTGTATGCGTTTTAAATACAAGCACTGATTTGGTTAAATAACTATGCCACAGCCGACTTTGACTACACTATGACCGTATTAATCTTACTTTACAAGATGTGGTTTGGGTGTATATTGTATAGTTTTTGAATGTTGCATACTTTTGGCTGGCATGTTGATTACCTCTTGTTATCTGGTGTGATGACATGGCATTACAATCGGCCACTTTTGAAGATTTGTGCCCCTGATTGTAGACATTTGTGCTAGAATATGACGTTTTTCATTTTGGGGACCTGTGTTGAAGTTGAGTACATTCAGGGTAGATAAACACAGTAAAATGCATAGTAAGGTAGCCTCTACATCAGTCCTAACCTTGAGCATACTTCACTGGAGCAATATCTCATTTGTTTGGAGTGTGATGGTCCATGTTGGTGGTAATGTATCTATAGAAGAATACAGCATCTCAGTGGCCTCCCCTTCCATCCCCCCAACCCCATCCTGTAAGTTTGAAGGGTTTCCTCCAATCTCTGCAATCATGATGAGTCAACAAATCAACTTTGAAGGCATATCAGTGCAGTGCATCTTTTATGCTGCTACTTAATGGTTTTCTTCTTCATCAAGAGCCCCTGAGGTACAGCATCTCTGTCCAGCTGAGTAGAGCTTGAAGAGGGCCACGCTCTCTGACAAGAACTCACCACTGCTACCCTGTCTCCACCGTTTACTCTTACTCACTTGTGAAATAAGTCACCAGGTGAAAATGCACCTGTCTGTCTTATTGGTCGCACTGAAGTGTGAGTACCTGAGCTATTACATGGCCTTAATGATCCCTGTTACCATGCACCTTTGGAAGGTTCAGCTCCACTGAGGAATTGTCACTGGAGATCTCTGACTGCTGCTGCATGTGTGAAGGACCCATGTGAGGTAATAGACATAAATTGCTTTTCACAGAATCACGCAGTGCAGAAGAGGCCCTTTGGCCCATCGAGTCTGCACTGACACATGAGAAACACCTGACCTACCTACCTACTTCCATTTACCAGCACTTGGCCCATAGCCTTGAATGTTATGACGTGCCAAGTACTTATCCAGGTACTTTTAAAGGATGTGAGGCAACCCGCCTCCACCACTCTCCCAGGCGGGGCATTCCAGACCGTCACCACCCTCTGGATAAAAAAGTTTTTCCTCACATTCACCCACCCCCCCTCCTTCTCCTGCCCCTTACCTTGAACTTGTCCCCTTCAACTAAGGGGAACAGCTGCTTCCTATCTACCCTGTCCATGCCCCGCATAATCTTGTACACCTCGATCAGGTCGCCCCTCAGTTTTCTCTGCTCCAATAAAAGCAACCCAAGTCTATCCAACCTCTCTTCATAACTTAAATGTTTCATCCCAGGCAACATCCTGGTGAATCTCCTCTGCACCCCCTCCAGTGCAGTCACATCTTTCCTATAAAGTGGCGACCAGAACTGCACACAGTACCCCAGCTGTGGCCTCACCAAGGTTCTATACAACTCCAACATGACCCCCCTACTTTTGTAATCTATGCCTCAATTGGTAAAGGCAAGTGTCCCATATGCCTTTTTCACCACCCCATTAACATGTCCCTCCGCCTTCAGAGATCTGTGGACACACACGCCAAGGTCCCTTTGTTCCTCAGAATTTCCTATTTCATGCCGTTCATTGAATACGTCTTGTTAAATTACTCCTTCCAAAGTGTATCACCTCACACTTTTCTGGGTTAAATTCCGTATGCCACTTATTTGCCCATTTGACCATCCCGTCTACATCTTCCTGTAGCCCAAGACACTCAACCTCACTGTTAATCACCCGGCCAATCTGTGTCATCCACAAACTTACTAATCCTACCCCCAACATAGTCATCTGTGTCTTTTATATAAATGACAAATAATAGGAGACCCAGCACAGATCCCCGTGATATGCCACTGGACACTGGTTTCCAGTCACTAAAATAGCCTTCTGTCATCACCCTCTGCCTCCTACAACTAAGCCAATTTTGAATCCACCTTATCAAATTACCCTGTATCCCATGTGCATTTGCCTTCTTTATAAGTCTCCCATGTGGGACCTTGTCAAAGACTTCGATGAAATCCATATAAACTACATCAACTGCACTACCCTCATTTATACACCTGGTCATCTCAAAAAATTCAATCAAATTTGTTAGGCATGACCTCCCTCTGACAAAGCCATCCGGACCTGGAGATTTGTCCACTTTTAAGTCTGCCAACACCTCCAATACCTTGTCACTCCCTCTAGCAATTTGCTCAAGAATCTTGCAGTCCCTCTCCCCGAGTTCCATACCTTCATCCTCATTCTCTTGGGTGGAGACGGATGTGAAGTATTTGTTCAAAACTTTACCGATGTCCTCTGGCTCCACCCATAGATTGCCCCCTTGGTCCCTAATGGGCCCTACTCTTTCTCTGGTTATCCACTTCCCATTGATATACTTATAGAATATCTTGGGATTTTCCTTACTTTTACCAGCCAGAGCTTTCACATATCCCCTCTTTGCTCTTTTAATTGCTTTCTTATGCTCCACCCTGCACTTTCTGTACTCCACTAATGTCTCCGCTGATTTGCTCCCCTTGTACATGCTAAAAGCCTCTCTTTTCCTTCTCGTCGTATCCTGCGTATCTCTGGTCATCCATGGTTCTCTGGGCTTGTTACTCCTTTCTATCATCCTAGAGGGAACATGTTGAGCCTGTACCCTCCCCATTTTCTTTTTGCATGCCCCCCCCACCCCACTGCTCTTCTGTAGATTTCCCCACAAGTAGCTGTTCCCAGTCTACCATGGCCAGATTCTGCTTTATTTTACTAAAATCCGTTCTCTCCCCATTTTTTTGCAACTTGCCAAGGTAAGAATATAGTACAGGTTATCATTATGCTGATCATAATTTACACGTGGTTGAAATCAAGGCAAATGTAGCTGATTGCCAGCTGGCTTAGTGACTTTTTAATTGTGTCACCAGGTGGGTGGCAGTTCACCCCCATATCGTCGCCCTATATCTGATGGCCAGGGACAGTGTAACTCCAGTAATTTCCAGTGCTGCCTCTTCTCTGCTTATCAGCTGTGGGATGTTTGGAGAACCTCCTCTGGTGTTCTCCCTCTCCCTGGTGTTCTGTGTTTTCTTTTGCGAGGAAGGAAGAGACAAATGAGTGAATGTAATAGCAAATGTTCATCTATTGGATGGGGTGTATTTGACGAGGTTGACTGAGGCAGAGATATAAGATTGCATAGAGATGAGGATGAATGGGAATGGTGGATGGATAGATGATTGATAGATGGAGGGGTGCACCCATGAGGTAAGTGTATATGAGGAGTGCTCAAGCGTGGCTGAGTGAGGGGCTGGGCTGATGCACTCAGCAGGATGTAGGTGAAGATACCATGATAGTCACCTCTCCTTAGCTCAAGTTAATAAAGCACTCTCCGCAGTGAATCCAGGAACATGGCATTATGTTCCTGTTACTTATGTCCTCTGCTATCTCCAGCCATGTTGTCTTGTCTCTGCTGCAGGCTTCATCCTCCCAGTATTAGGGCAGAATATCTCTCCGACCTGTTACAGCCCCAGAGGCACATCCAATTAGGCTTCATTAAAATGAAGTGCAGTGCTTGCCCTCTGGACTCTGTTCCTTCTCTCTGCTTAAATTCCTTGTGCCCCTTGAAATACTTCTGTCAAGATGGCGATACGTGGGTTCACACCAGGCCCACTCCTGTGGATTGGAAACCTGGAAGTAAAATGAGGAGGTGGCTGAGTTGAAAAGCTGCTGACTATGTACTTTAGGGTTTCTCAGGTGCTTCCAGAACCTCGCTTCCCCCACTGCCCCATTTCCTGTAGAATAATAACTGGGGCCAACGAATGACTGAGAGCTTAGTAAACCCAATTGTTGTATTGTTTTCAATGGAAAAGAAAATCAACTGTTGTTTAGTCAAGAAATAGGGAGATAGTGAATAGTTTATTAACCTATTTGCTGAAGCTTTGAACTATCAAGCTAACTTGAATGAAATACTTGATCCCTTTATAATAGCTGAATTGTTGAATATAATGAAATGGCAGCCTGGGGCATGATTCATTTGTTCAGAGAATTGAGGGTCCTTATTTTGTTAGTTGAACAGAAGAGAATAATATTTTTTATGTGCCAAAAGTGTTCCCCATGTCTTGAAGGCTTCTTTGTAAATTGTATCTCTCTCCTTGTTAAATTAAATATTTATGTCTCAATGCTCCATTATATGAAGCTGACATTATCAGTATAGCGTGAATAATATTTTGCACTGTGCAACGTTTTTGAAACCTCTAACAGATAAATTAACATTGAGGCGAGAAACTATCTCCAGCATTTCCACTGATCTTTGAGAGATGTTACTGTGAAAGATTGGTAGAACTCAGCAGTCATTCAAGGCCAGAGGTATTTTCTTTTCTCATTGGAGGAGAAGTGAGTCCATCACTCCAGGGAGTGACAGAGCACCTCAGGTGGAGCTACAGCCTTGTTAACCCTGATCCCGATGGAGGAGGAAGTGCTGGAGATTGGCAACATATAGGCTGTTATTGATGGAGGTATGGGGTGTTGATCCTGTGACTTGAAATAACAGGCTCTGAAGTTTTTGATTATCTATTACCATGTACATTGTATGTTGAATATAGAAATGAACTGCACCAATTAATGCATAGGTAAGGATGATAGGCCTTGAATATTTCCTTTGATGGGAGAGTCCAAAACAAGAGGATATTATCTAAAATCAAATCAGCTGGCTGCTCAAGGGTGAGTTCAGAAACATTTCTTCCCACAAAGGTTAGAGTAAATCAACAAGCCTTTCTCCCCAAAAAGCTGTTGAGGTTAAGTTAATGGAAAATTTCAAAACTGAGATTGATAGCTTTCTGATGAAAAGTCATCGACCTGAAATGTTCAGCAGGTCTGACAACTCTGTCTTTCTCTCCACAGATGCTAATGTTTCGAGTCCGTATGACTCGTCTTCAGAGTCTCTGAAGAAGAGTCATACAGACTCGAAATATTAACTCCGTCTTTCTCGCCATAGACGCTGTCAGAGCTGCTGAGTCTTTCCAGCATTTTTTGTTTTTGTTTCAGATTTCCAGCATCCGCAGTATTTTGCCTTGACCTGAAATGTTAACTGTTTTCTCCCTCTGCAGATGCTGCCTCACTTGCTGAGCATTTCCATCATTTTCTGTTTGCATTTCAGATTTTCAGCATCTCAAAAATTTGCTTTTGTGTTAATAGATTTTTGTTAGGCAAAGATTTTGTGTGTTATGGAACCAAGATGGATGGGTGGAGTTGGAATGATCTAACTGAATGGCGGAAATGGCTCAAAGGTCTGAATGTTCTTATTTGTTGAACGGCACATAGGTATATAAGAAATCTTTTTGTACAAAATATAATAAGCAGATATTTTTACTATGTTTCCTTTCAGCACAGGTGATAATGTTCTGCTTAGCCAAACCAGACAATTAAAAGTTTCTTGTCATTCAAGCTACTTACCACTTTGGGTGAGATTCTTTGGTTAATAATAGGGTATTACAAAAAAATTGCAAGTTTTTCCCTTTTAAAACTGTTACAAATAATTTTTCTGTACGCACCCAAGATATGTTTGCAAAGGCAGTGGTTAGGCCAGGCTTGAAGGACTGTGTGCAGTTTTGTATCCATTATAGAAAGAATGTTTCAGCCATTGGAAGGATCCATTGCGTCGGTTCTTCTGGATAGTGCCCAGGGCAGGAAAAGTAGAGTCATGAAGAGAGGTGATTTACTGAGGTTTCAAATGATGAGTGTTGATAGTTTTCCTCTACTCAGCCTATTTCCTGTGATTGGTGAGTCAGTGACGAGGGTTCATCAGTTTAAAACCCTCAGAATGAGGAGAGAGATTTTTTGTTTACAAACAAGGTTGTTGGAACATGCAGTGTCAGTGGGAGTAATTGAGACAGAGGCCATTGTGTGCTTTACAGGGAAAGCAGATATTTATTTGAAGCAAAGGTAGATACTGAGATATGGAGTGATCAGTGGAGTAGGATTAGCATTCCAGAAATGCATTTGGAGGAAAGTTGAACCTGCAATGGGGTTAGGTGTCTGTGCTTGCTGTGGGGGCGGGGTGGTGTTAAAACATCCAAAATGATGGTACATTGGAAACTGGACAAGGTACCGCTGGCTTCCACATTTAACTAGTATGAATTTGGAGGTGCACGGATCAATTATAATATGCAGCGTGGCCATTGAATAATTATTTATCCCTGTTTAATTTTAATTTGTTTAAAAGCATTTTGGCTTTAACCGCTGGCACTCAAGTTTCCTGAGCTATCTGAAACTCACCAGTACCAACACGGTGAAAGCACAACCTGGATTGATGGGATTGTGAAATTGGCAGACTGGGAAGCCTTTAACTATTGAACTTTGGCAGTTGCTTCTTTGCTGAAATGAAAGGCATTTGCCACAGTATTCGCTCTGAGATTATGCTTTCACTGCTTTGGAGTTGACTTCCAACACTTTTGGAGGTCATGCCTGTTGTCTTGGACCTTAATCTGCATATTCCAACTGCCAATCTTCACAGCAGCATCAGAGTTGTTTTTGCAACTCTATCTTGAATCTCTAATGCAGAACAAGAGAAGCAACAGCAGCAGCTGCTTTGTCCTTGGCCACCTGCCACTGCATAGGACAGAGGAGATGAATACAGAGCTCCAACTCAAAGGAGGCAATACATTCAATAAAGGATATACAGATAGCGCTTTCTAGACTTTTCTGAGCACTGGTGGCTCAGGAGGCTCAAATCGTCACAGGTTGTTGCTGAGATCTGCAAGCACCAGAAACAAGATCTCCTTGTAAGTGGGCCAATTGGGCATACTTTGCCAGTGATCATCAAGGTCATCACAACCCGGAATGTCTTTACTGCTGGCTCCTTCAAGGCATCTATGGGATTACACAACCTGTTGCATACAAGTGCATCTCCCAATTGACTAATTCCACAGTTGTCAGATCTGCCACTTAACGTCCATTTTGATGCTAATGAGGCCAGCCAGAGGTGATTTGCTGCATTGGCTGGATTCTCACTGGTACAGAGAGTCAGAGACTGCACCCATATGTTAATCAAGGCATGCTCTGGTCACCCAAGAGTTCATCAATCGAAAGGGATTCCACTCCAACAATGTTCAGCTGGTATGTAAACACCAGAAGATTATCATGCATATCTGTGCAAGATATCCTGGAAGCTATCATGATGCTTTCATTCTGCACCAGTCACATCTCTCTCAGGTTTTCGCATTTCCAAGCAGTCTCATTGGATAACTTCTTGGAGACAAGAGATACCCCTTAAAATGGTGGCTGATGACAATTATGACAAACCCAACAACCGGTGAACAGGAAACGTACAATAGGATCCACATGAGCACAAGAGTGATTGTAGAGCAAGCCATTGAGTTGTTGAAGATGCAATTTAGGTGACTTGGCAGATCTGAAACCCTTCGTTATGCATCAGCAAATGTGTCGCAAACTGTAGTGAACTGCTGTGCCTTGCATAACATTGTGCAGCAGAGAGAACAGGAGTTGCAGTAGGAGGAAATTGATTACCATTCTGCATCCTCGGGTAAAGAGGAAGAGGTAGAGCATGATGTGGCCAGGGTCCCTGCAGCTGTTCACCTAGTTGCCAGGTATCCCTGTGATGGACTCATACAGGTATAGAATTATACAGCACATGATTCAGCTAACCTGAGGCTGTGAAGCCAGATGGCTCACCAATGCTGAACCCACTCAGTCCTCTGTCTCCAACACAAGGCATTCCCACAGTCATAATCCTTTTATCTCCTTGATGCCTGTTGGTTGCCGCCTACTCTGGTCACACCATTTTCCTTAAGGCTGATGGCCACTTGGTGCAAGAAAGGCACCAGTGGGCATGACTGGACAATAAAGCTTGAAATAAAGGCAATGGTTTATTAACATTATCACTGTGTCATTCTTATTGTCAAACTTGTAAGCACCCGGTGATTCCCCTTGTGAAATTACAAAGGTTTGCTCTTTTCCTATTACTGCTACGTGATGCTACCCCTGTGGCTTAAGCAGAGGTTGAGGCAGGCTGCTTATTCTGCTGCCCTGGAAGCTGAGCTACTCATGGCTGATGTTCTCTGGGTTTTGGGACCGGTGGATGCCTTGCCAGATTGCCTATCTGCAACTGTGGAAGCGCAGACTCGGCCATCAGGACAGTTATCAGCATGTGAGATGGTAGTGGTGGAGCGGGAAGGAGTGAGAGTACTTTGCACTTCAGAAAGATGCTAAATTTGAACTAGCAACCTAAGTTTGCAGGCCATAGACGAAGGCAAGCATGTATGCAGTTGCTTGCCATGTTTGATGTTCCATGCAGGTGGTAGCACTTTCCATGGAGGTGGACATCAGTGCAAAGGCCTGAGATATCATTGCACTTCTACTAGAGACAGAATCCTCCAAAATCTCTCCACTGGTGTGCAGTGCTTCTAGAAGTGCATACAGAACCTCGTATCTTATATTGCTGCATCAGAGTGGTCCTCTTCATCGATGACCCCTGAGGCTCAGTATCTGTGTCCAGCTCAGCAGAGTTTAGAGTATCCTGTGTCCTCCGATGGGCACTTTCCACTGCTGTCCCTGTCTCAAATATCTACTCCTGCTGTATTCTGATGTGTAGTTCATCATGTCATCATGTATGTTATCAAGGAACCCCAGTAAAATTAAAGTCAATAGGAATCGGGAAGAAGAGGTTGGAGTCATTCCTACTACAAAGGAAGATGGTGTGGTTGTTGGAGGCCAATCATCTCCATCTCAGGGCATTGCTGCAGCATTCCTCAGGGCAGTGTCCTAGGCCCATGCAGCTGCTTCTTCAAAAAGCAAGGCTGGCATTTATATAGCACCTTTCCCACCGCTGGACATCTCAAAAGTACTTTTCAGCCATTTAAGCACTTTTCGAAGTGCAGTCACCATTGTAATGTAGGAAATGTGACAGCTAGTTTGTGCACTGCAAGCTTCCAGAAACAGCAATGTGACAGTGACCAGATAATTTTTTGTGCAATGTTGATTGAGGGAATACTGGCCAGACACTGGGGATAACTCCCCTGCTGTTATTCAAAATAGTGCCATGGGAGAGTGCAATGATCTTCCCTCCAACATAAGGTCAGAAGTGGGGATGTTTGCTGATGATTGCACAGTGTTCAGTCTAAATCATAATTCCTTAGTCAATGAAGCAGTTTGTGCCTGCCTCCAGCAAGATCTGGACAACATTTAGGCCTGTGCTGGTAAGTGACAAGTAACATTTGTGCCACACACATGCCAGAAAAGGACCATCTCCAACAATTTAATTCAGTATCTTTAGAGTGCAGAAGGAGGCCATTTGGCCTATCGAGTCTGCTCTGGCTCTCTGAAAGAGTATTCCACCTAGTCCCACTCCCTTGCCTTATCCCCGTAACTTTGCACATTCTCTTTTTTTAGGTAGCAATCCAATTCTCTTTTGAATACCTCGATTGAACCTGCCTCCACCAGCCTTTCAGGAAGTTTGTTCCAGACTCCATCCATCCTTTGGGTGAAATTTTCTTTTCCTCACATTTACTCCTTTTGCCAATTATTTTGAATCTGTGCTCTCTAATTCTTGATGCTCTCTTGAGTGGGAACAGTTTCTCACTATTTACCCTGTCCATACCCCTCAGGATCTTGAATACCTCTATCAAGTCTCCTCTCAGCTACCTTTTCTCCAAGGAAACCAGTCCTAATCCCTCTAATCTAACCTCATAGCTATAGTCCTTCCTCCCAGGAATTATTCTTGTGAATCTCCTCTCTGCTCTCTCCAATACCTTCACATCCTTCCTCAAGTATGGTGCCCAGAACTGGATGCAGTACTCCAGATGAGGCCTAACTAATGTCTTATACAAGTTCAACATGACCTCCTTACTGTTGTACTGAATGCCCTTATTAATAAAGCCTAAGATATTATATGCTTTATTAACTACTCTCTCAACATGCCCTGATATCTTCAATGACCTGTGAACGTATACACTGAGGTCCCTCTGTTCCAGTACCTCCTTTAAGGGCTCTCCCTTTGTTTTATACTGTCTCACCATATCTTTCCTGCCAAAACAAATCATCTCACACTTCTCTGCATTGAACTTCATCTGCCGCTTGTCTGTCAAATCCACCAACATGTCTATGTCCTTTTTGAAGGCTATCCCCATCATAGTTGACAGTATTTCCAATCTTTGTATCATCTGCAAATTTTAAATCACACCACAGTCTAAGTCATTGATATATATCAGGACGAGCAAGGGTCCCAACACTGACCCCTGAGGACCTCTACTACAAACCTTCCTGCAATCTGAAAAGCATCCATTTATCACTACTCCCTGTTTCCTGTCACTCGGCCAATTTCTTATCCAAGTGCCTAATTTCCCTTTTATTCCATGACCTAGAATTTTGCACATAAGTCTGTTGTGTGGCACTGTATCAAATGCCTTTTGAAAATCCATATTACATTAGTTCAACAGTGTTTTCTTTAGCAACCTTCTCTGTTACCTCAAAATACTCCAGCAAGTTAGTTAAACATGGTTTTCCTTTGATGAACCCATGCTGCTTTTCCTTAATTATCCTGCACTTGTCTAGGTGATTATTGATTTTATCCTGTACTGTAGTTTCCAGAAGTTTCCCTACCACTGAGGTCAAATTGACCAGCCTGTAGTTGCCACCCTTATCCTTGCACCTCTTTTTGAACAAGGTGTAACATTCACAGTTCTAAGGAAGACTGGAAGATTATCACTAGTGCCTTTGCAATTTCCACTCTCAATTCCCTTAGTATCCTTGGATGCATCTCATCTGACCCTGGAATCTTATCTATTTTAAGTAAAGATAGCCTTTCCAACACCACCTTCCTTTCAATTGTAAGTTCTTCTGGTGTACCAGTTACCTCCTCTCTCCTCTCTGTCAGGGTGGCAAGTTCTTCCTTTGTAAAGACAGATGCAAAGTACTCGCTCAACACCTCTGCTATTTCTCCTGCCTCCACATGCAACTATCTCCCCTTGAAATTCAACAGCATTACTGTTGCTAAATGCCCTGCCATCAACATCCTGGAATACCTTAACTAGACCAGCCACATAAATACTGAAGCTATAAGAGCAAGCCAGAGGCTGGAAATTTTGCAAATAATTCACCACCTGACTCCCCAAAGCCTTTCCATTATCGACAAGATAAAAGTCAGGAATGTGGTCCAATATTCCCTCCTTGCTGAGATGAATTAAGTGCCAACAACTCTCGAGAAGCTCGACACCGTCCAGGGCTGGA
Organism: Carcharodon carcharias; assembly: GCF_017639515.1. Taxonomy (NCBI): domain Eukaryota; kingdom Metazoa; phylum Chordata; class Chondrichthyes; order Lamniformes; family Lamnidae; genus Carcharodon; species Carcharodon carcharias. Next base: position 104,385,314 of record NC_054478.1, on the reverse strand, counting down.
ATTGGTACCACATCACCAGCTTAAACATTTCACTCCCCCCCATCTCTGATGCAACATTGCAGTACCATCTACTTGACAAGATCCAATGTAGCAACTGCCAACGCGCCTTTGACTGCACCTTCCAAAGCTGCAGCCTCTACTACCTAGACGAGCAAGGGCAGCAGGCGCATGGGAACACCACCACTTGCAAGTTCCCCTCCAAGTCACACGTTGTCCTGAATTGGAAATACATCATAATTCTTTCATTGTCGCTGAGCTAAAACTCTGGAACTCCCTACCTAATTGTGGGTGCATCTACATCACATAGACCTCATTGGTTCAAGAAGGTGGCTAAACACCACACTCTTATAGTCAATGAGGGATGATCTATAAATACTGGCATTGCCAGCAATCTCCACATCTCAAGAACAGACAAAAAAAGTAGGTAGCTAACTGTTCTGGAGGCCCCACTGAGGTGTGTGTATTTGCACTCATAGAGGGCATGCATGAGTCATGCGTTGGTTAAGAAGTCAGACCATGGGACACTTGATTGTAGGTTGCCATTTATCCTTCCTCCCTGATGAGGTTATTGAATCTCTTTCAGCACTGTATCCATGTACAAGGTACCACACACCTGCTCAATCTCTCTTACCGGGCTAGCAGCTTTTGGGGACACCTTTGAATTGGCTGCCACCCATAAAATTCAGGGGGAAGTCCCGCTGTCCAATCATGCATGCTGGCGCCATGGATTTCCTCCCAATGTCAGGCCATTTGAACAATCGGTAACATTCTGCCCACTTTTGGAAAACCAGATAACACATTGGAAAAGTTTTATTTTGTGAGGAGGAATAAGTGAACATTTGTCATGATTTGTAGTCATACATGAGAAAATTGGTGAATTTTATTAGAAGGTTTATTTAATTTGAAGCAGCAAGTGCCAAATTAACAAAAATATGTAGAAATACTTTGTACTTTGCTTAAGCTTCAAAACTGCACAGTAGGTTTTTGATTAGTAGTGGAGGGCTGGGTCTTTGATTTATTTAAGGCAGAGTTAGATAGGTTTTTGATACGCAAGGGAGTCAATTGTTGTGGGGGCTGACAGGAAAGTGGACCTGAGACCACTACCACATCAGCCTTTTAAGGGCCAAATTGCTTACTCCTGCTCCTATGTTCCTATGATTAGCTTTTTCCCCGTCTGTTAATTCAGATAAATTAAATATTTGCTCATCACTGTTATTTTGCCATCAATTAATTTGCACAATAATAAATTCTAATTTAAACTCAAGTAAACAGATATAACATTGGTTTTAGAATATTAATCGTGTGAAATGTCCAGCATTGAGCATTATGAACTTTGAGAGCTTTCTGTGAACTGAATCTCAGAACCTGGAACATCTGAAATTTAACCAGGCTGTTTAATGGGCCAAAAAACTGAACAATAAACCTGAATCACAAGCTAGTTAATGATGTACTAGATCACATGCTGATTAGCAATATACTTGATCACAAGCTTTTCCTCAATTATAGGCTCCCAGCGGATTGGAAAACAGCAAATCTCTATTCAAGAAAGGAGGGAGACAGAAAGCAGGAAACTATAGGCTAGTTAGCCTAGCATCAGTCATAGGAAAATTGCTGGAATCTGTTATTAAGGGGGTTAAAGCAGGATACTTGGAAAATCATAAAGGGATCAGGCAGAGTCAACATGGTCTTGTGAAAGGGAAATAGTGATTAACTAATTCATTAGAATTCTTTGAGGAAGTAACAAGCAAAGTGGATAAAGAGGAAACTGTGGATGTGGTGTACTTGGATTTCCAAAAGGTGTTTGATCAGATGCCACATCAAAGGTTACTATACAAAATAAGAGCTCATGGTGTAGGGGTAACAGATTAGAATGAATAAAGGATTGGTTAGCTAACAGGAAGCAGGGAGTAGTGATTTATGAGTCTTTTTCAGGTTGGCAAGCTATAATATGTGGAGTGCCACAGGGATCAGTACTGGGGCTTCAACTATTTACAGTCTACATCAATTACATGGATGAAGGGACCGAATGTATAGCAGCTAAATTTCCCGATGACACCAAGATAGATAGGAAAGTAAGGTGCCAAGAGGAGATGGGAATATAATGTGGGAAAATGTGAACTTGTCCATTTCAGCAGGAAGAATAGAAAAACAGTATTCTATTTAAATAGAGATTGCAGAACTCGTTGGTACAGAAGGATCTGGGCATCCTGGTACATGAATCACACAAAGTTAGCATGCAGGTGCTAAGAAGGCAAATGGAATGTTGGTGTTTATTGCAAGGGGAATGGAATATAAAAGTAGGGAAGTTCTACTGCAGCTGTACAAGGCCTTTAGTGAGACCACAAGTGGAATATTATGTACAGTTTTGACGACCTTATTTGGAAAGAGATATAATTGCATTAGAAGCAGTTCAGAGAACGTTCACTTTAGCATTCCTGGGACAAAGGGCTTATTTTCTGAAGAAAGGTTGAACAGGGTGGTCTTAAACTCATTGGAGTTTAGAAGAATGCAAGGTGATCTTATTGAAACTATAAGATCCTTAGGGGACTTGACAGGGTAGATACCGAGTGGATGTCTCCTCTTGGGGAGACTAGAATTAGGGGACACAGTTTAAGAATAAGAGGTCTCCCTTTTAATAGAGATGTGGAGAATTTTTTTCTCTGAGGGTTGTTAGTCTGTGGAATTCTGTTTTTCAGAAAACAACAGTAGAGGTGGGTCATTGAATTTATTCAAGGCTGAGTTAGATTTTTGAAAGAAGGGAGTTAAGGGTTTTGGAGGGCAGACAGGAGAGTGGAGTTGGATCACAGTCAGATCAGCCAAGATCTTATCAAATGGCGGGCTCGAAGGGCCGAATGGCCTACTCCTAAGTCCTATGCCTCTATGCAATTGCTATGGGAAAAACCTTTCTCCTGTATATAGGACAATTTTGGGAAATTGAATTAATTACATTACTTGGAAGTTTTTATCTTGTATCATAGAATGATACAGCAGAAAGAGGTTATTCAGTCTGTGCCTGTATTTTATTTTCCACAAGTCACCGAGGCTAATTCTACTCTCCACTTTTTTTACATTGAGAAAGGAAAGTTAAAAAATACAGTTTCCCATTTGAATTTACCAAGAGCTGAGCTCCAGGATAATACACAGCAGAGGTATTGCAATAACTGGTTCTGACTTGCCTGCACAGCGTTTGGCACTTGTTGCTTTTCTTGCAGTGCAGCATGATAAATCAACTGTACGCAAAATTTATTACGAAAGTTTGTGGTCTGAGTTCCTGACCATGTGAATGGGTACCTCTAGTCCACGTTGGTACAGTACATGGCTATACTGCATTGACCTTCTGATACAGCCTGCAGAATCTGGGTAAATAATGTTGAATCTGACTTTTCTATTTTTATTTTTGCTTACACCAGTCTTGTTGCTAACTGCTGTCAGATTGTCCTTGTTCCAAAATCTCTGCTCGTGCATTTTCAATATTTCTCTACCAACTCACACAAATACCAAATGCACATTGCATGCTTATGACCATAAGCATATTTTAATTAAAGCTAACAAAGACCCGCAAAACATTTGCTGTGCAATTAGTATCTTTATTGCAACAGTACTCCTTTTTAAATCCCTGACCCAGGCGAGCCCAGTCTTCCCATGTCACCCCTCTCATCTCATGTCCACCCTATTCCTTTCATCCCTCTCATATCATCCCCATCCCATCTGACGTCCCACCCCTTCTTCCTATGCCACCCTGTCATCCATTTTATCACTCCCATTCCAATTCCCCGTTTCATATCCTCCCATACATTTCCCACTTTATCCTGCTGCCCACCCATATACTGTTTCCCTCTCCTCCCACTCTCTTACGGAGTGCTTTATGTTTGGTGAGGCTGTGGGATGACAGTTGGTTAATTAGACATCTTAAAACTTTCTTGTACTGACGTTACCCAGGCACCACTCACCAAATAAGCCTATCAAGGCGCACCCCTTAAACTGACCAATCAAAACAGCTTGGACAGGCAACAACTATAATAGATGCTGAAGGCTCTATTGAGAGTGGTGTTTTGTAGGTGACAGGTTTAATTAAATAGGGGTGTGATTTCATAGTCGCTAATCCAGAGGCCTGGATTAATGATTTGAAGACGAAAGTGCAAATCTCTCCATGGCAACTGTGAAATTTAAATCCAGTTAATTAAATAAAAAGTCTGGAATTAAAAAAATCTATCATATTGTTGTAAAAGCTCACCTGGTTCACAAACGACCTTACTTGGCCTTGCTTACACGTGACTCTAGACCTACAGCAATGTTGTTGACTCTTTTATTATCCTCTGAAATGGACTAACAAGCCACTCCGTTGTGTTGAAGAAGGCAGCTCACCACTGCTGTCACAAGGTCAATTAGGAGTGGGCAATAAATGCTAGCCTTGCCAATGTTGCGCACACAAATTAATAGATTTTTTTTTTAAAAGTGCATCATTTTGCAGACCGCCACAATAAAATATTGATAATGATTTTTATTTATATCGGTCAAAAGGTTCCACAGCGAGATATTTAATTTTAGACTTGTAGCTTTGGTTAAAATTAGATTGTATTTGATCAGCAGTGAACGGTAGGGAGTTATTTTTATGCTTTGTATGCCTGTTAAATGAAACTATTTTACTGCAGACAGCAGAGATTTTAAGGAGATCATCATGCCAATTTCCTGGAAAGTTGCTGGTACTACCTCAACTAAAAATAGGCCTATTGTGCATTTCCAGCATTTTCTCTCTGCATCTGAGATATGTTACCTTATCAAGTGTGACCCTTTGTCAAAACTGAGTCTGGGTGGAGGTCACAACTGAAATCTTAACCTTTTTATTCTTTAAGCTGCTGGTTGATCTGCTATTCTACATTGCCAGCATTTTCTATTTTTATTTCTACACTTGTAGTGTTTGCATTTTTTTGTTTTAATCTGTCTTTCATGCTACTTAAATATTTAAATCCTTTTCAAAGAACAGCTGTTTTTATTTCCTTACCTGGCTGTAAAGTTGGACTGCATCGGTTTAAAAATGCACATGAACTGAAATATTGTGTAGGTGTTGGAGGGACTTTTTACTAAATTTAATTTGATGATACTTGCTCTGGAAAAAATAGTTGCCTTCAGGATGTTTCAATCGTACTAATTGTGTGGGCCCCATTTACCCTGCAGTATGATTTAAGGGCTTGAGTTGATTTTTTTTCCCAGAGAAGGTACCCTCATGTTCACCTTCCCTCTCCTCCACCTGGCACCTTATTAAATATATACATGCATGTCCTTGTAAAAGTGAAAAACTTCTGTTTTGGGTTGTTTAAACCCTAAAGCTGTAATTCTGGGCAGGGGAGCACACTAGCAGAATGATAGGAAGAGTTTTTGGTAGGCTGTGATTCTAACTGTTGGGGATTTGTCCTGGGAGTTGCAACGGGAAAGCATTCAGCCTAAACCTTGTTTTTCTAACGCACACCACCTGCATCAAACCAAAAATCAAGTTACAATATCTTGGCTCTTCCAAAGAGCCAGTGAACAAAAGATGTTGGCTTTTGAATGTTCATGAAAAAGCAAATCATGAATTCACAAGGGTTCCTAAGACATTTGGATTCCTGGCAGTTTCCAGGATATCTTGCCCAGATATCAATAATAACCTTCCGGTGGTCACATGAGCTGAACACTGAATAAGTGGAATCTTCCGATTGCTAAATACTTCAGGCTTAGCTGTGGGTGCCTTGATTGTCACATGTGTCGTCAGTGACTCCCTGCCCCTGTGGGAACGCAGCCACTGCAGGAAATACGAGAGTGGCCCAGGTATTAATGGCCTGATGAGCTCAAGGTGGGCATAAGTGGTGACCTTGGTAAACATGGCATTGGTGATCTGGGAGATACAGTTGTGGGCAGCAAATTGTGAAATCTTGGAGTTGTCACCAGCAGATTCCTGGAATGAGCTGGAAGTGAAGAGATTCAGGGTTGGAGTGACCTTAACTGCCGCTGGCAATGTGTGCCCACGGTCTCTTAGAGGGATGCCTTGTTCCAGGAGGCAACTTCCATCATTAGCAATGACCTGCGGATAGCCCGAGTTTCTTGAGGCACTTTTGCTCTGTCAAGTCGAGGAAGCTGATCCACTGTCTCTTCATCCTGTGCTGGATGTATTGCCTGCTTGAGACTCAAGCTCTGTTCCCATCCTCTCTGTCGTGTAGAGTGGCATGTAGCTGCAAAGAAAGCAGCTGCTGTTGATGTTAGCGTGGCTCCTGGTGGTGTTGGTGTAACTGCTTAGAGGCTCCGGCTATGGCTGCGGTGTTCCGATCAAGGTGAGTAAAGTCCAAGGTGGGTGGAATGACTTCCCAAAAGTTGGAAATCACCTGTGAAGCAGTGATATCAGGTTCTCAGAACAAGTGCTATGAGCTCAAGCCTGCCCAATATGCAGGGCAATGTCATTGATTAAAGGCTTACAAGACTGCCAGTTTCATTAATCAATGATTCCTTGCTGTGCTCTTGCCTTGTTGACCCTGGCGAGTTTTGACCTTTGGCTCTCTCAATCCAGTGAGATTCAATCTATACTAAAGCAAAACTACAATTCCCTTCTGTGAGGAACACCCAGTTAAATCAGACAAAAGAACCTTCTAACCCCCACAGCCCATCTCCATGACAAGGCAGCATACTTTGAAATGGTTAAAACAGAACTACTAACAAATTATTTTACCTTCAACACTGGCCTGGTTCTGTAGCTCATATGAATAGATTCTATCTCTAATAGTTTTACGAACATCTTTCTTAGAATTGCTAGTTTTTAGCTTATTTTATGGAGATAACTATAGACACCCAAGAGGTCCAGAAATGGATCATCAGCCATTTTAGTGTTTACACTTCTCGCTCTGACCTTGAAGATCAATGCAAGTTACCGTTTAAGTGTAATAAACTTCAAGCTTGTTTGAGTTGCATTTACATCAGATTTGTGTTTACCAGTTTCTCAGCCAGTTATCTATCTACAGTTAAAACTTTAATTCGGGGGATCCCAAACTGTGATCCATGACTGCCAGTGGGTTTGTGGGATGAGATTTTGGGGTCGTGAGCTCCGAGGCTGCAATTGTGCCTGTTCAGCTCAGACTGAATTTTGACCGCTGCGAGGCCCTTTTAAATATTAGTTTTTTGTATGCTGCTGGGTGTGACTTAATAATCTGCTGTCTGAGGCCCAATTGCTGCTATAACCACAGCCTATAAGAAGGTGGTCTTTTTTTTTAAGTGAAAACTCAGCAGTTTAAACCTGCCCCCCTCAAACCCCTCAACAGTCAACCATTCACAACCCAACAACTGCCCTCTCCCCCTTGCTCAACAACTTTGCCTGCTCAACAACAACTCTAACCCTCCCAACCTAATCCCAGTTTTCACTCTGGGATCACATAAAGTCTGAGGTATTAAAATGGGGTCACATCGGGGATGAATTAAGGAAGCACGCTTTAATTCCTAAAACTAAAAGTTATGTTCTACGTCTATGAAATGTGAAGGAGATGTTTGCAACAATATAACTTAATACTTTGTTTATATTGTATCTTGGCTCAGTGATAGCATTTTCAGCTCTGAGTCAGAAGGTTGTCGGTTCCAGTCCCACTCCAGAGATTTGAGTACAGAATCTAGGCTGGCACTTCAGTGTGGTTCTGAGGAGGTGCTATCTTTGTGACAGGACATTAAACTTCTGAGGCCCTGCCTGCTGCTACTGGTGACATTAAAGATCCCACGGCACTAATTAAAGAAGAGCTGGGAAGTTGTCCTAATTGTCTGAATTTTGAGATGTAGAAACATGGGAAATAGTTGTATCCACTTTCATGAAATTAGGATAGAGTGTCTTAATTTGCAAACATTTTTCCTCTATTGAAAAAAAGAATATTTAGAAAGTAAAATTGAGCATTTTCAAGTGTGAGACAAATTGCTAAAGGAACTTAAAGGTAAACAGAATTGTAATGGATTTTGACATTCCTGATATAATTTTAGAAGTTGTATTTGTTGCAAAAATCTCAGTTATGTATCCATCAGAGTGTCACTCTTCATATTTTTTTGTAATGCATTTTTAGCTGTGTACTTTTTGAATCGTGGAAAATTATTTTAACTGAGTGCGCAGTTGTATTCAGACATTGCAGATTCTTGGATCTGTGTGTATGCAAATATCCAAAATAAGAACCTTCCCTCCCCACCCTCATTTCACATCCAGTGCCATTCATCGAGCACCCCAAAGTCAAATCAAACATGCACGACAACAGTGACTACACTTCAGACATGCTTAGAACATAAGAACAAAATAACTAGGAGCAGGAGTAGGCAATTCAGACCCTCGAGCCTGCCCCGCCGTTCGATAGGATCATGGCTGATCTCATTTTGGCCTCAACTCCAATTTCCCACCCTCTCCCCATAACCTTTCAACCCGTTACTAATTAAAAATCTGTCTGTTTCCTCAAATTTATTCAGCGCCCCGGCATCGACTGCACTCTGAGGTAGTGAATTCCACAGATACGCGATCCTTTGAGAAAAGTAATTCCTCCTCATCCCTGATTTAAATCTACCACCCCTTAGCCTAAAACTATGGCCCCTCATTTTCGAATGCCCCACAAGGAGAAACATCCGCTCCACATCTACTTTGTCTATCCCCTTTAGCATTTTATATATCTCAAATAGATCACCTCTCATCCTTCTAAACTCTAGCGAATATAGGCCTAAACAGCTCGAGCTCTCATAAGACAAGCCCTGCATCTCTGGAATCAATCTAGTGAAGCTCCTCTGAACCACCTCCAATGCAACAACATCCTTCCTCAAGGAAGGGGACCAAAACTGTGCACAGTACTCCAGGTGGGGTCTCACCAATCCCTTGTACGGTTGCAACAACACTTCCCTATTTTTATACTCTATTCCTTTAGCAATAAATGCCAAAATTCCATTTGCCTTCTTTAGTACCTGCTGTACCTGCATACTAGCTTTCAGTGATTTATGTATGAAGGCACCTAGATCCCTTTGCACTGAAGCATTCTGAAGTTTCCCTCTGTTTAAATAATAAGTTGCCTTTTTGTTCTTCAGACCAAAATGGATAACCTCACGTTTATCCACATTAAACTCCATCTGCCAAATTTTGGCCCATTTGCCTAACCTCAAATAGATCACCTCTCATCCTTCTAAACTCTAGCGAATATAGGCCTAAACAGCTCGATCTCTCATATCTGTTTGTAAGTTTCTTATTTCTTTATTACAACTTACTTCCCTGCCTATTTTGTTGTCATCTGCAAATTTAACTATATTACCTTCTATCCCTGAATCCAAGTCATTAATATAGGTTGTAAGTAGTTGGGGCCCAAGGACCGAACCCTGTGGCAACACACTAGTTACAGCTTGCCATCTATAAAAGGACCTATTTATCCCGACTCTCTGCTTTCTGTTGGTTAGCCAATCCTCTATCCAAGCTAATATATTACCCCTAACTCCATGTGATCTTATCTTGTGTGTAAATCTTTTGTGCAGCACGTTATCAAAGGCCTTCTGAAAGTCCAGATATACTACATCTACAGGATCCCCATTATCCACTTTGCTTGTCACATCTTCAAAGAACTCTAGCAAATTAGTCAAACACGATTTACTCTTCATTAAACCATGCTGACTCTGATGGATTGCATTTTGACTTTCCAAATGCCCCTTTACTACTTCTTTAATAATGGATTCCAACAACTTCCCAATGACAAATGTTAAACTAACTGGTCTATAGTTTCCTATAGTTGTATATAGTTTTCTGCCTCTCCCCCTTTTTGCATAAGGGCGTTGTATTAGATTTTTCCAATCCACTGGAACCGTTCTAGAATCCAGAAAATTTTGGAATATTATTTCCAATGCATTCATTATCTACGCTGCCACTTCCTTTAAGACCCTGTGATGTAGGACATCAGGTCCTGGGGACTTGTCACCCTTTAATTCCAGTAGTTTGCTCAGTCCTTTTTCCCTAGTGTTGGTGATTGTTCTAAGTTCCTCCTTCTCCATACCCTCTACTCTACCTGTTCCTATTGGAGTGATATTAGTGTCCTCCACCGTGAAAACTGAGGCAAAATATTGATTAAGCTACTCTGCCATTTCTGCATTTCCCACTATTAACTCCTCAGTCTCATCCTCCAAGTGACTAACATTCACTTTAGCTACTCTCTTTTACATTCCCGTAGAAGCTTTTGCTATCAGTTTTTACATTTTGCACTAGTTTTCTTTCATAATTTACCTTTGCTCTTTTTATTATTTTTTTAGTAACCCTTTGTTGATCTTTAAAAATTTCCCAGTCTTCCAGCCTGCCACTGACCTTTTCAATTTGGTATGCCTTAGATTTTGCCTTTATGTTATCTTTAACTTGCTTGCTTAGCCATGAATGCTTTTTCCCCCTCTTACCATCCTTCTTGCTCCTTGGAATATATTTTACTTGGGAGGAATTGAATATCTCCTTAAATATCTGCCACTGTTCATCAACTATCCTACCTTGTAGACTTCCTGCCCAGTCCACTAGGGCCAAATCTGCCCTCATGCCTAAGTAGTTACCTTTGTTTAACTCCAGAACATTATTGTGGGACTCAAGTTTCTCGCTCTCAAACTGAACGTGAAATTCTATTATGCTATGATCACTCTTCCCTAGAGGATCTTTTACTTTGAGATCATTAATTAATCCCATCTCATTACACAAAACCAAATCCAGAATTGCCTGCTCCCTGGTTGCTCCAAGAAACAATCTCTAATACACTCAATAAACTCTCCCTTGAGGCTACCCTTGCCAATTTGATTAGTCCAGTCTATATGCATATTAAAATCACCCATGATTATTGCTATGCCTTTCTTACATGCTCCCAGTATTTCCTGGTTTATACTGTGCCTTACAGCTGAACTACTGTTTGGGGACCTATAGATTATTCCCACCCGGGACTTATTTTCCTTGCTATTTCTTATTTCTACCCAGGCTGACTCGACGTCTTGCTCTCCAGTGCCTCATTCCTCACTATAGCACTGATCTCTTCCTTTACTAACAAAGCTTGATTGACTGTAAAACGTTTTGAGACATTCCCAGCTCGTGAAAAGTGCCATATAAGTTTGCCGTTTTTATTCTTGCACACTGTTCAAAGCTTCAGTGCTGATGCTCTAACATACTAGGTCAAGTTGTACAGTGAGATGCTGTGTAGAACTTTCTTTTAATAGATCTGAGATATGTTTCCAGCTCTAGTTCTTGCACATTAATTTCAATAAGTATGCAGTAACAAAGAGTAGTGCTGAATCATCCCATTTGCCTTGGGAATACAGACCATTGCATAAATAGTGGAAGGAGCAGAGAGAAACTCATGCATTGGCTCACAGTGACCAATGCATGAGCAGAGCTTGCAGGGTTTCAGTTGGAAGTGCTGATGTATTTGTAGGGGAGTGCAACTGCAGGGTGGCGGTGGGGGGGCGCGTTCACTGGAACATATTGTCGGGGGCGGGTGCTGTAGGGGCCCAGGCAACTGTTCCTGTACAGTTGGTGCCAAGCAAGGCCATCCTTGGATTAGCTATTCTAAGCTGGCGATGGGTCATGATGAGGAGCAGCAGTGCCAACAACACATACAGCCTAATGGTTCAGAGGGACACAAATGTGAAGTCCAGAGGGGCAGGGAGGGCATGAAAATGCTATGCTCACTATAGGATATATAACCAAAGAATCATCCTCCTTGAAATGTCAGAACAACAATGCTCCCAGAGGTTGACTATTAAGGCAGTTGGCTGCTGATTTGTGTGTCCTTGTGAAAGAAGACCTTGGGCCCGGCTGGTCACATGGGCAAGCCCTGTCAGTAGCTGTGAAAGTGACAGCAGCGCTGAATTTCTTTGCCTTTGAGTCATTTCAAAGGCCGGGATGGGGGGGAGGTGTTGGGGGGCAGTGGTGGACCTGTGTGGCATATTGCAAGCGTCTGCCCATCCATAACATCAGGCAGGTGACAGCTGCTTTGTACGAGAGGACATAGAAGTACATTGAGTTCCAGGTAGATGGGGCCACAAAGGCTTTGCCTGTATGGCAGGATTTACTTGGGTGTAGGGCATGATCGATTTATTTTTATTTGTTCTTGAGATGTGGGCATCGCTGGCTAGGCCAGCATTTATTGCCCATCCCTTATTGGCCTTGAGAAGGTGGTGGTGAGCTGCCGCCTTTAATTGCTATAGTCTATGTGGTGCAGGTACACCTTCAGTGCTGTTTGGAAGGACTTTCCAGGATTCTGACCCAGCAATAGTGAAGGAACAATGATAACAGTTCTAAGTAAGGGTGATTGAGTTACTTGGGGAGTTTGCACGTGATGGTGTCCCCATAAACTGCTGCCCTTGTCCTTCTAGGTGGTTGAAGTTGCAGGCTTGGAAGGTTCTGTTGAAGGAGGCATGGCATGGAGCTGGATGCTGCTTTTATAAGGTACACACTGCTGCCATTGTGTGCTTGTGGTGGAGGGAATGAATGTTAAAGGTGGTGGATGGGGTGCCAGTCAGCGGTGGTGTTTTGTCCTGGATACTGTCGAGTTTCTGGCGTGCTGTAACTGCACTCAGCCAGGCTAGTGGGGAGTATTCCATCACTCTGCCGTCTTTTGGATGGTGGAGAGGCTTTGGGGATTCAGGAGGTGAGTTACTCACCACATGGTTCCTAGCCTTGTAGCCACAGCATTTATATCGTTAGTCCAGTTCAGTTTCTGGCCAATGGTAACCCCCAGGATGTTGATTGTGAGGGAATCAGCAGTGGTAATGCCATTGAATGTCATGCGATAATGGTTAGATTTCCTCTTGCTGGCGATGGTCATTGCCTAGCAGTTGTGTGGTATAAATGTTACTTGCCACTTATCAGCCTAAGCCTGAATGTTGTCCAGGTCTTGCTGCATATAGGTGTGGACTGCTTCAACTCAGCAGGTTTGGCAGCAGCGGCGGAGAAAAAAAAGTTGACATTTTGAGTCCTCATGACCCTTCCACAGAACTGAGCGAATATAAGGAGAGGGGTGAAATATAAGTTGGTTTAAGGTGGGGGGCGGGGGAGGAGAGAAGTTGGGGGTGGGTGGTGTGGTTGTAGGGACAAGCAAGCAGCGATAGGACAGTGATGTGACATCTTTTGATTATCTGCTCCTATCACTGCTTGCTTGTCCCTACAACCACCACCACCACACACCCCAACCCCCCCCCCCCCCCCCCCCCCGCCCCCCACCTTAAAGCAACTTATGTTTCACCCCTTTCCTTATATTCGCTCAGTTCTGTGGAAGGGTCATGAGGACTCGAAACGTCAAGTCTTTTTCTCCGCCAATGCTGCCAGACCTGCTGAGTTTTTCCAGGTAATTCTGTTTTTCCCTTGAAATCCTGCCTGCCTTGTCTACATTCTACCTCCTCAAAGTGTCTGCTGCACCTGATTGGATGATGAAAGCACCAGTTGGCCACTAATTGGCCGCTGCCTTCAAATTAGTGTCATACATCTAGCAGTGACAGGTTGAGACCCAGAAATGGGGTTGGGGTCCTGACTCTGGAATGAAAATTCAGCCCTTTGTTTCCTCACTGTCCTTTCAAGCACCTTGAAAGAATTTATTATGTTAAAGGCGCTATACAATGCAAGTTGTTATGATGGTTTCCTCCAGTTACTGCTTTAAATAAATTTTCTATTTGGCATTACTATTCTTGCCTCCTATTCCAGGACTCAATATGAAATGTTGACAAATAGTTTTGAACTTCCTAGTGTATAACAGCTATATTTCCTGTGACAGTAGAACAGCAGTATTTACCTTGCAAGTAGGGGAGGCGGTGACATGGTGGTATTGTCACTGGGCTAGTAATCCAGAGACCCAGGGTAATTCTCTAGGGACCCAGGTTCGAATCCCACCACAGCAAGTGGTGGAATTTGCATTCAATAAAAATCTGAAATTAAAAGTTTAGTGATGACCATTAAACCATTGTCAGTTGTCAGAAAACCCCTCTGGTTCACTAATCCCCCTACCTGGCCTACACACAGCAATGTGGTTGACTCTTAACTGCCCCTCTGAAATGGCCTAGCAAGCCAACAGTTGTATCAATCTGCTACGAAGTCTGTATGGAATGAAACAGGACATCGACTTAGGCGCCAGGAATGACAATGGCAAACTTGGCCCTATCAACCCTGCAAAGCCCTCCTCATGGACATCTGGGGGCTTGTGCCTAAATTGGGACAATAATCTCACAGATTAATCAAACAGTCTGACATAGGTATGATTCAGTGAATATGACTTACAGGCAATGTCACAGACATGGCCATCACTATCCCTGGGTATACCATATCGCACCAGCAGGACAGACCCAGCAGCCCAGCAGAGGTGGCTGCACAGTGATATACAGTTGGGAGGAAGTTGCCCTGGGAGTCCTCAACATCGACTCTGGACCCCATGAAGTCTCATGACATCAGGTCAAACATAGGCAAGGAACCCTCTTGCTGATTACTATGCACTGCTCCCCCCCGCCCCCCCCCAAACCGACTTCCTCAGCTGATGAATCAATACTCCTTCATGTTGAACACTACTTGGAGGAAGCACTGAGGGTGGCAAGGGTGCAGAGTGTACTGGTTGGGGGACTTCAATATCCATCACCAAGAGTGGCTCGGTAGCACCACTACTGAACGAGTTAGCCGAGTCCTAAAGGACATAGCTGCTAGACTGGATCTGCGGCAGGTAGTGAGGGAAGCAACAAGAGGGAAAAACATACTTGACCTCATCTTCACCAACCTGCCTACCGCAGATGCATCTCCCGTGACAGTATCGGGAGGACTGACCACCACTCAGTTCTTGTGGCGACAAAGTCCCATCATTACATTGAGGATACCTTCCATTGTTGTGTGGCACTAACACTGTGCTAAATGAGATAGATTTTGAACAGGTCTAGCAACTTCAGACTGGACCACCATGAGGCGCTGTGCCATCAGTGCCAGAATTATACTCGACCACAACCTGTAACTTCGGGCCTCAGCCCCCATTCTATCATTATCACCAAGCCAAGGGATCAATGAAGAGTGTCAACCTGGTGAAGCTGCACACAGGACTACTTGGGTACCAAACAACGTAAGCAGCAGGTGATAGAGCTAAGCGATTCCAGAACTAACAGATCAGACCTAAGCCCTGTAGTCCTGCCACATCCATGGTGGTGGACAATTAAACAACTCACTGGAGGAGGAGGCTCCACAAATATCCTCATCGTCAATGATGAAGGAGCCCAACACATCAGTGCAAAAGATGAAGCTCGCAGCAATCTTCAGCTAGAAGTGCCAGGTGGGTGATCTATCTCTGCCTCCTCCTCCGGAGGCCCCCAGCATCACAAATGTCAGTCTTCAGCCAATTCAGTATCACTCCATGTGATATCAAGAAATGGCTGAGGGCACTGGATACAGTAAAAACTATGGGCCCTGATAATCCAGCAATGGTACTGAAGACTTGTACTTCAGAACTTATCACGCCCCGAGCCAAGCTGTTCCAGAACAGCTACAACACTGGCATCTACCCAGCAATGTGGAAAATTGCCCAGGTATGTCCTGTACACAAAAAGCAGGACAAATGCAACCCGACCAATTCCCACCGCATCAGTCTACTCTCGATCAATAAAGTGATGGAAGGGATCATCAACCATGCTATGAAGCGTTACTTGCTTAGCAATAACCTGCTCATTGATGCTCAGTTTGGGTTCCACCAGGATCACTCAGCTCCTGATCTTCCTACAGCCTTGATTCAAACATAGACGAAAGAGCTGAACTCGAGAGTTGAGGTGAGCGTGACTGGCCTTGACATCAGGGCAGCATTTGACTGACTATGGCAAGGAGCCCTAGCAAAACTGGGGTCAATGGGAATCGGGGGGAAATCTCTCCACTGGTTGGAGTCATACCTAGCACATAGGAAGATGGTTGTGTGTGTTGGAGGTCAATCATCTCAGTTCTAGGACATCACTGCAGGAGTTCCTCAGGGTAATATCCTTGGCCCAACCATCTACAGCTGCTTCATCAATGACCTTCCTTCCACAATCAGGTCAGAAGTGGGGTTGTTTGCTGATATTTGCACAATGTTCAGCACCATTTGCAACTCCTCAGATGTTGAAGTAGTTCATATCCAAATGCAACAAGTTCTGGACAATATCCAGGCTTGGGTTGACAAGTGACAAGTAACATTCACACTACACAATTGCCAGGCAATGGCCATCTCCAACAAGAGGGAATCCAACCATCACCTCTTGACGTTCAGTGGCATTACCATCACTGAATCACCCACTGTCAATATTCTTGTGGATACCATTGACCAGAAATTGAACTGGTCTAGACATATAAATACTGTGGCTACAAGAGCAGGTCAGAGGCTAGGAATCCTGTGGCAAGTAACTCATCTCCTGACTCCCCAAAGTCTGTCCACCATCTACAAGGCACAAATCAGGAGTGTGATAAAATACTCTCCACTTGCCTGGATGAATGCAGCTCCAACAACACTGAAGAAGCTTGACACTATCCAGAACAAAGCAGCCTGCTTAACTGGCACTCCATCCACAAACACACACTCACTCCACCATCGATGCACAGTAGCAGCAGTGTGTACCATCTACAAGATGCACTGCAGGAACTCATCAAGCCTCATTAGATGGCACCTTTCAAACCCACCACAGCTACCATCTAGAAGGATAAAGGCAGCAGACACATGGGGATACCACCACCTGCAAGCTCCCCTCCAAGCAACACACCATCCTGACTTGGAAATATATTGCCATTCCTTCACTGTTACTGGGTCAAAATCCTGGAACTCCCTTCCTAACAGCACAGGTGGGTGCTGATAGTGGCCCAACATCGTCCCTCCCTCTTCTGGTTTTGACGTGGGTAGGTTTGAAGTTAAGGGGAGGAGCCCCATTGGAGGTGTCAGATAAATATTCAAATAGGTCATTATGTTCTGTTTTAACCAAGGATCATGGCTTTAACAGCCAGAAAATCTATTTTCTGAGCTGTCAGCAACTTAACTGAATCACTGAGCAAGTGCACAGTAAGGAGTGCATTTTGAATAAAACTGACAGGCTGGAAAGCCTTTGATCAGCGAAACTGAAGAGCTGCAGCCATGGCTGGGTGTAAGGCTGTTGCTTATAGCACTCCTTCTCAGAGATTGCTTTCAACGCTTTGCTGCTTGCCACATTCTTGGAAGTCGGTTCACCCATCTTGTCCTTCACTCACTTTTAGGTCCATCTACCTATTACCAGCCTTTACAGCATGGGACCATCTTATGCAGCTCCATCTTGCATCTCTGAAGAAGAGCAAGGGGAGGAGCAACACCAATATGAACAGCAGCAACACCAGAGGTAGCACAGCACCAGCTGCGTTCTCCTCTGCAACGTGCTGCCCCACAGGACAAAGGAAAAGGACACAGAGATCCAACTCCAAAGAGGCAGGACATACTGGTGGAGAATCAGCTCTCGACATGTATGAGTTCAGGTTTTCATGACAGGTCATTGCTGACGCATGCAGCCTGGAACGAGACCTCCTCCCCAAGGGGACCAGGTGGGCACATGTGGGCACACATTGCCAGTGGCCAACAAAGTGCCTATCAGGGGAGGGCCACACCCTGAGTGTCTCCATTTCACCAAAGTTGTGTACCCTCTTCTCTTGCAAGGGGAGAAAGTGGAAAGCTATGGAGTGTTACTAATGGCTAGTGTGGAGAATAGGGAAGGACGACATTTGTAGAGAATGACTTTGAGCCATGGCAATTGGATAAGGGTTTTGGCTGCTTATATAGGGATGTGAAGAGGAGCCTGGAAAGAGAGGAATGAGTGCAGCTGGAAAGTGAGTTGACCTGAGGAAATGTCTGTTTGTGGGGATCACACTTCTGCTGCTGAACCCTTGACGTGGGACGTTAATACTGTGGCTCAGTTCAAGGATCAGGGCAAAGCCCGCACCTTCACTGTTTTGGTTTCCAACCTGCAGCTGGTCCTGTCTTGTGGCCAGGGACTATCAGTTGAAATTCTGCCCTTTGTGATTGAAGTGTAGTTATTCCTTTAGGAACATAATATACGTTGGCACTTAAACAGGATTGAGGGTGTGCAATCTTTCGCATGAGTTGTTACACTTAGTCCCCAGCTGCCTGTCCAGATGCACATAAAAATCCCATGAGATTTCTTCTGCTATAATGTCAACATTCATTCCTCAACAACTCCCTGTTTTGTGCTGTTGGTTATCTGTGTCATTTATTGTTTGGCCTTGATGTACATTAATTGGCTGTTGCAGTAGTAACTACAAGCATTAATTCATTATCTGTCCAATACTCAGGGGTGTTTTCAAAATATCTTCATGTCCTTCAGTGTTTTTCTTTTATCTCATGTCTCTTGGTAGCTTTTCATCCTGGTTATCACCCTGATGTATCTATACAGTATTCCCCGAGTGGCTTTAATGCCCTTTCTGTAACACCAAAAGTGGCTGGTTGGTAATGTATGCAATGCCCTAACTGTGGTCTTATACATTGTATCCAAGCAGATTTGTACAAAGTTATCAGAACCTTTTTTCTGTTGTCCTCTATGACTCCATTTATCAAATCCAAAATGCTATTCATTTTTATTATGGCTTTATATACTTGCACTTATAAGGAATTATGCATTTGTAATCCTTGGTTCCTCTCCATCCACACCATTCAATATCTTCCCATATTGGTACTGTAACTGTTGTCCTCCCAAAGTGCGTTATCTCACGCTCGTAGATGCAATTTATTGCAGACCACCTGTTACACTAACCTGTCTGACCACCTGCAGTTTTTCTTTAAAGTTCTCTAGGCTGCTTGCCAAGCCCCTTTTTTGTATACGGTTTTTGATGTGTCATTTTCTTCCATTCCTTAAATGTTTGCTTATGACCTATGATAACACTTTTGTTAAACCCTAGTAAGATAGTTATTCATGACACCCCATTCCTAAATCCATGCTAAGTCATTTAAGAAGTTATATGTTGGGCACTTGTTGTACTTTAAGAGTATCAGCTCTTTTTATTACCGTATGTCGTTTGTTGTTTGCACAGTTTCTGCCTCCCTACTGCTACTAGTGGAAATCTGATATCTGAGCCTGGATCTTCCGAGCAGGAGCAATGATTGCTGGATTGCTGCTGTGCTCGTAAACTCCCCCAACTCGACATGGGCGCACAACCCTACCGGGAACTTCTGAGCCCGGCTTTCACAAAAATACAAGTTGAAACGCCCCTTGGAGCGGAGTAGAGATTGGGGGGAGACAGGACATGGCACCCCCCACCCCCCCCCGTATGTTAAGTTTAAAGGTTCCCTCTGAATGTTAGCGAATAGGTCAGTGGATGAATGAGTGAGTGGGTGAGTGGGTTGGTGGGTGATTTCGGTTAGTAAGTTGGTGAGATGGGTAAGTGGGTAGGTTGGTGAGGTGGGTAAGGTGGTAGGGTGGGAGGTGAGTAAGTGTGTAGGATGGGAGGTGAGTAAGTGTGTAGGATGGGAGGTGAGTAAGTGCGTAGGGTGGGAGGTGGGTAAGATGGTTGAGTAAGTGGGTAGGGTGGGAGGTGACTAAGTGGGTAGGGTGGGAGGTGGGTAAGATGGTTGAGTAAGTGGGTAGGGTGGGAGGTGACTAAGTGGGTAGGGTGGGAGGTGACTAAGTGGGTAGGATGGGAGGTGACTAAGTGGGTAGGGTGGGAGGTGACTAAGTGGGTGGGGTGGGAGGTGACTAAGTGGGTGGGGTGGGAGGTGACTAAATGGGTGGGGTGGGAGGTGACTAAGTGGGTGGGGTGGGAGGTGACTAGGTGGGTGGGGTGGGAGGTGACTAAGTGGGTAGGGTGGGAGGTGACTAAGTGGGTAGGGTGGGAGGTGACTAAGTGGGTAGGGTGGGAGGTGACTAAGTGGGTAGGGTGGGAGGTGACTAAGTGGGTAGGGTGGGAGGTGACTGAGTGGGTAGGGTGGGAGGTGACTAAGTGGGTAGGGTGGGAGGTGGGTAAGTGGGTAGGGTGGGAGGTGGGTAAGGTGGTAGGGGGTAAGGTGTTTGGGTAAGTGGGTAGGGTGGGAGGTGAATAAGTGGGTAGGGTAGGAAGTGGGTAGATTCATAAGGTGACTAAGTGGGTAGGGAGGGTAAGTGAGTAGGGTGGGAGGTGAGTAAGTGGGTAGGGTGAGAGGTGGGTAGGGTTGGAGGTGAGTAATTGGGCAGGGTGGGTGTGGTTAAGTTGGTGAGGTGAGTAGGATGGGAGTAGGTAAGGTGGTTGGGTAAGTGGGTAGGGTGGGAGGTGGGTAAGGTGGTTGGGTAAGTGGGTAGGGTGGGTAAGGTGGTAGGGTGGGAGGTGAGTAGGTGCGTAGGGTGGGAGGTGAGTAGGTGCGTAGGGTGGGAGGTGAGTAGGTGCGTAGGGTGGGAGGTGAGTAGGTGCGTAGGGTGTGAGGTGAGTAAGGTGGTAAGGGGTAAGGTGTTTGGGTAAGTGGTAGGGTGGGAAGTGGGTAGATTCATAATGTGACTAAGTGGGTAGGGAGGGTAAGTGAGTAGGGTGGGAGGTGAGTAAGTGGGTAGCGTGAGAGGTGGGTAGGGTGGGAGGTGAGTAAGTGGGTAGGGTGAGAGGTGGGTAGGGTGGGAGGTGAGTAATTGGGCAGGGTGGGTGTGGTTAGGTTGGTGAGGTGAGTAGGATGGGAGTAGGTAAGGTGGTTGGGTAAGTGGGTAGGGTGGGAGGTGGGTAAGGTGGTTGGGTAAGTGGGTAGGGTGGGTAAGGTGGTAGGGTGGGAGGTGAGTAGGTGCGTAGGGTGGGAGGTGAGTAGGTGCGTAGGGTGGGAGGTGAGTAAGTGCGTAGGGTGGGAGGCGAGTAAGTGCGTAGGGTGGGAGGCGAGTAAGTGCGTAGGGTGGGAGGCGAGTAAGTGCGTA
Source organism: Carcharodon carcharias (assembly GCF_017639515.1). Lineage (NCBI taxonomy): Eukaryota > Metazoa > Chordata > Chondrichthyes > Lamniformes > Lamnidae > Carcharodon > Carcharodon carcharias. The sequence goes on along the minus strand of NC_054478.1, from coordinate 104,364,461 downwards.
GGGTGGGAGGCGAGTAAGTGCTCAGGGTGGGAGGCGAGTAAGTGCGTAGGGTGGGAGGCGAGTAGGTGCGTAGGGTGGGAGGCGAGTAGGTGCGTAGGGTGGGAGGCGAGTAGGTGCGTAGGGTGGGAGGCGAGTAGGTGCGTAGGGTGGGAGGCGTGTAGGTGCGTAGGGTGGGAGGCGTGTAGGTGCGTAGGGTGGGAGGCGTGTAGGTGCGTAGGGTGGGAGGCGAGTAAGCGCGTAGGGTGGGAGGCGAGTAAGCGCGTAGGGTGGGAGGCGAGTAGGTGCGTAGGGTGGGAGGCGAGTAGGTGCGTAGGGTGGGAGGCGAGTAGGTTGGTGAGGTGGGTAGGATGGGAGTGGGTAAGGTGGTTGGGTAAGTGGGCAGGGTGGGAGGTGAGTAAGGTGGTTGGGTAAGTGAGTAGGGTGGATAAGGTGGTAGGGTCGGAATTGAGTAAGTGGGCAGGCTGGGAGGTGGGTAAGTGGGCAGGCTGGGAGGTGAGTAAGGTGGTTGGGTAAGTGAGTAGGGTGGATAAGGTGGTAGGGTCGGAATTGAGTAAGTGGGCAGGCTGGGAGGTGAGTAAGTGGGCAGGCTGGGAGGTGAGTAAGGTGGTTGGGTAAGTGAGTAGGGTGGATAAGGTGGTAGGGTCGGAATTGAGTAAGTGGGCAGGCTGGGAGGTGGGTAAGTGGGCAGGCTGGGAGGTGAGTAAGTGGGCAGGCTGGGAGGTGGGTAAGTGGGCAGGCTGGGAGGTGGGTAGGGTGGGAGGTGAGTAATTGGGCAGGGTGGGTGTGGTTAGGTTGGTGAGGTGAGTAGGATGGGAGTAGGTAAGGTGGTTGGGTAAGTGGGTAGGGTGGGTAAGGTGGTAGGATGGGAGGTGAGTAGGTGGGTAGGGTGGGAGGTGAGTAGGTGCGTTGGGTGGGAGGTGAGTAGGTGGGTAGGGTGGGAGGTGAGTAGGTGGGTAGGGTGGGAGGTGAGTAGGTGGGTAGGGTGGGAGGTGAGTAGGTGGGTAGGGTGGGAGGTGAGTAGGTGGGTAGGGTGGGAGGTGAGTAGGTGGGTAGGGTGGGAGGTGAGTAGGTGGGTAGGGTGGGAGGTGAGTAGGTGGGTAGGGTGGGAGGTGAGTAGGTGGGTAGGGTGGGAGGTGAGTAGGTGGGTAGGGTGGGAGGTGAGTAGGTGGGTAGGGTGGGAGGTGAGTAGGTGGGTAGGGTGGGAGGTGAGTAGGTGGGTAGGGTGGGAGGTGAGTAGGTGGGTAGGGTGGGAGGTGAGTAGGTGGGTAGGGTGGGAGGTGAGTAGGTGGGTAGGGTGGGAGGTGAGTAGGTGGGTAGGGTGGGAGGTGAGTAGGTGGGTAGGGTGGGAGGTGAGTAGGTGGGTAGGGTGGGAGGTGAGTAGGTGGGTAGGGTGGGAGGTGAGTAGGTGGGTAGGGTGGGAGGTGAGTAGGTGGGTAGGGTGGGAGGTGAGTAGGTGGGTAGGGTGGGAGGTGAGTAGGTGGGTAGGGTGGGAGGTGAGTAGGTGGGTAGGGTGGGAGGTGAGTAGGTGGGTAGGGTGGGAGGTGAGTAGGTGGGTAGGGTGGGAGGTGAGTAGGTGGGTAGGGTGGGAGGTGAGTAGGTGGGTAGGGTGGGAGGTGAGTAGGTGGGTAGGGTGGGAGGTGGGTAAGATGGTTGAGTAAATGGATAGGGTGGGAGTTGACTAAGTGTGTAGGGTGGGAGGTGACTAAGTGGGTAGGGTGGGAGGTGACTAAGTGGGTAGGGTGGGAGGTGACTAAGTGAGTAGGGAGGGAGGTGACTAAGTGAGTAGGGTGGGAGGTGACTAAATGGGTAGGGTGGGAGGTGACTAAGTGGGTAGGGTGGGAGGTGACTAAGTGGGTAGGGTGGGTGGTGACTAAGTGGGTAGGGTGGGTGGTGACTAAGTGGGTAAGGTGGGAGGTGACTAAGTGGGTAGGGTGGGAGGTGACTAAGTGGGTAGGGTGGGAGAGTTGGGTAAGGTGGTAAGGGGTAAGGTGTTTGGGTAAGTGGGTAGGGTGGGAGGTGAGTAAGTGGGTAGGGTGGGAAGTGGGTAGATTCATAATGTGACTAAGTTGGTAGGGAGGGTAAGTGAGTAGGGTGGGAGGTGAGTAAGTGGGTAGGGTGAGAGGTGGGTAGGGTGGGAGGTGAGTAATTGGGCAGGGTGGGTGTGGTTAGGTTGGTGAGGTGAGTAGGATGGGAATAGGTAAGGTGGTTGGGTAAGTTGGTAGGGTGGGAGGTGGGTAAGGTGGTTGGGTAAGTGGGTAGGGTGGGTAAGGTGGGAGGTGAGTAGGTGGGTAGGGTGGGAGGTGAGTAGGTGGGTAGGGTGGGAGGTGGGTAGGGTGGGAGGTGAGTAGGTGGGTAGGGTGGGAGGTGAGTAGGTGGGTAGGGTGGGAGGTGAGTAGGTGGGTAGGGTGGGAGGTGAGTAGGTGGGTAGGGTGGGAGGTGAGTAGGTGGGTAGGGTGGGAGGTGAGTAGGTGGGTAGGGTGGGAGGTGAGTAGGTGGGTAGGGTGGGAGGTGGGTAGGGTGGGAGGTGGGTAGGTGGGTAGGGTGGGAGGCGAGTAGGTGGGTAGGGTGGGAGGCGAGTAGGTGGGTAGGGTGGGAGGCGAGTAGGTGGGTAGGGTGGGAGGCGGGTAGGTGGGTAGGGTGGGAGGCGGGTAGGTGGGTAGGGTGGGAGGCGGGTAGGTGGGTAGGGTGGGAGGCGGGTAGGTGGGTAGGGTGGGAGGCGGGTAGGTGGGTAGGGTGGGAGGCAGGTAGGTGGGTAGGGTGGGAGGTGAGTAGGTGGGTAGGGTGGGAGGTGAGTAGGTGGGTAGGGTGGGAGGTGAGTAGGTGGGTAGGGTGGGAGGTGGGTAAGATGGTTGAGTAAATGGGTAGGGTGGGAGGTGACTCAGTGGGTAGGGTGGGAGGTGACTCAGTGGGTAGGGTGGGAGGTGACTCAGTGGGTAGGGTGGGAGGTGACTCAGTGGGTAGGGTGGGAGGTGACTAAGTGGGTAGGGTGGGAGGTGACTAAGTGGGTAGGGTGGGTGGTGACTAAGTGGGTAGGGTGGGTAGTGAATAAGTGGGTAGGGTGGGAGGTGACTAAGTGGGTAGGGTGGGAGTTGCGTAAAGTGGTAAGGGGTAAGGTGTTTGGGTAAGTGGGTAGGGTGGGAGGTGAGTAAGTGGGTAGGGTGGGAAGTGGGTAGATTCATAATGTGACTAAGTGGGTAGGGAGTGTAAGTGAGTAGGGTGGGAGGCGAGTAAGTGGGTAGGGTGCGAGGTGGGTAGGGTGGGAGTAGGTAAGGTGGTTGGGTGAGTGGGTAGGGTGGGAGGTGGGTAAGGTGGTTGGGTAAGTGGGTAGGGTGGGTAAGGTGGTAGGGTGGGAGGTAAGTAGGTGCATAGGGTGGGAGGTGAGTAGATGCGTAGGGTGGGAGGCGAGTAAGTGCGTAGGGTGGGAGGCGAGTAGGTGCGTAGGATGGGAGGCGAGTAAGTGCGTAGGCTGGGAGGCGAGTAAGTGCGTAGGCTGGGTGGCGAGTAAGTGCGTAGGGTGGAAGGCGAGTAGGTGCGTAGGGCGGGAGGCGAGTAGGTGCGTAGGGCGGGAGGCGAGTAGGTGCGTAGGGCGGGAGGCGAGTAGGTGCGTAGGGCGGGAGGCGAGTAGGTGCGTAGGGCGGGAGGCGAGTAGGTGCGTAGGGCGGGAGGCGAGTAGGTGCCTAGGGCGGGAGGCGAGTAGGTGCTTAGGGCGGGAGGCGAGTAGGTGCCTAGGGCGGGAGGCGAGTAGGTGCGTAGGGAGGGAGGCGAGTAGGTGCGTAGGGCGGGAGGCGAGTAGGTGCGTAGGGCGGGAGGCGAGTAGGTGCGGGAGGCGAGTAGGTGCGGGAGGCGAGTAGGGGCGGGAGGCGAGTAGGGGCGGGAGGCGAGTAGGGGCGGGAGGCGAGTAGGGGCGGGAGGCGAGTAGGGGCGGGAGGCGAGTAGGGGCGTAGGGCGGGAGGCGAGTAGGTGGGCAGGGCGGGAGGCGAGTAGGTGGGCAGGGCGGGAGGCGAGTAGGTGGGCAGGGCGGGAGGCGAGTAGGTGGGCAGGCTGGGAGGCGAGTAGGTGGGCAGGCTGGGAGGTGCGTTGGTTGGTGAGGTGAATAGGGTGTGAGTTGGGTAAGGTGGTTGGGTAAGTGGGTAGGGTGGGATGTGGGTAAGGTGGTTGGGTAAGTGGGCAGGGTGGCAGGTGGGTAAGTGGGCAGGGTGGGAGGTGCGTTGGTTGGTGAGCTGAGTAGGGTGTGAGGTGGGTAAGGTGGTTGGGTAAGTGGGTAGAGTGGGATGTGGGTAAGGTGGTTGGGTACGTGGGCAGGGTGGGAGGTGAGTAAGCGGGCAGGCTGGGAGGTGGGTACGGTGGGTGATAAGTGGGTACGGTGGGTGATAAGTGGGTACGGTGGGTGATAAGTGGGTAGGGTGGGTGATAAGTGGGTAGGGTGGGTGGTTGGTAGGTGGGATGTGAGTAGGTTGGTATGACGGGAGGTGGGTAAGGTGGTTGCGTAGGTGGACAGAGTGAGAGGTGGGTAAGGTGGTTGCGTAGGTGGACAGAGTGGGAGGTGGGAAAGGTGGTTGCGTAGGTGGACAGAGTGGGAGGTGGGAAAGGTGGTTGCGTAGGTGGACAGAGTGGGAGGTGGGTAAGGTGGTTGCGTAGGTGGACAGAGTGGGAGGTGGGTAAGGTGGTTGCGTAGGTGGACAGAGTGGGAGGTGGGAAAGGTGGTTGCGTAGGTGGACAGAGTGGGAGGTGGGTAAGGTGGTTGCGTAGGTGGACAGAGTGGGAGGTGGGTAAGGTGGTTGCGTAGGTGGACAGAGTGGGAGGTGGGTAAGGTGGTTACGTAAGTGGACAGAGTGGGAGGTGGGTAAGGTGGTTGCGTAGGTGGACAGGGTGGGAGGTGGGTAAGGTGGTTGCGTAGGTGGACAGAGTGGGAGGTGGGTAAGGTGGTTACGTAGGTGGACAGGGTGGGAGGTGGGTAAGGTGGTTGCGTAGATGGACAGGGTGGGAGGTGGGTAAGGTGGTTGCGTAGGTGGACAGAGTGGGAGGTGGGTAAGTTGGTTGCGTAGGTGGACAGAGTGGGAGGTGGGTAAGGTGGTTGCGTAGGTGGACAGATTGGGAGGTGGGTAAGGTGGTTGCGTAGGTGGACAGAGTGGGAGGTGGGTAAGGTGGTTGCTTGGTGGACAGAGTGGGAGGTGGGTAAGGTGGTTGCGTAGGTGGACAGAGTGGGAGGTGGGTAAGGTGGTTGCTTGGTGGACAGAGTGGGAGGTGGGTAAGGTGGTTGCTTGGTGGACAGAGTGGGAGGTGGGTAAGGTGGTTGCGTAGGTGGACAGGGTGGGAGGTGGGTAAGGTGGTTGTGTAGGTGGACAGAGTGGGAGGTGGGTAAGTTGGTTGCTTGGTGGACAGAGTGGGAGGTGGGTAAGGTGGTTGCGTAGGTGGACAGAGTGGGAGGTGGGTAAGGTGGTTGCGTAGGTGGACAGAGTGGGAGGTGGGTAAGGTGGTTGCGTAGGTGGACAGAGTGGGAGGTGGGTAATGTGGTTGCGTAGGTGGACTGAGTGGGAGGTGGGTAAGGTGGTTGCGTATGTGGACTGAGTGGGAGGTGGGTAAGGTGGTTGCGTAGATGGACAGAGTGGGAGGTGGGTAAGGTGGTTGGTTAAGTGGGTAGGGTGGGTAAGGTCGTAGGGTGGGAGGTGGGGGGTGGGTAGATGGGCAGGGTGGGAGGTGGGTAGGGTGGGATGTAAGTGGATAGGGTGGGAGGTGAGTAAGTGGGCAGGGTGGGAGTTGGGTATGATGGTAGGTGAGTAAGTGGGCAGGGTGGGAGGTGGGTATGACGGGAGGCATGTAAGATGGTTGGGTAAGTGGATCGAGTGGGAGGTGTGTAAGGTGGTTGGGTAAGTGGGTAGGGTGAGTAAGGTGGTAGGGTGGGAGTTGGGTAAAGTGATTGGGTAAGTGGGTAGGTTAATTGGGTAGGGTGGGTAAGGTCGTAGGGTGGGAAGTGGGTAAGTGGGCAGGGTGGGAGGTGGTGTGATGGGTAGGGTGGGAGGTGATTAAGTTGGTAGGAGGTGGGTGCTGTGGGAGGTGAGTAAGTGGGCAGGGTGGGAGGTGAGCAAGTGCAGGGTAGATTGGTGAGGTGGGTATGTGGGAGGTGGGTAGGGTGTTTGGATAAGTGGGTGTAGTGAGGTGGGTAAGGTGGTTGGGTAAGTGGGTAGGGTGGGTACGGTGGTGGGGTGAGTAGATAGGTGGAGTGAGTAGATGGGTAGGGTGAGTAGGTGGGTAAGTGGGTAGTTTGGTAAGGTGGGAAGTGGGTAGGGTGGGTAAGGTGATAGGGTGGGAGGTGGGTAAGTGGATAAGTGAGTAGCGTGGGAGGTGGGTAGGGTGGGCAGTGGGTAGAGCGGGTAGGGGGTGAGGTGTGTAGGGCTGTGTGGGCTAAGTGGTTGGTTGGGTTGGAAGGGTCAGTTGTAGAGTTACCTAGGATTAAGACTAGAGCCCAAATCTTCTGAGGAGTGGCAACTGCCATTGAATTGCCACTCTGCTCCTACTTCTCTGCCCAGAGCAGAGCGCCACATTTCTGGTCAGGACTTCCAAGCTTGGCTTCTTCAGAAATGAGGAGAGTGACTGAAATGGAACGGCTTCCCTGAAGCGTTGGATCTTCAGGGAAGACCAGCCCGCCCCGTTTTTACGGTTCTAGCTGCCATATTCTGGTAATTAAAGAGTTTAAATGCCTCAAAGCTTCTTTAAAAGGCTACAGAGAAAAGCTAAGTTTAAGGGAGCAGGGTGGGTAAGGCTGGCAGCTGGGTAGTGTAGGGCAAGGGATAGGGTGGGTGAGGTAAGTAGTTAAGGGTGGCAGATGAGTAGAGGGGAAGATGGGTGCAGTGGGTGAGGTGGGTATGGTGGTAGGTGGGTGCAGGGGATGAGGTGGGTCGAGGTAATCAGGTCAGGAGGGGTTGTCAGGTTATGTTGGCGGGAGTCGGGTGGTGGGCGCTAGTTAGGTTAAGGCAGGGGTTAGTTGGGGCCGAGCCAGAAGGGTCAGCGGGGAGTCAGGTGGTGGGGCCGGGGGAGGGGTTCTGGTGGGAAGTTTTGTGTAATTGGAAGGTCAGGGACGAGTTAGGTAGTCAGGGGGTCAAGAGGGGAATCAGGTGGTCAGTGAGAGTGATTGGGTGGGTTGGGAGGTCAGTTGTATAATTACGCAGATATTAGACTAGGTTTGAATCTGTCTAATTTTTCCTGGTAACTATTCAGATAAGTAAGTTGGAATTGTCTCTCAAGTCTCAGACTCTAATTCACAGTTGGAGACTTTTTTGGAGGGTTGTGGTGAGCAGGGAATTGCCAATTGGAGGTTCAGACTTCTCGAGCGATTCCCACAGAGTCAGTGCTTTGGGACTTCCGAGGGGTCCTGTAGTGCATTTTCTGGAATACATTTGGTCTTCAATGATCCAGAGACCAGGAGATTTGGGCCTCGGTTTAAACTGTCTAACATTTCCTTAGTAGTTATCCAGGTAAGTTCCATGGAACTGTCCCAAGTCTCTGACTCTTGAGTTAGAGTTGGAGACATTCATGCAGGGCTCTGGGGAGCAGGGGTATTGCCCATTGGAAGTTGAAACTTCCTGGGCTATTCCCACATAGGCCCCTGTGCCAGGACTTCCATAGGGTCCCGATGCGCATCTTCAGTCATACGTCCAGTCTCCGACAATCCAGAGACTGGAAGATTTGGCCCATTCTCCCCTTCCTGGGTATAGACAAATGTAAAATAACGGCTTAATAAAGGTTGTGTTTACTGCCAACGTGGTGCACACACAGTTGTACCGACATGACGTCATTGCGAGCAGTGGAGATCAGAGTTGTGCTCATTCCCCCAACTTCAGTGTGACACCTATCCTCTCCATTTAGTTTCCCTTTTTTAAAATCAAAATTCAAACTCTTAGCAATCTTAATGAGAACTGACACAGACTGTCTCTTTTTTTAATATTAAGCCTGATAAGCTGCAGCATCTACAGGAGAAGAGGAAAAAAAAGGGAGAGAATTGAATAAGAATGTGTTGGTGATGCGCAGAAAAGAATTCTTAGTTTTATCTCATGCTGTATCATAGGAAAGCCTGTGAGAAAATCTGCAGAGGCATTACAACATTGCTCCAAGATCCATACTGCTCCTGGCACTTTTTTTTAATGGAATAGAAAATCAGGTACTCTGACCTCCATACCTAATTTCCAATCTGCACCATCATCCGACGAGACTGTGTACTGTTTTGTTTCTTGTTTCAAGGATGCACACAGACCGTCGACATTGTAGCTGAGCTAACTTTATTGATAACACATTTTCCTAATGATCTGCAGTAACTGAATTTTATCAAGACAGGCTGCAACGTGTGCTATCTGACCTTCAACTCCCAGGTCACCCCATATCTAGTACAGAGTACCATATAGTATCTAATACTGGAGTCCACTACCACAATCAGTTATTATCATGACATGCACCATGATAATCAGGGCTCTTGTTTACTTTGTGTGGTCTTTTACCACACTTTTAAAATAAAAAGCACAGAAGTTAAAAATTGGTTTTCTGCACATTCGTGGACAAGTGTGCACTTGCAAATGGATATTGGTGGCCATCTAGCATTAGCAGGAGACAGCGCTTAATAAACCTACATGATGTCCTAAGATAACAGCTTTTCACTTTGTTTACACTTTTTGTTCTCAGTAATCTTAATTCATTGTTTCTCTCTTCATTACATTCCCGCCTTTTTTCTTTGTTATAATGTAGTCGGTGATCCAGCCTGCTACATTTTGCTGCTCATACTCTTTATGTTACCACTGAATCACATTGACTTCTTGCTATCTTCCTTTCCCAGTTAGTAGTGCATTTGCCAGATCATTCTTTTGCTAAGGTTCCTCAAGTGCATCAGCTGCTATTTCCCCAAACTCAGGACATCCCACATCCCCAATCTCCACACCCTATTAAACTGCAATGATTAGTTGGGGGCTTATCGAGCCCAAGCAATCAGATGTATTAAAGGTTGCTTTACATCAGTTGCTCTGGTCAAAGAATTACATCAATGTTGAATCTTGGTATCCGTTATTAACACTTGGAAACACACTTTGTTGTATTTTGCCATTTTGAGAAACCATCAATGTTTGCAGCTATCAGGGAGTAAGAAAGGATTGGGATTCTCCAATTCTGTTTTGAAATCAGATATAAGTAAACCATAAAACTCGCATATTCAACTACTTAACTATTTTTCATGTTGCCAGGAATATTTGTCATTAATAAATTAAATTATTAATGAAGGCTGTCGCTGGGTATAAAACGCTTCCAGCAACTAGTGGGTCATGACAAGTCCGGATCAGCAAACATGTTAAAAAGCGTTCACTGAATGCATTATCCAGTTTATAAATCACACCACTGCCAGGCAATCACTGCCATTATAACTCAATCTATGTGGCATTGAAGTGAAAACTGATGAAATGCTGGAAAATTGCACCCGTTGGTTTTAATGAGGCGGAGCTGTGATAATTATCTTCTGACAGTTTTTGGCGAGAGCGGTGCGCAAGTCCCAGGAAAACATGGAGTGGCGTTGGCCATAATTTCTTTTTATGTGCTGTTTAAGGGTTCATGTGCTGTAAAATCTAAGCTAATATTTCCATTTAATAGCACAGTGCATCTAAATACATAATTATTGAAAATGTAACATTACTGATTTGTCTCTCTTTATTTCTTGTGTGCCATTACATCCTCTATTAAATATGATTATTGGCATGAAATGCCAACTTGTTTGTCTAAATTTGCATTGTACATAGAATTAACAATTTTCAAGAAATATGGGACTACTTTGATTTTAACATAAATATGAGAAGTTTATTTTTTTTTACTGATCAAAGATATATCTAGAGGGCTAGAATGCGAGGGAGTAGAAGCCATACTTCAGCTATACCAAGCCTGGTTACATCACATCTGCAGTACTGAGTGCAGTTCTATCACACCTTAGGAAGGGTATATTCACCTTGGAGGGAGTGCAGCGTGGATTTAGCAAAATGATGCTTGGACTCCAAGGGTTAAATTAGGGGGAGAGTTTACACAGCTAGGGTTGTGTTCCCTGGTATTTAGAATGTTCGGGGTGGCTTGATCAAAATTTGCAAGATATCAAGGGGAGCAAATAGATTTGTTGGCAAAAACCTTTTCCTTTAGTTATGCGGTTTAGGACTAGGGGACGTAGTTTTAAAAGAATAGAGCCAGAACTTTCAGGAGTGAAATTGGGAAACACTTATACATACAAAAGGTGGCAGAAGTTTAGAATTCTCTTCTACAAATTGTAATTGATCTTAGATCAATTGTTAATTCTGAAACTAAGATTGATAGATTTTTGTTAACAAAAGGGTTATGGAGCAAAGGCAGATGTATGAAGTTAGGCTATGGATTACCATGATCTCATTGCATGGTGAACAGTTCAAGGGGTTTAATGGCCTGTTCCTATTGCTCCCTTTGATTAGATGTAACATATGCACACAGGAGAGTTCCAAAAGAAGCTACATCAAGGGGTGAGTGCTTCCACAAAAATGTGAACACAACCAAAAATTTCTTTATTCCTGTAACTTAACTTTCAGCAAGTTTTGTTCACCTATCAGCCCTATGTTTGCTGATCTACATTGTTTTTATTTGCCGTGGCAATGCCTCAATTTTAAAATTCTTATTCTTGATTTGAAACCTCTGCATGGTCTTGCTCCTCCCAACCTGTGTAACCTCCTCCAGTGCAACAACAATTTGAGATTTCTGTGTTCTCCCAAATCTGGCCTCTTATTCATCCCTCATTCTAATCACTGCACCATTAGCAGTTGTGCCTTCAGCTGCCTAGTCTTGAAGATGGGAATTCTCGCCCTAAACCCCTCACCCCTCTACCATCTGCTTAAAGATGGTTGACGTTGTTTCTGTACACAGGTTCTTACTCTCAAGATGTCAGATGTTTGCCATCATGTGGCTGTATTTCAAGTTAGTCGATATTAATATCCTTGGTTAGCAGAAGTTCTGCAAACTATTTTACTCAAGTTGTTGATAAATCTATAAATAATTATTACTTCATGTGCTCTTAGCAGTGTTTTGAGACTCCTGGAGCTTTTTTATCAGGAACCTCTTGTTGGGTTTGGAAGGCAGAGAATCAACTTGAAGCTTCATTAATGGTATTATATGTAGAAGATGCCCCTGGTTGGCTTTGTGCATGTGGTTGTGGTTATGCTGCAGCCTGGAAGGTACTGTCCAAGTCTTGGTCCATTTTAAATACCCTGCCTGTGTGGCTGTGCAAAACAATTTTAAGGCACCATGCATTGAAAAAACTGATCAAAACTTTACAGGGAGTATTATATTTGGACTTGAAAATCATTCTCTTACAATTTGCAGCATCACTACATTCACTCATGACAAATTTTTTGAAGATCAACTTAACTGTGACCCACCTATTTTTTTAAAAGCCTGAGTAAAATACCTCAATTTGATTTCTGCTAAGTATTATGCAGAAGTTTGTTAAATATTGTAAACTACATGAATCTACATCTCTTCCAGATCTTTACATTTTTCTTATTTTAGTCAAGAGTAGGAGATTGTTATGACCGATGCAGTTGGTAAAGTGGAATTATTTAAAAATCCCAGAGAGAAATTTAAAATTATTGGTTACGACAGTTGTTTTAAGTGTTATGTTTGAGATGCGACTCTAAACTCAGGAATCAGACCACTAGTTCTCAAGGTTTTACATTAAACTAAATGAAACATTTTGTTAATTTACACAGGTTAAAATATATGTACACATGGTTACAAATTACTACTATCATCTCTAACAAATTCCTAAACTAATCTCCATTAAGGCAACAGCAACCCATTGACTTAACCAAACACTAGGCAAAGCATTTTCACTGTATGAATTCAAAATGAGGTTCTTTTCACTGTGGAGCCAGTTGGAGGCCTTTTTGATCTTATATGGTCTCTCCCTGCATGTCTGAAAACTACTGAAGTTATATTTACCAACCCCACTGAATGTTAATTCTCATTGTATCAACAACCTCTTTGAACTTCACCTTTTAACAATGAAACCCCTTTCATAATACCGATTTTATTAGTAATATAAACGTATGGCTTAGTATCTGCTAGATAGGTGTCAGGTTTTCACCCCACTTCTTGAATGCTCTATTCAAAAAATTCAAAAACACGCTATCTCTCTTACTTTTCAAAACTAGTACATATCAAAGCACCCATACTAGCTGGCTTTAATCCACTTAAAACATACCCACAGACTAACCTCTTTTTAAAGGAAAAATATTTTTCAAAATATTATATACGTTAATAGCTTCATGACAGAGATCAGTCAACATCTGAAAGAAAATAAAAAACAAAAACAGAATTACCTGGAAAAACTCAGCAGGTCTGGCAGCATCGGCGGAGAAGAAAAAAGAGTTGACGTTTCGAGTCCTCATGACCCTTCGACAGAACTTGAGTTCGAGTCCAAGAAAGAGTTGAAATATAAGCTGGTTTAAGGTGTGTGGCCGGGGGTGGGGGGGGGGGGGGGGGGGGGGGGTGCGGAGAGAGAGAGAAGTGGAGGGGGTTGGTGTGGTTGTAGGGACAAACAAGCAGTGATAGAAGCAGATCATCAAAAGATGTCACCAACAATAGAACAAAAGAACACATAGGTGTTAAAGTTGGTGATATCTAAACGAATGTGCTAATTAAGAATGGATGGTAGGGCACTCAAGGTATAGCTCTAGTGGGGGTGGGGAGAGCATAAAAGATTTTAAAATATTTAAAAATAATGGAAATAGGTGGGAAAAGAAAAATCTATATAATTTATTGGAAAGAAACAAAAGGAAGGGGGAAGCAGAAAGGGGGTGGGGATGGGGAAGGGAGCTCAAGACCTAAAGTTGTTGAATTCAATATTCAGTCCGGAAGGCTGTAAAGTGCCTAGTCGGAAGATGAGGTGAAGCCCAACGCAAACTGGAGGAACAACACCTCATCTTCCGACTAGGCACTTTACAGCCTTCCGGACTGAATATTGAATTCAACAACTTTAGGTCTTGAGCTCCCTCCCCCATCCCCACCCCCTTTCTGCTTCCCCCTTCCTTTTGTTTCTTTCCAATAAATTATATAGATTTTTCTTTTCCCACCTATTTCCATTATTTTTAAATATTTTAAAATCTTTTATGCTTTCCCCACCCCCACTAGAGCTATACCTTGAGTGCCCTACCATCCATTCTTAATTAGCACATTCGTTTAGATATCACCAATTTTAACACCTATGTGTTCTTTTGTTCTATTGTTGGTGACATCTTTTGATGATCTGCTTCTATCACTGCTTGTTTGTCCCTACAACCACACCAACCCCCTCCACTTCTCTCTCTCTCCGCCCCCCCCCGCCACACACCTTAAACCAGCTTATATTTCAACTCTTTCTTGGACTCGAACTCAAGTTCTGTCGAAGGGTCATGAGGACTCGAAACGTCAACTCTTTTCTTCTCCGCCGATACTGCCAGACCTGCTGAGTTTTTCCAGGTAATTCTGTTTTTGTTTTGGATTTCCAGCATCCGCAGTTTTTTTGTTTTTATCTCTGAAAGAAAATGACAAGTTAAGGTTTCAAGTGGAGCTCTTCAGAAGTGTTGCAGTATTTTCTGTTTGTATTCCTGATTACCAGTATCCTGAGGAGGATCTTGTTTGAAAATTGAACCTGCTCTTCTGTTTCAGAAGCTGACTGACATCAACTGAGTAGATTAATCCAAATTATATGCATCAGAGATAAATCAACTTGTTTGTATTTTCTGTAGACATATAACTTGTTTGTTTATAATATCTGTGATACTGTCTCTATACTTACAATAATAGGAAATCCCTCTTGGACTTGCTTTTAACTCTTACCAATCCAGATGAGTTCTCAGCACTGAATATCAAAGAATTAGTGAACGTTAGTGTATATGCATATTTGATGTTAGATGATTTGCTCTAGATTGTTAATTGAGATTATTGTCATGTGACACCGATGGCAGTTTTGCACTGCATGCACCTCTTTCTGACTAGAACGGAGGCTTTGATTATGCAGATAAGATAATTTCACACGGTTATAAATATCACACCATAACAGTAATAATGGCTGTAACAATAACATAGACATGTTGCCTCCAAACTAGCTAAAATCCTTGCATAAACTTTTTGTTTCTTAGATTGTATTAACCTGACACAACCAGCTCTGAAGAAGGGTCATACAGACTCTAAATGTCAACTCTGTTTCTCTCTCCACAGATGCTGAGAGACCTGCTGATTTTTTTCCAGCATTTTCTGCTTTTGTTTCAGTTTACCAGCACAGTCAGTATTTTGCTTTTACCGCCTACTTATGTTGCATTTTCTTCATGGATCCAAGCAACCTAATCTAAACCACATCTCTATCATACAGCATACATTTTCATAATACTGAGATAGTAAGACTGACTGCTGCAATGATAAGCTATTTTTCATATATTATACACTATCCTACACTCTGTTTCCAATGCTTTTAGTAATTGATGGTTAACTCACTCTGGACTTGATTCTTTTGAGTCACACACCATCTTTATTGAGAGATGTCTGCGAGTAACTAGGAAACTTTTCTTCATTTTTAAAGTTTACTTCCTGTCTTCATCCATTGCATTTCCATACTGTTACAACAAAGTTGAGATTGGGAATTGTTGGAGGAATTGAAAGGCTTTCTGGTGTTTTGTTGGTTTGCAGCACAATTCCTTTCATTGGTTAATTTTGAATAAATGCTACAATAAAGAGCTTTCTTAAAAAGACAGCTGTCTTTTGATATTTTTCGTTCAAGTGATCAATATTCACCTTGTATTTGTGATTGTATTTGAGAAGGTACTTAGTTTGCTTGAGTGAAGGAACTGAAGTAATGTAGATTACCATTGAGATGAAGCATATCAGTTGAATGATTGTGTCTCTACTGACGCTAATTCAGTTCCCTCATGCTATCACTGTCAACACTCAGAGATGCACAAAAATGTTGAAAAACTAATCAATAGTCTAAAATATACTTGCAGCTAAAGTTAATTATGATCTTTTCAGACTGATTTTAAGTAGAATGGTATTCCTTAAATATTTGAAGAGCTTTTGTGTCTCCTGCAATGTTATGATATAGGTCTTGGTCAAGTCCTTTCTTGACTAATGGATCCACTTGATGCATTCCACTTGAGGTAGGTGAAAAGAAATGCCTGAGTCAGAGGATCAAAGGGCACTGATTGGAGAAGAATGCAAGAATAGGATGGATGAGATTGTGCAACAATTGGTAAAAAGGGCTAATGAAAGGAAGCCAAATTATGTCAATGGGGACATAGGTAATGGGACAGCAAGACGTAATATGGAATAGGACAGTTTTGGACATGTTGAAGCTTGTGGAGCATATGCAAATTTTTACTCTTGCTTTACTCCCACCATAGTTCTTTGTCAATGCTTTCATTAGTCTAAACTTTACTTCTCCAATGCCCATTTACCAGCCACCAAAGCTCTACCCTACATCTGATGCAACCCATCCAAAACAGCCCTTTCCATATGAAATACTGCTCACCACCCCCACTCACTTTAGTTCTCATTGACCAACTTCAGCTTCCCTTCCCCAGCTCATTGATTTTAAATTAACTTTTACATTTATTGCATGGATCTGCCCATCATAACTCTGCAGCTACCCCCCAAACCATGAACATATGAACAAGGAGCAGGGGTAGGCCATTCAGCCCCTTGAGCCTGCTCCACCATTTAATAAGATTGTGACTGATCTGATAGTAACCTGCATCCCATCTACCCCTGATAATCTATCATGCCCTTGCTTACCAAGAATCTATCCACCCCTGCCTTAAAAATATTCAAAGACTCTGCTTCTACCACCTTTGCAGGAAGAGAGTTCCAAAGACTCATGACCATTTGAGTGAAAAAATTCACCTCATCTCTGTTTTAAATGGGTAACCCCTTATTTTTAAATAGTGACCCATTATTCCAGATTCTTGCACAAGAGGAAATATCCTCTCTATATCCACTGTGTCAAGACCCCTCAGGATCTTGTATGTTTCAATCAAGTCACCTTACTGTTCTAAAGTCCAGCAGATGCAAGCCTACTCTGTGCAATTTTTCCTCATAAAACAACTCATCCATTCCAGGTATTAGTCTGGTAAACCTTCTCTGAACTGCTTCCATTTATATCCTTCCTTAAATAAAATAACCAATACTGTACACAGTACTCTAAATGTGGTCTCACTTGTGCCCTGTACAACCGAAGCATAACCTCTTACTTTTGCATTCAGTTCCGCTCCCAATAAACAATAATGTTCTATTAGCTTTTTTAATTACTTGCTGTACTTGCATACTAGTATTTTGTGATTCATGCACCAGGGCACCCAGATCTCTCTGCATCTTAGAGCTCTGCAATCTCTCACCGTTTAGATAATATGCTTCTCTTTTGTTCTTCCTGCCAAAACAGACATTTTCACATTTTCACACATTATGTTCCATTTGCCACATCTTTGCCCACTCACTTAACCTATCTATATCTATTTATAGCTTCCTTATGTCCTCTTCACAACTTACTTTCTACCTATCTTGGTGTCATCAGCAAATTTGGCAACCATCCCTTCAATCCCTTCACCCAAGTCATTTATATACCTTCACCCAAGTCATTTATATAAATTGTAAGCAGTTGAAGTTCCAGTACTGAACCCTGTGGCACACCACTCGTTACATGTTGCCAACCTGAAAAAGACTTAATTATGCCTACTCTCTGCTTCCTGTTAGCCTGCCAATCTTCTATCCATGCCAATATGTTATCCCGCTTTATTTTCCACAATAACTTTTCATGTGGCACTTTATCAAGTGCCTTCTGGAAATCTAAGTACAGTACATTCACCGGTTTCCCTTTATCCACAGCACATGTTACTTCCTCAAAGAACTTGGTTAAACACAATTTCTCTTTCAACAAAACCATGTTGTCTCTGCCTGATGACCTTGAGCTTATCCAAGTGCCCTGCTATTACTTCTTTAATAACAACTTCTAACATTTTCCCTATGACAGATGTTAAGCTAACTGACCTGTAGTTTCCCACTTTCTGTCTCCCCCTCTTTTTGACTAATGGAGTTACATTTGCTATCTTCCATTTAACTCCCTGACTCAGGTATCTCTTTTCTCCCCACCTTTGCTGCATCACTGATGGCATAACCTTCAGCCATCATATCCCTACCTCTGGAACTACTTTGGCTTGTTACTTCTCTGCCCTTTTAAAAGGTCCTTTTTAGCCACCTCACAAAACCTCCTTTTGCATTTCTCCCCTGTGCACTGTGCTGGGACATTTGCAACATTGAAGGTACCAAATGAGTATAAATAATTTTTACCATCTTTTTTTAAACTTTTTTCACCCTTTGGATTGCTGTTTTGTTCACTCCTTAATTAGTAAATTCTTTCATCTAAATTCAAATGTCTATAGTTGTGTAACATCATTTGGTTCATCTCTTGTACCAAATTTCTATTCTTTGGTAATGACAGTGAAAATAGAGGAAATATTCAATAGGTCCAACTGCATCTGTATAGAGGGTCACAGGGTTACCATTTCAAGTTGATGACCTTTCATCAGAACAAGGAAAAGTTAGAAATGTAATTGGTTTTAAGCAAGTGAAAGGGATGTACAGATGGTTGGGATTGGGGAAGTCTGTGATAGGGTGGAAGGCAGGAAAGGTGAAATGACAAAAAGGTTTCATGGTGCAAGGCAAAAGGAAGAGGTTCTGGGACAAGAAAGAAAGAAAGATATATTTAGAGGAGGTGTGAGTGGCAGAATGATCACCTGCCATCTGAAAACAAAAAAGAAAAAAAGAGAAATGAGAGAAAAAAAGTCAAAGCCAACAAAGAAAAAGGAAATAAAATAGGGACTGAGGTTATGATTTAAAATTGTTAACCTCCATGTTGAGTCCATAAGGCTTTACAGTGCCCACACACACACTGTAACCAGCCCCCCCTCTCCTGCCCACCCCCTAATCCCCAACACCTACACATTGTAATTAGTCCCCCTCCTCCTCTTTTGGTCTAGTTGCCAGTAACTGTGAAGCAAGGGTGTCAGTCTGGGATAAGGAGCCTGTAATGCAAGTAGACAGGAACAGAAACACAGTTAAGTTTGAAGTTGTCATTCACTTTTTCAGCTCAGCTGCATGACCTCCAGGTTTTTCCTGCACTCCGGATACATCATCCAGTCAATTAGTTGTTAATGTTATGTTAATTGTGTAAAGGAAAGATCATTATTTTTCTTAATATTACTGTGGGATACTTTAAAGCAGGCTTGTGAGGGCTGTATTGTGTGTGTGTGTATGTTTGTATGTATGTGTGTGAGACTAATTTAATTAGACTAAAGACGGTCAGACTGCAAGGTTTGAATCGTCAAAGTGGTTAAGTGTAAAACAGACATTTTGAAATGGAGATGTGTGAGCTAAGATGAAGTCCCAGCAGGTACAGTGTGAATGGAATTTGCATTTGTAGATAAGTTGAGAGATTGTTTGATTTTCAAAGGGACATGATCAGATGTCTTACAACTATCAAGATAAATAAGGCAAAGTTATTCCAAGTTTATTTTCCCTGAAAGTGCTGGCCATAAGGATAACATGAAAGATTTTTATATCCTGGGAAAAATAACTTGCAAAGCAAGGGTGAAACAATGAGATTTACAGATCAAAGAGGAGAAAACATATTTAAAGAAAGATGGAAAGCTGTATGGTGAGTGACCCTGTGAGATCTTAAAAGGTGGACTGTGTGAAATAGACCTGTAAAAATACAGCCTCTACCCACCCCAGAGAAGTGCTGATTTGGTCCAGAGTGAAAGCTTTTGTTAAAAGTCTTAGAGTTCCATTGTCGAGAGAGAGGGAGAAAGAAGCTATGAAAAACCTCCCTAATAGCAACAGTGGGTGCTTGTGGTAATATTGCTGGATGTTTTATAGATTAAGAACCTATTCGGACTGTTGCCTGAAAGGGTTGTGTAGTTGGGAGTCTGGTTTGGAAATCTTTTGGGAATTGTTATAAGACTAAGTATAACTATATCTGTAAACCTGTGTTTAACCTTTCTTAATAAATCTTTTAATTTAACCTTTAAAATCTCCAAAGGTGGTAGTGGACTCTTTACTTCTGACTTCAGTGTACATACCATCTCATAATGAATACAAAATGCAAAGTCGTTGTGATACCTTGACCAAGTTTCCGTTTGGGATTTGGTCAGCCTGGCAATTACCATCTGCCCTATCATAACAATTGTACTGTTAAGATTAAGGACAAACAGATTGTCACGCTCATGCAATGTAGATTTATGGAGAATGGATGCTTTATTGTAGAATCCTAGAGCCATTACATCACAGAAGTAAGCCATTTGACCCATCAAGTCCATGGCTCACTGCAGAGCAATCCAATCAGTCCCATTCTCCCAAGAAATTATGTAATGCAATGCAGAATTTTCAGATTGCAATTTAATTTATGCGCATACACCAGAAAACAAAATGTGCTATACATACACAAAAGACCTAAAAGCGAACAGTTTTGTTACACTCTTCAAATGGTGTAACATTACTTGTCATACACAATGAAATATTGATTCTGGGAAGATAAGGTATTGTTTGTTATAAGACAGGGGTTCCTAAACCATGGGCCGCAACCCCTGATGGGAACACGGGACAAGATTTTGGAATTGCGGGTTCCGAGGCTGTATTGGTGGCTGTAGAGTGGAGACTGTTGGGAAAGTTCTGGGATCGACTCCGAGCTCCCATGATACATGCACCCAGTTTTCTTTTACCTTTTTACAGTTTGCTACGAGGGGAGGGGAGTGAACAAGTTTCGCACAGGCAGCCTCGGTACCTGCCTAGCACATGCCCGATTTTTATTTATTTTTTTTAAGCACACTGGTCTGCATCAGATCTCAACATTGAGCAAGCCTGGATATCACATTGGAGATTAGGTGTGCAAAACCTGTCAGGTTTTGAAAGACTGTGTCGCAATGTGCATGTGTCTCATTGAGCCCAGTAAGATAACTTTTTCACAAAATTGTTTAAATTTATAGACACATGATTTTTGTATGTTTTAAGCTAGTATTTATAGAATAATTAAATAGTGAAGGTTACTATCCTGTTTTGTTTTATTTTTGTGAAATCTCCCCCCCCCCCGCCCCTGTTGCATTTTTGTGTAATGCACTGCCTTAAGTAACCTTGAAACACTGCACAAACTCACTGTGAGACACTGCATCATGGGGTATTACAAAGCAGGCAGAATTACTGTCATCAAATCTAATAATGGAAATGAAAAAATCACTAGTTTATATTTACTTTAAATATCTCTGTGGGTTACAAGAGAGCAACCAATGTTATTCGTTTCAGATTACAAGCAAACCACTCAAAAATTTGTCAAATGGTTCAAGGATCATCTGAAGCGTGACTGTGGGTGCAGGCCTTGATACAAATCTAGCAAAGGGTTAATAGGATTCATCTGCTAAGTAGGTGCTTACCATGTTCATTTAATATAGAATACCTGATTGCTTACTGCATTAACAATCCGGTACGTCAGAGAAAATGCAGTCAAGCATCCTTACAAACATGTTTTCACATCAAATAGATTAAGTTTTGACAAGCAAAACAGGAACATCTGTTCAGTAGTTACAGTCAATATATATGTTTAGTTTGAGAGCAATTGCAAAGTTTCCTCATAACCATAGTGCAATCAATAAATGTATCATCTAGTAAAGAACTTAGCCATTTTTAATAGCACAGTCTCTGTTTTTTGCTATGCTGAATTAGCTGATCTCCATCAGGACCACCAGTGGGCCCTGACATTCCATCTTCTCCCCTTCCTGCAAAAACCCTCACCACCTCCCCATCCGCTATACCCCACACCCTGAGATTTTTTTAAAATTAAAATTGGAGTTGAGAGGTCAGATAACCTTTTCTTTCCTGTCAGTGTACATGAACTACACAAGACTCTGGAGCTCACCTGCATAACTGGACAAGACATTAAGGCCAGAATTTTTGACTCATGGTGAAGTGTCACGGATAGCCTAATTTTGGTTCTGGGTGGGGTAGTGTTAACTAGAATTGGGCCGAGCCCAGAAAGAGTTGAGGCAGCCACAAGGGCTTCCAGGTGCGGAGGCAGGATGTCTGAAAGGCCGGCCTTGGTGATCCAGGACTTCATCCCAGAGAAAAGCAGTAAAATAAAAAACAGCTCTCTAGCCCTCACCCCACACCCTCCCAATTCCCTATCCATGCTAACCCATGCCACCTCATTCCCCCACTCACCCCCTGGCCCCTTATGCCCTCCATGTCAACCTATGACCTATACCTCATGGCTCTTTATAGCCCCTATAGCCAACTGAGTGCCAACACATGTCCCCCACCCACCACTCCCTGACGATACGTGCTCCATGCCAACTCACCCCGTATCCACCATGGGCAGACCACAAGACCAATGTTGAGATTAAAGGAAATAAAGTTCTAAGTGTTTATTGCAGACTTTATTTAAAAAAAACACTTTCATAACCCATTTACTCAATTTACATTCCTTCAACTACATAATCCTTTATATGAACAAACATTTCATTCAACTGCTTAACCCCTAATAAAAACAAGCATTCTTATTCATAGCCCCACATCAAAGACTTTATAAATGCTTGGAGCTGTTAGTCAAACGGTGAACTGGCAGACTCCACTGTGATGATAGTTGTGAAATCAGTCATGCAGCACAAATTCTATAATGATAGCACTGAGTTTTTTTCAAACTGCAGGGTTTATTTAAACATTTAAAGGTCAGGAAATTTAAAAGCCTTGACAGCTTTACAGTTCCATTCAGCTTCTCAGGTCCAATGCATTTATCTACTTTTTATGGACATAAATGTGTGCTTTTCACAATTCCAAAGTGCACCTGACTTCTCCAAAAGGGTGTCTTATCTCTCCAAAGAGCTCTGGCAGCTTCAGAACTCTCCAGAAAAGTATAAAGCCCAGAAATCATGTTTTGGACATTCTATGACTGAAAATGGGACCAGTTGTACTTGTGCAGCTGCCTCTGTGAACTGCAGACCTGCAACGTACATTCCGCTCCTGTTCCCCCCTCCAACACCTGCCCCTGTGGTGAAAATTGAGTGTTGGGTTCAGAGGCAGGCCCTCTGGATTTGGGTACTTGGTGCCATTTTAGCTACATTGGAGACCCGCACCATCCTTACGAAAACTCAGGTCTAAAATATAAACAAGCTTTCAGAACATTTCTTTGAGGTGTCCTTAAAATGCAACAAACCTCTATGTGGGTTAATGGCTGCCCTTATCCATGTAATTACAGAAACTAGTTCACAATAGACTTGCAGACATTATGGCTTCAGAGTAGAATTCCAAAGAATGGGTGTGAAGAAAACCCAAACCTATCACAACTATATGTGAATGGGTGAAATTCAGACCCTGTTGTGTGTCAATGGCCAAGTTAGCAGAGACCATTTGTGAGGACACTGAGAAACCAATAATATGGTCACCTGACTGAAACCAGGTTTCTGATAAAGCAAATTTAATAAGGCACATTTTTGGAGAAAGAGAGAAAGTTCCTGACAGCAGAGGAACAGGATCCTGTTTCAGATCCATCAGAAGTCAGAGAATTCAGGCTGGCTTTGACCTATCTGTCCCACCAGAGCCTCTGGACTGGGTAGTCTTCCCTGCATGGTACCATTGCTGCTTAGAGGAGGGGGAGCTTGTGACTACAAATGCCATTTCTGCAACCCCATTGGGGATCATAGCACATAGTTTTGGTTACCATTGGCCAAATCAAAAGATGTGGTGTTCTTCCACATTTGTGTTGAGCTTTATTTGAACATTGCAGAGAATCAAAATTACAAGTGGTTGGAAGTTTGGTGGAGGGGGTGGGGATCACTGTTGAAAACTGAATGGACATGTTCCACAAAACATCTGGTCTCCCCAGTGTATAGGACATTAAACCGTGAGCAGCAAATACAGTATACTAATTTAAAAGAAGTACTGGTTTAGCTGGAAGCTTTGTTTGGGGCCTTGGACAGTGAGAAGAGAGGAGGTCAAAGGGCATGTGTCGCATCTGTTGTGCTTGTATGGAAAGATGCAGGGATTGACCAAGGGACAAACCATGGTGTTGCAGAGGAAATGGGCCCTTCGCAGCCCTGAAAAGAGAAGCTTTTGGGGTGGATGATGAGGACAAGGGAAACCCTATTATCATACTGGGAGGGAGATGAAAGGATGAGAGCAGAAGTACATAACATTGAATGGATATGGTTGAATGCTCTGTCAACTATGGTGGGAGAGTTAATGGGTTTATAGAGAATATTGGCTGATGGCCTATTCCCAGCAATAGGACGTCAAGGAAGACAAGCAAAGCATTGGAGATGGACCATGCAAAGAAAAAAGAAGGGTGGAAATTGGAAGGAGGGTTGTTGAAATCTTCCAGTTCAGAGTGAGAGCGGGAAACAACACTGATATAGTCATCATTGCACTGGAAAAAGAGGCGAGGGACAGGACACAAGTAGGAATAGAACAGAGAAAACTCCATATATCCCACAAAAAGGGAGGCATAACTTTGACCCTTCGGGTACCCATAGCAACACCTTTTATTTGGAGTAAGTAAGATGAGTTAAAGGAGAAGTTGTTCAATGTGAGAGCAAACAGACAGATAGAGGAGGGTAGTGATGCATGGAGACTGGCTGGCTGCCCTTCAAGGAAGAAGCAGAGAACCCTTAGACCGTCCAGGTGAGGTGAGGTGGAGGTGTAGAACGATTGAACAGCCATACTGAAAAGGAAATAGTTAGGGCCAGGAACCTGGAAACTGTTCAAGTGATGAAGGGCATTGGATGGAGGGAAGAGATTCAACAAAGGGAGAAAAACAGTGGATATCAGTTTAGTGACGCAGGAACAGGCTGAAACTTTGGTCTACCAGGACAGTTTTGTTTGTGGATCTTGGGAAGGAAGTAGAAGTGGGCTCTTTGGGGGCTGAGGGGTTGGAGGCTATGGAGGAAAGATCTCCAATCTGTGTTTTGGACTCCCCAGTGTAGAGGAGACAATGTTGTGAGCATCAAATACAATAAACTAAATTGAAAGAAGTATAAGTAAATTATTGTGTCACCTGGAATGTGTGTTTAGGACCTTGGATGGTGAGAAGGAAGGAGGTAAAAGGACAGTTGTTGCATCTCCAGAGAAGATGTCAATGAAATTCTTGGAAACAATGGCTTGACGTTCAGTGATGGGGCCATGGTTGAGGAGGAGGTAGGAGGAAGTGTCAGAGAGTTGGCATTTGGTCTCTGCTAGATAGCGGTTGATACGGAAATTCAAAATGGGAGCAGAAGTAGGCCATTCAGTCCCTTGAGCTTGCTCCACCATTCAATAAGATCATGGCTGATCTGTTTGTGTTTCGATTTCTATGTTCCCATCCATCTCCAATAACCTTTGCTTCTCTTGTCTAACAAGAATCTACCTATCTCTGCCTTAAAAATATTCAGTGATGCTGCCTTCTGAGGCAGAGTTCCAAAGTTGCAAAGTCTGAGAGAAAAAAATTCTCCTCATCTGTGTCCTATAAGGGCACTCCCTAATTTTAAAACAGTGCCCCCTAGTTCTGGACTTACCCACAAGAGGAAACATGCTTTCCACGTCCACCTTGTCAGGACCATTTGGGAGCTTATATACTCAATCAAGTCACCCTTCACTGTTCTAAACTCCAGTGGAACAAGCCCAGTCTGTCCAACCTATCCTCATAAGGCAACCCACTCATTCCAGGTATCAATCTAGTAAACCACCTCTGAAATGCCTCCAAAGCATTTATATCCTTCACTAAATAAGGAGACCAAAACTGCACACAGTATTCAAGTTTCACCATTGCCCTGGTACGTTAAACAACAGCAGCAGTGCCCTTATCAGCAACTTTGATGACAATGTTAGAGCAAAACCTAATACAATGGAGTGTAGCAAGTTAAGTCGGAGACAGGTTTACCTTTACTCCCCTTCTATCCCCTTTTTTACATTTTTTTTTAACCTCATCCCTATTATTCTTGGATGGCAGCAATTCTTGATTCTGCCAGCAGAAGGTCCCCCAGACATACAAAACCTCCTCTGAACACACCTGTTTCTTTACTTGTCTCATTACTGGTCCATTTGGCTTTGTTTTATTTAATTTATTTTCAGGATGTGGGCATCGTTGGCTGTGCCAGCATTTATTGCCCATCCCTAATTACCCTTGAGAAGATGGTGGTGAGCTGCATTCTTGAAATGCTGCGGTCCATGTGGCGTAGGTACACCCACAATACTGTTAAGGAGAGAGTTCCAGGATTTTCCCCCAGCGACAGTGAAGGAACAATGATATATTTCCAAGTCAGGATGGTGAATGGCTTGGAGGGGAATTTACAGGTGGTGGTGTTCTCATCTGTCTGCTGCCCTTGTCCTTCTAGATGGTAACGGTCGGGGGTTTGGAAGTTGCTGCCTAAGGAGCCTTGGTGAGTTTCTGCAGTGCATCTTGTAGATGGTACACACTGCTGCCACTGTTTGTCCGTGGTGGAGGGAGTGAATGTTTGTGGAAGGGGTGCTAATCAAATGGGCTGCTTTGTTCTGGATGGTATCAAGCTTCTTGTGTTGTTGGAGCTGCACTGATCCAGGCAAGTGGAGAGTATTCCATCGCACTCCTGACTTGTACCTTGGAGATAGTGAACAGGCCATGGGGACTCAGGATGTGAGTCACTGCAGGATTCCTAGTCTCAGACCTGCTCTTGCAGCCACAGTATTTATATGGCTAGTCCAGTTCAATTTCTGGTCAATGATAATTCCCAGGATGTTTTCAGTGGGGGATTCAGTGATGGAAATGCCATTGAATGTCAAGGGGCGATGATTAGATTCACTCATCTTAGAGATTGTCATTGCCTGGCACTTATGAGGCATGAATGTTACTTGCTACTTGTCAGCCCAAGCCTGGACATGAACTGCTTCAGTATCTGAGGAATCGTGAATGGTGCTGAATATTGTGCAGTCATCAGTGAACATCCCCACTTCTGACCTTGTGATGGAAGGATGATCATTGATGAGGCAGCTGAAGATGGTTGGGCTGAGGACCCTGAGGAACTCCTGCAGTGATGTCCTGGAGCTAAGATGATTGACCTCAAACAACCATAACCATCTTCTGCTGTGCTAAGTATGACTCCAGCCAGCGGAGGGTTCCCCCCGACTCCCATTGACTCCAGTTTTGCTAGTGATCCTTTATGCTACACTCAGTCAAATTCTGCCTTGATGTCAAGGCTGCTCACTCTTACCTCACTTATGGACTTCAGCTCTTTTGTCCATGTTTGAACCAAGGCTGTAATAAGGTCAGGAACGGAGTGATCCTGGCGGAACCTAAACTGAGCGTCAGTGAGCCGGTTACTGCTAAGCAAGTGCTGCTTGATAGCATTGTTGAGGAATCCTTCCATCACTTTACTGATGATCAAGAGCAGACAGATGGGGTGGTAATTGGCTGGATTGGATTTGGCCTGCTTTTTGTGTACAGGACATAGCTGGGCAATTTTCCACATGGCCAGGTAGATGCCAGTGTTGTAGCTGTACTGGAACAGCTAGGCTAGGGGCGTGGCAAGTTTTGGAGCACAAATCTTCAGTATTTTGCTGGTATATTGTCAGGGCCTATAGCCTTTGCAGTATCAAAAACAAAAGTAAAAATACCTGGAAAAACTCAGCAGGTCTGGCAGCATCTGCAGAGAGGAGCACAGTTAACGTTTCGAGTCCATATGACTCTTCAACAGAACTAAGTAAAAATAGAAAAGAGGTGAAATATAAGGGGATGGGTAGAGCTGGATAGAGGGCCAGTGATAGGTAAAGATAGCCGAAAGATGTTATAGACAAATGGTCAAAGAGGTGTTGAAGCTTAGATATTATCTAAGGAATGTGCTAATTAAGGGTAGAAAGCAGGACAAGCAAGGTACAGATAGTGGAGGGTGGGGGGGGGTGAAGGAATCGAAATAGGCTAAAAAGTAGAGATAAAACAATGGATGGAAATACATTTGAAAATAATGGAAATAGGTGGGAAAAGAAAAATCTATATAAATTATTGGAAAGAAAGGGGGTGGGGATGGAGGAGAGAGTTCATGATCTAAAATTGTTGAACTCAATATTCAGTCCAGAAGGCTGTAAAGTGCCTAGTTGGAAGATGAGGTGCTGTTCCTCCAGTTTGTGTTGAGCTTCACTAGAACAATGCAGCAGGCCAAGGACAAACATGTGGGCATGAGAGCAGGGTGGAGTGTTGAAATGACGAGCAACACGGAGGTCTGGGTCATGCTTGCAGACAGACCGAAGGTGTTCTGCAAAGCGGTCACCCAGTCAGAGTTTGGTCTCTCCAATGTAGAGGAAACTGCATTGGGAGCAATGAATGCAGTAGACCGAATTGAGGGAAGTGCAAGTGAAGTGCTGCTTCACCTGAAAGGAGTGTTTGGGCCCTTGGATGGTGAGGAGAGGGGAAGTAAAGGGGCAGGTGTTGCACCTTCTGCGGTTGCATGGGAAGGTGCCGTGGGAGGGGGTTGAGGTGTAGGGGGTAATAGAAGATTGGACTAGGGTGTCCCGGAGGGAATGATCCCTGTGGAATGTCACCAGGGAGGGTGAAGGGAAGATGTGTTTGTTGGTGGCATCATGTTGGAGTTGGCGGAAATGGTGGAGGATGATCCTTTGAATGCGGAGGCTGGTGGGGTGATAAGTGAGGACAAGGGGGACCCTATCATGTTTCTGGGAGGGAGAGGAAGGTGTGAGGGCGGATGCGTGGGAAATGAGCCGGACACGGTTGAGGGCTCTGTCAACCACCATGGGTGGAAAACCTAGGTTAAAGAAGAAGGAAGACATGTCAGAGGAACTGTTTTTGACACCTTATTTTTAGGTATGCCTGGTGCTGCTCCTGGCATGCCCTCTCACACTCTTCATTTAACCAGGGTTGATCCCTTGGCTTGGTGGTAATGGTAGGGTGGAGGATAGGCCTGGTCATGAGGTTACAGATTGTGTTTGAGTGCAATTCTGCTGATGGCCCACAGCGCCTGATGGATGCCCAGTCCTGAGTTGCTAGATGTGTTTGAAATCTACCCCATTTAGCTCGGTGGTAGTGCCACGCAACATGTTGGAGGGTATCCTTAACATGAAGACAGGACTTTGTCTTCACAAGGGCTGTGCGGTGGTCACTCCTTCCGATACTGTCATGGACAGATGCATCAGCGGCAAGCAGATTGGTGAGGATGAGGTCAAATATGTTTTTTCCTCTCGTTGGTTTCCTCAGCACTTGCCGCAGATCCAGTCCAGCAGCTATGTCCTTTAGGGCTCAGCTAGCTCAGTCTGTGGTGGTGCTACCGAGCCATTCTTGGTGATGGATATTGAAGTCCCCCACCCAGAGTACATTCTGCGCCCTTGCCACCCTCAGTGCTTCCTCCAAGTGGTGTTCAACATGGAGGAGCACTGATTCATCAGCTGAGGGGGGCATTATGTGGTAATCAGCAAGAGGTTTTCTTGCCCATGTTTGACCTGATGCCATGAGACTTCATGGGTGCTGGAGTCAATGTTGAGGACTCCCAGGGCAACTTCCTCTGACCGTGCACCACTGTGTTGCCATCTCTGCTGGGTCTGTCCCGCTGGTGGGACAGGACATACCTGGGGATGATGACATTGGTGTCTGGGACATTACCTGTAAGGTCTGATTGTGAATATGACTATGTCAGGTTGTTGCTTGACTGGTCTGTGAGGCAGCTCTCCCAATTTTGGCACAAGCCCCCAGATGTTAAAAGGAGGACTTTGCAGGGTCAACAGGGCTGAGTTTGCCATTGTCGTTTAATCTTTCCTACCTCCCACTCTCTCACAGACCTTTCCTTTTGTTATTTTTCTTCACACTCTCCCTTTTCACTAGCTTAAGATCTTTTCTGTCTCTTACTTTTGCCAGTTCTGATGAAAGGTCATTGAGCTGAAAGCATGTCCATAATTTTACTGGCTGTGTACACTTTTTAATTACAAGAGTTTATTGGTAAAACTTCTTGCATCGGGAGAAAATGCAAACTTGTTTTTTAATGCTTTTTTATCCTTATTCATTTAACATGAACCTATGGCTTAGCTGGTTTAGGGATTCCTTAGCTCTGATGTTGAAAGTTAATTATAATCGATGTGCAAGTTCTCTATATTGTAAAATTGAAACACAATTTTGAAGGCTCTGGGGAATATGGTATTGTTGTCTCTTGGTCGATATATGAATTGGGGAAAAAAAAGAGTCAGGCCTAAACTAAACAGCAAAGGGGAAATATTTCCATACATTTGTTCATCAGAGACACAGGATTCAGATTCAATTGTTTTCAAATTTGGATGTCTTAACAGTCAAAAACTCAGCTTAGCATAACCCAATTTCTTTGATGACAGGATATGGAGTTAGTTAGATGTTCACACAATTTCAAATAGTAACCTAAATAGTGATGAAATTGGTATGCACACAATCCATGCAGTAAATCCTGTGTAAATGAAGCCATATTCTGTGATCATATGAAAAATACAATGGATGAATGAAGGCGAATACAAAGCTTTATATTTGACATTTTGCAATGCTAGTTGGCCTCTGAAGAGCTTCAATGCCACGGCTGACCTCCAGTGTCGAAGACTTTTTACTTTGATCCAACAATGCAGAAATAATGGTTGACTTGTAATCATTTCCCAGCATTGCCCTTGTGTGCTACACAAATCATGCCACTATGAATACCATAATGATTAATAACTTAATTTCCATAACCCAGCATGATAGAGAAACAGTTTATAAATAAATTAGGCCCTGGTTCCTTATGATCATACTTCCTCTCCCTTCCCCATCAACATGGTGTTTTTTTAATGTAACTTTTTCTGCTCACCCCAAGTCTTTAGCAGAACACCAGTCTGATGACGGTGGTGTATGTACTGTGTGTGCTGCGAACTTCAAGCATGCCATAAATCAGTTGCACATGTTGCAAATTATCTATATCTGTGCCCTTATTGTGGCCCTTGTCAGCAATTAGTTAATTGTTAAAATGCACATATTAACTATCTTTACAAAATAACCAAAGAGAGAAGAATTATTGACTACCAAAGTTCCTTATAAGCGTAATGATTAATTCAAGAGGAATGGTCACTTGTAGACCTGCAACTCCAGGGTCAATTTTCTGGCATTTTTTTCAAGAATATTTTGTAAACCAGTGGAAGATCATTAAAGACACCAAGGTATTTTTGATCTCTTATGCCTCTGGGTATGTGAATCCTTTGATCATTTATATTTTAACTATGGACATTCAAAAGGCATTTGATAAAGTACCACATTGTAGACATGTTAGCAAAATTGAAGCAAATGGGATAAAAAGTGCAGTTGCAGCATGGTTACAAATTTGGTTAAGGGATAGAAAACAGAGTAGTGGTGAATAGCTGTTTTTTTGGACTCGAGGGAACTACACAGTGGTATCCCCGAGAGACCTGTTTTAGGACCACCACTGTTTTTGATATATATTAATGATTTGGGACTATAGAGCACAATTTAAAAAATTGCAGATGACATGAAACTTGGAAGTATAGTAAACAGTGATAAAGATAATAGACAAAAACAGGATGGTGGAATGATTAGACTCATTGCTGATAAAATTAAACACAGAAAAGTTGAACATGATGCATTTTGATAGGATGAATGAGGAAGGACAATACAAATTAAATGATACAATTTTAAAGACCTTGCAAGAAGAAAGAGAATCCTGGAGGTGTTTGTGCACGAATATTTGAAGGTGGCAGGACAGGTGAACAAAGCAATTAATAAAGCATATGTGATGAGGCTTGGAGTGCAAAAGCTAGGAAGTTATGCTTCACCAATGACCTTCCCTCCAACAGAAGGTCAGAAGTGGGGATTTTGCTGATGATTGTTCAGTACCATTCACAACACATCAGATGCTGAGGCAGTTCATGCCTGCATGCAGCAAGACCTGGACAGCATTCAGGCTTGGGCTGATAAGGGGCGAGTGACATTCACACCATATGAGTGCTGGGCAATAATCATCTCCAACAAGAGAGAATTCAACTTCCTTACCCTTGACATTCAATGGCATTACCATTGTTGAGTCCCCCATTCTGATCTACATCCTGGGGGTTACAATTGACCAGAAACTTAGCTGGAAAGCCATATAAATACTGTGTCTACGAGATCAGATCAGATGCTGGGAATTCTGAGATGAGTAACTCATCTCCTGTCTCCCCAAAGTCTGCTCACCTCCACCAGGCACAATTCAGGAGGGTGATGGAATAATTTCTACTTGCCGACAACACTCAAGAAGTTTTATCCCATCTGGGATAAAGCAGCCCACTTTATTGGCATCACATGCATTACCTTAAACATTCGCTTCCTCCAGCAGCAGTGCACAGTGACAGCAGTGTGTAACATCAACAAGATGAACTGCAGCAACTTGCCAAGGCTCCTTCTACTCATCTTCCAAACTGGCGTTCTCTACCATCTAGTCAAACAAAGGTAGCAGGCACATGCGAGCACCACCACCTATGAGTTTCCCTCCAAGTCATTCACCATCCTGACTTTGAACTATATTGCCATTCCTTCACTCTCGCTGGGTTAGCATCCTGGAACTCCCTCCTTAATGTCGTTTGGGTATACCTATACCATACGGACTGCAAGATTCAAGAATGCAGCTCACCATCCCCTTCTCAAGAACAGTTAGGGATGGAAATTAAATGTTGGCCTTGCCAGCGTTGTTCACATCCCAAGAAAGAATAAAAAGTAAACCTGCCTCTACCTTATGAAATGCTTTAACCATCTTCAACACCTCAGTTCTTTCACCTGTTAATTTTCTATATTCAATCCTAATTTACACACTCCTAATTTATACAACTTGCTTTCATAACAACATTTTGAACAGCAGCATCATTCTGATGATCCTGTGCTGCATCTCCTCAAAGGCCAGTATATCCTTTCTGAGGTGTGGTACCCAGAATTGAATTCACTGCTCCAAATACTTTCTAACTAGAGCAAGCTACGATAATGGCATTTTTTAACTGGGACTTGGGCTCAAATCCAACCCAGAATGACTAGCTATAAGACTCTTTCATCTGCTGGTTGCAAGAATTTTGTGTGGAATGAATGTGATGTCACACTCTACTGATAGGCATTGTCCTACACCATGTCGGCCTTGAATTTAGCTGTTTTGAATGACAACTGTGGACTAAACATTTCTTCTAGGTAAATCAAATGTTAAGCTCTTTCTTGGCAATCAGTTTTATGCTATTTGTATGAACTATTGCTACCTAGTTTTAGAAAATGCAAACACGTAGCAATAAACACTTGTGCTGAAAGGATATTTCCCCTTGTGGGAGAGACTAGTACTAGGGGACACAGTTTAAAATTAAGGGCTGTCTAATTTAAGACTGAGATGAGAAGATTTTTTTTCTCTGAGGATTGAGTCTTTGGAACTCTCTTACCCAGAGAGTGGTGGAGGCAGGATCATTGAATATTTTTCAGGCAGAGATTGGGAGTCAGACAATATTGGTGGTAGGCAGGAATCTAGAGTCGAGGCCACAATCAGATCAGCCATGATCTTATTGGATGGCGGAGCAGACTCGAGGGACTGAATGGTCTATACTTGCTCCTGATTTGTATGTTTGTATGTAACACTCTTTATAAAAGCCCCTGTAAATAACTACTGCACAGATTTTGACTCAGTTACATAAATGCACCTTATTTGAGGTAGAGGGAATGTACTGAACAGTCACATTTCTACATTTGTTTCCTCATTCCTGGAGGGTTCAGGGGATCTGGTGTGGAAAATGGAAGAAAATCACCCTGGTGCAAGTGTTCTTCTGAATTTGAGG
Source organism: Carcharodon carcharias (assembly GCF_017639515.1). NCBI lineage: Eukaryota > Metazoa > Chordata > Chondrichthyes > Lamniformes > Lamnidae > Carcharodon > Carcharodon carcharias. The sequence goes on along the minus strand of NC_054478.1, from coordinate 104,331,626 downwards.
TTTAGTCAAATTTAAGGGCAGTGTACAGTGAGCACCATTCAGTGTCATGCTGTATCTGATCTACAAATATCCATTATCCAGCAGCTTCACCTGATTGAGCAAACATTTGTTTCACAAAATTAAAAATCTACTGTAATTGTTCCGTGCCAGTCTGTTTTCTCTATTCTCTCATTGTTCAATGAGCAACATTAATAAAAATAGACAAGGAAACAAAGATTTTTCTTATCAAGTTTTTTTTTTTAGTTATTACATTTTTCTGTTTTACTCTTCATTTTTTCCCGTTTATTTTGGCTTGCATTGTTTATTTTTCTCTTTATTTTTCAATTATTCTCTCCTGCTTTGTTTTCTTTTTAGTTTTCTGACCTGATTGTTTCCCTTTCCATTGAGCTCCATTTCTAGCCTTAGGTCAAAACTTATATACACATTACTGTTTGTAACATCAGAAACAGAGCTGCTTCTACTGCTTTTACTCTATCATCTTACAATCCTTCTTTAACACTGATTTTAAACATAAAATCCATACAAATCACTGCCAAAAAATATCTCAATATTTGATTGTGACATATCTAGAGGCAAGTTTTCATGTCAACCTCTGTATGTCGATGAGTTATGTGATAGAGCATCTGAGTAGAAAATCTTCTGGTTCTCTTCAGGAAGATGTTTGATAGCAGGTTAGGCCTAGGACACTACCCTGAGGAACTCCTGCAGTGATGTCCTGGAACTGAGACGATTGACCACCAATATCCACAACTATCTTCCTTTGTGCTAATGACTCCAACCAGTGGAGAGTTTCCCCCAGATTCCCATTGACTCCAGTTTTGCTAGGGCACCTTAATGCGATACTTGGTCAAATGCTGCCCTGATGTCAAGGGCAGTCACTCTCACCTCACCTCTGGAGTTGAGCTCTTTTATCCATATTTCAACCAAGGCTATAATGACGTCAGGAGCTGAGTGACCCAGGCAGAACCCAAACAGAGCATCAGTGAGCAGGTTATTGCAAAGTAAATGCTGCTTGATAGCATCTTGATGACCCCTCCCATCACTTTATTGATGATCGAGAGTAGACTGATGGGGTGGTAATTGGCCGGTTTGGATTTGTCCTCCTTTTTGGGCACAGGACATCCCTGGGCCTTTTTCCACATTGTTGGGTAGATGCCAGTGTTGTAGCTGTACTGGAGCAGCTTGATTCGGGGCGTGGCAAGTTCTGACATGTAATAATGCAAAGGACGGTGCAAATGCTATGTATCCCCACATTAGTGGGTCACTTTTCTTGTCTGAAACAAAATAAACCTACCACCCTCCTGCATTATAACCATCTGAGCTTATTGAAAGCTTGTAGCTTTCTCCTTTAATAAAACCTGACTGCCTTTATCTCCTTTTTTTAGCCTCGGCATTCACAATCTTGAGAAGAATGCTCACAGCTGAAATCAAATTTAATTTTATATTGAAGTCATTTCATTGAGTTCATATTATGTTATATATTTCATATTATGAAAATCGAACAGAAAGACTTGTGAAAATAGACTTTATCTCAGCAAACCAAAAGTTGCATACATTAAATAACGTCTTAATTTATTTCCATGATTCCCATAGGATAAGATAAACAAAATATAACAGTCTGAAAAAATAATATAAATTATAATGCATTCATGGGAAATAGGTTCAAATGCAAAACTGTCTATAAGAGTTAACCAAAGGAGTTGATTCATCAGGCTACAGAGTGGGGTTTTGTTCTTAAAAACAAAAGGTGAAACTAACTTTGGCACTCCTAGGGAAGGACTTTATTGGCATTTTAGAGCTCTGGTGTAGTACCAAATGTCAACATGGGACTTTTTATGTAGACTTTCTTACCTGAATGGTACAGGATTTCCTTCCCTTAAGTAAGCTCTTTGCTGCTCATGTTCTTTCTGAAAGACATTTTATAAAGTGTACCTATTTGCAGGATGCAGGTGTTTCTGTTAAGGTCAGCATTTATTACCCATCGACTTATTGCCATTAAGAAGGTGGTGGTGAGCTGCTGCAGTCCATGTTGTAAACTTGCCACATAGGAAGGCCGTTCCAGAATTTTGACCCATGTGATAAAGGAAAGGTGATATATATTTCCAAGTTAGGATAATGTGTGATTTATTGCGGTACTTGAGTTTCCATGTGCCAGTTGCCCTGGTTGTTCTAGGTAGTAGAGGTTGTGGGTGTTGTAATGTATTGGGTGTAGTTTGGTAGATTTTATTAAGATATTCGTAGTCTTAGGTAGTGGAACACTAAATATTTACGACTACTAGAAACTATATACATAGGTACAGTAAAGGTCCAAGTTAGGAGCTGCCTCCATGCTTGCTTCTACACGTGGCTCTGTCCAGCACTACACTGACCCCTTGGTGCGCGTCATGTGTTCTCTTACATCATGGTGGGCGGTACTGCACTCAGACCAACGTTAACCCTTTATGTGTCAGACCCTTCTACTACAGTGCATTTGGGAGGTGTTATCAAAGAATCCTTCGTGGGTTGCTGCAGTGCAGCTTGTAGGTGGTACACATGGCAGCCACATTTTTGCCTATGGTGGAGGAAACAACTGTTGCAGTTGGTGGATGGGGTGTTGATTAACCAGCTGCTTTCTCTGGAGCTGCACTTATCCAGGCAAGTGGAAAATATTCCGTCAGACTCCTGACTTGTGCCTTGTGGATGGTGGAATGCTTTGGGGAATCAGGAGGGGAGTTACTCGCTATAGCGTAGCCAGCCTCTGATCTACTCTTGTAGCTACAGAATAGATGTGGCTGGTCCAGTTAAATTTCTAGTAAATGGTGACCTCCAGTAGGTTTATTTTGGATTTCTTTAGCAGAAAGCCTACAAATACGTGGGCTGAATTATCTTACTTTGTGCTGTAAATTCCGGTGGTTCTGAGGAGCAAACCCTTCTGTGGACTAATAGCACAACACTGTGGATCATTTGATATGAACAGTGAGGAATGGTGAAGTAGTGGAAGGTTGCTGCTGCTAGCGTGGTTCAGTTCAGCGATTCAAACTGTTCTCTATGACTTGAGCATAAATCTAGCCTAATATTTTGATGCAGTAATGGTAGAGTGCTGCATTGTCAGAGGTGCTGGGAAACTTTGATTGCTCTGCAAAGTCCTCAGCTTATTTGGTTGGCTGAATTAAACACTGCAAAGTGTTGAATATACAACAGAAAAAAAAAGCATTAAAAAAGCTAAAACACTAGATCAGAAATTAGGAATAAAGTAAAGCTTCCATTTCTCTCCTCCTCCTTACATAATGTGAATTTCCTTCAGAATCATTAGTACAGGGATTCAAAAACTGGAAATGTCATACTGCTGACATTCTCGTTCTCAAGTGAGAAATTAATTAACCTTTTATTAAAAAAACCTTTGTTAAATTAGCATAATCAGATTTGGTTCCTTACAGTTCATTCCTTTCAATATAGATAGGGGATGACTTCAGAGAACTAAATTACAAGAATGAGCTGGAACATTAACCCTTTTGCTTTGCACTGCTGAAGTACTGAGGTCTGGCAATTTGATCTCTCTTCACTTAAACATCCAATACATTTTGGAAGGAAATTTTTCCCAGAAAGATGAAAAAATGAAGGTTAAAAGCACAAAGGTGAATGTGTCTGCATGTGAAACAGTAAATATGAGTAGGTAATGGGGCTATGTTTACAGTATGTCAAAAAGGTTGCCTGTGTTTATGTAAACTGGAATAAGGGTTGTTGCTGTGTGTGTGCATGTACATTAGAACAGTTGGTTGGGGCTTTGTGTAAATACTGTTTCAGAAGGTTATCATAGAAACTACAGGACAGAAAGCGACCATGGCACAGTAAACCTAATTTAGATCCTATTGCATTCTCTCTCTCTAACCCCGCTTAACTTTTTAGCCCATTGCTATCTATTTCTCCCAATTATTTGTGCACTTGTTTTCCTCTCTCATGTTATCTCCTGATTCCCATCCCCCTGCCAAGTTAGTTTAAATCCTCCACAACGGCACTGGCAAGCCACCCCATGAGGACGTTGGTCCTTGCTCTGTTACGTGCGACCTGTTTGGCCTGTACAGCTTCTATGTCTGCTAGAACTCGTCCCAATATCCTAGGACTCTAAAGCCCTCCCTCTTGCTCATTCTTTCCAGCCACGAATTGATCTACTCTGTCCTTGTATTTCTACATGCTCACCACCATGTGGCACAAGCTCTGTTCACAAGCTTTGTTGTCCTGCTTGCTAGTTTCTTTCCTAGCTTCTTAAAAACTGCCTGCAGAGCCTTACCTCTTTCTCTCTATGTCATTGGTACTGATATGGATCATGATCACTGGCTGTTCATCCTCTTCTCTGAGCGTTCGACAGCTGGTCAGTGACACAACCTTGACTCTGGCACCAAGGAGGCAATATACTATCCTGGATTCACATCTGTGACTACAGAAACACTTGTTTGTCTCACAAATCATAGAATCCCCTTTCAATATTGCTTTTCCAATCTTCCTACTGCCCCTGAGCCATCTGTGGTGCTGTGGACTTGACTCTTGCTGCACTCCCAAGAAGAACCATCACTGTCACCAGTATTCAGAACTGAATGTTGGTTGGAGAGTAGGATGCACTCAGGTGACTCCTGCTATACCTGCCTTGTCTGTGATGACTGCCTGGTTGTTACCCATTCCCTACCTGTCTGCATAACCTTAAGCTGCATGGTATCCACACCCAGAAATATGCTTTCCATGAAACTCTCAGCTTCACAAATGCAATGCACAAATGCTAGCTGCTGCTCAAGCTCCAAAACCCAGAGCTCCACTGCTCCATCTGACAACAGTTCCTAAACGTGTGGTTGTCCAGCACATGAAAAACATCCTCGAGTTCTCAAATGGAACAGGATGTACGAATCATGAGATTGAGATGCTCTGTCATGCCTTGCCTTTACTTATTTGAATATTAACTGACCTAACAGAAATAAACTTAAGACTAAATAAATACTCACTAACTACTCACCAATCAGCTGCTTGCTTTGTGCTGATGTCACTTTATTTTAAAGGGACTTAACAGAAATATTTTGTGCAATTCTTAGAATCTACATACCTCAGATGTCCATTTACTGAAAAATTCAGAACCCTTTAATGTTGCCTATAGACTTGGCTATTCCTAGGCACTCATGGCCAGCCTCCCACATTACACTCCCTGAAAACTTGAGGTCATCCAAAACACTGTTGCCCATGTCCTTATTTGCAGAGTCCTGTTTAATCATCACTGCTGGGCTTACTGACCTACACTGGCTCCCAGTTAAGCAGCTCCTCAATTTTAAAACCCTCATCCTTGTTTTCAAATCCCTCTGTGGCTTTGCCCCTCCCTATCTCTCTATTCTCCCCCAGCCCTATAGTCCTCTGAGATGTCTGCACTCCTCTAATCCTGGCCTCTTGAGTAACCCTGATTTTAACTGCTCCACCCTTGGTGACAATTGCCTCGGCCCTAAGTTCTAGAATTCACTCTCTAAACCTCGCTGTCTCTCTTCCTCTTTTTTCTCCTTTACTTACGTCTTTGATCAAGCTTTTGACCGTCAGCCCTAATATTGCTTTATGTGGCTTTGTTTCAAACTTTGCTTTATAATGCACCTGTGAAGTTCTTTGGGACCTTTTATTACACTAAAGGCACCATATAAATACACACTGTTGTTATTATATGGCAGGTCTAGTCCAGAGTCATCATTAAAGGGTAAAACCTTTACTGCATGTTAATTTGTAAACAGTCCTTGGTCACGTTAAGTAATGGTTTCAACAGTTAAGATCATTTAAAATTCCACTTCTGAATGCCACCTAGGTTTTAAAGTAATATATTTTCTTTCAGTATCATCAAGAATTGAGAAATGGAGCATTCTACAATTTCATTCGGGCAAACTTGAAACATTTCTAAATATAACAACTTTAATAACAAAACCTTTCTCGCTTACAATGGATTTTGCTGTTTTTCACCAAAAAACACTTGGTACATGGGAGATAAGGAGCTGGAGAGGTCAAAATTTCTGCAAAGCATTTGTAAGAAAAATAATACTCTGGTAAAACATCAGAGAACCATTATTGTTCTACATTATAAAACCTAATATTCGTTACTGAACATTGAAGTTCAACAACATGGTTTAAGGAAAGGGAAATTGTGTGACAAATTTATTTAGTTTTTGAGGATGTGACTAGATAAAAGAAAACCAGTAGATATAGTGTACTTGGATTTCCAAAAGCCATTTGATAAGGTGGGACACAAAAGGGCTAGACCTGTCATATTATAACAACAGTATGTATTTATATGGTGCGTTTTGTGTAATAAAAGGTCCCAAAGTACTTCACAGGTGCGTTATAAAGCAAAGTTTGAAACCAAGTCACATAAAACAATATTAGGGCAGATGGTGAAAAGCTTGATCAAAGATGTGAGAAAAGAAAGGAAAGGAAGAAAGGATGCGAGGTTTAGGGAGTGAATTCCAGAACTTAGGGCCGAGGCAATTGTCACCAAGGGTGGAGCAGTTAAAATCAGGGTTGCTCAAGAGGCCATAATTAGAGGAGTGCAGACACCTCAGAGGGCTGGAGGAGATTATAGAGATAGGGAGGGGCAAAGCCACAGAGGGATTTAAAACAAGGATGAGAGCTTTAAAATTGAGGAGTTGCTTAACTGGGAGCTAATGTAGGTCAATGAGGTAAGGCTAATATGCATGAAAGAGCTCATGGAGTTGGGGGTCATATATTAGCATGGGTAGAGAATTGGTTAATAGTCAGGAAGCAGAGAGTAGGGATAAATGGGGCATTGTCAAATTTGCAGGCTGTAACCAGTAGAGTGACACAATGATTAGTGCTGGGTCTCAAATTTGCAATCTACATTAATAACTTGGGCTTGGCCTAAGTAGCCAAGTGTTTATGGTACTGGGCTTGTAACCCCAAGATGAAGAGTTCAAATCTCACAATGGCAAACTATGAAACAATGTAACTTCATCTGAAACAGATGGAAACGGGTTTGTACTCGAAAGAGTTACATTAATAACTTAGATGAAGAGACACGATAAAAGCATGAAATTTGTAAATGTTTATTTCAAGAGGGACTTGGGTGTATTTGTAAAAGGGACATAGAAACTTAGCAAGCAGATACAACAAGCAATTAGAAAAGCAAGTCGCATGTTGAATTTTGTTGCAATGGGATTAGAGTACAAGAATAAAGAACAGGGCTGTAGTGAGATCACACCTGGAGTATTGTGTTCAGTTTTGGCCTCCATATTTAAGGAAGGATATGCATGCATTGGAGTCCGTACAGCAAACGCTCATTATACTCCTTCCCTGGGCTGGGAGGGTTGTTCTATGATGAGGGGCTGAATAAATTGGGCTTATGCTGTCTGGAGTTTAGAAGAATGAGAGATGATCTCTTTAAAACATACATGATTCTAGAGGGGCTTGACAGGTAGACACTGATTGGTTGCTTCCTCTGGTTTGGGAAAATAAAACATGGGGGCACAGCCACAGGGCTGATCATGTAAAACTAAGATGAGGAGAAATTTCTTCACTTAAAAGGTTGTGAATCTTTGGAGTTCTCTACCCCAGAGGGTTGTGGATGCTGCATCGTTGAATTTATTTAAGGCTGAGATAGCCAGATTTTTGGTCTTTTAGGGAATCAAGGGATATGGGGAGTGGGTGGGAAAGTGGAGTTGAAGCTGAAGGTCAACCATGATTGTTTTGAGTGTCGGAGCAGGCTCAAGGGGTTGTATGATCTACCCCTGCTCCTAGTTCTTAGGTTCTTATGTTAGGAGATGGACTGACATACTATTGCTGTTGTCTTAGCAGCTGGTGTTGTGTGATATTTGACATTGAAAATCTCTATCACAGCACCACCTCCCAGTTTAGCTGGTACTGCAGGTAAATGCAAATTCTTTTATCGTGCATTTTCTGCTTGAGATAGTGTGATGTAGGATTTTAATATTTTATAGATACTTGTAGATCAGGAAAAAAAATGAGTCTGCATCTAATTTTGCAGATTTCATTAATTTTAGGGAGTGGGGTTTAAAATATTAGCAAGCAAGCAATGAAATACTAAGTTATCTGAGTAGTTTGGGAAGATAGGCTGATGTTTGGCAAATTATATTTAAGGGAGAAATGAGACAACGGGAAGAAAATAAACAGAGGGACTATAAACTGAAATACTATATGCTACAGGACACAATACAAGACAGTTGGTCAGGGTGTATTGTCGACAGCTCGGTGGAAACGACAGTGGAGTATGTGGAAACAATAGAAAGCTAAAACAAAAGAAAAATACTATCAATGTTTGAAATAATAAATAAAAATGGAAAATGATGGAAATACTCAGAGGCCTGGCAGCATCTGTGGAGTTACTATTTGAGATCAAGGACCTTTCAGGAAGATTGAACAAGCTGGGTTTCTTTTCTCTTGAAAAGAGAAGGATGCTGGGTGACCTATGAAAGGTCTTTAAAATTATTCAAGGTTGTGTAGACTCTAGAGAGTGTTTTTTTAACCTGTGGGGAAGAAGAAAGCTAAAGGACACCAAGATATTGCAGTTACCAAGAAATTAAGTATGGAGTTCAGAGGAAGTTTTTTACCCAGTGAATGGTAAGAATGCAGAACTGTGGTGGAGAGTATTGTTGCATTTAAGGTAAGGCTAGATCAGCTTATGAAGGCAAAGAGAACACAGAATTATGGGAATAAATTTAGATGAGGAAGGATGGGAGGAGGATCAATTGGAGCATACATGCTGACATGGAATGATTGTGCCAAATGGCCTGTTTCTGTGCTGTATATTCTGTGTAACTCTAGGTAATGTTTGAGATTGTTTTAAACTACAACCAGGGAACATCAGCTCAAGATCTGAAAAAAGAAGGTGCACAGCAGTTTTAGTTGTATTGTACAGAAGTTGGTAAACATGTGGAATGCACTGCCCAAGTTGGCAGAGTGTGGGGGAAAACTTCAAGGAAAAATTGGATTGATGTACGAGAAGTCGGCTATTTATTTACTTGGGCATGTTCTGATGAGAAGATGTGTTGCTGCTACTAGCTTTCACTACTACTGCCTTCTTCAACCAGATTGTACCAACTAGTCAGGTCTTTGCAGAAGAAGGCTTTTAGAATCACACAATCTATAAGTGGTGAGGGGAGGCACCTACAGCCACTAGATGTCAGTCCACGGCTGGATATTTAGAATTTAGAGCTGGAAGTCAAGTCTTCCACTCACTACAAGTGTGTCTGGAGTAAGGATCAAACTCTCTATTTGCTGACTCGGAGTTGGTAATGTACACCACTAAGCTAAAGGGACAGGGGGGAGGGAATGTGTGACACTGATCATGGGAATTGGGAGGGGAGCAGAATTGCTGCTACAGTGAGTGATGTATAGAGGAAAAGGAATATGAAAGAGAGGGGAAGAAGAGAATGGTACGGGAAGAAGGGAGGAATCACAAAATGTGAGAGAGAAAGAGGGAACTGAGGTTGCAATCCAAATTGAAGTCAGTAGTTAATGAATGTGAAAATTTACTGAGTTAGAGTTTGACATTTCTGATCTGGTTTACTTACAGTTACAGTGAGAATGAGTGAGTATACAGTACAGCCAACTTATTGTATTGTTGCGAAAGTATCTAATTTCATGATTCATATGTTTTAGGCATATAAGGTTTAGAAGTTCTAAATGTAAGACAATGGAAGAACCTGGTTTAGGAGACTGATATACAGGCTTAAAGTGATTGTATTTCAAAGGGTGGCCTGTGTTTATTTTATAAGGTCAGAGTTGGAAGTGGGAAAACATTAAACAATGCATGGCCCCCTCCTGAGTTTCCTGGTGGAGACCATGATCTTGTCTTTCTAAGTGGTTTAAATTACTAATATGGTTCCCCAGAACAAAGTGAAGGATTGGGAATTAGAAATTCTGAGTGAATCTCTATGAGGAGCATCCCAGGTGTGCCACGTTGTCATGGGCTTGTATTGGTGAGAGGTTATTTTTTTGGTTGGGTCTTATCTGTGTGATTTCTCACAGAAGTTAAAACAGTGAGTTGGAGCCTGGAGGCAGCTTTGAGACAAGCTACAGAGAGAAATCTGCCAAGAGTTATTGAGCAGTAGCAAAGGACTATCAGAAACCAAGGAATGTTTTCTGAATTTGGAGTCAATGAGCAAGAAAGCAGTAAGGCCCACGGTTGAGCACAATTGTATTCACAACTGTGAGGTGCTTAAGGAGAGTTGGAGGGTAGCCTACCTGGATGCTCGTGGAAGGGCCCTAAGAAATCTTATATCTCAGATAATAGCAGGAACACGGAGGAGAATTGAAGTGAATTCCTGAGAACTTTAGCATACCTTGGTTTCGTCCCAGAAGTGAAGGAACATTCAAGGCCCTGTAAACTACAGGGGAACTCTGGGGTGGAAATAACAGTAGGATGAGGAGGGCCCTGTTGAGATTTCCCAGCTTAAGGAATAAGTGTTTTCAAAATACAGTGTTACGATAGATTAACTAACTGAGGTGTTTCCTCAGTACTGCATGAATGTTTAACTCTTGTACAATCAAATTTAACTTTTAACTTAACATTATATTAAAATTATAAATTATAAAAATTACTGCACAAGAGTTAAACAAATGCTCATGCAGTACTGTTGAGATTTTCCAGCTTAAAGAATAAATATTTACAAAATATAGTGTTAAGTTAAATAGCTGCGATGCTCCCTCAGTACTGTGTAAGTGTTTGTTTATCTCTTGTACAGTATTTTTTTTGGTTAAAACGTGAAACCTTGTGGAGTAATTCAGTTAATAATTAAGTTCAATTTTTTTTTAAAGTTACTGGTCTCCATTGAGATCATAACTGTATAAATGTATCTGTAGTTGTATTTGTATTGTTTTGTAATGCTTTTGTTGTGCAATATACACATCCTTAAAGTGACCACACCAGTATTTTTTCATTTTGGAGCCCAAATATAAACAATAGAGACAGTGGTGCGACAGACCAGACAAATCAGAGATAAAGAATAACTGTGACTCCACCATGCTTTTAACGTGGTTAAAGATTGCCTATTAATGGCATGCATACCCAATCGGTTCACACACCCAATACAAACAGTTATTGAAAAATTCAGTATTAAAAGCAGTATTTAGATATTTAACTGACTCAAAGCAGGCTATTTTAATTTTTTACAAAATAACTTGCCATAGACATACAATTTTCCATCTATCCAATTCTATTATCGAGTACTCACTTGAAAGAGATATTCTTGGGAATATTTTACACATCTGTTCAAACCCAGCTCAGTTTCTCAGTACCCCAGCAGTACCTGGCCTCTCAGCTCCCCTGTCCTGCCCCCAAAAGCAAGACACATTACTGAAAACCATGACAGATCGAATATTTAGGAAGCATAGGAGTGGACATCTTGTCAGCTACTTGTGTGACAATAACTACCATTAATTTATGTAAAGAAGGGGCCTTGTTATTTCTTTTGCTTGCTTTGCTTTTCTTCCTCCCTTTCCCCTCTCATCTGGTCGAGGGATTATTTCATGGACTCCCTGGAAAGTCTATAAAGACCCCAGCTTGAGAACCACTGGTTTAAACCTATACTGCAGGGCCTGGCATTAATCCCGTTTTCCAACCCACCCACTTTTAGCTCATTTGCAATTGCTGATGAGGGTTTCCTACTGCTGCCTTTTACAAACATTGCTTCTTCTGAGAACAGCCTCTGTTACATTGGCAGATAATCTAGCTATCCTGTGTGAGCAGTAGCCTTTTAAGGGTTGGCTAGTGCTTCAGTTATGACTAACTGCCCCCATTTCCTGTGTAGACAGAAGAATTTCCTGTGTTCACATTTGTTTTGTGAGCATGGTGATGCTTCTCCTGAAGTTGAGCAAGGCGGTGAGAAATGAAAGAGATGTAATATTTTATTTTCAACAATAAGAGCATAACCTTGCGAGATTTCCAACTTTAATATAACCTTATATAACTGATTGATCTGACTACATTTAGATTTACTAATGATTTTATACCCTGTATTTGGTTTCTGATTGGGTATGCCTTAAAAAACTGATGTGTTGGTGCAATCAACAGGAAGTATGGATGGAAAACTGCTCATGACAGATTCTTCCCATTCAGCGCTGCTCTTATCTGCCATTTTCATAGTTGCAATATTTATATAAGCCCCCAATGACATAATTTAGACATCTGCTCAGTTTCCTGCAGTTTACTTTGGAATGGAATTGAGTCAGAATCTCAATCATATAAAATTCCTTTTATGAGGTGCATCATTTTGATGTGCCCACTGTTCTACAATAATATGTATCATACCAAACAATGCATAATTCTGAAAAGAAAGAAAGACTTGCCTATTTATTTAGCACCTTTCATGACCTCAGGCATTCTCGATGGTACTTCACAGTCAATGCTACTTTTGAAGTGTAGTCTCTATTTTCTTGTAGGAAACCCCAGCTGATGTTACTACTGGGCAAGTCAGCCCCAGGGTGGAACCTGGCTTGATAGACCCTAACTTTTATTTTTTGTTTAGAAACGTGAAGGGCGACTACTGAACAGAGTTGCAGGTGCAGCTGATGAACTTTTAACAAAAGAATAAAACACTTATAAACAAGAAGAAATGAAGTATATTACAATACTCCTTCACGCACAACCATTCCTTTAAAGATATATACATATTCGTAAGGATAACACAAGTCACAAAAGCTTTCTTATACTCTAATGTTCATGGTAAGTATGCAGCCCTCTATAAACCAATAGGCAACCTGTGGTCAGACACACCACACTCTGAAACCAAGGGCGGAACTAAGTGTGGTAGTGGGCGGGTAAAACCACATTTTATTCGCCAGCCGCAATAGCGGCTTTTCACACCATATTTCCCAAACCCGCCATATTAATTATACATTCCCAGGATACACGCTGTTTCGATGGCAGGCAGGCTCCGATTTGCTTGCCACGCCGTCAACTCACCGCTTCACCATGGCAGGCACCATATTTAAAGTACAATAATATAAAAGCAAAATGCTGCAGATGCCGGAAATGTGAAATAAAAACAGAAAATGTTGGAAAAATTCAGCTGGTCTGATAGCATCTGTGGAGAGAGAAACAGTGTTAACGTTTCGAGTCTGTATGACCCTGAAGCTCTGAATCATACAGACTCGAAACGTTAACTCTGTTTCTCTCTCCACAGATGCTGTCAGACCTGCTAAGTTTTTCCAGTATTTTCTGTTTTTATTTCACATTTAAAGTATAGCCGCGCTCAGTGCTTCCAGCCCAGGACTGCAGCAAAAAGGACGTGGTCCCGAAAGGCAAGAAGACTGCAGCCCTCGAGCACCTTTTGGATGCTGTGATGTCACCTACCCCCGCTCTGGCAGTAGGAAGGGCAGCTACATTACCTCTCTGGCTTGGTAGGCAATGGCAGTGGTGATCAGTACCACTGTTGCACAGAAGAGGTTGGCCATCCAATGCAGATAGAGGATGAATGATCTCATCCATGCAGCCAGGGTGTGGCCACCATCTCATCACTCTAAACTCTCACACTCAAGCCCATCACACATTCACTGGCATCTCACTCACTGCCAGCTCAAGGGACATCACCACGCATTCTCACACACATACTCTCACATCTCCATCTGGCCTCATCTCCTCTGGAGATTGCCTCCTCAGCCCTCACCATCTTGAGGCCACTTGCAGAGATCAACATGTGCCCCACAAACACCCTGGGTTACCCTCCTTCCCCAGTACAGCTCTTGATCTGGAGCTTCTTCCCTTGCCTGAGGCTACTTCTCCCTCTTTGCCAAGCAAGCCCTAGCCCTGCAGCCATTGAAAAACCACCCACATGAGGCTGACCTAGTAGGTAGAGACCTGCCCGTGAGGCCCCCTAAAAGTGATGATGTGTTGCTGTCAGTGAAGCCTGGTACTGATGACTGCGAGTGCTGACTGAAGCAAGGTAGGTAAATAAACCTTCAAGTCTCGAGCGAAGCGCCAGGCATGTCGGCTTGTTTTCCCGCCGACTTGGGCAGACAATCCAGTGGGGGCGAGGAACGATTCCGGCAGGCAGGCTTAATAATGATATGCTGATGTATTGCAGTGAGGTTCCCTATGTCCGATGGTGGAGAATGCGCCCTGCCATTGGTGGGCTGAGCGGATGATCACAAACTGGTTTCACGCAGTCATGAAACCGATTACGCCATATTGTCTGCTCACGCCACCGAACATGCCTGATGCTGGTGGGCAGGGAAAATCCCAGCCCAAGTGTCAAATGCCACCCCAAACAGATGCAATGGATCTTTCATCAACACTTCCCCCCCACCGCCGCAAGGTGCTTGTCACATCAGGGGCCAACTGGTCTCACTGACCTCCGTTCTTTTCATGGGGGTTTCCAATCTCCACTCTTGAACAACTTGCTTCGGAATCTTCTCTGAAATGACTCTTTTTCTCGGATGCCTTCCACAAGGGTCCACCTCCAGTGTTTCAATCTCTCCTTCCGATGTTCCCCTCCTCTGGATTGCCATGTGCATTCAAGCTTTGCTTTTCATGCACTCTCTCTCAGATACTCGGTCATGTCAACAGAATGCCACTGCTTAACATGCCCATAGGAAGGAGTCACCAACCTTTGGCTGTGTCCTCGGATATTCTGGCTTCGCGCAAGTCATCGATTCTGCTTCCTGTAGCTTTCTTTCTTTAATTCGGAGCCTTTCCCTCTGTACCTTGCTTTCACTTCCACTGAACAGGATCTGTTCCAGATTACCTGCCCCTGTTCCTTGACTTAGCTGTTGGCCTGGGAGCTTTTCCAGTCCCCACTCCTTAGTTTTGGGACTTTTTGCTTTTGGTCCCTGCAGCTCCCTTTCTCGTTACTCTGGCAGCTTCTGTGGAATGGTCGTACCAACTGAACTTAAACTGCTTTTCTGCTTCTCTCTGTCTCTGTGGACCCCCTGTTGCTAGGCAATAGCACAGTGTTCCCTACTTTGTTTTAACTACCAAAAACCACTTCAAGGGTCATAAAACCTCATTAAAATGCAGGTATGTAAACAAACGCACAGACTTGCAAGCAACATTCTCCCAGAGAAAAATGCTAAATGAAACTAGACCTATGCCGGAATTTCATGCTTGGTGTGTGCACCAAGCCGGTGGGAGCGGAGGAAGCGGAAGCGTATGTGGAATCCACTCCCAGCCACTGTCGCGTTACAAATGCGATTTCAGGCTGGATGGCCAACTAAGGTCCACCCAGCATGAAACACGTCTTCCTAATAGTTGAGAAGGACTGGGTGAGGGCACCAACAATTAAAGGGCCACTTAAGGACATTAAAAAGGCAATTGATCCCAATTTTATGTTGCCTGCGCAATTTCGTCCTCATCGCACGGGCAAAATGGGCAAGCAGGCAGCCCACTTTTAACGAAACCTCATCCAAGGGCTCGATATAAAGGGTCTGCAGCATTGCCATTGTGAGTAGTGAGGAGTTTAGGAGATGGTTTACCGCTCGTTGCTTATTTGAACTTAAGAGCTTCATCTCTGTTCTGAGCTTCAGTCTTAGCATTTCTAACTTCATTTCAGGACTTGAAAGTAAGTCAAAGTAAGCAAGTAGACTCATTTTCTTCAGGCATTATAACAGGAGCATAAATAGGGGTTTGGTCTCTATGAAGAGGTTTATTTTTATCACTGTGACGTATTGATTGATGGGGATATGTTAATGGGAATATTTGGTATGTGTTTCATTGGTTACTTACTTTTTGATTAATTTAATTAAATTACTGAATGATTTTTGCATGTACTAGTCATAATCTTGGAATACCCATCAGTCATCTGAATAGGATCAAGAACCTGCTTAGTAGACCTGATTCCTGCCATGGACTTGATCAGGGCAGAAATGGGAAAGCAGCGATGTCTCCACCTGTCACCCTCCCGCCTGATTAAATGTCCCCCCCGCCACCAAATTCTCCATATGAGAGGGCATTAAATTCCATTCAAGGCCTTTTGTGCCTCAAATGGTGTTCTATTTACCAATAAATCAAAATGAAGAAACTTGTTGCTACTAGCATTGTTTATAAGCAGACTTTATTTGTGGTTGAAGTGGTCCAAAGATAAGAACATAAGAAATAGGAGCAGGAGTAGACCAAACGGCCTGTCAAGTCTGCTCCACCATTTGGTACTATCATGGCTAAGCCTCGGCTTCAACTCCACTTTCCTGTTGGCTTCCCATATCCCTTGATTCTCTGAAAGACCAAATATCTGTCTGTCTCAGCATTAAGAATATTCAATGCTGAAGCAGCCATAACCCTTTGGAGTAGAGAATTCCAAAGATTCATAACCATTTGAGTGAAGAAGTATTTTCCTAATTTCAGTCCTAAATGATTGGCTCTTTATCTAGCATGGCAGAAGATGGGACGGGAGTGATTACAGAGCTGTAAAATGAAAACCATTGCAACTCGAGCAGTAAGGCTCTTTATTAATGCCGAGGAAATGGCAATGGTGATGACAGCTGTTGAGATTAAACCTGAAGGAATGAGATTCTACAAAAGTTAATTTTTGGCGTCAGGGAGTCATTAAAATTTTTCTTACACTGGAATGGATAAGACTGAACGGTTTCTGGCAAGGTTAGTAGGTATCAATCATATAAGTACAGTAACTTCACATTGTTCCGCCTGTTTCAATGCCAAGTCTCTCAGTGGGATACTATTATAATGAAGCTTTGGGAGAAGTCGGACAACTCAAGCAGCATTTTCCTGATTTTCATGTTTAACTGCTCAAGTGCGGCTGTTGGAAGTTGCTGTCTAATTAGCCCTTAATAACAGTGGCTACTGATAGCCCCACCATTATTTTTACTGCAAAATTTAATGTTTGCCTTCCTTTTCCTGTCCTTCTTTCTCAATAGCCAGACACCCAGAAGGGAAAAAACAGCTCAGACCAGTAGTCTTATTTCCCAGTTTTATTGGTGTTCCATTTTAATGTATACAAGACCAGCTTAGACCTTTATTCTTATTTCCCAGTTTTTACTGTTTGTTACCTTCTGGGCAGAGATGCCCAGAAGATCCTAGTTAGGTAGAGCTTAGTTACAGTGGCCTTGACTAACAGCCACAAATGTCATTTGGATGGTGCTTTAATAAAGTATGAATAACTGTAGTAGTGAAACTAAGGGACCATGTAAAATTGCTGAGCTAACATGCAGCTGCATGACATGCTATCAACAAGTTACCTTAAGGAACAGGAATACATGTGGGCCTGAGCTTTTTGGATGTTGGAGTCTCCCTTCCTGCCATCTGAAGAGTCCTTGCTGACTCAGAGTGTCCAGCAGCCATTTCACGTTCGAATGAGCGTTAAGTGGCTACAGGTGGGACTTTCGCCCCCTCACTCAGCTCTTTTGAGTACAAACCCATTTCCATCTGTTTCAGATGAAGTTACATTGTTTCATAGTTTGCCATTGTGAGAGTTGAACTCTTGATTCATAGTTTGCCATTGTGAGATTTGAACTCTTGATCTTGGGGTTACAAACCCAGTACCATAACCACTTGGCTATTTAGGCCAAGCGCCCCCTCACTCAGGAGGAAGTCCTGCCTTAGAGAGCTGGATTGGCTGGCAGCTCTCCAGTCCCTGAAGTGACAAGAGCTGCAGTGGACTGAAGAGGAAGTGCAACAACGTGCCTGAGCCTAAATCCCGCAACTGGAGGACAAGGTAGGTTTATCAGGGTCCCAGGGCAGGGAAGACCTTTGGGGCTGCAAGGGTGACGATCAGTGGGTCGGGGGAAAGGCTAGGGGGAAGGGAGGCTCTTGTCAGGAAGATATAATTATTCTCATAATGTTATTAGAATTTATTGTAAGATAGTGGTATCTGCATCTATATCTGTGTGTGTGTGTGAGAGAGAGAGAAAGAGAGACTTAATTGAATTACAGGCAGCTGGTCTGAAGGCTTTGATGTAAACGTGGTAAACGTGGGGGAGCTTTAGAATGTAAGGTGAAGGGACATTTGTATTTTTAAATAAACCAGATTAGATTGTTTTCAAAGGAGGCGTGAAATGTATCACCTAACCAGGTGAAGTTTAGAAACAGTGTGTTTATTGTTCCCAAAGATTACTGATAAAATTAGTACTATGATAAATTTTTATGATCAGGGAGGTAAAGCCCATAAACATAGTGAAACAATGGGTATTTGCATTCAAAGGGGAAAATATGTATAGAGGAGTGAACGCTGTGTGTAAGGGTAGGCAGTCTAAGATTCAACAAGTGTGAAATACCTTCAGCCTGTATGTACCAAACTGCTACCTCCAGGGAGTGAAGTTAAGAGAACTCACTTTGAATTTGACTGGTTCAGGGTATCATGTTTCTTTGCTTGGGCCTTTGAAAATCTATGTGTCTTATTGTTGCCTTAATGAAAGTGTAACTGGGAGTTAGATTGATTAGAGGATTTACAAGTTATCATAGTAGTAATTTGTAGATCCGTGTATGCATTTAACATCATTTCTCCGGTTAATAAGTGTTCAATCAAGTTTTGTAAAAACCTATAAGACTTGGTGGTCTTATTACTACTGAATTCAAGTTTTGCATATCAAAATTTATACAAATTGCAAAACAAATTGTGGCAGTTGTTTCACATTTCCCTTTGGGATTTGAACAACTCAGCATTTACCATTGCCTATGTCATAATGTCCTTCTGATGGAGATGGGTGCAGTCGCCTCCCACCCCCCACTGAGATCTAGGCCTGTTCTTTTTGGACTTCCCCCACGCCAGTTAAATCCTCCTAAAAATTGTTGCTGGGTGGGAAACGACCCTTAAGTGGCCTCAAATTTAGGCAAGGGCTGCCTTCCCGTCTGAGGCCTTGCCCATCCAGCGTAAAATCGCTGCATGGTTGGGGTGGGTGGGAACCCCGGGGGAATCAAGTTCTTTCAATTTTACACTCCCCCCGCCCCCACCCACCTGCCCACCCTCCATCTAAAAACCGGTCTGCGGAAGAGAGTAACATGCTTTCAAACACCAAGATTGCATTATGAGGCAAAGACCTCATTAACAATTTGTTTTGACTGTCAATGAGCCCAGGGCAGGTCCATTGCAAAGACCCTCAATGTCTCATATTCATCATGTGATTCAATGCCAAGGACAACATGCATAAACAAGGATTCATTGCATTTGCCTTTTCTTCTTTTATTACTGCTTGTGGTGATCTACCTTCTGCATAGACAACCAAATCTTAAGCATACTAACCTTACAAACAGATGCTATGAAGAACTCGTTTATCGCTGGCCTGATATTTGCAAAATCACTGCTAGAGGTAGGCTGTACATGAAAAAGAGCTTACCTGGCAAGGTATTCCACTGTTTTACACTACAGTATATGTCTGTATGTGAAAGAGTGAGTATGTGAGGAGATAAAAAATGAAAAACAATGGATAACACTAACCAAGATCTCTACTTCCTCTTGCATCTACATTCAAAACCTGCAGTGGTTCCTCCTTGTATATTAAGTGAATCTCCACGTGCCACTGTATTCCCTTCTGTTAAGATAGGAAAGGGCCGTGTGCTAGAAGCACTGTGAGAAGAATATTATTGGCCCTATAAAGTGTAAATGTAAACCTTGCAAAGTGCTAACACAGGAACAAATGAGGTGGCTGACTGTCCTGTGTGATTGGGAAATCTGACTATA
This sequence comes from Carcharodon carcharias, assembly GCF_017639515.1. NCBI lineage: Eukaryota > Metazoa > Chordata > Chondrichthyes > Lamniformes > Lamnidae > Carcharodon > Carcharodon carcharias. Next base: position 104,312,037 of record NC_054478.1, on the reverse strand, counting down.
GAAATTATTGAAACAATTCATATTCTTGGCCAAGGGGTAGGTTTTCAACTTTGCACTAAACCAGACAAATAGGAATTATTAATTTGGTAGTGCTGTCCTTAAATCTGTACTTGCTAAAAAAAATACTCTTTTTTATAGCCACCTGATATATGAACTCTTTGCAGCAGAAATGCCTTTCCATAAATTTTAGTTGATGTGGGTTGAATGGAAAGTTTAAGTGCTGCTGCTTTGCAATTGACATCCAATGCTTTTTTTCTCTGTGCTTTCTTGGACTGATAATTTGGCTTTAAATAAAATTCAGTATTTGCTTATGGATCTAGTTTGGGGGTTAGCAGAGGTCAGATGCTCAACTTGATGGCTGTGAAAAATGTGTGTGTGGGTAGTTAGAATAAATCACTTCTCCCAATAAGGAGAGATGCGTTCATTTCATTTATCCCATGCACTTTTTCCAAGTCAGCACTCCTTCCAGCTTGAACAAATGGTTAACGTCATCTGTGTTGGTTCATGTGCAGGCAATGTGAATTAACCAGTTTGTTCCCCCAAAAAATTGTTTTTGATTTGGTTCTGTGTCCAACAATATGATGCTCAGCATTGTCAGCACTGTCTCTTGAGGTGGTTCTTATGGGAGCCAGATCCAGATGTTTCTTGCTGTCAAGATGCAGGAAAGCTCAATTATTTTATGCGTGCAACCTAGGACTTGTTTGTCTCAATCATATATACCAACAATAATTCCAATAGTGAGAAATATTTGTGCAGGCCTGTATGAACTGGGTATGTAGTAGCACTCAGAGCTGGGAAGGTCCAGCTCCACAAAGCAAATTTCAGGAAAGGAGCAAAACTCAAGATGAGAATTTATGCCAGTGGGACCAAAATGTATTGACAGACTTCTAAAAATACATAGAGTTTCAATGGAAGTCATAATTGTTTTGTGATTACTGTTTTCCCTTGTTTTTAATATATCCTTTTTTGCGCCACACTGTATCTCTGAGGTGCTTTCGGATTTGGCTCTTTATGAAAGACACTTTATATACTATATAGAAATGCAGATTGTTGATTTCTGATGAAGCATTGTGGTGACTGAAAATATTTTGTCACTTCTTGGGCTCTGTTCTCATTGTTGGTCATTTTATTGTTAATTATTTGCATCTTGTTCATTGCAGGAAAAGTGTCAGTGAACTGTATGTTTATTGTTACTTTAAGCAGCCATGTTATGGCACAGCCAATGGTAAATGCTGAGCTGCTCAAATCCCAGAGGGAAACATGAAACAACTGCCATAACTGTTTTGCAATTTGTCTAAATTTCGAGATGCGGGCCTTGGAATTCAGTAGTAAATAGACCATCAAGTCTTATAGGTTTATTACAAAGCTAAATTAAACCTTTATTAATGGAAGAAATGAATTTAAATATATACATAAATCAACAAATTATTACTATGGTAACTTCTAAATCCTTTAATTAACCTAGTTACACTTCTGTTAAGGCAACAGTAAGACACATAGGGCAGAATTTTCTGCCTGCCGGGTGGGCCCGACCCAATTTCCAGCGGGCAGGGAGCTGATCCCTGCCAGAGAAGCGGGCCCCGCTGCCATTTTACGTGAGTGGGCCAGCGTGATGTCCGGCGGGAAGCGCCGTGCGCTTCCTGTGTGGGCAGTGGGTGATTTCCCAAAAGCGAGAGTGCGCTCTTTTGCACATGTGCACGAAAGAGCGCCTATCTCCCTGAGGCTAAGTGCTGCCTCAGGGAGATCACTGACAATTTTAAAAAGATTAAAAATAGAAAAAAAAAATCCTTAACCTGTCCCCCTCATGTGACAATGTCACATGAGATGGGACATGTTCATAAATTACAGTAAAACTTTATTAAACTGTTTAAAACCCTGCATGAAACCTCATCCTGCTGATGGATGAGGTTTCATGTTTTTTCTATTGCCCGCTGGGGCTCCTGGCCTGCCCGCCAGCCTTAAGGTTGGATGGGCAGGTCCTTTAATGGTTTAAATGGTCCTGTCAATGGCCTCAATTGGCCATTGACAGGTCGGCAGGCGCACAGCTGATTTTGCTGTGCCCCTGCCTTCCTGAAAATTTAAATGGGGCGGGATGATGTCGGGGGTTCTGCCCGACGTTATCCCATGTCATTTTACGTGTTGGCGAGTGGGCCCCACCCCCTGCTTGACAATGGAAAAATTCTGCCCATAGATTTTAAAAGACCCGGGCAAAGAAACATGATACCCTGAACAATCCAATTCAAAGTGAGTTTTCTTAACTTCAGTTCTTTGTAGACAACAGATTGAGGGTTAGATGCTGGAGGGTTTCACACTTGTTCGATCTTAGAATGCCTACCCTTACACACAGCCTTCACTTCTTTATACATATTTTCCCCATTGAGTGCAAATTCCTGTTGTTTCACTATGTCTTTGGACTTTACCTCTCTGATAATAAAAATCTCTCATAATACCAATTTTACTAGTAATCTTCAAGAAAAAATAAACACACTGTTCCTTACTTCTGGCTAGGTGAAACATTTCACCCCTCCTTTGAAATCAATCTAGTTTTGTTTATTTAAAAATGCAAATATTTCCTTTACTCCTATGTTTACCTTTAACATTTACGTTAACATTTCAAACCTAGCTTATCTTTTAATACATCAAAGCCTTCAGACGAACTGCCTTTAATTCATTTAAGTCACACACACCCACACATAGACATAGGCCCATAGACACAGACCCAATTATTACTCCACAATAAATTCCAATAACATTGAGAATTATTATATCCTCCTGACAATCAGCATTGCTAATTAAGTGTATTTTTTTTTTGCAAATGATATTTCAGCTAATCACGCAAATGTGAGAAACAATGAGGCATGTGTGACACTTGGAATATGATAGGGTAATAGAAAAACAAGATTGTACCTTTTATTTAGCGCCTTTCATGTCCTTGAGACGTTGCAAAGTGCTTCACAGCCATTGATCACTTGCAAAGTGTAGATACTAGTGAGTATATAAACACCGCAGTTAATTTATACACAGCAAGGTCTTATAAACAGCAACTGTTTATAGGAATGAACAAATAATTTATTTTCAGTTGTGTTGATTGAGTGATAAATGTCAACCATTCTCCATTGTCTGTGTTGTCAGATTGCATATCTGACATCCATTCTTGGATGAGACAAAATGTTGGGACATTGGGTAGACTGAAGTTTTTACCCTCAGCCCCATAACCAGCTCCCTGGGGTGGATTTTTATGGAGCCAGGGACACTCAGTCGGGGTGTAAAAATGGCGACCGGGACTTGATTCCGGGATTCCTAACCCCATTCCTGGTGCCCCCAATTTTCACCAGTTCTGTTTAAGGGTGCGGGATGGTTTGGGTCATGAGCCCACACTTTCACTCCCAACCTGTCCAGCTCCATTGTGGGGACAGGCATGTCATAGTCCTCTGCAATTTGCATGGAGTCAAACCAACTTTTAAAGTACTCGTAGTTCACAGCACCTCAGAGATGTCGTGAACCATATTCTGGACAAGGGAACCTTTTGAAATGTAAGCACAGAAGATCTTATCCGTGTCCCCTATGCCAAGCAATGCTTCTCCCACCCAGTCCCCATGGCCCCTCATACCCTTCCATGTCCATTCACCCACTATATTCCCTGGATAGAACCAATTAACCCAATAGTGACAATAGGATGTGTTAAACAAGTTTTAAAATAACAGGCATTCATTCATAAAAATTGCTTTTACTACAGCCCATTTCCTGCTGAAACCTACATCCATGCTTTTGCCACCTCTACACTTGACTATTTCAATTGTCATTGGATCAAAATCCTGGAACTCCCGATCTAACAGCATTTTGAGAACAATTTCAATGTGGCCGTGGCTCCTGAAGCAGGGCCCCCTATTACCACTGCAGGGCAACCAGGGACCAGTGATAAATGCTTGCATTATCCTATAACCTGTTTCCAAAGAATGTATTTAAAAAATAATGCTGTCCTGGCAAATTTCCCATCTGTACACTTCAGCCCATCCTAAGTTCTGCTGCCGATATTCTAATGTCTACTCCTTGTGCTACAATGCATTTTTGTCTGATTATGTCTTTGTGAACTGCTTTGGGACATTTTTCTACATGAAGAGATTTAAAAATGTATGTTATTGTTGATGACTAAGACACCAGCAGAGTTCCCCTGCTCCTCTTTAATTGGTGCTGTAGCATTCACTGGAATAGACAGGTGAGACCTCAGTTTGAGATCTCTCCTGAAAAGCAGCACATCTGATAGTGCAGCACTCCTTCATGATTGCACTGGAGTGTGACTCAATTATGTGCTCAAATCCTTTATAAACATTTAATTATATGGATAATCATGATGATGGTGGGGTCTGACATTATTACAGTGAAACTGTAAATTGAACTTTGATAGTTCTTTTTACTTAGCAAAGCCAGGAAATTGAAGATGAAACTTGCAATGTGCATGCACTGCTGCTTTTCTCATTGAAGACCCTGATAACTTACTGAGTATTATTTGTATGGAAAGAATGATTCAGTAATGATGCTCTTGTATACAGTGTTTATATGAATTTACTGGTAACTCAGTGTTAACCATTTCACTGGTTGATTCCTGAAAACCTGTGGATCACTTGAATCTACATTTCTACCTGCAGTACTATCTTGCATTTGTTAATTGAAGCAAATGGGATTAATAAAAATGTTTTTCCAGATAGAATGTGAGGGAAAATAATTAATAGACAAAAGCAGGATTCAGAGGCGGGTTAGAACATCAGAACCGAATGATCATTCCACCATATTAGAAAGACTTAGATTTATATAGCACCTTTTACACCACAGGACGTCTCAAAATGTTTTACAGGCAATAAAGTACTTTTGAAATGTTGTCACTGTAAGTAATGTAAGAAATGTGGTAGCCAAGTTAGCAAACATAGAAAACTCCTACAAACAGCAATGTGATAATGACCAGATTATCTGCTTTTGTGATGTTGGCTGAGCGATAACTATTGGCCAAGGCATCAGGGATAACCTCTTGTCATTTTCACAATAGAGCCATGAGATTTTTTTATATTCACCAAAGCAAGCAGATGGCACCACGGTTTAGTGCCTCATCCAAAATATGGCACCTCCAGAGGTGCAGCACACCCTTAGTGCTGCGCTGAAGTGTCAAGCTTGATTTTTGTGCTTTAAGTCCTGGAGTAGGACTTGAACCTGGAACTAGTGAAAGTAGTACTAACTGAACCACAGCTGACACTATGATTATGCATAACAGCCTAAATAAAAATAAGGTTTTGACTTTGCATTGCGCCCAATTGGTTGCAAGTATAGACCTGCTGTTGACCACTGTAAAATTTGAAAGCATGCAACTATGAAGCAGCAGCCTGATTGCTTGCTTTGTCACACACCTGGGACATTTTCTGCAGCAAAGAGAAATCGTGGACATGTGTTTTGTTATTGTTACATGCCATGTGTGTTTAGAATTTTGATCAGTTTATCAAAGTATTTGGACAAAAAAATCCCAATACTTCCTCTTTGTTTTAACATGTAGTCAAGAAATTTTAATTTAGCGCAATGCACACTACCAGGAATGCAGTGTATCAAAATATGAAAAAGTTGGGAGCTAAATTCCAGAGTAACTGGAAGAATACTGCAAGAGTAACTGAAATTGTTTAAAAAAAGACCAAGTGTGGAAGTTGGCTAAACAGTATTGTGATTTAATTTTCCTGTTTCAAAGAAAGTATTTGGAAAGTGAGTTTACCTACCTTATTCATTTTACTTGATTCAATGCTGAAATTTTGTAATATGATGGTAGATTGTCTGACTTTTTGTTCTATGATAACTATCTTTTTTTATAAGTGGATTCCATTATCTGGTCACAGCCCAATTATTCCTGTCTTTAGGATATCCGCTTCCATTTTTCTATTGCTTCTCCTCCCTGTAGAATCTCCTTAATCTCTCTTCTGTTTTCTCCCTAATGTCCTTGATTTTCTTCGAATCTGGAGCTTCATGATTTTCCCAGTTTCTCCTTTTTGCAGGCTTTCCTTAATCTCCCTCTCATCAACCCTCTAAGATCATGAGGGTTCAACTTCCCTATTTGTCACCAAGGAAATTAAAATATTACTTAAAAAGCTAAGAAAGTTGCAAGCTTATTTGTGAAGTTTCTAAAGGCAGTGCATGTGAGGGCTGACAGTGTCACTTTCTGACCTAAAATACTAAGTGAGTGGGTGGATCACTAAGTAGGTTAGTGTCTAAGTAGGGCTACTGTCATTCAGTATGAATGCAATAATGCAGAGGCTTGTTTTTCCGACTGTGTAGATCTTGACCTAATTTAGAAATTGTCTTTTCTCAGGGGAACTTGATGGATGTCTGAAATCCATGGTGTTCTGAGTTGAACACAGCTTTCGATTTCAGCAACCCCAAGATGATTTTTAATTAACTTGACATCGATATAAGTGTAAAAGAAATTCCATCACGCACAGAAAACACTGAGCAAATTGTACTACCCATATATATGCTGTATTTACTGTGATAACATATTCAAAGCAGTTTATTTACAGGGAATGTGTTTAGCTGTTCCACTGTACCTGCAATAGTTGAGAGTATCTAAGAAAATTGCTTTTGTTGATACAGAACTAGGGGGCACTGTTTTAAAATTAAGGGTTGCCCTTTTAAGACAGAGATGAGGAGAAATTTTTTCTCTGAGGGTTGTGCAACTTTGGAACACTGTCTCAGAAGGCGGTGGAGGCGGGGTCATTGAATATTTTTAATGCAGAGTTAGAGAGATTCTTGCTAGGCAAGGGAATCAAAGGTTAATGGGGATAGATGGGAATGTGGAAATTGAAACACAAGAAGACCAGCCATGATCTTATTGAATGGTGGAGCAGGCTTGAGGGGCCGAATGGTCTACTCTTGTTCCTATTTCTTATGCTCTTATTTGAGCTGGCAGGTGGCCTCATTATGAATGCCTGCCTGAGATCCATGAATGGTTAATGTACTTAGATCTCATCAAATAATGTCCAGACAGCTGCAGGGAGAGTGAAATTTGTTTAATTGACATTTCTATAACCTTGTAATAACCTGCTCTTTCTTTGAAGATTTCTTTCAGTACCTGTGTTACACAGGTTTAAGAGGTCTGAAGTGGAAAAAACTTTTGACATTGATACTACGAATTGCTGTGGTTGATGAATACTTAGAGGTTGTATGTGGAGTCATTTTTCAAGTTATGTTTTTCAAAGTTTCTACCTCTTCTGATTCAGGATTATTTCAAAGACTTGCCAATCGCTTATTGCTTGTGTGTATATATCAGCCATTGGGCGGGTGGGAATGGAGGATGCGTTGGGGATATGGAAGGGGAATGGGAGTTATGGGGGGGTATGGAGGTGGCTTGGGGGATTTGACGAGGCATGGGAGGGCATCTGGAATTGGTTGTGAGGTGAGGGGTGAAGTTTTCAGGGCTGGATGTTCATCATCACAACCGTCTCCCAACAGATGGACGCAGATGTTGCAGAATGCTGGCCTTTCCACTCACCCACATCAGTTGCTGTCTGGGGCCTGCTTCTGGAGGTGGCAGGCCCAACCCCACCATGTCCCGGCCTACTCAACCAAAATATGGCGGGCAGGGGCCTCATTAATGGAAATGGTTTTGAGGAGTCGGGAACTTGCCTGACTCCCAGTGCTGTCGCCTTGATGAAAATCTGACCCCAAGTATTCCTCCCTGGGTATTGACCAGAAGAGTGGCTGCATATACTTTTCATTAACCCCTCCTCGAGAGGCCAGCCAAACTCCTTGAGAGGAATTTTCACCCCCCGCCAGTGATGGGAATTGTGACGGGCGGAGGCACTAAACTTGGCATGATGGTAAAAGTGTGATTCCAGCCGGTGGGAAATTAGTTTTGAATTATGTTCTCCTGACTTTGATGGCTGGTTAAAAGTGGGTCTAGCTTCCTGCTGATCTAGGTCAGGAACCACATTTGCATTCATTTGCATCTCATGACTACTCATTATAAGGTCAACTTGCCAGAATTACTTTCCCGCTCCAAATTAAATGCCCTGCCTACAGGTAATTCGAATGGTCTGTTTCCTGACTGTGTGTAAGTGGCGCGTACCTGACCAGCTGCAGTTCATCAACGACTTTGCAGTCATGACATACGTGCAAGGATTGGATATTGATAGTTATTGTCAAGCCCACTGGAGGCCAACCAACACAAAGCTCCAAGGACTTGTGTCTTTTGACCCTAATGAAGACCCTCATTGTGAATGCGCAGTCACATCTAAAGGGAAAACTCAGCCACCTGTTATCCTCCAGGATGATATCATCTTGCAAGGGGTGGCCTTGGTATGCGATGTGCAGACTGAGGGAAAGTCAAGGGCTGGAGATTGCATTCCTGCCTTGAATATGGAGGGATCCCATTCAACGGGAACTACCACTGATTGCTCAATCATATCCATTCACAAATACATGCTGGAATGGAGAATACAGGCTGCAGACAACGCAGCCTTGTTGACAGTTTTGATTAGAATGAGGAGAAGTGCCTGTTGCCGATCGGTACAGCTCAGGGAAGACAATCACCCTGAGGGACAAGAGCCAGCAGGGCCCCAGGAAGTCCCAGATGCTGAAGAGGAGAGGCGAAATCCAGGAAGATGTTTGACATGACCAATGGTCCACAGAAGACAGAGCTCATACATGGAGATGAGTGAAAGACTGTACCGCAGGTGCCTTTGCTTTTCTGGGGATGTGGTAGCTCATATTTGCCACATTTTAAGTGAGGAACTCATGCCGCACAGACTTGGCATTCGATGCCAGTTGCTTTGAAGGTTACCATCTCATTGCACATTTTTGTCTGCAGATCCTTCCAGGGCTCCACTCTGGACTTTAGCGGAATCTCACAATTGGTGAGACACAAATGCATAAGGGAGGTGACGGATGTCCTTTTCATTAAAGGGCACTGTTTTATGCAGTTCCACTTGGATGAAGCAAGCCAGGCTGCCAAAGCTGTGGGATGTGCTGTGATCTTAGGCTTCCCACAAGTGAGGGTGCCATCGACTGCACACATGTGGCCTTGAGAGGTCTCTGGCAGTAGCCTGTGAGATTCATTAACAGAAAAGGATTTCACTCTCTGAATGTTCAGCTAATTTGTGATCACAGAAAGCCGATCCAGTACGTTTGTGCTAGGTGCCCACGGATTTCACATATTTCAGTCACTCCCTTGTGCGAAAGATAGTTGAGGCACCTTGCTATTTAGAGGGTTGCTTCTCAATGATGAGGGGTACCTCCTAAAGACATGGCTAATGATGCCCCTTCATTGGCCACAGAGTACATCTGAGGAGATCTACAGTGCTGCACATTCAGCCACAAGGACCTTAATAGAGCAAACGATTGGCCTCTTAAAGATACATTTCCAATGTTTGGACTGGACAGGTGGGGCTCTCCAATACTCACCACAGAGTGTGTCATGCATCATCGTTGTTTGCTACGCCCTGCACAACCTAGCGCTGCAAAGCGGTGATGTGTTGCTGGAGGGAGACATTGAGGAGTCAAATGTCTCCTCAGACAAGGAGGACTTAGGGATAAATCTGAATAGGGTGAGGATTCAAATGGGTCACGAGGATGCCATTGCATGGGCATGACATGGCAGATGTACCCATGACAACTTCAGCTACAAGATTTTAAGAGGAATAAGGTGAAGAAAAGTTTTCACGATCAAAGTTCTTTTCAGGCTTTGATGTAGGGGAAAACCTTCATTGTCATCTTCATCATGTTATGATCCCAGCTGAGATTACCTCTGGACAAGCCTGATCCCAGAGTGGAATGCAGCTTGATACATCCTAACTTTAAATTTGTTTGTTCAGATATGTTCATGGAGAGTAGCTACTGAACAGAGTCACAGGAGTCGGCTGATGAATTTTTAACAAAAGTTCAACAAAAAAAGATGACCTATATTACAATGCTCCTTCGCCCTCAACTATTCCCTTGACAGATATGTACAGATTTGTAAGGATAACACAAGTTGCAAAGCTACCTTGCACTGTAATGTTCACAGTAAGTACACAGTCCATGTAAACCAGTAGGTTCCCTGTAGTCACTCACACCACACTCTGAAACCAAGTGACAGATGCCACCTCAAGCAGATGCTATGGATTTCTCATCAGCTCCCCTCCCTCCCAAGATTCTTGTCCTACCATGAGCTAACCAGTCTCACTGAACTCCATCTTTCGCACAGGGTTTTCAATATCCACTCCCCAAGACCTCGCCTTGGAATCTTCTTCCAAACTGATACTTTCTCACGGATGCTTTCTGCAAGGGTTCACCTCCAGGATTTCAAACTCTCCTTCTGATGTTCCTCTCCCCTGGGTCACCACATACATTCAAGCTGTCTCCCATGTACTCTGTCTCCCTGACTCAGTTGTCAACTGTACCATTGCTTCCCATGCTCATAGTGAAGAGTTACAGACCTTCAGTTGTCTCTTTGGGCCTTCTTGCCTCTTGGAAGCTGTTCTTGCTTTAAATCTGCTTCCTGCAGCTTTTGTATCTTTAAAGCTGAAGCTTGGAGCCTTTCTCTCTGCACTTCACTCTTAACTTCACTTAACAGGACCTTTTCCAGATTCCTGTCCTTCCTTTGACTAGAAGGTCTTGGGACTTTCCCCTGTTCCATTCCCCTGGATTTTGGGGTCTTAAGCTTGGGACTGGCTATCTGTCCCCTTTGCTCCAGTCTGTCTCTGGCAGCTACTTACAAGACAGACTGAACTCAAACAGCTTCCAAAATCAAACTGCTGTTTCTCTTCTTCTGTGTGTGTGTCTGTGGGAGGGTCCTGCCTCTCTGGACCCCAGTTGCTAGGCAACAGCCCTGTTTTTTCTACTTTTGTGTTTGTTTAATTTCTTAAGTGGTAAAAACGTCATTAAAAATGCAACAAAAACAAAAATTGCTGGAAAAACTCAGCAGGCCTGACAGCATCTATGGAGAGGAAGACGGAATTAACATTTCGAGTCCGAATGACTCTTCATCAGAACTAAGGAGAAATATAAATGTGGTGAAATATAAGCTGTTTAAGGGAGTAGGACAGGTGGAGCTGGATAGAGGGCCAGTGATAGGTGGAGGGAAAGGAGAGATTGCCAAAGATGTCATAAACAAAAGGTCAAAGGGGTGTTGACAGTGATGATATTAGCTAAAGGATTTGCTAATGGTGACATTAAGGGTAGAAAGCAGGATGAGCAAGTGACAGATGGCCCTAGTGGGGGTGGGGAGGGGGGAGGGGGGATTGAAATAGGCTAAAAGGTGGAGATAAAACAATGGATGGAAATAAATTTTGAAAATAATAATAGAAATAGGTGGGGAAAGAAAAAAATTATAATAATTATTAGTAAAGAGGGCATCAAAAAGGGGGTGAGGATGGAGGAGAGGGTTCATGATCTGAAGTTGTTGAACTCAATGTTAAGTCCGGAAGGCTGTAAAGTACCTAATCGGAAGATGAGGTGCTGTTCCTCCAGTTTGCATTGGGCTTCACTGAAACATTGTAGCAGGCCAAGGACGGACATGTGGGCATGAGAGCAATGCCGAAATGGCAAGTGACAGGAAGGTCTGGGTCATGCTTGTGGACAGACCGAAGACGTTCTGCAAAGCGGTCACCCAGTCTGTGCTTGGTCTTTCCAATGTAGAGGAGACCGCATTGGGAGCAGCAAATGCAGTAAACTAAATTGAGGGAAGTGCAAGTGAAGTGCTGCTTCACTTGAAAGCAGTGTTTGGGCCCTTGGATGGTGAGGAGGGGGGAAGTAAAGGGGCAGGTGTTGCACCTTCTGTAGTTGTGTGGGAGGGGGTTGATGTGTAGGGGGTGATGGACGAGTGGACCAGGGTGTCCCGGAGGGAATGGTCCCTATGGAATGCTGATGGGGGGTGGTGAAGAGAAGATGTGTTTGGTGGTGGCATTATGCTGGAGTTGGTGGAAATGGTGGAGGATGATCCTTTGAATGCGGAGACTGGTGGGGTGATAACTGAGGACAAGGGGGACCCTATATGGTTCTGAGAGGGAGAGGAAGGTGTGAGGGTGGATGCTTGGGAGGTGGGCTGGACACAATTGAGGGCTCTGTCAACCACCGTGGGTGGAAAACCTCGGTTAAGGAAGAAGGAAGATATATCAGAAGAATGTTTTGGAAAGTGGCAACATCAGAACAGATGTGACGGAGGCGAAGGAACTGAGAGAATGGGATGGAGTTCTTACAGGAAGTGGGGTGTGAGGAGCTGTAGTCGAGGTGGCTGTGGGAGTCGGTAGGCTTGTAATGATTGGTGGACTGTCTATCACCCGAAATTGAGACAGAGGTCAAGGAAGGGAAGGGAAGTGTCAGTGATGGACCATGTGAAAATGATGGAGGGATGGAAATTGGAAGCAAAATTAATACATTTTTCCAGGTCCAGACGAGAGCACGAAGTGGCAACGAAGCAGTCATCGATGTACCGGAGAAAGAGTTATGGGAGGAGGCCTGAGTAGGACTGGAACAAGGAATGATCCACATACCCCATAAAGAGACAGGCATAACTGGGGCCCATATGAGCACCCGTGGCCACACCTTTTATTTGGAGGAAGTGAGAGGAGTTTAAGGAGAAATTGTTAGTGAGAGAACAAGTTCAGCCAGACGGAGGAGAGTGGTGGTGGATGGGGATTGTTCGGGCCTCTGTTCAAGGAAGAAGTGGAGAACCCAAAGACCATCCCACTAGGGGATGGAGGTGTAGAGGGATTGGACGTCCATGGTGAAGAGGCAGCGGTTGGGGCCAGGAAACTGGAAATTGTTGATATGACGTAAGGCAATAGAGGAATCGTGGTTGTAGATGGGAAGAGACTGGACAAGGGGAGAGAGAATGGAGTCAAGATAGCAAGAAATGAGTTCCGTGGGGCAGGAACAGGCTGACATGATCGGTCTGCCGGGACAGTCCTGTTTGTGGATTTTGGGTAGGAGGTAGAAATGCAAGCACCTTTTAAAGTGAAACTAAAACTCAATTTGACCTTTTCTTAACACCCAGATACAGAAATACAAATCAAACTTAAACTTTAAATCTAAAATTCATCCCTAACACATACAAGTACCTATATAGCTTACTTAAACTATCTCTATTTCCTAACAATCATATCAGGAAAGATCATTAATCTCTCAATGATCATGGAGGAAACATAATTCATTTTCAATCCTAACGATTGGGATTATCCTTGGAAAGCGCAGTAGCTTTGGGAACATGTAGCCACTGTGGAATGTGATAAGCACTCCACTGGCGTACCTCCTTAAGCAACTGCACACAGTGCAGTCCTTTCAACCATGGTGTCAACAAGTCTGTGAGCATGGCAGTCTTCAAGCTATTGCACATGTGGATGCACTCATGCCAGTATGACCGCAGCTTAGCAAGGCGGCTCTAATCGGAGAAACATTCGTTAGTGGCAAGTGCAGGACTGTCTCGAGGGAACTACATCCAGACAGCACCATTTCTGCAAATGCTAGGTGTCATGCATAAATAATGCCAAGGCCTGAACTTGATATTGAGCCCCAATATGCCTTTGGACATCAGGACGCAGTGACTTTGGAGCATGCACCCAAAGCTGCGAGTTATATTAGTATTGTCCTCGCAGAGAATAGCTCAGCGGGACTATCACTTTGATTATTGACAAGCACTCATTACCCTGCATTTGTAAGAAGCCTGCCAATCCATGCCCTGCATTGCTTTGGCATTTGGGAGAGACTTGCCCCATTCAGTATTGATACATTAATGAAGGACAGCTTCTTCCCTTTATAGACCCTGCTGAGGACTCAGGACATGTGCCAAAACATCGCTTTCATAGCATTACAGCCTTCACATTGTCCATCTCACAAAGGGCAATCCTTTCCATCTACCCTAAGTCAATGAGTGCACAGTCATGCAATGAATTCTGTGTCAATTTGCATTCTGTGACCTTACGGAGGGATTCCATAAAGCACCACTAGGCCATCGTTCAGGAGCAAAGTAAGATCCTCACAGTTAAGTAGGCAGCTTCATCGGGCTGAGCACATACCTCTGACATCACACATTCATTTCCCTCTGGCAATCATTTCCAATGTGTCTGAGTGGAACCTACTTCTCTCGTTCAACGTCATGCATGAGGAGAGTGGGAACTAAGAAAGAAATAACGTTCAGCCTTAAATACGGAGACAAAGACACTGTAGGGAGGCGTGAAAGACTATGAATGCTACTTTTCCCTATAATTCACATTTATGAAATAAACGCCTTTGCAAAGTGCACTTGGGAGAAAACATTGGTCACAACAAATACTTCTATCATCCATAAACTACAGACCAGTGCAACAGCAGCAGGATAATCATAACCTTGATGAGCATTGCTGATGAGGTCAAGTAATTTCTGCCTGTGTTGCAAGAGTAATGTGTTTTGTCCAGCCATCATTTTCAAAAATGAAGTGCCTTTATTCATGTCACAGATGTGGAAATAAAGGCTAAATGCTATGTTAAAACTGAGTGAGATTTAATGGAACTGAGGATCCAGATGGGAGCTAATTTGGTATTTACATTTTGTACCTTTCAGTGAATTTGGGGCCTTGCATCACATCGATTAGTCATTCTATATCTTAGACTTGGAGAGAGATAAATGCAAAATAAACTTGCAATAGTGTAGATTATGTACAGTGAATAAACATGTGTGCTACCATTGTGCATTCGAAACTTCTTACTTTTTCTAACCCATCCTCTAAATCTAGGTGCAGCCACAACATCCACAGCAGAGGTGAAGGCACCCTGCTGACTGCTACACCCTGTTGTCTGAGATGACTTTAGTAGCTCATGGGCTGAGGCCTGGAGGGCCCCAGATTGCTAAGGGTCTCCTTTTCTAGGGCATGTGCACCCTCCCTGGCCTGACCTGCTGGAGTGGATGGGGTCACAGGCAGAGGGGATTTAGAGCAGCAGTACACCCTTGGAGTATCCTGAGTGAGTGTCCCCCAGAGTGTCTGGCTGGTGCTGCTCCTTCCTTTGGGTGCCTGAGTGCTCCCCTCACTCCTTGGGAAGAAGCCCGTCCCCACCTAAGCTAGCCACTGCTGGAACGCACCCATGACTAGAGTGATGATGTGCAGGTTCGAGCGCAAATCTGGCAGAAACTGCTTGACTTGGATCTCCAAGACAGCAGCCACCCTTCCCACGGAGACTTCCATGCCAGAGCCACCGCCCCAGATAGAACGAGAGTGGACTACTCCATCCTCCAATCCTGTTTGCTGACTGCCTCTGACAACTCTGCCTGTCTCTGCATCTCCAACATTTCTCTCAGGTCTGATTGAGGAGGCTCCCATCGGGCTCAGACTCAGCAGGAGCCTGGTCTCCAGCAGTCCTCCCAAGTGTCAGACATCTTGTGTCTCAGCTGTCACTGCCTCTGCCTGCTGTGGACTCGTGTCCATGAGGTGATCACCAGATTCTGACCCCGAGCCTACCCTAGAACTAAGACCCACCGAGGTGCATGTATCTGTGCTGGTGGAGGGTGCAGTTGAATTCAGTAACAGGACTTCATTGGCTGGTTCCTCTGCCTCCTCATCTGAGGAGCTCTGGTGGCTGGGGCTAAGGCGCTTGCTTGTTGTCTTCACCTTTTCTTGCAGGTAGCTGGAATAGAGAAAAGAGATAATTAATGATTGACTTGGCAAGTTCCTATGTTATATGACACTCAAAGTTATTGTCCCCATGTTGTCAATGTTGACCCTCACTGGCTTTTTGGAGGAGGTCAACCTCACCTTCTGTGCAGGAATGATCTCTGTCCTCTCCAGCTAGCCCTGCTGTCTGCTCCTCGTGGGAGGAGAGTGTCTGCTCAGGGCTCCCCACTCTGGTCTTTGCTCTCTCCTGTCTGTTGTGGGAGATCTTGTCCTGCATAAAGACAGATGGATTGACTGTGAACACTACAGATGATTGCGCATTTCAGAAGCATGCATGTCTGTTGTGTCTGCTCACCCCTCCCCAGTAAGGGATTAAGATGCCATTTGTGCAGGATCTTACATGAGATGTGAGTTTAAAGTGGCTGGCAGACATTCGATGCTGATGTCCCATCTGCTAGTAGCGTGTGACATCCTTGTGGACTTTAACCCTTAGACTGTCTGATGCTCTTAAGAGAATCTGAGTTTGGAGTGAATACGAGTTTCAGTTACCCTCGTGGAATGCATCAGATCATTCATTCCCTTCCTGCACTGCAGAGCAGTCCTTTTTTGTTGTCCATGGACGTTGACCTCCTTAGCGACTCCCTCCCAGGTCAGCATGGTCAGGTGGAAGGACCAACTGCTCCCATCCTGAGGAAAGAAGGTTTCCTGGATGACCTGGAGCATCATGGAGCAGAGGGTTTTGTTTGGGCGCCATGGTGAAGCAGAAGTTTACACCACACCTGGGCTGCAGAGAGTAAATGTCTGTGCGGGTGCCATTTAAATATGTGTCAGGACCTTCAACCCCATGAGATAATGGCGGGGCAGATGAATCCCTGCCTGCCTCACCGCAAAATTTGACAAGCTCCTTGTTGATACATAATTAATGAGCTGAAAAGCGGAAAGTCGGTTGGATGAAACTGTACCACTACCCAGCAGGAATCATGCTGACTTTCCCACTTGCCACCACGCTGAGTCTCCAGAATGGATAATTCCACCCCTTGAATGCAAACATGAAGATGAATGAGCCAGCATAACTATATGGGTTCAACAGTCTGAGTGCACAGACAGCTAGAATTCTTCCCTTCCTCTCAAAAAGCTCAAACCCACACCCTAGCAAGGCCAACATTTATTGCCCATCCCTTGAGGAGATGGCGTTGAGTCGCCTTCTTGAACTGCTGCAGTGTATATGATGTGGTACACCCACAGTGCTGTCTGGGAGACAGTTCCAGAATTTTGACACAGCGACGACGAAGAAACAAGCTATAGTTCCAAGTCAGGATGGTGTGTGACTTGGAGGGAAAGCTACAGGTGGTGATGTTCCGATGAGCTTGGTGCCCTTGTCCTTTCAGGTGGTGGAGGTCCTGGGTAACTTTATAAGCCTTTTCTTTTAATCTTACAAAATCCTTAACTTCCTTTGTCAGCCATGGTTGACTGACTTTTTTGGGGTTTTTGCACCTTGAAGGAAAGTATAGATGCTGTAAGCTATGTAATAATTCTTTGAAGACTATCCATTGCCTATGTACAGTCATATCTTTTAATCTATTTTCCAAATCCACCTCAGCCAATTGGTCCCTCATGCCTTCATAATTTCCTTTATTCAACTTTCAAACATAATGTAAAATTCTATCATATTGTGGTCACTCATTCCTAAAGATTCTTTTACAGCAAGATTAATAATTAGCCCTTTTTCATCATATTAATGCTAGATCTAAAATAAATTATCCTCTCGTCAGTTCCTCAACATACTTCTCTAGAAAACTATCCCTACACTTCAGAAACTCATCTTCCACAGCATTAGTGCTCAGTTGGTTTGTCCAGCAGATTGAAGTCACCCATGATTGCCCATGCTACATGCTTCTCTCATCTTCTGATTAATACTGTGCCCCACATTACCATTACTATTTGGTGGCCTATAAACAACTCCAACCAATGCCCACATGTTTGCGGGTGATCCGGCCCTCCACTTCTATGTGATACGACAAGGATCCGGTCACAGAAACTGTTATACCAGGTAACCACTCGGACCTTGGAAAGCTATACGAATTTTCCTTTCAATGCCTCTTTAGCTTCATTCAGCTGATCCTTCAGCTCCTTGCTAGACAGCTAGATTCACTGAGCTAGCACTGTCTTGGAGTTTCTCTGAACTCCTGTCACCTGGCTGTATCCAGCTATATACAACTCCCAGGGCATTCCCTCAGCCCTCTCCAATTACTAGGGATTCCCCTGAGCCCTCTTCAATTACCAGTGCTTCCCCCTGAGCCTTCTTCAAGTTTCTTCTGCTGTGCTTCCATTCTACTGTTTAAGTCGGTCTTTATTTATTCATGTTGCTGAATGGTTACACATTCCTTTTGCATTTGATCAATGAACTGCTCTTTTAACTGCTTATTTTCTGGTTGCCCTCCCTTAGGGGTCTCCTGTTACCCTTGGTGGAATTGCATTCTCTCTGGGGTCTCTTGTTCTTTAGGCAGAGTAGCCCTCTGGGGTCTCTTGCCTTCGGCAGGGTTGCCCCCTCCTGGGGCTGAATTTTGCTGTCGGCGAGCAGGGGGTGGGGCCCGCTCGCCGACGTGCAAGATGACGCAGGATAACGGCGGGCGGAACCCCCGACATCATCCCGCCCCATTTAAATTTTCAGGAAGGCGGGGCACAGGCAAATCAGCTGTGCACACACCGACCTGTCAATGGCCAATTGAGGCCATTGACAGGATAATTAAAACAATTAAAGGACCTGCCTGTCCAACCTTAAGGTTGGCGGGCAGGCCAGGGACCCCGGTGGCTAATAGATAAAAACATGAAACCTCATCCACCGGCGAGATGAGGTTTCATGTAAGGTTTAAAAATCTTTAATAAAGTTTGAGTGAAATTTACTAACATATCCCATCTCGTGTAACATTGTCACCTGAGGGGGACATGTTAAGGATTTTTTTATTTTTCTATTTTTAATGTTTGTACAAGTGTAAGCGATCTCCCTGAGGCACCGCTTAGCCTCGGAGATGTGCACTCTGTCGTGTGCATGCGTGAAAGAGCACACTCGCATTTGGGGAAACCCCCCGGCCCACACAGGAAGCGCATACCGCTTCCCGCCGGGTGTCATGCTGGGCGGGCCTTAATTGGCCCACACACTTAAAATGGCAGCAGGGCCGGCTTCTCCGGCGGGGCTCGGCTCCCCACCCGCCAGGGATCGGTTCCCCACCCGCCAGAGGTTGGATCGGGCCTGGTGGGCAGAAAAATCTGCCCCTGGGGTTTTTTGTTGCCTCCCACAGAGTTGAACCCTCTCTTTTGTCAATGTACCTATATTGAGAGTTGCTCTCTCCCTGGGGGTCTCTTCTAATTTTATGTCCATGACCATTTGTCTTGTATTTACCACTTCAAATGCATTGCTGAGCAGTCACTGTTTTTCTTTACTCTACGGTGTAGTGTCTCTGGGTGTCTCTACGGCTTTTGGCTTTTCTGTGCTGTTTTTTGAGTTTCCCACACTTTTTGTGTTTTGACAGGCTCACAGGCAAACGTGGCTTTTTTTTATAACTTTATAAGACTTTGTTCCTGTTCAACAAACACAGCAGCGATTCCTTAACACTTTTCTGGGCGATTCTGTAGATTTTTCTTTTTTTTACTAACTTGGCATTTTTTTTGATGTTGCACTTTGGGAGACCCAGTGGCCTCGTGGTCTGATCGGGGCCATTTTTTTCCTTTATATTTTAAACCACAGCACTGGTTTCTGCTCTGATTGCCCTTTCCTTTTTTAACTTGCAAGTTGTCTACAGCAAGTGCTTTTTAAATTTTTAACTCTGCGGTCTTTTTTTTTTACTGTGCACTGCAGGTTTTTAAACCTTTCTTGACTTGCAGCTGTGTGTCAGCTCCTCTAACCTACTGAGCCTTCGGGGCTGCTGCCCATTTTAGAATTTAAGTACAGATTCTCTTTTTTTTCCTTTTTAGCTTTGCCTCTGCAGTTCCTAATTTTTTTAAATGTCGGGAGTGCTCCGGGAGATTTCTCAACCATTTGATTTGGGGCCTGTATTTTTTTAACTTAAAACAACAGCACTTCTGTTTCTTCTGTTTAAACTCTGCAGCGTACCTGGTGAATATATTTTCCTTTCTTCTGTTTAAACAAGATACTCAATTCACGGGGCGAGGGACAACGCCAGACTACATCTATCCTCCTCGCCAATTTGTTATGGACTTGATTTTCCAGACAGGTTTCTCATTAGAAACATCAAACATTGTTTACAGGCTTCAGCAGCAGTTACATCTTCCATCAAGCTCCACAATTAGAAGAAGTTCCACACTATGGGTTCCCCATGCTTAGAGTTGATTTGTTCACACTGTCATGTGATACTATGCAACACAACAAGTCTTAAAGCTACAGTCACTACATTCCTTAAAACTGCAATTACTACAAGTAGGTTATATGGAAAGCATTAAAGGAGGAAAGCATGGTGTAGAGATGGAGAGGTTTAGGGAGGGAATTCCAAAGCTCAAAGCCTTGTCAGCTGAAGTGACAGCTGCCAACGGTAGAGTGATTAAAAACAAAAATAAAAATACCTGGAAAAACTCAGCAGGTCTGGCAGCATCTGTGGAGGGGAACACAGTTAACGTTTTGAATCTGCATGACTCTTCAACAGAACTAGATTCTAGAACAGAACTATTGTGCTGAAGAGTCATGCGGACTCGAAACGTTAACTGTATTCCCTTCCACAGATGCTGCCAGACCTGCTGAGTTTTTCCAGGTATTTTTATTTTTGTTTTGGATTTCCAGCATCCACAGTTTTTTGCTTTTATCTGTAGAATGATTAAATTCTGGTTCACTGAAAAGACCAGCATTAGAGGAGCACAGGCATCTCTGAGGGTTAATTGGAGGGCTGAAGGAGATTACAGAGAACCATAGGGTGAAACCACGGAGGGATTTGAAAACAGGATGAGCGTTTTCAAAATTCTTTTGTTCATGCTTTTTAATTATTTAAAAAACAGAATAAATCTTGTCTCCCAGTGTTAGTGCAAAAATATCCTTTGTGGAAATCATCCCTCAATATTGAGCATTTTGTATATATTTTTTAGTTTTGTAAACCTTTACATTAAAGTTGCAGGACACACAGCTATGAAATGAAACACTAGTTCCATTTTCTGAATATAGCCTAAACATTGAAGACCCTCAAGGGAGGTAACACAGGTTGGATGCAGAGTTAATTTCCTGTGATTTCACCACCCCCCCCCCCACACCCACAATTGTACTTGACTTCTATATTGAATCATAGGAACAGGGGTAGGAGATTCAGCTCCTTATGTCTGTTCTGTCATTAACCCAGATCATGGCTGATATGTATCTCAAATCCATTTCCTCACTTTTGATCCATGTCCTTTGATACCCATAACCAGCAAAAATCTATCAATCTGTCTTGAAAATTTCAGTTGAATTCATGTTGTGTACTGCTAATATGACTAATATAACTTTCCAATGGACTGATCTCAAAGAATCCCAGTGATAAATGTACCAGATTTACCAGCCATTAGAATGCCTCTGGCCTTGGTGACCAACTTCAGTGGAACTGGTCAATTTACCAGCACAGCCGTGATGGGCCAAGCGGTCCCCTTGGTGGTATAAGATTTTGTGGTTCTGATACCTTGGGATTGTTACCATTTACACAAGGTCCACATGCTGTATTATCATGGCACTAGGGTGCACAGCACCAATATAAAAGCAGTTAATCTGTCATTGGTTCCAGTTTCTGAAGAGGACTCCTAATTGTATCAGTACAATATTTACATTTTTCACTTCAACCATCCTTGTGGTCTCCCTGAATGATAATGCCAATGTAATGCCAGTTAGTGCAAGATAAGGGGCAGTTTTATTCTGTGACTTACACCTCTTGGATTGGGACTACAATTTTTCATTTGGGTGAATTTGAGGTGTTGGGGAGCAAAGAGTTCCATCTGTTCATTTGGATCTGTATTCAAATAGAGGCCTCTCTCACAAGTGAGCAGAGAAGATTAGTTACTTTTTGTGTTTGAAATGAGTGCTTTTGTTGACATTTTTATGGGCAAAAGCTTTGTTTTATTCATAGTAATGGTTGGCGATGAATACCTGAGGTGAAAATCTAAAAATGTTTTTAGTTAAAATTTGGTAAATTGTATTGAAATAACATTTTAATGTTGTGGAAGATAAACTCTTATTGCTCTGATACATTACCGATGAGAGATATTAACTCCACTTGGAAAGATTTTAGAGAGCAGAATTCCTCCAACATCAGTGTTTTTATGACCAGCTGAATTATACAACTTTTGTTTGTTGACAGTTGAAATCTGTTGTATATTTCACTGCCTGGAATCTGCATTGTGCCATTAAAAAGAAGTACTCAGCACATTGCGGAGTTTGCCGCCCGTACTTAGAAAATGTGTGGCTGTGCCAATTCACAAGAGAAAGCATCAAATAACTTGAGTTTGTTTACTTTTCTTGACAGTTAATATTAAAAGCCATTAGTAATCTTGTTGTAATATGCATGTTCTTCTATATGGTTTACTGGATAGATGTAAGATTACATGCCACAGTCAGTTAAAGAGTACAAATGCCTGACCTTGTTCACTTGACTGACCTCTTTCACAAAACAGAATCCATTGATGGCTTGTTTTTCTTCCTGAACAGATCTTAGACGTAGAGAAGTTGACTTCAAGACACAGTGAAAATGTCGGGCTCCACCAGGGAGCATGTGCCTTTTGTGCGACGCAGGAACCCTCAACTCCGCTACACCCTGAGTCCTGAAAACTTGCAAAGCTTGGCTTCTCAGAGTGCCAGGTCGGAGAGCTTGAATTTCCACAGAGCAAACAGTGACACAGATTTGGTGACTTCGGATAGCCGCTCCAGTCTGACAGCTAGCATGTATGAATACACACTTGGACAAGCACAGAACCTGATTATTTACTGGGATATTAAAGAAGAGGTGGACCCCACAGACTGGATTGGACTCTATCATATAGGTAAACAAAGTTTTAGCATTAGTATCTTTCTTTCATGGATCATTTAAAAAACTGTTCCATAAGACTGGAAAGCTTGGCACACTTGGGACCTATTGAGCCTTTGGAGTCTCTCATAAATTTCTGGACATCCCATTAGCAGTTTTCGAATTTATTTAACAATAAAGCAAAATTGGGTGACACAACACACCGGGGCTCTGACATGCTGCCTCGTAGAGGGGAAGGAGATGCTTGTAAGCACAGTCCCAACTGTGCTGCCATCGAGATGAAGCTAGACACTTCCTCACAGACAAGGAAGGAAAGGAAATTAGATGATCAGGGACCCAGACTATGAGCGGGCCTGGAAATTCCCATCCAAAGTCAACAGACCTTTGGCTGGTCAGTCAAAATTTTCTGTCCCACCCGCGACAATTCCTGGAAAATCCCACACCACCAATAAATATGGAGGAATTTGTGGTGGAGGTGGAGCAGGGTTCCAGGAGGATTATTAAGAAAGGAAATGAATTAAAAAAAACTAGTGAAATACGATTCTAGTTCTCCAGCTTAAAAAAGCTGTTCAAAATTTTTGATATTTCTGCAAAAACCTATGTCTATTTAGCATGACATCACTATGCCCATCTGATTATGTTTGTAAAACCTTCGAATATACCCAAAGAAGGGAGGTAGACCATCTATTGACAATTCAGAGTTCATTGGCGTTGCTGCATTTATGTTTTGTCTATTTAATAAAATAATACTTCTCTAATGGCTTAGTGAGATTAATCAGTGAGTAACTGAGCCACACTGCTGAAGGAGCTCCCAGATTGGGGCACTCACAATTCACCTGTAGTTCACTGGGTTAGGGAGGTTGATGCATTTGATTGATATCTAGAGACTTGTGCAGGAAATGCAAATATGTTGACATCCTTGGTGAGGACAAAATTGGGCTTAGTTGTGATGCCTCAGCAGTTCAATAGCCCTCTGACACTCACTTGAAGGTCACACATGAATAATAGCAACTTGGGTTAATGTTAATAAATGCTTAATCTAGTTTTGAAAAAAACTATAAGACATGATGGTCTTATTACAACTGAATTCAAGGCACACATCTCAAAATTTATACAAATTACAAAGTTGTGGCAGTTGTTTCAAGTTTCCATTTGGAATTTGAACAACTCAGTATTTACCATCAGCTGTGCCATAACATAGTAGGGGGCTCTTTGTGGGACATATTTGAAATTCCTTGATTGGGTTGAAGTTGGTGAATCTTAATGTTACGAGTATGAGAAGCACTTTGAATTCAGGAGTTGGTGTGAGATTTTTTTGAGGTGGTGAGACTGCAATATGGCTTTGGCAGTTGTTCAGAGTTGTCTGGGAGTTGAATTTATAACTTTGGCTGATTTACAAAAAGAAACTAAAGTTAATTTAATGGAATTGGTGGATAAAGTACAATTGTGGTTAACTGCAGGGGCTAAGAAAGCAGATATAATTTGAAAGTGTAGCACAGCGTTTAAAGTTGGAAGAGATATCTGACACTAGTGAGTCACAGCTGGTGGTAGTGAGACTTCAGTTAGAAATGAAGAGGCTTGAATTTGAACAAGCAAAGGAGCTGAGAAAACTTGAATTGGAGGCAAACAAAAAGAGAAAATAATTGGAAATGGGAAAACTGGAATTCGAGGCAGCAGAAAGGAAAAGGGGAAAAAAGGGATTATTTCAAAAAAATGGAAATGTGAAAACTTGATCTCCAGAGGGAAAAGTTAACAATGAAAGAGAGAATGAAGGAAAGAGACAGGGAGTTCCGGCTTAAAAAAGCTGGATTTTAAAAAAGAGACATTAGATACTGAGGAAAGTTCTGTTGTTGAAAAACCCTTTAACCCAAAACCCAGTGGGGAGATGTTTAAATTTGTGCAAGCTCTTGCAAAGTTTGTGGAAAGAGATGTGGAAGCATTCTTTATTTCATTTGAGAAGATAGCTAAATAGATGAAATGGCCACGGGAAAACTGGACATTGTTGTTACAATCCAGGTTGGTGGGTAGAGCACATGAGGTTTATGCTTTATTATCAGAAGAAATGTCGGTGAATTATGATGTGGTAAAAAAGGCTATTTTGAGTGCATACGAGTTTGTTCCTGTGGCATACAGGTAGAAATTTAGGAATATGAGAAAACAGCCTGGGCAAACTTAATTGAGTTTGAAAGAATAAAACAAAGTAATTTTGAGCAGTGGATACGGGCATTAAAAATAGAAACAACATATGCAGCTCATAGAGAAGTAAATCTTTTAGAAGAATTTAAAGATTCAATTCCTTCGGTAGTGACAACTTGTGGAGGGACAAAGGGTTCAAATGGTGAGATAAGCAGCAGAGATACCTGATGATTATGAGTTAGTTCATAGAGCTAAAATTTTTTTTTAGTCACCCCTTTAAATCAGAAAAGGTTAGTAAGTGGGAAGGTGAAAGAAAGGTGCATAGTCAGGGAAGAGAAGGAGTAGGTGGAAATTTGCAGGAGGTTTTTTTCTCAGACCAAAAAGAAAGGTGCTAAGGATAGAAGTGGCATTCGAAAATTGAGATGTTTTCATTGTAATAGAGTTGGACATACAAAATCTGTGCACTGGAAATTGCAGGGAAAATCTGTTGGAATTATAGGGGTGCAGAAAAGCTCGGGAAGTAAAAGTACTGTGGGTTCTGAGGTTCAGGCACAGGAAAAGCCGGCAGTTTGTGTACAGATAAAACAGGGAGAATCAGTGTTAGGTAAAGAAGTGTGAATGTGTTCACAAATTACCCAAGAGAATTCAGTGGAGCAGGTTGCAGAAATGTTTAAAGATTTTGTATGTGAAGGGAAAATCTTTCCATGTGTACAGGGTAGAGTAGGTAAAGATGATAAAATTTTAAAAGACGCAGGCTGGTCAACCCTTAATGCTTTAGGATAGTGACATTTGTTGTTCAGAGAGAGTATTGCAGGAACAGGTGATAATAAGTGGGATTCATGGAGATGCTAAACCTAATCCATTGTTGAAGGTAAATTTAAAGAGTAAGTGGAAAACAGGTGAGATGATTGTTGGAGTAGTGGAAAAATTGCCCATTGCAGAGGTTCAATTTACTCTGGGTAATGATGTAGCTGGATCACAAGTGTGGGTGATGCCTATGGCAGTTGAGCAGCCTATAGAGGTGTTTTCAACAGGAGTGTTGCAGAGAGCATCCTAGATTGTTTCCAGATTGTGTGATAATGAGATCACAGGCTCATAGGTTGAAACAAGAAGAACAGGAAATTCAAAGGCAGGGAGAAGGTGTGGAACTCCAGTTAGCTGATACTGTGTTTGATCTGGTTGTTCCAGAAAGACTGGAAGTCAATTCAGCTGAAGTGTTTAACTTAGAGGTTAGTGGAGTTGCAGAAAAAGGATTTGCAAATAAAACATTTATAACAAACAGCTTACTCAGAAACAGAGGCTAAATGTGTTCCAGAATGTTATTACCTTATGGGTAATATTTTAATGAGAAAATGGAGGCCTTATCATGTTTCAGCAAACAAAAGCTGGAGGGAGGTATAGCAGATTGTACTACCATTTGGATTTAGAAATGAGATTCTAAGGATAGCGCATGAAATCCCAATGGGGGACATTTAGGAATTAGAAAGACACAGGTGAAGATACAAAAACATTTTTATTGGCCTGGATTGCATCGGGATATAGTCAAATTCTGTAGAATATGTCAGGTGATAGGGAAACCACAAGCAGTGATTAAGCCGGCACCTTTAATTCCAATTCCAGCATTTGAAGAAGTTTTTATTAGGGCCATGATTGATTGTGTAGGACCCCTCCTTAAGACTAAAAGTGGAAATCAGTACTTACTGGCAATAACAGATGTGTCTACTGGGTTTCCTAAAGCACTATGTTTGAGAAACATTACAACATAGAAAATTGTGGAAGAGTTAACTAAATTTTTCACAAGATATGGTTTACCTAAAGAAATACAATCAGACTAGAGTTCAAATTTCATGTCACAGTTGTTTAAGGAAGTAATGAACAGTTTGGGAATAAAACAGTTGAAGTCAACAACTTATCATCCTGAGTCACAGGGGGCGTTTGGAAAGATGGCATCAAACTCTGAAAACTATGTTGAGAGCAAATAGTCAGAATTATCCTTAGTATTGGGATAGGGGAATTCCATTCTTGTATTTTTGCTATTTGGCGCTCTCCTAATGCATTGAATGGTTTCATTCCTTTTGAACTAGTTTATGGTCATGAGGTAAGGGGACCACTGAAATTGATTCATGAGAAATTGGTGGGTCAAAATTCAGAAAATATTCTCCTGGGTTATGTATCAAAATTCAGCGAGAAATTGGACAGAGCATGTGAGTTAGCTGGGGAACGTTTAAAGATATCACAAGTGATGAAAGTTAAAGCAGACAAGAAAGCTAAAGCTCATAGTTTTGTTGCTAGGGAGAAAGTGCTAGTTACATTATCAGTACTAGGTGACTCATTAAAGGCAAGGTTTAGTGGGCCTTACAGGATTGAAAAGAAATTGAGTGTATTTCCAGCATTGTTGTTTTTATTTCAGATTTCCAGCATCAACAGTATTTTGCTTCTATAGTAGTTTTAAGTTTTATGTAAGCCGTGCACAGCAGATAACTAATATTTACAGTGGTAATGATGGCAAAACTATTAGCATTTGCTATTCTTGCTGAGTAAAAATATGCCAGGAACTCCTGGCTCTCGCACCATTGCAGTTAAATGTGGAAATCTGGAAGCTGTTATCATTGATACCCTGCTCCTCCACAGGCTGTTGTAGTTTTCACGGATTGAATGATTAGAAATCACTGATTTGTAGTAAACCCATTTACACACTATTATCACTGTAAAACCATTGAATACATTAAGTATTATTTAAGCAGGAGTAACTGAAATTTTAATAGTATTCTAAGTTGTACTTATTGATGAACAACATCCCTGGCCCCGAAAAACTAATTTTAGAAGTGTGGAATTTCATTCCCTCAGAAACCATTTAAAAATTGCAGATGTTAAATAAAAATAAAATGTACTATTTTTCTTAGATCTTGTTCCCTCTTTCATTTCTTTCTTAACCCATGTGAATGTCCAAAAGTTTATTTTGCTTTCTGTATATTGATTAAAATGTGCTTTATATTTCCAGCTGTTTACTTGCTGCTTTGCTGTTTGTCACAGTTCATCAGTATGATTTGCTGATCTATCTCTCCTGCTGTTGAGTGCCACAGATCCATTGTGGAAGGTGACAAATTAAAACTGACATTGGGGATCAGGAAACCTTCACTTTAGAGTTACTGTGTCTTTGTGGGCAGCTTTTTTTGAGGTCAGTGGCGAGTGCAATCCCTTCACCATGACCACCAAAAGCCTGGCTAGTGTTTAATTGTTTCCCTCCATATGTCACCTAAAACCTTATCCACATGCCACCAGTGTTCCAGTGTTTCTAATATATCTTCAATTTTCCTCCACCAAGAATTCCCCATTGCTTTCATTGCTATTCGTGGGTGAACTACCATTGTTGTTTGCATTGTATTGATGCCAGATATTTTGGGAGGTGAACAAATGCCAGATGATGATATTTAGCCACAGGTATACCAACTGTTTTCTAGACAGTTGTTTATACTTATAGCCTCTTTAGGATGAGGTAATAGGACAGCGGCATAGAAGCATAATGTAATTATACAAACTCAGCTGATGTTATGTGGGCGACGAGCTTTGTTTCATAGAGCTTAGTGTCACAAACTGAAGAGCTTTATTTACCAGAGTGATTGTCGCTTTATAATCTAGGCACAGTCTTTTTACCTGTACAAAGATTAATCTTGGTCATGAAATGATGAGTGAAAATCAGAAAAATTAAAATACAAGTGTTTCACCAAAAGCTCTGGAAATGAAGTTTCATCATAGTAATTTATTACTATCTAACTAATGCTGTTAATCCATGATGGAGGCCAACAGCTAACCAAGCAAACCATCTCCATTATATCAGGTCACAGCTTTGCTGTATAATTGCGATGTTGTAGACGAAGATGTATTATTAACAGAGCTGTTTTAACTTGCCTGTTAAAATTGCCCAGTTTGGACAAACAGTTGAAAAGCCACTGGCTTGACCAGCTTAAGCAGTTTGAGCAACAGGTTTCAGAGCTCGAGTGTCAGCTGGAGACACAGTGGTGCATCTGTGAGGCTGAGGGTTACATGGATAGCACGTTTTTAGATGTGGTCATTCCACAACTTAAGGAAGTGTAGTCAGAGAGGGAATGTGTGACCTCCAGGCAGAAGAAGAGGGGCAGGCAGGTAGTCAGGAAAGCCCCCGAGTGCATCTCACTCTAGAACTGTCTTTCTGTGTTGGAAAACAGTGAGGGTGAAGGTTCCTCTGAAGAGTGCAGCCAGAGTCAAGTTCACGGCACTGTGGGTGGCTCAGCTGCACAAGGCGAGAGGAGTAAGAGTGCAAGACAATAGTGGTAGGAGACTCAGTAGTGAAGGGTGCAGTCAGGCAATTCTGCGGCCTTAGACATTACTCCAGGATGGTGTGTTGCCTCCCTGCTGCCAGGGTCAAGGATGTCACAGAACGGCTGCAGGGCATTCTGACTGGGGAGGGCGAACAGTCAGAGATCGTGGTTCACATTGGTACCAACGACATAGGTAGAAAGAAGGATGAGGTCCTGCAACACAATTTAAGGAACTAGGTAGCAGATTAAAAAGCAGGACCTCAAAGGTTGTGACCTCTGGATTACTCCGTGTGCCAAGTGCTAGTGAGTATATGAATAGGAGGATAGAGAGGATGAATGCATGGCTGAAGATATGGTGCAGGAGGGAAGGCTTTAGTTTCCTGGATCACTGGGTCTGTTTCTGGCGAAGGTGAGGCCTGTACAAGTTGTATGGGTTGCACCTGAACCGGAACAGGGCCAACATCCTTACGGGGAGGTTTGCTAGTGCTGTTAAGGTGGGTTTAAACTAATTTGGCAGGGGGGTGGGATACAGAGTGGAGGTACAGTAGGGGGCGATGCACAACTAAGTATAGAAGAGAAACTAAGTTTGCCTGGCAGGCAGAGCAAATATAGACCTGTTAAGGCACAAGGGAATAATGAAAGGCTGGATTGCATCTATTTTAATGCAAAGAGTCTTACAAGTAAGGCAGATGAATTGAGTAACATACGGGAATATGATATTGTTGCTATCACAGAGACATGGTTGAGGGAAGGGCAGGACTAGCTTAATATTCCAGGGTATGGAATCTTCAGGCGTGATTGGGGGGGGGGGTGGGTTTGGGGGTTGTGAAAGAGGAGGTGGCATTGCACTATTTATCAAGGAGTCAATTAGTTCTGTAAGGAGGGATGGTATCTTAGAGGGTTCTTCAAATGACACCATATGGGTAGAAGTTAAAACAAAAAGGAGCAATCACTTTGCTGGGAGGGTACTATAGGCCACCAAACAGTCAGGGGGAGATAGAGGAGCAGATATGTAGGCAAATCTTAAGAGAAATGGAAAAATAATAGGGTAATAATGGTAGGGCATTTCAACTTCCCCAATATTAACTGGGATAGTCTTAGTATGAAAGGCTTAGAGGGGGTGGAATTCTTAAAGTGCACCTAGGAGAGCTTTTTGGGCCAGCACGTAGAAAGTCCTACAAGAGAATGGACGGTACTGGATCTAATCTTAGGGAATGAAGCTGGGCAAGTGGTAGAAATGTCAGTGGGGGAGCATTTTGGGGATAGTGATCATAACTCAGTAAGATTTAAGGTAGTTGTGGAAATGAATAAAGGTGAACTGGAAATGAAAGTCCTGAATTGGGGGAAGGCCGATTTCAATATAATGAGACAGGATCTAGCCAAAGTGGGTTGGGAGTAGCTACTTGTAGGAAAGTCTACATCAGACCAGTGGGAATCATTCAAAAAAGGAATACTGAGAGTTCAGGGCCAACATGTTCCCGTAAAGATGAAGGGAAGGACCAACAAGTCCAGGGAACCCTGGATGTCAATGAATATAGAGGATTGGATAAGGAAAAGAAAGGAAACTTATGGCAGATACTAAGGGCTGAAAACTGTGGAAGCCCTAGAGGAGTATAGAAAGTGTAGGGAGGTGCTTAAAAAAAGTAATTAGGAGAACGAAGAGGGGGCATAAAAAAACACTGGCGGGCAAGATAAAGAAAAATCCCAAAGCAGTTTATAAATATATTAAGGGCAAGAGGATAACCAGGGAAAGAGTAGAGCGCGTTAAGGACCAAAGTGGCAATCTGTGCATGGAGCCGGAGGACGTAGGTGAGGTTTTGAATGATTAGCTTCCATCTGTGTTCACTATGAGAAGGACAATGTAGGTGTAGAAATCAGGGAAGGAGACCGTGATATACTTGAACAAATTAGCATTGAAAGGAAGGAGGTATTAGGTGGTTTTAGTGGCCTTAAAGTGGATAAATCCCCAGGCCGAGATGAGATGTATCCCAGGCTTCTATGTGAGGGAAGGGAAGAGATTGCAGGAGCTCTGACACTAATTTTCAAATCCTCTCTGGCCACAGAAGAGGTGCCAGAGGACTCTGGAGGACAGCAAATGTGGTACCACTATTCAAGAAAGATAGTAGGGATAAACTAGGTAATTGTAGGCCACTGAATCTAACATCAGTGGTAGGGAAACTATTGGAAAAAATTCTGAGGGACGGGATTAATCGCAACATGGAGAGGCAGGAATTAATCAAGGTTAATCAGCATGGCTTTATCAGGGGGAGATCAGGTCTAACAAATTTGATTGAATTTTTCAAGGAGGTTACCAGTTGTGTAGATGAGGGTAGTGTAGTTGATGTAGTCTACATGGACTTCAGTAAGGCTTTTGACAAGGCCCGGCATGGGAGAATGGTCAAGAAGGTAAGAGCCCATGAAATCCAGGGCAGTTTGGCAAATTGGATCCAAATTTGGCTTAGCGGCTGGAGGCAAAGGGTGATGGTTGAAGGTTGTTTTTGCGATTGGAAGCCTGTGACGAGTGGTGTACCACAGGGATCGGTGCTGGGACCCTTGCTGTTTGTAGTGTACATTAATGACGACGGAGAAGCACTGGAGAAGGATGGTGCAATCAACTATGTCAAAGGTTGCAGACAGGTCGAGAAGGATGAGGAACAATTGTTTACCTTTGGTACAGCCACATAGGATGATACTGCAACAGAAAAGATCTAATCAGGGCCCCCCAAAAAATTACTGATTTGGAGGCTTATTTTGGCAGCAAGCTAGACTATATAACAATTCATAGAGTCATAGAGTTATGCAGCACAGAAACAGGCTCTTCAACCCATCATGTCTGCTCCAGCCATCAACCAGCTATCTATTCTAATCCCATTTTCCAGCACTTGGCCTGTAGCCCTGGATGCTATGGTGTTTCAAGTGCTCATCTAAATACTTCTTAAATGTTGTGAGGGTTCCTGCCTCTACCACCCCCTCAGGCAGTGTGTTCCAGATTCCACCCACCCTCTGGGTGAAAAAAATTTTCCTCAAATCCCCTCTAAACCTCCTGCCCATAGGAGATATGATCAGTAAGTTCGCAAACGAAATGAAAATTGATGGTGTCGTAAATAGTTAGGCGGAAAGCCTTAGATTACAGGACGATATAGATAGGCTGGTAAAATGGGCAGAGCAGTGGCAAATGGAATTTAATCCTGAGAAGTGTGAGGTGATGCATTTTGGGCGGACTGACATGGCAAGGGAATATACAATGAATGGTAGGACCCTAGGAAGTACAAAGGATCAGAGGGACCTTGGTGTACATGTCCACAGATCCCTGAAGGCAGCAGCACAGGTAGATAAGGTGGTTAAGAAGGTATATGAGATACTTGCTTTTATTAGCCGATGCATAGAATATAAGAGCAGGGAGGTTATGTTGGAGCTGTATAAACTGCTAGTTAGGCCACAGCTGGAGTACTGTGTGCAGTTCTGGTTGCCACACTATAGGAAGAATGGGATTGCACTGGAGAGGGTGCAGAGGAGATTCACCAGGATGTTGCCTGGATTGGAGCATTTCAGCTATGAAGGGAGACTGGATAGGCTAGGGTTGTTTTCCTTCGAGCAGAGAAGGCTGAGGTGGGTCCTGATAGAGGTATACAAAATTATGGGGGGCATAGATAGGGTAGATACGAAGAAACTTTTCCCCTTAGCGGAGGTGTCAATAACTAGGGGGCATAGATTTAAGGTAAAGGGCAGGAGGTTTAGAGGGGATTTGAGGAAAATTTTTTTCACCCAGAGGGTGGGTGGAATCTGGAACACACTGCCTGAGGGGGTGGTTGAGGCAGGAACCCTCACAACATTTAAGAAATATTTAGATGAGCACTTAAAACATCATAGTATCCAGGGCTACAGGCCAAGTGCTGGAAAATGCGATTAGAATAGATAGCTGGTTGATGGCTGGAGCATACATGATGGGTTGAAGAGCCTGTTTCTGTGCTGTGTAACTCTATGACTCTATAAATTGTTGTGTAGTCTAGCTTGCAGCCAAAATAAGCCTCCAAATCAGTAATTTTTTGGGGGGCCCTGATTGGATCTTGTCTGTTGCAGTATCATCCTATGTGGCTGTACCAAAGGTAAACAATTGTTCCTCATCCTTCTCGACCTGTCTGAAGACATGGTTGATTGCACCATCCTTCTCCAGTGCTTCTCTGTCGTCACCTAGCTGGGTGGGACTGCACTTGGTTGGTTCCATTCTTAAATATCTAGTTGTAGCCAGAGAATCACCTTCAATGACTTCTCTTCCTGCTCCCATATTATTACCTCTTGTGTCCCCCAAGGATCTCTCCTTGACCCGTCTTATTTCTCATCTACATGCTGCCACTCAGCGACATCTTTTAAACTTCTTATGGCTAGTAGGTAAAGGAGGAGGCCAGAAGTCGATTTTTACTGAGTTTTAGATTTATTTACAAAATGCAACAATACAAATGCATAGCTCCTAACTCTACAGTCCCAGTGTAAATAAGTACCCCTTTATAAGACATAAGACCATAAGACATAGGAGCAGAAATTAGGCCATTTGGCCCATCGAGTCTGCTCTGACATTCAATCATGGCTGATAAGTTTCTCAACCCCATTCTCCCGCCTTCTCCCTGTAACCTTTGATCCCCTTACCAATCAAGAACCTATCTATCTCGGTCTAAAATACACTCAATGACCTGGCCTTCACAGCCTTCTGTGGCAATGAATTCCATAGATTCACCACTCTCTGGCTAAAGAAGTTTCTCCTCATCTCTGTTCTAAAAGGTCTTCCTTTTACTCTG
The DNA here is from genome assembly GCF_017639515.1 of Carcharodon carcharias. Classification (NCBI taxonomy): domain Eukaryota; kingdom Metazoa; phylum Chordata; class Chondrichthyes; order Lamniformes; family Lamnidae; genus Carcharodon; species Carcharodon carcharias. The sequence continues at coordinate 104,278,234 of NC_054478.1, read as the reverse complement.
AGGCTGTGCCCTCGGGTCCTTGTCTCTCCTACTAACGGAAACATCTTCCCCATGTCCACTCTATCCAGGCCTTTCAGTATTCTGTAAGTTTCAATCAGATCCCCCCCATCCTTCTAAACTCCATCGAGTATAGACCCAGAATCCTCAAATGTTCCTCATATGTTAAGCCTTTCATTCCTGGGATCATTCTCGTGATCCTCCTCTGGACCCTCTCCAGGGCCAGAAAATCCTTCCTGAGATACGGGGCCCAAAATTGCTCACAATATTCTAAATGTGGTCTGGCCAGAGCCTTATAAAGCCTCAGCAGCACATTGCTGCTTTTATATTCTAGTCCTCTCAAAATAAATGCCAACATTGCATTTGCTTTCCTAACTACCGACTCAACCTGCAAGTTAACCTTAAGAGAATCCTGGACTAGGACTCCCAAGTCCCTTTGCACTCCAGATTTCTGAATTCTCTCCCCATTTAGAAAATAGTCTATGCCTCTATTCTTCCTACCAAAGTGCATGACCTCACACTTTCCCACGTTGTATTCCATCTGCCACTTCTTTGCCCATTCTCCTAACCTGTCCAAATCCTTCTGCAGCCTTCCCGCCTCCTCAATACTACTTGTCCCTCCACCTATCTTTGTATCATCTGCAAACTTAGCCAGGGTGCCCTCAGTTCCTTCATCTAGATCATTAATGTATAAAGTGAAAAGTTGTGGTCCCAACACTGACCCCTGCGGAACTCCACTAGTCACCAGCCGCCATCCTGAGAAGGACCCCTTATCCACACTCTCTGCCTCTTGCCAGACAGCCAATCTTCTATCCATGCTAGTACCTTGCCTCTAACACCACGGGCTCTTATCTTACTGAGCAGCCTCCTGTGCGGCACCTTGTCAAAGACCTTCTGGAAGTCCAAGTAGATAACATCCATTGGCTCTCCTTTGTCTAACCTACTCATTACCTCCTCAAAGAATTCTAACAGATTTGTCAGGCATGACCTCCCCTTGATGAAACCATGCTGACTTTGTCCTATTTTACCATGCACTTCCAAGTATTCTGAAATCTCATCCTTAATAATGGACTCTAAAATCTTACCAACGACCGATGTCAGGCTAATCGGCCTGTAATTTCCCGTCTTTTGCCTCACTCCCTTCTTAAACAGGGGAGTTATATTAGCGATTTTCCAATCCTCTGGGACCCTCCCTGACTCCAGTGATTCCTGAAAGATCACCACTAACGCCTCCACTATCTCTTCAGCTATCTTCTTCAGAACCCTGGGGTGTAATCCATCTGGTCCAGGTGATTTATCCACCTTCAGACCTTTCAGTTTTCCTAGCACTTTCTCCTTGGTAATGGCCACCACCACCTCTGCCCCCCAACTCTCTTGAACTTTGGGGATGTTACTCGTGTCTTCCACTGTGAAGACTGACGCAAAGTACCTATTCAGTTCTTCCGCTATTTCTTTGTTCCCCACTACTACTTCTCCAGCATCATTTTCCAGTGGCCCAATGTGCACTTTTGCCTCTCTCTTACCCTTTATATATCTAAAAAAACTCTTGCAATCTTCTTTTATATTACTGGTTAGTTTACTCTCATATTTAATCTTCTCCCTCCTTATTTCTTTTTTAGTTGTCCTCTGTTGGTCTTTGTAGGCTTCCCAATCCCATGCACAAGTCATTATCCAATGAGTTCCTCCCACTTATAGATACTGAATCTTAATTCATATTCTGAACAGGTTCTGTTTTTTCTTTTTTAAACGAAACTTAGCAAATAATATTTACAAAAAATAATGTTTCAAAACAATTATTTTCCATATTCTCTATAAAATATCACATCACAAGACCCCTCTTTTTTAAGACCCTCAATAATCTTTTGGTACAAGCACTTCTTTTCCTGAAGCAATGTATCCTTTTGATCTTGGAGATTTCATTCTTTTCTGACATTTGTTTCACACTGGCAAGATCAATCCTTAATCTTTTTTCACTTACACATTTTGTCAAGTGAACGTTATCCCGCAAGGAGCAATTATTTATGTAACATTCAGTTGGAAAATTGTTTTCACTACACTCTTTACATAGAAATTCTACTAAAATATTTGGCAAATAGAATCCCATATTCACTGCTTCCACAAGAGCCAGTGTTTCTACAGCTGAAGTACTTTTAACAACCCTTCTTATTTTCTTAACTTCCCATGTTAAAGGGAAACATTTCCTAATTTCACTCACTAAAAATATGATGAAATCCACTGCACATGAATACACATCAGGAAGATTGGCATGAGAAGTATCACTAAAAATTGTTGCATTTTATGTGCTTTGGGTCACCCAAGGATGGAAGCTTAAATATACATTCTGCATATTCAATTTTTTAAATGTTTTATTTGCACTTAAAATATCCTCAACTTTAGGGTGCTTCATCGTAATACTTAGTTCCCAGGCATCAAAACTAGCATCTGGTCTTGCCTGAGTGCATAACCAATTCAACTGACCAATCAAGCTTTGTTTCTACTCCTGTTTCTACTTTACATGTGACAACAATTTAAGATAACCAGCCAAACTTGTAACATGGCTCATTTACACTTAAGAGAAGCCATGTACATTCACATGCACGGACCCGTACACCGTAAACAATATGTCCAAGTCATGTGCCTTTTTTGAATTACCCGAGAGCTTGGGAGCCTATAGTTCCCCATTGCTTTCTCCAGGCCCAAGGCAATACCTCAGCCAATCAGAATTGACTTGCCAACCAATCAGCACCCTTTTCTCCTGCAGTATAAATTGTTGTGACCATCTGAAATTTTGCATTGTTGTGTTGATCCTGATGAGTGCAAGGCTTTGGCAGTATGTATCTTTTTTTCTTCCTGAAGGCTGGTTTGTGTTTTAGCCATATCTCATACTGATTATATTTACTGCATTGCCTTGCATCTAAGAGAAAACCTTCTAAGATAAAATTTTCACGAAAGTATTTTTACTCGGTATTTGGGTATAAAAGAGCGTGCTTATTGATTAAACTGACTTGTGCTTGCATCTAAAACACTCTTGAAACAAAATGTAGTGGACAGCTTTATTGCATTATTTACAGCACCAGATGCTTCCTTTATCTCTTGTCTCTCACATATTGTTTCAATTTATTTCCTCAATAATGACTGTTGATGTTCTACTCAGCAGTCTGAGAATTTATTGTAGTGCAGATGGCTGCTGCATCTCTGTCTCTCAAAATGTGAAGTTTTCATTTTGGAAGGAAAAATGAGGAGAGACAATGTAAACTAAATGGTGCAATTTTAAGGAGTGCAGGAAGAGAGAAACCTAGGGGTGTACGTACACAGATTTTTAAAGATCTCAAGACAAGTTGATAAGGCTGTTTAAAAAAGCACATAGGATGCTGACTTTATAAAAAGCAGCATAAAGTACAAAAGCAAAACAGTTAAACTGAACCTTATATTTTTATCAATGGTTAGGTCTCAGCTGTTGTGTTTTGTATAAATTTTGTGCAATAAAAACAAAAAATGCAGGAAAAACTCAGCAGGTCTGGTAGCATCTGTGGAGAGAGAAACAGAGTTAATGTCTCGAATCCGTATGACTCTTCTTCAGAACACCATATACCTCCATGGTAAATATTGTTAACACTTGGCATCGGTGGAGAGAGAAACAGAGTTATCAGACCTGCTGGGTTTTCCATCATTTTCTGTTTTTATTTCAGATTTCCAGCACCCGCAGTATTTTGCTTTTATAAATTTTGGCACCCCATTTTAGGATGGATTGCAAGGCATTGGAGGGAGTGCAGGAAATATTTACTCAAACAATGGCAATTTCAGTTAAGTGCAGAGCTTAGAGATGCTATGATTGTACTCCTTAGAACAGAGAAGGTTAGGGAAAATGTAACAGAGATGTTCACTATTCTGAAAGATTTTGATAGAGTATAAGGAAGAAACTGTTTCTGGTAACCAGAGGACACAGAGTTTATGTAATTGGCAAACCGGTGTGTGGGGGGTGAGCGGGCTGCTGGTGAGGGAGATGAGGAGAGGTTACTTTGTGCAGAGAGATGGTCATCTACAGTGCACTGCCTAAGGAATTGCGGAATCAGGTTCAGCACTATCTTTCAAAGGTGAATTGTTTTATAATGCTTGAAAAGGGATAAGAAATGCAGAGCTGCAGGAAAAGAGTGTGCAAGGGGGACTAATTGGGAGATCTTTGAGAGGGCTGGCAGAAGCACAATGAGCTGAATGGCCTCCTCTTGTGCTGTACATTTCTGTGAATCCTTAAGTGCACTTGAATAGCTGATCCCCTTTTATGGATAGCTCCAGAGTCAATAGCCCATTTTATTTGATTTAAAAATGATACTTTGAGAACATATTTTAAGGTGTGTTTTTTAAAAAATTGTAATACAAGCTTTACCCTGATTGTAGCTTGGAATATGAAAGGCAGGAATATATTGTACATTAACAACTTGAGATTTCACCTTGAGAATCAGACTAATTCCATCTGCACCCTTTCTGCGTTTTTCTCATTTCATCTAAGATATTCCAATAAAGCAGAATGCTTTTCTTCTTTTCTTTTTTTTAAAATTCATTCATGGGATGTGGGCTTCACTGGCTGGGCCAGCATTTATTGCCCATCCCTAGTTGCCCTTTGAGAAGGTGGTGCTGAGCTGCCTTTTTGAACCGCTGCAGTCCAAGTGGTGCAGGTACACCCATAGTGCTGATATGAAGGGAATTCCAGGATTTTGACCCTGCGACAGTGAAGAAACGGCAATATATTTCCAAGTCAGTATGGTGAGTGACTTGGAGGGGAGCTTCCAGGTGGTGCTGTTCCCATCTATCTGCTTGTCCCTCTAGATGGTAGTGGTTGTGGGTTTGGAAGGTGCTGTTAAAGGAGCCTTGATGAATTTTCTGAGATGTTAGGTACAGCTAAAGCTTTCCTGTGTTGTGGTTGATATATCTGACAGACCTATTACACTTTGTTGCTGATAATTAATATTATTTATGGTTAAGAAAACCTTTCCTGGACTGTACCAATCAATGTGTAGTACAACTAATATGGACAAATCTAGCTGTATGTTTTCACTTGTGGCTCAGAAGCATACCTAAGGCGCTGCCTCCCTACAAGATCATAAGCCTGGTTAAATGCTGTAAAATTAGGAAGGTTTTTTTTTAACAAGAGGAGGGCTTCTTGTCTTTAGCTCAGAGCTTCGAGTCGTCTGATTGGTGCAGCTGCTACAAGTCATTGAGAATTAGTTGTTATTGGCACCCGAGTTGTTGCCGCTAGGAACTTCTGAGAAAGAAGCGTTTGCAAATGATCATCTATCAGAAATCGCTCTCGCCAGGAAGGATAGGAATTTGGCTACAGTACAAAAGACAGTTATCAAGATCCTGCCAAAATGGTGAGCTTTTCAAAGTTAAATTGAACTTCGATAACTGTGGCGTCATTTACACTGTAATTAGAATGTTAGAACCATAATTTCAGTTACCTTAAGGACTGTTATCTCAGGATTGAATAAAGAAGACCTTCCCCTTTGTTTATTCAACATTTGCTTCTGATAAATCCTTCCGTTATCTTGCCCACAGCAATACAAGTCAAGGCTGAATACATATCTCGGCAGAAGCAGATTTCTTATTGACACTGTTGGAGGACAAGACACGCCAAACATTTTGGCTGCAATATGAAATTTGGTACTGTTTGCTATCAAATAATTAAAGTTCCCTGCAATGTGTAGTTTGATCCATTTATTGTCAGGCAGTCTACAGAGTTCAGACAAGGCACAATGCTAACAACTGCTGAGTTCATTGAACAGAAAGCACTCACACTCCCAAGTTCAGGAACACAGCACTCACACTTGCGAGTCCTGAGGGTGTACAATGCTGAAACTACTGACTTCAGAGAGCACGTGGTGCTTACATTCGAATTCGAAGAATGAATGGCGCTCATGTTTCCGAATTTAGAGAAAGCTCAGTGCCCATTGTTGAGTTCTGAGAATGCACAGCTAATGTTATTCTGCTGCTGTTGATGTCCCACAGTGATGCCTCATGGATTCCCAGTTTTGAACTGCTTCATCTGCTCTGAATCTACCCCAGTTACCATAGCGGTTGTGCTGCACAACACGATGGGAGAGTGTCCTCAATGCAATTCTCGAGGTTGCTTATGACACCATATGGAATCATAAGTGATATAGCACAGAAGGAGACTATGAAGCCCATTTGCAAGGGTTATTCAATTAATCCTATTCCCCTGCCCTTCCTCATAGTGCAGCAAATGTTTCTTTTTCAAGTATTTGTCCAATTCCTTTTTGAAAGTTATTATTGAATCTGCCTCCACCATCATTTCAGGCAGTGCATTCCATATTGTATCAACTCACTGTGCAACATATTTTTCCTCATGACATCTTTTGACATTTACCTTAAATCTGTGTCCTCTGGTTACAGCCCTTCTGCCACAGGAAACTGTTTCTCCTCATTTACTCACTCAAAATCCTTCAAGATTTTGCACACCTCCAATAATTTTTCCCTTAATTTTCTCTGCTGCAAGGAGAACAGCCCCATTTTCTTTAGCCTTTCCACATAACTGATTTCTTTCGACCCTGTTACAATTCTAGTAAATTTCCTCTGTACTGTCTCTTAAATCCTTAACATGTTTTCTAAAGTGGCCAGAATTGGCCACAGTATTCTAGTTGGGCCCTAACCTGTTGCTTCTTAATGCTGCTCCTACCAGGAGATCTGCTATCTTGTTATGTCACATTTGTCTGCCCTATACCATCGTCATCCATCCACTGTAGTTTGTCTTCAACCATACTTTGACCGTATGCAATCAGATTGGCAGGCAGCTCTCTAGGACTGGACTTCCTGTCCTGAGGGGCAGAAGTCCCAGTCTCACCTTATGAAGGGCTCCCCCATAAAATTCACCCCCTGGTGTGGCCTTGGTATGACGTATGAATTCTACCCCCATGTATTCACGTCCGCTGGATACAAAGACCAGCATTACATCACCTACTTGATTATTTTCTGTACCTGTCCATGACAGTTTAATGATCATCTCTTTGGACCTCCACTGTTTCTAGTTTGTCACCATTTGGAAAGTACTCTATCCTTTTTAGGTCCAAAGTGGATGATGTCACATTTGCTTACATAGAAATCCATTTGCCCATTCACTTAATCTATCAATACATCTTTGTAATCTTATGTTTACAATGCTGCCTATTTTCATTTGAAGATGATGGGATAGAAAGCTGTAAAACCAAGTCTTCAATAAATTGCCAAACTTTAAAGTTATGCCTTTGTTTATTTGAATCCTGGCCATTAATATACAGAGTGTTTATAATGTCATTGTGCAACTTTAAACTTCAATAACTTTGGATAAGATGCTAGCAGCTGTAACTGGCATACCATAGCATAATTTGTAAAGGTATTTGTAATAATATTGTTAGTACTGTTTTGGACTTCAGTTCTGTAGTTGTAACACACAGTTCACCTTTTCTACAGTTATCATTTTCAATTAGTTCCAATGGCTGAATTGAAATGCAAAAACATTAACACAGCATTGATATGAAAAACAAATTTTGAATTCTATTTTCTTATCTCATCCACTGTTTGCTTCTATTAAATGCATATCCCAAGTTATTAAAGTCCCTAAATTGCACATGTATTTTAGAAATACCCTGCTCAGTAATTCAGGCAGTATGTGAAAAAAGAAACAGAGTTAATGTTTCAAATTGATGACCATTCATCGAAACATGAAATGTTAAATCTGTTTCTCCTTCCATAAATGCTTCCTGATTTGCTGAGTGCTTCCAGCATTTTAAATCAGCTTTTTAGCTTCTGCAGCATTTTATTTTTGAATCAGCAGAGTGATCGTAGGAATTAACAATAGTACCATTGGGCACCCACTGAGCTGATTACCAAAGCTAAATTTAAGTTGACATTTGAGCCTCTTAAAAAATGAGATTCCGTGAATCGGTGATACAATATCCTGTGGGGTGCTGTGGCTGTTTCTCTGAAGCTGAATTTGATAAATCCACAGCATTGACTATTTTATATAGCTTGAGCTGCAATGTTGGTTTAGTGAGGCATATTTCATTCAATGAGAAAAGGTGAGGGTGAAGTCATTGCAAGTGACATCATTAGTGGAGCAGTAGATTTTTAGCACGTGCCGAAAATCATGGAATAAGGTGGCTCCGACCCTGTGCTGATCACTGTTGAACAAATCACTCTGTGTGAGAGCTGCAGTGACTGAGAGGGCATTATGTCTGGATCATGGGTTGTTAACAGGCGTATTGGATAGAAAGTATGGAGTTGGGGAGATCCCATTCCTCATTACAATGTGAACAGTGACATTCTCTTGACTTCAGATTTCATCCAGTCCAATGACATCACTTGCCACACAGTACTGGGATTTCTGAGGGAAAAAAAACTCACTGCTGTTCATGGCCAAGAGTATAATCCAGCTTTAAGGTGGGTGGAGAGGGAGAACATAATGGAGATGTGAGGGGTTGGGGGAGTGAGGTGGTTGGAAGGTGGGGGTCTAATAGGGGAGGAGAGCATGTTCCTTCAATCCACCTGGCTTACATTCTCTGTCGCATTTCTCTTTCCACTTTAGAATCGGATCATGTTCCATCCCCGCCTTCCACCCCACTGTTCTCTCCGGACTCCTACTCTGAGCTCCTCCACCATACCATCTCTTAGCCTCTTCCACACCTCCAAGCATTCAATCTATGGGTGCACAGATGTATGTGCAGAAACACTCATTGACTAAGCGGGATACCTAGTTGTCAGTGAGAGCAGCAATGGGGTAGGCGGTCACTTAAACTCTGCCCCTTGGTTAGTCCTGTCCGTTTCCAGACACAAAACTGGCAAACTCAGGTTTCAAAAGGCATCGATCGGAGCCACAAGAGGCAACTTGTTCAAGCTGTTTAAATGGCTACGTAAGGCTGTTAAGGAGCTTGTTGTTAGCTCTTTTGAAAGCTAGGCTTGGATTTTGGTAAATTCGAGGTGCAGTCAAAATCATGACCAGGGAGGAGGAGGAAGAAGCGATGATATAGTGGGGAGCCATCTGGAACAGCAGGACAGAGGCAAGAGGCAGCTTTGAAGAGGGAAGGCTGAGAGATGGCCCTCATTCACAGGCAAGCAGTTATGCTCAGTGATAAGAAATATCTTTCATATATTTGCATTCTTGACCCCCCCCATTTTTGACACAGGCACTTTGAGTTACTAAGTTGCCTAGTCCCTATGCTCTGTATCTCAGGTCTGGCCCTTAACCTCTATCACCCACCTTAAATGACCACTATCAGCTCGCAGGTCTTTTAAGGGGAAACGACCCAGGGCCACCTCCCAACTGATGGGTTATGTAACCTGATTTCTCAATGAAAACCGTGACAACACGGAAACTGCAGGACTGGATAAAACACAACAAAGTGGTACGAACTGTCCACTTGTGCATGCGAGAGCAATAAGGGAAGAGCTGAAGTCAAGAGTGTTGACCTAATCAATCCAAATCTTTGAAGATCACTGGAAACACCATTCAAAGAAGCAAAGTGTTAATTATTCCAGAGAAAGAAAGCAGAGAGGAATCATCCAAGCAAAACCAGATTTCAGACAGAATGAACAAAGTCAATCTGTAATTCATCATTAGTCATAGGAATTATTTAGTTAAAACATTTATTTAGAGCATTAGAATTTACAGTAAATAATAGGACAGCTTAATGAGGGAGCCTTAATATTCTTGAATGCTGAAGGGAGCAATACTGAACTGAGTGGGTTGTGGAAAAACTGCTAAAATGGATCTCATTCATCAATTCATTTCAGTTGTCCTCCAGAGATAATTGCTGAGACAAGTGAAAATTCTCAGCAGAAAATATCAAAAACCATTAATCATTTAGAAGAGGGGGTCATTTTGAGTGAAGACCATAAGCAACAGAGAGCCATGCAGATGACCTTAGAGCTTCTGAAAGTTTACTTGGGTGAAAAGAGTGAGGGGATCACCTGATTTTGTAGGTTAACACTGCAGATGATCTTCCCATTTATTGGATCTGCCAAGGCTTCCTCTTTGATCGAAAGATATGTGAAGCAGCCCAACTGAAGCATTGCACATCAGTTGGTTTGAAGTTTCCCTGACATGGTGAACTCCAATGTCATGGATTATGATTCATTCTTCAACACCCAGGAGCTGTTGCGAGATCATGCAATGGCCATTTCAACTTTAAGTCTGAAGCAGCCAGCACATTTTCCTGTCATCCGGTTGGTCACCTGGGGTGAAAGTTACAATTGCTGCTGTCCAGTACCAAAGTAAACCCTGAAGGCGCAGGTTCAAATCTGCCTCCACCTCCTCCTCTTCTTAGTAGCAACAGATCCTTTTCTCAATATAATTTGTGCATTTGTAAATTTATGTATTGTAATAAATATTTTGTTGTATTCTAATTAGATATTCTATTGTACTATAAATAAATATTTTATACAATAAATAAATAAATAACTATTGGTGAATCTTCAGATGGTGCAGGTTCTCCCAATGTATACACACTCATACACAGACATACTGTCACACACCAGGCATACCAACTCTTGACAATTCATCATCAGAGATCCCTCACTTGCAATCTCACAAGAGGGCTCTCAAATATTGGGATTTTTGCCAGACATTGAAAAACGTGCCTTTCCTGTTCTATTCTGCCCCTGATGGAGCAAGTAAGATGTATAGAAAGGTTAAAGAAAAAGGAGAAGTGGAGTAGCTATATTCGTTAGGGATAATGAGGATTCTGGAAGAATAGATAGGGAGAAACTTCCCACTGGTAGAAGGCTAGAGAACCAAAGGGCACAGATTTAAGGTAATTATAATGGAAGCAATGGCGATGTCTTGGATTAGAAAGGTGCTCTGTACATTGTAGGAACACCATTCCCTTATCCCTTTTACTACCTCTTCTGTCTAATTAATTTATGAGTAGTTGAGATCCCCCATGTTTATCATTCTATATTTTTTCCTCAATTAAAAAGGCAGTAGGAAAAAGGGATGCAAGCCAAAAATAGAATCTATTTGATTAGCGATAAAAGGTAATAAAGGATAAACTCATTAATGGGTGTGGCTTACAGACCATCAAATAGTGGGAGGGAGGTGGAGAAAGAAATATGCAAACAAATTAAAGAATTGAGGAAAAAACATAGAATGATAAACAAGGGGTATCTCAACTACTCTGAAATTAATTGGACAGACGAAGTAGTAAATGGGATAAGGGAATGAAGTTCCTACAATATACAGAGCACCTTTCTAATCCAAGATGTCACCATTGCTTCCATTGTTAATTACCTTAAATCTCTAGCCTTCTACCAGTGGGAAGTCCAGACTCCTTATTATTTTGAAAACCTCTATCAAATTTCCGCTCAAATTTCTCTTCTCCAATGAAGCCCCAGCTTCCCCAATGTATCAATGTAACCCAAGTCCCTCATCCCTAGAATCATTCTCATGAATCTTTTCTGCACTCTTTCTAATGCCTTCATATCCTCCCTACAGTGTGGTGCCCAGAAATGGACACAGTAATTCAGTTGAGGCTGAAACTGTGTTTTATACAGGTTTAGTGGAGCTTCCTTGGTTTTGTACTTTATGCCCCTATTTATAAAGCCCAGGATGCTGTATGCTTTATTAACCGCTGTCTCAACCTATCCTGGCACCTTCAATGATTTATGCATATATAGTCCCCAAGTGCCTTCACACTTCTTTACATTAAATTTCATCTGCCATGTGTTCACCCATTCCATATTATTGTATTGTTGGGTTGGAGTAGTTTCAATAATTCCTGAAGGCTGTCAGCTGCAAACACTCTAAATTTATTGTAACATAATTACAGTTATGAAAACACTCCCTTACACTAGCTTCTTTCCATGTTGCTTTCTCCTAGACTGTCAGATCACGAGCATATGTATATGAGTATACTTTCTTCTATGGCATCACAGACTATTACAGTTAACTCTTTGTGGGACTCAGTCTAACATACTCCATTATGCTGCACTGCTGACCTCATGAGCCATCACCTCCATCTGTGCCTGCTCAGTGAGTCTTGTAGGCCTTCTGTTGTTGCTACCAGGGAATAGAACATTCCTGCATGCAGTTGCTACCTCGAGTAACACCTCCAGTGAGTCGCTGTAAAGCAGCCATGACACTGGAGCCTGCCTTACTCTCTGCCCTCTGCTCAGATTGTGCTGCCATTTTCTGGACTAACAGCAGTCTCAGCAATGGCTGCTGCCCACACATTAAATCAGGCCCATTGCTGCCTCAGTTCCAACCCCTTCCCAATCCCACCACTGCTTGCTGAGTAGTGAAAGCAACCATGGGTCAGTTAATTGGAGTCGTGACTTAGAAATTGAGACCTCTGTGTCAGTAATCATGCCGAAGTTCATAGGCTAGGCAGCAACAAAAGATGTGGAAATTTTTATAACAATTTCCTGATGTGTTCTTTACAAGAATGCTTAGTGGAATGGCTGCATGCACACCAACTACAATGGTTTCCTTATGTGAACTTAAGTTTACAAAATCACAAATGAGTGTGCTGGCATTTGGATGAATTGCTAAATTCTTAATTACAAACAGTGATTCTTTTGACAAATAAAACAACATAAGTCTGGAGTCCAGAAAGAGGCAGAGAGATTGGGATTTATTTAATCCTCATCAATTTTGGTTATTTATGCACCTTCACCAGAAGCTAAGCATGTTATTTCAATGTATGCATAGGGCAGAATTTTGCTGTTGGTGAGCAGGAGGCAGGGCCTGCTCGCCGACACGTAAAATAACGCGGGTTGATGTTGGGCGGAACCCCCGACGTCACTCCGCCCCATTTAATTTTCAGGAAGGTGGGGGTGCAGCAAAATCAGCTGTTTGCCCGCCGACCTGTCAATGGCCAACTGAGGCCATTGACAGGATCATTTAAACAAATAAAGGACCTGCCCGTCCAACCTTAATGTTGGTGGGCAGGCCAGGAGCCCCAGCGGCAAATAGAAAAAGCATGAAACCTCATCCACAGGTGGGGTGAGGTTTCATGCAGGGTTTTAAAGAGTTTAATGAAGTTTTACTGTAAATTATGAACATGTCCCATTTCAGGTGAATTGTCACATGAGGGAGACATGTTAAGGGAATTTTTAAAAGTGTAAGCGATCTCCCTGAGGTAGCACTTAGCCTCAGGGAGATGTGCGCTCTTTCGTGCGCATGCGAAAAGAGCACACTCTCGCTTTTGGGGAATCCCCCCGCCCGCACAGGGCGCACACAGCATTTCCCGCCGGATGTCATGCTGGGCGGGCCTTAATTGGCCCACCCATGTAAAATGGCAGCCGGGCCCGCTTCTCTGGCGGGATCGTCTCCCCACCCGCTGGAGATTGGGTTGGGCCCGCCCAGCAGGCAGAAAATTCTGCCCGTAGTATTATTGTTTCTAACCATGTTAACTTCCAAATTGTGCAACCAGACATAGCTGGCCCTGTGCACACTTTAGGGATCAGGTAAAATTTTATTCACTGGAGGAGTTCACTGTAGTTGTTGCATTCGGACATTCCCCAACATACTTCTGTTAAGAACAGACTTAAATTTCTATATTATTTTTTGCTACCTATTCTATGAAATAGATATTTTTAATAGTAGACATTAGAGTTTCTGCTCTTTTCAAAATTGAACAAACCAAAGTCACACTACTACAGGGCCATTTACAGTTAAAAATTCCTGCGTCCATCATAACACTGAAAAAAACCCAGGCGCTTGTCAAGTTTTATATGTGACTTCACCGCGTTAATATACTCGGCAAAAATATTTGTAGCAGCACTCCTGATCTCCCACCATTAATTTAGAAATCCTGGAGAAATAATGACCAAAAGCTGCCATTTACACTACTCTCCAGAGTTTCCTCTGATCTTCCATTGAAGTTACAATGGCAGATTAGAACAATTCTCTGCAAAACTTACAAGTGACTATCTCAGGATGCACTGACGGCATGAAAAGCATAATATAAATAAACGTTCTTTCCTTTAGATAGAAGCCAAGATGGTTCTTGTGATCAAAAAGCTCTGACATTCCAACACTGCATTATTTATGAATTTTCTGCTGTCCTAATGCCTGTTCCTGTGGTAGCTGTGCATGTTAAAATCAAACTAGCTACTGTCATCACGCCTACTTTTTACAAAAGTATTTTGAATAATTTTATTTCTGATAAAAATGGTGGATTTGTCACACCATTTACGGTAGGTGTCAGTATAAGCCTTGAAGAATCCCTCCAAAAACTGAGGTCGACTTATACACTGAGTACAAAAGTGAACCGCTGGTGTGGGTGGTTGCTATCTTTTCGGTCGCCAGGTGAGGTTTGCTGTATGTGGGTGTGTCTTAAACTCCCGCGCAATCTTACAACACAGCCCGTATTGCCTGCTTGATCCCTTGCACCCAGTATAAAGCACTGGTGAATAAAACATCCATTTGTGGGGTGAAAAATTGAGGCTGACAATGATAGTATAGCATGCTGTGGCTGAAAAGGAGGGTCGACTTATATCCCAAGTATATGTAAAAACATGATTTTTGGGGCCAAAAGATGGGGTCATCTTATACACTGGGTTGACTTATACACCATGATCTACAGTATAGTATATCTAAAGTGTTTGGCAGTAACTTTTAGAACCTTTATACAATGACATACTATTCCTTGAAACAACTATACACGTTCAGTCTGAGATTCCAATTTTATCAAGAAGAGCTTTATTCCTGGAATAGCGCATAAGCATTCTTAGATATTTTTGTTTCTTTACGTGTGCCATTATAATTCTCTTTGGCCTTGCGCCATCAACTTTTTGTCACTGTACTCATTTGCCTTAGGTTTTAAGCAGATACAGAGTCATCAGAAGGGGAGAGGGTGGGAAAAAAAAAAAGGGATGGCCTGCAATAGGGTGGAAGGCAGATGAGTTCACTGACAGAAAATTGATGGTGCAACTTTTCCCAGTTCTGAAGAAAGGTTAGGGTGTTACAAACATTTATCAGAACCAAAGTTATCCCATTTGAAATACACAATTGACATGAGAGGGTAATCTAGACTGTCAGGCAGACAGTCAAAACGGCATTAAACAGCTCACATTTTTAAAGACAAGAACAGTTCTACAGTCAAGTTAAATTTATTCCAAGAAAATTAAAAAGTTTTTAAAACATCCTTGCATTTCAATAGCTTTGCTAAATACTGTAAGTGATTTTTGATGGTGAAAGGCAGGAAATATGGTTGGCTTGAAAGCTGTCTTTTTATTTATTTTAACTATTTTCATTTGTCAATATGTAGAAGCACAATGGACTGAATATCAAGTAAAAAGTTCCCACAGTGTATGCTCGAGCCATTGAATTGTGGTTCAGAGATCAGACCTGACTATTGTTAGGCATCACTCCAAAGCTTTTAGCTTACACCCTGTTCACAACATGCAACTCTGCTTGTGCCAGTGTTTTGTCGACTAGGTAAGTATTTGTGATTTGGAACTGAAAGAAGTGAAACTATGTTTTCTAAAGTGGAATAAGCACTTAGGTTTATACCTATCAGACTGTTACTGTTATGAGTATAACTGTTCCTGCTGAATGGAAATGTAACCTAAACATCATGTAATTGTAAATGTGATTGAGTCTGAACAGTTAGCAGACAGGATGTTTCTTTGGAGAGTGAAAATAAAGACTCATGTTTGCACCAACACTATGAGCAATTTACTTCTTTCCGGTATATAAAATGTTAACTTGGAGGTTACTCATGCTAATATTCTCTATCATTGCAAAAACATGTATTGATTCCATCATCCTTCTAAATAGTGATTTTCAGGGCCAACACATAGGGTGGAATTCTCCCATGCCCCTGTTGGCAGGTTCAATAGTGGGCAGGGGAGGGGGTGGTAGAATTCGGTGTGAGGTCCAAAAATTGGTTTCACGCCGGCATGAATTGATGGTGGGATCTCCTCCTACTGCCTGCCATGGTGGGTTGTGATTCCTGCCAGAGGCCAGTGTGAAACTGATTTGCATCCCGCTAATGGGATGCAGATGAAGGCCCGACCGGAATCATCTCCTCACACCCAATTGTCTGCAACGCCAGCAGGAAAATAGGCTGGTTCAGAACATGCCTGGACCAACGTCTGCAAAAGTCAGGACTTAGCCTAAGAAGGCCTTGGCAGCTCGTGGAGATCTCAGGAGAAGATGGAGGCCTCTAGCTACTGGACAGTGGAGCACCACATGCAGCGCTGGGCGGGTGGAGCTTCAACCACCTGGGCCATCTCTGCAAAGCAGCTTCCAGAAGGTGGGAGTTCTCCATGCAGCAACCTTGCTCAGGCTTCGGACTATTTTCCAGGGATATCGTCACTGGGTTGAATCATCCAGCTGCGGGTGGAATACAGAAGGAGGTACTATTGGGTGGTGAGGCTCTGTGGGGGAGGGGAGTGTTAAAAGAAGGGTAGAAGAGGAATGAAGAGGTGCTGGTGGGTGGGGTGCATGGGCCGTTGGGGGTGCTGGGGAAAGGGATGTTGCTAGGTGGCAGATGGAATGGAGTGGGAGGTTGGGAAAGGCTGAGTTTGGTGCCGGGTTGAGGGGCTTATGTGCACATAAGAGACATGGGGTTTGTCAAGGTGCATGGGAGAGTTACCGAGGTGTGAAGGGGGGCTTGTCAAGGTGTGAAGGGCGTGGGGGCTGTCGAAGTGTGAAGTAGCATGGGGGGGTTGTCATGATGTGAAGGGGCATGGGGGGGTTGTCAGGGTGTGAAGGGGTTTCGGAGGTTTGCCGAGGTGGCAAGGGACATGGGGAGTGTGAAGGGGCATGGGGGGTTGTCGAGGTGTGAAGGGGCATGGGGGGGAGTTGTCGAGGTGTGAAGGGGTATAGGGGGTGTTAAAGGGCATGGGGGGGTGTGAAGGGGCATGGGGAGGTGTGAAGGGGCATTGGGGGGTTGTCGAGGTCTGAAGGGGCATGGGGGTGTGAAGGGGCATGGGAGGGTGTCGAGGTGTAAACGGGTACGACGGGGGTGTGAAGGGGCATTGGGTGGTTGTCGAGGTCTGAAGGGGCATGAGGGTATGAAGGGGCATGGGAGGGTGTCGAGATGTGAAAGGGTACGACAGGGAGGGGTTGGTGGAGTCAATTGTGGACTCCTGGGGTGCGAACTGAGGGTAGCCATGATATGAGGAGAATAGTGAGGGTTAGAGGGGGCAGAGGGAGCTGGTAGGGTTGGAAGGTGAAGGTTTGACGATGTCACATGAGGGGATGCCAAGGGTTATTGTTGGGGTCATGGAGACACAGAAGGACTTGGGGGCTGGCAAATCAGTGGTTATGCGTGTGGGATTCTCGAGGAGGAAGGGTACATGGACATTGATTTGAACATTGTCGGCAGAGAAGGGAGGAGTTTGAAGGGTAATGGTGGGGGGTCGAAAGTTATGCCGGGCGGGGCAGTGTCAGTGGTTGTAGGGATAGGGGTGGGTGATTGGGGAAGGGGACACAATGTTGGAGCACAAGAAAAATGTGACTACCACCATTGTTGTTCTGGTTGAAACTATTCAAAGCCTCGTGGTGGAGATCCTGAGATGCTGCATGGGAGTTGGGTCAGTGGATGGGCGGAGATGCAGGTCATCTCACCTGGACAACTGAAGGGAACCCAGCAGGTAGTATTGACAGTGCTAGGAACCTGGGACACATGACACTTTGAAGGATGAAGGCTCAGTGTGCTCAGGAGAGTGCTCATAAATGGGTCGTAAGGGCCTTGGCCCATACCCTTGACTCCCTGCTGATGCCTCATTTGTAAGGGGGCGGGGCGTCAGGTATTCATAAGCAGAGAAGTGGCAGGTGGGGTGGCAATCAGTAAGCCTTAAGGACCATGCTTATTGAAGTGAAAGTGATTATATTTACAAAAGTTATCTAATTGTGACATTCAATAGTTCACCGCTGCAACCAGTCATGACTTAATATTTCTTGATGTTCTTTGGCCTGTCCAGGCACTTCCCTGACATCTGCAGCAGGGGTGGAGCCAGCCTGCTGACTAGTTGGCCTTTTTGCCTTGGATGACTTTGGTGGCTCCCCTCTGGAAAGCTAAGGTCTGGATGGTCCCAGCTTACTTTGGCTGCCCTGCTCTGGGCCAGCTGCTTGCTCTGCAGTTACAGAGTCACTGGCAAAGGGGATTCAGAAGGGCCGGACAACCTCTGAGATTCCTGAGTGGATATCCCAGGTGTGTCTAGTTGCTGCTCCTCCTCCCTTTGGTTGCCTGAAGGCCCCAGCCTGACTCCTTGAGGGGAAGGGGCACCTGGAAGGAATTCAATGTGTACCATACCCCTTTCTTGTGCCAATTGCAGAAGCTCCCCCATGGCTACCACGGTGGAGTGCAAGTCTGCGTGCATCTCCGGTAGGATCTGCTGGGCTAGGATCTCCATGAAGTCTGCCAACCTCTCCACGGAGACCTCGATGTGTGCACAGATTGGCACCACTTCATCAGCCAGCAGGTGGATAGACTCCTTCAACTCGCATGCTACCCTGTTGAGGGCCTCCAGCTCCCCTGCCTGATGTTCCCCTGCCTTTTGCTAATGCTCTACCAGCAGTTGGAAGGCTGATTCCAGAGGCACGTCATCGGACCAGGACCTTGCTGATGAGCGCGGCTGACCCTGCCTCCTGCTGTGGACACATATCCATGTGGTGACCACCAGAACGTGAGATCCTTCCTAAACTAGAGCTCATACCCACTGAGGTGTGTGTCTCTGGGCTGGTGGAGGGTGCAGGTGATGCCTCTACAGGTGCACATTTCTCTTTTTGTGTTTTTTCCTCACTCCTCCCCTAGCTTGGGCTTCTGCTGAGGCTTGACAGGGATTCTACTGGCTCAGAACTAGTCCTCTTCCTGGTAGCACTTGTAAGTGAGAGAGGAGAGAGTGAGTGACAGCATGTGCTGTCTCCAATGTGAAGGTACCCTTGGCCCTGAGGTTTCTATTCCATATATCGATCCCTACTGGTTGGAGGCCCAAATCCAGTCTCCCTATCTCCAATTGCCCAGTCTTATTCCACACCTGCCAGATGGGCTGCCCTCTCCCTGAACTCTGTCAGAACCTTTGGTTTTGGTCGACCTCCTCCTGTCTTCTCATGTTCTCACCGGCTGTGGTTTAACTTGTCCTGCTCCAAGACAACAGACAATTGAGAGGTGAGGCCACAGCTGGAGTACTGTGTGCAGTTCTGGTCACCACATTATAGGAAGGATGTGATTGCACTGGAGGGGGTGATTCACCAGGATGTTGCCTGGGATGAAACATTTAAGTTATGAAGAGAGGTTGGATAGATTTGGGTTGTTTTCATTGGAGCAGAGAAGACTGAGGGGCGACCTGATCAAGGTGCACAAGATTATGAGGAGCATGGACAGGGTGGTTAGGGATCAACTGTTCACCTTAGTTGAAGGGTCAGTCACGAGGGGACATAAGTTCAAGGTGAGGGGCAGGAGGTTTATGGGGGATGTGAGGAAAAAATGTTTTACCCAGAGGGTGGTGAAGGTTTGGAATGCGCTGCCTGGGAGGGTGGTGGAGGCAGGTTGCCTCAGATTCTTTAAAAAGTACCTGGATGAGAACTTGGCACGTCATAACATTCATGACTATGGGCCAAGTGCTGGTAAATGGGATTAGGTAGGTAGGTCAGGTGTTTCTCACATGTCGGTGCAGACTTGATGGGCCGCAGGGCCTCTTCTGCACTGTGTGATTCTGTGAGAGCAATTGCCTGTTACATCCATTTTGTACATAGCGATTTCATGTTCATTTCTCATGGTCCCACTCTTAGAGATAACCCACTGGATTCTGTGGTATGGCATTAATGCTCTGCATGTTGTCCAGGAAGGTTGTGGGCCAGCTCCCTCCAGAGTACTGAGCCCATCCACATGCAAGGATAAAAGCTCAGAGAGGCATATCATTTGTGGAGGTTTCTAGTGCCCTCTGTGCCCAAGCCCCTTCACCGTCTCCCTTCCATACAGTGTTGAAGGGTGAAGGAGGCATAGTGGTCACTCCACCAGAGTGCATGGACCACAGAGGGGCTATGAGGAATGACATTATGCCATCGCCACTGAAGCCCATGCCCTCTGGCATATTGGTTTCATTGTGGTTAGTGTGAGCAGCGGATGCTTCACTTAGCCTGGTGGAGCGGGTGAGGTCACTATCCTCTTCATGCACTGGATGGCTGACCTGAGCTGGACAGCCTGGGCACTGACAGTGTCGGTAACCTGCACCCATGCAGGTTGGTTTCCCTGCTCGGCCTCTTCCTCCCATCAGCCGGATAAAGAACACTCCTTCTGACCTCCACCTGGCCGAGTAGGATGCGCAGGGATACATCACTGATCCTTGGAGCTCCCTCTCCCCTTCCTGCCATCTCCATAGGTCTTGTCAAAAGTTGGATCTCCAGGTATCTTTTAAATATGGCGCCTGGATATGATGAAAGGGCACACACCATCCAGCCCGCAAGGCTTCAGGAAACCCCTGACTGCATAATTAATGATGCCGCAGCACTTCCCGTCAGCCTCTGCAGCGGGAAACACTCCCCAACCCGTCCCCACAATGGGACTTAGTCCCAGATGGGAGAATTCCACCCATAGGAACTGGATTTGATTGCGATTAAAGACTGTAAACGGTTCAAAGAATATATAAGACATGCCTTGATAGAATTGTATTGGTCACCTTTTCCCCAAAGGAGGATATTTCTAACACAATAAAAAGCAAGTTGAACTATTGTGTTGGACTGTTTACAGTTACTGTGATTAATACTTGTAATTCTTTGAAAGCCTGCCTCATTTCAGTTTAACCCATTCTGTATTCTGGTTAGTTTATGGTGGTACTATTAGCATTGCGGTAAGTGTCAATGTTTTGAAGCAGTCGTGATTGTTCTTTTCACTCGAGTGTTCAATTATTCGTCAAAGTTATTATTTGTATTGAATTATTTTTATAGTGACCTTTTTGGGGGCTGATGTTTAAGCCAGTGATTTCTTTTCTCCTTATATTTAGTTTTTATTTTTATTGGGTGTACGAAATGGTTAGTACTCAAGGGAAGGGATGTCCATTAGGAATAAAATGTTCTTCCACTTTTATACTCTCATTTAATGCTCCTAGATAGCACAGAGCAGTTTTCGAATAAAGCTACCTTTACAGTTCCTTGACAAGGTGCTTATTCCCAAGCTCAGAAGATCACCATTTATTTGTATGTGTACCTTTTTCATTTCCCAAACAGTTGTCAGTAACCAAGTCTGTGATTTTGTGAGAGTGATGGGAACTTGTAAACACTAGAATCTGAACTAGGACTCTTTCTAATTTATTTCTCAAGAACAAAGCAGATAAAGACTTTCATTTCATTAGTAAGGGCTAGATTTACATCCACATCCCAAGTGTGAAAGAACAGCTCTGTTATTCATTGCATTGCCAGTCATAAGCCTCTCACACATAATCGCTCTTAGCTGGCATTAAAATAAGCAGGGATTCTATTTCAGGTCTCTGCCAATGTTGCCTTTGGTTTGTTCATTAGATGTTATGTGACTGGACGAGGTTATTTTCTTCTCTTTGTTCACGAGCACACATGCAATTGGAGCTCCTCCATGTGCAGAAGCGATTTTATTTCCTGTTGTACTGGAAATCCTTCAATTCAATGCAGACCTGTAATTGGATGGCTCCAAATTCTCCTGGTTATTGGTCCAATAACTTCATTGGTCCCTGGGGTCAGATAGGATGCTGATTGACTTGTTCAGTAGAACTGCTCTCTGATGTAGATGGAATGGCCTCCAGCTGTGCATGGAGTTCCAAGATGGAAGATCTTTGTGAGGGAATAGATGAAAAGAAAATTTAAATGCTGATAACTTCTATTAAGCAGAAGGTTTCTTTGATACATTTTTTCCATTGCATCACTAAGGGGAAGTACTTTATAGTGAAAGTATTTGGCCTCACACACTCGTATGAAAGTTGGTTTTATTTACCTGAAGTGATGGTATTCAAGTCACACTCCAAATTCACAGCTGCTATATCTGGTGAAAGCCCTAATGTACCACAATATGGATGCCTCCCCCAGTTTTAGAGAATGGGTAAACATGCATAAGTGTATGTTTATCATATATTTCAAACCTTAATGTTTCATTTGTGTTTTGGGGTTCTGATTTATTTGTGCTGGTGGCAGGATGTAGATTAGCACAATCTTCTCTCCATTAGTCAACCACAGATTCATAAATAATTAAACCAGCTGGTAAATATATATTAATTTCTCTGTTCTGAATGACAAATATTTCTCATGACAAAGTAAAACGGTAATTTGGCTGACTTGTTAAACCAGTTAAATAGATCAAAACTTGTTTAAAGAGTAAAGAAATCTGTGACCTGTTAGTTTAAAGGTCAGTGTTCCATTTCTGTACCAGAAGAGCCAGTGGGAAGCTACAGCTGCTATCTTGAAAGTGCTGAGGTGTTTAATTTAGAATGAAGAGATTAGCAGATTGTATAATTGCACATCTGTGAAGTACAAATTGAATTCTTTAGCTGTTATCTTTTTTCCCAATAAAGAGGAAGAATTAAAAACAGAAAATGCTGGAAAAACTGACAGCATCTGTGGAGAGAGAAACAGAGTTAACATTTTGAGTCTGTATGACCCTTCTTCAAAAGGAAGAATTGTTGAGTTGCCTTTTGTCTGATAGGCAATGAAGTGGACACTATTTTCATATGATTATTTATAAGTAGATTGTTCTAAAAGTGATCTTTGACAATTAACTTATAGGGCAGAACTCTACATCCCGCAGGTGGGCGCGCACGTGACTCGACCCAATCAGGCAAATGTCCCGATGTCATCGTGCGTTTGCACGACATTTCCGTCAGCAGTGTGCCCGCTGACAATTAAGAGGTCTATTAAGGCCATTAAATTATTAGTTAACCCTTGCAACCTTGCACTTAGTGGGTGGGCGAATCAGCCAGGTGGCCTTTGCATTTTTCAGGAAATCTCATCCAAGGGCAGGATGAGGTTTCCTTAATTAAATTTTTAAAAATTTCAGTTGCTTGGGCAGAATTTTTATAATGCATATGTTTAGGTGAGTGAGTCCGATGTGTGGACTTCTTTTTCTGTATTTATAAATCTTTATTTGATGGTTTTATATTCCTCGGCTCCCTGAGGCAGCTCTCTGCCTTCAGGGAGCTTTCAGTGAGCAATTCCTGGCGCCTGTGCTGACTTCAGTGCTCACCCTCCTCCCGGCCCACCCCAGCAGTGCTGAATCTTTCAGTGCGCCTTTCACGCTGGCTGGCCGTTAATTGGCTAGCTAGCATGAAATCGTGATCAGGGGCCGATCGCGGGCAGCGGGCCATTTCCCGGCCACTCTTGTGCCCACCCACTGTGCCTGTCTAATGACCCAAAGACCCTGCCCCTAGGTTTCAGGCATCTCCTGGGAATTCTTTTGTTTCATGGGCTACTCTATCTTATTTAAGGTTTCAGCTTGTACACCGTGGTAATGAAAAATCCACTAATAAGATAATAATGTGACTTTTCTCTTGGGAGTTGCTATATTATTATAATGCTAACAGATCTCCATTTGTATTTATCATGATAAGTCAGGTTCTGTTGTTGCATGAGGGTGTTAGAGAATGGCAGAGGGGACCTAAAGGCTCTGAAACAATGTAGAAAAATGTTTGAGAGATTTGCTCAAAGTTTATATAGTATTTACAGCACAAGAATAGGCTATTCAGCCTAACTGGTCCATGCTAGTGTTTGTGCTGTATACAAACCATCCCCCATCCTTCATGTAACCCCATCAATATATCCTCCCATTCCTCCTTTCCTCCTCTTATGTTTATCTAGCTTCCTCTTAAATACCTTTATGTTGGTTGCTTCAACTAGTCCTTGCGATAGTGAGTTCCACATTCTAAACACTCTCTGAGTGGTTAATGTTTCTCCTGAATTCTCTATTGGCTTTATTAATGGCTATCTTATATTTATGGCTCCTGGTTCTGGTCTCCCCCACAAGTGAAAGCAACTTCCCTATGTCTACCCTGTTGAACCCTTTCAGAATCTTAAGGACCTCTAGCAGATCACTCCTCAGTGTTATATTTTCTCCTCTCCCTGTCCCCTGCCTGGGACTCTTCTTCTCGATTGCACTCTGCTCCTGGTCACCTGACACAGGTTTAAATGCTGTTTCTTTATGCACAAGCGCACTGTGCCTTAAAAAACATAAACGTAGCAAAAGCTCTGAGACTTGTTGGGAGTTGAAATTCCTGACCTTCGCAGTCTCCAACGAGGTAAGTTTGAGTTTCATAACACAACCTAGATGCCATGAATTCATGGCCACCTTGGTGACCAGTGTTGCTAAGACGCAACTGGTGAGGGGTGAGTGGGGTTGGGTGGGAGTGCATGTGGAACTACACCAAGTGACTTATTTCTGACATTTGCATCTAACCACAGTAACCTGCCTATTTGAGTGGACCTTTTTCATATGTTGCGTGTAGCAGGAAGTCACAGAAGTGTAGTTGGGTGGTGGGGAAAAAGGAAGTTCAGCCCTACAGTGTTTTTCTTATGTACTGAAGGAAGATAAATAAAGGAATAAACTTATTGGCCTCAACATTGTAGTTCCCTAAATTTGTGTGTGTAGTTGTATAAATAAAACAGATCTTGAATATTGTTAGATGGTTTTCCTGTTTTCAGTGGGCTATTGAATTGTGGGACACATTCCAGCTCAGCCCACTGAAATTCACACCCACATACAGTACACCAAAAATAAGGCATAGAACGCCCATACACTAAAAGTGGCTGGCTGAAGTTTCCTGTTTCCTGGCTTGGCATGCTCCACTTGAAGCTGCCGTCTCCATAGCTTTCCCCACAACCTTCACTCTGAAACCTTTTTTTAAATTCATTGTTTATGGGATGTGGGCATTGCTGGCTAGACCAGCATTTATTGCCCATCTCTAATTGCCCTTGAGAAAATGGTGGTGAGCTGCCTTGTTGAATTGTTGCAGTCTGTGTGGTGTAGGTACACCCACAGTGCTGTTGGGGAGTGAGTTCCAGGATTTTGACCCAGCGACAGTGTAGGAACAGCGATATATTTTCAAGTCAGGATGGTGAGTGGCTTGGAGGGGATCTTGAAAGCAGTGGAGTTCCTATGTATCTGCTGTCCTTGTCCTTCTAGATGGCAGCAGTCATGGGTTTGGAAGATGCTGTTGAAGGAGCCTTGGTGAGTTCCTGCAGTGTGTCTTATAGAAGATACACACTGCTGCTACTGTGCGTCAGTAGTGGAGGGAGTGAATGTTTGTGGATGGGGTGCCAATCAAGCTTTGTCTTGGATGGTGTCAAGCTTCCTGAGTGTCTTTGGAGTTGCACTCATCCAGCAAGTGGGGAGAATTCCATCACACTCCTGACTTGTGTCTTGTAGATGGTGGACAGTCTTTGGGGGATCAGGAGGTGAGTTACTCGTCATAGGATTCCTAGCCTCTGACCTTCATATCCCGAGAAACCTCTGTTTCTTCTCCTGTTGAATGCAATGCTTTGAACTCCTCAGGCCTTTCAGGGTTGGAAAAAGGCTGTTCCCTCATTTCATGTAAAATGCTGCTCTTGTTGGGCTCAGTCCAACCGTGAACGAACAGTATTTTCCAATCTTTCAAGCCTCAAAAAAATGCTTCAACCAACAGAAGAAAGAAACTTACATGCACATGTGTGTAAATATGAAATAAGCCTTCCAGTGCAGGGAAGAAGGAAATTAAAAGCTTGAGGTTCTGGCCCATGGACTGTGCATTGGACACCCCATCTTAACCCAGCATGATGCCCATGACTTTCTGGTCACTAGCTCAGTACCACACTAGACAGTACTCTCACTGATTTATATGTTCGTTCTCTCAGCGTTTGTGAGTGAAGCAAGCCAGATTCCTGTCATTTGGATGTACTGACCAGCCCTGTAGCTCCTCAGCATATCAGCTCCTTGAGCATTTTACATATGTCAGGATGGGAAGGAGGTAATTGATGCAAACGATATGAGGAGTGGCAGTGTGTTCTTGTGAGGGTGTTAAAATTGGATAGTTAAATTCAACATTCCTTGTGGATTCCGAATATTCTTTTGTGCTGTTTGTAAATTGGCCCTGTGTTTTCTGGAGTTTGACAGGGTTGACACTGAGAGGTTGTTTCTGCTGTTGGGTAATCTCAAACACAGGGACACAGTCTCAGGATAAGGGAATGATCATTTAGGACTGAGATGAAAAGAAATTTCTCCACTCAAAGGATTGAAGATCTTTGGAACTCTCTATCCTTGAGGGTTGTGGATGCTCCTTTGCTGAATATATTTAAGGCTGGGATAGACAGATTTCAGGTCTCTCAGGGAATCTAGGGATATGGGGGACAGGCTGGAAAGTGGAGTTGAAGCTGAACATCAACCATGACCCCATTGAATGGTGGAGAATGCTTGACGGGCTGTCCAGCCTACACCAGCTCCTATCTCTTGTGTTCTTGCCTTAGGCAATCCCTCGGGATCGAGGATGACTTACTTCCACTCCAGTTTGAGGGGTTCTGAGCTGGCTGATAAGTCCAGTGCACAATCTGCAGTCTCTACCACATGCGGGGCAGGTGGTGCTTGAAGGCCTTCGTAGATAAGTTGTTTGGAGATTCGTGTGCTGCCACCAACACTTCGACTTTGCTTGTTTATATTCCGACAAAGTCTCTTGATGTATTCAGTGCCTTCCCGGATGAGCCTTTTCCATTTTGGTTGGTCACAGGCCAGGACTCCCATGAGTTGGCAGGGATGTTTGAGCTCTTCAGGGATGCTTTGAGGAGATCCCTAAAGCAATTCTGTTGTCCTTCTGGGAGTCTGCTGCTGCGAATGTGTTCCAAGTAGAGCAGTTGCTTTGGGAGTCTAGGGTCGGGCATATGAACTACATGTCTTGCCCAGCAGAGCTGGTTTGAGTGATTAGTGATTTGAGTTGGCTTGCTCTTTGATCCATATGGGAAGGCAGAAATTATTCAAAAAACAAATTACATTAATAAATATTGTTTAAAATATTTAATGTGGATAAGTGTGAGGTAGTATATTTTGGTAAGAAGAATAAGGAGTTGTTAGAGTCGGCTTTGTTATACTTCCTGGTAACATCATCCTCAGCTTTGAGTTAAATCATCAGTTTGCTGTTCGCATCCTGAAATCTCATCAGCAAGAATAGGTGTGAATATCACAGTTCAGCTGTGACAATGATGGGGGGTGGGGTGGTGCAGGAAGTCTTAATGGATAAGTAACCAGGATGTTTCCTATTTCCTTTTATCATAGACTCAGCCATGATTATCATAGTCTGGAGGTTTGTACGGAGGAATCTTATTTTCTTAAACACTGTTGAACACCCGGTGACATGACTTGATATCAAAAGAGAACATTATGGACTCTGGTGGTTGCGATTAGTAGGTTTTTCCTGGAATAATGAAGGCCTTCATGGGAGAGCTTTCAGGCAGTTGGAATTAAAGCACCGACAGAAGCTAGACCCGATTACCTTGGGTCTGCAAGGAACAAGGTGGTATGAATTTATTATGTAACCATAATAATGACTATTTTTGTGTCTGAGTAATAAACTTGCATTTGGACAATACAGTTGTGCCTGAGCCATGAGGAATCATTTAACTAGTCAAAGCAGAATTTCTTACAGAAAATCACAAACTTGACTTCTTGGAAAATAACTGCCTCAAAGGGATAGAGGATCAGAGGGATCTGCAGGTACAGATGCACAAATAAATAAAAGTAGCAACGCAGGTTACTAAGGCCAATATAAAGAACCCCTTCCCACTGCTCTTCTTCCAATAGTGCAGTGAGATTCTTTTCAACCATCTAAGAAGGCAGATGCGAACTCAGTTTAATGACTCATTCAAAAGAGGGGAGGGGGCTCTCCTGCTATCCTGCCTAAAATTTATCCCCTAGCCAATGCGGCAATGCCAGCCTTCTTTGGCAGTCCCTTGGGCTCAAGGATGACTGGCTTCGACTCCAGTTTGATGGGTTCTGAGATGGCTGTTAAGCCCAATGCAAGATCTGCACATGTAGGGCAGATGGAGCTTGAAGGGTTGGCAGATGAGTTATTTGGAGGTTTGTGGCCTTTTTCCGATACCTCAACTTCGCCTTTGGGTATTCCCGACAAAGCCTCTCGATGTGTTTGGTGCCATCCCAAAATAATCTTCAGCCAGGGACTGTCATGAGTTAGTGCGGATACTTGACCTCTTCAGAGATGCTTTGAGGACATCCCTAAAGTGTTTCCGCTATCTTCCTGGGAGTTTCCTGCCACGACTGAATTGCGAGTAGAACAGCTGCTTCAAGAGCCTGGTGTCAGGCATACGAGTGACATGTCCTGCCCAGCAGAGCTGGTTTTGAGTGATTACTGCCTCAAACCATGCTGAGCATGTTGGCTTGGGAGAGGACGTTGCTGGGGGACTGTCCTTCTTGCCACTGGATTTGGGGGATCTTGCGATCTGCTGGTGATACTTCTCCAGTGCTTTGAGGTGCCTGCTGTGGGTTGTCTAAGTCTTCTAAGCATATAGTAGCACAGGGATCATGAGGATCCCCTGCTGCGTGATGACATGCAAGCCGTGTAAATGCCAGTAAAGCAGTTGGTTATTTATCATGTTGGTGTTTGTGGATCTTGCTGCATTCAAACTGGCTGCCTACAGTAGTAATCACTGGAGTAGCTTGAAAATGGAAATAAACATTGGGAGAAATGTAAAATAGGCTACTGATATCACACCCTGTAAAATTAGCCCCAATGTTAGCAGAAATTTATAGTGTACTTCCGTGATGGCTACATTGAGGACAAAAACTCTGTATCCAGTTCTCAAAGGAGCCTAACATCCCACCCCAGCCCCCCACTCCCGCAAGCCTCTTGCTCACCTTTCTAGTAAATGGAAACTTTAGAGGCCTGAAGAAGTCCTGGTGGTTTGTAAATCCTCCTACAACTGGCTTCCTTCTTGGAAATCTACATGCATGGAAATCTGAAGGAAGGAAGCTGGATAGAACGGAGCTATTATATCCTGTAAACCTATGTGAGAATTTTCAAAGGCTCTGGTATTGAAACGTGGTTCACACGTCTTTCCTTTCAGAAACAGTGATGCAGCCTGGTCCTGATTAAAATAGCTGGATTTCTGTTTGATTTGTTTACCCAGTAGTTGCTTGGGTTTATCAGCATGTATCCTTCCAGGCTTTTGTGAGTGATTTGAGAGAGGAAATGCAGGGCATCTTTGAAAATGTTTGTTTGTAAAGATAACAGTTTTCCTGGGCACTAGAACTTCAAAGTTAGATATTATTCCAGTTTGTTGAATAGCGCAGATGGAAAAGAAAGTGTTGGGATGGATAATGAGGAGAATTAAATTCAGCTTCTGTTACTTAAACATTATACGCTGATATCCATCGGAAATCTGGTATTTATTGGTCCTTTGTGGCAAGTGGCTTAACATTGTTAGAAGTAATTCACTTTGAGGAGCTGCACCCGGCAAATAATGTATCATGGTAAGTGAATGTTCTCTGTGTGAAAGCTGAATTGTTTGTTGGAATGCAGCTTCCTGAAAGAAAATGGCATCTTTATGAACGAGCACAATCAATCAATAGATGTACGTTGCTAGTAGTATGGGGAAAGGAGATTGTTTAGGGATGCAGCTATCTAATTTGTTGAAGTTGAATTATTGTTATTATGTTCGATTACTGGAGCTGACTGAATTTTCACCTTCCTGTATACCAGAGCTACGATTTATATTTTGTGAACATTCATTTTTAATATTTTTAAGGCTTCTCCTCATCTGATACAGATAGAAGAGTTTGAAATTCTGATATAGGTTGCCATTATACTTGATCATTTAAAATCTTCCAGAAGACGGTGAAAATTAGAGGTCCATTGAGATTTTGGAGTAAACTCCTGTCTGGTGTTTAGTGAATTGCATGCACACAGCCTAATAACTTACTGACTATGGTGTACATGAGTTGAGATGGAATCCTGGTATGTCATTATCAGGATTTTTAAAAATGACATTGTACTTCTGATAAATGAAACACGTTTTTGGTTTGTAGTCTAAAGATAATATGACTGGCTTCCCAATCAGA
The DNA here is from genome assembly GCF_017639515.1 of Carcharodon carcharias. Classification (NCBI taxonomy): domain Eukaryota; kingdom Metazoa; phylum Chordata; class Chondrichthyes; order Lamniformes; family Lamnidae; genus Carcharodon; species Carcharodon carcharias. The sequence goes on along the minus strand of NC_054478.1, from coordinate 104,248,247 downwards.
AGCTTGCCCATGGACAAGCTCTTGTACGTCTAATATGAATCATGACCAGGAATCACGCCCTAAACTGTTCATATGGTCCAGAAAGAAAAGGTAACTTTGCTAGTAGCATTTATTGAGTAGCCTGCTCTCTGCTATCAATCTAACTGATCGTTTATGGTACAGTAGTTTCAAGGTGGAAAATGCTAGCAGTAAAAAAATGTGTATATGTAGAAAACAAATTAACCTTTCATTCATCAGAATTTCAGGAATTTCCTCTTTTGGCACTGGCTGTGTAACCATCTTATTCACAATCTTAAGCAAGGAAGACTGAGTTGTGGGAAGTGGAAGTTACTTACTGATGGTGGATTCTAGAATCCAAATCTATCATACATTTGGCATTTCTATGTTTTAGTTACCTGGATGGGAATAACCATTGTTAATTTTAACTGCTGAGTTCAGGGTGGCATCTAGGATATAAGGAGAATTGATTGCTTTCCCAGGTTTTAAATGAATCAGAATTTGTGGAGACAAGGGCAGGATTTGGAGTTTTGGGTCAGGACCTTAAAATTGGTGTCAAATAGGGGTTCTGACCCTGCACTGTTTGGGAAACAGTCATCTGGCGCTAATTGTCCCTGAATTGGCTAATTAGAGGCCAGCGTGCAGGCTTTCCAATAAGAGGCCCTCCAGCACAGAAGGAGCTGTGACCTGCTGTTTCACGTAAGAGAGAGAGAGGGAGACTGGCTAGAACTTAAGAAGCCCTCTCAACGACTTTTAAAACAAAAAATGGTCATAGCTGTCATGCCACCATCATTGAGGGGAACCACTCCGTAGGGTGGCCTGCAGCCGCAGCTGTGGTCAGGCAGAAGAGTGACTCTCAAAGCCTGCCTGGAGCGCTGCCCTCCTTCCCCGCCACTCCCTAAATCTCCCACCCAGTCTGCCATCAGGAAGCTGCCTGCAGACAGTTGGACTGTTCCTGGTACTCACCCTGATCTGATTTTCCCTGCTATCAGTCTTCACTGTAGCTTGGGAGCAGCTCATGTGGCTCTACTTTGACCTCTGATGAGGAACAAGAGGACCAGTACTAGTTGTGGACCAACTGGAAAGATCACGTGAACCCCTGACAATTGGCCTTAATTTACTTAACTTAATTGACTTGGTTATAAGTTTCTGTTCCTTCAGAGTCACTGGATCAAAATTCCAGAACTCGTTTCCTAGCAGCACTGTGGGTATACCTACACCACATGGACTGCAGCAATTTAAGAAGGCGGCTCACCACCAACTTCTCAAGGGCAATTAAGGATGGGCAATAAATGCTGGCCTTGCCAGTGATGCCCACATGAGCAAATAAACAAAAATAGGTAGCCGTGGCATAGCGGTAATGTCACTGGACCAGTAATTCAGAAGCCCAGGCTAATGCTCTGGGGACATGGGTTCAAATCCCAACATGGAAGCTGGTGAAATTTAAATTCGATTAATAAGTATAAAGCCAGTCTCAGTAATTGTGACCATGACCCATTGACAATTGCTATAAAAACCCATCTGGTTCACTAATGGCCTTTAGGGAAGGAAACTGCCATTTGGTCTACATGTGACTCCAGACCCACAAAAAGTGGTAACTCTTAACTACCCTCTGAAATGGCCTAGCAAGCCACTCAGTTCAAGGGCAATTAGGTGAAGTGTAGAACCATAGTGCAGAATTTTAACGGCTGAGGAGGGGCATGGGTTTGTGTATGGGCGGCAATTAAATCTCTCAAAAATGACACCGTGTTGGAAATCTGACATGATCCCACCCATTTCCAACTTTTACTCGACTGCATCGCAAGGAGTGGAAAACGCCATTAAGATGTTTGATCAGTCATTTAGTTATGCAAACAAGCAATTAAGTGTGGCTTTAACTCAGGATTCTGGTTTTAATATTCAGAGCACGTGGTTCCTGAGCTGTGTGGAACTGACCAGGCTCAACAAAGCAAGAGCACAGTGGGGAGTTATTGATCAGTGAAGCTAATAAACTGAAAGGCCTTTAAGCAGTGGAACTGCATAGCTGCTGGCCTAAAGCTTGTGTGCACAACATTTGCTGTTAGAGTTTAATTTCACTACCAGAAACTTTTTTGAAGTAATTTCACCTAACTTGGACTTTAATCACCCTGATCTGACTTTCCCTGCTGTCAGTCCTCACTGTAGCTTGGGAGCAGCTCATGTGGCTCTACTTTGACCTCTGATGAAGAACAAGAGGAGCAGTTCCAGCAACACCCAACAGCACCAGGAGCAGCAGGAACAACACCAGGAGCAGCACCAGTTGCCTTTTCCTCGGTTGCATGCTGCTTTACAGGACAGAGTGGATGGACATAGAGACCCAGCTTGTAGGCGGTGATGCCCTCTAACACAGGGTCTGTAGGCAGAGGATCAGTTTTCTCAACATGTGTAAGCACCAGTGCTTTGGGAAGCTCAGGCTTTCACAACTGGTTGCTATTGAGATCTGAGAACGCCCTTCACAACAGACCACTTGGGCACACATTGACATTGGCTGCCAAGGTGGGTCACACTGGATTCTTTGCCTGCTCCTGCAAGAACAGAAAGAAGACAGTTGTGAATATGAGAAATGGATTTTGTAGAGTGGAGGGCAGAACAACATTTGTAAACTGATCTTAAATTGACCAAGGTCCTGAAATATGTTCAGTTAAGTACTACAGGTTGCTGGTATTTTCTCCTTTGACTTCCTAAATTCAGACTTTTTGTTCGATCTGCATTTTTCAGATTTTATTAGTGCAATGTGAGGTCACATTAATCTTGTTGAAAAGAGTGGCCTGGATTTTCCCCACCAGGGAGAGCCTCTCCGTCATGGCGGAAGAGGCCCGAATCCGGAAGTCCAGCTTGTGAACACAAGACCTACCATTTTTGCAGGGACAGAAATGGATCCGTGTCTGGATTCATGCAGCTGCCCCTGGAAATCAGCACTTGCTTCCACTTATGTGTGATTTTGGTGTGAGAGTTGTCTGAAACCTGATGTGCACAGGTAAGACCTAGTAGAAGCGGGTCTGAGCTTTGTGGATTTGTTTGGATAGCCAGGGGACCCTTTTGGAGAGGTAAGGTACTCCTTTGGATATGGTCCTGGGACACCATTGGGGGAGATCAGGTGCCCTTTGGGGGAGATCAGGTGCCCTTTGGGGGAGGTCAGGTGCCCTTTGGGAGAGGTAAGGTACCCTTTGAGATTGTTAAAATTAGGCATAGACATGCATTAAAAAATGCATACGTTCATCGAAAATGTAAGCTTATTGAAACTGTCAAAAACAGTTGTAAGAAGTTTCAAGGTGAACTGTCAAAAGGAGCTGTCAATAAATATTGTCCAAAGTGTCAGGGTGAACTGTCAAAGGGAGCTGGAAAGGCATTTAAAACTCCTGCCCTTTCACTCTGAAAAAATTGTCTGGAGTGTAAAAAAAACAATTGCTTGCTATTTCACTCTGTCTCTTCATCTAAAACTTAGGGTTTCCGTTACTGGATTAGTGCTGCATGATAGATTTCGCATCTCTCCATTATCACTGTAAGATGCCTTATTTCACAGTTCGATTGACAGCTCCAATGGTTATTGACTCTTGTAGTGGGTCTATGATTTCCAATGCTTTTTTTATAAGGGATTATGCAATTGAATGAAATATTTGATGTTTATAATGGACAATATGCTTCAAGGAATGTAAAGGTAGTAAACAGTTTTTTATGAATGAGAGTTTTTTTTTAAAATAAGTTTGCAATAGACACTTGAAATTTTATTTAATCTCAGCGTGGGTCATGAGGTCTGCCGTGGTGGATGCTGGGAGATACTGGCATGAGTTGGCAGTGTGTTGGAATCAGGGCTATAAAGGGCTATAGAAGTGGGGGCATAGGTTGGCATGGGGCTATAAAAGGCCATGGGGGCTGGGCAGAGGGGTATAGGTTGGCATGGAGGGTGTGAGGGGCTAGGAAGAGGGCATGAATTTGATTGGGGCATGGAGCGTGTGCAGGAGATTGAATGTTTGTAAGGGGTGAAGGCTGTTTTATGTTTTTCTTTTTTTTAATTAAACCCCAACACAGTGATAGAGCACCGAAGCAGGCCTTTCACCCAGTCCACCTCTGTACCCAGCATCCTCCGTGCTCATTTGGTCTGACCCCCAGGGAATCCTGTCACGAAAATCCGACATTCAGTCAGACATTTTTTAGAAGTCAGGTTTGCGGAGCCAGGAATTCTCCAAACTGCACACCCAATGCAATGATGAAAATCTGGGCGGATATGCCTACGTGAAATAAAAACCAAAATTTTTGTAGTACTCAGCAAGTCAGATAGTGGAAAGAGAAACAGGGTTAATGTTTCAGGTTGATGACTTTTCATCAGAAATGGAAAAAGTTAGAACTGTGCAAGGTTTTGAAAAGGCAGGGAGAAGGGAGAAAGATCAAAGGAAGTTCTGTTATATGTTGGAAGACAGGAGAGATTGAAAGTTAAAAGGGATGATGGTGCAAATTAAAAGGAGACAGTGATAGGACAGACTGAAACAAAAAAAAACAAAATATGGGCCTGGAGGAAGTGTAAGTGTAAGAAAATTGCAGAAGCAACACTCAGCTGTTGCCCAAAGAAAATAGGGGTATAGAGTATGATGTGAATTTGTTGAACTCAATGTTGAGTTAGGAAAGCTATAAAGTGCCTAATTGAAAGATGAGGTGCTGTCCTTCACTTGATTGAGCCAGTGTAGGAAGCCAGAGACATAGAAATCAGAGTGGGAGTGGGGTAGAAAATTAAAATGACAGGTGAAAGAAAGCTCAGTGTCATGTTTGCTGATTGAGCCAAGGTGTTCTGCAAAGTGCCCAGCCAACCTGCATTTGGCTTCCCATGTGCGGTGGAGACCAAATCATGAGCAGTGAATGCAATATACTAAATGGAAAGAAGCTCCAACTAAATCTCTGTTTCAAATGGAAAGAGCCCTTGAGTCTCTGGAAGGTTGGAAGAAAGGATGTTAAAGTACAGGTTATGCATCTCCTGCACTTGCATGGGGAACTATGGTGGGAAGGGAAGGGGTTGTTGGGGTTATTGAAAAGTGAACCAGGGTGTTGCAGAAAGCTGAAATGGGAGGGGAGGGGAAGGTGCGTTTGGAGGTGACATCACCCTGGTTGTGGTGGTGGGTTGATGGAAAATGATCTGTTGAATGTAGAGGCTAGAGGGATGGAAGATGAGGCAGGTGGGATTTTGAAGGATGGGAAGAGATGAGAGCTGAAATGTCGGAAGTTGAATGGACTAGGTCCAGCGCCCTATTAACCACAATGGAGGAGAGTTCCCGGTTGAGAAAAATGAAGACGTATCGGAAGCAATGGTATGGAAGGTGGCATTGTCAGAACAGCTGCGACGGAGACGGAAAACCTGTGGGAATGAATTGAGTCCTAATAAGAAGCCGGGTGAGAGGAACGGCAGTCAGCATAGTTGTAGGTGTCAGTGGGCTTATAGTCGTTATTAGTTGATAGCCTTTCGCCAAAAATGGAGGACAGAAGAGTTGAGGGAGGGAAGGGTCAGAGATGTGTGGAACAGTTTTTGGTCCAGTCCTCAGGTCTCCTCCCTGACCTATTTCTCTGCTACATTGATGACTGCATTGCTGCTGTATCACGCTTTTTGGAAAAAATGATCAATTTTGCTTTCAAACCATAACCTCTGCCCCCATTTTTTTTGGATGGCAGCTATTGATAATGTTTCTGTTATTCCCAGTTACACCTCCTCCAGACCCATCTTTTGTTTCTTTACTTATCTGTCCCATTACCATCTCATTTAACCTTATGACATCGTCCTTTTTGTTATTTAATCCCCCCTGCCTTCTAACCTATAACAGAACAATCCTTTTGATCTTTCTCTCTCCTCCCCTTTCCCTGCCTCTGTGTTTGTTTAAGACCTGTTACAGCTCTTTTTCCATTTCTGATGCGAAGTTATCGAACTGAGATGTTAACTCTGCTTCTCTTTCCACAGATGCTGTCTGACTTCTTGAGCATTTCCAGCAATTTCTGTTTTTATTTCAGACTTCCTGCATCTGCAGTATTGTATTTTTGTATTTGTATTTACATGAAATTCACCTTGCTACTGTGTTCTCTAAAGGGATCAGTTCACATGGCTCAATGTTTGCTGAAGATTTAACAGTTTGCAGGTTGCGAATATCTTCCTTTGTCCAGTATCATTGAAGGTGACAATATAAAGTGTGTGTGAGTGTTTGATGTTTGAAGAGCCTGATGCAATTGCAGAGTAATTAGATATTAATTTTAGATATTAATGCTCCTGGCAGTGAGTTTGAGAGGTTGAACTGACAGTCAGAGTTGTCACAGCGCACTCCTCTTAAAAGTGATTCCTTGTTAATATACCTTTATATCTGAGGTAGTCTCTGAACAGGAGCCATGTTCTAGTACAAATGTTTTGGTGCAATCAGCAGAAAATGTGTGCATTTGTTTCTGCAGATTGGGGTGGTGACATTTGATATGTTGATGTGTTGACAGTAGCGCTCATTTGGGATACTGGTCAAGTAAATCACCGTAACAGGGTTTGCCTGCTTTGACTTCAGCGTTATGCTACAGTTAAGGTCCAGAGGACCATTGGCCATTGAGAACATGCCAAGAGAAAATAGCTGAGGGTTGCAACAGTGCCCTTTGAGTCCATTATTTTTGCAATGAGAAGCTCAAGTAACTTATGCCCAAAGTCATGACAGACAACAAGATCTTGAAAGAAGTGTGTCACCAAGAACTCAAAAAATTGCCTCTTCATGTTTGGAAGGCTAAGAATGTTCAAAGCTTTCGCAAGGCATTTTATATACACCGATAATAGTTGGTAAATCCTGAGACCTGAAATTGATCTTTTTAGTGAATGACAAAGATCTGAGAGTTATTGTATCTGAAGATGCAGGTACCAATTCACTGCTTTATATGTAAATATCCTAAAGTTTCACTTCAGTGAGAATGAATTTCAATTAACTTGGTCACAGAGGCCTCTCTCAGGTGCCATTAATGCAATTGAGGACGGTTAAACAATTATAGTTCTAATGCAGCTCTTTCTCCACAAACTTTGTTTTCTTGGATATATTTTTAGCAAAAGCATCTGTTTGAGATTGATAGAAGTACTGATTTCTGAAAAAGTTTGGCTGTGAAAATATTTCTAATTGTCCTGTTTCATCAGTTTGGCCTTTCTTGGAATGTATCAGAAGTAATCTTTGTCATTTTAAAAATGATCACTGTTACTTCAGTACAGCACTTTCTATCTTCTTCTATACCTTCATGTTATACCATTGGTACCAGTAACAAGATACTGCAATCAATAGATACGGAAACATTCAGCACACATCAGTCTGGTGGGTAGGAAAGCTCTGTCCACGGGTTGGGAATGTTCTTACATAGTACCCAAATGAAATATTATTCAATATATCACAACACAGGAATGCTGGCTTAATAGACATTGGGCAGAAACACCTGTGCCCACTGGCGTCGGGCATGTTCGGTAGTGCAAGCTGACAATATGGTGAGAAGGCCAAAAATCAGTTTCACAATGTTGTGAAACCAGTTTGCGATCATCTGCTCAGCCCATCGATGGCACGCTGTGTTTCCTGCCATCGGATGTTGGGAACCTTATTGTAATACATCAGCATATCATTATAAAGGTAGCCCACTGGACTCATTCCTCCCCTTCCCCCACTGGATCGTCTGCCCACGGAACACACCTGCATATAAAAGGTATGCACAAGGTGGGCTGCACTTTGAGGGGAACTCGGAGGTGAGTGCATAGTAACATTACGGAGCGCTCACGAGGGACGCCCATAGAGTCATAGAGGTCTACAGCACAGAAAAAGGCCTTTCGGCCCATCGAGTCTGTGCCAGTCAAACAAGTACCTAACTATTCTAATCCCATTTTCCAGCACTAGGCCCAGAGCCTTGTATGCCTTGGCATCGCAAATGCACATCCAAATACTTCTTAAATTTTATGAGGGTTTCTGCCTCTACACCCTTTCAGGCAGCGAGTTCCAGATTCCCACCACCCTCTGGGTGAAAAAAATCTTCCTCACATCCCCTCTAAACCTCCTGCCCCTTACCTTAAATCTATGCCCCCTGGATATTGATCCCTCCAACAAGGGGAAAAGTTCCTTCCTGTCTGCCCTATCTTTGCCCTTCATAATTTTATACACCTCAATCATGTCCCCCCTCAATATCCTCTGGTCCAGGGAAAATAACCCCAGTCTATCCAAACTCTCCTCATAACTAAAACTCTCTAGCCCAGGCAACATCCTGGTAAATCTCCTCTGCACTCTCTCTAGTGCAATCACATCTTCCCTAAAGCAGATTCTAGAACTGCACGCAATACTCTAGCTGTGGCCTAACCGGCGTTTTATACAGTTCCAGCATAACCTCCCTGCTCATATATTCTATGCCTCGGCTAATGAATGCAAGTATCCCATATGCCTTCTTAAGCACTTTATCTACCTGTCCTGCTACCTTAAGGGACTGGTGGACATGCACACCAACGTGCCTCTGATCCTTGGTACTTCCCAGGGTCCTACCATTCATCGTGTATTCCCATGCCTTGTTTGTCCTGCCCAAGTGCATCACCTCACACTGATCCGGATTAAATTTCATTTGCCACTGATCAGCCCATCTGACCAGCCTGTCTATATACCCCTGTAATCTAAGGCTATCCTCCTCACTATTTACTACCCCACCAATTTTCGTGACATCCGTGAACTTACTGATCAACCATCCAACATTCAAGCCTGGATCATTTATATATACCACAAACAGCAAGGGACCCAACACCACTCCCTGTAGAACCCCACTGGACACAGGCATCCAGTCACAAAAACACCCCTCGACCATCACCTTCTGCTTCCTGCCACTCAGCCAATTTTCCAAATTGCCTTGGATCCCATGGACTCTTACCTTCATTATCAGTCTCCCATGTGGGACCTTATCACAAGCCTTGCTGAAGTGCAAGTAGACTATGTCAAATACATTGCCCTCATCTACACATCTGGTCACCTGTTCGAAAAATTCAACCAAATTGGTCAGACATGACCTCCCCTTAACAAAACCATGCTGACTGCCCTTGATTAATCCCTGCCTCTCCAAGTGTAGGTTAATTCTATCCCTCAGAATTGCTTCCAATAATTTCCCCACCACTGAGGTGAGACTGACTGGCTTGTAGTTCCCTGGTTTATCCCTTCCTCCTTCCTTGAATAACGGCACCACATTGGCTGTCCTCCAGTCCTCTGGCATCTTTCCTATGGCCAGAGAAATATTGAAAATTATTGTCAGTGCCCCTCCCTTGCCTCACTCAACAGCCTGTTAGATTTCAAGGTTGAGTTGCGTTGGAATGAGGGGGCAAAGGCTGCCCTGCAGTTTACTGACTTGGGGGGAGGGGCAAAGGCTGCCCTGTGGCTGAGGAAACTTGGGGGGAGGGGCAAAGGCTGCCCTGTGGCTGAGGAAACTTGGGGGGAGGGGCAAAGACTGCCCTGTGGCTGAGGAAACTTGGGGGGAGGGGCAAAGGCTGCCCTGTGCTATGACGTGGCAGATGATGTGTGCCTGGCGGATCAAATCCACGAGGGAAACATGATTCTGCTATCACAACGGTTTGCAACTTGTATTTATTTCAAGATGCATGCATTGAATTCAGAAGTCATCAGTCCACCAAGAACTTCAAAGATTTTTTTAATAAAGCTACATTAAAATATTTATTAACAAAAGAAAAGATGTCAAACACATATGCAAGGTTCCAGTTAATTAATATGATATTAAAGATTAAAATTCCTGCCTAACCTGACTCCCAAATACACCCCCTTATTATGCAACAATCTGAAATAGATTTTAAAGTTAGAAAGACAGGCCAGCACAGTTAACACCTTTCAGGGCTGGATGCAGCAAACTCATGCAGACATGCTAGAGGCGTTTCTGAGGCTGTTTCGCAAGCTCCTGCTAGGTGTGACAGGCTCCCCTCTCAACATAGCTTTTCATTCTCCCTTTTATATGTTTTCTCTCTTTTAACCTGTTAATTCCATTGTCCCATTTGTCTTTGAAACTCTACTTTCCCCTAATATAAAACTCTTCATGGTGCCAGTATTGTCAGTAACCTTTGGGAAAAATAAACACACTGCTAGGCCAACCTCTGGCTGGGTGTAAGCATCCTAATATCTCTTTGAAACTCAAACTGTCCCGATTTATCTAAAAATGCAAATTCTCCTCACACCTTACATCCTAAGACTTCAGCCATGTTTACATCTTTCACATTTCAAACCTAGCTTCTTTTGATGAATCAAAGCCACATAAACACACACACACCGTGAAAATTATTATACTTTTGTAACACCTGTGATTGAGGCAACTTTGTTGTGGGGGCGGTGCCAAGACTGCCCTGCCACTGAAGGTAGGGCACAAACATGTGGGGAGGGGGTGGGTGGGCAAGGGAAGTGGCCATGCATTAGGGACACCTTGTATAAAGTGACCATTCCTCTGCAGCTGAGATAGTTCATGCGCAGCCACATTGATATGATTGGAATTGGGCCTTTAGCTTGTCTGCCCATTCAATCAATGCAGAGGCATGATAATGCCACCGGGTGCTTCAGAACTTTTCAATCCTCGGGCACAGACTGCAAACTAGTGGACTTTTAGTAGACTGCAGAATAGTTGGATGACTGGGCACATTGTACAATCTCCTTGCTAAAGCTGGCCATGGAACAGTTACTGATGGAGGTGCTCACAGCCCCTTGCAATGTCATCATCCTGGTTTGGACCAGTCTCCCCCATGGTTCAAGCTAACAGTGCAGCTTGCAGCGCGGGTTAGGAGAATGTCTGCACCTAGGCTGAGAGCACAGCAAGCAGTCCAGTGGGCAAAGCTGCCCCCGGGCGGAGGTGGTTGGGGTTTCGGGCAGCCATGCAGCGCACTAAACTCTGGCCATCCATGTGATGGCCAGCAGTCTCTGGGATGCATTAGGGAGCCTTCAGACTAAACCAAGAGAGGTTCTTAGTACCCATGCTAACCCACACGTCTACCCCTTTCGTGCTGGAGGAGGAGTACATCAGGAGCATGGAGCCTGGTGAACTAACTGTATGCCTCGTGGAGTACAGGGAGTGAAGATGTAGATGGGGGTGACTGAGGCGTCTGGCTGCGCAAAGGGAGAGCAGCACCCTCAGGAATAAGGGGTGGCTGAGGCTCCCGCACACATCACCAAACAGCCACAGGGAGCCACCGCTGGTCAGCGCCTAGCTAGACCCAGGGTTTATAGACGCTGCCCTTCGTTCCTGCAGATGACTGAGAACCAGTGTCACCAAAGACTGCACATGTCCAAGGAACTGGATAGTCACATCTGCCACTTACTGCAGGACTTGGTGCCACTTGGATATGTAGGGCTTCGACTGCCAGTGGCCGTGAAAATGACCGCGGCGCTCAATTTCTATGCCAGTGGTGTCTTCCAGTGCTCCACAGGTGACCTCTGTGGGATATCACAAGCCTCCACCCACAAATGCATCCATGAGGTCAGGGACCCCATCTTGGTGAGGGCACACAACTTTGTGCATTTCACCCAGCACCAACAGAGCCAGGATACAAGAACGATTGGATTTGCCCAGATCCCGGGTTTCCCACAGGTGCAGGGTGCCATTGACTGCACTCGTGTGGTGCTCAGATCTCTGTCGCGACAAGGTGTCAACTATGTCAATGACAAGGGATTCCATTTGCTGAATGTGCAGCTGGTGTGCGACCACCAGAAATGCATCCTGCATGTGTGCGCATGGTTTCCAGGGAGTGTGCACGATTCCTACATTCTCAGTCAGTCACAGGTCCCTGACGTCTTCCAGGGTCCACAGAGGCTGCAGGGATGGCTCTTTGGGGACAAGGGCTACCCACAGAGGACGTGGCTGATGTCGCCCATGCAGTGGCGTCAGACTGCAGCAGAGAGAATTTATAACAGGCCTCATGCTGTAACTCACAACTAGGTGGAGCAAACCATCGGGATGCTGGAAATGAAGTTCTGGTGCCTGGACCGGTCTGGTGGAGCCCTGCAATACAAACCACAGAGGGTGTCACTCATCGTTGTCACTTGCTGTGCCCTTTACAACCTGGCACTGCAACGGGGAGAGGAGCTGGCTGAGGATGAGGTGCAGGAGTTGGAGGCCTCCTTCGATGAGGAGGATGTTAATGGAGATGAGGGTGAGGATGCCCTTGAAGATGATGGGGATGAGGCCCTCGCACTGGCCAGAAGAGGCAGGCGCACTCGGGAGGTCCTCATAGCTGCGAGATTTGTGGAGGGTGATGACGACATGCAGTGAGGAGACACCGTAAGATCCTCACATTGCATCTGTGAACATTTGATTCCAGTTAAGCTTATGGTAGCGCAGTTACCCTCTATGATAATGCACCTGACATGGAGACGCAGTGGAGGCCCTAATAGTCGCTCAATTCCAGGAGGATGGTGACATGCAGTGAGGACACTCCATAGATCTTCACATAGCCTCTGAGAATGTTTGACTCCTGTCTGGCCAGCAGCAGCTCGCTTGTGCTCTGTGATCAGGGTCACATCATAGAGACACAGCCAAGAAACTTTAAAAGCATCTGATGCTTTGCTTGCCTTTGTGCCCTGACCCCTTCAGGAGCACAGTATCCCTGGTCATAGATGCTGAAGAGATGGGGGCCAGCCCCACTTTAAAGGTGCTAAGAGCACAGAGAGAATGATGGAACTCTGTGACGCCTGCCCACAACATTCTGGCAGCAATGACCAGCACTGTTGAGGTGCAGGCATCGATAATATGTCCAGGGAGTGAGAGGCCAGACCATCATTTTGGGCTGGAGGCTGCACAAAGCACAGGGAAGAGGCCCTGAACTGAGACACCTGCCTTTATCTTGTGCAGAAAGGTTTCACTCACGACATGGTTATCTGATGGATGTTGCACTGCTGTGTCCTCACATGGTAGAGCAGCGCTGACCTCACTGTCAGCACAGGAACTGTCCAGATCCTTGCCGACCAGCTGGATGGCGCTGTTTTCAAAGTCTGTGAGGCCCTTGATTGGCTACCCCTCCTTGTGTGCCAGCTTGTCCTGCATAAATAGAGATGGAGAGAGCATAAGTAGAACACCTGCCAGGCCAGATGATAAGTATGCCCAGCATGTGTGGGTGGTGAGTGGTTCCACGGTAGGGATGAGGACAATGAAGGTGTGTATGAGAGTGAATGGTGATGTCCCTTGAACTTGCAGTGAGTGAGGGCCCTGTGAATGTGTGATGGGTTTGTGAGCGTGAGTGGAGAGTGATGAGAAGAATGACTTACCCTGGCAGAACGGAGGAGATCATTCATTCTCTTGCGGCACTAGGTGGCTGTCCTCTTTTGCAGGGCATTGGCATTGACCACCGCTGCTACCGCATCCCAAGCCAGATTCGTGAGGTTGCTGCCCAGCCTGCAGTTAGAGCAGGGGAAGAGGACATCACAATGAGCCTCCAGTGCATCCAAAAGGTGCTCGAGGGATGCGTCATTGAACCTGGAGGCTGTAGTGTTTTTTCCTTCTGGGGCCATCCTGTCTTCTGTGCATCAGTCGTGGGCTGCAAGCACTTAGAGGTGTGCACGTGGTTAGACTTTAAATATGGTGCCTGGCGTGATGAAGCAGCAAAGTGATGGTGTGGTGAATGAATGAGAGACCACCCACCATGGAAACGGCGTGTTTTCTGGGAATGCATAGTTGATGCAGCAGGTTTGAGGCGAGACAGCGTGAAAAGCCGCCATTTCAGCTGGCAGTTAAAACATCATTTTACCCACCCGCTACTGCATTTAGTGCAAATCTGGGATGATTCCTCTCATTATATGTAATAGGATGGTCTCAGACAGGCTTGGTCCTTCAGGAATGGATTAAGGTTTAGAATACTATCATATTGATTGTCTTCTACTTTAGAACATGTTTAATGTAACATTTGCATTGCTGGGTGCATAATGCATATCAGTCCATGTATTTCTGCATCCACGCATTCAAAGTGGTGACATTGTCCCATTAAACATGAAAAACACTTTAACAACTGCCCAGTTCTGCACAACAGGCATGTTTTATTTATTTTTTTGCCAGACTTTCACTAACAAAGCTAAGTAACAATGCTTATGATATTTTGAAAGCTGTGAGAATGGATCTTATTTTTTTAAAATCTTTTTGGAAAATATGTTGTTATTGTGTGAAGAAGGCTGTGTTGTGTGTGTGGAAATGATTTAATTAAGCTGGGGAAAGGTTACGAGAGGCAGGTTGTCTGGGAGGTTGAAAATATGAAAGGATAGAGGCATTATGTGTGCATTTGTAATAGGATATTACGAAGGGTTTGAGTGCAAGTAAATAGATTGGATTTAACATTTGCATTTTTAGATGAGTTGAGAGTTCGTTTGAATAACAAAGGGAAGTCAGAGATGACAAGAAGCATTTTTGCATCTTACAGGAGTTCCATGGGTGAATAGAAGAGGGCATAGTACATTTTATTGACCGAAAGCAGAGACAAAATAGAAACATGAAAGATTCTATATTTGGAAGGATTTGAGTTCCAAAGAGATATGAGAATAGTAGAACCTGAGATGAAAGGGGGAAAAAGGTGGTTCAGACTTACTGTGGAGAGCTTTTGGGGCTGTTGGTGGTTTGAGGAGGATCTCCTGGAAACAGCTCTAGGTTGGGAGAAGTTGCAGTTTGAATCAGCCATCCAGTCAAGCCAGAAAAGTCTTGGGCTGCAAAAATCAGACTTGTTCTGAAATCTTGGATTTCCGCAGCAGATTGGAAGAGAGTTTACAAGGTCATGTGGCATGTCTTTATTAAAGCTTCAACAGTTTGTCTTGGGTAATATTGTTGGATTTTTTTAGTTAAACATCTATAAGGGAACGTTGCCTAGAAGGTGTTCACTTGTGGGTCTGACCAAGTAGAACGTCTTTTGGGGGAATGTTTTGTAAGACTATGTTTAACTGTGACTGCAATCTTGTGTGCTTTCGTTTTCTTTTCTTTTTCTTAATTAAACTTTTACTTTTTTAATTCTTAAAATCCCAAATGTGTTACTGGACCTCTTGCTGTTGAGATTGGTACGTTTCTGTCTCGTTTTCAGAATACAAAAAAAAGGGTCTGGCCTATAGTTTCCCCCTGGGGTTTGGTTTGCTCAGCAATTGCCATCTGCTTTGGTTATAACAAAGCTTTAGAAATCGATGGCCTTATTTTCCAGCACTCTCATGAATTGGCATTGACCTTCTATTCATGGAGAGTTTCTGCAGGCAGGAACTGTGATGGCAGAAAAACAGGGGAGAAAAGCTTTGAAAAAAGAAATGGGGTGAAGATGATAAAATAGTTTGGCAGCTCAGCCCAATAAAGCTCACCTCTTGAGGCTTATGATGATTTGCTTTATAATCTGCGAAGAGACAATTTTTGCTTAACTCTGTATGTTTGCCTGGCTTGAAATAAACTTAAATGCTGTCAGATTTGCTCTGTGACTTATGAAGGCTGACCTGCTGCGTTGTACAATGAATAATTAATAGCATGCAGTCATAGTGCTGCTATGGAACTGACAACTCAGTGTGTCCCATCTTCGTAGATGAATTAGCAATTTTTGGGAATGAGCAACAGCTGCCCAATAACTTCTGATTGCAGAGGTACGCTTTAATGCCTATTTGGGATTCTGAAACAACAGGGGTCCGCTGTCTCTGTAAAGATTAATGCATCATAACACATCAGTATTCGGTTGTCTGTTCAAGTTATAATTATTTTTAGTCCTTTTGTTCTCATTACAAAGCGATGATACTTATGGATCAATTATTTCTGAATTTCAATTTATTTAAAATGATTCTACCTCTGTCATAAAGGGTTCCTCCGTTTTGTAAATTATTCCCTCCCTCTATTTCAGTTGGTTGAAGCTCAAGGGAAGGCGTCTTGTTTACAGGCTATAGTGGGATTTAATTTTTACCTGGCAGAGGAGGTTTACCAGCTCTCCTTTGATTTGGATCATAATTGCTTTCTCCTGAGGAAAAGTCTTGCCTTGTCAGGAGCTTCAACCACATGGGCAAATTGAAAACTATTGGAATTAAACCTAACTATTAACATTTTGCAATTTTTAATGGTTTATTTGTAAAATGGGAGCTTATTTTATAAAGTTACTGCCGAAATCCATTCTGTCCATGAGGCTGATTTCAAAATAAAGAAAAAATTGCTGTGGGGAAACATATTTATATTTTTACATATGTGATAAATGGCATTTGCTATGGAAAAAGCTGTAAGGATATCAACAATGCTTTTTGAATAGAATAGGTATCTTATTAAAGTGGAAGGAAAGTCTACAATAAGTAATGTGTTCAGGGTTGTTCTATTTTATGACAAAATACTGAAATACTGTTTTTATTATTAAGTTAAATTTCTTATCCCCAATGGAGATGTGATATGACAAGCCTCCCCATGTGCTGCATACTCAGCTAGTAGCATGTTCTTTAGTTGAACTGGTGATGGCTCCTATTGTGAACAGCTGAGCCATCCTTTGGCATGAGTAACAATCTTGGAATAACCTAAAGACAAGGAGATCCATGGATTGGTGTGGAGTGAGGTGAGGGGTGTAGAGTGGGAGGAAGAGGAGTGAAACTTTTTTTATTCATTCTTGGGATGTGAGCATCGGTGGCAAGGTCAGCATCTGTTGCTCCTCCCTAGTTGCTGCTGAGAAGGTGGTGGTGAGACTCCTTCTTGAACTGCTGCAGCCATTCAGCGGTGGTAGCTCCATTGAATGCCAAGGGGAGATGGTAATATTCTCTCTTGTTGGAGATGGTCATTGCCTGGCACTTGTCTGACATGAATGTTACTTGTCACTTATCAGCCCAAGCCTCAATGTTGTCCAGGTCTTGCTTCATGCGGGCATGGACTGCTTCAGTATTTGAGGAGTTGTGAATGGTACTGAATATTTCCCAATCACTAGTAAACATCCCCACTTCCCATCTTTTGACAGGGGTGTTGTTGGGTCCATTGTTGAAGCAGCTGAAGATGATTAGGCTTTGGGCACTACCTGAGGAACTCCTACAAGAGTACGCTGGGGTTGAGATGATTGGCCTCCAGCAAGCATAACCATCTTCCTTTGTGCTAAGCATGACTTCAACCAGTGGAGAGTTTTCCTTCTGATTCCCATTGACTCCAGTTTTGCTAGAGCTCCTTGATGCCACTCTCGCTCAAATGCCACCTTGATGTCCAGGGCAGTCACTCTCATTTCACCTTTGGAATTCAGCTCTTCTGTCCATGTTTGGGCCAAGGCTGCAATGAGGTCAGGAGCCAGGTGCCCCAGGCAGAACCCAAGCTGAGCATCAGTGAGCAGATTATTGCTGATTTAAGTGCTGCTTGATAGCACTGTCAATGATACCTTCCATCAATTTGCTGATGATAGAGAGTAGACTAATGCGGCAGTAATTGGCCAGATTGAATTTATCTTGCTTTTTGTGGACGTGACATATCTGGACAATTCTTTCACATTGGTGGGTAGGTGCCAATGTTGTAGCTGTACTGAAAAAGCATGGCTAGTTCTGGAGCACAAATGCCTTCGGTGCTGCAATCAGGATATTGTCAGGGCCCAAAGACTTTGCAGTATCCAGTGCTTTCAGCCATTTCTTGACATCACATGGAGTGAATCGAATTGGCTGAAGACTGGCATTTGTGATGCTGGGGACCTCATGAGGAGGCTGAGATGGATTCTCCCCATGGCACTCCTGGCTGAAGATTGTTGTAAATGCTTCAGTCTTGTCTTTCGTATTGACATGTTGGGGTCCCCCATCTTTGAGAATGGGAATGTTTGTGGAGCCACCTCCTCTCGCCAGGTTTTTAATTGTCTACCGCTGTTCACAACTGTGGCAGGACTGCAGAGCTTAGATCATCTCCGTTGTTTGTGGGATCTATTGCATGCTGCTTCTGTAGTTTGGCATGCCAGTAGTCCTGCATTGTCGCTTCACCAGGTTGACACCTCATTTTTAGGTATGCCTAGTTCCATTCATGGCATGCTTTGATGCACTTCTCATTGAATCCTAACGAGGTTTAACAGGGAGTAGATTTCCCTTTTCCCTTCCCTGGGAAAACTACATTGCACAGAAGCTGGGCAGAGGAAAAAAAATTGATGTATTGTCAAATTTCCATCTACATTGTGTCTCACTAGGATTTCCTGGGTCTTCCCAACCACAGGCATGCCCAGTATAGCCATTTTATTGAGTTATTCCCAACTTTCCACCCCCTCTGATGGTTCTGACTAATGGGAAGCCAAAGTAAGATCTGGTGGAGTGGCCTACTCCTGCCAGGGCAGCTGTCAGTTGACGAGTCTGGGATGGTCCTGAGGCAGACAAAAGATGGGCAGGCAATTTACAAGCTGTTTTATTCTCCCCTACAAACCGCCCACCCCTCCCCCGACCCCTGCAATTCCAAGATAATTTGATGTACTCAGGGCCTTTTCGTTGCTGATTGCCAACAGCAGTTAGAAGGCGTTCCGTACATACTTATTGAATTCCCAGCTGATTGAAGGCTTAAAAAGTATTTAACTCATAAGTTAGGCCACATCACTCTGAAATCGTCATCTTTCCATACAGGTATTTTAGTAATTACAATTCAGTTTATCTGGAATTTTCTGCATGCTGGATAGTGTTAACAGGATCCAAGCCGGTTGGTGAAGCCAAAACCAAGACACAGAGCTTTTCTTTATTGAGAGAGTTTATTGACTTGTTCGGTCTCACAGCTCTGCTCCTGCACAACCCAGTGTCCCAGCTATTGTCTATTTTTATGTGCTGAAAGACAATTAATACCCACCAACAGTATGATTGACATGACATTAACAAATCTTAACAATGTGTTTGACAAGACATTAACAGAACCAAGTAGAGTCTACATCACCAGATTCACTTTAATGTTTTTTTCTTCTCTTTTACAGATGAGATTTCCCCAGGAAATGTTTGGGACTCCAAAAATCGGGGTGTAAATGGAACGCAGAAAGGGCAGATTGTTTGGCGGATTGAACCCGGGTCATACTTTATGGAGGGTATGGACAAATCATTTCACATCATGTGGCATTAAAACAAATTGGTGAAAGACAACAACTTGCATATATATGGTGTCTTTAAGATTGTATAACATCCCAAGGCACTTCACAGAAACATAAGCATAGAAAATTTGACAGTGGCCTAGTGAAGGAGATGTAGAATAGGTGACAAAAAGGTTGGTCAGAGAGATAGGTTTTAATGAGTGTCTTAAAGGGGAAGAAAGAAATAGAGAGGCAGAACTGGCAGTGTACCCTTTCACACTGTTGGTGTCTTTTGCTAAAGGTGAATTTTCATATATGGCTATGGCAAGAATCTTTGGGTCAGAAAGTGGGGGCGGGCCTGCTCTGTCACATGAGGGGACATGTCTTCAAAATGTTTTTCCTTTCTTTAAACTTTTAAAAAATCAAACTAATCCCCATAGGCAGCTCTGAGGCCCCGACTCAGCCTACTCACCCCGCCTGCACAGGGAGCGCTCAGTGCTCCCAGGTGCCTGTCAAGCTGGACGTGCCTTAATTGGCCCACTCACGTAAAATGGCGGCGTGTAGCCGATCGCTGGCGATGATTGGCTGCGCGCCTGCCCATGCCCACTCTGGCTCAACCCCCCCTGACGGGGAGAAAATTATCCCCAGCACTAAAATTTCCTAGATGGGTAATCAATTCACTGTTCTTTGTATCTGAGGAATACCAATAAATGTGCTAACTTTTTGCTTTTTTAATAGGCTGTTTACCTGCCAGTTTGTCACAAAAATTGACAAAGTCACAGTTTGTTCAGACTTAGCTGCATGTCCAGTTGGCAGGAGGGGAGGCTTGTGCTTTTAACCTCTACAAATAGTGCAATGAAGGTAGCCATAAAATACAAATCTTTCAGGCTCTCCTCAAGCAGCTTTCCTGAATGATTCTTTTATTGTAAAACTGATATTACCTGAGCTCTTGATTCCAGGGCATACCCAAGGAATGGTGTTGGTGGTGTCTAGGACATTGTAAGGTACGATTTGATGAGTGTGACTATGTCAGGCTTTTTCTAGACTAGTATGTGGGACAGCTCTCCCAATTTTGGCACAAGCCACCAGATGTTAATAAGGAGGACTTTGCAGGGTCAAAGGCTGGGTGTGCCAATGCTGATTTCGATGCAAAGGTCAATGCTGGGTGCCCCATCCAGTTTTGTTCGTTATGGACTTTTCTCTTGCAGTTTGATACAACTGAGTGGGTTGCTAGGTCATTTTAGAGGACATTGAAGAGTCAACCACATTGCTGTGGGTCTGGAGTCACATGTAGGCCAGACCAGATAAGGACAGCAGAATTCCTTCCTTAAAGGACATTAGTGAACCAGATGGGTTTTTCAACATTCGACAATTGTTTCATGGTCACCATTATGGAGCCTAGCTTTCAATTCCAAATTTACATTAAATTCCACCAGCTGTCGTGGTGGGATTTGAGCTCCTGTCCCGAGAGCATTAGCTTGGGCCTCTGGATTGCCAGACCAGTGTCATTACAAATGTGCCACCACCTCCCTTGCTTACTACCGTCTTTATATCCTACAGACTTTCTGGGGTGTTTTTCAATGATGTGAGAGGATCTACTCCTTAAGTCACTGCCATGTTTCTGTTGCTCTTGTTACAGTAAATAGATTTAAGGAGGAGGTTTTTAAACAAAGATGCATTAATAGAATTTTTTAAATGTGTAAAGAACACACAGTATCCTTTATTATTATATAAAATGGGTCTTTATCAAGTTGAAGATGTAATATCTTGGAGCAAAATATGGAGCTTTTGTACAGGTTTATGTTATTCTTTTTACAGCACGATCCTTAGGAGCCGAATGTTTCATATTTGATAACTTGGTACCTTCCTACCCTGCATGAGTTCCTCAGGGTAATGTCCTAGTTCCAACCACCTTCAGCTGCTTCATCAGTTATCCTCCATTATAAGGTCAGAAGTGGGAATGGTCGCTGATGAATGCACAGTGCTCAGTACTGCTTGAAACTCCTCAGATCTTTGTCCACTTGCAGTAAGTCCTGGACAACCTTCAAACTTGGGCTGAAAAGTGGCAAGTAACATTCGTGCCACTAAAGGGCCAGGCAATGACCATCTTTTTAAAAATTTTTAATTAAAAAAAAATTCATTCATGGGATGTGGGCGTCATGGACTAGGCCAGCATTTTTTACCCCTTCCCTAACTTCCCTTGTGAGGGTGGTGATGAACTGCCTTCTTGAACCATGTGGCGTAGGTACACCCATAGTGCTGTTAGGGAGGGAGTTCCAGGATTTTGACCCAGCGACAGTGAAGGAACAGCAATATATTTTAAAGTTAGAATGGTGAATGGCTTGGAGGGGAACTTCCAGGTGGTGGTGTTCCCATACATCAGCTGCCCTTGTCCTTCTCGATGCTAGAGGTTGCGGGTCTGAAAGGTGCTGTTTAAGGAGCCTTAATGAGTTCCTGCAGTGCATCTTGTAGATGATACACACTGTTGCCACTGTGTATCGGTGGTGGAGGGAGTGAATGTTTGTGGATGGGGTGACAATCAGGCAAGCTACTTTGTCCTGGATGGTGTCAAGCTTGTTGAGTGTTGCCAGAGCTGCACTCATCCAGACAAGTGGGGAGTATTCCATCACACTCCTGACTTGTGCCTTGCAGATGGTGGACAGGCTTTGAGGAGTCAGGAGGTGAGTTCCTTACTGCAGGATTCCTAGCCTCTGACCAGCTCTTGTAGCCACAGTTTTTATATGGTTAGTCCAGTTCAGTTTCTGGCTAATGGTAACCCTCTCAAGGATGTTGATGGTGGGGGATTCAGCGATGGTAATGCTATGAATTTCAAGGGACGATGATTAGATTCTCTCTTGTTGGTACTTGTGTGGCGCGAATGTTACTTGCCATTTGTCAGCCTAAGCCTGGATATTATCCGTGTCTTGTTGCATTTGGACATGGTATTTGAGGAGTTGCGAATGGTGCTGAACATTGTGCAGTCATCAGCAAACATCCCCACTTCTGACCTTATGATGGAAGTAAGGTCAGAATTTGTGAAGCAGCTGAAGATGGTTGGGCCTAGGATATTTCCAATGAGAGAGAATCCAAGCATCTCCCCTTGACAGTCAATGGCATTACCATTGCTGAATCCCCCATGATCAACATCCTGGGATGTCACTACTTACCAGAAATTTAACTGGACCAGTCATATAAATACTCTGGCTAAGAAAACGCAGGTCAGAGGCTGGGAATTCTGTGGAGAGTAATTCATCTCCTGACTCCCAAAAGTCTGTCCACCATCCACAAGGCACAAGTCAGGAGCTGATGGATTACTTTCCACTCGCCTGGATGAATGCAGTTCAAACAACACACAAGAAGCTGGACACCATTCAGGATAAATCAGCCTCAGCCCCCTTGATTGGCACTGCATCCACTATCTTAAACGTTCACTCCCTCTACCATCAGTGCACATTGCCAGCAGGATGTATCATCTACAGGATGCACTGCAGCAATTCAGCAAGGTTCCTTTGACAGCACCTTCCAAACTCATGACTTCTACCACCTAGAAGAACAAGGATAGCAGGTGCTTTGGAACACCATCACCTGCAAGTTCCCCTCCAAGTTACACACACCATCTTGACTTGAAACTTTAGCACTGCTCCTTCACTGTCACTGGGTCAAAATCCTGAAAATCCTCCCTTCACAGCACTGTGGGTGTACTTACACCACATGGACTGCAATTGTTCAAGAAGGCGGCTCACCAGCACCTTCTTGAGGACAATTAGGGGTAAGCTATCAATGCTGACCTTGATAGCGATGCCCACATCGCCGGAATGCTTACAAACTTTTTTTTACAGTTTAAAATGGAATATGAACAAAAATTAGCAGTCCTGATATAGAAACCGCATAAAGTTAGTTGAGTTTCATTTCTTGCTCCCTCACTACTCTGGCTGCACAGATCTATAAGACCCTTTTGGAATCTGTACAAAATTGTTAATTTTTGTGCTGTTGCTAGGACACAAGGAACTGATACTTCAGCAACACATTTTTCCTCCATGATTTGTTTCCCTGGTCATGTATTTCCTTTGACTGAAAGGCCTCATAAGCCTGTTTCTGCCTGTACTACTCTGAACCTGTTGGTAGGCAGCCTGCTAGTCAGGATCAGTGGATCATGTGGCGGTCTATATTCAGGACCTTCTCTTAGGAGCATGGCTGAGCTCAACGAGGGACAGAACTTGCATATATCCTACTTTTGTGGTGAACTAGGGAAAAAACAGTTTTCAGCTTTAGCTGAAGTACAGAATATCATATGTTAGGGCTGGATTTTTAGGCCCCACAGAGGTGAGAATGGGCGCAGCCTGTCACCAGCAAGTAACATTAGGCTGGGGCTAGTGGCCCTGGAATCCATTTGGCCCATTAGTAATGATAATAAGGTCATTGAGAGCGGTGTTCAGATTTTGGCAGTGGCACAAGGACTACATACTGGGTCTGGGGCTATTGCCACTGGACCTGAAATCTGAGAGTTGTGCTTCCATTGCCAGCTGCTGCTTTTCTTGTGCTCAGCTGGCCTGCCAAATGTGTTTGGAAGTTTGCCCATTCTCTTATGTCCCTTTGAAGCCAGCAGGGTGCCAATCCCTGCGCTGTACAAATGCTTCCTAACCACTCTCTCCACAACTGTGTGCCAATGGCCGAGTCCCTCTCTGCATTATTTTCTCCATTTCATGGGGCCCAACTTATTCTCTGGATGACCATGAGTAGCTACCTCCTTGCGTCTCTCTTGCCCTGGTGGACCTAAAATTTGAGCCCTAAGACTCAAAAATTTGGTATTCTGTATTTTCAATAATGTATTTGGGACAAGGCTGGAAATTACTTTTGCCCCAGTTCAACATGAGAGTAGGATATGTGGAGGCTCTGGCCCCTCATACTGAGCACAGCCATGTTTCTAAGGGAAGGTACTGAGTAAAGTGCCATATGATCCACTCAGCATTATTTAGAAGCTGCCTAGCAACAGGGCTCAGAGTAATACAGGCAGAAACAGGTTTATATGGCCTTTCAGTTGTAGGAACTACATGCCCAGGGACACACATCATGTTGGAAAAATGATTTGTAGAAGTATCAAACCCTTGTCTCTCAGCACCTGGAAAAAGATTAGCAATTTTGCAAGGTTTCAAAAAGGGTCTATTTATACATGCAGCCATCGATAGTGAGAACATAAGAAATGAAACCCAACTAACTTTATACAATTCCTATATCAGGTCTCCTAACCTTTGTTCACATTCCATTATATACTTCAAAAAATGTTTTTATATGTTGGAGTGTGAGCATTGCTGGGAAGGCCAGCATTTATTGCCTATCCCTAACTGCCCTTGAGAAAATGGTGGTGAACTGAATTCTTGAACCGCTGCAGTCCATCTGTTGTAGGTACACCAGTGCTGTTAGGGAGGGAGTTCCAGGATTTTGACCCAGCACGACTGAAGGAAAGGTGATATAGTTCCGAGTCAGGATGGTGTGTGGCTTGGAGGAAAACTTGTGGGTGGTATTCCCATGTGTCTGCTGCCCTATTCTTCCAGGAGGTAGAGATCATGATTTTGGAAGATGCTTTTGAAGGAGCCTTGATGAGTTGCTGCAGGGCAGTTAGGGAATGTAGTGAATGCTCTGTGTGGCCGAGTTGGTCATGTTCATTTGAAGGTGGGATATGGGGTCAGGAGGTGGGTGGAAGAGCTGTTCCTTAGGGAGGTCCATGGAGGGTCAGGCACGGGTGGCTCAATGCTCTTCTTTGTCCCACAAAAATTCCTTAAAAATCTACTTGACCTGCATTTGCGGTGGGTTTTAAGGATCACTGGTTCGGGCACTCTGCAACAAGGACCACTCCACTCATCGGTAGTTGAAAATTGCATCTGCATCATATTGATGTCTTCTGACCTCAGTATACATTATATAATAAGGCTCTCACATCCAAAAGCCCAAATTAAAATGGCTGTGTGTGGAGTGATGACAATAGTGGGGTAGTAAGTTGTAATTCTGATTTTGATGGCACCACTATACTGTTCACGCCTGAACATTGGATGAAAATAGAGACTGTAAAACTCTGGAATGACATCGAGGGTATGAGCTAAGCATGCACAATAGTCTGCTATCATTCAGAGGTAGGATCTGCAGTGTGTGGGGAGGGGAGCTAAGTGAGTATTCACCATACTGAAAACGGTCTAAACTTCATTTGCTAAATAAACGTTGATAGTTTATTGTTTACCTGTGTGTTTTTTCATACATTGCACGTACAACCAATGGCTACCAAGCTTATTGTATGTTTTTTCCACCAGTAAAAAACTAGTTTGATTTGACCTTAACAGAACCTGCACCTTTGAGCATTTGATTAACATAAGAGTCTGCTCTGCTTTCATGTGAAGTGAGGCATCTCTTCTTCCATGCAGTGTAAGAATTACTGTTGAATCTTTACAAAGTCTGAATGGATAAATTGAGAAGCTATTATATGTATCTGAGACCCCTGCAAAAATATTGTTAAAGGTCAAGCCAGGAAGTCTACAGAAAATTGGGTGATAAAAAGAAAAACCAAGAGTGCTGAAAATACACAACAGGTCTGACATCTGAAAGTAGAAAGGACTGGTTACTATTCAGTTTGTGATCATTTGTCAGAATATTGTGATTATTTACAATATTACACAAAAATAAAAGCATAACTATATATAATTTAAAAATGTATATTATTCGTCCATCTTCAGTTGCTTCATAGAATCACACAGCAAGTGGGCCTTTGTTGCATGGTTAATACGAACATATGAACATACAAATTAGGAGCAGGGATAAACCACTCAGCCCCTCGGGCCTGCTCTGCCATTCAATAAGATCATACCTGATCTGAATGTAACTTTAACCCCACATTCCTGCCTACCCTTCCAATAACCTTTCATCCCCTTGTTAATCTATCTAGCTGTGCCTTAAAAATATTCGAAGACTCTGCTTCCGCCGCCTTTTGAGGAAGAGTTCCAAAGACTTTCAACCCTCTGAGAGAAAAAAATTTCTCCTCATTTCTGTCTTAAATGAGCAACCCCTTATTTTTAAACAGTGACCCCTGGTTTTAGATTCTCCCACAAGAGGAAACATCCTCTCCACATCCATCCTGTCAAGACCCCTGAGGATCTTAAAGGTTACAATTAAGTCGTCTTTTACTCTTTTAAATTCCAGTGGAAAGAAGCCTAACCTGTCCAGCCTTTCCTCGTGGGACATCCCACCCATTCCTGGTATTTGTATAGTAAACCTTCTCTGGATTGCTTCCAATGCATTTACACCTTTCTTTAAATTAGGAGGCTAGTACTGTACACAATACTCCAGATGTAGTCTCACCAATGCCCTGTACAACTGAAGCATAACCTCCCTGCTTTTGTATTCAATTCTGCTCACAATAAATGATAATGTTCTATTAGCTTTCCTAATTACTGCTGTATCTGCATACTAACCTGTTGTGATTCATGAACTAGGACACCCAGATCCCTCTGAATCTCAGAGCTCCACAATTTCTCACCATTTAGATAATAAGCTTCTTTTTATTCTTCCTGCCAAAACAAATGACTTCACATTTTCCCACATTGTACTCCATTTGCTAGATCTTTTCCCACCCACTTAACCTACTGATGTTACTTTGTAGTTTCCTTTTGTCCTCTTCACAATTTACTTTCCTACCTATCTTTGTGTTGTCAGTACATTTAGCAACCATTCCTTCGGTCCCTTCATTCAAGTCATTTATGTAAATTGTAAAAAGTTGAGGCCCCAGCACTGATCCCTGTGGCACACCACTGGTCACATCCTGCCAAACAGAAAAAGACCCATTTATGCCAGATCTCTGCTTCCTGTTAGCTAGCCAATCTTCTATTCATGCCAATATGTTACCCCCTACACCATGAGTTTTTATTCTCTGCAATAACCTTAATCCCTAATTGGGGAAATTTTCTAACTTTGTGCTCCCAGTTGGAATACTCCTGAAGGCAAATATTGGAAAGCTGGGCATAGACTGCATATGAAATTAAGATAATTTAAATTTATGATTGGATAAATCACGCTCTGTTTACACCTCAACTGCTGTCTTGTGCTTCTGGTGGCTAAGGCCTGAGACAATGGCCTGAATTTTCACTCCTGGTTTGGCTTTAAACCTTTACCCTTACCCTACCATCCCAAATCGCCGAGTATCCACTATGGGCACACCTCGGGATCCATGCAGAGATTAAATAAAGTTCTTCAGTGTCTCTTGACTAAATCAGGATTTCAAAAAAATACACACTCATTGATAAAAACTCATTCATTACATTTAACTTCTTTTAATCCCTTATAAAAACAAGCATTGGATTCATCGTCCCATTTCAAAGTGCTTATAACTACTTGGATCTGTCAATCAAACTGTGAACTTTTACATTTGAAACTGCCTCCGTGAACCATGGATGTGCAACTTAGAACCTACCCCCATTCCCCTCCCAGCAAAAATGGTAAAAAATGACTGGTACCATGTTTGGGTGGGATGGGTGGGTGGGTGGTGGGGGACTTCTGGGCCTCTGCTGCCATTTTCATAACGATGGAGAGGCTCGCCACCTTTACAGCAATTCAGGCCAAGCAATGTAAAATACCCTTAAGATGAAAAATTAATACTCTCGTTGATATCCCTAAACAAGATTTAGGCAGACTGCAAGAATTGACCAAGACATCAGTAAGGAGAGTTGTACCCAGCTTACAGAAAAACTAGAACTTGTCAATATACAGTAGTAATGATCAGCAGCTCTGCCCACCCATTTACCGTGTTTCAGTTTTAGTATTGGATGCCTTTAAGTTTGTTATTTTGTTTAAGTGATTGCATTATATATTGAACACCATTATCAAAACTTGCAATACAGATTCTAGAAACTATTTTCAATTACTATTTTTTGTAGTTATCTTCCAAAACTCATCTATGTTTTTCTCTCCTCAGCTGAAACTAAAATCTGCTTTAAATACTATCACGGTGTAAGTGGAGCACTGCGAGCCACCACCCCATGCATTACAGTAAAAAATCCAGCTACTATGGTAAGTACAATTGTTAAAGCAAAATCCTGCAGATGCTGAAAATCTGAAATAAAAACTGTGTGTGGTGGAAATGCTCAGCCAATCTGGCATCACCTGTGGAGAGAGAAAGAGAATTAGCATTGAGAGTCAAATATGAACTATTCTTCAGAATTTCAGTTCAAAGTCAAGGAAATGGCCATGAATGAATGGAAACAAATAGTCAGAGATTGAGAGGAAAGGAAGTTAGAGTACTTGGAAGATGCACGCTGTTATTAATGTGTAGGTTTTTCAGCAATTTACCTTTTGGCAACATCATCAGAAAACATAGCATCAGTTCCCACTTGCATGCATACAGCTTTTTGTTATATTTGACCTTGAGATGAGTTTTTGACCGCATTTTCATACCATCACTAAGATCGCTCCTTTCCACTCCTGTAATATTGCCTGACTTCTCCACCCTGCCTCAGCCATCAACTGCAGAAGCCCTCATCCAAGCCTTTGTTGCCTTGAGCTCTCCTAGCTGACCATGCTACATATGCTTATGCTCATAAAAACTCTGCTGCCCATATCCTAACTCGCATTCATCCATCACCCATGTACTTGTTGACTTATAATGGATCCTTGTCCAATAACATGTCAACTTTAAAATTCTTATCTTTGTTTTCAAATCCGTCCAATACCTTGTCCCTCCCTATCTCTGTAATCCCTCCAGGCCTTCAAGATCTCAGCGCTCCTCTAATCCTGAGCCTCCTGATTTTAATCACTTCACCATTGACAGCCATGCCTTCACTTCCTAGGCCCTAAACCCTGGAACTCCCTCCTTAAACTTCTCCACCTTGCTACCTCTCTTTCTCCCTTTAAGATACTGCTTGAAATGTAAATCTTTGACAAAGGTTTTGTTCACTTGCTGTGGACTTGACTATTCCAAAACACTCCTAACTGTCCTCCATTGTTCCACCCTTTCTTAACCAGAAAGTGAACAATTATGAGTGTGGATTCTCATTGTCTTATGAGATTTGAAAATGTCAATTTTAAATTTTAAAATATTTTTTCTTTACCTACGCTTTTTATCCCTGTTATCTCCCTCTCAACCCTAGCTTTTTCCCCACGCTCTCTTTCTCTTCCTATAACTGAGTTGACATTGAATTCATCCTCGCCTTCCTTTCCATCATTCCTCTGTTTATTCATCAATCTTTAAAATTTATTGGTTAATAAGATGGTCTGTTTTGTATTTCACTAAGGTCCCGTTTGTCCTCCCTGTGCTGTTATCAACTTGCACTTCTAACACCTTTGTGGGGAAAAAAGTCTTAAAGCCTAAATTTTTCAGTTGTAAATCTGACACACAGGGAATGCCGTGAGGTGCCCTGCTCCAACAAAATTTAGCTCAGTGGTTCAGTTGTGATGGGATGATGGTATAGGGGCAGGGATTTTGGGGAAAATGGTTGATGCAGTGAGTAGATGTAATGACCAGTAAAAGTCTCCTGTGTCAGATTGGGCAAATGTTTCTTGCATCCTTCAAGAGGTTGTCCTCTGCCAGCTTTACATGCTGCTGATGGTAGCCTACATGGTTGCCCTCCTGCCTTTGATCCTTGCAAAGAATGCCTCATTGTAAAGCAGAGTTGTACAGTATTCCAGGTGACTTTCACTCAATGATGTTGGAGAATTCCCAGACCAATCCAGGCACCTGGCGTGCCTTCAAATTCTGTGATGATTATCATGGTAGAATGGGTCTTATTGATAAAGCCTTCCTGCTTGGCTGCATTCTCCATTTGCCCTGCCAAGCCTGTATGGTGGTGGTGTGGCCTCTTATCACCAGATCTCAAATTGTCTTGACACCTACTCCTCTGGAAATGTCGTCTCCTTTGAGCATCCCACCTTGTTTCACTCCTCCCACCTCTCTTTTAAATTCATTGTTCTCTGTTCTCCTAAGTACAGTAAAGATTTTATCACGAGATTTCTTCACTGCTTTCTTCCCTCACCCTGTGCATTAAATGACTTCTCATCTTTGGTGATTTGAACCCCCATCTCAACTCCTCTGAGCTCAGGGTCCTATACCTCTCCCTGCATGTAAACTTCCCAATAAATATTCATGACCAGCACTTTGAAATTGTCATTTCATGTGGTCTTGCTAGTCTCATCATATCAATTACAGGTCAGGCCATCCCTGATCACTTCCTTGTATCACTCACCAGCCACATCCCCCTTCCACACCCCAACCCTACCTCCTTCTGTATCTTCCCCTGGAAAAAGGCTATCCCCCAATTCACTTTCAGTGCACTTTCAGAATTTCAGGGGGCCTTTGGCCCTCCATTTCCAACAATGTTTCTGCAGTTGCTGATTTGATCAACTGCACCCTCAACTCCAATTTTGAGTCCCTAGTCAACAATGAAACCATTTCTTCTTCAGTACAGCCCTCATTTCCACTCCCTTAAGTCCAAGGGACGGACACTTGAAAGGATATGACAGCTAACTGGTTTAGCCATCCACTGCCAAATGTGGCTGGAACATTTAAAACAATATTGGGTCCTGTTCTCATCTGCTAAAACTGCTGAAAAGTCCAAGATCATCCTGGAATGCAAAGATAACCCCCCAGCTTACTCCTTGTACTGCAAAACTTCTTAAACACCTCTCCCCTGTTCCATCCACCTTCACCTCCAACAATATGTGTGAAGAGCTCCTGGGCTTCTTTGTCACTAAGATCAAGACTACCCAGTCAGCTGTCTCTGTCATGTCCCTCCCTTCAACTAACCCACCTGGCCAAGCTTCCTATAATGCTCCCCACTTCCTAAGCTCTGAACTCATATCTTTCTTTAGTTTCTCGCCTATATTCTTTCAAGCCCACTCTGAGCTCAACTTGCCCATGAGATGCACTTTCAGTTCCCTTGATCTTGTTCTTACTAAACTGTTCATTGCTTGTGTCAGTGGTGTCTCATTTGGTAGCACTCTCGTCTCTAACTTGTAAGGTTCTGGGTTCAAGTCCCACTCCAGGACTTGAGCACAAAAATCAAGGCTGACACTCCAGTGTGACTGAGGGAGTGCTGCACTCTGAATGCTGTTGGAGGTGCCATCATTTGGATGAGACGTTAAACCGAGGCTCCA
This sequence comes from Carcharodon carcharias, assembly GCF_017639515.1. Lineage (NCBI taxonomy): Eukaryota > Metazoa > Chordata > Chondrichthyes > Lamniformes > Lamnidae > Carcharodon > Carcharodon carcharias. The sequence continues at coordinate 104,217,154 of NC_054478.1, read as the reverse complement.
TCTGCCTGTGCTGGTGGACGTAAAAGGCCTCATGGCACTACATAAAGAGCAGGAGATTTATCCCTGGTATCCTCAAACATCACCAAAAATAAAGATTATCTGGTCACTATCACATTAGTGTTTGTGGGAGTTTGCCGTGTGCAAAATTGGCTGCCATGTTTCCTTATTACATCAGTGACTACACTTCAAAAGTACTTCAATGGCTGTAAAGTGCTTTGTAAAGTGAGATGTTCAGTGGTTGTGAAAAGAGCTATATAGGTGCAAGTCTTTTCTTCTTTCTTTATCCGTTTTTCTTTCTCCATGTTAGCTAATATAGTAAACAGTTCTCTTTCGTCAGGTGTTGTCCCTCTCTTGTTTAAATCTGCCTCCAGCACACGTTCCCTCAAAGAACCAACTCTTGACCCCACTACTCTTTTAAACTACTGCCCCACCTCCAACTTCCCTTTCCTCTCTAAAGACCTTGAACGTGCTGTTGCCTCCCAAATTTCTTTTCACCTTTACTGGAACTCCATGTTTGAATCCCTCTAGTCAGGTTTCTGTCCCTGCCACAGTACAAAAAGGCTCATTTCAAAGTCATCAATGATCACACAATTCTCCTCCAATGCCTCTCTACTGTCATCCAACCAGTTGGGGTTGCACTCAGCTGGTCCCATTTCTACCCATCTAATTATAACCAGAGCTTGTTTTCCTATTTGTGCAGTTACCTCTGGTGTGCCCCTAAGGTTCTATCCTTGGCCCCTCCTACTTCTCATGTGCATACTGTCTCTCAGTGACCTCATCTGAAAGCACAGCATTAGTTTTCACATGTACGTTGACAACATCCAACACTGCCTCACCACCACCTCTCTTGACTCTTTACTGTTGTTAAATTATCAGACAGTTTATCTGACATCCAGTGCTGGATGAGCGGAAATTTCCTCTAATTAAATAGTGGGAAGATTGAAGCCATTGTTTTCAGTTCCTGCTCCAAACTCAGTTCCCTAACTGCTGACTCCATTCCTTTCCCTGGTAACAGCCTGAGATTAAGTCATTCCGTTTGCAACCTTGTTGTCACATTTGACCTTAAGATGAGCTTCTGACCTCAAATTTGTGCCATCATTAAAATCACCTATTTTTACCTCCATAACATTGCCCGCCTTCGCCCCTGTCTCAGCTTATCTGTTGCATAAACCTTCATTCTTCAGTTATTACCTCTAGACTTGACTATTCCAATGCACTTCTGGTTGGTCTCCCACATTCTACCCTCTGTAAACTTGAGGTCATCCAAAACTCTACTGCTCATATCTTAACTCACACCAAGTCCTGTTCCCCTCTATCTCCTGTGCTTGCTCACCAACACTGGCTCCTCATCAAGCAACGTCTTGATTTTAAATTCTCATCTTTGTTTTCAAATCCCTCCAAGGCTTCTCCCTCCCCATTTCTGTAATCTCCTCCAGTCCTTCCACCCTTTGAGATACCTGTAATTCTGGCATTTTGTGCTTCCCGATTTTAATGCTCCACTGTTGGTGGCCACATCTTCAGCTGTCCAGGCCCAAGACCCCCCTGCACCCCTCCACCTCTCTACCTTGCTTTCTTCATTCAAAACGTTCCTTAAAACCTATCTCTTTGACCAAGCTTGTGGCTTGGTGTCATACTTTGCTTTGTAATGCTCCTGTGAAGCACTTTGGGAAGTTTTATTACATTATAAATTTGTGTTGTTATAGCAGTACAGAACTGGTGTCCTTAGGAAGTATGCACAAGCCATCAGGGATGGCTATAGTGTCTTTAATTTCTGTTCCAAAGACTTGCCATTTGTTCTGTCTGGTAAAATGGACTGCTGTACAATGAAGACAATATGGCAGCTTCAGTAATCATTTGTCACCAGCACAATTTGACGTTATAGTCGCAAATGAGTGCATTTACGGTCACATGGTTGCAATGCAAGACTCCTTGTACTTTGGGGAACTCTGCCACTCAAGAAAATTGCACTGGCCTGTCATTATTTGGCTAGCTTGAGCAAACTGTGACTTGCTTGACGCACGTGTGCACTGTTCATTGACTAATGCTACTGATATCCTCAATGCCAGCCCTTCGCATAACTACTTAGAGCAAAACTTTGGGATGATGGTGATTTTTGCAGTTACTGACAGTCCTGTTGCTAATGCTGATTCTAGCATTAGATGCGGCTGCTGTATGTGGAATTAATTCATTAATGGATTTGGTTGTGAACCATAGCGTCAGTGAGCATTGATTCTGGGTCATGGGAATACCTTTGTCTCTACATTCTACTTAGGGATACTGGTAGTTTGGGGCTGTATGTGCCCTGTAGTACCTAATCTCCATCTGTTCCTCCTCCTACTCTTGCTGCAAGAAACACAGATGAATTGGGAAACCAATTTGGACCTTTTTGGAATGAACAGATGAAAAAAATGAAAGGCCCATATTAGAAGTTACAGACGTAGAGATTGAAGCAGCTGACAGTAGCAAAATAAAAAGAAGAAAAACAGTTCACAAGCATAAATGTTTCTAATCATTTATATTGTTACAGCACAAAAGAGGGTCATTTGGCTCATTGACCCTGTCCTGGCTCTCTGCCAGTCCCACTCCCCCAGAGTCCTGCAAATCTTTTCTCTTCAGATCATTATCCACTTTTGAAAGTTATGATTGAACCTGTCCCATGGCAGTTTCTTATTTATATTTGCATGCCATGAATACTCATTATAGTAAAACGTTTTGTAATTATGTCCTATCTTCATGATAAAGTCAGTGGTGCCTGACAGCCTTGTAGTACTGGATGCACATTTGCTTAAAGGGGGTGTGCAACATTTGGCTTTGAGTGGTTGTGTCTGGAGTTCGCGGTTTTCATTGTTGAACTCTGCACAGAAGAGGGGGGTAAGGGGATGGCAGTTTGCATGAAGGCTCGGGACCGGCAAAGGTGAGTCAGTGGTGGGGGCGGGGGTGACAGTGATGCAGTGTGGAGTGGGGTCGGGGGTGTAGTGGAGTGTCTTGGGTATTGGTGGGGGGGAGGTGGCGCGGTTCGGAGAGGAGTGGTGAGAACTGTCAATCAAGGCAAGAAAATGAGGGGCCTAAAAGGCAGTGTCAGTACTGTCCAAATATGGGTCCATCTCAGGGTGTTGGTTGGCAGAGCCCTTACAGGGCTTTGAGTTCACCTGTGACACCTCAACTACCCTTGCTGAGAGTGACCTTAGACAATATCCTTTCCAATGCATAGATGGGAAGGTCAGCTGAATCTGCAAGTTCAGCCACATCCCACAGAGTGGCAAGTACAACACTGGACACTAACATGATCCTTCAATAAAGAGTGAACGCAAACACACAGCATCATTTCTTCCACAATAAAGAAATGCCCCTAAATCCCCTGTAACCATCAATGTGTCCCAACCATGACAGGTGCCAGTACATTTAGCCCTCTGACTAAGCTAGTCTCAGCTAATAATTGATGATGAACACATGAATAAAGCGAAACCAATGTAATGTGAATTATTTATAAGCAAAATTTAAATTTAAAAAATATCCATGGCACTTTCATGCTCTCAATAAATCTTAAGTTAATGGCAATGGAGTTGGGCAGGAAAGTTGTGGCCATGATGAAGAGCCTCCCTGTTTGTCCAAGAGGCGATTTCATAACCCACTCATAGTTGCAGCATTGTCAGCTGACGATGGGTTTCACCACTGAGAAGCTTCCCCTGCTGTGTGATCACACATGTCTTCTGTACATGCTGCTGGAAGTTTAAATTTTAACATTTTAATTTTGACTGCAGGGGAAACAGGAAAAAGCAAGAGAGTGGAAGTGGCGTAAACTTATCGGTTTTGCTGTCAGGAACGGGGCACCATGATTAAAATTCCGCCCAACATCTCTTTTTAATTCTGTTATTTATCCAAAGTGAATAGAGTCAAGAGAACTGAATAGATTTGTCGTGGACTGAAGACCGTGTGGAAAATTTTTTGATTAATTTCTTGGAAAAGGTGGTTATTAAGTAATGTTATAAACAGGAAAAGGGAACATAACCTTTTTGTACTGAGCAATGCTGGCAATGAGGTTACAGGGTGTGATTTTATTGCATCCCAACAACACAGGAAGAGAGCTTTGAAATATTAAACATGTAATTTCCTTAAACAGACTTTCTCGTGTGTAAATAGATTTTGTCTTTTAAACTTTCTTTTAAACCTGCATACAAAATTTATGCAATTAATTTTTCCCCTGCAAATAAGGATATCTTTATCATCTGGTTTTGTAAGATTTAAATTTTCGAAACCTTTCATTTTCTAACACTGTTAAATTTTTGCCGTGTAAGATTAATCTTTGAGTTCAGCCAGCCTGAAGGCTACTATTCTATTTTATTGTTCCTATAGACATATGATTAATAGAAGTGAGAAACACATTAAAGTACATGATTAAAGTAGCCCAGTTCAGCAGTTTTGAACTGATTCATAGATAACTAAATATACCTGAACTTTCCCAAATGAAGCTCCTTTCAGTTTTTGTTTAAAATGTATATTTTTACATATAATTGAGTAGAATTTACAGCACAAAAACGTACCATTTGGCCTAATTGATCAATGCTGGTATTGATGCTCCACATACAACTTCTCCCACTCCTCTTCATCTAATTGAGGATTTGCATAGCTGCTTCCATTCAAGCCACTCCTGATGGTTGATGAAGGGTGGCATTGCAAGTTCCCTGAGAAAAGAAAGGCTTGATCTGCAGTGTCCTGGAAAGAAAAGTAATGGATGAGGAAGCAAAACAAAAGTATAAATTTAGTTGTATTAGTGAGGAAAAGGAGGATCAAAGCCCTGTTAGAAATCCTGGTTAGAATGAGGAGATGCCATGGTCTTGTCTACACCCCAAGTGCTGGTCATTTATTGCGGGAATAGTTTTATGTTATCCCTGCAATTAAGATTATGGCCTGAATTTCATGCTTGGCGTGAGTGCCAAGTTGGCAGGCCCGGAAGCAGATGCTTCTGCCAGCCGGCATGAAACATGGACTGAGAAAGCCTCTGCGTTGCCGAAGGGGATGGGAAGAGGGCAGATGCTGACAAAAGCAAGGGTGCGAGCGGGCACTTCTAGCGAGCTCCCTGAAGGCAGACGGCTGCTGTGGAGCTGCCTCAGGGAGCTGCAGACCGGTACAGATTAAATGACAAGAAAAAGTGCACTGAACTGTGTCCGTGCAACACATTCAAGCACCTGACAGCAGAATTCAAAAAAACATCAGTCCCCCAGATATCATTTTTTATTATATTTCACCCCGGACATTTCATCCCACCCTTGGATAAGGTTTCATTAAAAACAGGCTGCCCACCTGCCCATTTTGCCCATGCGACGAGCGTGAAATTGTATGGGCAATGTGAAATGGTGGACAATAGCGTATTTAATGGCCTTAATTAGCCCTTTAATTGTTGGCGGGTGCGACCTCAATATTGCTCGTGTACGCGATGACATCAGGACACATGCTTGATGTCATTTTGCGCAATTTCACATGTGTTTGGGTGAGGCGCACGCCTGCCTGATCAACATAAAATTCTGGTCTATGTATCATATTTAGTGGTGTTAAAGTATGTAAAAATCAGGTTTTTTTTCTAATGATTGAGTCAAAAAATGATCCAAGCTCCATGGCAGGCATTGGAGAATCAAATAGCACAGATGGACTAGACTTCAGGGTGCCATGAATATATGTATTTTGGACCCCTCAAATCAGAGCCTAGCCCTCAATAAATCTGAATTCTTATAAATAGTTTTTCTAACCAAATAAATGACAGTGACTTCAAAATTCTCTTGTGTGATTGAAATATCTTTTCTCACTGACCTTCCTGTTAATTAGAAGTAGTAACTATTGCATGAAGCAAGATAAATCTCCTCCCGCCTGGTGGTTTAACTATAATATCTACATAAAGAGTTAGAGCATTCAATGACTCCTACTCTTTCCCAAAAAACAGTTCGTCTTATGTGACTTTATATTTAACTCTATGTTTTGTAAAAAAAGCAATTGTCATAAATATTAACAGGTTTTCTCTTTCTGAATGATAATTATTAATTTAAAGCCTATTTGTTAAGAGAAACCTCTGAATAGTGAAACGTATTTGTTTCAGTGTTGGGGAAAAGACATTTTATTTTTGTCAGTCCACTGAGATTGAGAGTATCCATCATCCATCTGATTGGAAGTCTCCTGATGGTTGTTTACTGTTGCCATAAAGCAGGTCATTCTCCTGTATATGAATATTCACAAGAAAGGCCCTCGCTACTTACAAAGTAATGACTAGCAGTCAGAGTGAACATGAGTTCACTATAATTTTACAATAGCCAATATTTTGGATACCCTTATTTAAAACAATGACTTTGAAAAACAACTCTGCAATGCAAACTTACTTTTGTGGCAATTCAAAATATTGCTATTAGTAAAATGGAGGCAGGAAACAGCCTAAATCAAAATATTAGCCATTTTTAGATTTTTGACAAAAACAAGCATCAGTGACTATCTAGGAAAAGTGAGATAATGTGTGATTGTTTTACATTCATGTTAAAACAAAAACAGCAGCCATGGACCCATTTACCAGCCAATCATTAGCCAAAATGTTATTTCTTTTACAGGCTGGAGCAGATGAATTAGGAGAAGGTGGATTAGATGGTCAGAACAGCCGAAAACTTGTAAGATTCACATTATCGGGTAAGATGCAGCTTCATTCCAAGGCCAACACTCTGACAATAAAGATCGTTCAGATGTTATTAATGTGTTTTTTAAACATTTTAATTCACTTTTCAAACCACTCTATGAACATTGTATTATTATTGTGTTTACATGGCCAGAGTTTGTAGGACGGTGTTTACAAAGTTGACATAAATCACCATTCTGTCATTGACAGAAGTCAGGCTTTCAGCGAATGTGCAATGTAAATTCACATTACTGTATGTACATTATTCGTAGTTTAAGTTTTTAAGTTTCCACTGTAAAACAAAAATCAGTGTGGTTACACCCAGTTTTTGATCAAATTATTTTCTGGTCACATTTCATGGTCCTCCCTGACCATGAACCAACTGTGCAAGAGGCATTTGGTGGAACAGACAAAGGGTCACTACGCTGTGTGGTATGCAAGGGAAACCTGGTAGAATACTTCGTAGTTTCCCTCCTGTGCCTCTGCACAACCAGATGGCCAAGATCAGCAGTGCAGGGATCACAGCCCTTGATCCATGTCTCTGTGGTCCAAAATATTCCAACACTACACCATCCTACAATGCTTTGTTTCTTTAAAGTTAAGTATTAGACATGGGTAGTTCCTACATCTGAATTGAAACATACCAACGAAAACATGGTGGGACGAAACATGACAATTCCAGATTAAAATTGAAGATGCTTATAATATGAAGCCAATTTTGTATCCTGACTTAAAAGGTTACTGGGGCTGCCTTCTGAGGTGTGCATCATAACAGTGGGGAGCTGGGCTCATTATAGCTGGGGGTTTGCCACATATTTGGGTTTGCCCAGCTCTTAATATCATTTAAATCATGCTTTTGTCGTTTTGTGCAGGGAGCTAAATATTCCCCAAGAATGGTGCTATCTTCTGGGAGGGGTGCCCTTAAAAGGCTGATGCTCAGAATTGTAGAGAAGTGGCTGCATATGAGAGCAGCAAATGTTCATGCATTCCAGAAACTGAAAAATTTTTCAGACAAATTTTCAGCATTTACAAAGGCAGTATGGAGGGGAAGGGTGGTCAGGGAAGAAGTGACAGTGGAGCTTGAAATGTCAAAAAATCCAGTAGGGAAGAACAAAGCACAGTTTGTGGGCATGTGACAGATCAACATTGCCTCGGACCCTTGTTTGGTGCAGGTGAAGCAGATGTCCTGCTGTGAGCAGTGTTGTCCTCTCCAGGGATAGCAACACAACATCTTGACAGATGGTGGTGGCTGGGCTGGGCTGAAATGTGTATACAATATTTGGAAGACATTGAACGGATGTATTAGAGACAGCACACCTCAAAAAATTGGCAAGTTAATGCAACCTAACACTGCCATGTTACAGATCTGTAGTTGAAGGTACCATGGCATAAAATGTTGCCTGTCGGTCTACCACAAATGCATTTTCCTTCCACCCCACCCCAATCATGCCAAATGCTTACACAGCTTTGTGGTTATGTCAGTGCATTTTATGCATACTTCAGAATGACACACATTGAAGTTGAAATGTATAACTGAAAATCTTGCCACGATCACATCTTGCATGGATTTCACATACAAAGTCATTGTAAAGCAAGCTAGCTGCACGATGCATAGTCGCTTACTGGCATAAAGGTACTTGCCTGTCACTAAGCATGTACTCATTCCACTTGTATCTGAAGACTACTTTTCTGCTTGCAGCAAAAGGTGGCATAAAATTTAAGGGACTAACTGGAAAAAGACACACAAGTCACAGGTCCTGACTCCTTTGGAAGAAACCATTCTTGATCCCCTATCAGAGCACAGAGGAGCAGGTGAAGCAGCTGCCTTTCTGCCAAGCTGTTATCAATTGTTCCTCTTCTCATTCAAATGCGAACAAGGATTCATACAACTGGACAAACATCATTATGCAGCATCTTGCAAGCACTGTTTGTAGGTGGATTCGGGAGTCAGAATTCTACCATTTATTGTATCATGTCCCAAAGGACTGTATTGTCAGACACATCCAGGGGTCATGTGACTGCTGCAGGATCTAACATTGTAACTATGAGATGTAACTTGCTGATCCTCTTCTTCCAAACAGATATCAGAGCTGTAGGGCTCAAGAAGGGAATGTTTTTCAATCCGGATCCATATTTAAAGATGTCCATTCAGCCTGGGAAGAAGAGTACTTTCCCTACTTTTGCTCATCATGGACAAGAGAAAAGGTCGACAATAGTGGCGAACACAACAAACCCTATTTGGCAAGGAGAGGTAAAAAATGCTGCTATCATTGACACAGAGCAGATAGTTCCTGAAGGAAAAAGGCAGTGACAAAACCAAGCATTACTGGGACTGTTAAATGGGATTAACATGATGCATGTTTTTCTATTTTACAGAAATATTCTTTTGTAGCCCTTCTCACAGATGTACTTGAAATTGATGTTAAAGACAAGTTTGCCAAGAGTCGTCCTATCATAAAGCGCTTCCTGGGCAAACTAACCATACCAGTTCAGCGTCTGTTGGAGAGACATGCAATAGGGTAATATATTATTGAACTTCACAAAGAGTTCACTGTCAGTTCTAATGTTTCTCTCATTATCTCTTTTTCAATGGTATATTTGAAGAATGTTTTATGATATGCCTGATAGGTGTTGCCAGTGCTGCATTGTTATTTGTAAATACTAAATCTGATGGTTTATTATAGGTGTGGGAGTACTGTTGTACTTCCTTGTCAGTTTCTAGGAAATGAGGAGGAAACATTAGAAAATTTTAAAGTTCGCAGAATCACTTTGTTCATTTACCTTCAATCTGACAACAATCTGTATCTTTGTCTTTTTTGTAGGTTTCTTTTCCTTTGGTCTTGTTCCCTTCTCTCATTCTTGTTTTGCTTATGTGTCTGATTACTTATCCCCCCATTCTAAAAATAATCATGACAGATGGGTGACCGTGATCTGGAGACTGACATTTTAGGTACTCCATTGCAGAAAGATTATAGAAGTAATGGAAAATATGTAGTGTCAATTCACTTGGTTGTTGCCAAAGTCAAAGGGTTAATTATGAAGAGAGACTTGAGAAGTTAAATCTTTTTTTCACTGGAGCTTCATGGTGATTTTTACTGACATCAGTCTTTCATTTCCAGGACTTATAAATCTGAATTCCAATTCTCAAACCTTGAGCACATATTCTCTGCATTATCATTTCAGATGTTGAATTTAGTAGTTTGGTAACATAATGACTACACTACCCAACCGCTACCCCCAGCATACCTTTTGGGCTGGATTTTCATGGAGTTGGGGAGACTCCATGCACCTTTAGAAATGGCTGCTGGGACCCGATTCTGGGATTCCTGGCCCCATTCCCAGCACCCCCAATGTTTACCAGTGCATGTTTGTGCAGGTCATTAATCATCTCCTAGTTCTCTACAAATTTTGTGCAGTTGGGCCAGGTTTTCAAGGAATCATGGTTCACCGTCCCTCAGAGGTGATGTGAACCATAGTGAGGCTGAGGAAACCTTTTGAAATTTAAGTTGAATAGGTCCTACCCATGCTCTTTTTCCAACCTGTCCTCCTCCACACACACACACACACACGCACACCACCCCCCTCCAATAGCTGCTCGTACCCTACATGCCAACCTATGTCCCTCGGCCCACCCCAATGGCCTCTTATATCCTCCGTGCCAACATATGGTATTTCCATGCACATACACATTGTACAAAACCAATTAACACTATTGTAAAATAGTATGCATGGAAAAGCTTGTTAAAAAAGTCATTCATTCATAACTTTTGACTTTGTGAGAAAGTGCTTTTACTGCAGCCCCAAAGAAGTGTCAATCATCCAGACTTTTCAAGTATGAATAGCAGAAACTACAAACATTTGACATCTTTACCTTGTCCAAATAACATTGCTTGATGGACAGAATATATCACAGAGAAAGAGCTGTCAATTAAGCAATTTTTTCCCTTGGGCACAGCTGTTTCAACAGACTAATAGATGTCTAGGCTCTTAGCTAAGAATACGTAATGAAGCTTCGCTGAGAGCTCAGACATCCATTCGTCTTTTGAAACAACTGTGCCTAGAGCATTGAGGCGATCTTTTTAAGCAGCCTGCCAAGGCAACCTGGCAGCCCCTGTGGCTGTCTCCAAACTCTTTCTGGGGGCGCTGGGCTCAATTCCAGTTATCACCTGCCCCCAGCCCCCACCAGAATGAAAATCCCATTTTTGTAGGCACTTTCCCCTGAGTTGGACGCACTGAGCCGGGAAATATTCCACTACTCATTACTAGGATGAAAATCCAGCCCTTTGTTTCCCTACTCAACCCTCCCAACACCTACCTTTGTGCTCTCACATTGACCCAGATCTCCCAGCCATTGACTGTGATTAAAAGTGCTCCCTCGCCATTTTTCACCATTGCAGCCAGGACACCCTGCCCTGGCTACAGGAGTGAGCTATAATCGCAAGGATCCATGAGGAGGACTGGCGAGGAGGAGTGGTGAGGCCACACCCCCTTTTGTTGTTACCAACTCAAGTAACTCCCATTAAGGTCCAGCATTCTTGCAGTGCTATCGTGTTATTTTTTTCAAAGATTCTTAAGGTTCTTTTTAACATTTCTAATCTTTCAAAGACTTTTAATTGCTGCTATGAGTTTGTGATAAGTAACAGTTTCTAATTTTTATACATTCTGAGATTGGACAGTGATAATTGGGCACTTGTGTTTATTGCAGAGCTATTTAATACGGCACTAATGTTTGGATAACCTTCTATTGAATTGCATTGGTTATTTACACTGAGTAACTGAGTATTTATTTCAGATTTTATAATAGAACCTTGTCAGGTCAAAATGTTTATAAAGTGGATAACGGGTGGTGATGTGGGTTGGGGGTGAGTGGAGGGTGGTGATGGGGTAGGGTGTTGGTGGTGGGGGTGTGCGGGTGGTGGGTTAGGGTGTGGGTAGCTGATGGTGAACTGTTGGGTGTAGGGGACTGGGTGGAGGGTGATGGGAGTTGGTGTGGCTGGGTGGATAAGTTCGTTGTTGGGAGTGGGTGGTTGTTTATGCGTGGGCACATGAGGGGAGGGAAGGATGGGTTGTGTGGGAAGTATGAGTAGGTGGGGTGGGTGTTAATTGTGCAGGTTTAATTGTAAATAATATTATAAATAACATTTTAGGTCTTCCCGATACAGCTCCCACTGTTAATTACTGTCAACCCAGGTCCTACTCCTGTGATTAGCAGAGGGAGTATCCTGGGGTAAATTTCTGGGTAAGTACAGGGCATGAAACCCAAGTCTCCGACGCTAAGTATTAGAGCCATTCTTGGAGTGGCTGGGACAGTGTGATTCTGTCTATCGGACATTTGAACCCGATAAAAACCGGTCAAGATTTTCTTGGAGCCCTGGCAAACAACAGCAGTGAATGTTCCAAAAGAACTTCAGAGGCTTTGTGGAAAAAAATGTCGTCCTTAAAAAGAACAGCCTAATTGTGGGCATTCTTTGGAATTGTCAGTCTGATTCAGGAGTATTATAATTAATATACTAAAAGTGGAATAAAAATTATTTAAAAGGAGAATTAATAGCCTATTTATTTGGGAAAATATCAGCAAAGCAACTGGGGATACATTTGTGAGAAACCATCAAGTTAGCAGCATGAGCTGTTTCATTGGAACAATTGCACATCCCAGTGGCTATTTGTTATACTACACTTTTTGTAGACTGAATGTTGTAAGGCATTAATAATGGTAAATTCACTGAACCTGTGCCCAGTAAGGGCATTTTCATGTTATTGTAACAGAAACTACAAAGGAAACTTTAAATTAAAATAACTTTCTAGGGACTTAAATTTCCCAGCTGCTGTGGTTGGATTTGAACTCAGAATTGTTAATCCAGGTCTCTGGATTACTAGTCCAGTAATATAATCGTTATGATAGTCACTGCATACAAGTCTCTCTTTATACTATTTTAAGCCCAAAATTAAACATAATTAACAAAGTGACTGCCCCTTACAGGGCACTGTAACAAAAGGCAAAACTATAAAGAAAACTTATCTAATTAAATGAAAATGTTGTTCCCGCAACTGATGAAGCACTGCAACCCCAGTGCCCACTGGTCGTACATGGCCTCAAGCATCTCAGTGGACACCAAGTGCTCCCTGTTCACCGACACCCAGGTGCGAATGTAGCCACAGAACAGGGGCAGACAGTCAGGGCAGACAACCCCTTCACCCACCCGCTGAAGCTATTTATTGAAGTTCCCCAAATGCCAATTAACTGAAACTTTGGCAGTGGTGAGATTCAACTCCACGCATCCACAGAGACGGGAACATGAAGCCAGCACCTTAGACCGCTTGGCCATGCTACCATAGGTCTCTCTTTGTATGTAATCAAGATGCTTAATCAATCAATGCCCCCCACCTGTATAACAGTAACCTTGATAATACAATTAACATACCATTAACAACAAGCCCCCTGTCCTTGATAGATTGTGGTCTTAAAAGAAGTGGCTTTGGTTGTAATCTTCCAAAGTTCCCTAGATTCTGGAAAGTTCCCAGCGGATTGAAAACTGTAAATGTAACACCTGTGTTCAATAAAGGAGGGAGACAGAAAGCAGGAAACCAAAGGTCAGTTAGCCTAACATCTGTCACTGGGAATATGCTAGAATCCACCATTAAGTAAGAAGTGGAAGGACATTTAGACAATCATTATATAATCAGTCAGAGTCAGCATGGTTTTGTGAAAGGGAAATCATGTTTGACAAATTTATTAGACTTCTGTAAGGGTGTAACAAGTAGGATGGGTAAAGGGGAACCAGTAGATGCAGTGTATTTGTTTCTCCAAGAAAACGTTCTGTGGGCGAAATTTTACGGCAGCGGGATTTTACCTTCCTGCCAAAGCCAATGAGGTTTAGAATGTCTCGCCGCATTTTACGGCCCCATCCTCGCTGAAACGGGGCTGTTAAATTCTGCCCCATAAGATGTCGCATAAAAGGCGCATAGCATAGGGGTGGTATATTAGCGTGGATAGAGGATTGGCTAATTAATAGGAAACAAAGTTGAGATAAATGGGTCATTTTCAACTTTGCAAATTGTAACTAGTAGAGTGCCACAGATTTCAGTGCTGGTGCCTCAACTATTTACAATCTATATTAAAGACTTGAATGAAGGGACTGTTATAACACTGCAGTTGGTAAAACTGAGTTATTTAAAGTACCAGAGGGAAACTTTAAACAACTGCCATAACCTATATTTTCAAGTGGTATGTATGTTTGAAAGGCAGCTCTAAATTCAGGAATCAGTCCACCAGTTCTCGAGAGGTTTTTATATCAACTTACATGAGACATTTATTAATTTAAACAAGTTAAACATATACACATGGCTACAAATTACTACTATCATAACTTTAACAAATTCCCAAACTAATCTCCATTAAGGCAACAACAACCTATAGATTTTAAGCAGACGCCAGGCAAAGCATTTTCACTTTACAAATTCAAAATGAGGTTCCTTTCACTTTGGTTCCTTTGCAGACACAGTGGTAGGCTTACAGCTGCTTTGATGTTACGTGCCTCTGCCCTGCACACATGAAACTGCTGTCTGTTATACCCAGCATATCTCATTGAATGTAAACTCTCATTGTATCACCAGACCCTTTGAACTCCACCTCTTCTAACAATTAAACCCCTTTCATAATACCAATCTTTATTAGTAATATAAACATTGCTTGGTCTCTGCTGGTTAGGTGCCAGATTTCACTCCCCTCTTGAATGCTGTATTCAACAAAATGCAAATGCACTCTACCTCTCTTACATCTCAAAACTAGTGTATACCAAAGCACCCAGACCAGCTGGCTTTAATCCAATTAAAGTACACCCACAGACTAACCCTCAATTATGAAAAAAAATTTCCAATAATGTTATATACATTATTAGCTTCATGACAGGGACTAACTGTATGATAGTCAAATTCAGTGATGATGCAAAAATAGGAAAGAAAGCAAGTTATGAGGAGGATCCAAAGAGTCTGCAAAGGAATATACGTGGGTTAAGTGAGTGGCAAAAATTGGGCAAATGAAGTATAATATGGGAAAGTGTGAGGTTGTCCGCTTTGGCAGGAGGAATAGAAAAGCAGAATATTATTTACGTGGAGAGAGACTGCAGAATGCTGCAGTACAGAGGGATTTGGGTGTCCTTGTACAAGAATCACAAAAGATTACTGTTGGGGAAGAAAATAGTTACCTCTGAAGGAATTTAAATGGTCATTATTAGTTAACAAGCTAAGTACCTTAGTTAGTATATATAAAAAGGGAAAACAAGTGAGATAAGTATCCTGTGGAGTTTTATGCACCAGAAGAAAACTCTGTTTTGAAGAAGTCGGTGTTTTGGATTTCCAGCATCCGCAGTTTTTTTTGTTTTTTTTGTTTTTATCTTTGGTCTTTATCTTTATTGTCAAGCAGCTATTGGCACTTTGTCAGTGACGTGCAGGTACAGCAAGTAATTAGGAAGGCAAATGAAATGTTGGCCTTTATTTCAAGGGGGATTTAGTACAAAAGTAGGGAAGTCTTGCTACCACTGTAGAAGGCATTGTAAGAGCCCACCTGGAGTACTGTATAAGATTTGGTCTCCTTACTTGAGCAAGGATATACACATAGTGGAAGCAAGCCATAAAATGTTCACTCAGCTGATTCCTGGGATGAAGGGGTTGACTCATGAGGAAAGGTTGAGCAGGTTGTGCCTATACTCACTGGAGCTTAGAAGAATGAAAGGTGATCTTATTGAAACATATAAGATTCTGAGGGGGCTTCACAGGGTAAATGCTGAGAGGATGTTTTCTGTCATGGGGGAATCTAGAACAAGGGGGCACAGTTTAAAAGTCTCCCATTTAAGACTGAGTTAAAGAGAAATTTCTTCTCTCAGCCTTTGGGATCCTCTTCCCCAGAGAGCACTGGAGGCTGGGTCATTGAATATATTCAAGGCTGAATTGGACAGATTTTTGATTTAATGGAGTCGAGGGTTATGGAGGTAGACAAGAAAGTGGAGTTAAGGCCACATCCAGATCAGCCGTGATCTTATTGAATGACAGACCAGGCTCAAGAGGCCGAATGGCTGACTCCAGTGCCTATTTCTTATGATCTTACATGAAGGTCACTTCCACTCTACCTGATTTGCTTTCAAATCCTATAACTAGTAACTAAAATTTCTACTGACCGCAAGACCTCTAAGATTTATACAGATGAAGAATCCTTTTTGCTCAAGCATTCAGAAAAACCATATGATTCTCCCTCATCACAACATCCATCTGTTTGTTCTGATTCCAGGATTTTTATCTCTACCCAGGTGTTAGCTAGGGCTCTGCTGGTTGCACTCTTACCTCAAGTTTTTTACATTTCTCATATATTGTCATTTTCTACAGCTAGATTGGCAACATCATTATTTTTCTTAGTGAACTCCCCTCCTTTATTGCGCACCAAAATTATATGCAAAATATTAATTTGCATCCTTTGTTGCATTTTGTCTCGAATTCCAAGGCCATTACATTGTTTCTTCCTATGTTGTTTGCCCCTTCATGGGTTACTACGATCTGGTTTCTTGCTGTATAAACTTTTCTTAAAGTACACTGCTCTAGGTCTAGATAGATGGCTCATTATCCTTTTGGTATTTACCTTACAAGACATGTATATCCATCTTCTTGAGCAAGGAGTCCCTTGTTACTACAAACATGCTGTGCCTTTCAGTATGTGTCTTTGTCATTACTTTTTTCTCTAGTTTTCTAATTATTTATTCTGTGACCTGGTTTTGTTTTTTCATTATGGGCAGGGCTAGGCATCTGTTCATCTAATAATCTCTGGAGCAGCTTTCACAAGTTTCCTTAGCCTGTTGTGTCTTTTTTATCTGTGTCTTACCCGTATTTTGTGGTTCCTTTAACATTGGTAACTTTTCCTTGGTGACCTTGTACCTGATTATAATGGCCTTATCTATGGTCACAAACAATTTTTATTCTTTCATGGGATGTGGACATCACTGCAAGGCCAGCATTTGTTGCCCATCCCTGAAGACACTTCCCTTTTATACAATAAGGGCTGCTTATTTATGTGTGTACACAAAAAAATGCCCCTTACCCTTACTTCCAAGCAGAGTGAGAATGCAGAACTTTATTTTAACTTGACCATTTATTATCATTTAAATTGGCTTGCAAACTGCTTTATGGAACCATGGAGCCATAGAAAAGTTACGGGGCAGAAAGAGATCATTTAGCCCATCATGCTTGTGCCAGCCAAAAAAAAAGAGAAATTAGTTCCTTATTTTAATCCCATTTTCCAGCATCTGGTCTGTAGCCTTGCAGGTTACAGCAATTCAAGTGCAGATCCAGGTACCATTTAAATGAATTGAGCATTTCAGCCTCAACACCAATTTGGACAGTGAATTCCAGACGCCCACCACCCTCTGGGTGAAAAAGTTTTTCCTCATGTCCTCTCTAATCCTTCTACCAATCACCTTAAATCTATGCCCCGTGGTAATTGACCACTCAGCTAGGGGAAACACGCCTTTGCTGCCTACCCTATCTAGGCCCCTCATAGTTTTGTACACCTTAATTAGGTTACCCCTCAGCCTCCTCTCTTCTAAAGAAAACAACCCTAGTCTATCCAGTCTTTCCTCATAGCTACAATTTTCAAATCCCTTCTGTACTTTCTCAAGAGCAATTACCTCTATCCTATAATGTGGTGACCAGAACTGTACACAAAATTCCAGCTGTGCCTAAACAGAGTTTTATATATTTCCAGCATTTCCTTCCTGCTTTTGTATTCAATACCTCGTCCAATAAAGGAAGGCATTCCTTATGCTTTCTTGACCAACTTATCCACCTGTCCTGCTACCTTCAGGGACCTGTGGACATTCACTCCAAGGTCTCTCACTTTCTCTACCCCTCCCAATATCCTCCCATTCATTGAGTATTCCCTTGCTTTGTTTGCCCTCCGCAAATGCATTACATCACACTTTTCTGGATTATATTATGATTGGAACATTGTTTGCATGTAACTAAATGTATTATTCACCAAACTGCAACTTAGGCCAGAATTTTTCCGTCACCAACGGGAAAGTGACATGAGAGGACGTTGGGAGGAACCCCCGACGTCATCCCGGTCCATTTAAGTATTGAGGAAGGCAGGCGGACAGTGAAATCGGCTGTCCGCCCGCCGACCTGTCAAAGGCCAATTGAGGCCATTGACAGTATAATTAAGCTCACTAAATGCCCTGCCCGTCCAACCTTAAGGCTGGCGGGCAGGCTAGGAGCCCCAGCGAAGAATAAAAAAAAAACATGAAACCTCATCCACTGGCGGGATGAGGTTTCATGTCTGTTTTAAAAATGTTTAATAAACTTTATGTCGCTTTTATTAACATGTCCCATCTCAGGAAGATGTGCGCTCTTTCGTGCGCATGCGCAAAAAAGCGCGCTTTGACAGTTGGGGAATCTGCCCCCCCCACCCCTGCACAGGAAGTGCATAATGCTTCCCGTCTGGTGGCCCGCTGGGTGGGCCTTAATTGGCCCACCCACTCAAAATGGCGGCAGGACCCAATTTGGCGGTGGCGATCGGCTGCCCCCCTCCACCAAGGGCAAAATTCTGCCCTTAGTTGTTTGGAAATTAAGGATGAGTGTATTGTATCTAGGCTTACCTATTTGGTGTCCTCTCAAATGTTACTATTTGTAAGAATTTCTAATGCAGCCCAGTGATTTGCAGCTTGAGTAGCTGTTCTTTTTCATTGTGATTCTATTTCCAAAGCAGTGAGCTGAGTAGGTACAGAGCAGCTTCTGCTTTCCTATTGTTTGAGTTGCTGTCATTTTATGCTACTACTTGAATCCCTGCCCTGTGACATCCTGACATGTTCGGAAGACCATAAGCTCTCTTGTCAGTAACCTCAGTGGTTAATTTCCTGTTCCCAAAACAGAAGTAGGGCAGAGACAAGTGAAAGTAAACAAAGCCATTGTGCTTAGCGTCTCTAGTACCCAAGGAATTACAGAATCTGTCGTGAATTAGCAAATGCTGAAGAACAGACAGGGCTAAAAAGGACTTTCACAAGCCAATTTGCGTATATGTGTCAAGGACCTTGAGGACCATATTTTTGCTTTCATGGACAAATGTTCTTAAACGCAAATATATCTGACTTTAGTACCATTGAGTAAAAAAGCAATATGATATTTTTAGTGTTTACAGGAGCACTTCCTGAAGGCCAGTTTAAAAATGGAATAGACAGGACTATATGAATTAGTGCAAGTTTACTATATTTTCCCTGATTTCTCAAACAATATATGAAACTAACTTCTATTTCATCCCTGTTGGAATCGAACACGAGGAAAGAGTAATAAATGTTGAGGTACAATAAATCAATGGCGAGAATCTTCTGGCCCCGTTGGCGTCAGCCATCGCGGGGGGAGCAGGGAACAATATGGCGAGAAGGCCAAAAATCAGTTTCATACCACGCCAGATTTACCATTATGCTCACGGGAAAACACACCAGGCTAGAACACATCTGGACAAAGGTGACGTACAGAAATTGGGACTTACTGGAAAGACCTTGCTCCAATTTTGGACATCCGAGGAGCAGAAGATGCTGGAGTCCTACAGCTATCAGACCCTGGAGGAATGTGCATCACACGCTGGGTGGATTCTCATGGATATGGCTCTGCCACAAAGCAGCTCACGGAAGGTGGGAGGTCTCCATTGATGCCTTGGGTCTGCTTTGGAACACCACAGTCTTGGCCGTGGGCTGCTACGGATGATCGGCAAGGGAGTGGGGGGAGAGGAAGGTCCAACAGTGGGTGGGAGAGGAAGGTCTAGGTTTGACTGGGAAAGGAAGGTGTACCACGGGGGTGGATGAGATTGGGAGGGGAAGGCGGAACGGAGGTGCCAGGGAGGATGAGCTTGGGAGGGGTGTGATGATGGTGTCAGGGACAGGTGCGGTTGGGCGGAGGGAACCAAGATGTCGGGGGTTGAGGTTGGGAGGGGCGAACGATGATGTCGGGGGGGGGGGATGGGAGGGAGTAGAGGGGGAGGAGTGTGTAACGGGGAGAATGCGGCAAGGGGGGAGGAAGGTAAAAGGGAATGAGTCCGGAGGGGGGAATGAGTCCGGTGGGAGGAGGGAGTAAGGGTGGAGGAGGGAGTAAGGGAGGGGGCTGTCCTGTGAACGTGCCGTGGAAGGGTCTGTGGAGTCAATGACTGCCTCCTGGGGAGCAAACTGAGGGTGGGCATGGTAGGAGGGAATGGTGAGTATGAGAGGGGGCAAAGGGAGCTGGAAAGGTGGGACAGTGAGGGAGCAATGGTAGTGGTAGAAAGGACAGCAAGGATGGTCGATGGGGACTCAGTGGCAGACATGGACCCTGAGGGTGGGAAGGAGGAGGTTGGGGAGGTCAATGTGGATGGGGGTGGGATTCTCAGGAATGTAGGGAATGTGCA
The DNA here is from genome assembly GCF_017639515.1 of Carcharodon carcharias. Classification (NCBI taxonomy): domain Eukaryota; kingdom Metazoa; phylum Chordata; class Chondrichthyes; order Lamniformes; family Lamnidae; genus Carcharodon; species Carcharodon carcharias. Next base: position 104,197,088 of record NC_054478.1, on the reverse strand, counting down.
TGTTCACCTGGACATCCTGGAATGGAAAGGTTGGTAGGTGACGGTGAGGAGGTGGAAGATGATGCTGGGGGGATCAACAGTGATGGGGGAGAACATGAGTAACTGGGGGAGGGAAAAGGACAGGGGAGCTGAGCATAAATATGACGACTACCATTTTTCTCAAATGGAAAGTGAGCAGAGCCTCGTGTTGGACGGGCACAGGTGCTGATGGGAGTATGATCAGTGGGTGGGCGGAGATGCAGCTCAGCTCAGATGAACAACTGAAAGAGAACCCCAGCAGTACAACATTGACAATGCTCTGGACAGTGAGATGAGGGTGATGGATGAAGGCTCTGCGTGTGTGGGAGAGTGCTTGCATGAGGTTCCGAAAGGCCCTGCCCCACACACACTTCTCCCTCCAGAATCACTCATCATCCGGCTGTGTGCAGCTGAACTGCTGGTGGAGGGGGTGTGTTGGGGGGATGCAGTGGGAGGACTCGCAAAGCCTGTAAATGAAGCTGAAAGACATTACACGTTATTCAGAGAAAGTGAATATATTTTCAGATTATAAAGTGACAAAATGTGTTCACCCATGCAACCAACTGTGATCAGAATTTCTTTACTTTTCTAGGCCTAATACTTCTAGGTGTTGCCCTGACATCCACAGCAGGGGTGGAGACAGCCTGTCCAATGGTTGGCCCTGTTGCCTGTAATGACTTTGCCGTGTGTCCTCTGGAGAGCTGAGGCCTTGAAGGCCCAGGCTTGCTTTGGCTGTCCTCCTATGGGCCGGCTGCTCCCTATGCGGTGACAGAGGACAAGTTTGAGGGGGTCACAGGCAAAGGGACTCGAAGGGAGAGGAGAGCCTCTGAGATTCCTGAGTGGATGACCCAGGGCTGTCCAGCTTCCGCTCTTCCCTTCGGGTGCCCAAGGACTCCAGCCTGACTCCTTGAGGGGAAGGAGCACCTGGAGGGACTTCAAGGTGCCTTTTTTCCTTCTCATGTTGCCACTGTAGGAACTCACCCATGGCTACCGTGATGGAGTGCAGGTCTGGGGCGTATCTCCACATTCTGCTGGACCATGGTCTCTCTGGCGTCTGCATCTTTACCATGGAGACCTACATGTGGGCACCACTTCATCAAAAAGCAGCAGACAGACTCCTCTGACCCTCATGCCACTCTGTCGAGGGCTTCCAACAGCTCTGCATGATTTTTCTCCACCTTCTGCTGACTCTCCAAGAAGAGTTGGAAGGCCAAATCCAAAGGCTCATCATTTGACTCAGACCTCACAGATGTCTATTCCCCAGCAGTCCTCTAAGTACCAGGGAGCTCGGCTGAGTCTGCCTCTTCCTGTTGCGGACACATGTCCATGCAGTAGCCACCAGATTGTGAACCTGACCCTGCTCTAGATCTAGGTCCCACCGAGGTGTGTCTCTGTGCTGGTGCAGGGTGTGGGTAAGCGTTGTGATAGGTCTTCCAGACTGCTTATTTCCAGCTCTTCAATGGAGGAGGTGTCCTCTTGGCTGGAGGTGAGGACCTGGATGGAACTGGACTGGATGGCTGAGGATGTCGGTCATTTGGCAGAGCTACCTGTGAACCAAAGTAGAGATAATTAGTCCATGGCAGGAGAGTCAAAAGCAGGAGTGAGGGCACTGACATTTGTGTTGAGAAAGGGATGATGGGGTGCAGGACCCTTATGTAGGTGTTGGCTGTCGGCTTCACCATCGCCACAGGCATGGTCCACGTCCTCACCAGTCAGTGCAATGGCACGCTCCTCAAAGTGAGTGAGGGGCCCAAAAAGGCCATTCCACCCCCGGTCTGGGACTTCTCCCGGCCGTTGTGAGCCAGTTTCTCCTGCATGAAAACAGATGGAGAGAGTGTGGGCTGGACACATGGTATTGTGTGGAATGTTTGTATGGTGAGCAGAGCCATGGACCGGATGAGTATGCGAGCTCCAGTGGATATGAGTCTGATGGAGATGTGAGCGTGTGTGTGAAAGTTAGTGGTGTTGTCCTTTGAGGTGTAAGGTCACTGTGGATATGTGATGGGTTTGTGAGCATATGGGTTGAGAGTGATGAGGTGGTTGACTTACCCTGACGGATTGGATGAGAGCATTAATTCTCTTCCTGCACTGGATAGCTGACCTCCTCTGTGCTCCGGTGGCGCTGACCACCACTACATCACCTCCCAGGCCCGATTGGTGACTCTGGTGGACCTCATGCAGCCAAAAGCAGGTTAGATGACATCACAGTGGCTTTCCCTGCCTGCAGCAGGTGCCCCAGCGAGGCATCACTAAATTGGGGTGTGTGTGTGTGTGTGTGTAGCAATACATCCATGTGCCTAGTCAATCAGTGTTGGGAGACTCTTCTGTGGAGGCCAAAAGATTATAGTTCCTTCTTTTTGTCTATGTGTATAGTTTGGCCATCCTTAGCTGGATTCGCAAGAAAATAAATTTTTGCCACTAGTAATCGAATGAGGATGAGGAACAAAAGATAAAGCACCTGAATGACTAATAATCTAAAGTATTTAATTTCTATGAACAATAATGTAATCCCTTACAGCAAATTAACTCAGGTTTGCATTTTGTTCATTTGCCAGCATCAGAATGGGGAATTACCATACATAAATTAAATTATGGTTATAAATTTCTGAAAATTAGAACTTTAATGCTTACATCATATGTTATCTTTTAAAAGTGAGTCATAGTGCATTACTCCTTGTTGCAGTGACCAGATTGTAAACTACAACCTGTGCAGAAGACTTCCTACTGACCATGTCAGTGGTCAGCTGCAGTTCAGAGTGGAGCTCTCATCATCTATTCATGAAGGTAATGAAAAGATGCTTCTAATTTGAATAGTTATTCACAACTCTCTTTGGTTTTAAGTTCCATCTGGTCCTGATCAACCTGCTGAATTTCCTGTTAATGTCATCTTGCTATTATACTTATTCGAGACTAACCTGACACTCCATGAATTGTAGGAATTGTGACACACCATCAGAGTTTCCCAGTGAAGCTTTGCCTAATTTGTTTTGTCATTTTACCTTTCCTTCATATCCTATGAAAGGAAAAATATATATGCCATAATTTTCCCTGTAATTTTTTGACTCAATACAATTTTTACTTTGGTAATGAAATTATTTCTGAATATCAAATGATGCATATTGTCTGTAGAAAGTTATGGTATATATCATTCCCCTCATATAAAAGAGACAAAAAGAGAGAGAAATTATTTCATGCGCTATGCAGACTTATATCAATTCCCCTGGGCGGGTAACACCACTGGCCACTTAGGAGAGGCCTGTGTCGCAGTCTACCCTCAGGGAATTGACTTAAGTCTGTTTAATGCTGCTGCACTGCAATGCGAATTAATTTCTCCCCCAAAAGATTTAGTTGGGTAGATGTTTGCTGGTTAATTTTAATTAGATTAACAATTCACAGCTAAAGATCTTCTCCTGGAAGATTAAAAGAATTAAAGAAATGGGAGATCATATTCTTGCTACCATTTATCTTTGCATTTTTTGGCCAACTCAGTAATATAAAGAGGACATCACAGAGTCTCATTGGTTGTGGTCTGTTTCTACCGTATGTTGGAGGGGCAGTACAGGAATGAGTAACCTCTTGCACACTTTTTAGATCTGTCTACAAATTTAGGTCTACTGGACCTTGACAGTCAGGTGAGTCAAATCTGTCACCCGAATTTGTTGACCTCTCCTCCTTACAGTATCTTTTAGAATTGCCATTAGAGTTTTTGCATCTGGTATTCATGTTGATACTGTAATCGATCATTTAATAAGGGAAGCTGGGGGGGTTTCCTGAATCATTCGCTCCAGGAGATGGCCACCCCACAAGCAGGTGGCCGCCCCACAAGCAGAGAGTTCTGGATAGTACCTGGCTATCTGGAAGAGCAGGAAGTGTGGGAGTCTCTGGGGTGTGTGCCACTCTCAAACCAGTACTCAGCATTGGAGACTGCTAGGACTGACGAAACCTTGAAGGAGTGCTGTCCAGACCATTAGCATCAATGGGCAAGGGACTGCATAGGGGGTAACAGCAAACTGTAGAAATGCAGTTTTTATATGAGATTTATTTGTTAGGGGGACAGACAGATGTTCCTGTAACCATCAATGTGAGTCCTGCATGGTGTGTTGCCTCCCTGGTGCCAGGATAAAAGACACCATGGAGACCGAGTGCAGAATATTCTGCAGGGTAAAGAGAGTGAGCCGAAATTGCAGTACATGGTATTGATGCCCTATGGAATGAGGAAGTTAATAATTAGGACTTTGAAGGTAGCAATCTCTGAATAACTCCAAGCGCCACATACCAATGAAAGGAGAAATAGAAAGATAGGGAGGATCAATACATGACTTGAAGCATGTTAGAGGAGGGAAGGCTTCAGATTTTTGGGGCATTGGGACTTGCTCTGGAGCAGGCGACACCTACTCAAAAGGGATGGGTTGAACCTCAATAGGACTAGGAGCAGTATCCCTGCTGGGAGGTTCACTAATGTGGTTGGGGAGGGTTTAAACTAAATTGGAGGGGGTTGAGCATCAGCATTGAGAAGTAGAAAAAAGGAATAAGATGTATAAAGGAATGAGAATGTTGGATAGTACTAGAGAAGGCAGTAGCACCATATTGGATAGCAGCAGATCATGGAGTACTACAAGGAATACAAAGACAGGTTTAGAATGTGTGTGTGTAAACACACAAAGTGTAGTGAATAAGCCTGGTGAGCAACAAGTGCAAATAACCATGCACTGGCAATAATGGAAATGTGGCCTAAAAATGGTGATGTCTGGATGCTTAATATTCACAGATACAAAGTGTTTAGTAAAGATGGGAAAAGAAAAATGGGAGGAGGGGTGGCAGTACTGATTCTGGAAGACATTGAAGTTGAGAAGCAAAAAGGGTATGATCACACCACTGGGGGGTATTCTATAGGCTTTTAAATAGTGATAGATAGAGTAGCAAATCTGCAGGGATACGCAAGAACTCTACAGTGGTGATACTGGGGGACTTTAATTATCCAAATATTGATTGGGGTAATGCTGGAGTAAAGGGAAAGGAGGGGGGGAAGAATTTCTGAAATATTTTCAGGAGAATTTACTTGACCAGAATGTTTTCAGCCTATGCAGAAAGGAGACATTGCTGGATCAGGTGCTGGGAATGAGATGGGCCAAGAGGACCAAGAGTTTGTGGGGAACATTTGAGTAAGAGTGATCATTGAACCTTAAGGTCTAATTTAGCAATGGAGAAGAGCAAGGAATAACCTAAAGTAGAACTCCTAAATTGGAAGAGGGCTAACTTTAAATGGGATGAGAAGGCACCTAGCAAGAATAAAATGAAACCAATGTTTGATAGGAAAAGTTGTAACAGAACGATGGGTGATCTTTAAAGAATAGATGCTTCAAGGGCACATTCCCAAAAGCAGGAAAGGCAGCGGAACTAAAAAAAATGTATGATGCATGCCAAGTGAATTCTTCCAGGGAGAATTAGGCTAAATACAATAGGTTGAGAGGGGGAATAAAGAGGAAAAGAAGACTGGCAAAGAGAGAATCTGAGAATAGAATAGCAGTTAACATAAAAAGTAACTCAAAAATCCTTCAGTTGCATCTTAATAGTAAGTGGGCAGTCAGCAGGGCCTATAAGGGCTGAAGAGGTGCAGGGAAAGGCTAGAATACTGAATGAATACTTTGCATTAGCGTTTACTAAGGAAGAGGATGCTGACAAAATATCAGTAGGAGTGTTTGCCAGAGAAATCCCTAAGCCTGGTTGTGAAGAAGGCATTGAGAGTCAGATGCTTTGGTGGAGGCTGTTTATTGCTTGCCACAGAGCTTACTTCTCCACTTTAGCATAATCTCCTCCAGTGCTGGCTGACTCTTCTTTATAGACACATCTGAATATCATGAACTAATCAATACCCAACACCTGTTCACCATATTATCTTAATCTACTAGGTATTTAACATCCATCAACAGAACTTGTTAGATGCTAACAATGGTAAAGGTGATAAGTAACATGAAACTTGATAGGCAGGGTGTATTGGAGAGGATGGCTAAGCTTAGATTGAATAAGTCGCCTGATCTGGATAGCTTGCATCCCAGGTTGCTGAGGGAAGTGGGAATGGAGATAGAGGAAGGGCTTGCCATAATCTTCCAACTTTCCCAGATACAGGGGAAAGATACAAGAGGATTGGAAAGTGGCAAATGTGACACCCTTGTTCAAGAAAGGGTGTAAGGACATTCCTAGTAACTTTAGGCCAGTTAGTTTAACATCAATGGTGAATAAGGTCAAGGAAAAAAATTAATGGGCACTTATAGAGATTTGACTTAATTGAGGAAAGGCAGATTGTGTTCGACTAATCTAATTGATTTTTTTATGAACTAACAGAATGTTAGTGAAGGAAATGCAGTGGATGCTATCTATATGGATTTTAAGAAAGCTTTTGACAAATAGCACATACTGCCTTGTTAACAAAAATGAGGCTTGTTGAATAGGAGGGTCATTGTCAGCTTGGATAATAATTGGCATAAGGATAGAAAATAACAAGTTGTGTAAGTGGTTGTTTTTCAGAATGGAGGGTGGTAGACAGCCATGTTCCCCAATGGCCACTGCTCTTTTAATATATAAATGACTTGGCTGTTGGAGTAAAAGTTACACCATTCACTGATGTTACCAAACTTGGAAGTGTGGCTGACAGTGAGGATGTTATCAATCAACTGCAACAGGACATAAATAGGCTAGCAAAATAGGCAGACAAGTGGAAAATGGAGTTTAATACGGAGACATGTGAGGTGATACATTTTAGCTGAAAGGAACAGGAGAGACAATTTAAACTTAATGTCTTGGCTCTGAAGAGTACATAGGAGCAGAGGAAGCTGGGGATTCATCTTTGAAGGTGGCAGGACATATTGAAAGAGTAATTAGCAAAGAATATGACTTCATAAATGGAGGACTTGAGCACAAAATCAGGGAAGCTATGTTAAACTGTTGTAAAGCTTTCGTTAAGCCACAACTGGAGTATTACGTCCAGTTCTGTCATCACACTTTAGGAAGGATGTGAAGGCCCTTGAGAGGGTGTAGAGGAAATATACCAGAATAGTTCTAAGGATATGAGAATGTGGCTACAAGGCTACGTTAGAGAAGTTGGGTTGTCCTCCTAGGAGCAAAGGAGTTTCAGGAGAGATCTGTTAGAGGTATACAAGATTATGATAGGTTTAGATAAGGTAGGTTTAAAAAAAAAAGCTGTTCCATTATCTGATGGTGTAAGTACTAGGGGACAAGGATCTAAAGTTTTAGGCAAGAGAAATGGGGGGAATATGAGGAAGAACCTTTTTACCCAGCGACTGGTTCTGACCTGGAACTCGCTGGCTACAAGATTGGTGGAAGTGGAGATGATCAATGATTTTAAAAGGAAATTGGATAGGCAGTTGAAGGAAATAAACTTGCAAGGCAATGGGGGTAGAGTGGAGGTATTAGAGTGACTGGATTCCTCTATAGAGAGCCAGCATGAACTCATTGGGCGGAATGGTTGCCTTCTGTGCCGTAATGGTCCTGTTTGGTTCTTGGGTGACTCAAGGAATAGTAGTGCGAGGTCTGTGTCTGAAACATATTTTTGGGGAAAAAAGGTAAGCATTAACTTGCAAATCCCTGTTGTGATGTGTTGATTGTTCTAGCTGGAAGTACAATAGGCAAGATTTGCTGTGTTTAGTCTATTTTTTAGTTAACTGAGTGACCTTACAGTACCTCTATAATTAACATCACTAATATGTAGGCCCAGAATAGGGCATGACTACTTTGACAGTAAATTGTAGGGTTTTTTGTACTCTAAATGAAACCTATACATTGTCTTTAATAGATGCTTCTCCTGAGACTTTGGGTGCTTATCTTGGAGCAAGTGCTGAAAATGGAGATTTAGGCAGCCCATCTGATGATGAAGATTTGCCAGATCCATTAGCATCAGCAGTACATCCTGACCAGATGCAAGTTTTTGTGAATGGACCTCTACAGAATGAAAGTGGGGCAGTGCCCATTCCAAGTGCAACCAGTGAAATTGGAAGTATTGACAGTAAAGCTGCAGCACATGGTGAACCTTCAGTAACAAGACCATCCCCAGCAAGACATTCAACCTATCGCCAAGAATCATTGAATGATTATCTTGATACAGTTGATAGTAATGAAAGTACAAAGCCAAGTTTGGCTGAAGCTCACCTGCATCAAGTTGGAGCATCTCCCAAACTGAGAAGCAGTTTCCCAACCGACACTAGATTGAATGCAATGCTTCATATAGACTCTGATGAAGAAGATCATGACCTGCATCAAGAATTGGCTTATGGATTCCAGTTAGTAAGAGAAAGTGAGGAAAATGGTATACAGTTTAACTGTCCTTCTGGTGACGTTGGTAATGAGGACAATCAACAAAACAGAAATGGAGGTCAACTTCATTTTGGACTGCCTTCTGACTCTCAGATAAATCTAATAGAAACTGAAGAGGTATTAGCCTCGGATGAAGCATGTGAACAGTTATCAGGCTTTCCCTACAAGAATTTTCATCAACTGCTATGTAACCTTTCTTCAACGGCACTGGTTGGAGATGAAGAAGAACAGGACAATCATGAATTACAGAGTAATGATAATATTGTGACCAGTACCTGCCAAGGAGATGAACAAATTTCAGAGCCTTCCAGGACTACAGTTGATCAAACTGCTGATGTTGGAAACAGTGCAGAGAGATTGCTCACACAAACAGAATCAGTTGATCAAACATCAGAACGTTCCCAACTGTCATCAGAGAATGAACAAAGTGATACAACCCGCACTGAGAGTGTAAGTGAGGCCAGCACTCGGCCAGAGGGAGAGAGTGATGTGGAAGGTGCTGACAGCTCATGCAATGGAAGTGGCAACACAACAAGGGTATCTTCATCTGTAGAAAGCACCACACGATTTTCCTCTTTCGAAAGTGCCAGGTTCTCCGAAACTCCAGCATTCTCTTCACAGGATGAGGAAGATGGTGCCTGTCCGGCTGACTTAGTGGCTGACGCTCATGCAAAAAACCAAGATTCTGAAGGTATTACAGATGTTCCAGAGAGTGAAGAAACTGAAAATAATGAGGCACAGCAACAGGAGCCAGCACCTATTGAGCTGGATGCATTACCTTCTGTACCTGAAACAGAAGAAATTTGGCAGAGGAGGAGAAGTTTGCAGGCAGCAGCAGCCACAACAGGTGACCTATCACAGGAAGAAGAAGCCAGACTTGCCCAAGTGACTCCAGAGGAGGAAAGTGAAGCGACAGCAGAGGCTGAAGGTGATACTCCAGGTAAATTTAAAGAAAACTATTGTAGAACAATTGCATGTAAGATTCAAATAATTTGAAGCCAATTAGTCAAATAGCAAGGTAAATAATTTAAATAGCATGTCAAAAAAAATCAATTTGTGTTTTGATGAACTACACTAGACAAAAATATTATTTTACTTGTATCTTTAACCTAAATAGTAAAAAAATATGACTTTACCTATGTGGCAGTTTGCATCAAAAGTGATACAGAGGTGTGGCAGCTTAATTTGCATTAAAATATTGATTAACTTCATAAGAATCATTTTAATACATTGTGAAATATTTTTATGATTTTAAAATATTATTGGCTAGATTCTCCATCAAGCACCCACCAGCCTTTGAGATCCTTACCCTCAGTGCGGCAAGACGTGACTCGTTATCAGCGTATTGATGAACCGCTACCACCAAGTGAGTCTATCAGATTTGCTCAGAATAGATACTTTCACAAGTTATTCCTGCAGGGGTTCTCCTGATTGTTTGTGATAACTTAGGAAGATTCGTGGAGATTCTGGAGAATTGACAGAAAAAAGTTTTCTGCAGAATTTACAGTGAGTGATCTGGGACCACCTGTGGAAATTCTGCTCCTCTATTATGTTTTAGTACAGTTCTGACATGTCCCCTTTATGTAGTAATATCTTTCCATTCTAAGCTGGAGCAGTTATGGAGGTACTTCAACTGGGCTTAACTTTTTCAGCAACAGAGTAGAAAATTGCATGGCTTTACCATTTCTGATTGTTATTTAGCAGCCAACTGTGTTGGTGTATGATGAGGGGTTTTCCTGTGATGGTCCCTATCAGTTGAATAGCCCACTGATAGTCAATGTCAATCAATACATAATGAAAGCACCTTGGGCTTTTTTTTACAATGTTCAAGGTGATATATAAATGCAAGTTGTTGATTGCAGCTTGTTGAATGAGCACCTGAATGAAGTATAAGGAGATTACTGCAATTTTCAGTACCATATCCCAGTGTAAAATGCCACCTTTAGAAAGGAAAGAGTCAAAGAAAATTGTTGGAAAAATATCTTTGGAATGGTGCCCCTGTTAAATTGCAATTACCTAATTGTTTTTCAGTGTGATCATGGGATCACTGAAGAGGAATTGATTTTCTTCTTAAAAATCCTGCGCATGAAGAAAGCCATTTTTTCTAGCTTGATCAATTTGCTCCTCATTTCCAACTTTTGAAAGGTGCTAATCTTTCAGCTCTTAAGTGGTTACTATGTTCTGCCATAACATAGTGAATTTGGGTGGGGGGGGTGGTTGCAGGAGGGGACAAAATCTTACAAAACAGATGTGCTACCAAGCCATGAAGCTTAAAGTAGAATTTGTTGTGCTTGTTAATATTTTCAAAGTTTTGGTCAGTTTTAATTTGCTTTCCTTTCATCTTTTCAAGTCTCCTTTCATGAAACACTTTCCTCCCATGCGACTAACCAGGCTACGGACAGTTGTTTGTGACTGGCCCTTCAATTTTCCTCCTATTCCAGTTGGGAAGCACCTGAAGTTATAATGGAGCCCCCCCCGATGATCAGGTCATTTTCAACTTGGTCTAAGAATAACCTCCTCAGACCTGGCTCAGGATCATCTTAAAAAGGCCACAAAGCAGTTGAAGAGTAAGATGAAGCGGCACACATGGGCATTAGTGACCTGGTTGAGCATATCTTTGCAATGTTGAAACAAAGGTCCAGTTACCTGGGCAGATGAGGGTTGAATGGTCAGAGGGGGATTACAGTATTTTCCCAAACAAGATCCTGTTTTACACAACCTTGTTATAAAAGGCATTACCATGGAAGAAGGTTGAATCTTTTAGATTTGTGTCATTCAGAATTCTTGGTGGAGTACCACCAGTCAGGTGACATCAGAGAATACATTTTGGGGTAAAAATAAATCACAGATGTTAATGCATTTGCCCTAATGTATTAAAATCAATATTAATTATAGTTTTGAGTTTATCATAGCCCTCCTTATAAATCATTTTTCAGCCATTTTGTAGGAAACCTATTAGGTTCTGCAATATTCTAAATACTTTATGAAATATTTTAGAAATGTACAGTATTTACACCTTTAAAGATGGGCTAGCTAAAATACAAATATTAAACTAGCGCAGTAGCTGCAGTATTCATTTTTCTGTTAAGATGTAATCTTCTGCACTTTTGTCATCAAATAATTTATCTTTGTTCAAGGTATACATTCAAGCAGTCAAATTTGGCTGGCACAAGTTGAAATCTTCAAGTTATTTTTGGGAATGTGTTATAATTCCTAAGTAGCAGATTCTGACCATCATAACTCTGCCTTTTGAGTTGTTTACTTTTTTAACACGACAGATTGGGAAGCTCGGATTGATAGCCATGGCCGGATCTTTTACGTAGACCACGTGAACAGGACGACCACTTGGCAAAGACCCACAACTCCTGCCTGTCAACAAATTGTTCAGCGTTCCAATTCAATCCAACAGATGGAGCAACTTAATAGAAGGTAAATGAATAGTAATCTGAACCTAATTTTAGCTCAACTGTTGATTATTTGTTAATACAGTCTCTTCAGATAACTGGCTTGCCACTGTCAGACTGACTAGCCAAGAGTGAGACAAAACAAGGGATAGTCAAACACAACTTGGCTGATTGTAACCTGACCTGGAAATAGCAACCAGAAAAGTGAGATGAGATAAGTTTTATGAAATCCTGAACTGCAGCACCATCATATGTGCGAGTGGACGTAAAATGCTGGTATTGCGTTTCATTGTCAAAGGCCATCTCAGGGCAGCAAAGTAATAAAGTGCAAGCTTGTCCAACAGGTTCAATCCTCTAAGATAAAAGCAAAATACTGTGGATGTTGGAAATCTGAAACAAACACAGAAAATGCTGGAAAAACTCAGCAGGTCTGACAGCATCTGTGGAGAGAGAAAAGGAGTTGACCGTTTGAGTCTGTATGACCTTTCTTCAGAACTGATTAGTTCTCAATTAGTTGAAATATTGTGCATGACATTTGAAATCAGTCAACAAGATGTGGTAGTTCTAACTTGATGTGACTTTAATGTAGAAATTTTTCATCGCCACAGACTTCATCTTTGAGAAACAGAAAATTACATAGAACTCACAATGCAGAAACAGGTCTATCCTTCACATGAGCTTCCTCCCACCTTATTTATCTGCATATCCTTCTTACCTTGAACTTACCTAACTTCTCCTTAAATGCATTTATGCTGTTCGCCTTACCTAGTCCAGTGTGGTATCATGCTCTAACCATTCACTGTATAAAGAAGTTTTACCTAAATTGCTTATTGGATTTATTAGTAACTGTGCTTTATTTATGACCCCTAGTTTTAGACTCTCACGCAAGTGGAAATACTGGGCAGAATCTTCTCCTGCTGAAATGGCAGGACAATTTTGGGGTCAGGAACCCAGTTTCCTAATGGGTGGGCTTTTCTGTGGCTTTTTCCAGAGCAACAGCATTTGCATCCCTCCTCCGGACTACCCAGCCAATTAGGAAGGGCAGAGGAATGTCTTGTCCATTCTGTTGAAAGATCAATTTCTAACTAAAGGGGTCCCAGTATAGGTTGCAAGGGCTCACTGGATCTTGGATTTTTGAAGTGCAGTAAACGCAAGATTGGAGAGGAGATCTGGAAATGCTGTTCCTTGGGTCCATTACGCTTACCTGGAGGTCTCGCTGTGGAATTTGAGGGGCTACAATGAGTTGCGCTCTCCACAGGCGGGAAGAAGAGTCAAGCCTCTCCAACCAAACAAGTGTAGAAGGAAATGGCTGAGAACATCAGCAGAAGTGTGGTTTCTCCAACCTGGCTACTGTGCACCAAGAGGATCCAGGACCTCAGGAGGGCATGACAGGTGAGTGGTGTAACACTTTCAGATGTCAAGCCCCACACTCTGATTTTCCCAGCATCCTCTTGCACAGCACTCCTCAGGTCAACACACCTCTCAGCTCCATTCATTTCTCTCTCTGCAGGCACCTCATATTCCCATCCAAACAGCCAACACTCAGTCACCTTCAGCCTGTTGCTTTCTCAAACCAATGCCTCCACAAATTGCCGTCTATTCCATGCAAGCCATTATGAGCACTCACATCTCTCTGCTTTCTGTTCTTACCAGAGAATAGAACACAATATTTGAGAAGATGCATCGATCTGGGGAAGGGGTTGGGGTGGCTCTCCAGTGACAGGTACCTTGTTGGCCATTGGTAACGTGTGTCCACTTGCTGAACTGGGTGGGAGGCCTTCTTCCAGGAGGCTGCAAATATCAGCATCGACTTGCTGGGAGAGCCTGAGCTCCTGAGGCATTAGTGCTCAGACATGACAAGAGAACTAATCCTCTGCCTAAAGACCCTGTACAGGGGGTCTTGCCTTCTTCCAGATGTATCTTGGAGTCCATCACATCTGCCCTGTGGTTGGGCATGTAGATGAGAAGAAAACAGCTGGTGCTGGTGTTGCTTCTGCAGCTGTTGGCAGTGGTGTGGCTTCTGTTCTTGCTCCTCAGCAGAGTTGGAAGGTGGGGCTGCATAAGCTACTCCCATGCTGTGGTGAGGGCTGGTAACAGTGAAGTATTGCTAAAAGTTAGTGAAGTGCTGGACAGTGCGCCTTCCAAGAAGTTGGAAATCACCTGTCAAGCATTGAAAGCACTTTCTGAGAGAATTAATACTTTGAACAGTGCCTTTCAATGGCTATGGCTGGAGATCTGCATTGTAACCAACCAAAGTGTGCCCAGCTTGTCAGTTTCTCTGTAGAAGCTCTTCCTGCTGTGCACTTGCTTTGGCAATACTGGTGAGGTACAGACACAGTATGGAAATCGTACACTGTTGGGGAAAAAAGGAATTTATGGTAAAAAGGCTCTTAATTGACTTTTTGATCAACTCAATTGCTTTCCCACCAGACCCACAGGGGTTCACCGCAGGGCACAGAATCTGCCCCAGAAGAGGGTGAGATGGTGTTGGGATCAAGACCTGACGTTATTCTCTGGGACATTCCCATCCTGCATTCCCCAGAACCTGCCTCTACCTGGCTGAGAAAATTCTACAAATCACCTCTGCATCTATCTATCAAACACTTTAATGATTCTAAAGACTTCTAATAAGTTGCCTGATTCTTCTATTTTCAAGAGAAAAGTGCCCCAATCTGCTCAATCGTTCCTGATAGTTATAACCCCTTATTTCTTGTATCATTCTTGTAAATCTTTTTTTGCACCTTCTCCAGCACCTTCTCTGTATCCTTCTTATAATTTGGAGACCAGCACTGTGCACTGTATTCTTAAGTGTGGTTGAACCAAGGCTCAGACATAAGCTTTTCAGAACAATTGTTCTAACTTCTGGCTTCACCTGTTTCTTGAGCCTGTTCTGAGCTTGTATCCACTGCATCACCAAGGGCTACTTCCACCTTCCTAACATTGCTTGTTTCTACCCATAACTCAGCCCATCTGCTTTTGTTACCTCCAGGCTCAACTATATCAGTCCTCTTCTCGTTGGTCTCCCGTCTTTGAACATCCGTAAATGTAAGATCATCCAAAACTTTGAACTCTGGAATTTCTTTCCTAAACCTCTCGGTATCTCCACTTTTCTGTCTTAATTTAAGATTCTTCTTAAAACCTCCACTTTGATCAACCTTTGTTGACCAAGTTGTTGAGTGTGAAGATTATGAAGCCTCTGTTTCTCAGGTGTTATTAGTGTACTGATCTGACACGGCCCAAGTTAACAAGGACAGATCATTTATATATTTCAAATATATTCACTGATATCTTCAGCCCTGACATAGAGTGCACTGATAGAGGGGCAGGTGGGATCCCACATCCCTTCAAGGGCTTCGTGAAAGATTTGGGGAGATGTGGCCATCCAGTGCAGGTAGCTTATGGAGGAGCAGAATGTCAAGCACACTTTAGAAAAGCTGAAAATAGTTTAAATATTTTTCAGCCTTTCCAAAACCTGTATCAAATGTGAGACAAAAAACAAGGGAAGGCAATTGTAATGTTAAGGTACAGACTAAAGCTGGAGTTTTCCGCTCACGTTTGCGGTGGGCATATTGGCAGCATGAGCAGAAAATATCGCGAGATGGCCCTTGTCACGTTTCCTGGTGATGTAAATCCTGAGTGCGATTGTCCCCTCCCCCCGTCAATGGCGGGCCGCGTTACTCACTATCCAATGTCAGGAACTTAATTTTAATAGATTTGTATCACGTTGGAATCTTCCCCTCCACATCAAATTTAATTCCCACATTGGTGTGACATCAGAACAGTGTGCTTTACGACTGCCTTTAAAAGATGTGCACCTGACGAGTTGAACTTCGTGGGGAACTCTGAGGTCAGTGCACACAACCTTGCACAGCGCCTGTGAGGATTACCTGTAGGACACCAAGGAGAGGCGCCGCATATTCGGGGGTTGGAGTGCACAGGCAAGTTGCTTTTTCTCAGCTGGTTTTCAGTGTGGTGCCGGGGCAAGGGCTCCAGTGTGGGTTCGGGCCGGGGCGGGGGGGCGGGGAGGTGTCAAGGCAGCACAGATTGATGGAATACACAAGCCCATGCTGGGGGGTCATGGATTGTGAGGTAAGCAACCACACACTTGGAAAAACTTGTCAAAAATGACCATTCTCTCGCAGCTGAGACCGTTCAGGAGCAGCTCCATTGATATGCTTGGAGTCAGGCATCTGAAGCATTTCTACCCACTCAAACAACGCAGAAGCATGAATGTGTCACCAAATAGTCCAGAACTTTTCACCCCTCGGGCACAGACTGCAAATTAATGAGAGTTTTAGGGGGCAGCAGTACAATTGGACAACTGGGCAAGTTGTAGAATCCCCTTGCGATAGTGCAGTCACTGCTGGAGGCGATCACAGCCCCCTGCAATGTATTTATTCAGGTTTGGACCAGAAACCCTCATAGTCAAGCTAAGAGCACAGCCTTGCAGTGCAGGTTAGGATAATGCCTGCTCCTGAGCTGAGAGCACAGCATGCAGTCAAGTGGCCCAAGCTGCTGCCAATCGGCCACGTGGAGGTGGGTGGGATTTTGGACAGCCAATGAGTGCACTAAACACTGACCATCCAAGTGGTGGCTAGCACTTTCCGGCATGGTGAAAGGGCCTTGATACGCAGCCAAAGACTTAACCAAGAGGGGTCCTTAGGAGACATATGATAACCCACATGTGTCTCTCTTTGATTATGCCGGAGGAGAACGTCAGGATCATGGAAGCTGGTGACCTAACGGCCTGACTCATGGCTTACAGGGAGCAGAGAAGATTGCAATGGAGCCACCTGGCCTGGCAAAGGGAGGAGCAGCGGCCTTAATATGAAGGGAAAACAGGGCCTCTTCCAGAAGCAGATGAAGATCCACAGTGAGCCGTCGCTCATAGGTGCCTCACTACACCCAGGGTCTATGGATGGTGCTTGTCATTCCTACAAATGACTGAGAACCAGTGTTGCCACAGATTGCGCATGTCTAGGGAACTGGTTGCTCACATATGCTGTTCTCTGCAGGATTTGCCACCACGGGGACTTGGAGGACGTCCACTGCCAGGTGCAGTGAAAGTGACTGTAGTGCTCAATTTTTACGCCTGTGGCTCCTTCCAGGGTTCCACAGGTGACCATTGTGGGATCTCGCAAGCCTCCACACACAAATGTATCCAGGAGGTCACGGACGCCATCTTTGTGAAGGCACAGAACTTTGTGCATTTTGACCGGGATCAGGCAAGCCAGGAAGCAAGAGCGCTGGAATTTGTAGTGATCTCTGGTTTTCCACAGGTGCAGGGTGCCATTGACAGCACTTGCGTGGTGCTTAGATCCCCATGGCAACAACCAGCTCAGTATGTGAACTGCAAGGGCTTCCACTTGCTGAATGTTCAGCTGGTCTGCGACCACCACAAATGCACTATGCAGGTCTGAGCGCGATACCCTGAAAGTGTCCACAACTTCTACATCCTCAGCAGGTCTCAGATCCCTGATATCTTCCAGGGCCCACAGAGGCTGATGATGCCCGTGGGGCGGCCTCAGACTGCAGCAGAGACACGGTACAACATGCCCCATGCCGCAACCTGGACTTTGGTGGAGCTCTCGATTGACATCTTGAAAATGAAGGTCCAGTGCCGTGACAGATCCAATGGAGCACTGCAATGCAATCCACTGAGGATGTTGCGCATCATCGTAGCCCTGGCACTACAATGGGGTAGGGCCTGGCTGAGGAGGAAATGGAAGAGCTGCACGTCTCCTCCGATGAGGAAAACGTCGAAGTGGATGAGGGTGCTGAGGTCCTCGAAGAGAAGGATGCCGGCGCTGAGGACATTGAAGTGGTCAGATGAGGCAGGTGCGCTCGTGAGGTCTTAATAGCTGCATGATTCGTGGAGGATGATGACGAGATGCAGTGAGGACAGTCCTGACATCCTCAACTTGCATCTGTGAATGTCTCAGGCCTGTCTGGCTGATGGCAGCGTACATAACCTCAGTGCTCAGGCTCATGTCATGGAGACGCAGCGGGGGCCCTAACAGTCGCTAGATTCCAGGAGGATGATGACAAAATGCAGTGAGGACACCTCATAGTTCTTCACATTGTATCTGTGAATGCCTGACTCCTGTCTGGCTGAGGCTTGCACTTTGTGACCAGAGTCATATCCTGGAGACACAGCAGTGAAACTTTAAAAGTGCCTGATCCTTTGTCAGCCTTCAGCACCTGTCCTCTTCAGGACCACACCATCACCAGACACAGATGCTGAAGAGATGGGGGGGCCAGCCCCACCTTAAAGGTGCTGAGAGCTCACAGAGAGAATGATGGAACTCTGTGATGCCTGCCCACAACATTCTGGCAGCAATGACAAGCCATGTGGAGATTCAGGCATCACTGATGTGTTGAGTGACTGTGAAACCAGACCATCACTTTGGTCTGAAGGTGTTACACACTGCACAGGGAAGAGGCCCTTGACTGAACCACTTGCCTTCATCTTGTGCAGAAATTTAGGTTTCACATCTGAGCAACATGAACACTGCTTATCAGAACAAGGAGCCATAGACAAGGAGACATTCTTGGGGAGTTTATTTGCAAAAGTGAACATTATGTACAAGTGATTAATGCTTGCTCAGGCTGTGCAACTACATCTTCTTAACTTTCCTAACCCTACCGCTACATCTTGGTGTTCCCCTGACACCCACAGTGGAGGTGAAGGCAGCCTGCTGACTGCTACGCCCTGTCTGTGATGACCTTGGCAGATGTCATATGGAGGATTGAGACCTGGAGGGCACCGGCCTGCTTTTGAGGTCCTGCTGTGTGGCAGCGGCACCCTCCTCTGCCTGCGGAGCTGGAGCTGCAGGGCTCACAGGGAGAGGGAAATTGGATGTGCTGGGCACTCTTGGAGTCAGCTGGGTGATGGCCACGGGGTGTGCATCTCCTTACCCTCCTCCCTATGACTGCCCGAGGGCCCCTGGCTGACTCCTTGAGAGAAAGGGGCAGCTGGAATGAATTCACTGTGCCCCGCCCCCTCAAGTGCCTCAACGATAGTGTGCAGCCCCTGCAGCAGTGCAGGAGCAATGCCCTGGACCAAGGTTTCCATGGCATCCACCATCCTAACAGTGTTGACCTCAGTGCTTTAACATGCCGGCACTATCAGCTCAGCTTGAAGGTGCTCGGACTGCTCCATCGTGCCTCACAATCTGAGGAGTGCAGCAGACGTCCCTTCCCAATGCTCCTGAGCTTGTCTTTGCAGCTCCAGCAACTGAGGTTAAACCGAGTCTAGAGGCTCCTCACCTGACTCCAACTCAGTGGATTCCTGCCCTCCAGCTGTCTTTTGAGTGTCAGGACCCTTGGATTTCCCTGCCACTGCCTGCTATGGATCAGGGAGTGCAGTGTGCACACCAGATTGTGACCCCTAGGGCTAATCTATAACTAGGTCCCACTGAGGTGTGTGTCTCTGCGCTGGTGGAAGATGAGTGAGCACTGTGACGGGTCTTCCATTGGTGTATCTGCAGATTCCTCTTCCAAGGTGTCCTCTGGGCTGGAGTTGATGTTCCCAGATGTGTCTGCGATAGAAAAGAGAGATAATTAGTGCGCGGCAGGGGACTGAAACAGGACACATCACTCACAATGTGATTGCCTGATGGATGTTGCAGTGCAGGATCCTCACCTGATTGAGTGCTGCTGACCTCACTGTCAGCACAGGAACAGTCCACATCCTCGCCAGCCAGCTGGATGGCTCTATTTTCAAAGGCTGTGAGGACCTTGATGTCAGGCATTCCTCCCCCAGCCTGGGCCGTCTCCCTGTTGTTGCGGGGCAACTTATCCTGCATGGAGACAGGTGGAGAGAGTATAAGCAAGATGCCCGCCAGGCCACATGAGAAGGATGCGTCAAGTGTGAAGTGTTAATGGAGCATGAGGACACGATGGGCAGGAGAGTTGAGCGTATTTGTGTGAGAGAGTGAGTGGTGATGTCCCTTGAGCTGGCAGTGCGTGCGAACCCTGTGGGTGTGTGATGGGTTTGTAAGTGTGTGAGTTGAGAGCAATGAGAAGAATGATTTACCTTGGCAGAATGGAAGAGATCATTTGTCCCCTTGCAGCACTGGGTGCTGCCCCCTTTTGGAGGGCGTTGGCGCTGACCACTGCTGCCACCGCCTCCCATGCTGGATTGATGAGCTTGGTGGCTGGTCTTCACTGGCGGGACTGGAGGAGTTCGTGGTGGGCTTCCATTGTGTCCAGCAGGTGCCCTAGAGAGGTGTCACTAAATTCGGGGGCTGCGCTCTGGTGCGATTTAAATATGGTGTCCGGAGTGAGGAAACACTGAGGTCACAGTGTGGCATGCAGATCCTAGCCAGTCCGCCAGCGATCCGCTGTGTTTCCCGTGCACGCATTATTAATGAGGTGGGACATGCTGGTGAGTGGAGGATAAGGTGCAAAAACCCGCCATTGCAGCCAGCAGGAAAAACGTCTTTTCTCACGCCCATTGCCGCACTTTGTGCAAATCAGGGATGATTCCGTCCTCTGTGTGCAAGCATCAGCTTAATGGCTGGTGAATTGGATGTAGCGCTGGCGGATGGTGTAAGGGAGACCCTGGGAACATGCACAATGTGTGACTATCCAAAGGTACTATATACAAGGTAGGTGATCTGAAATTGCTTGCCTCCCCACCTGTTCCACATTTATTCCTTGCCCATGCCAACCATCGCACAATTTTGCAGCTCCTTGTTTTGACAAAGTGTTCACGCCCAAAACGTCAACTCTTCTGTTCTTTCCATGTGCTACTTGACCTGCTGAATGTTTCTCTCACTGTTTTTCTTCCAGTTTTCTTGTATCTGCAGTGTTTTGCTCTTTGTTTCCAGCTGTCTTCCTGCATCTCATGTATAACCAGACTTCAGGGCACATATTCAAGCTGTAACTTACATCACGCCATGATACCACAACCATGATCACATACTGACATTAAAGATAGCCTTAGGATGGCATATGGTAACCATCAGTGACCTCTTGCACTTTTGGAATTGCAGCAGTGCAGCAACATCGGGTATGCTGTTAAACGAGATAGGTATTTATTAAAAGCACTACTGCTTCAGCCATCCGTATTGTTCTATTTAAAGCAGCACAACAGCTCATATTGCTGTTTAGCTGTAAGTGAGTACAGCATTGACTTTGCTAACCACTGTGACAATTCTATTCCCATGTTGTAACTCAGATGCAAATGATAAAGCTCTGTGGCTGACTCCAGGCTGACTTTGAGAAAACCAACGCAAATGTCCTTGGTCATCTTGCAGTTAGGTTTGGTTTGAGGTCCGTTTTAATGACAACAGCCAAGATACTGTATACAGCTCACCTAAATTTTATTCCATTTATTTTTAAATGTCCAGCTAACTTTTCTCCTTCTCCGCCTCCTCTTTCTCCTCCCGTTTACCCACCTCCTCTGTCTCTCTCACTAACTTTTTCCTTTTGTTCTCTCCCTACCCTCTTCACTTCCTCTTGCTCTCATCTCTTTCCTTCTACCCCCTTCTGCACTACTTCCTTGCCTTCCTGTTCCCTATTTCTTATACCTCCCCATTTCTTACCCAATCTTCATGGGAACACTATCATGTTGGAAAGAAAACATTCTCGTGAACTGAGGAGTATCTGACCTCAGACCTGGGCCATGGACCAACAAGATGAAAGAGTAGCTGAGACCTTTGCAGCAGCTGTTCGACCAGGAAGGCTTGGGGTGAAGCCATAGCAGCATTGGAAGCATAGGAATTTGACAGGAGTCCTTGTTAGGAACGGCTAAAGCAGGCTGGATTTGTATGACCACTTCCGTAATGCAAATGGGAGGGAGCAAACCAGGGCCATTGCAGCAGCA
This sequence comes from Carcharodon carcharias, assembly GCF_017639515.1. Classification (NCBI taxonomy): domain Eukaryota; kingdom Metazoa; phylum Chordata; class Chondrichthyes; order Lamniformes; family Lamnidae; genus Carcharodon; species Carcharodon carcharias. Next base: position 104,175,506 of record NC_054478.1, on the reverse strand, counting down.
ATAGCAGTGTGTCCTGGCTAAGGTTTGAAAATTGGATAATGTGACACAAATCCATTTTTTATCTATAATCTATTTCTATTATTGATTCTTTGTGGCTAGAATCAACATGAGTGGTTAAAACAGGGCACCTAATTGTGAGGTCAGCCAGCACTAATTACTTTCTGCAAGGTTAGGGCAATTTACATACATTTTAGTGAGCAAGTGGGGTCATTTTAGATGCATTATCCTATCAAAAGCTTGTTGTGAAACTTTGCTGCTCAGATACCAATCCATATAATCTATTCAGTTTAACAAATAGGTTACAGTCACTGCAAGATTTCTCCATCTTCTGCTGGGTGTGCTAATTAGATTGTGTGGTTCGGAGCCACCTTGGCACAGATCCAAATCAAGCCGAAGTCTGGAATAGTGAGTTTGATAGTTTTGTCTGAGATTTTTGAAAAGAGGGAAGATTCATTGTCTGTAATCCTCTCTGACTGAGATCTCAGTCACAGGGATTTCCAGTCGTGGGTTTATATCGGGCCTCCTGTGGTGAGTCATCAATCAGTGTTTCACCTGCAGCTGACTAGCTAACAGTATTTTTAGGTTTCACACCAACCAGCCAACACACTCAATCAGTGAGAGACTGTGGCTTGTTTCACAACGAAGAAGTAAGCTTATATTTAAAAGTCTACATTTAGAAAGTGTGTTGTGTATTTACTTTGTGCATCAAGGACACTTGGAAACTATATGATTCACTGTTTTTATTACATTTACTGTGCTATCTAAATAAGACTTTTTTTTATCTCAGATCCCTAGTCCCTGACTGGTAAGGATAAGTCTCCAGCCTACTTTTCAGATATGAGTCATGTGGTGGCATGTGATATATTCTAGTAGCCAGAATACAGAGTATGGGTGCCTAGTGGTTATGGTACTGGGTTTGTAACCCCAAGATCAAGAGTTCAAACTGTGCCTGATTTATCCCAATTTTGTTGATTTGGTTTTCATTTAAAAGGTTATCAAGAGTTCAAATCTCACAATGGCAAACTATGAAACAATGTAACTTCATCTGAAACTAATGGAAACAGGTTTGTACTCGAAAGAGTTACAGAGTAAGGGTTCTCCACTATGATCCCAAAGTCTCAGTAGCTTTTACCTAGGTATTGCATAGGAAAAGGTAGCCATAGAATTCTAAAGGACACAAATTCAACTTATAGTAAAGCTAAAGCCAATATCTTGAAGGAAGGAAATATCTTAGAAAAAGCTGGAAAAAATCTGGAAAGAAACCAGGTGTCTGTTGAAGGGATGAGCTTGTTGTGATTGACTCCAACCAGCCATTGCAACCTGTATCCTGGTGCCAGTATAATTCAAATTCGCTGTTTATTTTTGAACGATTAGTTACCTAGTGTGTCAGATATGGCTCAGTGGTGGTAAACCTTTTGTTGATATTTATTTAGTGCATCGCATGAAATACTGTATTTGTAAATTTCTAAAAATCAGATTTGCATGAAGGAATTAAAATAAATCCCAAATTTTTCCCAATAATATTAGCATAAATTTCAGATATGGAATAGTGTCTAATTATTATGACACCAACACTAAGGAGGTATTGTAAACATTGCAGATAGAATGCATACTAAACCTTGTTCTCCTTTGAGAGCATCACCAATGAAGGTTCCTCTTCTGACATTCTAAATGGCTACTAATGGGAAATACCCCGAATTGTGCCAGGTGTTCATTGAAATCTGAGAGTTTAAAGCATGAAATGGCTTCAATCCCAGCACCGAAATTCAGTCAATTTAATAATGTTCACAGGGTCCAGTCTCCCAATTATTAAATCCCTCTGCACCCCTGGTGTAACTGCTGTCCAGGGGATCAGCAGCACTGACTTGGCCCTTAGATTTCTCAGTGGTGAGTTGTTCACTTGATCTTCTGTGTAGACATAAAGAAGCATTGAGAGTGATCACCAGACAATGGGCTGTATTTTATGGCCCCCAGGGAGTGGGTTGACAGGTGTAGGGGTGCAGGGCTGTGGCCCATAATATTGGGTGCCATGCCATGTGTGCCATGCCCACAGCCTACACCTTGCCCCTGCCCCCCCCCCCCCCGCCCCCACCGCAATTTTACTACTGTCAGCGAAAAAGTGAGAGGCCCTCCTGTCCTGGGGACAATTGTGGACCTTAAGTGGCCAAATAAGGGCCCTCATTCTGCTGCCACCGTGATTTAATCAGTGGCAGCTGAGGCCCATGCCAAGTGTCCAGCAGCTTTCACTGTGTGGGTTGATGTGGGGGCAGGCCTCTATAACGGCCCCACACCCCCACATAGTTTATTCCCCCCCCCCCCCCCTCCAATCTGGTCTGTCTACCAGGCACCTCCACAACAAGTTTCCCCCCACCTTGGGCCTCCTAGATAGGCCCCACCAAACCACTCCCCACCCCAACTCCAGCTCCATGGCTTCACGCAGTTGGGGACTGAATTCAGTCCTGGCAATGGCCACCGCACTCAGTGGTGCTGCTGGGACCAGTGAACTGCCTGCTATTTGATTACCAGCACAGCTTGCAGAGGCAGGACATCCTGCCCAGATGGAGGTGGAAGTCCTACCTTAAGCCAGTAAACCAGTTAATGGCCCAACAGCTGTTAAATAGCTGGATAACTCACTGGAGCAGGGGCAAACCTGCCCCCGAATTTCTCATCAATGGGTATGAAACACTGGTGTTTTAAGTTGTGAGTAAATACCTTGGTGCAATATGCAGCCTTTAAAAATGCATCCAGTTTTTACTTTGCTACTGTGATAAGGGCTTACTTAGGATTTCTGTGCTCTGTGGTCACCAATCTTGAATTTTCATTTGAATCAGTTTAATGGGGAAAAAAAATAGCAGGCTGGTATGTGCAGTAGCAGAAATCTCCAAATATTTTCAGCAAGTAAAGACCACAAAAATTCTTTTACCTTTTTCAGGTATCAGAGTATTCGCCGAACAATGACAAGTGAGAGGTCGGAGGACACTGGCCAAGCCAGTGGTATTGACCCAGGAACTGGAGATGAAAGTCATTTTGCTCATTTTAGTTCAGGTAAAATTTTTGCATTCATTACTTTATGTTGGGGTTAAAACATTGTAATTGAAAAAGAATGTGATAATATGAAACCAAACAAAGGTTGATCGTACTTATCTATTTAAAAAAAAGTCAAAAAATTCATCCATGTTTACAAAGAAATAGTTATAACCTATTTGTAACAGTGGACCAGGATTTGCTGAAGAAGTATCAGCATGTACCACAAGTTATGTGAGGTTTGCACCGTTTTGCCATCTGCTTTGTGAAAATGGCATCTTGTTCATAACCTTTCCATGAGTTTCATGAAGTTGCTGCATTTACTCATGAATTGCCCCTTAATCATATTTCAAGTTTTGTAATTAATAGCACACATTGCTCATTGTAAGTGACTGCCAATCAACCCATCTGGCGCAGTAAGTGAACAATTAAAAAGCATGCATTCTCATTCCTTAAGAAAGGGAATTATTGCTGGAGATTTTAGAAATAACAAATTTTAAATTCTTATTTTTTTTTCTTTTTTCTTTCTGTCTCTCTCTCTCTCTCTATATCCAATCCTTCTTTCCCATTCTTTTTTATCAATATCCGACTTGACATTGAATTCACCTGCTCTAATTTACAATCCCTCACAGTCCTTTAGCTGTTTATTTCTCAATCCTTAATTCAGATGTGTTATTTAGGGAATCCACAGTTAGTCTTGTTATTCACTAAGGTCCCAGATGCCCTGAAAACATGTCAGCAACTGGGCAGGCCACAAAATAACCCGTTCCAGCAAATTCCAACTGATTGACTGAACCTTTAAATCTAACAATTTTAGTTCTGAAATCTTTGTCAGTCTCACTATTACAGGCTAATAGCAACAGTTCTCTACCTGGGCAGTACTAGATAATATCGTTTTTCCTCTGTGGATGAGTAATTTCTATTGAGTGAAACTCAGCAGCCTTTTGTGGGTTGAGTGGGTGGTTCCTCATGCCCAACCACCCTGTGCCTAACAGAATCACCACCCCCCCCATTCCCTGCCACAAAGGGGGATTCCCCCTCTAAGTGCCCTGACGAACCCACCCTTTCTCATCCCCTTACTAGTGCCTGCCAGCCTAGCCCCCAACGATATCCCAGACTTGCTTTTAAGTCCATGTTCTTGGCTTTTGTTCTTGACAGACTGCCCGTAATCCCTGTAGTGGCCTTCGCTCCTGGTGGAGCTTCCGGGATGAGAGAGTTGTTGACCATTTGATTATCTGTTAGCTCTAGGAGGTGGTAGGTCCTCCCAGATGAGGGCAGAAGTCCCATCTCGAGCCAGTTAACATTCCATCGGCTATAAAATGGTGGCAGGGCGACCTGGCCAAGAGGAAGCGGCCTCACCCTCGAGTTTTCAACCATGGAGTGAGGTCGCCGCTCTCAATTTAAATACCAGTCTTTATGCCTGTTTTTACAAAAGAGGCGGTTGTTATGGACATTGCAATCGGGAAGGAGGAGTATGAAGTATTAAATGAAATGAACATAATGAGAGAGGAAGTGTTAAGGGGTTAATAAAGTGGTTAATTCATTGGGCTGGGCGGAATGTATCCTAGGCTGTTGAGGGAAGCAAGAGAAGAAAAAAATGGAGGCTCTGACCATCATTTTCCAATCCTCTCTGGCTACAGGATGGTGCCAGAGAACTGGAGGACAGTTAACATTGTACCATTGTTTAAAAAGAGAGAAAGGGATAAACCCTGTAAATACAGGCCAGTCAGTCTAAACTCAATAGTGAGAAAATTATTGGAAAAAATTCTGAGTGATAGGATAAATCTTCATTTAGAAAGACAGAGATTAAACAAAGATAGTCAGCATGATTTTGTTAGGTGAAGATCGGTTCTGACTAACATGATTGAATTTTTTGAAGAGGTAATAAGGAGGTTTGATATAGACCATGGATCTTAGCAGGGCTTTTGATAAGGTCCCACAGGGCAGACTGGTCACAAAAATAAAATCCCAAAAGATCCAAGGCAAAGTGTTGAGTTGGATCCAAAATTAGCTCAGAGGCAAGATACAAAGGGTAATGTTTGTTGAGTGTATTTGTGGTTGGAAAGCTATATCCAATGGGTTTCCCCAGAGCTCAGTGCTAGGTCCCTTGCTTTTTGTGGTACATATCAATGACTTGGACTTGGATATAAAGGTTATGATTAAGAAGTTTGCAAGCGATACAGGAATTGGCCATGTGATTGATAATGAAGAAGAAAGCTGTAGACTGAAAGCAGATATCAATGGACTAGCCAGGTGGGCAGAAAAGTAATAAATGGCATTCAATCTGGAGAAGTGTGAGGTAATGCATTTTGGGAAGACTAACAAGGCAAGGAATTAAGCAATGTTATAAATATGAAGGTTAAAAGATTATTATGTTTTGGGGCTGCCTTTAATTTAGAGTAAATGGAGGAATGAAGGGATGATGTGCCCTGTTCTGAATGCTTCCTGACATAAAACCTGAGTGGCTTGGTTGCTTAGGGGACAAGAGAGGTCCAAATCAAGAAATTCACTGAGCAAGATGCAAAGTTCTCACACCTGGAAACAAGGCAAGGGCAGCTGTGCTGACAGTGAGTAGATTTTCAGTCTTCAGGTTTTTGAGCTGAAGAGAAAAGAGATGGGGTGAAAAGGACTGCAGTTGGTGCTGTTGGTAGAAAGAACAAGCTATGAGTTCTCTGCCAGCTACCAAAGCATAATGCAGGAGGGAAGATGTCTCTGTTCAAAGAGACACATCCCGGAGCTAATTGCAACTGGAAGTGCCTTAACAGACTTAGGACTGGTGTAGGTCGATCAAAGGTATCAAAAGCAAATGGGGATATACAACCAGTCCGACAACTTATGAATGTGGAATTGAGCCACAGACTATGCAACATCTCCTGCAATACCTATCGCTAGAGAAACCCTGCACTGTTGTAGATCTTGCTGAATTCAACAACAAGGCGCAAAAACGTGTCCAGTTCTGGCTGGGCCATGTATAGACTGTCCGTGGACGCGATAAGAAGAACCCTGGAGCTATCTGAGGAATCTAGGAGATTCGTCTCGGTGTGATTGCGTGGGGGGGGTGAGGTGGGGTTGGGGGTGGTGGCTGTGGCGGGGAGGCTGGTGGAACAGGGGCAGAAAAATCATCAGACCAGACTGCTGGTAGTAGATTTGGGAACTCTCCAAAAAATTAGGGAAACACCTTTCAACATTCATTCAAGTTACTACTTGGAAAAACATGAACCCATTGGAAGCCGGAAGTGACTCTGGATTGTTTGCAATAATGGCTGTAATTCCATGGAACGTAGGTTTATTGGTCACACTAAAATATTAACAAGGGTTAACTTTTCTGTAGTTTAGACTATAAGTTGCCTACGAAATAGTGTATAGTCAATGCTGCTTTTAGGTTTTTAGTTACAGTCCAGTGGTTTATCAGACTTATCTTAAAACTTGAAATCTTGTCCTTTAAATTGGTAACTGGGAATTCAGATTTTTTTTTTGTCATCAGCATCTGCGGGGATCACAACAGTAATAAATGGTAGGACAGTGAGAAGTGTAGAGGAACAGAGGGACCTTGGATTGCATGTCCAGAGATCTATGAAAGTGACTGGACAGGTCGATAAGGTCAATAAGATGCCATATTAGATCCTTACCTTAGTTAGCTGATATATAGTATATAAGAGCTGAGAGGTTATGCTGGGACTGTATCAAACACTGGTTAGGCCACAGGTGGTGTCTACATACAGTTTTGGTCACTGCACTGTACAAAAGATGTGATTAAGCTAGAGAGGGTACAGAGGAAATTTGCAAGGATGTTGCTTGGACTAGAAAATTTTAGTTATGAGGAAAAAATGAATAGGCTAGTGTTTTAATTTTGGCTGAGGGGAGACCTAATTAAAGTCTTATGAGGGGCCTAGATAGAATGAATAGGAAGACCTGATTCCCCTTGGCTGAGGCATCCATAACCAGGGGGCATAGATTTAGGGTAAGAGCTAGGAGGTTTAGGGAATTCAAGGGGTATTTCTTGTCACCCAGAGGATGTTGGTGATCTGGAACTCGATGCCTGAAAGGATGTAGAAGCAGAAACCCCCATAACATTTAAAAAGTACTTAGATATGCAATTAAAGTGCCTTACTTAACCTACAAGCTAGGGACCAAATTTGAAAGTGGGATTAAGCTGGATGGCTACTTATCTGCTGGTGTGTTTACAATAGGGTGAATAGCCTCCTTCCGTGCTGTACGTTTCTATGATTTTACAAATCAGTCTATTGATTCTTCACATTACAACCTCTGAGGCCAGTATATCCTACTTTAGGTAAGGAGAACAAAACCAAGTAGCAAGAGTTCCATGATCTAAAACTCAAATCTCCTTGCAGTAAAGGCCAACATGCCATTTGCCTTCCTAATTGCTTGCTGTATCAGTGTTTCTTGTACCAGGGCACCAAAATCTCTGGTGTTAACATTTAAAAGCTCTTCACCATTTAAGAAAAAAAATCTGCTTTTCTATTCTTCCCATCAAAGTGAATAACTTCATATTTCGCCACGTTATAATCCATCTGCGACTTTATTGGCCATTCTTGTCTGTCCTCTTTGTGTCCTCCTCATAGCTTATTATCCCACCTAGCTTTGTTTTGTTGGCAATCTTGGATACATTACCCTTGGTACCTTCATCTAAGTCATTAATATAGATTGTAACGAAGAGGCCCCATCACTGATCCTTGTGGTACCCCATGGGTATAGGCTGCTAACTTGAAAACACCCTGTTTACACCTACTCTCTATTAATTAATCTTCTACCTTTGCTAATATATTATCCAAGTACCATAACCCTTTATCTTGTGTAATAATCCTTTATGTAGCACCTTATTATATGCCTTTGGGAAATCCAATTATTCTACATCCACTGGTTCTTAAAAAAAAACTCCAATAAAGTTGTCAGACACGATTTCCTTTCCATAAAACCATGCTGACCTTGCCTAATATTTATGATTTTCTAAATGCCTTATTATCCCCCCTTACTCTCTAAAGGAGAGTATATGTCTCTACTTGGAGAGGCAAGGTTTGATCAGGGATAGTCAGCGTGGTTTTGTCATAAGGACGTCATGCCTAACAAATTTGATTGAATTTTTTGAGGAGGTGATCAGGTGTGTAGATGAGTGTAGTGCAGTTGATGTAGTTTATATGGATTTCAGCAAAGCCTTTGACAAGGTCCCACATGGAAGACTTATAAAGAAGGCAAATGCACATGGGATACAGGGTAATTTGATAAGGTAGATTCAAAATTGGCTTAGTTGTAGGAGGCAGAGGGTGATGACAGAAGCATGCTTTAGTGACTGGAAGCCAGTGTTCAGTGGCGTACCACAGGGATCTGTGCTCAGTCCCCTATTATTTGTCATTTATATAAACGACATAGATGACTATGTGGGGAGTAGGATTCGTAAATTTGCGGATGACACAAAGTTTGGCTGGGTGGTTAACAGTGAGGTTGAGTGTCTTGGGCTACAGGAAGATATAGACTGGATGGTCAAATGGGCAGATAAGTGGCAGATGGAATTTAACCCTGAAAAGAGTGAGGTGATACACTTTGGAAGGAGTAATTTGACAAGGAAATATTCAATGAATGGCATGGCACTAGGAAGTTCTGAGGAACAAAGGGACCTTGGCGTGTGTGTCCATAGATCTCTGAAGGCAGAGGGGCATGTTAGTGGGGTGGTGAAAAAGGCATATGGGACACTTGCCTTTATCAATTGAGGCATAGATTACAAAAGTAGGGAGGTCATGTTGGAGTTGTATAGAACCTTGGTGAGGCCACAGCTGGAGTATTGTGTGCAGTTCTGGTCACCACATTATAGGAAGGATGTGATTGCACTGGAGGGGGTGCAGAGGAGATTCACCATGATGTTGCCCGGGATGAAACATTTCAGTTATGAAGAGAGGTTGGATAGACTTGGGTTGTTTTCGTTGGAGCAGAGAAGACTGAGGGGCGACCTGATCGAGGTGTAAAAGATTATGAGGGGCATGGACAGGGTGGATAGGGAGTAGCTGTTCCCCTAAGTTGAAGAGTCAGTCACAAGGGGGCATAAGTTCAAGGTGAGGGACAAGAGATTTAGGGGGTTGTGAGGAAAAACTTTTTTACCCAGAGGGTGGTGATGGTCTGGAATGCACTGACTGGGAGAGTGGTGGAGGTGGGTTGCCTCACATCCTTTAAAAAGTACCTGGATGAGCACTTGGTACGTCATAACATTCAAGGCTATGGGCCAAGTGCTAGTAAATAGGATTAGGTAGGTAGGTCAGGTGTTTCTCATGTGTCGGTGCAGACTCGATGTGCCGAAGGGCCTCTTCTGCGCTGTGTTTCTGAATAATAGACTCCAGCATTTTCCCAATGATTGATGTCAGGTTAACTGGCCCGTAGTTACCACTTTTCTCTCCATCCTTGAATTACATTTCTGTTCCCCCCCTTTCTTGTATTGAACTCTCCAAGTCTGAGGAATCATTCCTTAAAGAGGCTGTGGAAAGGAAGTGGGTGACGTCTCAGTGAGACATAACAGCAGGGCTTAGGGGTAACAGAGAATGAGGATTTTATAAGAGAGGGGAGAAACAAGGTGCAATGCTCAAAGGAGAAGCAGGGGAAGAAACCATGTTGAGATTTAGTTACAAGGGCCACACAGACACAAGAGTTTGGGCAGATCAGGTGGCAGAATGTATAGCCAGCCAGGAAGGCTACAGTTGGGAGCCAGGAGTCAAGTTTCTGTCAAAGCCATGATGTGAATGCAATCATCTGATAAAATCACAGATGACTGTGTCCTTGTTGGGGAGCGAATGGAAATTCTGGAGAGAGTTGTGAGTGGCTGGTTGACCTACTAGACAAGTCCAAGGGGAAAGCAATGTTTGGGCTGAGTAGGACAGGAAGGAGGTTGGCAGATTAGCCCCCAGTTGTCAGCTGGTTGCTTGTAAGGAGACAGTGACTTGTGCCTCAGTGGGTGCTTTGGAAAATGGGAGGGTGGCCTTTGAGCTTGTCAATGGGATTCAATCCTGGAATGGCAGCAGAAGAACAGTAAAGAATTTGGGTCAAGACTAGGGTTAAGTTGGGGCAATTATCCAAGAGAGGAGGAATAATAGGTAACAAAGCAGATGGGTAGCCTGGTGTCAGTCTCTCTCAGAGGATCACTGAAGAGCTCAAGAGATCTGAAGGCAACCACCACTTGTAAAACTGCACCCTGAAGCTTACTGGGTGAGAGAAAGGGATGGAGACAGGAAAGAATGGTCCAAAAGGGGTCAAGAAAAAGAAAAGGGATATAGACAAATATTTTGAGCTACAATTAGAGCCTTTACTGTAAAGTGATTGGATTATAAACATGTTAACTAGGACATGCGCACACCTGATTACAGGTATATTCTGCATGCCCTGCTATTGCACCACCATTTTTATTGCTACACCACAAACATTTTAATGCATTTAAAATAGTTCCTCTCTCCACCAACACCTGTCCATCTTGTCCCAAAGGTGCTGATTCGTTGCTGGGGTACATTTCCATGGATGCTGGTTGCCCTTGGGTATCTTGAGCAAATGGCCATTCTGTCATGTCATCCTAGAGGGACTATCATTAGGCAATTCATCTGCAGTTACATCATCACTGAACGTTGTTCCTGTCTTCATCCAAAGGCTACATGCAACCATTTTCAACAGTGGATGTTGGGTTGTGATCAAGAACAGTCTGGTTTTCCCTATCTATTCTAAAGTATTGAGGCTATTTGTGCTGTCGTTACAGCCAGCCTGCCTGAGAGCAACAAACTTAGTACAGATGCGAGAACCTGAGGTTCTTCTGACCTTAATGGATCCGCTTATCACTGCATTAAGCAGCGGAGGCAGCAAAGTGCCTGATATCATAGTTTTAATTTAGATCAATATCGTTTCAGCAAGAATGGTGGATTGTAAGTCTCCTTTTTGATCTTACAGGATAACTTTAGGTGATCTCATCCCAGTTCTTTATGGGTATGAACTCAACACACAGAAATGCTCATTATTTGCTATTAATTTTTTCAATTTCATTCAAAGAAGTCGTAAGAATATTTGGTGTGGGAACATTTGGCTTGTCCTGTGACTGGCATAAGATGGTTTGATGTTGACACAACAGAGCCAATTTGATGAATACTTAATTCAGAATGGCTGCAGTAGCCGTTGGAAACATGTTGTAACATCACACCTGAAAAAGCAGAAAATGTCTTAATTCCCAGCATGAACGTTTCTTCCTTGAAGACTATAAAAAGTTCAAAAACCTAGCAAAAATTAAACTTGGAGCATCAAATCCAAGGATCTTAGTACATTACTTATCATTGCCTTTGTTTATAAAACTGATATCTTTACCTATTCATGTAATCCCTGAAAGGATGTGTCTGATTAAATTTTAATCATACACAGAGAGAGCTTTTCTGAAAGAAATTGTCAGGATTTTGCCACTGCTCTGGTTAGCTGAAAATGACTAGTCATTTCAACTTCCTGTAGTGTTACAGTGTGTCCTAAAACTTGAAAACCCAAACAACTTCCTATTCATTTCTGTCCACATTAACCACATAGAAATCAAATGCAAGAATACTATGTTTTCTTTATTTTTTGCGACATTATACATTGTCTGCACAATAAATATTTATGGAATACTGCTGTTTTAAAAATGTAACAATTCTACAAATTGATGTTTAATAATGTGCATTATAATGTGTGATCATCATCTGATGAGATGAGACTCTGCAAGATATCTGAGGGTGCAGAATTATGTAAAATGGAGTTAGCAAAGATTTTGACTCTCCCTTTATTGCAACAGATTTCAGAAGAGAGCCCACACTCTCTCACTCTGCCTCCCGCTCCAGGATGAATTTGCTACTGCAGTCTCCTCCTGTCAAATTCTTCACCAGTCCAGAGTTCTTCACAGTGCTACATTCAAACCCTGTAAGCTCGTTATTCTGTTGTTTTATTTAGATATGCCAATTACTGTAGACCATTATTTCAGTTACTGAATCCAGTTGGACCACATTGTGGTATCTACAAACACTTTTTTAATGCACCTGAGACCACATTAGAGACTTGAGAGCTGTTGGCAGGAGCGAGTGCACACAAGCATCTGCACCGATGACACAGTGATTAGCTGGTCCTTTGTACAAATTGGTGCACCCAAATATCCAGAAAAGTGACAGGGCAGAATTTTCCAAGCCCTTTGAGGATGGGCTTGGAGGTGGGACACACACACGTATTATCACGTGCAAAAGTGTTCCAACGTCCTCATGCTGATTCCGATTTTGCATGGGGCATACAGCATGGTGGGACGAAAGGGTGTCCCAACCCAACCAAAAGGTAATTATCCAATTAAAGTGTCAAAGAAATGCTATTTTATGTGCTTGTTTAAATTTTACAGGAAGCCCATGGGAGCATGGGGCATCAGACCCCCGTCGGGTCTATGAAGGCAGCAAAGAAGTGGCAGGTCAATTCAGGATTCACATGGCAGCTGTTGGCTAAGGCAATGTACCTTGCCATGAAGGGTAGAGAAGCAAAGGCATCATATCTTGTTACCGGTGGGGGGCGATTTCAAATGCCAGGGCTTTGGGATGCGCTGTCAGAATGCCAGCTAGCAGTTTGCACTTGTGTGGATTTAAAAGGGAGGGAGGGGGTGTAGGGTTGAGTGCTTGGAGGAAGTGTCTGGGTGAGAGACCCTGGAGACCGACGGTGCCCACCTGCCATCAAGAGGCAAATCTGGAACATGAGCGGCTAAGAGGGAAAGAGCTTGGAGGTCTCGTGATGCAGTGGGTAGTGCCCGCCTCTGAATGAAAAACTCCAGGTTCAAGTTCCACTCCAGGACTGGATGGTCAAGGAAGGTGTGGTCAGAATGCAGTCAAACAGGTTGAGTATCAACTTGTGAATCCTTCCAAAGTATGCCAATGGCAGTGGTAAGAGCAGGAAGATTCCTGGTCGGCCATGTGATGGAAAGAAATTGAAGCCTCCACCATCACTATCCATAGCTCCAGGCTACAACATGCATGTAAAAGTGCATGTTACCACAGAAACTGGGACTCATTGGAGGGACAGTTGGCTCAGTTAGCTGGATGGCCGGAATGGATCAGCCTGGTGCCAATAACATGGATTTTGATCCCCATTCCAGCTGGGGACCTGTCTCCATGCCCTAACAAGGTGGAGATTGCGGCACCGTGGGTCGGTCCTGTCTTCAGGCAGAGAACTTGGGTAGAAGAGAGAAAGGGCTGTCGCCACAGGCAGTTGCACTTCTTTGCCTTTGGTTCTTTCCAGGGACCCACTGGATCTTCCAGTCTCCGGTGTATCATTATATCAAGTTGGTGACCCTTGCCCATTGATCTGGGCGGTCAGTCTGTGAGAGCCGTAGGTTTCGGGGCCATTGATGGATTCCCCCAGATACAAGATGTGATCGATTGCCTGCATGTGGCCATCAAGGCTCCTCCTGGCCAGGTTGTGGCCCCTCATCAACAGAAAGGGCTTCCATTCCATCAATGTCCAACCAATGTCCAATGATCTGTGACCATGGCCTATGTATTCAGGCACTCCCAGATACCCAAGCATTTCCATCCCCCTGCGTACCATCAGGGTTGGATTCTGGGCAACAGGGGCTACTCACTAAAGAGCTGGTGACTTCCCCCTGTGAAGAACCCAAGGACGGATACAGAGGAGATATACAACACCTGCCACAGATGACTTGAGTAACCATCAAGCAGTCTCTTAAAGATGTGATCCAGGTGCCTGACTTGTTCTAGCAGTGCACTTCAGTAAGCCTCAGCAAAAGTCTCGTGGATTGTGGAAGTCTGTTATCTGCTGCACAACTTGGTGCTGCAGAGGGGGGGATGCATTGATCAATGAGGATATGCTAGAGTGCGAGGCCTCCTCAGACAAGGAGGATATGGCAGAAGCTAATGACCAACCAATGCATCATGAAGGACCCCAGGGATCGCAGGGAAGGTGCCATAAAGTAGATGCTAGGAATGCTCGTGAGGTGCATAAACAACACATTTCAGATGACCCTTGCTACCTCATCCTTAAAATCCAGTAAAGGCCCACCTTCCTGCTGCACTGTTTCCATTTCCTTTATGTGAAAACCCCTGGCCCTGTGCCCAGTGACACCTTGTTCTTTGGCATGGGCAAACGACGTCCATATAAGTTACGATCCCTCCCGACCAGCCCTTGTGGTAAGTTCAAGTACTCCTGAGGTTTCAGAAGGCCACCAGTGATGGCAGGAGATATCAGCAGAATGCACTACATGTCTGTTACAAACATAAATCAGACATGACCAGTAACTCCTTATCACTGTTTTCACCTGTGAACCCCTAGCACAGCTAGTGGCTTTTCTTAACTCTCTTGCAACTATGAGGTGCTTGCCCAGCACTGTCAGCTGAGGTGCAGGCAGGCTTCTCATCTTGCTGCCCCATAGCTTGGGATGACTTTGGCAGCTGTCCCCTGGAAGGCTCTGGCAAGCTGAGGGCCACCTGAATCGGTACAGGAGGCCCCTCTGTCATTGCAGCTACTTGAGGCACTGCTATCACTAGCAGAGGGGCGGAGATACTTCTGTCCACACAGAAGCGCCCTGAGAGGAGCCTGTAGATGTGGGAGGCACCCACTCCTCCTCCTTTGAAAGGCACACTTGAACCTCCAAGGGCCTGGTGGGGACTCCAGGCACTTCATTTCCCCTCTCACCTTGCTGGTGATACATAGAGCTCATGGACAAGATGATGGCATTCTAGTCTGCATGCATCTCCGACATCCACTGACTGGTCTGCTGGATGTGGCTTTCTATGAAAGTCACCAGTCTCTCAATGAAGGAGACCGTGCATGCAGACAAGAGGGAAAGGCATTCAGGGCCTGGATGGACTCCTCCGCTCTCTGAGCCAGGGTGTGCATATCCTCTGGAATCTCAGCCAGATCTTTATGAGCCTCACACTGTACATCCAGTACCTGCCGCCTTACCAAAGACTCCAGAGGCCCGTCATCAGCCTTAGGTAAGTATTGTCCTGGCCTTGTCCAGTTTGAGACCTGAATCTAAATGTGAAGGGATACCCACTGGTTTGAGATTATCTGTGTTGGCGGAAGGTGTGTGGGAATGATTTGCTGCTGCACCCTCTTGATGTCCCCTCCACCTCCTCCTCAGAGGTGGGCAACTGTCTCCTGGAAGCAGCAGCTGTCTGTTCCTATGGCTGACCTGCATGAGAGAACAGATAGATGAAAGGGTTTTGTACTTCCAAACATGTGCCTCCAAAATCAACTAGTTTGTTGATTCATGTGTATACAGTGGATTACACAAGAACACCCCCCCATGTGTTCAACAAAGGCTCTATTGTGCCCAGTCATAAGGCTACTCACTGTCCTGCATCTGTACCCCTGTCTCTCAGTCCATGATGGAGTGACCGACTTGCTGCCCTGTCAATGCCAGAGCCTCCTCTTCCTTTGGTAAGGATGGTAAGAAAGACACCCTGGTGCCGTCTGCACCTTTCATTTTGTATTGTGCACTCTTCTTTTTCATTCCTGCAGGGAAAAAAAGTGTTAGCCACTTGACAAAGATAGACACAAGGCCTTTGCTGGTGGCTGCCGAGCTGCCCATGATGGGGACATTCCTGCATTCGGTCACTCTGGAGCGATCTTGCTGCGGTCAACACTGACAGACGCACGCCCATTGACCGAGATGCAGCCGTTCTTCTTACAGGAGCTGCTGCAGCCTGACCCCATTGCCGCCTATTGGGTGGGCATTCCCTCTTCACCAACCTCACCCTCACATGTTGCCATATGTCAACCCCTAAGGGAAGGTGAAGTACTCACCTTGGTGGAACGAATAAAGTTATTCACGCGCTTGTGGCACTGCTGCCACGTTTTCTGGCCGACCTCATGACTGCGGACCTCCAACCTGGCTTGCTTGGTGAGGTGAGATAGGCTTGTCCTTCAGTGCCTAGGGAAGAGGACATCCCGCCTTTTCAAATCGCCTGGAGGTAAACCTTCAGAGTCATCACTGAACTGTGGGGCTATCTGGAATCTTCCTTCTGCCATGCCTATAACCGCCTTTTTCCTCAGGATTTCAGAATGCCTGCTTCATTCTGCAATAACTATTCCACCACAGACAGGGCTACACAAAGTTCCTTGATCCAAACAGGGCAGTGGTTTCAAAGAGCAGCAGCTATATTCAGAGAGTGCTGCTAGCCCTTTAAGTATGGCGGCAATACCTCCAGAGGCATCATTTGATGCCGAGGCTGCCATCTTACCACCTGCCTCTGTTCTGGGACAGGTCACCGCCTGCACTCCTCCCCCCACCTGCTGGAAGTCTATTTGCTGGCCAACATGAGATTACTTATTATTGGTGGATTGACTTGCAAGCCACAATGTCATCTGCTTCTGGACCCAGTGATGGCACCTCTGATGTACCTGGAAAATCCCAGCCATACATTAAACTAATGATCTGTCATCGTGCTAAGTAGTGCTGTGTTAACTATTATAGAGCTCTGCACATCACTATTATTTGTTTCTACACTCTCCTCTTGGGCCATGTTACAATGTGGAAAGTAAATATTACATAAATGAGGATTATTCAAGATTGACATTTTATTTACCCAACTGGATTAAATATAGGCTGAGTAATATTAATATAAAGGCTGGGATTTTCCATGCCCGCTGGCGTTGGGTGCGTTTGGTAGCGTGAATGGACAATATGGCGCGGTCAGTTTCATGACAGCGTGAAACCAGTTCGCAATCGTCCATTTAGTGTGTCAAAGGCAGGCTGCGTTTTGCACTGTTGGACATCGGGAGCCTCATGGTAATGCATCAGCATATCATTACTAGGTCTGCTTGCCGGAATCGTTCCATTCCCCCCCACGCCCATGTCGGCAGGAAAGCATGTCGGTGTAGAACATGTCTTGACAAGTGTGACATGCAGAAGTTGGGACTTACCCGCCAGGGCTTTCCACCTTTCGCAGACACCCGAGGAGCAGAAGATACTGGAGCCTGACAGCAACAGGATCCTGCAGAAATGTCCATGGCATGCTGGGTGGATTCTTATGAACATGGCTGTGCTGGGAAGCAGCCCACGGAAGTTGGAAAGTCACCGTTGAAGCTCACATGGGTGACGGTCGAGGGAGTGGGAGTGTAAGGGCTAGGATTGTCTGGGGGGGTTGAGGTTGGGAGGGGGGGGAATGAAGGTGTCAGGATGGGGGGAGGTTGGGAGGGTTGGAGAACGGAGGAGGGCAGGTGGGGGTAATGGGGGAGAAGATTGCAACTGGGGAGGTAGGTATAATGGGGGTGGAAAGTGCAAGGGAAGGAGTGCAGAGAGGGGAGGGTGTCCGGGGGGTGGGCGGGGGGGGTTGAGTGTGGGGAGGAGATGGAGTAAGGGCTGAGGAAGAAGTAATAGTGGAAGGAGGAGCCAGGAAGGGGGTAGGATTATGGCTGGAGGAAGGAGTCGGGAAGGGTGAGGGACTAAGGGTGGCTGAAAGGGTAAGGATGGAGGAAGGAGTTAGGAAGGGTGGGGAGGAGTCCAGGGTGGTGGGAGGACTGGTGGGGGGAAGTGGTTCCAGTTGGGGGAAAGGGTTCCCAGGGGGAAAGGATGCAGAGGGGATAGAGGCTTCAAAGAGGAAGGGGTGCAGAGGGGGGAAGGGGTTCCAGGTTTGCAGATGGGGAAGAGGTTCCAAGAGTGTGGAGGGGTGAAGAGGTGCAGAGGGGGTCAGGGATGCGCAGGTGAACGTACGCGGGAGGGGTTGGATGGGTTGATGCTTGCCTCCTAGGGAGTGAACTGAGGGTGGGTGTGGTATGGAGGAAGGGTAATAATGACCGAGGGCAGAGTGAGGTGGGAGGGTGAGGGTTTGATGGTAGTGATAGGGATGGCGAGATCATGTGCTGCATGGGAGTATGATTGGTGGGTGAGCAGAGTTGCAGGTCCCCAACAGGCAATGTTCAAAATGCTCAGGACAGTGTGATGCATGTGAAAATGCTTGCATGAGGCTACGAACGGCCCTGCCACATACACGCTTTTCCCTCCATAATCACTTGTGGGCCGCTGCTCCCTCTGCGGTGACAGGTCGTCCAGGCTCTTTATTTCCACCTCTTCACTGGAGAAGGAGTCCGCTTGAATGCAGACGAGGATGTGCATGGAGCTGATGGACTGGCTGGCTGAGGGTGTTGGCCCCTTGGCAGAGCTCCCTGTGGACCAAAGTAGAGATAAGTGATGCATGGCAGCAGAGTCAAAAGCAGTTGAGAGAGCACTCACAGTTGCACTGAAGGAGGGATGATGTGGTGCAGGATTCTCAGGTAGTTGTTCGCTGCTGACCTCACTGTCACCACAGGCAAGGTCCACATCCTCACTACAATCTCCTCAAAGTGAGTGAGGGGCCTAATGTGGGCCACTCCACCCCCCCGGCCTGGAACTTCTCCCTGCTGATGTGAGCAGGCTTCTTCTGCATGGAAACAGATGAAGAGAGTGTGAGCAGGACACATGGCACTGCGTGGAATATTTGTGTGGTGAGTGGAGACATGGATAGGATAAGGATGCAAGCTCGAGAGGATAATGGCCTGATAGAGATGTGAGGGTGTGTGTGGCAGTTAGTAATGTTGACCCTTGAGGTGTGAGATCCCTGTGGATATGTAATGGGTTTGTGAGTTGAGAGCGATGAGAAGAGTGAGTTAACCTGGTGGAACGGATGAGACCATTCATCCTGTAATGGCACTGGGTGGTTGTCCTCTTTTGCAGGGCATTTGCACTATCCACCACCTCCCATGCCTGGTTGGTCATGCCGCTGCCCATCCTGCTGCCAGAGCGGGGTTAGAGGACATCGCGGTGGCCCTCCATGGCATCCAAAAGGGTTTCTAGTGACGGGTCGCTAAACCTGGGGTTGGCAGTCTTTTTGGCTTTCGTGGACATCTTCCCTGCAGCTGTTATGGGCTAGAAGCACTGAGGTGTGTGCGCGTCTGGTGTGATGAAACGGCGAAGTGATGGCGGGTGGGCGAATTGGAGCCCCTTGCCAATGAAATGGCGTGTTTCCCAGGAACGCATAAATAATGTGGTGGGTTTGGGATGATACGGCATGAAAACCCACCATCACGGCCGGCGGATAACACATCGTTTTGCCCCATCTGCTACCGCACATAATGCAAATCTGGGACGATTCTGCCCCAAGTGTTCAAAAAATAATAAAATTCCTTGCACATTTGATACAAGTTAATCTCTTTACATTGAAAAATAGGAAACTGTTGCGTTAGGAATTTCGTGCTGTTTGTTACATTAGAACCTCTGAAGAAGATGACATAATGAGGACCCCCAGTTTAATTGGTGCTGATGGTATTGCACAGCTTTAAAAAAACATAAAGTGGTGATAATAGACAGAGCCATGGGGTGACAGGACCTTCTGTGAGTGTTTATATTCTCAGGCGCTACCATTTATCATGTGAGATGGAAGAGGGTACTTCTAGAAATATGAAAGTTTTTGAGGAAATGAACGATGTGACCATTTAATTAGTTTCAGGAATGCTCGTGGCATTCAGAGAAAATTAAACAGATGAAGTAAAGTACAGCTAATGGATTGTGTGGATCAATGCAAAATAATGCACATTCCTGCAATGAACATTAAATGTACGTAAATGGTTGGATGTCAAAAGTAAAAAATAATTTGGATGCCAATTATTTTATTAAGAAGACCTGACAAATGTCTTGTGGGTACCTGCTCAAAAAATATTATTTTAACTGGTTACAATTAATCGGTGAGACTTTTTTTTGGAAGTTTCCTGTAAATGTACTGCTAAGGATTTGGATAAAAGCAACAAGAATGACATTGACTTAAGATTTTCAGCTCTCGGGAGATGTTCAAACAATAGAACTTAGTTTTGTTGCAGAAGAACTTGAAAGAGGGACATGATGCTTTGGGCGGTAGATACTGAGAATGATTATTTAATCACAATCACAGAATATGGGGATTGAAGTGACAAGTTGAACCAAAATTAGGGATTATTCTTTCCAGTGTAAGGTTGAACAGATTGCCATCAAAGTAGTTTGTGCTCTATTGGTTCAAATGTTTTTAAGTAGGAGTTGGAGGAGTCTTTGGGTAAGACCATGTTTGAAGGACATCAGGGAAATATATGCATGGATGATCAAACAATTTATGGAGTATTATGTTTCGAGTTGTACTAGGACTAAAGGAAATGTTATAAATGTGATTATTTGAGAGGATTTTAAAAAGACTTAATTGCATATTATGTTTGCAACAGTGCTATTCACTTAGCACTTCCTCAGTTTCTTAAATAATAATCTTATCTTATCTGAGAGATGCTAATTTCCCATATTGAGTTCATCACTCTTGTCAATTTTGAATTGTTTTTCTCAGTGTGCCTATCGAATGTTTACAACCAACACATGCTTGAAACACATGATCACCAAAGTGAGGCGGGACGCCCATAACTTTGAGCGCTATCAGCATAATCGAGATCTGGTCTCATTCCTGAACTTATTTGCTAATAAACAGCTGGAACTTCCAAGAGGATGGGAAATGAAGCATGACCATCAAGGAAAGGTGAGCAGGTCCCCAACGTCGAAGGTCAGGCTCCATGTGCATATTAATTTGGTCACAGTATACTGTGACTTTTTGACACTGCATTTTAAGGTTAAGCCTGATTTTTTCTTTTGGAAGAGAAAATCCTTCCCCTTCTCTAATCCATAAACAAATTCATTTTAGAGTTGAAATATACAAATTCATAGATTTTGAGCTTCAGAAGTATTGTGCAACTTATTCCTACATTCCAATAACGACTACACTAAAGAAGTATTTCATTAGCTGTAATGTGCCAGTCATGAAAAGCAAATCTTTGGTTTGAATTTTTGCGCAAAGAGGCAGTCTGTCTGTGCGAAATTGCCGGCAGAAACCCGAATCCCGAAGTCCCATCCCTGAACTTGACTGCCACCATTTTCAGAGGAGGTGAATGGGGGCAGGTTATAAATCTCATATATGTGATTTCCCAATGCAGGTGCCTTTATAAGTTAACAACTGCTTCCACTTGTCTGACTTTGGTGAGGCAGGTGTCTGAAACCTGAAGCGTGTAGATTAGACCTAGTAGGATCAGGTCTGAAACTTGTGTATTTGTTTGGATAGCCTTTGGATTTGGTCCTGGGACACCTTTTTGAAAGGTAAGACATCCTTTTGGAGGAGGTAAGGGGCCCTTTGGGATAGATAAGGTGCCATTTGGAATTGTTAAAATTAGTCATGATTGTGCCTAAGACTCATTGGAACTCTCAAAGAACTGTCAAACTGTCAAAGAACTGTCAAAACCCATTTTAAAAAAAAAACAGTGCTTGATATTCACTCTGTCTATAGATGTAAGCTTGAGAGCTATCATAATAAGATTTGCACTGCATGACTGAGTTTAAAACTTAACATTATCACAGCAGGGTGCCCGTTCAATAAGCAGTTTGATTGACTGTTCCAAGTGGTTACAGAATAGAAATATTTGTTTTTATAAGAGATTAGCTGAAGGAATTTCAACCTATTAAAATTGTCAATAGGGGTGGGTAGAGGGAAATATGGTGGCATTAGGGATTTGAGGGGCCATAGGAGTGGGTAGAAGGGCATAGGGCATTTAGGGTATAAGGGCCCATAGTGAGTAGGTAGAGGTGCATAGGGTGGTAATGGGGTTATGAGTGGCCATTGGGGCTGGGTAGAGGGGCATATGGTGGCATGGGTTGGGTCATGGGGAGGGTGTGGGGTGATGATGATGGGGTGTGAGGTGTGAGGGCTGAAGGGTTGCTTTTTGCTTTGTTCATTTTAAAAATAAATTCACCAAAGTGCTCGTGAACAGAGGCAGGCCTTCTACACAAGCCCGCTTCCACACCCGTCAGCCTCTGGACTCTTTCGGGGGCTGGTGGCGTGACTTCTAATCCAGCATACCTTGCCACCCTGCCACTCCAGAATGAAAACCTGGCTATCTGGGCCTCATTTTCCTGGGTTTGGTTCACGGGGCCAGGAAGTCCTGTCTCTGTGCACCCGACCTGGAAGCAAAGATCTGGGCCTTCCCTTTTTCTTATAAATAGTTTAAGTATATTTACATTGAGTTTTCCGAATTTAGCATTTTCCCCTTAAGTTAAATAATTTGATGAGAAAACTGAGGACTCCTTGCTTCTGCTTCCTTTCTACAATCAAAAGTTTATCCCTTCTTAGATTCTGTTCCTTTTCCAGTAGTTCCAATGCCAAGTGCTAAAATGTCTCAATCTACTGTGCTCAGGAAATTTGAGGCCTACATGCTGGTCCCTATGAATTACATGAGCCGGTATTACATATAATATTCTGAATCCAAACTGGTGATCGATTGAGTGCTGAGCTATTCTCTAGCAGCTGATGCCTGTGCAACAATCTAAGGTCCACACAGATTGAAATGTGAAATGGACTCAGACATCTAGATTTTACCATCTGTAGGTTTACTTAGTGAGTTGTCATCAATCTTTAATTAAAACTGTCAATCAAGCTTTTATTATGATATGATTAAATGATGGGCTTTTAGATTACACTTGGAAATTAATTAGTTTGAAGATATATTGAGTATTAATGTACTGTATTGAGACTTTGACTAGAACTACTTGTACTTGGGTTCATATCAACAATATAGTACAAAGCCTTCTTACACCTGTTCATACACATTTTAAATCTTTTTAATTATGTTTAGTTCCAACCTCAGAAGAACTCCTTTGGATATGAGGAAGGCTTTATGGGTTTGGCTGAATTTTGATGACTTGGGAGTATTCTCTTATTGACCATTGACAAAGTTGGTTGTTGAAAATCCATTGTGTGTTGAAGGACCTCAGTTGTTACTCAGTTAAATTAGAAGATGCACTTTTATAACAATGAGATTCTTATATTTTCAAGCCCCTGTGAATGAATGCCCTATTATGACATTTAAAATGAAGTCTAGAAATTTCTGTACAACAGTGCAGAATTGCAAGCACCTCGTGTAATCTGTTGTTGATCTCTGTCTGCATATGATATGTATGTTCTACATATGTTCTGATATGATTTGTCCTTTTCCAGCCCTTTTTTGTTGATCACAATTCCCGTAGCACCACTTTCATAGACCCACGACTCCCTCTTCAAACTGCTAGGCCCTCAATCGCATTAGTTCATCGGCAGCACTTGCAAAGGCAGCGCAGCCACAGTGCTGGTGAGGTAGGTACCAATAACAATTGATTTGCCTTTCTGGATGAACAAAAAGAGCCTTAAGATTCATGCGTCAAGAATATTGCTGGGATTGCATATGCATGCTCTAATGTTATTTGAATCATCAGAATACATTGCATCTTACCTAAGAAGATGCAAGGTGATTAATAATAGGAAATAAGTAAACGGACACCCTTAAGTTCTATCTTAAACAAAACATTTTTCTATCTTGTTTGGAATGTTTGCTTTTTGTACATCAGGGATCTAGCTTTGTTGTGAATAGATTTATATCATTTATTTTTTCAAATAGATCAAATTACCTTTCAAATGAGCTTGAAGATCTGTGATTGTTTCTGAAACTAAATTAAACATGGCACTGGGATGGCTGCTTAGTATACTGGAGCCAAAATGAGCTGATTTGTGTGATAATGGGACACAGATTCATGTGCACAGTTGTGCATAAGATGCCAGTCTTTCCCATGATACTGTGGAGAGATATTGTGTGAAGGCCAAGAGTTTCTTCATCGAAAGAAAGGGCAGTAGACGGACCTTTCATGGCCATCTCCTTGTGGATGAGGCCTGGGAATAGGTTTCCCACTCTCTGCTAGGGTTCGTGTAATACAAGATAGCCAAGAAATGGAGTGGGAAGAATATACAAAATACTTTGCACATAACCTGTGAAAATGCAAAGTGCGGTATTCAGTTCATTATAGTATATTTAACTAATTGTGAAATGGCAATCACTGCTGTGAATGTAGCATCTTGTTCCTCAAACGCCTAAATACTTATTATTTTTACTAGGTGGCAGATGACTCTCGTCATGCAGGCCCCCCAGTTATTCCAAGGCCATCCAGCACTTTTGGCACCATTAGTCGAAACCACAATCAGGACCTGGTACCAGTGGGTATGTTAACTTTTCTGCTTACATGGTGTGAAGCTGATGGTGTTAAGGAGTACTACAGGAATGAGCCTGACCTCAGCCTCAAGTATTCAAGCAAGGAACACAATCCAGCTCCTTCTCAACAATTGTTTACTTGTTAAACTGTGAAACTTTTTATCAATTCAACTATATTTTATGCCAATATACATATAGCACTTTGCCTTTAGGAATACTATAATATAACTCAGGCACCAAATTGACTTCCTTGTTAGCGAGCAAATACTTGTGGCAGCAGCATGAAGCATTCCCCTATGGAGACAATTATTGGTTAGCATGTTTTTGTTGTATTTACATTTTTCTTCAAAAAAACACCTGTTCCCCACAGTAGCTGCTGCTTCCTGCCACCTGGTGGCAGCAAATCGCCTAAGGGGGTTACAGCAATGCCTTAAACAGCTTATAAAATGGTCAAAGCAGCTTATAAAATGGCTTTGAATTCTGGGATTCATGGAACAACATCAGTCTTGCCTATAATTATTTGCCACTTTACACAATATACCTAATTTTATTTAACTGTTTCTTTTTGCTTCAAAGTTCCCATGCAAATGAAAGATATACTTTTCCTACTGTTCATCAGCTTTTAACCCTATTTACATGAAGTTGATGATGTCAGTTTCTTTCCACTGCTTTCTGTTTCATTGAGAAATAGGAGAATTTGTGCTTATTCATTTGCATAGAGTCCCAAGAACATAGGAAATAGGAGCAGGAGTAGGCCTATCAGTTCCTTGAAGCCTGCTCTGCCATTCAATAAGATCATGGCTGATCTGATTGTAGCCTCAACGCCACTTTCCTGTCTGCCCCCCCCCATAACCCTTGACTCCCTTGAGATCAAAAATCTGTCTAACTCAGCCTTGAATATATTCAATGACCCAGATTCCATTGCTTTCTGGAGAAGAGAATTCCAAAGGTCAGTGGCCCTCTGAGAGAAGAAATTCTTCCTCATCTCTGTCTTAAAACCTGATTCTTAAAATGTGCCCCCTGTGAGGGGAACATTCCTAAGAAGGGAAACATCCTCTCAACATTGATCCTTTCAGGTCCCCTCAGAATCTTAAGTTTCAATAACCTCTCATTCTTCTAAACTCCAATGATCATAAGCTCAATCTTTCCTTATAAAACCCCTTCATTCTAGGAAACAACCTACTGAATCTGCTTTGAACTGTCTCCAGTACAAGTATGTCCATCCTTAAATAAGGAGACCCGAATGCAGTTCTCCAGGTGTGGTCTCACTAATGCCCTTTAGAATTGTAGCAGGATTTCCCTACTCCATCACCCTTGCAATAAAGACCAACATTCCATTTGGCTTCCTAAATACCCCAATGGACTTGCATGCTGACTTTTTGTGATTCAAGTACAAGGACACCCAATTCTTTCTGTACTGAAATATTCTGTAGTCTCCCTCCATTTAAATAATATTTTGCTTTTCTATTCTTCCCACCAAAGTGGATAACCTCATATTTTCCCACAGTATACTCCATCTACCAAATTTTTAACATCTCACTCAACCTATCTATATTCCTTTACAGACTCCTTGTGTCACCCTCAAAACATTGCTTTCCCACCAATCTTTGTATCATCAGTAAATTTGGCTACGATATACTCCTCTGTTTTCATCCGGGTCTGGGATATACATTGTAAATAGTAAAGGCTCCAGCACTGAACCCTGTGGCACCGCACTAGTTACAGCTTACCAACTTGAAAATAACCTATTTATACTGACTCTGTTTCCTGTTGGTTAGCCAATCCTCTATCCATGCTAATATATTACCCCCAACACTATTAGCTGTTATCATGTGTGGTAACTTTTTTATGTGATACTTTTCAAATGCCTTTTGGAAATTCATATACACACATCTGCTGGTTCTCCTTTTATCCACCCTGCTTGTTACATCCTCAAAGAACTCATAAGTTTGTCAAACATGATTTCCCTTTCATAAAACCATGTTCACTCTGCTTGATTATATTATGATTTTCTAAATGTCCAGCTATTACTTTCTTAATAGTGGATTCTAGCATTTGTACTTGTCCCTCACCGTTCCTGAATACCGAGAGAGGTGTTATAATGCGGTTTTCCAATCCTCTGGGACCTTTCCAGAATCTAGGGAATTTTGGAAGATTATAACCAATGCACCCACTATTCCTATAGCCACTTCTTTTATACCCTAAGATGCAGGCCATCAGGTTCAGGGGATTTGTCAACCTTTAGTGCCATTAGTTTTTGTAGCATTTTTCAGCAGTAATCTTGATCGTTTTAAGTTCTTCCCTCCCTTTTGCCTCATGATGTCCCACTATTTTTGGGATGCTTTTAGTGTCTTCTAGAGACAGATATAAAATACTTGTTCAAGGTCTCTGCCTATTCTTTGTTCCCCATTATTAATTCCTCAGTCTCATCTACTAAGGGACCAATGTTTACTTTAGCTACTCTTCCTGTTTTATATATTTGGAGAATCTCTTCCTCTCTCTTTTTATATTCTTTGCTAGTTTGCATATATTCTAATCTCTGCCCCTTTTTTTTGTCATCCTTTGCTGCTTTCTAAAGCTTTCCCAATCTAGTGGTCTACCACTAATCTTTGCAGCATTGTACATCTTTTCTTCAATTTGATACCGTCCTTAATTTCCTTAGATGGATGGTTTATTCTTTTCATAGAGCCTTCCTTTCTCAATGGAATTTATTCATTTTAAGATATGAAATATCTCCTTAAATGTCTGCCACTACTTATCTACCACCTTACCTTTTTATCTATTTTCTTAATCCACTTAAGCCAGTTCTGTCTTCCTAACTTTGGAATTGCCTTTATTTAAGTTTAAGATGCTAGTTTCAGATCTACGTTTCTCATTCTCAAACCGAATATGAAATTCCATCATATTATGATCATTCTTCCCTAAAGGACCTTTTACTATGAAATCATTCATAAACTCTTCTCTAAAATACCTTTAGACCTTGTCTAAAATAGCCTGTTTCCTGGTTGATTCCACATTGTTCTAATAAACTGTCCCAAATACACTCTATGAACTCATCCTCAAGGCTACCTTTGCCAATTTGATTTGTCCAATCTGTATAACAATTTAAATCAGCCACAATTTCTTATCTCCTCCCAAATTGATTCTACATCTTGATCTTCTGAGCAAAGACCATTTCTCACTCCTGCACTGATTTCATCTTTTGTTAACAGAACTACCCCATTTCCTCCTCCTTTCTTCCTATCCATTTGAAATATCAAATATCCTTGACTATTCAGTTCCCAACCTTGGTTAACTTGCAACCACATCTCTGTAATGGCTACCATACCAAACCCATGTATGTCTATTTATTCTATCAATTCATCTATCTTGTTATGAATGTTGCATGCATTTAGATAAAGAGCTTTTAATTTTGTCATTTTACCATTTTTCACTATCTGAACCTGGTGGCTGGTGCACTGTTATGTTTGTATGTTCTGCCCCTTCCTGCACATGCAACGATCCTGCATTATTGTCTTGTCCTTTCTCTTTAACTTTCTAAATTTCCCCTCCCCTAACCCCCATTATTCAGTTTGAAGACCCCTCTACAGCCCTAGTTCTTCAATTTGCCAGGACACTGGTTGCAGCACAGTTCAAGTGAAGCTTGTTCCAACGAAACAGCTCCATCTTTCTCTTGTACTTGTGCCACTGCCCCATAAATTGAAACCCATTTCTCCCGCACCAATTTTTGAGCCACACATTTAACTCTCTGATCTTATTTGCCCTTATGACAATTTGCTCATGGCATAGGTAGTAACCCAGAGATTATTACTTTTGTATTCTGCTTTATGATTTAGCCCTAGCTGCTGATACTCCTTAGCAGAACATCTTTCTTAATCCCATCTATGTAATTGATACCCATATTAAGCATGACAACTGGATCCTTGCCCTCCCAGATCATATTCCCTTCGAGCCCGGAGAAGATGTCCTTAACCCTTAAACTAGACAGACATCTCAGCCCTCAGGACAAATGCTCTCTGCAATAAAGAATAGTATCTTTCCCCCACCTATATTGTCCCCTACATTCATTTATACTCCCCCCCATTTGAATGCGCCTTTATACAATGGTGCTGTGTTCAGTCTGCTTATCATCCATGCAGCCCCTATTCTCGTCCACATAAGCTGCAAGAAATTTAAATTTGTTGGATAAGTGCAAGAACTAATGGCCCTCCAAAGCTACCTTCTGGATCTCTGTACCCTCTTTTCCCGACCACAGGCCAAATCTGAAGTATTTAACCTAAGGAGTGTGACTGCCTCCTGGAGCAAAATGTCCAGGTAACTTTCTCTCTCTTTGATGCATCTCGGTGCCTGAAGCTCAGACTCCAGCTCATGAAATCTAAGCCGAAGTTCCTTGAGCTGCAGACAGGTACTGCAGATGTGGTTGCTGTGGATTACAGTGGTGTCCACCAGAACCAACATGCTGCAGCTGCACGCATCACTCGCCCTGCTCTCCCTGTTGTATTTTATTTAACTAATGAGGCTTTCAAGTTTTGAAATATCACTCAACAATTATTTGTAGTTATATTAACTAGTTAATTTATAAATTGAACACAGTACTTATACTTCCCTGCCCTAGTTTAAACTACTGCAGAAAGAAACATGAAATTCACCAACTAATCACCTATATGCTCACCTAATTAATGCCTCCAGGCCTCAGCTCTCAGTTCTCGCTCTCTGTTGCTCCATTCTCAGACCACTCCATGTTTTGTAAAAACCAGAATAGCACCTCTTCCCTCACTGCGTGTAACTCCCTTACTCACCAAATTCTTGGATTCCAGCTCAATGCAGTACTACTTCTACAGAGTACTTAATTCAAGCTACTGACTCCCAAGTGATCTATCAGCATATTTCAGAATGTTACTTATTCTGTTTCCTGATCTCTATTGTATCCACAAAATCTAATGAGTAATGGCTTCCAAAACCAAAAACTGAAGATTAGTTTGCAGATCCTGATTTGTTGGCAATATGTCCACCTAAGTTCATATATACTAAAATATTACTTTGTTGAGTTGCTTTCAGAATTTGTTTACACTTCTGCTGTTTTTGATGAATGAATAATGAATAAGCAAGCTTATAACATTTGCCTTACACAAGCCAAATCCTAGTCATTAAAGAGGACATTTTGGCTTCACTAGTTATGTTCTGGAGCAGTCTGCTCCAAAATCTTCACAGTTATGACATCTTTGCAGGCACTTCTGTTTAATAATGAGGCAAAATCTCTTTCATGACACTTTTGTTCCATGAAACTAGTTATAAAATGAGATGACAGCTATTTTGTCGCTGCATAGCTTGTTGTTTTTGGATCTAAGGCAATGTAAGTTATCCATTAACTGTCTAGTATATGTGCTATCAGATTCATGTACTTGCTCGGTATACTGTACAGATTATACCTTCAGTATTTTAGGTATGGGGTTATAGTCTGCAAATCAGAATAGTACAGCAGGAGTTTGTATCCATTACTCCAACATCGTGAATTCCAGATATTGATCAGGACATCAAGGGAAACACTTTTTTCATGGAGGGAAAATCAAGAGAAGTTAGTACGGGGGTTCTCCTCTGCCAGTAAAAGCCTAATCTCCCTTTCGCTTAGAGAATCCAGGACGGACAGGAGCGGAAGTCCAGAGATAGTGGGGGAGAATCCAGCATTACTTTAATCTTTCTTAACTTTTGTTAACATGTCTTCAGGCAACATGTTTCAATAAAAGTTGTATTTTTATTTTTGAGTAGATCATATAAATCAATCTCTAATTGTTTGATCATTTCTACAGCCCCAATGTACAGATCAGTTCAGCATTCTCCATTTTATAATCCCTGTCCTGATGAGATATTCTGTTGTTTTCAGCTTACAATGATAAAATTGTAGCATTTCTGCGTCAACCAAACATCTTTGAAATTCTTCAAGAGCGCCAGCCAGACCTTATCAGGAATCACTCACTCAGGTAATCCCATTGATTGTCCAAGTGGTGGTGCTGGTTGTGTGATGCTGTACATTTTTTCTGTACAGTTACCCCTGATATTTTAGACCCTACATCTATGCTGCAATGTTTTATAGGAATTCTCCAGAGTAAATGCTCAAAGTTATGTGGGACTTACTGTTAAGAACTTAGGACATAAAGGGGCAAGAGAGCCACTGAGCCCATCAAACTCTTCCTTTCCACAAAACATATACAACACTCTCTATTATGGAATCCACGCAATGCATTTCCTAAGGAAAGGTTTTGCAAAGTTTGTCCGCATACTCTCATCCCAGAAACTAATGAGCAAAAATGCAAATATCTGTGTTACCTTATTATTAACTAATACATTATTCATCCTTAATGTTCCTTGCTTTCCTTGACATATCTATTGCCTCATGAAGAATCATCATGTTCCATGCAGCATTTGATCATTTCAATTTATTCTCGACTTCAACCCTGTCCTTAACCAGTCTCCATTTCCTTTTTAAAAGTGTTATCAGCAGGCCATTGACTGCATTAATTATAATTTTATAAATATAATTCATAACCATTACTTTACCTGAGTTTTTCAATATAAAAAATCTTGGAAAATTATTCCTTATAATTTTGAGTCATGTTTAATCCTTGTTAATTTTATGCTTGCATCTTCTAATTCTCTGCACCTAAGTAGCTTGCTTGCATCACCATAATCTTTCCCTCAGCTTTGTAAAAGTTGATCATATTTTCATTCAACCATCTTTTTTGTCCTAATTTAGCTATTTTTACATACAATACCCTAAACTTGACTTCTTGAGTGATCTGGGCAATAATAGAATAACCTTTTTCATTTTTATTCTCAGACGTCCTTGAGATGCACCTTTGTTTATAACTGCCTTGCAATGACTCGATGTTTTAAATGAATTGTGGTTAATTACTCTTTTCATTATGTGCACATTTCAAATGTCCTCTTCATGTGACAACATAACTTGGTGCCATCAACAAATTGTGAAATATTACATAACAGCAACTCTATATCATTAAGAGCGCTGTTTGAAAAGACTTTGACAAACCTGCTTTTACTGCTTAAAAGTATTTTGAGGCAGGTAGGAACTATAATATTTATCATTAAATCATAGCAGAGCAGTTATATTTTCACAGGCTCCTGGATGTTGTGCCTATGCCTTAAGAATTCTGCCTGCACCTTCTATTGGCAGGGCAACAATTAAGAGATGTTGGTTTGCCATCCTGTACGAATTTTGAATTAGATTATTAAAGCAACATGGGCCTGGATGGCACCCACTCCAAACCAACTCACCTTAACAAATTAATGTTCACGGTGAAAGAGGCAAACACACATTTAGGGATTTGACTTGTTTCAATCAATGTCAAAACACTATTTTTTGATGTCTTCTTGTACAACCTGGAGTATATTCCTTTTATTGATGCACTGTATGAGGTAAGATTAACTTTCAGAAGTATCTTCAATCGCCGTGTGTCAGACTTCCTGCCATAATTGTCAGGTTGCCCTCGAAATCTGCAGCGAAATATTCTTCAATATTACGTTTAAGTGTAATAAATTAAGAACATCAGACATGTTTCTGCTTAAGAAAAGCAAAAATATGTTATTCAGTACACAGTGTTCCTTAGTTATGTTCCTCCATTATAAATATCGTCACATATCTGTTACAAGAATGGAGTATTCTAAAATGTGTGGAATGGATGTGTCTATTGCAATACAAGGAATATCTCCCCCTCCTTTTTCTCTCTCTCTCACTTGCACTACATGTTTTTTCCTCTTTTGCTCTTTCTCTATCTCCTTCTCTCATTCTTTCTCATACTATGTGTTTTTTGCTTTCACTTTCCCTCTCTCACATTGCATGTCTTATCCCACCTTAGCAATCTCTGCTAACTCTTGTATCGAGGCCTCTGCTAAGCCCTGGGCATTTTATCAAACTTGGAGACCCATGTCTGAGTTTGGTGTAAAAGTATTGTAGCTCCAGATTCTGCTTCTAGTTTGCCCTTTGTAACTTCATTGCTAGCCATCTGTTTAATAGTGCAACACCTTAGTAATGGATTTTCCATTTGTAGAGTGACTAGCATAACGTAGAATTTAGTGTTTGTCTTTCTTGTGGAAAAAGTATCATTTCAAACTGAACCTTTTTAGAATATTTTCAGTTGTAACATTAAGGAGAAAATGTATATGTGCTGCACACAACCATGAAAGGAAATATATTTTGATTTTTAAAATATGAAATGTATATTGTCCTAGGTATATTTTTACATGTCACTATATAATACAAATATATAATCCAGGAGCAGACTGTGACACTGATCATCATTTGTTAGTGGCAACACTGAAAGTCAAAGTGAGCAAAATTAAGTGAAAAGACTGAGATGGATATTACGTGTGTCATGGATGGCCAAGCAGACAAACGAGTGGGTGCTCAAGAAAGCTGGCGCTAAGAGGAACTTGTTTGAGGCAGTGATATTAAGGAAACTCATGTTTGGACAAGTGATGTGAACAGGAGGAAGTGTTTGGAAAAAGAGGTGATGCAAAACACCTGGAAAATGTGCATATGGAAGATCCAATATGGCATGGATGGATAATATCAGAATGTGGACTGGCCTCTCTATGGGGCATTCAGTGAGGGCAGTGGAGACGAGGAATCAGCGGAGAAAGATTGTTCATAGTGTGGCCAACCCTTGCCCTTTGCCTTGAAGCAAAACAGATGAACTGATAGCGCAAATAGAAATAATTGAGCACGATTTGATACCCATTACAGAGACATGGCTACAGCATGACATAGATCGAGACCTGAATATTGAAGGGCATGTGACATTTAGGAAAGACAGGAAGTTAGAAAAAGTTGGAGGGGTGGGTCTGTTAATTAATGACGGTCTTAGCACATTAGAGAGGGACGACCTAATTTCAGGAAACCAGGATGTAGAAGCAGTTTGCGTTGAGATGAGGAATGATAAAGGCAAGAAGTTACTTGTTGGAGTGGTGTACAGGCCTCCTAATTGTAACTACGCAAAAGGACAGAATATAAAGGAAGAGATAATGGGAGCTTGCCAGAAAGGTACAGCAATATCATGGGGGATTTTAATCTACATATAGACTGGAAAAATCAGATGGGCAAAGGTAGCATGGATGAGGAGTTCATAGAATGTTTTCGGGATAGTTTCTTAGAACAGCATGTTCTAGAGCCAACCAGAGAGCAGGCTGTACTAGACCTGGTATTGAGCAATGAGATAGAATTAATTGATAACCTCCTGGTGAAGGCACCCCTACGTAGCAGTGATCATAATATGATTGAATTTTATGGCTGACAGATTGGAAAGAATATAAAGAGCATATTGGCATGGATAGAAGATTGGTTAGCCAACAGGAAGCACAGAGTTGGCATAAATGGGTCACTTTCTGGTTGGCAGGATGTGACGAGTGGTGTGCCACAGGGATCAGTGCTGGAGCCTCAACTTTTTACAATTTATATAAATGACTTGGATGAAGGGACCGAAGGAATGGTGGCTAAATTTGCTGGTGACAGAAAGATAGGTAGGAAAGTAAATTGTGAAGAGATTGTAAGGAGACACAAAGTGACATCGGTAGATTGAGTGGGCAAAGATCTGGCAAATGGAGTATAACGTGGGTAAACGTGAAATCATTCATTTTGGCAAGAAGAATAAAAAGGAAGCTTATTTGAATGGTGAGAGATTGCAGAGCTCTGAGTTTCTGAGGGATTTGGCTGCCCTGGTGCATGAATCACAAAAGGTTAGTATGCAGGTCCAGCAGGTAATTAGAATAGCTAATAGAACATTATAATTTATTGTGAGGGGAATTGATTACAAAAGTAGGGAGGTTATACAGGGCATTGGTGAGACCACTTTTCTCCTTATTTAAAGAAAAATGTAAATGTGTTAGAAACAGTTCAGAGAAGATTTTTACTGGACCAGTACCAGGAATGGGCATAGATGAGGAGTTCATAGAATGTTTTTGGGATAATTTCTTAGAATAGCATGTTCTAGAGCCAACCAGAGAGCAGGCTATACTAGATCTGGTACTGAGCAATGAGATAGGATTAATTGATAACCTCCTGGTGAATGCGTCCCTAGATGGCAGTGATCATAATATGATTGAATTTTACGTTCATTTTGAGGGAGAAACAATTGTGTCCATGACTAGTATTTTAAACTTAAATAATGGCAATTATGAGGAAAGGCTGGACAGGTTAGGCTTGTATCCACAGGAATTTAGAAAAGTAAGAATCGACTTAACTGAAATCTTTAAGATCCTGAGGATTCTTGACAAGATGGATGTAGAGAGGATGTTTCCTCTTGTGGGAGAATCTAGAACTAGGGGGTCACTGTTTAAAAATAATGGGTCGCTCATTTAAGACAGAGAAAAGGAAAAGTTTTTCTCTGAGAAGGTAGTGAGTCTTTGGAACTCCCTCAAAAGGTGGTGGAAGCAGAGTCTTTAAATATTTTTATGGCAGAGCTAGATCGATTCTTGATTTGACAAGGGGATGAAAGGTTAACGGGGCCAGGCAGGAATGGTGGGTTGAGGTTACAAACTGATCAGCCATGATCTTATTGAATGGCGGAGTAGGCTTGAGGGGCCGAGTGACCTCCTGCTGCTCCCCTAATTCAAATGCTCAAGGAAGGATGAAAGACAGACAGGCATATAATACCAATATTCTGGGACAATGTAGTATATGGAAAATGCACAAAATAGTAGCATTTGAATGTATCTCAGTGGTTGCCTTTTATCACTTATGTGTTTTTCATATACGATTGCAACCCAGTGCGTGTCCTCTGAATTTTACACATTTTCTAATATGTACTATTATTCTGACAGCTTCTGTTTTCTTTCTGTTCTTCCATGTCTCTGTAAGTATGAGTTTGGTCTAGCAGTTCAACTTTAGTCATGAGTGCTGATTTGTCATTTCTGAATCCTCATGGCAAAGTGACTTCCTCTTGTCAGACACTGGGCCTGTTTTTTTTTTGGTTACTTTGCCTACTTTTTTGTTTTTCCTGGATGATATGTACCCTTGGAGTTGAATGTGCTTGGGTGACTTGCTCCTTGACCTGCTTTTGTAGGCCTTAAATCTAACAAATATGAGCTGCACAGTGATGAACCTTGAGTGGGAAATGCCATGCCTATCCTTGGCATCTCCCCACAGAAGCATTTCTAAGGTCAGAAACCCATTAGAGTAAAGGTATGAATCTACTTCCAGTGATTTCTTGGCACATTTGGGAGCTTTTCCAATACAGAGTATCATTGCTGATAATGGGCTA
Organism: Carcharodon carcharias; assembly: GCF_017639515.1. NCBI lineage: Eukaryota > Metazoa > Chordata > Chondrichthyes > Lamniformes > Lamnidae > Carcharodon > Carcharodon carcharias. The sequence goes on along the minus strand of NC_054478.1, from coordinate 104,140,173 downwards.
CATTATTAATGGGTGCACTAGCTATAAATGTGTTTCTCATTGTTGAATTTGCAAATAGTGATCTCACCTCATTGCCTCAGATATTTGCAAGAACTGGAATATTCCAATGATTCCTATTCAATTCAGCATGGCTTGAATTAGCTGAAGTACCATTATATGGCATTGAAATTGTAGTTATCCTATATTGTATTGGCTCTTGTAGTCTGCTGTTGCGTTTGATATGATCATACATTTGCTTTGTTAGACAGTGAAATGTTTTGACCATGCTTGAGTACGTTGTCTTTTTTTCTGTCTGTATTTGGCTGGCTGTGAAAATTTATGCTTGGTCATGAGTGTCTGTGTTTTTAAAATGAATGGAAGGATTGGTGGAATAATTTTTCTTGCATGTCAGTTAATTTGAATACCTGATGTAAAGTTATCCCAACAGTACTGTATTATTTCATAACTGACCTGCATTATTTTAATGGAGAAGCTCCATTAGTGCTGCTATTCTCATCATTCATTTCACACTTCACACAAGCAAAGTTTTTCACTCTCCATTGGTTTGTATTAATATCCTCTTGCAATTTATCCTGCTCCCAAATCATACTTTGGTGTAAAAACATCAAGCATATTATGCAGTCTTCTTTGAATAAATTTGCCATTTCGGGGTGAAATTTCCTTATTCAAAATAATTTAAACTATGAATTGGAAAACAACCTTGGTGTGAAATATTTATTTAATTTATTGGGTTTTGTTTTAAACATAAAACTGGTACTCACTTCATAGGTGAAATCTTGTGGAGGTGATGGGATCTTGGCTGCTGGCTGGAGTGTCAGTGAGACCCCTGCAACATCCCTATTTTAGAAGGCTGACTGCATCTTGTGCCAACAGGCAATTGATGAGCCAATGATGGGCTTTCCCCTGGAGTCCAGGACCCTGTGCACGGCAGTCCCGCTTGCCGAGAGCTGCCAGCCAATCAGAGACTGGGCAGCTCTCCTGTATTCAACAGTGCCATCAGAGAGGCAGTGGCTACTACTGTATGACACCCACCCAAGTCAACGGATCGAAGAGGGACCCAAACACAGGTGAGTAATAGTGGGAGAGAGAGTGTGGTCAGCAGCAAGGGCAGGGTGTGGCTCTCAGCTGGCAACCCCCTACCTGATGCCTCGTCCCACGATCAGGCACTGAGTACCTATGAACAAGGGACCCCTGGGAGCCTGCAGGCAACTATGCCAGGGTTTTGGCATTAATTGCCCACAAGGGCCTCAATTGGCGACATGGCCGGAAGGCCATTCATGGGCCTTCCTACCTCAGACTTAATCGGAGTGGGGTCAGGAAGGTGGTGGGGCTCCCACCTGCCACCCTCCCACTTGATTAAATTATACCCTAACAGGGAGGGCACAAAATTTTACCCATGACTCTGAGTTAGACATTGATTAGCTGTGCCATATAGAACAAGAAAAATCCAGATTCAGTGTGTATTTTGATCTGATCTTAGCTGGAGCAGTACTATAAATGTCCTCTGTGATTCTGGATAAAGGGGGGAAAATTGACAAGTATTTTTGTTTCTGTACTTTGCTCTGATGTGGATGTGTGCACAGAAGGCTTTGAGTGAGGAGTAGATTGTGTTTTAAGCTGTGATGCTCATGTGTTGTTGACCTGGCTAAAGTCACTCAAAATGGCATGAAATGGATTATTTTTGTCCTTCCTATTTTACTTTTTCATGACTGTCTCTCTTAGTCTTAAAACACAATGCTCACATTCATTTAAAGCCAACTTAATTCAGTGAGTGAGGAGACACATACAGAATCTTTGTGATGGGAACAAAATATCCTTAATGTATGAAGATTTCTGGACATACTGCAGTTGAAAAGGTAAGGTGACTTTTGGCAGCTAAATTCTAAGGCTTCTTGTATCCATTTAAAAAGAGGGATAAGCTTTTTCCCAAAATCTATAATATCACAACTATGCATTTGTGATAGCAACAAAAAGAAACAGCAAGGACAAAAGTAATCCATTTCATGTTTCCCAACCAACCTGTTACATTGCAGTTTACCATTTGCCCTGTTATGCCATACTTGACTTCTATTGCTTCAGTCTGAAAGGTCCTCTGCTGGAAGTTGCTTATTTTGCACAGTTACTCCATGAACCCTAGGCGGGAGTGGTCTTATCTGAGCAGTGGGTGCATTTCCTTGCACCAGGTAACATGGTGGATCTCTTCCGTTGCTTATCATCAGAGCGCATTGTGTGCCGAACAAGATAGTCAACTATATGAAACCATAGCACCAACATGAAGGGCAATCACACTTTTGGATATCCACAAAAGATGCTTGAATCTGAAAATATTCTGCATATCCTCCCTTTTCATACCTTCATCTGAAAGAAGCAAGTCCCTCACTTCTTTGTGCCAGTTGGTTGTGTACCATGTAACTGCTAGTGTGTCAATTACAGCTCTTGTATAGAAAAAGTGCCCATTCAGCATGTCCTTTACTATCTGCCTGAATTGACCACAAATTCAAATTCAGTTTGGCTCTGGGATGCTATTGTGAACCTTTTATCTGTTGTCATAAGAAGAGAAATTTTATATTACTCCATTTGTAATTGCACATGTACACAGTCTGGTCAGTAGTCATGTAAAGCCTATATGATTGAATGTGTTATAACCCAATTAAAGGAAAAGATTTTTTAGTTCTTGTACTCTGAGGACGTAGGAGCTGGTAGGGCTTACCATTAGGAATATAGTTATGTGGCCTTATGACCTCTTTCTGGATTGGTGTCCTCGTACATGAATCACAAAAAGTTAGCATGCAGGTACAGCAGGTAATTTATAAGACAAATGAAATGTTGGCCTTTATTGCATGGAAGATGGAATATAAAAGTAGGGAAGTATTGCTGCAATGATACAGAATATTCATGAGATGACATCTACAGTACTGTGTACAATTTTGCCTCCTTACCTAAGGAGGGATATACTTTCATTGAAGGCTGTGCAGAGAAGTTCCACACACCTGATTCCTGCAATAAAAGGGGTGTTGTATGAGGAAAGGTTGAGCAGGTTGGGCCTATACTCATTGAAGTTTAGAAGAGTGAGATATGATCTTATTGACGCATATAAGATTCAGGGTTAACTTGACAGAATGCTGAGAGGATGTTCCCCCTCATGGGGTAATCTAGACTAGTGGACAATTTCAAAATAAGGGGCTTCCCATTTAAGATGGCGATGAGGAAGAAGTTCTTTTCTCAGAGTGTTGTTGATATTTGGAATTCACTACCCTAGAGGGCAGTGGAGGTTGAGTCATTGAATGTATTTTGATCTACAAGGGAGTCGAGGGTTATGAGGGACAGGCAGGAAAGTGGGATTAAAACCGCAATCAAATCAGCCATGATCTTATTGAATGGCAGAGTTGGCGCAATAGGCCAAATGGCCTCCTCTTGCTTTTATTTTTTTATGTCCTTACCCTCTTATGTAATAATTGTTCCAATGGCCTGCATTTTTCTGTAGTAATGGCAGAATTGACAGTTTTTGCCATTGTGGCCCACATCCCATGAATGAATTAAAAAGTTCATAATTACACCTGAAGAACTGTCTGGCCCTGAAAAACTGATTTCATTTTTGAATAATGTCAAATTTCTCTATTATGATAAAAAGTTTAAAAAAGAGCTCGTTTAGCTTATTTAGCTTCTACTTTAATCACATGTGAATGCCCCAATTGTTTATTTTGCTTTCTGTAAAATTCAATAAAATTGAAGGATAATTTGTATGTCCTGATTTGCTGTCTTCGAGAATAATTCCATGGAATTGGCTGGTTATCCTGCTTGATGACACCATTGTTGCTTGATGTCTGGAGATCTCCTTGCCTGAGAAATCTTCGCTTTAGAGATCACTAGATCTCTGTGGGCAGCTTTCTTCAAGGTCAGCGGTGAGCACTGTCACTTTGCCGCTGCCCTCAAAATCCAATATTTTATAAAACTTTCGTTTATTGCTTTGTATCTTTTAGCAGCAGGTATGGAGTGAGCAGGAAAGTAAATTTGATATTGTTGTGGTATTGTCACTGTTATGGATACTGGCCGCCTTCATGAGAGTGATTTTTTTGAAAGGCATGTGGGCAATTGAGGCAATGAAGTAGATGGAGCTAAATTATTTGGTCTGATTTAACATTTACACGGGTTTGGTGACAGATTGGAGCACCTCATCACAGAGCAGAGGGATACGGGTTCACATCTTGCAATGTCTGCTAAGATTGGCAACTCAGACGATTGTCCATTCCCAAAAATAAAGTATAATCAAAGGGAGGAAATTGTCTAGCATGCTTGTTTCACTGCCATGTTGGCAGAGACATTGGAGGAGATATTCAGGCCTTTCAGCCACAAATACAAATGAGGATTGTCATGAAAATGTAATAATTTTCATGATATTATTGTGATTTAGTGTAAAAGTGGGTTAATAATGGAGTTTGGATTAGTTTCTGTGTGTGTATGGGGGGTGGAATTTAATTGAACTGCACTCAACTGGTCTGAAGCTTTTGAGTTATCAAAAGGGAAGCTAGGTTTGAAATGTTAAATACATAAACATGGTTGAAGTTTTAGAATGTGAGGCATGAGGAACATTTGCAATTTTAGATAAACCAGAGTAGTTTGAATTTCAAAGAGATGAGCTGTTACACTTAGCTGTAAGAAGCTAAGCCAAACAGTGTGTTTATTTTTCCCAAAAGTTACTGATAATATGAGTACAATGAACGATTTATATTATGAGAAAAGTAAAGTTGCAAAACATATGGGAACAATGGAATTTGCATTAAAAGAGAGAAACATATATAAAGGAAATGAGGTTATATGAAAGGGGGAAGGCATTCTAGATCTGACACAAGTGTGAAAAGCCTCCAGCCACTGTGCATAAAATTGCTGTCTACAGGAACCAAAGCTAAGAAAACTCACTTTGAATGTCACTTTCCAGGGTATTGTGTGCTTTGCCTGGGCCTGTTAAATCTATTTGTTTTTACTGTTGCCTTAGCGGAGGTGTAACTGGGAGTTAGATTAATTAGGGGACCTAGGAGTATCATAGTAGTAATTTGTAGACCTATGTATGTGCTTAAAATCTTTCCTCTTATTAATAAACGTTTAATTTAGTTTTATAAAAAAAAACCTCTATGTCTCGATGGACACGTTACTATTGAATTCAAGGCTTGCATCTCGAAATAAAATACAAATAACAAAACATTTATGGCAGCGGTTTCAAGGTTCCCTCTGGGATTTGAGTAGCTTAGCATTTACCATCAGCTGTGCCATAGCGGTGCAGAAAAACCAATAACTCATAAGATTCAGAACCTTAAAAAAAACATGGACCATGTTTTTGAGATGCTGTGTGGTTCAAATCTAGGAAAGTGGATTTTACCACGAGGATTGGTTGTGCTGTATGGCCTGTTTCTGTACCTCATTTCCTATGTAAACATTACTGACAGTGAATATTGTGTGTGTATGCATGGTATACTTTTTCCCTTAATTGTTTATTCATTCATGGGATGTGGGCTTTGCTGGCTAGGCCAGCATTTATTTTCTATCCCTAATTGCCCTTGAGAAGGTGGCAGTGAGCTGCCTTCATGAACTGCTGCAATCTATGTGGTGTTGATACACTCACAGTGCTGTTAGGGAGGGAGTTCCAGGATTTTGACACAGCGACAGTGAAGGTTCGGCGATATATTTCCAAATCAGGATGGTGAGGAGCTTGGAAATTCCAGGCGGTGGTGTTCCCATGTGTCTGCTGCGCTGTCGTTCTCGATGGTAATGGTCGTGGGAGTTGTTGTCTAAACAGCCTTGGTGAATTCCTGCAGTGCATCTTGTAGATGGTACGCACTACAGCCATTCTGTGTCATTGGCAGAGGGAGTGAATGTTTGTGGGGGATGGGGTGCCAATCAAGCGGGCTGTTTTGTTCTGGATGGTGTCAAGCTTATTGAGTGTTTTTGGAACTGCACTGATCCAGGCAAGTGGAGGGTATTCCATTACACTCCTGACTTGTGCCTTGTAAATGGTGGTCAGGGCTTGGGGAGTCAGGAGGTGAGTTACTCATCACAAGATTCTTAGCCTCTTACCTGTCTTTGTAGCCACAGTATTTATACGGTTAGTCCAGTTCAGTTCCTGGTCAATGGTAGCCCCCAGGATGTTGATAGTGGGAGATCCAATGATGGTAATGTCATTGAATGTCAAAGGGTGATAGTTTGATTCTCTCTTGTTGGAGATGGTCATTGCCTGACACTTGTGTGGCACGAATATTACTTGCCACTTGTCTGCCCAAGCCTGGATATTGTCCAGGTCTTGCTGCAATTAGACATTCAGTATCTGAGGAGTTGCAAATGGTGCTGAACATTGTGCAATCATCAGCAAACATCCCACTTCTGACTTTATGATGGAAGGAAGCTGGCATCCACCAACCACAGCCATCTTCCTTTATGCTAGGTATGACTCCAACCAGCGGAGAGATATTCCCCTTGATTCCCATGACTCCATGATTTTGCTCGGGCTCCTTGATTCCACACTCGGTCAAATGCTGCCTTGATGTCAAGGGCAGTCACTCTCAACTCACCTCTGGATTTCAACTATTTTGTCCATGTTTTAATCAAGGCTGTAATGTGGTCAGGAGCTGAGTGACTCTATGAAACTGAGTGCCAGTGAGCAGCTATTGCTAAGCAAGTGCCATTTGACGACATTGTTGATGCCCCTTACATCATTTTACTGATGTAATTGTCCGGGTTGGATTTGTCCTGCTTCTTGTATACAGGACATACCTGGGCAATTTTCCACATTGCCGGGTAGATGCCAGTATTGCAGCTGTACTGGAAAAGTGCAGCCCTGGTAGGCTTGGATTTTCATTTCACCATTTCTGACACAAACATTATAAATGAGATGGAGTGGCTCTTGTCACTTTTAGTTCCACATATTACTGTTCCTTCTCTGTATAATTTAAAACACACATCAGGCACATCAATTCCAGATTGCATTCCTGATGAAATAGCAGATTTTCGTTTCTGATACCCTTTTTTCAGTAATGGCATAGGCAGAGATGCACATAGCAAATGTGAAATCTTGCACTTGGTATCTTGTCCAGTATATTTGCATGCAATTATTGAATAGAGTCATAGAATGGTTACAGCACAAATAGAGGCCATTTGTCCCATCATGTCCATGCTGGCTGTCTATAAGAGCAATCCAGCTACTCCCATTCCCCTGCCATTTCCCTCTAGCCCTGCAAATTTTCTCTTTAAATAATTGTGCAGTTCCCTTATGAAAACCTCCAACACACTCTCAAGTAACACATTCCAGATCCTAACCATTTGCTGTGTGAAAAAAGTTTTTCCTTGTGTCGCTCTTGCTTCTTTTGCCTTTCACCTAAATTGATAGCCTCTGGTTCTCAATCTTTCCGCCAACGTGAGCAGTTTCTTCCTGTCTACTTTGTCCAGATTTGTAAACTAGGTGGAGTCAAGTGAAGTAAGGGTACCAGTATACCAGTATGATTCATTTTATGAATGCCATTTAAATTAAGCTATGATTGTATTTTCACTAACTTGTGCAGTTAAAAGCAAGGAAAACAAGTGGTTGATAGCAAAGGTGAATATTAGTTTCTGAAGCGCCAGGTTGAAGTATCTTTTTTGAATTCCAAAAGTCTATCACTTGTAGCCCTTATTTTGATTTTTTTTTAAAAAAACGCACTGGCCGTTAAAATGCTGTGCCACCCTGGTGCAAAATTGCAAGTTTACAGTAGTGGGGTTAAATGATTATAATTCAGCATAAGTCGGTCATCAATGCCATAAAATGGATGGCCATATTGGTCAATTTTGCTACTTGAAGTTAGCTGTCAAAAGCAGTAGTGGCATTGATAGGAAGCACACAAGATGCTGAAATGAGTATCTCACAGCCACGCCAGCATATTAAGCCACCTTTATCAAACAATGATTGCAGACTCAGTTGTGATCATCACAGAACTTTTCCTTGTCCGTCCTGTGTTTTTTTTCCAGTTTGCATGTTATATGTTGCGGTGTTGTTTTCTAAGATTATTGAATTATTTGAACATTTCCACAGGGAGAAGGTTCAGTTTATCAGAAGCGAGGGAACGAGTGGATTGGGGCGCTTATCCAGTGATGCAGACCTTGTTATGCTGTTAAGGTAGGTGCATCCCATGTCACTGAAGAATGTATCTTGGTACATTATATCAAGGTTTAAGTGTAGCTGTAGGCCTTTATATTGAATGGCAAAGGAGCATGATTACTGAGTAACATACATCCATCTAACCAACTTTTAAGCTGTAGTTTAACTGAGATTGGCATACTTAAAAGGGCTCAAGGGATGGTTAGGATGTAAGCTTGTGTTGTTGGTCCCTACATGTCAAATTTCTGATCTCAATCATACAATGTGAACAAGTGATGAGCAGAAACCAAGTGTTTCAAGATTGATTCAGAAAAGCATCAAAGGGAAAATACTTTCTCTTCTCACACTCTGATAGTCTGCACCGGAGTAGACATTGTAGCCATTATCTGCTTGCCTCCTCAGTTTTGGTAGTGAATGGCAAGAAGAAGACATGAGAAAGGACAAAATACCTTAGAGAGAGGAGCGACTTTCAACAAGTGAATAGAAAATTGATGGTTCAAACAGTTAATTACACAATTAAATAGTGCTAATTTGTGAGAGTTCTGTAATGTTGTAACACCAGTGATCTGTGTCTGCCCATTGCTGAATTGTTTGAGGAAGTTCAGATGGTTTATCTTGCAAAATAGTTTAACTGTGCCCATTTGTTTTGAGTAATAAGCTATGTTTTATGCAAACTTACCATCCACTGCCACTTTAACCACTAGACAAGTTACTTTTTACATTTACCACCAATAATTTTGACAGAACTGGTGTTAGATTAAGTGAATGAAAGATTCTTTTTAGTGGACGTGGGGGAGTTTAAACAGTTAACTAGGCTTTCTTGAAGTATTGCATTTTCAGAGGGGAGATGATGATTTCAGTTGGCACCAATAAATGTAGGTCTAGCTGGATTTTCTCTCAAAACCCCAGTAAGTTGAAAGGGCAGCATTTACCTAGTACCATTCAGTTTGTTACATGTAAAAATGTGCTAAATGGTCAATTGGCCAATATTTTCTCTGAGCCTGTACATTTATTGGTCAACTTTAATCATTGCAGAAAACATTGATTCAAGCAATGACCATAGGAATATCCAGGATTGGAAATGAGTGCCATGGTCCAGTTGGACTACAGTTAAGTGTAAATGAGCTACGTTGTGAGCTTGACTGGTAATTTTAAATTGGTTGTCCATGTAATTCTTAGCACACTCAAGATTGTTCAGCAAGTGCTGTCCAATCACAGGATCACGTCTAACATTAGACGTTACATGTTCTGAGTTTTGCAAGCATGCAAAAGCCGAAGGGACGTGCTGTTTGATATAATTACAATTTCCCACTGTAACAACAACAGCCACTTATACTTATATTGCACCTTTAACATTATAAAATGTGCCATGACACTTCACAGGAGCATTCTGGAACAAGACATGACACCGAGCCACATAAGGAGATACTATGATTCACTCAGCAAAACATGAATTGGCCAAATGGTTGCTACAACCTGTTCTGAATGAGTTTTCTACATACATGGTGAAGGATTCCTTCACTTTTGCAAAGACTATAGGTGACCTGCAAATTGATAGCAATGCCATGTCTGTGTGCTCCTTTGACATTGTGAGCCTGCTTATTAATGTGCCACTCAAAGAAGCTATAGACATCTGCAGCACATCTTTATATCATGGCAATCTAGACGCGCCACCTTGTTCTGAATCTGTATGCATTGAACTTATGAACTTAGCAACTCATGCAGTTGAAATCAGCTTTAATGACACTATGTATGCCCAAATAGATGGTGTTGCCATGAGTTTCCCACTAGGGCCAGCTCTTGTTAACATTTTCAGCAGTTTCTACAAGAAATACATTTCGATGAAATGACTCCTAACTCCTTGCATAGTTTCGATGCATGTCTTTGAAACTGTATCTTCCTCAAAACATAAAAACTTTAATGTTGCCAATATATATCGTCAGTAACCTTTGGGAAAAATAAACACATTCCTTAGCCTTGCTTACCTGGCTAGTTGTAAACAGACTAGGACCCCTTTGAAATCCAAAATCTCTTCATTTATCTAAAAAATGCAAATTCCCTTCACACCTTACATGCTAAGCCAGCATCCATGTTTACTCATTAGCATGTCAAGCACCTAGCTTCTTTTCTTGAATTCGAACTTGCAGTCTACTTTAGTCCAAATGTAATTAAATCACACAAAGACCCAACTATATTTAGCCCCATAAATCTACTTTGCAATAAACCACAATAATATAATGAAAAAAAAGTTAGTTTCATGAAATAGCACTGTAGGGTTCTGTCAGCAAACATCTGGCGAAACTGCAAGCACAGATTTTCTAAAACACACAGACACAGGAAGACTTTTTTCCCCCCAAAATTTAAAGGGCCATCCATTTAAATAACTTGACAGCTTGGCATTCCATAGACCTTATCAGCCCTTAATGAGCAATTAAATCTACTCTTTAAAAAAAAATCATGACTCACACTCCATGGGATTGAGGCCTTTGTTTCAGTAAAAAATGAGGTCTGTTTGAATTCAGCAATGAGCTCAAGTGGCCCTGCTGAGTTCAGGTTTCCCCATGTGTGAGGCACATCCCATTCCCCTACCAACGAAAATAGGGTCTGGTGGAAAGGAGGGTAGTACTTCTGGATCTGGATTCCCAGCACCATTTTGAATAAACCACAGCGTCTCCACAAAGCCTTTGCTTACCTGGCATTCCTTAGTAGACCTGAACCTTTCAATTGTGCAATAAAAGCTAAAAATGCTGGAAATACTCAACCGGTCTGGCAGCATTGCTGGGGAGAGAATCGAATTTAATGGGCAGGATCTTACCGTCAGCGAATAGGGGTGGGGCCTGCTTGCCGACATGTAAAATGACGCACAGTGACGTTGGGCGGAACTCCCAACATCACTGCGCCCCATTTAAATTTTCAGGAAGGCGGGGCACAGTAAAATCAGCTGCGCGCACACCAACCTGTCAATGGCCAATTGAGGCCATTGACAGATCAATTAAGGTAATTAGTAGACCTGCCCATCCAACCTTAAGGCCAGGAGCCCCAGTAGAAAGTAGAAAAAACATGAAACCTCATCCACAGGCAGGATGAAGTTTCCTGTAGGGTTTTTAAAATTTTAATAAAGTTTTTTTGGAAATTATGACCATGTCCCAACTTATGTGGATTTGTCACATGAGGGGACATGTAAGGGAATTTTTTTTTATTTTTAATATTTCTGAAAGTAGAGGCGATCTCCCTGAGACAGCACTTAGCTTCAGGGAGATGAGTGCACTCTTTTGTGCGCATGCACAAAAGAGCGCACTCTTGATTTTAAGCATTCCCCCCACCCGCACAGGGAGTGCATAGTGCTTCCCTGCTGATGTCACTCTGGTGGGGGGCCTTAATTGGCCCGCCCATGTTAAATGGTGCCGCGCTACCAATCAGGGGCGCCGATCGGAAGCGCACCCGCCCATCAACTTCCCCTCCAACGGTGGGTAAATTCTGCCTAATGTTTCAGATCTGTGACCTTGCATCAGAACCATTTCAGATTTCCAGCATCTGCAGTATTTTGCCTTTGATTACATAACTGCCTCATTCCTAGCTGCTTTATAATATTGTTAAATGTATTTGGTCTTAATTCTCTTTCAGTTGAATGAAGATTGTGCAGAATGTTTATTTCTTATGATTATTATTCATCTTATCTTAAATGATCGGTCACAGATTTGTCCCCTATAGTTATACATTGCTGGAGAGATTGCATAAAAAGGCAGCACTGATTTTTTTTATTTTAAGAATAAATACCATGTGATAAAAATTTTAAAAATGAGGACCTGTTTTTGGCAAAATGTAAAATCCAAAATGTCGCAACACGCATTTTTGTGCAGCAGCGCACCTTGTTGAGATATTTATTTTCAGCCAGAAGTGATAGGGTAACAGATGCTTGTGCAAGTGGAACGTTCCACAGGTATGCACCTCTCCATTAAAATCTTCAGCTCAGAACCTAGCCTATTGTAAATTGTTTGCAGGTATAGAGTTCAGTGGAGAACACTATTTTTGGCAAGGAATATACACGGGAACTGCACCTTTTCTAATTAGTGCTCCTAATTCTGAAACCGTCTACCAATAAAACAAATTCTGTTTTTTCTTTGCAGCTAAAATAGCAGCAAAATCCTCTTAAAACCCATCGGTTTGGATCAGTGATACTCAGCATGTCCTGGGCAATGTGAATGACAAATACGATATGGGATATGGAGCAACAGCTTGTCCTTTGGTTTTTTTCATTTACAGTACACAGTAGCAATTATGTAAATTAATAGTTCTGATTTCTCATTTTGAGATATTCTATTTCTGCTATTATAGCTGTTACTTTGCTACAAAAAGGCGATTAATATTAAACATACACTCCATTCCCTGGTTCTACTTTTAGAGATAGAAGAGTTGTGTTTTAAGGAAAAGCATTAGATGTGTCACGTTCAGATTGTACTTTTTGCATGAGTCATTACAAAGATGGCACCAGCTTAACTTTTAGACCCCTTGCATGTTGAATGGCTTGCTGGCGAATGTTATCTCCAGTGCTAGCGATAGTTGTCACACTAACAATGAACATTCATTGTCAGCAAATACAATTTCTTGTATTAAACTGGGTTAGCAATTGAAAGAGAGAGCAATCAAGGCTTCGCAGCCTTTCACACGCTCAGAATGTCCCAAAGCGCTTCACAACGAATTAAGTTCTTCTGAATTGTCACTAATGTAATGTAGGAAATGTGGCACATGGCAAGGTCCCACAAATAGCAATGACATAAATGACCAGATATTCAGTTCTTGATGGTATTCGTTGAGGGATTTTTTAAAACTTATTCATTCATGGGATGTGTGCCCATCCCTAATTGCCCTTGTTCAGAAGGCATTTAAGAGTCAACCGTGGTTCTGGAGTCACACGTAGACTGGAACAGGTAAGGATGGCAGATTTCCTTCCCTAAAAGGCATTACTGAACCTGATGGGTTTTTAGGACAATCAGCAATCAGACTTTTAATTCCAGATTTTTATTGAATTCAAATTTCACCATCTGCCGTGGTGGGATTCGAACCCAGGTCCCCAGAGCATTACCCTGGGTCTCTGGAATACTAGTCAGTGACAATACTACTATGCCACTGCCTTCCCCAAATGTGAACCAGGGTAGCGGGAAGACTCCCTTTGCCTTCTTTGAATAATGCCATGGATCCTTTACCTGAGAAGGCAGGCTGGGAATTGGTTTAATGTCTTATCCATATTAATATAAACCATCATATTAAATTAAGAGAAGAACGTAGTAATTGCACGTCAATTCTAGTCTGAAAATTTATCTTTGTGAAATAGTTGGATACCAACCATAAACATTGTAAATAATGAAAAGGAAGTCAATGTTTTTAAAATAATGATCTATTCTTTGGTTTCTGTCCTGGACAGTTTGTTTGAAGATGAGATTATGTCCTATGTGCCACCACATGCCTTACTTCATCCCAGTTATTGCCAGTCTCCACGTGGTTCCCCTGTATCATCACCTCAGAACTCCCCAGGTAAATGATAGATAACCTGACCATGTGATGATTAGAATGATGAATGGTGGTAGAAAATGTATATAAGAAGAACATTTCCATGTAACATTTTGTAATAGCACTTACAACCTAATGAAAGATATGTCACCCATGCTTATTAGTTTGCATATTTGGATTTAAAGCATTTTTATTAGGTAAATCCTATAAAATTCAAAGTGAGAAGCAATCAAATAAAAGAAGAGAGATATAAAAGCTTTGGAGGGAAAATCCAGAGAGATGGAATTAAATTGCAAACCAGAAATTAAACAATAGGGAATCTTAATTGACCAGAGACACTAAACTCTATAAGTTTATCACCTCTGGTAAGACATTATCACTGATGTTTTTCTAAAAGTAATGTTAATAGGAAAGGGGGATGGAATTTGGTAATATTATAAATACTTGAGGAGGGATTTAAAGATTAACTGAAATGTGAGAACTGTCCACACAGTGATATTTCTATGGAATTGTGAATAAAGTGATGGCCTCCCATTTGTCAGCTGCACATGAACAGTTTTACATTGTTAATTAAAGATTGGGTTTGACCAACTGCAGTGCTTGAAACTTGAAGTGAAAATGTGAGATTTTTTAGACAAAACTGTTCTATAAAATGCTTATGTCCATAAGTAGCCTTTATTTTGAGGAGCTGACTTTGCCACTTCTGAGTGAAGTGCAAGTTTGATTGTACCATCTGGTTATTGTTTTTTAGTGTGTAAGCCCGTTTCTTACAAAGAAACTTTGACAGCAAAGAAGCAGGACATTTAACTACTAGCTGTGGAATCGATTCAGTGCACATTGGGAAAATAAGATTAAAATTAACCAAAGTCTATTTTATTGTTTTTATTCACAGGTTGTGGACGTCACTGGCTAGGCCAGCATTTATTGCCCATTCCCTAATTGCCCTTGAGAAGATGGCAGTGAACCAGCTTCTTGAACCGCTGCAGGCCATGTAGTGTAGGTTAACTCATAGTGCTGTTAGGAAGGTAGCTCCCGGATTTTGACCCAGCGGCAATGAAGGAACGATATAGTTCCAAGTCAGGATGGCATATGGCTTGGAGAGTAACTTGCAGGTGGTGATATTCCCATGCATCCACTGTCCTTGTCCTTCTAGGTGGTAGAAGTCGTGGGTTTGGAAGGTGCTGTGAAGAGGCCTTAGTAAGTTTCTGCAGCGCACCTTGTAGATGGTACATACTGCTGCCACTGTGTGTTGGTGCTGGAGGGAGAGAATTTTTAAGGTGGTTGATGGGGTCGAGCTTCCTGAATATTGCTCGAGCTGTACTCTTCCAGGCAAGTGGAGAGTTTTTCATCACACTCCTGACATGTGCCTTGTAGATGGTGGACAGGCTTTTCAGAGTCAGGAGGTGAGTTACTCCCTGAAGAATTCCCAGACCTGCTGTTGTAGCCACAGTATTTATATGACTGGTCTAGTTCAGCTTCTGGTCAATGGTAAACCCAGGATTTTGATAATGGGGATTCAGTGATGGTAATGCCATTGAAAATCAAGGGGAGATGATTAGAATCTCTTTTGTTGGAGATGATCCCTGCATGGCACTTGCATGGTAAGAATATTACTTGCCACTTATCAGCCCAAGCCTGAATATTGGCCAAGTCTTGAAAATATGGACACAAACTGCTTTTAGTATCTTTGGAGTTGCAAATGGTGCTGAGCATTGTGCAATCATCAGCGAACATCCCTACTTCTGACCTTATGGTGGATGGAAGATCATTGATGAAGCAGCTGAAGAAGGTTAGGCCTAGGACACTATCCTGAGGAACTCCTGCAGCAATATCCTGAGACCAAAATGATTGACCTCTGACAATCACAACCATCTTCCTTTGTGCTATGTATGACTCCAATCAGTGGAGAGTTTTCTCCCTGATTCCCATTAACTTCAGTTTTGCTAAAGCTCCTTGATGACACACTCGGTTAAATGTTGTCTTGATGTCAAGGGTAGTCACCCTCTCCTCAACTCTTGACATTTAAGCTCTTTTGTCCATGTTTGGATCAAGGCTGTAATGAGGTCAGGAGCTGAGTGGCCCTGGTGGAACCCAAATTGAGTGTCAATGAGCAGGTTATTGCTGAATAACTGTCACTTGAGATAGCACTGTTGGCGACACCTTCCAACATTTTGCTGATGATTGAGAGTAGACTGATGGGGCGGTATTTGGCTGGATGGGATTTGTCCTGCTTTTTGTGGACAGACATATCTGGGCAATTTTCCACATTGCCGGGTAGCTGCACTGGAACAGCTTGGCTAAGAGCGCAGCAAGTTCTGGAGCACATCTTCAGTACTATTGCTGGAATGTTGACAGGGCCCATAGCCTTTGCAGCATCCAGTGCCTTTAGCTGTTTCTTGATATTCAATAGTGGTGCTACCAAGCTACTGAGTTGGTGATGGACATTGAAATGCCCCACCCAGATTACATTCTGTGCCCTTTCCATCCTCAGTGCTCCTTCCAATTGGTGTTCAACATGGAGGAGTACTGATTCATCAGTTAAAGGGGCCAGCAGGTGGTAAACAGCAGGAGGTTTCCTTGCCCAAGTTTGACCTGATGCCATTTTCTTCTTCCATCCAAGACCTACTGTTGTATTGGGTTGCTTACAAATTTTACACTTGCCATTGTATTTTATATGGAACTGTATCACTTTTATATCTGTTGTTGAACCTACTGCTGCACATTATTTTTGATTTCACATGTATGACAAATTCAGTTTTGTTGACTTGAAGAGAATTGTTTTGCCAAGTTTTAAATATTAATGTTTGCAGGTACCCAACGTGCCAATGCTCGGGCTCCAGCTCCTTATAAGAGGGACTTTGAAGCTAAACTCAGAAACTTCTATAGAAAACTGGAAACAAAGGGCTATGGACAAGGACCAGGAAAGTTAAAGTGAGTCATTAATGGAGAATATTGAGAAATAAGTTAATTGAGGCATGTATATTGAGAGCAGGAATATGTGTAATACAGTTGAAGTTGTCTGTTGTGCACATAAGGTATAGTTGTCAATGATATCTCCAATACCTGGCAAATCTTCTTGTGACCCAGTAAGTCCCAGTCTCCTATAACCATTGTGCTTGCTGATCTACTCTGGCTCCCGATCAAGCAATGACTTGATTTTAAAATTCTCATCCTTGTTTTCAAATCCCTCCATGGCCTCACCTCTCCCTACCTCTGTAACCGCCTCGAGGCCTGCATACCTAAGAGATATCTGTGCACCTCTAACTCTGACCTTTTATGCATTCCTAATTTTAATTGCTCCACCACTGGTGGCCATGCCTTCTGTTGCCTTGTCCTCAATTTTTTTTTGGAAAAATATACTTTTTTCATAAAATATCTGGAAGAACATACCAAACCATTTCAAAATCACCATCACAAAAGTACAATCAGGTTCAACTTTTACAACATGTATCACGAAATGCATCAACACAATAAATGAATATTACAATCATTTGCAGACATCCATTTTGAGCTGTACAGCCCGAGGGGTTCTAAACAGTTCCCAGTCCCTCAGTTCACTGTGGCAGAAAGGTCTTAGACAGCGACCTTTCCCCATTGTGCCTTTGCGGCGGCTGCCCCAAGCTTTAGAGCGTCCCTCAGCACGTAGTCCTGGACTTTGGATTGTGCCAGTCTGCAACACTCGGTCGGGGACAACTCTTTGCACTGGAAGACCAACAAGTTTCGGGCAGCCCAAAGAGCGTCTTTCACCGAGTTGATGATCCTCCAGCTGCAGTTGATGTTTGTCTCGGTGTGTGTCCCTGGGAACAGCCCGTGGAGCACAGAGTCCTGTGTCACAGAATTGCTCGGGAACCTCGACAGAAACCACTGCCTCTCTCTCCAGACCTTCTTTGCAAAGGCACAGTCTACAATGAGGTGAACATTGAGTCTCTTCCCCACCACAGCCACCTTGAGGGCAACATGCCGAGGGGGTGAGACTCCTGGCGTGTTGGAAGGATCTGACGGGGAGGGCCTTTCTCACCACCAGCCAAGCTACATCTTGGTGCTTGTTGGAAAGTTCTAGCAATGAGGCGTTCTGCCAAGTGACTTTGACCGTCTGCTCGGGGAACCATCCCACAGGATCCACCCTCTCCTTTTCCTGCAGGGCCTCTAAGACGTTACGTGCCGACCACTGCCTGATGAACTTGTGGCCAAAGGTGTTTCTCTGCATAAATTTTTCCATGAGGGACAGGTGGTACGGCACGATCCAACTACTTGGAGCGTTCCCCGGCAGTGTGGCCAGACCCATCCTTCGCAACACCGGGGACAGGTAGAACCTCAGCACGTAGTGACACTTGGTGTTTGCATACTGAGGGTCTACGCACTGCTTGATGCAGCTACATACAAAGGTGGCCATCAGTATGAGGGCGATGTTTGGCACGTTTTTTTCCCCCTTTATCTAGAGGCTTGTACATCGCATCCCTGCGGACACGATCCATTTTCGACCTCCAGATAAAGCGAAAGATGGCTCGGGTGATCGCCACCACGCAGGAGTGTGGAATGGGCCAGACCTGCGCCACGTACAGCAACAGCGAGAGTGCCTCACACCTATGACCAGGTTCTTACCCGCCATGGAGAGGGAGCGTCGCTCCCACATGCCCAGTTTCCTTTTCACCATAGACACTCGCTCCTTCCATTTTCTAACGCATGCCCTGGTCCCTCCGAACCATATCCCCAGCACCTTCAGGCCGCTAGCCCTGACAGTGAAGGGGACAAAGGATCGGTATCCCTCCTCCCTACAACTCTATGCCTTTTTAAGATGCTTTCCCCCTTTAAGACAATCCTCAAAACCTACCTCTTTGACCAAGGTTTTGGTCATCTGACTTAATACCTCCTTACGTGGCCCAGTGTCATAGTTTGTTTTATAATACTTCTCTGAAATGTCTTGGGAGTTTTCATGACATTGAAGGTGTTATATAAGTGTAAGTTGTTGTTGTTATGATTTATGATTGAAGAAAATGTAAATTACAGAAAATAAATTTCAATAGTGACTAATATAAAAAGCCATAATCTTGTTTCAAATTGGGGGCATGGCTATTTTGAAGCAGCTGTAATCTTCCCTTTGTTTTGCACTGCATTATATTATCTGGAGAGAAGGGGGGCGGTTTGCTCCCAGGCTATCACTTTGATGTCAGCCGGTAGGATGCCTGGGAGTGCAGCCAAGGTGGTTGTCCATTCAGTTTTTTTCTCCCTTCCTTTCTGTGGTAAACAACTGGGATGAAATAAACACTTTGCTAATAGCATAGCAGAAATGAATAATGTTGAGCACTATAGTCATGAACCTATATCCTGCTCTTTGCTGCAACAATCTAGGCTCCAGAAAATTAGGCCATCACAGGAGACACTATATTCTTATTTGAAGTGCTAGATAAAATTATGAGATATGTATGGTTTGAGCTCTTTCTCAAAAATAAATTGATTCATTTTGATAATCTTGTGTACTGAAGGTTGATCATCAGAAGAGATCACTTGCTTGAAGATGCATTCAACCAGATTATGGGATGTTCCAGGAAAGATCTTCAAAGAAATAAGCTCTATGTTACGTTTGTTGGGGAGGAAGGGTGAGTACACAAATAAATCAGTAAAGCACTAGTATGCTGGAATTTTACACAGAGTCAGTGGCCCTGCTCCCAGGCTGGAAAGCCGGGGTGAGCCTGCATTCAATTGGCTGGGTCACCCAGCAGCAATTAACCGTTAGGCCATTAATTGGCTCAAGGCTAAATTTTTGTCCCATCCGGGAGAAAGTCCCAATTCTGAGAGCAGCTAGCCAATCAAATGGCCAGCAGCTAGCTAGTCCCAGCAGTGCCACCAAAAGCGGTGGCCACTGCTAGGACTACAGACAGTCCCCAGAGAGAGATGCCATGGACCTGGTCCGAGACTTTGTAAGTCCAGGGTCTCACCAGGGCCAGGCTGGCATGAACTACTAATGGGAACAGGGTGGGGGGTGGGGGGTTGGTGAGGGTAGCCTGGCGCCCGCTCCCACCAAGGCAAGCAATTTTGCACCCCTTCTGGGCAGTGGGGAGTATTGTGGGAGGAACGTAAAATTTCAGCTGTAGAATCTGAACCATGTTTAATATTGTATTTGTGCAGCAGACAATTAATAAAAGCTTCCTCAACTCACAGCAGGTACTGCTTATCTGCTATATGATTTTGCACGTATTATGATGTGACAGGGTAGCACCAACAAAGTATCTGAGGCTGAGGCTCATCACAGAACAAAAATTCATTTACCTAGTATCTCAGCACCATTAAAATGGACACTAACTACATGGTAAAGCACAAATGGATTGCTGATTTCCAACGAGTGTGTACTGTGCTCCATATAAAAATCCATGGCTGACAGATTTTAAGTTCTTAATCTGTCTGCCAAACTCCAAATGAAGATGGTGAAGATCAGTACAAATGAATGATGCAAAGACTGAGCTTGGCACCTATCCAGGGCACTTGGTTGGTTGGTAAAATGAGAACTCCGTCAGGTTGGATCTCTAAGTAATAGATATGGAACTTTCTGATGTGGTGTTATCCTGTTTCATAAATCATAATTAACTTGCCCAAAACATTAATGTTTAACACAAGTTTGAGAGAGAATGGTTGAAAAAGACAGAGAAAAACATGATGGCTATGCTTCAAAATACATTACAGTAAATTTATTTCTTACATTGTATGCATTCTGTATAAATTTTGTGGCCAACTTTACAAGATATACCTCATGTTTTATAGGTATGAAATGTATCATTAGCTTCCAAATGTCAACATATGGTTGAAACAGTTGATTCGAATACATATCCATTTACTGTAGATCAGGACCCTGGTACTTCTCCTGTCTCTGGAACCTCTAGATCAGTTCAGAAAAAAATATTTACACATCACTTTTTTTCAGGAGGATGATTGCTTTAAAAGCCACAATGACATAAAAACTTTTTTTTTAAAGAGACTCCCATCCCAACCAAAAGAGAGGTGATGTACATGGAACTTACCTTGTTCTTTGTTGCCCTGATGCCTCATGTTAATGAGAATTTACTGGGTAGGGGGCTCCACAGCTATTTGCTGCTCCACATTTTCCTCAGTTGCAAGAATACAACAAAGAAGCAGAGCAGCAGTGTCCCTCCTCTCTGCGCCTGGGGATTCCAGGGGACCCAGCCCCTGCATAAACCTTCTGTTTGTTGCTGAAGTGTATTTAATTACACTTCTATGCTATAATGATGTTGCCAATGGCATAGGAACTGTCTGACCAGTGACAGTGTTGTGATATTTACCTTATACAAGGAAACCTGGGAATGCCAAGTGAGTTTATTAGCATTTTTCGCAGGTGAAATATTTAATAGTGTCTCTGGTAATACTTTAAAGAGTACAAACAAAATTTCCAGAGGGCTGTTAGCTATTAATGTCTTGTCAATTATGTTGTTAAGGTTTGTTAATGCCATGTCAATTACATTGTTAAGGTTAAGAGAAACAGGTTTTGGGTATTAATTGTCTTTGAGCACATATAAATTGGGGATAGCTGGGACACCAGGGAAAGTGGAAGGAGAGCTGTGAGACTGAACAAGTCAATAAACTCTTGCAGTAAAGAAAAACTCTGTCTTGGTTTTGGCTTTACCAATTGGCGTGGAACCTATTAACAATAGCATCCCATCAACATTTGATTTCATAAGTCAACACTGGTTGTCCAGCCCAAATTTTAAATGTGTGTTGCTAGTGAGCAATGTTGCTTACTGCACAGCTCATAAAATTAATCAATGGTTGAGCACAAAATTGTTGTTCCAATAAATAGCAACAGCAGCTTAAAGATTGTGCAAGTAACAAATAAATCAAGACAAAGAGGTCAACGCTATTTCATGTCAAGCTTCCTTTAAATGCTTAAATTCATTATGTGCAAAGTAACGGTTCCACAAATTTTAGAAGCAGCTTTTAAAATTGACTCTGGCAAGCTGCAGGCAACTACTGACAAATTTGCTTGGGCTCTTTGAGGATCTAACAAGCAGAGTTGATAAAGGGGAACCAGTAGATGTAGTGTATTTGGATTTCCAGAAGTCATTCGATAAGGTGCCACGTAAAAGGTTATTGCGCAAGATAACAGCTCACGGTATTGGGAGTAATGTTTAGCATGGATTGAGGATTGGTTAACACACAGAAGGCAGAGAGTCGGGATTAATGAGCCTTTTCAGGTTGGAAAGATTTAACTAGTGGAGTGCCTCAAGGATCAATCCTAGGGCCTCAATTATTTAATATCTATGTTAATGACTTGGAGGGGGCGGGGGAGCCGAGTGTAATGTATCCAAATTTGCTGATGATACAAAAGTAGGTGGGAGGGCATGTTGTGATGAAGATATAAAGAATCTGCAAGAAGATATAGACAGGTTGAGTGAGTGGGCAAAAACTTGGCAGATGGAATTTAATGTCGGAAAGTGTGAGGTAATGCACTTTGATAAGAAGAATCAAAAGGCAGACTATTATTTAAATGGAGAGAGACTCCAAAGAAGTGCAGCACAGAGGGACCTGGGTGTTCTTGTGCATGAAACACAAAAAGTTAGCATGCAGGTGCAGCAAGTAATGAAGATGGCAAATGGAATTTTGGCCTGTATTGCTAGGGGGTTGGAGTTTAAAAATAGGGAAGTCTTGTTACAACTGTACAGGTTGTTGGTGAGGCCGCACCTGGAGTACTGTGTACAGTGTTGGTCCCCGTACTTAAGAAAGGATATACTTGCATTGGAGTCAGTTCAAAAGAGATTCACTAGGCTGATCCCTGGGATGAAGGGGTTAACTTATCAAGAATGGTTAAACAGATTAGGCCTTTATTTATTAGAGTTTAGAAGAATGAGGGGTGATCTTATTGAAATGTACAAGATTCTGAGGGGGCTTGACAGGGTAGATGTTGAGAAGATGTTTCCACCAGTGGGGGAATCTCAAACGAGGGGACACAGGTACAGGATAAGGGGAGACTCGTTTAAAATTGAGATGTGAAGGAATTTTCTATCTCAGAGTGTAGTGAATGTCTGGAATTCTCTACCTCAGAGCTGTGGAGCCTAGATCACTGAAAGTGTTTAAAGAGGAGGGAGATAGATTTTTGAAATATCAGGGAGTTGAGGGCCATGAGGAGCTGGCATGAAAGAGGAGTTGAGGCCTGGGTAGATCAGCCATGATCTTATTGAATGGCGGGGCAGGCTTGAGAGTATGTCTACTGAGAGATTTGCGCCCTCATGTCAATTAAGTCATTGTCACCAGTGTCATTCTTGTGGATTGCAGTTTTGAGTGACTTTACAGTCTCAGGATAAAGAGAACCATTACTGGCCACCCAGATTTTCAAACTTCTGCCAAAATTACTCAGATGTCACTCCCCACCACCCCCACCCCTGGGGGTTCCTGAGCTAACAGGGGACAAATATTTTGTGAATAAGGGGAAAATGCAGCATCTGTCAACTGGAGTTTATTACCATTTTGACATCAATCTTAACAAAGCTTATTCCCAGGAACTCCAGGACCTGTGTACCATCGTGCGAATTGAGCAGACTGCAATCTTATTCTGTACCACTAGCCCTCTCTTACTTCAAGATAGCCATCTGAAGGTGTTTTTGATGGGGATGGAGGAAGACAAGTTACGCATTTTACCAGAGGAGTACCTTGTGTTTCCCAGTGTGATCAAATCTTGATGATTAGCACAATCTAGCGCCAATTATCTTTAATTCAAACTTAATCCCCATTGTCAAATGGGTTCCGCATTAAATTTACGAGTCCTTAACAAAGGCTGAGCTGTGTGCTCCAGTTTAGCATTGACCTGACCTGTGTAGTAGCAACCTTGAGCCCAGACCCCCAAGAGCACAAGCCCCAGTATTTTTGCACCACCTTTCCCTGGCCTTACTGTTGGCACAGAATTACATCCAGTATCACACTGATAGAGATGTTTTTCATGCAAATTAACATTCACAAACATCTGCAAATTTAGTTCAATTTTGACATAGAGCCCGGGGACCATAATATGACAAGCTCAGCAGTGCTTACTATTTACATGATTGTCAATGAGCAAGAAAGCAACAGTGCTGATATACAATCCCACACAACAGAAAGCCCTAGACTGACAGAGTAAACTATATGAGATGCATTTTATCTGGTGACTTAATTTAATTGCCTTATTGATATAAAAAAACACATTACATTCATTGTTGAACTATATTTGACTTGTGCCCTCGCCGTCTACTATTTGAATATTTCTTGTTCCTGATTCATAATTTTATTTGCTGCATTTATTATGGGCAAAACTCCTTTTCACCTTGCTATAATGTTCTTTTTCCTTTGCCTTCGATTCCTTTTTACCTCTTTCTCTTTTTAGGCTGAACTGAATTACATTGTGATTATTGATCCCAATTAAGGGATTAGTATTCCCCTAATTTTAGGTTGCCTCCATGTTCCACTTCATTATTCAAGCCAGGTTAATTGGTGCTTCCTTCCTTGTTGGAGTAGCAACTTATTGACTGAGGAAACAGTGCTGAACACATTGTAAAAACACTCCACAAAAATGTTTTCTATCCAAGTCCATTTTTGGACAAGTTAAACAATACTGTATATGCACCTCTTAAATTTGCCGACAAATTTCATCCTCCGTTTCCATAACAAAGTTCCAAGCTGGTTGTATAACCTCCTGACAATGGGTCACCATAGATTAAAGAGATATCCTTATCTAACTGAACTAATGGAAACTGATTACCGCAAACTAAATAGCCAAGGACTAAGTGAATCTCTGCACATTCCTAGATCATTAGAATTGACAAGCAATATGCCAAAATTATTTCAAACTTTTCAAAATGGAACGACCCACAACTTTTAAATGAATGCAATAACTTCATGATTGATTGTGTTTTCCCTGAAAGTTGATTTAAAAAATTCAACACTCGAGCAAAACCCATGGTGCAGTAGTTTGTACTATAGGAGATCTTGCTTCTCTTGTTGTGTAAACATCTACAGTGAGAGATGGTGGCGCAGTGGTAGTGTCACTGGGCTAGTAATCTAGAGGCCCAGGCTAATGTTCTGGAGACATGGATTCAAATCCCATGGAATTAATAAATCTGGAATATAAAGCTAGTCTTGGTGATGGTTACCATGACAATCGTCATCAATTGTTGTAAAAACCTCAATGCTAAATCTACCAGCAGGATACTTACTTGAGGTCTATGCATTTGATATCAATCTCAAATGGATCCCACCAAGAAACACAGGAAATGATGTTGCATGTTCATTGAGATTGAGTTCTACTATTGGATAAATGATGTGTCTAACTGGACTCTGGCACAGTTACTTTATGAATCTCAAGATTTGTGGTATACAAGATACATTTTAAATGGCCTGCATTTTGTGTTGTAAATAATGGTAAGGTTAGCGGTGCTCATTTTTATTTTGGAATAATGTCTTTTAGGGAAGGAAATCTGCTGGTCTTACCCTGCCTGGCCTACATGTGACTCTTAACTGCTCCTGAAATGACCTAGCAAGCCACTTGGTTCAAGGGCAGTTAGGGATGGGCAAGAAATGTTGGCTTTTCCAGTGACGTCCACAATCCATGAAAGAATAAATCACATGCAGATGTATTCTAATTGCTAATGTGAGCAAAAAAGTTTGTAATTACTGGAAATCAAAAATAGAAACAGAAAATTTTGGAGCACTTTAGCCAGTTTTGGAAAAGAATAATAATGGGATCATTCTGGGTAGGACCTCTGTAACTGTTTGAGAGCTGCCAATGATAAGATGTTCTCTTCAAAATACACTGTCATCCATAGATTCCATGCAAATATCTAGACAGGTTTTCATTCATTATATGTTGAACTCAGCAGTTAATAGTTCCACAGAACTATAGTACAAGTAATTCAGAGGAAAGTAAATTAATAGTTGTTTTATTTATTGTCAAGGAGGATCTACTGCTGATAGCTCTCTTCTTGGAAGGGATACTTGCTTGAGGCCTATGTATTTGCTTAAGGCATATGCATTTGATATTAATCTCAAATGGATCCCATCAAGAAATGCACATGATATAATGTTGCATGTGCATCGGGACTGGATTCTACAATTGGATAAATGATGTACCTGACCGGATCTGGCATAGTTTCTTTAAATTTCAAGATTTGTGAGGTATACGATGCATTTTAAATGGCCTGCATTTTGTGTTGAGAATAATGATAAGGTTAATAGTGCTCATTTTTATGATGGAGTAAATTGGACACCACCTTCCGTAGTCCATAATTATGCAGTTAAACTTGGAAATTTGCATGTTCCTGTCCAAGATACTACGCTCCTCTACAGGCTGTAGCGTCCCCAGTACCTTGCTGGTAGATTTAGCATTGAAACTGATGTAAGGGCAAGAGGTTGCTGTACTTACCCAAAGTTAGGTAGGGGAAGTATGTTGTGAAGAGGACATGAGGTTGCAAATGGATATAGATAGGTTGACTGAGTGAGCAAAGATCTGGCAAATGGAGTTTAATGTGGGAAAATGTGAAGTTATTCACTCTGGCAGGAAGAACAAAAAAGCAGAGTATTACTTAAGTGGAGAACAGCTGCATAATTCTGAGGAGTGATCTAGGTGTTCTAGTACATGAGTCACAAAAAGTTAGTATGCAGAAACAGCAAGTAATTAAGAAGGCTAATGGAATGCTATCCTTTATTACAAGATGGTTTGAACATAAAAGGAGGTTATGCTTCAGTTATACAGGGCATTTGTGAAACTGCACCTCATATGGTGTGCAGTTTTGGTCTCCTTATTTAAAGAAGAATGTAAATGCATTGGAGGTGGTTCAAAGGAGGATTACTGGATTGATACCTGAAATGAGTGGGTTGTCTTATGATGAAAGGTTAGACAGGCTGGGCTTGTTTCCACTAGAGTTTAGAAGAGTGAAGGGTGACTTGATTGAAGTGTACAAGATCCTGAACAGCCTTGACAAGGTGGATGTTGAAAGGATGTTTCCTCTTGTGGGTGAGTCCAGAACTAGGGGGCAATGTTTTAAAATTAGGGGATGCCCTTTTCGGACAGGGATGAGGAGAACTTTTTTCTCCCAGAGGTATGTGTGACTTTGGAACTCTGCCTCAGAATGTAGTGGAGACAGGATCATTGAATATTTTTAAGGCAGAGGTAGAACAAAGAACAAAGAAAAGTACAGCACAGGAACAGGCCCTTCAGCCCTCCAAGCCTGCGCCGATCACATTGCCCGTCAACTAAAACATTATGCACTTCCGGGGTCTGTATTCCTCTTTTCCCATCCTATTCATGTACTTGTCAAGCTGCCTCTTAAACACCACTATCGTACCTGCTTCCACCACCTCCTCTGGCAGCCAATTCCAGAAACTCACTACCCTCTGCATAAAAAAAACTTGCCCCGCACATCACCTTTATAGTTTTCTCCTCTCATCTTAAATCTATGTCCCTTAGTAATTGACTCTTCCACCCTAGGAAAAAGCTTCTGACTATCTACTCTGTCCATGCCACTCATAATCTTGTAAACTTCTATCAAGTCGCCCCTCAATCTCCGTCGCTCTAGTAAGAACAATCCGAGTTTCACCAACCTCTCTTCATAGCTAATACCTCCAGACCAGGTAGCATCCTGGTAAACCTCCTCTGCACCCTCTCCAATGCCTCCATATCCTTCTGGTAATGTGGTGACCAGAATTGCACGCAATATTCCAAGTGTGGCCTAACCAAGGTTCTATACAGCTACAGCATGACTTCCCAGCTTTTATACTCAATACCCCTGCCAATGAAGGCAAGCATGCCATTTGCCTTCCTGACTACCTTATCCATCTGCGTTGCCACTTTCAGTGACCTGTGCACCTGTACACTCAGATCCCTCTGCCCGTCGATGCACTTAAGGGTTCTGCCATTTACTGTGTAATTCCTGCCTGTATTAGACCTTCAAAATGCGTTACCTTGCATTTGTCCGGATTAAACTCCATCTGCCATTTCTCTGCCCGAGTCTCCAACTGATCTATATCCCATTGTATCCTTTGACAATCCTCTTCACTATCTGCAACTCCTCCAACCTTGGTGTCGTCTGCAAACTTACTAATTAGCCCAGTTACATTTTCCTCCAAATCATTTATGTATATCACAAACAGCAAAGGTCCCAGCACTGATCCCTGCTGAACTCCACTAGTCACAGCTCTCCATTCAGAAAAGCACCCTTCCACTGCTACCCTCTGTCATCTATGACAAAGCCAATTCTGTATCCATCCTGCCAGCTCACCTCTGATCCTGTGCGACTTTACATTCTGTACCAGTCTGCCATGAGGGACCTTGTCAAAGGCCTTACTGAAATCCACATATATAACATCCACTGCCCTTCCATCGTCGATCATCTTTGTCATTTCCTCGAAAATCTCGATCAAGATAGTGAGGCACGACCTCCCCTTCACAAAACCATGCTGCCTTTCACTAATACGCCCATTTGCTTCCAAATGGTAGTAAATCCTGTCACGAAGAATCTTCTCCAATAATTTCCCTACCACTGACGTAAGGCTCACCGTCCTGTAATTTCCTGGATTATCCCTGCTACCCTTCTTAAACAATGGAACAACATTGGCCATTCTCCAGTCCTCTGGGACCTCACCCGTGGCCAGTGAGGATATAAAGATTTCTGTCAAGGCCCCAGCAATCTCCTCCCTTGCCTCCCTCAGTATTCTGGGGTAGATTCCATCTGGCCCTGGGGACTTATCCACCTTAATATTCTTCATGACGCCTAACACCTCTTTTTTGACCTCAATATGATCCAGGCTATCTACACAATCTTCCCTAGACAAATCAACCGCTAAGTCCTTCTCTTTGGTGAATATTGATTAGAAGTATTCATTCAGTATCTCTCCCATTTCTTCTGGCTCCACACACACATTCCCAACTCTGTCCCTGAGTGGGCCTATCCTTTCCCTGGCTACCCTCTTGCCCTTTACATATGTATAAAAGGCCTTGGGATTTTCCTTAATCCTGGTTGCCAGTGACTTTTCATGATCCCTTTTAGCCCTCCTGACTCCTTGCTTAAGTTTCTTCCTATTTTCTTTGTATTCTCCACGGGCTTCATCTGTTCCCAGCCTTCTAGCCCTTACGAATGCTTCCTTTTTCTTTTTGACTATTCTCACAATATCCTTCGTTATTCAAGGTTCCTGAAAATTGCCATGCTTATCCTTCATCCTGACAGGAACATGCCGGTCCTGAATTCTTATCAACTGACATTTGAAAGCCCCCCACATATCAGTTGTTAATTTGCCCTCAAACATTCGCCTCCAGTCTAAATTCCTCAGTTCCTGCCTAATATTGTTATAATTAGCCTTCTCCCAATTAAGCATCTTAACCCGAGGACTCCTGTTATCCTCATCTACCAGTACCTTGAAACATACTGAATTATGGTCACTTTTCCCGAAATGCTCTCCTACTGAAACTTTGACTACCTGGCCGGGTTCATTCCCTAATACCAGGTCCAGTATTGCCCCTTCCCTAGTTGGACTATCTACATATTGTCTCAGGAAGCCCTCCTGGATGCACCTTACAAATTCTGCACCATCCAAACCCCTAGCACTAAGTGATTCCCAGTCAATATAGGGAAAGTTAAAATCACCCACCACAACAACCCTATTACTCTTACATCTTTCCAAAATCTGCCTACATAACTGTTCCTCAATCTCCCGCCGGCAATTGGGAGGCCTATAGTAAACCCCCAACATTGTGACTGCACCCTTCCTAATAGGAGCTCTACCCATATTGCCTCGCTGCATGAGCCCAACGAGGTGTCTTCCTGTTGTACAGCTGTGATATTCCCCTTAACCAGCAGTGCAACTCCCCCACCTCTTCTACATCCCTCTCTATCCTGCCTGAAGCATCTAAATCCTGGATCGTTTACCTGCCAATCCTGTCCATCCTTCAACCAAGTCTCTGTGATAGCAATAACATCATAGTCCCAAGTACTAATCCAAGCTCTAAGCTCATCTGCCTTGCCTGTTATACTTCTTGCATTGAAACAAATGCATTTCAGAGCCCCCAGACCCACTGTGTTCAGTAATTTATCCCTGCCTGCCCTTTCTCTTAGTCCTACTAGCCATATTCACTGGTTCCCAGTCCTTTATTTCCCCTACTGACCTATTGCTCTGGTTCCAACCCCCCTGCCATACTAGTTTAAACCCTACCGAGTGACACTAGCAAACCTCGCAGCCAGGATATTGGTGCCCCTCCAGTTTAGATGCCACCCATTCTTCTTGTACAGGTCCTACCTGCCCCGGAAGAGATCCCAATGATCCAGATATCGGAAATGCTCCTTCCTACACCATCTGCTCAGCCACGTGTTCAGCTGCACTATCTTCCTATTTCTAGCCTCACTGGCACGTGGCACAGGGAGTAATCCTGAGATTACAACCCTAGAGGTCCTGTTTTTTAACTTTCTGCCTAACTCCCACTTCAGGACCTCGTTGCTTTTCCAGCCTATGTCATTAGTACCAATGTGTACCATGACCTCTGGCTGTTCTCCCTCCCCCTTCAGAATGTCCTGTACCCAATCAGAGACATCCTGGACCCTGGCACCAGGGAGACAACACACCATCCTGGTATCTCTTTCACGACCACAGAAGCGCCTATCTGAGCCCCTGACTATAGAGTCCCCTATGACAATTGCTCTTCTGTGCTTTGACCGCCCCCCCGGCCCCAGCTGAACAACAGAGACAGCCGTGGTGCCACTACTCTGACTACTGCTGTTGATTTCCCCTGATAGGCCATCCCCCCCAACAGTATCCAGAACGGTATACCTGTTACAGAGGGGGACAGCCACAGGGGATTTCTGCACTGACTGCCTGCCCCTTCTAGCAGTCACCCATCTATCTGGCTGTACCTTGGGTGTGACCACGCCTGCAAAACTCCTGTCAATGACGCTTTCCACCACCTGAATGCTCCTAAGTGCATCCAACTGCTGCTCCAACCGATCCATGCGGTCTGTGAGGAGCTGCAATTGGGTAGATAGATTCTTGTTAGACAAGGGAATCAAAGGTTATCGGTGTTAGATGGGAAAGTAGAAATGAAATATAAGAAGGTCGGCTACAATCTTATTGACTGGCAGTGGGTCTGGGGGCTCTGAAATGCATTTGTTTCAATGCAAGAAGTATAACAGGCAAGGCAGATGAGCTTAGAGCTTGGATTAGTACTTGGGACTCGAGGGGCCGAATGGTCTATGCCTGTTCCTATTTCTTATGTTCTTACCCCTAAATATGGCAGAAAAGCTTATTGGCGATGTATTCAGGGGCAAATGTACTTTTAATGGTTTGATAAGTTATAATTAGTGCCAAACAACTTCGCTGACAGTGAAAATTTAACTTTATAAATGTGGACCCAGATTTTTGCTGAGTTGGGACGATTCGAGACCCCTTTAAAAATGACCGGCAGGACCTGATTCTGTAACTCCCACACACATTCCCAATTTCTGGCAATTTTCAATGCCATTGGATAAGGGTGTGAGCAGTCATCCAACACGCAGCAAACCTGCCCTTGTCGGCTGCATTGCGGGAGTGGGAAAGTTAAACTCCCCCTTGGATTCTATAGAGTCAAGCTCCTTCAAGAAATGGAGATGGTTCACAGCCTCTCAAAGAAGGTGTGACCATGGGGCAGCCCCAGTTCCACGTGGGGAACTCCAAAAAAAGTCACTTACTCCTGGAATTAGTTCATTGACAGGCTTTGAGATACAAAAAAATTGTTCTTTCAGTTTCAATTGTTAGATGCTGTGTTGTAAGTTAGATGTGTTTTACTGCTGTGCTTGGGATCTCAGGTGTAATAAGCTAATTTAAATGTCCAAAGTCCTTTTAAAATGAAAAGAAAACCTTCAGCTGTCAGTTAGAGGTTTAAAAAAAAAAGCTCCAACCAGCTCATGGAGTTCTTTGATTGACAGGCTATCTGGTGTAGCTTAAAATGTTGCCATCTGTGTTTACAATTTCAGTAGGGTTCATTGTTCGTGAGCTGCAATGGTTTGTTATTATAGCTGAATCCATTATGAATGCTTGGTGGAGTTTCAAAAGGTCTAGAACCATTTATCTCAGCAGGAGGCAATATAGACATTTTGATTGACACCTTTGAGGGTATTAAAGGATTAGTTGGCTTTGATGTAGTTAGTGAAATAAATGTTTTTACAACAGATTTTAAAAATTCTTTCACGGGATGTGGGTGTTGCTGGCTGGGCCAGCATTTTTATTGCCCTTCCCTAAATGCTCTTGAGAAAGTGGTGGTGAGCTACCATCTTGAACCGCTGCAGACCCTGTGGTGTAGGTGCACCCACAGTGCAGTTAGGAGGGAATTCCAGGATTTTGACCCAGCAACAGTGAAGGAAGAGCGATATAGTTCAAAGTTAGGATGGTGTGTGGCTTGGAGACCAACTTGCAGGTGATGGTGTTCCATGCATCTCTGGCCCCTTTCCTTCGAGGTGGCAGAGGTCACGAGTTTGGTAGATGCTACCGAAGGAGACTTGGTGAGATGCTGCATTGTATCTTGCAGATGGTACACACTACTGCCACTGTGTGATGGTGGTGGAGGGAGTGGATGTTGAAAGTGGTGGATGGGGTGCCAATCAGGTTCTGTGCTTCTGTCTGGAATCCAATGCTTCCCCCTCAGGAGAAAGATGAAGAATCTCTTCTAGGTATAATGAGTTTTGATCTCTCTCTTTTGTGATAGTTCAGATTGGGGAACCAGCTCGCCTGCACTTCCTCTGTTTTCATTGATTACAAGAGGATTGTACAATGAGGTGCGTGATTCAACAGGCTGAGAGCAATTCTTTGGTTATGGAACTTTCCAGAAACTGTGATCAATCTTGTGGTCGGGTGACCTCTAGCAGCCATCTTGTGGTCCAGCAAAAGCCCATTTTAAAAATTGCAAAAAAGAGTAAAACTTGAAGTACACAGTTTTGATTCCTTTCATGTCCAATGGGCTTGATGCACATAATCCTTCCAAGTATACATGCGGTTGTTTATAGATATATCCAAAACTTTTTTTTTAGAATTGCAGCAGTAAGTCAAATAAGAAGCTTTAAATCTTCAAATATAATTTTATTGACATATAATCACTGCTGCGATAAAGGGTTTTAGTTTCAAATGTACAGTGTGTGATTGGTATTGAAATTAACTAACCTTTTAAGGTAATATGATTCCTTTTAATTCCTTCCAATCTTTTCTTCACCACATTAAATACATTTTCTCAGCAATTGCTCCTGGCTGGAACATTGTGCCCATTCAGACCACCTCAGTTACCATTGCATCTTTATTTCTAATATTATTGAATATTCAGATTTAAATTCAGTCTCTTAAGGCATTAGCATTCTAATATGTGATTAAGTTATTGGAGAAGTAAACTAAAGGAGGCTCAATGCTATGTGTATGCCACCTTTTATAGGTTGCCTTGAATAAGTTATTACAGTGATTGACGAGAGAAATAAGAAACTGCTGATTAACAGTCACAATAATGAAAAACAGGGGAAAGCTTCTGATGTAATGAAGGTAATTGCTTTAAATATTTGTGTCACTAAGTAACCAAATAATGAATCATATTTCTTCTTTTAGGTTGGATTACAGTGGCCCCTCTCGGGAGTTCTTCTTCCTAGTCTCCAGAGAACTCTTCAATCCATATTATGGCTTATTTGAATATTCTGCTAATGACACTTATACAGTGCAGATTAGCCCTATGTCTGCATTTGTAGACAACCACCATGAATGGTAAGCGCTTCTCTCAAGAAATCTTCAGGATTTATGAGTGATTTTTCAAGGTAAAAATGAGCCCCAAAACATTTTATTGATGCAATTGGAAGACACCGTCCCTTTAAATTATAACTCAAAATTTGCTGTGAAAATATATAAATTCTCTTTAATTGGCAAAATCAGTGGGAAATGGCTGAATTCTTCAGTACTGTCGGTGCTTGTGCATTGAATTGCATGAAGTTAGTTGTGTGAAAGTAGATTGAGGTGGAGGCTGCAAACACTCACTTGAGTGCCACATGTCCAATGGTAGTGGCTAAAAACTATGATGGACAGTAACAGAATGAAATTGGACTATATTTGGTTGTTTTTGTTAAGGGTCTGGTACTGGACTACACTTTTATTTCTCTGTAGACTGAAAACTGCATTTAGAGAACCATTTCAATTTATCTTGGCTTGCTATTTCTCAATCCCCTGCCCCTCAGCCTTGGCAAAAGTTGCTGACAAGGTCAGATTCTATTTCAAATTCTCCTGAAGCTGTTTAAATTTTTGTCCCTCATTGTGTCACTCCCAGTTAATTGTTCCTGTCTCTGTAATTCCACTTGTGTACAAATTTCATCTCTACTGTGATTCTCCCTTGAGCAGCTTGAACTTGTACCTGGAGTTGTTATTTATGCAATTGGGTTTAGAATGTTTGCATTTAAGATTCAGGCAGATTTTAAAGCAAAATTACAACTAACTTCAAAGACAAAAATTACCATACTAAATCAGAAAAGTGATAGGTATACTCTAGAACGTTGGATCAACTAAATTGGTTTTAAAAAAAAAATATTTCCATGGGTCTGAGAGCCATTTACAAGAGGGCAGAAATGTACTTTCCCGGAAGAACAATGTCAAGTTTTGTCAGAATTCTATTTTAACATAGAATCCATATTAGCTTTTTCAGAGGAAGTGGATAAATATTTTAAAGGGGTGTGGACATTGGAATTTCAGAGAGCCAGCACAGTACAATAACAGAATTGGTCTCCTTTTGAGCTGCAAAATTCTTTGATTCCAGAGGAGTGGGGGTCAGAAAATTGACACCTCTGGGGTTAAGTTCAAAAATCGGATATCTCTCTTTTGGAGTTAGTGGACTGGGTTTCATTCCAGGGTCCTGATCCTGTCCCCAGGCCAATTTCCAGGTTGAGAACCAGGAGATACTCGTGGTGGGCCACTGGAAGGAATTAAGTGACTGCCTCCCTGAGTTCTGTCCAATTAAGGACGGCAGGTGGACTCCCAAGGTTGGAGGATCAATAGGAGGATCAGAGGCAGGAGCTGCCAATGTAGGTAGGTGAAAGAAATGCTGCCTCAAGTTCAAGTCACCAACAATGAAAAGAAAAGTTTTTCATTGTGAAAAAGACCACATCTCCACCTCTTTTAAAGCTCTTGGGCAGGAATTTCCCCTCGTCAGACGGGTGCAGCGGGCAGGCGGGCCCCAATTAATGGCCAGCCAGCCTGAAACTTGTGCTAAGAGCCTCAGCGCCGCCAGGGTGGGGGCAGTAGGAACGCAAGCGCTGAAGTCTGCGCTTGCGCAGGGGAATGCTCACTGAAAGCTCCCTGAAGGCACAGAGCTGCCTCAAGGAGCTGAAGAATTTTAAAACGCAAAAAAACTTTTTACAAATGATATAAACATGTCCCCACATGTGACTCAGTCACATGAAGAGGAACATGTTAAAAATTATGTCAAAAAATTTTTATTTTTTTTTAGTAACTGTTGGAAACCTCATCCCACCCATGGATGAGGATTCGTAAAAAATGCAAAGGCCGCCTGGCCTATTTGCCCACCCGCCAACCAAATGGTTGAGCGGGCAGCGAAAAATACAAATTAATTACTTGTTTAAGGACCTTAATAGGCCGCTTAATTATTGGCGGGTGTGCTGCCACCTCACATGCGCACCCGCTGACCGATAGATCACGAGTGTGCGATGACGTCTGGACGCTCGCCTGACATCATCACGCACTATTTCACTCCCATTTGGGTTGGGTGTGCGTCCGCCCACGGGATGAAAAATTCTGCCCCTCGTATTTTTTATATCAATGCATTTATTTTTAATCTAAGACATCTGGAACAGAGAGCAAGAGAAACTTCTTTCCACAGTTCTGAGGTCGTGGAATTCACTTCCAAGTCTAACTGAGACAGTAACTATGTTAACCTTCAGTATTAGATTGGATAGGTGGATAAGGGAAAAGGAAAATGGGAACAGAGTGAATAGGCGTGATTAGGATAATTTTACTATATGAAGGTTAAACGCTGATGTATATTAGTTTGTACAAACAGCTTGTTTCCTTGTAACTTCTAAGCGTTTCTGTGCCCAGGTGGCTGCCTATCCGTTCCAAAATTTTAAAAAAGGAGCTGATTTAGGTGTCTTCTAATACTAAAAAGTTCACAAGAATTGTGAATGTTGTGAGCAGGTTTCTGTATATGCTTTTAAGAATGTATAGTAAAAGCATGGCTTTCCCTGCTTTAAGTAGTACTTTTCATTTACACTGCTCTAAAAGTAGGTCCTCGTACAGCTGCAGCACTTGAAGGATAGAAACACTGCCAGTAGCCACCAGATGGCACCGGAATACTACACTATTGAAAGCCTTTTGATTATAAAAGGAAATCCCAAGAGGGACAGAAGTGTTATGCTAAATGTAGACTGGGGTCAGAGTCACATTCTCTAATTTTCTGACAAGTGTGTAAGGTCAGTCTGAGAATCAGCAGTTTGTTTTTCCAAGGATAGTCAAGAATCAGAAGCCAATTTCTTTGAAGGTGAAGTTAAATGAATTTAAGACCATAGATTCTTGTATATAAATGCCCTGAATTTAAACGTGTTAATAATAATTAGTTAGTAAAAATTTATTTAAAATAGACAAATAACTAAGTTAAACCTCTTGTAAGACTCATAGTTTGGATCCAGGAAACTACAGGCCTGTTAACCTAACATCTGTCATAGGGAAAATGAAAGGATCTATTATTAAGGAGGTTATAGCAAGGAAGTTAGAAAATCTTGATGAGATCATGGTTTTGTGAAGGGGAAATTATGTTTGACTAATATTAGATGCCTTTGTGGAAGTAACAAGCAACATGGAGATGTAGTGTACTTCAATTTCCAAAAGACTTTAGATAAGATGCCAATTCAAAGCTTACTACACAACATAAGAGCTCATGGTGTAGGGGGGTAACATGTTAGCATGAATAGAGGATTGGTTAGATTACAGGAAGCAGAGAGTAGGGATAAATGGGTCATTTTTGGGTTGGCAAACTGTAACCAGTGGAATGCCACAGGGATCAGTGCTGGGGCCTCAACTATTTACAAACTATATCAATGACTTGGATGAAAGGGCCAAATGTATACTTGCTAAATTTGCTCATGACACAAGGATTGGTAGGAGAGTTAGTTATGAAGAAGACATAAAGAGTCCACAGAGAAATTTGGAGAGGTTAATTGAGTGGGCAAAAATTTGGCAGATGGAGCATACTGTAGAAAAATGTGAACTTGTCCACTGGCAGCATAAGTAGAAGAGCAGTAGATTATTTAAATGAAGAGAGATTATGGAACTCAGCAGTACAGAGGGATCTGGGTGTCCTGGTACATGACTTACAAAAGGTTAGCATGCAGGTGCAGCAAGTGATTTGGAAGGCAATTTGGTTGGCATTTATTACAAGGGGAATCGAAAATAAAAGTAGAGAAGTGTTGCTACAGTTGTGCAGGGCCTTAGTTAGGCCCCATCTGGAGTACCGTGTACAGTTTTTGTCTCCTTACTTAAGAAAGGATATAATTGCATTTGAAGCAGTTCAGAGAAGACTCAATCAGCTGATTCCTGGGATGAAGGAGTTATCTTATGAAGTACCCCTTAAAGTTTAGAAGAATGAGAGGTGATCTTATTGAAACATATAAAATCCTGAGAGGATTTGACAGTGTGGATGCTGAGCGGATGTTTCCCCTTATCGGAGAGACTAGAACTAGGGGACATAATTTAAAAATAAGGGGTATCCCATTTCAAAACAGAGATGAGAATTTTTTTCTCGAGGGTTGTTATTCTGTGGAATTTCCTTCTCCAGAGAACAGTGGAGGGAGGGTCATTGAATGTTTTTAAGGCTGAGTTAGATAGATTCCTGATTGACAAGGGAGTTAAAGGTTACAAGGGGTAGACAGGAAATTAGAGTTGAGGCCACAATCAGATCAGCCACGATCTTATCAAATGCCAGAGCAGGGGCTGAATAGCCTACTTCTGCTCTTAATTCTTGTGTTCTTGTGGATCCTTTTTGTGTTTTTCCCTCTGGTGTTATTTGCTATAATAAACTTTGGTGTTTTATTTAAGTGTTTACTTTCTTTCTCACTCATAAAATATTTGAATTGAGGTGAGGAAAATAAGAAAACATGGACATCAGTTTTCAGGTTAGTATGCAGATTATCCTTAGCCAGATCAGAAATGATTTAAGATGCTGCTTTATGTTAATTAAGAGCAGAGTTGCCAGTTGAGAGAGAAACCACCAAAGGTTTTCAAGCTTTTGCACACAAAACAGTATAAAAAGGTTAGTAAAAGAAAACCGGTAGCCTTTATACCACCAGTATCTGGTCCACAATTTGTACAAAGATTTCAAATACCATGCATTAAATGCTTTGTATTAAATGAAGTCTTGAAATGGACAGACAAATGTATCTGTGTGAAAAAGCCCTATGCTCGTTTGCCCTGTGTTTCTGTGGTCTCTGACCATCAAACGTATTTATAGGATAATGTTACTTTGGATCTCATCTTAAACAATAAATTTGCCCATTTCCCAGCTCCCTGATGTGCTTTCCAGAGATTCACTGAGGCAGATCCTCTTAATTGACAGCCTTGATAGTCTACAGCATCTGACATTATATCAATGATTGTCAGAGCCAAGTCAAAGAAGGCGGCAGTGGCAAGCTAGCCATGTGGGAAATAATTAATGAGGAGTCCTCTTGCCTCGCACAACTTCCAAAATTTAGAAAGTTAGCTGTGGAGAAAATGCAGTATTTTTTTTTTTGAAAAAGAATGCAAAATATTTTTTGCGCAACTAGAACAATTTCCGTTTGTAGATTCATGATGCTTGAATGAAAACATGTATGTGCCTAGGATTCCATGTTCCTGTGTAATACACAGGCAATCAAGGTGTTTTTTTAATTATATAAACTGAACAGACAATAAGTCAACAAACTTTCTGGTTAATAAATACCAGGAATGCATATTCAAGATTTGACTTTAGTTTTAGTAACCTGAAAATCTGAATAGTGACAAAACTAAAAACCTTGGTTTTGCCTGGCAATTCCCAGGCCTTCAGGGAACAAGAAAATGTATGGTAGTGTGGTCCAGTAATCCTGTGGTCTGGAGAAAATGTGAGTTCAAATCCCATTGTGGCAGTTTGAGAAGTTGAATCCAGTTTACATAAAAATAAAACCTGGTATCAGTAAAGATTACTGAGAGGCTGTCAAGATTGTTTTAAACTGGTTCACTTGTGTCTTGAGGGAAGGGAGTCTACTATTCTTAGCCAGTCTGACCTATATGCAGCTACAGTCACTCACCAGTGTGGTTGCCTTTTACCTGCCCATTGAATTGGCTGAGCCAGCAGGCTTACTGTCAAATTCTCAGGGTAGCTAGTGATGAGAAAGAAATGCCTGTCTTGATAACGATGACCACACCTTGAGAATTAAATTTTAAAAATTCTCCCCTCCTCCTTCAACCAACAGTCTTTCCCCTTTCCAAATTGTAATCCTTCTCTCTTGAAGGAACTGACTCATGTTGTTATTCTTATTGTGGAGGCACTTGCCCCTTGGTAATTTGTCCCATTTGGGCATTATTATCTGTAGACTTTTGAAGCCTAAGTTTGGTTAATGCCTTAACTGATGCAGATTCATGGACCAGATATCTGAATGCAGGAAGCTGCTTCATCAGTTAAACGGGAGAAGCCCCACCCATAAGGTTATTACCATGGGCTAGAATTTGTGGCCTCCCACCAGCTGTGTTTTTTGGCGGGGGAAGAGTGCGTAAAATATAAGGGGTGGCAAGTCCACACTTTGCTGCCCATCCCTGAACTGTCTCCCAGAAAACAGTAGGCAGGTGGTCATTGAAATCGGCTGCCCGTCTGCTATTTAAATAATTAAAGGTGAATTGAGCTTGTTAACAAGACAAATGACCTATATAATACGCTGCCCATGCCATAAAATGGTTGGTGGGGGTTGACAGGCTGTTCTTAAAAAAAAATTGTAAAGGAAGGGGGGCACATCATTCAGGGGATTCCCTTTGCGTATCGGGTGCACACCCCACCCACCTCAAGATGTTCCTCCACCCCTCCATGTTTTCCTCTGGCTGCTTTCCAAAACGGGCTCTCCCACCCTCGGCCTCCTCCCTAGGCTGCCCAATCTCTCCCCACCCAAGCCCCACAACTTACCTGGGTCTGGATACCATGGTTAGCTTCCTCTTGCGCCTACTAGCAGTCCCAGCAGCACCCACTGCTCAGTTCGGCCATTGCTGGGATGGCAAAAGCTACCGACCAATCAGATTGGTTGGCAGCTCTCAAGGGCGGGACTTTCTCCCACTGAGGGGAGGAAGTCTCACTCTCAGCCTGTTCAACCCTCTAGCATCACTTTATGGCTGTGTGGTGGGCTTTTTTTGAGTGTGTTGTAAAATCCGGCCCCAGGATTTACTGCTATCCATAATCTCTGATCATAAAAACATATCTCTGCAGTGATAGTGTCACCACCATGATTACCAGCAGCATTTACCATATTTCATAATACCTTGCAAGAATGTTGCTGTCCTAAATTTTTTTATCAGAAATATTGCCAATTTCTGACAGCAGGCCAACAGTCTTCATGAAACTCATTACCTGTCTCTCTGAAGGTGTGATCATGTATTTTTCTGTGAAGATACTGCCACCTAGCAGTGACCCATCTCCACAGACAAGGCAGGCTCGTCAGCCTCCATTTATTTCTGATCTGTAATACGTTTGCCATGCGCTAAAAATTGCAAGTAAGAAAAGTCAAAGGGGTTATTATACAATGCTTAATACAGCTGTGATTTTAAAAAAGGAGAGATTTACTAGATACATTCAGTATAGTGACTAACAACGCGCTTATTTGCTGTAAACGGTCTGCTGCCTTCATGTAACATCTATTTACATTAGAGGGACTGAAAGTGGTTTTGCTAATGGAAGTGCCTCACAAAGCTGTGATTGTTTTATTTTACCAGAATTGATCATAAGTGGATCCATTGTAAAACAGATCTTTCAGAGTTTAACGTTTGTTCTGAAGGACCCTCTTGTAATTGAACCATACGCTTAATAGATAAAAGCCAAGTAGGAATTGTCAGAACAACACCCTTAAATATTCCAACAAAGATTTCAGTTTATGTTAATACAAAAATTGATCAACTTTGAATTTTGACTAGAATGGAGGAAAGAGAGGCAGAGAGATTCATGGAGGGAATTCTTGAGTTTAGAGTCTAAACAACTGAAAGCACAGCCACTACATAAATGCAAGTGATTGTTGGCATTGTCAGTATATTGCTAGTCGATGAGCAAGCAGTCTCAAACATGGGAAGGGACACTTTAACAAAACAAAACACTAGTAATGTATAATTTGCCACTACATAAAAGTAACTTAAATCTGCACCTATTCTTATTTTAGGTTCAGATTCAGTGGTCGGATCCTTGGTCTTGCTCTTATCCACCAATATCTGCTTGATGCCTTTTTCACCCGACCATTTTACAAGGGCCTCCTTAGAATGTAAGTATTTCTGCTATGAGGAAAAGTTATTTGATATGGTCATCACATTGATATGTAAAACAGTTACACTGTTTAAGCGCTACCTTCCTTGACCCGTGTACATCATCTACACTTAGTGCAGTCACAAATAGTCTCTCAGCCACAAAAAATGCCTCTAAATATATACCTATTGCAAGATTTGGATTTTTCTTCTTGATAACGTGTTTGTCTTAGAACCAAGAAAATGTTGATGTTACAATTGCTATGGTTGGCACACATTTTTCATTGAGCATGCACTCCTTTGAGACAAAACAAGGAATATTAAGGTAACAGTGATAACAATGAAATTTACATTAGTAAGCAGTGTTGTAGACTTAAGAGTGTGGAACTATTTTGCATCTTATAATGTGCAGAAATGCTGCCATGGACCAGACAAAAGTGAGAAAAGGAAGGTTAATTTTGAACAGATGAGACTCTGGCAATACTGTCACCACTTTTGTGCCTTCACTCACTGGCTCCTATTTAATTTCCTCCTGACCCATCCAACTACAATACTCTGACTTAAAACTGGCAGTTAGGTTTAATGAATTCATCAATCAAACAAGTTAATCACTGGAAATTATACAATCTGGGATGTTTTAAATGGTTTTATCCCATTATCTCACTATGTTAATATGATTTGGTTTTCAGTATTATGTTCATAACTTAAATCTTCATTGAATTTACATCAAATTCTGTGTGTAAATTTGCCCCTATTTATGCATTTCCAAGGCATGTTAGGATTATTTAGATCACATTTGTCAAAGAATGCCACCTAATTTTTGAGCAGTTATTTAACAACGATGGCAATAATCAATTTAATAACTATTGGCCCAAAATTCTTCCATTCACCTACCGACAACATGACCAGGGATTTTCAGTTTCCTAGAGTTATTCTTTTAATTGTAAGGAGCGTTATATGTAGAATTTATTCCTTCTTGCAATTAGATGGTAGCATTTGTAAGTGCCCCGGAAGCACCCTTGTGAAGGGACAGCAAAACATTTGGGGCTCAGCCAAACATTTATGTTGAGCCCAAGTAGAGAACCAGATGTCTGGCAATCTTCTGCTGATAACAATTCCCAGAGAAGTTGCTTATGAATGCTTGTCTCAGCTCCAAGACTCACAAATGCTTTAGTGCATTAGGGGTCTGTTTGGACAGACTGAAGTAGAGTGTTTACTTTGCTTGATTGACATCTTTATGAGGCTATTATAATTTATTCTTTCTGTGATCTCTTTAGTAATGTATATATATTTACTTGGAAAAGATTGAGTGTGAAGTGGGTAATCCTTCTGTTATTGATACTATAAAGGCCCTGTCTGATAGACTTTTTTATAGGGTTATAGAAACAGTAGTTCTTTACAAAGCAGACTTCTGCATGGATGTTTTATTTTCCCTCAGCATTTCAACACTTGCCATTGTTATATGGTTTATTGATTCTGTACGTAATGCATACAGGCACATGGGCATGGAGGTGGCATGGGGGGGCCTGGGTAAGACCTTTTAAACTTACTTCTTCAAAGGGTTCCTGAATCCAGACTATGGTCACGGCTCCTCTGATGGGTCATGAACCGTGAGTCATCCAGAATATAGCCTGACTCCACAAAAGTTGTGGGGGGGCTATGAGATGCCTACCCCCGCAATGGCACCAGCCAGCTCAGGAGTGCAGGGTATGGACTGGCTCCCTGTCTCTGGGAATGTGATTGAAAGTCCCAGAACTGGGCCCCACCCTCCATTTCTAATTGGTTCGATTCCCTGAAAATCCGAACCGTTGTGTTCAATGTTGTCAGTGTCCCCTTGAGGATCTGAGTGTCTGCTTTTTATAGAAGTCCAATTGTACATCCTCCATCTACCAGTGTGGTAGTGGGACCCAAGAATGTATCAATGATTTTCCCAGAGCTTTCTATCAGATTTCTCCATCTTAAGCCTCCAATCTCTTTGAAGGCAGAATGAGTTAACACCAGGCTACACAAAATTCAGCTATGATATTTGAGTTGCTTTACTTCACAGAAGACAAAAGCACATGGGCCTGACAGAAGAAATTGTTCAGAATAGTTTCTGTTCACATACTATTATAAAAATGAAGACCACTCTTATGGTAGCCCACTTTGCTGGGTCCATAACTTAATGTAAAAGCATAAACTCTCCCATGATAGACAGCTACCGCTTTACTAACTTTCTGGTAAGTGTATTATAAAACATGCCATAAACTGCTCCAGTTCAAGTCTTTTTAGTAGAAAAATAGCCAAAGAATCCTGAACTATGACATTGACAGCATCACAGATGAGGACACATGGGTGTAATCATCCTAGAAATACACATTGTAAGCTGCAGATGACGTTAGTTCATCTCACCCCACTCCATATATTTGGAAGACCAAGCTTCTTATTGATCTGAAAATTTGACTATCCATGATTTTGTTGGATTGTCCCTAATCCCAGATTATCTAGCAAGGAAATAACCTTGAACCTAATTTAAATTTTTCTCCTAATTTACTTGAAGATTCTCCCATTGGAAATAATTGGATCATCTGTGCTCGGAACTTAAATATTTTGAAATCTCCAGTATTTGATCATTTTTCCTGGAGGATTATAAATGAATAGTCATTTTCATTGGAGCTTTCCTGATACACTGCCATAACTTCAGTTGGAAATCAATGGAGACACTGGAGAAACAACAATCATGTCCATTTATACTGTTTCTGCAGAATTTCTGCTGAAGTTGCAGTTGTAGAACTCTGAAATCGGCATCATTTGCAAAATCTTCCCTTATAGAATCCCAGAGTGCAATGCCAACTTCTCTTCTTTGAAAAAGGTAGAACAAGTCCTTTTCTATATCTATTCTCTCGTTGGTTGTCTCTTTTGATTGGATTTATTGGGTCATTTATCCAGCTCACTTTCCATGATACTATTTTGATAGATTACATGAACATCCTGCGAGGCAGTTTGACACATATTTCATGTAGGCTGCAGGGATATTTTCTAACAGCATAATGATTAGAAATAATTATGGTCCTTTTAAAAGCTGCTGTGAAGAATCTTTTGATCAGAGTCTATTGTTAGAATGATTAACTATGAACACTTTTATAATCCCCTTTACATTACAGAGCTGCCTAATGCAGCAAGGCGTCATTAGAAACATCCCTCAGACATGAATGATCCATTGCCATTGTTTGTTGAAGGCACTGAAACCCTCATAGGCAGGCAGTTTCTTAAGTGCTTCCAACAGCAAAGGTAAGAAGGGTTCATCTGTGATGCCAACACAACTAAAGCAGAAGCAGAGTGATGTTCAAGTACCATTATTGTCAGACCAACCCAGAATATAAACAGGGCACATTTGGCAAGATGCATGCCAGAACAATTACAGAAATAGTTCCATAACATAAAGAAGTATTAAAGAAAGAATAGTTGTCTTGAAATGGCCTCTTTAATCTTTCCTGTAAGTAAAGAGAGCCTTCAAGGATATAGGCTAATGTTAAAAATCCCTTATTCCAATAGTTAGTTAATATCAAAGCAAAATACTGCAGATGCTGAAATTTTGAAATAAAAACAGAAAATGCTGGTAAAACTCAGCAGATCTGGCAGCATCTATAGAGAGAGAAACAGAGTTAATGTTTCGAGTCCATATGACTCTTCAGAGCTAAGAAGAGAGTTAATTAGTTAATTAATGTAGCATTTCCACAAAAGAACGGAATCCTTTCAAATCAGGGCCTATGGTAAATTTTTTAAAAGGGTGATTTGGACCCTGTGAGATATTCCTCTAGCCTCTTAATAATCAATTGATATTGTTTATGTGGACTTTTAAAAGATGTTCAATAAAGTACCATACAATAGACCTGTTGGTAAATTTGAAACCTATGGGATTAAAGGGG
The DNA here is from genome assembly GCF_017639515.1 of Carcharodon carcharias. Lineage (NCBI taxonomy): Eukaryota > Metazoa > Chordata > Chondrichthyes > Lamniformes > Lamnidae > Carcharodon > Carcharodon carcharias. Next base: position 104,095,176 of record NC_054478.1, on the reverse strand, counting down.
CAGTGACTGGGTGATTACAGAACTGGCTCTGAGACACAATGCAGAGAGTAGCAGTGGACGGTTGTTCTTCACTCTGGAGGGAATCATACAGTGGTGACCCACAAGCAAAAGGTATAAGGACCCTGCTCTTTTTGACATACTAATGATCTGGACTTGGGCACAAAACTCTGAAATGTATGCAGCAGTGAGGGTATCAACAAATTTCAAGAGGACATAGACTGGTGAAATGAGCAGACACATAGTCGATGAAATGTAACACAGGGAAGTCTGATTATGGTAGGAAGAATGAGGTAATATGAACTAAATGGTACAATTTTAAAGGGGTTGCAGAACATTGCAATCATTGAAGGTGGCAGGATAAGCTGAGAACAATGTTTTGTACTTAATTTTAAACAAAAGGCATAAACAGAGGCATAGAGTACAAAAGCAAGAAAGTTGTGCAATACCTTAATAAATCTCTGGTTAGGATCCATTTGGAGTATTGTGTCCAATTCTCTAGATACTTTAGGAAGAATGTCAAAGCCTTAGAAATGATGTGGAGATTTGCTATCATGGTACCAGGATATAGGACTTTGGTTAAGTGGAGAGACGAGATAACCTGGTATTGTTGTTCTTAGAGTAGAGAAGATTAAGGGAAATTTTAATACAGTTGCTCAAAATTGCAAAGGGTTTTAATAGAATAAATAAGGAGAAACTGTTTTCAGTGGCAGAAGGTTCAATCAGAGGACACAATTTTAGGGTAATTGGCAGAAGAGCCAGGGGCAACGTGAGGAAAAAAATGTTTATGCAGTGAGTTATTATGATCTGGAATTCATTGCCCGAAAGGGTGGTGCAAACAGATTCAATAACAACTTTCAAAAAAGATTTGGATAAATACTTGAAATGTTTCTCAATTCATTTCTTGATTTCATCAAACCAAGCATTTTATTTTAACCTCCCGTGAGGCAAACTATGAGTAGTTATCTGATAATTCTATACCTAAATGCGTTATGAAGCATAAAATATTATTTGTTTATAATCCATCTACTGAAATATCAGGAAATATTGTGATGCTGGGCATCCCAGCAGATGGTTTCTGTTGATAGGAATTGCAAGACATAGGCTGGACTTTTCTGGCCCCGTTGGTATTGGGCGTCAGGGTGGGTTGTGGGCGGGGGGAGGAGACAATATGACGCGGAGGGCAAAAATTGGTTTCACACCAGCATGAAAGCACAATGGGCTCATCCAATGGTTCCCGCTTTGAACCCGCTTTGCATCCCGCTAATGGGATGCAAAGTAAGGCCCGACTGGACTCGTCGCCCCATGACACATTTTCCGTTTTGCTGGCAAGAAAACGCGCCGGCCCAGAACATGTCTGGACTAGTGTGACATGCAGAAGTCGGGACTTACCGTTAGGGCCTTGCTCACATCGCAGACATCCAAGGAGCAGAAGATGCTGGAGCCCTACAGCTACCAGGCCCTGGGGAAACTTGTATATTGCATGCTGTGTGGATTTTCATTAACATGACTCTGCTGTGAAGCCACTTAAGGAAGGTGGGAGGTCTCCATTGATATCTCGGGTCTGCCTCAGAACATCACAGTCTTGGCCATGGGCAACTATGGATGATCTGCGAGGAAGGTCCAGTTGTGAGTGGGAGAGGAAGATGGACCTGGGGGCAGGGTTAGGGGGCATTGAAGTTGGGAGCATGGAGGAGTAAGTACGGGGGAGAAGGGTATAACGGGAGAAGGCAGCAAGTGGGGAGGTAGATGTAAAGGAAGGAGTTGGGAGTGGGGAAGGCGTCCGGGGGAGGAAGGCATCCGGTGGGGAGGAGGGAGTAAGGGGGAAATGTCCAGATGAACATGCAGTGGAGGGTCTGTGGAGTCAATGACTGCCTCCTGGGGAGAAAAATGATGGTGGGCGTGGTAGGGGGGAATAGTGAGTTTGAGAGGGCGGAGTGAGCTGGAAGGGTGCGAGGGTGATGGTGCAACAGTGGTGGTAGAAGGGATGACAAGGGTGGTTGGTGGGGATTCGGAGGCAGACACCAACCCTGGGGGTGGGTAGGACAAGGCGGGAGAAGTCAATGTGGATGGCGTGGGATTCTCAGGAAGGTAGGGAACATGGGAGTAAAATATTAGATGGATAGAAGATATGCTGGCTGGGGGAAAACAGAGAGTATGCATAAGTGGGTAATTTTCTGACTGGCAGTATGTAATGAGTGGAATCCTGCAGGGGTCTGTGTTGGGGCCTCGACTTTTTGCAATTTTTATCAATGACTTGGATGAGGATAGCAAAGGCATGGTAGCTAAATTCACAAGTGACACAAAGATAGGTAGGAATTATGATGTGAAGAGGGCATAGGGAGGTTGCAGACAGATATAGATAGGTTTAGTGAGTTAGCAAAAATCTGGCAGGTGGAGTACAATGTGGGAAAATGTGAAGTTGTTCACTTTGGCAGGAAGAATAAAAAAGCAGAGTATTACATAAATGGAGAACGATTGCAGAATTCTGAGGTGCAGAGGGATTTAGGTGTCCTCGTGCATGAGTCACAAAAAGTTAGTATGCAGGTACAACAAGTAATTAAGAAGGCTAATGGAATGCTATCCTTCATTACGAGAGGAATTGAACATAAAAGTAAGGAGGTTATGCTTCAGTTATACAGGGCAGTGGTGAGACCACATATCGAATACTGTGTGCAGTTTTGGTCTCCTTATTTAATTATGTTAATGCATTGGAGGCGGTTCAGAGGAGGTTTACTAGACTGATACCTGGAACGACTGTGTTGTCTTATGAGGAAAGGGTGGACAGGCTGGGCTTGTTTCTACTCAAGTTTAGAAGAGTGAGGGGTGACTTGATTAAGGTATATAAGATCCTGAACGGTCTTCACAAGGTGGATGTGGAAATAATGTTTCCTTTTGTGGGTGAGTCTAGAATTGGGGGGGCACTGTTTTAAAGTTAGGGGTTGCCCTTTTAGGATAGAGATGAAAAGAATTTTTTTCTTTCACAGGGTTGTACGACTTTGGAACTCTGTGCCTCAAGAAGGCAGTGGAGGTGGGGTCATTGAATACCTTAAAGATGGAGACTGAATAGATTCTTGTTAGGTAAGGGAATCAAAGATTATCGGGGGTAGATGGGAATGTGGAATTATTAATACAAACATATCAGCCATGTTCTTATTGAATGGCAGAGAAGGCTCAGTGGGCCAAATGGTCTACTTCTGTTCCTATTTCGTATGTTCGTATGTGTACGCTCACCTGGACATGCTGGAAAGAAAGGGCTTCATGTTGGTAGGTGACAATGGGGAGGTAAAAGGTGATGCCAGGGGGTCAACAGTGATGGGGGAAGGTCATGGGTGACTAGGGGAGAGCAAAGAACAGGGGAGCTTATGAGGAACTTGACTGTGACCATAAAAACAAAAAACTGCGAATGCTGGAAATCCAATACAAAAACAGAAATACCTGGAAAAACTCAGCAGGTCTGGCAGCATCGGTGGAGAAGAGCAAAGTTGACATTTCGAGTCCTCATGACCCTTCAACAGAACTAAGTAGAAATAGGAAAGGGGTGAATAAACTGGCTTATATTTCACCCCTTTCCTATTTCTATTTAGTTCTGTTGAAGGGTCATGAGGACTCGAAACGTCAACTTTGCTCTTCTCCGCCGATGCTGCCAGACCTGCTGAGTTTTTCCAGGTAATTTTTTTTTGACTGTGACCATGTTTATCAAATTGAAAGTGAGCATTGCCTCATTTTGGACAGGGACACATGCTACATGGGAGTGCAATCAGTGGGTGGGTGGGTGGAGATGCAGGTCAGCTCAGATGGACAACGGAAAGAGAACCTCAGTTGGCAGCTTTGAAAATGCTCAGGACATTGAGGTGAGTGTGATGGAGGATGGCATGCATGGGAGAGTGCTTGCATGAGACTCCAAAAGGCCCTGCTACATGCACACTTCTCCCTCAAGAATCACTCATGGTCTGGCTTTGTGCAGCTAAACTGCTGGATGCAGGGGGAATACTTGCAAAGCCTGTAAATGAAGCAGAAGATGCTGGAGCCTGACAGCTACCAAGCCCTGTAGAAACTTGCATGCTGTGTGGATTGTCATTAACGTGACTCTGCTGTGAAGCCGCTCAGGGAAGGTGGCAGGTCTCCGTTGATGTCTTGCGTCTGCTTCGGAACATCACGGTCTTGGCCATGGGCAGCTATAGATGATCGGCGAGGGTGGGGGAGAGGAAGGTCCAGTTATGAGTGGGAGAGGAAGGTGAACGTGAATGTGAATATATTTTCAGATTATGAAGTGACAAAACGTGTTCACCCGTGCAACCACTTGTGATCCAAGTTTCTTAGCTTTTCTAGGCCTACCACTTATTCCCGGTTCTGCCCTGACATTCACAGCAGCGATGGAGACAGCCTGTGCAGTGGTTGGCCCTGTTGCCTCTGATGACTTCGGCGTACATCCCCTGGAGAGCCGAGGACTTGAGGGCTGTGGCTTGCTTTGACTGTCCTTCTGTGGGCCAGCTGCCCTCTCTACGATGATAGAGGACAAGGGTATGGGGGTCACAGGCAAAGGGGACTCGGAGGAGAGAACAGCTTCGGAAATTCCTGAATGAATGACCCAGGGGTGTCCAGCTGCCGTTCCTCCTCCCTTTGGGGGCCTGAGGGCCCCAGTATGACTCCTTGAGGGGAGGGAGCACCTGGAGGGATGTTGAGGTGCCCCGTTTCCCTCTTGCATTGCCACTGGAGAAACTCACCCATGGCTACCGCAATGGATTGCAAGTCTGCGCGCATCTCCATGTTCTACTGGACCACGATCTCCATGACATCTGCCATCCTTCCCATGGAAACCTCCATCTGCAAATATGTGGGCATCACTTCACCGAAGAGCAGACAGACGCACCCCTCTGCCTCATGTGCCACTCTGTTGAGGGCTTCCAACAGCTCCTCATGATGCTCCCCCCCCCACCCCCACCCCCCCTGCTGACTCTCCACAAAAACTTGGAGGGCTGAATCCAGAGGCTCGTCATCTGACTTGGGCCTCACAGATGCCTCTTCTCTAGCAGTCTTCTGAGTGCTGGGGGGGGGGGGATGCTCAGCTGAACCTGCCCCCTTCTGCTGCGGACACATGTCTGTGCAGTGGCCACTAGATTGTGAACCTGAGCCTGCTCTAGATCTAGATCCCACTGAGGTGTGTGTCTCTGCGCTGGTGCAGGGTGTGGGTAAGCGCTGTGACAGGTCTTCCAGGATGCATATTTCCAGCTCTTCAATGGAGGAGGTGTCCTCTTGGCTGGAGGTGAGGATGTGGGTGCAGCTGAGGGATTGGCTGGCTGAGGGCATCGGTCACTTGGCAGAGCTCCCTGCAAACCAAAGTAGAGGTAATTAGTGCATAAGCAGTCGAGAGAGCACTCACATTTGCATTGAGGGAGGGATGATGTGGTGCAGGATCCTCAGCTGTGTGTTCACCGCTGACCTCACCATCGCCGCAGGCAAGGTCCACGTCCTCACCTTTCAGCGTGATGGCATGGTCCTCAAAGTGAGTGAGGGACCTAATGTGGGCCACTCCACCCCCAGTCTGGAACCTCTCCCTGCTGTTGTGGGCCAGCTTCTCCTGCATGAAAACAGCTGGAGAGAGTGTGAGCAGGACACATGGCACTGCGTGGAATATTTGTGTGGTGAGCAGAGCTGTGGATGGTTTGAGGACGCGAACTCCAGAGGATATGAGCCTGATGGAGATGTGAGGGTGTGTGTGAGTTAGTGGTGTTTCCCCTTGAGGTGTGCGATCCGTGTGGATGTGTGATGGGTTTGTGAGTGTGAGAGTTGAGAGTGATGAAGTGGTTGATTTACCCTGGCAGAACAGATGAGAGCATTCATCCTCTTCCTGCACCGGATGACTCACCTCCTCTGTGTTCCGGTGGTGCTTACTGCCGCTGCCCCGCCTCCCAGGCCAGATTGTGACTCTGGTGGACCTCCAGCGGCCAGAGCAGGGGTGGACGACATCGTAATGGCCTTCCACTGTGTCCAGCAGGTGCCCCAGAGAGGTGTCAGAAAATTTGGGGGCTGCCGTCTTCTTCTCTTTCAGGGGCACCTGTCGCCTGGAGCAGTCCTGGTCTGAAGACATGCAGTAGGCTGCGCTCTGGTGCACTTTAAATATGGCGAGGAAGCGCTGCTGTGACAGCGTGGCGGGCAAATCCCATGCTGCCCACCAGCAATCCGCCATGTTTCTTGTGAATGCATTATTAATGAGATGGGATGCACTGGGAATGGGACGATATGTTGCGAAAAGCCACCATTGCAGCCAGTGAGTAAAATGCCCTTTTCCCCACCCATTGTCTTTAACTCCTTTTTTAAAAATTGGGTTGGACTATGATCCCTTTCCAGCTCCAAAGCAATGTGCAGGAGAAATTAAGGCCCAGAGGCACTTGCTGCTTTATTTAACCAACTCATTTAATTCTCTGTCATTGGTTTTGACTGGCAGACCATCATATGTAAATTGATCATTGAAAATTGTAACATTTCCGCCCCTTAAAATAAAAGATCGTGGGTTTAAACTCCACTCTATTGACTTGACCATATAATCTAGGCTGGCACTCCAATGCAATACTAAGATAGTCCTGCACTCTCTGAAGTGCTGTCTTTCAGATGCAATGTTAAACATTTTTGTTTCCTCTGTGGGCATAAAAGATTTTCTGTCGCTATTTTAAAAAGAGTAGGGAGTTCTCCTGGTACATTTCAAAAGTACTTTATTGCTCTGAAACAGTTTGCGATGTCCTGTGACTATGTAAGACATAATATGAATACAAATTATTTTATTGTGTTGACATCAATTTCCAAGATCATTGAGCTGTCTTATCTATTTTATCTTGCCTTCCAGCTCTCCCCTAATTTACCCGGCTGATTGTCTGTCTATTGCAGAGTTGATGAGAAGCAGCTCCAATGTCAGGCACTGTAGCGACTGACAAACTAGTTTGAAAGTTGATAAATTGAGTTTAAAACAAGGCATTATTTGTACCTTTTTGTATTGTTTGCAGGATAGACCAATGTATGAGACTGTTTCAGTATTACTACGCTGACCATTTTCCATAGAAAGGCATTCCGTTGGCTTACCCTTTCTGGTTGTGCCAATTTCTGCTATGCTGGAGATGCCACAATATTTTTTTTTTAAAGAATTGCTTTGTGCTTCTCTAATGTATGCATTCAAAATGTTTAACCACTTCACTCACTTTTCCAGAACTGCTTCATCCAATTCAGGATCGCAGGGAGTTGGAGCCTATCCCAACAGGCAACGGGCTTTAGGCAGGGTACACTCAGGAGGGGATGCCAGTCCATCACAGGGTACACATGCACACACAAACACACATTCACTGGGGGACAATTTACTGTAGGCAATCCACCTAACCAGCACGTTTTTTGGACGGTGGGATCAAACTGGAGCACCCAGCGGAAACCCATGCATATACTGGGAGAATGTGCAAACTCCATACAGACAGACAGCCGAGGTCAGGATCGAACCCGGGTCCCTGGAGCTGTGAGGCAGCAGCGTATGTTTCAAAAAATAATGTGTGGATATTGGAAGAAAAGAATCAATTAACTCAATTGAACTCCATCCAAATGAGTACAAAATTGCGGTTATGTATTTTCTAAAGTTTTGAGGGTTTTTTTAAAGGATTGCAGTACAAGATGGAAAAGATTATTCTAGGTATTGTATAGGTAGAAGATAAAGCAACTTATCTATCGAAAAAAATGTCTTTCCAAAAACAGTCTATTTAATTCAAGATAAAGTACCAACATTGATTATGGGTGGTATTTTCTCAGGCAAGAGGAGGTAGGTTTGTTGCATGCAGTGAGTTAAATCCCGTAAAACTGGTGTTGGGTCAGGCTCCGTACATCACACGCTGTCTTCCCGGTTTCACTGAGGCGGGATTGGAGATGAGTGGGGAACTGCTTTGCAGCTGTCGTTTAAATGATTGAAATATTCTGAAAGGCCATTAAGTACTGACTTAACCCTCAGTTATAGATTTAACAAGCCAGCGCACCTTTTTTTCCCCAGTCTGTCAGCAATTTTGAGACGAGTGCATATTGGGGAGAGCTTCTTCAGTCAAACACACAAGCTGGGAAGGCTTTGATCAGTGAAACTGATGGCTGGGTGGGAAGTGTTATCGCTACTTGGCAGGTGGTTGGCAACTTCTTGGAAAACACTTCACCTGTCTTGTACTTCATTCACCTGCAGCTTCATTTCTCTGCTGCTAATCTCTACCATGGTAGGCAAGCAATATATGCAGTTCCACCTTGCAACTCTGGTGAGAGACAAGAAAAAAATGCCACCACCCAGCAGGAGCAACACCAGCTGCCTTCTCCTCAGTGCCATGTGTTATGATCTCTTGGGAGACCATTACCTTTTAAAAAGAAATTAAAACTCCCAGTTATTAACTGAAATAAATTACGTCACAAGATTTCACATTTTAAACGAAAACTTTTATTACACAAGAATTAAACAAAGCAAATACTACTAACTTAACATAAGCCCTTATTATTTAAACCTGAAAATCTCAACAGGCCACTCCCTGTTCAGTCTTTAATTCCACCAAACAGTTCCCCTACACATTGCAGAATCTTGAAGGTTCATTCACTTCTCCTGAGCGCAAACCAAGGTATGCCATAGATCTTAGCAATTTACTTTGGCTCTCCTCAGTTTCCCAGTCTGGCACTTAAACTTCGAGAGCTCTCCCTTCCTGCGAGGACCTCACTGCCGATCTCTTCCACAAGTTTAACCAGACGGATCTGACAATTTTAATTTCTCATGCACTCGGACTTTTCATTCCGAGCATGGGCCCCAAGCATGAATCCTGCTTTTGTGACTCCAGATCAGGAACACTCCTGATTCTTAATGGCTTCTGTGCTCCTTGTTCTGGCTGCCGGCAGATACACCATTGCCTCCTCATGGGCTTCCAAGCTAGCTAACGATTTTTGTGAGAAAAACACACAGGTAAACCCAAAACAAAGGATTGCCTTCATGCAATCTGTCCCTGTGGCAACGTGGCACACCTGGGATGTCCCAGATCAAGATTTAAACTAATTATCTCCCATTTTAAACCTGTTCTTTGATGTGAAAAATATATGGATACTTTAAGATCATCCTTATTTACCCTTTGCTTTCAAACCTTTCTTTGATCCGGGACCCATATGAATAATTTATACCTGTTGTGATGACAATTCTAGACATCTTGTCTCCACCAAGACTCAGAAAGGGGCTACCCATTGTTCAGTGTTTTACACTTACAACTCTGACCTTATTTATAACCAACCTCCTGACCAGATGCTTTCATTATTTTATTTTTAAAATTTCAACTTCAACCTAAAGATTTTATTCCTAAAACATATGAATCATGAAATTAGACATTTTCATACACTTTCCGTCCACAGGGCAGAGGATCAGAGAGGGTCTCTGGGTTAGCCAAAATGACAGGGTTGGGGGAACGGTGGGGGGGGGGCAGCTACACATGTGAAAGTACAGCTGCCTTGAAACCAATCCAATTTTCATTAGTAGGATGTGCAGAACACGACTTGTGGGCTTTCCACTTTTCAGGAGAAGGTGTAAAATTAACGGAGTTCTTTGGAGAGGTAGGGTACTATTTTGGAGAGGTAAGGGACCCTTTTGGATAGTTCCAGGGACACTTTTTGGAGCGGTCAGGTACCCTTTGGAGTTGTTAAAATTAAACATGAATGTGTATAAAGAGTGGATAAACTCATTGAAACTGTCAAGCTGTAAGGATATTTAAATCACCTGCTATTTAAGTAAAACAAAACAGTCTGCGGCTTTTAAAAAATCAGTGCTTGCTATTTCACTCTGCCTGATGAAATAAGCCTCAGTACAATCATTCTTCTTCCTTAACTGAGGTTTTCCAACTACGGTGGTTGACAGGGCCCTCAACTGTGTCTGGCCCATCTCCCGCGCATCCTCCCTCACACCTTCCTCTCCCTCCCAGAACCTTGACAGGGTCCTCCTTGTCCTCACTTATCATCCTGCCAGCCTCTGCATTCAAAGGATCATCCTCCACCATTTCCGCCAACTCCAGCATGATGCCACCACCAAACACATCTCCTCTTCAGCCCTCCTGTCGGTATTCCATTGGGACCGTTCCCTCTGGGACACCCTGGTCCACTCCTTCATCACCCCCTACACCTCAAACCCCTCCAACGACACCTTCCCATGCTACCGCAGAAGGTGCAACACCTGCCCCTTTACTTCCCCCCCTTCTCACTGTCCAAGGGCCCAAACACTCCTTTCAAGTGAAATAGCACTTCACTTGCACTTCCCTCAATTTAGTCTACTGCATTCGCTGCTCCCAATGCGGTCTTCTCTACATTGGAGAGACCAAATGCAGGTCTATCCACAAGCATGTCCCAGACCTTCCTGTCGCTTGCCATTTCAACACACCACCCTGTTCTCATGCCCACGTGTCCGTCCTTGGCCTGCTGCAATGTTCCAGTGAAGCTCAACGCAAACTGGAGGAACAGCACCTCATCTTTCGATTAGGCACTTTACAGCCTTCTGGACTTAACATTGAGTTCCACAACTTCAGATCATGAACTCGCTCCTCCATCCTCACCTCCTTTTTGATCCCCATTTTTCTTATAATTATTATAAGTTTTTTATATATATATATTTTTCTTTTCCCACATTTCTATTATTATTTTTAACATTTATTTCCATCCATTGTTTTATCTCCACCTTTTAGCCTATTTTGATCCCTTCCCCCCACCCCACCCCCACCAGGGCCATCTGTCACTTGCTCATCCTGCTTTCTACCCTTAATATCACCATTAGCACATCCTTTAGCTAATATCACCACCGTCAACACCCCTTTGACCTTTTGTTTATGATATCTTTGGCAATCTCTCCTTTGCCTCCACTTATCACTGGCCCTCTATCCAGCTCCACCTGTCCCAACCCCCCTTAAGCACCTTATATTTCACCAATTTCTATTTCTCTTTAGTTCTGATGAAGAGTCATACGCACACAAAACATTAACTCTGTCTTCCACTCCACAGATGCTGTCAGACCTGTTGAGTTTTTCCAGCAATTTTTGTTTTTGTTTCAGAATTCCAGCGTCCACAGTATTTTGTTTTAATCAGAATAATCATTATTGTATTTGTGGTGCATGATTGATTTCACAACTTATCACTATCACATTGGCATGCCTGGCAGTTCACAGTTTGATTGACAGGTCCAAGAGGTTATAAAGTTTTTGATGTGGGGTTCTGAATACAAATGCTTGTTTTTATAAGGGATTAAGTATTTGAATGAAATGCTTGTATTTATAAATGATTAAGTGGTTGAAGGTATATAAATGTAGTGAATGGATTTTTATCAGTGTTTTTTCTTAAATGGTGAAGTCATCAATAGACACTTAGAACTTTATTTTATTGAATCTCAGCACGCTCTTAAGGTCTGTTAATGGCGGATACTGGATGAGTTGGCATGGAGGGTGTAAGGACAAAGGGTGCTGGGTTTGGGGGCATGGGTTGGCACTAAGTTGGCATAGGAGCTATAAAGGGCCATGAGGGTGGGTGTAGGTTGGCATGGAGGCATAAAGGGCCATGGGGGTGGGTAGATGGCAATAGTTTGGCATGGAGGGTATGAGGGACCATGGCGATGGGTGGGAACCACAAGGTGGCATATGTTGGGATGGATGGGGCATGGTAAGTGTGTGAGGGGTGGGGACTAGCAGTCTACAAGTCCCGGGGACCAAGGCTGGCCTTTCATGCAGCCCACCTCTGCATCCTTCAGCCCCTATGGCTGCCTCTGCACTGTTTCATGTTAACACCCGCTGCCCCACACCCTTCCCCCCCCACCCTGGATTGAAAATCAGTATCCGGGGCACATTCTCCCACATCTCGTTTGAGGAGTCAGGAATATTCTCAACACTATGCTCCAGACTTGGGAGTGAAAATCAAGACCTTGATTTGGTAAATGTGACCATGTTCTGGAGGACAACAATTATGCAATTTAAGTAGATGATCAATTAGTGTTGAATATGATTATCCTTCCAACTGACAGCTATCACTACCTCTAAGTGAAAATGAATTTCAAGATAAACACATTTCATTTGCAAATAGGACAGACCCTAATCATTGATTTTAAATCTGAAATTTACTTGCCAGACTTCGCTACTCCCTAGATTTACTCTGCAAGTCTATTTTTTCCAGATCATCTCTCTCCATTTTGTCGTTAGGTCCCTGCTGTTGATCTTCAGTCTTTGCTTTGTACCTTCCTATTCTTCCTTATTTCTGCTATTTGTTCCATAATTTTCATTTCTTCCTCATTTCACTTCATACTTACTCTTATTTCTAACTATGTTGGTACCTTCCTGGTGTGAATTTTATGTCATATAACCTGAAAAATGTCACCTAATCAATTCAAAAGCAAGTTGTCAGTAGTCTTCATCAAATTTGATCAGTGGTGATGCTTTGACCAACAAATTTAAATAAACCAGTAGTATTAAGATAACATGAAGTGTGTTATTGTGGAGCTGAGTAGATACATCTATTTACAGTTTCTAACATAAAATTCAAATATTCATACCCACTGACTGTTTCAATAAAAATGCAGATATACTTTCTCAAAACAAATATTAAAAATAAATAGCTTGTTTGTGTTTTAAGCAGTTGGAATTTCTATTACTTTCAGATGATTGACACACTAGATAACATGTTGTCCTATCTCAATATCAAATCTGTTTCATTCTGTTGGTTAACTAAGGTGAAATAATGATTAAACCATTTTAAGGAGTTTTTGACACTACATTTTCAGTAGCAATAGTAGGTGAGGTCAAAAGAATATTCCCTGTTTTAGAAAAGAGATTTCACCAAATGACATTTTGAGAAGATGAGAATTTTGAAGATGCTGGTATGAAGATATGCATTAAATTTGTGGAAATTTATTCTGGAACAATGAACTCGTTCTGTCAATATCTATATCACTCTTCATTCTATTTCACTTAGTCCCAGGGAATGAAAAATGATAACACGGTGGCAACCAAACTGGATTATCATTATGACCAACTGCTTAATCAAATAACACATAAAGCTGCTTCAGTGATTTTGAATCTAATTATAGCACTAGAATTATAGTAATCTAAAATATACTTCAATTAGTTCGGATCTAATGGCTTGAGGCCCATTTTTTCAAATTATGCTCAGATTGGTTCGTAATAACCTAAATTTAATGTGCTCTCTCAGATTTTACAATGAAGGCTGCTCCAAGTTATTATTTTTTTGAAAATTATTAAATAGAGAATAATAAATACCTGGGAGCACAAAAATATAGCGGTTCAGAGAGCATAAACCATCTAAGTAAAAATTGACTGGTTAATAACCATCAAAGCAGGATTAGATTATAGCCTTGACATTGCTCAAAATCTGTTATTACAATATATGCTGCTTAAAATTTATATAAGGTCACCTTGTCCGCCCTCTCTGTTTTGCTTGTTCCCAAACAAAAAGTAATTTTTAAAAAATCATAAATATAAATTTAAATTTAAAATATCCTAAATTTAATCCTAACTCGATGCTGAGTTAACAGGGTCTCTTGATGGCACAGTGGCAGGCGTACTTTATTGGCTTAACTGTTTTTGGTTCTGGAGAGGTGAAAATGCTACTGATCTCTTTTGGAAGTGCAAGTATGTACAATAGATGCTAACAGAGAACAAGATCAGACTTGTCTTGGTGAATACCTCATCAAGGCTCACTCATGGATTACGGCCAATTAGCTGAAGCACTTAAGCCAATTGGCACCACCACGCAATCTATACCCTCAGAAATGGAGGAGATTAACTGGCAAGGAGGAAGGGAAGAAAAAATACAAATGCGTTTTCAATATGACTAGAAGATGCCTGTTTTGAGATGAGACAACTTTTGCCACCAATGATATCGTTAATTCATGAATAGTCAAAATGTAGTGTTACTGATATTTTTTCTCTATTATAACCTATTACATCTTCATTCACAGATCATGTACCAAGTCATTCCTCCATTGAAGCTGTTTGAGGCATTGGGAAGAATCTTCCCAGCCCTTTAGAGGCGGAATTGAGAGCATTTTAAACTTGCGTGTCAGGTTGGCAGCGGTGGGTAGCCAATTAAAAGACCAATTGGGGGCGAGTGGCTGGTGCTGCCTTGACACTGGACCAGCTCCTCGCTGAGTAGAGAGGCTGGCAGCAGCTTAGAAGCAGCCTCCCAGTGACAGCTGCATGGAGCATCGGGATCTTCTGTCACAGGCCCTATGAATGTGCTGCAGAAGTGCAAAGGCTGCAACCTTGGCCATTACCCTTTGTGTGGAGAGATTTCCCCTCCACACTGATGGCCCTACAAGTCATGGGCTTTTCGTTTTTTTAAAATACTACTCAGGCTTCTGAGGGCACCTTGATTTTTGAGGCATCGTCACACTGTCTTACTGCCTCAGGAGTGCCTACCTTTGCTGGTGGGTCTGCCTTCTGTCTGGTGCTGTGGGCCCTCCTATTGGACCTCATGCTTAGGAACCTGCCTGCTATCCCTAATTGGATAACGAACACAGGGGAGGCCTCTTACTTGGTTGCCTTCTGGAAGATTCCAAGCTGTCAGCCTGCCTCTGACTCACACAGGGTTGGGACCTGGAAATGGTCCCGATATCTTAAAGTCTTCAAAGGGTATAAAATCCTGCCTGTTATAATCAAATTAGAACCCAGTTTCAGCAGTATGAAAATTTCAAATTCAAAGATCGCAGATGTGCTTAAAATTAATTTCTAATAAGAACAGGATATCATAAGCTGGAAAAAAATATTTTTTTGTAAATGCACCATAGATCCTTCTAAAAAGTATTAGTCACCAGGAAGGAAAGTTTAATTTTTTGTCAACAACGAAAAGTGCACTCCATGACTGCCATACAAACCCAAGGTGGAATTTTACAGCCCTGTTGCGGTGGGGATGGGGCCGTAAAATGCGGTGATCCGTGCATAGGTCCATTGACTTCAGCGGGAATGGAAAATCCCGCCAGTGAGTGGGGTTGTAAAATTCTTCCCCTAGATGAAATTGATCTTACCACTACATTTTGGTGTTTCTTTTATTTTTTTATTCAATATTTTTTATTTCTGTGCTTTAGACTACTCGCATATTGAGCCGTAAATCCCAGATAGTATTTCCAGTTGCCCTGTTTTCTAGGTAAAATTCCTAGAATGCCCTGGTAACAAGAAGTAACCTTTTTTCAGTTTATTTCAGCTACTGGTTCTATCCCCTGGCTTCTCACGATTCATCTAAGAACACAATACTAGTCCTTATTTTAGGCTGTAGTTGCTTTAGATTATATCTAGAGTAAGCAATAATAGAAAGAATCAGTATATTCTTTACATTGGTTATGCTTTGGTCAGTCCTTGTGTGAGAAAATAAGTAAGTTGCAACTCCTGGAACATGTATCAGGATATAAGTAATTTTTTTGCTTAGTGGTTTCTTTCTTTTCTCACTAACAATAGAAGCTATCTGGTTTGACTGACCCCCTTTGGAGGTTCCAGAAAGACCACCTTTGATTGATTTACCAATTTGAAAAACTGCATGACTAGGACCAAGCAAAATTTCAATAACTCTCCATTAGATTCAAAAGGAGCTATTAGTTTAGCATATATTTGACTTAATTACACAGTATGCCTATTAAAGGCTCAGCTTTGCTCTCAAATCAATTACCTAGCAACAACGACTACACCAATGTTTGAAGCAATTGCAACAAAAGGAGCTGAAATATTCTTTTATGAGTGAAGATGGTTGTTAACCCATTATACACTATGACAGGTACAGTAGATGAACGGCTGTGGTGCCAACTTAGCAACCAAGAAGCTGTCAAGTCAAGTCTACCATGGAAAATTGTGAGATTGACTTTATTAAATCTGGTAATTTGTGAGAAAGCTTCCGATTTAAATAAAAATCTAACTGTATCACAAATGTCCTTCAGGGAAGGGAGTGTGTCATCTCTATCTGGTCTATCCAATCCCACACTCTGTGGTTGACTGTTTAACGCTCTGACGTAACCTAGTTATAAACAATGACTACAATGTTTGGCAAGAAGAAGAAAATTGACCTACTGGTAACAACATAGGCATTGGACAGAATTTAATGTTTGGGGCGGTGGGCTCGAGTGGCGACCCTGCCCTGGGAATTCCAAGCCACCTTGACTTGATTTACCACCATTCAGGTACTTAGCTGGTTGGCATCCAGGTCCTCGTTATGATTGGGGAACTTCCTGCCTCTGAGAGCTGCTGGCCAATCAGAGCTTGGCAACACTCCAGTACTGGCAGCGCCACCAAGAGCGTGATCACTGCTGGTGCTGCAGCTAGCCCACAGGGAAGGATTGTCACAGGAGCCTGGAGTGAAAGTAGATGAGGCGGCCTCACCCTGACCGGTCGGGGAAGCCCAGGCAAGGGGACGGAGGGAGGTTAGTTTTAAGGACAGGCGGGGGTCTTCACCCATGGGCAGCCCATGTCACTGGTGGGGCTCTCTCGGAATGAGCTGCCCAAGTAGGAGGGAGCCCTCCACCAGGTATACCTGGCTGATTGCCCATATGCCATGGTCCCCACCCACCACTGGTTGAATATTAGCAGTGGAGGAATAAGACCTTTAACAGCCACTAAAAGGCCTCAATTGACTTCTGGGCGGGAAGCCATCCTCAACTCTTCTTGCCCTGGACTTAATTGGGAGAGTTGGAAAAGTGACGGGGTCTCCGCCCATTAAATTCCGCCAATTAAATTCCACCCATTAGGCGGAATCGGTCCATGTTCGCACGGTGTGGTAGCAGGTGGGTAAATTTTACCTGCTGGCCACAATGGCGGCTTTTCACACCATATCATCCCAAATCTGCCATGTTAATTATTCATTCCTAGGAAACATGCCGTTTCCATGGCAGATAGGCTCTCATTCTACTGCCATGCCATCACCTCACCGCTTCATCACGCTGGGTGCCATAAAGTCCAGCCACACATGCACCTCTCAGTGCTTCCAGCTCATGACTGCTGCATGGAAGACACGGTGACCCCAAAAGGCAAAAAAACTGCAGCCCCCAGGTTTAGTGATGCGCCCCTCAAGCGCCTTTTGGATGCCGTGGAGGTCTGCTGTGATGTCCTCTACTCTCGCTCTGGCCGCAGGAGGGGCAACAGTGTCACCAATGCAGCAATGGAGGTGGTGACAGCAGTGGTCAGTGCCAAAGCCTTGCAAAAGAGGACAGCCAGCCAGTGCCATTACAGGATAAATGGCCTCATCCATTCCACTGAGGTAACTCTCTTCTCATCACTCCCGCACTCTCAAACACACCACACATCCACAGGGATCTCACACCTTAAGGAACAACACCGCTAACTCTCTCACAAATGTGAGTGCTCTCTCTTCTGCTTTTGACTCTGCTGCCATCCGCTAATTATCTCTACTTTTGTTCACAGGGAGCTCTGCCAACTGACTGACACCCTCAGCCAACCAGTCCCTCAGCTGCATTTAGGTCCTCACTTCCAGCCAAGAGGACGCCTCCTCCATTGAACAGCTGGAAATAAGCAGCCTGGAAGACGCTTACCCACACCCTGCACTAGCGCAGGGACACAAACCTCGGTGGGACTGAGATCTAGAACAGGCTCAGGTTCACAATATGGTGGTCACCACAAGGACACATGTCCGCAGCAGGAGGAGACAGGTTCAGCCGAGCTCCCCGGCACTCGGAGGACTGCTAGGGAAGAGGCATCTGTGAGATCCAAGTCAGCTGACAAGCCTCTAGATTAGATGAAGAACTCATCCTGAAGAGTCAGCAGAAGGCATTGAAACATCATGTAGAGCTGCTGGAAGCCCTCAAGTACACAAGTCAGAGGAGTGCATCTGTCTGCTCTCTGATGAAGGGGTGCCCACATGTGTATATGGAGGTCTCCATGGGGAGGATGGTGCATGCCATGGAGACCCTGGTTCAGCAGCACACAGATGTGTGCAGACCCACACTTCATTGTGGGAGCCATGGATGAGTTCCTGCAGTGGCAACATGAGAGGGAAACGGGGCACCTCGATGTCCCCACAGATGCTTCTTCCCCTCAAGGAGTCAGGTTGGGGCCCTCGAGCGCCCGAAGGGAGGAGGAGCAGCAGCTGGACACCTCTGGGTCATCCACTCAGGAATCTCAGAGGCTGTCCTCTGCTCTGAGTTCCCTTTGCCTGTGAGCCCTTCGACCTCGTCCTTTGTCACCGCAAAGGGAGCAGCTGTCCAACGAGTGATTCTGGAAGGAGAAGTGTGCGGGCGGCAGGGTCTTTCGGAGCCTCGTGCAAGCACACACATCCTTCTCGTACCGCACTCACCTCAGTGTCCTGAGCATTTTGAATGCTGCCTTCTGAGGTTCGCTTTCACTTGTCCATCTGAGCTGACCTGCATCTCCACCCACCCAGTGATCACACTCCTATGCAGCACCTGTTCTCACCCACCATGACTGTCGTTTTACTTTCGATTTGGACAGCATGGTCTGGATTTGCTTTTTCGTCAGCTGCCCTGTCTTCTCCCCTCCTCCAGTCACCCATTTCCTTTCCCTCATCACAATTGACCCAACTGGCATCAGCTTCCACTCCCCTCCATGACCTACTAGCCACAACCCTTTTCCTTCATGGTTGTCCTGATGAATGTTCACATTCCCTTCCTTCCCAAAAATCCCACCTCCATCCACATTCACCTCCCCAACCTCCTCCTTCCCACCCCATGTCTGTGTCTGCCTCTTAGTCCCCACCAACCACCCACGCCATCCCTACTACTGCTACCGTCGAATCCTCACCCTACTGCCTCACTCTGCCCTTGGTCATTTTCATCATTGCCTCATACCACACCCATCCTCAGTTTGCTCCCCAGGAGGCAGTCATGGACCCATCAGACCCCTCCTTTGCATGTTAACCTGGACATTCCCCCCTCACTGGTACCCCTTCCCTCCTCCTGGCCCCTTCCCCCCACCCGGAACCCCTCACCCCCCATTAGCTCCCTCAAACCCTGGACTACTCCTCCTCCTCCCCCCACCCCCACCCCCGGCTTAGTCCTTCCTCCTTCCTGATTCCCTCAGACACCCTTACTTCTTCCGCCACCCTTAGTCTTTCCCCACCGACCTTCTGCCAACCTTAATCCATCCCCTTCTTGACTCCCTCAGACATCCTCACTTCTCCCTCCAGCTTTACTCCTGTCCCCTTCACGATTCCTTCCTCCAGCCTTAAACCCTCCCCTCTCTGCACTTCTTCCTCCCCCCCGGACACACTCCCCTCTCCGTTCTTCTTTCACCCCCTGGACTCCCTCCCCTCTATGCACTCCTTCCTCATCCAGACTCCTTCCCCTCTCTGCATTCCTTCCTCCCCCAGACTCCTTCCCCTCTCCGAACCTTCCCTTACACCTTTCACTCCCCCTTACACCTACCTCCCCAGTTGTCATCTTCTCCCCCGTTACCCCCTCCTCCCCTGTACTCCCACCCCCCATTCCCAAACTCATGCCCCCCCCGACACCTTCATTCCCCCCCCCAACTAACACCTTCATTCCCTTCTCGCCCTCCCGATACCTTCATCCCCCCCACAATCTCACTGACCCTGAAACCTTCATTCCCCCCCAACCTCACCTACCCGACACCTCTTCCTCCCCCAGTCGATCCTAGACCTTCCACTCCCAACCCCTTGATCATCATCTGTTGTGAGCATCAACAGTGACTTCACAACTTCTGTGGGCTGCTTTGCGGCAGAGCCATGCCCATGAGAATCTAACCAGCATGCCATAGATGCTACTCCAGAATCCCGTTGTTGTCGGGCTCCAGCATCTGCTCCTTGGATGTCCGCGATGTGAGCAAGGCCCTGGTGGTAAGTCCTGACTTCTGCACATCACAGTTGTTGTGATGTGTTCTGCACCAGCATATTTTCCCACTGACATGGGCAGACAATCCAGCAGGAGGAGAGGGATGAGTCCGGTGGATTGGCCTTATAATGATATGCTAATGTATTACAATGAGGTTCCTGACATCCGATGGTGAGGAACGCAGCCTGCCATTGACGGTCTGAGTGAACAATCGCAAACTGGTTTCACGACGTCGTGAAACCAATTTTTGGCCTTCTCGCCATATTGTCCGCTCACGCCACCGAACATACCCGACACCAGCGGGCACGAACAATTCCACCCATTGTCTGAATTCAGCTCAGTCGATATTGGAAAGCTCCTCACTAATATCCAGTAGCTGGTTTCCAAATAGGGAAAGCTATTTAACAAACTAGTCGAGCAAAAGCCTGATATACTTACATTCACAAATTCATATCTATCAGATAATATCCCAAACTCCATCATCACCTTCCTTATCCCATCGACCTGATAGACCCCATGGTGGATGAGGGTGCATACTGATATACAGATGGGCAAGTGTGACCCTGGGAGACCCACGAAGTCTCACAGCTATTCTCTCCATCCTCTCCTCAACTGTACACTTACATGTTGCACATCATTTGGAGGAAGCACTGAAGAAAGCAAAAGTGCAAGTGCCTGTCACAAATACATCTAACCACATAAAATGGATGCAAGTGACTGTCACACAATTCTTGTGAGGCTAGTCTGCTTTCTGCCCTGATCTGCTATGATGTTGTGTGGCACTCTAAGTGGGCATTGTCCAAGGACACAACTAACCAAAACAGGACACACACAAGTTGCTGTGGGTCATCATCAGCAGCAACATTGTATTCTATCAAAAGCTGTAGTTGTAATGCCCTTCTTGCACTTCTTGATCACCATCAGGTCAAGAGACCAAACCTAGTGTTCCAGAAGCAGACCAGGCATATGAAGTACAAGCTTAACTAAGCTACTTTACAGGGTTACCTATATGCTAAACACTAAATGTAGGTTATAGACAAAACCAAATGATCCCCACAACCAATGGAACAGCATAAAAGACTGTAACCCTACCAGATTAAGTTGAGATTGTGTACAATCAAGGCACTAATAGGAGGTGGAATATCATCATCTCTACCAGGGTGAAGCCCTGCACGTGACTGAAAGAGACTAGATTGAAATGTTTGAATGTCTCTTCAACCAAAATTAGTGACTGATCGATTCTACCCCACCTTCTCCTGAAGCCCCAACCACGATAGGTACCAGTGTCCAGCCATTTCAATTCACTCCATATACAAGAAGCATATGAATAACACTGGAAACAATTAAGGTTATAGGCCTAGACAAGATCTCAGCTATAGTGCTGAAGACCTGTATACAAGAACTAGCTTCTCTAGCCAAATAATAGTACAGCTCTGACATTGGCATCTACACAACAATATGGAATATTATCCATATAAATCCTATCCATAAAAAGCAGGACGAAAATAACATGACCAATTACTGCACTGTGAGCCAACTCCAAGTTATCAGCAAAGTGATGGAAGGAGCCATCAATGGGGCAATCAAGTGACATCTACTCACCGGTAAACTGTTCAGTGATGCACAATTTGAGTTCAGCTAGAACAAGTTGGTTCTGGATCTCAACAAGTCTTGACCCAAACATGTACAAATATGTATGCCAAAGGAGAGGTGAGAATAGCTGCCCTTGACATCAAAACAGAATTTCACTGGATAAGACATGAAGGAGTCCTAGAAAAAACTGTAATCAGTGGGGCTCAGTGACTGGAATTATACCTATCACAAAGGAAGATGAGTATCGTTATCTGTGGCTGGTCATCACAACCCCAGAACATAACTGAGGAATTTCCCAGGGAAGCATGCTTGCCCAAACATTTTTAGTTGCATCATTAATGTTTCTAATGTCATAAGTTGAAGAGAGAATGTTCACTGATGTTTACAGTGATCATCTCTTTTTACAACTCTGATAATGAAACAGCCCATGCCTGCATACAGCAGGACCTAGATAATACTGCAGGCTTGGACGAAAAGTGGCAGGTAGCATTTGCAATAAGTACATACTCCATAATCATAACCATGCGCATGAGAAAACAATGCCATCTCCCTTTGATCTTTAATGGCACTAATGTCTCTGAATACCCTACCAACAACACTTTGGGGATCACTGTTGATCAGAAGCTGAATTTGACCAGTCATATCAATGCCATGATCTATAAGAACAGGATAGAAATTGGGGACTCTGATGAATGGCTCATCTTCTGACCTCTAAAAGCCTATCCTTCATCTACAAGGCTCAAATAGGATTGTGGTGAAATAGCTGCCACTCGCACAGAATGTATACAGCTGTAACAATACTTGAAGATAATAGTTTATTGATCAAAGTCAATTTTGACTGCAAATGATTCACCTAAAAGAGCTTTTAACATTCATTGAACCTTGTTGATAGCAATGTCATCACCTAAGCAGCACACAAATAACAAGGATATGAGCAATTGTTGGGTCGCTGATATGCCAGCACTTGAATGAGATTTCATGAGGGCAAACCTGGAAAGCAAATAAACAAACGCAACTGTTTATCAGTGCAGCTGGAAAGCTGAATTGTTGTTCCACGCCTAGTGAATCGAGTAAACTGAATCTCACTCAAGCCATTGCATTTCCCATTCTATTTTATGTTTCCATGCTGGGCTCTCTGATTGCTGGTAAGAACAATCTCTGTCAAACTATTGATCTGCCAGTAATTGAAATTGGTTGCAGGCAATGTAGCAGATTCTTATGTTACAGCTTCCCTCCAACATAAAGTCAGAAATGGGGATGTTCATTGATGATTGCACAGTGTTCAGTTTCATTCACAATTTCTCAGATAATGAAGTAGTCCATGCCAGCAGGCAGCAAGGCCTGGACAACATTGAGGCTTGGGCTGATAAGTGGCAAGTAACAGGTTCACCACACCAAGTTCCAGGCATTAACCATATCCAACAAGAGAGAATCTAACCACTTCCCCTTGACATTCAATGGCATTACTAACGCTGAATTCCCCACTTCATGGTCACCATTGACCAGAAACTTAAGTGGACTGGCTACATATTTATGGTTACAAGAGCAGGTCAAAAAGACATATAATCTGAAGTGAGTAACTCACTCCTGACTCCCCAAAGTCTTCCCACCATTTACCATGCACATATCAGGAATGTATTGGAATGTTCCCCACATGCTGGTTGAGTGCACTCAAGAAGTGCACCCAAGAATCTCAACAGAATGTAAGACAATGCAACTTGGTTGATTGGCAGCACATCCACCATGTTTGATAGTCACTCTCTCTAGCACCAGCATACTGTGGCAAAAGTATGCACCATTTACATGATCTTAAGTTTGATCAAAGCCTGGTAGTATTGTAGCCATATTTTCTGATGATACAAAGATAGATAGGAAAGCAAGTTATGAGGAGGATACAAAGAATCTGCAAAGGGAAGATAGGTATGTTAAGTGAATGGGAAAAAAATTGATGGAGTATAATGTGGGAAAATGTGAGGTTGTCCACTTTGACAAGAAGAACAGAAAAGCAGAATAATATTTAAATGGAGAGAGACTGCAGCATACCGCAGTACAGAGGGATGTCCTTGTACATCAATCACAAAAAGATAGCATGCAGATACAGCAAGTAATTAGGTGGGCAAATGGAATGTTAGCCTTTATTGAAAGGAGGATGGAGTAGAAAAGTTGGGAAATCTTGCTACAACTGTTTAGGGCATTGATGAAACTGCATCTAGAGTACTGCTTACAGTTTTGGTCTCCATACTTAAGGAGGGATATGCTTGCATTAGAAGCAGTTCAGAGAAAATTTGCTAGGCTGATTCCTGGGATGAGGAAAGGTTGAACAGGTTGGGCCTATGCTCATTTGAGTTTCGGAGAATGAGAGGTGATCTGCCTGAAGCATGTAAGATTCTGAGGGGTCTTGACAAGATAAAGGCTGAGAGGATGCCCTCACAGAGAATCTTGAACAAGAGAGCACAGTTTAAAATTAAGGGGCCTCACATTTAAGATGGAGATGAGAAGGAATTTCTTCTCTCAGAGCATTGTTAATCTTTGGAATTCTATTGTCCAGAGAACAGTGGAGGCTAGGTCGCTGAATATTCAATGCTGAGTTAGACAGATTTTTGATCCACAAGGGATTTGAGGGATAATTGGGGATTAGGCAGGAAAATAGAGTAAAGGCCACAATCAGATTAGTCAAGATCTTATTGAATGGCAGGGCAGGCTCAATGGGCCAGATGGATTCTGTATTAAAACAGCTAATTCAAATTGCTGTCCTAATTGGTATTCCCAAAGATATACTTTAGGAGTAAAATATGTTTTTTTTCCAATAATTTATATGGAGGGAAGAGAGAAAATGTTTCAAGCGCTCTTCCAGCTGGTTCAACAAAAGAACCAACAATGAAAGTCCAAAGGTTGAGTATCCAGAAGGTTCAAAGGCATGTAAGGAGCTATCTGCAAAGCAAAATTGCAAAACTGATTGATTTGTTTAAATTACTAGAAAAATGTAGCTTGCATTTTACTCATCTGCAAATGGTGATCACCATTTTGCTTTTCAAATCCACAGTAGCTTTGTGGCTCAAGAATTTGAGGCACATGACTGCTATCTCAAATTTCGGATGCATTTTTGATTGAGACTTTGATACTTTAGATTATTTTGCCCTGCAAAAATCTTATTCCTGGTCTTTGAGGAACTTTTTAGGTTTTAATAACTTCCCAGCCCAGAGTTATAAAAGACGTAGATGAGTACATCAGCCAAACATCTGTTGTTGGGAAATTACTAGAGTCGAGGATTAAGGATTTAAACACCTTGAAAGGTTTCAGTTGATCAGAGAGAGTCAGCATGGATTTGTAAAGGGCAAAGGTGATTAAGAAGAGGAGATGTTATTTATTTGGACTTAGAATAATTTGTGATTTAAGAGACTGCTAGCTAAAGTTGAAGTTCATGGAACCAAAGGCAAATTATTGACCTAGTTAAGAAATTGGTTGAATGACAGGAGACAGAGATAAGGGGTAATGGCAGGTGCCCCAATTGTCAGGATGTGGTTTTCTGTAAGGATCTGTATTGGGGCCTTAACTGTATTTATTAATAACTTGGATGATGGGATAGAAAGTCACAGACCAAAATTTGCTGATGGCTCAAATATAAGTGGCATTGTGAGTAGTTGGAAGTAAAAGTACAAGAGCTATTATTAGTGAATGGGCAAAACTGTGGCATTTGAATTTCAATACAGGCCAATGTGAGGTCATCCACTTTGGACTTAAAAAAGATGGTTCTTTCTAAATGATGAAAAACGAGACATAGTGGAGCTTTACAGAAACTTTTGGGTCTGGTCCATGGACCAGTAAGATGCCATGAATATGTACAGAAAATAATCAAAAAGACAAATAGAATGCTGGCATTTGTATCTAGAAGACTTTAATAAAAGGGGTAGAGATTATCCTTTAGCTGTACAAAGCTGTGGTTAGATAACAGCTGGAGAACTGTGAGCAGTTTTGGGCACTACTCTTTAGGAAGGAAATATTGATCTGGGAGGGAGTGCAGCATATATTTAACAAAATGATCCAAGGGTTAAATTATGAGGAAAGATTACACAAACTAGGGTTGTATTCTCTGGAATTTTGGAGGTTAAGGGGTGATTTGATCAAAGTTTTGGCATATTAAGGGGAAGATTTTGGGTAGATAAAGAGAAACCATTCAGCTGGTTGGGAAATCTAGGACTAGGGGGCATAGTCTAAAAATTGGAGCCTGATCTTTCAGAAGTAAAGTTAGCAAACTCTGCTACAAATGAAGTATGGTAGAAGCAGGGTTCAAAATACACGGGGGCATCAGGTGAATTCGCCCTCAACATCACAAGTAGCCTCTGAGAAAGCAAAGACTAAGCTGAAAATTCAAGTTCCCATACAATATTACCTTATATTATGGCTCCTGGAGCTAAACAATTGCAGGTGCAGTCCAATCAATTCAGAAGGGCTCGACCTTTCAGGCCTTGAACTTGCTTGAATATCAGCCACTGAGAAGGACAACGAGAAGGGGGTTGAAGGGAGGGGGGTGGAGGGGAATGAAGGAAAACTTTTTAATTGTTGTTGGATTCTTGGCAGTCTGCCCAGCACTAAATGTCTTGTTTCTTAAATATCCTTTAATGGAGCCATATAGTGAGTTTGCAAATTCCTGCTTCAACAACAGTTTGGTTTCTCACTTAAATCTTTAGATCTAAGAAGCACCTGAAAACGAAAAACTAGCCCCTGAGAAAATCTCAAAAGGAACCATCAACTCAAAATATTTTCAACCCTGGGTAGAATTTGGAACTCTCTTCCTGAAATAGCAATTGATGCCAGATTAATTGCAAATGTTAAATCTGAGATCGAAACATTATTTTTCATCAAATGTGTTAAGGGACATGGGGCAAAGGCACATATATTAAGTTAGGACACAGATTAGCCAAGATCTCTGAATGGCAGAATGGACTCATGGGGGTTAAATGGCCTACTTCTGTTCCAATGTTCCTGCATTTTTTTGCATAAAAGTTGGAGGGTTTCTGATTTAAAAAGTTGTCCAAGGAAACTGGTTGAGATGGGTATCCTTACCATTTCACGGAAGTGAGAAGTTAATCCCATTGTATGACAAGATCTCCGATGTTATGGAAATTACATTCAGACCTAAACATAGATTTTTAAATTTGAGTTTCCCGCCACAAGACACTATTCCTCTATGTGAAAGACACAGTAAAAATTGATTTAGTTGTTGCTTTTGCTTCACATTGTAATGGATGTCCTGGAAGTAATTGCCTTACAATAAGATTATTCCTCTTTCTCAATATTGACTGCAAGTAAAAAAAGACCATGTGCCCTCATTGGTGTCCACTCCTGTCACCTGATCCATCTCCTCCCTCTTATTCTGTCACCTGACCCATCTCCTCCCTCATATTCGGAGGATACTTGTTAAAATCCATACAGTTATGCCATATTAAGATCTTGGAGATCAGAAAATTGTTCTTGTAGTTTGCAATAATTTATTGTTTCTGATGAGACTAGGGCCACAGCTTTATACTTTGGTTGGTTCATGTATATGGCTTTATCTTAGGAAAGTAGTTTTAAGATTGATTGACAGGCAGAAATTTGATTTTGCTTAGATGAGACAATTTAGCCCTCCAAATGCCATGTGAAACACAATGAAAGCTAACTCTTGAATGGATAAAGGTATTCTCAATGATAGCAATAAACCTGGCAGATAGTTATGCTGAACAAAACATTTTCTATGTTAAAAAGAACAATGGGTTTTCAAAGAAATCATAGCATGAAAATTCCATGTAGAAGGTTATATCTGCATGAAAAGTTTTCCTATTTGCTACTCTACTTAATCATATAATTTTGTTCTTTTAAACATTGTTGAAATGAAAGATCCTTTCAAAGCCATGGTACACATTTGAGAAAATATTGGTATATTTGACTGAGCTGATTAATAAATAATATTATGGTGATACTGTTTGTAATTAACTTATTGAGCACATTGGACATTGCCTACATGTTTGCCTGTTCTTGCCAGATCCTGTGATCTGAGTGACCTGGAATATTTGGATGAGGAATTTCATCAGAGTCTGCAGTGGATGAAAGACAATGACATCAATGATATTTTAGACCTAACATTTACTGTGAATGAAGAGGTCTTTGGTCAGGTGGGCTAACTGGGTTAAGCTTCTTAAACGATCAATCATTTTGGGGTATCAATGAAATGTATTATGAGTTTTTTGCTGTATAGATAAAATTAATGTCTCCTTAAGAGAAAGTAGAAAATGTTACTACGAGTCATTTATAAAGTACTCAATGACAACTCGCTGATTTCGCAAATTTATTTTTGCACACCAGATTTATTTTCTGCTTTTATAATCCTATCACTACCAACCCCCTTCTCTCCAATGACTTTTCTTGGTAACCTATTCCACAACTTTCTTAATCTTCTCACCCCTTATTTTCTAAAATTAATGTATATCCTCTGATATTTAAACCCTTCACTAATAGTGAATACTTTGCCTGAAACACTTGTGCCAATTGCTTCATAATTTTGATAAATCCAATTAGATCGCCATACAAGTTCAACTTCTTTGACATTCCTTCTAAATTAGATTCTGAACACTCAGAAATATCTTTGTCCCCTTTTGTATCCTCTCACGGGCAATAATTAGGTGACTGGAGACCCGAGGAGATCAGAACAATGTCTTAATCAGTAACAATGTAACCACTACTTTTGAGTAGTATTGTGCTAATATAACCCAGTAACTCATATAAAAGACACAGTATTCTTCAGTGTGACCTATATATATATATAAAAATAAACAGTATATTTAGTGTTTAATATCTATATTTAATGAAGCACTCTGAACAGCTATTAAGTGGCTTTGAAAGTTGGAAATTATGCTTTGCAGCATCTAACTCAATCAAACCAATTTGATATATCTCATGCCTATAAAATTGAATGCAGTATTAAATGTAAGTAGACCCATGTTTTCTGATAACAATTAGTGCAATTCTTACATATACCTAATCAGCTTTGAGATTTAATATTCCATGTGGACTACTAAACATTTTTGTGGACAGCCAAATCTGACAGGCTGGTTACTGGTATGAAAATAGAAAAAAAAAAATTCTTGATTCTAATTGACTGAGCTGTTCTGTCCTGTTTGCCTGTACTGGCATTTCTGGAATAGGTTTCCTTCTTTCAAATTTAGCTCAGGTGGAATTGCACTCTATTATAGCTTATTATACCCAGTCCAGATACTTGGGTATAATAGCTTCTAAGTGACTCCAGCTGGAACGTAATCTGCCAACTACCCATAAACCATCTCCAGTTTGCTTCCTAACCAGTACAGCTCTTGAGGGTATTATTACCAAGGCATTGGGTAGTTTTGGTTAATAGATAAAAACATTTATTTAACAAACATGTATTAAAAGTATGCATTATAGGCATGATTCCACAACTATATATTCCCAGTAGGCAAGAGATGGTTTCAGGGAGCATGGATCAGAGACAGGACAACAGCGCTGAACCCCAATTCTTTGACCTGCAATCCTTGTGATTTTGGTTGGAATCATAGGATCATAGAACAGCCCCTTTTATTTCTTTGGCATAAATCACAGCAGGACTGTATGTTATTTTTTTCTTTGATCAAACTATAAATTTTGCAAATAATAAAGAGGTCTAGAAAATAAAAATCATATCTTTTTAAATCTATTGAGTGATTTCTCCATTTCATTTCTTTATTCTCCCCCCATTTTTAATTTAGCTCTTTTGCATATTTTGTTCTCCCCTTATGGAATGTCCTATTCATGAGGCAAGTATTTTAAATATTAACGATCTTACAATGTAGATGTAGAAACCTTGTAAGAAATATATGAAAAGTTAAAAAGGTGTGACAAACTTTATGATTTATTTTACACTGGAAATTGAGATGTTTTTTGTTGAATAAATCATGTTCCCATTTAAAAGTGGGTCACCGACTGTCACTGGTTACCAGGTCTCCCTGCTCAAGCTGCTACCCCAACACCTTCCACCCAATTTGGCCCATATTTTTAAAATGGTTCTGTTGAATACGTAGTAATTCAAAATATAAGTGTAATATAATGCACCACTAAAACTAAACCAAAATGCTTTAGAATCCAGGAAAAGAATATATTGATTAGATTCTTCCTGTTCTCAATTATGGAAAGAATGGATTAACTAAATCTTCGTAGATGTTGAATATTAAAATTTCATTTCATCTCCTAATTAATGTGAAGCTGATCACTTGTTTGCACTTACAATGCCAGTTTTCTTTGTTTTCTATGTGTGTGTGTGTGTATATATATATATATACACACACACAATGTCTTACTGTATGCAGCAATTAAATATTTGCATACAAATTCTCAAAGGATTTTAAATTTGTCATTACCTTTTATGGAAAATTTTGGAATGACGGTTTGATTGTATTTGGAAATAAGTGGTTTCATTTTTAAACAAAAATCCCTGACATGTGTTTGTCATAAATAAGCAAACTTAATAAGTGACATATTTTGACAGTAAAATGAGCTGGAATTTCTAAACCAAATGATCATCTCTACCATTATGCAATCTACTTGGCAGTTTCCAAAATGGTGGTGATAATCTAGTTCATCTATACTGATTTCAGCTCTTCTGCCAAACCTTCTGAATAATAATGTCATCGAATGGCTCCATATCTGTAGTTTTTGTTTATCCCACTGAGAGGCCCAATTTAAACTCACTCAAAATCCATTCAATTACACAGAGTTAAAATCAAGCCCAAATTTTTTTTAACTGGTAACCGAGATTTAGGCAAGTCTGAAGAATACAAATTCACAAGCCCCACAGACACAGGCCTAATAGGAATAAGAAAATGCATGAACTGGTTGTTGGTTAGGAGAGCCTCAATTTATTCAAGTAATGTATAGTCCTTGCCAGTAACTATAAAAGATAAATCTTTCAAAGCACTCTGACTGATGTTTGAACATTCACACTTGTGGATAATTTTTGATTTAAAAATTAAAATACCACTCCAGTGGTCAGAAAATAAAAATTCAGTGCACATTCTGTGGTAACTTGACCAAGTCATAACTAGAGCATCCTTGCTGTCAGATTCAAATCTGTGCCCTGTATCTCACTTTGTGCACTTCAGTTTCTACTTGCTTCTTCGTGTAATTAGAATACATGCTGTTGCAATATTTTCAAATAAACTTTGTAGCCTGCAAAGGGCCTCTTTATTTACCATTGTAGTGCAGTTCAGACTCTTATTCATTTAAGAATTATTACAAACTTTTAAGCTTAACATTTGATAGAACATAAGAACTAGGAATTGACCCTTTGAGCCTGCACCACCATTCAGCAAGATCACAGCTGATCTTCTACCACATTCCTACACTGTCCCCCATATCCCATAATTCCCTTAGTACCCCAAAATTTAACGATTTACAAATGGAGTATAAAAGTAAAGAAGCCTATCTTAAAGTTACTCAGCTCTTGAACATGCACAACTCTCTGGGATGGAGTATTCCAAAGCTTCACAACAGTGAGTGAAGAGATTTTGATGCATCACAGTCCTAAATGACTGACCTTGTGTTCTGTAGTCAGCATATAACATGTCACTCCTCTTATGAATTGTACATGTTTCAATGAGATTACTTCTCATTCTTCTAAGCTCCAGGAAATATAGGCCTTCTCTACTCAATTTTTCCTCTAACACAAGTATGTCCTTCCTAAGCTAAGGAGGCCAAAACTGCGCACAGTACTCCAGGGGCTGAATTTTATGTCCTATGGGTGTGCACCGGCCCAGCCCAATTGGGTGTAAAATCACACAAGAAGACATCAGGCGAGTGTCCCGACATCATTGTGCACTCGCGCGATATTTCGCTCAGCAGGCGTGCACGGAATTTCACTTGGTGGGTGCGCACAAAAGTCGGAAGCACGCCCGCTGACAATTAAGAGGGCAATTAAGCCCACTAACAGCACAATTATCACCGATTTTTCATGGCCAGTCCAACCTTTGGTTGGCAGACGAGTGAATTGTCCGGGCGGCCTTTGCATTTTTCATCAAACCTCATCCAAGGGTGAGATGAAATTTCCATAATAAAATTAAAGTAAATATCTGTGGACAGCATTCTTATCAGCTATATTTTCAGGTGATTGATTGTGATGCATGGATTTTTTTTTTGCAACTTTTTAAACTTTTATTTTAGCTTTTTCAGGTCTGCAACTCCCTGAGGCAGCTGTCTGCCTTCAGGGAGCTTTCTCGCAGTGTTCATCCGCGCCTGTGGAAATGTCATCAGCCGTGCTCTTCCCTCCCCCACCCCGGCAGCGCTGATCTTTTCAGCACGTGTTTCATGCTGGCTGGCTGTTAATTGGCCAGCCAGCGTGAAATCGTGTTTGGGGGCCGATCGCACTCGGGGACTTGTTTCCCGACTGCTCCCAGGCCCGCCGATTGCGCGTGCCCACCAAAGGTAAAATTCAGGCCCAGGTATGGCTTCACCAATGTCCTTTATAATTTTAATAAGGTTTTTTTACCCTTATAGTCCAATCCCATGTTAAAAAAAACAAACATACAATTTGCCTTGCTAATTGCTTACTGTACGTGCATGACCTCTGCAAATATTGCCTGGTCTCTCACCATTCAAAAACTATTTTGCTCTTTTAATTTTTCCAACCAAAGTAGATAACCTCACACTTTGCCACATTGTGTTCCATCTGCTATATTCTTGCCCACTTACTTAAGCTGTCTCTATCCCCATGTAGCATCTTTACATCTTCCTCGCTGCTTACTTTCCCAACTAACTTTGTATCATCAGCAACTTGGATATGTTACATTCAGTCCTCTCATCTAAATCAGTAATATTGATTTTAAATAGCTAAAGACCAAGTTGTTGTGGTACCCAGCTAGTTACAGCCTACCAACCTGAAATTGTCCCATTATTCCCACTCATTCCGTTCTATCCATTTACCAGCCCTGAATCCATACTAATATATTATCCCTATTCCATGAGCCCTTATTTTATGCAGTAATTTCTTGTCTGGCATCTTATCAAATGCTTTTTGAAAATTCATCTACCAATTACATCCATTGCACCCCTGGGCAGGATTTTCCCCCTATCGGGGGCGAAGTTGAATTGCGGGCGCGCACAGGCACACCTCCAATCGGCGCCCCCAATTGGAGGCGCGGTGCCATTTTATGTGGGCGGGCCAATTAAGGCTCACCCAGCGCGATGTCCACACTGAAGCACTATGCACTCCCTGTGTAGGCGGGGGGGAATCCCTAAACCCGAGAATGCACTCTTTCGCGCATGCACACAAAAGAGCGCACTCATCTCCCTGAGGCAAAGTGCTCCCTATGAGAGATTGCCTGTTCTGTCACAAATGTTAAAAATAGAAAAAAAAAATCCTTACATGTCCCCTCATGTGACATTGTCACATGAGTTGGGACATGTCCATAATTTTTTTTAAAAACTTGAATAAAATTTTTAAAAGCCTACATGAAATCTTATCTGCCCGTGGATGAGGTTTCATGCTTTTTCTAATTCTCGCTGGTGCTCCTGGCTTGCCCGCCAAACTTAAGTTTGGACGGGCAGGTCCATTAATTAGCTAAATGACTCTGTCAATGGCCACACAGCTGATTTTGCTGCGCCCCCTCCTACCTGAAAATTTAAATGGGACGCGGTGACATTGGGAGTTCTGCCCAACATCACTGCGCGTCATTTTACGCATCAGCGAGAGGGCCCCACCCCCGCTTGCCGATGGGAAAATCCTGCCCCCTGTTAACCATCTTGCTAGTTACACCCTCAAAAAACTCAACAGATTTGTCAAACATGATACCCTTTGATAAATCCGTTTTGACTCTGCTTAATCATATGATTTTCTAAGTGCCCTTACCCAAGAATAGATTCTAGCACAAAACAAAAATAGAAATACCTGGAAAAACTCAGCGGGTCTGGCAGCATCTGTGGAGAGGAACACAGTTAACGTTTCGAGTCCATATGACTCTTCAACAGCACTAAGTAAAAATAGAAAAGAGGTGAAATATAAGCTGGTTTAAAGAGAGGGTGGGACAGGCAGAGCTGGATAGAGGGCCAGTGATAGGCGGAGATCTGTTGCAGTGAAGCTCAACGCAAACTGGAGAAACAGCACCTCACTTACCAACTAGGCACTTTAGAGCCTTCCGGACTGAATATTGAGTTCAACAATTTTCATGAACTCTCTCCTCCATCCCCACCACCTTTCCAATCCCCCCCTTTTTCCAATAATTTATATAGATTTTTCTTTTCCCACTTACTTCCATTATTTTTAAATGTATTTTAAATGCATTGTTTTATCTCTACTTTTTAGCCTATTTCGATTCCTTCACCTTTCTTAAATATACCCACAATACCCACAATCATAACTCAGTCATAATCACAGTAATAATTCAGTCTCATTAGTTGAAACATAAAAAAACGAATTGGCCGAACTCAAACCTCTTGACCAAATGCAAACAGCGTCACTGATTATTGTTTTTTGGGTTAACAGTACATAATTGATAATAACTAAAACCTCGATATTTTTTGACTGGCAATATTTTCAATGAGAAATGTCCATAATTCCTGGCAATGGTAATCTGAATAGTGTTTAGTTTTTACTTAATTGGTCAGATTAATTGCTATTATTGCTGTATCACAACTGTTTGTGTTTTTGTTATCTATTTTTAGAACTGTTAAGCTACAAGTGTTATAGATTTATAATGAACTGAAATTCAATTGCTTCAAGGGTAGAAATTATTGGTTTTTTTTGGAATAGATTACAGAGAGAGAGCTAAAGCCAGGTGGAGCAAACATCCCTGTTGTAGAAAAAAACAAGAAAGAATATATTGAAAAGATGGTAAAATGGCGCATTGAGAGGGGTGTTGTGCAACAAACGGAAAGTTTAGTCCGTGGCTTCTATGAGGTAAGGATAGCAGATGCACAATACATACAATGAAAAGAGGATAATCTGACAATTGTTGCTAGATTTGTTTTTATTGCTCCAGGTCCCAGTACTATATCTTGTAATCATGTCTTAGTGAATGACCACACATTCCCCCCTCCGTCTACTTCCCACCAAAATATATAATTATATACAAGTAATTGTTGGGATAGAGCATGTCAAATTTCACTGTAGCTTCATTAAATAATTGTTTGTTATGCTAGGGGTTCATCTTGCATAAAATGTCTGGTGTCTTTTTTTTTCTTCAAAAGAATAAATAAATCTGTATATCCCGAGACATGACAGGGAATTGGGGAAGTGAAGGAAATAGGGCTGCAAAGAAAATTTTGATTGCTGCCTCTCTGCTATGTGAAGATTTGATAGCATGAAAGGCCAAAATCATCTTTGATAATGAAATCTAAAGAATAATATGTTAGGGGATCCATGGGATAGAAATAATCAAAATATGCTGAATGGAGACAATATTCTAATTTATCTTCACTCTGTCTTGTGGTAAACTCATTAGGTCCAAGTATATAAAATCAAGTTCTAACTACAAATCCAAGGTTACTTTCAGATGTTATTTAAATTGGTGTTGTGTTGCTATTTAATGGCAGTTACTTGTTTTAGGTGGTGGACGCTCGGCTTGTTTCTGTGTTTGATGCACGAGAATTAGAACTAGTAATTGCTGGCACAGCGGAGATTGATTTAAGTGACTGGCGAAACAATACAGAGTACAGAGGAGGTGGGTTGATTTGAATTATTTTAATCATAGTATTGGCTTAATGCTTGGAAAACACAGCATCTTATACATGTTCATTTATTTTTCCAAAGGGTACCATGACAATCATATAGTGATCAGGTGGTTTTGGGCTGCAGTGGAAAGGTTCAACAATGAGCAGAGACTAAGATTGTTACAGGTACAATAAAACCAATTACCTTAATGAGATACTGTACTAAACATTTGTGTTCTCACTAATGTTACCTAAAACTGTATTTCTTTGCTAGTTTGTCACGGGTACCTCAAGTATACCCTATGAAGGTTTTGCATCGCTACGTGGCAGCAATGGACCCCGAAGATTTTGTATTGAAAAATGGGGTAAAATTACCTCACTTCCAAGGTATGTGCAGATAATGTAGTAAGCATTTTCCATTTCATTACTTCATTGGTATCCACAGCTATGTAGTGCCACTTATGTAAAATATAATTTAGTTTATTTTTGCTGTAATGTTTTACCTGCCCTGTGACCATACCACAGAATTCATTTAGATTCCCTGCTTTGCAGTAAATTGTTTGCATATTTTAAGGCCTTTAAATTGGACTCTGTAATGCCTCTGGCACTGGCGCTTTAGAGTGCCTGAAGTAAGAAAATAACTGAACCGGGAGATGTTATGTCACTCTCTCCTGCCTGAATTGATCAAGTTGTATAGAAATTTGATGTGACTGTCCTTTGCTACTACTAAAGTGTGATGCACTTCCTGCATGGCCCATGTTGTGTTCCGTGTTGGGAAAGCCACATATGCGCCGAATGTGCCAATTAACCATTTGTCTGATTTGGCACCCATTTTCAAAGCAAGCCACTCTCAGCTGAACATGTGTTCAGTGTCAACAGGAATCAGGGCGAAAACTCTCCATTGGTTGGAGTCATGCCTAGCACAAAGGAACATGGTTGTAGTTGTTGGAGGTGAATCATCTTAATCCCAGGACATCACTGCAAGAGCTCCTCAAGGTAGTGTCCTAGACCCAACCATCTTCAGCTACTTCATCAATTACCTTCCCTCCATCCTAAGGTTAGAAGTGGGGATGTTTGCACAATGTTCAGCACCATTCCCGACTCCTCCCGTACTGCAGCAAGACCTGGACAGCATTCAGGCTTGAGCTGATAAGTGGCAAGTAACATTCATGTCACACAAGTGCCAGGCAATGACCATCTCCAACAAGAGAGAATCCAACCATCTCCCCTTGGCATTCAATGGTACTACCAGCGCTGAGTCCCCCACTATCAACATCCTGGGGGCTTACTATTAACCAGAAACTGAACTGGACCAGCCACATAAACACTGGCTACAAGAGGAGATCAGACACTGGAAATTCTGCGGAGACTAACACCCCCTGACTCCCCAAAGCCTGTCCACCATCTACAAGGCACAAGTCAGGAGTGTGATGGAATACTTTCCACTTGCCTGGGTGAATGCAGCCCTAACAACACTGAAGAAGCTGGACATCATCCAGGACAAAGCAAACTGCTTAATTGGCACAGTATCCACCATATTTAATATCCATTTCCTCCACCACTGAAATACAGCGGCAGCAGTGTTTACCACCCTACAACATACACTGCGGCAAATCACCAAGGCTCCTTCGACAGCATCTTCCAAACCCTGATCTTTATCACCTAGAAGAACAGGGGCAGCAGATGCATGGGAACACCACCACCAACAAATTCCCTTCCAAGCCAGACACCATCCTGACTTGGAACTTTATCACCATTCCTTCACTGTTGCTGGGTCAAAATCCTGGAACTCCCTCTCTAATAGTACTGTGAGTGTACCTACACCACATGGACTGCATCGCACCATCACCTTCTCGAGCAGTTAGGGATGGGCAATAAAAACACTCGCCTACATTCCATGAAGAATTTTTTTAAAAATTACTTTGCAGCCCTCATCTAAAATTACAATGTCCTGGCGGGACAACTTTCAAAGTGAAAGGCTAACTCATGGCAAAGCTGAAATATAAAGATCAAGAAATCCCCAAACCTCTCTATTATTCAAAATCAAAAGCACTCTCTACTAAGCAGAAAGGCATGCCTAAAACTGAAATTAATCTCTACAGTGGATGACATTGCTGATGAGAACTACAGCAGTACATTTCAAAATGAAATTCCAAAATTATTTACAGGGGCAAAGCAGAACTAATTGTGGTGATAGCACAGCATCTGGGATTGGATAAAGGAAAAGCTAATCCAGTTAGCAGTTCAGTTGAGTTAGCTAGAATTCAATTGCAGATGAAGCACCTTGAGACAGAAAAAGAGATGAAGAAACCTGAACTTGAAAAAGAAAATAGAAATGAAAAAGCAAAAACTTGAATTTGAAAATGAGAAAGAGAAATATGAAAGTTTGAACTTGAACTCCAGAGAGAGAGGTTAGCAAGTGAACAAAGAGAAAATGAAAGAGACAGAGTTTCAAAGAGAGAGAGAGAAATCAGACAGTATGAGCTGGCTAAAGAAAAGCTTAGGTTACATGGTTTAAGGGAAGCTGTTCCAGTCAATAAAAATGATAGTGTAGAGATCCAACTTTCACGCATGAAAGTTGAGTTTGCTAATGAAAAGTAAGAACTGGTGAGAATACTGGAGTGTTGGTCACAGGAAGTAGAACACTTGAATGAGGCCTTGAAACATCTAAATGATAAACTTGTGGAAGCAAATTCAACAAAGAGATCTTCAAGTAAAACTTCATGAACTTCAAGTATCAGAAGTCTATTTAGTATCGTGGAAAACGCCTTGATCAGAACAGTTGGTTGAATACAGAATTAAAAACTAAGACTGATGAGCTACTGGAACTTCACCATGAATAGAGCAATGAAATTCTTGAACTTCAATGTAATCTGGAGAACAAAAGGGATGAGATGTGCAGTATGAAATAACCAGGCTTGGAATTTGAATTATAGGCATACAGCATCTGAGTTACCATTGCTGAGGCCCAGGGAGAGAGTATGAGTTCAGTACCAACAGAGGGAAGGTACAATGATTGAAAAAGCTCCACAGCCAAGATCCAATAGGATTGAGGCATACCAGGGTATCATTCGGAGAAACTGCAACACTTTAATACCTCGGAGAGAAAGCCAATAGGAACTTGGGTTTACTACTCTGATCCTGATGGAAGGAGAAAAAAGACTTAGTACAATTTCTGCAGCCACTGAGGAGAAGATCAATATACCAACAGAAGGGAGAGTACAGAATATCCTCTACTTTGAAAGGAGATCAGAACAAAATCAGGGAAATTGTTCAAGGCACCTCAGAAACTAACCTTGTAAAGTCTGAGACTTTGGGGGGAGATGTAGGAGGATGTAAATATGATAGGGATAAAGGCTTGGAGAAAGATGTGGAGTAAAGGATTAACATCAGAAGCATACATGATGCTGCTGTAATAATGTCAGATCATACGGCTGAGAACTAAGAGAGATCTGAAAGGAGGAGAATCTTCAACCTCACATAGAGATTCATGTAAGTAAAGAGTAATGGTTTTAAGAAACTACAGACTCGAGCAGCATACTTGGGGAGAATAGATAATCCCAAAACCCCAGCTAGATACGATTCACACAACAAAATACTCCTTATGCCTCCCATGCCAAGGTATGCTTCCCCAGCCACCACCTATAGTGATCCCCACCCCCCCACAAACAACCCCTATGCCAAGCTTCAATATTCTTGGTTGAGAGCCCTGAAATCTATTAGCCTATTGAAACACCTGAGCCTCAAGGAAAACATTGCTTGACATATGCTGTCAATTTCATAATGTTTACTTACACAAGATGACGAGGTGTCAAGTGAATGCAGTTTCAGCTGTTGGATACTTTAAAAAGTCTGGATAATCAACACTGTTATTTGGCTTTGGTAAAAAGAAGTTTTTTTTTAAGAAAGTGCAAATTTATCAATGACTTTTTTCAACTTTTATTTACACATCCTGCTGTGTTCATTGCTTCCGTGCATTGTATTGTGCGTGAATGGGCACGGAAGTGCCATAGTTTGGCATGGGGGGATGTGAGGGGCCATGGGGGTAGTTGGGGAGATGAGGAGGCATGGATGGGACATTGGGATTGCGTGGCGGTGAGGGGTGTGTGAGGGCTGGAGGGCCTTTCAGTTTTTATTATTGAAGTCTCACAGCACTTAGAACAGCATTTTTAACAGCCTGCTTCTGCTCCCAGCAGGCCCTATGGCTGCCTCTAAACTTTTTCCTGGGCTAGTTGTCCCAATGGTAGCCCGCATCTGCTCCATCACAATGAAAATCTCGTCCTTGCAGGCACTTTCTCCTGAGGCGGGCAGGACACCCACTACCCGCTTTGAGAATGAAAATCTAGTCCATTAGCTAGCTTCTGCCTGTGCTGCAGTAGATGTTGAGACAGTGACCACCAGGCACTGCCTCATAGCTGGGTTAGCGTCATGCAATTGGCCACCATTTCTATGCTGGATTGAATAGGCTCCCTGCTCTGCACAAAACTATATGCCAAGTTGAAGCCAGAGTTCTCCATGCTCTTTGACAATGACAAGAGGCTGTCTGACAGGCTTGCCAATTTACCAAGCATCTCTGTTGAATTTCCATCAGTGTTCTGTGTGCTGCCCCATCAAAATCATCATCTGTGTTTCCTTTGGCACAGCCAGTCTGTGACCTTGCCCATTGGTGAGCTAGCATGCAAGCTATCCCTTCCACCTGTCCTTGCTACAACACCCCTATGCCTGGTGACTCATGACATACAGATCCAGACTCTATATTAGCCTCTAAATTTTGCGCAGTGTCAGTATCTATGCTGGTGGCTGTGAATGTCTGGTCAATTGTTACTGCTTCTTCATCAGTAGTGTGATAAAGCTCTTTCTCTGCCTGAGCCAGGCAGCAGTTCACAGGAATCTGAAAACATAAAATCAGAAGGGGAGGGTCAGGCTGAGGACAAAGAAAAATGTTGGAAAACAAGAGGTCCATCGTCACAACATCTGCAAATTGTACTTCATGCCAGATAGCAGGAGGAAGATGAAATAGGAGTTGAGAAGCTGCACAAGGCAGTAACATACCACCATTCTCAATATTTTTGGCGACACTTTGCACAATGGGCTCTGACACAGCCAGACTCATAATATGAAGCATCATCCCCTTTGTAGGGCTTGGAATGCAGGCATGCTCATCCCCTGCCTCTTCTGCTGTACTCCCTTTGATTGTGTACCACCTTATCATACAAGAGAGAGGGAAGAATGTCAGTGGTCGGGTAGAACTGTCTTTGGGAGATGTGCCCATCATATCAGAATGAATCTGGGGTATGAATCTGGCAGCTCTCCTGTAATGCAGGAATGGAAAGAGGATTACTGTTTTGCTGATGTTAATGTTATCTCTGTCTCTCTCTGCACAGATGCTGCCAGACCTGCTGAGTTTTTCCAGCATTCTTTGTTTTTGTTTCAGATTTCCAGCATCCACAGTATTTTGCCTTTAGGTTACTGTTTCGGGTTGTTCAGTGTTAGGAAAAAAACAAATGTTGGTCAATAATGAAGAATATATTTTCGATTTTGAGCAATTGAAAGATAGAAATAAAAATTAAACCAGTTCCTGGTGGAGGTGTGTGTACATTATCTAATTTTTCTCTAGAAACCATGCCTTCCGTCTCTTTCAAAGAAGAATCCAGTTAGTCCCTTGTTCTTTCCCATAATTCTGCAGTTTGTTTCTTCTTCAAGTATGTATCCAATTCCCTTTTGAAGGCTACAATTGAATCTGTGTTCATCATCCTATTAGGCAGTGCCTTCCAAATACTAATCACTTGTGTAGAAAGGTTTTGCCACTGGTTATTTTGTCAATCACCTTGAATCTGTGTATTCTGGTTATTGACGCCTCAGCTGTTGAAAACAGTTTTTCTCTGTTTATTCTTTCCAAACACTTCATGCTTTATTCAGCACAATCAATTTAAGTCTAAAAATACCACCAGCACTACTCAGTAATGATATAATGACATTGAATCACCATAAATCAATGAATCTAATGATATCGTTGTGTACACATCTGATAGAGCTAAGCGGTCGCACAAGTGGCGAACAATTAAACAACTAACTGGAGGAGGATATATATATCCCAAATATCCCATCCTCAGTGATGGGAGAACCCAGCACATCAATGCAAAAAATAAGGCTGA
This sequence comes from Carcharodon carcharias, assembly GCF_017639515.1. Lineage (NCBI taxonomy): Eukaryota > Metazoa > Chordata > Chondrichthyes > Lamniformes > Lamnidae > Carcharodon > Carcharodon carcharias. Next base: position 104,053,920 of record NC_054478.1, on the reverse strand, counting down.
AGTATTTGCAGCCATCTTCAACCTGAAGTACCGAGTGGATGATCCATCTCGGCCTCCTCCTGAAGACCCGAGCAACAAAGAGCCCAAGCAAAACTGGAGTCAATGGGAATCAGGGGGAAAACTCTCCACTGATTGGAATCATACCTAGCACAAAGGAAGATGGTTGTGGGAGGCCAGTCATCTCAGCTCCAGGACATCACTGCAGGAGTTCCTCAGAGTAGTGTCCTAGGCCCAACCATCTTTAGCTGCATCATCAATTAACTTCCTTCCATCGTAAAGTCAGAAGTGGATATGTTCGCTGGTGATTGCACAATGTTCAGCACCATTCATGACTCCTCAGATACTGAAGCAGTCCATGTCCAAATGCAGCAAGACTTGGACAGTATCCAGGCTTGGGCTGACAAGTGGCAAGTAACATTTGCGCCACACAAGTGTCAGGCAAAGACCATCTCCAACAAGAGAGAATCCAACCATCGCCCCTTTATGTTCAATGGCATTAACATCATTGAATCTCTCACTATCAACATCCTGGGGTTACCATTGACCAGAAACTGAACTGGACTAGCCATATAAATACTGTCAAAGGCTAGGAATCGTGCAACGAGTAACTCGCCTCCTGATTCCACAAAGCCTGTCCACCATCTACAGGACACAAGCCAAGACCATGATGGAATACTCCCCACTTGCCTGGATGAGTGCAGCTCCTACAGCATTGAAGAAGCTGGACACCATCCAGGACAAAGCAGTCCAGTTGATTGGCACCGCATCCACAAACATTCACTCCCTCCGCAACCGACGCACAATAGCAGCAGTGTGTACCATCTACAAGATGCACTGCAGGAATTCACTAAGGTTCCTTAGACAGCACCTTCCACACACACCACCACTACCACCTAGAAGGACAAGGGCAGCAGATAGATGGGAACACCACCACTGGGACTTGGAAATATATTGCCATTCTTTCACTGTCGCTGGGTCAAAATCCTGGAACTCACTTGCTAATGGCATTGTAGGTGTATCTATACCACATGGACTGCAGCGGTTCAAGAAGGCAGTTCACCACCGCCTTCTCAAGGGCAATTCAGGATGGGCAATAAATGCTGGCCCGGCCAGCGAAGCCCACATCCCATGAATGAATAAAGACTTGTGCTCCAGAACTAGCTGCACCAACACTGGCATCTACTGGCAATGTGGAAAATTTCATAGTATGTCCTGTCCACAAAAAACAGGACAAATCCAACCCTGCCAATTACTGCCCCATCAATCTATTTTTGATCTTCAACCAATGATGGAAGGGGTCGCTGAGAGTACTATCAAGAGGCACTTACTCAGCAATAACTTGCTCACTGATGCTCTGTTTGTGTTCTGCCAGGGCCATGTATCTCCTGACCTCATTACAGCCTTGGTCCAAACAAGGACAAAAAGGCTGAACTCTGGAGGTGAAGTGAGAGTGAAAGGTAGCATTTGACCAAGTGTGGAATTAAGGGGCTCAAGCAAAACTGGAGTCAATGGGAGTCAGGAGAAAACTCTCCTCTAGTTGGAATCATGCCTAGCACAAAGGAGGATGGTTATAATTGTTAGAGGTTAATCATCTCAGTCCCAGGACATTGCTGTAGGACTTGCTGAGCATAGTGTCCTTGGCACAACCATCTTGAGCAGCTTCATCAAAAGGTCAAAAGTGGGGTTGCTTATGATGATTGCACAATATTCAGCACCATTCATGACTCCTCAGATACTGAAGCAGTTCATGTCCTGAATGTTGTCCAAGACCTGGACAACATTCAGGCACGGGTTGATAAGTGGCAAGTAACATTTGCGCCACAGAAGTGCCAGACAATGACTATCTCCAACAAGAGTGAATCTAACCATCTCCCCTTGACATTCAATGGCATTACCATCGCTGAATTCCCTCACTATCAACATCCTGGGGGTTACCAATGGCCAGAACTGACCTGGACCAGCCAGATAAATACTGTGGCTTCAAGAACAGGTCAGAGGCTAGGACTCCTGCGTCAAGTTACTCACTACCTGACTCCCAAAGTCTGTCCACCATCCATAAGGCATAAGTCAGGAGCGTGATGGAATACCCTCCACTTGCCTGGATAAGTGCAATTCCAACAACAGTCATGAATTTTGGCACCATCCAGGACAAAGCAGCCCACTTGTTTGGCAGTCTGTCCACCACCTTAAACATTCACTCCTTCCACAACTGACACATAGTGACAATAGTGTGTACCATCTATAAGATGCACTGCAGCAACTCACTAACTACAACTTCCAAACCTGCGACTTCTATCACCTCAAAGGACAAGAACAGCAGATACATGGGACCACCACCACCACCACCTGCAAGTTTCTCTCCAAGCCACACACTATCCTGACTTAGAACTATATTTCTGTTCCTTCACAGTCGTTGGGTCAAAATCCTGGAACTTCTTTCCTAATAGCACTGTGGCTGTACCTACACAACATGGACAGTAAAGGTTCAGGAAAGCACTCATCACCACCTTCTCAAGAGTAATTAGGGATGGGCAATAATAGCTGGCCCAGCCAGCGACACCCATATCTGGTGAAAGAATAAGTTAAAAAAAGATACAATGATCAACACCATTGAAGGTGTTAATATTTTTAAAACGTTTAGCCCGTCATTGATTGTTATGAAAAACTGTGATTGAAGGGAAAATATGGGAATTAAAATGCTTCTTAATGATTTGTTTAAACATATTTTAAAAAGAAAAATCCCATACAAAAATATATATTAGTTCCAATATGGAGGTCTTCTGTAAGGTTGTAAAAAAATCCTTTTAATTTTGTAATAATTTCCAGAAAAGATGCTTTCAAGGAATGATGAACCTTCAGTTAATCCAAATTCTGTTTGTGTGAAAAGTGACAAAAAATAAAAGGGGTTAAGTTAAAGATTCTCCTAATTAAGACATTTGGATGGATGTTTCCAGAATATATGGGCAGCATTTTTCCAGCGGGGGGGCGGGGCCGGCTCACCGATGCATAAAATGACGCGCAGCGACATCAAGCGGGCGTCCCGACGTCACCGCACGTCATTTAGATTTTCAGTTCAGCGGGTGCCCGCCGAACTGTCAAAGGCCTATTAAGGCCATTTAAAACTTAATTAACTCAATTTAATGAGCTGCCCGCTGCCCGTCCAACCTTAAGGTTGTCGGGCAGACAAAAAGTCCAAAGCAGCCTTCGCATTTTTCATGAAACCTCATCCATGGGTGGGATGAGGTTTCATGAGCTGTTTTAAAACGTAATAAAAATTAATACATTTATTCTTTGACATGTCCCAGCTCATATGATAGTGTCACATGAGGGGACATGTTTTAAAAGTTTAAAAATCCTTTATTTAAAAGCTTAACACTGAAACAAATCTCCCTGAGGCACCACTCAGGGAATCCCCCACCCGCCCATACAGGGAGCGCTGAGCGCTTCCGGGTGCGCATCACTATAGGTGGACCTTAATTGGCCCACCCACGTAAAATGGTGGCGGGGATCCAATCGGGTTTGCGCCAGCCCCTGCACAACCCCTCCCGAATGGGGGGAAATTTCTAGCCATATGTTCTGTTTCAGTAAAAGCTCAAACTAGTCTTAGAGAAATTTATGAGGCTGTTAATACATCTCAGTTCTGCAGTGTTTACTAAGGGATTCACAGATCATTGGCTAAGTAATTAATAGTCTTGATGGGAAGTAGACGCTATGAAATGTGTGGAATAACCTGAAACTGACTTGAACATACAGTGTTGCAGGTATCAAATCTCACATTCTGATGGCAGTGAAGTTCAGATTGAATCTTTGGATTGGACAAAATATTATTTTGTTTTAATAAGTTGAGAAATTTTATGTTGTCACATTCTGAAACAGTATCCTATTGAATTGAACAAACATTTATAGAAATTCCATCCTGAAAGCTGACCAGTAGTTTTTTTGTGACATGTTCAAACATCACTGACAGTACATACTTCTAGGCAGGATAAGGATATATCACATCACAGAATCACAGAATTTTAATGGCACCGAAGGAGGCCAATTGGCACATCATGTCTGCACTGACTTTCCAAATGAGCATTTTGACCTCGTGCCATTGCCCTGCCTTTTCCCTGCACCCCTGCACATTGTTTCTATTCAGATAGTCATCTAATGCTCTCTTGAATACCTCGATTGAACCTGCCTCCACACTTCAGGCAGTGCATTCCAGACCCGAACCATTCGTTGTGTGAAAAGGTTTTAACTCACGTCACATTTGCTTCTTTTGCAAATCACTTTAAACCTGTGTAATGATAAAATGAGAGGGTATGTAAAAATGGTAAGGTTATAGTAATGGGTGACTTTAATCAACCAGATATAGACTGGGAAATTCTTAATGACAGGGAGACAAAAGTATCAGAACTAGTAATCTCTGATTTCCCAGTAATCTCCTCCAGCCCAACAACCATCTGAGATATCTTGATCCTCCATTCCTGGCCTCTTGAACATCCCTGATTTTAATCACTGCATTGTTGATGGCCATGTCTTCAGCTGCCTAGACCCTGAGCTCTGGACTTCCCTACCTAAACCTCTCTGCTCTCTTTCCTCTTTTAAGGCACTCCTTAAAATCTGTCTCTTCAACTAAACTTTGGTCATCTGCCCTAATACCTTTATGTGGCCTGTTGTCAACATTTTGCTTGATAATGCTCCTGTGAAGCACTTTATAATATTTTAGAACATTAAAGGCATTTTATAAATGCAATTTTTATTTGTAGCGAATGTAGTACAGATAATTTTGATTAAATGTGATGGCGTCCCCATTATGGGAACTTATTCTTATAAGTGATCACAATAACATAATATATATTTTTATAGCCTCTTAGAAGTATTGATTAAATTTAAGATTATCTGGCAATCCGACAATATGATGTTAAAAATGAAAACATCAAAGCAATGAAGATGAAGTGCAAGAAATTAACTGGAAAATTGAATACTCTTAAAATTATCACGTTGAGCATACAAGATTAGAATTTACCCAAGAGTACATATAACTTGGATGAACAAATGCATTAAAATATAAACAGGCTATACAAGTCTATAGCAGAAGAGATGGGGAAGAAATCTGGTAGTAGTATTAAAATTTGCCAAAACAAGAGATTTAGTAAGGTGCAAAGAGGAACTGAGGGATGAGCATAGCTAAAGGTGTTAAACAGAATGTTAAAAAGTTATTTCAGTATCCAGCAGTATTTAGGGTGTCAGTCTTTGCTCAGTGGTGACACTCAATTTGTCAGAAAGTTGTGGGCTCAAGCACCATTCCAACGACTATAGGGATGATGTTCTGCAAGCCATTACCCAATTTGTAGCCTCATCCACTCATCCTAGGCTGTTGAAGAAAACCACCTTGGGTTCTGCTAATTTTCTCAGAACAATTTATTTTCTACAAATTATAATTGCTCTACATCCTTCTCCATTATACCTGCATTCTCACCATTATTTAAAAAAAACTGACACATTTAATAAGGTCACTAAAAATCAGCCGTCATTACTGTTCACCCCTGTTCATTGCCCATTTCAGACAAGGGAATACCCATCCATCTCCTCCTAACCTTCAGTGTCACCACTATCTTTGGTTTCCCTGACATCATCATCTTGGGAGGGCTATCACCTTTGAACAGAACCTTAACCTACAAAAACAAGTCAGAGGGACTGACTATTCCAGGACAAGTGCCTCATCTCTTGATCCCTCAATGTCGCTTCACAGTCAACAAGGCTCAGGTTGGGACTGTGACGAATACTTATTTGCCTGAACGTATACAAGCACACCAACACTCGAGAACTTTAACAGCATCCAGAACAGAACAGTTTGCTTCACCAACATCTCTGTCGCTGGACTCAACGTATACCCCCTCCAACCCAGTGCACTGTTAGGTACTATCTATAGGATTGATTACAACAACTCGGGAAGGTAACTTCAGCATTATCTCCCTCCCCTTTTATGGACTAGGACGAAAATAGAAATGTCCGTCACCTCTAATTTCTCTTCTGACTAACACACTCGGTTGTATTTAATGCAGCCCATCACGGCGGGAAATATGGTAGCCATCAATCAATCATGGGTCAGTCTTCTGGTGGCAGCAAAATTTCCACTGATTAAGTTGGAGTGCGGAAGCAGTTTTAATTTTTTCTTTATTCATTCTTGTGATGTGGGTGTCACTGGCAAGGCCATCATTTGTTGCCTATCCCTATTTGCCCTTGAATCTGAGTGGCTTGCTTGGCCATTTCAGAGAGCAGTCAAGAGTCAACCACATTGCTGTGGGTCTGGAATCACATTGGTTATCATCACTGATTTCATTCCAGATTTATTAATTGAATTTCAATGTAAATTCCACCAGCTGCCATGGTGGAATTTGAATCCATGTCCCCAAAGCATTAGCCTGGGCCTCTGGATTACTAAACCTGTGACATTACTACTACCCCACCATGTCCACCAGTTGATGTGGGATTCCTGCTGGCAGTGGCAGAATGTCAGTTAAGCTCATTAATGAGCAGATTGACATTCAATATCCCTGAGCCTACCCAGATTTAGTGGCGGCTCAGGGTTTAAATGGGGCTCACACGAGTTTCCTGTGCCTGTCATGTTTGCTAGCAGCCTCCAATGGGGTAAGTCCCTTGAAGGGATCGGGGGATGGGTGGGGCCTCCCCAACAGCACTGAAGGGGGTTCTCTGCCAGTTTTCCGACCAGTGGGTGAGGCCCCTGGTGGCCTGACAGAGTTACAATCATTAATCTTACTAGGGTATATATCACTGTTCCTTCATTTTGCTATGTCAAGATCCTGGAATCTTCTACTTAACATCATTGTGGGAGCACTGTAACTATAAGGTCCACATTGGTTCAAGAAGAAAGTCCACCACCATGTTCTCAGGGCAACTAAAGATGGGCAATAGATGTGGCCTTGCCAGTATTGACCATATCCTATAACCCTTAAAATCTCAACCTGAGTGATCATACCTTCTATTTTCTTACTCCTTGCATTCTTATAAATGTCCTTATTATTTCCATTTATTTTATGTACTGGGGTTTCTAATCTCACTTTTCACCTTCCCACTCACATCCTCGGACCCTACCTGTTGAAGCCAGCTTCTTAAAGGCAGGTGGTAGGTTTTATGGATTTGCTATAGACCTGGTACAGGGAACAAGGTTTCAAAGTACAAATGGACAGTTTGACGAACATTGGATCGTAAAATATGACCGCAACACATTGACAGATTAGTGGAATGGGCAAGTAGGTGGCAAATGCATTTTAACATGGAGGAGTGCGAAATAATACAGTTTGGGAGGAAAACAAAGAATGACAGTATAAACTCAATGCAAAGAGTGGAGTGGAAGAATAAAGACATTTACGAATTCAAATGCATGACCCTCTGAAAGTGCTAGTGCAGGTAGATGAAGCCATAACAAAGGCAAATAGCATTTTGGGTTTTGTAATTAGGGTGTAGAGTATGAATAAAGAAGTAATATATTTGTTAGGCAACAGCAAAGGATTGTGTGCAATTTTCTATACCTTATTATAGAAAGGGAATTAAATCTATCGAGAGTGTACAGTATAGATACACCAGGATGATGTCAAGATTGGAAAATAAAATTATGACAAACTTGAGAGATACTAGGACTATTTCTGCTAAATTTAATAGGAAAATATCTATTTCTTCAGGATGGGCAAGTCAATAATAAGGGTTCAGCAATTCATAATTGTCACTAAAAGCATGAGAAGAGGGGTCATTTTTTTTTTCCACAAAAGAGCAGGATCTCCTTTGCCAGAGGGAGTTATTAAGACAGAGACCATTGCATATTTAAAGGGAAAAATGTATAAATATTTGAAGTAGAGAACAATACAGGGAGAGTATGGGGCAGCTGGATTCCTTTTGGATTGCTGTACCAAAGAGTTTGCATAGACGTGATGAGCTGAATGGTCACCTTTACTGTGAACTTCTATGGTTCCAAAGGGCAATAATTTTGTGCAGTGTTTGAAATAATACCTCCAAACCCCCTCCTCTAATAGATACATATAAGAATTAAGTTTGCACCACATTTAATGGACCCCTCAAGAAATATGTGCAAAAAATAAGGCCCCTTGTTCCAGTAAACAGCACGTTTCTTCCTTAGTGGTATTATGCGCAAAAAAATTGGATAACTGAACAGATAGGTGCCCCTGCTGTATGACAAGGTGGCCTCTTTCTGTCACTCTCAAGGAAGAGGAACTCCATCCTCTCTCTCATGCTACTCAGCCCCCAAGAGTGTGCGGAGTACGCCTCGCAGAAATGGAGGCTGGGGTTGGGCTAGGGCTGCAATTTTCCACACAATAGTCATTTTAGGAAGTGGATAAACAAATTTTATGTCTTACCCATTGCATTTTGAATAGGGGCCCCCTGCACACCAAAATTTCCTGTCCCGGATTTCTCTGAATTGGCAGAAAAACATAACCCTGAAATTTTATACAGTTCAGGCTAAACTGCATAACATTATATAGAATTTGTAGCACAGAAACAGACCACTGGACTCATTTGCACTGGTTTTTATGTTCCACACAAGCCTCCTTCCATCTGACATCATGTAACCCTACGTGTGTATTCCTTTCTCCCTCACCTACTTATCTGGCTTCCTCTTAAAGGCATCTGTTGCATTCCTTTTAACTTCTGCAAGTAGTTAGTTCCATATTCTAAGCAGTTTCTCAGTAAAGAAGTTTCTCCTGAATTCTTTAATGTAATAGTGATTATCTAATATATAAGTCCCCTGGCTTTAGACTTCCCCTCAAGGTGAAACAAAATCTCTACTTTCAAATGTAAATAATTTATTGTAAGAATTCAGATTACCTAGAAACAAGAATAAGTCAAGAGCAAGTGAGATAAAGCACTTAAATTTCATATGATAATCCAACAATAAATTGTTTCAAGATTCTTGGAATCTTTTTGTCAGAATTTTAAAAACTAATTTAAAAACTATTTAACCCATATGAGCTCTAACTATCCTGCTGTCATCTCTTCAAAGTCTAGTTTAATCACATGAAATATTTAACTGGCTAAAGGCTGTGCTACATATATGTCAGGAGGTCTCCAAGTGTAGTACTAAGTTAGAGCCTTCTTCCCCGCTCCCACAAAGTGGGCAGCTATAACAGACCAGGTACCTGATTCTTACAATTGCAAGTTCACAAGCACTGCCTCAGGGAACAAGTTAAATTATTTTGTCCTGACTGAATTTTCTGTATGGAGTTAATGTAAACAGAAGTGAGGCAGCTTCCTTTGGGGCTAGCATCTGCGCTCTTGGCAGGTTTGTTATTCCCTATTTCCCTTGCAGGCAAAGACAAATGAATTTGCTTTAGAGGACAAATAACAGAAGCCCAGTATTAATTGTACTACACTATTTAACTTAGGTACAAATTCTTATAAAAATGTAGATCGGTTTATCAATTGAAATAAGACTGAGGTTAGATTGCCACAGCTATCTCACAGTAATGGCAAGTTGGAAGTATATCCTGTGTGTATATTCCTGAAAAGAAATCAACAGAATTGAAAGGTAAAAATGCAAATTTATTTTTATTTGAAGATATTCAACCCAATGCTCGATGAGTTCCATTACTGCCAATACTACATGGTAGGATTTGTTTCAAAGAACATTAATTCAAAATTATCTTGGACATTCTGCTTGTTTATATGCTGAAAATGTCAGGCATAATTTATGTCCAGTATGTTCGACAAATAAATCAAGTTGTTAGAGTATTTCATATATATTTTTAATTAAGCCTTCAAACATTGGTTAGAACAGACACCAATCTAACTATAAGCTGTGATCATATCTTCATTAAAACAGCAAAGTTAATATCTTATCAATTTTTCGTTTAAACTGATCTTACTTACATAAGTTGAATCACTTCCATAAAGAACTATGCAAATTTAAAGTTTTTAAATTAAATCAGCAAACACTGTTTTAACTTGTTTAGCATAATTAGACTGTCAGAGAAAGCTGAGCCTGCCTTTTAACTAGTTTGTGGCCAGAGCTGTTTGTTAGGTTCACATCCTTGTGACCATTCATGAGAAAGAATTTTTTATTTTAACTTTAATATTTCCTGCCTTAAAGAAGTATTTTGCTAAAATGCTGTAGTGTTATAAAGATGTACTTATCAAGTAATCCTCGCTTTGCACATCAACAGTGAAGTATCCTAATGAGGAAATTAAAACATTGCCAATCATTATATAGTAACATTATTTAAGCAAAAAGTTTTAGAACAGAATTTTGAATTCTTAATAGGATCAAGAGAAAAAATGATGGAGTGTTGGTTAATCAATGCAAGTTAAAGTATTCATTGGTTAGTACGAGAAGTCTTACTGTACTATGTCCATACCAGATCATGATACAAGGTCATAAGCCGGAAGACAGAAGATTATTTCCCATTAGAATTATCTATTATTGGATATGCTTTGTACACGATGTTTAAAACAACTTTGGGATCACTGGAGGTTTTTGTCGGTGACATTGATAGTCAGTGTACAAGTTATGATGAGCTTTGACCCGGAAGCAATACAGTAAGGAAAATTTGCAATTTCTTCATAAGGTCTCTGGAACCTGTAATTGCTATTAAGAATGTTTGAAAAGGACTTTTAAGGGTTTATATCAATTGTAAAGGGATCAGTTGTACTTTTCTAGGATCATAACAGTTACTGGTCAATGTGACCCATATCCTTGACCTGAAAGCAGTACAAACAGGAAGTTAAGAAAGAAATCATGTAGCTGGCATACACAAATGTGAGCTGCAGGCACAAGGAAGAGCTACAAGCAGGAGAACTGGTTAGTGAAGGTGATCAGCACACACTTGCAGGCACAAAGGGAAACCAAAAAGAAACAAGAAGAACACACTACATTCTTGAGGAGAACCAATCCCTCTCAGGAAGAGTTCAGTTTTTCTCTTTGGCAGAAAAGGAGACCGAGGCTCTTAGAAGCAATGTGCCAGCTGGCTAAAAAGATCTAAAACCTAGAAGGCTTTGTGAATAGCTCGGAGGCGCTAAAGAGTTGTGTTTTCCCAGAAGTTGCCAACCTGTGATTGGGAGTGTTATTGGTTGGTCAGTTGAAAAAGAACTCTGGAAAGCTACACCATCAGAACTGTCATGACCCAAGGAGAGGGGGGTTTGTAGAAGTGTGCCTTGCTGATGATAAATGTGCCTGTGAAACTTGAAGGTGAAAGTTCTTGTCACATAGGGTCCCTGACCTACCCTGTGTGAATAAAGAACAGCATATTGTTGAACTGTGCAGCTCTGTAATGCCACATTTGTGGAGGAAGCGATGTAGATACTTGTGGTCCTGTAAGACGTATCTTTGTTGATTATTTAAAGTAAAATTTACCTTCTTATTTGAAACATGTTCACCTGTTAATTCCTGTTTAATTACATTGATCCTGATTTGTGTTAAAGTAAAATTACAAAAAGTGAAATCTTTCTGGTAATCTCCTTAGGGGTCATTCGGTAAATTTGGTTTATTGTTTCCCCCACAGGAATCATAATAGTGTTGCATTTTTCTTTCTTGTATTGGTTACGACAGTCATAATACTCTCCTTGGCCTGACCTGCTGGAGGTGATGGGCTCACTGGCAGAGGGAAGGTTAGTGGCCTGGCACTCCTGGAGTGACCTGGGATGAAGCCACTGGGCTGTCTTGCTGGTGCTCCTCCTCCCTGTTGGTGCGCGATGGCACATACTTGAATCCTAGAGGAGAAGGGGCACCTGGAGGGAGGTCGAGGTGTCTCACCCCCTTCTCATCTAGCCATTGCTACACTGTACTTAAGGCTAGAATGACAGAATGCAGTTCCAAGCACATATCCAGCAGTCACTGTGTGTACTACCGGACCTGGGTCTCCAAAATGGCTGCCAGCCTCTCCATGGAGGCAGCCAAGGGCTTGCATGCCACAACAGCAGACATAATGTTAATGGAATCCCTGCTTCTTCAGTTCAGTCTGTGCATGGCCCCTGACATCTCTGCCTGATGTTCCCCTGCCTGTCTCTGCCACTCCAACATATCTCTAATGGCTGAGAACAGAGGCTTGTCATCTGCATGGAGCTCAGCAGGGACCTGGTCTCCATTGGACCTCGGAGTGTCAGAGACCTTGGCAGTCACTTCCTCCATGGTTTTGTGTCTGAGGTGCTCACCAGACTGTGACTTTGAGCCTACACTAGAAAATTCCCCCACCAAGGTGAATGTCTGTGCTGGCGGAAGATGCAGATGAATGCAGTGATGGTGCATCCTCTGAGAATTCTGAGGCATCATCCTCAGAGATGTGTTTGGAGCTGGAGTTGTGGGTGCTTTCTCTTCTTTGCCTCCCCTTTTTTTTGTTGGTACCTGGAATGGATATGAGAAATATTTATTGGATGCTATATTTATTGGCTCCCCTATGAATGTCTCACTTTGTTGGCCCATCTGACACCTGCAGATTAGGCGCATCCTCACTGGTTTGATGGGGAAGTCCTCTCTGACCTACGACGGAAGCACGGTCCCGCTCCTCCCCAAATATTTCTCCTCTTTGAAGAGGCTTAGGATTCTAATATTTGGGAAGCCGTTGCTGATCTTGGCCTGTTTCCTCCTGTTGTGTGTGTTCTTGTCCTGCAAGCAGATAGGAGGATTGATCATCATCCTAATGGACGCATGAGCAGTTCAGGAGCATGCAGGCCTATGCCAGCTCCTGAGACTTCCTCAGTAGGTGATTAACAATCCTACAAGTGATGGAACATTGAGCATGAAATGCATATTCAGTGCATATGTCCCATCTGATGCTGAATCCTACAACCCAAACTCCTGACATCTCTGTGCATTCGCACACTGCTTGATAACCTTATGGGTGTCACTTTGAAGTGAGTAGATAGTGCCACTTACCCTGGGGAACACAGCAGGATTATTCTTCCCTTTTTGGCACTGCTGCCCAGTTCTTTGTGGGCCCACCTCTGCTGCAACCTCCACCCAGGCCATCTTGGTCAGGTGGGAGGACCTCCTGCTGCCATCTCTAGGAAACAAGACCTCCCGCCTTTCCTAGATGGCCTGGAGGAGAACCTACAGGGAGGCATTGCTGAACCATGTTGTCTTCTCTGTGACATTCTGATGTATGCAGAATCTGGAGCTGCTGGCTTGCAGTGAGTGAATGGCTATCTGGGTGCCCTTTAAATATGGCACCAGGACCTTCGACCCCATGAGGTATGGCTAGGGACGGCGACTTCCTGTCCATCCCCACTGCAAGATTTGCCATGCTGCTCACTCACTGATATGTAATGAGTTGAACAATGCAAGATCGCACCGGTCCAGCCGTCCCGCCCCCAAGCAGAGTTGGTCTCACTTCCACTCCCACCATCCAATTTATACTTAAGAACAGAAGATTTCGCTCAATATATGCAAGCCTTGCACCTTTTTGGAATTATCTGGGAGCTTGGGGAGCCAATAGTTTTGTGTTGCTTTCACCATGGTAACATGTCGACTAGTCAGAGTCGACTTGCCAAATAATCAGCACCCTTTCCTCCTGTAGTATAAATTGTTGTGATTGTTTGAAATTTGGATTTCTTACGTTTGCCCTGATTAATGCAAGACTAAAAGCTTTGGGAAACATGCCTTTCTTTACAGCAATGTTTTAACATTTGGTACAGTTTGATACTTTAGGTAAATTTTTGACAAACAATTGAATACTTTGGATTTGCACAATGCTGACAACTCTAGATATGTGTATTGCAACAGTGACTACACTTTAAAAGCTCTTCCTTGGCTTTAAAATACTTCGTACCCCAGGACATCCTGAGGTCATGAAAGGCAGTGTATGAATGCATGCCTTCCTTTCTTATTATCAAAATTTATCCAATGATCAGTCTCACTTTACTTTGAATATTTGGGGGGGGGGGGTATTTTTTATCTGAACTTTATGTTGCAGTCCACGAACTTAAATTGGGAAGTACAAAGTTCATACCATTATGAAATCAGCCAACTCCTAATTCTTGTGTGTGTGTGTATCAGTTTCTGTCAACCAGTACAAATAATTCCTTTTAATAATAATCTTTGCCTCTTGAACTGCTTACTGTTGTGCTGTTTAGGATTGTGGGAATTAGTAACAGCAACATTTTTCTTGGTTTTGCAGGGCTCATACCTGTTTCAACCGGCTAGATCTCCCCCCATACCCATCCTTTTCTATGTTGTATGAGAAGATGTTGACTGCTGTGGAAGAGACAAGCACTTTTGGATTGGAGTAACAAGTTGTGCTGAAATGTAAGCACATTTCTTCTACTGGATCTTTTCTCATGGACTTTCTGGTAGTGAGGCGTGTGATGGCGGCAACAGACTGATTTTGCTGAATTCCTTGCGGGATTTGAATTAACGAAGGATTGGCCTTCATAGACTTACAGGACCTACTGATGAGTTAGAAAGCATGCAGGAGATGAAGCAAAATTACTGGATGCAGACAATCATTGTACACATTCTGCTGAATGATTGTGTGTCTGATATGAGAAATGAAGAAACCAAAAACCTTGCACAGTGGTCAGCTCATACACAATAGTTGGCTACTTGTGTCAACTACAAAAATACTAAATATGCTTTTGTAAAGAAAAGCAGTTGAGAAACGACCAAGGCTTGCACAGAGATAGGTCAATACTACTTTGGAATGACTGTGAAAATACTATGACAATGGACGATTCCTTTTTTTCATGGAGTTTATTTCAAACCTGAAGAGTGAGGTTTATGTCTTTTTTTAAACTCAGTGGTATATCTGTATCATCTAAAGCTCCAAGCTGAAAACAAATGAATGTGTTAATGAAATAATGGTCATTATATACCTGTTATTGCATGGTATACAATCACAAAATATGGAAATGTCTAGAATTACATTGTCGTTATGGCACAGTAAAAATGTCAACAGTTGTGAAATTCACTTTTATTTAATCTTTGTAATAGATTCTATACAAGTACTATATAATCTTTAAACTATCCAAGCCTTGTTGGAGGGAGATGTCTGGCAGTTCACTCTTTGTGCTTGTTCTAAATTTGTTTAGGTTATTTGCTCCAGGACATCCAAAGGATTGATGCCTTTTTTTATTTTATACAAATCAAGTTTTCAGTAACGGGAAAAAAATATTTTTTAAAAATTGCACTGAATGTACCAAAGTAAAAAGGGGAAAAACTGCACCATTCACATAAAGTCGGTACGATGGTATAATCATATGCAGAATTAAAGGAACCATTTCTCAAAACCCTTCTTACAATATTATGTCTTGAGTAATAGGACTGCATAAAAAATGTCTTAGCATGTTCTTAAAAAAAAATTACTTCCCTCTTGAACAAGGTAGAATAAATTTACAGTAGATCAGAAATATCTGCTCTATGCAAACTTAAATCTTGTTAACAGCATTTTTCTTGATAAGAAAATTGGGTTCAATTTACTATAAGACAGAGTATTTTCACAGTACTTGAGTGAGGGCAGTCGAAAACTTTTTTAACTAAGGAAATGTTATTTTATATATTGAATGGTACGCGAATAACAGTGATTAAGACACTTACATGAAAATACATTGATTTTGGAGCTATAAGTGAAAATTCACTGATGTAAAAATACTCTGTTTTCTAGTATTTACTGTCCATGTAAAATTTCAGTTCTTTTACTGCTAACAATTGAAAAGAGAACATACACAATTAACGTGCGTGACTTCAGATCAATAGTGCTCAAATAAATTTTAAAATGAACTGAACGCACATTCTCTGATTAATCTGCTACAGCTCAAAGCCTCACATTAAGCATTGCAATCATCTGAAGAAAAATGAATTCTAGTCTACAAGATTAAAAACTAGCTTTTACAGTTATATTGTTTTAACCACTGTGTGATTGCTAACTTGCCTAGGTCCACATTCTAGCTCTTCTGGGTACAAAGCTTGAACTCCTATATCTCTATTACCCAATGACACCTTAGCACATTATGCAATGGACCATGTGGACAATAGTAATCAAACCAGTTCAATTTTTTGATTTGGATATTGTATCATCTTTTAAGTATTTCTTGTCAATAAACAGAAGTTTTAGTAACATTTTTTTTTAATTCACTGATGCACGAGGTGTCCATTGACTTATTTGTTATATTGGATATGGTCGGTGCTGTAGTGTCCATACACATGCCTGAATAATGTAAGACATTGCATGGATGTTATACTTCTTTACATGGGAAGAGAACATTTAGTTCTGGTCATGACATAAACACTGACATTTCTGGTACTCTTACCCTATTTTATATGGTGTTTAAAAAAGTTCAATTTCATTTGACACATAATTTCACATTATAAATGAAACACATGTGGCTAATAGGACACAAACCATTAAAATGTGCCATAGCCGTATTTACAAGTTAGTGTTCTGCTTCATTTCACAGTTTGAATCCATCTATTGGGATTATGCAGAATTTTGTACACAATTGCTATGAATTATGCTGAAAATACTTAAGATTGTTATGTTTTTGTCAACTATGATTTAATGGAAACAAAATGTTTTTAATGTACCAAAATATGAATTACTTTGTTTTATTTTCATAATAATGTATATATTTTATTTAAAACCATGCTGCATCATTTAAAATCATTAATTGGAAATAAACATTCATAGAAACAGCACTGAATATGAAAGAAATATTTTGTTTATTGCAAAACAGAATTTATACATTAAATTTCAACTTCTGACTAGCAATTTGTTCAGGCTGCATACTGGGTTACTAATTTGAGTATTGCTGAAAAAAAGAAAAATTTCGAAGCTTTTCATCCCACACTCATCAGGAACTTGACAAGAATAACAATATAAGGGGAAAACAATGTTGTTTTCCCCCTACATTGGTATTCATGCAAAGTGTCCTGATGAGTGCAAGACAAAACACTTTGACATGTCTCTTTTTTCAGCAATCCTCAAGTTCTGTACAACCAAACAACAATTTGGATTACTCATTGGTAAGTTTGTCTGATTGGACAAAATTTATAGAATTTGATGTTATTTGCCTGTTCTGATTATTTACTGTAGTAAAAATAAAAGCATATAATTCAGTGTATTAATTCATCCACTCCACGTACTGTGTTCTTAAGAGTCGCTTAGAAGCAATCAACGATGTCTAACATGCTAATTTGTGAAGGAAGACCTTCATAATTTTATTGTGCCCAAAGCACTAGTGAGTTATTTGACGAATCCCAGCTGCCATTCTAAAAATAGATCCTAAACTCTCCTTCCTTCTCCCCCACTCATTGAACAAAATTTTACCAAGTTTATTTATTAGTGTATATTGATCAAACCCTGACTGTTTTTGGAATGCTTTTATTCCTTTTTTACTCCAGATATTTTTGGCTTCTGTTTTCCAACTACCTTTATTCATGAATTTATGTCCTCAGAACTTTGCTTATCCTGATATCTAAGCGTATGTTTGAGATAACAGAGAGAACCTCTCAACAGATTACTCCAGGAACTGATAGCTGTGGATCAGCCACCAACTTTGCAATTTTTTAAAAATTAATTCATGGGATGTGGGCATCACTGGCTAGGCCGGAATTTATTGCTCATCCCTAGTTGACCTTGAGAAGGTGGTGGTGAGCTGCCTTCTTGAACCGCTGCAGTCCATGTAATATAGGTACACCCACAGCGCTGTTAGAGAGGGAGTTCCAGGATTTTGACCCAGCAACAGTGAAGGAATGGTGATACATTTCCAGGTCAGGGTGGTGTGTGGCCTGGAGGGGAACTTCTGGGCAGTGGTGTTCCCATATGTCTGCTGCCCTTCCCCTTCTAGATGGTAGTAGTCATGGGCTTGGAAGGAGCTGTCTAAGGAGGCTTGCTGAGTTCCTGCAGTGCATTTTGTAGATGG
The DNA here is from genome assembly GCF_017639515.1 of Carcharodon carcharias. Classification (NCBI taxonomy): domain Eukaryota; kingdom Metazoa; phylum Chordata; class Chondrichthyes; order Lamniformes; family Lamnidae; genus Carcharodon; species Carcharodon carcharias. The sequence continues at coordinate 104,036,052 of NC_054478.1, read as the reverse complement.
TACACACTGCTGCTACTGTGCACCAGTGGTGGAAGGAGTGAATGTATCTGGATGGGGTGCCTCAAACTTCTTGAGTGTTGGAGCTACACTCTTCTAGGCAAATGGAGAGTATTCCATCAAACACTTGACTTGTCCCTTGTAGATGGTAGACAGACTTTGGGGAGTCAGGAGGTGAGTTACTTGTCATAGGATTCCTAGCATCTGACCTGCTCTTGTAGCCACAATATTTACATGGCTAGTCCAGTTCAGTTTCTGGTCAATGGTAACCCCTGGATGTTGATAGCGGGAGATTCAACAATGGTTAGATTCTCTCTTGTTGAAGATGGTCATTGCCTGGCACTTTTATAGCATGAATGTTACTGATGCTCAGTTTGGGTTCTGCCAGGGCCACTCCACTCCTGACCTCATTACAGCCTTGGTTCAAGCAATGGCAGAAAAGCCGAACTCCAGAAGTGAAGTGAGAGTGATCGGTCTTGGCATCAAGACTCCCTAGCAAAACTGGAGTCAATGGGAATCGTGGAAAACTCTCCGCTGGTTGGAGTCATTCCTAGCAAAGGTCAATCATCTCAGCTGCAGGACATCACTGCAGGAGCTCCTCAGGGTAGTATCCTAGGCCCAACAATCTTCAGCTGCTTCATCAATTACCTTCCTTTCATCATAAGGTTAGAAGTGAGGATGCTCGCTGATGATTGCACAATGTTCACCATTCTCAACTCCTCAGATACTGAAGCAGTCCATGTCCAAATGCAGCAAGACCTGGACAATATCCAGGCTTTGGCTGACAAATGGCAAGTAACATGCGTGCCACACAAGTGTCAGGCAATGACCATCTCCAATAAGAGAGAATCCAATCATCGCCCCTTGATGTTCAATGGCATTACCATCACTGAATCCCCCACTATCAACATCCTGGGGGTTACCATTGACCAGAAACTGAACTCGATTAGCCATATAAATACTGTGGCCACAAGAGCAGGTCAGAGGCTCGGAATCATGCAAAGAGTAACTCACCTCCTGACTCTCCAAAGCCTGTTCACCATCTACAAGGCACAAGTCAGAAATGTGATAGAATACTCCCCACTTGCCTGGATGAGTGCAGCTCCTACAACACTCAAAAAGCTGGATACTGTCCCGGACAAAGCAGTCCACTTGATTGGCACCACATCCACAAACATTCACTCTCTCCACAGTAGCAGCAGTGTGTACCATCTACAAGATGGACTGCAGGAATTCACCAAGGCTCCTTGGTCAGCACCTTCCAAACTCACGACCACTACCACCTAAAAGGACAAGGGCAGCAGATAGATGGGAACACCACCACTTGAAATTTCCCCTCCAAGTCACTCACCATTCTGACCTGGAACTATTTAGAAACTCCTTCACTGTCACTGGGTCAAAATCTTGGAACTCCTTTCTTAACATCACTGTGGGTGTACCTACACCACCTGGACTGCAGCAGTTCACGATGGCAGATCACCATCACTTTCCCAAGGGCAACTAGGGATGGGCAATAAATGCTGGCCCAGCCAGCGAAGCCCACATCCCATGAACAAATAAAAAAATATTGTCAGGGCTCATAGCCTTTGCAGTATCCATTGCCTTCAGCTGTTTTTTGATATCACTTGGAGTGACTTGAATTGGCTGAAGACTGGCATCTGTGATGCTGGGGCCACCAGAGAAGGCCAAGATGGATCATCCACTCCACACTTCCGGCTGAAGATTATTGTCTTTTGTACTAATGTGCTGGGCTTCCCCATCATTGAGGAAGGGATATTTGTGGCACCTCCTCCTCCAGTGAGTTGTTTAATTGTCTGCCACCATTCACGACTGGATGTGGCAGGACTGCAGAGCTTAGATCTGATCTGTTGGTTGCGGAAATGCTTAGCTCTGTCTGTCACTTGCTGCTTATGCTGTGTTGTAGCTTCACCAGATTGACAATTCATTTTTAGGCATGCCTGGTGCTGCTCCTGGAATGGCCTCCTGCACTTGTCACTGAACCAGGGTTGATCCCCTGGCTAGGTGGTAATGGCAGAGTGGGGGATATGCCAGGCCATGAGGTTACAGATTGTGTTCGAGTACAGTTCTGCTGCTGCTGACAGCCCACAGCCCCTCAAGGTTCCCCAGTCTTTGAGTTGCCGGATCCATTTAAAGTCCATCCCATTTAGCACAGTGGTAGCCCCACATGTTACAATGGAGGGTATCTTCAATGTGAAGACAAGACTTCGTCTCTACAAGATCTGTGCGGTGGTCACTCTTACTGATCCTGTCTTGGACAGATGCATCTGGGGCAGGCAGGTTGGTGAGGATGAGGTCAAGTATGTTTTTCCCCCTTGTTGGTTCCTTCACCACCTGCGCAGACCAGCCTAGCTGCTAGGTCCTTTAAATTCAGCCAATTTGGTCAGTAGTGGTGCTTCTGAGCCACTCTTGGTGATGGACATTGAAGTCCCCACCCAGAATACTTTCCCTTGCCACCCTTAATGCTTCATCCAAGTGGTGTTCAACATGGAAAGGCCTGGGCAGGTGGTGCGGCACCTGGTAATCAGCAGAAGGTTTCCATGCCCATATTTAACCTAGTGCCATGAGGCTTCATGGGGTCCAGATCAATGTTGAGGGCTTCCAGGGCAACTCCCTCCCAACTGTAAACTACTGTGCTGCCACCTTTGCTGGATCTGTCCTGCAGGTGAGACAAGGCATAACCAGAGATGGTAATGGTGGTGTCTGGGACATTATCTGTAAGGTATGATTGTGAGTATGACTACGTCAGGTTGTTGCTTGACTAGCAGCTGTCCCAATTTTGGAACAAGACCCCAGGTGTCAGTGATGAGAACTTTGCAGGGTCGATAAGGCTGAGTTGATTCTGGTGCCTAGGTCGATGCTGGGTCTTCCATTCGGTTTCATTCCTTTTAGGTGGTTTAGTGGTTGGATACAACTGAGTGGCTTGCTGGGCCATTTCAGAGGCCATTTAAATATTGCTGTGGATCTGGAGTCACATGTAGGCCAGACCAGGTAAGAATAGCAGGTTTCCTTCCCTAAAGGACATTCATGAACCAAGGGGGTTTTTGTGACAATCATTAGACTTTTAATTCCAAATTTTTACTGACTTCAAATTTCACTACCTGCCATGGTGGGATTCAAACCTGAATCCCCAGAGCATTACTCTCTGGATTGCTAGTCCAGTGACAATACCACAACGCCATCACCATTTCTGGAATTGACTCTAACAGAAAGGAAAATTGAATAGTTTGTATAACCCACACCCAAAGTGAAAATTATACCTTGGGTTTTTTAGGTCTTCATTGCCAAACAACTATCTTTAATAACAATAATAGAACAACTAAATAGCAACAGTAACAGCACTTATTTTTACATTAGTTAAAGTTTAACCAGGTTGTCATTGTAGTGGAAAATAACAAATGAATCACAATTTCTATGCTAAGCTATATCCATTTATTTATATCTTGTTAGAAACTATTGATTCTGCATAAACCCTGGGCTTGATCTTTAATTTGGGTTGGGACTCCAACACCCAGTTCATTTCCAGATCCTGATCCCGTGCTGCATCTCAGTCACTTAGGTGATGCAGTTGTTAAATGTAAATGACCTAAGTGGGCCACTAGTGGGCTTGGTGCCCAGTTAGTGGTCCTGAACATTACCAGGACGGGATAGTTTCCTGCAGAGCGACAAAAGTAGATGGCAACCATAATGGGGCCTGATGTTGTCTGCAGAAGAGAGTAGGTAGTTCCTTGAATGGCCAGCAGCCTCATCATGCACAAAAGCAGCCAAACAGCCAAATGAAAGGAAATGCAAAAATTCAATGCAAGATACTCCAGGTCCCAAAATTTTTCTACATTTGAAAAAAACTTCAACTTCTGCCTAGAATCAACCTGACAACAGTGTACTAACGTGCACCTGGGCTGTTGTAGTTCAGCAATTGTCAAAGTGAAAATCGCACTTCTTATCCTCCCCAGCCTGTTAACAAGCTCCCCAAAGAGCTTAACAGTCCTTTAATTGGAGACGCGTGGGTTCCTGACATCCGTCGCCACCCCCACCATGCCCTTACTTTTGAAGTTCCAGCACATAGCAAGGATATCGGGACACTGACACGACATCTGGGGGCACTATTTTTAAAGTGCAGCCAAGCCTGTTCTTGCCCACACCCCCCCCCCCCCCCCCCACCCACCCATGGGCATCTGAAAATCCCAGTCTGTGTTTTTCACATTTTTAATGGGTTCTGCATGTATAAATATACAATTCTGCACGTTCTGGCCATTTTATTCCCACAAATTGCTCAATATTCCCTGAAAATATTTCCACATTGATCTGTAATTAAAACATGGCTTTACTTGGTTGATCAACAAAAATCAGTAGCTCTAATAATGTATAAGACATGAGATAAAGCAACATACCCTCTGACTCATCTTGAGCAATGCCTTGTGAGAACTACTAATGATAAATAATATAGTACAGAAGGAGATCATTTGGCCCATTGTACCAGTGCTGGCTGTCATGGACAGAATGTATTTGCTCTCTTATTGCCCATATCAGTATGTTTAGTGTGGAAAGAAGTGTGTCGTTTCTTATCCTTGGAATGTGTATGAATTTAAAGTAAAGATGGTTAATTCTTCTTACATAATTGTGGCAGTCATGGTGTCATGGCTGAGAAGAGATGAAGAAAAAATCTAAAAGCAATTTGTTTTTCTTCCATATTCTCTCGGCTAAATTCTATTTTTTAAATAAAGAACAAATGGCTGGACTGATAAGATGGCTGCAGCTGAGCACATGATTGTAGTTCTAGAAGTTTCTGAGCAGTTTAAAAATGGACACAGGCTAACTCATTAAACTCCTGGAATGCAACACGGCATTGTACAAACATTCCAGCCAAGCCAACACAAAGGATTAGTAGACTAAATGTCTGCACTAGCTAGTTATGGACAAAGACAAAGCTTTTGGGGCTCCTCATCTCCAACATTATGCTCATGGTTCTACAGTTACCTACTCAAAACACAATGGATTTTAACAAGGGGGGCTTGCTAGCTGAATAGCTCGACCTGAAGCCACCCTGTCACATGAGCGAGACTTGAGCTGTTTGAATTGTTTTAATTATCCAGCTTTCAGATTCCATCTTCAGTTGTTGTATAACCTCAGAAGAGATAACAGGACTCCAGGCTCTAGCAGCCTCCCTCTGAACTCCATCTCTGTGAAAGCCTGGTCTCCAGAATGAATCCTGCATTTCACCTACAAATTGAACTAATTCCCAGAATATAAGAATACATTGCTACATCTTCACCTGCCTCAGCCTTCAACTGAGCTCCCAGGAAAAAGGCTAGGACTTCTGCCAAAGACAACTGAAAGAACATTCCTTAGAAGTGACGTACTGGACCCTGGACTCAGGGAAGCAATAATTCTTATTTTTTGGTGGTTTTTGCCCTATACCTATTTCTTTCCCTTAACATTCTGTTATTGCATGAATGCAAAAAGGTTGGGGGGAGTCATTGCGAATCCCCTACCCACATTTTGTGTGTATATGAAATAAAAAAACCCTCTGATTTTACCCTATCTCCTGTCTGCTGTGGGGTTATCAATAGAGGACTGGATCACTCCAAAACTGAAGGATTGGGGAAAATATACGACCACTTATAAAGGGGGAAATCAAAAATCAAAAAGCACCCTTTCTATTTATGGACAGGTGGTGAAGGGAGAAATCAGGGCTGTTGTAACAGTAGTGTAGTGGGAATATCAATAGACTAGTCATCCTGAGGCCCAGGTTTATGCTTTGGGAATGTGCATTCAAATCCCACCATGACAAGTGGTGGAACTTAAATTCAGTTAATAAAAATCCAGAGTTGAAAGCTAGCTCAGTAATGGTGATAATGAAACCATCATTGATTTTCATAAAAACTCATATGATTCACTAATGTCCTTTAGGGAGAGAAATTGACATCCTTACCTGGTCTGGCCTACGTGTAACTCCAGATCCGCAGCAATATGGTTGACTCTTAACTGCCCTGTGAAATGACCTAGTAAGCCACTCAGTTGTGGCGATTTAGGATGGGCAACAAATGCTGGCTTTGCCAGCGACGTCCACATCCCATGAAAGAATATTTTAAAAAACACACCCCAAACTAAGGCAATGTCATACACTCAGGGTGGAATTGTCCCAAATTTGCACAAAGTACAATAGTGAGTGGGAAAATAGCCATTTTACCTGCTGGCTGCAATGGCGGGTTTTTCACGCCGTATCATTCCATTCCCGTCTCAGAAATTATGCAGCCACAGGAAACATGCTGTCTCACTGGCGGGGGGAGGGGGGGGGCTCTGAATTGCCTGCCATGCCGTTACCTCGCTGCTTCCTCATGCAGTGTGCCATATTTAAACTGCACTTCTCAATGCTTGTACCCCATGACTGCTCCGGTGAAGACTTGGCCCCAAAAGCCAAGAAAGGTGCAGCCCCCTGATTAAGTGACGCACCCCTGGGATGCCTTCTGAATGCAGTGGACGTGCACCACAATGTCCTCTACCCCCAATCTGGCCACAGGAAATCCATCAGTCTCACTACTCCTCCTTGGGAGGCGGTGGCAGAGGTGGCCAGTGCCAATGCTGCACACAAGAGGTCAGCCATGCTTTACAGAAAACGGATGAATGATCTCATCCAAGTTGCCAGGGGAAGGCAACCATCTTATCACTCTAAACTCAAACACTCACAAGGCCATCACACATTCACTAGCATTTCACTCACTGCCAACTCAAGGGACCTCACCACTCACTCTCTCACACAAACCCTCACATCCCCATTGGCCTCATCTCCTCTGAAGACTGCCTCCTCAGCCCTCACCATCTTGAGGCCACTTGCACAGATCAACATGTGCCCCCACACACACCCTGGGATACCCCCACTTCCCTCACCCTGCAGTCTCTTCCCTTGCCTGAGGCCACTTCTCCCCCTTCCCCAAGCAAGTCCTAACCCTGCAGCCATTGAAAAACCACCTACCACCCCCGCCTCATGGTGGTCCGGTAGGTAGAAACCTGTCCAATGAGCCCCCTAAAAGTGATGTGGTGCTGCTTGCGAAGCCTGGCACTAATGACTGCGAGTGTTGCCCGAAGCAAGGTAGGCAAACAAATCTCAAAGTCCTGAGCAAAGTGCACAGTTTATGCACAGTTGTGGAACACATCGGCATGCAATCATGCCGACGTGCACCGATAGGACTTACAATGAGATGCTAAAGTATTGAAATTAGGTTCCCAAAGTCCAGCAGAGGGAAATGCAGCCTGCCATTGAATGGTGGATCGGACGGTCACAAGCTGGTTTCACGACGTTGAGCAACTTATTGTTAATTAGTTGGCCAGATATAAGATTGGAGCACTGGGCTACGTCAAGTCACGCATATCATTCAAACCTTTTCCAACCACTGGGGATCAGATGTTAAGCCTCAGGAATGGCATCTTGGTTACCTTGATGTGTCTGTTCATGCCTCAGAAACAAGATTGCATCAGTGACAAAGCTAGTGGGGCTGAAGCCACTACAGACCATTCCAATTGCTACTGGTTCAAGATTGTGAGCTTCGCCATGTTCACCCATTATTCATTAATCTATTATATCTTTCATTTCAGAAAGAAGAATAAAACAATTATGGATCCAGGGCTCAATGCTGCCTTTTTGAGGGTTCTAATACAATGGAGGAGGAGAAGAAGGGACAGGCAACTCCAAGTTCAGCTTCAGAGGGAGACTCTGCCTAATGTCCAGGGCGCAGGGGAGCCACAGCAAGAACATGAGGATCAGGAGGATAGACCCAAACCATGGAGGTGACTTGCTAGACCAAGAGTATACCGAAGAAGACTCCTCTATTTGCAGATGAATGAGAGACAATGCAGCACACATCTGCGCATGTCCCAAGCTCTGGTAGATCACATCTGTCATATTCTTTGTGAGGAACTAACAGCCCGTGGGATTAGAGGCTATCCTCTGCCAGTGGCCTTGAAGGTTACCAGCACACTTAATTTTGTCGCCTGCAGTTCATTCCAGGGATCCACAGGGGACCTGTGCAGCATTGCGCAGTCCACTGCACATAGATACATAAAGGGGATCTGTTATGACCGATGCAGTTGGTACAGCTGAGTTATTTAAAAATCCCAGAGGTAAACTTTAAACAACTGTCATTACCTATAACTTTAAGTGTTATGTTTGAGATGTGATTTTAAATTCAGGAATCAGACCACCAGTTCTCAAGGTTTTACATTAAACTAAATGAAACATTTTATTAATTTACACATGTTAAAATATATATACTCAAAGCTCATGGCTACAACTTACTGCTATCATAACTTCTAAATTCCCAAACTAATCTCCATTCAGGCAACAGCAACTCAGACTGAGCCAGACACCAGCAAAGCATTTTCACCTTACGAATTCAAAATTAGTTCTTTTCACTTTGGTTCCTGTGGAGGCAGTTGGAGGCTTACAGCTGCTGTTGATTGCACATTGCCTCTGCCCTATACACACAACACTGCTGAAGTTATACCTAACACCGCTCATTGAATGTAAATGTAAATTCTCATTATATCACCGACCTCAACTAAACCTCTCATACAATAAAACCCCTTTCATAGTACCAATTTTACTAGTAATATAAACATATTGCTTGGTATCTGCTAGAAAGGTGTCAGTTTTCACCCCACTTCTTGAATGCTCTATTCAAAAAATGCAGATACACTCTATCTCTCTTACATATCAAAACTAGTACACATCAAAGTACACAGACTAGAGATCCTCAGAGGATGAAGAGCAGGAGGGCCAGGAACCTAAAAAGGGTGATGAGGGTCAACTTCCAAGGGACAATGCCATCGAGGGAGCACGGCGTGGAAGATGTGCCCGTACCACTTTAATTGCTACCAGATTCCAGGAGGAGTAGTTTGAAGGTGAGGAGAGATGGCCACATTTTGCTTGTCCCTCACTACCATTCCAGTGTATTGAAAGGGATGTCCAACCAGTCACATCGAGAACAAGTTCAGCATTCAGATTTGTACCTTCCACCCTCATGATTCACTAAGCCATGATCTTTAAGAATGTCAATGGTGCACCCTGCATGCGCTTGCTCTGGGAAGTAAAAGTCAACACAACAGTGAGAAGGCTGCGGCAACTTACTTGATGCAGTCGTCGCCACATTAATGAGAAACTAAAGCAGCCAGTGAGATGAGGACATGGTTGGGGATATCATCCTCCTGACCAGGTCTTGTCCTTTGGCACTACCACTGAGGAGACACAACTGCTGGTAATCCCTCAAGGCTGTTGAGTTGCCCTCATACAATGGTGTGTTGTGAGGAAAAAGGGTTACAAGCACAGTAAGTACACACTTTCAATAAAGGTTTTAGCACGTCTTTATGACATCGCACAAGGGTGCAGAAACTAAGATAAAAGCAAAATACTGTGGATGCTGGAAATCTGAAACAAAAAAAATAGCTGGAAAAACTCAGCAGGTCTGACAGCATCTGCCTCAAAATTGGATCCTTTGGTTACCACCTCCTCTACCATCAGAAACAGTTTCTTCTTATTTACTCTATCAATATAATGATTTTGAACATCTTTATTATTCTCCTCCTAACCTCCCTGCTCTAAGGAGAAATGTGAAGTTATCCACTTTGGTAGGAAAAATAGAAAAGCAGAATTTTTTTTCAACAGTGAGGATGCTTGGTGTCCTTATACACAAATCTCCCTATTTATGTAGCATTCTCATTGTTAAGGGTTGCTAATCATGGTCACGACATCACCATGGGTCAAGCAAGGAGACAAACACCAAGAAATACCTCAACTTGTATGGGGATCAAACCTGCACTGCTGGCATTATTCCACACCAAACTCTAGGCAACTGAGCTAACCAACTACAAAAATCAGAGAAAGTTAATACACAGGTACAGAAAGCAATTAGGAAAGCAAATGGTATTTTCACCTGTATTGCGAAGGGATTAGAGCATAAGAGGAAAGAAGCTTGATTACAATTATATAGGGTCTTGGTAAGAGCACATACGGAGTACTGTGTACAGTTTTTAAGGAAGGGTATACTTGTTTTAGAGGGAGTGCAATGAAGGTTCACTAGATTCATTCCTGGGTTGAGAGGATTGTCCTGTGAGGAAAGATTGAGTTGACTAGGCTTACATTCCCTGAATGGTAGAGCAGGTTCAAATGGCTCATTCCTGCTTCTATTGCTTATGTTCTTATTTGGAACATACAGATAATTTCTCCAGCCATTGAATCTACCAACACAATAATATATCTAGCTTCTGAATTGACTGATGTATAAATTCACTTGGTGATATTTTATGGGCAGAAAGGAATTATACCTAAACTTTGGTCACAGAATAATGTCTTACATTATATATACAAGTATAGAGAAAAATATTTTTTAAAAGTTCCATTTTGGGGCTGCTGTCCCCACACCCTTTGATGCATGGGCACTAAATGAGTGTATTTCTTTGCTGAGATTTGACAATTTTTTTCTCTCACCCTCCATTGATTTCATTTGAAATGTTATTTTTATTCTAAAACAAATAGTCGTTTTCTAGTACAGAACTTGAGTATTATTGAAAAAAGACATTTATTGTCGAAGCTTTTCATCTTGCACTCGTCAGGCCAATTTGCAAGAAAATACCAACGTCAGGGGAAACAACATATTTATACTGTATGACAAGAGAGTGCTGAGTGGTTGGCAAGTGGTAGAGGTGATTGGTAGAGGTGTTTCCATGGAAAATGCACCTGTTGATGGTGACTGCCAGTTAACTGCCAAGCATTGTTTGAAATTTAAACCAGGCAGCTTGACTCTGATTAGTCAAGACATTGCCCTGGGGAATGTACCAGCGAATGGTTGTCACTTATTTTGTTTGGCTGAAATAGAAGCAATGTGTGTGCATGTTCTTTCTGTTTGCAAAGAACAGGGCCCTGTATATTAATATATGTAGTTTCCAGTGCACACAAATGCACTACACTGCAAGCCGGACTGACAATCTTAAATTGGCTGTCAGTGTAATTATTAGCACAAAGGATTATTTAGTAAATGTTGCCCAATCACGGAAACACATCTAATGTTAGACACTGTGTTTTGAGTTTTGCAAGCATGGGTATGGTCCATACCTTTCCCGTGGTGAACAACAGAAGGGACATGCTGTTTGATAAGATCCGCCAGTCTTTGGGAAGTATGGCCTACATATCTAACATCACCCTGGGACTGAAATTCATATGCCACATTACTCACTTGTGTTATAGGCAGAACGTCTTTCTGGCTTGACGGCAGCATCCTATTAGTGGTGAATACCACTCATGTTGCTACTACACAGTAACAGTGTGAAACAGCTAACTTCACCTGAGGCTCAAATTTTTGCAATACCTTGCCCTTCCAGGATAATCTGAGGTAGAACTGAAAGTGATGGCCTTGGGCCTATTCATGAGTTTATGCAATATACAGCATGACATGATCTGATCTGTGTACCCATTATCCCACAGGATGTCTTTGGTGCGCCCTATTTCAGTATCAAGTTTGCATGGTGAGTAAATGGCTCAGGCCCTATTTACAAGGCTTGGCAGTTAACTGTCAATCACCATTCTCCATGGCAATGCCTCTACCAATCAAAGTCCACTTGCCAACCAATTACCACTCTCTTCTCTTTCCCCTGACACTGGTATTTCCTTGCAAATTGTCCAGATGAGTGCAAGACAAAAAGCATAGACAAAAAGTGTCTCTTTTAAAACAAATACTTAATTTGTTTAAGACCATTGTAGGATCTTATCCTAAAATGCCCTGCCTGAGAGTGTGGCGGAGACAGATTCAATCGTGGCTTTCAAAAAGAAATTGAACAATTACCTGCAGAAATCATTTGCGGAAATACTGGGAAAAGGCAGGGAGTGGGACCAGCTGCATTGTTCCCACAGACAGCCACCACGGACATGATGAGTCAAATGGCCTCTTTCTGCTCTGTAACCATTCTTTAATTCTATAATTGCATAAATACATAACTTCAGTCTTGAGTCATGATGCTAATATGAATTTTTAGTTCAATGGAAATCAACCTCTGTTATTGCTTCAGACCTATACAACATAGCAGTAAGTATGGGTTTCATTTCTATCTAGCTGTTGCCAGTAAATCTGAAGAATCAGTTCTCATCTTAGTTGAATAACTGGTGAAAACAAAAATACTAACATTTTGACTAAAACCTCAAGTTTGGCAAAGGGACAAGTTGCTCATAATGAAGAAATTTCGGGTGCAAATATTCAACTTGTGTTTTACCCCTTGGAAAAAATTATTCTTCATGATTTATTATCGTATTTCATCAAGTGTTTTGCTCATAAGTAGTTATCATAATTATATCTACATACCATAATGCTGGGCAGAATTAGAAAACCAATGTATTGTGCTACACAGTGGTGGGATGCAGAGTTTTCTTTTTGCTATATGAAGAGAGAAATGGTGAACAGAGGATGATCACTTTCTCCACAGGGTCAGAGAAAAAGATCGGATGCCCATCAGTCAGTTTCACTCTGCTATGCCACATAGCAACTGACAATTTGGTCTGGGAAATGGTTGCCTTTCTAGCCAATCAATCAGAAAGAAAGATATTTATATAGCACTTTTACAGATACAATTGCAGACCCAAGAGAAATGGGGAACAGAAAGAAAGTTAAATATAAATTTGAGAACTTATGACTTTTGCTTTCCTTTTTTGGTTTATTTTTGCTATAACCCAGAAATATAAAATACAGATGCAAAGCTATTTCAATAAATTGAATGCTTGCTGAACAATGTTCAGTTCCATTCACAACTCCTCAGATAATGAAGCAGCCAGTATCCAAATGCAGCAAAAAACATTCAGGTTTGGGATGATAAGTGGCAAGTAACATTCCTGGCGCACAAATTCTGGATAATGACCATCTCCAACAATAGAAAATTTAACTATTTCCCCTTACCATTCAATGACATTAGCATCGCTGAAACCCCTACCATCAACATCCTGCTGGTCACCACTGATCAGAAACTTATCTGGATCAGCTACATAAATACTGTGGCTATTACAGCAGGTCAAAGGCTGGGAATTCATTTGTGAGTAACTCACCTACTGACTCCACCATCTATAAGGCACAAGTCATGAGTGAGATGAAGTACTCTCCACTTGCCTGGATGAGTGCAGTTCCAACGCAAGAAGCTTAAACCATCTAGGGCAAAGCAGTCTGCTTGTTTGGCATCCCATTCACCAACTTAAAGATTCACTCCCTCCACTACCAAGACACAGTGGCAGCAGTGTGCACTGTATACAAGATAGTGCAGTTTGCAGTGCACAACAACTCACCAAAACTCCTTCAACCGCACTTTCCAAACTCATAACCTCTACCACCTCAAAGGAGCAGCCGACGCAGTGTGTACCATCTAATCCCATCATGGGACCTTTGTCTTTAACTCTGGACTCCTAACTATTATCTCCCAACTATTTCCTGATTCCCATAAAGTCAGAAGTGGGGATGTTTGCTGATGATTGCACAATGTTCAGCACCGTTCACGACTCCTCAGATACTGAAGCAATCCATGTCCAAATGCAGACACTATCCAGGCTTGGCCTGGCAAGTGGTAAGTAACATTTGCACCACAGAAGTGCCAGGTAATGACCATCTCCAACAAGAGAGAATCTAACCAGCGCCCTTGACATTCAATAGCTTTACCATCGTTGAATCCCCCATGATCAACATCCTGAGGGTTACCATTGACCAGAAACTGAAATGAACTAGCCATATATATAATGTGGCTACAAGAGCAGGTCAGAGGCTAGGAATCCTGCAGCAAGTAACTCACCTCCTGACTCCCCAAAGACTGTCCACTATCTACAAGGCACAAGTCAGGAGTGTGATGGAATCCTCTCCACTTAACTGGATGAATGCCACTCCATTAACACTAGAGAAGCTTGACACCATCCAGGACAAAGCAGCTCACTTTATTGACACTCCTTCCACAAACATTCGCTCCCTCCACCACGACGAACAGTGGCAACAATGTGTACCATATACAAGATGCACTAAAGAAACTCACCAAGGCTCCTTAGGAAGCACCTTCCAAACCCACGACCTCTACCATCTAGAAGGACAAGGGCAGCACTCAACATCCTGACTTGGAAATATATTGCTGTTCCTTTGCTGTCGCTGGGTCAAAATCCTGGAACTCACTCCCTAACAGCACTGCAGGGACTGCAACGGCTCAAGAAGGCAGCTCACCACCACCTTCTCAAGGGCAATTAGGGATGGGCAATAAATGCTAGCCAGCGACACTGACATCCAGTAAAAATGAATTTATCCAACATGGGATCAACGCTATATTTCCACTTTTGCTCTTCTTATTTACATTCTTTCTCGTTACCCCTCCTAACACCACCCCCCCCCCTTTCATTGTAATGCCTCTTTTCAATTCCCTCCTCTCAGGTACTCCTCCCTCCCAATTTTCTACCCTAACCTTTCAATACTTCTCGACCTTCTGTTCTTATGCTGCTGTCCAGGTTTGATTAGCTCTTAAATAAGCCTACACCTTGGCTCTGTGCCTCTATTGGCAATGTCTGAAGGTGTCATTGAAGCACTTAGCATTGACTCATTACAAGTAGCAATCCCAATTTCCCCTTCCTATTCTCTCATCAACCTACCACTCTTCCCCGCTACACCTCAGTGCGGCTCTTGGGGGCTAATTTTGCCAATCTTCTTCCCTTTCAACTTACCCATCCCACTGCTAACCTTAGAGGCTCTGCCAGTGAATCAGCTCTCACTGTCCCTCTACACATCTCCCTGCAAAACAGTCCTTTCACTTGTGAATAAGGCCCTTGCCATTCATGAACTTGTTGAGATTAATTGCATCAACATCATGGCCTTAACAGAAACCTGGCTGAGGGCTGATGACGATATCTTTCCCTCAATTAAGTCTCCCTGCTTGGCTATACCTTCCATCGCTGGTCCCATCAAGAGGTGTCGCAGTGACGATGTGGCGTTTATCACAAGATTACAGCATGGCCTGAAACCTTGCTTCTCTGGGACTTTCTCCTCCTTTGAGCATCTCACCTTGTTCCAACACTCTTACCTCTCATTCAAACGATTGTTCTCTACCACCCGCCCAAGTACAATAAAAATGTTCTCATTGAGATACGTACACTGCTTTTCTCCCTCAGCCTCTGCACCAAACAACAGCTCATCCTCAGTATTTCCACCTTTCATCTCAACTCATCATGCTCCCTCTCTTCTAAGTTTACTGCTCTCTTACCCTCCCTAAAGCTTGCCCTCCATGTAAACACTCCAACCCATATTAATGGCTAATGCCTTGACCTTGCCATCTCCCATCATACCAATCAAAGCAAAGGCCGTCCTTGTATCACTCTTCACTCACATATCCCTTCCATGGCCCAATGCTACCTTCTTTAGTATCCCCCATGGAAAAAAGCTTTCTTCCAATTCACTTACAAGTGCACTTTTAAAAATACCAACTGTCTACGTTTAATATCCTAGCACCCAATAAAGCCATTACTCTCTCCGACCCTGGCCATTCTCCCTGGTACAGCCCTCATCTCTGCTTCTTTAGGTCCAAGGGATGCAGAGTTGAAAGGATACAGCAGACAACTGGTTTAGCAATCAACCATCAGATCTGGTTGGACCACAAAGCAAAATTGGGTCCTGCTCTTGTTTGCTAAAACTGCTCTCTATTTCAGGGTCATCCTGGAATACAAAGATAACCCCTCACTTATTTTCTCATTCTTTGTAAGCTCCTCTCCCCTGTCTCCCCACCCTTATTCCAACAATATATGCAAGGAGCTCATGGACTTCCTTGTCACCAAAATTGCGACCATCGGTCAGCTGTCTTCGCCACTTTCCTCCCTTTCACAAGCCCATAGGGGCCAAACTTCCTCTAAAATTACCCTGTGCCTTGCCCTGAACATGCACCTTTCTCTTGTTTTTTTCTTTTGTCCCCTCATGCCCTCTCTGGGCTTATCTTGTCCATGAGACCCACCTCTTGCTCCTTCAACTTTATTCTCAGCTTCCCCTCCTTGCCTCCATGTCAGCCAATATTGTTAATGGTTCTACATCTTTGGGTGTTTTCCTTCTCCCCTTTAATAGGACAAAAAGCAGAGAGTAGTAGTAAATGATTGTTTTTCAGACTGGAAGTCTACAATGGTGTTCTGCAGGGGTCAGTATTACGCCACTGCTCTTTTTGAAATAATATTTATAATAAATTAATAAGCTGGACGAGTTTGGAGGGCATAATTTCAAGATTTGCCAATGATATGAAACTTGGAAATGTAGTAAGCTAAACAATGAGGAGAATAGTAAGAGTCTTCAGGAGGAGATGGACATACTGGTAATATGGCATTCACATAGCTGATGAAACTTACTGCAGAGAAGTCTGAAGTGCGACATTTGATAGAGAGAATAGAGAGGCAATATGAACTACATGGCACAATTTTAAAAGGTGCAGGAATAGAGACGCCTGAGGGTGTACGTGCACAAATCTTTGAAGATGCCAGACCAAGCAGAGAAGGCTGTAAGAAAAGCAGATGGGATCCTTCGCTTTCTTAATAGAGGAAGAGTACAAAAGCAAGGAAGTTATGCTAAACCTTTATAAAGTTAAGCCTGAGTATGTGTTCAATTCTGGCCTCCTCACTTTGTAATGGTCCTACTATCTCTACCCTCCTGGCAAGCTAAATTTATTCAGTTGAACTCATTATTAGTCTTAATCCTTGACTAGGAGTGATTTTAAATTATTATTAGAGCTCAGGCAGCTATAAAAGCTTCAGACTTGGTCCTAAAATAAAATATCCTCCCTCCCAGGAGTATTTAGGCTAAACAAAGATATATCAGAATAAAATAAACTTAGTAGGTATATTATAGTAGAATTAACTCTTCTGAGTTAACCACTCTCAGTACATAGAATTCCACATTTAAGAATTCTCGAGAAGTTAAGGTCCTGAGATATAAAGAGTGAGTCTACAACTTTAAAATGATTACTTCATAATATTTTCTGAGGATAAATCCTACATTACATTATAATAATGGTTGTAATATTATAAAGTGTAAAATAATTAAAATAATCAATCCACCTAAATGTAATTGCAGGATTTGAAATCCACCTAAAAATAAATGCAGATCAACAAATCCATCTAGAAATAAATGCAAGATATTCAAACAAATAATATACTAAGATTATGCTCACAAAGTATAAAGCATAGTTTTGTCTTGTCTCAACTAAGCATGAGGAATTCTTTTTAAAGACCTCTACTCTCTGCTTGGTGACAGCAAGTTCTGACCTCAATGCTTACCTAGAGGCCAAATTTAAAGAAAATCTCTTGCTTTAGGAATAAGTTCACCTTTGATAATTTGTTATCACTTTTCTTTGGAGTCTTTTATTTTTAGAATTCTTAAAAATCAATCAATGTGTGAGAGCAGGTGCTTTCCCATCTTGTAACAAGTAGTCTCAAGGCTTGCTACATTATTTTTACTTCTTTCTGCATTTGGTGTATAATGTTGCCTCTCCCTGCTCTTGGCAAAGATTCAAATTTTCTTTAATTGGCTTTAGTACTTAACAAATTTAGGAAGGTTGCCAAAGTCTTGGAGGGGGTGCAGTATAGATTTACTGGAAGTAGTGATGAGGGATCTCAGTTATATGGAGAGACTGGAAAAACTGGAGCTTTTCTCCTTAAAGCAGAGAAGGTTAAGGGGAAATTACGTGGGGCTGGATCGCTTGAGTGTGGTACAGAATAATGCCAACAGCTTGGGTTCAATCTCTGTACTGGCTGTGGTAGTTCATGGATACCTGCTTCCTTACCTTGCCCTTGATATAAAGTGGTACCCTGAGCTATAGAACTACTTGTCTTTCTCTCTAATCGAAAGAAATGCCTTTGGTCTCTCATGGGCTATGGTTAATTAAATTGAACTAATTAATTTACCAAAGCCCAAAATTAGGAATAATTTTGATACAGTATGTAAGGAGTAACTGTTTCCAGTGACAGAAACATCAGTAAACAGACTTATGGTGGTAGGCAAAAGAACCAAAGGCGACTGGAGAAAACATCTGGGTAGATTTTACTAGCTGTCTGGGGATGGGCTGGGAGGTGGCAGTGGGGGCCCTAAAATGTGAAAGGAAGTTGGGCAGGTAGAGTGCCTGTCATCTTCCTGTTACCATGCCATTTTGTCAGTGGTGGGGTAGAGGTTTTGTGGTGGCGGTCACGTCGCTATCCCTGGGCCAGAAGTTCTGCTTTCAAGTCCCATGCCAAGATTTGTTGGCCATGGAAGGATGTTCATGATGTGGTTCAATGGGCTGATAATCAGCCAGGAATCTTTCCACCACCTTCCCACTATTCCCTAAAGGGGAAAAAAGTGCGTGAAGATATGTTTAAATAAAAAGTGGTGGATGGCCCTCCTGCCTGGAGCCCAATTGAGCCAATTAAGGACCTCTTCCAGTCTACACTGTCACTTAGTCAGCAGCGATGGGGAGGCTGCCAGATAAACCCTAGACATCTGGTGGGCTCTGAAGCCACCCTCTTTTTTGAGCACTCTTTGGCCCATGGAGAGCTCCCCTGGAGGCAATGGCCGCCCTTACAGCAATGTCACTGCTTGCCCTCATCAACCGCCACTCCTCCCTTGTTGGGACCTGCCTGATTGGCCCAACACCCCCTGAGCCCACTAATCTCCTTGGGAGTTTGTACGTCCATCCTGGTTCCCTCCTCCTCCACCTCCACCACCATGTCAGACCCCAGCCCTCCTGTGGTCTTCCTCACCCATCTGCCCCCTGATTACCAGGCATCTCTTGGGGGTGAACCCCTGACAAATTGCAGCGGCAGTCTTGCTGACCACTGAAGCAGTGGTGTTCCCACGTCTGAGCTAGTCGGTGGGACCCCGCAATCACTATTAACTTCAGCCACTTTGCACACCAGGAATGCACTGCCTGAGAGGGTGGTGGAAGCAGATTCAGCAGTAACATTCATAAAGAAATCGGATAAATGTTTGAAGGCAAAAAACGAACAGGGAAATTGGGAAAGAGCAGGGAATGGAATTAATAGCTCAATCAAAGAGACGGCATGGGCCGAATTTTGTACTGCATTATTCTATGATCTCAAGCAATTCTCGGTCCGAATGAATAATTCTGTAAAGCGTGACTATTAAGTGTTATAAATCTTCACATCTAAATTCTGGAAGGCACGAGAATAAAAGTGTGCAATCTTTAGATTGCTACCCGAATGAGCACACTATCACCCTTCTGTCGAAGGGTCATGAGGACTCGAAACGTCAACTCTTTTCTTCTCCGCCGATGCTGCCAGACCTGCTGAGTTTTTCCAGGTAATTCTGTTTTTGTTTTACACTATCACCTCTCCCCTTATTAACTTCTACACACCAGTAATTCCCCTTGGCTGTATTTTTGAACTTAAACAAGCAGCAGCAGTTTTGCTTCAGGCGGTAGTTTAAACGGGTCTATTTTTAAATCCAGTGACGTTCCCCTTCTATCCATTGGTTTCCGGACGCGTTGGGTTGGGAAATTTTAAAAAGATCGGGCGATAATGCGCGCTCGGCGGTTGATGGCCTTGCTCCAGGGGGAGAGCGCGCACGCAACCCGTCTACCACGTGAGAAGAGCGCGCACGCACGCACAGCCTCTTCAGGAGGAGCGCGCCCCTTCGCGCCCTTCCTCCAATCGGTGGGACGAAAGAAGGAAATTGTCCCATCTGAGCAAGTTAACCGTTGTGCTTGCTGTCCGTCTGAGGAAGAAGCGTAATCATTTGTAAGTCCGTGAATGTGAAGGGGCGGTCTGAAGGCAGTGGCGGGTGTCGCATTCTTACGTGTCCTCATTTCGTGTAGAAGAAGCCGGTTGGCCGGTGGTGGAAATTTAGAGTTTAGACAAGGTGTGGGAGGAGGAGCAAGAATGTGTGAGAGCCATTGTAGGAGGATGGCGGACAGGGACAAGCGGCCCGTCTTACTCGCTCACGTCCAGACCGCTTTCATGACGGACTCCTTCTACAGTAACTACACGGTGACACCGAAGGAACTGGGCAGGTGAGCACAACACTTAAAAGCACGCGCACATAAACTCATTACTTTGCGATACTTGTGTAATTTGACCACTTGTGCAGTTAATGGGATAGGATTGAACTTTGGGTTGAAGTTTATAGGGAGGGAGCTGTGTGTGTCATCCGACTTTCCTACAACTTCGTAACTTTTTTTAGTCTACACTAGTTGCATTGGATCTCTACATTCGGCAGTTATGTTCACTGAATTATGTACTTAACACTTCAAAACGTCCCAAGCCGATTTATAGGAACACTTTAAAACAAAATATGACACTGATCCACAGAAGTCATTAGGTCAGATAGTCATGAGGTGGTTTTAGGGAGTGTCTTAAAGAAGAAAACCTAGGTAGAAAGCGTTGGGGGGCGTGGGGTATTCCAGAGTTTAGAGCCTAGCCAACTGAAGGAGTAGCCACTAATATTGAAGCGATTAAAAGTGGGGTTGCTCAAGAAGCTGGAATTGGATGATTGCAGATTTCTTAGAGGGTTATGGGACTGGAGGAGATCTTAGGGATAGGAAGGGGAGAGGCCATTGAGGCATTTTGAAACGGAACCAGAAATGTAAAACCAAGAGGTTGCCTGACTGGGAGCCACTGTGGGTCAGCGAGCACAGAGGTGATGGAATGGAACTTGGTGAAAGTTAAACAGGGCAGCAGAGTTTTGGGTAACTTCAAGTTTATGGAGAGTAGAATGTGGGAGACCATCCAGAAGTGCTGTAGAATAGCAAGACTAGAGATAATGAAGGCATGAATGGCCCATCTCCGACATTTACCTGCATTTCCTTGACCTCTCTGTCTCCATTTCTGGTGATAGACTGTCCATCAATATTCATTACAAACCCATTGACTCCCACAGCTGCCTCGACTACAGCTCCTCACACCCTGCTTCCTGTAAGGACTCCATCCCATTCTCTCAGTTCCTTCATCTCCTTTGCATCTGTTCTGATGATGCCACTCTCCGAAACGGCACTTTTGACATGTCTGTCTTCTTTCCTTAACTGAGGTTTCCCACCCACTGAGGTTGACAGGGCCTTCAACCGTGTCCAACCCATCTCCTATGCCTCTGCCCTCACACCTTTCTTTCCCTCCCAGAACCGTTATAGGGTCCCCCCCATGCCCTCACTTTTCACCCCATCAGCCTCTGCATTGAAAGGATCATCCTCTGCCATTTGCGTTAACTCCAACATGATGCCACCACCAAACACATCTCCCCCCCCCCCCCACCCTGTCAGCATTCTGCAGGGATCAGTCCCTTCGGGACACCCAGGCCCACTCCTCCATCTCCCCCAACACCTCATCCCCTTCCCACAGCACCTTCCTAAGCAACCACAGAAGATGCAACACTTGCCCCTTTACCTCCTTCCTCCTCACCATCCAAGGGCCCAAACACTCTTCCAGGTGAAGCAGCTCTTCATTTGCACCTCCTTCAATTTGGTCCACTGCATTCGCTGCTCCCAATGCGGTGGTCTCTATATTGGAGAGACCAAATACAGACTGGCTGACCGCTTTGCAGAACACCTTCGGTCCGTCCGCAAGCATGACCCAGACCTTCCTCTTGCTTGCCATTTCAACACACCATCCTGCTCTCGTGCCCACATGTCCGTCCTTGGCCTGCTGCAGTGTTCCAGTAAAGCCCAATGCAAACTGGAGGAACAGCAACAGCACCTCATCTTCCAATTAGGCACTTAACAGCCTTCTAGACTTAACATTGAGTTCAATGTCAGACCATGAACTCTCTCCTCCATCTTCACACCTTTTTTATCCCTTTTTTCAAAATTCATTTTTTTATCCACTTATTTTTATTCATTGTTTTATCCCTTTTTTAAAATCCCTCCTTTTTACCCCATTTTTGATCCTTTTTTTCCCCTCCACCCCACCCCCACTAGGGCCATCTGTTACTTGTTCATGTTGTTCTTTTCAGAGTACTTACCTCTGTTCTGCTATTATCACATTGTGCTTTCTTATCTTTATACCGCTATCAGTACTTTTTTTTTTAGCCCTTACCTCTATCATTAATACCCCCTTTGCCCTTTTGTTCATGACATCTTTGTCAATCTCTCCTTTGACCCCACCTATCACTGGCCTTCTATCCTATTTAACTTGCTCCATGCACCTTAAACGGTATAAATTTAATCACATTTCTACTTCTCTGTTGCTCTGAAGAAAGGTCACATGGACTCGAAACGTCAACTTTGTTTCTCTCTCCACAAATGCTGTCAGACCTGCTGGGTTTTTCCAGCATTTTCTGTTTTTCTTTCAGTCTCAGCTCAGTTGAGACAGGGCAAAACTGGACAATTACAGAGGTGGAAATAGGTGGTTTTAGTGATGAAGCAAATAGAGAAGCTCACCTCAGGGTCAAGTATGCCACCAAGATTGTGAACAGACTGGCTTAGTATGAGACAGGTGCCAGGAAGAGGAATGGAGTCTGTAATTGTGGAACGGAGTTTGGGGCAGGGACCAAAGATAATGGTTTCAGCCTACTCGATATTAAATTGGAAGACATTTCTGCTGATCCAGTACTAGATGTCAGATAAACAATCTGATCATTTTGCAACAGTAGTGGGGTCAAAGGTGGTGGTGAGGCAGAGCTGGTTCTCATCAGCATACATGTAAAAACTAACACTCTGCTTTCGCATAAAGTTACTGGGGGGCAGCATTTAGATGTGAAATAGGAGGAGGCCTAGGGACACCATAGATAATGACATGGAGCAGCAGTGTAGAGTGAAACCTTCAAAACTTGGATAGTTTATTTACCTGCTTTCCTTGCAAAATAAAGGTCCCAAGGTCAGGTACCATCAATGTTGTCTGTGGGTCGGTTTGTAAATGAGATTTTCACTTCTGAGTTGTGGGTTCAAGTGCCATTTGAGAGACTTTGAATCTAGGCTAACATCCCAGTGAAGAAGAGGGAGTGCTGTGCAGTCTATCTATCTGTCCTGTCAGGCAGACACACAGAGGACTTATTCCGGTGTCCTGGCCACTGTTTATCTTTCGAGCAAACAGATTATCTGGCCATTATCACTTTACTGTCTGTGGGAGTTTGCTGTGTACAAATTGGTTGTTGTGTTTCCTAGATCAGGGGTTCTCAACCTTTTTGCTTCTGAAGCCCCCTTCATTTGTTATAAAAATTCCATGGATCCACTGTAACACAATGCAAGTATTTTTCTGCATAAAAATTCTGAATAAAACATGTTTATTTGATTTTTTTTTCCAACTTAAACGTGAAACTAAATGGGACCAGCACTTTCAATCTTTGACAATACAACCCCACAATTCATGAGCAGCCAGAAATAAACCTGCTGGTTTAAAGAGTGCACTAGAAAACGGGTGCCCTTGCATGCACGACTGAGTGCAAAGCCTTGGTATAGCTTTCATCTTTCGTCATTGTTTCTCAAGTTTTTAAATAATGAGCCAATTTTAACTTCGTCTACCAAGCAGAAGCAGGTTGGTAGGGGCCTCAACAAAGATGTGCTGCACATACCAGCATTTTCCCACTCAGATCCAGCCTGTGACTTCATTTCCTGCAGTCTTCTGCTGGTGTACCTAGAGTCTACCTGAATTAGATGGGAGCTTCATTACTGCATAAAAATCAAGTCCAAAGAAAGTAGTACATGGATATGCTTTAGAGGGACAAGAAGGTTGTGAATGTCATCACTCGTTGAGTATGTACAAGAAAGGGGTCGATAGAATTTTGGCTATGAAGGGAAATAAGGATTATGGGGATTGTGTGGGAAGGTGAAGATGAGGTAGATGATCAACCATGATCTTGTTGAATGGCAGAGCAGGCTTGAAGGGCTAAATGGCCTACTCCAGCTCCATTTCTTATGTTCTTAAATAGGGATGTTGGATTTCTTGCTATTGAGGCATTAGCTGCAATAATTTTACATTTTTACAAATCTATGTCTGCTTTGGGTATAAATGGAAAAAATTAAATTGGCATTGTGTAAATTTGAAATAGTGAACTTTAAATGTGAGAACTTGAGCCATACAGTTCTTAACATTTGAGGGCTAGTGTACTAGGAGGTGGACATATGTGGTTATCAAGCTTTTGTATTTCGGATGGAATCATGGCAGCCGCAGTGACTTCATTCTGTTTGGAAATTGCATCACTACCAATAGAGATTGGTAAGTTTTTTTTTTAAAGTAACTGCTGTTACTGTAATGCAAGGCTTGAAATAATGGCTGCAGAATCCTTGGTGAGGGGAAGTTCTTGCATTTATGCCTGAGAGTACCTTGCAAAGAAAAGAGATTGACATAATGAAGGAATAGGATTTGGTTGCGGGGCGGGGGGGGGTCGCATTGGGCCTGGGTGGGAGTCGTGATGGACCTTGGTCTGTTCCCTTCTATAGTTGGGGTGCAGGATCAGGCTGAAGTGGGGGAGGTCGGGCCTGGTCTGGGGATGGGGGGGGGGCCGTGGGCCGGGCCATTCCAGGATTGCGGTAGAGGTGGGGCGCTGGGTTGGTGTGTGCGTGTGTGGGGGTGGGTGGGTGGGTGGTGGCGGGCAGTACGAGTTGGGCTGTTCCGGGGTTGGGGGTGCCGGGCAGAGGTGGCCTGGGTTTGGGGTGGGGAGGGTACTTATAGGTCAGGCCGGGTCGGGCTTTGGTGTGGTAGAGGAGTGTGGAGGTTGGCCTGGCGGTGGGGAATGTGTTGGGCCAGACCTGGGTGGGTGGGGTTGGGGGGTGTGGGTGTGGGGACCTGGGTGGTGCGAGGGTTGTTTTGGTCCAGTGGTGGAATGTGGAGGTTCAGCTTGGGCCTGCGTTGAAGGGAGGTTAGTGGGGGGTATCCTGTGGTAAGAGTCGGGGAATCCCGTTTTTAGGGGGGGTTGTTGGTTTGGAGAGAGAGTGCTGCAAGTTCCTTGGGGAAGGGGGGCAGTCCCGTAAGGGCAATTTCAGGCTCGGTACTATAGCTATTCAGAAGCTAGAAGTGGTTTTACTTCTCACTTTTTCTGGCTAACTATTGACATTTGGAACCATCTGAAGTTTGAGATTTAAAATGCATTTTCAGATGGTTCCCAGTGCAGGGCAGTTGCCCAAAGGAAATGTGAACTTCCTGGGCAATTGTCATGCAATTCTTATCTTTATCCAGCACATCTTTGGGGTACCCGCAGATACACAGCCCTGAAGCTCAGAAGTTACAGCTCAATATTAATTTGCTGTGGTAGAAAACCAGTGGAGGGTTATGGGGACAGGGTGATAGATGTGCAGCACTGTGTGTGGTAGGTGAGAGGAATAAACAGAATGGGATGGAAGATTTAAAGAAAGGCTGTTGCAATAAGAGGGAGTGGTGGTGTAATAGTATTGTCACTGGACTGGTAATCCCAAGACCCAGGTTAATGCTCTGGGACCAGGCTTCGCATCCCGCCATGGCAGATGCTGGATTTGAATTCAACAAATAGCTCGTATTAAAAGCCTAATGAAACCATTGTCAACTGTTGTAAAAACCCATCTGGTTCACTAATGTCCTTTAGGGAAGGAAATCTGCCATCCTCACCTGGTCTGGCCTACACGTGACTCCAGACCCACAGCAATGTGGTTGACTCTTTAAAAGTGCCCACTGAACAAGGGTAATTGGGGATGTGTAATAAATGCTGGCCAGCGACGCCCACATGCCACGAGCAAATAAAAAACAAAATTTGCCACATGTTTTGTGGGTCTCTGCCAGTTTACCCTAATCCTTAACACCTTTGGCCTTGTTTCTCTTTTTTTTTTGTTATAAATAAGTTCTGTATATCTTGGAATTTTTAAAAAAGCATATTTTTGGCAAGCTTTTCATTTTCTAAGTTTTGCTGGTGCATCTTGCTTTGGGGAGGTGATGGTATTGTTGCTGGACCAATAATCCAGAGACCCAGGGTAATACTCTGAGGACCTGCGTTTGAATCCCGCTGAGGCAGATGGTGGAATTTCTATTCAATAAAAATGTGGAATTAAAAGGCACATGGTGACCATGAAACCATTGTTGATTGTTGTAAAAACCCATCTGGTTCAAAAATGTCCAATAGGGAGGGAAATCTGTCGTCCTTACCCAGAAGTGCGGTTGACTCTTAAATGTCCTCTGAAATGGCCCAGCAGGCCACTCGGCTGTATCAAACCGCTACAAAGTCACAAAAAAGGAATGAAACTGGACGGACTACCCGACATCAACCTAGGTATCGGAAGCAACAACGGCAAATTCAGCCCTGTCGACCCTGCAAAGTCCTCCTTACGAACATCTGGGGGCTAGTGCCAAAATTGGTAATAGTAGAGTGGGGGATATGCTAGGCTATGAGGTTAGATTGTGTTCGAGTATGATTCTGCTGCTGATGGCCCACAGAGCCTCATGGATGACCAGTCTTGAGTTGCTAGACCTGTTCGAAATCTATCCCATTTAGCATGGTCTCTTAGACTAGCCAAGCAACAACTTGACATAGTCATCCTCACAGAATCATATTTTAAAAGTGTCCTAGACACCACCATCACCATCACCATCCCTGGTTATGTCCTGTCCCACCAGCAGGACAGGCCCAGCAGAGGTGGCGGCACCGTGGCATACGGTCGGTAGGGAGTTGCCCTGGGAGTCCTCAACATCAACTCCAGACGTCATGAAGTCTCATGGCATCAGGTCAAATATGTGCAAGGAAACCTCCTGCTAATTACCACGTACTGCCCTTCCTCTGCTGATGAATCAGTGCTCCTCCATGTTGAACACCACTTAGAGGAAGTACTGAGGGTGGCAAGGGCGCAGAATGTACTCTGGTTGGGGGACTTCAATGTCCAGCACCAAGAGTGGCTCAGTAGCACGACTACTGACTGAGTTGGCTGAGTCCTAAAGTACATAGCTGCTAGATTGGGCCCGCGGCAGGTGGTAACGGACCAACAAGAGGGAAAAACATACTTGACCTCATCCTCGCCAACTTGCCTGCTGCAGGTGCATCTGTCCATGACAGTATTGGTAGGAGTGACCAACACACAGTCGTTGTTGGGACAAAACCCCATCTTCACATTGGGGATACCCTCCATCGTGTTCTGTGGCAATACCACTGTGCTAAATGGGATAGATTTCGAACAGGTCTAGCAACTCAAGACTGGGCATCCATGAGGCGCTGTGGGCCAGCAGCAGCAGAATTGTACTCGAACACAATCTGTAACCTCATAGCCTGGCATATCCCCCACTCTACCATTACCATAAAGCCAGGGGATTAACCCTGTTTCAATGAAGAGTGCAGGAGGGCATGCCAGGAGCAGTTAAAAATGAGGGTGTCAATGTGGTGAAGCTACGACACAGGACTACTTACATGCCAAACTGCATAAGCAGCAAGTGATGGACAGAGCTAAGCGATCCCACAACCAATGGATCAGATCTAAGCTGTGCAGTCCTGCCACATCCAGTCGTGAATGTTGGTGGACAATTAAAGAACTCATTGGAGGAGGAGCCTCCACAAATATCCTCTTCCTCAATAATGGAGGAGCCTAGCACATCAATGCAAAAGATCAGGCTGAAGCATTTGCTATAGTCTTCAGCCTGAAGAGTCGAGTGCATGATCCATCTTTGCATCCTCCTGAGGTCCCCAGCATCATGGATGCCAGTCTTCAGCCCTTTTGATTCACTGCATGTGGTATCAAGAAATGGCTGAAGGCACTGGATACTGCGATGGCTATGGGCCCTGACAATATTCCGGCAATAGTACTGAAGACTTGTGTTCCAGAACTTGTTGCGCCCCTAGCCAAGCTGTTCATGTACAGCTGCAACATTGGCATCTACCCAGCAAAGTGGAAAATTGCCCAGGTATGCCCTGTTCACAAAAAGCAGGACAAATCTAACCCAGCCAATTACTGCCCCCTCAGTCTACTCTCGGTATTTGTGAAATAATGGAAGGGGTCATCAACAGTGCTATCAAGTGGCACTTACGTAGCAAAACCTGCTCACTGATGCCCACTTTGGGTTCCATCAGGGCCATTCGACTCCTGACCTCATTACAGCCTTGGTTCAAACATGGACAAAAGAGCTGAACTCCTGAGGTGAGGTGAGAGTGACTGCCCTTGACATCAAGGCAGCATTTGACCGAGTGTGGCATCGAGGAGCCCTAGCGAAACTGGAGTCAATGGGAATCGTGAAAAACTTTCCACTGGTTGTGGTCATATTTAGTGAAAAATAAGATGGTTGTGGTTGTTGGAGGTCAGTCATCTCAGCTCCAGGACATCACTGCAGGAGTTCCTCAGGGTAATGGAAGGGAGGTGGTGGCATAGTGGCATTGTCATTGGACTGGTACTCCAGAGACCCGGGTTCGAATCCCGCCACAGCAGATGGTGAAATTTGAATTCAATAGGAAGCATGAAACCATTGCTGATTGTTGTAAAAACCCATCTGGTTCATTAATGTCCTTTAAGGAAGGAAATCTGCCATTCTTACATGTGACTCGAGCTCTTAAATGCTCTCTGAACTAGGGCAATTAGGGATGGGCATTAAATGCTGGTCTAGTCAGCGATGCCCACATCCTCTGAATGATTGATTATATATAAAAAGTGTCCCAGACCTATCATCTTCAGCTGCTTCATCAATAACTTTCCTTCCATTTATAAGGTCAGAAGTGGGAATGTTTGCTAATGATTGCACAGTATTCAACACCATTCGTGACGACTCAGACAATGAAGCAGTCCATGTCCAAATGCAACAAGACCTGGACAATATCCAGGCTTGGGCTAACAAGTGGCAAGTAACATTCATGCCACACAAGTGTCAGGCAATGACCATCTCCAACAAGAGAGAATCCAGCCATCGTCCCTTGATGTTCAATGGCATTACCATCACTGAATTCCCCCACTAGCAACATCCTGGGGGGTTACCATTGACCAGAAACTGAACTGGACTAGCCATATAAATGCTGTGGCTACAAGAGCAGGTCAGAGGCTAGGAATTGTGCAAAGTGTAACTCCTCTCCTGACTCCCCAAAGCCTGTCCACCATCTACAAAGCACAAATCAGAAGTGTAATGTAATGCTCCCCCTTGCCTGGATGAATGCAGCTCCCACAACACTGAAGAAGCTTGACACCATCTAGGTCAAAGCAGCTTGCTTGTTGGCACCACATCTGCAAACATTCACTCCCTCCAAACTCTATGTTCCAAACCCACGACCACTACCATCTAGAAGGACAAGATCAGCAGATAGATGGGAACACCACCACCTGGAATTTCCCCTCCAAGTCACTCACCATCCTGATTTGGAAGTAATATCGCTGTTCCTTTGCTGTTGCTGGGCGAAAATCCTGGAACTCCTTTCATAACATCACTGTGGATGTACCTACAACACATGGACTGCAGCGGTTCTCGAAGGCAGCTCACCACCACTTTCTCAGGGGCAATTAGGGATGGGCAATAAATGCTGGCCCAGCCAGGGAAGCCCACAACCTGCGAATGAATTAAAAAAGAAATCTTGGTTGAATTTCCCTTAAAATGAGTGAATAGCAATATTTGGCTTCAAGAGTTGCAGTTAAAGAACCCAGATGTTAATACTGTTTCTGTTATCCACTCAGTATGCTACACTACTACAATAGATGGAGGTGATGGCATAGTAATCTTGTCACTGGACTAGTAATCCAGAGACCCAGGGTAATGCTCTGGGGAACCGGGTTCGAATTTCGCCACGGCAGATGGAGGAATTTGAATTCCATGAAAATCTGGAATTAAAAGTCTAGTGATGACCATGAAACCATTGTTGATTGTTGTAAAAACCCTTCTGGTTCACTAATGTCCTTTTGAGGAGGAAATTTACCGTTTTTGCCAAGTCTGGCCTATATGTGCCTCCAGGCCCACAGCAATGTGGTTGACTCTTAAATGCCCTCTGAACAAGGGCAGTTAGGGGGGGGCAATAAATGCTGGCCTAGCCAGCGCCGTCCACAAATATACGGTATTGAGCAAAAGTATTGTCTAGCCTTTGATTCTCTACACCATAACACTTCACACCCCCAACCCCATCTTTACCCTGGCCCCCATTAGAACTATTACTCCCTCTTACCTTGGTCCAGCCCTTCTCTTCGATTCCTCAGTTTCAAGGATGCAGACTTGAAACTATGTGATGGGCACCTACAACTAGATAGCCATATACAACTAGATGTGACTAGATCACATGAAGCACTATCAGGTCCTTTTCTCAACTGCCAAAACTGCTCACTAGTCAATGATTATCTTGGTATACTAAGATAACCGCTGGCTTTTTTCTATCACAAACCGTCATCTTAAACTCCTCTCTGCTATCTCCAACAAGAAGTGTGTGGAGTGTGTAGAATGCTTTGTGACTAAGGCTGCGACCATCTGTTCATCTGTTTCTGCCACTCTGCCCTGCCATCCCTGATCCAACTGAGCCAAATTTCCTCTTAAGGTTCCCCACCCTTGCCCTAGTTCTGAACTCTCATCTTTCTCTAGTTTCTCTTCTATGTCCCATCATGCTCTTTCTAAGCTCATCTGGTCCGCTCGGCCCACCTCTTGCTCCCTCTACCCTATTTCCATTAAACTGCTGATGATCCAACATCCCTTATGACCCACATGTTTTCTGATATTGTTAACTGTTCTCTCTCCTGAAAAAAAGAACCTCCTGATCCTTCTGTTCTTCCAAACTACTGTGCCATTTCCAGCATTCCTTTCCTCTCATCCTTGAACATGGTATTGCTTTCAAATTTCATACCCATCTTTTCCAGAGCGTGCTCTGTATCCCTCCAATCAGGTTTCCACTCTGCCCCACAGTACTGATACGGTTCTTATTAAAGTCATAAATGACATTCTATGTGAATGACAGTGATAAACTATCCCTCTTGACTTTCTGAAGCCTTTGATACTGTTGACCTCATCATCTTTCCCCAAATCCTCCATTGTTGTCCAGCCAGGAGGAACTACGCTCGCCTGGTTCCATTCTAGTCATAGCCAGAGAATTGCCACCTGCAATATTTCTCTTCCAACTGCAGCACCATTGCAACTGTCCCCCAAGGATCTATCCTTGGCCCCCTCCTGTTTCTCATCTATATACACCTTCACCTCTCTTAGCCTTCCACTGCCACTATATTGTATGACATGCAATTCTGGAAGAGCAGAAATTTCCTCCCGTTAAGTTTTGGGAAGGCTGTAGTCATTGTCTTCAGTCCCTGTCAAAAACTCCATTCTTTAACCACTGTCTCTGTCTCCTACCTTGGCAACTGTCTGATGCTGAACCAGATTGATTGCAACCTTGGTGTCATATTTGACCCTGAGATGGGTTTCCAACTACATATGCATGCCATCGATAAGGCTGCCTATTTTCACCTGCATAGCATCACCTGATTCCACCCCTAACTCGGCTCATTTGCTGTTGAAAACCTCATGCATGCCTTTGTTACTTCTGGATTTTGCAATTCCAACATAGCCGGCCTCCCATTTTCCACTGTCTGTAGACTGGAGGTCCTCAAACTCTATACATGTCCTAACTTGCATCAAGTCTTGTCATGTTTACCACTCACTAACTTGCTTTGGCTCCAATAGTGCCTTACTTTTTTTAAAATTCTCAACTTGTTTTCAAGCCCCTCCCTGGCTTTGCCCCTTCCTCCTTCTAATCCTCACCATTCATACATAGGCAGTCTTAGCGATGGCATGCATATGTGGTTGGAAACCCTTCTTGGAGTCAAATACGACACCAAGATTGCATTCATACAAATCTCTTGAGATACCTGCACTTTTCCAATTCTGGCCCCTGATTCTAATTGCTCCTCCATTGGCGACTTCTTTCAGCTACTGAGGCTGTATGCTCTGGGATTCCTTCCCTAAATTTCTTTGTGTCTTTTTTCTCCTTCTTTAAGATGCTGCTTGAAATCTCTTTGACAAAGCTTTTGGCATTCTGCCCTAATATAAAAAGAATAAGTACTGGTTCAAGAAGCAATCCTTCGGCTCTTTATCAGGAACAGAATCAGGTTTAATACATGATCTCTGGGAACCATCTGAATGTTTCGTATTAAACTAAAGGTAAGAGAAAAGTCAATGGGTCTCAGAATTATAATGATCTTAGTGTTCACAAGATCTGGAGCTTTTATTGACTAAAGAAAACCTTTCTGGGGCACTTGGTTATTACTTTTTGAATATTGACCACACCCGTTGTATAGAAATAGCCTTTCTGAGTACAAGTTTACCTCTTTAGGCAGACCCTTGGATCAAGGATGACTTGCTTCCACTCTGGTTTAATGGGTTCTGAAGTCTGGTGTCGTGCATACAAACTACATGCACACCCAGTGGAGCCAGTTTTGAGTGATTAGCCCTCGATGCTGGGCAAGTTAACTTGGGTAAGGATGTTGCTGTTGACAGCCTTTCTTGCCCGCCCTTGCAAAACCCAAAACAAAATGTCTACTATGAGATGTGATTCCACGATTGCGTAGCACATGCTGAACAATCCTGAGTGTGCTAATAGCTGCACTAGCAACCAATTTAAGATATTCAGTTGAGCTCGTAATGCGGCTTGTAAGAAGTGACATTCATTCATATGCAGGGATCTGTTCACTGCAAAAAAAAAAAAGAATATGTTCAATCCATGTGACTTTTTTGAACTACTTAGAAACATGGGGAGTCTATAGTTCTCCATCGTTTTCTCCATGGCAATGCCTCAGCCAATCAAAGTTGATTTGCCAACCGATCAGCACCCTTTTCTCCTGTAGTTGTTGTGATTGTCTGAAATTTGGCATTCTTGCTTTTGTCCTGATGAATACAAGATGAAAAGCTCTAGCAACACGTGTCTCTTTGCATCAATATGTAATATTGCCCAAATCATTTCAAATTTTCAACTCTTTTGAATTTAGTTAGGATAATCCTGAAACAAGTATTTTTTTTACCTTTTTAGCTCTGTTAAGAGTTCTTGATCTTCATTAGTAATAAATATAGCACAGTTTTAAAATTTCAAGGTATATAAAAGTGGAATATTTTGCAATGGCATGAGAGGTAAGGAGATAGCTTTAATGTTTAATTTTGATTCTCCTTGTTATTGCAGCACCATTTCTTAATTTTTGTTTTTAAGATGAGGTAAGAGTAATGGAAGTGAAGGACTAAAATCTTAGTGTCTCTCATTCCTAAGAAGAATTTTGAAATTGATAAGTAGCTTCATCTGACAGCCTGGCTGAGATCAGGAAGTCTATTTGATAGTCCTCTTTCTACCACATTATGCTGCAGCTTGTTGATGCACCAGTGCAGGTTTGCATATACAGTCTTTCATGCTTTTGTATATGCTTGGAATCTCTCCTGTGGTTCATAATTTAATAGCTTTGTTTTTGTTCCCAGGGCTGCCCACATGTCTAAAGCAAGTTTGATATTTACTGGGTGTATCTGTTACAGATGAAACTTCACAAAAGTGCACTGATATATAAATAGAAAATTGAAAGCTCAACGTCTAAGATAAATTGCATGTCTACAGTTCATTCTATTGTGTTAATCCTTTTACCCTGTTGCAGAGGCAAATTTGCTGTTGTTAAAAAATGTATAGAAAAAGCTACCGGGAAAGAATATGCAGCTAAGTTTCTGAAGAAAAGGCGTCGAGGTCTGGATTGTAAAGCTGATATCATACATGAAATTGCTGTACTTGAAATGGCAAAGTCAAATCCACGTGTGGTAGACCTGTATGAGGTGTATGAAACAACAAATGAAATTATCCTCATATTAGAATAGTAAGTATTCTGTTCCTCTGCTGAAACACAGTACAATGTTAGAACTAACACAGCTGTATAGTTGTTAAGATTAGCTTTGCCACTGGAATATTAATGATGTACATAAAATTAACCATTATATTTAAACATTAATTGTTCTATGTTCCCCTATTCTCTTTCCTATCTTCTTCCTTTTTCTTTTTTAAAATGACACTTTTTTCTAAGTCATTCATTTCCTAGCATAGTAAATTTTTTGTCAGTTTCTCCCCTCATCTCAAAAATGTTGACTGCTTTCTGGGATACGGTTTCACTCAGGCTGGTCATGTATGTTGATTTTGAAAAGGTGTTTGATAAGGTACCACATATTAGACACATTAGCAAAATTTAAGCCCATAGGAGTAAAGTGACACTGGAAACATGGATACAAAATTGGCTGTGAGAAGAAAGTAGAGGTGATTTGTTTTTGAGACTGGATGGAGGTGTGCAGTCATGTCTAACAGCGATTGGTATTCAGACTACTCCTTTTGATATGTATATTAATGTCCTGGATTTGAATATAGGGTGCATAATTTCAAAGTTTGTAGATGACAAAGCTTGAAATTGAAGTACAGTGAGGGGAATAGTACCAGACTTCTGAAATGAACATACACATGACAGATTAAATTTAATACAGAGAATGAACAACTTAAAAAAGAGAGAAGGAATAATGAGGGCGAGGTGATATAGACAAAACTTTGCAATATTAAAGTGCATGGAGGAACAGAGATCTTGGGGTTGACTTACGCAATTCTTTTGAAGGTGTCAGGACAAGTTGTTTAAGAAAGATCATAGAATCCTTGGCTTTGTAAATATAGGTATATGCAAAAGCAAGGAAGTTATGCTAAGCCTTTCTAAGTGGCTGATTAGACCTCAGCTGGAGACTGCGCCCATTTCTGGGCACCACACTTAAGAAAGGAAGTGAAGGCCTAGTGAAGATGCAGAGTAGATGTAGCAGAGTAGTACCAAGGATGAGGAGCTTGAGTTATGTAGAGAGACCAGAGAAGATCGGATTGTTTTCTTTGAAACTGGAGAATGTCAAAGAGGGGTTTAACAGAGGAGATCAAAATTGAGGGTTTTGATGGAATAAATAAGGAGAGACTGTTTCTATTATCAGATTTCTGCTATCAGGAGGATTCGTCACCAGAGGACATAGATTTAAAATAATTAGCAGAGAAGGCCAGAGGGAGATGAGAATTAGAATTGATTTAGTTTTTCATACTTAAACTTTCTTTTCCAGTGCAGCTGGAGGAGAAGTCTTTAATCTTTGTGTAGCTGACCGAGATGAAGCTCCCTCAGAAAAGGATGTGATCAGACTTCTTCGACAGACCCTTGAAGGAGTAGTTTTTCTACACCAAAACAATATTGTACATCTAGATTTAAAGGTAAGTTTTAGTTTTGATTCTGGTGCAAGATATTGTTTTGGAGAAGTGCCTTATGAGCGAGGCATTGACAAACTGGTTTGA
Organism: Carcharodon carcharias; assembly: GCF_017639515.1. Lineage (NCBI taxonomy): Eukaryota > Metazoa > Chordata > Chondrichthyes > Lamniformes > Lamnidae > Carcharodon > Carcharodon carcharias. Next base: position 104,000,884 of record NC_054478.1, on the reverse strand, counting down.
AAATAAAACCTTTACAAAAACATTTTATATGATTTTAGACTTTAAGATGGGTAACTTTTGTTTGCTGTTTTTCTATTATAAATAATATATTACTGTTGTAGTTGTATTATCTGGAATTGGAGGCCAGGCTTTGTATATTTTAACGGACCTGGGTAATGAGAGTTTATAATTTTTTCTTTTGATTTCTGAAATGATTATTTTTAAGAAGTGACAAGACAATTTTTGATTAAATTTAAAATGCACACATTACATTTAGACTTTTAAGAGAGAAGGTGGGTTTGAGTACATTTTATAATGAATTAAACACAGTAACTTCTTAGAGTATTTAATGTACTCAAAGGACCTTGGTAGTATGTAGTATACAGCAGGTGCATAGAGCCACCTTCACTGTTGGGAACAATTGAAGTAATTGTGATGGCAGAAAAACAGGGGAATTTTTTTTCTTAATAAACAAAACTTATCAGAACTTGGTAATCTGATTTGAAATCCATTCCATCTTTGTACTGAGCAAACAAGATGAATGAACAAAATGAGTACTGCCCTATCTCTATCTTCAACTTCAACTTTCTCTACACACTTGCTCTTCATAGTAACCATTGGAAGGGAAAGAGGGCCTCAATATAATAACATAAAAGTTTATATTAGCTATTAGCAAAAATAATTTATTAAAGATAGTTGCCACCTATTGACATTGAATATTTTCAAGAATAGACCATTTATTATGTGTAACATTCCAGCTTAACCGTCTTTACAACAGTTAGGAACAACTGGTGCCTCCTTGACAAATGCTACCAATGCTGCTTTGTTAAGAACACAGTAAACTCTTATATGCCCCACTAAAGCAAATTCAGGAAATTAACTCTGGCTGGGAACATGCAAATCTGTTGTGTTACAAAATTGGAGATGGTGCCGATATTGGCAGTTTGTAATAAACATTTAGTTTAGGTGTGGGCATGATTTATGCTGCACATCAGGGTAGGAATTCACTTGGCTTGGGACAGGAACCATGTCTATAATAAACTCCCTTCTGATAGTTGACTAAGTTGCAAGGCATGCTTATCATTTATGTTTTGTTTAATGCTTGATATGAAATAACCACTAGTTTATGTTCAATTTACCATTTTTGCACTTTAATAGTCCAAATGAATAATCGGCGAGACATTTTGGAATAACTCAGAATTTAGAACGTGGTTGTTCACTAAGCTGCATTAGAAAATTTTGTGATACAAATCACTACTACAAGTTAAAACATTAACCATTTCTAGGTAACTTGAAGAGAATGGATTATTATGCCATGCATTGCAGAAAGTTTGAATGTACTTCTAATCCATACTGGATTGTTTGAAGTTGTATAGCAAGCCAATTTTGCAAGTTTTCTTTGCTGCAATTCTTTATCATTTATGCAACATCATAAGATTATATTGCTCTATATTTTTAAATGCAGTTTGGTTTAAATGCAGTGACAGTAATTTAATAAGTATACAAGACACAGCCCTGTAAACTTTTTTGTTAGCTGCATGTTTTTTTTTCCTCCTTATGTGGAGCAATGATTGGTCTCTAATCACCATTCATGAAAGTGTTAAAATCCATAATACCAATGATTGGGAATTGTGGAAGTTTATATCTTGGCTTGATTTTAAAAAAGTGGTTTGAAATGAAAGGAGAAAAGAGGTTGGTATTTGTTTAAATCATTCTTCGAGTGGCCAGACCTTAAGCCTTAATATTCCCAGAGGTTTGAACTGGTAACAGTACCTTGTGAAATTTAAGTTATTATATAGTAGATTAATGCCATATGTCGAAAACTATTTTAAATTGTTCAAGCCTGAAATGAAGTTTAGCACAAGATTACCAGCAGCACTGAAAAATAACAAGTTCAAGCACCATTTTCTGAAGACTAGTCTAAAATATTGTATTGTGGGGAAGAGGAAATTAAAAGACACAAAAAAATTGCATGAAATTTCTTTTCAAGTGCTTTGTGGAAATTAGCAGTAAGCCAACCTTTAGTTCCTCATTTTTAAAATGAACAACATGATAGTTAAGATTGGTTCTCTTTTCACTTCTGTTTATGTTTGTCTAGGGGTCTTTATTTTAGTATTTCTCTTTCTGGCTTAACCAGCTCATAGAGATCTTGCAAATGAGGACAGGCAGGTGACTTCACAAGTCTTGGGCAATGTAGCTCATTATCGAGATGCTTTGTGTGGCCTAGTGATACTGTGGCCGTCTCTGGCAGTGTTAAACTCGGATCATGTAAATGTTGTTACCATATATACTCGAGTAATGGTTGATCTTGTCTAAAAGTCGACCTCCAACTTTTGGCCATAAAATCCAAATTCTTCGTACTTACCACCCACTCGTCGCTGAAGTTAAACTCGCACTGGTGCAAAACTATTCATTGATAAAATCATAGAATAACTCACCATTGAAGGTGGATGTTAACCTCCTTGTGTCTGCACATATAAACACATGATGAAAATACTTTTTGGCTCTTGCTTTACTATTGAGGGCAGGGTTGGCAGGGACCTGCCAACTCTACCACAGCGAGACGATGGGGGAGGATGAATTTCAACCCTTTAAAACTATTACTTATGTAAAAGTTGACTCCCTACTTTTTGGATAAAACTTTAGTCATAGAAAATGACTTTTATACAAGTATATATGGTATGGGGAATTGCACTGAGCTTCTACAAATATGTTACTGAATATACCAACTTTATACAGTATGGCTAAACGTTTTTATAAATTGGGTTGGTGATGTCACCAGACACAGATTCATAATAAATTCCATCAAAAGCTACCTTTGCTAACATTTTATATGTTTGCTAACTTATTGCACTTATTTTTATGTGGTTTTCTTTTTAGCCACAGAATATTTTATTAACCAGCTCATTGCCTTTGGGTGATATAAAGATAGTTGATTTTGGCTTGTCCAGGCGAGTTGACAATGTTGGTGAATTAAGAGAACTCACTGGAACACCAGAGTACATTGGTAAGATAAATGTCCTTTTAAACGTAAAATTAATGGAATTTGAGTGTATTTTTGTTGAGATGTGCCAATTGTATGCTCCTAGTGGTGAACCACACTTCAAACAATGTAAATAATCAGTTTGGTGATGCAGCTTTATAGCTCTATCCAATCCACACTCCCAGTTAAGTGCGCTTAGTTTTGGATTATTCTATCAACAAGCCAGCATGGACGTCTCGTACTGCATGGACATAATATGTTACATGACCTTTTGTAAACTTTTTATTCTGGAAGTGCTGGTACCCAAGAATCCTCTTGTGAATATTTGTTGAAGCAAAAGGTATTTTGGTGATTCAGCTTGTTGATAGAAAGAGTGTTGAGCCTTTTTTCCTACTTTACTTAAACCCCTGTACTAATCCACACTCCCCACACCCCTGCCTTAAGACCATCGTAAAAAAAAAAACGCCTCTTTGATCAACCTTGGAACCAAATATCTCCTTTTACTTAAAAACCTCAGCATCTTTTTTTTTCTAATATAAATCTGTGAAATACCTTGGAGTGTTTTCCTTTGTTAAAGACAACTTCCTTACCTGACATGTACAAGTGCAATTTCCAGCAGGAGTTTTCTTCAGGATCAAAAAGGGCAGAACTGATTACTAAATTTTCCTGGATATAAGGTATTTGAGACATATGGAGAAGGAAAGAAAGAAGGGGTGGTAGAGTTGATTAAAGAGAGTATGACAATGCTGAAGAGAGAGGATGATCCAGAGGAGATGAAGACAGAATCTACTGGTTAGAGTTAAGAAACAATAGGGGTGCCATGACACCATTAGCTGTAATCTAAAGGCTACCAATTAGCGAGCATGATTTCAAGAAACAAATCTGCGTGGAAATTAGAGAGGTGCAGGAACAATAGGGTAGTGATAATGGGGTACTTGAATTATCTTAATAGGGACTGAAGTTGTAGCGTAGAAGGTCCAGAGGGAGAAGAGTTTCTAAAATGTGTTTGAGAATTTTTTTTCCTATAAGGTTCTGGTCCAACAAGGAAGGAGGCATTGCTGTATCTGGTTCTGGGGAATGAAGTGGATCAAGTGTTAGTAGGGGAACATTTAGGGAACAGCGATCATAACTAATCTAAACTGTAGGAAAGAACAAGAAAAATTTAGAGTTAAAATACTTCATTGGAAGCAGGTCCATTTCATTTGGTTGAGAACAAACCTATCCCAGGTAAATTGGAATAATAGATTGGCAAACAAAACTGTAACGGAACAATTGGCTGGATTTAAAGAGGAACTGGTTCAGGTACAACCGAAGTATATTCCTAAAATGTAGAACGATAAGACAAACAAAGCCAGAGTTTCCTGGATGATAAAGTGGAGGATGAAGGAGGTGAAGGGGCGTATGACAGATGTCAGGTTGATGATACAAGCAAGAACTGGGCTTAATATGAAATTTTGGAGGGGAAGTGAAAAAGGAAATGAGAGGCACAGAGAATGTGAGAACTTAATGGCAGCTAACATAAAAGCTAACATAGAAATAATAAAAAGGTAATAAGAGGAGGGGTGGTACTGATTTGGGAATCTATACAAGGAGGGAAGGGGTGTAGCTGAGGTGCCAAATGAGTACAAGATGATGATGCTGCTGGAGTCATAGTGAATGAGGAAATAGTTGAGATATTTGATCCCATGCTGATTGCCACGCCGAGGAAGTTCAGACACCATGTTTGACAAATTCATTGGAGTTCTTTGAGGGTGTAACAAGCATTGTGAATAAAGAGGAACCAGTCGAAGTAGTGTATTTGAATTTCCAAAAGGTATTTGAGGTGCCGCATGAAAGGTTGCTACACAAGGTAAGAGCTCGTGGTACTGGGGATAATACATTAGCATGGATAGAGGATTAGTGAATTAGTAAAATAACGTGAAACAGTCTGGATAAATGGGACACTCTCAGGTTGGCAAACTGTAATGCATGCAATGCAACAAAAATCAGCTGGGGCCTCAACTATTTATAGTCTATATTAATGACTTGGATGAATGGACTGACTATGTTGTAGCTAAATTTGCTAATAATACAAACATAGCTAGGAAAGCAAGTTGTGAGGAGGATGCAAAGCGTCTGCAAAGGGATATAGATAAAGTGAGTGCAAAAATTTGGCAAACGGAATATAATGTGGGAAAATGGGAGGTTGCCTACCTTGGCAGGAAGAATAGAAAAACAGAATAATAATTAAATAGAGACACTGCAGAATGCAGCGATACAGAGGGATTTGGGTGTCCTTGTGCATAAATCAGAAAAAGTTAAAGTGAAGTACAGGAGTACTCTAGTAATAGTCCTTCTCATTTAAAGGTTGACCCCAACTTCTGGTTAAAAAATCCTAACTCTTTTTACCACCATCTCACTGCCTCTCCTACACACTCTTATGCTCTCCCTCTTTCTTCTCTCTCTCTCTCTCTCTCTCTCTCTGCCCCCCCCCCCCACCCTCTCTTGCCATGCTGTGCGCAGGGCTGGGGAGTGGGAGAGAGCCTCGGGGAATGGTAGAGGCTGTGCCAAGTTAGCACCAGTTGGGTCATGTTCGCACTGTCAGCCCTGGCATGAATTATTTCAACCCATCAAAAATATTACTCGCATAGGTTAACTCGCTACTTTTTGCCCAAAATCTTTGATCTCAAAACTTCTACGAGTGCTGCTGATAAAAGAGACATGTTAGTCTTGCACTCATCAGGTCACTTAGCAAGAATACCAATATAAGAGGAAACAATTCATGCTCTGTGAAGAAAGTGCTGATAGTTACTCATCAGTCACCATCACTGGTGTGTTCTCTATGGCAACGCCTCTACCAGAGTCCATTTGTCAACCAATCGGCATACTCTTTACATATAGTATAAATTGTCTTTTCCCCTCATATTAGTATTCTTGCGAAGTGTAATAATGAGTGCAAGACAAAAAGCTTTGACATCTCTCAAAAAGCTAGTTCAGGTAATAGGGAAGGCAAATAAAATGTCGGCCTTTATTTCAATGGGAATGGAATATAAAAGTAAGGAAGCCTTGTTAAAATTATACAAGGCACCTGTTAGACCACGCCTAGAATAATGTGAACAGTTTTGGTCGCTCTACTGGCATTGGAGGCAGTCCAGAGAAGGTTCACAAGGCTGATCCCGCGTATGGAAGGATTTTTTATGAGGAGAAGTTGAGTAGGTTGGGCCTGTAGTCACTGGAGTTTAAAAGAATGAGAGGCTACCTTATTGAAACACATAAGATTCTTAGGGGGCTTGACAGGGTGATGCTGAGAAGCTGTTTCCCCTTCTGGGAGAGCCTAGGACCAAAGGGCATATTCTCAGAGCAAGGAGGAGCCTATTTAAGATGGAGATGAGGAAGAATTTATTCTGAGGGTAGTGAATCTGGATTTCTTTATCATAGAGGGCTGTAGAGGCTGGGTCGTTAAGCATATTCAAGATTGAGATAGACAGATTTTTAATCAGTAAGGGAATCAAGTGCTATGGGGGAAAAGGCAAGAAAGTGGAGTTGAGGATTATCAGATCATCCATGATCTCATTGAATGGTGGAGCAGACTCGATGGGCTGCCCCTGCGTTTTATGTTCACTCTTTTTCAGCAATTTCTGTACTACCAACGACTATCTTACATTAGTATATGTAGTAATTAAGAAGGCAAATAGAATGTTGATCTTCATTGCAAGGGGGATAGAGTATAAAAGTAGCAAAGTTTTGCTACAATTGTACAGGTCATTGGTGAGACTGTACCTAGAGTACTGTATACATCTTTGGTCTCCTTTAAGGAGGGATATACTAAATTGGAGGCAGTTCAGAGAAGGTTCACTTAGTTGATTCCTGGGATAAAAGGGTTGCCTTATGAGGAAAGGCTGAGCAAGTTGGGACAGTACTCATTGGAGTTTAGAAGAAAGAGAGGTGATCTCACTGAAACTCATAAGGTTCTGAGGAAATTTACTTCTTGTGGCAAATCTAGAATTGGTGGCACAGTTTCAAAAAAATGGGTCTCCCGTTTCAGGTGGAGAAGAGGAGGAGTTTCTTCTGTAACTGGTTAATCTTTGGAATTTTCTACCCCAAAGGCTGGGTCATTGAATATATTCAAGGTTGAATCAACAAGGGAGTAGAGGGATATGGGGGGCAGGCAGAAAAGTGGAGTTATGTCACAATCAGATCAGCCTTGATCTTACTGAATGGCAGAGCAGGCTCAAGGGGCCAAACGGCCAACTCCTGCTCCTATTTCTTGTGTTCTCCTGGGCATTGGTGATCTTAGACTTGGGTGTATGAGACACAATTTCAAAATTTGCAGGTGACATAGAACTTGGAATTATTGTGAACAGTAAAGAGGGTAGTGATAGAATTCAAGATACAAATGGCCTACTCCTGCTTGTAATTCATATGTTCATATATTTAAGAGGACATGGACAGGCTGGTGGAATGAGTGGACATGTGGCAGATGAATTTTAATGTAGAAAGTGTGAAGTGATACATTTTAGTCAGAAGAAGGAAAGGCAATACGAAATAATGGGTACAATTCTGAATGTGGCACGGGAACAGAGACCTGGGGGCATTTGTGCACAAATCATTGAAGTTGGCAGGGCAGGTTGAGAAAGTGTCTAAAAGGCATATAGGATCTTGAGCTTTATAAGCAGGTATAGGGTACAAGAACAAGAAAATAATTAACACCTTTATAGAACACTCTTTCAGCCTTAACTGGTGTATTCCGCAGTTTCGGAAGAATGCGAAGGCTTTAACGAGGGTGCAGAAAAGATTTATAAGAATGGTTCCAGGGATAAGGGACAGTTACATGGATAGATTGAAGAAGCTGGGATTATTCTTATTAGAGAAGATTGAAGAGAAATTTGATAGAGGTGCTCAAAATCATGAAGGGTCTAGATAGGTTAGATCGAGAGAGATTGTTCCCACTGGCAGAAAGGACAAGAACCAGATGCCCTTTTTTATACTCTAGTCCCCTTGCAATAAAGACCAACATAATTTTTGCCTTCCTAATTGCTTCTATAGTTGGCACTTTGTGTTTCTTGTACAAAACTATTGGAATCTCTCTGAACGTAAACATAAAAGTTTGTCACCACTTAATAAATATTTGTTTTTCTATTTTCACCAAAGTGAATAACGTCATGTTTGTTGCCCACTCATTTAACCCGTGTATATTCCTTTGCAACCACTGTGTTGTCCTCACACCTTAACTGTCCAATCTAGCTTTGTATTGTCACCAAACCTGGATACATTACCCTTGATCCCTTCATCGAAGTCAGTTATATAAATTGCAAATAGCTAAAGCCCCATCACTGATCCTTGATGCACCTCACTAGTTACAGCCAGCTAACTTAAAAGTACCCATTTATTCCTACTCTTTGCTTTCTGATCATTAACTGATCCTCTATCCATGCTAATATATTACCCCAACCCCTGAGCCCTTGCATAATCCTTTTCTGTGACACCTTACTGAATCCCTTTTGGAAATCGAAATATGCTACATCCACAGGCTTCCCTTTTATCTAGCTTTCTAGTTATATCTTCAAAAAACAGTAGTAAATTTGTAAAATATGATTACTAATTCATAAAATGTATTCATAGGAATGTTCCAACTTAATGTAGTTTTTCTTTCTCTTGCAGCCCCTGAAATCTTGAACTATGATCCAATTTCCACAGAAACCGACATGTGGTATGTTAAAATTGTGCAGTAGTAGTAATCTCTCGTACCTGAGAATGATGGTGCCAGCAAAGAAGTGAGCAAAATTTCATGGATCAATGTGTGTATTGATGACTCTCCAAGCCAGTACATGGCAGCAAACGTACATTGCAAGCCTCACATAACCACATTCCTATGCAGTTTCGCCCGATATTGCTGACCCTTGCCTTTCTGCATTTTGCCTCCATACTGGCATTGCAATGTAGCTCAAAATCTTTGCTGCTATCAGTTGTTAGAATCTCCATAGAGACTGTCAACTTTTAAAAAGAAATTGGAACTTCGGTAATGGCGCAACAAAATTTCACGTTTAAGGCTTTTACTGTAAAAGTAAAAAGAAGACTAAAAGCAGTATTGATTAAACGCTATTTTTGTAGGCATCTTGCACTTTAAACTACAGAACAAAGCTTTCCCCTTTACTTTAACACAACCAAAAAGCCCACTTCACACATATACTTTATGCTGTCCCTTAAGTAGACATTCAATTCTCCTGGAACAAGTCCAAAGTGATTCTCAGGACCTGAGGGTTTGTTTCCATTATTTTCCTTTCCTTGCCTGGTAATTTTTATCCCCAAAACACTCTTTCACCATGAGGGTTTTTCCTGGAGATTCTCCCTCTTCTGGAAGCAAATCTTCCAGTCTCGTTTCAAATCCTCACGTAAGACCTGTCATTTCAATTTGCCTGTATTCCTGCACTGTAAACCAAACATTCGACCTCTAACTGCTCCCTCTCTCCCCGATCCTGGCAGATTAATTTGTCTGAGAGGTTCGATGATATGTTTTTAGGAAAACTTACAACCTGATCTCATAATGGCTTCTAATGGGCACTATCTCAAATCTCATCTCCATGGCACAATACTGACTTGATACCTTGATGTTTTCAAAGTTGCACATATGTGATATTTTAATGAGATAGCTGTGCCAACCACTAAACACCATGCCCTCTTAAGAAATGATATCGAAGTTGTGTAACGATACACACATAACTGGGTTCTTTGCATTAAAATAGGACAAACAATTATAGATTCTGCTTTACAACTTTTTCTTTGTTATCTACAGGAGCATTGGAGTGTTGGTTTATATGCTGCTGACAGGAAAGTCTCCATTTCAGGGTGATGATAAACAAGAGACTTTTCTTAATATCTCTCAAGTTAATGTTGATTATTCAGAAGAAACATTTGAAGGCATCTCTAAAACTGCCATTGGATTTATTCAGCAGCTTCTAGTCAAAAAACCTGAGTGAGTATACATTTGATGGGAAAAATAAAGTAACATACCGATGAATAAGCATCTTAAAATGGTTCAGATTCTGCAATAAGTTGTTTTTTGAGCTACACAAATTTGTTTAAGTTGTCATATGGTGTTTTTGATAGCCTTAATGTTTTTTGTGATTGTCACCAAATTACAGTTGTCGTTTTGACTTTTTTTTTCAATTTAGAAATTAGCATTGGTGAAATGAACCTTGGAAGAAAAATGGAGGATTCAATTTTTATTTGGATTCAAGTGTTAGACCAGGTTAAATGTCTCAAGCATGTTGGGAAGTGTCCTTCAGGGTGAACTATGTTTCATGCTCTGTCATGGGAGAGATTGTCTTTTTTTCGAAAGACAATGAAAATCACTTTGGGAATCTTTTGCCAAGTACACATTGGCACGGAACAGAGAACAAATTGCCTTCCATCGGCTCTTAACCAGAATATTATTTCAATGCATAGATGCTTTTCCTATGACTACCTGAGTTATCCAGAATTATGAAATTTGATAGACAGCTATGTGCTCTATATGGAAGCAGCATCAGCATTACTGCAAACTAAAAGCTGTGATATTCTACCAATGCATGGTCCTTTTTCTTTCTCTGGTGTTTTACTATCTTGTTACCAGTAGTATTTTAAATCAGCATGGTAGCTTTTCAATCAATAACTGTTTGTTTAAAATGGCTGGGACAGTAGAAATAATAGGGCAGAATAGCAAAGGCAGCAGAAGAAATGAAAGCAGACAATAGCTCATATATATGAATGGCAAAGCAGATAACCTGTTAAACTTAAATGGGCTCCACTATGCTTCAACTATATAGCACGTTAAATCCATCATCCCTACCATCGGTAGCCACTCAAAGCCACTAATCAATGCACTTAAACTTCTAAGTTGTACATCTACTTGATTTCACAACGCAAAGATTAGAAATCAAATAAGTTGGCATGGCACTATCGGTGGAACTGTAATCAATCAGGTTCTTTAATAGTCTTTTCAGCTGTCTATTCAGAGTTTCTTGCTACTTTACAATCAAGTTGAAGTTGGCAGATAACTATAATAAAATTAATATCTGGCTTACTCTGGTTGTGGATGACAATCAACAATTAGTTTTCAAATTGTACAATTGCTGAGGATGACATGTATGAATGAGCGCTTGAAAAGCATGCAAAAGGTCATAGGAATCCTGAAATAAAGACAAAGTGCTGGAAACATTCAGCAGGCCGGGCAGGATCTGTGGGGAGAATGAGTTAACATTTCAGGTCTGTGACCTTCTGAAACCTTGATGAAACATTTTCTCCTACCAGAGGTGCTGCCAGACTTGCTGAATATTTCCAGCATTTTCTATTTTAATTTCTGATTTCTAGCATCCACAGTATTTTGCATTTGCCAAAGGAAGCCTGACCGGCAATCTTTTTAGATTCTTGTGGATGGATGAAAGATTTATTTAGGCCCATTTGTAGGTCCATCTGGATGTTCTCGAGTTACAGTAAACTTTGTGTTATCCAGTACTCTACCAACTGGAATTCTCTCCTAACCAGAATTTCTGATATTCTCCTAATACAAATCGTCACTTTATCGATCAGAAGCAATTATGCAGTTATCCGGCACCCATCACTGCATACTGCATTATTTTATACTTTAATTATGCTTTAATGTACTATTGAAGATTAGAAATAAAAAGAATATTCTTTACTTCCTGAGTACTAGCATGTTAATTCATGCTACAAGTATTTTCATTGGAAAATGGAACTTTCTATTAACTGGCACTTTTGATTAACTAGCACTATTGCCTGTGCTTGCCAGGTATTAAAGATTTTACTGTACTTGGCATATTGGATTGTTGCCCTTCAGCAGAAATGAAAATGGTGAGAGTAGGTTTGTAATTCTTGACCAGATCACTGAATTAGGGGCTTAGTTTTAAATTTGAAGAAGTTTGGAGTATCAAATCCAGTCCCATTTGCGACCATGGGAATATAATTTTTGGAATGCAACTGATTGGGGTTGAATAACTTAATTGTTACCTTAGAGTTTTTGAGTGTACTTTAAGTATGTCAGTTGTTCAGGTTTTTAAACAAGGTGGATGTCATGATTTGTAGATGTTTGTCCAAAGCGGTGGAAATGAGGTTTCGCCGCAGGGTTGCTAGGCTTACTGTCCGGGACAGGGTGAGGAGTTTGGCAATCCAGGAGAGCCTCGGAGTAGAGTTGCTGCTCTTTTGGATTGAGAGGGCCAGTTGAGGTGGTTTGAGCGCCTGATAAGGATGGCAGATGCACAAAAGTTTGGTTTAATATGAGTGAACAACTATTTTCACTGTTTTAATTTATCTCTATCCTTTCATCTTACTTAAAAGAAAAAATTGACAAATTATAACTACTTCTTTCATCTTGAAGGGAACGAAAAAACGCTGAAGCATGTCTTTTTCATCCATGGCTGCAAGCAGAAGAATTGATGAGTAATCCTGTTTCTGAAATTATGCCATGTGCTTCACAGTCAGAAGAATGCTTTAAGTCTTTAGAAGAAAATTCCATACGATCCCTCACATTTGGTGTGTGCAGACATTTGGATAAAGAAAATATTTCTGAAGAATCGACCATCGTTCCCAAACGATTCCGATTTGATGATTCATACAAAAGTTGCCATGAAGCTACAGGGGAATTGGTATTCTGAAATTGGAGTATAGTTAGTTGTGAGAGAACTGCACTTTGGGAAAACTTCCCCTTTTTATGTTGGGCTTGATCACTTTATAAAAGTGATCCAGATATATATGACTCGTTAAGTTCATAAATGTTTTCTTGGTAAATTTAAGCAGTGACCCGGTGGGGCATTGATATGTTAGCACTTTCAAACTTTTTAAAAAAGTTACATGGAGGCACACCAACTTTTTTGCACTTATTGCGATAGTAGATACTCTATGAAATGGTTTAGAATTATGGCTATTAAACTTAGGATAATGAGCAAATTGAAAGTGATGTCTTAAATCGCTATTTGATTCATTCCATGTCAAATGGTTCTGATAGTATCCAGGTATGAACCTCCTTTTTAGGGCAGCTTGCATATACTGGAGAGCTGTAACTTGGGTCAGTGATTATAGTTCACAACTTAAATATAGTTATTCAAGTATTTTCACAGTTGCAACAACGGCATGAAAAGGATAATTTGTTTGAATATGTTGTGATTATCTGAGAAAACCTGATGCTTCAATATGAAAGCAGGTTGTTCAAACTTGCTCAAGTGGTATGTTGCAATTGTAGTTGCAGGTTGAAAATTGTTCTTCCAAACAATAAAATTCAGTGTAAAAGACAATGATCCCCTGCAGTGAAAATTGCTTTCTGTTCAAAATCTTGCATTCGTTATAGTTGTTTTAGGATTCATTGCTGGTTGATGACCTGGTAAAAATCTGATTCTTAAAGATTTTTTAGTATAAATGTGCATAAATCTCAAAAATAAACTCTGAACAAACCACTATAAAAGTTCTGAACTGCTTCCATGTGATAATGTGTCTAGGATTTTTCCTACTTATGTGCTCACTTATTCCAAGATTGTTTCATTGTAGTGAATAGGAGAAGATTTTTGGGCTTTCAAATGCAGAGATGGAAAACTTTGGCCTCTATCTATTCATATAATTTAGCGCAAACAAATTTGGCATTGTCCACAACAATTTCAGAAGGAAATCTTAAAATTCATAAAGGTAATAACTGTTTTGCTGATGTGATTTGGGTGTGATGATTCTGCATATTAAATTGAAGGAATGTTAGGAGTAGTTGAAAATATTTGGAGCAAATATTTTTCTGCACTTCTACTTTATATGTGACAGTTATCTTTTTTTCGAATCATAAGGCAACAGATTTCACTTATTGAAGGGGTAATAGACGTGGAAGTGGTCTGTCACAAATGAGAATTGGGAATCTTTGGGAATATATAACCTACCTATATGTAGAGAAATATTTTAATAGCTTCATAGAGATTAATATTTTATGCTTTTAGATATATTAAGTTTTGACTGGATAACAATGCAAGAGGTCTGAATCCTAGCTTTAAATGTAGAATGCCTGGCTTAGGGCTACTATGGAAGCCATGGAATCTTTAACCCAGTGAAGATGATATTTTCCCTTGTGAAAGTTTAAAACTGTAAGGCTATATATCTAATTTTGAAACATTCATGTTAATGTTTTGTAATTTGAAAATTAAATCTGATGAAATATAGCTTTCCATGCTTGGAAATCTCTTTATTTTTTGACATTTTGCAAATTATAATAAATTTAATTTCTCAGGAAGCATTTTGTCAATTTATTTCATTCAAGCTCAAATAAAGGACTTTGTAATTTATGAAACAAATATATTTATAATTTTCAAATAAAACTTTAATCATAACTTCAGATGAAGTTCCACTCAACAATTTCCAGAATTAAGTCCTGTCTGCCTTTTAATTTTATATTTTTAAAAAGGCAAAAGCATTGCATATTTCTTGGTCAGAGAAGAAAAGGCAGTTGGGTGCACTTTAAACCTCTTCTCAGGTGTAATAATTTATTTTGGGAATGAGCCAAGAAATTCCCACCACAGTGGCTTAATATGTAACAACTGCTTGTTCTTTATGCTGAATGGAGTCAGATGTCAGCTTTGTTTATTCAGAAAACCTAAATCTGAAATTCAGGCTTCAAAGGAAGGTTATGACATGGCAAATTTGATGGATGAAGGTATTGCATAAGAGACTTCTCTACAAGATTAAAGCCTCCATTATTAGTGGTAATTATTGAGCTGAATTGTGAGTTGGCTGAAAAGCCATGGACATGAAGTAGTTATAGATGGATCTACTTGAAGACCATTCACCTGTGGTGTCACACGGGTCACTATTAGCTTTGTTGCTCTTTACTATTAATGATCTAGATGTAGGTATTGGAACAAAAAGTTTAAATACGATATTAAGAATTGTGGGCTGGGGGGGTTGTTCAGGACTATAGACAATGATCAAGTGTTTCAGGTGGATCCTAATGTATAGGGAAATTGGGCTAGTAGCTGTCAAAGTATGTTTATGTTTAACTTTGAATTGTGCAGTGTTTACGTATATTGACAGAGTGAACGCTAAATATACGTACATACACCAGGAAAAGGCATCTACAGGCAGAGATAACTAGAGAGAAATAGGGTGTTGAGCTACATTTACAGGGTAATTGCATTAAGGCGAAGCACAAATTTTGACCTGTGTTCAGGCTTTGGTTAGAATCTGAGTTTTGGTTAACATGTGATGAGAGATACTGAGGCTTTCGAAGCGGTGCAAACAAGGTTAATTCACAATTTGAAGCACCTTATTTATAAAGATAGGATAAAAGAACTGGAATTCCAGACATTTAGTGTTTATGCAGGTTTAACAAGTAATTAAGAAGGCTAATGGAATGTTCTCCTTCATTATGAGAGGAATCAAACATAAAAGTAAGGATGTAATGCTTCAGTTATACAGGGCATTGATGAGATCACATCTGGAATAAAAGTATGCAGCTTTAGTCTCCTTATTTAACAAAGGATGTTACTGGATTATAGGCGGTTCAGAGAAGGTTTCCTAGATTGATACCTGGATTGAGTGTGTTTTATGAGGAAAGGTTAGATAGACTGGGCTTGTTTCCACTGGCATTTAGAAAAGTGAGGGGTGACTTGATTGAAGTATATAAGATCCTGAACAGTAATGACAAGGTGGATGCGGAATTGATGCTTCCTCTTATGGGCGAGTCTAGAACTAGGGGGCGCTGTTTTAAAATGACAGGGGGTGGGGCATCCTTTTAGGGCAGAGATGAGAATTGTTTTCCTCTTGGATGGTTGTGCGACTTTGGAACACTCTGCCTCAAAGGGCAATGGAGGCTGGGTTATTGAATATCTTTAAGACAGATGTAGATGGATTTTTGTTAGGCAAGGGAATCAAAGGTTATTGGGGGTAGATGGGAATATGGAATTAGTAATACAAACAGATCAGCCATGATCATATTGAATGGTGGACCAGGCTCAACGGGCCAAATGGTCTACTTTTTCTATTTTGCATGTTCATATGTGTGTAGACTTTGGGATGGTTTGATCTGTAAGATAAAGGGAATAGATTATGTTTCAGTAGATGCATTGTTCCAGTTAAATAGGTTAAGGAGGACTGGGGAGTCATAACTTTTAAATTGTACGAGATCAGATCCAGGTTAGATATCACAGGGTGGTTCTTTTCCCATAGAATAGCGACCTTTGGGACAGGCTGCCAGTGTGTATGGTGCTGACAGATTCACTAGATTCCTTTAAGCAAGAGCTGGACCTATTTTTGGTTGGGATTGGGTTCAGCTTGTACAGAAGGTGGGTATTGCATCTAATTATCTGGGCAGTTCTAGACCCCATATAAAAACGGATATAGAGGCATTGGAGAGGATACAGAAAAGATTTGCAACCAGAAATGCATGGGCATGTATATCAAGAAATCTGGGTCTATTTTCTCTTGAAAAGCAAAGGCTCTGGGGTGACCTATTGGGTATTGAAAGGTTTTGACAGAATGAATACAGAGAGAATGTTTCCTTTTGTGGGGCAGAGCATAACCAGATGTAATATAAGATAGTCATCAAGAAATCCAATAGAGAATTCTGCAGAAACTTTACTTAAGCATGCTAAGAATTCGGAACCTGTTTCCACAGGGAGTGGTTGAAATGAATACTATAAATGCATTTAAGGAAGGAGAGAATAGCTGGTTATGATGGTGGATTTAGATGTGAAAAGGTGCGAGGAGACTTGAGTGGAGCATAATAACTGGTATGGACTGGTTGGGACAAATGACCTGTTTTTGTGCAGTATATCCTATGTAATCTGTGGCAAGCGTCTTCTTCATTTCGAGCGACTACCAGAGAGATGTAAAGTAGTCCAATATAAATGTCACAAGGGTGGATGTTTGCTAATGATTGCAGTGCCCAGCAACGTTTCTTCATCTACTCCTCACAGACAAGTCAAAGGGCTGATTTGTATATCTTTTTAACTTTTATTTTTGGCCTCACATTCACACAGATTAGAAATGAGAAATTGTTTTTTTTATTTTTTCTCCCGTTTAGTAACTAGTAAACTCCCTCTTTCTTTAACTCAAGAAAGCCTGGTTAAATTGGCTCCTTTTAAAACTTAAAACATTTGGACTGGGGAAAGGTATCCACGAGGGAAGAAATCCTTTTTAAATTTAACCTTGTTGTGACCAACTGAGAGGGTTGAATAAAGAAAGGGAACCAGTTAATTCCTCCTGACCCGGGAGCATAACAAGTCGGGGGAACCTTGCCCAGGGACTGGTTGTGACAATATCGTGTGGGGGGGAGGGGGAGTTGTTGATGGAGTGGTCAACATTGACCAGAAACCTGTCTGGGCCAGCCATATAAATGCTGTGGCTACATGAGCGGATCAGAGACTCGGTTTTCTGCGGCCAATGTTTTACCTCCTGATTCGGCAAAGTCTGTCCGCCACCTACAAAGCACAAGTCCGGAGTGTGCTAGAATGCTTGGATGGATGAGTGCATCTCCAATACCACTGAAGAAGTTTGACGCCAATCAAGAAAAAGCCTGCTAGACTGGCAATCCATTCACCACCTCAAACATTCATTTCCTCCATCACTGGTGCACAGTGGCAGCAGTGTGTGCCATCTACAAAATGCACTACAGCAATTTACCAAGCCTCCTTTGACAGCACCTTCCAAACCTGTGACCTCTACCATCTAGAAGAGCGAGGTCAGCAGATGTATGGGAATATCACCTGCCAGTTTCCCTTCAAGCCACACACCATCCTCACTTGGAACTTGCTGGGTCAAAATCCTGGAACCTCCTCCCTGACAGCACTAAGGCGTACCTACGCCACGTGGGCTACAACGGTTCCAGAAGGCGGCTCACCACCACATTTTCAAGGACAATTATGTGTGAGTAATAAATGCTGACCTTGCGAGCAACACTCACCATCCCATTAAGAACCCTTAATGTAGCTCATCAGTTTGTTGTCTTTGCCAGGAGGTTTTTCTGACGTGTGGTGCCCTGAAACAAGAATGGAGACATAATAACTTGGAAAGATCAAACAAGAATTAAGACTGGTTTTTGCAATTTTTTTTCAAATAATTGAAAACTGCAAAGGATAACAAATCACATGGTTGCTTTACTCTTGGCTAATGAAGGATGTGTAGTATCGTAGCTCGTACTTCTATGATTAGCTCACATACGGAAAAACATTCTACCAGAATGGTAGACAGTGCACTTCTGACCAGAAGTGTGAACAGATTTTAGATGTTTTAATTATTTCTTGTTCAAGTAATGTTTTTTCCAGTTAAGAAGACAAAATTTTAATAGAACTTCTTTATTTAAATAGGTTTAATTCACTTCTGCACTATATTTATTGTGTGATGTAAGTGGGAGTTACTGTAAGCTAACTTTCTCATTCGATTAATGATTGAAGTTTTGGCTCCACTGTAAAGGGATCTAGAAACTGAACACTAAGCTCTGTTTTGAAAGCATGATCTCATACTGTCTGATACATATGACACCAACCATGTTCTATTGCTATTAAGCAACACCTGCTACTTTAGTACCAATAGCAGTTGTAAAGTGATATGAGTCAGGAATTTGTTATATTGTCTTGATTATTCACTATGACTGTGGAGTAGGGGCTGATGGACTTGCAAGCACGTGCACATTGTGCAAATTGGTTTTTTCTGGCTGCATTCAGTTTCTATATTTTCAGGTTGCACAAGAAAGCAGTTGTAATGCCACAGCTTTGTAAAGGCTATGAAAATAAAGTGAGTAACAAGTAGGCTTCACACCAATAGCAGTTATATTCCTGCCAGCAAAAAATAAGCTCTTGATGTAGGTATGATCCTGAAGAAGGTAACTTTACAAAGCAGCTTTCCATTATTTAGCAATTATGCTAATGAACATTCAGCAAATCAAGTTTTAAAACCAGTTGATCCTTTGAAGTATCTTGTAAAGATTGCAGTTAAATAACTTTCATCCAAGAATGGTATAGCCTACCACTTATATTCCCAGTTAAGACTTGTATCATCAGCTACAGCAAGAATTCAGGACAACATAATGAAACAAGGGAAAAGTAACACTGTGCATCTTGTATTGCTTCAAGAGAATTTATTAAAGTACTGGACTGGAAAAGCCCAGGAGGGAACTTCCGTTCAATTTTGATCTGAAAGAAAAAAATACTCACCAGCTTGCCAATTAATGGACTCAGTGGCTTGTCACAACTTTCCAATCCGATTTATTATCAGAGGAGCTCCTGACTGGTTTCCCCTGTCTAATACAGTAGTGGTACAGGCCAATTACACTACCCCTACTACTACTCCAATTGAGGCCAGTAAGCAAGAATTGAACTTGTATGATGTCTGCAGGCTGCCTTTATTCAGTGCCTGGGGGTTCAAATCCCATTAGTCCACTTCATCTAGGCTGACATTCTAGTGTAGCACTGAGGGAGCACTGATTTTTGGCTCAGGTGTTGATTTGAGCCATCATCCTGTATACCTGCTTAGATGGATGCGAAAGATTCCATAGGTACCATTTGTTCTGGCCAACATTCCTACCTTAACCAGTACTTCCCAAACTGATTAACTGGTGATTTGTTTAATTACTGCTTGTGGAATGGAGCTCGTAGCCCAGATTAGGCGATGGTCAATCCAGAGTCATCAGCTCCTGTCATGGCATGGGTGATGTGAACATTCTTGCAGTCCCTTGCTTAGGCAATGATGTAGACCAGCAGGTGCCAATGTTTGGATGAGGGTGTTATCGTGAGGTCTTGTATTTGTCTCCCTGACAAAATAGGGTGTTTGTTATGATCTAGGCATTTCATCAGAAAAAGGACTCCGTCGGTGTTAGCTTTCCTTACACCTTCTTTGCCAATCAAACCTTTCCAGAGGCTTGTATCCCTCTAAATTCTGGCATTGAAATCACTGAGGAGGATCAGATTGCCTCCTTTTGGGATATGGGACAAGTGATCATAGCTAGAGTAGAATTCCTCTTTGGCATCATCTGCTACATCTAGGGTTGGGGTGTATGTGCGGACAGCTATGGTGTACTGTTTCCAGGCTAGGGTGAGACAAAGGGTCATGCGACATTCGTTTACCCTACAAGGGGGCTTGCTGAGGTGGTCGATTAGGTCGTTCTTCTACTGCGAGCCATTGGAAAACGTGGATCATTTCTCATGCCTCGGGAGCCTCCCCTCAGTGAAGGCAGACATCGATGATGAATCTCAACATCGCCTTTGGCCAACTGAGGAAAAGAGTGTTTGATGACAAAGACATGAAACCCAGTACCAAACTCGTGATCTACAGGGCTGCAGTGCTGCTTGCTCTCCTGTATGCGCCACAGACATGGACAATGTATAGCAGGCACCTTTAAACTGCTGGAGAAATATCATCAGTGATGCCTCCACAACATCCTGCAAATTCAATGGCAGGATAGGCACTCCAATATCAGTGTCTTCTCTCAAGCCAACATCTCCAGTATCGAGGCACTGATTATGGTTATTCAGCTATGTTGGGTGGGCCACATCATCTGCATGCCTGACACAAAACTCCAAACAAATTCTCTACTCCAAGCACCATCATGGCAAGCGGTTACCAGGAGGGCAGAGGAAAGCTTTCAGGGATGTCCTCAAAGCCTTGCTGAAAAAATGCAGAAGTCCCCACCAATATGTCAGGATCTCTTGCTCGGGACTGCCCAAATTGGAGAAGCATCCACGAAGGTGCCAGCCATTTTGAATGTCTCTGGCTCAAGTGGAGACGACTAATAAATTATTAAGGTACGCCTGAAGGAGTGTACCAAAATCTGAGCATCCAACCCACCCCCCTCATCAAACATTACCTGCTCCACGTGTGGCAGTATGTGGGGATCCAGCATTGGGCTTTTTAGTTACCTCCAGACCCACAACCCCAGAACGGAAGAAAGCCATTCTCAGTCCCGAGAGACTGCCTAAGGAGAATCTTGCTGTGTGGACCTTGTTGACCATGTTTGCTTAAGTGATCTCATTTGATGACATCAAATGCATGATCTTTCAGTTGTCCCAGGGGCTCAGGTATTTACAGAATTGTTATAAAAATTCAGACAAAACTGCAGAATTTAGCGGATCTGGAATTTTTCATTGCCTGTGGAACATGTATTAATGGACCTACGTATGCCAAATGATTCATGAAAATCCTGCAGATTTGGCAGCTGTTGGTGTCCTTTTCAAGTCTATGATAAAATAGTGGGAAATGACAGTCTCGGGTCTATACACACCACAGCTCATTTAGATCCTTGGGTGGTGTTCTGTACGCTTAATGAGTAAAGGATTACTATTACTAATGTAATCCACAAATTCCTGTTCCCATACATTAATCTCCTGACAAATTTCCTCATTTCAGTCCTGGGTGACTCATTAACAATTACTGTAATGTTGCAAGAGATGACTAATTCCATAAAAACCCTTCAAAACACGGGACTTTTGCATTTTTTCAGCAAGGCTTTGAGGACATCCCTTGGTTCTTAAAATGTTTTCAGTAACACTGACTAACAAGATCAAAAAAGGATGCACTGGACGCAACCCCTGGAATTCCTGCTCCCCCTGACATCGAGATAGATAACACACTCTTCTACATCAATGGCATAGCTAAACTGGCTGCTAGGAGATGCAAGACAGCTGTTCACTGGCTTACTCTTCCACATGCGCCACCCCACCCCCCCCCCCCCCCCCCCCCCCCACCACCACCACCACCCCTGCCCCTTCTGCCACCAACCAAACACACACATTTCTTCTCTGCTCTGTGATTTCATACACTACTAAGATTACAAACTCACCGCATGTAGAATCTCACAATGACCTCTGTGCCCCAGTCTGTGCAATATAACATCATAGCACCAGCGCACTTTCTGTGCCAACAAATTTTGTTTCTGTGAAAATTAAATAGAGCTCTTGAATTTAAAGGCATCCCTTTCTTCTTTCGAGCCTAGTCTGTTCAATATATTGCCATTGTATTTTTAATTCACTAATTCAGTAATTCATACAAAAGCTGAACAATTGCAAGTTGCATAGTTTAAGCTTTTTGAATAACCTTGTCGGGAAAGGCAAGTGGGCACAGAATTTTGCAGTGCTGGTCTGCAGGCTGGATCCCTGGCTCCATCCCACCCTCAAGGAAACATCCTCAAAGGAACACCATAGGAACTTTTCCAGTTGGCCCCCAGGTTCCTACAGGCAAGTAGAATTGAAGACCTTGGGTGGAATTTTCCCAGAATTGCACTAAGTGTAGTAGCAGGCGGGTAAGATGGAGTCCTACCCGCTGATGAAAATGGTGGGTTTTCATGCCATAGCTTCCCAAGCCCACCTCATTGTTTATGCATCCCCAGGAAACATGCCGTTTCCATAGCGGACAGGCTCTCATTTGCCTGCTCGCCATCACCCCACTGTTGTGTCACTCTGGCCGCCAGCTTTAAAAGGCAGTTGCCAGCAAAGTGCTCATCACCACTAGCTCACCACTGCTGTCCGGGAGACATGGCCAACAAAGGCAAAAAGACTGCAGCACCCCCGTTTCAATGATGAGTCCCTCGAGCGACTGTTGGATGCTGTGGAGGCCCGACTGGATGTGTTCTACCTCCGCTCTGGCTGCAGGATGCGCAGCAAAGTCACCAACCCGGCTTGGGAGGCGGTGGCAGCGGTGGTCAGCATGAAAGCCCTGCAGAGGACTGTCACCCAGTGCTGCAAAAGTATGAATGATTTCCTCCCTTCTGCCAGGGTAAGTCACTCTTTTAATCACTCCCAATTCTCACACTCACAAACCCATCATACATCCGCAGGGCCCTCACTCACATCACCATTCACTCTTTCACACACACCGTCATTGTCCTCATCCTGTCTATGAGACCATTCACTACCCACGCAGGCCAGATATACTTATCATCTGGCCCAGTAGGCATTCTGATACATTTTCCCCATTTCTATCCATGCAAGACAAACTGGCTCACAACAGAAAGAAAAGGTCGCAGACAGGTGGAGGGATGCCGGAAATCAAAGTTCTGACTGAATTTGAAAACTGAGCCGTCCAGCTGGCCGGCAATGATCAGGACTGGTCCTGTGCTGATGGTGAGGCCAGCGCTGCTCTACCAAGTGAGGATCCAGCAGTGCAACATCCATTACTCGCGGCATGGTTGTCTGATGGATGTTGCACTGCTGGATCCTCACTTGGTAGAGCAGGCCACTGCCATGCACTAATTATCTCTCCTTGCTTTTGCAGGCACATCTACCAAACATCCGACCGACAGAGTCCATGACCCAGGGCCTCCAATCAAGCTCCAAAGAAACCTCCAGAGGAATCTGAAGGCACCCTCCCTGAAGTCCCATCACAGCACTCACCCACACCCTCCACCAGCGCAGAGACACACACCTCAGTAGGACTAAGCTTTAGAGTAGCCTTGGGACCATAATCTGGTGAGCACATCGCACTGTCTGATCCACAGCAAGTGGAGGCATGGACTAGGCTTGAAAGAAGAAAGGGATGCCTTTAAATTCAAGAGTTCTATTTAATTTTCAGGCATACAGCTAGGTCACCAGGATCCATGATCTTGACATGTCCTCCTGCAGCATGAAAGAGAGAGAGACATGGTTATCATGGCTGTACTTAGCACCTTTCCTGGTCCTGTGTGACCACCTATTAATGCTTCCTGGAGAGTGCTGGTCACACCTTGGATGGCCAGAGATGAGTGTGCATGGCTGCCTTGTCAACCTGCGACATGGGGGACACTGATCCAAACCAGGATGCTGAGATTGCAAGGGGCTATGAGCGCCTCTAGCAGTAACTGCTACATGGCCAGTGTTGGTGAGGAGATTGTACAATGTGTACAGTCCAACTGCTCCAGGGTCCAATAAAGTGGTGGTGGACTCGAAGTCTGTGCCGGGGGTGGGTGAGGGGGGGCAGGTATGGAGCACTTGGTGGCCCTTTGGTGCCTCCGCGTTGCTGGCATGGGCAGGCAGGCTAGGAGCCTGATCTCAATCACATCACTGCGCCTGATCTGTCTTATTTGCAGAGGCATAGTCAGTTTAGATAGGTGTCCTTAATGTGTGGCCACTCCCCTCACTTACCCTGACCCCACCTCGATTGCCTGGCTGGGATGCAGTGCCAGGGCAGCACTTGACCCCTTCTCACTCAGCAGTCGCCTCCGAGGCTGGCCAGCACTTGTCACTTGTCCCCAGGCACACACACACACACACACACACACACACACAAACCGCCCCCACCCCCACCCCCCCCAAGCCCAGCAGTTGCATTTGAGGCTGGCCAGTACTTGCCTCTGGACAACCCCCTTCATCAGTCGCCTCCTGGGTCAGAGATCAGTTGCCTCCCTCACCCCACCATGCCCCTGAGGCCTGTAACAACAAGCGAGCTGTGGAGAACGCTGCTGCTCATTCCAAAGTGAAGGCCGCCAAGTTCACGTTGCCTGCGTGCTGTTGTGAAACACATCGGCATGCTTTCCTGCTGACATGGACGGACGATACGGCGGGGTTCCAAGAGCCTGGCGGGATGGCCTTTTAATTATATGCTAATATATTACAATTAACTCCCCACCGACCAATGGCAGGAAACGTGGCCCTCTATCGGCGGGCTAAACGGACAATTGCGACCTGCCTTCACGCCGTCGTGAAGCAGGCCCAGTCATATTTTCCGCGCACGCCACCTATCACGTGGAAATTTCTGCCCTAAACCACCCCTAAATTCAATTGGCCTCAGTTTTATTTGAGTCATGCCATTTATTATATAAAAATTATGAGCATGTGCAATAGAGCTGTGCTGTATGTCAGGGCAATATGCTGATTCTATTGCTATAATTACAATGTTCCATCTGATAGTGTAATGCAATAGTGGCAAAGTGCATTTTCTATCAGATGATCTGCAAAGAATAACTCACCAGACACCTTACCTTTTTTTTGGTTTGCAGTTTCTTTGCAGGAAGCCCCTAAAGGCTCTGAAAATCTGAGAGCCACAATCCTGATATTTGTGCACCCATTGCGTACATCATTAAAGATAGCAGCGCAGGTTGAGAAAGTGGCTAATAAAGCATGTTGGACCCTGGGCTTTAGAAGTAGGGGCATAGAGTGCAAAAGCATGTAAGTTATGATAAACCTGTATAAAACACTGGTTTGGCCTGAACTGGAGGATTTTGTTGTGTTTTGGGCAACACACTTTTGGAAGGATGTGAGGGCATTGGAGAGGATGCAGAAAAGATTAACGAGAATGGTTTCGTGGATGTTTTGGAGAAGATGGACTGTTCTCCTTGGAGAAGAGAAGGTTTGATAGATGTGCTCAAAATCATGAGGGGTCTAGACAGAGTAGATAAGGAGAGACTGTTCCCATTGGTGGAAGGATCGAATAGCGGGGAAAACCAATTTTAAGGTGATTAGCAAAAGACGGGACATGTGGGAAAGCAACTTTTTTACGTAGTGGGTGGTTAGAATCTGGAATGCACTACCTGAGAGTCTGGTGGAGGCAGGTTCAATCAAGACCTCCAAAAGCTAATTGGATACTTATCAGAAGAGAGAAAATTTGCAAGGCTAGAGGGAAAAGGCAGTGGCATAGGACTAGGTGTGTTGCTCTTGCAGAGAACCAGCATGGACACAACAGATTGAATGGTTACATCACCGAAGGAGGCCATTCTATATTTCTATTATGCTGGGATTAATGGGCATGCATTATAGGCATATATCTGGAGGAGTGCTCAAGTACTCCCCTTCCTATCCCTTCCCCAAACACCATAGTGCCAGCCCATGGATAGAATGGCCAATCCAAATTATTTTGAAAGGAAAAAATTTACTTTTTCTTTCATTTGGTTTAGGTCAAACCTTGCCCCACCTCCCTTGCCAGTTGAGTCCACTGTGCTTTTCTGGGCCAGCATCCCCAGTATTTTGCTTTTATCTTAGTGTTTTTCTGTTATGCTCTATGAAGCTGGGGAACTGAGAATTCCAAGCACAAAGTCACCTTGGTTCGATCTCCTTGACATTACTAGCTTTGTAAGGCATGCATTGCAAATCTGATTATGAACTGGCAGGGATCTGACGTAACCAGATCCCTGCCTTTTCCAATGCATTCTGCCAGCAATATGGCTGAAGTCCAGTGTAGCTCTTGAAGAAATTCAGGAACTTACTGTCTCTGGAGTGTTCTACTGCAGTTCTTGGACTTGTCCTAGACAGTGAAAGTTACAAAAAAAAAATTTCCTCAAGCAATAGCATGACTCATATTTGCTTTATGATACAATATTCCTGATACAATGTTACCTGCAGTAACAGGTACAAAGTTTCAGTTGTTCAATGTTATGACCTTTTATTATTAATATAAGTAAATGACACTGAGCTCATAGATTTCAAAGGACTTGTACAGAATGCTTAGTCTGGATCAATGCTAAGCAATATCAACAGACAATGAGTGTACAGGAATATTTTATTTATTTGTTCGTGGAATGTGACTGTTCCTAGCAAGGCCCACATTTGTTGCCCATTCCTAGTTGCCCTTAAGAAGCTGGTGGAGCCACCTTCTTGAACCACTGCAGCCTTTTTGACTTTTCTGTAGTGGTTTGTTACAGTTGAGTGGCTTGCCAGGCCAGTTCAGAAGGCAGTTAAGCGTTAACCACATTGCTACGTGCTGGCAGTCACAAATAGGCCGGACCAGGTAAAGGCAGCAGTTTTCCTTCTCTGAAGGACAAGTTAGTTTGGTGGTGACAATTACTGAGACTAGCTTTCTTTGACAAGTGGAATTAATGCTAGATCAAATGTTAATTAAAACTAGCGTTCTATTCCTGATTTATTGAATTGTTGAATTCAAATTCCACCAGTTACCGTGATAGGATTTGAACTTGGGCCACCAGAGCATCACTCCGGATCTCTGGGTTGCTAGTCCAGTAACATTTTACCACTAAGCTAGGAACATGGAAACAGGAGTAGGTCAATTAGTCTCTTTCTGCCATTCAATAAGATCATAGTTGATCTGAGACCTAATTCCATACACCCCACTTTGCTCTATATTGCTTTAATACCTTTGGTTATCAAAAATACATCAATTTTAGATTTTGATCTAGCATTAATTTCATTTGTCAAAGAAAGTTCCAAGTTACTTCTACCTCTGTGTGTCGCAGTGCTTCCTGATTTCACTCCTGATTGTTTTGGCTCTAATTTTTGGACTTTGCTCAATAGTCATGGACTGCCAAGCCAAGGGAAATAGGTTTTCTATATCTACCCTTTCTCTTTCCCTTAAAACGTCAATCAAATCACCCCATAACCTTCTAAATTCCAGTGAATACAACACTAGTTTGTGTAATCTCTCCTCATAATTCCCTTGGAGTCTTGGTGTCACTCTAATAAGTCTACACTGCATTCTCTCCAAGGCCAATATATCCTTTAAGATGTGGTGCTCAGAAATATTCATAGATAGATACTTTGTGTGACCTAACCAGGGCTTTGTATAGCTGAAGCAAGATTTCTACTTCCTGGTACTCTAGTCCTCCAGTTGGAAACGCCAGTATTCCATTAGCTTTTTGATTATTTTCTGTACCTTTTATGACATTTTAATAATCTATGTACCTGAATCCCCAAGTGTTTTTGGACCTCTACTTTTTCCTATTTAGAAAGTACTCTGTTCTATCATTTTTAGATCTAAAAAGGATGACCTCACGTTTGCCTACATTGAAATCCATTTACCACATTTTTTTTTCATCCTCTTAATCTATCAAAAGCTCTTTGTAATTTTGTTCTTCCGTCTATACAATTTACAATATCATATGCCTTTATGTCATCAGCAAATTTGGGTACGTGACTTTCTTTTCCATCAACCATGCCATTAATAAATATGGTGAATAGTTGAATCCTTGTGGGGCAGCATTAGTTACATTCTGCCAGTTAGAGTACCTGCCCATTTTCCTTATTTTGTTTCCTGCTACTCATTCAATTCCCTAACTAGGTCAATAATTTAGCTTCAATTACATGAGCTACAATTTTAGCTAACAGTCTATTATGAGAGACTTCATCAAATGCCTTCTGGAAATCTATATAAGTAACATCCATAGACATTCACCTGTCCATAACTTTTGCCACCTCTTTTAAAATCCTTGCTGGCTCTCTGATCAGTTGAAAATTTTCAAGATATTCAGTCACCCTTTTCCGCATTATCACGTCAGGTTATGTGTGCTCTGCCCAAAGGCAGGTCATATGCTCGTTGTCTGCTGATGCTTCATCCTGAACTGTTTTTCTTGGCAGCTTTTGTCAGTAGTGGTTTGCTAATGCCTTCCACCATCAAGCGTAGGGCAAGGAGGCAGGTGCCAGGTTTACCTCAGCCAGAACGGGAATCAAATCCACACTTATGGCATCATTCTGAACCACACTCTAGCCAATTGAGCTAATTGGCCCCCTTCCATCATTATAGACTTTAGCAATGCCTTAACCACAGATGTAAGGCTAACTGGCCTATAATTCCCTGGATTCCCTCTGTCACCTTTCAAAAAAAATGGAGTGACATGCAATTTTCCAATCTGAATGAATAGTTCCCAAATTGAGAGAACTTTGGAAGAATATAATTAAGGCATGTACAATGTTTTCCTTTAAAGCCCTGTCACCTGGGATGAAGCCTTTCTGATGCTAGGGATTTATCATTATTTAGTGTAATTGTTTTTTTTCATTACTATTACTTAGCTTTCTTGAATTTTGCTGAATTCCTGTTCCTGATTCAGCATTAGTTTTCTTGAAACATCTGGCATGCTGGCTTCTTCCGCTGTCAATACCAACACAAAGTAATTATTCAGCATGTCTTCCATTTCATTATTTTCATTGACAATATCACCTTAATCCATTTTCAAGGGGTGTACATTGCACTTCACCACCCTCTTTATCCTATTATAATTATAAGAATCTTGTGTGCTTCTGATATCCCTTGCAGGTTTCTATACATGCTCCCTTTTTGTAGCTTTTACTATTTGTTTTGTCACCCTTTGGTGTTCTTTGTGGTTTTTCCTTTTCACCATGATCTGTTTATCTTTTTTGCACTTTATATGTTTTTCCTATCAGTTTCATGTTGTGACTTACCTCTTCAATTCTTCATAGCTATCATTTATGTCAAATATCCTCTTAAGGATATAAATGTTTCTATATAATAAACTATTTTCTGAACACCTCCTACTGATCTTCTACTGTTTGTCCAGTTTATTCTGGACATTCTCTATCTCATTCCATTGTCAGCCTTATTCAAATCTAGGCCAGGATTTTTCTTTCATCGGTTGGGCTCGGCGGGGGCAAGCGGGAGCAGTTGGGTAGCCGAACACCGCCCACGATCGAGCCCAACCACGATTTCATGCTGGTGGGCCAATTAAAGCCCACCCAGTGTGAAATGCGCACTGCAGCGTTCAGTGCTGCCTGTGTTGGGGGGTGTAGGAGGGTGAGCTGGAAATTTAGCATATGTGCACAGGAAAAGCTACCTGAGGAACGGAGCTGTCTCGGTGAGATGAAGATTTTTGAAAATTAAAAATAAAGAATTTTAAAATGCTAAAAACATGTCCCCTCCTGTGACTCTGTCACATGAGCAGGGACGTATTATTAATGAAATGTTGAAATTTTTATTTAATTTTTAATAGCTGTTCCGAACCTTATCTCGCCCGTGGATGAAATTTCCTAACAATTCCAAAGGCCGCTTGGCTTTTTCACTTGCCCGCCAAATGTAAGGTTGGACAGGCAGTGAAAAATTTAATTAAATTGGATCTTTAATGGCCTTAACAGGCCTGTTCATTGCCGACGGGCATGCTGCTGACTCCTGTGCTCGCCCGCCGACCAAAATATTGCTCGAGTGCATGATGATGTCGGGTCACTCACCTGATGTCTTCGCGCTTCATTTTATGCTCATTCAGGTCAGGCGCGCGTCTTCCCAACAAGCGTAATATTCTGTCCCTAGAATCTGAGCAGTGGTTTCCTGTTTGTCCCTTTGAAACACTAGGTTAAACTCGCTGATATTATGAATGCTGTTAAATAAATATTCAATGCACCATTATAGTGTTAATTATATCTAGCTCATTGCCCATTACCAAGCCTAATATAGCATGCCCCCTTGTTGCTTCTAGGAAATAGGTTGCTGCTGAAAGCTAACCTAGACACACTCAGGAAATTCACCACCATTCTGATGTGTGCTAACCTGCTAATCCCAAAAGTTAAAATCCCCTATTAAAATCACAATGCCTTTGCATTAAACCATGAAGTGAAAAGCCCATCAACAGAAGCCTCCTTGATCACCATCGAAACAGACACGTTAATGGCATAGTTCTAAGAACACCATTGAAACAAAACAGAATTAGTGTATGATAATGAGATAGGTTAGCTTCAACTCATCCAGAACCTTTTCTCACTCGCTTTTCATTGAATGTACACTATCCCACACTGAATGATCATCCACATAACATTCAAAGGGTATATTATCTTCAATACACCCAATGTACAGAATTTCACTTAAAGAGCCCAATTTTCATCTCCCAATGAAGGTGGGAATGGGGCCGGGAAAACTGAAATCTTGAAGTTTTTGACAGCAAAAATGAATTTCCTCTCCCTGATCCCGCGCTATTTTCATGTGGTTTTGCATTTCAGTCACAAACCTGCGCGCACCCACATCTGAGGCCCGAATCGCCATTGTGAGCCCTGTAGGAAATTTGAATTTCCTCCGACTCTCCACCACACTCCGCCCCCTCCCCCCACCCTACACTGCTATTTTTGTGTGCTGATGCATGTTTTGGAAGCCCTAAGAAAAACACCCCACCTCATTGGAGAGCTTGTGACCACTGGAGAAAGCCTGCTGAGGAGTTGGGAACATCCTGACAGGTGTTACATGTTTTGAAACTTCAAACGTTACTATTAGATGCTAAATTTTGATATAGATGTGTTTTAACTGCAATGGTTTATCATAGGGCTCTGTCTTGAAAAGTTAAGTTCATCATTATATTGACCAGAATTGTTTAAGTGTTGTGATGCATTGGAGCACTTTTCCCATTTGGAAAGTGCTCTTATGCATTCAAAGCTGAAGAAAATACTGCTTGGATCACTAGTATAATAATCTGAAGTGAAATATTTGCCCGGAGTCCTTTTAAATTGAAAATATCCTTCAGTAGCTTTCACTTAGTGAGAAAAAAAACACTTTCTCCTTGACTGCTTTGTATGACAGGGCATGTGGTGTAGCTTAGGGAAAAAATACATTTTTTTTTCAATTGACTTCATTGTTTAGATTTAGGGGTTTGATTTCACAAAAAACCTATTATGAAAGCTTTTCTGAGTTTAAAATCTGTAAAACCACTTATCTCACATGGGGCTGTGTTCACATCTTGATTGATGGTTTTAAGAGGATAAAGGATTTTCTGTCTTTGATGTGGTTACTGAATAAATGTTTGTTTTTGCAACAGATATACTACTTGAGGGGATTTAAATTTTTTAAAAATGCTTTTATGAATGAGTTTTTTCAGTATGTAGTGTGTTTGAGTAACAGCTCCATTAGATTGTTAGAAATTCATTTTTTAAATGTCCATTTCAAAGACACCCTGAGGTCTGCCCATATTTAATATTGGATCAGTGGCTATGGAGGGTGAATGGCAGGGGGGATAAGGAGGTTGGTAGATGCAGCGTGAGGTTTAGGGGCCATAAGAATGATGTTGGGACTGGGATGCTGTTTTTGAGGACTGAGGCAGGCTTTCTAGCCAACCCCCCTCCACACTCACAATCTTCCCGCATTACATATTGTGAGCCACATTGCTCACAAAATCCAACCCTTGCCTGCCCACATTCCTGAGACAAAAATATGGCTGGAATGGGGTTTGGAGGCGGTCTTATGTGTGAGAAACTGCAAAAGGGCTCAACCCATGTTTTCTTGTCCATACATGAAAGTCCAACTCAAAATGCTTAATACGTAAAATCCCATACCCGCTGTCTCCACAAAAACAGCAGCCAAAGTACTTTGAACAACCTTCCTGTTTTTTGTGTTAGCTTCCCTAGCTAAAGGACAGCATTTCCCATTTTCATGCATAAGAGATATTATGAAACCAGCTGCACTAGAATACGCATCAATAAGATTAACACGTGAAGCATTGGTAAATTGTCTAGTTTCATGTCCTTTGAGGCACCTAAAAGATGGGAAGTTAAGCATTTCTCCCAATTTAATGTTTTTGCCTTTCTTATTCGGGGATCCTCAAGTTTATTAGCAACCACCAAAACTTCATGATCATGAGGGCTTCTCTCATGATTTCTGCATCCTTGTTACTAACTCCATCCTCCTCCACCCTCGCCAATTATTCAGCGAGATTATTCACAGTCTTGGTATCTGAGCTCAAGCTGAGTTTATGACCTCATACCCTCTTCATCTCACAGACTGCCCACTCCTTCTTTCAAAGGCATAGCCTCTGTCCCTATATTAAACCATCAGTGGCTGAAACCCTCGTTCATATCTTTGTCACTTAAGTCTTCCAATGTTTTCCTGGAATAGTCCTAAATTGAATCCAGCATATGCGTCACCCCTATCCATGCTGACCTACATTGCTATTGATCTCTAATACCTAAAACTTAATATTCTTACCCATGTGTTTAAGTCCTTTCACAGCATTACAACCTCCCTATTTCTCTAACCTTGTGTGTTACAACCCTTCAGCCTGAATTCTTCATTCCTCTGAATTCTGACCTTGTCACATTCCTGTCTTTGGCTCACAGTTGGCAGCTGTGCTTTCAAACGTCTAAAGGGTATATTCTAAATTCATTCCCCAAACCTCTCTATCTCTCCACCTCCCCCTTCTCCCTTGAGACTCTCCTTAATACCCACCTTTTTTGGTCATCCATCCATCCTTTATCTCCTTTTTAAAATGGAGCCCATCATTTTCATTGCATTTTTATGAAGGATATTTTTCTACATTAAAGGTGCTAAACATTAATTGTTATTATTAAATTGTGAAGTTATTCAAAACTAGGTTAATATTTATAAACAGGGAGGAGTTATAATTGAGTGCGCTGTTTTGCAATAGCATTTATTACTATTTTACAGCTTTTTAAAAACACACATGCATGCACCCAAAATATTCAATTTCATTTATGCAGCAGGACAATTATTCTTTAGGCACTTCGTTCCTGTATACAATTAGTCTGGGTCTAGTTTAGAAACTGAAAGTGTCTTCTCCTCTTCCTTTCTGACTAACAATTGATAGATATACTATCTGCAACACTATTTTTGGTCAAGATAACTAAAGGTTCTCAAAATGTCAATGTAATTAGGGTAATAATCAAGTGAGGTAATTGAAATGTTTCTGTCAATACGACAGTTGATAGCCATGGATAATTAGTGGTTGTTTGCTTCAAAGATCAACAAATGTTCGAAAAATGAATGCAATTACAATGAGGAAAGGCACTGGGGAAATTTTCTGACATACTCCTATTTAAATTGATTGGGATTATGGCAGTAATGAATGCTGGGGTGGTGGGTGGTGGCATGGGTAACAATGGGGGTGAGAAATTGAGCCTTGGTTCCCAATGGAGTTTCCATATTCTTGCCTACTTCAGTGCTGCTTCCAAGATGACAGCCTCCATAAACATGGATTGTATGCTGATGTTTATTGTGTGGGAGCTGATATAATCGATGGATTTTAGATGGTTACGGGATTTGATTGTGTAATTACCAAGAATTTGTTTCCTCATGAGTGCTGTTCTTGCTTCCATATATTGGGTGGAATTAAATGCTCCCCCCAAGGAGTAGGCTGGAGGGCCACATAATAGGGCAGAAAGGCTCGAGCTGGAGAGCCCATTGCCTTTCCAATTTCCCCTGCAATTAAGTCTAGGGTGGGAAGTCTGAAGAACAGCCTTCCTGCTTGGAGGCCTGTGCTCATTTAAGGGCCGGTTAAGGACCTTATCCCACCACAGATGGCATTCATGGCAGGCAGGGGCAATGCTAAGTGGGCAAACCACCAGGTAATCCTGGATGGGGAAGCCTGTGGCCTGGTGGGAGATCCCTCTTCTTCGGACATCCTGTGTCCAATGGAAGGACCTGCTGATGGCAAAGGTG
Source organism: Carcharodon carcharias (assembly GCF_017639515.1). NCBI lineage: Eukaryota > Metazoa > Chordata > Chondrichthyes > Lamniformes > Lamnidae > Carcharodon > Carcharodon carcharias. The sequence goes on along the minus strand of NC_054478.1, from coordinate 103,966,914 downwards.
GGACCCATAGGAAGATACCCCCTGCCCTTTACACCAACTCCCCTCCCTCCCTCACCAGGACTTACCTGACTGGCCCCACTTTCCGGTCGGGATCTAGAAGCAATCCTTCGCTTGGCCCCTACTGCAGTACCAACAATGGCCACTGCTTCTGATGGTGCTGCTGATACTGGACAGCTACCAGTCACTGATAGGATTGCAGCACTCAGAGGGGAGAAATAACCACTGTAGGAGCTGGGAACCCTGAGGCAGTTAGCAGACAACCTGATTGGGATTTAATCCCATTGGGGTTCCTGGAGATGGCCCACCACTGCGACCACTAAATTTTGCCCATTATTTGTGTTTACCAGGTAATTTTACTCTATATATTTACATCTAGCAGGCTGCTATTTTCTGACAGGAGAATGTGGTAGACATTCCATTAGTTACCATTACACATTAACTGTTCAGCCTGGGTATGCTATCTGGTTCACAATGGCAGAGAAGGAAATAGGTTTTGGCCCTGGGGCAGCTCTATCTGCATGTCGAAACAGCTGTCTACCTGTAAGTGCAAGAAACAGTGTTTCAACAGTGTAACAACCCAATAGCAGTTAATGCTATGGAGATAAATTTCCATTGAGGTGCTCCTTCTTATCCATTGTAACTTCAGTACAGGAATAGCAGAGATCCAGGAAAAATAAAGTTTACCCCATTTTCCAGAGTTTTTTGCAGTTCTGCAGAAATGACACTGGATGAGCAGGTCAACCCTACAGAAATTAACTTCCTTTGTCACTTGGTTAAGCAAATCAGAATTGTGTCATCAGTAAACTCCAATTGTCTACTATTTAATAAGTAGATTAAATTTTAAACATTTAAATAGAAACAGCATTAATGTAGGTAAGTGAAACAAAAAATTTGAACTATGTTATCAAAAATCTTTGCACCATAATATCTACAAAGCAGTTGCTAAAGGAACAGGCGTGGAGTTTCCGTCTGACTCCCATCCAGATATCAACATAATCTGGGTGGAATAAAATGAGAGTGCTAAAGGTCTCTGAATATTAAACATAAGTACCTACAACGTATGGCCTGCAGTAGTTCAAAAAGAGGTGGCTCACCACCACTTCAAAGGTAATTAGGGACAGGCAATAAAGCCTGTCCTTGTCAGTGACGCTCACATCATATGAGCAAATAAAACAAAAGAGCTGCACCCTTAACAAGTTTATGCTGGAGTAAACACAATCTCTTATACTGATTTAACTGCTCCTGCCCATACAACTGGCCATGCCCCTGGGTCAGAATGGCAAGTTTTAAAAATAAGAAGTCTCCCATTTAAGGCAGGGATGAGGAGAACTTTTTTCTGTGAGGGTCATGAGTCTCTTCCCCAGAAAGCAACGGAGGCAGGGTCATTGAATATTTTTAAGGCAGAGATATAGGTTCTTGACTAACGAGGAAGTCAAAGGGTAATGAACGTAGGCAGGAAAGCGGAATTGAGGCCAGAAGGGCCATAATCAGATCAGCCATGATCTTATCGAATGGCAGAGGGGCCAAATGGCCTACTCCTGCTCCCAATTTGTACGTTTCTGCTAATTATGCTCAGGTTCTTTGGCACACAGGCACCATGGTCACATGAATCAAACATTAGTCACCTGTACATGCACTGGCCAACAGTTAATTGAAGCCTAACCCAAATTTGTTTCTTCTGCTGTTCCTACAATTACTTTAAATTTAGTTTAAACAAAGGTAGAGCACATACCTTTGCCATGCTGTGTTAACCCAACATTATTACACAATTATGCAGCATTTCCTTGAGGCTTTTCCCTGTCTGTTTGATGCTCTGTAATTGTAAAGCTGAAAGACGAAATCTTTTTATTTAAGAGCTTCCATCTCACTGAAGAGGCTTCAGGTTAATCCACTTCTAACAGCCTTCTCTGAAAACCCTGCTTACATTTTGACAGCTGTGATAAATTCTACCACAGCAGCTGAGACAATCCACAACATTTTAAATGAATCAATGATATTCTAGTAAAACAACCTACAACATTCTTAGAAACTCAATTCCCCCATCTCCCAGTGTTAACAGATCCTTTAAAAAATTTCAGGATCTGGATATGCATCTTTGCCAAAAACTAATCAGTTTTTCTTGGCCCATACCTTGGGTACCTTTTTGTTAAAATCCACCCATTAGCTTTTGAGATATTTTGTTTCCAGACAAGCAACTAACAAAGCGACCAAAACATTACCTCTACCCATCTTCAGTGGAAGAGGTAATTAACCTGAATTCAATCAATTACAACAGAGCAGGACACAGTCTTTAGTTGATTGTTGGTCACAGGTCTTAACTGCCAAGCCCAGATCAAGGCAAAGCTCGTTGGCATAATTATTTAATTTGTGGAATTTGGTGAGTGAGGAAATTAGGCGCAGTGAGGGAATAGTCTCTGTTCTGAACTTTTATAAAACAAGGCGTGGCCCAAGAGAGGGAGAGGGAGTAGGAGACAGTGAGACAGTGAGACCTGAGAGCTGATGTCAAGAGACATTAAATAGATACGCAGGTGGGTATTTGGTTGATAAGTTTCAAGTGTTCTTTTTTTCGCTCAACTAGGGCAGTACTTTAAACCAGGACCATGAAAGTATAAATGCTGTATTAAATTTATGGCTTAACCTGTTAAAACTATTAAATATACCTACAAATAGTCATTGAATAAGGACTTTAATTAAATAAAGAAAAAAAAAATAATGCTAGTCTAAGATATGGCAGAGCAGGCTATGTCTAGACTGCAGAAATTGGGAGTTTGTGGACAGCAAGACTGTCCTGAGCAAACATGTCTGCAGGAGATGCCCCTATCTCCAAACACTGGCTCAGAGTCATTTGGAAGAATTTATTGTAACCTGCAATTGAATAGAACAATTTGAATTGAATAGTACTGTGCAGCAAACTGGTTGAAATCAGTGCAGGCTGATTGAAACTGTAAAGGTTTTCACAGCAAGACAGGAAGAAGTAATTCAACTTGGGAACAGGCCAACCAACCAACAGCCGATCATGCACCCAAGTAACCAACCCGCATCCAGAAGAGGGTTGTGCATGAGCTCTTTCACAAACTGCATTCTGTATGTAAACTCCTGAAAAAGTCCTGCAGAGGAGCACTCAAGGAGGAAGACAGAAGGTATGAATTAAGACAGAAACTACATATTGACAGGAAAAGTCCTGGTGAACCAAACAAAAGATCTCGGTCAAAGATCACTCCTAAGAGATCTATGGTCATCTCGGATTGACCACCTGAGGGATCACTGATTTAATTGAAACTGTTTTGTTTAAAATTCTCTTAAGACACTGAATCCACATCAATGCAGCTGGGAACCAATCTGGATAGTTAAGGCGGCTGTTAACATTAATTTGCATGCTGCTAAATGGTATTACGCATACTTTTTGGGACCAAGCAAGTGGAGAGCAGTGATCACGCATCATCAGATCCCCTACTAGTGAAAGTTGGTGGTGTTGAAACGGTGAGTTGGAAGGCCAGCCATTTCCCTGCTGCCTTCCATAGGAGGATGAAGGAGTTCACAAAGTTGCAGTCAGAGGGGCACAGATCAGAAAGGATGGGCCCAGTGGAACAGTCTGAGGGGCACAGAATGTAACATCAAAACTAGGGACAATAGCCAGAACCTTTCTTTGTCAACTTAACCTCAGTACAGCACAACTTCTTTGACAAAGGAGTCTGGGCTGTGAGAAATATATGATGCTACAAAAATGATCCAAAAGCAGCACAATTTTGCATTATAAAAATACTCATGTAATTTTTTCTTAGGAGTAATCTTACAGCACCTTCCCATGGAACAAGATTAATGCTGTTCTTTCTGCAAACATTATAATTAGGCCTTTATCATTTTTTAATAGAGGTCAGAGTGTTGGTCACATGAGTGGAGCAGTGCTAAGGGAGGTGTCAGCAGATACTTGATGCACCATTATAAGTGAATGCAGCAAAAGCCTGTCTGCCATGTAATTGGATGGGCTCATTCTATAACACAACAGTTGTTAAAGGCTGAGTTGTTTAAAACCCCAGAGGGAAACTTTAAACAACTGTTATAAGCTATGTTTTCAATTGGTATGTTTGAGATGCAACTCCAAATTCAAAAATAAACCCACTGAACCTCCAGAGATTTTTTATCAAACTAAATGAAACAATTATTAATTTACAACAAATTAAACACAAACACGTGGCTGCAAATTACTATTATCATAACTTTTTAACAAATTCCAAAATTAACCTCCACTAAGGCAACAATAACCAGTAAACTTAAACAGACACCAGGCAAAGCATTTTTCACCTTACGAATTCAAAATGAGTTTCCTTTCAATTTGATTCCTTTGCAGACAGTTGTAGCCTTATAGGCTTAGATCTTACATGCCTCTACCTGCACACTCAAAACTCCTTTCTGTTATACCCAGCCTTCTCCTTTGAATGTAAAATTTAATTGTATCACCTTTGAACCCCTTTCACAATACCAATTTTATTAGTAAAATAAACATTGTTTGGTGTCTCCTAGCTAGGTGCAAGATTTCACCCCCAGTCTTTGAATGGTTTATTCAACAAATGCACCCTTTACCTTACTGTTTACATCTCAAAACTACTATACATCAATGCACCCAGACTAGCTGGCTTTAATCCAATTGACACACACACAGACTAAACCTCTATTTTAAAAAAATAATAACCAATAACATTATTTACATTAATATCTCCTCCTGATCCTCATGTGCCACTTTCCCTAATTGGCTGGTCACTGCGTGACCCCACTTGGCCGGCCCCTTCCTGCCCACTCAGAAATCCTGTTGATTTCCAGCTCTGCTGGTGGGGCCCCTGTCTCCTGGATGAAATTTCGCCCATTTAGTGGGAGTTCAAGTTGGAAAGAATCTGTCACATAAGGAAAAGGAAGAACTTCTGGACAGTTTTATCCAGAATATAGTCACAATCCAGAGGAAAGCATAGGTTCAGGAAAAGGAGGGTATAACTGACAGGGAGCTAGTTAGTGGGGATTTAGGAGAGATTGAGAAGGAGGTCCTGCACACACTAGTCCTGTCCAACAGGTATGATGCACTCACTACCTGTGAGAACAAGTTGAAAAATTGCAGGGAGCACAATGCAGATCAAGGCACCAAGACTCAGTATGGCAGTGGAGAGAAAAGCAGAAGATAAATGCTGTAGGAAATGGGGGGCTCTATCATTAGGGATAAAGATAGTATCCTGTGGAGCCAAGAATCACAGAATTGTTATGGTGCAGAAGGAGGCCATTCGGCCCATTGTGTCTGCACTGACTTTCTGAGTATTTTAACTTAGTGCCAAACTCCTGCCTTTTCCCCATAACCCTGCACATTGTTTCTATTTAAATAATCATCCAATGCCCTCTTGAATGCCTCAATTGAACCTGCCTCCATCACATTACCTGGCAGTGCATTCCAACCCCTCACTACTCGCTGTGTGAAAAAGTTTTTTCTCACCTCGCATTTGCTTCTTTTGCAAAACACTTTAAAACTGTGCCCTCTGGCTCTTGATCCATTTACAAGCGGGAACAATTTCTCCCTCACTACTCTGTCCAGAACCCTCATGATTTTTAAAACTTCTAGCGAGTCTCCTCTTAGCCTTCTCCTCTCCAAGGAAAACAGTCCCAACTTCCCCAATCTTTCCTCATAACGGAAGTGTCTCATTCCTGGAACCATTCTTGTAAACCTCTTCTGTACTCTCTCCAATGTGTTCACATCCTTCCTATACTGTGGCATCCAGAACTGTACACAATACTCCAGCTGAGGTCTAATCAGTGTCTTGTGTAAGTTCATCAAAACCTCCTTGCTCTTGTACTCTATACCCTTATTAATGAAGCCTAGAATATTGTATGCTTTAGAAACAACTCTCTCTACCTGTCCTGCCAATTTTAATGACTTATGTACATATACACCCAGTTCTCTCTGTTCCTGCACACCCTTTAGAATAGTACCCTTTATTTTATACTATCCATGTTTTTTGTACCAATGTGTATCACCTCACTCCTCCGTATTGAACTTCATCTGCCACCTATCTGCCCACTCCAGCAATGTGCCAATGTCCTTTTGAAGTTCTGCACTGTCCTCCTCACAGTTTACAATTCTCCCAAGTTTTGTGTCATCCACAAACTTTTAAATTGTCCCCTGCACACCAAGATCTAGATAATTTATACATATCAGGAAAAGCAAGGGTCCCAATGCAGACCGTTGGGGAGCTCCACTACAAACCTTCTTCCAGCCTGAAAAATACCCATTAACCATTACTCTCTGTTTCCCATCCCTCAAACAATTTTGTATCCACGTTGCTACTGTCCCTTTTATTCCACGACCTATAACTTTCCTCACAGGTCTGTTGTGCGGCACTGTATTGAAAGTGTTTTGGAAGTCCATATACACCACATTAACGGCCTTGCCCTCATCAAGCATCTCTGTTATCTCTTCAAAAAACATCAGCAAGTTAGTTAGACACGATTTCCCTTTAACAAACCCATGCTAACTCTTCCGAATCAATCCACATTTTTCTATGTGACTATTAATTCTATCCCGAGTAATTGTTTCTAGGAGTTTCCCCACCACCGAAGTTAAACTGACTGGTCTGTAGTTGCATTGCAGATCCATACAATCTTATTTTGAACAAGGCCGTAATGTTTGCAATTCTCCAGTCCTCCGGCACCTCCCTGAATCCAGGGAACTTTGAAAGAATATTGCCAGTGCCTCTGCAATTTCCACTCTCACTTCCTTCAATATTCTTGGATGCATCTCATCTGGTCCCTGTGCCTTATCAACTTTATCCGATACCTCCTCCTTATCAATTTTAAATGCTTCTAGTGACTGAGTTTCCTCCTCTGTCACCATAGCCTGGGCAGCATCTATCTCATTGGTAAAGACAGATGCAAAGTATTCATTTAACACTTCAGCCATGCCTCTTGCCTCTTTGTGTAAATCCCCCTTTTTGGTCCCTTATTGGCCCTACTCCTCCTTTTACCACCTTTTTACTATTGATGTGCTCATAGAATACTTTGGGATTTCTTTTTCTGTTAGCTGCAAAAAAGGTCTTTTGTCATAATCTCTTTTTGCTTCTCGTTTTGCTTTTTCACACCCCCTCTGAACCTTTGGTATTCTGCTTGGTTCTCAATTGTATTTGCCACCTGACACCTGTCATAAGCACACTTTTTTTTCTTTAGCTTAATTTCTATCTCCTTTGTCATCCAGAGAGCTCTGGATTTGTTTGTCCTATCCTTTTGAGGGAACATACCTTACTGCACCCAAACCATCTCCTCTTTGAAAGTAGCCCATTGTTCAGCTACTGTTTTTCCAGCTAACCTTTGGTTCCAGTCTATCCGGCCCTGCTCTGTTCTTGCCCTATTGAAGTCCGCTCTCTGCCAGTTGATTATTCTTACTCTAGATTGACCAATATCATTTTCCACCGTCATTCTAAAACTTATGATACAATGATCACTGTCCCCTAAATATTCCTCCACTGTCACTTGATCTACTTGGCCCACCTCATTCCCAAGAACTGGACTGGACACATATTGCTGAAGGAAATTCTCCTGAACACAATCTAGGAATGCTTGTCCCTCATTGCCCCTTACACTACCATTATCCCAGTCAATGTACTGGTAATCAAAGCCCACCATTAGAGGTACTCTACGATGTTTACATCTCTCTGTAATTTCCTTGCAGATTTGTTCCTCTATATCTTTCTCAGTAGCTGGTGGTCAATATATTACACTGAGCAATGTAATTGCACCCTTTATATTCCTTAGCTCTAGCCAAATCGATTCTATCCTTGAATCCTCTGACACATCCTCTTTCTCCAGTACTGCAATACTCTCCTTAACCAAAAATGCCACCCCTCCTTTTTTACCCTTTTCTATCTTTTCTGAACACTTTGTAACCAGGAGCATTTAACACCCAGATCTGCCCTCTCTTAAGGCAGGTTTTCATTATCGCCACAACATCATAATCCCACAAGGCAATCTGTGCCTGTAACTCCCCAATTTTATAAACTATACTCCGGACATTCACATACATGCAGTGTAATCCTGATTTAGACTTCATTACTTGCTCCCTTACTCTGATTCCACCTATTAACTTAGTATTCTCCATTTTAGTGCTATCTGCCTCTCCCAACATTCCGTGCATGCTGGTATTACTTTCTAATATTCTCTCCTGGTTTCCACACCCCTGCTGAGTTAGTTTAAACCCTCTCCAACAGCACTAGCAAAATGACCCACAAGGTACTCAATCATGGCTCTGTTCAGATGCAACCCATCTGGCTTGTACAGGTGCCATCTCCCCCAGAGCCAGTCCCAGTGTCCCAGGAATCAAAAGCCCTCCCTCCAGCACCATCTTTCCAGCCACACATTCATCGGTCTTATCTTCCTATCTCTGTACTCACTTGCACGTGACACTGGGAGTAATCCAGAGATTACTGCTTTGGAGATCCTGCTTGCTAATTTTCTACCTAGCTCCCTAAATTTTGATTGCAGGACCACATCCCCCTTCCTACTTATGTCGTTAGTATCAATATGGACCAAGACCTCTGGCTGTTTGCCCTCTCCCACAAGAATGTCCTGCAGCCGTTCTGTGACATCCTTGACCTTAGCATCAGGGAGGCAACAAACCACCCTGGAGTCAAGTTGATGACCATAGAAACGCCTGTCTGCTCCCCTATCTAAAGAATCCCTTATCAGTACTATTCTTCCTCTCTTCTTCCTCCCCTCCTGTACAGCTGGGCCACCCGTGGTGCCATGGGGTTGGCTCTTGCTGCACTCCTCCAAGGATCCATCGTTCTCACCGATATCCAGAAGGGAAAACTGGTTAGTGAGTGGGACCTCTGGGGACTCCTGCATCACCTGCCTGTTTCTCTTGGATTGCCTGGCAGTCACCCATTCCCTATCTGCCTGCTTGCCCCTAACTTACGGTGTGACCACCTCTCTGAATGTGTTATCCACATAATTCTCTGCCTCACAGATGCACCTCAGTGACTCCAGCTGCTGGTCAAACTCTGAAACACGGAGCTCAAGCTTGTGCAGCCGGTGGCACTTCCTGCACATGGGCTCGTCTGGGTCACGAGAAGTGTGCACGACTCCCCATGTGTCACAGGACGGGCATACCACTTGGCTGAGCTGTTCTGCCATGACTTAACCTTAAACTTTTAAATCACTTTTTTGCTTAAACTTTAGTTACTTTTACTTACTTTAACCTTACTCTTGTACTATTAACTGTAAACTGGAGATTAGTAGAAAGTAGAAATTCTTCGCCCTTACTCACAAATCAGCTCCCTCTCCAGTGCCTATAAATTCTTATTTTCTGTGTGCTTGTTTAGAAATTTACGTTTCTGTACTTGTGCTGTTTTCAATTCCCAACTGTCTCTCCACTCAGCTGTTTTAACCCCTGAACTCTCACTGTTTTGTCTCCTGAATGCTCACTGTTTCACCCCCAGAACTCTGTGTTTTATCTCTTGAACTCTCGCTGTTTTATCTTGAAGGGTGTGTTGCCTAGTAAGCACGAGGATAAGGATAAGGAATTGGCAATTAAAGAGGAACTTGAAAAGGGAGAGGATAAGTTCAGCTGTTGTATTCCATGTTGGAACAAATGACACAGGAGGGAACAGGGAGGAGGTTCTGATGAAAGAATATCACGAGTTAAACTCTTAAGATAAAAACAGGACCTTGAGGATAAGAGACTTTGGATTAATGCCTGAACCTGGTGCAAATTGGCATTGAAACAGAGAGGTCAAGAGAATTAACACATGGCTAAAGGACTGGTTTGGGAAAATAGGGTTTCTTTTCATGGGGCACTGGCACCACTTCTGGACAGAAAGGGACTGTAGCAGTGGGAAGGACTCCACCCAAATCAGGTTGGAGCCTGTGGCTTATTGAAAAGAGGAAATATGGAGTTGGCAAAGGCTATTAAAGGGGAGTGGGGGAGAGATCTACAAGAAATGCAACCAGCCTAAATATAAACAAAATAAGATGGAAAAGAATAGGAAAGAAAAGGTAAGAGAGGACATTGTTGGCGAGGGAATAAATAGTTGTAGATCAGAAGTCTAAAAATGTGGTTAAACATCAAGTGAGAGGAAATCCTATTAAAAATGAGCTTAAAATGTCTGTATCTCAATATATAGTGCCCATAATAAAAAAAGGAGATATGGCGGTAATCATGCTTTGGGAGGAACCAGGCCTAGAAGGAATTACTGGGCTACAGAAAAACCAGGACTGGGAATTCAACATTTCAGGGTATAACACATTTAGAAAAGAGAGGGAAAACAGGGAGGTGGAGTGGCTGTATTTATTTAGGCTAATATAATGGAAGTAGAAAAAAGGAGCACAGCTATCAGCAAGACAAAAATAGAATCCATATAGATATATAAAAGATCAATCATACTAATAGGTGTAGTCTACAGCCCACCTAATAGTGAAAGGGACATGGAGGTAGAAATATGCAGACAAATTAGGGAATTGCATATAAAAACAATATTAATTATGGGGATTCCAAATACCTTGATATTAATTGGGCAGAAGAGGTGGGTAAGGGGATAAGGGAGTTCCTATAATGCGTACAACTCCTTTCTAATCCAATTTGTAGAAAGCCCAACAAGGGAAGATGCACTTTTGGATCTGTGGAGGCCTACTATGATGTCCTCTACCCCTGCTCTCGCAGCAGGAGAGGCAGCAACATGGCTTGGTAGGCAATGGCAGTGGTAATCACTGCCAATGTTGCCCGAGATTGGCCATCCAATCCAGATAAAAGATGAATGATTTCATCTGTGCAGCCAGGGTGTGGCAACCATCTACAACAAAAACAGAATTACCTGAAAAAACTCAGCAGGTCTGGCAGCATCGGCGGAGAAGAAAAGAGTTGACGTTTCGAGTCCTCATGACCTGTCGAGGGGTCATGAGGACTCGAAACGTCAACTCTTTTCTTCTCCGCCGATGCTGCCAGACCTGCTGAGTTTTTCCAGGTAATTCTGTTTTTGTTTTGGATTTCCAGCATCCGCAATTTTTTTTTTGTTTTTATCTCTGTGGCAACCATCTCATCACTCTAAACTCACACACTCAAGGGAAATCACCACCCATTCTCACACATATACCCTCACATGTCCAAGTGGCCTCATCTCCTCTGGAGATGGCCTCCTCAGCCCTGACCATCTTGAGGCCACATGCTCAGATCAACATGTGCCCCCACACACACCCTGGAATACCCTCCTTACCCAGTACATCCCTCATCCTGCAGCCTCTTCCCTTGCCTGAGGCCACTTCTCCCCCTTCCCCAAGCAAGCCCTAGCCCTGCAGCCAATGAAAAGCCACCCAGATATGGCTGATCTGGTAGGTAGAGACCTGCCTGTGAGCCCCCCTAAAAGTGATGTGGTGCTGCCTGTGAAGCCTGGCGCTGATGACTGCGAGTGCTGACCTATGCAAGGTAGGCAAACAAACCTTGAAGTCCCAAATGACGTGCAACCCTCCAAGAGCACGCCTTATATATCCTGTTGTGAAACACGTTTGTGTGTTTACCCACCAATGTGGGTGGACGATCCAGCAGGGGTGGATGAATCCGGCGGGCTGACCTTATAATGATATACAGATGTATTACAATGAGGTTCCTGACATCCGATGGCAGGGTTGTGGCCCACCGTTGACAGGCTGAGTGGATGATTGCAAACTGTTTTCACAGTGTCATGAAACCAATTTTTAGCCTTCTTGCCATATTGTCTGCTCATGCCATCAAACACGCCCTACACCAGAGTTGGCACGGAAAATCCCGGCCAGTGGCTTTGCAATCTTTGTAACAAGGTGAATATGTGTAATTCCTGTGAATAAGGGGTTCATTGCATTTTGTTCCAGGACAGACCATTCCAGAACAGACACTGGACAGGTTTTGTGAGTAGATGAGAGAGTGAAAGCAAAAAGACGACTGTTTAAGGGTGAGGGAGAGAGAGAGAAAGATTGCTATAACCAGGGCATGGCTTTTACAACTCTGCCTTTGGTAAAACAGAAGTGACCTCTATTCTTAATACAAAGCATAAAGGCACCTTGCTAGTATGTTACCAAGTTCAACTGTACCCAGAATTCGTGATTTGCAAAACCTTGAAAGAATTTGACCAGAGGTATGTTTTATCTTGCAAATAAAGAAACACAAACATTTAATATACACAAGGCATTTCATGCTGAACCAGATCTGACCTAGTTACAGAGCAGTTTGTATTTTCTCACAGCGAAGTATTGTGCTTGATCTTCCTAACAAATAAATGGCCTGTTGAGGTGTTTGCTTTATTGTTGACTGAGATTTAAAGTGGTTTTTTTTACAGCCAGATGTTCTAGTTGAGCAGATTAATACTTCAAGGATTGTCTTGTTGGCAAGAAAAACAATATTGGGACAAGAGGAATTGCTGGTTCTAGTACTGCTGCTGTTATTAATGTACACAGCCAGAAAAATTGGGTCAGAGAGAGAATAGCTATCACTTACACATCTGTGATAGGGTAGAGGGCAAGGTGGTAAATGTTAGAAGTGATGATGGTCAAGACAAAATGAGATGATAATGAGACAAATATAGAAACAAAAGATGTGCCTTGAAGAGATGTACAAAAGCAAAATACTGTGGATACTACTGGAAATGTTTTATTTATTCATTTACGGGATGTGGGCATTGCTGGCAAGGCTAGCATTTATTGCCCATCACTAATTGCCCTTGAGAAGGTGGTAAGCCACTTTTCTGAGCCACTGCAGTCCATGTCCGTCCACTGTAGGTCCACCTTCAGTGCTATTAAGGAGGGTGTTCCAGGATTTTGACCCAGTGACAGTGAAGAAACAGCAATCTAGTTCCAAGTCAGAATGGTGTGTGGCTTAGAAGGGAACTTAAAGGGTGGTGCTGTTCCCATGTTTGTTGCCCTTCTAGGTGGCAGAGGTCATGGGTTTGGAAGGAGCTGGCGAAGGAACCTTAGTGAGCTGCTGTAAGGCATCTTGTAGGTGGTACACTGCTGCCACTGTGTGTCGGTGGTGAAGGGAGTGAATGTTGAGGTGGTGGATGGGGTGCCAATCAAGCAGGCTGCTTTGACTTGGATGGTGTGAGCTTCTTGAGTGTTGTTGGAGCTGCACTCATCCCAGCAAGTGGAGAGTATTCCATCACATTCCTGACTTGAGCCTTGTAGATGGAGGACAGGCTTTGAGGAGTCAGGAGGTGAATTACTCGCTGCAAAATTCCCAGCCTCTGACCTGCTCTTTATACGGCTAGTCCAGTTCAGTTCTGGTCCATGGTAATCCCTACGATGTTGATAGTGGTAGATTCAGCAATGGTAATGTCATTGAATATCAAGGCAGATGTTAGATTCTCTCTTGTTGAAGATGGTCATTCTCTGGCACTTGTGTGGTGTGGATGTTACTTGCCACTTATCAGCTTAAGCTTGAACGTTGTCCAGGTCTTGCTGCATATGGACACGGACTGCTTCAGTATTTGATGAATTGCAAATAACACTGAACATTGTGCAATCATCAGTGAACATCCTCACTTCTGACCTTAAGAATGTCATTGATGAAGCAGATGAAGATGGTTGGGCCTAGGACACTACCCTGAGGAACTCCTGCAGCACAACCACAACTATCTTCCTTTGTACTGGGTATGACTCCAAGCAGTAGAGTGTTTCCCCTCGATTCCCAATGGCTTCAGTTTTGCTAGGGCACCTTGAGGCCACACTAGGTCAAAAGTGGCCTTGGTGTCAAGAGCAGTCACTTTCACCTCATTTCTTGAGTTCAACTCTTTTGTCCATGTTTGACCAAGGCTGTAATGAGGTCATGAGCTGAGTGGCCCTGGCAGAACCAAAACTGAGTGTCCGTGAGCAGGCTGTTGCTGTATAAATTGCTGCCTGATAGCACTGTCGTTGATACCTTCCATCATTTCGTTGAAAATCAAGAGTAGACTGAAGGGGTGGTAATTGGCTGGGTTGGATTTGTCCTGCTTTCAGTGGACAGGACATACCTGGGCAATTTTATGACATTGCTTGGTAGATGCCAGCATTGTAACTCTACTAGAACAGCTTGGCTAAGGGCACATCTAGTTCTGAAGCACAAGCCTTCAGTATTGCTGGAATGTTGTCAAAGCTCATAGCATTTGCAGTTTAGTTTTCCCAGTATTCAATTTGAGGAAATTTGTACTTATGCAGTACTGGATGTTGGCTAAACAGTGTGACAAACCAGAGACAGTGAAGTGATCAAGAGTGGTGGTAGTGAGTTAGAGCTGGGAGTTGTCGGTGTATATGTGAAACCTGACATGTTAACCCACAATATTCATTTTTTGTAAATGCATATGCAAAATTATTTGATTTCCTGCCTACACAACTGGATGCCCTTTGAAGTATCAGGTGTGATTACGCTGCAGAGGAGCACTTAAATATATTTGATGATGAAGCGCTTCTCATTCATGAATGGAGCAGATGGACACCCTCCTCAAAGCAGATTTGATTTAACAACAATGGGAGTAGATATCGATGGTGTCAATTTTTTATGCTTTAACTAAGTAAGCTGGAAAGGTCAGGAAGACATTGAGTTGAAGGAAGCTGCCAAAGTAAGGCTGCTGTACTTTCTATGCCTGTTGTGTGCCCCACGTATCCATTACCAAAAAGAGTATTTTCCCTACCTGCAATTAACTTTGTGTTGACTCACGCTTAGCTTTCTCAGGAGCTTAAATCATAGAGGTTTACAACACAAATGTTTTCATTGTGTCGTTGCTAGCTTCTTGACATGCCTCTATGGCAAATTTGTGTGAGGGTGCCATGCCCGTTTTGGCACTTCCTTGGTACAAAATGCCATGCGCCCTTCCCTTGCACTTGGCTGGAAGTCAGCAGGGGCAAAACATATTGCCCTGCAAAGTCCAGCAGCCCTTCCCTTCTCCTCCCTTGGGTTAAAGCCAGACACTTGCTAATGCATTTTTGCCACTTCTGTGGCAGTTAATGCAATTTTTGAGCAATTTCCAAAGGGGTCCTTGCACCTATTCAAAAGAGTACCGTAGCTATCCAAACAACTTACCAAAGTTTAGACCTGCTCCTCCCAGGCAACCAGGTGCACAAAGGGCAGTGTGTGAGGAAAGGACACATTGTGGTTTGTGCCAAGGAATAGGCATGGCACCCTCACATAAGTTCACCATAGAGGCAAACCAACGTGTACATATTGTGTTTCCCACTCCTGGGTAATCAGAAATAAAAATCAGACATGACTGGATGCAGCTACATTTTATTTGGGCAGCTGCCTCTTCAAACCGTGCATGCATGAAAAGTGATCCACTCCCATTCCCTTCCTGCGAAAATGATAGGAACCATTTTTGTGGCAGGACTTCCAGATTTCAGCCTCCTTTGCCATTTTCGCAACAATTCTCCAAGGGGTTCTCCATCATTGTGAAAATTCAGGTTGCAACATCATAAGGCAGCCACAATGCTCTCAGCTGGTGTATTCCAGATCCTATCCACTCACTGCATAAAAAAATCTTGTCCTTATGTTGTCATTGACTCTCTTGCCATTCATTTTAAATCAATGTCCTATGGTTCTTAACCCTTCTGCTAATGGGAACAATTTCTCCCTATCTACTCTGTCTAGACTCCTCATGATTTTGAACACCTGCATCAAATCTCCACCTCGACCTTCTCTTCTGTAAGAAGCACAGTCCCAGCTTTGGCAATCTATCTGCATAGCTGAAGTTTCGCATCCCTGGAACCACTCTCGTAAATCTTTTTTGCACCTTTCTAATGCCTTCACTCCTTCCTAAAGTGTGATGCCCAGATTTGGACACAATACTTCAGTTGAGGCTGGACCAGTGTTTTCCATCACATCCAAGTTTTCATACTCTCTGCCTCTATTTAGCTCTTTGAGGTAACAAATAAAACATTTGTTCAAAAAATTTTCTCAATCCACTTTTGCAGAATGTCGAAGCTGCGCTAGAAATCTTCTCAAAATCCATGAGATACTTCCTTTGAGCTTAAAGATTGCGTTAGTGAAAACTCTGTTCCAAAAGAAACTAGAATTACCATCAGCAGCAAGATAAAATTCGGACAAAAATATTTATCCATGACTACATAGGTGCAGCCATAAGACTCTTCCTTACTCATAGCCAGACCTTGTAAGGTATTTTGTGTGAACTAAAGGGACTAATTTATACAATCATGCTCAGACAGTAAGATCCTTTGATAAGCAGACCCGATGAGGTCTGAATCTTCAAACACAACTGAGGAAGGAATCATGCTGGGAACCAGGCAGCAGGTGATCACTCCTCAAATTCCACTAACACAAGCTCCGCCTCAGTTGTACTTTGTGATTCAGTTAGTGATACCTCCTCCAGCTCACTACCCACATTCTCTAAGCTGGCGCTTGCTAGAGCGGGTGAGAGTAAGACTAAGTTCTGGAAGGTGTTGAATTCTTCAGGTAAAACAGTTGTGATGGCATTCTTCACTTAGGTCTACAAAAACAGAAGAGAAATGTATCAAGTTGCTATCCATTATGGTTTCTCTCATTCTATAGTTTTTAAAATTAATTCACAGGATGTGGGCTTTGCTGGCTGGGCCTGCATTTATTGCCCATCCCTATTTGCCCTTGAGAAGGTGGTGGTGAGCTGCCTTCTTGAACCACTGCAGTCCTTGTGGTGTAGGTACACCCACAGTGCTTTTAGGGAGGGAATTCCAGGATTTTGACCCAGTGACAGTGAAGGAACGGTGATATATTTCCAAATCAGGATGGTGAGTGACTTGGAGGGGAACTTCCAGGTGGTGGTGTTCCCATCTATCTGCTGCCCTTGTCCTTCTAGATGGTTGTAATTGTGGGTTTGGAAGATGCTGTCTAAGGAGCCTTGGTGAATTCCTGCAGTGCATCTTGTAGATGGTACACACTGCTGCCACTGTACGTCAGTGGTGGAGGGAGTGAATGTTTGTGGCTGTGGTGCCAATTAAGCGGGCTGCTTTGTCTTGGATGATGTCAAGCTTCTTGAGTGTTGTGGGAGCTGCATTCATCCAGGCAAGTGGGGAGTATTCCATCACACTCCTGACTTGTGCCTTGTAGATGGTTGACTGGCTTTGGGGGGTCAGGAGTTGGGTTACTCATCACACGATTCCTAGCCTCTGACCTGCCCTTATAGCCACAGTATTTATATGGCTAGCCCAGTTCATTTTCTGGTCAATGATAACTCCCAGGATGTTGATAGTGGGGGATTCAGTGACAGTAATGTCATTGAACATCAAGGTACGATGGTTGGATTCTCCCTTGTTGGAGATGATCATTGCCTCACACTTGTGTGGCACAAATGTTACTTGCCACTTGTTAGCCCAAGCCTGGATATTGTCCAGGTCTTGCTGCATTTGGACATGGACTGCTTCAGTATCTGGGGAGTCACGAGTAGTGTTGAACATCATGCAATCATCAGCGAACGTCCCCACTTCTGACCTTATGATGGGAGGGAGGTTATTGATGAAGCAGCTGAAGATGGTTGGGCTGAGGACTCCACCCTGAGGAACTTTTGCAGTGATATCCTGGAGCTGAGATTACCGACCTCCAACAACCACAACCATCTTTCTTTGTGCTAGGTATGACTCCAACCAGAGGTGAGTTTTCCCCCTGATTCCCATTGACTCCAGTTTTGCTAGGGCTCCTTGATGCCACACTCGGTCAAATGCAGCCTTGATGTCACTCTCACCTCACCTTGGGAGTTCAGCTCTTTTGTCAATGTTTGAACCAAGGTTGTAATGAGGTCAGGAGCAGAGTGGCCCTGGCGTAACCCAATCTGAACCCAAAAATATTTTGTATAGGGAAACTTTATTTTCAATAGTTTCCAGCAGCATCCCTTGGCACATTATCAAAAGACACAGACCAGGGCACAGTTCACAAGCTTAGTCACCATAAGAGAATTCCATTACTTTAATGTTTCAAAGTTCAAAATATTTTGATTTCTGCATGGTTAGTTTTCCTAGGTTAATAGTCTGTTCATCGTCATATCCTACCTTCACCATCGTCTCACCACAAGGCTATTATGTCTATAGATATCCATGACACCATTATGGAAGTACCATTACTACAAGGTCTTAATGATTCAATAAAGTCCACCACCTTCAGTGAGCAGGTTATTACTAAGCAAGTGCCATTTGTTAGCACTGTTGATGACCCCTTCCATTACTTTACTGATGATCGAGAGTAGACTGATATGGCGGTAATTGGCTGGGTTGGATTTGTCCTGCTTTTTGTGTACAGGACATAGCTGGGCAATTTTCCACACAGCCGGGGAGAAGCCAGTGTTGTAACTGCACTGGAACAGCTTGGGTAGGGGCACGGCAAGCTCTGGAGCACAGGTCTTCAGTACTATTGCCGGAATATTGTCAGGGCCCATAGCCTTTGCAGTATCCAGTGCTTTCAGCCTTTTCTTCATATCATGTGGAATGAATCGAATTGGCTGAAGACTGGCCTCTGTGATTCTGGGGACCTCAGGAGGAGGCTGAGATGGATCATCCACTTGACACTTCTGGCTGAAGATTGCAGCAAATGCTTCAACTTTATCTTTTGCACTGACCCTGCTGGGCTCCTCCAGCATTGAGGATGGGGATATTTGTGGAGCCTCCTCCTCCAGTGAGTTGCTTAATTGTCCACCACCATTCACGACTGGATGTGGCAGGACTGCAGAACTTAGATCTGATCCATTGGTTGTGGGATCACTTAGCTCTGTCTATCACTTGCTGCTTATGCTTTTTGACACGCAAGTAGTCCTGTTTCGTAGATTGACATCTCATTTTTAGGTGTGCCTGGTGCTGCTCCCGGCATGCCCTCCTGCACTCTTCATTTCTGTGGTCACATCAACGACAAAGAGAACATAAATTTATGTTAAAAGATAAAAACAAAAAAACTGCGGATGCTGGAAATCCAAAACAAAAACAGAATTACCTGGAAAAACTCAGCAGGTCTGGCAGCATTGGCGGAGAAGAAAAGAGTTGACGTTTCGAGTTGTCATGACCCTTCGACAGAACTTGAGTTCGAGTCCAGGAAAGAGCTGAAATATAAGCTGGTTTAAGGTGTGTGTGTGGGGGGCGGAGAGATAGAGAGACAGAGAGGTGGAGGGGGTGGGGGTGTGGTTGTAGGGACAAACAAGCAGTGATAGAAGCAGATCATCAAAAGATGTCAACGACAATAGTACAATAGAACACATAGGTGTTAAAGTTAAAGTTGGTGATATTACCTAAAGGAATGTGCTATTTAAGAATGGATGGTAGGGCACTCAAGGTATAGCTCTAGTGGGGTTTTTTTTTATAATGGAAATAGGTGGGAAAAGGAAAATCCTTATAATTTATTGGAAAAAAAAGGAAGGGGGAAACAGAAAGGGGGTGGGGATGGGGGAGGGAGCTCACGACCTAAAGTTGTTGAATTCAATATTCAGTCCGGAAGGCTGTAAAGTCCCTAGTCGGAAATTTATGTTAGTCTGATATATAGTGTTTGCAGGGAGAATTCTCTTTAATGTTTTTGTGCATCACAGTGTTCATTCATATCTGTTCTGTGCAAGCCTATATGAGCAGCTTAAACATTCAAATCTCAGTGCAGAGGTATGAGTCAGAACTTGCACCTTAGGTGCAGCATGCAGATGTGACCCTTCATTTGGACTTCAGTGCAGATGAGCCCAGCTACTAGCCTTGTTGGAATGCAGCAGATCATGGAACCTTTTCCGGCACTTGTTCTAGGACCTTTGGTGCTCTCTTCCGCAGCAGACATTTCCAGCCAGGCCTTATTTGTGGTGGCTGGAGGGTTGCGCCAGCCAGCAAGGTATAGGACTTGTCTCCTCTTCTGCGCCCCATCCACTAATATTTGCAGGTCCTGCTTGCTGAACCTTGAAGCAGATGGACCCACTCCTTCCTTCCCTATTGTCTCCTCTGTGTGACATTCTATCAATACAAATGTGAAATGAAAAGGGTTGTAAGCCATGTATCTTACAATACTCTCATCCACATCAGTGTGCTTACATTTTCACCATATCATCAATAAACACAGTTGAAATGTTGTGGAGGGATTGGCCCCACTCAAATGGATGTTATGGCTGTCACTCCCAGATAGAAAGCTGTGCTCCTGACCACTAACTGCCCCTACTGGCTTACTTCCTCTTAGAGTCACACTGTTATGCCATGATAGTGTGATGATCTGAGCGACCTGGTGAAGGACCAACTGTGTGGGTGCATCCTAATAGATGGGTGGCAAAAGGGCAAGTGGATGGTCTAAGGACCGTGGCACTGAGGCATAATAGTTAACTACATTACTACAGAATATCCCTACCAGGCAGTAGTGCAAGATGATACCATCTCCATGGCTGTGTCTTGTGAAGCCACTCCATGATTTAAATGCTTCAGTACAGTGCACTGTGAATAGGCAGCAATAATGACAATTTTAGGGAAGGTCCATGATGGGCCATCCAGTCCAGGGTCAACAACCAGTTGGACAACATTTACAGAGTTCCCACTCACCTGACAGATTAGTGACGTGTCCTCCGAAGCATAGGGACTGTACCATGGGCTTCCTACCCCAGAAAGGGACCTTTCAGAAAGCCTGCTTTTCATAACTACCCAAGTTGCCCAACCCAATTTGGGACCCCCTCCAACTCTACACTACTTCGGGGTCATCACCGCGACTCCTATTATGGCCAACCCCCTGAACTGAAAATTAGAAGTTCGGACCACTTTTATGGACATTGGGTTTGTGGAGCTGGGAACTCTTGTGACGCTGCACACTCGATGTGAGTACAAAAATTCAAGCCTATGACACCCAGAGAGCATCGCAGTCAGACTCATCAGTTTGTAGCTCAATATTTATAGAAATTGAAAAGGCTTGATGGGGTTCTTTCCTCTCTGAAGAAGAGAAGGCTGAGAGATCTTTAAAATTTTGAAGGGGAAGATATAGAGCTTATGGGGAGCTCTATACTAGAGGCTATCAATATAAGATAATCACTTATAAATCCAATAAGGAATTCAGGAGAAATTTCTTTATCCTGCAAGTGGTTAGAATGTGCCACAGTGAGTGACTGAGGAGAATAGCTTAGATGCATTCAAGGCAAGTTAGATAAATACATGGGGGGAAAAAAGAAGTTTACGCTATTAGGGAGAGCTGAAGTAAGGTGAGAGGAAGCTTGCGTGGGACATAAGCACCAGCATTGACAACTTGGGCAAATGGCCTGTTTCTGTGTTATAAATTCTATGTAAAACATTTGGTGCAATCTTTTCATATGTATACTTAAGGTGTAATGGCTGAATATGACTTAATTTTTTTGAATGTTTACCATGAATTTAAAATATAAAGAAAACATCATCTTGGACAGCCACTGAATTATTTTTCTAACAGTAGTTAATGTTCAATACAAATTTAGAATATTGTCCCAGCTGGAGGAAAAGTCCTGGTGCTTGTGAAAAGAAGCTCAGATATGAAAAATCAAACACTTCAGTCTCTCTGAAACAGAAGAATAGTGACACCAGTGAGGAGCTTAGCTGGAAAGAAGATAATTCTATTTGTTCATTTTTCAAAGTATCCTGTTTCTTTGCTTCAGGATTGTTATTACAAGCAGTAAGTTCCAGGATAAGGTGATTATTATATGGCATTATGATATTCCTTTCAAGAAACTGCTCAACAAAATCATTTTAAAATGGGGTGTAATTGTGCTGTACTAATTGTAAAAGGATTAGAGTTACCTAGTTTCGAAAACACACTTCAGTGAGATTATGAGGCAGGCAAATCATCCTGTTATCTCTATAATTTATTGTGTTATTAAAATATTAGCTATTAAAGATTTCCCATTGGGGAAATGTTGAGATTAAGATTTATGGTCTAAGGAATGATGCAGATTTGGAAAGATATGTTACTATAGATTTGATTCTATAATGGACAAAAATCATTGGGCAGAATTTAATCACCCAGGACGGGTTTTGATGGTGGACCCAGAAGTGGGCAGAACTCATGGCAGGAATGGCTGGACTACCATGATTATATAGTGACTGACTAATACACATGGTGGAGGAGTGGGGCTCAGCAGTTATGCAGCCAGGTAGGGCATGAAGTCACTGAACACACCATTACTGATGAAGCCGGAGGTTAGGATGGCATTTTTAAGTGGTGCCTGGACATGCATCCAGTACATGCAAGGCAACAGGATCAATACCTTCACCTCTGGACTCAGCCTTCATCTCTGACACAGGATCCCAGGATCAGCACCTTCACATACAGACTCAACCAGAGCATGGCTCAGAGGAGACAAAGTTTGACCCCACAGTTCAGCAATGCCTTCCTGCAGGTTATTCCTCAGGCTGCCCAGGAATGGTAGAAGGCTCTCTTCCCCACTGATGGCATCAGGAAACCCTCCCACCTGACCAGTGAAGCCTGGACAGAGATTGCAGTGGATGCTAGCAGCCGTGGAGTCCACAGGCATTCCTGGGTCCAATACAGGAATGACTTCCATACCACTGGGGTAAGCACAATGTTACTGTTAGATCAATCTGGATCTCATTGAGGGCATCAAGCAATGGGTCTTAGTAAGGGGTAGGTGTGTGCAGGCAGATGAATGAAGTGTAAGGCACCACAGCCAATGCATCATAAGACCTGGATAGATCTGGGCCCAAACTTTCACACTCATACTTGCATTGTGGTTCAAGTGGCATGTGAGTGGGAGATGAATTATCTGTCAAAGGAAGACATGCTGATAGGGGTGTTAGATGCTAATCATGCTGAAACACATTCTCCCCTTCTGGCCGCAGGAGAAAATTATACATAATGTCAAAGAACTTGCAAAGAAGGGTGAAGGAGTGCCTGACATTAGATCGCTGATACCTGCAGAGGAAGAGGCAGTGGAATTGGCCGGAGAGCTGGGTGACTGGGCGATCATGGATGGTAAAGCAGGAGTGCAGAGAGAAGAATATGAGGAGGCCTAGAGTTTGGTGTTGTCCACTTGGCAGACAGGAGATGTGCATCACAGAGGAATGGGAAAAGGGATTGTGAATAACATGAGACTAATTCTTTCCGTCCTCTCATGGAGTTTCTCTCATTCCGCAGGAACAGTCTGCTATATTGAGCATGACCTTATGGTCCACCTCTGAGGAGGAGAGTGTCAAAGCATCAGAGGGCCTATTGTCACATCTTTCCCTGCAATCTCCACCAGCATAAATATAGTCACCTCAGTGGCAATGCGATCACAGTTAGAGTTGGGTTTACAATCTGGTGAGCACATCACAGACACGCTGGAGCAGCTGATGGAGGCTGTGAACACCGATGGCCCTGACAGTCAGAGCTCCAGGCCAATGACAGGTGTCTGGTCTTGGCCACACGAGACCTACTGGAGATGCAGTGACAGCAAAGGAACATCTGGTGGAGCTGCCAGAGGCATTGTGTAGACACCTGCAGATGATTGAGGAATCCATCCAGCCATAAGTTCTGCCATGTCTCAGGTGGGCAAGTGGTTGGCTTCCTCCATGGAGAGGTTGGCCACCATCTTGGATAGTTAGTTTTCAGCAGACCAGTCAGTGGATGCCGGACATGAGCTTGGACTTGCATACCATTGCTCTGGCAACGGGCTGTATACAGTGGTTGCCAGGTCAAAGGGGCTCGAGGCACCTGGACTTCTCTCCAGGTGCTGTCCTCCTCAGATAGTTAGGGAGATGCCTTTGCACACCAAAAGAGCAGAGGATGGCCAGGCTGCCTCTTCTCCTCTCAAAGTGTTGTGAGGTGACTATTCAATCTTCAGCCTCTCTGCCTCCAGTAACCAAGGCCAAAGTGCAACTGCACCTGTGCAGGAGCCCTTCAGCATGCCACGGTGGCCTGGGAAACCATAGGACGGCTGCCAAGGTCATGTCAGGCAATGGGTATCACATTCGGCAGCTTGCTTCCACATCAGCAGCAGATGTTGGGGTTGCACCACCTGGTAGTGACCAAAAGCATAAATAAAGAGCATGTAAGGTCACAATGCTTGCACAGGTGTTCAAACATTATACTGCAGTCTATGTTAATGTGTGATTAAATAGTCTGTTCATTTTATTCATATGTGGTGGATGGTTTATCTGTTGGGACCTGGTAAGCCATGCAATCATTTACAGAGTAACTTGCAACTGTATATGAGTGAAGGGAGAGTTTTGAAACCTCTGTGATTTGGGGGGCAAGGATGGAGTGGCATGTCGGGCTAGATTGGTGAAGTGCTGTCGGGTGAAGATGCAAAAGTCTCATGGGTGTAAGCCATGGAGCCCTTGGTTTCCAAAGGCATCATGCCTGTTGGAACCTATTGAGAATGAGGGCCTCCAGTACATTGCCTTGGCACCTGGTGCTGGAACACCAGCATGCAGGCCTGCCTGCTCTGATCTGATTCCACCATCCTCCTCATCAGTTGAGGCTCCTCCATGTCCACTGTTCCCAAGCCTCCCCCCTCTGCTGCATGAGGTTATGCAGAGTGCTGTACCCAACTATAATCCTCAAGACCCTTTGAGGTGCATACTGGAACCCTCCATTAGAATGATCCAGGCAGCAAAACTGAAATTTTTAACAATCTGATGCATCCTTGTGGAACCATGGGATTTATTGTAGTACCCCTCAGCTGGACTGTTAAGCTTTCTGACTGGTGTCATCAGCCAGGTCATGAGGGGATAGACTCTGCCACCCAGAATTCATCCATGTAGGCATGCAATGGCCTCAAATAGTTGTGACATCTGGGAGTGGCGAAGAATATATTCATCATTGGAGCTCCTTTGGAACCAAACATACATATGGAGAATACATCTCCTGTGGTCACAGGCCTTTTGCATTTTAATGGAGTGGAATCCTTTTCTGTTGATAAAGTTTGCAGGCTGTAGTCGATAACCCCCTGCAATTGTGGGAAGCTTACAATGGTCTCAAAGCCCTCAGATCAATCAGCCTGTCTCTCTGGATCTGTTCTGCAGCACACAACTCTCCTGCCCTCTTGAAGAAAATATTTATGCAGTGATGTGTGGCCGTCTACATGTTCCCTGCAGAGCCCTGAAGGAGCTGCTGGTGTACAAGTTTAATGCTGAAGGTCTTCCTGCAGCAGATCACACAGGTCTGTGACTGTCTCCCTCGACATCCTCAGCTGCCAATGGCATTGCCTTTCCAACGGCTGTGGGTTGTTGATGTGGGAGCGATAGGCTCTGGGACGTGCCATTGTTCTGTTTTGTACAGCTCTTGGCTGCCTTCCTCCTGATCATCCTCAGCATCTGGCCATGCTGCATGTTGTACACCTTGTTGTCCTCCTGGCTACACGTTGACCACACCCTATGTCATTCTCCTCTGCCCAAGCTCCAGGAATACTAGATGGCTGAAACCCATTTTGCCCGCAGAAGTTCAACATAGGCAGAGCCTTGATGAGGGTATGTCCTCCAATGGAAACCTGGCCTTCACCAAACATCTTGTGCCTGTGGCTGAATAGCACTCACCCTGGTCTTTGAGAAGTTTAGTCTTAGAGCCACACTCGATATGCCCTCAATTGCACCTGACCTTCCTTTTGATGTTTCTCAGATTTCTTTCCCTTCTTCCAAAAAAATCTCCAAGTGGTGGTAGGAAGCTCAACTCGCTCACCTTCCAACTTGAGGATTGACTTGCCTGCTCACCACTGGCTTTAACTGGTTGTGAAAGTGAAGGGCCGTGAATCCCACGCAATGCCAACATGGGTAGCGTTTAATCACTGAGGTTTATGGTTTAATGAATATTCATGCAAAACCATTATAATTAGCTTCCCGCCTCATGCTGTTGGCATTGGGGGTCCCACTTCCTCTCCACCACCAGATTAATTTGGCGCTTCCATCCCAATGTTGTGGACTTTGCACTGCGCTTTCCTTGCTATACAACTGCCATACCTGCCTCTTTCCAGGCTCCCTTGACCAACATTAAACTTTGCCCATTGTTTCCATGTTTTATGAATAATTTTAGAAGTACTGCATGTTGCACTTTTTTTAGTTGCAGCAGAAAAAAACAAATTGATTATACAAAACTGCACATCCAGTGGCATAGCCAGACATAAAATCAGCTGTTGAAATACTGTCCCAAGTGAGGTGGCCAGGAGACACATAGAAACATAGAAACTAGGAGCAGGAGTAGGCCATTCGGCCCTTTGAGCCTGCTCCACCATTCATTATGATCATGGATGATCATTCAACTCAATAGCCTGCTCCCGCTTTCTCCCCATATTCTTTGATCCCTTTCACCCCAAGAGCTACATCTAACTCCTTCTTGAAAACATACAATGTTTTGACTTCAAATACTTTCTGTATTAGTGAATTCCACAGGCTCACCACTCTCTGGGTGAAGAAATTTCTCCTCATCTCAGTCCTAAATGGTCTACCCTGTATCCTCAGACTGTGAGCCCCTGGTTCTGGACTCCTCACCCTTGGGAACATCCTTCCTGAATCTACACAGTCTAGTCCTGTTAGAATTTTATAGGTTTCTATGAGATCCCCCCTCATTCTTCTGAACTCCAGCGAATATAATCCTAACCGACTCAATCTCTCCTCAGATTTCAGTCCTGCCATCCCAGGAATCAGTCTGGTAAACCTTCGCTGTACTCCTTCTATAGCAAGAACATCCTTCCTCAGATAAGGAGAACAAAACTGCACATAATAACACTTCAGCTACATTCACTGGTGTTCTTCTCCTACCCGATCCCAATTATGGTTTATATCTGATGATGTTGCTTCATTCTGGAATAGGACTTTCTGGTGCAACTGGGAATTCTTGCACTTGTGATTAGTCTGGAATTCTCATCTGCAGCACAGAGTATGACCCTGTAACAAATCACAAAGTTAGGTATGAGCTATAACCAGGATCAAAAGGAAAAGGAGCAAAGATAGAGAGTGCTGCTAAGTAGGAGGGGAGTTGGATGTAGCAAATAACTATCTGAACTGGGAACGTTGGAGGAAAGGTGTCTTTAAATTTGTCAGGAAGGGGTTGTTGGGAGAGGGTTACAATAGGGTGACTTCCCAAATGAGGTACAATAGAAACATTCTGAGGATCACCACCACCTGGAAGTTCCCATCCAAGTGACACACCATCCTGACTTGGAAATATATTGCCGTTCCTTCACTGATGCTGAGTCAAAATCCTGGGACCCCCTCCCTAACAGCACTGTGGGTGTACCTACACCACATGGATTACAGGGGTTCAAGAAGGCAGCTCACCACCAACTTCTCAAGGGCAATTAGGGTGGGCAATAAATGCTGGCTTAGCCAATGATGCCCACGTTCCATGAATGGATAAATAAAAAAACTTTAATTTATGTCGAGATTGTTCTCTGTGGCAGTAGCGCACATGTTTCATGCCTCACCGATTCCCTGGATAGTCCCTAGATCAAGGAGGAGTGTTCCTGTAAAGCTTGGTTTAAGAGAAAATAGCCCTGGAGTCAAGATGCCTGAGTAACAGGGGCAGCTGGCAACCAAACTAATAAGCAACAGCTGGAGCTGGGGCATGTAGATGTCCCATGTAGTAGAAGGATCCAATACATTAAGGGTTAACTGGGACTGAGTACAGTACTGCCCACTGGTAACGTAAGAAGGCACCTGACCTGGAACTTAGGTCAGCAGTGTAGAGCTAAGGATGTGCTATGGAGTCCTCTTCATACCTATACCCTCTACTGTAAGTATATACATAGTTCAGTAATGTTAATAAGGACTTCTTGGTAGCTTCTGCAAGACTGCTTAAGGCATCTTAGCAGTACACACCATGGGTAGTGACAACCCGACAAAACATGGTGGCAGCTGGATCAAAAGCCACGTCCTCTATAAAAAGACTGAAGGAATCTGGAAAATGACAACAGCACCAAATTTCTGCTCTGAAAAAAACCTCACTCAAGAAACAAGAAGCTGAGAAAACTTACCTGAAAAGCTTCTGAGACAGAAAATCCTGGCAGTGTAAAAAAAAGTTAGAAGTTAAGCTCAAGCTAAAGTCTCCTCTGGATCCCTGTGGAAGCAGCTTCAACAAAGCAGAGCTAGCAGCCAGCAGCTTGCAGGGTGACATACAACCTTCTTAACATTCCAGGGAAGCCAGTCCTGTGAATTATTTATTTTAAAAACCAGACAGGCAGAAAATTCAGTTGCATGTTATTTGCTAGCTCGACCTCAGGAGTGCAACAAAAGGAAAAAAGAAAAAAAGCCATTGAACACGCAGAAACTCACATCTAAACAAAAATCCGAGTGCCTCGCAAAATATTGGATCTTGAAGCCAACGAGACTTCTACTCTCCCAAACCAGACCTGACCCGTGGCCATTTTGCAGCTTTTTCCTCCTCCCAGCCCATCACTGCTGTAGTAATTATGGTTTTAAATAGTGTGCAATGTATCTTTAAGAATAATACCTGTTAGGCAAGATCACACGATCTGTAGTAATCAATAGGACAGTAGCGTGGGCTACCTCTGCAGTCAGTGTAGAGATAGAGTTGGATTTGAAAGCACATGTGTAGTTGCTGTTGAGGATATTGTAAACAAACTTAATATTTCCATCCAAGAAGTGTCTGCAGACCAACTCCATCATTAATAGCACAACGTGGCCATCCTACAACAAACTGGTGATGAGGATAAAACACGATTGAACAGAAGAAATCAAGTTAAAAAGAAATCAGCACTGTACCTCATCCAGTGATTGTAAGTAGCAAGCTCCATTAGAATTGAAGAAGTTATCCTCTCTCAAAATGCCGCAATTTGGGAGAATTGATCTTTTTGAGCCAGTCATAGACAATACATAGTACGCCTCACGTTCTTTTTTCAAGAGAGTGAGATTATGGGGGCAAGGGAATAGATGAGCGATCCACTTGAATACTTGAAGGAGCAAAGCCTACAGTCTGATTTGAAGTTTGATAGCACCTAGTGCCCCAGATTCGAAGAAATTTGATGAATTGGTGGACCTCGTGAAGAGTCACTTTCAACCCAAGCCCTCAATCACGATGCAGATGTTCAGGTTTAATTCATGAAATAGAGCCCCTGGTGAGACAATTCATGCTACGTTGCAAATTTGAAGCAGTTAACGGAACATAGTGAGTTCGGTACACTCTGAACAATATGCTCAGAGATCGTTTAGTGTGTGGTGTGAAAGAGGACTCTATTCAGAAAAGATTATTGTCCAAAGTGAATCTGGATTTCAAGAAGGCGCTAGAGATAGCGCTGGTCATGGAAAGCACGCTAAGAGATTCAAAAGCAATACAGGATGCTCAAAATGGTGCCGTTCTCCACATTGGACTGGAAACCTCAAACAAAAGTGGCACGAGAAAGGTGAGACTCTGCCGAGAAGCAGGAAATAGCCCCCGCTAACTTAGCAGCGAAATCGAAGAATCATTTTAATAGAGGTGAAAACAATCAGTCTTTTAGCGATTGGCAGTTTAAAAAAATCAAATGCTACTATTGTCATAGAAATGGACATATGATGAGGCAATGCAAGGAAAGATTCAAGCAGGCTTGTAAACAAAAGAGGAAGCCCAATGAAATCTACAATGTACAAGAGCCTGAAACAACAAATTCTGACATTAGCTATGCCTGTCTCTTTATGGGGTATGTGGAACATTCCTTGTTTCAGTCCTACTCCAGCCCCCTCCCACAACTCTTTCTCCGGTACATCGATGATTACTTTGGTGCTGCTTCATGCTCTCGTTGGGACTTAGAAAAATTTATTAATTTTGCTTCCAATCTGCACCCCTCCATCATTTTCACGTGGTCCATCTCTGACACTTCCCTTCCCTTCCTTGACCTCTCTGTCTCAATCTCTGGTGATAGACTGTCCACCAATATCCATTACAAACCCACCGACTCCCACAGCTACCTCGACTACAGCTCCTCACACCCCGTTTCCTGTAAGGACTCCATCCCATTCTCTCAGTTCCTTCGCCCCCATCGCATCTGTTCCGATGATGCTACCTTCAAAAACAGTTCCTCTGACATGTCCTCCTTCTTCCTTAACCGAAGTTTTCCACCCACGGTCGTTGACAGGGCCCTCAACCGTGTCTGGCCCATCTCCCGCGCATCCGCCCTCACGCCTTCTCCTCCCTCCCAGAAACATGATAGGGTCCCCCTTGTCCTCACTTATCACCCCACCAGTGCCCCTTCACTTGCTCTCTCCTCACCGTCCAAGGGCCCAAACACTCCTTTCAAGTGAAGCAGCATTTCACTTGCATTTCCCCCAACTTAGTCTACTGCATTCGTTGCTCCCAATGTGGTCTCCCCTACATTGGAGAGACCAAACGTAAACTGGGCGACCGCTTTGCAGAACACCTGCGGTCTGTCCGCAAGAATGACCCAAACCTCCCTGTCGCTTGCCATTTTAACACTCCACACTGCTCTCTTGCCCACATGTCTGTCCTTGGCTTGCTGCATTGTTCCAGGAAGCCCAACGCAAACTGGAGGAACAACACCTCACCTTCCGACTAGGCACTTTACAACCTTCCGGACTGAATATTGAATTCAACAACTTTAGGTCTTGAGCTCCCTCCTCCATCCCCACCCCCTTTCTGTTTCCCCCTTCCTTTTTTTTCCAATAAATTATATAGATTTTTCTTTTCCCACCTATTTCCAATATTTTTAAATATTTTAAAATCTTTTATGCTCCCTCCACCCCCACTAGAGCTATACCTTGAGTGCCCTACCATCCATTCTTAATTAGCACATTCGTTTAGATAATATCACCAACTTTAACACCTATGTGTTCTTTTGTTCTATTGTTGTTGACATCTTTTGATGATCTGCTTCTATCACTGCTTGTTTGTCCCTACAACCACACGCCCCCTCCACTTCTCTCTCTCTCTCTCTCTCCGCCCCCCCCACACACCTTAAACCAGCTTATATTTCAACTCTTTCTTGGACTCGAACTCAAGTTCTGTCGAAGGGTCATGAGGACTCGAAACGTCAACTCTTTTCTTCTCCGCTGATGCTGCCAGACCTGCTGAGTTTTTCCAGGTAATTCTGTTTTTGTTCTGACATTTACTTGTTGTTTACTCTGGAAGTTGGAAAAGCAGAACCAGTATTTGTCACATTGAAAGTAAATGGCAAACCTGTTAGAATGCAAGTGGACACTAGAGCTTCCACTACAGTAATTGAGGAAATAAACCTTCAGATATTTGAATAATGGTGAACATCAATTAAGTTTAGAAGAAACAACTGCCAAACTAAAAACATATATGAGTGAAGGCATTCAAGTAAAAGGCATAAGCAGAGTAACAGTCCATTATGGAAGCCAATCAGCAAAGCTACCTTGAAGGTGGTAGCAGGTGAAGGGCTAAGCCTCCTGGGGCAAAGTTGGTTAAAGGAGATTAAGTTAGAATCGGCTGAAATTTTCCAGTTGAGAGCAAGTGGGCTACCAGAGCTGCTTAAAATGTACACCACCGTCTTTAAGGATGAACTGGGGAAAATCCAGGGACTGCAGGCCAAGATTCATGTGGATCTGGAAACAACCCCTCACTTCATGAAGGCGAGATCACTGCCATATGCCCTGTGAGAAAAAGTCAACATTGAACTGAACAGACTCGAGAAACTGGGCGTTATACAACCTGTTCAGTTGTCAGAATGGGCAGCATCCATAGTCCACGTCCTTAAACCTGACCAAAGCATCCAAATTTGTGAAGACTACAAACTCACGGTTAATAAAGTAGCTAAGCTAGACAGGCATCCCATTCCAAAAATTGAAGACCTGTATGCTAAGCTGGCAGGACGGACAATGTACACAAAGTCTGACATGAGTCATGCTTATCAACAATTAGAATTGGATCATGCCTCCTGGGAATTTGTCACAATTAATACCCACAAAAAGTTGTACAATTTACATGATTGCCTTTTGGTGTCTCCTCCACTTGTGCCAACTTTCAGCGAGCAATGGAAAGCTTACTGCAGGGACTGCCCCAGATTGTAGTCTATTTAGACAATGTATTGGTGACAGGATTCACTGAAAAAGAGCATTTGGCAAACTTATAAGAAGTCTTAAAACATTTCTTGCAAATTGAAGTGTTTGTAAAGAAAGAAAGGGCACTTTCCAAGTGAGGGAAGTAATCTATTTGGGTCACCGGGTAGATTCACAGGGCCTCCACCCAGTTGAGAAGAAAGTGAGAGCCATAAGAGAGGCACCTGCGCCAAAGAACTCCTCAGAGCTCAGGTCATACCTAGGAATGATCAACTATTATGGGCGGTTCTTACCCAATTTGTCCACAGTGCTGGCCCCCCTGCATTCTCTATTCAAAAAGAAGCAACGTTGGTCTTGTGAGGTGCCCCAGAAAGAAGCTTTCATAAAGGTGAAGCAATTGTTGCACTCATCCAATCTATTAATGCATTATGACCAGACAAAAGAATTGGTGCTGACATGTGACACACCTCCCTACAGAGTGGGAGTAGGGCTCTCTCATAGGATGAACAATGGCACAGAATGGCCAAAGGTTATGGATCAAGAGCGCTCACCACAGCAGAAAAGGGATACTAGCAGATAGAAAAAGAAGGCCTGTCAGTCATCTTTGGTGTCAAGGAATTTCACCAGTATGTACACGGCCATCATTTTACAATTGTTTCAGACCACAAACCATTGCTAGGATTGTTTAGTGAGGACAAGGTATACCATCCATAACCTCAGCAAGAATATAACAGTGGGCCTTAATTCTGGCAGCATACAAATACACTTTTGTACATAGACCTGGCAATCAAATTACAAACATCGATGCCCTTAGTTGTTTGCCTTTACAAGAAAATGAGGAGCATGTCCCAGTTCCACAGGAACTTGTTTTATTGTTAAATTTCTTAGATTCCTTGCCAGTATGCGCTCAACAGATCAGAGACTGGTCAAGTCGGGACCCAGTCCTATCTCAGGTACAAGAACAAGTGCCGGTACCTGACGAAATGCAACCGTACTTCCACAGGTGACATGAAATAACCAGTCAGGATGGCATCTTATTGTGGGAGCACAAGTAATCGTTCCTGTAAATGGAAGGGAACCACTTTTACTCGAGCTACGCAGTGCCCATCCAGGAATTTCCCGAATGAAGACCATAATACGCAGCTAATTATGGTGGCCTGGAGTGGATGGTGAAATAGAGTTTAGCAAAGCACTGTGTGCAATGTCAGTAACTGCAAAAGTTGCCATTGACAGCTCCGTTACGCCCATAGGAGTGGCCGAGTAGGCCCTGAGTGCGGTTTCACATTGACTATGTTGGACCTTTCCTGAAAACAATGTTTCTGCTCATTGTCAATACCCATTCAAAATAGTTGGACGTATATGAGGTGAAACCACCAACGTCGGCTGCTACAATTGGGAAACTACGTCAGAGTTTTACCATTCATGGACTACCAGAAGTAGTCATTTCTGATAATGGCACGGCATTTGTGAGTGCTGAGTTTCAACGATTTATCAGCCTCAAAGGTATCACTCGTATGAAACCTGTACCATACCAGCCTTCCTTAAGTGGACTGGTCAAAAGGGCGGTTCAAATGTTCAAGGCAGGCATGAAAATGCTAACTGGTGATTTCTTGTCAACCAAGCTAGCATGCTTTCTTTTTCATTATAGGACTACCCCTCACACAACCACTGGCGTCACACCTGTGGAGTTATTGTTGAAACGCTGTCTCAGGATGAGACTGAGCTTAAAAGTGCCAAATTTAGAGGGGAAGGTGGAAAGGAGTCAGAGAAGCCAGAAAACTATACACGACTGGCATAGACATGAGAGGAATAACCTTGGGAGAGTCGGTATATGTAAAAAATTTCAGGGAATGACCAAAGTGGTTACTAGGTGAATTAAGTGCGGTGGCTGGACCTCTATCTTACCACGTGAAGGTGGAAGGCCTGATCATTCATAAATATGTAGCCCATTTAAGGAAGAGAGAGACAAATCACCAAGACATGGTTCCACCAGTGATTGACGGGGTCTGCATTTCCTGTTGAGGATACCCAATGCAGGACTGACGTATCTGATGTTCCTGTAAGAGTTGAGGATACAGAACTGCAAGTGCCCACTGAAGCACCTGATGTTCAGGCAACCCTGGAAAAGGAAGTTCCTGACAAAGAATCTGAAGTTGTGGAGCTGTAACATTCCACACGTACCAGGAAACCACCTGAAAGACTGAACTTGTAAATTCCTTACCTGGTGTAAATATTATGGGCAGAATTTTCCCCTCGTCGGGGTGGGTGGGGGGGGGCGGGTGGATGTTGAAGAGCAGGCATGTGTTCCCCTGATCAGGGGTGCACCGCCATTTTACATGGGCAGGCCAGTTAAGGGCTGCCCAGCATGACGTCTGCACGGAAGCGCTATGCTCTCCCTATGCAGGTGGGGGTGGATTCCCTGAGTCGAGAATGCGTTCTTTTGCACATGCGCATGAAAGAGCACACTCATCTCCCTGAGGCTAAATGCTGCCTCAGGGAGATCAGCTCCACAGTAAAATATTTTAAAAATATAAAAAAAATTCCCTGACATGTCCCCTCATGTGACACTGTCACATGAGCTGGGATATGTCCATCACTTTTAAATACACTTTAATTACATTTTTAAAAACCTACATGAAACCTCATTCCGCCCGTGGATGAGGTTTCATGCTTTTTCTAATGCCCACCAGGGCTCCTGGCCTGCCCGCCAACCTTAAGGTTGGATGGGCAGGCCCGTTAATTACTTTAATGACTCTGTCAATGGCCTCAATTAGCCATTGACAGGTCAGCGGGCGCACAGCTGATTCTGCTGAGCCCCTGCCTACCTGAAAATTGAAATGACATTGTGAGTTCTGCCTGACGTCACCGCGCGTCATTTTGAGTGGGCCCTGCCTCCCTGCTCGCCGACCCGGAAATCCTGGCTTATATTGTCTTGAAAAACGTGTACTTGTAAATATAACATGTATAACAGCAAAATACTGCGGATGCTGGAAATCTGAAACAGAAACAAAAATAGCTGGAAAAGCTCAGTAGTTCTGATGAAGAGTCATATGGACTCGAAATGTTAACTCTGTCTTCCTCTCCACAGATGCTGTCAGACCTGCTGAATATAATATGTATAACTGAGTTAAAGGGGGAGGAATGTTGTAACTATGGTTTTATTTAGTGTGTAATGTACCTTTAAGAATAATACATGTTAGGTAAGATTACGAGACCTATACTAACCAATAGGAGAGTGGCAAGGGCTATCTCAGCAGTCAGTGTAGAGAGAGAGTTGGAGTTGAAAGCACATGTGTAGTTGCTGCTGAGTATATTATAAATATACTTAATGTTTCCAACCAAGAAGCATCTGCAGATCAACTTTATCACTAATAGCACAACTTGGCCACCCTACAACAACTGCCGTTTTAAAAGTTGTGGCAAAAGTCCGAAGAGCACAAAAATCTCTTCGGCAATATCAGCGGTGCCATTTTGAAATCTTTCGATCTCTTAAAGGGGCACCCACAGTTTTAAATTTCTCAACCATGGATCTCAATTCATTATTGCCACCCCCAATGTGCCTTATGTGTGGCCTGGACCAATCTCACAATTGGAGTTATTGGAGAAAAATGTTCCTCTGATATGGCGCAGCTGCAGGGTTAAGTAAAAAGTTGGAGACAGAACAAGTTAGCACATTACTTTATTCAATTGGACCAATGCCAGACGATATCATTTATCATTGCCAGGCAAGCCATAGATGGAATCACTGCTAAGTTTGATGTTGTTTTAAAATCTTTTGACCTCTGTCTACCTGAGATCCAACGAGATCTTGGAACACACCAAATTTAACGGGAGAGTCCAGCAGCCTGGGGAGCCTATTGATTCTTTTATGAATGTCCTCTACCACATGGCAAAAGGATAATATGAATGTGGAGATCTGAAATCAGAACTCATCCAAAACAGAAACATGGTGAGTGTTGCAGACGATTCACCCTCTGATCTTGTCCAAGGAAGACTTCACTTTCAACAATGCTGTCCAGTTAGTCAGGCTTTCCATGCTACGACAAGATGTCTGAGTAACATGGGTAGTTGGTAACCGGACTAATAAGCAACAGCTGGAGCTAGGACATATGGGTGTCCCAGGAACCAGATCACAACATGCTCTATGGCCTTGGATAGTGTGGATGGTTTTTGGGCCATGTCCTTGGAGTCGGTTTAGAAAATATGGCCACCCTAGGTTACAGAGGGAATGTTTTTAAGTAAGGATTGTGGGTGGAAGCCTCCAAACTCTGGTGGGAGAAGTTTGTGGAAAGTGTATCTCTGAGAACAGCATGGCAAGTATATATATATATTTTTAAAGAAGAATGTGCCTGAGAGCTAACTGTGTCTATTGAAGGACAGAATAGCTATAGAGATATTTCTGTGAAAATGATATTATTGCTGGTATGGTAAGCTAGGATAAACAATATAGCACTTACCTCAACTATATTTTTTGTGGAAAAAAATCTACCAATTGTGAAGTTAACACAATATTTTGTAAATGGACCAGAATGCGTATCTTCAATGTAAGGATTCTAAACTTTACAGGGAAACTGTTCCCCAGAAGGTCCACCTTAGTGTACAACTGACTGGAGGATAAGAGTTAGGGTGTGAAGACAGTGTGCAGTTCTGAACTTAATACCTAACATCATCAACAACAACCTGTATTTATACAGAACATTTATTATAATAAAATGTCCCAAGGGTTATGAAGTTGGACACCAAGCCACATAAGACGTTATTAGGTTAGATGGCCGGAAGCTTGATCAAAGAGGTAGGTTTTAAGGAGTATCTTACAGAAGGGAAGAGAGTTATATAGGGTTTAGAGGGAAATCCCAGAGCATAGGGAGCCAAGGCAGATGGAGATGCAGGTACATAATGGTGGAGCAATTAAAATTGAGGGTACTCAGTAGCTAGAATTAGATGGGCACAGATATTTTGGAGTGTTTTGAGAAAATTACAGAGATAAAGAGTGGCAAAGCCATGGAGGGATTTGAAAGCAAGGATGAAAATTTTAAAATTGAGGCATGTTCGACTGGGAGCCATTTTAGGTCAGGGAGCACTGGGGTGATGGATGAACAATATGTGGAAATCAACCAACAGAGTACATTCGAATAGTGGTCTAAAGATAGCAAATATATGGATGAGGGTTTCAGCAGCAGATGAATTGAGGGAGGAGTGAAGTCAGGCAATGTTACTGAGGTAGAAATAGTGGTCTTAGTGATGGTATGAATGTGAAAGGATGTGAACACATTGGAGAGAGTGCAGAAGAGGTTTACAAAAATGGTTTCAGGGATGAGACACGTCAGTGATGAGGAAAGATTGGAGAAGCTGGGACTGTTTTCCTTGGAAAGGAGAAGACTCACAGGAGACTTGATAAAAATTTTCAAAATCATGAGGGGTCTGGACAGAGTAGATAGGGAGAAACTGTTCCTGCTCATAAACAGATCGTGAACCAGAGAGCAGTTTTAAAGCGTTTTGCAAAAGAAGCAAATGCCAGGTGAGAAAAAACTTTTTTACACAGCCAATAGTTAGGGTTTGGAATGCACTGCCTGGAAGTGTGGTGGAGGCAGGTTCAATTGAGGAATTCAAGAGGGCATTGGATGATTATTTAGATAGAAACAATGTGCAGGGTTACAAGGAAAAGGCAGGAGATTGGCACAAAGTTAAAATGTTCAGAGAGCCGCTGCGGATACGATGGGCTGAATGTCCTCCTTCTACACGTCACAATTTTGTGATTCAATCAATATTTCAAAATATGCCATTAAAAGGGCGATAAAATGCTTTAGGGAAATTGGAATTCTCTTATCTTCAGAGAACGATCAAACTCCACGCAGTGCCACTTGGGGCGGTGATGAGTAGCGAAAGCCGGGCGAACAACCCCTGCTGCCGGATGGCTCCAGCTGGTCGCCTCTTGATTCTGCAGAACTTTCTCGACAACCGTTACCTTGGAAACGGCGCTGCCATTTTCAAACAGGACTGGACATGCAGCGGGTTTGGAAGATTTTGGCTAAGCGTTTGCCACGGCGGGGAAACCCTGATTAAGTTCATGCCTGATTTAAGCGCAAATCAAACAGTTTAGTTAGTTGCGGCCCAGCAATTGCCAGTGCCAAAGACTGAGTGGGAGTGTTGTTGCTAAGCAACGGCCTGTCCCCAATAACATTGAAAAGTTTCTCGATGGAGGAATCCGCGCTCTGCCAGTGCCTCAAAGAGGGAGCAGATCCAGAGGCAGAAAAACAGGTAAAGTTACTGCACAGAAAGTCCCGTGATATTTTAGTAAGATTCACACGAGGAACTGGAAGTGACTTTAAGTCACAGATATTGTTCGAGGGAGTAATGAAGTTCAATTGACAGCATCACTGGTTTAAACATTTTATAATGTATTTCACATGAAATATAAACATGCCCATTAAAATAAAATCAATGGGAAAAACATGTTTTATTATCATTCATGGCACAGTTTGGATATCACATTCGCTTTCTTCTTGGAGTTCAAGGTTGATACAGAATTGCATTTGATACTAAATGTGTAACAACAAACATTACTGCTTTTGTAATAAGTTTTGCTAAGATAATGTTACACGTTCTTTGCATGAAATGACAGCCAGGTGTGTACAGAGCTTTGTCAAGTTTTCATTTGTGTGCAGCATTTTCCTTCCATTCTTGTGCATGCTTTTTTAAATAGAATATTCAATGTCGTTTTATGAAATGTGATATTTATTGTACTCCCAAAGTAGTATTGTAAATAATGATGTAAGTCCAAAAAATCATAAACTTCTGAAGTTAATACATCAACAAATTAAAATCTATGTCAAAGTATTAATTCAATTTAAGCGTAATGACTGATGATTTAGTTGCCAGCTCACAAAGAGGTCAGTGGAGAGCACTTTAAAGTTTTTGAAAAGTATTAGCTTACATTACATAAGAAACAGGAGCATAAGAAGGCTATTTGGCCCCCTCAAGCCTACTTCACCATTCAACATAAGATCATGGCTGATCTGATTGTGGCCTTAACTCTACTTTCTTCCTTGCCCCCCATAACCCATGACTCCCAAGTCAATCAAAAACCTGCTGAAATCAGCCTTGAATAGATTAAATGATCCACCTCCACTGCTCACTAGGGAAGACAATTCCAAACATGAATGACCCTCTGAGAGAAGAAATTCCTCCTAATGTCTGTCTTAAATTGGACACCCCTTATTTTTAAACTGTGCTCCCCAATTCTAGATCCCCCCATGAGAGGAAAGATCCTCTCAACATCTTCCCTGTCAAGCCTTCTTGTTATCTTATATATTTCAATAAGAGCACCTCTCATTCTTCTAAACTCCAATGGTTGTAAGCCCAGCCTTCTCAACCTTTCCTCATAAGACAACTCTTTCATCCCAGGAGTCAGCCTAGTGAACCTTCTCTGAACTGCTTCCAATGCAAATATACCCTTCCTTAAATAAGGAGACTAAAAATGTACACAGTACTCCAGGTGCGGTCACACCAATGCTCTGTAAAATTGTAGCAAGACTTCCCTACTTTTATAATCCATCCAATTTACATTCCATTTGCCTTCCTAATTGTTGTAGCCCCTGGATGCAGCCAGCTGCCTTGGGAAAACCAATATTGCAGAGGGGTCTTCAAACTGCATTGGGCCACTTAGCTGCATATCCAAAGAGTTGCAGGCCCCCAGATGCCTGTTTCTTCATCTGTACCAATGTGGCAGGTGATGCATTTCCAGTTCATAATAAGTGTGCGCCTCCCGTCTGTTATAAGAGATTTAAGTACCCATTTAGCACTTAAAAAATGGACAAAGTGCCACTCAATTTTCTAGGTTTTTGGACTGGATTTTGTGGTCCCTGGGTGGGGGAACCTGTCTATGACCCTGTTGGCTGCCACACAGAAATTTAAAGCTGGGAGCTGCATTAATGGCTTTAAGGCGAGACCTCCGCCCCTATCTCAGTAGGAAGACCCACCTTAGTGAGCTGCTAGCCAATCGGATGGCTGACAGCTCTGTATTCTGAGCAGTGCCAGTGAAAGCAACTGCTGGAACTACAGGGTTGGGGGTTGGGGAGCTAGGTTCAGGAGGCCCGAGGGAGAGTTAAATTGAGGCCTTATTTGCCTGATTATTGGATGTGACAAATCCAATGGCACTATTCAAAGAAGAGTGTTCCTGGGTGACCTGGCCAACATATGCCCCTCAATGAAAGCCATCAAAAACAAATAAACTGGTTGTTTGCCTCATTGATCTTTTTGAGGACTTACTGTGTGCAAATAGCTTCTCCATTTCCCCATAACAGTGACGTGCTTGCAAATAATTAATTGGCTATGAATGTTCCAAGCATGTGGAAGATCCTAGATAAATGCAAGTTTGTTCCCTCTTTCATTCATTTCTTTGTTCTTCCTTTCATTGGTGTTGAGCTTTCATAAACAGGGTTAGCCCATTGAAACTGAACATGATCTGGCAGTAAAAGTCACTGCTGATTAGAATCAATTCTCAGGTTTCCAGATGTTAATGTTATTCTCTGGTAACATTTCTACTGCAGTGTCTTATCTCTTTCATTTAATTTTGATGCTTCTAAATTTCTTTTACATTTAATGTTTGCAAAAATGAATTAGCTGATTTTGTATTTGTGTAGTACATAAAATTCATCTATTTCATTGATAATTTGAATATTTTTCTTGCATTTT
This sequence comes from Carcharodon carcharias, assembly GCF_017639515.1. Classification (NCBI taxonomy): domain Eukaryota; kingdom Metazoa; phylum Chordata; class Chondrichthyes; order Lamniformes; family Lamnidae; genus Carcharodon; species Carcharodon carcharias. Next base: position 103,926,357 of record NC_054478.1, on the reverse strand, counting down.
ACAGGCACAGAATAAAGGAAAGCTGCCTAGGAATGCGGTCTCATTTTTACCCCAGTTACCTGCGGTAATGTACCTTTAGATAAAAGTTTAAGACAATATACTACATTCTGGAGGAAGCTCATTATGGCAAATTATTTGAATAAATTTGAAACACACGATTACATTTCTAATCTTTCAGTTTGATTGTTGTGCATCAATGCCCAGGAACACTCAAACAGTATAACCATATAGTTGGCTATTGGCAGCAAAAAGTGTAACAAAATGGAATAAAATTATTACCCACATATTATACATGGAGTGATTTCAAGGAAGCAATTTAAACTTGAGGTTGTGATGACCATTCCAATCTTCTTGCAGTTGTTTATCATGTTATCAAATGATTGGATAAATTAATGTTATAATGTCACCCAAATACATAAAGTGAGATAAAGGTCATGGCTTGCGGCGGCAAATTCTATTTGCAATGATTACAGTTCAAAAGCCACCATAAAAATAATTGATATCTAGGATTTATAGTTCAGTAACTCTTTGGATGAAAGGTCACAGAGCTGAAAGGTTAACCGTTTCTCGCTCTGTAGATACTGTCTGACCTACTGAGTATTTCCAGCATTTTCTGTTTGTATATCAGATTTCCAACACCTGCAGCATTTTGCTTTTGTAGCTCTTTGAATGAAGTGTCTTTGACCTTTAGGGATGAGCAACCACAATATGATAGAATTTTACATTATGTTTGAAAGTGAGAGAGTTCACTCAAAATAAGGGTGTTAAAGTTGAATAAAGGAAATTATCAAGGCATGAGGGACAATTTGGCTGAAGTGGATTGGCAAAATACATTAAAAAATATGACTGTACATAGGCAATGGATCATCTTCATAGAACTATTACATAGCTTACAGCACCTATACATTCCTTCAAGGTGCAAAACCCCCCATAAAGTCAGTCAACAATGGCTGACAAAGGAAGTTAAGGATTGTATAAGACTAAAAGAAAAGGCTTATAAAGTTGCCAGAAATAGTAGTAAACCTGAGGATTGGGAGGTTTTTTAGAATACGTCAAAAGAAGACCAAGAAACTGGTAAAGAAAGGGAGAATAGAATATGAATGCAATCTAGCAAAAAACATAAAAACAGATTGTAAAAGCTTCTTTAGGTGTGTAAAAAGGAAGTGTTTGGCTAAGACAAATTTGGGTCCATTACAGGCAGAGACAGGAGAATTCATGATGAGGAATAGAGAAATGGCAGAGAAACAAAATGGTTACTTTGTGTCTGTTTTCACTGAGCAAGATAAAGGAAATCTAGATTTGGAGATGCAAGGGACTAGGGAGAATGAGGAGTTGAAGGAAATTAGTATAAGTAAGAAGGTTTATCGGAGAAATTAATGGGACTGAAACTTGATAAGTCCCCAGGACCTGACATTCTGCATCCCAGAGTGGTGATAATGGATGCATTGGTGATCATTTTCCAAAACTCTATAGATATAAATTGGAAGGTAGCAAATGTCAACCCACTATTTAAGAAGGGAGGGAGAGAGAAAACAGGGAACTACAGACCTGTTAGCCTTACATCAGTAGTCGGGAAAATGCTAGAATCTATTACAAAGGATGTGATAAAATCATGATCTGATTGGGCAAAGTCAGCGTGGATTTTCAAATAGGAAATCATGTTTGACAAACTTGTTGGAGCTTTTTGAGGATGTTACTAACAAAATTGATAAAGGAGAGTCGATGGACATAGTATACTTGAATTTTCAGAAGGCTTTTGATAAAGTCCCCCACAGCAAAATAAAAGCACATGGGATAGGAGGCAAAATACTGGCATGGATTAAGGATTCGCTAACAGGTAGAAAACAGAGAGTAGGAAGAAACGGGTCATTCTTGCATTGGCAGGCTGTGACTAGTGGGATACCGCAAGGATCAGTACTTGGGCTTTTCACAATATATATCAATGATTTGGATGTGGAGACCAAATGTAATTTTTCCATGTTCACAGATGATACAAAGCTAGGTGGGAATGTGTGTTGTGAGGAAGATGTAAAGCAGTTACAAGAGGATTTGGACAGACTTAGTGAGTGGGCAAGAGCATTGCAGATGGAATATAATGTGGGAAAATGTGAGGTTATCCACTTTGGTAGAAGGAATATATGTGCAGAGTATTTCCTAAATGGTAAGAGATTAGAAAGTGTAGATGTACAAAGGGACCTGGGGTACTTGTCTATAAGTCACTGAAAGCTAACATGTAGGTGCAGCAGGCAATTAGGAAGGCTAATGGAATGTTAGGCTTTATCGCAAGAGGATTTGAGTGCAGGAGTAGTGAAGTCTTACTTCAATTGTGTAGAAGCTTGGTTAGAACGTACCTGGAGCACTGTGTGCAGTTTTGGTCCCCTCATCTTATAAAGGATGTTATTGCTGGGAATGCAACAAAGGTTCACCAGGCTTGTTCCGGGGACGGTAGGACTATCTTATGAAGAGAGATTGGGCAAACAGCCTGTATTCTCTAGAGTTTTGAAGAATGAGAGGTGATCTCATTGAAACCTACAAAGTACTTAAAGGAATAGACAGGTAGATGCAGGTAAGATGTTTCCCTTGGTTGGAGCGTCTAGAACCAGGGGACACAATTTCAAAATAAGGGGGAAGCCACTTAGGACCAAGCTGAGAAGAAATTTCTTTACACAGAGGGTTGTGAATCTTTGGAACTCTCAACCCCAGAGGGCTTTGGAAGCTCAGTTATTGAATGTTTAAGGTGGAGGTTTCTGATTAACAATAACGTAAAGGGTTATGGGGGTAGTGTGTGTAAAAGGCATTGAAGTGTTTGGTCAGCCATGATCATATTGAATGACGGAACAGGCTTGACAGGCTGAATGGCCTTCTCCTGTTCCTATTAACACAATGATGTTCCTAGGAACTCTCTGCAGAGAAAAAATCCTCACCCATCCTTTTTCTAAACTCCAGAAAGAAATGGACAGGAAAAAGTAAAATAAGTCCAACGCTTAAAAGGAATACACTGGAGTGATTAAGATACCTTGTTAAAGTGCCTTTTTACATTGGTGGGCCAGATTTTTCTGAAGCTCAGCATCTCGTGGCTTATGCAATTAAATTTTTTCCTGCACCATTCAGCTTGAAGAATTTATACCGTCACTTGCTGGAAATGGGAGTGCAACAGGTCTTCTAGGACCTTAGTGATAGAACCAACAGTTTATCACCTTAACCAATATGATTAAAGGATAGTGAAAGAAATAGAAGAATGACAGAGAAGGAGGACAAATTAGGTTGGATAAATTTAGAGTCAAATCAGGTACTGAAAGAGAAATAAAGAGAGGGAGAAAAAAGTTGGATTGAGAGAGGAAAAAGAAAAGTAAAAAAAAGTAAAATCTGAAATTTTAACAATTTCTAAGGATTAGTTATATACTATGAATCAAACTGAACAGATAAATTGGAACAAAGAGTTTGATTGACATTTCATCGGCAATTATGTTGTTAAGAGGGTACCTGTGCTCTTAATTATAAGCCCTAATTTTCTGTGTTGGGTTTTCTGGGTAATTAATGTGTAACTTCAGAAAGTTCTTAAAAATAGTGAGTGGCTAGGGGTGAGATGCTGTTTGTGCAAAGCAAATGGTGGGACAGTGTAAGACCACCTATCTCTTCATCCCCTGAACTCGCTGGCTGATCTGCGTTATCAATGTAGTTAACGTGCTGTTATTTTTCCTGCAAGATGGATCAATCATCTTTTACCACTACTCCTTTTTTCTTTGCTTGCATTGTTAATCTGACACTGATGCTTGGCCATGTTGTCCCCTTGGACTACATTGTACTCTCTTTGTATCTGCCTAAGGTTATTGTTGTGCCCATTCTAATTGTCTCCCATTATATCAGCTGCAACTATGCTGTCTTTCTTGCTTTTCCTGTAAAGCAAAACAAACCTTTTAAAACTGGTTATACATTTTCTATCACTACATCATAGGTAGAGAGTCAGTGGTGTCCTAGTAAGACATTTTTTGCAGAAATTATAAGACATATTTTGAAACCTATAATGGTTACTCAGCCCTTCTTCTTGAGTACTCTGCCCGAAGGCAGGTCCAACTCATAGCATCATGATCTCCACCATGGGTAGGGCAAGGAGGCAGGCCCCGAATTTACCACACCTGAGGATCAAACCCCATGCTGTTCGCACCAATCTGATCCACACCAGATCAGGACTGCCAAGCAGCCCCCTGAGGAGGGGCCGTGGTAACATACACTTTTACATGCATGTTGTAGCTCGGAGCTATGGATAGGGATAGTAGAGGCTCCAATTTCTTTCCATCACATGGCTGATCAGGAATCTCCCACTCTTACCGCCTGCCATTGGCATATATTGAAAGGATTTACAAATTTATACTCAACCTGTTTGGTCACGTTTTGATCACACCTTCCTTGGCCATTGAGTGCTGGCGTGGGACTTGAACCTGGAGCCTCTGGCTTAGAGGCAGGGACACTACCACTGCACCACAAGACCTCCCACTCAGCACTAATGATGTCAAAATATTTTCAGTACTGTTTTGTTACTTTTTTTCTCTCTGTATAGGCTTCAAAATCTATTTTTATTTCAGTGAATAGTAGGAGACGTGATTATTCTTATCCAGCTATTTCAACCCATCATAGATCCAACATAGATATGAATATTAGTTGCTAACTGCAGAAACTTAAGATAATGCTACCTTTAAATTTTATTGCTTTGAAACATTGTATATTTGTTAAATGTAAGATAGCCATTGTTTAAAATATCAATAAAGCAATGATAACTACTGTAGAAGTAATTGCTTCAAGGAACTTTAGCAGCAATATAATTGTGCTCAGTAAATATTTAAAAACAACCTCCCAAAGCACAACACATAATTGCACCTATAATGAAAAGTAGTCTCTTAAAGAAAGCGACCACTGTTTTTAGTTATGTTTGTACAACTTTTCAGAGCCGGTCCAAGCCACTGTGGCAATCAACCTCACCTTCTTTCTTCCTTCAAGCTGAGGATGAGCAAAGTGATTTAACAAGTGAGTTTGAAATCACAGATATATAGCAATTGTATTCAATTATAATGAATAGAGAGAGAATCATATTCATAAGGTATTCTCAAGTATAGATTTCATCATTGTTTTGCCATCAATCTTTTTCTCAATGACAATTACATTAGATAATTTGGAACGTTTTCACTTCATTGAAAATAAAGTTTTGACACCTTCACCCCAAGAGGCACTGGCACCAGTACTGGGTCATGAAGGAACTCTACCATTGGGGTGGACTCCACCCAAACTGCAATGAGTCCTGTGGTCTTGTGGAACAGGGAGTTGGCATCAGCTTTAAATTGATGAAGGATAGGAGCAAAGTACAAGAAATGAGACACATTTGAATATAAACAAAACAGTAATAGAGAGCATAAAACAAACTGAGCCAGACTCATACTCTAATGCTGTGCTGAAGGAGTACTGCACTTTCGGAGATGTCACTTTTTGGGTGAGACATTAAACAGCTGTTATTTCAAAGAAGACTAGGGTAACTATTCCCACTGTCCTGACTAATACTTCTCCCTACGTCAGCATCTTAAAAATAGGTGATCTGGTCATGATCACTTTGCTGTTTGCGGGGTCTTGTGGTGTGCAAATTGACTGTCTCGTTTCCTACAATTCAGTAGTGATTAAACTTCAAAAGTACTTTATTGGCTGTGCAGAGTTTTATTTTGACATCCTGAGGCTGTGAAAGGTGCTATTATAAATGCAAATCTTTCTTTTGTTTCTTTATAGGAAATAAAAGTAGGGGAACATCTGGGCAATAGTGAGAATAATATAATGTACTTTAAGATAATAATTGAGAAGGAAATAAGCATCATAAAGACAAAGGTAATAGATTGGAGAACAGAGTCAACCAGAGCCCAGAAAAAAAATTCTGCTTAAAGAAAACAAGAACATCTAATGAGAAACAATGGATAAAAAAGGACATTCAGGAAAATTTGAGAGTAAATAAAGCAACACTGAGTACATGAAAAGCAGGGAGAGCATGACCAGGTAGAATATGATGGGATTAGGAGAGAAATCAAAAAAACCAATTAGGAAGGCAAAAGGAACTATGAAATTAATTTATCAAGGAACATAAAACACTAAAATATTCTACAGTCACATAAATAAAAAAGGTAAGCTGGGATGGGAATAGAGCCACTAATGGTTTGGTGGGATAAAATCACATACAGCACTAGCAAAATGGCAGAAATATTAAAAAAAAATTTGCTTCAATATTTATCAGGGAGGCTTATCAAGTGGGCATGGGAGGGTGAGCTGGTTCCAGGAGGAAAGGAGTAACAGTTGTTTTATTAAATTGTTTGTGGGTGGAGTCTGTTCAATTCTTTTCAACTTCATTCTGGACTCAGGCCTAGGGCTGAAACAAGTTTGGACAAATTCTGAATATTTGAGCTTTGCTCATTTATTATATTGAAAAGACATTACATTTGTCTAAATTCATATAAAATCTGATGCCCATTTTGTACAATTAACAAAGAGGCACTGTTTCTCATAAAAATTGTATTAAGAAAAGTTTAAAATTCCTATTGGAAATTAAGCACAAATGATTCAGTATTGGTTAAAATTTAGTAACTTATCATTTAAATAACTGATTGGTGGTGGTGGGAAGCAGAAGACATGGTGAATATGTATTTATAGATAGGAATATGCAGAATTAAAGTAATTATAGTTTGAAACTGAGGAGAAACAGAAGTGAAATTTATATTGATTCAAGGGGATACTTTTTAGGAATATTCAGGTTAACCACTGAAAGGCTGGTAAATTCTCGTAATGGAATTTTGGCAGTTAAACAGTATATAGCTTTATAGTTGGCCGAGAGAGTTTTTTCCAGGTAATTCTGTTTTTGTATAGCTTTATAGTAGTATTCAGAGGCATTGACAAAAAATGAGAGTGAGCCAAATGCAGTGGAACCAGTGCAAATTAAAATGGTATTCTAAATTGAGGGCAGGGTTTGAGGGTTATTGATCTTATGGTACATTAATCAGGAGAGACAGTTGATAATAAGTGTTAACATAAAATATCAATTAAATTAAATATTATTTTAAACAATATTTATTTCAGCAATCAAGAAAAGCCATCATACTAAAAAGCTGCATCATCATCATCATACATCATACCAAGTGTTCATTCTTGTTCTGTATGAAAATTCTAAATCTTTAGTTGGTTTTGTTGCAATTTTGACTGAAAAAGATGACACAGACCTTTTTTAAGTTCATTCTTTGGATGTGTGCATTGCTGGCAAGGCCAGCATTTATTGTCCATCCCTAATTGCCCTTGTGAAGGTGGTGGTGAGCTGCCTTTTTGAAATTCTGCAGTTCTTTTGATGTATGTATGCTGACACTGCTTTTGGATTTGGACCCAGCATAATCAAAGGAAAGGTGATATATTGCCAAGTCAGGATGGTGTGTGGCTTGGAGGGGATCTTGCAGTTTGTGGGGTTCCTATGTGCCTGCTGCCTGTGTTCTTCTAGGTGGTAAAGATCTTGAGTTCTGAGGTGCTGTCAAAAGAACTATAGCGAGTTCCAGCAGTGCATCTTGTAGATGGTATACACTACTGATGCAATGCATGGCTGGTGGAGGTAGTGAATATTTAAGGAGTTGGATGGGTTGCCTTGGCCTGGATGGTGTCAAGCCTCTTGAATGTTGCTGAAGCTACATTCATCCAGGCAAGTGGGAGTATTCCACTGACTTGTGCCTTGTAAATGGTGGGCAAGCTTTGGTGAATCAGGAGGTGACTTACTTGTTGCAGAAGTCCCAAGATCTGCTCTTGTAGCCACAATATTTATGTAACAGGTTCAGCTAAGCTTCTGGTCAATGGTAAGCCCAAGGATGTTACAGGGGTTTGTTGATGGTAATTCCATTGAATGTCAAGGGGAGATGGTTAGATTTTCTTTTGTTGGAGGTAGTCATTGCCTGGCACTTGTGTGGCATGAATGTTACTTGCCATGAATAAGCCCAAGCTGAATATTGTCCTGGTTTTGCTGCATGCAGCATAGATTACTTCATTATCTGAGGAGTTGCCAGTGAGACTGAAGACTCTGCAATCATCAGTAAACATCCCCACTTCTGACCTTAAGCTGAAGGGAAGATCATTGATGAAGCAGCTGAAGATGGTTGGGCATTTTTTTTTCTTGGAAAATCTGAAGCTGGTCAATTTTGCTTGATCCCCCCCTCACAAGAATATTTTTTATTAGTGGACAGATTTTAACGGTTGCCAAATGGGGGCCCATCTACTGACTGATAAGCCAGTGGTAACTCTGCCATGGCCATTTCTGGGAGACCCGATGAGATTTAATCCCAAACAGGCACTTATCTGGTTAGTGTTGGGCTTCCTGATTCCTGTGAGGGGAATATTCCCCTGGCAATCCTGCTGCAGGGTGGATGTCTTGCTTCTGAGAGCAGCCAGCCAACCAGAGGCTGGGAGCTGTCTAGTACAAGCAGAGTCACTAATAGTGGTGGCCACTGCCAATACTGCAGTGTAGCCTAAACCATGAATTGTCAATGAAACCTCAGGAGAACAGTGAGTGGGTGGGTTTGTCAGTGCCAGACAGGGAGGTTCAGGGGAGGGGTGTTTGATTTCAAGGCCAGCATGCTCTTCCATTAGGTGTAATCCCACACCTGAGCCCAGACCTATCTGCCAGGGATTTCCTGCATGGTGTGGTGTCACCCCTGCCTGCCTCTGGGCAGGAAGGCTGTCCTTGAGTTTTCCTGTGCTGGACTAAATTGGAGGGAGGTGGGAAGTCAGCGGCATCTCCACCCACTCCTTCCCTCTAGATCACATGGCCCACTGCCACCCCCCCCCTCCTCCAAACCTGCCTCCGGGGAAGGCAGTAAATTCCCAGTGCCTCATACTTATAACATTTCCAACACATGATCAACAGTTGGGCTGCTATAGGATTTTTAGTAGCCGTTTATGATATGAGACAAATTGATGTAATAGCTTCACTGTGAGCTTTAATCTGTGAATAATGGAAATGAACCATTGCAAATTGTTTTGCTGTGCTTAAAAATGAAAACAACATCCTGTACAATTTCTTGATCATAGGGGGTTCACCTCCCCAAAAACGTAAACGAAGCAAAGCTTGGGAGCCTGGAATTTCTGGTGTCAGCTCAGTTGGAGGAACTCGGTCAAGCTTTGATGGATTTTCTCATCCAAAGAAGGAACGTGAGCAGTTTAGAAGTGCTCTGGTTAATATCATAATGTAGGTACATATTCTGCACATAACGTGTTTAACCTTGCTCTAAAATGCGTTTTCAAAGACGGTGACATGATGGCTGATGTTTGAGCATGCCTGAGATTTGAAGTAAGTTACTCAAAAGCTCAAATTTGTAAGATCTGCAAAATTAGTACTGGGATTGGTTAGCGAAGTGGGTCAAATTAGCCTATATTGCACTGTGATGGCTGCAGCAATTTTGTATGGTCAGTTCATTTGAATAATTAGCATAAACTCTCAGCACAGCTGTGGCCTTGCAACAACATCCAGCTTGATAACGACATGCAAAATTTGATCAACGAAGTAACTCTTTCGAGTACAAACACGTTTCCATCTGTTCCTATTCAGATGAAGTTACATTGTTTTTCATAGTTTGCCATTGTGAGATTTGAACTCTTGATGTTTGTCCCTCAAATCACCACCCTCTTGTTTGTAACTCTTTTGAGTACAAACATGTTTTCCATCTATTCCTATTCAGATGAAGTCACATTGTTTCATAGTTTGCCATTGTGAGATTTGAACTTTTGATAATTTGCCATCGTGAGATTTGAACGTTTGATCTTGGGGTTACAAACCCAGTACCATAACCACTTGGCTATTTAGGCCAAGCACTTGATCAACCAAGTAGTTGCATATAATGGCCATTTATTGATTCCAGGCACAAATAAACATTGAAGTTAGGAGATACTTCAATGCTTCAACAACCAGCTTGTACAGTTTTAGATTAATTTCACTGTTAAGTGGATCCCAAGAATTCTGTCCCAGTGCAAAGAAGAGCTACTTCCAGTGCCATACGAATAATCTGTATCAAAATAGTATTCATAGTTGCTCTTGTATAATTAGACAATGTGCAACATGGGCATATTCCTGAGTGTGACAAGGTTGGATCACTTACAGAAGCTACCATTTGCAATGCCCTGCCTGCAAGAATATAAGATAGATCAAAAACTTCAATAAAAGTGTTAATTAAGCACAACATGGAGTGGATGCCTGAGGCCTACAAAATGCCTAAGGTGCCCAGTGTTCCTCAGTGATGGTGTCGTTGCAAAGGGGCCTGGGACACCTGGTTCACTGCAAATTAGCTGATATCCCATAATGTGCCAGGAGCTCCTGAGAAGAACTGCAGCTGCACAGATCCCATTTTGAATTAACAGAGACCATAATTAAATTTTTCTCACAAATCAGGCATCCTACTCCCATGCAGGGAGAATTTGCAGTCCTTCACAGGCTACTGATGCCTAACATTGCAATCCTGGTGTCCCAGCATATCAGGTGAGAGGTAACTAGAGTGCTGCAAAATTATGCAAATAGCTCGATCCCTATTTTAATTCTGCTTGTGAGGCAGCCTTGTATGTGATTTCAGGACTTGTAAGTTGTGCTTTTTTTAATGCATACCTTTTTGCTAAATATTTAAATGTATATAGTTTTAGTTTTCATAATATTGCTCCTGTCATATTAAAAGATGTAAAGGTCTCCCATTTATTTTATTTACTTTTGGCCATTTTAATAACAGGCAACATGATTGTACAGCTAGACAGCCTCCTGCTTTGGATGAAATTGAACCTTCAACATCTGGATCTCCTTCAACAGTGGAAAAGGACATTCTTGTGAGAAAAACATACTTGCTACTTAAAATACTTATTAATTTTCTTATTTATTTGATATTTTTGTACTTCTTTGTTCAACAAAATTTCTGAAAAGTAAGCACAATTTTTAACTTTATTAATTCAAAGCAACAGAGAAGAGTTGCTGGTTTGAAACTGCATCTTACTGTTATGTTTTTAAAAAATTATCTTGGACAGAATTTTTCCAGCCAGTGGAGGCAGGTTTGGGAGTGAGCAGGATGGGAAAATCCTGGAAAAGGATGTTGGGTTGGAATCCTGACATGATGCTACCCACTTTTGCTTTCCTCAAGGTGGCTTATGAATCCCTGTAGGTCTGGCAGGGAACTACTTGAGGTAGTTTAAAAGGCAGTTAAGATCCATTTTAAGCATGGAACCCTCTTTTCCAACAGTGCACTGGTCACATGATGTATCTGTAATTCACCAGGTTGGGGAAGGCAAGTGCACAGTGGGAAGTCATTCTAGGGTGAAACTGACCTGATAATGAGCAATATAAGGGTTGAATCAGGTAAGTCAAAGTGAAAGGCTTGCTCTGACAGGAGCATCTGATATTGTTGGTCAGCAACTTTGAGCAACTAATATATAAGTGCCTTCGATGTCTTTTAAGGTAATCTTATCTTATTGTCTGTGGTACTACCCTTTGACATGGAGTCTAAATTTTCTAAAGCTGGTTGGACTTGAGGATGGGGTGCAGCTTACTTCAGATCAGCAGTCAGAACAGCAGGAGCAGCATCTCCAGCAGCAGCAGTTACCTTCTCTGCAGCCATATGAAGCTGGACAAAACAGAGGGGATGGACACAGGGTTGCATCTCAAAAGACAACACCCTCAGCATGGATGAGCCTTCTCAACTTCTCTGAACAGCACTATACTGATGGCTCAGCCTCTTGCTGCAGGTGCATGCACACCTGTGCAATGTTTTGGAAGAAGACCCCCCAAGAGAAGTAGGTGACCACTCTTAGCCTCTAGTTGTAAAACCACAGCCCTCAGTTTCTTCACATTTGGATCTTTCCAGGACTCAGCTGCTCATATATGAAATCTCCCAATCGGCAGCCCACAATTACATCAGCCTGGTCACTTAAGCTTTATTTGTGAGGACTTGCAATTATATCAACTTTGAGACAGATGAGGTCAGTCAAACTTAGAGGGCTGTTGGCTCTGCTTCACTCACTGGATTACCACAGCCCCAGGGTACTGTAGACTGCACCACGTAGCAATGAAGGCGGCATCTGAACAGGCAATTTTGTCAATTGGAAGGGCTTCCACTCCCTTGATGTGCAGCTGGTAAGTGACCACTCCAAGAGGATGATGCAAGTAAGCACACAATATTGTTGCGATTCCTGTAGAGACCAATAACTTTAACAAAGAGATGGATTTTCCAATGACTAATGGAAAGAACTGAAGGACAGAATTTTGTGTTTTAAAACTTTTACTGCAACAAACAAACTAAAATCAATATAGATCAAACATTAATTAACAGGCAACTAATAAAATCAAACTAAAGAAGAGATAGTTGTTTGGTAGTACAGACTTGAGTATTGCTGAAAAAAGAGACATGCTTAAGTTTTTTGGCTTGCACTCATCAGGACACTCATGAGAATATCAATATAAGGGAGAAAACAACTATTTATACTGTATGTGAAGAGAGTGCTGATTGGTTGGCAAGAGGCGTGCCATGGAGAATGCGCCACTGATGGTGATCGACAGTTAACTGCCAAGCATTATCCGAAATTTAAACCAGGCAGCTTGACCCAGATTGGTCAAGATGTTGCCTTGAGGAATGAGTAATCAAATGGCTGTCAGTTATTTTGTTTAGCTGAAACAGGCACAAAGTATTTACTTGTTCTCGCTGTCTGCAAAGAACATGCCCTGTGTATTAATACTTGTAACTTCCAGTACACGCAAATGTTGTGAGCCCACCTGACAATCTTAAATTGGTTGCCAGTGTAATTCTTAGCACATTGAGGATTATTTAGCAAATGTCGTCCAATTGCAGAATCATGGACACCTGTGGTTTGAGTTTTGCAAGCACGGGCTGATTGGGTACAGCCTGTACCCTGTCCACTGTGAACTGTAGCTAGCTTTCGGTTCTGGGATTTTGAGTACCTTGTTGACATGAGAGCTAAGTGGCGGAAGAAGCGTATGCGCAGGCTGAAGCGTAAAAGACGAAAGATGAGGCAGTGGTCAAGGTGAACAACTGCTGAAGATGCAGTACTGATCAGTCTTTGTTGAATCTTACATGGCAAATGGACTCTGCGCTTCTGTTTATACATCTTTTTAAGACCAACAATTTAGAGGCACTTCAGATGCTGGTCATGAGAAGATCTTGTACATTGGTCTGTTGTGGTACTGTGCCTTCATGTACAGTAGTTGCGAAATAAAATGTGAACTGTAGCTGGGACATGCTGTTTCATATAATCTGCCAGTCTTTGGGGCATACGACCTACATACCTAGGACCACATTAGCACTGAAATTTATATGTCACATTACTCATTTGTGTGATAGGCAGAACGTCTTTTAGGCTAGATGGCAGATCTAGATTATTGGCGAATACCACTTGTGTTGCTACTGCATAGTGAAACGACTAGCTTCACTTGTTGCTCAAAGTTTTGAGATGCCTTGCCCTTCCAGGGTAATCGGAGGTAGACTGGACACTTTTCAGGGCCAAAAGTGATGGCTTTAGGCCTGTTCATGAGTTTGCGTGATATATAACACAAAATGACCTGATCAGGGTAGCCATTATCCTGCAGGATGCCTTTCATGTGCCCTATTTCAGCATCAAATTTGCATGGTGAGCAAATAGCTTGGCCCCTATTTACAAGGTTGCCCACAAGACCAATCTTATAGCATGTAGAACTATAAGAATCCCAATGCGTTTATAGACCAGTTTATATCGACCAGACAAATTTTAAACTGGACACGGGAGCAGGAGTGTCCATTCTTTCTGATACCAGGCTGAAGTCTGAATTTCTGCAGACATGTACCATTCAACTTCACAGTGCAGGAGGTATTCCACTCAAAGTGTGAGGAGAGATGACTGTTACATTTCATTTTGATGGTATAGAGCTCACTGCTACACTCTATATAATTCCTAATCAACATTGTTCCATGTTGAGCAGATAAGCTTGCAGAACTTTGCATCTTCTTTATTCATCAGTTGCAGAAGAAACTCAAGTTGACTCACAACACTGAATCAGTCTTCACACACAAAACCCCATCCCTATGACTACAGGAGGACATCGTAGATCTTTCATTTCTCTTTGAGAAGAGGCTAGATAAAGTGTGAGACAGGTGCCCCAAGGTTGAAGGTGATCAGCTGTATGAAGACATTCTAGTCCTTAATTTGCTCTTTAGAGAAAGAGTGGAAGAGGATGATAACCAAGATGCTACTGATATTGATGGTTTGATGCAGGAGGAGATCCTGAACCTTGCTTTACTTTTTGATGACAGCTTAGATGATGATGATGATGATAGCCCTCTGCTGAGGGAGATCAGCATATTATTGAAGAAATTGATAAAGAGGCAAATCTGTCTGTTCATTCTGCTGAAGACACCAATGACATACAACAAGAACCTGATGCAGCAACTGTTTTGTACAAGGAAGAACTGAGACCAGAAGTTCTTACTATTGCCAATGCAACCATTGTAGAACAAATCTCTGCTGTTGGTGAATCTGAAGTTAAATCTGGAGATCAAAAAGGTACAGAGGTGCTTACTATAGATCTTACTAACACCATAGGTGTACAAGAAAGTGTAATTTTTCTACCTCTGCATGTTTTGTTCACTGCTGTTGCTGGTAACAGCATACATTGTGATGAAGTTCCAGAGATGTTCAGGCCTGCTGAGGAGCAGATTCACATCAAAAGGAGTGTGCAAGTTGAACCACCTAAGAACTACCTAAGAAGGAATTCCTGCAGTGTTAGCAGGACAATCATCATTTTTTCTTCAGAATATTCTTTATCCATCTGATTTGTTTATGAATGAGGCATTACATAATACTTCGTTTGTTGTAGCACCAGAAGTTTGTAGACCCTCTACAGCTGTACAAGCCTTCGCAGGAACTGAATGAGCTTCATTCTTTCAAGCAAGAGCAGCCAACAGTCCAACATTTCCTAAAAAATATCTAGGTGAAGGGAAAAAGAAAGGAGAAGAAAATGAAAATCTCTGTTCATTGTCTTTCAACTGTGGACCAGAAGCAGAAATCTCCATCTACAGAGCTCGCTGCCTTCTAAGGAGAAGATTTGTGGCAAATATACATCCTACATAACCTCAAAGACAGCTGAGAACACAGTTGGAGATCGACATCACTGGTGCAAGAGACTTGGGGAATGTGGGGGTAAGTAGGAGGTGTAAATAGTTGATAATGAGTAGATTGAAAGACTTGGGTGGAGTAATATAAAGGGCTAATGGCTATTATGCTTGTAGCTAGTGTGCTTCATCAGTGATGTCAGATCACATGTAACTAGAACCTGAGGGAAGAATGGAGACCTGCTAAAGTCTATCTCTGTAAATAGTTATGAAATGTTCACCAATTTGTAGCAGCATAGTTTCCAACTCTCATCTATCCAAGGCACCCGGAGCCCAGTCGTAATAAAAATACAGTATAACCTTCCAAAAATTCCTTACATTCTGGAAGAGTTCCAATGGATTAGAAAATAGTAAATGTAACAGAAAGGAGGGAGAGAGAAAGCAGGAATTTTTGGGCCTATTGGCCTAACATCTGTAATAGGGAAATAACTAGCACCCATTATTTTGGAGGCTATAGCAGGATCCATAGAAAGTCATAATGCAATCAGGCAGAGTCAACAAGATTTTGTGAAATCATGTTTAACTACTTTATTAGAGTTATTTGAGGAAGTAACAAGCAACGTGGACAAAGAGAAATCTGTAGATGTGGTGTTTTTGGATTTCCAAAAGGCATTTGACAAGGTGCTGCATCAAAGATTGCTACACAAAATAAGGGTTCATGGCGCAGGGGATAAAATATTAGCATGGATAGAGGACTGGCTAGCTAACAGGAAGCAGAGAGTAGGGTAAAATGGTTCATTTTCAAGTTGGCAAGCTATGGGGCAAGTGGGGTGCCACAGGGATCAGTGTTGGGGCCTCAACTATTTACAATCTATATCAATGACTTGGAGGAGGGATCTGAATATATTGTAGCTAAATTTACCGATGACACCGAGATGGATAGGAAAGTAAGTTGTCAAGAGGAGGAAAAGGGTCCACAAAAGGATATAGCTAGGCAAGGTGAGTGGGCAAAATCTGGCCAGTGGAGTATAATGTGGGAAAATGTGAACTTGTCCACTTTGGCAGGAAGAATAGAAAAGCAATATGTTACTTAAATGGAGAGAGATTGCCGAACTCAGTGGTCCAGTAGGACCTTGGTTCCTTGATACATGAATTACAAAAATTTAGTATGCAGGTACGGCATGTGATTAGGAAGACAAATGGAATGGTGGCTTTTATTACAAAGGGAATGGAATATAAAGTAGGGAAGTTTAACCGTAGCTGTACAGGGCCTTGGTGAGACCACAAGTTAGCACTGTGTATTGTTTTGGTCTCCTTATTTGAAAAAGGATAGAAATGCACTAGAAGCAGTTCTTAAAGGTTCATTTGTTCATTCCTGGGATGAAGGACTTATAAAGAAATGTTGAACAGGTTGGGCCCATGCCTATTGGAGTTTAGAAGAATGATAGGTCATCTTATTGAAACATACAAGCTCCTGAGGGGGTTTGATAGGGTGGATACAGGAGGAAGTTTCCTCTTGTTGGGGAGACCAGAACAAGTTTAAAACAGTTTAAAAATAAGAGGTCTCCCTTTTAAGACAGAGATGAGGGGAAAGTTTTTCTCTCAGAGGGTGGTTTTTCTATGAAATTCTCTTCTCCAGAATGCTGTGGAGGGCTGGGTCATTGAATCTAGGGAGTCAAAGGTTATGGGGGGAAAATAGGAAAGTGGTCTTGAGATCATCCACGATCTTATTGAATGGTAGAGTCGGCACAATGTGCCGAATGGCCCGCTCCTACTCCTAAGTCCTATGTTCCTATGGGTACTCAGGTGGTGGACTAGAGTCCTGAGTTAAAGCGCTTACTTTATGTAATTAAACCCATTTCGGCTGTATTGATCAAAAGGCCCCAAGTTACCACTGTTAAGTTGATCAAGGAATTTTTAAAGAAAATTGTATTGTAAAACATCGCCCAAAGCGCTGGTTCATGGCAGATATTCTAATTGGCGTTACTCAAATGAATTTGAGTGGAAACGTCTCCCCAAAACAAACTTCAATGTTAATAAGACGTGAAAAGAAGTCAAAACTGTATTAATCAAAACATTATTCTTTTTGTTTGCTTTTTTTTTGCTGAACCACAAAATGGTTACTACAGATCAGATGACTCACAAGATTGGTCGTCTGTTCTGGGAGCTACCAATAGAAATTACAAGAATAAAGAGTTCCTCTCAGCTTAGTGGAATATCACACCCCCTTGTAAGGCCACATTATAATCACAAAACTAGTCAACTAACAGATGAACTGATCCTCCCAGCCATGGCAATAACAAAGACAAACACATTGAAACTCATTATACCTGAAGAAGTGTTAACAGCCATCATTTTCCTCCTAAGGGAAACAATAGATTTTGGCCAGAAGCACAGAAACTGCTTGTGAGACACCAGTAACTCATTAATGGGCCACATCACATAACCCAATGCTTCTAGCCTCTTGGATCGTTTCAATATTATATTTCTAGCCTCCCGGCTCAGACAGCTGCTTAAACACTAACTGGAAAGAATTCCAGCAGCTCCCGGCTGAACACTCAGCCGGCCAACATCTCTCAACTCCTCGTAGCCTGTTGATTTTAAGTCTCTAATCATCACCTACCAAATGGCCTAAGCACGGAAACCCCCATCATGCTGCATTGTCATTCATTTCGAGAATTTTTATGTTGTTATCTCCAACCAGGAACTCATCTGGACTGCACTCCGCCAAGAAGGAAACACCCTCCAGACTTTGACTTCCCAGACTGTGGAAATCACGTGAACTGTTATTCATTTATGTGGCTTTTTTACTGTTGTTGCCCATAGTTGAACATCTTTCTCTTTTCTATCTCCTCTTACTGTGTGTGTGCATGTGCGCATGTGTGCAGTTGCGAGCACTCTTCCCCCACTTCCCCCTCCCCCAGGTTTGAATGTGAATAAACCAACCTTCTGATTTAATTATAATGCGAGTTTACTGCGAGTTATTTTTATGGATCACACAAACAAAGGTTTGGGGAAATATGCCACAGCCTACTTTAAAAATGATTCAAAAACACCTCTGCTTCTGGACATATGGGGAGAGGGTAAAGAAGTTCAGTTTTTCTCTTTTTCCTGTCCATAACGGAAATTGGGAGGTCTGGGAAAAACCCATTAGAAGCAAACCAAAAGTTGACCAAACAAGAAAAATCTGACCAAAAATTTGACCAAAGTCCAAATTTAAGAAACAAGCTGAATCTGATACGAAAGGAGCCAATTGGAAGCCAAGGGGGGAAACTCAGTTAAATGGAGGCAAAATACTGTGGATGCTGGAAATCTGAAACAAAAACAAAAAATGCTAGAAAAACTCAGCAGGCCTGACAGCGTCCGTGGAGAGAAAGACACAGTTAATGTTTCGAGTCTGAATGACTCTTCTTCAGACCTTGGAAAACAGAGCAGGGAAAACTCAGTGGCTGAAATCATCTTTAAAACGCTGAAAAATCACCTCAGCAAATTTCCTTCCCCAACATGACAAAATGGCAAATTTCATTGCATAGATGTTGCTAAAACAAGGAGACTTAAATTGTGAGACACTAGCATCCCTAACCACAGAACAATTGAAAGCTGTAGGTAGGAAAATGCAAATAAAACTACCTGGTAAGTTTAAAAGTGATTTGCTGCAGCTGTTGGTAGAGCGTTTGGATCCCGCCTATCAACCAGAACAGCAGAAGAGGAGTTCAATCCTGGCTCTCAACCCCTTCCCTTAGCCAAATTTGAGCTGGAGAAGCTGAGAATGCAGCTAGAGTTTCAGGAGAGGGATAAGGAAAGAAAGAGAAGCTTGAGAGAGAGAAGAACTCCAGCTCCGAAAATTGGAAATGAAGCTAGCAACTCAAAGGCAGAGAGTGATTAGACAGATGGAAGCTGCTAAGGAAAACCTCTATCAGGTAACAGTCCAAACCTCCCTACCCCAGAACCAATTTCTGAGGCAATTAAGTAAGTTAGGTTGTTCCCAAGTTTGAAGAGAGTGATGTGGAATTTTTTTGGGCACTTTTTGGCTGTCCTGCTACTTTCTCAAATGGCCATCAGATATCTGGCCCTTTTTAATTCAAGGACAGCTACTGGGAAGGGACCATTCTGACTCTTGACGTGTCCACCAATTATGAACAGACCAAGGCTGTCATCCTCAGTACCTATGAGTTAGCCCTGGAGGCATGTCATCAGCAATTTGGAACACTCATAAGAAACCCATGCAGGCCTACATTGAGTTCGAATGGCTGAAGCAAATTGTGTTCGATCGGTGATTCCGCTCTTTAAAAATGCAGCGCACTTACATGGGATTGCATGACTTGATATTACTGGAAAAATTTTAAAACTGCTTACCCCGAGCCTAAGAATGCACTTGGAGGAGCAGTGTCTCCTCACAGCCAGGGATGCAGCCATCACAGCAGACAACTATGACCCCACCCATAGGCCTAGCAACTCAGGCAGGCCCTTTCCAAATCACCCCTTAAACCATTGGAATAATAAGAAGGGCCACATGGATATAACTGGGTCTACACCCATGGATTGCAGCAATTCAAGAAGTTAGCTCGCCTCCACCTCCTCAAGGCCAATTAGAATGGGCAATAAATGCTGGCGTAGCCAGCGATGCCCATGCGCCATGAATGAATTAAAAAAGGTGAGTGGGTGAGAAACCCTACTCAAGCTTGAAAGGAGAACATCCGGAGACTGGTGTGTCCTCCATTGTAACAAAATAGATCACTTCAGACCTGAATGCTGGAGGTTAAAAGGGAATCCCATGGGTCTTATAGGCTCCATTAGAGTAGTCTCCAGAAGTATGCCCCAATAGTTAGTTCAGCAGAGCAGGCAGGGACCCCCGCTGCAGAAACCAGGACTCCTGAGGGTATGGCCCTACGTATGGCTGAGCCAGACAAATTCCCAGAGAGCTTTTGGGGTTTTGTCCTTCCAGCAACAGTGTCCCTGTACCCATCCCAGAATGTGAGCAAGTCTGTTGCACTGCTCTGGGATACAGCGGCCATTTGGTCCTTAAGGTTGGAGGGAAACATAAGCCTACTCTCTGAATCCTCCCTGAAAGCTAAGGCATTGATTAGTGGATTGGGAGGAGAATATGTCTGTCCCCCTCGATCGGGTCCACCTGCAGTGTACCTAGTCTCAGGGCCAGTGACAATAGGGATTGTCCCTGAACTGCTGGTAGCAGGGATAGATTTCGTCCTCGGAAACGATTTGGCTGGCAGTGAAGTATTAGCTAGCAAAATAAAAGAGGCTGAGAAGGCTGGTGAAAGCCAGCAGGAATCTGTCGAAGTGCAGGGAACCACGAGAGGTTCTGAAGTCCTTCGAGGGGTGATAGAGCCCATTGCAGTTGGAATGGCTAAGAAAAAGCCACTTGCATTTAAAGAGGCCAAAAACAACCAGCTGAATTTTGCAGGAGTGCAGGAGCTATAGAATGTTCAGAGGTCCTGAAGAGTGGAATAGAACCTGTAACAGTTGAAATAGCTAGGCAAGTGATGCTTGAATTTAACAAAGTTGAAGTTATGCCAGTAGAGTTAAAAGAGGTCCAGGAAGGGCCGGCTGAATTTAACACAGACTCAAAGAACAACCCAGATATTAGAGATAAAAACAAAAAAACTGCGGATGCTGGAAATCCAAAACAAAAACAGAATTACCTGGAAAAACTCAGCAGGTCTGGCAGCATCGACGGAGAAGAAAAGAGTTGACGTTTCCAGTCCTCATGACTTGATATTGCTGGAAAAATTTTAAAACTGCTTACCCCGAGCCTAAGAATGCACTTGGAGGAGCAGTGTCTCCTCACAGCCAGGGATGCAGCCATCACAGCAGACAACTATGACCCCACCCATAGGCCTAGCAACTCAGGCAGGCCCTTTCCAAATCACCCCTAAAACCATTTGAATAATAAGAAGGGCCACATGGATATAACTGGGTCTACACCATGAGGACTCGAAACGTCAACTCTTCTTCTCCGCCGATGCTGCCAGACCTGCTGAGTTTTTCCAGGTAACCCAGATATTAGGTTGGCACATACAATTTTCCCAGAATTAAACGGGGGCGAGAGAAGTCCCAGAGCAGGAAAAGGGACAGTGAGGGAGATGCCTGAGGGAAAGCAAATTGTTAAAACAGGGAAGATAAAGGCTTGTAGAGACCTTCTTTCTAGATTTAAACATGGACAAATGGAGTTCCCAAACAGACAAGTAGATAGTGAGTGAGACACCTCACCCAGTTGCAGAGCCACAAGGGAGTACAGCTGGGGCTGAATATCCACTTGGGGGCAGAAATGTTCCAGGGTCCTGGAACAAGTTAGGGGAATGCCCATTCTCAAGCCAAAGGTGCGAGCTAATAAGCCAATGATCTATTTAACAGATAGCTTCATGGCGGGTTTAAATGGGGACCAGAGAAGCTCCCAAATAGATGAAGAAAGAGTGAGGGTGTTGAGCCACTTAGTTGAAGAGCAACAGGGGAGTACAGCAGGAGCTGAACATCTACCTGAGGCAGTAGTGTTCCAGAGGGCATAGGGCAGTTTTGGGAAAACCCATTCCCAAAACAAAAGAGGACGAGAAGAACAGTGAGGATGAATTGCAGGGAGATGTGGGTGAGGCCCTCATTGAACCCCAGATTATCCAGCTAACAAACACAGAAATTCTAGCAAAATTGGACTCCATATACATCCACCTAAATGCAGGACCGCAAGGAGACCAGACAGGACTGCTCATTGCATTTAAAAGCCTCTGTAGAGATGAACAAGGCTGCACCACTGTAGCTCTACATGATGTGCAGTGAGAGTGACCCCACCCACAAGGCAACATCACTATCACCTGGGTCCAGAAAAGCTGGCCCAGGTTCAGGAAGAGATTACCAATTTGTTGCAGCTCCAACTAATAAAGCCTTGCAGCTGTAACTGAAGCTTCCCAGCTTGCGCCCAAGCCTGATACTAAACCAGAATCCCTACAGGAGGCAAAAATCAAATTACAGCCCCCCAATCTGCTGGCAATCAGATTGGTAAAAGTGCCTGGGTTCGAGCAGATAAATTCACAGGTTACAAAGGTGGACAGGGAAGAGTTGAAATTGACAAGACCAGATCAGCCCTACAGTCAAAAGAACTCGCATTTACATAGTGAAAAGCACAGAATACCTCTACAGATAACCAAGACCAGCTTGACTGTTGTTACCAATTGGGTGCTAACCGCCATGTAAAAACCCAAAATCCTTAAGACAATTTGTAATCAGGATTTGAAGGAGGGAGCAGCCACTGTGTTCTGAAACCAAAATCTTCGCCTATGCCTGACCCCCAAGAGGGAAAAAAAAATTCTAGAACTCTAATACCTGAATAAAGGCAGGTTTTGAATGTAACCAGGTCACCTAAACGTTGTCCACTTCGGAAGAAAGGACAATGTAATTGCTGATGCCCTAGCCCGAGTTTAAACCATAGAAATGCAGCAGGGACCTGACATTGCACCTGTTGTGTTGTTGTTTCCAACCAGAAACTCACCTGGACTGAACTCTGCCATGAAGAAAACAACTTCTGCACTTTGACTTCCCAGACTCTGGAAATCAAATGAACTAATATTAATTTCTGTCGTTCTTTTACTGTTGTTACCCATAGTTGAAAATCTTCCTCTTTTCTACACCCCCAATTGTATATGTGTGTGTGTGAGAGGTTGCGAGCTCTCCCCCAATCCCCAGGTTTGAATGTGAATTAACTAACCTTCTTAGTTAACCATGACATGAGTTTGCTGCAAGTTATTTTTAAATTGGATCACACAAACTGAGGGTTTGGGGAGACATGCCAACTTTAAAAATAGTTCATAAACACCTCTGTTCAGGGACATACAGGGAGAGGATAAAGAAGTTCAATTTCTCACTCCTGTCTGTAACACCAAGTTTAGGAAAGTAGCTTTCCATCAATGCACATTCAAAATTGATTCTGGTTAAATAATATAAAATTTCTTGTGTGGCAATTTCTCTTTATCCAGCCGAAAGTAATTTAGACGATAATTGAAATGCTAGTATTTGCTGTGTCCCAATAATGACACATAGGAGACACCAGTTGTGGCTTCTCGTTGTAATTAATAGTGTAAGAAAGATTAATGATGATAATTGTCATCAATGTCTTTCAAAACAACAGAAGCACATTGCAAAAAATAAAAGTATGTATTTTTCTCCATTTGCTAATTTATACACTAGCCTTTTTCCCAAGACATTAGGCATAGTGAATTAGAAGATAAGTTGTCTTATAATGATTGGATTATTATATAATGCCTTATGTACTTTTATATTTGAAAATCAGTTTTCTTTGTTAAATTATAAGTTTTTAGATGTCTTGTTTTAAAAAACTGCAAAAAAATCTATAAGCAATCCTTTCTGTGAAACAGACAGTAGGCAAAATGTTTTGTTAAGAAAAGGGAGCTAATATATAAGAGGGAGCACTGTTAAAATGAATTGTGAAATGAGAAAAAGTTTGAACAAAGCAGATTCACCACAAATTGGAATCAAGTTAAACTTTATCTTTCAAATAAATGTATGCAACAACTTGTATAACAAAGTAAAGTGTCCCTGGCTGGATGCCTGGCATTGTCAGTTTCCAGGTCACAGGAGTTGCACGCCAGTAGGGAGTGGAAAGGTGGCCAAAAGAATAGCAGCACGAGATAATACATTGTAACCTTTCCAATCTGGAATGCATGGGACCAAGTCATTTCTGGGTTTCAGAATTTTCTGGCTTATAGAATGGCGTTAAGAATGCCTAACCACAAGTGTGTGAACCATAAGGGTGTGAGGCGTGAGTTGGCAATGATGGATTGGGGAACCTTACTAAAAGGGTTGACAGTGGATAGTCAATGGCTAATATTTAAGGAACATACGCATGAATTACAACAATTATTCATTCCTGTCTGGCGCAAAAATAAAACAGGAAAGGTGGCTCAACTATGGCTTGCAAAAGGAACTAGGGATAGTATTGGATCCAAAGAGGAGACATATAAAATTACCAGAAAAAGCAGCAAACCTGAGGATTAGAATTCAGTAAAAGTGGACAAAACCATTGAACAAGGAAGGGAAAATAGAGAATGAGAGTAATCTTGCAAGGAACATAAAAACTGCCTGTAAAAGCTTCCATAAGTATGTGAAGAGAAAAAGATCAGCAAAGACAAATATAGGTCCCTTGCATAAAAGCAAAATACTGTGGATGTTGGAAATCTGAAACCAAAACAGAAAATGCTAAAAAAAACTCAGCAGTTCTAACAGCATCTGTGGAGTGAAAAACCGAGTTAACGTTTCGAGTCCCGATGACTCTTCTTCAGAGCCCTTCTTCAGAGTTCTGAAGAAGAGCCATAAGGACTCGAAACATTAACTCTGTTTTTCTCTCCACAGCTGCTGTTAGACCTGCTGAGTTTTTCCAGTATTTTCTGTTTTTGTCTTAGCTCCCTTACAGCCAGAAACAGGGGAAATTATAATGGGGAACAAAGAAATGGCAGAAGAATTGAACACATACTTTGGTTCTGTCTTCACAAAAGAGCACACAAATAATTTTCCAGAAATGTTAGGGAACCAAGGGTTAGTGAGAGGGAAGAATTGAAGAAAATCAGTATTAGTAAAAAAACAAGGTGCTAGAGAAATTAATGGGGTTAAAGGCTGAAAAATCCCCAGGGCCTGATAATCTACATTCCAGAGTACTAAAGGAAGTGGCCCTGGAAATATTGGATGCATTGGTGGTCATCTTCCAAAATTTGATAGACTCTGGAGCAGTTCCTATAGATTGGAGGATGGTAAATGTAACTCCGCTATTTAAAAAAAGGAGGGAGAGAAAAAACAGACCAGTTAGCCTAACATCAGTAGTGGGAGAAATGCTAGAGTCTATTATAAAAGAAGTGGTAACAGAACACTTGGAAAGCATTAATGGGATTAGACAAAGTCAGCAGGGGTTTATGAAAGGGAAATCATGCTTAACTAATCTCCTGGAGTTTTTTGCGGATGTAACTAGTAGAATAGATAAGGGAGAACCAGTGGATGTGATGTATTTGGATTTCAAGAAGACTTTTGATAAGGTTCCACATAAGAGGCTAGTGGTCAAAATTAAAGCACATGAGATTGGGGGTAATATACTGGCATGGACTGAGAACTGGTTGACAGACCGGAAACAGAGAGTGGGAATAAATGGGTCTTTTTCCAGTGGTAGGCGGTGGCCTGTGGTATGTCGCAGGGATCAGTGCTTGGGCCCCAGCTACTCACGATATATATAAATGACTTGGATGAGGGAACCAAATGCAATATTTCCAAGTTTGCTGACGATACAAAACTGGGCAGAGTTGTGAATTGTGAGGAGGATGTAAGGAGGCTTCAGGGCGATTTAGACAAGTTGTGTGTGTGGGCAAACACATGGTAGATGCAGCATAACGTGGATAAATGTGAAGTTATACGCATTGGTGTGAGAACAGAAAGGCAGAGCATTATTTAAATGGTGATATATTGGGAAATGTGTATGTACAAAGGGATCTGGGTGTCCTTATACACCAGTCAATGAAAGCAATTAGGCAGGTACAGCAAGCTATTAGGGATTTGAGTTCAGAAGTAAGGATATCTTACTGCAGTTATACAGGGACTTGGTGAGACCACACCTTGAGTATTAAGTGCAGTTTTGGTCTCCCTACCTTTGAAAGGATATATTTGCCGTAGAGGGAGAGCAGCGAAGGTTCACAGGCTGATACCGGGGATGGCAGGATTGTTGTATGAGGAGAGATTGGTTCGACTGGGTCTGTATTCACTAGAGTTTAGAAGAATGAGAAGGGATCTGACTGAAACATATAAAATTCTAACAGGGCTAGACAGACTGGATGCAGGGAAGATGTTTCCCCTGGCTGGGGGGGTGGGGGGGTCTTGAACCAGGGGTCACAGTCTCAGGAAATGGGGCAGGCCATTTAGGACTGAAATAAGGAAAACTTTCTTCACTCAGAGGGTGGTCAACCTGTGAAATTCTCTACCACAGACGCTTTGGAGGCTGGGCCACTGAGTATGTTCAAGAAAGAAATTGATATATTTTTGGATATTAGAGGCATCAAGGGTATCTGGGAGACAAAGCAGGAACGTGGTGTTGAATGGTGGAGCAGACTCGAAGGGCCGAATGGCCTACTCCTGCTCCTAGTTTCTATTGCCAAAATTTTCTGTTTGGCGGGCGGAGCAAGTGCTGAAGTGGGCGGCCGCAGACCCGATCGCCGCCATTTTGTGCAGGCGGGCCAATTAAGGCCTGCCTAGTGCATTTACGACTCCCATGGAGAGCGGGAGTCTGAAGTTTGCGGTGGGTGTGTACAGACTGCTGGGTCTAATGGTGACCTGGCAGTCTGTTTAAAAAAAGGTCTGGCAGCCTCCTTAGGTTGGTCGCTATGGCCAGCTGCAGGTCGTACCACAGTGGGGTCTGCATAACAGATCAATGTTGAAGGAAGGCCAGAGGAGGAGGGCAGGCTGCAGGATCTGGCCCAGGAGCAGGGTAGGCCAGCGGGGGGGGCCAATGTGCCCCTCGCTTTTCTGATGATTGCCTTGCTGCCCTACTCGAGGAGGTGGCAGCACGGCGGGAGGCGCTGGTCCCCCAGGATGGGAGGAGGAGGCACCCCACCACATGACCAAGGGGAGGAGGTGGTGGAGGTGATGAGCTCCTGCGACGTGGTGGGTGCACCTGGATCCAGCGCTGTCAGCGCTTCAACGATTTGTTACGCTCTGGAAAGGTGAGTACCATGTTGGTGTTGGGCATTTAACCCAGCAGGTAGCCTTAGCCTTTGAGGGCTCCACCCCCAAGTATTACTGTCATGACTGCATTGATTCGTGTTGAGCATTTGTCACACGCTGGGTGGGCAAGCAGATAGTGACCATGCTTACATCAGCCTCAGTGGTCCATGAGAAGATGGGTTCTCCCCGCACCATGTGTTGCTCTTAGTCGCACATGACTAGCCTGGATGCAACCTGCAGGAGATGCAGCTAGGCGCATACTCAGAACTCCAACACATTTCCTATTCACAGTGATGAGATTGTAGAAGGGGAACCTCAAGGTCTAGTGGCCAAGAGCCGTCTGGTGCCCTTGGTGCTGCACTTAGCTGCGCCTCCTTGCCATGGGAACTAAGACCGTGTTTTTCTGAAAGTGATGGACGCAGAATG
The DNA here is from genome assembly GCF_017639515.1 of Carcharodon carcharias. NCBI lineage: Eukaryota > Metazoa > Chordata > Chondrichthyes > Lamniformes > Lamnidae > Carcharodon > Carcharodon carcharias. The sequence goes on along the minus strand of NC_054478.1, from coordinate 103,899,088 downwards.
TATCCAAGGTGACCGTTTGGGGGTTGGGGGGGTTTAGGAACAGCTGTACTATATTTTTGTGACCAATCAGCAGTAGCATGGAGAGGAGGCACTGGAAGTCTGAGGTGGGCCACTGTGGTTGGGGTGTGGCATGCGTGTGTAGAGTACATGTGCGATTAGCCCTAATGAATGGTCTTCTCTGTTTTGCAGGAGAAAAATGAGCACAATGTCTGTGAGTGTTTGCGCGCTGGAGGCGGCCAGACCCAGTCAGTGATATTGAGCCGTTTTGAGCAGGAGGCCCTGGAGCTTGAAAGGCGCCATGTGCCCAGGTCCACAGGTGTTGGTGAGGCTGGGGTGGAGCGGCCAGGTTTTTGAGGTCCACTGTCACATCCGCTCTGTCTCTCCACTATCCAAAGCACTGATCATTGTTGGAATCGTTAATGTAGCAACACTGCTCATTCACAGACTGATAGAGTCAGGCATGTGGGTCATAGACAAAGGTCCCTCGGCCCTTCGAAGTTGCGCGTGTCCAGCACCTTCCAAAGTCACCTTATCCCATTTCTGACCACTATCCCCATGGCCTTGTATGCTATGACATCCAAATACTTATTACATGTCAGGAATGTTTCTGTCTCCACCACCCTTTCAGCCAATGCGTCCCACATTACTGTGTGCAAAAGTTCCTCATCACCTTATTTGTCAACCTCATGCCCCTCACCTTAAATAAATGCCACCAGGTTAGTCATCCCTCCGCCAAGGGGAAAGGTTGCTTTCTGTCCACCCTATCTATGCCCCTCATAATGTTATGAAGCTCAATAATGTCACCCCTCAATCTCCTGTGCTCCACGGCAAATATCACCAGTATATGCTACGTGTCCTCATAACTCCAATCCTCCAGCCCAGCATGCATACTGGTCAGCGACCTCTGCACTCTCTCCACTACAATCACATCCCTCCCATGAAGTGCCGATCACAACTCAATGCAGAAGTATTGCTCTGGCCTCGGCAGCATTTTCTGCACTTGCAACATGACCTCTCTGTTCCTACATTCTATTCCTTGGCTAATAAAGGCAAGTATGGTATTTACCTTCTTAAACGCCTTATGTACCTGACCCGCTACCTTAACGGGCCTGTCGACATGCCCAGCAAGGTTCCTCTAATCGTCCTTACTTTCCACAGTCCTACCATTCCTTGTGTGTTCCCGTACCTTGTTTGTCATGCCCAAGTGCATCACCTCACACAACATTCCATTTGGCATTCCTTAGGCCATCTGACCAGCCTGTCTGTATCCGCTTGTAATATTTGGGCCTCCTCCTGACTATTTGCCACCCCACCAATGTTTATCTCCTTAGGTTCTGGAAGGTTGAGTGTATTATGAGCCTGGGGGAAAGGGATGAAATGTGTCACTGTTTGGATGCTAACTGATCCAATTTACTTGTTGTTATTTTCAGCATCCTCAGAGGCTGGCGACCAGGCTCCATTACAGGTGCCCCCTCTCACACCTGAGGGACCTGAACAGTCACCTGCGTCACACCATTTCTGCGAGGCAGGCACCAGCGCAGATACTAGCACATCAGTGGGAATTGTAACATCAGCTAGTGTCCCGGGGCACAGTGGAGAGGGCACTTCACAATTGCTGGAGGAGATGGTAGAGACAGAGAGTGCTGATGGCGCCAGCAGCCGGAGGACTGCAGGGGACCAGGCACATGCTGAGTCGGTACGTGATGATGTGCCTCTGGAGTCATCTGCGACGCAGCAGCTGCAGGAAATGCGGCCGGGTGTGCGGGAGCATCTGGGAGTGTTGCATGAGACAATTTTTTGCTTGGTGTCCATGGTGGAGGAGTCCACGTGGAGCATGAGTGATACCATGAGCCTCATTTCAGAGCATCATGCTTCCTCCATGGAGACAGTGGTGACTCTCCTGGAGAGGGGCTTCCAGGAGAACAACCAGCTTCTCCTGGGAATATGCTCGGACCTGCAAGCCCTCACAGCGCCAGTGGCCATTGCTGGTCATTGGCAATGTGGGAGATGGTCTGGGCACCAAGTTTCCCAGCTTGGTGCCCATCCATTTATAGTGAGCAGGGAGGTCCAAAGCGACCTCACGTCGGTACAGCTGCTGCCTGTCATCTCTGCAGGCTCCTCTCAGGGCGCTCCGGATGATGGCAGTAGCTCCTCCGCCCCTCTGCCAGTGACCGTTGCATCTGTGGAGGCTGCAATGACTGGGAACTGGCCACTCCCTCCCAGGTGGGGCCAGCACTGGCTCCACAGGCCAGAGGACATCCGCCAAGGTCATCAAGGCCAACAGGACAGCAGAGTCAGCAGGCTGTCTCAGAAGTCATTCTGAGCGATGGGGCTGCACCAAGACGTAACACCCGTAAACGTAAGCATAAGGCATCTTAGGCACACCACGGGTTTCTCACTGGCGCTTTTATGTTGGCCCTAGATAAGGGAATTATTATTTATTGCAGTTGTTAGACTATATGATGGATCAAAATAAAATACACGTGTTATCTTGGCTGAGGGTGGCTCCTTTGTGCTGCATTTGTATGTTTTACAGACATGTCATGAGTGTTTGAGTGGACATTGAGGTTTATGTCCAAAGCCCTTAGTTGCAGCTGATGAAGTAGCAGATGTAGCACTTAAGTGCCGTGTATGGAAGTGCCAGGCAAGGTTGGTCCTCCTGATCCATTTGTGTGGAGCTAGCTGAAGGTTCATTGGATTAAAGTCTCCTGGGTGTCCCTGCCTCCTTGGTCTAGTGGCGGGTCAGTGTTCAGCCCTTCATCATTGCCCTGTGCTTCCTCATCCTCTGAATCACTGATGGACTCATTGTGTGTAGCTGCATCCACTGAATCAATGTCTTCATCGTCCACTGCATCCCCACTTTCCAGTGCAAGATTGTGAGAGTGCAGCATGTTACCACTATCACCGAGACATGATCTGGAGGGTACTGGAGTGTGCCCCGTGAGCGGTCCAGGCATTGGAAGCACATCTTGAGAAGACCGATGGCTCTCTCTGCCACAGCCCTTGTGGAGATGTGACTCCTTTTGTAGCGGTGCTCAGCTTCTGTTCTTGAATGGCGGAGAGGCGTCATGAGCCATCTTCTGAGGGGATAGCCCTTGTCACCCAGCAGCCATCCATCAAGCCAATCCGGAGCACTGAAGAGCCCTGGCACCTGGGAGTGTCTGAGGATGTAGGCGTTGTGGGAGCTGCCTGGATACCTTGCACAGACTTGTAGAATCAGCATGTGATCAAACACTATCTGCATGTTCAAGGCGTGGAAGCCTTTCCTGCTGATGAAAGCACCGGGCTCACCTGCTGGTGCCTTGATGGCCACATGTATGCAGTCTGTTGCACCCTGGACGTGGGGGAAGCCAGCAATAGCTGCGAAGCCTCTGGCTCGTTGTGTCTGGCTTGCCTGATCGCAGCGGAAGTGGATGAAGGTCAAGCGTCTGTGACCTGCTTGACACAAGTGTGGACAGCTGATTGGGAGACACCACAAAGATCACCTGACGAGCCCTGGTAGGAGCCAGAGGCATAGAAGTTGAGGGCAACTGTAACCTTCAGAGTCGCTGGCATGGGGTGTCCGCCCACAAGTTAGGAGAGATCTCAGGGCAAATCATCTGACAGATATAGTTGACTGTCTCCCTTGACAGTCGGAGCCTCCTTCAGCACTGCACCTCAGTCAAATTGAGGCAGCTGCTTTGCCGCCTGTATACCCTGGCAGCAGGATAGTGGCTTCTTCTGTGGCCCCTTCCACCTTGGACTACCTCTTGGCCCTGCGCCTGTCTCCCAAAGTGGCTCCCCTGGAGGCTGATTGTGCACACCTGGCTTCTTCCTTATTCTAGCCCTTCCTTCCTCCTCAGAGGAGATGCCTCAAGTGGACATGTCAGAACCCATACCCAGGCTAAAGGGAAGCCTTCGGAAAGCTGCAGGCCCAATAAAGATGCCTAACTGAAGAGTGCTGAGCTGAAGGTTCAAAGTACACAGAAAGCTCCTGGAATTTGTTCTGAACTGCTACAGATCACACAGGCAAGTCTTAAAAAACTTTCCGTAATAAATACTTCACAGACTAGATTGACAACCCCATTGAGCCCTCTTATCCTGCCTGTGGATGAGTTTTATTAAAAAGTCGCTTACCTGTCTGCTCATTGCGCCCATGCGCTGAACTGAAGATCGCACAGGTGCCTGAAAATCGGTGTCGATTGCTGCTTTAAGGGCCTTAACTACCCTGTGAATTAATGGCGGGCGTGCGTTGCACTTCATTGCCCGCCCGACGTTACTGTGCGTCATTTTATGCGCTGATGTGCGGGACCCGCCCCGTGCACGTCACCCAGAAAAGTCTGCCCTATGTTTCTGTGAACTGGAAAACACCATAGATATAAATGTTTACCTGAAACATAGAACAATGATAAAAAATTATAAAGTACTTTTAATTATCCAAATACAGTATCTTCCAAGCACCAAGGTGGTTTTCCTGCCAAGACGCGACGGGACTACAATTAGAATTGCTGAGCAGGCATTTCCCATGAATTTGCATGTTGCTCACTGCAATTTAATGGGAGTTTCGAATTTTATCAGTGGCGTGTATGGATCCAGTGCCACCTGGTTAAAGGTGGTGGTACTGAGGTAAGATCTCTGTGTTACTATAGCAAGGCAGCCAAGGAAATCATTGGGTGAAAGCAGAAGGGAGCAGTGGGCCTGGCAGACATTGTTCGACAGAGGTGCTCTATTGCCGGCCTGCTGGTTACTTCAAGGGGGGCGCTGCATACACGCAAGAGTGGGTGGAGAGGAGCTGCTACATTCACAAGGCTGTGTGCAGAAGGGATGCTGCATACATGGCAAGGCTGAATGCAGAAGGGGTGCTGCATACACAGCAAGGCCGAGTGCAGAGGTGCTATCAGCATGTTCTCAGAGGATCTGAGTGGCAAGGTGAGGATAACAAAGGCAGAATCCTACTTCAGGGGTCATCACATGGGAAGGAGAGAGACCTAGGACCCAGTCTTTGTGTAGCCCCACATGCTACAGAGCAGAGGCTCAGAGGAAAGAAAGGCCAGAGGCAGTCTGGGTAAGACCACGGCCCTGCACTAGGAATGCAATAGCAGCCGTCGGTGGCAAGAAGGGCATATTTTTGGCGAAGTGTCTACCAGACTCGCCTAAACTACCTTCAAATGTCTGGGAAGCAGTGCCAGCAACCACTGTGGTACTCTGGGGCCATCATTGAATTATTTGCTGCACTTCAGTTTGAGCTGAGACTCAGGGCTTTGATAGGCACTTAAAACCTGTGGCTCTGATCACCACTTTTGCATTCAACCTTTACACACCTAAATCTTTTCAGGGATCCATTGGGATATGTGTGGGAGAGTCTCCCAGGCAGCAGCCCACTGCTACATCAAGGAGGTTTCAGAAGCCTTGTTCAGGAGGGCTGACCACCACATGTGCTACCAAAAGGACCCTAAAGGTCAGGTGGAGAGGACCATCGGCTTCAGAGCCATTGCTGGATTTCCACAGGTGCAAGGTGCCTAGACTGCAGGCATGTTGGCATAAAGGTTCCCACAAAACAGCCAGTGACCTTCATCAACAGAATGGGCTTCCATTCCATTAATGTTCAACTAGTCTGCGACCATTTAAAGCGCATCTTGCAAGTCTTCACAGTTCCTAGGAAATAGCCACGATGAACCTATACTTGGGCATTCCAGGTGCCACAACTTTTCCAGCTCTCTGCTTGCCTTCAAGGATGGATTTTTGGTTTCTTAAAGACATGGCTGCTTATGCCTGTGAGGAACCATTACTCTACTGCAGGGGAAAGTACAATGCCTGCTACGTGCCCACCTGATTGACCACCGAGCAGACCATTGGGCACTTCACAATCTGGATCCACTAGATATAGCACCTTTAACATAACATTTCCAGTAGCAGATAAGCTGAGACAGTAGCTGAGTTGGGAGATGTTATGGAGCTAGAAAGAGACGGGCTTACTGATGGTGTCAAATGTGACACCAAAGTTGAAAACAGACTGATTTAGTCTAATACTCTTATCAGGGAGAGGCATGGAGGTAGAGCTAAGTATCATTAGTGTACATGTGATGTCCCTGAAAGTCAGCATGTAGATGAGAAATAGGAGAGGGAAAAGATAAATGCTTGGGAGGGTGAGGGGTCATGAGAGGTATGTTTCCAAGAGCAGGAAAATAAGCCATTGCAAGTGATACTCTGGCTACGATTAGATGAAAATGGAACCAGGTGAACGAGCTGGATGACAGTGCAGAGGCATTGGAGGAGGATGTTGTGGTCAGCCTTGTCAAAGGCTGGAGCCAGGTCAAGAAGGGCAAGGAGGGGGATAGTTTACCTTTGTCACAGTGTAGTAATTATAGTTTTGATAAACATGGGACTGTAGTCCTGTGTTGTAAGATCTCTTGATCTCGGTAAACCAATCAGTTTGTAGCGTGGGGAAACTCTAAGAGGGAATTCTCCTTTAGTTATAGAGCTAGATGTACACATGTAGCTGCTGCTGCTGTTGCCTTATAAATAAAGTTCAATGTTTCCACCAAGAAAATTTGCCTGCAAAATCAACTCTATAACAAACTGGCGACGAGGATAAATCAGATCCGGTGCTGTCCTTCGCCCAGTGATTGTGAGTATCTAAGATAATTTTTAAAAAGGAAGATATACTCATCCGAGTATATACTCATCTGCCACACTTTGGCATAATTGATCCCTTTGAGCCATCCACAGAGGATTGGTGTCGATGTAGAATGCCTTAGATTCTACTTTCAAGCCAACAAAATCATGGGGAAGGAAAAGAGGAGAGCAATTCTCCTAAGTATTTGTGGGAGTGAGCCCTACAATCTAATTCATAGCTGACGGCCTCCAGTGCCCCTGATTCAAAGATCTTCAGTGCATTGGTAGCCCTCGTTAAAGGACATTTTCAACCCAAACCCTCATTCACAATGCAGAGGTTCAAGCTCAATTTGTGGATTAGAGCCCCGGGGGAGACCATTGCTATTTACATGGCAAAATTAAAGCAACTAACGGAATATTTCGATTTCAGTGAAACCCTAAAGGATATGCTCAGGGATCGTTTGGTCTGTGGTGTGTAAGATGATGCTATTCAGTGAAGATTATTGGCTGAAGTGGATCTTAATTTTATGAAAGTGTTAGAAATAGTGCTTAGGATGGAAAGCACTCTAAGGGATTCACAGGCTATTCAAGGTGCACAAAATGGCGTCAATATCTAAATGGGTATGGGGGGGGGGAATGGTCAGCCAAGAGTGGTGTGAAAAGCCAGGGGTCTGCCGCGAAACGGGAAACATTCCCCGCTAGCCAAAAATTTAGAGGAAATAGCTCAGCAGTAAATTCAAAAACTAATTGTCATCAACGAGGGAACACTCATACTCCTAAAGATTGCTGATTTAAACAGGCGGAGTGCTATTTTTGCCATAAAAGAGGGCACATATTGAAAAGTTGCAAAGCAAGATTAAGATAGGCTGCCAGGCAACAAACAAAGTCAAATGAAGTTTGTAATGTGGAAAAACCAGAAACAACCAATTCTGATATTTATTCCTTATTTAGTGTAAAAGTAGGAGCCAATCGCTGTGACTTGGCAGGTGAATGGGAAGCCCTTAAAATTGAAGTAGACACTGGTGTTTCTATCACTGTAGTAGGAGAGCACACCCTTCAGATATGTAAATAAAGGTGCTCAACAATTAAATTTGGAACAAACTTCTGCCATATTTAAAACTTACACGGGCGAAGCAATCCAAGTGCAGGGTATTACCACTGTACCTGTCTATTATAAACACAAACAGCACAACTTCCAGTAATGGTATTAGAAGGCGAAGGATCAATCCTTCTAGGTTGTAATTGGTTGAGGGAAATTAACCTGGAATGGCCAGTGAGATTTCAGAAGGAAGCAGGAAGATTTCCTGAGTTGGAAAGGAAACAAGGCAAGGTACTTTGGAAAGAGCCTGGAGACTCCAAGGACCGCAACAGGATGAAAGGGAAGTGTGTCACCATTCAGAACCTGAAGAAATGAAGACTGCCCCAAACAGCAGCATGGAAGAACAGCAGAAGAAACTCAAGGAAACTCTGCTGAATTACAGAATTCAAGATGAAGCAAGTGAACTTCGCAAAGAAAAAGAAAACCTGTTGAAAGACCTTCACACACTACAAGAGTCCCTCAGGTCAAAGTTTGTACCTCTAGAAAATTATAGAAAGAAACAAGAAGAATTTCAAGGCAAAAGCAAAATACTGCGGATGCTGGACATCTGAAACAAAAACAAAATTAGCTGGAAAAACTCAGCAGGTCTGACAGCATCTGTGGAGAGGAAGTCAAAGTTAACGTTTCAAGTCCGTATGACTCTTCATCAGAACTGAAGAGAAATAGGAATGAGGCGAAATATAGGTTGTTTAAGGGGGGTGGGACAGCTAGAGCTGGTTAGAGGGCCACTGATAGGTGGAGGCAAAGGAAAGATTGCCAAAGATGTCATAGACAAAAGGACAAAGGGGTGTTGATGGTGGCGATATTAGCTAAAGGACGTGCTAATGGTGACATTAAGGGTAGAAAGCAGGATGAGCAAGTGACAGATGGCCCTAGCGGGGGTGGGGTGGGAGAAGGGGAATTGAAATAGGCTAAAAGATGGAGATAAAACAATGGATAAAACAATTTGCACATCCTTTAGCTAATATCACCAAGCAGGGAGATTCCCCAAGAAAATGATGTTCCACCTGTAACCATTGTTGAACCTGTGATTTCTGTTAAAGTTGTTGACCCAAGGATAGATATGCCAGATGTCTCTGTCAGGATGGATGATATTGAACTGCCTGTGCCTAATGAGGTCCCTGAAGTTAATGCGGTTCCAGAGACTGGTTCCTGCAAAAGTTTCATAAGTCGTGGAGTTATGACATTCCACATGGATCAGGAAACCATCTGAAATACTGAACTTATAATTTCATGACCTGTGTGAACATTGTAATGTCATGAGATAAATTTCCTTTTAAACACAAAATGTACAGAAAAGTTAAAGGGAGAGGAATGTAGCAATTATAGTTTTGATAAATATAGCTTTAAGAATAATTCTGTTATAAAATCACATGATCTGTGTAAACCAATCAGTTTGTGGCATGGGGAAACTTCAGAGGGAGTTCTTTAGTTATAGGGCTAGGTGTACACATTTACCTGCTGTTGCCTTATAAATACAGTACAATGTTTCCACCAAAAAAAGTTGCCTGGAAAATCAACTCTATAACACACATAGGAGAAAAGCAAAATATTGCGGATGCTGGAAATCTGAAACAAAAACAAAAGTTGCTGGTAAAACTCAGCAGGCCTGACAGCATCTGTGGAGAGAAAGACAGAGTTAATGTTTCGAGTCCGTTGACTCTTCATCTTCATCTTCATCTGTCCCACCCTCTAAAACAGTATCTATTTTACCACATTTCTACTTCTGTTTAGTTCTGAAGAAGAGTCATACAGACTCGAAACGTTAACGTCAGACCTGCTGAGTTTTTCCAGCAATTTTTGTTTTTGTTTCACTCACATAGCATGTTGTTTATGGCTGAATTTTGACTATAAAGTTGCTGTATAAATGCAAGGTATTGTTTATGTATGAACTTAGCCAAAGAAAAGGTACCTTGGATGAGCCATTAATTGAAACTACTTTTAATTCAAAATTATTTATCTAGGATCTTTTAAAATAAAGACAGAAATTTCTGCATTTTTGAAAGTATCTCAAGCTTTTGTTGAATGGTTGATTTAAATTTAGTTCTATTTGGGCTCATGGTGCCTTGGATGTTTGCATCGCTCAGAGATAACCTATTCATGTCCTGTTTCACAAGGGGCAACATTTTTAGCTTGGTGGGCAGGAGCATGTCCCACCCGCTCGAGCGTAAAATGGCACATGTTGACATCGGCCGAGAGTCCCGACATCAATGTGCTGGAGTCGGCTGTGCACCTGCCTACATTTAAAAGGCCTGTTAAAGCCATTAAAGGATCAATTGAATAGAATTTTTTGCTGCCCGTCCAACCTTATGGTTGGCGGGCAGACGAAAAGGGCAATTTTTAGGAAACCTCATCCACAGGCAGATACAGTTTCTTTAAGCAAATAAAAATAAAATAAAAAATTTAAAATTTAATTAATAACATGTTCCTGCTTATGTGACAGAGTCACATGAGGGGACATTTTTTATTCCATTATTTATTTCTTTATTTATTTTTGAAATGCTTTATCCCCCTGAGGCAGGTTTGTGCCTCAGGGAGATTATGAAGTGCATATTCATGTGTATGCACAAAGGTCGTGTTTGCCCTCCTCCTCCACCCCCCACCACACAGCATTGCTGAGTGCTGCCGCTCCCGTTTCATGCTGGGTGGGCCTTAATTGGTCCGCCTGTGTGAAATTGCCTTCCAGCCTCGATCGCGGGCAGCAGTCGGCTTCCTGACCACCCCTGCCTGCCCCCTCTGACCCCGCCCGATAATGGTGAAATTCTGCCGAAGTTGTTTGGAAATTGTACTCTAAGCCCTGACTCATTGTCATTTGGGAGAATAATTCAGTTCTTAAGTTTGTGTGCCCACCATTCAAATCTCTTTGAACATGGAAGTTCAAATTTCTTTTGTGAATTACTACATTGTTATCAACATTAGTTTTGTGGTGCAGAGTTAACCTTTATTTGCATTAGCATTGTTTGGTTTGGCATTTTGAGAACTGTTTTTATAATCCATCTGGAGTTTTACCCTTAAAAGTAATTCCAGTTTCATTTGGGTCACAAAGTTGTTCCAATTTATCACCCAGCATACAACCTAGAGCTGGCATTTTGAACTCACATAGAATAATTAGAGAGTCCCAACTGTTTTCATTTCTATGATGCAAGGACACAGGAAAACCAGTAACCAAGCAGTGGATAGTTAAATTGAATAATCAATATGTTCTTCACTGCTATCATCTTTCAAATAAATTGAATAGGTTGAGTCGAAGGTTACCATTAGCTGTTTCATGTCTGCCTCCAGGGTTTTGATCATTCAGGTTTCAATTAATTCTTAAGGCTGCTAAATCAAGGAATTGTCACATTATTAAATATATAGTCCAGATATCACAGCAGCCTACAACAATATCTTTTTTCAGACTGGGACTGGTGTGTATCCCTTCTAACCCCACCCCCCCCTCTAAATTTGTTTACTTTGTTATACAGTCTGCATCACTTATAGCTGCAGGATCGTGTTAACACCAAGCACTTGCTATAAGTGGTCGTTTATAAAACCATGAAAGCTCCAGACTCTCTCGAGAGGATTTGCTATGTGTCATTAAAATTTCCAAAGTAAATCTAAGCATGCAAATAGTTGTTTGATGGTACAGAGCTTGAGTATTGCTGAAAAAAGACATGTTGTTGAAGCTTTTCGCCTTGCACTCATCAGGACAATTTGCAAGAATAAATAATATACTAATGAATAACAGGCGCTTTTTTGAACTAAACAAAAAAGGTGACAGCTATTCTCTGGTTCATTCACCAGGGCAATGCCTTGATCAATCAGAGCCAACCTGCCTGTTTTGAATTTAAACAAAGCTTAGCAGTTAACTGTCAGTCATCAGTTAACTGGTGCATTCTCCATAGCAATGGCTGTAACAAGCAGAGTCCACTTACCAATCAATCAGCACTTTGTTCTCATGAAGTATTAATTGTTATCCTTTTAACATTTGGTATTCTTGCAAATTGTCCTGATGAGTGCAAGATGAAAAGCTTTCACAACATGTCTTTTTTTCGGCAGTACTTCAGTCTAATTGTGTTAAAGGTGGCAGCATACGACAGAAATAAAAACAAAATGCTGGAAATACTCAGCAGTCCTGGCAGTATCTATGGAGGGAGAAGCAGAGTTAAAGTTTCAGGTTGTTAAGCTTCATCAGAACTGGGAAAAGATAGAAATGTAATAGTTTTTAAGGAGTTGAAATCGGGGAGGGTGGAAGTAAACAAAAGGAAGGTCTGTGATAGGGCAGAAGACGGGAGACATTAAATGATGAAATAGTTGTGGTGATAGGTAATAGGACAAGTAAAGATACAAAAATGGCAGGATAATGAACAGCTGCTGTCTTAAAGCAAAAACGAGAAAGGTAAGGTCAAGACCAAAACCTGAGAATAAAATTAGACAAAAAAGACAGGTGAGGGGAGGGGTGGGTGGTTGCATGGGGAGTGCATGTGAGATCACAGTCTGAAATTGTTGAACTCAACGTTGAGTCCAAAGTTCCAGAATCTGTGGTATTTTGCTTTTATATTAGCACATGGCAGACGGTGGAGGATGAATCAAATATGCCAAACAAAATAGTGCAGAAAAGTGTCAATTTTAATGTATTTATCCCATCACCTTAATGGTTCAAATTCCATGATTCAATAGCAGCAGCAGTTCAAGAACTCTGAAGTTGACCAGCTGAATTTTTCCTTGCAGCACTGGCACTTGAACCTCTTTTGAGTAAATTTCATATGATAAGGACACCTTTCTTTACAGTTTATTTATTCCCTTCAACCTATAACTTTAACAATCATAACCATAACTGGCAGGTGAAAGGAGAGTAAATAATTCAGGTAATCGCGTTTTATTGAGGTATGAAGAGCTTACTTAATGGCCCAATATAGCCAGCATGTTTAATACATTGTAATTGATTTCTATGGTGATAGAAAATTGTCATTGTAATTTCGCAGTATAGATGGCTGCTAAAAGCGTGGGCAGTATAAATAGTGGACATTGTACTCCTAAAGTGTGGGAAATGAAGAAGAAATATAGGTTACCTACCTTGCATGGTCTTCAAAGATTTTACTTACGAGTAACCTATCATTGTTCACTGAACAATAATAAAGAGATGATTAATTGAAACAAAGAACCTCAGTGGTTCTTTCTGGAGTATAATGTTATATAAAACTGAAGTGTTGAATTATTTTATTCAATGTAATTATTTTAGTCCTGAGATTGCAATTCTTGCCAGCATGATCCTTTTTTGAGTGTCTTGCTTTGTTTATGTGCATATTCTCCCCTAAAACATGTCAATGACTTAACAGCAGTTCAGAAATTAATCTTGAATTATTTAACATTATCTACTCCATAATAGTGACATTTTGATAGATAAACATGGAAGACATGACAGTTTCTTATTACTGTTTAATATAAGCTGTTAACCTTGTGATCATTGCAAAGGTGCCATGCAAGCGAATGATTGTTTTTAGAAAATTGAAATTTGCAGTACAGAAGACTGTTGTTTATGTCTATGGGCAGAATTTTCCTGTTGGTGTGCAGGGGTGGGCCCCACACGTCCACACGTAAAATGACTCGTGGTGATGTCTGGCGAGTGTCCCGATGTCACTGCACGCCATCGCGATATTTCGTTGGGCGGTCGTACGATGATATCCGCTGCGCACCCACCATTAATTAACAGGCCACATAAGGCACTTGACTCACCAATCAATGATGATTTTCCAGCGCCCATGCAATCTTTGGGTCGGTGCATGGGCGCAGCGGGCAGGCGGGTAGGACACATTTGTATAAACCTCATCCACGGGCGGGATAAGAGGGCTCACTGGGGTGGCGAGTGTGCTCTCTCAAGTATTGGTTTTTCAAAGTTATTGAAACTTGCCTGTGTGATCTGCAATACTTCAAAATGCATACCAGCTGCATTGTCTGGAATCTTAACCATCAGGTCAGCACACTGCAGTGAGGAATTTCTTTTTGGGGCCTGCAGATTTAAGGAAACCTTCCCTTAGCCTGGGAATGTGAGCTGAACTGTCCACTGGAGGCACCTCTTCTGAGGAGGAAGAGAGGGCTAGAAGGGGGAGGAGGCCAGGAGTGTACAATCAGCCTCCAGGGAAGCCACCTTTGGGAGGACAGGTGCAGGCACAAGGGGCGCAGGGTCAAGAGGTAGACCAAGGTGGAAGGGGCCACAGAAGATGCCACTATCCTGCTGCCAGGGTATACATGTGGCGAAGCAGCTACTTCAATATGTTTGAGGTGCTGTGCCTAAGGAGGCTCCGTCTCTCAAGGGAGACAGTCAACTATATCTGTCAGATGATTGGCCATGAGACCTCCGCTAACTGTGTGGGTGGACACCCCACACCAGTGGCTCTAAAGATCACAGCTGCCCTCAACTTCTATGCCTCTGGCTCCTTCCAAGGGTCGGTGGGTGATCTTTGCGGTGTCTCCCAATCAGCTGTCCACACTTGTGTCAAGCAGGTTACAGATGCTCTGTTCGGACGGGCATTGACCTTCATCCTCTTCCATTGGGACCTGGCAAGCCAAATACAGCGAGCCAGAGGCTTCGCGGCCATTGCTGGCTTCCCCCGCGTCCAGGGTACAATAGACTGCACACATGTGGCCCTAAAGGCGCTAGCAGGTGAGCCCGGCGACTTCGTCAACAGGAAGGGCTTCCATTCCATGAACATGCAGATAGTGTGTGATCACAGGATGCTGATTCTACAAGTCTATGCAAGGTACCCAGGCAGCTCCCACGACGCCTACATCCTCAGACACTCCCAGGTGCCCGGGGCTCTTCAGTGCTTCGCCTCGACTTGATGGATGGCTGCTTGGTGACAATGGCTATCCCCTCAGAAGGTGGCTCATGACGCCTCTCCGCCATCCAAGAACAGAAGCTGAGCAGTGGTACAATAGGAGCCACGCCTCCACAAGGGCTGTGGTGCAGAGAACCATCGGTCTTCTCAAGATGCGCTTCCGATGCCTGGACCGCTCAGGGGGGACACACTCCAGTAGCCCCCAGATCGTGTGTCACAGATAGTGGTTGCATTCTGCGCTCTCCACAATCTTGCGCTGGAAAGGGGGGACGCAGTGGACACTGAAGACATTGGCGCAGTGGCTGTGTCTGCACATGATGAGTCCAGCAGTGAGTCCGAGGATGAGCATGCGCAGGGAAATACGGAGGGGGTAGGCACTGACCTGGGCATACTGTAGGGAGGCAGGGACACCTGGGGCACTTTAATCCAACGACCCTTCAGCTAGCACACCACAGATGGACCTCCAGGACAAGCCTGGGCAGTAGGCTCCATGCTCAATACATAAGTGCCAAATCTGCCAGGTTAGGAACAGTAACTAAGGGCCTTGTTAATAAAACTGAATTTCCCACAAAGCACTCGTAACATTTTTGGAAACCATGCACATGTAGAAGAGACACCCTCAGCCATGGTCACATGTCTGAATTTAATATGTCAAGCAAAGAAACTTAAGCCAAAAAAATGACAATGGTGTTCCAGTTCAAAGCAAATAATAAAGACTTCACCTCGGGCCAACACAAAAGTACTAGTTGTAAACCTGTTGCGCACCTAAGGTGCCTTATGTTTATGTTTCCGGGTGCTACGTCTTAGTGCTGCCCCATCGCTGGGAGTGGCATCTGAGACAGCTTGCTGACTTGCTGCCCTGTTGGCCTCGATGACCTTGGCGGTCAACCTCTGGTGCATGAAGTCTATGCTGGCCCTGCTTCGTAGGGACCTGCCAGTTCCACAGCCGGCATCTCCCCAGTCGTCGCAGCCTCACCAGATGCTATGGTCACTGGGAGAGGGGCGGAGAAGCTACCGCCCTCACCCAGAGCTCCCTGAGAGGTGCCCACAGGGACGACAGGCAGCTGCTGTGCCGACATGAGGTCGCTTCGGACCTCCCTGCTCACCATGGATGGATGGGCACCAAGCTGGGAAACCTGGTGCCCAGATGATTTCCCATGCTGTCACTGACCAGCTGAGGCTAATGCCCATGTGAGGGCTTGTTGGTCAGAGCACATCCCCAGGAAGCCCTGATAAGTCTCCTGGAGGAGCCTCTCCATGAGAGTCACCACTCTTGCCATGGAGGATGCATGGCGCTCGGTCATGTCGCTCATTGCTTCAGCGATTGTCTGCGTAGACTCCTCCACCATGGAGACCATGTCAAGCATAGCCTCATGTACGTCCTCCGGATGCTGCATTTCCTGCCCCTGCTGCGTCGCGGATGACTCCAGGGGCACATCATCAGGCACTGACTGAGCGTATGCCTGGTCCCCTGCAGTCCTCTGACTGCTGGTGCCATGGGCATTCTGTGTCTCTGCCAGCTCCTCCAGCGACTGTGAATTGCCCTCACCGGTGTGCCCCGGGACACTAGCTGATGTTCTAACTCCCAACAAGGTGCCAGTCTCTGCACTGATGCCTGCCTGGCAGAGATGGTGTGACACTGGTGAGACTTCAGGGCCCTCAGGTGTGAGAGGGGGCCTCTGTTGCTCCCCCTCCTGGCCCTGCTCAGCTGATGCTGAAAGGAAGAACAAGGACAGTGGATCAGTTAACGTGGAGACAATGACAAAGTACATCCCTGTCCCCCAAATCATTATGCGGTCATCCTTCCATAAGCATTGGTCAAGCCATATTGCAAAATTAAACCACTTAACATTCAGCACTGCTATGGCTGTTGGGAGAACAATGGTGACCTCACTGCTGGGCATACATACCTGGTCATGGCATCACAGCCACTGACACCAGGGGACCTCTCCAAATCCAGGGCCTTCTGCTCAAACCGGCTAAGAATGGCTAACTATGCCTGGCCACTGCCAGTCCTCACATGTTCTGCAGCATTTTGAGCATTCTTCTCCTGAAAATGAGAGAAGAGCATTGTTTTGTGCAAATTGTACATAGATTGTCTTCGCGCACAACCCACCCCAACCAGAGTGGGACATGTCATGGCTCCTCATCCCACTGCTGCCGAAAACGCACACAAAGATGCTAAGCCTGTTCCCCACCCCTCCCATCGTCCCCCTTGGCTACATGCTGCTGATATCACATTAGACACCACACGGTATACCCTTCTATAGCAAGGAGGCGCAAGCATGTGGAGCGCAGAGAGCATCATGCCACCTTGAAGCTCCCCTTCCAGCATGTGGTCACCCTGACTTGGACATGTCCTGCACTTCAAGCACAGCGCCTGGGTGCAGCTCCTCCAGATTGCCCCCAAAACATTCATGCCGGCTTCAGTGTACCACATGCTGTGGCCGCAGAACCCATCTCTTCACCACCCTCTCAGGCTGGCCTTGGCATGGGCAGCATCTGCTGGCCCACCCAGCAAAGGACACATGCCGTCAATGATTCAATGCAGTCACTAAACTCATACTTGGGTGGGAGGAGTGCAGCGGGGGGAAAGCTGACTTGCTGGTTAAATGACCAATGCCAACATTGTCCTCACCCTTCCAAAGTGCAACAAGTCGTTGAAGCGCTTGCGACGCTGGATCCAGGTGCACTGCACCATGTTACGGGAGCTCACCACCTCCGCCACCTCCTCCCAGGCACATTTTGTCATGTCGGGGGACTTCCTCCTCCCGTCCTGGGGAACCTCGAGGAGGGCAGCAAGGCAGTCATCCAAGAAATTAGGGCAACACTGGCCCCCCACCTTACCCTCTGGCCTGGCCTGCCCTGATGGCCTGCCCCCTGGCCTGGCCTGCCCCCTGGTCTGGCCTCCCCCAATGGCCTACCCTCCGGCTTGGCCTTCCCCCATGGCCTACCCTCTGGCCTGGCCTTCCCCCATGGCCTACCCTCCAGTCTGGCCTGCCCTGATGGCCTACCCTCCGGACTTGTGTCACCTCCGTTGCCCCTCTGCAGAGCCCTTTGCCCAGCCATTGCGAGCAGCCCTTCCAAGGCTGGCAGGTCTTCCTTTATACAGGCTGCCAGGTCGCCATTGGACCCGGCGGGCTGAGCGCGCCTGCCGCCACCCGCCTACTCCCACTCTGCACGGGAGTCGTGAATAACGCTGGGCAGGCTTTAATTGGCCCACCTGCGAAAAATGGCAGCATGAACCCGATTGCGGGCGGCGATTGGGTCTGCGCCCACCTGCTTCTGCTCTCACTCTGCCCCACCGCCAGCCAGAAAATTCAGTCCTATGTTGTTTCTTTATTGGATCAATATTAAACAAACCCCACCTCATAGATCTACTTGACCACTTGTCCTATATGTTTCTTTGCTTCTAATCAATGAAAGGGGAGTGTACTACATAACGTAGGACACTTAGGTGGTATGTCTCTACCCTATGTGCTATCTCAAAAGTTTCTTGGGATGGCTCACGCCCACTGTTGAACTTTATAATAATATTCTAAATTTTAAAGCGTAAGGTATTTAGAAGTGTACCACTAGACATTGGTGCATTAATCCAGCTGTTACCTTTTCTTTAGTTTATAGATTAGATCACAGATCAGAAGCTTTGAAATACTTGAAAGATAGTTTTAGGTTGTCCTGGAATTATCTACTAATATTTCACTGTTAAAGAAGTATGATGGTGCCCATGGTTTCATAGCATTAACACACTTACCTTGTAGCCAATGATATTTTATTGTAAAGTGTATTCAGTTATTAATTCCATGTTTTTGGCTTCTAATTTTGCAGCGGTATTACTATTACATTAACCATGGAATAGACACAGAACACGTGGCTCCTATGGAAGACAGCTGGTTGGAAGATGTATTATCCTTGGTGCCATTCCATCTCAAAACACACACTGGTACTATTGAGTCACTTTCAGATGAAATGAAAGAAGATTATCTTCTTAGTGTGAAGAAAGCCATAGGTACAGAATTATTTTAACTATTATAAGAAATACTGAAACTTCATAAGAAACTTGAGATAATCAGTAAAGTTTGCTTTAAACAAGATTTTAGTTCCATTGCCGAATAGAATGGATTTCTAATGGGATGGGGTTAGGAGGTAAGTTTGTGGCATTTATTATCAGAATTTAGTTTAAATGAGGTTTCACTATATTTGCACATGACTAGTATGCTTAATTTTTAAATTTGTTTTAACAAAGGAAGAAAGAGGTATGAAGAAGAAGCAGGTCACCTGCTGCTTGGATAATAAGAAACTAAATGAGTAGAGGAACAAAGAGACCTAGGGGTATAGATAACACAAATCACTAAAATAGCAATGCAAGCTAATGAAGCCATAAAAAAGCAAACCAAGCACCAGTGCAATTGAATTGAAAAGCAGAGATGTTGTGTTAGGCTTTAATAGAAGCTTTGTTATTTGACATGGCAGTACCATGCACTGATCTGGTCTGAACTTTATAAGAAAAAAATTGAAGCATTGAAAAAGGTTCAAAACGGATTTGCAACAATTATGTCAGAACTGAGAGTATATAGGTATCAGAAAAAGCTGAACAGGTTGTGGCTCTTCAATCTAGAAAATAGAAGGTTGAGAAGTGACCTGACAGAGATCTTTAAGATGTTAATAGAATTTGATAGGGTAGATGTAGATAAAATGTTTCCATTGTAGGGAAGTCCAGCAGGTCATAAATATAAGATAGTGTTGGGAACATACGAACAAGGAGCAAGAGTAAGTCATTCAGCCCCTCAAGCCTGCTCTGCCATTTAATAAGATCATGGCTGATCTGATGGTAACCTGAAATCTGCATCCCACCTATCCCTGATAGGAACTATATAAATGCAAGCCCTTTTTCTTCAGAAATAATCGGGAATGCAGGAGAAAATTCTTTACTCAAAGTGTAGTAAGAATTTGGAACGTACAATCACAAGCAGTAATAGAGGCAAATAGCATAGATGCATTTAAGGAGTAGCTAGATAAACACAAGAGGAAGAAAGGAATATAAAGATATGCTAATTGGGTTAGATGAAGCGGTTTGGGAGAAGGCTAATGTGTTGCATAAACACTGGCATAGACCAGTTAGGTGAATAGCCTGTTTCTGTGCTGTATATTGTATGTAATTATGTAATGTAATGTCATTGGATGCTTTGGCGAGAGATTTTAGAGAGGGACCAAATATAAGATTAAGCTAGTAGAACTAAATTTGCTCCCATTGGAGAAAATTCTGAAGGGTAATATTATTTATGTGTTTAAAAAAAGCGGACACTGATAATGTGAAGATAACCATAATTTAAGTTAACTGGCTTGAACTGTGATCACCTCAGTGCAAAACTAGCAAGCCTTAAGCAACTCTGGTGATTCAAATATATATCTTCCCTACCAACATACCTACCAACCATACGGAATGGACTCTTGCAAAATATGGGACTGGAATTTTGGAGAAGGCTGGCAGACACGAGGATTGGTAAAATCAGTAGTGGAGCCCAATATCATCCTGCTGCCATGGCGAATTACCAGCAGTAAGAACCACAGTGGCATAGCTGCCCACCAGGTGGCCCATTGTGCCAACTAAGGACAATCTCCTGCCCCTGCCAGTATGTTACTGGTATCGGGATGGGCCATCACCATGTGGGTTCTCGAGGTGGGAGGGGGCCCTCCTTTGTGGTTGCTCCAGGATCCATGGCTGCCCTGCTGCGAAGACACTGCTAATTGGGCTGGCAACTCTGGGAGGTGGACACCAGCCCTCAATTGGACATTGGCTGAGGCAGTAGCCTCTTAATTTACTGCCACTGGTAAAATGCTATCCAGGTCCCACTGCCTGCCAGCACAATGTCAGGTCCCACTTTCGGTTTCAGTGGCAGGACATCTTATGGAAAAAGTCAACCTGTGGTTTCTATTGATTAATTCCTTTTAAAAAGTAGGTGGATAAATATCTAGTTAGGAAAATGAGGTTTATTATGATAACTATTGATACCCATGTCAAGTATATATGATTTCTGCCCATAATCTATGGGAAATATTGTTTCTCGCGTCCAGCTGGACCCTTGGAATGTCACCAGTGGAATGAACTCTGTTGGGTTGAATAATGTAGAATGCAATGTTAAATGAATATCCTGAAATTGTTGGTCCATTACCTTTAGGAATTAGGTAAAATTCTGTTCTTTGAATCTTTATCTATGTCTTTTCACCACCCCCACTTAAGAGATGAAACAAATGGAGAGTTTCAGACAATAGATTTCTTACACCAGCAGATGCTACAAATCTGAAATTAAAACAGAAAATACTGAAAAGAGAGAGCTGGTTCTGATGAAGGATCTATGTCCAAAATATTTAATTTCATATTGTATGTTACGTGTTGAAGAATTGGACCCTTTCTCTTTCTAAACTTTCTTGAAAATGAGGTACATTCCAAATACATTGTGTTGCTTTGAGTGATTTCTGACTTCTGGAAATGTTATTTAAGATTAGTTAGGAATAGCACAAAAATATTTAATTGTATATTATGCAGCTGTTGGCTACACATTTTCAAATATTGATATGGAAATGGCAATTTTAATATTTACAAATCATTTACAAATATATTTCTCACATTTTCAGTGGACTTTGTTTTAAGAGATCCCAGAGAGAAAGAGGAAGTCAAGAAAGAGCTCCCCATTCATCGTGCTGAGTAAGAAAGATTGTATGAAGTGGAATTATTACAAGTTTATTTACATATGACAATAGGAAGGATAAGTAGAACTTTGTGACAAGAATGTGTATTGCTTACATTTTTAAGGACTCGTTATGGCAGCTCAACTTACATATCTGTGGTACAAGATAACATATATGCAAAGGTTATTATTTGATAGCCTATGCATTTCTTATGAATATATATAAATATAAAAATTATGCACCTTTTCTTGTGTATTTCTCCTATTCTTTAGTTCAGCCTGTGTCTTTCAGCTTATTTTCCACACTTTCTCTCTCTATCTCTCTAGGGTTGTCTCACACTATGGGCGGAATGTTATCATCTTGGCAGGGATCCAGACAACGAGCCTGAAAGCTGGGGGCGACCCCACCTCGGCCATCCACAGGACACACGTCCGCATTTTAAGGGGTCAGATATTAATTGGTTGCATTGGGGATGCTGTCTCTTTAAAGGATGGCTGCTAGCCTCTAGGACCTGCCAGCCAATCAGAGGGCTGACAGCTCAGCAGTTTCAGCAGTGCTACCAGGAGTGATGGCCACTGCTGCGATTGCACCTGGAAAAAAAGGAAACCATGGGAGGACACCACCCTCCCAACCAAGTGGGGTCTCGAGACACCAGGGCCAGCCTGGCAGGTCCCAGTGAGGTGGGGTGGAGGGGGAGAGGTTGGCAAGGGCCAAGTATCCAACTTACTGGTGAGGTGCTTTGACTTACTTCTGGAAAAGTTAGTGGAACTCCTCTGACTTACTTTTGCTGGTTTTGCGTGAGCTGCTGCACTGATTCATTAGGTATGGGGTCTGAGGTTGCAGTGCCTCTGGATCTGCAACATGACCAGCAAATAGAGTGAGAACTGAAAAGACGGGCAACTCTGCTAAGAGGGAGGAGGAGAAAGATTCTGCAAAGAAGTCCGCACTCACTGTGGGGTTTTCAAGCGCACTTCTCCTATTTCAACCTCATCCAAAAGCAATTCCTGGTCCGACTCTAGTTCAAGAATGAGATGGTCACGGAAGTGTGCCAACATCTTCAAACTGAGCTGGAGCCCGACACCTGGGTGAGGATCACGCCACCAGTGCCATTAAGGTCACAGTGGTATTGAAGTTTCGAGTGTCCTGATCTTTCCAGGTGGCCAATGGTGATATTCCAACATTTCCTGGTGCACCATCCATTGATGTATCTTGGAGGTAAGAGAGGCCATGTTATGTTAGGAGAGCCAAATGCCTCAGCAGGAAGAAGAGGATGAGAGGGAACATCACTTTGTCAGAATAGCTGGATTCACGTTGATGTAGGGTACCATAGACTGTACGAACATGGCTTTGTGGACACCCCATGTCAAAAGGGAAAGGAATAAGAATCACAAAGTCTAACATTTTATAAATGTGCGGTTTCTGTGCCACCATGCACAAGACATCATGTTGGTGAATGCCTGCCATCCTGGCACTCAAAGCGACAATCCCTTCATTCTGAGGCAGTGAGCTTTTCCTGCCAACATTTGGTATCCATGGAGAACCAGAGGGTGACTTCTCAGGGACAAAGGCTATCGCTTGTATACGTGGCTAATGACACTCTCCAGTCACCTGACCATGCAAGGACAATTTGCTTATAATGAGCAATGGAATCACCAGGAACATCGTGGAACAGAAAATTGGCATGCTAAAGCAATGCTTTCAATGCCTGGACAGCTCAAGGGAACCCTCTAATAGACATGAGAGCCAAGTTTGTGATGGTCTGCTGCACCCTCTATGATATTGCCATTGTGAGGGCACAGCCATTACCACCAGGAATTTGGAGGCCACCTTGGGAGGAAGAGGAGGAGGAGGAGGAATGGCAATGCATCCTTCACTCCTTCGCTTTGGATTGGCTGTCTGAGAGTACCTGCTGAGACTCTGATTTCTAAAAAGCTATAGCCCTTTACAACTATGGATCCATAATTCCTGCTATTACATCTATCAAAGACACACCCCCCACCTACCCACCTATCAGAATATCCCATTACGATCAGGTTAGGGACCAGTAACTTTTTGTTTAAAGTAGACTTTAGGGGAATAAAGCCACAAGATTTCATGGTTTTAAACAAGCAAATAAAATTTACTATACAAACTCAGAAAATTAAAACAATTCACAATATCTATCTTACACCATAACATTTAGAATTAACATACGGTAAATATGAATTACCAGGCAAACTATGGTTCGGCACACCATACTGCACATTAAATTGCAGAAGCGACCAAGCCAGGTCCCATAGATTTCTCAGCAACCCACCCAGATGTCAATGGCTGCTGTGAATCACAAACTTGTTAAAATTCTGTCTCCCTCATGAGAGATTTTAACTCTTTACTTTCGAAGATCTAGCCTCTGAATTCCCCCAAAACCAGCCCTGACTCAGACTGCCTCGCTGGCAGCTCACTGCCTGAAAGTTCAATCTCTTTTCCTGAGACTGTGTTCCACAGGATTCACAAAGCTGCGCTCCTGCCTCTAAATACTGGCACACTTCCTACTCTTTCTCAGACCATTAGCTTCACTAAGCTAGCAACACCCTTGGGTTTCTCCAACCCTTCAATTTCCAGGCTGCACCGAGCTATAAATGGATCCCAGGGCTTCTGAGCCCTAACCCTCTCAGCATGTCACCAGTGACACCTTCTCAGCTCCTCAGGACTTTGCTGAGTCCTAACTGTGGGGAGCCTGCTAACAATTCCCCAAGGCTTCTCTGTAAGCTGCAAACCACACTAGGTCTAAATTGAATTCAACCTCTCCCAGCAAAATGCGCAGAAATTGAAATCAGAGAACTTTCTTAAGTTGCACTCATGTCCATGATAACATAGCCTTTTGGGGTTCACAGAATGGTTTTAAACTAATTTAGCTCTACCTCCCAAAACAAAATATCTCTTTGGACTGCTTCTTTGCAAGCAGTGTAGACATCTCATCTCCAGCTAAGTATTCCCACTTGCTGTTTTATGGCTCTTACCTTTCTAGCTGTTAACCCCTTACATCAACATGGCCCCAACCTTTTAAGTGCAAAAGACTCCAAGTTGCTTTAGTTGCATTTATACCATTTTCTACAGTTAAACTTTAATCTTCCCAGGCCTAAACCTTACCTCTAAAATATTGACATGAACCATGAACTAGATATTCATCAGAGTCTCCATTGGCCCACCATCCTACAATAAAAACCTCCTGAAGAAACCTTTTCATGAATATCTTTATTCAACAACAAATCCAATAATACAAACAAAACTGAATTATTCATCCCTGGCCATTATTTTATTGTGGATACCTGTGCTAATGTTCCTATGCAGTGGCACCCCAGAGGCTGCAGCATGCCTGGTGGAAGGCTGCTGATGTTTGCTGGGGGAAGACTATAAATGGACTTCAGGATTCCCTTTAGCTTCTTTGAGCTTGGAGAGTCCATCTTCGTATTGCACTACCTCCGCAGTCTGGGGCTGGTGCTCTGAGAGGCAGCAACGTGGGCATTCACAGAGTGACAGTGATCAGACCACATTTAGAATATTGTGAGCAATTTTAGGCCCTGTATCTCAGGAAGGATGTGCTGGCCCTGGAGAGGGTCCAGAGGAGGTTCACGAGAACAATCCCAGGAATGAAAGGCTTAACATATGAGGAACGTTTGAGGGTCTATACTTGATGGAGTTTAGAAGGATGAGGGGGGTTCTGATTGAAACTTACAGAATACTGAAAGGCCTGGATAGAGCGGATGTGGGGAAGATGTTTCCATTAGTAGGAAACACTAGGACCTGAGGGCACAGCTTCAGAGTAAAGAGAAGACCTTTTAGAACAGAGATGAGGAGAAACTTCTTTAGCCAGAGAGTGGTGAATCTATGGAATTCATTGCCACAGAAAGCTGTGGAAGCCAGGTCATTGAGTGTATTTAAGACCGAGATAGATAGGTTCTTGATTGGTAAGGGGATCAAAGGTTACGGGGAGAAGGTGGGAGAATGGGGTTGAGAAATTTATCAGCCATGATTGAATGGCGGAGCAGACTCGATGAGCCGAATGACCTAATTTCTGCTGCTATGTCTTATGGTCTTATGGAAGCACAAACATTATCATCCTAGGAAAGGAGAGCAAGCTTGAGCTCCACAATGCCACTGCCCCTCATATGGGGCAGCACCTCAGCAATCCTTGTAATCTGTTGGAGCATAGATTGTATTATTGCTATGAGTGCCTGCATGCCTCTTTGAACATTGAGACCTGAGCCTTGATGGCAGCAGTTTGAGCCTACGTGGCAGCAAATGTGGATCTCATTGCTGATGTGGAAACTTAGGCAGTGGCAATGAGACATTGGCTGGCTTCTGTTTGTGTTGCATTGGTAGCTGAAACAGCAACCACCAGACTCTGCATCATGGTTGGGTCCGCTTGTGGTGTCATGGAGTTGGCCACTGTTTCCATGGTGGAAAGGATGGTCTCCGTACTCTTCATGATGCCCTCTGCCATGTTGGTGCTGGGCTCCTTCTCGCTTCTTGACAGTGACACAAGGCTGTCAGGACTGCACTGAACCTGAATCTATGCTAATCTCTTATGCCTGCACAGTGCTGGTATCTGAACTGGTAGCTTCAATCGTCAGTACCTCCACATCACTAATAAGGGATTGCTGTCTCTCTTCTGCCTGGGTGTGCTGTGGGTGGACACATGGCAGTTCTTGTGTATCCAAAAGCATAAAATCAGAAGGAGGGGGGTAGAGTTGAGGTGGGTGGTGGGGTGTAACTTGTCCAAAGTCACACCATCTGCATCTTGCACAAGATGCCATATTGCTAAATCAGGGTACATTGAGAGTTGTGAAGGGCCATAAGGCAGTAATGTACTGTCATCATGAGTGGTCTCAATGATGCCTGATGCTATGAGCTCTGTCCTCATGATGCACCGTCTCCTTCTTGGTCTTAGAAAGTGAAAGCGTGCCTGACCCCTATCAGTTGTCTTCTGCTCCCTTCTGTTGTGTGCCACCTTGTCCTGCAAGGAAAATGTGAGTAATTGTGTTGTGCTACCTTTGGTTGATGTGCCTTGCAGAGCCAAATAACTGGCAATATGTGGAGGTAGCAAGAGGTGAATGTGAGGCTGGGATCAATGGAAGTTGTATGAAGTGGAGTATGTGAATGTTAGGCCTGAGCCCTGGATGATAGGGATTCTTGGTGGGTGGTGATGGCGGTATGGGGGTGTGTACTGAGCATCATGAGATGTTATTGGTTCAGTGGGTAGGAGATGTCATGTACAGATGCATTCACTGACCTTGACCTTCCGCATAAGGTCATTAAAATTCTTCTGGCGTTGCTACCAGGTTCTCGGACCAGATTCCAGGAATTGACCTCTGTGGCCACCTGCTCCCATTCCCATTGGAGGGAATTCCTAGATGGCCTCCTGGTCCCTTGTGGAGACACTGGCTCTCTCCTCCTGATGACCTCCATCACTAAGGCTGTGCACAGTGCTCCATCTGTGAAACTCAGAACCCTCTGCCCCTTGTGTTCCATTTCCCTTGTTTGCATTACAGAACATTCAGCTCCAGTCTACTGTGATTCAGGCAGCTTCTTATTAAGAACAGATTGCCTTCCAATGCTGCAGGCTAGCTGTAACATGTGCTAACTTTGCATGTTTTTAGGCCCTGCTAGAAGCATGCAGCCAGCCAGCAGTGATAGGCTCCATGCAGACATCCTTTAAATGAGAAGGTTGTGAGAGGTTTTTGCGTTGCCTGTCTCAATAAGAATGGTCGCAAATTGTGACTGCCACTCCCAAAAAGAAAGAAAGAGAGAAGAAAGACTTGCACTTATATGGTGTCTTCCTTGACCAGGAAATGCTTTAAAACTAATTAAATACTATTGAAACCTAGGCGTTGTTGTAATATAGGAAACATAGCGGCCAACTTGCACACAGCAAACCCCCAACAACAGATATGTGATAATGACCAGATAATCTGTTTTTGTGATGTTGATTGAAGATAAACATTGGCCTGAAGACTGGGAATAACTCCCCTGCCTTTCTTCAAAATAGTTCCATGTTATCTTTTATGTCTACCCAACAGGTCAGATGGGGCCTTGGTTTAAGATTTCATCTGAAAGATGGCATCTCAGATAGTGCAGCACTCCCACCGTACTGCACTGGTGTGTTAGCCTAGTTTTTTGTGCTCAAGTCCTGGAGAGGGACCTGAACCTGGAACCTTGTGACTCAGAGGTGAGAGTGCGGCCAAGTGAGCCACGCCTGACAAAATGGGAGCCGTTGAATTTTTCCCCCTTTATCTTGGATCGTTTTTCAGTTTCTTTTAGGTGAAGAAGTTGTCCCATCATTTTATACACTGCAAAAGTTAGTATGGACATTTTGTAATGAAACCTAAAGTACAGGGCTGGATCTTGCTGGAAAAATAAATTTGTGTTAATAATGCATGCTGTTATTAATGTACAAATCAGCCAGTTTGTTCATGAGATTAAGAGATTCATTGTGAGTTACAAATCTGCAGTTTGCTGGTTGAATTGCATTGTTCCACTATTTGCTTTGCACAAGTGGCATTTTGGCCTTAGCCTCTGCAATTTTTAAGAACTTGCTGGATTTCCACATTTATTACCCATTAAACTCACCACAGAAGTTATGCTTTCTGTATGGAACAATTTCAGATGTTTCAACATGGATCTTTTTCCTGTGATGCAAAGACTCAAGACAAACCAAGCAATGGGGAGTTAAGAAGTTGGTTGATTGCATTTTCTGCTACTTTATAGGATTACAACCCACAGAGGAGGTTAAAGGCCACTTCCTGGGAAGCTGTAAGCCTGGTTTCAATTCATAGCATAAGTGTGCAAGCTGGAATGTCTGCATACATATAGCATACATTGCCTTCTAGATTTAATTGTAGAATGCAGCACCTTTAGTAGACAGCTAGTGTTATGGGTTCTCCGCAGTTGCCTTCTCTTTCCTGAATGATGCTGTTTTATTATGTTTCATGTGTGGTTGATGCATAATAAAGAAGAGATAGACCATTTCCCTTGCAGTGTCTTCACTCATAGAATATGCATTCTTTCTGTACTACAGTTATACCCATCCAATTCTGCAGGTCCTGATTTGGTGTCGTTTTATTGGAGCGGGCCATTAGAGGGTAGCCAGTTCCACTTTAGCTTCTGGTCAAAATGGGTTGCTGCAGGTCCTAAAATTTCATACACTGGCAGAATAGAAGATCACTTCTGGCATTGAATGACCTGTACTACTGTGACAAGTTGTCAAGTGTTTGTAAAATACATGAATTAGCACTCCAGTGTCAGGACCCATGGTTTATCCAGAAGCAGTCAACATAGGCTTATTCTTACTATATGTAAGAGCACCATATTATTCAAAGAATGAAGAAACTACACATGATAGGTAAACCCTTTTTATTCCTCTATATGCAGTAATCTGTTGTATAGATAATCAGCTTCCAGATATTTTGGCCTCGCATCCAGGTGCAACTTTTTCCTTAATTCTTTCTGTCTTGCTTTTCATAAAGTTCTTGAAAACCTACCTGTCTACTATTCTTTTGACCATTGCTGAATTATTTTTCTGTTGCTGCTTCGCGCCTGTTTCTGTTGGTTTGAAGCATTGTGGAATGTTTGGTGCCCTATAAATATAAGTTCCTGTGAAATTCCATTCCATACGTGTTGTTTTACTGATACAACAGGTAAACAGGCAACTTTACAACAGAACATTGGTGGAACAAGTTGATTTAGAATTTTTATTATAGTTTTAAATGATAATCAATTTTAGAACGGTCAGTACCTACTTGAAAATCTCAGTGGAATCCTAGGTTGATGAAATAATGATGTTTATGAATGCTTTGATGCCAGGAAAACTTACTCATGAAATTTAACTTTACACAAACTTCTCAACTTTTTTCATGTCTGCATCTTAGAAATTTTACCTTAAAGACCTAATACTGGACAAACTTTTGTGTAACCTATATTTCTTCATATTTTTAAGGTTGGAAGTGGTACCAAAGCCATGGAACAAGTCATTTTTGATAGCACACAACTTAATAAAGGTGAACCTTAATTCGGTGAATCCCACTATGTTGGCTGTCCTGGATCTCTGGCAATGTTCTTTTAAGTGAGTTCTTATACTAAAATGTATTCATTGGATGAAGTCAGAAAACTTTCTTGCTTCTGGATTGCTTTTTCTTTGGTGGGTGGGAGAAACAATTCAGTAAGACTTTAATTATGAAAAGGAAGTGGCTGAATTACCTGCTAGTACATCTAATTGGTGGCTGCACTGCATGGAAATTCCCTGCCTACGTTTGCTGAATCTTGCTGTATCCTAATTAGCAAATTCGGGTGTTGGGGAAAAAAATCCCTGCATTCATCCACTCTTTCTTCTATTGTATGAATGTTTACCACAATTTTAACAGCGTGTTAACTAATATAAACTGAACAAATTTTCACTTCCATTACAATAACAAAGCAGGGAATTGGTCATCGGATAACATTGCTCAGAGTAATTTCCAACCTTAGATAATTAAATAACAGATGTTGATTTACTGTTGTTCAGTTCTAATTTGATTCCATTCTTAGCAGTAGAAAATAATAAAAATTACAATATTGAGACAATATAGTGAGAAAAAAGATATCAGCTGGATATGTAAAAGAATCTGCAAATATGACCTGACTTTGTATTATGTTATAGTGGGGGGATAAGATTCAGGGCATTCATAGCAGAACTATGAGACATAATGAGCCTCAGTGAAATAGTGATATGTGATTCTGCAGTGAAATTAAAGTCATTGTGACCTATCTCATATTTAAGAAGTATTAATACTTTTACTTAGCATTAATGTGATAATGCCATGCAATTAAAAAATATATAATTCATTATTAAATTGTCAGTTAGCTTTTTAAGTACAGGCTATTTTTCTGCCTTTTAAAATATTGATTGACCTCCTATAATAAGCTGGATGATATGCCATTTGATAAGGATAGGAGCATAATACAGTTTTTTTTAACAGCTGTTTAATTCCTGTCACGAGGTAAACAAAGAAATTAATCACATTAATTCAATACAGGTACTGGATGTTACAATGGAGGCTTTATCCTTCAATTTACATTTATCAGAATCCTACCTTTATGTTTTGGGAAGAATTTTAACATGCAAGGGTGAGGTGCAGTTCTGTTGGGGGTGGGGGTTAAATTGACAAAAATTGCTGGTGTGTTGAAAACCTGACATGACCCTGCTAACTTCTGCCTTTAATGGGTGAGTAATTGCAGATATGCAGGAAAACCCCCTGGGGATGTTGAATGTATAATTTTAATATATTAGAAATCATTCAATTGTAAATTTAACCCAGCATTCTGGTGTAAACAGCCATGACATGGGATTCCCGAGCTGTATGAAACTTGCTATGGTGAATGAGGTGAAAGCACAGCAGGGATTGGCAGGGCTGTAAAATCGACAGGCTGGAAAGCCTTTAAAGATTGAAACAGCATAGCTGCCTCTTCACCCATGTGAAAGGCTTTTGCTCACATGACTTGCTCTGAGAGTGTGCTTTCACCAGTTTACAGGTGCTTTCTAACATTTTGGAAGTCATTTCTGCAATCTTCGACTTTACTCACCTTAATCTGCACTTCACTATTCTTGGCCTTCATTATGGCATGGGAGCAGCTTATGCTACTTTGGATCTCTGATGAGGAAGAGGAGGAGCAGTACCTGCAATTCCATCAGCAGCAGGAACAACACTAACAGCAACTGCTGATGCCTTCTCCTTCGTCATCTGATGCTTCACATGACAAGGGGAACTGGACACAGAACTTTAGTTGTAAGGGAGCAATACCTTTGGTACAAGACAGTAGGTCAGCTTTCTCAATGTGATTGAGAACGAGTGTCTCAGGAGGCTTAGATTTTCACTGCAGGTTGTTGCTGACATTTGCAGGCTCTTGAAAAAGGACCTCTTGCTCAGTGCATCAGGTGGTCACCGCAGCCCTGAATTTTTTTGCCTCTGGCTCCTTCCAGGGATCTGCTGATTTTAGAACCTTATGCCCACAAGTGCATCTCCTAGATGATCGATGCTGTTTGCCAGGGCCGCATTGCTACTGATGAAGCCTGTCGGAACCAGAGGGTTCTGGCATTTGCTGAAGTTGTTGGATCCTCAGAGGTTCAGGGAGTTACTCACTGTACACATTTGACAATCATGGCACCCTCAGATAAACCAGCAGTTTTTGTCACTCGGAAGGGATTCTACTCCCTCAGTGTTCAGCTGGTGTGTGACAAACAGAATGTCATTTCTCCTTTGAGTATTTGCACCTCCAAACAAAGAGAGCAGGTGGTTCCTTGGATACAAGAGCTCCCCTCTAAGAACCTGAGTGATGGCACCTGTGGAGAGCCCTATCACTGATATAGAGGAAAGATATAACCACAGCTCCATGAACACAAGAGCTGCCATTGAGGGTTTTTGAAGATGTGATTCAGGTGCCTGGACAGATCTGGGGCTCCCTTCAGTATGTACCAGCAAGGATGTTCAGAACGGTAGTAGTCTGCTGCACCTTGCTGCAGGGGGAACTGGAGCCGCAGGAGGAGGAAGGTTAGGATCACACTGCATCCTCAGAGGAGGAGGGAGCTAGATGAGAGGGAGCCTGGCGGTCAGGGTTCCTACAATCATTTATCTTAGCTGCCAGAAAAGCCTGTGATGGACTTATCCAGGCATTGTTCAGCACTCCCCCATCCCTATCCGATATGCACAAATCAATCTCACAGTCAAAAATCCCTCCACACCCTTTAGTTGTCTTCTACACTGGTCATAACAAATTGATATAGGGAGTGACAAGGTATTGGAGGTGATGGCAGGCTTAAAAGTGGACAAATCTTCAGGTCTAGATGATTTGTGTCCCAGACTGCTAAGGGAGGCAAGGGAGGAGATCGCAGGGGCTCTGACCCAAATTTTTAATTCCTCTTTGGCCTCGGGGGGAGGTGCCAGAGGACTGGAGAACAGCTAATGTGGTTCTGCTATTTAAGAAGGATTGTAGACATAAGCCAGGGAACTACAGACCAGTGAGTCTCACGTCAGTGGTAGGGAAACTATTGGAGAAAGTTCTGAAGGAGAGTATCTATCTCCACTTTGAGAGGCAAGGTTTGATCAGGGATAGCCAGTATGGCTTTGTCAGAGAGAGGTCATGCCTAACAAATTTGATTGAATTTTTTGAGGAGGTGACCAGGTGTGTAGATGAGGGTAGTGCAGTTGATCTAGTTTATATGGATTTCAGCAAAGCCTTTGACAAGGTCCCACATGGGAGACTTATAAAGAAGGCAAATGCACAAGGGATACAGGGTAATTTTATAAGGTGGATGCAAAATTGGCTTGCTTGTAGGAGACAGAGGGTGATGACAGAAGGATGCTTTAGTGACTGGAAGCCAGTATCCAATGGTGTACCACAGGGATCTGTGCTGGGTCCCCTATTATTTGTCATTTATATAAATAACATAGGTGACTATGTGGGAGGTAGGATTAGTAAGTTTGCGGATGACACAAAGATTGGCCGGATGGTTAACAGTGAGATTGAGTGTCTTGGGCTACAGGAAGACATAGACGGGATGGTCAAATGGTCTGATAAGTGGCAGATGGAATTTAACCTTGAAAAGTGTGAGGTGATACACTTTGGAAGGAGTAATTTGACAAGGAAGTATTCAATGAACAGCATGACACTAGGAAGTTCTGAGGAACAAAGGGACCTTGGCATGTGTATCCGTAGATCTCTGAAGGCAGAGGGGCATGTTAGTGGGGTGGTGAAAAAGGCATAGGGGACACTTGCCTTTGTCAATCGAGGCATAGATTACAAAAGTAGAGAGGTCATGTTGGAGTTGTTTAGAAACTTAGTGAGGCCACAGCTGGAGTACTGTGTGCAGTTCTGGTCGCCACATTATAGGAGGATGTGATTGCACTGGAGGGGGTGCAGAGGAGATTCACCAAGATTTTGACTTAGATGAAACATTTAAGTTATGAAGAGAAGTTGGATAGACTTGGGTTGTTTTTGTTGGAGCAGAGAAGACTGAGGGGTGACCTGATTGAGGTGTACAAGATTATGAGGGCCATGGACAGGATGGATAGGGAGCAGCTGTTCCCCTTAGTTGAAAGGTCAGTCACAAGGGGGCATAAGTTCAAGGTGAAGGGCAGGAGGTTTAGGGGGGATGTGAGGAAAAACCTTTTTACCCAGAGGGTGGTGACGGTCTGGAATGCACTGCCTGGGAGGGTGGTGGAGGCGGGTTGCCTCACATCCTTTAAAAAGTACCTGGATGAGCACTTGGCACATCATAACATTCAAGACAATGGGCCAAGTGCTGGTAAATGGAATTAGATAGGTAGGTCAGGTGTTTCTCACGTATTGGTGCAGACTCGATGGGCCGAAGTGCCTCTTCTGCACTGTGATTCTGTGATATCATTTCCTTAAGGCTAATATCGATTTGGAAGGTGGGAAGCAATAATTGAGATGGCTGGACAATGACTCTTGAAATGAAGTGCATGATTCAGTTACACTTTCAAATAGATTAAGACAGTGACATAGTTATAAACCATTCAAGTGTATCCCTTTGTGCAATTAAAAAGTACTTTTTTAAACAATTAACTCCATCTGCTACTAAACCTGTGGTTTTGGCAGAGTTCGAGGCAGGTTCCTTGATTTTTTTGATTCATTCTTGGAATGTGAACATCACTGACAAGGCCAATATTGTCACCTATCCTTAATTGCCCTTGAGCAGGTGGTGGTGAGCTGCCTAAAACTGGATGGCTTGCTACACCATTTCAGACGGCAGTTAAGGGTCAATCACATTGTTATGGGTCTGCAATCACATGTAGGTCAGACCGGTAAGGGCAGCAGATTTCCTCCCCTGAAGGACATTTGTGAACCAGATGGGTTTTTACAATAACCTGGAGGTTTCGTGACCATTAATGATACTCGCTTTTTATTCCAGGTTTATTAATTAAATTTAAATTCCTTCAGCTGCTATAGTGGAATTTGAACTCGTATCTCTACAGCATTAGTCTAAGACTCTGGATTACTAGTCCAGTAACACTATGGCCAGGATTTTCCCACTCGGCGATTTGGGGGCGGGGCCCGCTCTCCGAGAGGAAAATGACGCGGGATGAATCCCCGATGTCATCCCGGGCTATTTAAATTTTTAGGAAGGCGGGCGGACAGAGAAATCAGCTATCCACCCACTGATCTGTCAATGGCCAATTAAGGCCATTAACAGGCTAGTTAAGATAATTAAAGACCTGCCTGTCCAAGCTTAAGGCTGGTGGGCAGGCCAGGAGCCCCAGCAGGCTCCAGATTATTCATGAAACTTCAACCACTGGCGGGATGAAGTTTCATGTCCGTTTTTTAAAAATGTAATAAATTTTAAGTGTTTGTTATTAACATGTCCCATCTCATGTGACATTGTCACATGAGGGAGTCATGTTAATAATTTTAATATTTTTTTATTTTTAGACCTTACCTCTTATGAATCTCCCTGAGACAGAACATTGCCTCAGGGAGCAGTGCGCCCTTTCGTGCGTAAGCGCTAAAGAGCGCACTTTGACAGATAGGGATTCCCTCCATCCCCACGCACAGGAAGCTCATAGCGCTTCCTGTCGGGGATGCTGCTAGGTGGGCCTTAATTGGCCCGCCCACTCAATGGCTGGGGTTGGCTGTCCTCCCGCTGCCCAACCGGTGGGGCCTGTACGGTATCCGAAGGCAAAATTCTGCCCTATCAGTATGCTACCATTCGTGTTGACCGCCCCCTACTTTGAGGGTGTCTGCCATCTGGGCTTTGGGGCCCATGCGTGCCCAGCCAAAAGAGCCCAACTTACATCTGTGTAGGACTAAACTCGAAGACTGGGGCAAGAGGCAGCATACAGGGCTCTAATTGGTGTGGGGAGGGAAATGGTTATGATATGAGAACTAGAAGTGCCTTGAACAAAGTTCCTATTTCTTTGTGCCCTTTCCTTGATATTACCTCTCATGAACCATTTGCACTTTCCTGCTAGCCAAGAGCTGGAGAGCACTTTGCTGCACTTCAATGAGACACTGAACAGTTTCGGCAAGGATTTCCTCCATCCTATTTAAAGTTGCAGACTTAATGTATGGATGGTGAGGGTCACATGCTGTCATTTGCCTGCTATGTCAGATATGTTATGCAGGTGGCTACTGTTTCCAGGGCAGTGGACATCAGCATAAAGGCCTGAGACATCATGACACTCGTGCTAGGGACGGATTCCTCCAATCTCTCTTCAATGGGGGGTAGTACCTCTGGAAATGCTGACAGTACATTATTTGTTTTTATTTCAGAATTGCCCTCTTCATGAATAACACCCGAGGTTTAGCATCTGTGCCTATCTGAGCAGAGCTTGGGAGTGTCCTGCACCCTTCCGAAGGGTACTCACTACTGTCTCTGCCTTTAACAGCTGCTTCTGCTCACCTGCGATGTATTCCTCACCATGTGACAATGTAGCTATCCCCCTTCGGCGTCACACCAACATGTATATACCTGAGCTGGTAGAGGGTGCACATGAGTAATGTGTAGTCAGGCATGGGACCTCCTCTTTGGATTCTTTCATTTCCTACCTCTCTAGCTCCGTGTCACACCTGAAGAACCTGTGAGAAATGGAAGACGTGAATTAGAAGTGACAAGGGGAAAGGGTTCAAAGTCATCATTTTTCAGATTTTTGCATTTCAGTTAGAGGTGACAGTAATTCAACATGAGTGTTGTGTGCCATGTGACAGTTGATCTGTAATTCTGTCACTAGATATTTGTGAGATCCTATATCTCAATTGCTAATGCTTATGCACTCCACCGTTCTGCTGATCTCCATTATCACCTCCTCCGCAGCAGTCAGGATGGCTAACACTGGACAGCCACCCTGGTTCTCTGCCTTTCTCTGGGATTTTGTACTTTGTTTTTTCTCCGAGCAGCGGAGAGAGTTTTGAGTATGAGAAATGAATTATATGAACTGGATGGAATTACGCCATTTGTGGAAAGTGATTGTGAGGGATGGGTGTGAGATTACAGTAAGATGTGGGTGAATGTCAGTGTTGGCTGTTTAGATTGGTATGTCCTCTGTAGAGACTGATAATTTTTAAAGAGCATTTCAAACTTCCAGTTATTGGCTGAAAGGTTGGCACTTCAAGATTTTACTTTTTAAAAAACTTTTACTGTATCAAGTGACTTAAAAACACTCCTAACTAAATACCATTTTCTTGTGTAGGCAACTTATACTTTTAAATATATAAATTCTCATGAAAATATAATAATTTTCATAATATTATCGTGATTTATTATAAAGGTAGGTTAATAGTGGGGGTTGGATTAGTTTCTCTGTGTGTATGTGTTGGGGGAGGATTTAATTGAATTAGAGACAACTAGTCTGGAGCTTTTGAGTGATTAGAAGGGAAAATGGGGTTTGAAATGTTAAATAAGTAAACATGGCTGAGGTTTTAAAATGTGATTTGTGAGGAACACTTGCATTTTTAAATAAACCAGAGTAGTTTGAATTTCAAAGAGATGATGAGGTGTTACACCTAGCCATACAAAGCTAGGTCAAACAGTGTGTTTACTTTTCCCAAAGGTTACTGATAATATGGAAAACTATGGAAGATTTATATTATGGAAAAAGTAAAGTTGCAAAGACATATTGAAGCAATGGAATTTACATTAAAAGGAGAGAAACATGTATAAAGGAGCTGAGGTTATGTGTAAGGAGAAAGGCATTCTAAGATCTAACACAAGTGTGAAAAGCTTCCAGCCTCTATGCATCCAGCTGCTGTCTACAGGAACCAAAGCTAAGAAAACTCACTGAATGTCACTGTCCAGGGTATTGTGTGCTTTGCCTGGGACTGTTGAAATCTATTTTGTTTTCCTGTTGCCTTAATGGAGCTAGATTAATTAGGAGACCTGGGAGTTATTATAGTAGTGTTTGTAGGCCTAGTATGAGCTTAAAATCTTTTCTTCTATTAATAAATATTTAATTTAGTTTTGTAAAAAACCTCTAGACCTTGCTGGGCTCATCCTACTGAATTCAAGGCACGCATCTGGAAATAAAAATACAAATTGCAAAACAGTTGTGGCAGCTGTTTCAAGCTTCCCTCTGGGATTTGAGCAGCTCAGCATTTACCATCTGCAGTGTCATAACAGAAATATACAGTTTCTTGTTGACTTATTTGCCCCAAGTTACAAAGCATAGCAAAGAGTTCACAGTTGCCCCCAGCTTTCAGCGGGTTGCTTCCTTCCTACTTTTTTCGCCAGGTAACTTATAATTGGGAGGGTTACACTGTAGATTCTTCCTCCAGCCTTGGGCTAGACAAATCTTCCAGCCTCTTTTGACTCTTCACAAACTCGGTCCTCAAACTGAGCATGAATGGAGTGAATGATAGAGTCAGCATTTTCTCTGCTTAATGATGCTGGTCTGGCTAATTATATCTTTTCCTTGCTCTCTACCTTTTAGTTGGCTGCAGAGTACCACAAGAAATAATTCTTTCTCTCTGTGATATTTCTAGGGTTAAACAGAACCCTTTGTGACCTGATCTCAAAATGGCTTTCTCTATCCTCTTTTCCATGGCAACAGGGAACACATTAAGCAGAATTTTTCGCTGAGTGGGAAGGCATGCGCTTGACTCGCTCGAGTGTAAAATGATACGTGATGATGTTGGGTGAGCGTTCCAACGTCATTGTGCACTTGCGCGATATTTCGGTCAGCGGTGCGCGGGGGATTTGGCAGCACGCCCACCGACAATTAAAAGGCCTGTTAAGGCCACTAACAATCCAATTGGTTTAAAATTTTCACTGCCCATCAAACCTTATGGTTGGGGGCAGGCGAAAAGGCCAGGTGGCCTTTGCATTTTTTGTGAAACCTCATCCACGAGCGAGACGAGGTTTCGATCCATCATTAAAAAAAAAATTCACCTTAATTTCTAATATGTCCCTGCTCCTATGACAGAGTCATGTGAGGGGACATGTTTTTTAACACCTTAAAATTCTTCATTCTTTATTTTTAAAACTGCTCATCTCCTTGAGGCAGCTCTGTGCCTCAGCGAGCTTTTCCAGCATGCGCCCATGTGCATAAGCGAAGTTTGCGTTTGCCTTCCTCCCTCCGCCCCCCCTCACAGGAACACTGAGTGCAGCAGCATGCGATTCACGCTGGATGGGCCTTAATTGGCCCACCGGTGTGAAATCGCCATTCAGCCCTGATCACAGTTGGAGGTTGGCTTACCGACCCACCCCGCTGAGCCCGTCAGATGAGGGCAAAATTCTTCCCATTAGCTTTATATCTAATTAGAAGCGCTAATCAGTTATCTTTGCTCACAACTATCTTTCATCTTAGAAATAAAAGGATAGATTCCAACACAACTCTTTACATCTTTCTGGAGATGTCTGTGAATTCTACCTGTCACTGTGTAATTTGCTCCCCACCTGATACACGGCATTACATAGTACCTTGGTGTTGCTAGGTTTGTTACCTACCTGGGTTGGGGAATTTTCCTTGCCCTCTACATTCCATGCGTTCCGCCCTTTACGAAAAACCTTTCAAAACCCAAATTCATTTGTGAACAAAGATACATTTATGTATGCAACAAAATGACTTTTCCGCTGCCTGCTGTGACAGGACCATGGAGTTCAATTTAATTTATTTAATAGTAAGAAATTATAAATCTGTTTTGAATTTTTAGGATGTTTTGTTTTACTTTTTTATTCTTTAATGGGACGTGGGCATCGCTGGCTAGATCAGCATATTTATTGCCCATCTCTAATTTCCCTTGAGAATGTGGTAGTGAGCTGCCTTCTTGAACCGCTGCAGTCCATGTGGCGTAGGTACACCCATAATGCTGTTAGGAAGGGAGTTCCAGGATTTTAACCCAGCAAAAGTGAAGGAATGGCAATATAGTTCCAAGTCAGGATGGTGTATGCTTGGAGGAGAACTTGGAGGTTGTGGTGTTCCCATGCATCTGCTGCCCTTGTCCTTCTCTAGGTGGCAGAAGTTGCCGGTTTGGTAGGTGCTGTCTAAGGAACCATGGTGAGTTGTTGCAGTGCATTTTGTAGATGATGCACACTGCTGTCACTGTGCATTGGTGCTGCAGAGTTTAGATCTGATCCATTGGCTATGGGATTGCTTAGCTCTGCCTATTGTATGCTGCTTTTGCTGTTTGGCATGCATATCATCCTGTGTTATAGCTTATCCAAATTGACACCTCATTTTTAAGTATGCCAGGTGCTGCTCCTAGCAAGCTCTCCTCCACCCTTCAATAAAGCAGGGTTGATTCCCCGGCTTGATGGTAATGGTAGAGTGGGGGTTATGCTGGGCCATGACATTACAGATGGGTTGTCTACTCCCACTGATGGCCCACAGTGCCTCATGGATGCCCAATCTTGAGTTGTTAGATCTGTTCAAAATCTATCTCATTTAGCATGGTGTTAGTGCCGCACAACACAATGGCGGGTATCGTCAATGTGAACACTGGACTTCGTCTCCAAAGGAACTGTGCGGTGGTCACTCCAACCATTACTGTCATGAATAGATGCATCTGCAACAGATATATTGGTAAGGACGAGGTCAAGTTGATTTTTCCCTTTTGTTGGCTCCCTCACCACCTATTGCAGACCCATTCTAGTAGCTATGTTCATTAGCACTTGGCCAGCTCAGTCAGTAGTGGTGCTACTGAGTTACTCTTGGTGATGGACACTGAAGTCCCCCATCTAGAGTAAATTCTGTGCTCTAGTCTCCCTCAGTGCTTCTTCCAACTGGTGTTCAACATGGAGGAATACTGCTTCATCAGCTGAGGGGGTGTGGTGGGTGGTAATCAGCAGATGGGTTCCTTGCCCATGTTTGACCTGATGCCATGAAGCTTCCTGGGTCCAGAATCGATGTTGAGAACTCCCAGGGCAACTCTCTCCCAACTGCATACCGTGTGCAGCCACCCCTGGTGGCTCTGTCTGGTCAGTGGGACATGACATGCCCAGGGATGGTGATGGTAGTGTCTGGGACATTTTTTATTCTTTCAAGGGATGTGGGCATCACTGGCTAGGCCAGCATTTATATTGCCCATCCCTAACTGCCCTTGAGAAGATGGTTGTGAGCTGCCTTCTTGAACCGCTGCTGTCCATATGATGTAGGTACACTCACGGTGTTGTTAGGTCGTTCCAGGATTTTGACCCAGCGACAATGAAGGAATGGCAATATAGTTCCAAGTCAGGATGGTGTATGTTGCTTGGAAGGGAACTTCCAGGTGGTGGTGTTCTATGCATCTGCTGCTCTTGACCTTCTAGATGGTAGAGGTCATGGGTTTGGCAGGCAATGTCGAAAAAGCAGTGCATTGGTGGTGGAGGGAGTGGATGTTGAAGATGTGCCAGTCAAACAGACTGCTTTGTCCTGGATGGTATTGAACGACTTGGTATGATTCCATGGGTATAACTATGTCAGGCTGTTGCTTGACTAGTCTGTGGGACTGCTGCCCCAATTTTGGCACAAATGCCCAGCAGGGTTGGCAGGGCTGAGTTTGCTGTTGTTATTTCTAGTGCTTAGGCTGATGCCAGGTTATCTGTCTAGTTGCATTCCTTTTTGTAGGCTTTGTAGCGCTTTGATACAACTGAGTGGCTTGCTATACTATTTCAGAGGGCACTTAAGAGGCAACCACATTGATGTGGATCTGGAGTCACATGTAGGCCATGTAAGGGCATTAGTGAACCAGATTGGTTAGTATTTAAAAACCATTGTTTCATGGTCACTATTACCAGGACTAACTTTGTGTATTTAAATTCCACAAGCAGCCGTGGTGGGATTTGAACCCATGGCTCCGGAGCCTTAGCCTCAACCTCTGAATTACTGGTTCAGTGATATTACCATTATGCCACCGTCTCTTGTCTTTTGAAATGGAATGAAATGGTGTATGAAAGATAATTATTTTTCTTTTGCAGGCAGTTACGGTTTATTGATGTTGATGAATTTCGTAATCGTAAGGATTCAATGGAGCTAACTGCATTCCAGGTCTTGTCTATGAGGCAAATTGAATCTGCAAAAGATCAACTCCTTAAAAAGTATGACCAATCTAAAGAAATGTCAAATAGGAATAGTTATATGCTCTTTTCTTTCAGCTTGGATTGATCTTTGATCATTTCTTTATCGTACATATTTATCTGGCAAACAAAGGTTATTTGTAAGATGTGTCACCAACACATAAATATGACATTCAAAGTACTGTAACCTTTATTGCAAGTGAAAAATAAGTTTTCATATCCAGGTTTTAACTGGTGGTTTTACGAATGTGTTTTAGATGGTTTCCTGAAGTCCAAAATATTTATTACCTGGGAAATAAACGGAAGCAGGTTCCCAGCAATACCAATCATGCCAAACTACTGTCTTTCTTTAATTGTGCTGCTACTCTGATGACTTCACAACTGCAAAGCTTAACCCTAAAGTCCATTCAAGACTATACTGATCTGATTGTACAACGACCGGTATGTGCAATGTGCTGCAAAATATATTTCTTAGTCATCATCATGCAGACTATAGAAACATCCTGACAAATAGTGATGGAAGTTTTATTTCATGTTTTTCATAGTTTATAGTTAGTTGTTTGGTAGTACAATACCTAAGCATTGCTGAAAAAAGAAACATGCTATCAAAAACAACAAATTATACTGCATGAGAAGAGAGTGCTGATTGGTCTTGCCAATTTCTTGCAAACTATCCTGATGTGCAAGATGAAAAGCTTTGATAGCATGTCTCTTTTTTCAACAATACTCAAGTTTATAGAGTGTCGTGGATAATATATTTAAGTTGTTGCTCTGTTGATGATTTTGCAGGGGAAGATTTGAGTTTAGGCTTTTGAAGCTATTACCATGAAAATCTAGGGGAGAATTTTCCGGTCGGTGAGCTGGGGCGGGGCCCACTTGCCGACGTGTAAAATGACGCACGGTGAAGTTGGGCAGGTGCCTGACGTCACCGCGCGTCATTTAGCTTTTCAGTTCGGCAGGCACACAGCTGAGTCAGCTGCGCGCCCGCAGAACTGTCAAAGGCCTATTAAGGCCTGTTAAAAGCTAATTAAATCAATTAAATGAGCTGACTGTCCAACTTTAAGGTTGGCAGGCAGGTGAAGAGCCCAGGCGGCCTTCGCATTTTTCATGGAACCCCATCCAAAGGCGGGATGAGGTTTCATGAAGTGTTTTAATGTGTATAAAGTGTTTTAAATGTATAAATTAAATACATTTTTAAATTAATGTTCCTTGACATGTTCCAGCTTTTGAGACACTGTCACATGAGGGGACATGTCTTAAAATATTTTCAATTCTTTATTTCAATGTTTGAACCTTAAACAAATCTCCCTGAGGCACAGAGGTGCCTCAGGGAGATTTCTGTGCTCTTTCGCACACATGCACGAAAGAGCGCAGGCCTGGACTCAGGGAATCCCCCCCCACCAACCCCCCCACCCTGCCCGCACAGGGAGTGCTCAAAGCTTCCTGGTGAGTGTCATGCTGGGCGGGCCTTAATTGGCCCACCCATGTAAAATTGCGGTGCGCACCTGAGCTGGGGCGTTGACTGGGTTTGCACTTGCTCCTGCCTGCCCTTGCACAACTCCCCCCCGATGGGGAAAATTCAGCCCCTAGTGTATATGACTCACTTGCCTAACGTTTTGGTTGCTGTTACAGTTTAAACAATCAAAAGTGGCCACAGTTCGTATGCAACAATTTCAGAAATTGTTTCATTCTTTTCTAACATGTAATGTTTGAAAGGATGTTAGCTCCAATTTTGCAATATTGGAAATATTGTGTGCATGTGCTTGATGCATGAGTGTGCCAATGTCCATAGCCTGGGAATGATTACATCGAACCTTGTAATATAAAGCCCCCAACCCTGTTTTGAATAGATTACAGAGGCCAGAAACGTTTATGGAGGGAGATTGATTGGTGCCACAACTAGCAGGTACTAGCATCTAGAACCACACCTACCGTACCTTGTAAAATTCACCAAGGATGCAACTTTCGTGTCACCATGCACTTTCTCCTTTCTAGGTCCAACTAATTAGATGTTACCTGCACTATTTAAACAAATAAAACCTAGCTTTTGTTGAATTTCAGGGTATTTTATATTGCTCCTCATAATTTGAAAAATAAAAAAAATGTTGTCACTGGAGCGATAACACTCTGTATATCCAAAACAAAAATAAAAACAAAAAACTGCAGATGCTGGAAATCCAAAACAGAAACAGAATTACCTGGAAAAACTCAGCAGGTCTGGCAGCATTGGCGGAGAAGAACAAAGTTGACGTTTCGAACTTTGTTCTTCTCCGCCGATGCTGCCAGACCTGCTAAGTTTTTCCAGGTAATTCTGTTTTTGTTTTGGATTTCCAGCATCTGCAGTTTTTTGTTTTTATTTTTGTTTTTA
Organism: Carcharodon carcharias; assembly: GCF_017639515.1. Taxonomy (NCBI): domain Eukaryota; kingdom Metazoa; phylum Chordata; class Chondrichthyes; order Lamniformes; family Lamnidae; genus Carcharodon; species Carcharodon carcharias. The sequence continues at coordinate 103,855,502 of NC_054478.1, read as the reverse complement.
ACACTCTATATATCGTAGTTATCATCAATAAGGAGAACAGTGTCGCTTTTGATAGAATCCATTGGCTCATTGATAGAAATGAGAAATACTATGAAATGCTGAGGGATGCCTGCACAGTTGTTTTAATAAGAAGATGGCACTTATAGGCCATCAAGACTTGCATGGATGTATGCTATACACTAGATTTTATGCGAAACAACTTTTATGTTACACAACTTAAAATCCTGCATGTTGCCTGATTAATTCCTAAGCATAATATGCTGCCATATGTTATTTTATGTAATAGACTGCTAGTATTCATTAAGTTTCTCATTTTCAAATCCTTATATTTAGATTTAATTATTATGTGCTTAAAGAAAATCGGCACTTTATGCTTGCATTCCATTCAGATTTAATAGCCACATGTAAATACTGAAGAAGTAAGAGTGCAACCCATTGAGATAGGTTTTCATTTCAATTGTATTTGTCTGGAATTTTATATCTAGGATTCCATACGCGTTTATGAACACCCAGGTTTCATTTTGCGTCTGATCTTAAAAAACAACAGTGTTCAATTTGAACCAGAATTCAAGGATTTTGAACTGATATTCTTGAGTGTTTATGATGTCATGCTGAAAACAGCGAATAAAGTGCCAAGAGTTGAGACAAAGTTGTATACTGAATGGGTAAGTGATGTTTACGTTCTGATATATGTCCAAAATTAATAGAGACTCAAAATTATACATTATTTTTATTTTGTTACATTCATATTAGTGGTAATACACACATTTTTACAATTATTTTGGATGACAGGAAATCAGTTTTTTTCAGCATTGTAGAAATTATCCTCATTTCTTCATGACCTGTCCATCTAAATAAATGAGAATTTACAAATAATCCCATTGGACATTTATGATGTTGTGTTGCAAATTGTGAATCTAGCGCCAAGAGTTGGAAAAAAATCTGTACATTGAAAAGCTGTGATTATTTTAAAAACATGTTTGCCAGAACAAAGAGTGTTAGTTCAGTGTTCAAAGCCACAAAATCACTTTTGTATATTTATCTTCGTTCATACTAATTTTGGCCACAAGGTTGATTCCAAGTTTAAGACATCTTAGTTACCCTGAGCTGGGTCTCTAAACTTTAGAAAAGCTTAGATTTGGGAGTGATATAGTTAAGCTATACAAGATAATGGTGAGATTAGATCACATTTATTTCAACTGAGTAGGTTAGTGAGGACCAGGGAAACACTTACAAGTTATGCAATTGAAAAACTAGTTTGAATGTTTGATGATTCTTTTCCTGGAGAATATTGGACCTGTGAAATAAATTTTTGGTTCATGCATTCATTGAACACTGTTTCACTGCATTCCATCATTTGAGAGCTGGGGTTTTTAATGGCAGAGGTGGAGATCACCCATATAAAGCTATTATCCTGGAAGGTAAATTAGGGCCACCAACTTGATCTCATGGATTAATTTCTATTGTGTAAGGGAGCCAAAGATGATTTTCTAATTCCCGGCCACATCATTGACTTTTAATCTGGCTTTTTGCCACCACCAACAACAAGTACTTGTATTTATTTGTGTCTTCAATGTAATCAAATGTCCCAAGGTAATTAGGGATGGACAACAAATGTTGACCTAGCCTGCGATGTCCTTACCCCCTGGAAGCATAAAAAGGCACCTCACTGGAGTATTATTAAACAAAATTGGATGCCAAGCCATAAAAGAAGATTTAATGGCAGATGAGCTTGTTCAAAGAGCTATAGGTTAAGGAGGAAAGAAAAGAAAAGCAGAGAGATTCATGGAGGAAATTCCAGAGCTTAGGACCGTGACAATGGAAAGTGTGGCTGCCAATGGCACACAAGAACAAAAGAAATAGGAGCAGGAATGGACCATTTGGCCCCTTGAGGCCATTCAGTACGATCATGGTTGATCTTCTACTTTAATCCACTTTCCAGCTTGTTCCCCAGATCCCTTAATTCCCTGAAAGATCAAAAATATATTGATATCAGCATTAAAAATACTCAATGATGTGCATTCAGAACTCGCTGGTGTAGATATTTTCAAAGATTCACAACCCTCTGAGTGACAGAATTTCTCTTCATCTCCATTCTAAATGCTTGATTCCTTATCCTGTGGCTGCGCTCCCATGTTCTACATCCTGCTGGGACTGTTCTACAATTGAGAGATTTTTGGAAAATCATAATCAGTGTATCCACTTTGCTAATGGTATGTTAATTGTAATATTTAGATTAAAGATACACTAATGAAGGGTATTGATTGATTAAGTATCTTGAGCATATATAAGGAGAGACGTTTTGTGATTGATAGGCACTGCAGGGGCTGGAGTGCATCATCAGCCCCAGGAGCATTATTTTTCTTCATTTGAGAGGTTTCCTTTAAAGTTTTTTTTGTTACAATGCCCTTTAAGGGGCTGCTAATTTGTTCATTAGTTTATTTGTTATTTATTTTTATTGGCACTCAGAAGATTATAAAGAGAGTTGTCTGGGACACTTAGTGTTGGTTTGAGAGGAGGCAGACATATGTAACATTGCATTCCATAAATATATCTAGTGTTAAGTAAAATGTTGGCGCCTGGTTTCCTACTTCACCATCTGGCTTCAGAATGAATTAACAACTATCTTTGCAGATTTTAAGAACCCTAGGATCTAAGCCTTTAGTTTCTGGGGATCTGTCAGCTTTTAGTTCCTTAAGTTTCTCCAATACTTTTTCTCTGCTGGTGTTAATTAACTTATGTCTCTCACTCTTAATAGCCCCTTGGTTACTAACTATTTCTGGTATGTAATTTGTGTCCATAGTGAATGCAGATACAAAATATTCGTCCAATGTCACTGCCATTTTCTCATTCCCCATTGTCCTGCAATCTGCTTTTATATTTGTGGCTAGTTTATACTCATGTTCTTTTTTGCTCCCTTATTATCGATTTTTGGTGTCCTTTGCAAGTTTCTAAAACATTCCCAATCCTCTGGCTTACTACTAGCCTTCTCAGCATTAAGCCTCTTCTTTTTATCTAACAGTTTTAAAAAATTCATTTACGGGATGTGGACGTCGCTGACTGACCCAGTATTTATTGCCCATCGCTAATTGCCCCTGAGAAGATGGTGGTGAGCTGCCTTCTTGAACCACTGCAGTCCATGTGGTGTAAGTACACCCACAGTGCTTTTAGGGGTACCAGGTTTTTGACCCAGCGACAGTGAAGGAACGTTGATATATTCCCAAGTCAGGACGGTGAGTGACTTGGAGGTGAACTTCCGGGTGGTGGCGTTCCCATCTATCTGCAGCCCTTGTCCTTCTAGATGGTAGTGGTCGTGGGTTTGGAAGATGCTGTCTAAGGACCCTTTGTGAATTCCTGCAGTGCATCTTTTAGATGGTACACACTGCTACTATTATGCATCGGTGGTGGAGGGAGTGAATGCTTGTGAATGGTGTGCCATTCAAGCGGGCTGCTTTGTCCTGGATGGTGTCAAGCTTCTTGAGTGTTGTGGGAGCTGCACTTATTCAGGCGAGTGATGATAATTGCATCACACTCCTAACTTGTGCCTTGTAGATGGTGGACAGGCTTTGGGGAGTCAGGAGCTGGGTTACTCGTTGCAGGATTCCTAGCCTCTGACCAGCTCTTATAGCCACAGTATTTATATGGCTAGTTCAGTTCAATTTCTGGTCAATGGTAACCCCCACCCCCACCCGGAAGTTGATAGTAGGCTGATTCAGTGATGGTAATGCCATTGAATGTCAAGGGGTGGTGGTTAGATTCTCTCTTGTTGGAGATGGTCATTGCCTGGCACTTGTGTGGCGCAAATGTTACTTGCCACTTGTCAGCCCAAGCCTGGATATTGTCCAGGTCTTACTGCATTTTGACATGGATTGCTTCAGATGTCAAGGGCAGTCACTCTCACCTCACCTGTGGAGTTCAGCTCTTTTGTCCATGTTTGAACCAAGGCTTTAAGGTCAGGAGCTGAGTGACTCTGGTGGAACCCAAACTGGGTGTCAGTGAGCAGGTTATCGCAAATCTTATTTGTCCCTACAACCACACCAACCCCCTCCACTTCTCTCCCCCTACCCAAAACCGTCCCCCCCCACACCTTAAACTAGCTTATATTTCACCCCTTTCTTGGATTCACTCAAGTTCTGTCGAAGGGTCATGAGGACTCGAAACGTCAACTCTTTTCTTCTCCGCCGATGCTGCCAGACCTGCTGAGTTTTTCCAGGTAACTCTGTTTTTGTATCGCAAATCAAGTGCTGCTTGAAAGCACTGTTGATGACCCCTTCCATCTGATGATGGAGAGTAGCCTGATGGGGCGGTAATTGGCTGGGTTGGATTTGTCCTGTTTTTTGTGTACCGGACATACCCGGGCAATTTTCCACACAGTCAGGTAGATGCCAGTGTTGTAGCTTGACGAGGGAGCATAGCAAGTTCTGGAGCCCAAGCCTTCAGTACTATTGCCGGATTATTTTCAAGGTCATAGCCTTTGCACTATCCAGTGCCTTCAGCTGTTTCTTGATATCACATGGAGTGAATCAAATTGGCTAAATACTGGCATCTGTGATGCTGGGGACCTCTAAAGGAGACTGAGGTGGATCATTCACTCGGCACTTCTGGCTGAACATTGTTGCGAATGCTTCAGCCTTATCTTTTGCACTGATGCACTAGGCTCCTCCATCATTGAGGATGGGGAAATTTGTGGAGCCTCCTGCTTCAGTGAGTTGTTTAATTGTCCACCACCATTCATGACTGGATGTGGTAGGATTGCAGAGTTTAGATCTGATACCTTGGTTCTGGAATTGCTTGGCTCTGGTTGTCACTTGCTGCTTATGCAGTTTGGCATGCAAGTAGTCCTCTGTTTACATTCAGCTGGTTGACACTTCATTTTTAGGTTTACCTAATGCTGCTCCTGTTATGCCCTCCTGCACTCTTCATTGAACCAGGGTTGATCCCCTGGCTTGGTGATAATGATAGAGTTGGGGACATGCCGGGCCATGAGGTTAGAGATTGTGGTTGAGCACAATTCTGCAGCTGCTGATGGCCCACAGCACCTCATGGATGCCCAGCCTTGAGTTGCTAGATCTTTTTGAAATCTATCTCATTTAGCATGGTGGTATTGCCACACACAACACAATGGAGAGTATCCTCAATGTGCAGATGGGATTTTGTCTCAGCAAAGACTGTGTGGCAGTCACTCCTACCGACACTGTCATGGGCAGATGCATCTGTGGCCAGCTGGTTGGTGAGGATGAGGTCAAGTATGTTTTCCCTCTTGTTTCCGTCGTCACTTGCTGCAGACCCAGTCTAGCAGCTATGTCCTTTAGGACCCGGCCAGCTCGGCCTGTGGTGGTGCAACCAAGTCACTCTTGGTGGTGGACATTGAGGTCCCTGCCCAGAGTACATTTTCAGTCCTTGCCGCCCTCAGTGCTTCCTTCACATGGTGTTCAACATGGAGGGGTGTGCGGTATGTGGTAATCAGCAGGAGGTTTCCTTGCCCATGTTTAACCTAATGCCATGAGACTTTATGGGACCGGAGTTGATGTTGAGGACTCCCAGGGCAACTCCCTCTTTGCCCTGATTGTTTTCCACTGTGCTGCCACCTCTGCTGCATCTGTCCTGCTGGTGGGACATACCTAGTGACGGTGATGGTGGGATGGTGGTGTCTGGGACATGATCTGTAAGGTATGATTCCATGAGTATGACTATGTTAGGCTGTTGTTTGACTAGTCTGTGAGGTAGCTCTCCCAATTTTGGCACAAGCCCCCAGATGTTAGTAAGGAGGACTTGCAGGGTTGGCAGGGTTGTAAGGTCAATGCTGGGTGGTCTGCGTGTTCCTTTTTAGCAGTTTTATATATTTCAGAGGCCAACAGCCTCTGGAGTCTGGAGCCACACATAGGCCAGACCGGGCAAGGATGGCAGATTTCCTTCCCTAAAGGTGAACCAAATGGGTTTTTACGACAATCGACAATGGTCATCATTAGACTTTTATTTCCCGATTTTTGCTGAATTCAAATTTCACCATCTGCCGTGGTGGGATTCAAACCTGGGTCCCCAGGGTCTCTGGATTACCAGTCCAGTGACAATATCAGTGACAGGAACAGTGACAGTCCTGTCGAGTGACAATACCACTATGCCATCTTAAGTATCACTTAATTTGATGTATGTCACGGATGGAGTTTTCTTGCTGAGTTTTTGCTTTTTATTTGAATGTTGTCTTGTTCACCATTTTGAATTGTTTCTTTAAATGTTTCCCACTGTTTATTTACTGCAGACCTTTTAGTTTATTTACCCAATCAACTTTAACTGTTCCTTTATTCCTATGTAACTGGCTTTGTTTAAGTTGAAGATCCTTGTTTGGGAATTGAGTATGTCGCTTTTAATTCTTATATGGAATTCAATTATATGATCCTCACTTTTTCCCTGAAGATCTTTTACAATTAAATTATTAATTAAACCACCATCATTGCACAATATTAAATCCAAAATAGCTTTATGTCTTGATTCCACAACAAGTAGTTCCAGGAGACTGTCACAAAGCATTTTACAAACTCTTTCAAACTACCTTTGTCAAATTGATTTGTCCAATCTATATAAATGTTAAAGGCTCCACACAATAATTTCTTGCTTAACACGCTGTACGATGGTGTAACCAGTGTTCAGGGGCCTATAAACCTATGAACTACTCCAACCAGTGTTTTTTGATCCTCATTATTCCAGTTTCCATCCATACTGATTCCACTTCATGATCTTCTGAGCCAAAATCCATTTGCACTGCACTGCTGTCCTTCTGTTGTCCTTTACAATCTTCTGAGCCAGGATCCTTTCTCACTACTGCCTTTATGTCATCCTTTACTATCAGGGCTGGTCCACCTCCTTTTCCGTTTGGTCCGTCTTTTTGAAATGTTTGTATCCTGGAATATTTATTTTTCAATCTTGGGCAATTGTAACCATGACCTGAATTTTACTGGCCCACGCAAGATGGGATCAAAGTGGGGAGGCCAGTGAAATTCTGCAGGAATCCCAGACGGATTCCTGCCATCGACCGATTTTTCCAAGGCAGCTGGCGTGGTGGATCTAAGACAGAAAGAAGGCAAAGCTTTGCATAAATAGGGCAGAATTTTACGTCCCAACCCAATCAGGCGTAAAATCGCCCGAGAAGAAATCAGGTGAGTGTCCCAACGTCATCCCACTCTCCCACGATATTTCACTTGGTGGGCAGGCATGAAAGTTGGAAGCATGCCTGTTGACATTTATGATAGAATTAAATCCATTAATGGCACAATTGTCTCCGATTTTTCATGGCCTGTCTAACCTTACAGTTGGCGGATGGGCGAAGCGGCCAGGCTGCTTTTACTTTTTCATCAAACCTCATCCAAGGGCGGGATGAGGTTTCCGTTATTAGATCAAATAAAAATAAAAATCTGTGGGCAGTATTTTTATCAGCTATATGTTCAGGTGCCTGATTGTGATGCTCGGACATTTATTTTCTGATTTCTAAAACTTTATTTCATGGTTTTCAGGTCTGCAGCTCCCTGAGGCAGCTCTCTGCCATCAGGAAGCCTTCTCTCAGTGCTCGCCCGCGTCCACGTTGATGTCATCGCCTGCCCTCCTCCCACCCCCACCCTAGCAGCGCTGAGCTTTTCAGTGCACGCTTCATGCTGGCTGACCGTTAATTGGTCAGCCAGTGTGAAATTGCGGACAGGGGGTGGATCAGGGTCAGCAGTCCGTTTCCCAGCTGATCCCAGGCCCGCCAATCGTGCTCGCCCGCCGAGCTGAGCATTCAGGCCTATGAGGCAAAAGGCCACGGTTTTACCAGAGAATTGTGATCTTATTAGGGGCAAATGGGAATCACAGAGGGCGAAATCAGGTGTGAAACCAGCCAGCTGTGTCAGCAGTATAATAGGTAAGTCTGTGAACCTGGCTGCAGTGTGTGTTCTCACGCCAAGCTATCAGGTTTGGTGGCTCTGGAGAGGGAGGGGCTAAGATGGTTTCTGCTTCTGGGAAAGTGTTGGCAGGTCCTAAGAACCCACTGAAGAAAGGACCAATGTCACAATGAGTATCAAAGCAGTGGAGGCTTTATTATCAGTTGATGGGTGAAATGTTAATGTATTCTGGCTCATTCTTCAGTGAGAAGGCGAGTGATCCAGAGAGGGATATGCAGCCAGGTGTTGTGCCCTTGCAGAGGCAAGAAGAGTTCCAGTGGCCAGAGGAAAGCCTTGAACGTGAACGAGGAGGGCGCATGGGGCAGCCTGTGCAGTCTGATCACAGAAGGCACCAGGCAGAGGCAAAGATTCATCAACATCTCCAAGCATCTATGCCTATGATGACTGCACCTTTCCAGGGAAGTGGTTACAGAGCTACATGGAATGATGGAACAGGAGTTGGGGCCACTGGAATGTGGTGGCTGCCTGTCATCTTAAATGTGACATTGGCATTCAATTTTTATGCGATTGGGTCATTGCAAAGATCCTCTGGAGAAGTGGTGTGGCCTCTCGCAGCAGCCCATCACTGATAAAGGAGGTCATAGATGCCATGTACAATCAGGCTGGCCAATACATCAAATTGTTATGAATGCTGAACTTTACAAGACAATTATGTTTCAAAATGTCCCTTTAACTTAAAAGTAAAACATGGTTCTGAAAAAGGGTATGGTGAATTCTGGATAAACGCCTCAGTTCTAAGAAGTGCCTATGTGATCTCAGGCTGCCATGGGGAGGGAAAGTCAAATAGAAACCCATTGAGGTTGTAATGAACTCAAGGATGACCAGTACCTTTTTAAAAAGAAATTCAGATTCCCAGGCCAAAATATTAGGCTCCCTCCCACCTGGTGGGATATTACGGTCCCACCGAATTGAATGGAGACTTAAATGGCTCGCTGCATCTGCCGGGGGGAGACAAGCTGCATCAGGGCTGTGAAATCCTGGCCCCAGTTATTAACTGAACGAATTACACCAGAAGGTTTCACGTTTTAGGGCAAAAATCTTTTTACAATACAAGAATTAAACAGAGCAAGAACTGCGAACAACACATATTTCTTAAAAGCTTTTTTTTTGAGCCCCAAAATCCCAACTGAATATTCTTCATTCAACTGCTAATTTCACCCAGGGTTCCCCTATACAGGACCTTCAGAGTTCTTTGACTTCTCCTGGGACCAAACCATGGTGTGCCACAGCTCCCAGGAATTTATTTTGATTCTTTTCAGTGTTCCTGCTACTCTTTGAGGTATGAGATGTATGACACATGTGGCCATAAAGGCTCCATTGCAACAGCCAGGCTCCTTTATGAACAGGAAGGGCTTTCACTTGCTCAGTGTTCAAAGTGCGTGTGACCACCGTAAGAACTTCATGCGAGTGCCTGCGAGGTTTTCTGGTAGCTGCCACAACTCACAACTCCTGAGACAGTCCCAATTGCCTCAGCTTTTCAAGCTGCCTGAGTGCTTTGTGGCTGGATCCTGGGGGACAAAGCAAGTCATTGCTTCTGACCCCTGTATGCAACCCCAACACACAGGCAGAAGACAAATATAACAGCAGCCACATAAACTAAAGGGCCACCATTGAGCAGGCCATTGGCCTCTTGAAGATGAGGTTTTGACACCCTGATAGACCGAGGGAAGCCCTACATGATGCACCCTCCATGGCATCCTGCATCAATGTCATTTGCTGTGAATTGCACAACCTTGCAGTGAAGTGTGGAACAGCGCTGTTAAATTCATAGATTTGAGACTTGTATGTTACTGATCAAGGGCCACACAAGGTATAGACCATGGTTATGAATGACAACAGATTTATTAAGCAACACAAGGTCATAACTCTGCATGGCATTTCAAATCATTTCCAAATACAACAAATTCTAAACATTTTACGAGATATGTGACCACATTTGCTTTTTCAAGGCATTAACACATATAGTTAGAACATTAATTCTCTTCTCAACATCATGGGGGTGACCTTCCCCTTGTTGGGCGGGCTCGGGAGCGGCTGCGCAACGTCTGCCGTCCATGATGGGACCCCGAGCACGATTTCACACTGGCTAGCCAATTAATGGCCAGCCAGCATGAATCACGTGCTGAAACGCTTAGCACTGCCTGGGTTGTGGGGAGGAGGAGGGCGAGCGTGGAAGTTAGCGCATGCGCAGGGGGTGCTCTCATAGAAAACTCCCTGAAGGTATGGAGCTGCCTCAGGGAGCTGAAAATTTTCTTCATTAAAAGTAAAGTTTTAAAAAATAAGGAAAACAAGTCCCCTCATGTGATTCTGTCACATGAGCAGGGGCAAGTTGCAAATGAGCTCTGAAAATTTTTATCCTATTTTTAATTAACATCGGAAACCTCATCCGCCTGTGCTTGAGGTTTCCTCAAAAATCAAAAGGCCACTTGGCCTATTCACCCGCCTGCCAACCATAAGGGAAATATTCTGTTTAATTAATTGAGTAATGGGCTTAACAGCCCTCTTAAATGCCCGCAAGGTGGGCTGCTGACTCCTGTGCACGTGTGCCAGTCGAAATATTGCACGCTATTTCAAGCTCATGCATATCGGGTGTGCGTCTGCACGCCGAGGTGAAAATTCAGACCCATGATTTGTTCCTCAAACTTCAACACATTATAAACCACAATACTACGTGATTGCAATTTCAGCATAAGGTGTCAGACAGACCATGTTTAAGTTTGTCAAATACTTAACTACTTTTGTTCTTATCACAGCTTGCCTAACCACATTATTTAACAATCAAATCTTGACATTTTCCAAATAAGATTAGCTGTCACGCTTTGTACTTTGGCCTTGGCATAAAAAGACAACTAACATCATGAGAACATCATAAAAAGATCATAAAAAGACTACTAAACCTTATAGTGCTGGAGCCAGAGGAAGATATTAAGTGAGCCATGTCTACAGAGGAGGAAGATGATCATGAGGCACCTCAAGAAATGCCACTCAATGAAGGTGGCACCAGGGGCCCAGGCAACAGGAGACTGGCAAACATGGCAAGTAGACATGTAACCTGCTCATCAGCAGGCGTTAAATATTCACTCCCTCCATCATCGATGCACAATGGCAGCTGTGTACACCATCTACAAGATGCACTGCAGTAACTTGCCAAGCCTCCCTTGACAGCATTTTTCAAACCCATGACCTTTACCACGTAGAAGGACAAGGGCAGCAGATGCATGGGAACACCACCCGCCTGCAAGTTCCCCTTCAAGTAACACACCACCCTGACTTGGAACTATATTGCTGCTCAAAATCCCGGAACCCCCTAACAGCACTGTGGGTCAAAATCATGGAACTCTCTAATAACATTGTGGGTGAGCCTACACCAATTGACTGCATCAGTTCAAGATGGCAACTCACCACCACCTTCTCAAGGGTAATTAGGAAAGTGCAATAAATGCTGGCCACATCCCGTGAATGAATAAATATAAAATTAGGTGCACCTACACCGGATGGAGTCTTGTGGTTCAAGAAGGCAGCTCACCATCACCTTCTCAAGGGATGGGCAACAAATTCTGACCTTGCAATGCCACCATCCTATGATAGAGTAAAGAAAAATCCTGCCCCATGTCTCTTTAATGGCACTTAGAGCAAAACCATTTATTTCTATTTGTGTCACAAGTTCAACCATCTGATTGTGAATGGGTCACACATTCCGAAAACAAGCTTTTAATTTTATTCTTTTTTCTGTGGACCTTATTTGATGATACAATATTGCCATTAAACTTTCAATCCCTTTCTATCCCATTCTGCCTGTCTTTACCCAAATTGCTGCACTGCTCTATTGCTTGTTGGCTGTTAACAGTTCACTGAAGGTATAATTAAAATGAGGATGCTGAAGAGGCTGGCATTAGAAGAGTGCAGATATCCTGGAGGGTTGTAGGGCTGGAGGTTATTACAGAGATAGGTAAGGGTGAAGCCATGGAGGGACGTGAAAGCAAATATGAGGGGCTGGATTTTACCAGGGGCTGTTTGGCCTGGGTGGCAGGAAGGCTGGCAAGATGACGTGAGAAGACGGCAGATGGCATCTCCATCATCTTCCTGAAGTAACTGCCATGCCAGTTTGCCAGTGGTGGGAAAGATCACAGATGGCACACCCTTCGAAGCCTAAATAAGTCATTTGCCAATTAAAGGTCTCTCCCTGCCTCCACTGTCATTTTACCAGTAGCAGGGGTTGAGGGGAATGGGTGGGAGCCTTTATCACACATGGAGACTGCTAGGACTCCTGGTGGGCTCTGTGAAAGGGAGGTGGGGGTGGGGTGCTTCCATTTTGGGCACTTACCATGGCAATAGCACCGCATGCTCTCAGAAATCTCCACCTCCTTTGCTGGGGCCTTCCTCTCAGGCCTCGAGGCCCTAGACCCCACTTACTTCAATTTGAGGGTGTATGCCCATTGATGCACCTTCTTTCTCCATTTATAGCCCCCGCAGTGGTTACCACTAATATTTTTTATGTTGAAACTGTGGAATTGCTGGTCCTCTGATTGACATGTAGCTCTTGGGGGTAGGCAGCCATCCTTAATAGGGAAAGCAGTTCTGCTGACAGCCACTTAATTGGCTGCCATGACAAGTTGTGGCTCTGGGTCCCACTGAGCGTTGACACAGACTCACCTCCCTCTCTGGCCTGCTACCGTAAAATTCATCCCAAGAATTTAAAGATCAGTGCAGTTCAATGGGCACAGTGGTGATTGGTAAATGGTACTTGGTATGAGTTAGGAAATAGACAACAGAGTTTTGAATAGCCTCTTATTTACAGAGCAAGTGTAGAGGTTTCAAAGGCATGGATGAGGATTTCAATATCAATGAGTTGAGCCAAGGGTGGAGACGGGCAATGTTATGGAGGTGGAAATAGGCAGTCTTAGTTATGGTGCAGATATCCAGTTGGAAGCTCTTCTCAGGGTCAAATACAGCACCAAGATTGCAAACGATTGTGTTTGCCAAATTTATTTGGGTTTTTTGAGGATGGTAACTAGCAGTGTACATAAAGGGGAACAGTAAATGTACTATATTTGGATTTCTTAACGGTATTCAATAAGGTGCCAAACAAGAGGTTAATATGCAAGAAAAGTGCACGTGGGTTTGGGATAATATATCAGCATTCACTGAGAATTCGTTACCAGGCAGGAAGCAGAGATTGGGGATAAATGAGGCATTTTTGAGTTGGCAGGATGTATGTAACTAGTGGAGTGCTGCAAGGTTCAGTGCTGTGGTCTCAGTTATTCACAATCTATATTAATTACTTAAACAAAAAGACAGAGAAATGTATCTAAGTATATTAATGATACAAAATTAGGTGGAAATGCAAGCTGTGAGGAGGACAAAGAAGAGGTAAAGACAGGATAAGTGAGTGGGCAACAAAGTGGCAGTTGGAGTATAATGCAAAGTGTGTATGTACTCACTTTGGTAGTAAGAATAGAAAAACGAAACATTTTTAAAAAGGCATGAAACTTTCAAATGTTGGTGTTCAGAAAGATTTGGATGGTACACATCCTAGGAACTGAGAAAGTTTAAATGCAGGTGCAGCAAGCAATTAGAAAGGCAAATGACATTTTGGCCTTCATTGCAAGGCGATTGAATCTGCTACAATTATATAGGGCTTTGGTGACACCACACCTGCAGTACTGTGCACAGTTTTGGTCTCCATATCTAAGGAAGGATATATTTGCCTTGGAGATGGTATAGTGAAGGTTCATTAGATTGGTTCCTGGGATAAGAGAGTTATCCTATGATAAGAGGGTGCATAAATTGGGCCTATACGCTCTAGGGTTTAGAAGAATTAAAAGCAATATAATTGAAATATACAAAATTCTGAAGGGGCTTGACATAGTAGACACCAAGGGTTTTTTTCCAACTGAATGGGGAATCTAGAACACAGGGGCATAATTTCAGGATAAGGGATCAATTATTTAGGATAGAGATGAGAAATTTCTTCAGAGGGTTTCAAATCTTTGGGATTGTCTACCTGACAGGGTTGTGAATACTTCGTCGTTGAGTATATTCAAGACTGAGATTGATAGATTTTTGATCTCTCAGGGAATCAGTGGATATGGGGCATAAGCAGAAAATTCTGGAAAAATTCAGCAGGTCTGGCAGTATCTATGGAGAGAAAAACAGAGTTAACATTTCAAGTCCGTATGACTTCTTCAGAGCTCAGTATGTGGATATGAGGAATAGACAGGAAAGTGAAATTGAATTAGAAGATTAGCCATGATTATATTCAATGGTGGAGCAGGCTCGAGGGGCATATGGTCTACTCTTGTTCCTGTTTCATATATGCTAATGACCTTATGAACAGTCTGGTCTAGCCTTAGACACTTGTCAGGGAGAAAAGTGGAGTTGGTGGCTACGGAATGGAGCTTCTGGTGGGGGCCAAATGTGATGGATTTAGCCTTCCTAATATTTAGTATATTTCTGCTTGTCCAGTATTCTAGTTCAGACAAGTAGACAGTGGAGGGAATGGAATATGGTAATGGTGAGGTGGAGCTGGGTTATTCTGCCTACTTATGGAAACTGTTGCTGTGCTTCCCAGAAGATTAGGTGGCTCTGGGTGAGTGGGCAGAGTATATATAATGATGCATTTGGCATCAGAAATATGCAGGACAGGGTTTGGATAGTTGGACCAGTAGCTCTTTACCTTTACATCATTGTAAATATATGTGACCAGCTCTCCTGTAGTGTTGCTCATATTGAGGCTAAAAATATGCAATTTTGTGCTATGTAATGTCTGATGCTTTATCAGGACCAGTGATTTACAATGACTGAATAAGGCAGATTGCATTGTGGAAGTGTTAGTGATATAGTTAGTGTTTAATATCTTAGATTATGGGCACATTTACGTGGAAACTGCAGATTAGTAGCCTGATCACTGTTAAAAATTCATATATCTGTTTAGGTAATTTTGTTTCTTATTCTGTTTAAAGCAAGTGGATGGCAGCTACAGTGAGCAGGGAATTAAACTGCAGTGACAGGACAGGATAGGGGCAGTGGCAGCTGAAATGACAGCAGAAGAAGGGATGTTGCTACAGTCCCAATTTTAAAATCTTTAACATAACTGGCACTGTGTACTGCAGTTCCATAGCCTATGGTGGAATTACTGCTGGGGGTTTCAGAGCTAAGCAATCAGTAGTGCTTTCTACCTTGGAGATCAAGCTTGTCAGATGCATTCATGGCTATGCAAAATATATATTTTTATATAAAGCACATGCTTCATTGAAAACTCCTGCACTACTTGTTATTCATATAGCAGATGTTTTGATACAATTTTTCAATGCTAAATGTGTCCTATTGTGTGACACAGAATAACTTATTTTAGAGTAAGAATCCATCATTCTGTGTGAAATCCAGATACCAAGTTCCCACAAGTTGCTCAAAATGCTTTTGAAATTTTTTTCAACTGTAACTGAAATTTCTCAAGCCAAAACAAAATTTAAAATGACTGAAGTTACATATTTCACAATAATATGGTTCACTGAATTATGTTCTTCATTAATTATGTCTTCATTAATTATTTTTACTTGAAGGTTCCCTCATAACAGGTAGTCGAGGGCCTTATTGAAAATAATAATTCAGGAGTGGTCTCCTACCTTCTTCTTCTAACTCATGGCCAAGGGTCTGCTGCCCCTAACATTGGGTTTAAGCATGAATTAAGCTTCATCTTTTTAAATGAGGCCTGAGAGTTAAAGTGCTCTCATGTCAGTAACTAGGGCAAGCTTGACACTTCTCCTGGTCTCATGCCTGCCACTCATGGTGAGTTAAAATCAGGGCCTATATTTGTGCTCACGCTGCACAATTGAAGGTCACTTTCAAGATATAACTACAATACATAAATATTTTTCTTCAACTTTTAGCACTTATACTCAGTGGGCAGGATTTTACGTGTTGGCGAGCAGGGGCAGAGCCCGCTCGCCGATGTGGAAAATGACGTGCGGTGACGTCGGGGGGGATCTCCTGACGTCGCTGCGCCCCATTTAAATTTTCAGGAAGGCGGGAGTGTAGCAAAATCAGCTGCACACCCGCCGACCTGTCAATGGCCAATTGAGGCCATTGACAGGGTCAATTAAGTAATTAAAGGGCCTGCCCATCCAACCTTAAGGTTGGAAACTAGAAAAAACATGAAACCTCATCCACAGGCGGGATGAGGTTTCATGTAGGCTTTAAAAAATTTTAATAAAGGTTTTGTAAAAATTATGGACATGTCCCAACTCATGTAATAGCTCTGGAGGGAGTGCAGAGGAGGTTTACCAGAATGTTGCCAGGGTTAGAAAAGTGTAGCTATGAGGAGAGATTGGATAGGTTGGGGTTATTTTCCTTAGGACAAAGAAGGCTGATTGAGGTGTACAAAATTATGAGGGGAGTAGATAGAGTGGACAGGATAAAATTGTTTCCCTTGATGGAGAATTCTAGAACCAGGGGACATAGGTTCAAGATAAGTGGCAGAAGGTGTAGGGGGGACATGAGGAAGAACTTTTTTACGCAGAGGGTAGCAGGTGTCTGGAATTCGCTACCCAAGTTGGTGGTCGAGGCAGAAACTTTAAACTCTTTTAAAAAGTACCTGGATCTGCACCTAAAGTGCTGTAAGTTGCAGGGCTATGGACCAGGTGCAGGAAGGTGGGATTAGAAAGGGCACCTGGGTGTCCTTGGGCTGGCATGGATAAGATAGGCTGAATGGCCTCCTTCTGTGCTGTAACTTTTCTATGGTTCTATGGTTCTATGTGACATTGTCACATGAAGGGACATGCTAGGGAAATTTTATTTTTCTATTTTTATCTTTTTTACATTTATAGCTGATCTCCCTGAGGCTGCACTTAACCTCAGGGAGATGAGTGCACTCTTTCGTGCGCATGCACGCAAGTGTGCACTCTCGGGGTTGAATTTTCCACCCGTTGGGGTGGAAGTTGAAGAGCGGGCATGTACAGGCATGCACCCGATTGGCGTCCCCAATCGGAGGTGCGCCGCCATTTTATGTTGGCCCGCCCAGCGTGACATCCTTGTGCGGGCGGGGGGGAATCCCAAAATTGAGAGTACGCTCTTTCGCGCACGCGCACAGTGGCTAAGTGCAACCTCAGGGCGATTGGCTGTAAATGTAAAAAAGATACAAAGATAAAAATAAAATTTTCCTAACATGTCCCCTCATGTGACCATGTCACATGAGTTGGGACATGTCCATAATTTTTACAAAACCTTTATTAAAATTTTTAAAAGCCTACATGAAACCTCATCCGGCCCGTGGATGAGGTTTCATGTTTTTTCCAGTTCCCGCCGGGGCTCCTGGCCTGCCTGCCAACCTTAAGGTTGAACAGGCAGGTCCTTTAATTATTTAATTGACCCTGTCAATGGCCTCAATTGGCCATTGACAGGTCGGCAGGCGCGCAGCTGATTTTGCTGCGCTCCTGCCTTCCTGAAAATTTAAATGGGGCGTGGTAACGTCCGGAGTTACCCCCAACATCACCGCGCGTCATTTTATGCGTTGGCGAGCGAGACCCGCCCCTGCTCGCCGTCGCGTAAAATCCTGCCATTGATTTTGGGATCCACCCTCCACCCACACAGGGAGCGCATAGCGCTTCTGTGCGGACGTTACGCTGGGCGGGCCTTAATTGGCCCACCGACCTAAAATGGCGGCACACCTCCGATCAGGGGCGCTGATCGGAAGCGCGCCTGTACACACCCGCCCTTCAACGTCTCCCCCAACGGGGGGAAAATTCAGCCCATTATTGATTTCAAAAGCCAACTGATTTTATCAGTGTTTTATTGATGGTTAGAAAATGACAATGCTAATTGTTGACACCAGTGATTCTGAGGTTCAGATTTCTAATGCACATGAGACAGCAAGGGAGAAAAATTACATGGGGAGAAAGACAGTTGCTTCCCATCATCTAATTTGATTATTTTAAACAAATTTGAAATTTGAAAGCAAATGATTCTTGGATGAAATTAGATGTGAAAGGAGATGAGGAGGAAAACTGGTGACAGTGGGAGGTCTTTTTGTCACCCACTCTTTTGCAGTGGGTTCGGGGCAAGGGAAACTGATAAAGGTTAGGAATGAGGTGACTGATAGTGGAGCAGGGAAGAGGAGAGAGAGTAGAGGGATTGAATGGATAGTTCAAACAGGCTGGGGTAAGGGTGGTGAAGGGATAGTATAGGAAAGAAAACGGGTTAAGGGAAGGCAAAGGGGCAGGACACAAATGAGAGTGAGGGTGTAGGGGTCATTTTAGGGGATTGTGCAGGGGAAAAGCAAAAATGACTGAGAGGACATTTTCCCTCCAACCTCTGTCCAAATGCAGCTTTCAGCTATTAGTGGCTGCTTTACTTACCATACCATATTATACCGCCCACCTCCTTCTACCTGAAAAGGAAAACAGAAGAAAACAGAGGGGCCAAGGGTCTGAGATGTACATGTTTGGGACCTCTGCAATTGAGCCTGTCAGAATTTGTGGGATCCCAGGGATATCTTGAAATTAACTTAGAAATGATGGGCGCTCACGCCATTGGGATTACATATTAGCTGCCAACATGAGGGAGAGTTTGTTGCCCTCTCTGCTAGGGGGCAGTTGGACTCTGGGCCTCCCAGTAAAGTGTGATACTTACTCCCTCTGCTTCTCTAAAGGTTGACATATAATGCAAAAGACGCCTCTGTACTCAAAAGACATTGAAATTCCCGATATCCTGGGCCTGAATTTTTCAGGCGGCATGCGGGGGTGGGCCTGATATGCCAGTGGGTAAAATGGCGCGCGATAACGTCGGACCTTTGGCCTGCCCATGTAAAATGGCGGCGTGGAGCTGATCGTGGGCAGTGGTCAGCTCCGCAACCACTCCTGCCTGCACGCCCCTGGGGTCCTCCAGGGGTGGGTCCTAGGTCCCCAGCTCTTTGGTGTCTTTATTAATGACCTTGGCAGTGATGTTGCGATTATCCTAAGTAGGTTTGCAGATTTCACCAAAATCTATGGCAAGGTTAAGATGATGAAGGAGTGCAATTAAATCTAAAAGGATTTAGATGTGCTGGGGGACTGGACCACACATTGGCAAATGGTGCTTAATTTTGATGATTGGAGTATTATGCATGTTGGTAGAACCAAAGGCATAACATATGTATCATTTATAAGGAACTGAAAGATGTTGTACTGAAAGATGTTGAGAGAGGAAAAGATCTTGGTATTATTGTGCTAAGATCACTGAAGGCTCATGACCAGTGGATGGATATTTTCCTGACGAGAGAGAAACTGCAGTGGGGTCACCCAGGGATCAAAGTTAGGACCATTACCTTTCTTGTCATATATCTAAATGACCCGGACTTGGGTGTAGGGAGTATAATTTTGAAGTTTACAGATGATACAAAGCTTGGTAACATAGTAAATAGTGATTGGGATAGTCACATACTTGAGGTGGCAATAGAAAGACTGGTAAAATGGGCCACATGACAAATGCAATTAAGTGTGATAAAGTGTGAAATTATGCACTTTGGAAAAACCAATATAGAGAAGAAGTATAATCTAAATGGCAATCTAAAAGCAAAGGATCCTGAAGGTGCATATTCACAAATCCTTAAAGGGTTGGCGAGGCAAGTTGACAAGGCAGTTGAGAAACTATATGAAAGTATATTCATTTATTAAATGGAAGCATTAAATACAAAAACAAGAAAGCCATGCAAAACATTAACAAATCTTTGGTTTGATATCAGCAGTGATATTGTGATCAATTCTGAGCACATTTTAGGAAGGATGTCGAAACACTGGAGAGGATATAGACGATGTTTACCAGGAGGATACCAGGGATGAAGGAGTACAGTTATGTGGAGAGATTCGAGAAACTAGGATTTTCTCCTTAGAGCAGAGATGGTTAAGGGAAGACTTAAGTATTAAAAATGATTAAAGATTTTGACAGAGCAAGAATGGAGAATCTGTTTCCTCTGGCAAGTGAGTTATAATCAAAGGTAAAATATTTAAAATAATTGGCATAAGAACTAGAGAGGAATGATTTCACACAGTTGTTATGATTTGGAATGCACGACGCAAAAGGGCAGTGCAATCCAATTCCATAGGAACTTTCAAATTCCATAGGAACTAATTTTCATGGTTATGGGGAAAAACCTGGGTGTGGGATTAAATTGGACAGCTCTTTCAAAGGAGAAGAAAAGAGTTGACGTTTCGAGTCCTCATGACCCTTCAACAGAACTGATTTTTCTTTACAAGGAGAGGATTGAAATATAAGCTGGTTGAAGGTTGGGGAGTGGGGGGGTGGGGAGAGAAGTGGAGGGGGGAGTGTTGTTGTAGGGACAAGCAAGCAGTGATAGGAGCAGATCATCAAAAGATGTCACAGACAAAGGAACAAAAGAACACAGAGGTGTTGAAGTTGGTGATATTATCTAAACAAATGTGCTAATTAAGAATGGATGGTAGGGCACTCAAGGTATAGCTCTAGTGGGGGTGGGGGGGGCAAAAAGATGTAAAAATAATGGAAATAGGTGGGAAAAGAAAAATCTATATAAATTATTGGAAAAAAAAAACAAAAGGAAGGGGAAAGAAACAGAAATGGGTGGGGATGAAGGAGGGAGCTCAAGACCTAAAGTTGTTGAATTCAATATTCAGTCCGGAAGGCTGTAAAGTGCCTAGTCGGAAGATGAGGTGCTGTTGCTCCAGTTTGCGTTGGGCTTCACTGGAACAATGCAGCAAGCCAAGGACAGACATGTGGGCAAGAGAGCAGGGTGGAGTGTTGAAATGGCAAGCGACAGGGAGTTTGGGTCATTCTTGCGGACAGACCGCAGGTGTTCTGCAAAGCGGTCGCCCAGTTTACGTTTGGTCTCTCCAATGTAGAGGAGACCGCATTGGGAGCAACGAATACAGTAGACTAAGTTGGGGGAAATGCAAGTGAAATGCTGCTTCACTTGAAAGGAGTGTTTGGGCCCTTGGACTGTGAGGAGAGAGGAAGTGAAGGGGCAGGTGTTACATCTTTTGCGTGGGCATGGGGAGGTGCCTTAGGTGGGGTTTGAGGAGTAGGGGGTGATGGAAGAGTGGACCAGGGTGTCCCGGAGGGAACGATCCCTACGGAATGCCGACGGGGGGTGAAGGGAAGATGTGTTTGGTGGTGGCATCATGCTGAAGTTGGCGGAAATGGCGGAGGTAGATCCTTTGAATGCGGAGACTGGTGGGGTGATAAGTGAGAACAAGGGGGACTCTATCATGTTTCTGGGAGGGAGGAGAAGGCGTGAAGGCGGATGCGTGGGAGATG
This sequence comes from Carcharodon carcharias, assembly GCF_017639515.1. Lineage (NCBI taxonomy): Eukaryota > Metazoa > Chordata > Chondrichthyes > Lamniformes > Lamnidae > Carcharodon > Carcharodon carcharias. The sequence goes on along the minus strand of NC_054478.1, from coordinate 103,834,308 downwards.
GGCCGGACATGGTTGAGGGCCCTGTCAACGACCGTGGGTGGAAAACCTTGGTTAAGGAAGAAGGAGGACATGTCAGAGGAACTGTTTTTGAAGGTAGCATCATCGGAACAGATGCGACGGAGGCGAAGGAACTGAGAGAATGGGATGGAGTCCTTACAGGAAGCGGGGTGTGAGGAGCTGTAGTCAAGGTAGCTGTGGGAGTCGGTAGGCTTGTAATGGATATTGGTGGTCAGTCTACCACCAGAGATTGAGACAGAGTGGTAATGGAAGGGAAGGGAAGTGTCGGAGTTGGACCACATGAAAATGATGGAGGGGTGGAGATTGGAAGCAAAATTAATAAATTTTTCTAAGTCCCGACGAGAGCATGAAGCAGCACCAAAGTAGTCATCGATGTACCGGAGAAAGAGTTGTGGAAGGGGGCCGGAGTAGGACTGGAACAAGGAATGTTCCACATACCTCATAAAGAGACAGGCATAGCTGGGGCCCATGCGGGTACCCATAGCCACACCTTTTATTTGGAGGAAATGAGAGGAGTTGAAGGAGAAATTGTTCAGTGTGAGAATAAGTTCAGCCAGACAGAGGAGAGTAGTGGTGGATGGGGATTGTTCAGGCCTCTGTTCGAGGAAGAAGCTAAGGGCCCTCAGACCATCCTGGTGGGGGATGGAGGTGTAGAGGGATTGGACGTCCATGGTGAAGAGGAAGCGGTTGGGGTCAGGGAACTGGAAATTGTTGATGTGACGTAAGGTGTCAGAGGAATCACGGATGTAGGTGGGAAGGGACTGGACAAGGGGAGAGAGAAGGGAGTCAAGATAACGAGAAATGAGTAACGTGGGGCAGGAGCAAACTGACACGATCGGTCTACCCGGACAGTTCTGTTTGTGGATTTTGGGTAGGAGGTAGAAGCGGCCTGTCCGAGGTTGGGCGACTATCAGGTTGGAAGCTGTGGGAGGAAGATCCCCAGAGGAGATGAGGTCAATGACAGTCCTGGAAACAATGGCTTGATATTCAGTGATGGGGTCGTGGTCCAGGGAGAGGTAGGAGGAAGTGTCTGTGAGTTGACGCTCAGCCTCCGCGAGGTAGAGGTCAGTGCGCCAGACAACAACAGCACCACCCTTGTCAGCGGGTTTGATTACAATGTCAGAGTTGATAATTAACTACTTAGTAATTACCTACTCACTGATGCTCAGTTTGAATTCTACCAGAGCCACTCAGCTCTTGACCTCATTACAGCCTTAGTTCAAACATGGACAAAAGAGCTGAACTCCAGACATGAGGTGAGAGTGACTGCATTGACATCAAGAAAGCATTTAACTGAGTGTGGCATCAAGGTGTCCTAACAAAACTGGAGTCAATGGGAATCATGGGGAAAACTCTCCACTGTTTGGAGCCATACCAAGCACAAAGGAAGATGGTTATTGGAGGTGAATTATCTCAGTTCCAGGCCCAACCATCTTCAGCTGCTGCATCAATGACCTTCCTTCCATCATAAGGTCAGAAGTGGGAATGTTCGCTGATGATTACACAATGTTCAGCACCGTTTGTGACTCCTCAGATACTAAAGCATTCCATGTCCAAATGCAGCAAGACCTGGATAATATCCAGGCTTGGGTTGACAAGTGGCAAGTAACATTCACACCACACAAGTGCCAGGCAATGAGTCTCCAACAAGAGAGAATCTAACCATCACCCCATGACATTCAATGGCATTACCATCGCTGAATCCCCCACTATCAACATTGTGGGGTTACCATTGACCAGAAACTGAACTGGACTAGCCGTATGAATACTGTGGCTACAAGAACAGGTCAGAGGCTAGGAATTTTGCAGTGAGTAACTCACCTCCTGACTCCCCGAAGCCTGTCCACCATCTACAAGGCACAAGTCAGGAGTGTGATGGAATACTCTCCACTTGCCTGGATGTGTACAGCTCCAACAACACTCAAGAAGCTTGACACCATCCAGGACAAAGCAGCCGCTTGATTGGCACCCTATCCACAAACATTTATTCCCTTTACCACTAATGCACAGTGGCAGCAGTGTATACCATCTACATGATGTATTTCAGGAACTCATGAAGCATCCTTAGACACCACCTTCCAAACCTATGACCACTACTATCTAAAAGAACAAGTGCAGCAGACACATGGGAGCACCATGACTTGGACATTCCCCTCCAAGCGACCATCCTGACTTGGAAATATATCGCTGTTCCTTCACTGTCTCCTGGTCAAAATCCTGGAACTCCCTCCCTAACAGCACTGTGGGTCTACCTACACCACATGGACTGCAGCGGTTCATGGACTACTCACCACTACCTTCTCAAGGGCAATCAGGAACGGGTAATAAATGCTGGCCTAGCCAGTGACGCCACATCTCATGAATGAATAAATAAATAAATAAATAATTACTTTAGAGCAATACAGGCTTAGTGACCTAACAGTCTATAAAATAATTAAAGGACTTGATAGTGTCCTATTGATAAATTAGTCAATTTTAAGAATTTGAGTGACCAAGGGACAGGGATTAAAAACTAGGTAAGAGTAGGCATAGACTGGATATTAGGTGGTCCTTCTTTTCCAAAAGAATTGTATGCCTCTGAAACCTATTACCAGTTGGAATGGTGGCTTCTGACTTTCTGCATTTCTCCAAGAGGGAGCTGGGTCGGTTTTTGACTGGGATAGACAATGCATTCATCCTACAGAAGGTAAGTGGTTTTCTACATAATACTTGGTCCAGATGGTCTCCCGGTATGGTTTTTAATCGCTTGAAGGGGTCGGAGAACGTGGCTGCAGGGGTGGGAGATGTGTTGGGGTGGGTTGAGAAGAGGTGTTCAATCATGGTGCTCTAGCCATCATTGTTTGGGAGAGGCTTGATGGTCTAGTTGATCTTTTCCTCACTATTAGCTTGAAAACGTCAGAGACAGGTAAATGAGTGACCTTGTTCTTCGAGTTACAAAGTGCAATGCCATAGGTAATCGACTGGCAATTGGGTAAGTTTAATCTTAACAGCAAAGCATGACAGACAGAAGAAACCTGATGAAAATGGTAATACCTGACACTGTATAAAAGGTTTTTCCCTGCCTGGTTGATGCGCTGTGACTACAAAGCTAAAATAAATTATTTTTATTAAGAGATTCCATCTCACTGAGGAGGCGTCAGGCCAATCGACATCCAACAACTTGCTCTGAAAATTCTGTACACATTTTGACAGTTGTGACAAATACCATCATGGCAGCTGAGACAATTCACAACATTCTAAAACAATCAACACAATTCTAAATAAAGCAACCCACAGCATTCTTAAAAAAAGTCAATTTTCTTTATCACCCAATGTTAATGAATCCTTTAAAAAATTCCAGGACATGGATCCAGATTTTTGCCAAAAGCTAATCAGTCCTTCCTTGGGCCATACCCTATTATCTGTCAACCAGGTTTCATTGAAATACATCTATTAGCTTTTGAGATATCTCATTTATAAACGGACTAACAAACAAGGGGCAAAAACATTATATCCGCCCACCTTCAATGGCAGAGATAACTAATGGTGCTTTGAACTTTGCAAAATCCTGCTACTTGGTGAAGAAATTGATGAAACGGTTCCAAAGCAAAGAATACTTCTGTAATTTGTTTGGTACAACTGTGAACAGTTGACTGATTAATGCTACTGATGTAATTTAAGAATCTTGGAATGACTATGTAGCATACATATTCACTGGTGACCTTGGATCTATTGGCAATGTAGAGCCTACAATAGAGATCAGTTACAGGTTAGATTGCAGGAGTGGCAGAGCTCACTGACAGCTATCTTTGTAATGCACAACTTCAGTCAGCACTCCTGTTGAGTGAGTAGGACCTAGGAATGCAATGGTTTATATATTCTGTAGTTAGGATACCAGCAGGTGGGCACCATATGCCTTTCCAGCTTGGCCTCTGACCCATTTCTGCCCCTCTGTTTCCAAAATACAAAGCCCTATCAATGGTAAATTAATAGTAACCCCTTTAGAATGGAGAAAAAGTGCAAAACTAGAAGACGTACAGCAGTGGATCATGTGGGAAAGCAACTAAAAGAAAATTGGGAAAACTGTTGATCAAGTCTTTACAGCACTTTTTAACATATCTATTTTTGCCCTATATCCCTTTAAGCTTACTTCATTCACTGTAGTAATGCTGGATGCTTGTATCACACAGATATGAGTTATGCCACATTGAGACTATGGGTGGAGTTTTCCAGTCCCCCATTTGGCGCATTTAATGGCGGACGCGTTGGGGGGAACAATGAGGCGGGAGCTGAAAAATCAGTTTCCTGTCGGTGTAAAATGACATGGGGTTCTTCCGTTCCTGCCTGCCATGGCTGGCATGGCGGATCGCAATTCCTGCCAGAGGCTAGCATGAAATTGATTTGCATCCCACTAATGGAGGCCTGACTGGAATTGCCTTCCCCGCCTCATCGTCCATGCCGCCAGTGGGAAATCATGCCATTCCCGAACAATTCTGGACCAACATGGCATGTAAAAGTCAGCACTTACCTTAAGAAGGCCTGGGGCAGCTTGTGGAGAAGATGAAGGCCTCCAGCGACCGGACCCTGGAACACCACGTGCAGCAATGGTGGGTGGAGCATCAACCATGTGGATCTTCTCTGCGCAGCAACATCCAGGAGGTGGTTGTTCTCAGCACAGTAGCTTCTTCAAGGGTTTGGGCCTTCAACCAGCAACCTCTTCCTGGGATCAGGTCTTCAACCAGCAACCTCTTCCAGGGTTCGGGTCTTCAACCAGCAACTTCTTCCAGGATTCGGGTCCTCAGGCTGCAGGTGGAAGGCTTCAGGAAGTATTGCTGGCTGGTGAGCGTCTGTGCTGGGGGGTGGGGGGAAAACAGGGAGGAGAGAAATGAAGAGTTGAGATGGGTGTGTAAGCCTAGAGGGGGGTGGGGAAGTTGGAGGTGATAGGGGAAAGAGAGATTCAGCGGAGGACTTTGCAATGGATGAGCTGGCATGGAGCGGGAGGGTGAGAAGGGCCATGTTGGGTTGATGGGGGTGTGCTTATGCAGGTGTAAAGGGGCATGGGGGCTTATGAAAATGTGTGGAGGGGCACTGGGGGTGCTACTGAGGGGAAAGGGGTTCAGAGGGAGGGGTCAGTAGAGTCAATGGTGGATTCCTGGGGGTCATACCGAGGGTACAGGTGGTAGGATAATTAAAGGGGGCAGTGAGAGTTGGTAGGGTGAGAGGGTAAGGGTGCGACGATGTTGGATGAAGGGGCGCTGAAGGTTGTTGGAAAGGATACAGAAAGTGGCGTGGATTCGGGGGTCAGAAGGATGAGGGTGGGCATATGTCTATCATTATGGGGTGGGATTTTCGGGAAGGTAAGGGACTTCTACATTTACCTGGACGGAATGGAAGATGATGGGGGGTGGCGGCTGAAGGGTGACGGTGGGGAGGTTGAAAGTGATTCCTGGTGGGGGTCAGCGGTTATGGGGGATTGTTGTGGGTGACAGGGGGAGGGGAAATAATATTAGTGTGAACCTCAAATGTTACTAACACCATGGCTGGTCATAACTATGCAGAGCCACATTGTAGAGATCTTGAGATGCTTATGGGAGTTGGGTCATCGGTGGTGGGGGAAGTGTAGGTCAGCTGAACTGGACAATTGAAGGGGAATCCCAGCATGTAGTTTTCACAATGCTATGGCCTTGGGACAGATGAGAATGTAAAGGGCAAAGGCTCAATGTGCACGGGAGACTTCTTACAATGGCTCACAAAAGCTCTGGAAAAGAAATTTGACTCCCTGCAGATGCCTGATTCTGGGGGACATGTGGTGGGCGCGCAAAGGCTTAAGGACCATTGCAGAAAAAAGACATCAGACATGATTTAAGTGCAAGTGAACTATATTTACAAAAATGTGATATGTATAACACGTGTAGTGCACTCATGCAATCACGTGTGAATTCAGGACTTCTTAACGTTTTTTCCCTATCACTTCTTCTAAGTGCACCCCCGATATCCGCAGCAGGGGTGGAGACTGCCTGCTGACCTGTTGGCCCTGTTGTCTTGGATTCCCTTAGAGACTGTCCTCTGGTGACCTGAGGCCTGGAGGACACTGGCTTACTTTGGCTGTCCTATTGTGGGGCAGTTGCTCCCTCTGTGTTGACAGAGGGCGAGGCTGAAAGGGTCACAGGCAAGGGGATTCAGTAGAGCCAAGCACCATTAGGGAATCCTGATTGGAGGTCCTGGGGGTGTCCAACTGCCATTCTTCCTCCTTTTGGGTGGCTAAAGACCCCTGCCTGTCACCTCGAGGGCAAGGGACACCTGGAGGGAGGTCGAGGTGACCTGTAACCGTCTTGCATATCCACTGCAGAAGTTCATCCATGGCTGCAGGGATGGAGTGCAGGTCTGCGCACATCTCTGGCAGAATCTGCTGGACAAGGTTCTCCATGGAGTCCATCACCCTCCCCGTGGAGACCTTCATGCATGCACTGGCACCACTTCAGCCAGCAGCAGATGGACTCTCCATCTCGCGTGCTACCCTGTTGAGTGCCTCTGATATCTCTGCTTGATTTGACATAGAAGCAGAGAAAATAGGAGCAGGAGTAGGCCGTTCGGTCCTCCATTCGGCTCCACCATTCAATATGATCATGGCTGATCCTCTATCTCAACACCCACTCTTTCCCCTTACCCCTTAATGCCTTTAGTGTCTAGAAATCTATCTACTTCCTTCTTAAATATATTCATTAACTTGGCCTGCACAGCCTTAGAGAAGTCCACAGGTTCACCACTGTCTGTGTGAAGAAATTTCTCCTTATCTCAGTCCTGAATGGCCCGCATCCTCAGACCCCTTATTCTAGACCCCCCCCAAGCAAGAGGAATCATCATCCCTGCATCCAGTATGTCCAGCCCTGTCAGATCTTTATATATTTCAATGAGAGCCCCTCTCATTTTTCTAAACTCCAGTGAATACAGGCCTAGTACACCCAATCTCTCCTCATACGACAGCCCTGCCATCACAGGAATCAGTCTGGTAAAGCTTCGGTGCACTTCCTCTATGGCAAGCATATCCTCTCTTGGGTAAGGAGACCAAAACTGCACACACTACTCCAGATGTAGTCTCACCAAGGTCCTGCACAGCTGCAGTAAGACATCCTTGCTCCTGTACTCAAATCCTCTTGCAATGAAGGCCAACATACCGTTTGTCTTCCTAACTGTACCTGCATGCGTGTTGTCAGTGATTGGTGTACAAGGACACCCAGACCCCTTTGTACATCAGCATTTCCCAATCTATCACCATTTAAATAATGCTGTGCCATTCTGTTTTCCCTACTGAAGTGGATAACTTCATACTTATCCACATTATACTGCATCTGCCATGTATTTGCCCACTCACTCAACTTGTCTAAACCATCTTGAAGCCTCTTTACACCCTCCTCAGCACTCACATTCCCACCTTGTTCTGTGGCATCAGCATCAACATCCACTGGTTCTCCCTTATCTATTCTATTAATTACGTCCTCAAAAAACTCCAGCAGGTTTGTCAAACATGATTCCTCTTTCATAAGTCCATGTTGACTTTGTCAAATCCCGTTGATATTTTCTAAGTGTCCTATTATCATGTCCTTTATAATAGACTCTTGCATTTTCCTATTACTGATGTTAGGCTAACTGGTCCGTAATTCCCTTTTTTCTCCCTCCCTCCTTTTTTAAATACTGGGGTTACATTTCCCACCCTGTAATCTGCCGGGACTGTTTGAGAATCTACAGAATTTTAGAAGATGAGAACCAATACATCCATTATTTCCATGGCCACCTCCTTTCGTACCCTGGGATGTAGATTATCAGGCCCTGGGGATTTATCAGCTTTCAGCCCTATTAATTTCTCCAGCAATATTTTTTTAGTAATACTAGTTTCTTTCTCGCTAGACCTTTGGTTCCCTAGCATTTCTTGGAAGTTACTTGTATCTTCTTCCGTGAAGACAGAACTAAAGTAGTTGTTTAATTGCTCTGACATTTCCATTATAAATTCTACCATTTCAGACTGTAAAGGACCTACATTTGTCTGCACTAATCTTTCTCGTTTATGAAAGCTTTTACAGTCCGCTTTTATGTTCCTTGCAAGTTTATTCTCATACTCTATTTTTTCCCCCTTAACCAATCTTTTGGTCCTCCTTTGCTGAATTTTAAACTGCTCCCAATCCTCAAGCTTGCTATTTTTTCTAGCAACTTTATATGACTCCTCTTTGGACCTAATACTATCCTTAATTTCTTTGGTTGGCCATAGTTGCACCAGAGAGGAATGTATAACTGTTGCAATGCATTCATTTGTTCCTTAACTATTAGCCATTGTCTATCCACCGCCATGTCTTTTAATAATGTTTCCCAATCTACCCTAGCCAACTCACCCCTCATACCTTTGTAGTTTCCTTTGTTTAGATTTAGAACCCTAGTTTTGGATTGGACTACTTCACTTTCCATCCTAATGAAGAATTCTATCATGTTATGGTCACTCTTTCCCAAAGGACTCCACACATTAAGATTATTAATTCCTCTCCTCTCATTGCACAATACCAAATCTAGGATAGCCTGTTCCCTCATTGGTTCCTCTATGTACAGGTCTAAAAACCATCTCGTACACACTCCAGGAATTCAGCTGCTACAGTATTATTGTTAATTTGGTTTGCCCAATCAATATGCAGATTAAATTCACCCATGATTACTGTAGCATCCTTGTTACATGCATCTCTAATTTCCTGTTTAATGTCATTCCCTACTTTACCACTATTGTTTGGAGGCCTATAGACAATTCCCACTAATGTTTTCTGCCCCTTTTGCTTCTTAGCTCCATCCAGACTGATCCTTCATCTAGATTTCCTCAGCCAATCTCCTTTCTCACTATTGCACTGATTTCATCCTCAACTAATAACACCATCCCACCTCCTTTTCCGTTTTGCCTGACCTTCCTAAATATTGAACACCCTTGGAAATTCAGTTCCCAGTCTTGGTCATCCTGCAGCCATGGCTCCGTAACCACAATCATATCATACCCATTTACATCTATTTGTGCTGTTAATTTGTCTACCTTATTGCGAATGCTCCATGTATTTAGATACACTGCCTTTTGATGTGTCTTTTTAACATTTTTATACATTTTTTGTACTATGGCCCAATTTTCTTTGCCCTTGTTTCCTCTGCCTTCCACTTTGCTTTCTACTTTTCCATTTCTGTCTTTGTTTCCCTCTCATGTGTCTCCTTCTCAGGTTCCCATCCCCCTGCCACTCTAGTTTAAACCCTCCCCCACAGTATTTGCGAGTGGCACGGGGAGTAATCCTGAGATTACTGCCGTTGAGGTCCTGCTTTTGAATTTATTTTCTACCTCCCTATGTTCTGCTTGCAGGACCCTTTCCCCCTTTTTACCTATGTTGTTTATACCGATACGAACCATGACCTCGGGCTGTTCACCCACCCCCTTCAGAATGTCCTGCAGCTGCTCAGTGATATCTTTTATCCTCGCACCTCGGAGGCAACATACTGTCCTGGTGTCACGTCTACGGTCGCAGAAACGTTTATCTGTTCCTCTTACTATAGGATCCCCTATCTCTATTGCCCTCCCACTCTTGTTTCTACCTCCCACCGGCCCCACCCCCCATGCATCTGTGCCACTCGTGGTGCCATGGATTTGGCTCTTGCTGCATTCCCCTGAGAAACTATCTCCCCAGCAGTATCCAAAACAGAAAATCTGTTTGAGAGGGAAACTTTCCACTGGCTGGAAAGAGGGATCATTATTTTTGCAAATCCAGACATTTAACAGTTAGTGCTCAGAAGTTTTTGAAAGTTGCGAGTGTGAGGTGGAGAAGTCTGAAATGCATAACAGCTGCTTGGACTCCACTTATAGCCTCAGGTCAGCACATTTCAGTGAGGATTTGTTTTGGGGCCTGTAGGTTTCAGCAAGCCACCCTGAGCCTGGGAATGGGAGGTGATCTGTCCACTGGAGACACCTCATCTGAGGAGGAAGGGAGGTTAAAAGGGGGAGGAGGCCAGGAGTGCACATTCACCCTCTGGGGGAGCCACCTTTGGGAGTACAGGCGCAGGCATAAGGGGTGCAGGGCCAAGAGGTAGTCCAAGGCGCAAGGGGCCGCAGAAGACGCCACTATCCTGCTGCCAGGGTATACAGAGCGTGAACCAACTACCTCGATATGCCTGAGGTACAGTGCCGAAGGAGGCTCCATCTGTCAAGGGAGACAGTAAACACTATCTGTCAGATGATTGGTCCAGGGATATCAGCTAACCCCATGCCTGTCTCTCTAAAGGTCACAGCTGCCCTCAACTTCTATGCTTCCGGCTCTTTCCAGGGCTCAGTGGGTGATCTCTGCGGTGTCTCGCAATCGATTGTCCACACTTGTGTCAAGCAGGTGACAAATGCTCTGTTCAGGCGTGCACTGATCTTCATCCACTACCGCTAGGACGAGGCCAGTCAGACAGAGCGAGTTGGAGGCTTTGCGGTGACTGCTGGCTTCCCCCCTGTCCAGGGTGCAATAGGCTGCACACATGTGGCCATCAAGGCAGCAGCAGGTGAGCCCGGTGCCTTCGTCAACAGGAAGGGCTTCCACTCCATGAACATGCAGACAGTGTGTGATCATAGGATGCTGATTCTACAAGTCTGTACAAGCACCCAGGTAGCTCCCACCATGCATACGTCCTCAGACACTTCCAGATGCCAGGGCTCTTCGGTGCTCCAGCCCTGCTGGATGGATGGCTGCTGGGAGACATGGGCTATCCCCTCAGAAGATGGCTCATGATGCCTCTCCGCCATCCAAGAACAGAAGTCACGCCTCCGCAAGGGCTGTGGTGGAGAGAGCCATTGGCCTTCTCAAAATGCACTTTGGATGCCTGGACCATTCCGGGGCTGTGCTCCAGTACTCTCCAGATTGAGTTTTGCTTATAGTGGTTGCATGCTGCACTCTGCACAATCTAGCTCTGCAAATGGGGGATGCTGTGGATGAAGAAGATGTAGATGGAGTGGCTGGGGCTGAACACGATGAGTCCAGCAGTGAGTCCGAGGATGAGCATGCATAAGGAAATGATAAAGGGGCACAGGCTGATCCGGGCATGCTCCAGGGAGGCAGGGATACCCGGGATGCTCTAATCCAAGGAACCTTTAGCTAGCACAGCACATAGGGATATGCAACACAAGCCTGGCATGTATCCTCTATCCTGGAGACCTCATCTCTCTGGATAGGAGGATTGGTGATGGGCGCCGTCAATAAATCTTAAAGACACACAAATCTCAGGAATCCATGCACCATTCCAAATAAAGAGGAACCTACAGCCATTTGATTTAATATTGTTACCAAAGTCTCGTCAAATTACAGAAATAAAAATGTGCTGGACTTCACACAAAGTTCTAATCAACTCTTGAGGGGGGGCAACAGAAAACCATCAGTGATGAACCCGGGGTTTGCCTAAGGTGCCTTCATCTTTTGTTTGCGGGTGCTATGTCTTTGTGGTGCCCCGTTGCTGGCAGTGGGATCTGAGACAGCCTGCTCTCTCTGATGTCCTATTGGCCTTGATGACCTTGGTGGATGTCCTCTGGCCCATCGAGCCTGTGATGGACCGGCCTGGGATGGAGCTGCCAGCTCAGCAGCTGGCATCTGCCCAGTCGTCACACCCTCATTGGGTGCTTCAGTCACTAGCAGAGGGGTGGAGGAGCTGCGGCCCTCATCCACAGCACCCTGAGTGGTGCCAGCAGAGATGACAGGCAGCTGCTCTGCCGACGTGAGATCCACTTGGCCCTCCCTGCTCACCGTAGATGGATGGGCACCGAGGTTGGATACCTGGTGGCCAAACCACTGCCCACATGGGCACTGACCAGATCAGGTCGATGCCCTGTGAGAGCATGCAGGTCTGAGCGCAGCCCCAGGAACCACTGATCCTGTCCCTGGATCTGCCTCTCCATGAGAGTCGCCAGTCTCTCCATGGAGGAAGCTTGGCGCTCAGCCATGATGCTCAATGCATCGGCCACGGCCTTGCATAGACTCCTCTGCCACTGACACCAAGCAGAGCCTCATGTATCTCTACCAGATGTTCCCGAACACCCAGCTGCATGTCAGCACTTGGCTGCTTCACCCACAACTCTAGAGGCTCATCATCTGCCATAGACTGAGCATGTGCCTGGGCCCCTTCAGTGCTCCAACTGCAGGTGCCATCAGCACTCTCTGTCTCCACTAGCTGCTTCAGCGACTGTGAAGTGCCCTCACTGCTGTGAACTGGAACACTAGCCGAAGATATGATGCCCAATGAGGTGCCAGTATCTGCGCTGATGTCTGCCTGGCAGAGATGGTGTGACGGTTCTAATGGTGCAACTTCATGCCCCTCAGGTGTCAGAGGGAGCCCCTGCTGCTCCTGCTCCCGGCCGTGCATTGATGAGGCTGAAAGGAAGAGTAAGGAAATTTGATCAGTTAGCCTGCGGGCAATGTCAATGTACATGCCTGTCCCCAGCTCATCAAGCGCTTATCATTCCACACGCACTGGGCAAGCGATGTTGGTAACATTACTCACTGAACAATCAGCAATGGCATGGATGTTGGGAGACTACTGGTGATGTGAGTGTTGGCCATACATGCCTGCCCGTGGAACCTCAGTCTCTCCGGCTCTAGTGGCCCTGGGCACGTGCTGCCTCTCCAGGTCCAATGCTTCCTGCTCATTGCGGCTAAGCATCAATATCTGGGCTGGCCCACCGCCAGTACTCAGCCATTCGGTGCTGTTATGAGAATTCTTCTCCTGCAAATGAAAAAAATTGCATTGATAAGTGATACTTGTACCGTCAATCTCCTCGCGGCCAGCCCACCCCAAGCCCAGTTGGCCACTGCATGTTTGCAGTGCATCCTTCCCCTGCTGGCGCTGACACTCACACTAATATGCCTGGTGTGTCCTTTCCCCCGCCCCACATGCTGCCTTCATCACAGTTGGGAACACACAGTTGTACCAGCCATTGCAAGGAGACACAATGATGTGGAGGGCTGAGGGCAGCACATCCATATGTGCTGCAGGACCTTGAAGACCCTCTCACACCATGTCATCACCCTGACTTCCACATGTCATGGAGTTCGACCAACATGCCTGGGTGTAGCTCCTCCAGGTTGAACCCACCACAGTCATGTGGGTTTCACTGCACCACATGCTACGGGTGCAGAACCCATTTCACCTCAACCGTCTCATGCTGACATGCGCATAGGCAATCTCTGTTGGGCTGCCCAGCTAAGGACACATGCCTTCACTAACTCATAGCATTCAGGCCATCCAGACATGGGTGGTCCGCCAGCGGTGGAGAAGGTTACATGATGGGTGCAGTGAATAATGCCAACATGCTACTCACCCTTCCTGTGCGCAGCAGGCCATTGAAGTGCTTGTGGCACAGGGTCCATGAGCACTGCACCACGTCGTGGGAGCTCACGACATCCTCAACCTCCTCCCACGCATGCTTGGTCAAGTGGGGTGGCCTCCTCCTTCCGTCCTCGGGGACAAGCACATCCCGCTGTGCTGCTACCCCATCGAGGAGGGCAGCAAGGCACTCATCGGAGAACGTGGGCGCACACTGGCTGCCCGCCCTACACTCCTGCATGGCTCTTTCAGATTTGCCTTACCCCCAACCTCTGGCAATGTAAAGCAGCCTTGGTGCGGGTGCAGCTTGGCCTTTAAACAGGCCGCTGGTTTGCCATTGGACCCGAGGGCAATTGCCATTCCGCCTGAGCCTGCCCACTCCCGCCGGCCCTGGGAGTTGCTGGGCCGGCCTTAATTGGTCCGCTCGCGCAAAATGGCAGCGCGGTCACCAGTGCCCGCACCCGCACTCCCTGCCCAATATGGGAAAAATTCTCCCCATAGTGACAGAGTGAGACTAGCTTCAAGGAACTTTCAATTAATTTTCTACTTCTTTTAAATACGTCCACCGCTATTTGAGTGGGTGCATCCAGTATCTTGCTGAACTGATGCCCAAAAATATATTGGATGCCAATGTCAGTAGAGATCCTGTGTACTTGCCAAGATTTCCCTCCTATTCATCTGAATTTGAACAGTAAACCAGGAGAAAAGTTAAGCTCAATTGAATCATTGGATGAGGATGTCAGCTCACTGGCTTTGAGACTCTCCTAGTTTATTGATCATTAAAATTATTAACTAGAATACTGCAACCTGGTATGGTGATTTCTGAACCTTGTTTGTGAAACCTGCTGTTCAATTGAGTAAGATTTCAACCTAAGAGCATTTATCTCACACAATTTACTAGTTTATTACTACTTTTATGGTTGTCCCTTGTGCATCTATAAGAAATATATTTTCAATTTTTCTTTGTTATAGTCTGGTGTTAAGACCACTCTGAAACCAGTAATCTTGGAAGAAATCCTGGAGGAAAACAAAAGAAAAGTTATAGACATTATTGCCAAAGAAAGTCTGGGACCCCAAGAGCATACCAAACTGTATGATAAGTATACCATGCTCATCAATAGGCAAGCTGACTTGGATGTAGAGCAATTCCTGAATGAAGAACATACATTTGAAGAGACGGCACAGGAAATTCTTAAGTATCTGAAACTGAAAGAGGAAATTAAGTATGAGTCTCAAAAGGTACCTACTAACTCAGGTTTAAATGATAAATTATGTAAATTATGCATTTACATAAGAATGAGTTAATATAAGTATATTTTCTTAATTGTTACAACTAAATTTATTCATTATTTCATTTATGAAACATCTTAATCTACATTGATAACTGTATACTAGATGGTAATATTAACATTACTGTATTAATAAGTTAGCAGATCATATAATCAAACAACTTCTTTGCTCGCAAAATTGTGTTTTTCATGCAGCCATACTAATGTGCTCTTTATTTTGTGTAACTGCCTTAATATTTGCTCAGGTTGTTCGCCTGGGGATGTTTGAGGTTCACTGTGATGAACTCATAAGGGCTCTTGTGAAACGGGCAGAAATACTGTATGAGAAACTTCTGAACAAGATAAACAAATATCATCAGGATGCAAATAAAGCGTTAGTACTATTCCAAAACTGTTTCTGAAAAATAGTATGTCCTGTACAAATTCTCATATAATTCCAAAACATTTTAAGCCCAATGATAATTGGGGCTGCTTAGTGCTTGTTAATTAGTTCTTCCAAACCTTCTTTCTGCTGCTAAACCCCACAACACTTTATCCTATTTCTGCTAAACACTAGATGCTTAATTCCAACCTAGTAGATGGTATGCTGTCTACCTGGTGCATGGATGAGGGTCATCTCAAACTGGCTTAAAAGGATACTGCAGTGTAAGGGGGAGGATTCAGTCATTGTAGTCCATAGTGGAACTCATGATATAGGAAAGAGTAGGCAAGAGATCCTGTTCAGATTGTACCAGGAGCTAGGAGCTAAATTTAAAAAAAAGAACATTGAGGGTAATAATCTTTAGATTATTAACCAAGTCACGTGCAAACTGATACAGTGACAGGCAGATTAGGAAGGTGAACATGTTACTGAAGGAATGATGTGCGACAGAGGGGTTCCATTTCATGGGGCACTAGCACTATATAGGAACAAGCTGAACTGGGGACAAGCTCCACCTCAACCAGTTGAGTCAAGCTCCTGTTGGAAAGGATGAATAAAATAATCACAAGTACTTTAAATTAATAAATATGTGTGGTGGAGGGCTAAAGCAGAAAAAGTAGTATAAATAATTCTAAAACAAATGAAAAGGAAGAGAATAGAGTAATGGTCAGAAATTGTGCTTTAGACATTACAGATAAAGGAAAAGCTAAAATATGTAAAACATTTAACTCAGGAGATTTAATCAACATTAGTGCAGGAGGACAGGTTAGTGTTTGTGGCCTAAATAAGCATTTTTTATACAAACTCAGAAGGTATAAAGAACAAATTGAATCAATTCCAAGGGCAAATTCAAGTTGGAGGGTATGACGTAGTAGCCATTACTGAGACATGGATGCAAGAAAATCAGGATTGGGAACTGAATATTATTATTTGATTTGGTACTGATTCAGGATCTGCAGACTTTATGGCATGTAGGGCATTTGTTGTTATGTGGGATGTATGATCATGTTATCAGTTTGCATCATGGTGTATTCTTTTTGCTGCTCTTGCTTTTCCTCTTCATTTTGTCATCGTTAGGTTTCAAAGCCCTGGGATCCTTCCTCAAACACTGCCACTATCTGGTTTGATCCAAGGCAATGGTCCCTTTGGAGCTGAGGTCAACGTTGCAATCCTTCATGTTGGCTTTCAGCACATCCTTGAAGTGCTTCTTCCGCCCTCTTCTGGTGCACCTATCCTGACCGACCTGGAAGAAGAAGGCATGCTTTGGGAGCCTGGTATCTGACATCTGAACTATATGACCAACACAACGAAGCGGATAGCAGATGATCAGAGCTTTGATGCTTGTGGTGCCTGCTTGTGAGAGGACACTGATGTTTTTCCAGATATTCATCATAAATCTTAATCAAAGGGGCTGGACATATGCACTTGGAGCTTGCTGAAGGAGGACTTTGGTCTTCTGAATGTTGAGTGTAAGTCCTATCTTCTTGAATGCCTCAATAAGTATGTCAATAATTCTGTGGAGATCCATTACCCACACAGCACTTACTGCAGCACCATCAACATATTGGAGCTCAATGATTCAGGTCAGGGTGATTTTAGTTTTTGATTGAAGCCGCCTGTGATTTAATAGTTTACAGTTCATTCGATAAATAAGCTGAAATCCAGCAGGGAGCTTGTCTCTAGTCAGCTGGAGCATGGCAGCAAAGGAATAAAAATAAAGCAATGTGGAAGCTCTTCTTCTGTTCTTGATCAAAGTTTGGAAGTTTTTCCCTAAGGAGTTTTGGAACTGGTCTCTTTTGATTTGATCCTTCAGGGCTTTGACTTTGATCTTCCATGGATATCTCTTCTGTTGCACCCGTCTTTTTTAAGCCAGTTTAATGGACATAATTGAATGATACCAGTTGGTGATTGTTCTAGCAGTTATCAGCCTCTGTCATTGCTCTGGAGGTGTGGACACCTTTGCAATTTTGGGCATGGATAATGTCACAATGGATCAGGAGCCAGTGATTGGACAGTGGTGTTGCCATGATGCTTTGTACTTGTTTTTCTGACGGAACAGGGTATTGGTGATGGTAAGCCCATGCTCTACATATTTGGTAGGGAGAGGAATGCTTTTAAAGTTCACATTCCCAATTCCTTCCTTGCTAATATTTTCATTCCAGAGACTGGAATCCGTTCCAACATTGGCGTCAAAGTCTCTGAGTAGAATAAGCATGTCCTCCTTCGGAACCTCACAGAGAACTTGGTTAAGTTTGGTATCGAAATCTTCCTTGGTTTCATCATTGGTGTCCAGAGTTGGGGCACATGCATTGGTCATGTTGGCGAATTGGTCCTTGCCAGTTTGAATCGAAGAACCGTGAGGCACTTATTTCTTTCAAGAGGGAACTCATGAAGCCAGTTCACAAGTTCATTCTTAATGCCAAATCCAACACTGTGTTCCTTGAATTGTCCAACTGCAGCTCGTCAGATCTCGCTCAGAATAGTGATGTTGCTATCATATCACTGGAGTTCTTGGGCGACAAATGCAGTGCGACGCTCTGGGCATTCATTCATGAGTGTGTCCATGAATGTCCTGATGTTCCAGGCCTCAAGCTTTACTACTTTGTCTTTTATGTGTTTCTGCAATAGAAAGTGATCCCTCCAGATGTGGTTGTCCAGTTGGGAGAAGTGAGGCAGTCTGTGTTTAGGGCACCTTTTCTAGCCCTCTCTCCAGTAAGGGGTGAGCAGAGTGGGTCCTAAAGAGGGCTGCTCAGTCACAATTACAGCTGCCGAAAGGCACCCTTGCCTTGTTCGAGTGATAGATGACCATCTTGTAACTGCCACCTCTGAGCTAGATCATGACTAGAAGCTTCCAGACAGTACAATCCTGCTCCTATTGCCATTTGCTGGTTGATGAAGGGCTTGAGAGATGCACTCATAAAGAAAGATGCCTGCGCTGGCATCTTTTAGCATGGGGAAACCATTGCACTCCAGCTTCTACACATGTCTTGACAGAACGAAACCTTGATCCAATGGCAAGTAAACCAAGACAGTTGGAAGTTTCATTCTGCCGCAACCTTTGTCCATGAGAACAGTTGTTGAGATATTCCAGATGGCACATCTTCCACCGCCTGTTCTGTCATTGAGGACCTGTTTGCCAGAGCCCCATCTGCTGAGTATTTCTAGGGTTCTTAAATTGGCCTTCATTGGTAACCAAAGTGGCTCAGCACATATGGTCCCACCATACTTCACCCTGTTTTGATTGACCCTTTCTTACTCATTGCCTAGGTTCTGCAGTGAGGATGAGGAGGTGCACTTTGGAACCTGAACTGAATATACGGTTTAGGTATACAGGTAGAGGGGGAAGAGTAGTCTTTTGTGGGTGGGTGAGAAGGAGGAACTTTTGCTTCAGTGATAAGAGAGAATATAATGTCAAGTAAGCAGGCAGTGAAAACTTTATGGTGGGTAGAATTAAGAATAGAAAAAGACTCAAAACTATAATGGGAGTTAGGTATAGGCCTCTGGTAGTAGCTATGAAATGGCAGAGCATAAAAGCAGATATTAGACCACTATGTAGTGAAGACAACTTGGCTTTATGGAAGATTTTCACATTCATATAGATGGAATGAGCTGTCTAGCTCATTTCAGAAAGGCAGCAAATTTCTTTGTAAGCTCAGGATAGTTTTCTGTAGCAACATGTCCAAGAACCAACAAGGAGACATGCCATAATTATATTTAATAATGAACAATGAGCCGAGTTTAGATAAAGCGCATTAAAAGCCAAAGCTCTCTCCCCTTTTACCACTGATTGATTGCCTTCCCTTGAGATTGGGAGCACTCTACCAGCCACTGTTATCTCTCAGGTTGATCAGTCACTCATTCCAGCCTGATTGCCTGCCTTTCCTGACCAGCTCACATCCCCACCTACCCCAAACGTGATCCTGACCTGATTGCCTCACCTACCTGAGTGACTTGGATTTTTATGAACATGACCTTTTCTTAGTGATCCCACATTCTTCAACCCTCGTTGTGGTTGTCAAACAGCTTTTTAATGGCACACCCCACAAATTACCTCATACCCCTTGATACCTTTTCCAAAACCTCATGATCCCCTTTACATTACTAATCCACATGTCTTCTCCAACTACCCCTTACTGCTGCATACACATCTTATAGCTTATCTTCCTCCAATTTGGAACGTTTTCTCCATCATCTTTCTCTGCACCTGTGCTTTAATTGATCATTAATTAGTTCTGTTTTATTAATGGCAGGTTATGTCTTGAATTTGAGAAGATAGCAGAGAAAGCCCTGATGACGCCTGCAAATACGCAAGCATTAATGGATTTGAAGGTAATTTTTTGTTTTACTTGTAAGGCGATGTAAGAATTAAGTGTCAATGAAAATAACCACTTTTAGGAAATGACGCAAAAAAACTGACAGTGGACCACTTTTATAAGATTATTGGACCTGTTATGATATCCACAGTAGCGGGAAACACAGATAAGATACATCCTCTAATCAATGTCGCCTTATGTCCACAATGTCCACACTTTATGGACTGAATTTTCAGGTCCTGCCGGGGGTGGAAACTGAGGCAGACAGGAAAAGAAAATACTGGCTCCCACAAATGTGATGGTTTCCTGCCGCCATTCCCGGCCCCAGTGAGTTTTCTGCCCAATCCATTAACACCACTAATTAACATTATTAAAGAGCTCATTGAGATCTCGTTAAATGGCATATTGTGATTTTGATGGGGTGCACGGGTTGCATGCATTGTCTGGAGAAGGCCAGGTGAATGGAGGTGGATCATAATAGGGAGCCAGTCATGGCGGCCCTGGTGAATCAGGTAGGCTGTATGATATGGTGAACAATGCAGACGGGGACTTGGCCATTGGAACACAGGTGCCTTTGGATCTAGGTTCCAGGAAGAGCGGCAGTAAATGCTTGGGCAATGCAAGTGGTCGTCACCCTCCTGGCATTGCGGGTATGTATCAGAGGATGGGGCAAGGCTGCCAAAGGCAATTGGGGATCACTTGGACATTAGGAAGGCAGCAGCTGCCAGTGGGTGCATGACTTTCAGATTTTTGGTTCCAGTAGTGATGAGAAGAAACATGCTCCACACGAATGGCATTGCCCTGGCATCAGGAGGGTAGAAGAGGCTATGAGAGGCAGGAATGAAACGAAATCCATACCCTCAGTACAGGATCTGTTGTCGAAGAAGGAGCTACCTTGAGATGACTGAGAACCAGTTCCGAAGGAGACTGTGACTTTCCAGGGAGATGGACACAGACATTTGAGCCCTCATCACCAAAGAGGTCACTCCTCACAGCACTGCTCACCATGCCCTGCCAATAACCGTCAAAGACACTACGGCTTTGAACGCCTTCACTTCTGACTCCTTCCAAAAACCAGCTGGGAACCTTGGTGGCATCTCACAAGCAGTCACACACCGCAGGTATCCATGTGGCCATCAAGCTAATCAGATTCATCAACAGGAAGGGCAACCACTCCCTCAAAGATCTGCAACCACAACTGAACTTCCTCAATGTGTGTTCTTGCTTTCCTGGCAGTTGCCAAGGCTCCTTCATCCTCTGGCAGTCCACACTGCTGCAACCATTCACTCCATCCCCCAAACTTTGTGGATATATTCTAGGAAACAAGAGATATCCCTTGAAGAGATGGCTACTCATCCCTTTATGAGAGCCAGAGACAGGCATAGCCCAGTGAATGACTTATCTCTCTGCCCAACACGGTTGCCTCCGCACTTGGCCTCTTCTGCATAGTGCTCTCCTTGTGGCCTCCGAGGAGGTGGAGGGAGACTGCTCACTTGTCCCTACCTGCAGCTGAGTTTTTTAAAATTCTTTCATAGGATTGGATATCACCAGCAAGGCCAGCATTTGTTAGCTATTCCTAATTGTTTCGAAAAGGTAGTGGCGAGCCACCTTCTTAAATCTCTGCAGCCCACCTGCTGTAGGTGCAACAGTGTAGGAATGGAGATATGAGGCCAGATTTTTGTGTCCCACAAAAGTTGGGAATAGATGGGGGACTCTCAAAAGTTAGGATTCAATACTGGAATCTTTTTTATTTCTCTGATTAAACCTTGCCCACACAAACTTCCCATAGGTAGGAAGAGGTTTGGATTAGGTTTGGGTTGCAACCCCATTCGCAAGCCTGGTGATGTCGGGGTCACCATTTACAGGTCTAGGGGAAATTTGTTTCTCATGTCCCACAGTATTTTAATTGGATCAGGTGGGCTTTGGAAATCTTTTGAAAATCCACCAGGCAAGATAGTTCATGAACCTTGGGAAAGTCTGTGGAGGAGCCAGGAACATTCTGACAGGTAAGTGTTAAATCTTCTGACAACTTCAAATGTCATTATTCAATGTTGTCTTATAATTAGATGCATTTTTATGCAGTTATTGCTCACAGGGCTCTTTGCTGAAAAGGTAAGTTGACCATGACATTCACCAGTATTGTGTAAGTGTTGAGATACATTAGAGCACTTTTTCAATTGGGAAAAGTGCTACTCTGCATTCAAAATTGAGGAAAACAGTGCTTAGGAGTTTTAGTTTCATTATCTGAAGTGATTTAAATGTCCATTGTACTTTAAAGTTTGGGGAAAATGGGTCTGTAGACTTAACTTAGGGAAAACAAAGCAGCCACTTATTCCTGGATTGTTTTGATTCACAGGCCATCTGGTGTAGCTTAGAAAAAAATCTGAGCTATCTTTTATTTCAGTTTCAATAGGCTTCATTGTTTGGAGCTGCAATGGTGTGTTCTGAGCCCATAATGAATGCTTGGCTGAGTTATTGAACCACTTAGCTCAACAGGAGGTTGTGTACCCTGTCTGATGAATAAAGTGGTTATTAAAGGACTATCTGTCTTTGATGTGGTTGCTGAATGTGGTTGCTGAATAGATGTGTGTTTGTTTTTACAACTGATTGACCACTTGAGGAGATTTGATGTTTATTTCAAAGGGTAGAATCATCCCAGATTTGCACAAAATGTGGTAGTGGACAGGAAAAAGGACTTTTTACCCACCGCCGCAATGGTGGCTTTCGGCACTGTATCATCCCATTCCAAGATCAGCAAGGTCACCAATCCAGCATGGGAGGCGGTGGCAGCAGTGGTCAGTGCCAAAGCCCTGCAAAAGAGGGCAGCCGTCCAGTGCTGAAAGAGGATGAATGATCTCCTCTGTTCCACCAGGGTAAGTTATTCTTCTCATCACTCTCCACTCGCACACTCACAAACCCATCACACATCCACAGGGATCTCACTCACTCCCAGTTTAAGAGACATCACCATTCACTCTTGCGCACAACTTCATCTGCCCTGTGGATCATGCCTTCATCCTGTCTTTGGCATCACTCAACACCCACACATGCCTAGCATCCTGGCAGGCGTCCTGCGTACATTCTCTCCATCTGTCTTCATGCAAGACAGCTGGCACACAACAAAAGGGAGAGGTCGCAGACTGGTAGAAAAATGCCTGAAATCAAAGTCCTCACAGACTTTGAAAACAGAGCTGTCTAGCTGGCCAGTGACGATCTGGATTGTTCCTGTGCTGATGGTGAGGTCGGCAGTGCTCAACCATATGATGATCCAGCAGTGCAACATCCATCAGACAATCATGCTATGAGTCAGTTCCCTTGTTCTGCAGTCTCCTGCTATGCACCAGTTATTTTTCCTTGCTTTCACAGGCACATCTGGGAAGCAGCTGAGGGCATCCACGAACTAGGTCCTCGACATAAGCTCCGAGGACATCTTGGAAGAAGAATCTGATGGCACCCTCATTGAAGACCAATCACAGCACTCATCCACACTCTCCACCAGCGCAGAGACACATACCCCGGTAGGACCTAGCTCGAGAGTAGCCTCGGGACTACAATCTGGTGAGCACATCTCACTGTCTGATCCACAGCAGGCAGCAGCAGGGACTTTCCAGGTCCCTGGCACTTGGAGGATAGCTGGAGGCCAGAAATCTACTGAGTCTGATTCAGATGAGGAGCCTCTGGACTCGGTCATACCTCAATTGCTGGAGCTGCAAAGGAAAGCTGGGGAACATCAGAAAGGGAATTCCGCTGGAGTCCTCAGATTGCAAGGCACAATGGAGGAGTCCATCCACCTTCAGTCTGAGGTGATAGTGTTGGCATGCCAAAGCACCAAGGTCAACACTGGTAGGATGGTGGCCTTCATGGCGACCTTGGTCAGGACGTTGGTCCTGCACTGCTGTGCGGGCTCAACTTCATTATTGATGCCATAGTTTGCCTTCAACAGTGTCAACACAACGGGGGTGCTGGGCAGCTCAATCTCACTCCAGCTTCCCCTTGTCCTCAAGGAGTCAGCCAGGGCCCCTTGGGCATCCATAGGGAGAATCATCAGATGCACGCCCTGGGATCATCCATCCTGGTGAATCTGGGAGTGTCCGGCCCATCTGAATCCCCTCTTCCTGTGACCCCAGCAGCTCCAGCTCCACTGGCTGAGGAGAATGCCACTGCCACAGAGCAGGACCCTGAAAGCAGGCCAGGACCCTCCAGGTCTCAGCCCTCTAGAGGATGCCTGCCAAGGTCATCACAGATAGAGCGTAGCAGTCAGTAGGCTGCCTCCACCTCCACTGTGGATGTTGGGGGAGCACCAAGATGTCGTGGCAGGGTTAGGAACGTTATGAAGATGTAACTCCTTTGAATCAAAACAAATAAACTAAACTAACAAATCAAGGGACAAATTAAAAGGCAGCTCCTAGTTGCACAGCCTGGGTAAGTCTTTATCACTTTTGCATAAGGCTCACTATTGTAAATTAACTCCCAAGAATGTCTCCTTGCCCTATGGCTCCTTGTTATGATGAGCAGTCTTTGTGACACTCAGATGTGAAACCTTGGTTCCTGCACAAGATAAAGGCAGATGTCTCAGCCCAGAGCCTCTTCCTTGTGCAATGTGTAACCTTCAGACCAAAGTGATGGATAGCTTCACACTCACTGGACACATTAGTAATGCCTGAACCTCGATGGTGCTTGTTATTGCTGTCAGAATGTCGTGGGCATGCATCAAGGAGTTCTGTCATTCTCTCTGTTTGCTCTCAGCACCTTTGAGGTTGGGTGGCCACCAATCTCTTCAGCATCTGTGACTAGTGATGCTGTGGTCCTGAAAGGGTCAGGTGCTGAAGGCTGACAAAGGATCAGGTGCATTTAAAGTTTCATGTCTGCGTCTTCATGATATGCCTCTGATCACAGAGCTCAAGTGAGCTGTCCTCAGCCAGACAGGAGTCAGACATTCACAGAGGCTATGTGAAGATCTATGGAGTGTCCTCACTGCATGCCGTTATTGTCCTCTCTGGAATCTAGCAACTATTGGTGCCTCCACTGCGTCTCCATGACATGAGTCTGAGCACTGAGGGCATGTGTGCTGCCATCAACCACACAGGAGTCAAATGTTCACAGTTGCTAGGTAAGGATGTCAGGACTATCCTCAATGCATCTCATCATCATCCTCCACGAATCTTGCGGCTATGAGGGCCTCCCAAGCACACCTGCCTCACCTGGCCAATGTGATGGCCTCACTATCGGCATCCTCGCCCTTGAGGACCTCATCATCATCACCCCCTTTGACGTCCTCCTCATCAGAGGATACGTGCAGCTCCTCCATCTCCTCCTCAGCCAGGTCCTCCCCCTGTTGCAGCACCAGGCTGTGGAGCACCCACTGGGGACTGTAGACTGGACCTGTCGAGGCACCAGAACCTCATTTTCAAAATACCTATCATTTGCTCCACCAAAGTCTGGGTTGAGGCATGAGCCTTGTTATATTATTGCTTTGCTGCAGTCTGAGGCCACTGCCCGGTCGTCATCAGCCATGTCCTCTGTGGGTACCCCTTGTCTCAGAGAAGCCAACTGTGCAGCCTCTCTGCACCCTGGAAAATGTCAGGAATCTGAGACCTGCTAAGGATGTAGGAGTCATGGACATGCTTTAGGAATTGTACGCAGACCTGCAGGATGTGTTTGTGGTGGTCGTACGCCAGCTGAAAATTCAGCAAGTTGACATAGTTGACTGCTTCTTGGCACAAAGATCTAAGCTCCATGTGAGTGCAGTCGATGGCACCCTGCACCTCTGGTAAACCAGAGATCTGCGCAAATCCCAGTGCCCTTGCTTCCTGGCTTTCCTGATCCCGAGCGAAATACACAAAGTTCTTTGTCTTCCTAAAGATGGCATCCGTGACCTCCTGGATACACTTGTGCGTGGAGTCTTGTGAGAACCTGCACAGGTCACCTGTGGAGCCCTGGAAGGAACCACTGGCATAAAAATTGCATGCCATGGTCACTTTCACAGCCACTAGCACTGGTCCCTGTGATGCCAAATCCTGCAGCAGGTGGCATATGTGACTTACCAGTTCCCTGGACACGCGCAATCTTCGGCGACACTCGTTTTCGGTCATCTGCAGGAATGACAAGCACCATCTGTAGACCATGGGTCTAGCAAAGCACTACGAGTGACGCCTCACTGTGGATCTTCAGCTGTGTGCGTAGCAGGCCCTGCCGCCCCTTCATCCTGAGGGAGGTGCACCTCCCTTTGCCGAGCCAGGTGCCTCTGCTGCTCTCTTCTTCTCTGCTCCCTGTAAGCCATGGGGTATACCGCTAAATCACCAGGTTCCATGATCCTGATGTTCTCCTCCTGCAGGATCAAAGAGAGAGATGTGTGGGTTAACATATGTGTACTAAGAGCACGTTGGTTAAGGTTAAGTCTGAAGGCCCCCTCACGCATGCAGGAGAGTGCTGGCCACCAATTTGATGACCAGTGTGTAGTGCGCTCATTGGCTGTCTGCAACTCCACCCACTCCAACCCACTCCAAGTGACCGATTAGCGACAACTTTGACCATTGGACTACATGCTGTGCTCTCAGGTTAGGCACAGGTATTCTCCTAACACACACTGCAAGGCTGCACTGTTAGCTTGAACCATAGTGGGTACTGGTCCAAACCTTAATAATAAATGCAACGGGCTGCGAGTGTCTCCACCAGTGACTGCGCCATGGCCATCTTTCACAAGAGAATTCTACAATTTGCCCAGTCGGCCAAATGCACTGCTGTCCCCTAAAATGCACATTAATTTGCAGCCTGCACCTGAGGGGTGAAAAGCTTTGGAGCATTTGGTGGCACTTTCATGCTTTGTGTTGAGGGTGCAAAAAAAGCTCCAGAGGTCCAACTCCAAGCATGTCAACCAAGCTGCAGAAGAATGCTTACTTTCGACAAGCTTTTCCAAGCTTTGTGTGGCCGCTTCCCTCACACTCCCCACCCCTTGCCATGTACTTGAGTATTTCCTGCAGACTGTGCTGCATGCCCCCCCAAACTTCCATCATGTGCTTAAGTATTTCCTTCAGTCTGTGCTGCCTTACCTCACACCCTCCACCTCTGCCAAGCCTGACCCACACTGGAGTCAGCCAGGAAAAAGCGACTTGCCTGTGCTCCCCACAAATGTGTGGCACCTTTTCCTTAATGTTCTATGGGCGATGCTCACAAGTGCTGTGCAAGGTTGTGTGCACTCACCTCCGCGTTCCCCTCGAAGTTCAGGTCACCAGCTGCACACCTTTTAAAGGCAGTTGTGAAACATGCATTCTGAAGTCACGTCGAAGTGGGCGGTAAATTTGACGTGCGGGGATGATTCTGGCAAGCAGGACTTATAATTAGATGCAAAGATATTAAAATTACATTCCTAATGTGTGGCGGTGGGAAATGTGGCCTGCCATTGATGGGTGGAACGGATGATCGCAAACTGACTTCGCAACGGCGTAAAACGTTTGGCCTTCTCACCATATTTCCTCCCGCCCACCATGACATCTGACGCCAGCAGGGCCAGAAAATTCCGGACAAAGGTTCTGTTTTTTTTTTCAGTATGAATGGCTGTGTATTTAATTTTTGAGGTTTACTTTCTCATGTCCATTTCAAAGGGTGGGATTATCCAGCTCCCTTTACCGCTACCATTAACACTCCCTTTGTCTTGTGTCCATGACATCTTTGCCAACCCTTCTTTAGCTGCCACCTATCCCTGACCCTCTGTCTTGCTCCACCTGCTTCACCACCTCTTAAACAGTATAAAACCCATCATATTGTTACTTATCTTTAGCTCTGAAGAAGTGTCATTCGGACTCGAAATGTTAACTCTTTTTCTCTCTCCACAGGTGCTGCCAGACCTGCTGAGTTTTTCCAGTATTTTCTGATTTTATTACTGATAACTTTATATTTGGTAATCCAGTTGACTACATAAAACATGGCATCATGAGTTGATAAACAGGAGTAATATAAATGCGTTTGTGTAGGATAACAATGATTCTGAAAACTGATGTTTTTCGTAAAACGGTGCCATATTAAATTGATCCTATTGTCTATCATATAATGGCCAATATGGAAGAATTCAAGGCTGCTTTATGATTGTTTTGATTATAATCCACAAAATTGATTGTGTGTTTAAAAAGAAAATAGGTACATGTAGAGTGTCTCAAAACTGGCAACATCAGGACTGTGTCCGTGCCGGGTTTTGGATCTTGCTGGTTTTTCGGGCCGGGTGGTTCGGGTTGGGCAGCTCTGGCCGGTTGGGTTGCGTCAAGGTGGCTTGTATCACTCGGGTGTGCAAAGCCAATAACTAGTCGGCGCATCATTGTGCCAATACATCACCTAGCTCAACAAGCCGGTAAGTTACCACACTCATCTAATAACAATAAAAATTCTTGCATTGCAGCTTCAAAAGATGTCCAATTTTCAGACGTTGCCAGTTTCGGATAGTTGGATTTGAGATACTTTACTTGTAATATATATTGTGATCTCTGATGCAGAAGTGATAGACTTGCTATAGACCATCCTATTGTTGAAATGCTGCTTAAGGAGAATAACCACAGGTTTGGAGATATTGAAATCACTGCTGAAAACTAATTGTACTGCACAGTATTTAAGAAAAAAATTCATATTTTAGGCAATTTGTGAGTTCTAATTCAAATGTAGAAAAGTTATTGTACACTTTGGAGATCCAAGTGGCAGTTATTTTTAAATCAATGTTTTTTTCGGCAGGCCTACGTGAAACAGGTTGAAGTAAAGGACATGGCTGAACTTGAGCTGAAGCTGGTTGAAGCCAAAAACCGCTTGACTTTTCTTGTGGATTATGTTACACTTTCCCCTAGTGACATGCGACTGAACAATAATACATTTCACTGGAATGGACGAATGGCAGAGATTTTTGAGGAACACAAGAGGATGGTTGCGGAGAAGGAAGAACAGTACCAACAAGGACTCAGGGTGAGAGACTCAAGCGTTTCAGTATTGATAAGGTTTTGTTTCAATTTGCTTTGCACTGACACGGTTGTGGTGTACATGCAGGTCCTAACCTGACATCACAGGAAAGCTTTGTACTAACATTAGACGTGTAATGTGAATGCATTCAAATAACTCTCTCCTCCCTGCCTTTCTTGAAATAGACATAGTGGCCAGATTTTGAGGTGTGGAGCACGGAGTAAATGTTTGTTAAAGTCAGGAATTTGGTGCAAGTGGGAATTCAGTGCAGAACAGGAAGGAGGTGCTACTTCTTTTTCTCTTTTGTTTTACAGCCAGTAGCGGTAGTAACTAATTAATATCGTAAGACTTGAATTTATATAGCGCCTTTTCCGACCACCGAACATCCCAAAGGCTTGACAGCCAATGAAGAGTTTTTGAAACTTAATCATTGGTGTAATGTAGGAAATGCAGCAACCAATTTGTGCATAGCAAGCTCCCATAAACAGCAATGTGATAATGACTGGATAATCTGTTTTTGTAATGTTTATTGAGAAATAAATATTGGCTAGAACATGGGGTTACCTCCCCTGCTCTTCTATAAAATAGTGCCATGGGATCTTTCATGTCCAATCTGAGAGGACAGCTGGGCCTCAGTTAAACATCCCATCCAAAAGCAGGCACCTCTGGCAGTGCACAGGAGTGTTAGTCTAGATCTTTGTGCTCAAGTCCTGGGTTAGGACTTGAACCCACAACTTTCTGACTCACAGGTTTACATGCTACCAACTGAACCACAGCTGATGCTTAACTAATCAAATAAATTAATGAGGTTACATAGACATGGCTGGACAGATGGTGTGTTATAACCACAGCATAAAATCATAGAATGAGAGAATAGTTTCAGTGCTGTTGGAGACTATTTGGCCTTCTGTGTCCATGCCAGCTCTCTGCAAGAACAACCCAGATACTCCCACTCCCCTGCCCTTTCCCTGTAGCTCAGCAATTTTTTTCTCATTAGCTGCAATTGAATCTGCCTCCAACACACACATTCGGGCAGTGCATTGCAGATCCTAACCACATGCTGTGTAAAAAAGTTATTCTTCATTTTGCTGTTGGCTGTATTGCCAATCACCTTAAATCGGCGTCCTCTGGTTTTTGACTGTTGCACTGATGGGAACAGCTTTTCCTTGTCTATGATATCCAAACCTGTATATCTTATATTCTTCTATCAAATCTCCCCTCAATCTCTGTTGCTCCAAAGAGAATAACCCCAGCTTTTTCAACCTAACCTTGTAACTAAGAACTTCCATCCCTGGAACCATTCTGGTAAATTTCTTCTGCAACCTCTTAAGGATCCTTGCATTCTTCCTAAAGCATGGTGATCAGAACTCGATGCAATACTCTAGATGGGGCCTAATCAGATAGAAGAATTTTCAATAAGACATTCAGAGTCAAAACCACGGAGTGTAATTAGATTAAAATTATGTACAGAAAGCGAAATAAAGAGAACTAAAGAAATATGGGATTCAGAGAGAAAGGTAAAGGAGACAGGAAAGAAAATGTTAAAAAAATTAAACTTAAAAAAGAAATCCACCACAAATTAAATCCTGAAGGTAACTGCTGCAACTTTATGCCCTTATATCTGCCAGCATCACTCCTCTCCTCAAAACACCAATCTTTGATCACATCATCCTTGCAAACTAACATCCCATTTTCAACCTCCTTTTCTTCTCCAAATCCATTCCCATCTATCCTGGGGCTTCGTGTTTGAATTCCTGCCACATTAACAAAACAGCTCTTATCAAAGTCCCAAATGACATCCAATGTGACTGTGACAAAGGTAAACTTTCCCTCCACATCCTTGGTTATCTGTCTGTAGCATTTGACACAGCTGACAACGCCATGCATTCCAATGCCTCTCCACTGTCGTCAAGCTGGGTGGGACTGCTCTTAACTGATTCCATTCTCATCTATCTATTTGTAGCCAGAGAATCATTTGCAATGGCATCTCTTCCTGCTCCCACACTGTTATCTCTGATGTCCACCAAGGATCTATCCTTGGCTCCCTCCTATTTCTCATCTATGTGCTGTGCCTTGGCAAGATCATACAAAAGCACAGTGTTAGTTTTCACATGAACGCTGACAACAATTGGCTCTACCTCACAGCCACCTCTTTCAACTTCTTTACTGGTGCTGCATTATCAGATGGCTTATCCAATGTTCAGTACTGGATGAGCAGAAATTTCCTCCAATTAAATATAAAAGACCCCACTACAAACTCAGTTCCCTAGCTACTGACCTCATCCCCATTCACGACACCAGTCTGAGATTAAGCCAGCCTGTTAACAACCATGGTGTCACATTTGATCCCAAGGTGAGCTTCTGATCTCAGATTCGTGCTAGGACAGCCTATTCTGATCTTTGACTACGCCCTTGTCTCAGTTCATCTGCTGCTGCAACCCTCATTCACACCTTCATTACCTCTAGACTTAACTATTCTAATGCACTTCTGATTCATCTCCCACTTTTTACACCGTAAACTTGAGGAAATCCAAAATTCTGCTGCCTGTGCCTTAACTCACACTAAGTCCCATTCCCTATCACCCCTGTGCTCGCTGATCTAGATTAGTTTCTGATTAAACAAGGTCTTGATTTTAAAATTCTCATCCTTGTTTTCAATTCTTTCCATGGGGTCACCCCTTCCTATCTCTATAATCTCCACCAGCCCCACCACCCTCCAAGATATCCACGTTCTTCTAATTTTGGCCTCTTGTGCATCTCCAATTTTAATTGTTCCACAATTGATGGCCATGTCTTCAGTTGCCTAGACTCAAAGCTTTGGAATACCCTACCTAAATCTCTGTCTTATGATCTTTTTTTTCCTCCTTTGAGACAGTCCCTAAAACCTATCTGTTTGACCAAGGGCAGAATATTCTGCTCGGCATGCGGGCGTGCGCCCGACACTTCCAAGTGTAAAATGATGCGAGATGACATCGGGTGAGCACCCTGACATCTTTGCGCAGTGTTGCGATATTTTGGTTGGCGGATGTGTGCAGGAGTCGGCTGCGTGCCTGCTGACAAATGAAAGGCCTTAATAAAGGCCATTAAGAAGCTAATTAAATTCAAATTTACGCTGCTCGCTCAACCTAACAGTTGGCAGACAGGCGAAAAGGCCAAGCGGCCTTTACATTTTTTAGGAAACATTTTTATTCCCTTTATTTATTTTTTTAAACAATGCTTCATCTCCCTGAGGCACAGAGCTGCCTCAGGGAGATTGAAGTGCTCTTTCACAGGCCTTCATTGGCTTTCTGACCGCCACTGCTGAGCACTGCTGCCAAGAGCAAAATCCTGCGCCAAGCTTTTGGTCATCTGGCCAAATATCATGTTATATGACTCAGCGTTATACTTTGTTCTATAATGCTCTTGTGAAGTGCCTTCGGATTTTTCATTATGTTAAAGCACTATATACATATAAGTTGTTGTTGTACTACATAGATTTTAATGCTCAGACTATTAGCAATGTATTGCTATTGCGCCGCTTGTGAAGGAGCAAGTTAACTCAGACAGCAAGTTCTGGATTTCCATATTTAATTGCATGTGCAGAATCCAGAAGTTACTATTAGATTTACTCCATAATAACATTAACTGATGATGGCCTCACTACTATTTTAACTCAAATTCCATGCCATTGTTTTAATTTAATTTGGAGGATTTCTACTCGCTTGTGGTTTCTATTTTTTTTGCTTGTGCTGGTTGTCTTGTTAATGTTAACTTAGTCCCATGTCATTAATCTATGGTAGTGTTCATTTGGGAGGCTTAACAATTCTGATATTACTGTAAGTCTGCAGTCAATCATTAGAAAACGTGTGATCGGTATATTTCATATGTTTCAAAGTATGTTTCAAAGATGATATAAAATACTTTTATGGAGCACATTAAAAACATTGGGGCTGATGTTGCACTCAGTCCATCCTAGCAGCAGAATTGCCAAAGCCCAAAACCCAGTCTTGAGATATGGCAACCTGTCATCTGCATAAACAATGTGGGCACATTGGTGCTTTCAAAGATGTATGAGTCGCACCTACATTGATATGCCAGTACACAATAGAGTAGGATTGCCAACTCTGATTAGACATTTTCCCGGAGGTTTCATCAAATGACCTCCTGCCTCCATCGACCCTGTCCAGTCAAACCATTTTTCCCATCTCCAATATTTTTATAACTAATAAAGAGAAGTTTGCAAGAATAATTAAAAATGTCTTGAAGGCCTGTATGATCTTCCTTCCTGCTTGCTCTTAGCAATGTCCAGGAGGTTAACCTTTAATTCTGGAAACTCCAGGACAACCCTGGAAGGCTGGCAACACTAGTGGAAACGACCAAAAGCTACTCTGCTACAGTTGCCAAGGGCCCTCCGGTGGTTTTGAGAATTAAAAATATATACAATATTTCACTTCTTAAGAGAATCCTAAGCTTAAAAAAAGGTAGTTACATGTTTAAAGAATCAACCACCTTTTCTTAGTGAAGATTTGGGGCCTTTTAGAAGATCTCATTTGGCACATGCGAGTTGTCAGCTGGTAAGAGTCCACTGAGGCATTTTATTGGCAAACAGGTGGCTCAGAAATTTCTTAGACTTGTCATAGAATCACACAGTGCAGATAAGGCTCTTTGGCCCATCGGGTCTGCACCAACGTGTGAGAAACACCTGACCTACTTACCTAATCCCATTTACCAGCACTTGGCCCATTGCCTTGAATGTTGTGACATGTCAAGTGCTCATCCAGGTACTTTTTAAAGGATGTGAGGCAACCCACCTCCACCACCCTCCCAGGCAGTCCATTCCAGACTGTCACCACCCTCTGGGTAAAAAAGTTTTTCCTCACATCCCCCCTAAACGTCCTGCCCCTCACCTTGAACTTATATCCCCTCATGTCTGACCCTTCAATTAAGGGGAATACTATCCACCCTGCCCCTCATAATCTTGTACACCTCAATCAGGTCGCCCCTCAGTCTTCTCTGCTCCAATTAAAACAATCCAAGACTATCCAACCTCTCTTCATAACTTAAATGTTTCATCCTTGGCAACATCCTGGTGAGTCTCCTCTGCACTCCCTCCAGTGCAATCACATCCTTCCTATAATGTGGTGACCAGAACTGCACACAGTAGTCCAGCTGTGGCCTCACCAAGGTTCTATACAACTTCAACATGACCTCCCTACTTTTATAATCTATGCCTCGATTGATAAAGGCAAGTGTCCCCTATGCCTTTTTCACCACCCCACTAACATGCCCCTGAATATAGGGGAGAGTGGACTGGAGATCTGGCGTAGCCCCCCTCAATGCCTGCAGTGAAGAAAACAATAAAGGATCTCAGCAGAACCAGGTCCTGCCCCAGCATCCAGCTGTACGTGGTAGATCTGGCTCTCCTCAGCCCTGGGCTTAATTGGAATTTTGAGCTCAACATTTTCATGACTATTAGTGAAAAATGAGAGTCAACCTATTATTCAAAAAAATGTATACTATTTAAATTTAATATGGTGCTTCTTTCATGGTTTATTTAATTTTTTTAGCTTCGTACTGAAAGATTTGTAGAGGAGTTGGAAAGCTATGCTAAGCAAGTGGAAGAGTTCTACACTTTTGGAGAACTGACAGAAGTCAGTCGGTATCTACGAAAGGCTCAAACGTTAAATGCGAAACTGAATCAAGCAATGGAGAAGGTATTGGGTTACAGCTTCTTCAAAGTAGTAATGAAAATAAATGACTATAAACTTATCCATGGGTGTCAAAAAAGAATAAGTGGTGTTTCATATTTTATAAAGCCAGTTAATGTTTTTTATTTTATGAAAAAATAGCTATATTTTGTTACAAAATTATACTACATATATATATAATATATATGATGTCATAGCAGTATATAGGCTGTAGATAATTTATGGATGTGACATTGTTATCAGGTGCAGTCTGACTTGTACATGGCTGTGATAGTCTCACAGTCAAATAGCTTAATGTCACTTGCTGTCAAGGCTCCTCATGCCTATGGAATGACATGCCACCCTGCTCAAGGAACCATCCCACAGGGCAGAAGGGGAGAAAATTAAAAATAATTGAATTACTAAATTCACTGCATCTAAATGGCGAGTGCTGTATGAAAAAAAAATCTTGGTAAAAGATACTAACTATTGTGTGAAATATTTGACTTATGAGAAGTTGGTTACTATTCCAAGTGCAAAATGCATACTGAGGAAATATTTAGATTGGGGATCTTTTTGGGCCCATGGGCAGTAAGTAGGATGGAAGCAATTGCAGGCCTCTAAATAAATTAGGCGGCCTGCTGGCATGATTGTATATGTTGGGAAGACGGTTCTCAGAGGTACTGAGGAGATCCCAAATAGGGTGTGCTTTCAGCCAGATTTTTCTGGAGGAGGAGGGAAATGGGAGGCAGGTCCATTTCTGGGTTGCAAACCCACCCCTGACAGGAACCAGGAAGCGAACATAATTTTGACCTAGGCGGGGTCCTAATTGGTCAGACGACAGGCCTGATGGCCAACTGGTGACCAGGGGGATGTGAACGGAGTCAGGCTACCTCGGGACCGGGCAAAATTTAAAGGAGCATGAGCAACCATTGTTATGGCTGCTGTTTGAAAGTGAGGAAGAAGTGTTGACAAATGGTAGAAAAGAAAGTTTGAAATACTGTGAGCTGCCTCTCATTTTTCTATTATGAAGTGAAACCATTTAGGAGAGTCCCCTTTCTTAATGGGAAAGTAAGAAAAACTTCTGCAAGTCCCTTGTTCCCTACCTTCACCCTACTTGTTCAGAGCTACGCATAAATGTTTCTCAAAATATTTTGGATGAAATATGGAATGCTAACCTTTGTCCTTGTTCTTGGATTTGTGTACAGATGTAGGTGGGAAAATGTTACAATTGAAAGAAAAGTAGTGAAAGCAAAGTGTTATCAGCATTGAACTTTGCAACAGTTATGTTATAAATGTCTCCTTTAGCGTAAGGTGAAACAGAATGTTTTGGTTAAGGGGATAGGGGTCATACCGTTGCATGGGGACAGGTCTACGGAATCTGGTTGTCATGGGGAAAGACACTCAAACTGAAATTTATTGAAGAATAGCTGGCAGTTTTCAACCTTGCTGCTTTTCTGAGATGGACACACAGGGGGCGAGAGAAAGAGAGAGAGATGAAAGCAACTACTGCTGTGAAGAACAGGGTAAAATTCTTTTTGTGTTCGCACCAAGTAGGATGCTGGTGAGTGCTGGTTTCCTGTTCGAAGAGAAGAGGACAGAACAGTCAGGACACTCCTTGCTGATGCTATTCTCTGACTAAGCCAAAAACACATTTGACTTTTGTAAGTCTTCAGCTCCAATGCCACAATTGCCACAATGTCTCAGCAGAACGGGAAACAAGGAAGCCGGGGCAGGGCAGCACCAAGATTCTCTGATGCTGTCCTGGAGGCCTTGGTTGAGGCCATGAGAGAGAGAGGAAGGACATCATCGACCCAGATTCAAAGAGGATGCCATCTGCCCAAGGCAAGAGGGCATGGCTTGAAATAGTAAACATCATTAGTACCGGGGAGAGTTCTGGTGGACATGGATCCAGTGCAGGAAACAGCTCAGTGACCTATTATAATCTGGCAAGGTGAGTGTAACCTCCAACAAATGGCACAGATCTTTGAGTATAAGCCCTACATCACTCACAACAGCTGAGGAGACACAGAACATATGCTGCTCCTCAACTTTGAAGGAGGTGTACACAGGACACTCACTCACCCATCGGAGAATCTTTCAACCATACTGCTTCTGAGGACATGCCACCATAGACAAATGCTGTTTCTAACATTTTCAAAGAGCTGATCTTGACCATGAAAGATTGCAGTGTGTTATCTCACTTTCTCTCTCTCTTTTATCTTTGCTGGTGAAGCAGGCACATAACTGTTGAGAGAGGGCCAAGATGGGTGGATGGGAAGCCTTCATAATTCACTAAGGGCCACTGAGGAGACCGCTATGGAAATAGTTGGTGGTGGTGAGACTGTCATTCCCAGGTGCACATGGTTGTTGAAGAGGCCTATACATGTGTTTTGGAAGGGAGAATTTGTGCCACACCTCATTAGAAAGTATGCCGAGCATAGGTGATGTGGAAGGCATCATCACTGCAGAGCATTCAGGTCTCCAAGGCTAATTCTGATGAACTCTTCCTGTGTTTCCCACAGGTTTCAGTGGCAATGCATGAACCCCTTCTCCAGAGACATCCCTTGGACACAGGCAGGATGCAGAGATGTTCAAGTATGCAGCATCACATCTGACTAGCACACCATTCACCAGTGCTGACACTTTCATCTCAGTGAATCCTACCACGCAGTTAGATACAGTGGCACTGGATGAGTAGTACAGCACCAAGTGTCAGAGGCTGAGACTCGGAGGAGGGAGGACAGTCACAGTAATGCTCAGCTGGGCAGCGATTCAGGGCCTCTTCAGTCACAACATGGAGGGTGTTTCTTGAAGCAGCAGCAGCTGATGTTCTCTCACCTGTTAGAGCTCCCTGAGGCTGTACATGATAGTGGGCTGCAAATGGGGGAATCTGTGGGACAGATGAACTCCATCATCCCTCTTGGCTTTGGGAGCATGAGCCCTTCCAATAAGAGGGTTGCCAACCTCTTGGAGAACTATATGTGACAGGACTTGGAGCGCCTGCAGGAGCAGTATCCTGTCATGCACAGACCCTGAGTAACCATGTCCATGGAAAAAAGAAGTGCTATGCAGGCTGGACAGGCCAATCGCTTTGGTGACCAGTTGCATCTAATGGCAGCCTCCCTGAAACCATCAGCAGTGTCCAACAAGGGCTGAGGAATTGCCAAAGAGGATGAAGATGTCACATTTCACGTGGTCCCGTCATCATCCTAAGCTTGCTTGGCTCCTCTGACAAAGGAAGCATCAGTGCAGCAGGACACAGTGATGAGGGCTGCCGTTGCAATGATGCAACAGAGCAGTCTCAAGAGGCGTCTAGGGGTCTATCCATGACGAAGATCATTGCACCATCATCTCAGCTGCTAGGCCAGAGAAGTGGGCAGGCTCTCTTCGCCTCCTCTGAGATAACAAGCCACCACTTGATGGAAGTATCTGAGTGCATAGGGCACTGCATTAGGCAGATCACTGAGTGGGTCACCCTGGTGGATATGTTGATGTGCACTGTTGATTTTTTTGTTCAAAACGGCAATATGTAAATAAATGAAATGAAAACAAAAAAGGCTGGAAAAACTCTGCAGGTGTGACAGCATCTGTGGAGAGAAATACAGTTAAAGTTTCAAGTCCATATGACCTGCTGAGTTTTTCCAGCATTTTCTGTTTTATTTCAGATTTGCAGCATCTGCAGTCTTTTGCTTTTTATTAGTGTGAATAAATGAACTTATTGTTAATCAGAAATGCAAGACTATGGGTGGAATCGTCCCAGATTTGCACGAAGTGCTGTAGCAAGCGGGAACAAAATTGTTTTACCTGCTGGCCGCAATGTGGGTTTTCACACCGTATCATCCCATTCCTGGTGGGTCTCACCTCATTAATAATACATTCACAGGAAACGTTCCAGATTGCTGTTGAGCAGGTTTGGATTTGCCCACCCTGCCGCGACCGCAGCGCTTCCTTGCTCTGGGCACCATATTTAAAGTGCACCAGAGCGCATGCTTCCTTCATGTCTCCAGACCAGGACTGCTCCAGGCGACAGATGGCCCCAAAAGCAAAGAAGACAGCAGCCCCCAAATTCAGTGATGCCTCTCTGGGGTGTCTGAATGACATAGTGGAAGGTGGCTGCGATGTCCTCTACCCCGGCTCTGGCTGCAGGAGGTCCACCAGAGTCACCAATCCGGCCTGGGAGGCGGAGGCAGTGGCAGTCAGAGCCACTGGAGCACAGAGGAGGTCAGTCATCCAGGGCAGGAAGAGGATGAATGCTCCCATCCATTCTGCCAGGGTAAATCAACCACCTCATTACACTCAACTCACACACCCCCAAACCCATCACACCTCAAAGGGACAACAGCATTAGCTGTAACAGACTCCCTCGCATCTCCATCATGC
This sequence comes from Carcharodon carcharias, assembly GCF_017639515.1. Taxonomy (NCBI): domain Eukaryota; kingdom Metazoa; phylum Chordata; class Chondrichthyes; order Lamniformes; family Lamnidae; genus Carcharodon; species Carcharodon carcharias. Next base: position 103,795,946 of record NC_054478.1, on the reverse strand, counting down.
TCATATCCTCTCGAGCTGGTGTCCTCATCCCATCCATGGCTCTGCTCAGCACACAAAAATTCCACATAGTGCCATGCATCCTGCTTACACTTTCCATCTGTTTTTGTGCAGGAGATGCTGGCTCACAACAGCAGGGAGAGGACCCAGACCAGGGGTGGAGTGGCCTACATTAAGCCCCTCACTCACTCGGAGGAGTGTGCCATTGCGCTGACTGGTGAGGATGTGGACCGTGCCTGCTGTGACGGTGAGGTCAGCGGCATACACCCACATGAGGATCCTGCACCACATCATCCCTCTTTCAACACAAATGTCAGTGCTCTTTCTTTTGCTTGTGTCTCTGTTGCCATGCACTAATTATCTCTACTTTGGCTCACAGGGTGTTCTGCCACGTGACCGACATCCTCAGCCTGCCAGTCCCTCAGATCCATTTAAATCCTCACCTCCAGCTAAATGGACACCTTCTCCACTGAAGATCTGGAAATAAGCAGCCTGGAAGACCCATCGGAGCATTTACCCACATCCTCCACCAGCGCAGAGACACATACCTCGTTGGGACCAAGATCTCGAGCAGGCTCGAGTTCACAATCTGATGGTCACCGCACGGACACTTGTCCACAGCAGGAAGTCGCAGGTTCAGCCAAGCGCCCCAGCACTTGGAAGACTCAGAAGGGGCATTTGCGAGATCTTAGTCAGATGAAGAGCCTCTGGATTTGGCTTTCCAACTCATCATGGAGAGCCAGCAGAAGGCAGGGGAACATCATGCAGAGCTGTTGGAAGCCCTCAACAGTGTGGTATGTGAATTGAAGGAGTGCGTCCTCCTGCTTTCTGAAGTGGTACCCACATGTGTGTGTACGGAGGTCTCCGTGGGAAGGATGGCAGACACCATGGAGACCCTCGTCCATCAGAACGTGGAGATGCGCGGAGACCTGCACTCCATCGTGGTAGCCATGGGTGAGTTCCTGCATTGGCAACGCAAGAGGGAAACGGGGCACCTTGATGTCCCTCGAGGTGCTCCTTCCCCTCAAAGAGTCAGGCCGGGGCTCTTGGGCACTTGAAGGGAGGAGAAGGGGCAACTGGACACCCTGGATCATCCACTCATGAATCTCAGAAGCTGTCCGCTCTCTCCGAGTCCCATTTGTATCAGACCCCTTCAACTTTGTCCTCTGTCACCGCAGAGGGAGCAGCTGGCTCACAGGAGGACAGTCAAAGTAACCCAGGGCCCTCAAGGCCTCGGCTCTCCAGAGGACGCATGCTGACATCACCAGAGGCATTAGGGCCAACCGTAGCAAAGGCTGTTTCCACCCCTGCTGCAGATTTCAGGTCAGCACCTAGAAGAAGTGATAGGCCTAGATAAGTTAAGAAATTCTGATCATAAGTGATTGCACGGGTGAACACATTTTGTCAGTTTATGATCTGAAAATATATTCACTTTCACTGAATAATGTACACTTGTTTTTCAGCTTCATTGACAGGCTTCATGAGTCCTCTCACAGCATTCCCCCCACTGGCAGTTCAGCTGCACGCAGCTGGACCACGTCTGATTCTGGAGAGAAATGTGTGTGTGTGGCAGGTCCTTTTGGACCCTCGTGCAAACACTGTCCCACACACGCGGAGCCTTCATCCATCACACTCATCTTACTGTCTTGAGCATTTTCAATGCTGCCTGCTGGGGCTCTCCCATTCAGTTGTCCATCTGAGATGACCTGCATCTCCGCCCACCCACTGATCACACTCCCATCAACACTTGGGTCCATCCAACATGAGGCTCCACTCACTTTCGATTTCGACAGTGATAGTTGTGATCAAGCTTTTGATCAGCTCCCCCTTTCTTTCTCTTCCCCCAGTCACCAATGTCCTTTCCCCCATCACTGTTGACCCCCCCGGCATCACTTTCTATCTCCCCACTATCATCTACCATCCCGGACCCATTTCTTCCCAGTATGTCCAGGTGAATGTGCACGTTCCCAACTTCTTGAGAATCCCACCCCATCCACATTGACCTTCCTAACCACCTCCTAGTCTCCAGCAACCACCCTCACCGGCCCTTCTACTGCTACTGACGCACCCTCAGCTTCACACCCTTCCAGCTCACTGTGCCTCCTCCCATTCTCACCATTCCCTCCTACCACGCTCACCCACAGTTTGCTCCCCAGTCATTGGCTCCACAGAGCCCTCCCTTGCACGCTTACCTGGACCTCCTCCATCCTTACTCCCTCCTGCCTCTGGACACCTTCCCCACTCCGAATTCCCTCCTTTCCCCAGATACCTTCCTCCCCTTACACCTACCTCCCCACTTGCGCGTTCTCCCCCGTTGCACCCTCCTCCCTATACTCCCTCGCCCCCCTCTCCCAACTTCACCCCTCCCCCTGACACCTTCACCCACCCCCCCACCCCCCCCGCAACCTCACTCCACCCTTAATATCTTCATCACCCACTCTCACATTTAGTCTTTCTTGTCTCGCCCACCCAGCCCTCCTCGCTGATCACCTGTAGCATCTTATGGCCAAGACTGTGATGTTCCGAAGCAGACTTGAGACATCAATGGAGACCTCCTACCTTCCATGAGCTGTTTGTGGCAGAGCCATGTCCATGAGAATTCACCCAGCATGTGATGCATGTGTTCCTCCAGGGTCTGGTAGTTGTAGGGCTCCATCTTCTACTCCTCCAATGCCTGTGACCTGAACAAGGCCCAAATGGTAAGTCCCAACTTCTGCATGTCCAGGCGTATTCTGGGCCAGCGTGTTTTCCTGAGGAATCACACTGGCCTCCAGCAAGATTAGTGTTCCGCCATGGCAGACACTATCGGATGACCCTGCTGTGCTTTCACACTGGTGTGAAACTGATTTTTGATCTTCTTTCCATATTTTCCCGCCCGCCCCCATCCATAATGACACCCAATGCCAATGGGGCCAGAAAATTCCAGCCTATGTTAACTTTGTGCAAAGCAGTCATAACAGCGTGTGAACAATACAGGAGCTCTTCAGCAGTGACATTGAAGACTCCAGGCAGTAGGCCAGCTCTCTGTGATGGTACGATTCCAGAATCTTCACACACAGTTACCATTCCTTGTGTCAGTGCAGGCTTGAACCGTTCACATCCATATGAAAAGTCCCTCAGCCCTTGGAATACATTAGCTGAACCTTTGCTGATATTCCCTCACATTTGTAGCTTGCTGTCAAGACATCGTTCTGACACCCGGTGTGGGCACCTGGTGGTTTGGCTGGACTACCTCACGCAGCAAAAGGTTCTCCCTCTGCATCCCCATCCTCTCCCATGTCCTGCTTCTCCTCTTCGCCCATTGAAATCAGTCCTGCCACTGTACTTGCAGCATCAAGGTTCACACCTCTTTAATGGGCTATATTGCAAAGAATGCAATACTCCATGACCATTCAGGAGACACTTGCAGGTGGGTAAAGCAGAATACTACCTGACCGATTCAGACGGCAAAAGCACGTCTTTAGCAGTCTAATGGATTGCTCAGTGGAGTTGTGTTGAGCAGATCGCTCTCACTGTAACAACCCTGTGCCAACTGTAACAACTCTGTGCCACCGTTTCGGTGAGAAGCCATCTCCTCAAAGGATAGCCCCTGTCCCCTTGAATCCATCCACGGACTTGGGGGATCAGATGGAATAGCAGTAGAAGGCTTGATGGCGGAGAATAAATGCATCACGGCAACTACCAGGGAAGCATACACACATATGAAGGAAGCCCTTCTTGTGATGGCAGACCAGCTGGAGATTCAGGAATTGGTAAGCCTTCCTGTTAATAAACCTTTCTGGTCAGTCATTGGATGCTTTAATGGCAACAAGGATGAATTGAACAATGCCCTGCGCTTGGGAGAATCCTGGCATGGCAGCAAACCCAGTGCCTTCTGAGCCTGTGATAACCCATCTGTGAATATGATGTGTTGTCCAGCTTTGGTGAAGAGGGCATCTGTCAGCAGGGTGATACAGAGGTGTGCAACAAACTCATAGGTTTATTTACAGTTCGGCGTGCAGGCACGCTCCTGACACGCACGTGCGTGAAATAACGTGTGATGACGTTGGGCGAGCATCCTGATGTCATTGTGCGATATTTTGGTCAGCGGGCACGCATGAGAGTCAGCACCTGCTGACAATTAAGAGGGCTATTAAGCCCATTAATCAATTAATTAAATTAAATATTTCACTGCCTGTCCAACCTTACGGTTGGCGGGCGGACAAATAGGTCAGGTGGCCTTTGTATGTTTTGCGAAACCTCATTCACAGGTGGGATGAGATTTCCAACAGTGACTAAAAAAAAACTTTTAAACTCATTTTTCACAGTCACATGTGTGGACATGTTTTCCTTATTTTTGAATCTTTATTTTTCATTTTAAAAATCTTCAGCTCCCTGAGGCAGCACTGTGCCTTCAGGGAGCTTTCACTGAGTGCATAACCGCGCATACGCAAACTTCAGCACTTGCGTTCTTTCTGCCCCCACCCTGGCAGCACTGAGGGTCTCAGCGCACGTTTCATGCTGATTGGCCGTTACTTGGCCAGCCTGCGTGAAATCGCGGTCAGGGCCCGATTGCAGGCGGTGGTTGGTTTTGCGGCCACTCCTGGGCCCGCCCGCTGTGCCAGCCCAATGAGGGGAAAATCCTGCCTTGAGATACGACAGAGGACTGCAGCTAAGCCTTGAAAGGATCCAGCAGGGGAGGAATTCAAGGCCACAGTTACTTTGACTGCCCCTGGCAGGGCATGGCCATCAGTGGTGAGTTTCAGTGAGCTCCTCACTGACAAGGGCACAGGTATCTCTGACCATCTGCCTAGAGAGTTTTAGTGTACTTCAGCACTGGTTCTGAGTCATATTTGGGTAGCTTTGCCTTTGCCTGTAGATCCTGTGCTCACGGTAGTATCTCCTCTAAATTAAGGGGTCAACCATTTTAGACTGAGATGAGGGGAGGTTTTTTCACTCCAAGGAATCTTTGGTATGCTCTACCCCAGAGGGCTGAGGATACTCAGTGATTAAGTATGTTTAAGGCTTAGATCAATAGATTTTTGGACTCTTAAAGAATCAAGAAAAAGGGGGAAGGTGGGGTTGGGGTCAAAGATTAGTCATAATCTTACTGAATGGCGAAGCAGGCTAGAGGGACCATTTAGCTTATTCCTGCACTTGTCTCTCATGTTCTTATGTTCTCACCAAACACTTTCTCATACTTTTTCGTTAGACTGGCCTGCCACACATTCTGGATCTTTGTTAAAACAAATTTTCTGAACTTAGTTCATTGAAATGCATGCCCACACAATTGCTTGCTCCACAACTGTGTGTGGTAATTCTGTATTTCCATAATACTCTATCATCATTTATACTATTTAATTCAGGATTGTCCAACCTGTTCGCCTGGGGGGGCCACATTTTAAAATTTTTCTCACTCAAGGGACCAGTGAGTAAATTTCGGAAAGATAAAGATCGGGGCAATATTACACATGATTTATACATGAAATCAAACAACTTGCTGAGCAAAAAACAAAACAATGAGTAATAAATAAAGATGAGTACAAGACGAGTATAAGGGTATAATAGGATGAGAGTGTGTGTGTTCAGCTCACCCCCAATGTCAGAGTATTCCCTCACTCACCCTCACCTCTTGTGAGAGTGGATGAGAGTGCCTGATGGTTTGTGTGGGTTAGGGTGAATGAAAACCCTGAGACTGGGAGGGAGCCAGACTTGTGGACACACTCTGGCCCCCTACACATTTTCTCTCCTCTCTCTGCACCCTTACAGCTCTCCTTCTGCCCCCTCACAGCCTCTTCCTCTTCCCTTCCACACCTTCTCCCTCTTCACACCCTCTCCCTCTATCCCCCACACACCCTCTCCCTCAAACCATCTCTCCCCCCTCACAAACTATCTCCCCTCTCTCCCCATCTCCCCTCACTCCCCCTCACATCCTCTCTTCTCCCTCACACCATCTCTCCCTCTCTCTCCTCCCCAACATCCCTTCTCTCCCCCTTGCCTTCTCCCTCCCCTCCCCGTCTCACTGTCTCTCTCTCCCACCCTTGCTACGCTCCCTCCTATACATGCTTGTGAGTTCCCCGGCCCTCAGCTCCCCGCCCCTGAGCTCCACTGGCCCCAAGTGCACTGTGGCTGGTGTTCGTTGTTCCTCCAATCACAAATTGCTTCTCTCCTACATCAGCAAATACGGGAGAGAACTGGCCTGCAATTGGAGGAGCAGCTCCATGCAGAATCTCCCTGTCAAGCTTAGCTGTTTGACTGGGATTTTGAAAACTGGCTCCGGGAGACACATAGAGGGACTTCACGAGCTGTATCTGGCCTGTAGGCCGTAAGTTGGTCAAGCCTGATTTAATTAGCTGTTTAGTTGTTTGGGAAGTATCAAAGTTGTGATATAATTGACTGCTTTGTTTTTGTTCCCACTAATTGAATTGTATCCTCTGATCATGCTTGTTTGAAAATTGCACATTCTTGCAGGTGTCATAAATTGCAATCAAAAGAATTCTTCTGTTTTCTGTGCAAACAGAAAAATTTGACCTGAAGCAATTACATTTGGAAAACTTCATCTCTTTATCTTCACTTTTTAAAAAATCTTATATCTTTGGAAACTGATGTTTTATATTATCCTTTGTCAATAAATGTGTTCTTTATTCCCGGTGTGTAATCAATTCACTTTTTGAAGTCTCTTGGTGCATATTGAATCTCAATATTAAAAACAGAGGTAACAGATGATTGAGAAGTTTCAGTTCATCACATACTGTGAAAAAAATATTTTTATTTTGAATTAGCTCTATAGAGCACTAGTAATTAAATAGATTTGATTGGTTGCTATGTCTTTTTCAGGAAACAGGAACCTTGTGAATGACATAATTTATTACTTTGACTGAGTAGAGGATAATTGCTGTGATTGCATCCTAACATGTGCAATACATATGTATCATTTTATTTCAGAGCAGAGAAATTGTTGGGTGCATAAATAATCCATTGTGAATAAACCTTTAGCTGTGAATCCATGTCTGTAGTGTATCAAGGTAGAATAATTAGTCTAAAATTATACAGTATTTTGCAAGGCAAATGTCTTCACAAGTAATACTTGAAGTTGAAAATTTGATGGTGTAACATTTAACCAACATAGTCTTATTAATGCTATGTTTTGTCAATAATAATTCTTTTGAAATGAATTTAAATAATAATCACTTTTTCATTGTACTAGATTGATCAGATTAATGTAGAAGAACAAGCATTTGGATGGACTGAGTCTCAGTATCCTCAGCGTAAACAGACCAGTGATATTCTTCAACCATACCTAAGGCTGTATGACATGACAGTAGAGTTCAATGCCAAGTATAAAGCTTGGATGGAGGGACCATTTACTGAGGCCAACCCAGATCAGGTAGAGGCAGATGCAGGAAACTATTGGCGTGGTCTATACAAGTTGGAACGGACTTTATCAGACTCGCCAAATGCATTCAAGATTGCCAATACTGTTAGGAAAAAAGTTGAGGAATTCAAAGAGCATATTCCCCTTATTCATGTCGTGTGCAATCCTGGTTTACGTGATCGACACTGGGATGCCTTATCTGATATTGTGGGATTCTCACTCAAGCCTTCTGAAGACACAACTGTTTCCAAGTTTCTCACTATGAATCTTGAACCTTACTTGGATCAGTTTGAGGGTATTAGTGAGGCAGCTAGCAAAGAATATTCACTGGAGAAAGCCCTGGAAAAAATGGTGAAGGAGTGGGAAGGTATGGAATTCATTCTCCATCCATATCGAGAAACAGGGACTTATATACTTGCAGCTGTTGATGATATCCAGATGTTACTTGATGACCACATTGTAAAGACCCAGACAATGCGTGGATCTCCTTTTATACAGCCATTTGAGAAAGAAATCAGGTAGTTCACTTTCATTGTCTTTATGGAATTTTATAAGTTCAAGAATTGTATAAGTGGGTTTTTGCAAAATGTTTAACAATTTTGAGCAAGCACATACAGCAATAACAATAATATAAAAACAAAAATGCAGGAAATACTCAGCAGGCCTAGCAGCATCTGTAAAGAGAGAAATAGATTTAAAATTTCAGGTTGATGATCTTTCGTCAGTTTGAATTGTTAACTTTGTTCCTCTCTCCTCAGATGCTGCCAGAACTGCTGAGTATTTCCAACATTTTTTTTTTAATTTCAGATTTTCAGTTTTACTTTTACATAAAACAATGAATTTAATAATGCTGGTTAGGAAAGATAAGTTAAAGTTTCTTAAATTTACTGGTTTCTATTTGTATTTAATTTAAAGCAAGCCATACAACTGTGAAATCACAGGGCTGTAAATCTCTGAGATTTTTAGGCGCGTACAGTGCAAGGCTCTTACTTGCACACAGTACATAAGAGTTCTGCCTGACTTGGCCATCTCTAGCTTTTTTTTTCTGCTGTTGCATCACCAGGTTAGAATTGGATTGATGTGCAACTACAGCTCAGACCATATTTCATCTCATTTTTCCTACCAAGGTTTAAGTTTATATCTTTCTACTTTCCATTGAACCAAAATCTGTCAATTTCCTTTATGAATGCTTCAGGAGAAATCACATTCAGTACCACCAGGTAGCGGTCTTCTCTATATTAATAACTCTTAAGTGTGAGTTAAACCTGCACTGAAATTGCATTAAGCACAAGGTTTCCTTAAGTTTGTAAACTTAATTCTCTGATCTTAGTTCATTCAAAAATAATTTTTCTATATTAGCCCCCAAAGTTATCTTTATGATTAAAAAAAAACCTCTTGTTTTTTTTGAAGTAAGAACTACTCTGGTTGCTATGACAAAAATATCAAGTTGACATTTGAACAGAAGTTTTGAGGGAGTGTGGCATTGTTGGAGATGCCAGCTTTTAGATGAAATATTAAATCGAGGCTTCATCAGCCTCCTCAGGTTAACATAAAAGATCCCATGACATTATTCGAAGAGGAGCAGGGGAAATTCCTATCGACATTTTGGCCAATATTTATCCTTCAATAAACACCAATAAAGCACATTATCCAGTCACTTTGCTGTTGTGCACAAATTGGCTGCTATGTTTTGTACCTTACAATAATGCCTCCACCTCAAAAATACTTCATTGGCTGTGAAGTGTTCCCAAGATCATGCAAGACTTTTTTTTGTCTAACAACATCATAAACGTGTTCATAACATTTTCTTCTGCTTAATATTTTGAGTAAAATGGTGGAAACAAATAATTTTAGAACATATTTACAATTCCAGTAAAATGAATCAGAAGATATTTTTAATCAATGCATTAATATGTTGCTGCCTACAGGAGTTAATATACCTCTATTTAGCTTTTTCTGGAATGGATAATTTTTTGCTTCCTTCTCCTCAACAATACTCATAATTTTAAGGCTGGATATCATTATTATTGTTTTTCTGTGCAGTCTTTTCACGCGCCCTGCATCTTTTGTAAATGATGATTACCAAAACTTGGCAGAGTGCTCTTACTATAGCCTCAGGATTTCTGCTCTAATCCTGACCCTAGCTTGCACCCAGCCCTGAGCAATGAAAATCCTGCCTTGGCAGGCACTTTCTCCTGAGGTGGGTGATTTTCCTGATTCCCCTTACCCACCTCGAGGATGAAAATCCAGGCCATTTTCTCTGTTATATCATCAAATAATTGAATAAGGTTAGTCAAGCAATACTTTCCCTTTTGAAATCCGTGCTGATTATTCATTATTATATTTTTGGTTTCTAAATGTTTTATTTTCTTCATTCGTAATGATTTGATTATTTTTCCTACCACTGATGTTAAACTGGCTGGTCCATAGTTCCTGGACATGCTCTATTGCCCTTCTTAAATATAGTTATAACCTTAGCTATCTGCCAGTGCTCTGGCACTCCGATCCAATTATTAAATATGCTTAATACTGCCTCTACTATTTTTTTCCTAAATGCTTTTCAAACACATGGACTTAGTCCATCTAGACCAAGGGTTTATCTTTTTTGAATTTGTTTGGTTTATTTTATGTTTCTCCGCTTTTTATTTTAAACGTGTTTATATTATTTCTAATCTCCTGGTGTCATGTCCACCTAATTTGCCTCCCTGATAAATACTGAAGCAAAGTAATTATTCGCATTTCTTCCATTTCACCACTGCTGTATGTTAATTTATCCTGTCCATCTTTTATGGTCCTTTTCCATTTTTACTTATGTGCTTGTAGAATATTTTACTGTTTTGTTTTATGTTGGTATTGCTATGCAAAAATCAGAAATCAAGAAAAATAGGGCTGCAGTTAGAAAATAATACACTCAAAAATTAATGTAAGTTCAAATCTCTGTTTTGTATAACACAGGGTGTGGGAAAATAAATTGTTGCTGCTGCAGGAGATCATGGATGAATGTTTAAAAGTGCAGGCAACCTGGCTATACCTGGAACCTATTTTCAGCTCCCCTGATATCATGGCCCAGATGCCTGAAGAGGGAAGACGGTTCACTGCTGTAGATAAGACTTGGAAAGAACTTATGAAACTAGTTATAATGGTAAGTTAAATAATTGCTGAATGGTGGTTATAATATCACCCAGATAATTGATAACTAATTGCAATGCAGAGCCTGCATTTATTGGTCTTCTTTAAATGACACATTTTAATTTTTAAGCCTCATAATGATTGCTGTTGAAACTGAGGATTATCAGAATTAACCTTGAATGTATTCTCATCTGATATCCACATGCGTGTACTACTAGTGGGTTGATGGATGGTGATCAAGAGTGGAGATGCTGCTTATTTTCCTTATCTTAATCCAAAACTGCTGTAGCTAGTTACAGCACTACTACAATTGATAAAAACAAAAAAACTGCGGATGCTGGAAATCCAAAACAAAAACAGAATTACCTGGAAAAACTCAGCAGGTCTGGCAGCATCGGCGGAGAAGAAAAGAGTTGACGTTTCGAGTCCTCATGACCCTTCGACAGAACTTGAGTTCGAGTCCAGGAAAGAGCTGAAATATAAGCTGGTTTAAGGTGTGTGTGTGGGGGGCGGAGAGATAGAGAGACAGAGAGGTGGAGGGGGTTGGTGTGGTTGTAGCGACAAACAAGCAGTGATAGAAGCAGATCATCAAAAGATGTCAACAACAATAGTACAATAGAACACATAGGTGTTAAAGATAAAGTTGGTGATATTATCTAAACGAATGTGCTAATTAAGAATGGATGGTAGGGCACTCAAGGTATAGCTCTAGTGGGTTTTTTTTTTTTTTTTTATTTTATATAATGGAAATAGGTGGGAAAAGGAAAATCTTTATAATTTATTGGGAAGAAAAAAAAAAAAAAGAGAAGGGGGAAACAGAAAGGGGGTGGGGATGGGGGAGGGGACTCACGACCTAAAGTTGTTGAATTCAATATTCAGTCCGGAAGGCTGTAAAGTCCCTAGTCGGAAGATGAGGTGTTGTTCCTCCAGTTTGCGTTGGGCTTCACTGGAACAATGCAGCAAGCCAAGGACAGACATGTGGGCAAGAGAGCAGGGTGGAGTGTTAAAATGGCAAGCGACAGGGAGGTTTGGGTCATTCTTGCGGACAGACCGCAGGTGTTCTGCAAAGCGGTCGCCCAGTTTACGTTTGGTCTCTCCAATGTAGAGGAGACCACATTGGGAGCAACGAATGCAGTAGACTAAGTTGGGGGAAATGCAAGTGAAATGCTGCTTCACTTGAAAGGAGTGTTTGGGTCCTTGGACGGTGAGGAGAGAGGAAGTGAAGGGGCAGGTGTTGCATCTTTTGCGTGGGCAAGGGGTTGTGCCATAGGAGGGGGTTGAGGAGTAGGGGGTGATGGAGGAGTGGACCAGGGTGTCCCGGAGGGAGCGATCCCTACGGAATGCCGAGAAGGGGGGTGAAGGGAAGATGTGTTTGGTAGTGGCATCATGCTGGAGGTGGCGGAAATGGCGGAGGATGATCCTTTGAATGCGGAGGCTGGTGGGGTGATAAGTGAGGACAAGGGGGACCCTATCATGTTTCTGGGAGGGAGGAGAAGGAGTGAGGGCGGATGCGCGGGAGATGGGCCGGACACGGTTGAGGGCCCTGTCAACGACCGTGGGTGGAAAACCTCGGTTAAGGAAGAAGGAGGACATGTCAGAGGAACTGTTTTTGAATGTAGCATCATCGGAACAGATGCGACGGAGGCGAAGGAACTGAGAGAATGGGATGGAGTCCTTACAGGAAGTGGGGTGTGAGGAGCTGTAGTCGAGATAGCTGTGGGTGTCGGTGGGTTTGTAATGGATATTGGTGGACAGTCTATCACCAGAGATTGAGACAGAGAGGTCAAGGAAGGGAAGGGAAGTGTCAGAGATGGACCACGTGAAAATGATGGAGGGGTGGAGATTGGAAGCAAAATTAATAAATTTTTCCAAGTCCTGACGAGAGCATGAAGCAGCACCGAAATAATCATCGATGTACCGGAGATTTGGAGGAAGTGAGAGGAGTTGAAGGAGAAATTGTTCAGCGTGAGAACAAGTTCAGCCAGACGGAGGAGAGTAGTGGTGGATGGGGATTGTTCGGGCCTCTGTTCGAGGAAGAAGCTAAGGGCCCTCAGACCATCCTGGTGGGGGATGGAGGTGTAGAGGGATTGGACGTCCATGGTGAAGAGGAAGCGGTAGGGGCCAGGGAACTGGAAATTGTTGATGTGACGTAAGGTGTCAGAGGAATCACGGATGTAGGTGGGAAGGGACTGGACAAGGGGAGAGAGAAGGGAGTCAAGATAACGAGAAATGAGTTCTGTGGGGCAGGAGCAAGCTGAGACGATCGGTCTACCGGGGCAGTTCTGTTTGTGGATTTTGGGTAGGTGATAGAAGCGGGCCGTCCGAGGTTGGGCAACTATCAGGTTGGAAGCTGTGGGAGGGAGATCCCCAGAGGAGATGAGGTCAGTGACAGTCCTGGAAACAATGGCTTGATGTTCAGTGGTGGGGTCATGGTCCAGGGAGAGGTAGGAGGAAGTGTCTGCGAGTTGACGCTCAGCCTCCGCGTGGTAGAGGTCAGTGCGCCAGACAACAACAGCACCACCCTTGTCAGCGGGTTTGATGACAATGTCAGGGTTGGACCTGAGAGAATGGAGTGCAGTAAGTTCAGAGAGAGACAGGTTAGAATGGGTGAGAGGAGCAGAGAAATTGAGACGACTAATGTCGCGCCGACAGTTCTCAATGAAAAGATCGAGAGAAGGTAAGAATCCAGAGGGAGGGGTCCAGGTGGAGGGAGAATATTGAAGATGGGTAAAAGGATCCGTTGAACTGGGAGAGGACTCCTGCCCAAAGAAGTGAGCCCGGAGACGAAGACGGCGGAAGAAGAGTTCAGTATCATGCCGAGCCCGAAATTCATTGAGGTGAGGGCGTAAGGGTATGAAACTAAGTCCTTTGCTGAGCACTGAACGTTCAGCATCGGAGAGGGGAAGGTCAGGGGGTATAGTGAATACACGGCTGGGGTTGGGATTGGAAGATGGGGTGGGGACGGAGGGACAGGCAGGGGTGGAGGGTCCTAGATGGGTGTTGGTGTCGATGAGTTGTTGGAGCTTGCGTTCCTTAGCACTTGAGAGAAAGAGAAAAAGTTTCTTGTTGAGGCGTCGGATGAGCCGAAGGATAAAATGAAACTGGGGGCACGCGCAGCTTTGAAAAAGGGTACGGCGGTGCTGCTGGAGGGAGAGGTCGAGTGTGTTCATATGGCGGCGCATGGCACTGAGAGTGGATTTCAGAATGTGACGGGAACAGCAGTCCGAGAAACGTTTTATGTCCCGGAGATACCTATAATCCTGGGTGGGTTCGAAACATGAGGGGTGGAATTTCAGTTGAAATCCATGTGGGGTAAGTCGGAGACGGAGACAGTCACTGAGAAAGGAGATATGGCTGTGAAAACGGGTTTTAGTAAACACCTTGTCAAACACTAGGAGAGAAATGGAAAGCAATGAAGGTGAACAAGGCAACAGAGAAATCCGGAAATCTTGTCGCAGAGAGGAACAGAACTTCTTCAAGGAGGTAGGCATTTCTTGAAGAGCAGTGGCAGTCAATTAAACACAGAGATAAAAACAAAAAAACTGCGGATGCTGGAAATCCAAAACAAAAACAGAATTACCTGGAAAAACTCAGCAGGTCTGGCAGCATCGGCGGAGAAGAAAAGAGTTGACGTTTCGAGTCCTCATGACCCTTCGACAGAACTTGAGTTCGAGTCCAGGAAAGAGCTGAAATATAAGCTGGTTTAAGGTGTGTGTGTGGGGGGCGGAGAGATAGAGAGACAGAGAGGTGGAGGGGGTTGGTGTGGTTGTAGCGACAAACAAGCAGTGATAGAAGCAGATCATCAAAAGATGTCAACAACAATAGTACAATAGAACACATAGGTGTTAAAGATAAAGTTGGTGATATTATCTAAACGAATGTGCTAATTAAGAATGGATGGTAGGGCACTCAAGGTATAGCTCTAGTGGGTTTTTTTTTTTTTTTTTATTTTATATAATGGAAATAGGTGGGAAAAGGAAAATCTTTATAATTTATTGGGAAGAAAAAAAAAAAGAGAAGGGGGAAACAAAAAGGGGGTGGGGATGGGGGGGGGGACTCACGACCTAAAGTTGTTGAATTCAATATTCAGTCCGGAAGGCTGTAAAGTCCCTAGTCGGAAGATGAGGTGTTGTTCCTCCAGTTTGCGTTGGGCTTCACTGGAACAATGCAGCAAGCCAAGGACAGACATGTGGGCAAGAGAGCAGGGTGGAGTGTTAAAATGGCAAGCGACAGGGAGGTTTGGGTCATTCTTGCGGACAGACCGCAGGTGTTCTGCAAAGCGGTCGCCCAGTTTACGTTTGGTCTCTCCAATGTAGAGGAGACCACATTGGGAGCAACGAATGCAGTAGACTAAGTTGGGGGAAATGCAAGTGAAATGCTGCTTCACTTGAAAGGAGTGTTTGGGTCCTTGGACGGTGAGGAGAGAGGAAGTGAAGGGGCAGGTGTTGCATCTTTTGCGTGGGCAAGGGGTTGTGCCATAGGAGGGGGTTGAGGAGTAGGGGGTGATGGAGGAGTGGACCAGGGTGTCCCGGAGGGAGCGATCCCTACGGAATGCCGATAAGGGGGGTGAAGGGAAGATGTGTTTGGTAGTGGCATCATGCTGGAGTTGGCGGAAATGGCGGAGGATGATCCTTTGAATGCGGAGGCTGGTGGGGTGATAAGTGAGGACAAGGGGGACCCTATCATGTTTCTGGGAGGGAGGAGAAGGAGTGAGGGCGGATGCGCGGGAGATGGGCCGGACACGGTTGAGGGCCCTGTCAACGACCGTGGGTGGAAAACCTCGGTTAAGGAAGAAGGAGGACATGTCAGAGGAACTGTTTTTGAATGTAGCATCATCGGAACAGATGCGACGGAGGCGAAGGAACTGAGAGAATGGGATGGAGTCCTTACAGGAAGTGGGGTGTGAGGAGCTGTAGTCGAGATAGCTGTGGGTGTCGGTGGGTTTGTAATGGATATTGGTGGACAGTCTATCACCAGAGATTGAGACAGAGAGGTCAAGGAAGGGAAGGGAAGTGTCAGAGATGGACCACGTGAAAATGATGGAGGGGTGGAGATTGGAAGCAAAATTAATAAATTTTTCCAAGTCCTGACGAGAGCATGAAGCAGCACCGAAATAATCATCGATGTACCGGAGATTTGGAGGAAGTGAGAGGAGTTGAAGGAGAAATTGTTCAGCGTGAGAACAAGTTCAGCCAGACGGAGGAGAGTAGTGGTGGATGGGGATTGTTCGGGCCTCTGTTCGAGGAAGAAGCTAAGGGCCCTCAGACCATCCTGGTGGGGGATGGAGGTGTAGAGGGATTGGACGTCCATGGTGAAGAGGCAGCGGTAGGGGCCAGGGAACTGGAAATTGTTGATGTGACGTAAGGTGTCAGAGGAATCACGGATGTAGGTGGGAAGGGACTGGACAAGGGGAGAGAGAAGGGAGTCAAGATAACGAGAAATGAGTTCTGTGGGGCAGGAGCAAGCTGAGACGATCGGTCTACCGGGGCAGTTCTGTTTGTGGATTTTGGGTAGGAGATAGAAGCGGGCCGTCCGAGGTTGGGCATCTATCAGGTTGGAAGCTGTGGGAGGGAGATCCCCAGAGGAGATGAGGTCAGTGACAGTCCTGGAAACAATGGCTTGATGTTCAGTGGTGGGGTCATGGTCCAGGGAGAGGTAGGAGGAAGTGTCTGCGAGTTGACGCTCAGCCTCCGCGTGGTAGAGGTCAGTGCGCCAGACAACAACAGCACCACCCTTGTCAGCGGGTTTGATGACAATGTCAGGGTTGGACCTGAGAGAATGGAGTGCAGTAAGTTCAGAGAGAGACAGGTTAGAATGGGTGAGAGGAGCAGAGAAATTGAGACGACTAATGTCGCGCCGACAGTTCTCAATGAAAAGATCGAGAGAAGGTAAGAATCCAGAGGGAGGGGTCCAGGTGGAGGGAGAATATTGAAGATGGGTAAAAGGATCCGTTGAACTGGGAGAGGACTCCTGCCCAAAGAAGTGAGCCCGGAGACGAAGACGGCGGAAGAAGAGTTCAGTATCATGCCGAGCCCGAAATTCATTGAGGTGAGGGCGTAAGGGTATGAAACTAAGTCCTTTGCTGAGCACTGAACGTTCAGCATCGGAGAGGGGAAGGTCAGGGGGTATAGTGAATACACGGCTGGGGTTGGGATTGGAAGATGGGGTGGGGACGGAGGGACAGGCAGGGGTGGAGGGTCCTAGATGGGTGTTGGTGTCGATGAGTTGTTGGAGCTTGCGTTCCTTAGCACTTGAGAGAAAGAGAAAAAGTTTCTTGTTGAGGCGTCGGATGAGCCGAAGGATAAAATGAAACTGGGGGCACGCGCAGCTTTGAAAAAGGGTACGGCGGTGCTGCTGGAGGGAGAGGTCGAGTGTGTTCATATGGCGGCGCATGGCACTGAGAGTGGATTTCAGAATGTGACGGGAACAGCAGTCCGAGAAACGTTTTATGTCCCGGAGATACCTATAATCCTGGGTGGGTTCGAAACATGAGGGGTGGAATTTCAGTTGAAATCCATGTGGGGTAAGTCGGAGACGGAGACAGTCACTGAGAAAGGAGATATGGCTGTGAAAACGGGTTTTAGTAAACACCTTGTCAAACACTAGGAGAGAAATGGAAAGCAATGAAGGTGAACAAGGCAACAGAGAAATCCGGAAATCTTGTCGCAGAGAGGAACAGAACTTCTTCAAGGAGGTAGGCATTTCTTGAAGAGCAGTGGCAGTCAATTAAACACAGAGATAAAAACAAAAAAACTGCGGATGCTGGAAATCCAAAACAAAAACAGAATTACCTGGAAAAACTCAGCAGGTCTGGCAGCATCGGCGGAGAAGAAAAGAGTTGACGTTTCGAGTCCTCATGACCCTTCGACAGAACTTGAGTTCGAGTCCAGGAAAGAGCTGAAATATAAGCTGGTTTAAGGTGTGTGTGTGGGGGGCGGAGAGATAGAGAGACAGAGAGGTGGAGGGGGTTGGTGTGGTTGTAGCGACAAACAAGCAGTGATAGAAGCAGATCATCAAAAGATGTCAACAACAATAGTACAATAGAACACATAGGTGTTAAAGATAAAGTTGGTGATATTATCTAAACGAATGTGCTAATTAAGAATGGATGGTAGGGCACTCAAGGTATAGCTCTAGTGGGTTTTTTTTTTTTTATTTTATATAATGGAAATAGGTGGGAAAAGGAAAATCTTTATAATTTATTGGGAAGAAAAAAAAAAAAGAGAAGGGGGAAACAGAAAGGGGGTGGGGATGGGGGAGGGGACTCACGACCTAAAGTTGTTGAATTCAATATTCAGTCCGGAAGGCTGTAAAGTCCCTAGTCGGAAGATGAGGTGTTGTTCCTCCAGTTTGCGTTGGGCTTCACTGGAACAATGCAGCAAGCCAAGGACAGACATGTGGGCAAGAGAGCAGGGTGGAGTGTTAAAATGGCAAGCGACAGGGAGGTTTGGGTCATTCTTGCGGACAGACCGCAGGTGTTCTGCAAAGCGGTCGCCCAGTTTACGTTTGGTCTCTCCAATGTAGAGGAGACCACATTGGGAGCAACGAATGCAGTAGACTAAGTTGGGGGAAATGCAAGTGAAATGCTGCTTCACTTGAAAGGAGTGTTTGGGTCCTTGGACGGTGAGGAGAGAGGAAGTGAAGGGGCAGGTGTTGCATCTTTTGCGTGGGCAAGGGGTTGTGCCATAGGAGGGGGTTGAGGAGTAGGGGGTGATGGAGGAGTGGACCAGGGTGTCCCGGAGGGAGCGATCCCTACGGAATGCCGATAAGGGGGGTGAAGGGAAGATGTGTTTGGTAGTGGCATCATGCTGGAGTTGGCGGAAATGGCGGAGGATGATCCTTTGAATGCGGAGGCTGGTGGGGTGATAAGTGAGGACAAGGGGGACCCTATCATGTTTCTGGGAGGGAGGAGAAGGAGTGAGGGCGGATGCGCGGGAGATGGGCCGGACACGGTTGAGGGCCCTGTCAACGACCGTGGGTGGAAAACCTCGGTTAAGGAAGAAGGAGGACATGTCAGAGGAACTGTTTTTGAATGTAGCATCATCGGAACAGATGCGACGGAGGCGAAGGAACTGAGAGAATGGGATGGAGTCCTTACAGGAAGTGGGGTGTGAGGAGCTGTAGTCGAGATAGCTGTGGGTGTCGGTGGGTTTGTAATGGATATTGGTGGACAGTCTATCACCAGAGATTGAGACAGAGAGGTCAAGGAAGGGAAGGGAAGTGTCAGAGATGGACCACGTGAAAATGATGGAGGGGTGGAGATTGGAAGCAAAATTAATAAATTTTTCCAAGTCCTGACGAGAGCATGAAGCAGCACCGAAATAATCATCGATGTACCGGAGATTTGGAGGAAGTGAGAGGAGTTGAAGGAGAAATTGTTCAGCGTGAGAACAAGTTCAGCCAGACGGAGGAGAGTAGTGGTGGATGGGGATTGTTCGGGCCTCTGTTCGAGGAAGAAGCTAAGGGCCCTCAGACCATCCTGGTGGGGGATGGAGGTGTAGAGGGATTGGACGTCCATGGTGAAGAGGAAGCGGTAGGGGCCAGGGAACTGGAAATTGTTGATGTGACGTAAGGTGTCAGAGGAATCACGGATGTAGGTGGGAAGGGACTGGACAAGGGGAGAGAGAAGGGAGTCAAGATAACGAGAAATGAGTTCTGTGGGGCAGGAGCAAGCTGAGACGATCGGTCTACCGGGGCAGTTCTGTTTGTGGATTTTGGGTAGGAGATAGAAGCGGGCCGTCCGAGGTTGGGCAACTATCAGGTTGGAAGCTGTGGGAGGGAGATCCCCAGAGGAGATGAGGTCAGTGACAGTCCTGGAAACAATGGCTTGATGTTCAGTGGTGGGGTCATGGTCCAGGGAGAGGTAGGAGGAAGTGTCTGCGAGTTGACGCTCAGCCTCCGCGTGGTAGAGGTCAGTGCGCCAGACAACAACAGCACCACCCTTGTCAGCGGGTTTGATGACAATGTCAGGGTTGGACCTGAGAGAATGGAGTGCAGTAAGTTCAGAGAGAGACAGGTTAGAATGGGTGAGAGGAGCAGAGAAATTGAGACGACTAATGTCGCGCCGACAGTTCTCAATGAAAAGATCGAGAGAAGGTAAGAATCCAGAGGGAGGGGTCCAGGTGGAGGGAGAATATTGAAGATGGGTAAAAGGATCCGTTGAACTGGGAGAGGACTCCTGCCCAAAGAAGTGAGCCCGGAGACGAAGACGGCGGAAGAAGAGTTCAGTATCATGCCGAGCCCGAAATTCATTGAGGTGAGGGCGTAAGGGTATGAAACTAAGTCCTTTGCTGAGCACTGAACGTTCAGCATCGGAGAGGGGAAGGTCAGGGGGTATAGTGAATACACGGCTGGGGTTGGGATTGGAAGATGGGGTGGGGACGGAGGGACAGGCAGGGGTGGAGGGTCCTAGATGGGTGTTGGTGTCGATGAGTTGTTGGAGCTTGCGTTCCTTAGCACTTGAGAGAAAGAGAAAAAGTTTCTTGTTGAGGCGTCGGATGAGCCGAAGGATAAAATGAAACTGGGGGCACGCGCAGCTTTGAAAAAGGGTACGGCGGTGCTGCTGGAGGGAGAGGTCGAGTGTGTTCATATGGCGGCGCATGGCACTGAGAGTGGATTTCAGAATGTGACGGGAACAGCAGTCCGAGAAACGTTTTATGTCCCGGAGATACCTATAATCCTGGGTGGGTTCGAAACATGAGGGGTGGAATTTCAGTTGAAATCCATGTGGGGTAAGTCGGAGACGGAGACAGTCACTGAGAAAGGAGATATGGCTGTGAAAACGGGTTTTAGTAAACACCTTGTCAAACACTAGGAGAGAAATGGAAAGCAATGAAGGTGAACAAGGCAACAGAGAAATCCGGAAATCTTGTCGCAGAGAGGAACAGAACTTCTTCAAGGAGGTAGGCATTTCTTGAAGAGCAGTGGCAGTCAATTAAACACAGAGATAAAAACAAAAAAACTGCGGATGCTGGAAATCCAAAACAAAAACAGAATTACCTGGAAAAACTCAGCAGGTCTGGCAGCATCGGCGGAGAAGAAAAGAGTTGACGTTTCGAGTCCTCATGACCCTTCGACAGAACTTGAGTTCGAGTCCAGGAAAGAGCTGAAATATAAGCTGGTTTAAGGTGTGTGTGTGGGGGGCGGAGAGATAGAGAGACAGAGAGGTGGAGGGGGTTGGTGTGGTTGTAGCGACAAACAAGCAGTGATAGAAGCAGATCATCAAAAGATGTCAACAACAATAGTACAATAGAACACATAGGTGTTAAAGATAAAGTTGGTGATATTATCTAAACGAATGTGCTAATTAAGAATGGATGGTAGGGCACTCAAGGTATAGCTCTAGTGGGTTTTTTTTTTTTTATTTTATATAATGGAAATAGGTGGGAAAAGGAAAATCTTTATAATTTATTGGGAAGAAAAAAAAAAAAGAGAAGGGGGAAACAGAAAGGGGGTGGGGATGGGGGAGGGGACTCACGACCTAAAGTTGTTGAATTCAATATTCAGTCCGGAAGGCTGTAAAGTCCCTAGTCGGAAGATGAGGTGTTGTTCCTCCAGTTTGCGTTGGGCTTCACTGGAACAATGCAGCAAGCCAAGGACAGACATGTGGGCAAGAGAGCAGGGTGGAGTGTTAAAATGGCAAGCGACAGGGAGGTTTGGGTCATTCTTGCGGACAGACCGCAGGTGTTCTGCAAAGCGGTCGCCCAGTTTACGTTTGGTCTCTCCAATGTAGAGGAGACCACATTGGGAGCAACGAATGCAGTAGACTAAGTTGGGGGAAATGCAAGTGAAATGCTGCTTCACTTGAAAGGAGTGTTTGGGTCCTTGGACGGTGAGGAGAGAGGAAGTGAAGGGGCAGGTGTTGCATCTTTTGCGTGGGCAAGGGGTTGTGCCATAGGAGGGGGTTGAGGAGTAGGGGGTGATGGAGGAGTGGACCAGGGTGTCCCGGAGGGAGCGATCCCTACGGAATGCCGATAAGGGGGGTGAAGGGAAGATGTGTTTGGTAGTGGCATCATGCTGGAGTTGGCGGAAATGGCGGAGGATGATCCTTTGAATGCGGAGGCTGGTGGGGTGATAAGTGAGGACAAGGGGGACCCTATCATGTTTCTGGGAGGGAGGAGAAGGAGTGAGGGCGGATGCGCGGGAGATGGGCCGGACACGGTTGAGGGCCCTGTCAACGACCGTGGGTGGAAAACCTCGGTTAAGGAAGAAGGAGGACATGTCAGAGGAACTGTTTTTGAATGTAGCATCATCGGAACAGATGCGACGGAGGCGAAGGAACTGAGAGAATGGGATGGAGTCCTTACAGGAAGTGGGGTGTGAGGAGCTGTAGTCGAGATAGCTGTGGGTGTCGGTGGGTTTGTAATGGATATTGGTGGACAGTCTATCACCAGAGATTGAGACAGAGAGGTCAAGGAAGGGAAGGGAAGTGTCAGAGATGGACCACGTGAAAATGATGGAGGGGTGGAGATTGGAAGCAAAATTAATAAATTTTTCCAAGTCCTGACGAGAGCATGAAGCAGCACCGAAATAATCATCGATGTACCGGAGATTTGGAGGAAGTGAGAGGAGTTGAAGGAGAAATTGTTCAGCGTGAGAACAAGTTCAGCCAGACGGAGGAGAGTAGTGGTGGATGGGGATTGTTCGGGCCTCTGTTCGAGGAAGAAGCTAAGGGCCCTCAGACCATCCTGGTGGGGGATGGAGGTGTAGAGGGATTGGACGTCCATGGTGAAGAGGAAGCGGTAGGGGCCAGGGAACTGGAAATTGTTGATGTGACGTAAGGTGTCAGAGGAATCACGGATGTAGGTGGGAAGGGACTGGACAAGGGGAGAGAGAAGGGAGTCAAGATAACGAGAAATGAGTTCTGTGGGGCAGGAGCAAGCTGAGACGATCGGTCTACCGGGGCAGTTCTGTTTGTGGATTTTGGGTAGGAGATAGAAGCGGGCCGTCCGAGGTTGGGCAACTATCAGGTTGGAAGCTGTGGGAGGGAGATCCCCAGAGGAGATGAGGTCAGTGACAGTCCTGGAAACAATGGCTTGATGTTCAGTGGTGGGGTCATGGTCCAGGGAGAGGTAGGAGGAAGTGTCTGCGAGTTGACGCTCAGCCTCCGCGTGGTAGAGGTCAGTGCGCCAGACAACAACAGCACCACCCTTGTCAGCGGGTTTGATGACAATGTCAGGGTTGGACCTGAGAGAATGGAGTGCAGTAAGTTCAGAGAGAGACAGGTTAGAATGGGTGAGAGGAGCAGAGAAATTGAGACGACTAATGTCGCGCCGACAGTTCTCAATGAAAAGATCGAGAGAAGGTAAGAATCCAGAGGGAGGGGTCCAGGTGGAGGGAGAATATTGAAGATGGGTAAAAGGATCCGTTGAACTGGGAGAGGACTCCTGCCCAAAGAAGTGAGCCCGGAGACGAAGACGGCGGAAGAAGAGTTCAGTATCATGCCGAGCCCGAAATTCATTGAGGTGAGGGCGTAAGGGTATGAAACTAAGTCCTTTGCTGAGCACTGAACGTTCAGCATCGGAGAGGGGAAGGTCAGGGGGTATAGTGAATACACGGCTGGGGTTGGGATTGGAAGATGGGGTGGGGACGGAGGGACAGGCAGGGGTGGAGGGTCCTAGATGGGTGTTGGTGTCGATGAGTTGTTGGAGCTTGCGTTCCTTAGCACTTGAGAGAAAGAGAAAAAGTTTCTTGTTGAGGCGTCGGATGAGCCGAAGGATAAAATGAAACTGGGGGCACGCGCAGCTTTGAAAAAGGGTACGGCGGTGCTGCTGGAGGGAGAGGTCGAGTGTGTTCATATGGCGGCGCATGGCACTGAGAGTGGATTTCAGAATGTGACGGGAACAGCAGTCCGAGAAACGTTTTATGTCCCGGAGATACCTATAATCCTGGGTGGGTTCGAAACATGAGGGGTGGAATTTCAGTTGAAATCCATGTGGGGTAAGTCGGAGACGGAGACAGTCACTGAGAAAGGAGATATGGCTGTGAAAACGGGTTTTAGTAAACACCTTGTCAAACACTAGGAGAGAAATGGAAAGCAATGAAGGTGAACAAGGCAACAGAGAAATCCGGAAATCTTGTCGCAGAGAGGAACAGAACTTCTTCAAGGAGGTAGGCATTTCTTGAAGAGCAGTGGCAGTCAATTAAACACAGAGATAAAAACAAAAAAACTGCGGATGCTGGAAATCCAAAACAAAAACAGAATTACCTGGAAAAACTCAGCAGGTCTGGCAGCATCGGCGGAGAAGAAAAGAGTTGACGTTTCGAGTCCTCATGACCCTTCGACAGAACTTGAGTTCGAGTCCAGGAAAGAGCTGAAATATAAGCTGGTTTAAGGTGTGTGTGTGGGGGGCGGAGAGATAGAGAGACAGAGAGGTGGAGGGGGTTGGTGTGGTTGTAGCGACAAACAAGCAGTGATAGAAGCAGATCATCAAAAGATGTCAACAACAATAGTACAATAGAACACATAGGTGTTAAAGATAAAGTTGGTGATATTATCTAAACGAATGTGCTAATTAAGAATGGATGGTAGGGCACTCAAGGTATAGCTCTAGTGGGTTTTTTTTTTTTTATTTTATATAATGGAAATAGGTGGGAAAAGGAAAATCTTTATAATTTATTGGGAAGAAAAAAAAAAAGAGAAGGGGGAAACAGAAAGGGGGTGGGGATGGGGGAGGGGACTCACGACCTAAAGTTGTTGAATTCAATATTCAGTCCGGAAGGCTGTAAAGTCCCTAGTCGGAAGATGAGGTGTTGTTCCTCCAGTTTGCGTTGGGCTTCACTGGAACAATGCAGCAAGCCAAGGACAGACATGTGGGCAAGAGAGCAGGGTGGAGTGTTAAAATGGCAAGCGACAGGGAGGTTTGGGTCATTCTTGCGGACAGACCGCAGGTGTTCTGCAAAGCGGTCGCCCAGTTTACGTTTGGTCTCTCCAATGTAGAGGAGACCACATTGGGAGCAACGAATGCAGTAGACTAAGTTGGGGGAAATGCAAGTGAAATGCTGCTTCACTTGAAAGGAGTGTTTGGGTCCTTGGACGGTGAGGAGAGAGGAAGTGAAGGGGCAGGTGTTGCATCTTTTGCGTGGGCAAGGGGTTGTGCCATAGGAGGGGGTTGAGGAGTAGGGGGTGATGGAGGAGTGGACCAGGGTGTCCCGGAGGGAGCGATCCCTACGGAATGCCGATAAGGGGGGTGAAGGGAAGATGTGTTTGGTAGTGGCATCATGCTGGAGTTGGCGGAAATGGCGGAGGATGATCCTTTGAATGCGGAGGCTGGTGGGGTGATAAGTGAGGACAAGGGGGACCCTATCATGTTTCTGGGAGGGAGGAGAAGGAGTGAGGGCGGATGCGCGGGAGATGGGCCGGACACGGTTGAGGGCCCTGTCAACGACCGTGGGTGGAAAACCTCGGTTAAGGAAGAAGGAGGACATGTCAGAGGAACTGTTTTTGAATGTAGCATCATCGGAACAGATGCGACGGAGGCGAAGGAACTGAGAGAATGGGATGGAGTCCTTACAGGAAGTGGGGTGTGAGGAGCTGTAGTCGAGATAGCTGTGGGTGTCGGTGGGTTTGTAATGGATATTGGTGGACAGTCTATCACCAGAGATTGAGACAGAGAGGTCAAGGAAGGGAAGGGAAGTGTCAGAGATGGACCACGTGAAAATGATGGAGGGGTGGAGATTGGAAGCAAAATTAATAAATTTTTCCAAGTCCTGACGAGAGCATGAAGCAGCACCGAAATAATCATCGATGTACCGGAGATTTGGAGGAAGTGAGAGGAGTTGAAGGAGAAATTGTTCAGCGTGAGAACAAGTTCAGCCAGACGGAGGAGAGTAGTGGTGGATGGGGATTGTTCGGGCCTCTGTTCGAGGAAGAAGCTAAGGGCCCTCAGACCATCCTGGTGGGGGATGGAGGTGTAGAGGGATTGGACGTCCATGGTGAAGAGGCAGCGGTAGGGGCCAGGGAACTGGAAATTGTTGATGTGACGTAAGGTGTCAGAGGAATCACGGATGTAGGTGGGAAGGGACTGGACAAGGGGAGAGAGAAGGGAGTCAAGATAACGAGAAATGAGTTCTGTGGGGCAGGAGCAAGCTGAGACGATCGGTCTACCGGGGCAGTTCTGTTTGTGGATTTTGGGTAGGAGATAGAAGCGGGCCGTCCGAGGTTGGGCAACTATCAGGTTGGAAGCTGTGGGAGGGAGATCCCCAGAGGAGATGAGGTCAGTGACAGTCCTGGAAACAATGGCTTGATGTTCAGTGGTGGGGTCATGGTCCAGGGAGAGGTAGGAGGAAGTGTCTGCGAGTTGACGCTCAGCCTCCGCGTGGTAGAGGTCAGTGCGCCAGACAACAACAGCACCACCCTTGTCAGCGGGTTTGATGACAATGTCAGGGTTGGACCTGAGAGAATGGAGTGCAGTAAGTTCAGAGAGAGACAGGTTAGAATGGGTGAGAGGAGCAGAGAAATTGAGACGACTAATGTCGCGCCGACAGTTCTCAATGAAAAGATCGAGAGAAGGTAAGAATCCAGAGGGAGGGGTCCAGGTGGAGGGAGAATATTGAAGATGGGTAAAAGGATCCGTTGAACTGGGAGAGGACTCCTGCCCAAAGAAGTGAGCCCGGAGACGAAGACGGCGGAAGAAGAGTTCAGTATCATGCCGAGCCCGAAATTCATTGAGGTGAGGGCGTAAGGGTATGAAACTAAGTCCTTTGCTGAGCACTGAACGTTCAGCATCGGAGAGGGGAAGGTCAGGGGGTATAGTGAATACACGGCTGGGGTTGGGATTGGAAGATGGGGTGGGGACGGAGGGACAGGCAGGGGTGGAGGGTCCTAGATGGGTGTTGGTGTCGATGAGTTGTTGGAGCTTGCGTTCCTTAGCACTTGAGAGAAAGAGAAAAAGTTTCTTGTTGAGGCGTCGGATGAGCCGAAGGATAAAATGAAACTGGGGGCACGCGCAGCTTTGAAAAAGGGTACGGCGGTGCTGCTGGAGGGAGAGGTCGAGTGTGTTCATATGGCGGCGCATGGCACTGAGAGTGGATTTCAGAATGTGACGGGAACAGCAGTCCGAGAAACGTTTTATGTCCCGGAGATACCTATAATCCTGGGTGGGTTCGAAACATGAGGGGTGGAATTTCAGTTGAAATCCATGTGGGGTAAGTCGGAGACGGAGACAGTCACTGAGAAAGGAGATATGGCTGTGAAAACGGGTTTTAGTAAACACCTTGTCAAACACTAGGAGAGAAATGGAAAGCAATGAAGGTGAACAAGGCAACAGAGAAATCCGGAAATCTTGTCGCAGAGAGGAACAGAACTTCTTCAAGGAGGTAGGCATTTCTTGAAGAGCAGTGGCAGTCAATTAAACACAGAGATAAAAACAAAAAAACTGCGGATGCTGGAAATCCAAAACAAAAACAGAATTACCTGGAAAAACTCAGCAGGTCTGGCAGCATCGGCGGAGAAGAAAAGAGTTGACGTTTCGAGTCCTCATGACCCTTCGACAGAACTTGAGTTCGAGTCCAGGAAAGAGCTGAAATATAAGCTGGTTTAAGGTGTGTGTGTGGGGGGCGGAGAGATAGAGAGACAGAGAGGTGGAGGGGGTTGGTGTGGTTGTAGCGACAAACAAGCAGTGATAGAAGCAGATCATCAAAAGATGTCAACAACAATAGTACAATAGAACACATAGGTGTTAAAGATAAAGTTGGTGATATTATCTAAACGAATGTGCTAATTAAGAATGGATGGTAGGGCACTCAAGGTATAGCTCTAGTGGGTTTTTTTTTACTACAATTGCCCTGACTGAGATTAGCTAACACAACACAGATCGGGTATCATGCATTTACTGTATAAACTTGCTGAGATGTTGAAGAAATTATATTTTTATTGTCTTTATTGCGTGAAATATTTTATCACCAGTGAAAGCCTAATATCCTGGTTGCTGTCACAATGGTCACACCCTGAGGCTGTCTGCTGATCCCACTGTCTTTGTGCCAGAAAGAAGAACCAGAGAGTGGCTGTTTGGAGACAGCGCTCGATACCCCCTGTACACATGACTCATTACCCACCTCTACCACCTGACCATTCGAGAAAAACGGGCTTGCAATGAAAACCAAGCCTCTACCAGAAATATAGTGGAGCAAGCATTTCATGTCCTTAAGCAAAAGTTCCACTTCCTGGACCATTCTGGGGAGCCCTGCTTTGCTTTCTGGAAGGTGTATCAAAGTTTGTGGTGATCTGCTATGTCCTCCACAACATTGCTATCATGAGGACACCACCATTGCTACTAGTGATATGTATGGCACTTCAAGAGGAGGAAGAGGAGAAGACATGGAGGAGACATTCAGAACCTCTTCTCTGGATCAGCTGCCCAAGAGTACCTACTCAGACTCTGATTTCCTTAGGAAAGCATCCCTTCACCACCGTGGTTCCAATATTCTTCACCTTCCTATCCATTTGCAAGGCCTCATTACAAAGTGCTCCTAAGCAATGCTAACCCAGTGACTGGAACATGATGGAAAGCTGCTGACTTTCAATGGGAAGACTGCCAATGGCTTGCAAGGGCACCCTTGAGCAATTCTGTGCCTTGAGGCTTGACACTGCCTCACTTGGCATGGACAACAGCAGTCTGAGCCAACTGGCAGAGAAGCAACAGCAAGGACACTGGTGGAGTGGCTGTGGTGAGATCAGTAATGTTATCTTCCTGAATGAGGACAGCATGCTTGTGTTCAACTGTATCATCAACACTCCTCTGGGCAAGTGACTCAGCAATCCTGGTAATCTCATGGCAGCGAGCATGGATCTTATAACCTCTGCCTGAGCTTCCACTGTAGCACTGAGACATTGGGCACTTCTGCCTGTGCTGCAGTGGAAGATGAGACCAGCCACCAGATGCTGCATCATGCTGTGTTCACAAATGCATTTATGGAGTTGGCTACCACTTTCACGCTGGAAAAACTGGTCGCCAGGCTCTGCACAATGCCCTGGCCACGTTGAAGCTGGATTCCTCCATGCTTCTTGACAGTCACAAGAGGCTGCCTGGCAGGCTTGCTGATGCACCAAGCATCTCGATGTGCATTTTCATCGGCATTGCCCTGTAGGTCGACTCATTGAAGCCCTCATCAGAGCCCTGTATAGAAGAACTCATCTGTGACCTCACCCTACGGTGTTGTGGTTCTGTAGGTCACATGGGATATGAGTGTCATAATTGTTCTCACTAACTGGGTTGAAATTTGATAGAACCAGGATGAATCTGACATGTTTCAGAAATCTGCAGGTCTTTCTAAGTAATTTTCATATATCTTAAAATATTATTTAAAATGCTTTGTTTGATTACATAGCCATAAAGCACATAAAAGCTTGACAAATAAATTTGCATACCATCCTTGCTACTGGTTGGGACATAGTTTGAAAAGCTAGATTTTTAGTCAGGCTGTCAATCAATTTTAATAAAATTATTAACTTTTTAGATTAAAAATTCAAAATTTTAATCTCAGTTAATATTGGTTTTAATTGCATATTTAATTGATACCATTATCAATGGTGTTGCTAAGTATTTTCATGCCAACTTTACAATTGTCATTTCTAGCTGTCAGTTGGTTATATTAACGTCTGTTTTAGCTTTTGTGCCAAATATCAACCTCGTCTTTAATGTGAGTAGGGGTGATTTATGTGACGAGATAAATATAGGGATAACAAAGCTCGATTACTGACTAAATTATTAGAAGGAACATTATATATTTTAATACTGAGGCACTCAGAGTTACTCGACAGTCTCTTGTGTTATTTAAAGGAAAATTAATTTAAGTTTATTTTTCAAGTCATTTTCAGTCTGTGGTGAAGATATTGAGTTCCTGAGTAGGATGTTTGGTGTAAGTGAATGGATTGCAGCACTAACAGGAACTTCCCCTTCAAGCTACACACTTTCCTGACTTGGAAGTATATAATTTTCTTCACTATAGGTGGGTCAAAAACTTGGAAATCCTTTGCTAACAGCACTGTGGGTGTACCTACATCAAAAGGGGACAGTGGTTCGAGAAGGTAGTGGTAACAAATATTGGTCTTGCCAGATATGATCAAATCCCTGAACAATCTATGGAGAGAAAAACAGAGTTTATGTTTTGACTCCTTATGTACCTTCTTCAGAGTTAAAGAAGGGTCATACTGACTTTGAAACAGAATGGAGTTGAGAGGTAAGGTGGCCTCTTTTCTTGTCTATCAATATACATGGAGCTACACAAGCCTGGAGGTTAGCCTGCTTATTTGGACAGGACATTAAAATGCAAATGACCTTTTAGAACATTTCATTGAGAGCTAGTTCACACTAGGGATTTCAGACTTGTTGGCTACGAATGAAATTCCACAGAATTGTGTAAGTGAATGAACCAATTCTATTACGAGAGATACAAATGGGTGAAATTCATACAATACTGTGTGTTATTGCTTAAGTCATCAGAAACCATTTGTGTGGACAATGAAAAACTGATACTATGGTCACCTGACAGAAACCAGGTTGTGATAAGGAATATTTATGAACACATATTTTGGAGATCAGCCTCAGTCCTGGGAGACTCAGAGGGAACAGATCCAGCCCAGTAAAGGAAGGACCCTGCCTGAAATCTACCAGCAGGCAGAAAATTAGGGTTAGCCTTTTACCTACCTGTTTGAAGAACCAAACTGGATCTTCTGTGTGTGCGCGCGTGTGTGTGTGCGTGTGTGTGTTCGTTCCTGTGAATACATGCAGGTGTTGAGAAATAAACATCTATCCTCTCTTTTAAACTTACAAGAAAATCTGTCTTTTGTCTTTTCTTGACAGCACAATACTCAAAGGGGTAAACAATTTTTCTCTTTAAAACACATTTATCTGCAGTCATTTGTGAGTTGGAAAAGTTGCGTGGGGAGGAACCATCCTACTATTTCTCCCCTGTCTGTAACAAAGCTGAGATGTGATTTGGCAAAAGTGGACATGAAACTGCTCCTTTAGTGTGAGAGCAGCAGGAGGAGGTATTCAAGGAGGCGAAGGAGAGCTACAACTTTAGCTAACAGCTCCATTGTCTGAATTTAGAGTTGTTTCTACATTCGGAATTAATATATGCAAAACAGTTTGTTAACAAATTTGAAAACCTTATTTCCTAATGATGGGATATGAATTTTGCGATTTACCAAGGCAACAATTTGTAATAAAGAAATGTACTTATATTTTAATTGGCTCTTTTTGAGAATTAAATTATCTTCATGTCAGTAACAGCATTATTGAACTGTCTACTGGTAGTTGCTGAAGTCGCAGTGTTGGAAGATGGCAAGACTGCTTCTGTTAATACCTTTCTTCTTGACCTGTGTCTAACACGGCCATTTCTACTAACAGTGAATTTAAAAGTGTTGGCTCTGAAAATTACCTGACAACGACAGATAAAACAGTAACATATGTGCAGAAGGATGCTACTAATTTATTTCCAAAAAAGATTTGTCAGAATTGTAGATCAAGTCATTTTTTTAAAGCAACTATTTTTTCAGTTGAGTATTTGTTTATTGGCAATTGTGGCATGTCTTGTTAAAGGAAAGCACAATAAAAAATATGTTCAATATAAATCTGAATATTTGGCACTGAATTTTTCTACTTCAGATGATTCCGGGGCAGAATTTTTTGCTTGACATGAGGGGGGGCGGGCCCTGCACATCAGCGCGTTAAATGATGGGCGAACATTCCGACGTTACCGCTCGCCATCGCGATATTTTGCTGGGTGGGCACGTAATGAAGTTCGCCGCACACACACCATTAATTAACGGGCTAGATAAGGCCCTTAATTCGTCAATCGATGGCGATTTTCAGGTGCCCGTGCAATCTTCAGGTCGGCGCACAGGCACAACGGACAGGTGGGTAAGAGGCTTTTTAATGAAACTCATCCATGGGCGCGATAAGAGGGTTTAGTGGGGTCGCCAATCTGGCCTGTGAAGCATTTATTGCAAAAAGTTTTTTAAACTTGCCTGTGTGATCTGTAGCAGTTCAGAACGAATCCCAGCAGCTTTATGTGAACTTTGAACCTTTAGGTCAGCACTCTGCAGTCAGTACTCTTTATCGGGCCGCAGCTTTCCGGAGGCCTCTCTTTAACCTGGGTATGGGATCTGACATGTCCACTGGAGGCAGCTCCTCTGAGGAGGAAGGGAGGGCTAGAATGAGGAGGAGGCCAGGAGTGCACATTCAGCATCCAGGGGAGCCACCTTGGGAGTACAGGCACATGCACAAGGGGCGCAGGGTCAAGAGGTAGTCCAAGGTGGAAGGGGCCGCAGAAGACGCCACTAACCTGCTGTCAGGGTATACAGGTGGCGGAGCAGCTACCTCAATATGACTGAGGTGCAGTGCCAAAGGAGGCTCCGACTGTCAAGGGAGATGGTCAACTACATCTGTCAGATGATTGGCCCTGAGATCTCTCCTAACTGTGTGGGCGGACACCCCATGCCAGTGGCTCTGAAGGTCACAGTTGCCCTCAACTTCTATGCCTCTGGTTCCTTCCAGGGCTTGGTGGGTGATCTTTGCGGTGTTTCCCAATCAGCTGTCCACATTTGTGTCAAGCAAGTTACGGATGCTCTGTTCATACGGGCATTGACCCTCATCCACTTCCACTGGGACCAGGTAAACCAGGCACAGTGAGTCAGAGGCTTTGCAGCCATTGCCGGCTTCCCCCGTGTCCAGGGTGCTATAGACTGCACATATGTAGCCATCAAGGTGCCGGCAGGTGAGCCTGGTGCCTTTGTCAACAGGAAGGGCTTCCATTCCATGAATGTGCAGATAGTGTGTGATCACAGGATACTGATTCTACAAGTGTGTGTGCAAGGTACCCAGGCAGCTCCCACGATGACTACATCCTCAGACACTCCCAGTTGCCAGGGGCTCTTCAGTGCTCCGGCTTGGCTTGATGGATGGCTGCTGGGTGACAAGGGCTATCCCCTCAGAAGGTAGCTTATGATGCCTCTCCACCATCCAATATCAGAAGCTGAGCAGTGGTATAATAGGAGCCATGCCTCCACAAGGGCTTTGGTGGAGAGAGCTATTGGTCTTCTCAAGATGCGCTTCCGATGCCTGGACCGCTCAGGGGGCGCACTCCGGTACCCCCCCAGATTGTGTGTTGGTGATAGTGGTTGCATGCTGTACTCTCCACAATCTTGCACTGGAAAGGGGGGATGCACTGGATGATGAAGATGTCGATGCATTGGATGCGGCTGCACATGATGAGTCCAGCTCTGATTCTGAGGATGAGGAAGCACAGGGGAATGCTGAGGGGCTAAATGCTGACCCAGGACTACACCAAGGAAGCAGAGACACCTGGGGCACTTTAATCCAATGAAGCTTCAACTAGCTAAACACAAATGGATCAGCAAGACCATCCTTGCTTGGTGCTTCCATACTCAGCACCTAAGTGCTAAATCTGCCAGGTCATCAGCTGCAACTAAGGACTTTGGACATAAACTTCAGAGGCGAAATGAACGCTCATGACGTTTATCTTAAACATACAAATGCAGAACAAAGGAGCCACCCTCAGCCATGGTAACACCTCTGGTTTTTATTTTAACCATCAGAAGTTCTCACAAATCCAAAACAAAATGTTAATCAAACAGAAAAAAATTATAAGGACCTAATCTCAGGCCAACACAAAAGCACCAGTGAGAAACCTGTGGTGTGCCTAAGGTGCCTTATGCTTTCGTTTATGATTGCTACGTTTTGGTGCTGCCCCATCGCTTGGAGTGGAATCTGAGACAGCCTGCTGACTCTGCTGTCCTGTTGGCCTCGATGACCTTAATGATCGTCCTCTGGCCCATGGATCCTGTGCTGGGTCCGCCTGGGATGGATTTGCCAGTTCAACAGCTGGCATCTCCCCAGTCGTCGCAGCCTCACCCGATGAAGCTGTCACTGGGAGAGGGGCGGAGCAGTTGGTGCCCTCATCCAGAGCACCCTGAGAGGAGCCTGCAGAGATGACAAGCAGATGACGTGAGGCCGCCCCAGACCTCCCTGCTCACCGTCGATGGATGGGCAACAAGCTGGGAAGCTTGAAGCCCACACCATCTCCCACATTGGCACTGACCAGCTGTGGCCACTGGCTCTGTGAAGGCTTGCAGGTCCGAGTGTAACCCCAGGAGAATCTGATTTTTCTCCTGGAGGCATCTCTCCATGAGAGTCGCCACTCTCTCCATAGAGGAAGCATGACGCTCTGACATGAGGCTCATTGCATCAGTGAGGCTCCGCGTGGACTCCTCCACCACGGACGCCAAGCGAAGCATAGCCTCATGTATCACTCCCAGATGCTCCCGCACAACCGGCTGCATTTCTTGCAGCTGCTGCGATGACTCCAGAGGCGCATCATCACGCACCGACTGAGCATGTGCCTAGTCCGCTGCAGTCCTCCGACTGCTGGCACCATTGGCACTCTGTCTCTGCCAGCTCTTCCAGCGATTGTGTCCTGGGACACTAGCCGATGTTGCAATGCCCACCAATGTGCTAGTATCTGCGCTGGTGCCTGCTTCGCAGAAATGGTGTGACGCAGGTGACACTTGAGGGCCCTCCGATGTGAGAGGGGGCATCTGCAATTCCTCCTGGTGGCCATTCTCTGATGATACTGAAATTAACAACAAAGACAGTGGATCAGTTGGTCTGCACATAGTGACACACTTCATCCCTTTCCCCCTGGCTCGTTATGCACTCAACCTTCTAAAACCTATGAACACGCATATTGGTGGGGTGGCAAATAGTAAGGAGGATACCCTTACATTACAGGCAGATATAGATGGGTTGGTAGGATCCCCTAATGAACGCCAAATGGAATGTTATGTGGATAAGTGTGAGGTAATGCACTTGGGCAGGGCAAACAAGGCACAGGAATAAACGATGAATGGTAGGACCGTGGAAAGTAAGGAGGATCAGAGGGACCTTGCTGGGCATGTTGACAGGCCCCTTGAGGTAGCGGGACAGGTACATAAGGTGATTAAGAAGGCAAATGCCATACTTGCCTTTATTAGCCAAGGAATAGAATATAGGAACAGGGAGGTAATGTTCCAAGTGCAGAAAATGCTGTCTGGGCCACAGCTATAGTTCTGCGTGCAGTTGTTAAATGCGCTTCACGGGAGGGATGTGATTGGAGTGGAAAGAGTGCAGAGGTCATTGACCAGGATGCTGGCTGGGCTGGAGAGTTTTACTTATGAGGAGACATAGCATAGACTGGGATTATTTCCCCTGAAGCAGAAGAAATCAAGGGATGACATTATTGAGGTTC
The DNA here is from genome assembly GCF_017639515.1 of Carcharodon carcharias. Taxonomy (NCBI): domain Eukaryota; kingdom Metazoa; phylum Chordata; class Chondrichthyes; order Lamniformes; family Lamnidae; genus Carcharodon; species Carcharodon carcharias. The sequence goes on along the minus strand of NC_054478.1, from coordinate 103,761,217 downwards.
ATAAAATTATGAGGGGCATAGATAGGGTCGACAGAAAGGAACTTTTCCCCTTGGCGGAAGGATGAGTAAGGGGCATGAGGTTGACAGGTGATGTGATGAGCAACCTTTGCACACAGAGTGTGTTCGGAATGTGGAACGCACTGTCTGAAAGGGTGGTGGAGGCAGAAACCCTCCTAACATGTAATAAGTATTTGGATGTGCAGTTGCGATGTCATGGTTTACAAGGTCATTGGCATTGTGCTGGGAAATGGGATGAGGAGACTTAGGAAGGTGTTCGACACGTACATCTTCGAAGGGCCGAAGGACCTTTTGCTATGATCCACACTCTGACTCTATCACTCTGTGACCGAGCAATGTTGCAACAATAACAAATCAAACAATCATCAGTGCTGTGGATGTTGGGAGGACATAGCGGATCTCACTGTTGGACTCAAATACCTGGCCGTTCCACCCCAGCCTCCCCAACAGCCATTGACCTGGGCACATGGCGCCTCTCAAGCTCCAGGGCTCACTGTTCGAAGCGGCTTAACATCATTAGGTGAGCCTGGCCGCCTCCAGCCCTTGAATGGAACTGTGTTTGGATGCCACTGACACTGACCGTGCAGTTGCAGACTTGGACTAGATGCCCTGAAATTACCCAGAAATTTATTCCATGATACTCTCGCCTGTTAATCACAGGCATGCAACCTGGGTTGAAAATGATTAACAGCAGAGACTCTATTGGGAAAGTCTCAAAATGGATTTAAAAGTAAACTTGCTAAACAATTAATACACCCTACCCCACCTCATCAACCCCTCCTCACCTACTCCCACTTCCTATTCACCCTCTACCCCGCCCCCACCCACTCCCAAGCTCCACCTCACCTTCCCCCACCACTTAATAAACATTTGAGCTCTCAAGTCATATTGTAAAAACTGGAATTCACCCAAGAACTTAAAAATTCCAAGAATAAACAATTGGACTCTTGCAGCAGCTGTATAAACTCAAATCAGTATCTCCAAATACACTTAAAAACTGGAATGCATCATAGAGTCCCAAAATCCCCAAATAAACAATTTGACCTCAGAACTGCTAATCTCAGCAGCTGTCTGAACTGAAAGTGTTAAAAAAAATTGGAACTGTTATATATCTTACTGTGCTGCACTTACAATACTATAAAATGTATTTCACCATTTATTGGGGTGGGATAGGAGGGGAGGGTCTCCTAGAGACACAGTGTGGCTTAGTTTTTATTGCCATGCAAATCCAAGAAAAATGTCAAGAGCAACACCAGGAACTCTTCATTGCATTCATTGACCTGACCACCACATTTGACTCAGTAAATTGCGAGGCTCTGTGCTCCAAAGATTTGGAAATCAAAGAACCTTCATCACCATCCTGCAACTACTTCATAATGATATGACTGCTACAGTCTTGAGTGGAAGATCTGAAACAGATGCCTTCAAAATCTGGACTGGTGTCAAATAAGACTCTACGATAGCTGCCATACTATTAGCAGTCTACCTGACAGTAGTTATTCACTTCATCAAAGATCAACTGCCCTGTGGTGTGAAATATTAAAAACTGCCTAGATGGAAAATTCTTTAACTCTTTCAATCGTCCACATGCCAAAACTAAACTGACCGTCGTAGACGTACATGATCTTTGTTTGTGGATGACTGTAGTGCCCATTCTGTACCAGATTTGCAAGTCTACTCTTTATTTCTTCAATTTTGCATACAAGAAATTGACTTGTCCTTGAATATTGCTAAAACAAAATCATATATCAACTGATGTGTCATCAGCCAAATATTCCACCTCCCGTATATGTTGAAGGAGAGTATGGAATATATTGAGCACTCCCATACCTTGGCAGCCACCTCTCTCAAATGACCACCATTGACAAGGTGTTCCAACACTGGATCAGCTGTGCCAGATCAGCCTACAAACTACGGCAGCGAGTTTTTGACAACAAAGACCTCAGCAAGTCAACAAAAGTCCTGAGCGTATAGAGCAATTGTTGTCACCCCACTCCTGTACTACATTGAGACCTGGATTGTCTTATCAGTGACACATAAGAGTGCTAGAGAAAGCCCATCAGCAATTACACTGTCGTATCCAATGGATTCAATGGGAGGACCATCGATTAAATGCTAGTACCCCATAAGTATTCAGGCAAAACTCCTGCAAAATCAACTTCAATGGATTGGACACTGTGTCCAGATGTTTGAAAAGCATCTCCCCCGCCAGGTATTGTTTCTTCAAGTCTAAAATTGCCACCATTCCAAAGGAGGACAAAGAAAACACTTCAAAGACACTCTGAAGCTCTCCTTGAAGCCTGGCAGCATTGACATTGATGATTGTGAGGAGTTTACGACCAGTTGTTCAAAATGGCAACCGCTTGTCCACCAAGCTGCACCATGTTTTGAATCACGACATCTTAATAATGAGGCATAGCGGCAGCAGAGAAGGAATGAAAAGGAGGCAAATCCTGGACTAAGATCTAATTACCTCATGGGACATCCTGCCCCAGGGACTCAAAGATATGTGGGTTGAGAAACGGCCTGTTCATTCACATGAGGACACATGGCAGAAACCTGCAACCTTGAGTAGATGTCATCCTCAAATTGTGGGACATCTGATGATGACTATTTATTTCATTTTTAAGTACATTTTAAATTCATTTTAAGATTTATCCATTTTTATGTGCATTATATTAAAGTTTATACAAATTTATTGAAGTAATTAAAGGTCTTTGAAGGATTAAAAATAGTTTTAAAAAATGCTTAAGTACTAAAACTCACCTTGACGCTGTAGGCTGCAAGATTTAAATTGCATTTCTTGTGCTGCTGACATGAAAGGGGGTGTGGCCTCAGCGCTTCTGCGTCTCACCACTACCATTCATGGCTGCCTTCACTGATGACTGCACCCTGCAGCTGGGCAGGAAGTCCCTTAAACTCCAGCGCAAAAAGTTAAGTGTGAAGATTTTGTTGTGGTCAACAGTGTGCGTCTCGACCTCATTGGTGACTGAAAGATCTGGGTCAGTGTTTCTTGCAAATGATCACCGGTTTGTAATTCCCATTGGAAAGTGTGCATACATGAACATCGAGGGAAGAACAAGACTGGGCTCAGTTGTGGTGCCTGCATGGGAAAATAGCTGCAGAGCATAGTGGATAAACCTGCACAATGTTCAGCTCATGAATTATGCAGCATGAGGTTCATGCTGAACCTCTTGGTAAATTGGCCAGGAAGTCGGCTGCCCACTGTCATGTCTGGGTGCCATATTTGAAAGGTACCTGGGCAGGCCTTCATTAACAATGCTAGGACCCTGGAAAAAGGATGAGCAGGAGAAGGCAGCAACCTCCAACTCCCTGCCTTAGCGATGCCTCCTGGAGCATCTCCTTGAGGCTGTGCAGGAAAGGTGGGACATCCTGTACCCCAGGGATGGCTGCAGGAGGCCACCTCATTTGACCACTCTGGCCTGAGAGGAGATTGCTAGAGTGGTCAGCGCCCATGGGTCCAGAGGAGGACTGCGCTGCAGTGCAGGAAAAGGGTCATGATCTCATCTGCTCCACTAGGGTAAATAAACCTTCTCCTACTTGGGCTTAAATTTACATTAGCCTATTTCCCTTCTGTATCTTTCAGCTGCTAGGAATGTGATGAGAATATAGCACTGTATACTCCGTCACTTCTCCTCTGCACTTCTATTTTCCCCTTCTGACATTGGGTCATGGATACATGCTAGTCTGACTCACTGCTAACGTTGAAGAAAAGGAACATTTCCAACTTTGCTTTTCCTTATTTAGCAAGGTGTAATACTCTAAACTCATATCACCATTCATTTTATGATTCTGTCATGGGATGTGAGTGTTACTGTCTAGGCCAGCATTTTTTGTTGCCTATCCCTCAATGCCTTGAGGAGTTGGTAGGGTGATGCCTGCTTGAACTACTGCAGTCTGTGCTGTACTGTCGGGAAGGAAAGTTCAGGATTCTCATCCAGCCACAGTCAAAAGGACAGCCATGGAGTGTGGAGTAGGTTGCAACTTGCAAGTGCTGCTTTCCCATGCATCAGCAACCTTTGCCCATTTAGCTGGTAGAGCTCATGGGTTTGGAAGGTGATATCAAAGGAGCCTTGGTAAGTTGCTGCAATGCATCTTGTTCGTGGTACACACTGCTTCCACTCTGCATTGGTGCTAGGGAGACTGAATGTCGAAGGTGGTGGATAGGATGCCAATCAAACACGCTGCTTTGTCCTGGATGCTGTCAAGCTTGTTGCTCTCATGCAGGGAACTGGAGACAACTGTCACACACCTGTCTTGTGCTTGTACATGGCAGTCAGGCTTTGGGGAGTCAGGAGGACAGTTAGTAGCCACAGTATTAGGAGCCTACAACCTGCTCTTTCATCAAACCTGCTCACAATCCATCCATCTGTCTTTATGCAGGAGAAGACAGCCTACAACAGAAGGGAGAAAAGGAAGATGGGAAGTGGGATGCCGGAGCTGTGATCCCCAACTCAATTTAAGCAGCAGGCGGCAGAACTCGCGAGGAAAGAGACCATGCCTGTGCTGAGGGCAAGGTTGGCCTCTCCCAGCAATCCATTGAGGAAGCATGAGCGAAAACTTCAGAAGATGATTGATAGGTGTAATGTTTGAGACAGACAGTCACTCATTCTCTCTCTTCTCCATTCCAGGTGCCAACAGGAAGAGGGGAGGCCAACGTCCTCCTCAGAAGAAAGCCCCATTCCCCAGCCCATCTCAGAGGAAGTTGAGGAGGAGGAACAATTCTCACTCGAGCCATCACAGCATTCACCTGCACCCTCCACCAGCGGAGAGAGACACATCTCGGTGGATCATAGCTCTAGTGTAGGCAAGGCCTCACAATCTGGTAGACATCTCTCTCATGTGTTCACAGCAGGCCGAGGCAGTGAAAGCTAAGGCCTCTGGAACTTGGAGGACTTCTGGAGAAGAGGCACCTGCTAATGCGAAGTCAGATGATAAGCCTCTGGAGTCAGCCATAGTCAAATTGCTGGAAATTCAAAGAGAAGCAGGGGAACATCACTCAGTGGCAGCAGGATCCCTCAGCAGAGTGGCATGAGGGATTGAGGAGTCCGTTCACGTGCTCACTGAAGTCATGTCTCTAGTATGTGTGCGCATCGAAGTCTCCATGGGAAGGATGGCAGATGCCATGGAGACCATCAACCAAAAGAACACCCAGTTTCTGGGAGTTGAGTGCTCGGACCTGCACACCATTTCTGTGGCCCTGACTGCATTCCAGTGTTGCTTAGGCAAGAGGGGTTGGGGCACCACGACCTCCCTCTGGGTACCCCTTCTCCTCGAGGAGTCAGGGAAGGGCCCTCTGGCACCGAAAGGGAGGAGGAATGTCAGTTGGATGCACTGGGGCATCCGCCCAGGACACTCCAAGGGAGTCCAAATCCAGTCTGTCTGTGACCCCTATCAACTCCAACTGGTCAGGCTGAGGAGGGTGCACATGCCCTTGAGCAGAAGACCCAAAGAAGGCCGGGGCCCACCAGTCACCAGCCATCCAGAGGATGCCTGCCAAAGTCATCACAGGCAAGAGGGCATGGTAGTCAGCACAAAAACAAAAACAGAATTACCTGGAAAAACTCAGCAGGTCTGGCAGCATCGGCGGAGAAGAAAAGAGTTGACGTTTCGAGTCCTCATGACCCTTCGACAGACCCTGTCGAAGGGTCATGAGGACTCGAAACGTCAACTCTTTTCTTCTCCGCCGATGCTGCCAGACCTGCTGAGTTTTTCCAGGTAATTCTGTTTTTGTTTTTGTTTTGGATTTCCAGCATCCGCAGTTTTTTTGTTTTTATCTATATGGTAGTCAGCAGGCTGCCTCCACCTCTGCTGCAGATGTCGGGAATGCATCGAGACAAAGTGAAAGGGTTAGAAGTGTTAAGAGATTCTGAATGCACACTGGTGTACAGTCATTACATATAGTTATGGCACTTGTAAATATATGTGGACTTGAAAGGTGTCAAGAGGTATGGAGAGAGTGCAGGAGTATGGCGTTGAGATAGAAGATCAGCCATGATCATATTGAATGGCGGAGCAGGCTCAAAGGGCCGAATGAGCTACTCCTACTTCTGTTTTCAATGGGGAGGATTTTTCCCTCTTTGGGCAGGCTTGGAGGAGGTGGGCAGGTGCCACTTGTGATCGGGGCTGAACCTGATTTCATGCTGGCCCGCCCAGCATGAAATGCGCGCAGCAGCGCTGGCTGTGTGGGGGGGCGGTGGAGGGGGGGGGCGGTGGTTGGGGTGTGGAGAAGGGCGAAGACACAAGTTTGCGCATGCACAGGAGTGCATGCTGGAAAAGCTCCCTGAAGCACAGAGCTGCCTCAGTGAGATGAACAGTTTAGAACATTAAAAATAAAGATTTTGAAAATATTTTAAAACATGCCCCCTCATGTGACTCTGTCATGTGAGTAGGGACATATTATTAATTAAATGCTTTAATTTTTATTTAATATTTAATTGCTGTTGGAAACCTCATCCCACCCGCGGATGTGGTTTCTTAAAAAGTGAAAAGGCCGCTTGGCCTTTTCACCTGCTGGCCAACCGCAAGGTTGGATGGGCAGTGAAAAATTTCATTCAATTACCTTTTTAATGGCCTTAATAGGCCTTTTAATTGTCCGCAGGCGCTGACTGAAATATTGCGCAAGTATGCGATGACATTGGGACGCTTGCCCGACATCATCATGCATCATTTTACGCTTGGTTGGGTTGGGTGCATGCCCGTCTGAGGAGCGTTATATCCACTTGCTTGTTTGGAAGTTTCCTGGATTTTTTTTGTTGCTGCTTGTTGCTTTAAGGTATGCGTGCACTCCATCCCTTCCAGGTGAAGGACATCCTGGGGATCAAGGCTGGATCTCCCTCACCTTTATACAAGCTGGTGCATAGACCCATGTCTCTTTGGCAAAGCTGATAAGAGCCTTGTTTGAGAAGCCACCCTCTCACGCTAGTCCACTTAACTGCACAACACTGGAGAGTCTACAGGCGGACCTTTGCCTTGTCATAATCTAAAGATTATTCACATGAAACCTTGTCAGGCATGACCATGAACTTTGGAGGATGGAGGTTTGCAATTGTGAGCTGGCAGCCATTCCGCAACATGGCCCTTGTGGTCAGCCACCTCCCACTGCCCCTTCATCCCTCAATTTGACAGCAGCCAAGGGCTTATGGCTCAGAATGAATGACAGCAGAACACTTTGCTGGAATCTCGTAGCTTTGAGAACCGTTTGGGCGGGACCTGCTGTCTTGTGGGCTTCACCATACTGTTAGGGTTTGAAATGATCACAGCAATCATTGTTTCCATTATTGTTAGGGTACTCCTTTAATTGTCCAACTGTGCAGACTTTGAGTTCCACCTACCTGAGAGGATCCTCCTCCCAAATGACTTCTTTACATTTGAACATTGAGGGTGTCACTTTTCTACTGAGCTGTCTTGGCCAGGTTGGTACACACCAGTTTTCGCACCCAATCTACTGCCTTTTACCTTCCCCATATCACCCACCAACTTCCCCTGCCATTACCATTGACCCCCCCCTTCCCCCCAACATTACATACAACCTCCCTTCCTTGAACTTCCCCCCATCACCCTGGACTCTATAACAATAACACTACAATGCCTTCCCTCCCCGTGGAGCCCACACCCATCAGTGTTCCCATGCCCATCCTGACCTTGCCCACTCCCCTTATCCATGCCACATTTCTTGATCCCCTCCATGACCCTCCATACCAACATTTCATCCTAGAAACTGGAAACTTCACCCTCCCACCCTACCATGTCCCACTTCTCAGTGTAATTCTGAGCGTCCCCTCTCAATCGCGGCACCATCAGTTTGCCCCCAGGACACTGATGTCAATTCAATCCAACCCACCCTATAATCCACTATATCCCCCCTTGATCACCACCCTGTTGCAGAGTTGCCCTTCCCCAGATCCCCCCCATTTGGACCTCACCTCCTGACCCCCCCGCCCTTCATATGTTCCAACCTTTCCCCTTCCTTCGTTTCTTCCAACCTTCCCCCTTCCTTCGTGTGTTCCAACGCCCCCCTTCCTTCTTATGTTCCAACCTCTCCCCTTCCTTCGTGTGTTCCAAAGCCCCCCTTCCTTCTGATGTTCCAACCTCTCCTCTTCCTTCGTGTGTGCCAATGTCCCCTTCCTTCTTATGTTCCAACCTCACCCACTTCCTGCGTACGTTCCAACCTCTCCCCACTTCCTTCATGAGTTCCAACCCCCTTTTTCTGTGCATGCCATCTGCTGCGAAATATATACTGCCAGCGCCCAGAAGAAAATAAGTGCAAATGGCGAAGGCAGCGTTTAGTGGCAAGTAAGTGAAAGATCTCCCACGCCAGGTCCGTGCCATGTTTGCTAATTGGAAAACAGAAGTCCTGATTTTCTGCTGGTGGTGTGGAAGATTTCACAGGGGCACAAGATTCCAGTCTGTAGCCCTGTTAATGAGCATTCATGATGTGCAAATTACGATCCCGATGTTCACGAGCGGGAAAGGCGACCCGCCATGAAAGTGCTGAGGGGAAGATTGCAACTTGTTTTCCCACCAGCGGATTTTTGACTTTTGGCCTCACTCCATATTTTCCGGTCCTGACCGCCATGGTTCCCACCACTGGCGGGACTGGAGAATTCCGCCCATTGTCTGGTCTTGTACATGATGAATAGCCAGTTAGGCAGGGTATTGGAAGGCCACTGTAGCCTGTGGATCTTTATCTTAGCACTAGTCAACTACTTCAAGTGAAATTGAGGAAAATTGGAAAGAAATTCAGCTGTTAGCTATTGTGAGGACCAGCATTTTGGAATCAGATTTCTAAAGGTATCCCATCATGTATTTAATATGATATTTTCAAACACTCATGGAATTATGACCATCATTGACTGTAAAGCCTAGTTATCTTTACCTTTTACCTTTCTTGTCAAGGTAAATGATGCCATTGCTGAGGAATGGAATAACTTTTTATATTTGATATCCAGCATCAATATTATTTGTTCCCTTTTCAGGTACAATTTGGGCTAAAAGTAGAATTGAGTTCTGAAATAAAATCAAAAATGTTGAAGTCCTCAATAGATCGCAGCATCTGTGGAAAGAGAAACACCATTAATGATTAAGTTGGTGAAACATTGGCGCTAATATTGATAAGGCTGGGATTTTTGAGCAATGGAGGGCTTAACTCCACTGCAATTTATTTTCAACATGATCCCACTTGATTGACAGGCAGGAGCACTCCAGAATAGGCTGCAAGTGCAGATAGGGACGCTGGAGCTGCTGGTGGGAATGTGAGTGGTATTGGGGGAAAATCCATGAGCCTGGGATTTGGAGGGGTGATCCCGGAGGGATCCACTTCCTGATCCTGGCCAGAAGAAGTCTGATCCCAAAGGGTGCTTGATCTCCAATGATGGTGAATTTTTGGAGTGGGTTTGTCAAGGATTATGGCCCTATTGCAAGGGGCAGGAGGGTTCCGCTGGCATGTTGGGCTGGGTTGAAACATTCCTGCTTCTCTTGGCAAACAAGTGGGGCTGGAATGACACTTAACTTCTCCCCAAAGCTGTCCTCACCATCCTTGAGCTTCTGGATTCTTCTGTGCCTGGGAACCTGGCCAGCCAGGTTAAACTTGAAATGCAGGTTAAATGTCAGGCTCCCAGCCTCATCACAATATTTAAATGGTCAGTCCACCTCCTGGGACTGGGTTGGGTGTTTGCCACCTGTCCTGCCTCCATTATGTATGCAAGTAAGCTTTCTTTTATTCATTCTTGGAAGTGAGCATTGTTGGCAAGGCTAACATTATTGCCCATCCCTAATTGCCCTTGAGAAGGTGGTGGTGCCTTCTTGAACTGCTGCAGTCCAAGTGGTGTAGGTACACTCACATTGTTTTAGAGAGGGAGTTCCAGGATTTTGGCCAGGAACAGTGGAGGAATGGTGATATTGTTCCAAGTCAGGATGGTGACTGACTTGTAGGGAAGCATGCAGGTATCCCCATGCATCTACTGCCATTGTCCTCCTAGATGATACAGGTTGCATGTTTAGAATGTGCTGTCAAAGGAGCCTGTGTTTAAGGTGGTGATTGGAGTGCCCATCAAGCGGATTGCTTTGTCCTGGATGGTGTTGAGCTTCTTAAGTGTTGTTGGAGCTGCACTCATTCAGGTAAGTGGAGCGTATTCCATCGCACTTCTGACTTGAACCTTGTAGATGGTGGATATGCTTTGCGGGGATCAGGAGGTGAGTTGCTCACCACATCATTCCCAGTCACTGACCTGTTCTTGTAGTCTCAGTATATTTGACTGTAGCAGGTAAGTCTACTCTCCAGGATGTTGATAATGGATGATTCAGTGATGCTAATGCCATTTAATATCAAGGGAAGATGGTTAGATTTGCTCTTATTGGAAATGGTGTTGCAAAAATCTGGCGCATAATTCATAGGTTTTAGAATATACCTTTTAATTTCAGGAATATAACTTTTAGGTTTGATTGCTGTAAAGTGTTAAATGTAAGATAAGTGGACATTTGATTGAGAATCTGGTAATAACCCTGAAGTAAATTCAATTCAAGTAAGCCTGTGTTTATTACATTTAAAGGTAACCTTTTTTAAAATTTGTTCATGGGAATGTGGACATCACTGGTTAGGCCAGCATTCATTGGCCATCCCTGATTGCCCTTGTTCAGAGGGCATTATTAAGAATCAACCACATTGCTGTGAGTCTGGAGTCACATGTAGGCCAGACCAGTTCCCTAAATGATGTTAGTGAACCAAGTGGATTTTTACAACAATTGTCAACAGTTTCATGGTTATTAATCAGACTTCTGGCTCCAGATTTTTGTTGGATTCAAATTTCACCATTTGCCATAGTGGGATTTGAACCTGGGCTCTCAGAGGAATATTAGTCCACTGATAATACCAGTATGCCACTGCCTGCCCCACTGTGTTCATATTGCAAGGTTGGAGTTGATAGTGAAAAACAACTTAAACAATGGATGACCCATTGTTTGGGTGGAGCCAGGGTGTGTATCATTATCTCAACAAAATAAGCTAAAAGCTAGCAATTCTGGGAAAGAGAGTCATAAAACTCCATTAGTAATATGAATCATTTGTATGGGTTAAAGAATCAAAGAGTAGCATTGAAGGTAAAATAATTAAGTTGCATTTCTGTGTAACCCATCCCAAAGCATGCCACATTGCCACAGAGATAGGAATTCAGGATGGAGCCTTGGTTAGAAGGTTCTTTTTGTTTAATTTATCTCAATGTGTTTGCTGACAGAAGCATGCTGTTCAGTTTGGGAACAAACAGAGACTGTTGCAGCTTGACTTTGGTGTAGACTGCATCTCATCGGATTGAGGGAGCCAACAGAAGATGATAGCCAGTTAGCTTTGTAGTTCAAGCAGAGAAAATACTAACTTCATGTTCAACTTGTGGAATGCTGTGGGGTCCTATCTCAGTTTGGATTTCATGAAGGAAAAGCAGGTGGAAGATTTGCTGTAGTTTATAGCTAGTGGAAGAAATCTACAAGGGTCTTCACAGAGTTTTGTAGCAGAAAACAGTCAGCTGAGTTAGCTTGGAAAGCTATGAGAAGGCTGAGGGTATCTGCTGGCAACCTGAACAAGGAGCTGTAGCATCCACAGTCGTGAGGTCTGTAAAAAAAAACAGTTGGAGGGTCACTTAACCAGAAAGCTAATGGAAGGATCCCCATAAAATATTACCTTGGAGAATAGCTGGAGCACTGGGGAGCATTAAAGTGAATTCTGGAGGGATGTGGCATACCTTTTGGATTGGTCCTTAAAGAAGTGAATGAACATTTAAGATTGTTGTGACATATAAAGGAATTCTTGGGGAACAGCAAAAAGTAGAACTGAGTTCATAGCATAAATAATTATAAACTATAGTATTAAGTTAATAGAGCTTACTTTGTTTAGTAACAATAAGCATTGCCTACCACTTGAGTAGCATGATTGTTACTTGCCACTTTTCAGCCCAAGCCTGAATGATATTCAGGTCTTGCTGTATGCTGGCATGAACTGCTTCAGCACCTGAGCAGTTGCAAAAGGTATTGAACACTGTGCAATCAGTGAATATCCCCCCTTCTGACCTTATCATGGAGGGAAGGCCATTGATGAAGCAACTGAAGATAGGTGGGCCTATGACACTACCCTGAGGAACTTCTGCAGTGATGTCCTGGGGCTGGGATAATTGGCTTCCAACAATCTTTCTTTGTGCTCAGTATTATTCGAGCCAGTGGAGAGTTTTCCACCTGATGCCCATTGACTTCAATTTTGCAAGGGCTCCTTCATACCACCATCGATCAAATGCTGTCTTGATGTCAAAGGCAGTCACTCTCACCTCACCTTTGCAATTTAGCTCTTTTGTCCATGTTGAACCAAGGCTGAGAATTTGTGAGCAAGTTATTGCTGAGCAAGGGCCGTTTGATAGCACTGTTGATGACACCTTCCATCATCTTTGTTGATGATTGAGAGTAGACTGATGGGGCAGTAATTGGCCAGATTGGATTTGTCCTGCTTTTATTGGACAGGATATACCTGAGCAATTTTCCATTTTGTCAGGTAGATGCCTGTAGTTGTACTGGAACACTTTGGCTAAGGGCACAGCGAATACTACAGCTGGGATGTTGACAGACCCCTAGTGTTTTATGCATCCTGTTCCTTCAGCCATTTCTTGGTATCACATGGACTGAATCAAATTGACTGAAAATTGGCATCTATGATAGTGGGGACCTCAGGAGGAGGTTGAGGTGAATGATCCATTAGGCACTTCTGGCTGAAGACGGTTGCAAATGCTTCAGTGTGGTCTTTTGCACTCATGTGCTGGGCTTTTTTGTCATTGAGGATGGGGATGGGGGTCTTTGTAGCCTCCTTCTCCAGTTAGTTGTTTAATGGTGCACCACCATTCACGACTCCATGTGGCAGGACTATAGAGCTTTGATCTGATTCATTGATTGTGGAACGCTTAGTTGTGTCTATAGTTTGCTTCTTCAGCTGTTAAGCATGCATGTAGTCCTGAGTGGTTTGGAGGTAGTTTGGGGTTGGATTTGAGATGTTTTAAATTTTTGCATCTCGTGATGTCAACCCACCTGTTTTGGCAGATTAAAATTACCCTTGATAAACTCTGTTTGTCTCTCCACGAACGTAGTCTGACTTGCTGTGAATTTCGAGCATTTTCTGTCTTTATTTCAGAGTTCCAGTTTCTGCAGTATTCTATAGATTTGAGTTCTCTACTTAGAATGTGTTTTGATCTCATTTCAAATGGTGTAGGATGGAACGGCATGTACCCAGATCATTCCCATCCGGCAAGGAAATTATAGGGATAAAAACAAAAATAAAAACAAAAAACTGCGGATGCTGGAAATCCAAAACAAAAACAGAATTACCTGGAAAAACTCAGCAGGTCTGGTAGCATCGGCGGAGAAGAAAAGAGTTGACGTTTCGAGTCCTCATGACCCTTCGACAGAACTAAGTAGAAATAGGAAAGGGGTGAAATATAAGCTGGTTTAAGGTGTGTGTGTGTGTGTGTGTGTGTGTGAGGGGGGAGGGGGTGTGGGTTGGGTGGGGGGAGAGAAGTGGAGGGGGGGTGTGGTTGTAGGGACAAGGAAGCAGTGATAGAAGCAGATCATCAAAAGATGTCACAGACAACAGAACAAAAGAACACATAGGTGTCGAAATTGGTGATATTATCTAAACGAATGTGCTAATTAAGAATGGATGGTAGGGCACTCAAGGTATAGCTCTAGTGGGGGTGGGGGGAGCATAAAAGATTTAAAAATATTTAAAAATAATGGAAATAGGTGGGAAAAAGAAAAATCTATATAATTTATTGGAAAAAAACAAAAGGAAGGGGGAAGAAACAGAAAGGGGGTGGGGATGGAGGAGTGAGTTCAGGACATAAAGTTGTTGAATTCAATATTCAGTCCGGAAGGCTGTAAAGTGCCGAGTTGGAAGATGAGGTGTTGTTCCTCCAGTTTGCGTTGGGCTTCACTTTTTCTGCTCAAGGCTTCCCTTCTCCTCCAATGGGGTTCCTAACCTGGCATTCCTATCTCCCTCCAGGACCATTCACTTGAGAATTTGGAGGTGGCCTCCTACCACTGTAATATATCTCCCCACCAATCTGCAGGGCCTGGCTCCAGCTTGCTGAAAGAAAGTCTTTGAGGATGCCCTCTTTCTCGTCCTGCAGCCTGAGTAGTGATTTTAACAGCCTAGCAGCTGCTTGTTTTGGGAAGGAATTCAGAAAGCACCATGTTTGGACAGTGATCCAGACAGTGGCCTGTTGATTGGCCACTGTTGGCAAAATGCTGCACTTGGTCCTGCTTCCTGCCAACGCGGGATCAACCCCTGCTTTCAGTATTGCTGAGGGGACTTCTGAATTTTGAATAAAATTTAGCCCTTTGTTTTGACTGATGTAGATCCATAACTCAAATCTTTGAAAGGAAAGAACATCAGTGAATGCTTTGCTTCATATCCTAACTAATTTCCTATTGCCCATCATATATTACTATTTTTGACTATTACTTTACAATTTAAGTTGCCATTGATGCCACATGAGAGGCACAAAATGTGCATTAATGTTAGTTGGTTTTGATTGCCCAGGTTTCTGCCAGTAAGGTGAATGAACTGCTGTACAACAAATAGACCCAGGAGAAAATTGAAGCAATGAACACTCCTATTTGTTACCATTAAAATAAGAAATGGCAAGATTTCCAATTCAGTTTCTAAAAGCAGAAGACATTTCCACATATTAGTTAATTCCATGTGTGTTTTGACTTCAATGACTGATTTTCTAAATGGAACCAGCTATATTAAGTAAAATGTTATCTCTCCCAGGACACGCATGTTCTAGCAGTGGTATCAATAGAAAAAATGATCGATAAACTGAAGAAGTCAAACGCTCTGCTGGATTTGATCCTAAAAGGACTTAATAATTATTTGGAAAAGAAGCGTCTGTTCTTCCCACGATTTTTCTTCCTGTCTAATGATGAGCTGCTGGAGATCCTTTCAGAGACCAAAGATCCTACCAGGTGTGATATTTTCGATGCATATTAAACTTAAAACTTTTGTGTTGCTGCTATGAAGTTTAAGATAGTTATTCCTGTATAAACTCTCAAAAGCTTGCATGCTACCGAAAAGACCTTTTAACGGGAATCTGTTTACGGGGTGAATATTTTTGAGATTGGGAGAGTTGTGTAGTGGTTGTGGATCAGCTAACATAAACAAATTGTGTGATGCTTCCTAAAAAATTGTATCTAATTTAAATACCTAGGGTCCAGATATTGGGCCTTGGGCCTTATTTTCGTGGAGTTTGCCATCCAAGTGTTGAGCAATATTAAGTTATCATTGGTGTCACAGAGGTCCTCAAGCAAGTGGGCCCAGGGTTTGGGCCTGAGGTTAGGTGCGGATTAAATTGGGTGTTGCGTCCTAGATTAGGCTGGTGATGGGGGGCTGGATTGAGTCAGACTTTAGGTCAGAGCTGGCACCATGGGATTGAGAGAAGAGACTGAGGTTGGGGGTGGAGGCATGTGGGCGGGGTGAGGATTGGGGATTTGGAGCAGCAGAGATTGTGGGTCCAGGCCAGGATATGGAGAGGGGGTTTGATGGAGATCAATAATGGAGAAGATCAGGTAGGGGTAGTGGTTGAAATCGGCAGCAGTGATTAGTTTAATGCGGGATTGGGAGGATCATTCCTGCTCCTCCTGGTTCCAGATTCAGATGTTACTTGCCTTCTTGTTTGGCGGGTGATTCCCTAGATGCCAACTGCCTTGGGCAAACCAATTTTAGTGAGCTGACTTCAAGCAGCTGTGAGTTTCCTTATTTGCATATTCAAAGAGCCTAATTCTTGCTTCAGGTGTGAGCAAAGGACACCTTTTTTTAACTATACCAATATGGTAGGCAGCTCTGTCCATGAAATTGACACACATCCGATCTGCCAGTGGCCTAGTAGGACAAGTAATCCTCAGAGAAACAAGCGCTGTGTGGTCTCTTTTGTGGACCACACAGAAAGTACTTTTTAGAATGACACTGGTAGCAGAGAACCTATCCATTGATAATCTATACATATTATTGAATCAACTGTTCCGTAGATTTTCAGAAAAAACCTGCTTAATGAAGGAAATAGGCAGAAATTGAAAAGTAATGGAGATCATGGAAGTTGTTAAGCTATGCATTTTAAACTCTGAAGTTTTTGACTCTTGCTACAGAGTACAGCCTCACTTGAAGAAATGCTTTGAGGGCATTGCAAAAGTTGAATTTACTGACATCTTGGAAATAACCCATATGAAAAGCAGTGAAAATGAAATAGTGGAGCTTATTGATATAATTTCCACTGCAAAAGCTAGAGGCCAAGTGGAAAAGTGGCTGCTAGAACTCGAGTCAGCCATGGTGAAATCCATTCATAAGGTAGCGTGTGCCTTTTTATTTATCAATTTTAAGGTAAAATTAGCAATTTCCTCTCTATGGTTAGGATTGTTTTTATTTTATGCTTTGCTAAGCAAATATAATTCATGTGATATTTGATTGATATTATACACAATTTCACCAAGTCAGTAATATCTGCTAAATAGGGGGCAGTTTTAACCTACCCAACCCAGGGCATGCTGTTAAAATTGCCTTGGAGTATGTACAGCCTTGTTTCTACAGGCCACCATTTTAACCATGCAGTCTTTAGGCAAATGCCAGAAACTGGTGGGGCCCTCATGAAAGCATGCAACTGGAGCTCCTATAAGGTTATTTGGACATATGCAATTTTAATGTGAAATTGCACTAGTCCTGAACAACACTCAAGCTGCTCATTAAACCAAATTGAATTAAACTCTTAGGACAACATGAAGCACTACTTAAAGCTGCACACATCTGCAGCTCTTAATAGCAGATGTCCAATCTTCCAACTAGTTTCTTTCTGAGATTTTTTGTTTTACTTCTCTTGATTAAGCTCACAGCTTAGCACAGAGGCCATTATATCCACTTTGGTTTGGATGGAGGTAAAGGAGGAGCAATAGCCTCAGCAACCAGCATGAGTAGCAGGTGGGCATACAAGAATACAACAGGTGGGGGTGCTTGCTTGTAGGAGGCCCTACTCAGACCACAAAGTCTACAGGTCAAGACACTTTCCTGGATGAATCTGTAGATCAGTGCATCAGGAGGCTGGTCTTCTCCAGGCAGGCTGTTGTGTACCTCTGCAGACTCCTGCAAAAAGACCTGCCACCTGCTGGACTCAGTGACTATGCTTTGCCATTGTCTGTCTGTCACTAGAGCCCTTAACTTCTTTTCCATGGGCTCATTCTACTGGTTGCTACAAGAATATCTCCCACATATCCAAAGCTGAAGTGTAACAGCTGCATCAAGTAGGTCACTAACGTCCTGCTGGCCAGGGTCAACAGTCTATCATTTTCTCCATTGACGCCACCAATTAACATGAGAGGATGCAGGAATGTGCAGAGGTTGCAGGCTTCCCTTATGCTTGTGCCTGGCACATTGGTTGTCATCACAGTGCCTGAAGATCAGCCAGCAGCTTTCACAGATAGGAAGGGCTACTCCTCAATTCAAATCCAACAACTCGTCACCCGTTACAGAAATTGAACCATATAAGTTTATCCAGTGTTTATAGGCAGTTGTTCATCTTATGACAGTCACCTTTCCCCCTAATATTCAATCCACCCAGGGACATGACAGGATGATAATTGAGGGACAAGATATGCCTCTAATATACAGGGCTCTTGGTACCTGTCCACAACCCCAACACTCTTGAATAACACAGTGCTATGTGACCACCAAGACCAATAATAAGGCATTCCAAAAAAAGGTTCCTGTGTCTAGAGGCTCAAAAAAAAAATGGCCCAAAGAGCCTCTTACATTATAGGCTGCATCCTGCACAACCTTCTCCTCCAGAGGGAGCTGCATTGACAGTTTTAGTGATTTTGTGTTGTCTGTTCTTGGCATGTGGGCGTTGCTGGCAAGGGCAGCGTTTAGTGCCCATCCATAATTGCCTTGAGAAGTGATGTGCCACCTTCTTGAATGACTGCAGAATGTGGTGTGGGTAGCGAGGGAATTCCAGGATTTTTACCTAACGCCAGTGAAGAAGGGTGATAGAATTCCAAGTCAGGATGGTGTTGTTGGAGGCGAACATGCAGGTGGTGGTGTTCCAATGCATTTGCTGCCCTTGTCTTTCCAGGTGGTAGAGATCGTGAGTTTGAAATGTGCTGTCAAAGGAGTCTTGGGAAGTTGCTTGTAGGTAATGCACAATCCTGTCACTGTGCACCAGTGGTGAAGGGAATGGATGTTTGAGTGATTGATGGGATGCCAAATAAGCTGCTTTGTCCTGGATGGTGTCAAGCTTTTTGCATGTTGTTTAAGCTGATTACATCCAGGAGAGTGGACACTGCTGACTTTTGCCTTTTAAATGGTAGACAGATTTTGGTGAGTCAGGAAGTGAGTTAATTTTTTTTGTTCGTTCATGGGACATGGCATCGCTGGCTAGGCCAGCATTTATTTCTCATCCCTAATTGCCCTTGTTGAGAGGGCATTTTTAAGAGTCAAACACATTGCTGGGGGCCTGGAGTAACATGTAGGCCAGACCAGGTAAGGATGGCAGATTTTCTTCCCTAAAGGACATTAGTGAACCAGATGGGTTTTTACCACAATTAGCAATGGTTTCATGGTCACCATTAGTCTTTTAATTTCAGAGTTTTATTGAATTGCCACAGAATTCCCAGCCTCTGACCTGCTCTTGTCACAGTATTTATATAAGCTAGTCCAGTTAAGTTTCTGTTCAATGGTAACCCCCATGAGGTCGATGATAGGGGGATTGAGTGATGGTAATGCTTTTAAATGTCATGGGGAGATGGTTAGATTCTCTCTTGTTGAAGATGACCATTTCCTAGCACTTGCGTGGTGTGAATGTCACTTGCCATTTATCAATCTAAGCATGAATATTGCCTAGGTCTTGATGCAAATGGAGACAGACTGCTTTAGTATCTGAAGAGGTGTGAATGGTACTGAATACTGTGCAATCATCTATGATTATCCCTAATTGGAGGAAAGGTCATTGATGAAGCAGCTGAAGATGGTTGGTTCTAGGACATTATCCTGAGGAACCCCTGAAACAATGTTCTGGGGTTGTTTGTTTAGGTGAAAGCCATGATGTCAGTTGTTCTCCCCTCTCATTGTTTTGTCCTGTAGAAAGAGAGAGTGAAAGTTAATGTGTGTCTAATGAAAATGGAAGTACATTTGTGTAGGGCTTTTGAATATTGTGCATCTGCTGACAGTTGAAAAATGAACAAGAAGGAATTAGAATGGGGCAATGATGTATAGAATGTGAAACGTCTGGAATGTGAAGTGAGGAGGAATCTTAAAGAGAGTTGCTGATTCTACAATTGGTGCTATATGAGAAGTGTTAGCATCTTGTGTGTGAAGGCAGCAAAGAAAGAAATTGGTTTGAAATAAAAGTGTGACGGTGTAGTGCCCCTTGTGATTGGTTGTAAAAGACATGGTGGAGAGTAGGGAACTGTTAGCGAAAAGTGTGGGCAAATAGGAAAAGAGTGCAGAGGGAACTGGTAAAATGCTGTTGTCAGGTGTTAGTGAGAGAAGTGGAGAAATGAAAAGCAGCACTCACCTTTGCTGTTGCTCTT
The DNA here is from genome assembly GCF_017639515.1 of Carcharodon carcharias. Lineage (NCBI taxonomy): Eukaryota > Metazoa > Chordata > Chondrichthyes > Lamniformes > Lamnidae > Carcharodon > Carcharodon carcharias. Next base: position 103,741,582 of record NC_054478.1, on the reverse strand, counting down.
CTGAAGTAATTGGATCAATTCCTGTATTGAATCCAAGTCTTGAAGGTGACATGCCTGGTATTGACCGTTGATGGTCACCTTTTTCGATTACCCTTTAATATTGGTCCTGGCTATCTTCCTTTGACTGCTGGGAAAGAATCGTTCAGGCCTTGCCCCTCAATAATCTCCTCTTGGACATCCGGACATTAGAAAATCTGGAGGTAGTTCTTCTAATAATCCTTCTTCTAGCAATGGCAGCTCAGCATCTTGCAGTTGTCGTTCCAACTTCAGGTTCCAGGAGCATCCAACATTCCTCACTTTCATCACTATATTCATGTTACATGCAAATTTGGCATCAGGGAAAGCAACACCCTTTCAGAGGTGCATTCCTGCTTTAAGTAGATCTCTAGTGGTCCACTGGAAATTACGCTCATGTGAAAATGGGTGGGCTACCTATTACTTAATATATTAAGTGGGCACTTTGCCAATCATTTTAAAATGAATCTGGAGTTAAAATTGTCCAGTCCTCATATTGTTGACATGCATATTTTTGCTACTTGTCTTACCTGCCTGAATCTTGCTCTTAGTTAAAGTTCTCCCTATGGCTATGTGTGCCCATATTCTGAGGTCACTGTCAGAAATCACATGAATAATACATTAGGGTTTAGAGAAACAAGGAGGAATCCAGTATAAAAATGCTTTACTGGTGGAAGGTGAATTTCAGAGAATTGAGAAGAGATGTGGCTTGCGTAATTGGAGTCAAAAGTTGGCAGGCTAAAATGTAATGGAGCAATGGGCGGTCTTAAAGGGGAGATGGTTTGGGTACAGTCTTGGTACATTCCTACAAGGGAAAATAAAGGCCAGTAAATGGCAAAACTCTAAAAATGTGAAGGGTTCAAAGAGCTGAATGAGACAGAGAACAGGGGGCATATGATTGATGCCTGTTTGATAATTCAAGGAAGAATCAGGCTTAATATAGAAGTTTTGAGGAGAAGTGAAAAAGGAAATAAAAGGGGCAAAGAGACAGTTTTAGAATAGATTTGCAGATAACCTAAAGGGGAATCCAAATGTCGTCTATAGGTATATTATCAGTAAAAGCAATGTCAGAGGACCAAAGTGGAGAACTTTGGCAGAACAGCAGAAGGCCAAGGTACTAAATGTGCACTTTGTGTCAGTATTTGCCAAGGAAGAAGACTTTGCCAAAGCCATAGTAAACAAGAGGTTGCTGGGATACTGGAGAAATAAAAATAACTAAAAAGGAGGCACTAGAATGGCTGGCATAAATCACCCAACCTTGAGGAGATACATTCTAGTTTGCTGAGGAATAGCAAGTACTGCAGAGATGCTGCCACAATATTTCCAATCCTCTTTAGCTGTAGGGATGGTGCCAGAGGACTGGACGATTGCAAATGCTACACCCTTGTTCAAAAAGGGCAAAGGATAAATCTGACAAGGTGTAGAGAGGGAATTCCATAGCTTGGGGCCTAGGCATCTGAAAGTACGACCACCAATGGTGGAACAATTATAATTGGGAATAGAAAAAAGAACAAAGAACAAAGAAAAGTACAGCACAGGAACAGGCACTTCGGCCCTCCAAGCCTGCGCCGATCATATTGCCTGTCAACTAAAATATTTTGCACTTCCGGGGTCCGTATCCCTCTATTCCCACCTTATTCATGTATTTGTCAAGCTTCCTCTTAAACACCACTATCATACTTGCTTCCACCACCTCCTCTGGCAGCCAATTCCAGACATTCACTACCTCTGCGTAAAAAACTTGCCCCGCACATCACCTTTATAGTTTTCTCCTCTCACCTTAAATCTATGTCCCCTAGTAATTGATTCTTCCACCCTGGGAAAAAGCTTCTGACTATTTACTCATAATTTTGTAAACTTCTATCAAGTCCCCCCTCAATCTCAGTCACTCTAGTGAGAACAATCCAAGTTTCTCTAACCTCTCCTCATAGCTAATAACCTCCAGACCAGGCAGCATCCTGGTAAACCTCCTCTGCACCCTCTCCAATGCTTCCATATCCTTCTGGTAATGTGGTGACCAGAATTGCACGCAATATTCCAAGTGTGGCCTAACCAAGGTTCTATATAGCTGCAGCATGACTTCCCAGCTTTTATACTCAATACCCCTGCCATGAAGGCAAGCATGCCATATGCCTTCCTGACTACCTTATCCACCTGCGTTGCCACTTTCAGTGACCTGTGGACCTGTACACCCAGATCCCTCTGCCCGTCGATGCACTTAAGGGTTCTGCCATTTACTGTATAATTCCTGCCTGTATTAGACCTTCCAAAATGCATTAGCTCGCATTTATCCAGATTAAACTCCATCTGCCATTTCTCTGCCCAAGTCTCCAACCAATCTATAGCCCGTTGTATCCTATGACAGCCCGCTTCACTATCTGCAACTCCTCCAATCTTAGTGTCATCTGCAAACTTACTAATTAGCCCAGTTACATTTATGTATACCACAAACAGCAAAGGTCCCAGCACTGATCCCTGCAGAACTCCACTAGTCACAGCTCTCTATTCAGAAAAGCACCCTTCCTTTGCCACCCTCTGTCTTCTATGACCAAGCCAATTCTGTATCCATCCTGCCAGCTTACCTCCGATCCCATGCAACTTTACCTTCTGTACCAGTCTGCCATGAGGGACCTTGTCAAAGGCCTTACTGAAATCCATGTGTATAACATCCACTGCCCTTCCATCGTCGATCAGCTTTGTCACTTCCTCGAAAAACTGGATCAAGTTAGTGAGACACGACCTCCCCTTCACAAAACCATGCTGCCTATCACTAATATGCCCATTTGCTTCCAAATGGTAGTAAATCCTGTCACGAAGAATCTCTCCAATAATTTCCCTACCACTGATGTAAGGCTCACTGGCCTGTAATTTCCTGGATTATCCCTGCTACCCTTCGTAAACAATGGAACAACATTGGCCATTCTCCAGTCCTCTTGGGACCTCACCATAGCCAGTGGCGATACAAAGATTTCTGTCAAGGCCCCAGCAATCTCCCCTTGCCTCCCTCAGTACTCTGGGGTAGATCCCATCTGGCCCTGGGGACTTATCCACCTTAATATTCTTCAAGATGCCTAACACCTTTTTTGATCTCAACATGATCCAGGCTATCTACACACTCTTCCCTAGATAAATCGACCGCTAAGTCCTTCTCTTTGGTGAATACTGATGAGAAGTATTCATTTAGTATCTCTCCCATTTCTTCTGGCTCCACACACAGATTCCCACCTCTGTCCCTGAGCGGGCCTACCCTTTCCCTGGCTACCCTCTTGCTTTTAACTTATGTAGAAAAGGCCTTGGGATTTTCCTTAATCCTGGTTGCCAGTGATTTTTCATGACCCCTTTTAGCCCTCCTGACTCCTTGCTTAAGTTTCACAAGAAGAATGCACAAGGGATTAGAATAAGAGGAACACAGATACCTTGGAGGGTTCTGGGAGTGGAGGAGCAAGGCCATGGAGCAATTTGAAAACAAGGATGAGAATTTTAAAATCAAGGCATTGCTTGACTGGGAGCCAGCATGGTAAGGGACCAGGGCTGTGAGTTAAGACACTGGTAGCAGAGTTTTGGCGCCAGCCAGGAGTGTGTTGGAATTGTCAAGTTGAGATAATGAAGGAATGTATGAGCTATAACAACTTAAGCATCCAAACCTCTTCACTATGTGTCAGTTTGGCTCACTTTTGACTCAGAAGTTTGTGGGTCCATATCCCAATCCAGAGTGAGTACATAAACCAGGCTGACATTTCACTGCACTACTGAAAGATGCTGCTTTGTTAACAATGCTGTTCATTGGCAAGAATGTTAAGTTGAAGTCTTGTCTGTTTGTTCTGATGGATGTTAAATGATCCAGTGACGGTATTTGAAGAAGAATAAAGAGTTTTCCTAATGTCCTCGCCAATACCCATCCTTCAATCAATATCACCAAAGAAAAGAATCGTCATTTTTACTGTTTGTTGTACTTTGCTTTATGCAAGTTAACAGCCAAATTTACCTACAAATAAATAATAACTGCAATTCAAAAATAAAATTCCTTAGTTGTGAAACATTGGGATATCTGACAGTTGTGAAAGGTTCTTATAAATATTCCATCTTTCAATTTCCCAGTCATTTTCCTATCTTTGCAGTTAGATTCTTTTTAGTACCATGTGCTGAAATCTTCAGAAATGTCTTATTTGGCACTTTATCAAAAGCCTTTTGAAGATCCATATAAAAAGCATTGACTGTTGCTTTATTCTAAATGTTTTTTGATTAAAGTAATCAAACAACTACCTGCATTTTACAATTCAATGCTGATTATAGTTACTCTATTCCTTTCCAAATGTTGACTCATTTCATCCCTTATTATAAACGTCCGAATCTTTTGAAGAGCAGCAATCAACGTAGGATTGTCACTCTGCTCCTACTTTCTCGCGTCATGCTGGAGCTGCACATTTCTGGCCGGGACTTCAATCCTGGCTTCTTCAGAAACACAGAGCGCGCCTTCAATCCAACTGCTTCCTCCTGCACTGGATTGTTGGGGAAAGACAAGTCACGCCCCCCTTTTTACAGCACTGGCTGCCATATCCTGCGAAGTGTTCACTAACACGCTGAAAAGCTGGCACATTTAAGCAACTTTGCAGCATGTTAAGGTATGATTGAGTGAATGTGTGAGTGAATGGGTGAATGTGTAGGTGCCTAAGGAGGGTAGGGTGGGTGAGGTAAGTGGTTAGGGGGTAGCATGGCAGATTGTTGAGGTGGTAGGTGGGTAGAGTGGTAGGTGGGTAAGGTGGCAGGTGGATAGGGTGGTAGGGTGGCAGGTGGTTCGGTGGCTGCTGGGTAGGGTGGTACAGGTAGCAGGTGGGTAGGGTAGTGAGGTTGGGTCGGGGCAATCAGGGGTCAGGACGGGAGTTAGGGGGCCGGGGAGTCAGGTAGTGAGGTTGGGTCAGGTTGGGTCAGGGGTTGGTGGTTGAGGAAGTAGTCAGGAGGTCGAGGCGGGTATCGGTGAGGGGTCAGTGGGAGTGATTGGGGTGTCAGTTGTATAGCTACCCAGGAGTTAGACTAGGATTTTTCTGTCTAACATTGCCTGAGTAACTATTCAGGTAGCTAAGTTGGAACCGTCCAAAGGTTCCAACTCTTACTCAGAGTTGAAGACTTTTTTGGAGAGTCCCAGGGAACAAGGGAATTGCCCATCGGCAAACTTCCTAGTCAATTCCCACGGAATCAATGTGTTGGGACTTCCAAGGCATCCCAACGCTTATCTTGGTGGATACGTCCAGTCTCCAACGATCCAGAAACCAGAAGATTGGGCTGAAGTTTAAGATCTAAAGGTTGGTTGTGGCGGGAATGTGGCTGTTAACTAGTGGTTTTCAGACAGCGTATGATCTAACTAACAGGCCCAAAGTTAGACAAAAGTTTGGCCTCAGGCTCCATTTCCATTATTTAATGAACTACTAGCACTTGTCGCCACTCCACAGGCAACTTGCCCATTTTAAATCAATTAACTTCAGACTGCTTGCCCAAGGCAAGGCTTGCAATACTCCCCTTATTGGAGTCCAGTTTAGCAGAGTGGGCCTAAAGCCAACACAATACCCCTCATTTACATAGGTAAGCGGCTTAACACCGGGGATACCTGAAAATGACTTAACCTATTATCATGTTGGATATCTTTGATGCACAGGTTGTTGGCCACAAATTTGGCCCTCTATGAACTCATTTTGCACCTGAAAATGAGGCATTAAGGTCCAATTTGTATCCCTAAGTGTTTTACTACAGTGAAAGCAAAACTAACTTTCATAACTTATTCCCTTCCCCTTTTTGAAGTAGTTCATCCAGCCAGTGTGACACAAGATGATTACGATGGATTGTTATACAATTAATATAAGTGCTATGATTACTACTTCTATGATTTATGCATTATATTAACTGGTGTATTGATTAACGCCTTTCTCTATACCTAGAACAGCAGAAAACCAAAAATTGCATTAAAAATCATAACAATGAAAGCACTTAAAATGAATATTAACTGCACAAAAGCTGGTTTTACAGATTTTGTTTTGTATTAAATGCAAAGGTTATTGGCCAAGCGATTGAAGCTTATCCAAAGACTCCACGTATAGATTGGGTGAGAAACTGGCCTGGTCAGACAGTGTTATGTGTGTCTCAGATGTTTTGGACTCAAAAGGTTCAAAATTCTATTAAAGCAGGTCTACAGGTAAGCAAAAGTAATGGGTGGAAAATAATCTACTTTTAAAATTAAAGTGGTTTTATGTAAATACATATGTTTATAAACTCTACATTTACTATAGTTAAAATAAATAGAAATTTTAAAGCTTTGATTTTTAAATTTCATCTGTTTAAACTTTATCATTGAAAATAGAGTAAGGCTGCAAAACATTGCCTTTGATCTATTCTGTTCAATTAATTTAATGCAATTTTTAAAAAATATTGCAATTATGATGACGAATGCAATGAAATTTCTACTGTTACAATTTTGGCATCCTTTTAATGCATTATATGCAGGTGGTTTAAATTGACAGTTATCATCAATGATTTAAATGGTCAAGTTGAAGCTTTCTTTAAAATTGGTAGAGTAAAACAAATGTTAGGAAATAGAGATGGTCTAAATAAGTTATATTTGTATTAATAGGTGTTAGGAAAGGGTTTTAGCTTTAATGTTTAAATTTGATTTATACTTCTGTATCTCTGTGTTAAGAAAAGATCAAAACAAAAACGATCAAGAAAAGATCAAGTTGAGTTCTAGTTTCACTTTAAGAAGTGCCTGCATTCCTAATGAGAGTTTACAACTGTAAGAGAAGTTGAGCAAACACAAGAGTAGAAAAATTGGATTGATTCCTAGCGACAGGGGTCCAGAGAGGCAGGTCCCTCCTATGTACACACACAAAAAACTAGAAACAGCAGTTTTTGAGTTCAGTTTTGAAGACAGCTGCCAGGTAGATGCAGCCTAGAAGGCTCAGTTCCAAGCTAAAATTAGTTGAAAGTTGCTGCCAGACAGAGACTCAAAGGGGCTTAGATAGCCAGTTCCCAAGCTAAAGAATCCAGAGGAGTGGAACAGGAGAAAGTCTCAAGACCTTCTAGTCAAAGGAAGGACAGGAACCTGGAAAAGGTCCTATTAAGTGAAGATAAGAGTGAGGAACAGAGGAACGTTCCAAGCTTCAAGCTTAAAGTTCCAAGCTACAGGAAGCAGAGTCAAAGTCTTATAAAGGCTTGTGAGAAGTCAGAAGGTCCAAAAAGGTAACTGGAAGTCTGTAACTCTTTGCTATGGGCATGTGAAGCTGTGGTATACTATGGCAGCTGAACCAGTGAGAGAGAGTGCGTGGACAAAAGCTTAAATGCATATATGGTGACCCAGGGGGGAGGAACACCGGAAGGAGAGTTTGAAACTCTGGAGGTGAACCCCTTGCAGAAGGCACCTGAGAGAAAGTGTGAGTTTGGGAGAAGATTCCAAAGCAAGTTCTTGGAAAGTGGAGATTGGAAGCCCTCATATAAAAGACACAGTTCAGTGAGACCATTTGGTTCATGGTGTGACAAGCATCTGGGGGGAGTTGAGGAAAGATCCATAGCATCTGTCTGGGGTGGCACCTGTCACTTAGTTTCAAAGTATGGTGTGCCTGTCCACAGGTTGTCTATTGATTTACATGGACTGTGTACTTACTGTGGACATTAGAGTATAAGATAGCTTTTGTAACTTGTGTTATCCTTACAAATCTGTAAATATCTGTAAAGGTATAGTTGTGGTTGAAGAAATATTATAATATAGTTCATCTTTCCTTGTTAAATAAATATTTTATTATTTTGTTAAAGGTTTATTAGCTTGACTCCAGTGACTATGTTCAGTAGCCACTCTTCAAGTTTCTAAGCAAACAAATTTAAAGTTAGGATCTATCAAGCTGGGTTCCACCCTGGGATCAGGCTTGTCCAGTGGTAACACCAGCTGGGATTGTAATACAAAATTATAATGAATTAACATAAGCTCGAGGAACAGTACCAGCACTTTTATAGCCTTCTGGACTCAGTGATGAGATCAACAATTTCAGATCATAACCCTTGCCCCTATTTTTGGATAGTAGGCATTGGTAATGATACTGCTTTTCCAATTTATGCCTCCTCTAGACACATCTTTTATTTGCCCCATTACAGTCACTTTTTTGCCTTGCACTATTTGACTTTTGTCACTTGATCTCTTCTGCCTTCCACCCCATCACAGACCTTCCCGTTTGCTCTTTCCTCCCTTTTCCCTTTCCCTGTCTTGCTTAAACACTGTGACATCTCTAAGCACTCCCACTTCTGACAAAGGGTCACTGACCTGAAGCGTTAACTCTGTTTCCCTCTTCACTGCTGCTGCCAGACCCACTGAGTATTTCCAGCACTTTCCATTTATCTTTCAAAATTCCAGTATCCACAGAACTTTGTGCTAACAATGGACTAGTTTTTTTTTCGGATTCATTGATAATGGTGGAAACATTGTTTGCTGCATATATGGTAAACTGAGTTTGATCCTGATTACATTCAGTAAAATTGCCTACTCAATTTATTTCTTAGGTCCTTGAGCAGTTTCTGGATTTGAATAATAAGCAGATTGATGATATTGTTACCTTAGTGCGTGGAAAACTATCCAAGCAGAATCGTGTTACTCTTGGGGCATTGGTTGTGCTAGATGTTCATGCCAGAGATGTATTGACAGTCCTTATAAAGAAAAAGGTCACTGATGAAAATGACTTTGAATGGTTGAGCCAGCTGAGATACTACTGGGAGGTAAGTGAATACTTATAATGCCGAGTTCGGTAAACTGCCTCTAAGAATAGTTTGAATTAGATTAATTTGTAATCTTAGCCATTCTATTGCTTAAGAATTGAAATTAATGTAGGAAAAAGAGCCAGAAGATAGATTTTTGGTTTTCAGCTCAAATAACACATAAAACCAGAACTAGTTATTAGCCTCACTTTTATTTATGTGAAAAATTGCTTTGTTATACAAATAAAATGAACGTGTGGAAGATTCTAGGAAAGTGCTTTGCTCTTTCAGGAGTGATAATGCTTAGAAACCCTGAAACCCAACACTTTACTTTCACAATGAAGTCATGCATTGCAAATGATTTCAAAGAATTCAATACATGGGGTGGAATAACCTTACCCCTAACCTTAACCCTTCCACCCATCCCCCCATCCAAGGAGTAGGCTGGGAGGCATTCGAGGCATAAAATTGTGTGGCATTGCAGCTTAAGGATCTTCTCCCACTGCCGCTGATATTTTACCAGCTTGGGGGGTTGGCATATCATGTGGCGAGGAAGCCTGGCACCCTTGTTGTGGGCTGGGATGATTCTCCCCTGTTTGGGCACTCTATGCTCAATGGATGCACCTTCCCACAAATGGTATTCCCTGCCCCTTTCTGCACTCCACCCCCTCCCAATCTCAGTCCCTGCCCCCTGACCCCGCTACCTCCCCACCCCCTTAGCAGAGCTTGTAAGCCTGGCCCCACTGGAATCCTCCACTCACCTTCTGATCCGGCTCCAGCCACGATTGTCATAGGAAACTGCCTGCAGTTACAATAGAGGCCACAGCTTTTGGTGGTGCAGCTGGGACTAGTGAGCTGCTGGCCGTTTTATTGGCTGGCAACTCTTCCTTCCGGATACGAATATACGAATTAGGAGCAGGACTAAGCCACCTTGCTCTTCAAACCTGCTCTGCCATTCAATAAGATAATGGCTGATCTGATTTTAACCTCAACTCCACATTCCTGCCTGCCCCCCATAACCTTTCACTCCCTTGCTTATCAAGATGGGGTGAATGTCTCACTTTGAGTGAGTTGATGGATGGCTGTTGGTTTCTTGGCAATGCAAAGGCAGCCTCACCTCTGACTTTTAAGCCGTGGGGCGGGGCCACTGCTTCTGTGTAGAATTCTATCCATGGTTTCAAAAATAGCAAGACTTGATGCAATAAAGGACTGAAGAACAACTGCCGTTTGAATGCTAATGTAAGCAGAAAGGAATCTGCCTTGTTCATCATGCAATTTGCCACACCACCTTAACACAATTGTCAAATTTTGATTAAACAGGCTAAAATTGTTCACGTTAGACATTATGGTCTTGATCTTTATTGGGGATCGATCTCTGAGCAGAGTTCGAGGAGCCGTGTTTGGGAACCAGGAGCGCCCTGATTTTCTCTCTTTTTTCCAGCAAGTTCCCTATCCAGAAGCCAGCCTGACTGACTGCCTGTCAGACATGGAATGCTTCAGAGGGGGGGTCACAAGCCAGGAGCATTCAGTTTTCTACTTTGGATAGTGGTAGTGTGGCAGGGATTGGGTTGGGGGGAGGTGGGGGGAAACTATCTGAATCCTTAGTGTTAGTCTGAATCTTGGGGATGACTGACCTGTTGCGGGGGAGAGGGAGGTCTTTTCTTGGGAGGGGTGTTCTCTTAGCTTGGTGAAGTCTGTGATCCTAGGGTCAGGCTCCACGATGTTGAGGGAGGAGTCGCTGATCTGGCAGTGATCGGGGTATTGAGAAAACAGTTCCAAAGTAGACAGGGGGGAGCAGCCCTCACTAGCAGTCCTGAAAAGGTATTTATGTCTTCTTGCAGCAGTCTTTGCCTCCTTTTAGCTTTATTCCCAAGCCTTGGATAACCCAGAAAGAAAAAGAGACAAAGGACAGCGTATCCTTGGAAACAGATACTGTGTTTTTGGATGTTTCCGAGGGTATCATGTAGATGAGAAATAGCAGGGAGTCAAGGATAAATCCTTGGAGGATAATAGAAGTTGCAGTCCAAGAAGAGAAGCTATTGCAACTGATACTGTAAGATACAATTAGACAAATAAGAATAGAACCAGGCAAGTGAAGCCCATCCAGCTGAATGATGATGGAGAGGCATTGAAGGCGGATGCTGTAGTCAAGCATGTCAAAGGTTGCAGACTGGTTGAGGGGACAAGGAGGGATAGTTTATTTTTGGCATAGTCACTTAGGATGTCATTTGTGACTTTGATAAGAGGCATTTTGGTACTGTGGCAGGGGCAGAAACCTGTTTGGAGGGAGTCAAACATGGAGTTCTGGGAAAGCAATACATGTTCAAGAGCTGTGGGGTGGGAAGGAAGGTTGGAGAGGGGAAAGTTGTTGGCGAGGGCGATGGGGCCAGGGGTTGGTTTTTGAGGATGGGCATGATATTTCAGGGGCCAAGGGGTATATTTGTAGGAGGGGAATGGTGGCTTAGTGGTACTGTCACTGGACTAGTAATCCAGAGGCCTGGGATAATGCTATGGGGACAGGGGTTCAAATCCTACCACAGCAGCTGATGGAATTTAAATTCAATTAATAAAATCTAGAATTGAAATCTAGTCTCATTAATGGTGACCATGAAACTATAATTGATTGTTGTAAAAACAAATCTGGTTCACTAATGTCATTTCAGGAAGGAAATGTGCTATCCTTACATGGTCTGGCCTGGCCTACATGTGACTCCACAGCAATATGGTTGACTCTTAATTGCCTTTTGAAATAGCCCAGCAAGCCATTCAGTTGCAAAAGCAATTGGGGATGGGCAACAAATTCTAGCCTTGCCAGCAACGCCCAACCCCATGAAAGAAAAAAAATGAAGAACCAGGGACTATTAACAATATCAGTTAACCTGGGAAGCTGGGTGGTCAGCAGTTTATTAGGAATGGGATGGAGGGAGGAGGAAATGCTGGGTTTCCTGGATAAAATAAGCTTGGAGAGGGCATGAGGGGAAATCAGAGAGAAACTAGAGAAAGATGTGAGTTCAGGGCTAAGCCAGAGAAAACTGTAGAGGAAGTTTGGCCTGGTGAGCTAGGCAAAGGGAGAGAAATAGCAGAGGCTACTGATGGGGTAGGTCTCAATCTTAGTGACAGAGAAGTCCCATGAGCTCCTTGTGCTTGTTGTTGGGGGTGAAGGGTGAGGAGAGGGGCTCAATTCATTCCATCGATGTCATTGCACTGAATGAGATATGGCTGAAAGGGAATTGGGAGAACACATTCCACCTAATAACCCTTCTGCCTGCCTTCCACCATTTGCCATAAGTTGATCTCTGTGGCAGTGGTTTGCAGCCATTGTCAAGTGATATCTGGCCATACTCCTCTGGCATATTTTCCTCAATGAGTAGCAAATCCTTTTCTATCCCTCAAACATCTCTTCTAAAGTTATTGGGTGCAAAATTGATTCACCTTGACTTTTGGGTGTGTTGGCTGTGAACTGCAGCGTGATGTGGATAAGACAAAAAACTTGTCCCCTCAACTCATCTGAATGATTTCTGTGCAAACTCCTGCACCTCTAGCATTGTTTTTCTTCTCTCCTGCACACAGCAGGAAGTGCTGGCAGCATTGCTACATGCCATGTGGTATTGGTAACTTGCTTTTACTTTGACAGCTTGCCCCTGAAAAAAAGATTGTTGCAATGGCAATTCTTGCCAACTGAACAACAGGACGCACAGAGGGATTCAGATTGACAGATGCAGTTCTGGAAGCATTTGTCAGCAGGTGGAGAGACGCCATCATTCTACAGGGGGCCACTCTCGGAAACGAGTGGGAGCAGGTGGCTTTGAAGATCAACTCACAGAATGTGGACCCAGTGACCTGGCAGCTGTTGTACAAGAGGTCTAATGACCTCATATGGGTGGTCAACGTCAATCTTGACATCACTTTTCCTACCCACCACAACATCAACCTCTCACCTTGTTCAATGCACCAATATGACATCAGTTACCCAGAAGCACTCCCTTGAACTCGGGACTCGTGCCTAACATGCAGATTCTCCAACTCATCCTCAGACACCACCAATATTGCCAAACCAACACCCATCTCTCTCTGCCTCTAAATACCCCCCGCTATTCAGCTTTAGCAGGCATATCACCCAAACACAGTTCTGCACAACCACTGACATTCTTCCCTCTATTTTGAAGGTCAATTTAACATAAATAGAAGGGAGCAGAGCAGAGCTGGTGGGGGTCAAGGCCACTTGCACCTTCAGAATCCTAAAGAGAAGATGGTTCTCTGCATCATGGGACTGACCGCAATGGGGACCGCAGCTTCCAGCATCATTGAGGAAATGGCCTTATGCCGTTCTCAACCCCAGCTCCCCCTCATCCTGCAATCTGGCATGATAAACAAGCTGCTGATGCCGTGACCACCCCACCTCTCTTCCCTCAATGTTCTTCCCCTTCTGAGTCAGTGCTTTCATTCACCCAAGAACTGCTGCCAGCCCAGAAACAGCAGTTCAAGGAGGAAGAGAGAGAGAACAATAGCACAGGATGGATGAACAGACCCCAACATTTGATCTGACAATTGCAGCCACCAGCTCAGATACTCACACTACACTTACCTTGGAGGATATTATAGAGTTTGGATCAGCACATGGTAAGTCACTAGGCATACATTGGCCGACCTGCCTTACAGCCTCTTGTCACTTTCCAAGAGCATGGAGGAGTCTGACTGCAAGTTGGCAGAGAGCATGGTGAAGTACCTGCCCTCTTGCAGTCTCTGCTCCATTCCCATCATGCTATAGGTGCAGAGGCACCAACACAGCTGTCATCATACCTGTTAAAACTTTTGTGTGGAGAGATCACCTACTCCTCTGTGCACGTTCAGATACTTTCCAAAAGAAAAAAAGTTCTATAAATCTTACTTATCAGTAACCAGAGTGTCTGACCCTTTAAATAATATTACTACTGGGCACAAGATACCTTGCTGCTTCATGTTTCTTCTTTCAGGATTGGGTAACACAGGTGTTGCCAGGACTTCTGTTATCCAAATTTGGAATCTTGGCATCACATCAACGTGATAGAGTCATCTGGAGCTGTCTGCCCCCAGGGATTTAATGTTGGCTATGCAGTGTGGCTGGAAGTGGCACTACAGAAATTAATTTCTTACCCCTCATTTACTACCATCCCAAATCTAGCATCTATACATTCCTGACTAGTCTTCATTTCTTTTCCTTCAGCTTCTGCACCAAGTGATTTTCAGTTGACTCCTTAATTTTCCTAGTCTCTTTTCCTTCATCTTCATTGCTCCTCTGTCCTCCATCAACCTCATCCTTCATGTTACTTCCTTCATCCATAGCCTTGGCCATTTCCGTGATTTTGTTATCTTGTGGGGCTTCTATGTTTTTGAAGTTTTAGTTACTGACGTGACTACCCCTGATCATTCCCTATTTTCCATTATACTTATATCCCCTTATCCTCTTGTATCCTATTTTTGCATTAAGAGACTCCCTTGGATTCTTATTAACTCACTCTCTTAACCTCAACATATCCACCTATATGGGTTCTGGTTTTGTCATTTTTATCAGGTAGCACTACGTTTTATCAAAATCTCTTGGATATTGACATTAAGTATTTGTTGGACTCTGCTGTGACCCACTACCATCTTACATAGGTCCTCTAAGATTGCCCTCAGTGCTTCTATGTAGGCATGATATTCATCCAGCATTCAGCTTAGAACAGCACCATTGAATCTAAGTCCCCAGCTCTATAGGAAGGTGAAGACTTCTGTCGATCTCTGCTGCCCACTGTCATACTCCACTTTTGCCACATGCTATGCATATCACCAAGTGAAAATCCTCATCAGAACTGCCTATTCCGTTGGGTTGATTTATCTGGGCTGGTCAGTGAGACAGAAAAAGCAAAGAACATGTAGGTATGAATGAAAGGTAAAGTTTAGGCATGATATTCTTGCCCACTTTTGGTTTTCTCCTCAGTGGTATTTTGTTGTGAAATGAAATGGAAGGTATTAGAATACTTGCCAGGCTATTGGATATTTTCTGAATTGCACTTGAAAGAAATCAATCAGGTTGCTTTAAAGTGCACAGTTTTGCTTGTTGTAAGTTCCCAATGGCCTCAACAAATCAGCAGCTACCACTGACCCTCCATTTTCTCAATGTTGACTGACTTAGCTGTGAAAAAGCAGTCTTGAATTGAGCTAAGGAAGGAGCAGTAGTCTGTGAGTTTGTTATGGCCCACCACACCTGTGATGGACTACAATAGAGAAGAGAGCCTGCTTTTAACTGTGAAATTAGAGAAAGTTGTTATAAAAGCTCTTCCTGTAACATGTTCTAATAGATGATATGAACATACGAATTAGGGGCAGGCGTAGGCCACTAGGCCCTTCGAACCTGCTCTGCGATTAAATAAGATCATGGCTGATCTGACTGTAACCTCAACCCCACATTCCTGCCAATCCCTGATAACCTTCCACCCCCTTGTTAATCAAGAATCTATCTGGCTCTGCCTTAAAAATATTCAAAGAATCTGTTTCAACCGTCTTTTAAGGAAGGGAGTTCCAAAGACTCACGACCCTCTGAGAGAAAAAAATTCTCCTCATCTCTGTCGTAAATGAGCAACCCCTTATTTTTAATCAGTGACCCTTAGTTCTAGATTCCCCCACTAGAGGAAACATCCTCTCCACATCCACCCTGTCAAGATTCCTCAGGACCTTAAAGGTTTCGATTAAGTCGCCTCTTACTCTTCTAAACTCCAGTGGATATAAGCCTAACCTATTCAACTTTCCTCATAAGACAACCCGCTCATTCCTGGTGTTAGTCTAGTAAACTTTCTCTGAACTGCTTCTAACACATTTGCATCTTTCCTTAAATAAGGAGACCAGTACTGTACACAGTACTCCAGACGTGGTCTCACCAGTGCCCTGTACAATTGAAGCATAACCTCCTTACTTTTGTAATCAATTCCCCTCACAATAAACAATAACATTCTATTGGCTTTCCTAATTACTTGCTGTACCTGCATACGAGCCTGTTATGATTCATTCACTAGGACACCCAGATCCCTTTGAATCTCAGAACTCTACAATCTCTCACCATTTAAATAATATATTTCCTTCTTATCCTTCCTTCCAAAATGGACAATTTCACGTTTGCCCACATTTACTCCATTTGCCAGATCTTTGCCCACTCACTTAACTACCTATGTCCCTTTGTAGCGTCCTTATGTCCTATTCACAATTTACTTTCCTACATATCTTTGTGTCGTCAGCAAATTTAGCAACCGTTCCTTCAGTCCCTTCATCCAAGTCATTTATATAAATTATAAAATGTTGAGGCCCCACCGCTGATACCTGTGGCACACTACTTGTCACATCCTGACAATCAGAAAAAGACCCATTTATGCCAACTCTCTGCTTCCTGTTAGCTAACCAATCTTCTATCCATGCCAATATGTTGCCTCCTCCACCATGAGCTTTTATTTTTTGCAATAACCTTTGATGTGGCACCTTATCAAATGCCTTCTAGAAATCTAAGTATAGTACATCCACTGGTTCCCCTTTATCCACAGCACATGTGACTCCTTCAAAGCACGCCAATAAATTAGTTAAACATAATTTCCCTTTCATGAAACCATGTTGACCCTGCCTGTTTGCCAAGAATTTTTCTAAGTGCCCTGCTATAACATGTTTAGTAATAGCTTCTAACATTTTCCCTATGACAGATATTAGGCTAACTGGCCTGTAGTTTCCTGCTTTCTGTTTCCTCCCTTTTTGAATAAATGAGTTACATTTGCTATTTTCCAATCTAATGGAATAGGGAATTTAGGAAACTAAAACCAAAGCATCAACTATCTCACTAGGCACTTCTTTCAAAACCTTAGGGTGAAGTCCATCTGGACCTGGGATTTTGTCAGCCTGCAGCCCCAACAATTTGGTCAGAACCATTTCCCTGATAATTGTAATTTTCCCAAGGTCCTCTCTCCCTCCTATTTCCTGATTTACAGCTATTTTTGGGATGTTACCTGTGTCCTCTATAATGAAGACCAAAGCAAAACACCTGTTTAATTCCTCTGTTATCTCCCTACTTTCCATTATCAGTACCCCAGACTCACTTTCTATAGGACCAATGCTCACTTTAACTCTTTTCTTATTTAAGTACTTTCCGTCTTTATATTAGTAGCTAGCTTTCTCTTGTACTTTAATTTTTCTCTCTTTATTAACCTTTTTGTCATTCTTTGCTGTTCTTTATATTCTTTCCAATCTCCTGACCTGCCACCCATCTTTGTGCAATTATATATTTTTTCTGTAAGTTTGATACTATCTTTAACTTTTTTAGTTAACCAGAGGTGGTAGGCCCTCCCCTTGGAATTTTTCTTCTCTTTGAACTGTATTTATTTTGTGTATGAGCTCATTGAATGGCAGAGCAGACTTGATGGGTTGAATGGCCTATTTCTGCCCCTACGTCTTATGGTCTTATGGTGTATTCTGAAATATCCCTCTAAATGTCTGCCACTGAACCTGTACTCACCTATCCCTTAACCTCATTTGCCAGTTCACTCTGCTTTCATGCCCTCATAATTGCCCTTATTTAAGTTTAAAATGCTAGTCTTGGATGCATGCATTTCTCCCTGAAAATGAATGTAAACTTTAATCATATTATGATCGCAGCTACCTAGAGGTGCCTTCACTAGGAGGTTATCAATCAATCCTATCTCGTTGCTCAATATCAGGACTAGTATAGCCTGCTCTCTGGTTGGCTCTAGAATGTGCTGTTCTAAGAAACTATTCCAGAAACATTCTATGAACTCCTCATCGACGCTACCTTTGCCCATCTGATTTTTCCAGTCTATATGCAAATTAAAATGCTCTCATGCTGTGCCTTTCTGACGAGCTCCCATTATCTCTTCTTTTATTCTCTGTCCTACAGTGTAGTTACAATTAGGAGGCCTGTACCCCACTCCCACAGGTGTCTTCTTGCCTTTATCATTTCTCATCTCAACCCAAACCGCTTCTACATCCTGGTTTCCAGAACTTAGGTCATTCTTCTCTAATGTGCTAATACCATAATTAATTAACAGAGCCACCCCTCCATCTTTTCCTAACTTTCTGTCCCATCCCTAAATGTCATGTACCCTTCAATATTCAGGTCCCAATCTATATCATCCTGTAGCCATGTGTGGATTCATCCCAGATTTGCACTATGTGTGGTAGTGGGCGGGTAAAATGATGTTTTACCTGCTGGCCATGATGGTGGGTTTTCACGCCGTATCGTCCCAAGCCCGCCGCGTTACTTATGCATTCCCGGGAAACACGCCATTTCCATGGCGGGCGGGCTCTCATTCACCCGCCATGACATTACCTCGCTGCTTTTTCATGCAGGGCGCCATATTTAAAGTCCGGCTGTGCACACATATCTCAGACACATCAGTGGAATGCCATTTGGATGCCATGGAGGCCCGCAGTGATGCCCTCTACCTCTGCCCTGGCTGCAGGACGGACAGCAGCATCATCAATCCAGCATGGCAGGCGATGGCAGTGGTGGTCAGTGCCAGTGCTGCACAGAAGAGGTTGGCCATCCAATGCAGATAGAGAACGAATGATCTAATTCGTGCAGCCGGGGTATGCCAACGATCTCATCCTAAACTCACAAACTCAAGCCCATCACACATTCACTTGCATCTCACTCACTGCCAGCTCAAGGGACATCACCACCCATTCTCACAAACATACCCTCACATGTCCATCTGGCCTCATCTCCTCTGGAGACTGCCTCCTCAGCCCTCACCACCTTGAGGCCACTTGCACAGATCAACATGTGCCCCCACACATATCCTGGGATACCCTCCTTCCCTAGTACAGCTCTTGTCCTGCAGCCTCATACCTTACCTGAGGCCGCTTCCCCCTCTTCCCCAAGCAAACTCTAGCCCTGCAGCCATTGAAAAGCTACCCACATGTGGTTGATCTGGTAGGTAGAGACCTACCTGTTAGCCCCCCCTAAAAGTGATGTTGCTATCTGTGAAGCCTGGCGCTGATGACTGAGAGTGCTAACTGAAGCAAGGTGGGCAAGCATATCCTGAGATCCCGAGCGAAGTGCAGCCTGCCAGGTACACAACATTTATGTGCTGTTGTGAAACACATTGGCGTGTTTTCCTGCCAACATGGGCACATGATCCAGAGGGGCAGTGGGCAGGGGGGTGGGGAATGAGTCCAGTGGGCTAGCATTATAATGATATGCTGATATATTACATTGAGGTTCCCGATGTCCGATGGCAGGAAACGTGGCCGACCATCGGCAGGCTGAGTGGATGATCACGAACTGGTTTCACGCTGTTGTGAAATCAATCATGTTATATTGCCTGCTCGCGCCACCCAACACTCCCACCGCCGGCAGGCACGGCAAATCCCGGCCCATATCTCTGTAATGGCTATCAGATCGTACTTATTCATTTCTATTTGCACTATCAGTTCATCTGCTTAGTTTTGAATGTTATGTACATTTAGATACAGACCCTTTAGTTTTGTCCTTTTAATATTTTTTTATAGCGTCTAGCCTTATCTGCTGATTTACTCTTTGATTTGTACTCTCTGTGCCTTCCTGTCATGACCTGTTTATCATTTACCATATTAGCACATTTCTGTCTTACTTTGTCTCTACTCTTTGGTTTTCCACATCTTCCCAAATTTGATCCCTTGTCCGTACTATTCAGTTTACAACCCTCTCTGCTTTCCTAGTTATGTGGCTTGCAAGGACACCTGCACCAGCACGATTCAGGTGTAGACCATCCCAATGATACAGATCCCACTTTCCAAAATACTGGCACCAGTACCCCAAGAACTGGAACCCACTCCTTCCATGCCAGGCTTTGAGCCACACATTCATTGCTCTAATTTTATTTGTCTACATCAATTTGCATGTGGCTCAGGTAATTATCCAGAAATTATAACCTTTGAGTTCCTGCTTCTTAATTTGGTGCCTATCAGAAATATGCATGGGGTAGGAGATTAGAGCTCATTCCATCAGAACACATTTCTCATGGAAACCGACAAAAATGTTAGTGAATGCTGGACTAGAAGGAATCTCATGGCTACATCATCTATTTGGGTGTACATTGTGTCATTAAAACTGAACTTGACTGAGTGTTGCCATCAATATGTAGGCCATGTATAGTTTTAGTGGTGAAAGTGAAGCAATCCTTCACTGTGTATGTGGAAAAGTCACTAAGTACTATCTATAGTAATTCACTCAACCATTTGGCCAGTTCATGCTGCACAAAACACGTCATTGATAAAATAGGGCTCAATGGTGTTATGTTTTTATAATGATATAAAGGCACCAATCATTCATAAGGATTGTGCAAACACATTGTGGATTCATTTATTGAGACGAGACACATGGGAATATTTATACACGGACAGAAAACTTGAAGACATCAACAGCAGGGTTGTGCCTGCTGTGTTCTGCTGAAATAGCATAAGTAAAACTAACCTGGATCGCAAGATACTTCCTTTCCAGTGATGTCATGCTCTTATCTCTTAAAAGTATATTTCTTTTAAAGATACTTTTCCCCCCTTCCAAAGAAGTATAACTACTTACAATACATGTTCATGTTTAGTTACCATTACATAAGTACGTGGAACAGTTGAGTTTCTAAAGTGTAGAGGTAATCTGCTGGGTCGCCCAGATCTTGTCATGGTAACCTTGTCTGGAAGTGTCTTTATTTGCTCACAGTGATCTGTGAGATTGTCATTCTTGGATGTTGTTCCTGCTTGCATTTTGGATCTTGTCCTAGATGCAATAGGACTGTAAGGTGGTTGAGGAGCTGCACTGGATCTGATTTGCCCTCAGTTATGCCTCACTGTTGTGGGTAATGACTTCATAGGATCTTGGTTCTGAACCAACCCTTGTCACCTTGGCTGGTTGCCACATACCTTCTGTGGGATCCTGGATTCAAACTTGTTGTCCTAACTCTAAACTTGGAAGTTCTGTCCTGCGTTTTTAGCATGCATGTTGGTCATTTTCTCCTACAGTTTTACAAGTTGCCCTCTAGTTTCTGAGAGAGTAGAATAGGGAAGAGTAGGTAAATTGGTATTCACTGGTCTGCCAAACATGAGCTTTGCTGGTGATGGAATAGTTGCACTTAAAGGTGTTGCCCTCAGCTGTAACATTGCAATGTGTAGAATCATAGAGTTAAAGAGGCCTACAGCACAGAAAAAGGCCCTTTGGCCCATCAAGTCTGCACCGATCAAACAAGCACCTAACTATTCTAATCCCATTTTCCGGCACCAGGCCCATAGCCTTGTATGCCATGGCATCGCAAGTGCACATCCAAACACTTCTTAAATGTTTTGAGGGTATCTGCCTCTACCACCCTTTCAGGCAGTGAGTTCCAGGTTCCCACCACCCTCTGGGTGAAAAAATTCTTCCTCACATCCTCTCTAATCCTCCTAACCCTTACCTTAAATCTATGCCCCCTTGTTATTGATCCCTCCACCAAGGGGAAAAATTCCTTCCTGTCTACCCTATCTATGACCCTCATAATTTTATACACCTCATTCATGTACCCCCTCAATCTCCTCTGCTCTAGGGAAAATAGCCCCAGCCTCCCCAATCTCTCTTCATAACTAAAACTTTCCAGCCCAGGTAACATCCTGGTAGATCTCTGCACTCTCTCTAGTGCAATCATATCCTTCCTATAATATGGATTCCAGAACTGCATTAGCTGTGGCCTAACCAGCATTATATACAGTTCCAGCATAACACCCCTGCTCTTATATTCTGTGTCTTGGCTAATAAAGGCAAGTATCACATAGGCCTTCTTAACCACCTTATCTACCTGTCCCGCTACCTTAAGGGATCGGTGGACATGCACACCAAGTCACTCTGATCCTCGGTACTTCCCAGGGTCTTACCATTCATTGTGTATTCCTGTGCCTTGTTTGTCCTGCCCAAGTGCATCACCTCTCACTTATCCGGATTAAATTCCATTTACCACTGATCAGCCCGTCTATATTGTCATGTAATCTAAGACTATTCTCCTCACTATTTACCCCCTCACCAATTTTCGTGTCATCTGCGAACTTACTGATCAGCCCTTCTACATTCAAGTCTAAATCGTTTATATACCACAAACAGCAAGGGACCCAAGACTGATCCCTGTGGAACCCCACTGGAGATAGGCATCCAGTCATAAAAACACCCCTCGACCATCTCCCTCTGTTTCCTGCCACTTAACCAATTATGGATCAAATTTGCCAAATTGCCTTGGATCCCATGTGCTCTTACCTTCGTTATCAGTCTCCCATGCGAGATCTCATCAAAAGCCCTCCTGAAGTCCAGTGCATTGCCCTCATCTACAGACCTGGTCACCTCTTCGAAAAATTCAATTAAGTTGGTCAGACATGACTTCCCCTTAACAAAACCATGCTGCCTGTCTTTGATTAATCCCTGCCTCTCCAAGTGTAGATTAATTCTGTCCCTCAGAATTGCTTCCAATAGTTTCTCCACCACTGAGGTTAGACTGACTGGCCTGTAGTTCCCTGATTTATCCCTTCCTCCCTTCTTGAATAATGGTACCACATTGGCTGCCACATTGGTAGATCTTGCTTGGTCTGTCTATATTTGAGAATTATGGATTTCACCATGAGAATCATTCATTAGATCAAGGGTAATGAGGAGAAGAAGTAGTGTGATTGATATTCCACTTCTCTCACATATCCTGAGATGGATTACCAGTAAATTGCGGACCATTATCTGTCATGATCTCTCTAGGCTTACCAAATAAATTGCACATAGAATGTGCCTGACAGTTGTGTTTGACATATTGTGCAACTGTTGAATAATGGAATACTTGGTAAAGTAGTCGATGATGACCGATGAAATCAGTGCCATGGACTTGAAAGAGACCAAATATGATTTCGGGCCAAGGATGTGTATTAACTTCATGTGGAATGAGTGGTTCTTTGTGCTGACTTGGCATATACTTTTGACATGCCTCCCACTTCCCGATGACGACTTCAATGTCATTGTTCATACCTGGCCAATAAACTATCTCTTTTGTGAATCTTCTTGTCTGATCTATGCCCGTGTGTGTTAGTGATGGCATCTGTGTTTTCCATGAGATTGATGGTGTGAATCACCTGTTTCCTGCTCTTCATCTCGTCATGCACATTATTGGCATGCTTTGGTTTGTTAATCACATCACCTGTATGTTTCTGATGGAATAACAGATGGTCATTCTTATTGCTTGAAGATACTCGTTTTGTATGGTGTACTTGAGTGCATGGCTCTTTGTAACTCTTTCGAGTTAAAACCAATAAAACCAAATTAACAAAATTGGGATAAATCAGGCACAGCCCCTAATTCAGGTCAGCTGTAAAACCAAGAACAAAGTTTAAAGGAAACTTACAAACTTTAAACCAAAATGTGATTAAAGGGGTCAATAAAACACCCCAGTCCCCGCGCTGCCCACCGAGCACGGAAGGCCTCGAGTGTGCCGGCAGACATCACGTGCTCCCTCTCCAGGGACATCCGGCCGCGAACATAGCCGCGGAAGAGGGACAAACAATCGGGCGGGACACCACCGTCGATCGCCCGCTGCCTGGACCTGTTAATGGCCAACTTGGCCAGGCCCAAGAGCAGGTTCACGAGGAGGTCCTCCTCCTTCCCGACCCCCTTCCGCACCGGGTGTCCATAGATCAGGAGCGTGGGGCTGAAGTGCAAACAAAGCATTAATAACAGGTTTTTCAGGTAACTAAAAAGGGAGTGCAACCTACCACACCCTATATACGCATGGTCCACGGACTCCACAAGACCGCAAAAAGGGCATGTGTCCTGGGAGTCCGTGAACCTATGCATTCTCCTATTATAGGGGACTGCTGCATGCAACATCCTCCAACCCAAGTCCCCGATAGAAAGGGGGAGGACACCTCCGTAGAGGGCCTCCCAACGGGGGCCTCCGCCGCCGGACGGCAACAAGGCATGCCAGGGCGTGTCCAGGTGGTGGACAAGGGTGAGAAAATGGAAGGTGTGCAGCAGCAGTCCATACAAAACTCTCCTCTTTGCCGTGCGAAATGGCACAGAGGGCATGTCCCCGAGGCGGCTCATATTGCGGGGCACCAGCACCCAAGGGAGGGTTCGGGGCTTGGGGCCAATGTGGAATTCTGTCCGAACAGGGGAACATTCAGACGGAAGACCACCACGCACCTGGGCCACCTCAAGACCCAAAATAACATCGGGTCCGAGCACGACTGTTCTCAGGTCCTGGATGGCATCGGCTGCGACTTGGACAAGCACAGACGTGTGACGCGCCAACTCCTGCGGGAGCATCCAGCCCAGTCTTCCGCCACCCAGCACATCCCCGATCCTGGTCACCCCTGCGGCCACAGGCCTCCTCTCTGCCAACCACTGAAAAGGACGGAGGGGTGGATTCCTGAGCAGCGGCTCTCTGACGATAGCCGCTACTCCTGACAGGGGAGAGCTGCGTCGCGAGGCAACCATATTCCAGACTTTGATCAGGTCCTGGTAAAAGACGGGCAACGCCTGCAAGGAGCCACCGAGGCCCATCTGTTCTATAAACAGGAGCTGCACGTCATAGTTCAGGCCGTGCACCTGACGGAAGAAATACGTCGTCAGGGCATACCATCTTGGAGGAGGCTCGACGTAAAGGTATCGCTGCAGGGTCTGAAGGCGGAAAGTCGCCACCTGTGTGCGTAGGCACACTAGCGCCAGACCACCCTCCCTAAGCGGGAGACTCAGAACCTCAGCAGCGACCCAGTGCAATCTTTTGTCCCAGAGGAAGTCGACTAACAATTTCTGGATTTTTGTGACAAAGTCCGGGGGAGGGGTCAAAGTGACCAGCCCATACCACAACATGGCGGCGATCAGCTGGTGGCTCTTTGTAGTTGCATCAGCCTTTGCTGTAGTGCACTGCTGCTCCTAATAGCTCTTCCTGCCACATGCTTTGCAGAATTGGTGGACAGCTGGGCATTTCCTTGGTACATGCGGAAAGCCACACCTTCTATACTAGGCTTAGGTGTTTTAGTAAGCACGTCAACAATTGGGGTTGTACTTGGGACCTGTAAGCTTTGCTGACCTGCAAGGATCACTTTGTACTTATGTCCATCATTGAGTAGCTCTTTGATGATATACGTTTTTGGCTTTTCTAGTAGATCTTTCTAGAATTTTTCCATGCGAATGGATGCGATCACCAACTCAACAATTCTGTCTGCTAACTCTGCACTTGAAAGTTCGCAAACATATCCTTTTCTCTGCATCGGACAAAGTGGTTTTTGGATTCTGTAGACTGTTGTTGAAATGACACGAACGCTAATTGATGAATAACCTGATTCTGAACCGGTCTTCCAATGTGGTCCATACTTTTTGGGGATCCTTTAGTTCTTCTGCTGTTAATCCTGATGTGCTCAGTCTGTGTAGAACTTCATTCCCAATTGGTAGGTGAATTTTTATGGCTTGCTTGCCTGGGTCAGACATACCTGAATCAAGCAACCATGGTGCTTAAATATTTTGAGTTTGGATATTCGGTTAGCTACATCCCAATATAAGCTGGAGAAATTTATGGACATTTTGACAATATCCCTTTGACCTTCTTTCTCCTGCAGTATCATGGATGAATTTCGCTGTAGCCACTTTCATGCACTTTTCTGATGCTCAGTCCATTATAATCGCAAACTTCTCTGGCCCAATTTTGATAACTTAGTGTTTACTTTTTTGGTTGTTTGACTTTCCCTTGCTTGCTATTGATCTGGCCCACACTCTGGTCACTCGCATTTCCCAACTGAGCTAACCTGGTGCAAATCCTCTTGACATGCTGTCCTGCTCACTGAACTTACAGGCTATGTGTTGCAATCTCACCACAAGGGATCCATCTGCTCACCAGCTCTTTATTTGAGCAGTGTTTCTTTAAAGCTTTTCCTGCAACACTCTCTGATGCTTTGACTTCATTGTGGTCTCACCAAAATGTCAAGGGTAGCATGATCTAAAACTGTTCTCCATGTCGTACCTGTACTTAATCTTGCTCCAGGCTGAGCACCATGTTGTTTAGAAGGAACCGTTGCTGTACACCATGTTATGTTTTTATAATGATATAAAGGCACCAATCGCTCATATGGGATTGTGCAAACATATTTTGGGCTCTTTTATTGAGACCAGGCACATGGGAACATTTATACATGGACAGAAAGCTTGAAGACACCAGAGCTGTGTGCTGTGTTCTGTTGAAAAAGCAAAAGTGAAATTAAACTGGATAGCTCAACACACTTCCTTTCTAGTGATGCCATTTTCCTATCCCTTAAAAGCATATTACAACAAATGGGACATCACTTTTGTGTGTCTTAGGCAGCCCATTCATGTATGGATGTATTGAGCCATGAGAACGAATCCTATCATATATGAGACAAGGCAGCTCGTTAAACTTACACAAGACAACAAAAGTATTTGTAGCTTGCTTACAAGCAAGGCTGTGCAATCATTTTTGGGGGCAGAGCCAATAGATATGGATTTGGAAATGTCATTAAGAACACCGTGCATTTTGTCAACATAATCACATTTGAGCCTTTGTCAGGCTTGTAAATATGTATGTCTGGGTTGGTCCTGAGGCCTTGCAATGCAACCAGACATATGCACGGCCTGTGAAAATCAGACAAGTCATGAGTTACTTCACAATGTGTGCGCACTACATGTGTTAGGCATGCTTTCAAGGACTCGATGTCTTTATTGGATGCTGCTTTGTGGTGGGATAGTTGTGAATAGAGGAGTTAAGCTCAGCAAATATCTCTCCTCATTTGATGTGGGATGTAAGAACACCAAATTTGAAGCTACGCATCATGACAAATCCTTCGCTTTCAGAGAGTAAGTGATTGGACAAATTCACTACATATTTGAGGACGTCATTAATTGTGCTGCTGAAACATTTCCACTTGGTGCAGAAATAGAACACCTTAAAGCTATCCTGCAGGACCATGGCTATCCTGATTACATCATTGTTTGCCGTGTATTGCACAAATTTGCAAATAGGCCAAAAGTTGCCACTTTTGGACTTGAAACATGCCTGGTCCACCTCAAATTACCCTCATAACATAGCTCATTTACGCTTGCTAGAAGCAGCATACCTTCATATGCAGGGACCCGTTCTCTGTTAATAAAAAGAATCTGTTCAAGTCTTGTACCTTTTTTGAGTCACCCGGAAGCATGTGGAGCCTATAGTTCCCTATTGCTTTCTCCTTGGTAATGCCTTGGTCAATCAGAGTCGACTTGTTAACCAATCAGCACCCCTTTTCTCATGTAGTATGAATTATCCTGATGCTTTGAAATTTTGCATTATTGTGTTTATCCTGTTGAGTGCAAGACGAAAAGCTTTGGCAAAGTGCCTCTCTTTTCGGCATTATATATAACCTTTTGCTGCTTAAAGAGTCTATAGTAACACGGGAAGAAGAAACAGAACTGAACAGCCCCAATTAGAGAAAAATTAAATAGAACAACCTTCAATTTCAAGGAGCCTAATCACACTGTTCTCTTAGCTGAAATCCAATCCAAGGGATTAAGATTGAAGGCAGCCCTGTGAGGCAAGCAGGCAGTGCCATGTGGAAGGAGATTACAGAGGGTGTCATTAAATTCCTTGCAAGCTTGATGTAGAAACAGAGCACATCAAAGCTATCCTGCAGGACAGTGGCTATCCAGATTATATCATTTTTTGCTGTGTATTGCACAAACTTGCAAATGGGCCAATGGCTGCTACTTTTGTAGCTGAAAGTGCCTGGTGTACCTCAAATTACCCTGGGAAGGCAAAGCACCTCAAAAATGTGAGCAACAGGTTAAGCAAGCCATTTCATATTGCTACTATGAAGTGGTGACACAAATGGTATTTTCCACTGATAAAGTGCTACCATCAATCCAAAAAGACGTTCTACCATATAATTGAGCAAAATTATGCATGAATTTCAGTGCCAATGCAATGTCAGGTGTGTAGGCTTTACACCCTAATAATTGGCTGATTGAATCAAATAACATGTTCCTCTGGCTGTTTGTAACATGTAGAGTACAGGCCATAGTCAACCAACCTGCGTTTGCAAAACCCAAAACAAAACATCAATTCTTAGATGTGATTCTGTAATTAGACAGCACATGCTGAATAATCCTGAGCATGCTATTAGCTAAATTAACAACTATTTTAAGATAATCAGTTGAGATAATGTGTATTTACACAAGAACATACAACACAAAAATTAGGAACAGGAGTAGACCATTCGGCCCCTTGAACCTGCTCCTCCATTTGATAACATTATTGTTGATCTGATTGTGGTCCCAACTCCATTTTCCTGTCTTCCCTCCATTATCCTTTACTGCCTTGTCGAACAAAAATCTATCTTAAGTCAGTCTTGAATATATTCAGGGATCCAGTCTCCAATGTTCTCTGGGGAAGAGAATTCGACAGACTAATAATCCTCTGAGAGAAAACAATTCTCTTCATCTCAGTCTTAAATGGGAAACCCCTAATTTTTAAACTGTGTCCCCTAGTTCCAGATTCCCCCACATGGGAAGCATCCTCTCAGCATCCACCTTAGGACCTTATATGTTTCAATAAAAACACCTCTCGTTCTCCTAAACTCCAATGGGTATAGGCCCAGTCTGCTCAACCTTTCCTCATAAACTAACCCCTTTATCTCAGGAATCAGTGAAATGAATCTTCTCTGAACTGCTTCTAATGCAGTTATATACTTTAAGTGAGGAGACCAAAAGTGTACACAGTACTCCAGATGTGATCTCTCTAAGGCCCTGTACAACTGTAGCAATACTTGCCTATTTTTATACAGGGTTCCAATCGCAATAAATGTCAACATTCCATTTGCCTTCCTAATCACTTGCTGTACCTACCTGCTAACTTTTTGTGATTCATGTACCTAGATCCCTCTGTGCAATCGAGTTCTGCAGTCTCTCTCCATTTAAATATTATTCTGCTTTTCCATTCTTCCTGGCAAAGTGGACATGAACACATTTTCTCACATTTGACTTCATCTGCCAAATTTTAATAAAAGAACTTGAATAAATTAGTCCAGCACAATTTCCCTTTCACCAGACCATGTTGATTTTTGCCTGATTATACAATTATTTTCTAGATGTCTCGTTATTACCATCTTAATAATGGTTCTAACATTTTTCCTATGATAGATGTGAAGCTAACTGACCAATAGTTTCCTCCCTCCTTACTTGACTAGAAGTGTTATGTTGTGATTTTACAATCCTCTGGGACCTTTCTAGAATCTAGGGAATTTTGGAAGATCACAACCAATGCATCCACTTTCTCGGCAGCCATTTTTTTAAGACCTTGGATGCAGGCCACCAGGTCCTGGGAGCTTGTCATCCGTCAGCTTTAATAGTTTTCCAGCATCCTTTTCCTGGTGGTTGCTATTGTTTTAAGTTCTTCACTCCCTTTTACCTCTCTATTTTGAAGTATTCTTGGGATGTTTATGTGCCTTCTACAGTGAACACAGGCACAAAATACCTGGTCAATGCTTCTGCCATTTTCTTGTTTCCCATTATTAATTCCCTAGTCTCACAATCTAAGGGACCAATGCTCACTTTAGCTACCTTTTCCTCATTAAATACTTGTAGAAATTCTTACATATGTTTTTTGTATTTCTAGCTAGCTTTCTCTCATACTCTAAGCTCTCACTTCTCATTATTCTTTTAGTCATCCTTTGCTAGTTTCTAAAATCTGTCCAATCTATTGATTTACCGCTAATCTTCGCAGTATTGAATGCCTTTTCTTTCAATTTTTTTTTTACTATCTTTAACTTCCTTAGTGATGGATGGTGCATTCTCCTCTTAGAGCCTATCTTCATGGATTTTTTTGGCTGAGAGTTATCATATTTCTCCTTAAATATCTGCCACTGCTCCTCTACTATCCTCTCTTTTAACCTATTTTCCCAATGCATTTTGTCCAACTCTGTCTCCATATCCTTGTATTTGCCTTCATTCACATCCAAAGCACTAGTCTTAGACCCACACTTCTCACCCTCAAACTGAATGTGAAATTCTATTATGCTATGATCACTGTTTCCTAGAGGCTCTTTTACTTTGAGGTCATTAATTAACCCTGTCTCATTTTATATTACCAGGTCTAGAATAGCCTGCCCCCTAGTTTGCGCAGGAATGTACTGCTTTAAGAAATTGTCACAAATACACTCTATGAACTCATCCTCCAGACTACCTTTGCAAATTTGATTCATCCGATCTATATATAGATTAAAATCACCTATGATTATTGCAGTACCTTTCTTACCAGCCCCCATTATTTCTTTCTCTATACTCTGTCCTACAGTGTAGCTACTGTTAGGGGGCCTATAAATGATCCTTCTTACCTTTGCTATTTCTTATCTCTACCCAAACTGATTCTTCATCTTGATCTCCTGATCTCCTTAAAAGCATTGTGGGTGTATCTACACTACATGGACTGCAGTGGCTCAAGAAGGCAGCTCACCACCACCTTTTCAAGGGCAGTTAGGGAGGGGCAATAATTCTGGCCTAGCCACTGACGCCCACATCCCATGAAAGAATAAAAAAAAAGCTATGGTCATCTTTCACTACTGCACTAATGACATTCATAAATAACAGAGCTTCCTCACCACCCTTTTCTTGCTTTCTGTCCTTCTGAAATGTCAAATACCCTTGGATATTTAGGTCTCAGCCTTAGTCACCTTGTAACCGCATCTCTGAAATGATGATCAGGTCATACTTATTTAATTCGATTTGAGATATCAACTCATCCTTTTGTTACGAATGCTGTACACGTTCAAATACAAAGCCTTTAATTCTGTCTTTTTACCATTCATGCAAACTCTGACCTTATTTGCTAGTGCATTTGTAGATTTGTACACTCAGTACCTTCCTGTCACATTCTGGTCGGAATTGCCCTAGGTTTGCACTAAATGCAGGAAAAAGGACATTTTATCCGCCAGCCGCAATGGAGTTTTTTTGTGATATCGCCCCATTCCCGGTGCGAGCCACGTCATTAATAAATTAGGAATCTAGGAAACATGTTGGGTTGCTGGTGGGTGGCCTCTGATTCGCCCACTCTGCTGCCACCTCAGGCCTTCAGTAATCTGGGCATCCCTGTACAGAGCTAGCATTCTTCAAGAGATTGGAAGCTGCTGGGATTGATGGCTGCCCCTAAATTTAACGACGTCTCCCCTGAGCGCCTACAGGACACAGTAGAGGCCTGCTGCAAAGTCCTCTACCACCCCACTCTGGGTGAAGACCAGCAAGAAAGGTCACCAATCCAGCATGGGAGATGGTGACAGCGCTGGTCAGTGCCAATGTCCTGCAAAAGAGGACAGCCATTCATTGCAGGAAGAGGATAAAAGGCCTCTTCCACCAGGGTAAGTCAATCACCTCATCACTCTCAACTCACACACTCCAACCCATCACATATCCACAGGGATCTCACATCTCAAGGGACAACACCACTAACTCACACACACCCTCAAATCTCCATCAGGCACATATCCTCTGGAGTTCGTGCCCTCATCCTGTCCATGGCTCCGCTCACCAGACAACATTCCACGCAGTGCCGTGCATCTTGCTCACACTCTATCTGTTTTCATGCAGGGGAAGCTGTCTCACAAGAGCAGGGAGAGGTACCAGGCTGGGAGTGGAGTGGCCCATATTGAACCCCCACTCACTTTGAGGAGCGTGCCATCGCACTTATTGCTGAGGACGTGGACTATGCCTGCAGCGACAGTGAGGTCAACGGCGAAAACCCATGTGAGGATCCTGCACCACATCATCCCTCTCTCAACACAGCTGTGAGTGCTCTCTCTCCTGCTTTTGACTCTGCTAACATGCACTAAATATCTCTGCTTTGGTTCACAGGGAGCTGTGTCAAGCGACTGACAACCTCAGCCAGCCAGTCCCTCAGCTTCATCTATGTCCTTACAATGCTTACCCACACCCTCTACCAGCACAGAGACACACACCGCAGTGGAACCTAGATCTAGAGCATGCTCGGGTTCACAATCTGGTGGTCATCTCATAGACACGTATCCGCAGCAGGAGGAGCCAGTTTCAGCTGAGCTCTCTGGCACTCAGAGGACTGCTGGGAAAGAGGCATCTGTGAGGTCCTAGTCAGATGACAGGCCTCTGGATTGGGCCTTCCAACTCATCCCAGAGAGTCAGTAGAAGGTGGGGGAAAATCACACAAAGCTGTTGGAAGCCCTCAACAGAGTGGCATGCGAGTTGGAGGAGTGCCTCCACCTGCTCTCTGATGAAGTGGTGCCCACACGTATGGAGGTCTCCATGGGGAGGATGGCGGACAACATGGAGACCCTGATCCAGCATAACTTGGAGATGTATGCGGACCTGCACTCCGTTGTGGTAGCCATGGGTGAGTTGTTGCAGAGGCAACACGAGAGTGAAATGGGGCACCTCGATGTTCCTCCAGGTGCTCCCCTCAAGGAATCAGGCTGGGGACATTGGGCACCTGAGAGGAGGAAGAGTGACAGCTGGACATCCCTGGGTCATCCACTCAGGAACCTCAGGGGTTGTCCTTTCCCTCTGAGTCTCCTTTGCCTGTGACACGCTCAACCACGTCCTCTGTCACCACAGAGGGAGAGCTGGCCCACAGCAGTACAATCAAAGCAAGTTAGGTCCCTCAAGGCTTCGGCTCTCTAGAGGACCCACATCGAAGCCATCAGAGGCAACTGGGCTAACCATTGCACAGGCTGTCAAACCCCTCCTGCGGATGTCAGAGCAGAACTAGAAGAAGTGGTAGGCCTACAAAATTTAAGAATTTCTGATCACAAGTGGTTGCATGGATGAACACATTTTGTCACTTTACAATCTGAAAATATATTCACTTTCACTGAGTAATATGTAATGGTGTTGTTCAGCTTCATTGACAGCCTAAGCAAGTCCTCCCCCTGCATCTGCCCCCGCTAGCAATTCAGTTGTGCACAGTCGGACCACGAGTGATTCTGGAGGGAGAAGTGTGTGCGTGCGTGTGTGGCTGGACTTTCAGAGCCTTGTGCAAGCATTTTCCCACACACGCTGAACCTTCCTCCATCACTCTCATCTCTGGCCTCTGGTTATCATTACCTATATGACTACCCTGCTGTATTGCCTTGTCCTTTCTCATTAATTTACTACATCTTCCCCAACTATCTAGCTTAAAGTCCTCTCTACCACCCTAGTTATGTGACCTACCAAAACACTGATCCCTGCACTATTCAGGTGAAGACCATCCCCATGGTATAACTCCCTCTTTCCCCAATACTAGTGCTAGTGCCCCATGAAATGAAACCCATTTCTCCCATACCAATCTTTGAGCCATGTATTCAACTCTCTGATCTTATTTGCCCTATGTCAATTTGCTTGTGGCTCAGTTAGCAATCCAGAGGTTATTACCTTTGTGCTTCTGCTTTTTAATTCAGATTCTAGCTGCTCATACTCACTTAGCAGAACCTCTTTCCTAGTCCAATCTATGTTGTTGGTACCCACATGGATCACAACAACTGGATCCTCCCCCTCCCACTGCAAGTACCTCTCCAACCCTGGGTAGTTGTCCTGAACCCTGAACAGCCTTTTGGACTCATGCTGTTGGCTGCAGAGAACTGTGTCTATCCCCTGACTATACTTTCTCTTACTACAACTGCATTCCTATTTAATCCAAAACAAAAACAGAATTACCTGGAAAAACTCAGCAGGTCTGGCAGCATCGGCGGAGAAGAAAAGAATTGACGTTTCGAGTCCTCATGACCCTTCAGCAGAACTGAGTGAATCCAAGGAGAGGGGTGAAATACAAGCTGGTTTAAGGTGGGAGTTGGGTAGGGGGAGAGAAGTGGAGGGGGGTGGTGTAGTTGTAGGGACAAGCAAGCAGTGATAGGAGCAGATAATCAAAAGATGTCACAGACAAAAGAACAAAAGAACACAGAGGTGTTGAACTTGGTGATATTATCTAAACGAATGTGCTAATTAAGAATGGATGGTAGGGCGCTCAAGGTATAGCTCTAGTGGGGGTGGGGGGGCATAAAAGATTTAAAAATAATGAAAATAGGTGGGAAAAGAAAAATCTATATAATTTATTGGAAAAAAACAAAAGGAAGGGAGAAGAAACAGAAAGGGGGTGGGGGTGGAGGAGGGAGGTCAAGATCTAAAGTTGTTGAATTCAATATTCAGTCCGGAAGGCTGTAAAGTGCCTAGTCGGAAGGTGAGGTGCTGTTCCTCCAGTTTGCGTTGGGCTTCACTGGAACAATGCAGCAAGCCAAGGACAGACATGTGGGCAAGAGAACAGGGTGGACTGTTAAAATGGCAAGCGGCAGGGAGATTTGGGTCATTCTTGCGGACAGACTGCAGGTGTTCTGCAAAGCGGTTGCCCAGTTTACATTTGGTCTCTCCAATGTAGAGGAAACTGCATTGGGAGCAACGAATGCAGTAGACTAAGTTGGGGGAAATGCAAGTGAAATGCTGCTTCACTTGGAAGGAGTGTTTGGGCCCTTGGACTGTGAGGAGAGAGGAAGTGAAGGGGCAGGTGTTGTATCTTTTGCGTGGGCATGGGGAGGTGCCATAGGTGCGGGTTGAGGAGTAGGGGATGACGGAGGATTTCCAGCATCCGCAGTTTTTTGTTTTTATTCCTATTTACTCCACCCACTTGAATGGCTGCCTGCTCCATGGTGCCATGGTCATTTTGCTCATCCACCCTCCAGCCTCCACTCTCATCTATACAAGCTACAAGCACCTCAAACCTGTTGGACAATTGCAAGGGCTGAGGCTCGTCCACTTCTACCATCTAGATCCTCATACCAGCCAAACTTGCAGTCACACTCTCCTGTCCTTGGCCACGGACCAAATCAGAGGACCCTAGCCTGAGGGTTGTAATTGCCTTCTGGAACAAAATGCCCAGGTAACTTTCCCCCTCCCTGGTGCATCGTAGCATTTGAAGCTTACTTGATAGAAGAGACATACATGTGGACCTGTTCTTCGCAAACAAAGGGAACATATTCATGTCTTGCACCTTTTTTGAATTACCTGGAAGCATGGAGAGCTTATATTTCCCCATTAATTTCTCCATGGCAATGCCTCGGCCAATCAAAGTCGACACCCCTTTTCTCCTGTAGTATAAGCTGTTGTATTTGTTTGAAATTTGGCATTCTTGTATTTGCCCTGATGTGCAAGACGAAAAGATTCAGCAACATGTCTCTCTTTTCAGCAGTATTCAAGTTCTACACTACCAATGGACTGATTATATATCCACCTGCAACACCAAGTTCCTGCTCCTCAGTGACAGTTCACCCTCAAACCCCTTGCTCTTCCTTTCCAGCATGGCTACAGTCAAAGTCCATCTCAGGTTTTACTCCAGCCTCTACATGTGTATCTAAAACCCCCAGGTCTAACTATGAGGTTGCAATCTGACCTTACACATCCTATCTACTTCACTGTTCAAATGAGATGAGCTCGGTTTTCTGGTAGGTGCAATGTCAGAGCAAAACGATAGACAGAAATCCTGCCCTGGCGTGCTTCTGGCAGTGTAACAATACTGTTGAATTTCTAGTCTCAGCATCTATAGGTTCATAGTGGAAAGAGATGATATTCTGCAGATATTTCTTTGTTCAAAAGATTAGGGAACAATGCCTATGATTTGGAATAAAATTACAACATTTTAATTGTATGGTAAAAATGGTAGGTAATTAAGAAATACCAACCAAATTCTCCTGTTAGTTCCTTGGCAAATTTGATAACTTTGTTTCATTTGTTCATGGGATGTGGGCATCGCTGGCACGGCCAGCATTTGTTGCCCATCCCTAACTGCCCTTGAGAAGGCAGTGGTGAGCTGCCTTCTAGAATCACTGCAGTCCATGTGGTTTAGGCACACAATGCTGTTAGGGAGGGAGTTCCAGGATTTGAGCCAATGACAGTGAAGGAATGGTGAAATAGTTCCAAGTCAGAATGGTGTATGGCTTGGGGAGGAGCTTGCAGGTCATGTGTTCCTATGCATCTCCTGCTCTTGTCCTTCTAGATGGTAGAGGTTGTAGGTTTGGACGGGACCGTTGAAGTAGCCTTGGTGAGTTGCTGCTGTGCATCTTGTATATGGTATACCCTGCTACGGCTGTGCATTGGTGGTGGAGGGGAGCAAATGTATAGGTACATGGACAGGATTTCATCACACATTGGACTTGCAACTCATCAATAGTGGATAGACTTTGAGGTTCAGGAGAGGGAGTTACTTGTCTCAGAATTTCCAACCCCCTATTTGCCATTGTAGTCCAGTATTTATGTGGCTGGTCCATTTAAGTTTCTGGTCAACGGTAATCCCCAGGATGTTGGCGGTGGGGGAATTCAGTGATGAAAATGCCATTGAATTGTAGGGGGATGGTTAGATTCCATCTTGTTGGAGAAGGTCATTGCCTGGCACTTGTGTGATGTGAATGTCACTTTTTGTAGCTACTTATATTCTTCACTTTATAGGACAATGAACTTCAGACAAAAATGATCAATGCAGGTTTACCCTATGGTTATGAATATCTTGGAAACACTGACCGCCTTGTTATCACTCCACTTACAGACAGATGCTACAGGTGAGCTTTTTTGCATTTGGTTCTTGAGTAAACAAAATAGTATAAAGTGCAATGAAATATTGCTCAGCTATTAATAAGAGTAAGAATATGATATACATTAGGATAAATTATATTAATCTGTTAGCCTAGAAACAAAATCAAAGATGTAGAAAGCACAGTACCTGAATCTAGTAATTCCTATATTAAAGTAGAATCGAAAGTAACTTTTCCCTTCCCCACATAATCCCTGGTTTCACGTTTTAACAATAAAGCAAAACTCTATAATAACAAGGAACCTTTCCCTGTAAATTGGGGTTACTCAGTGACCTTTGGTTAATGTACAGGGTCCTAAATTATGTGTCAGTTCTGCATGTATGATTTTAAAAAATAAAATAGGTTTTGAAAAAGGAGATATCAACATATATCCAAAAGCATCAAATCATGAACACAAATAGTACTGAATGCATTTAATGGAATGTGCTTAATTATTTTCCTGACTAGATCGTCAACATTTGTTTCCAAAAACTTAGAAACTTGCTTAGAACTTCTATTATGCACCTTCTCCACTCAATTAGATTATGGACAGATTCAAGAACTGCCTCCAGGGAATTGTCCTTCAACAATGGCATGATGGTTTTCATAACTTTCCATGCCATCCTACACCCTAAGAACTGCAGCGGTTCAAGAAGGAAGTTCACCATCACCTTCTCAAGGGAAATTAGGGATGATGGCCTAGCCAGCGATGACCACATCTCGAATGAATAAAAAATAATCTTCCATCCTTTTCAGTCATTAGTCCCAATAGAACAAACTAGACCCCAGGACTAGAACATTGCCTAACAGTTTGGCACTGAAAGGATGACATAATGCCATGAAAACAAACCCATGGAACCATTGCTGGTGGAATTTATGTGGAGATTTTGCTCTTTAAAGTAATTTCTCCATTTATTTCACTTGTGTGGAGATGTGTTTTACTGGGAGACAAGAGGGAGCAAAATACAGAAGAAAACTGCTACATTAAGCCCAAATTCCAAGAAAAGTATTGCTTATGCATCATATATTTAATAAATGAAAATTTTTCCTTTTGTTTTATCCTATAAAACATTCTTTCTGCAATCCTCCTATTACTTTGACCCATGCATTTAGAGTGTGAACAGCACACTCAGCTTCTTCTCAGCTCTATTAAATATTAGGAACAAACATCATTTCCTGGCAACCGACTCCATTTGTCTTCCTGGCCACTGTCTGAGGGCTGAACTAGGTTGTTTTCAACCTTGGCATGACATTGAACTGAGCATCGGACTCAAATCCTCTCCATCACAAAGACCATCTACTTCCACCTTCATAACATTGTCCATCTCTGCCTGTGCCTCAGCTCATCTTCTGCTAAAACCTTAATCCATGCATTTTTTTACCACTACATGTGACTATTCCAATGCTCTCCTGGCCATCCTTCATAAATTTGTGCTCATCCAAAACTCTGCAGCATGTATCCTAATGCACACCAAGCCCAGTTAGCCATGGCCTTTGTTCTTTCTGACCTACATCGATCTCCCGGTCCAGCAGCAAATCTATTCTTAATTCTAATTCCTGTTTTCAAGGATGAGAATTGCCCTTCCATATCCATGTAACATCTGAGATCTTTGTGTACCCCCAATTCTAGTCTCTTGAACATCTCTAATTTTGATCCCTCCACCATCCGTGGCTGTGCCTTCAGCTGCCTATGCCTTAATTTCTGGAATTACCTCCTTAAACCTTTCCACATCTTCTTCTTTAAGACACATCTTAAAACCTAACTCTTCAACCAAGCTTTTTGCCACTTGTCCTAATATTGTCTTAAAGTGACTAGGTGTTACTTTTGTCTCATTATGCTCCTTTTTAGTGCCTTGGTATATTCCACTATGCTAATGGCAATTATTTCTGTATTAATGCACAAGTAAAATACTGAAAATGCTAAAAATTTCAAATACAAGCAAAAGTGCTGGAAATTCTCAGCATTTTTCAAATCAAGGTTTGCTTCAGCTAATAATTGTCATTAAATGGCATCATCTTGCACAACCCAGACCAAACATCCTGAGAATATCACTTAGGGTCTCCCTGAAATCACAGTGTTCAGTCAGTTGTTTCAATTTCGCCATGTACGTAGCAATGGTCTCCAGGGCTCTAGCCCTCAAATTAAACCTGAACTTCTGCATGGTGACTGAGGGGTTGGGTTAAAATTGCCCCTTAATGAGGTCTACCAATTCATCAAAGGTCTTCAAGTCAGGAGCGTTTGGGACTGTCACTTCGGATTAAATTATAGATTTTGCTCCCACAAATACTTAGGAGAATTGCTCTCCTCTTTTCCTCTCCTGTTATTTTGTTTGCCTGGGAACCTGAGATGTTCCACATATTGATATTAATCCTCTGTGGAGGGTTCGAAGGGGTCAGTCGTGCCAAAATATGGCATATCTGGTCATTTTCCTTTTCTTCTGTTTAAACAAGATACTCACAGTCACTGGATGAGGGACAATGCCAGACCTGATTTATTCTCATTGCCAATTTGTTGTGGACTTGATTTTCCAGACATGTTTCTCATTAGAAACATCAAACTTCAATTACAGGCTGTAGCAGCTGTTACATGCTTCCATCAAGCTCCACAACTAGAAGAAGAACTTCCATTTTAAGGTTCCCCGCACTTACAGCTGATTCGTTCACACAGTCATGTGATACTATACAACACAATGAGTCTTCAAGCTACAGTCATTACATTCCTAAAGCTACAATTACTACACTTTCCTATTTGTTCTTCTTGCCCCTCCCCCATTTTACTGGCTTAAAAAATTCTTACCTTTCTTCCTTTCTTCAGTTCCGATGAAAAGTTATCAACCTGAAACGTTAACTCTGTTTCTCTCCACAGATACTGACTGCTGTATATTTCCAGCATTTTTTTGTTGTATGTACTGTTCCCTATGTGTGTTTTCAAAAACTACAGAAAATGTTAGAGGCATTTTTATTGATCAATGATGTGAGTGACAGATGTGTCATGAAAATATAATAATTCTCATAATATTATTGTGATTTATTGAAAATTGGATTAATACTGGGATTTGATTGAATTGGAGACAGCTGGCCTGGAGGCTTTGAGTCATCAAAAAAGAAGCTAGGTTTGAAATGCTAAGTACGTAAACATGGCTGAAGTTTTAGAATGTGAGGTGTAAGGAAAATTTGCATTTTTAGATAAGCCAGAGTAGTTTGAATTTCAAAGAGATGGTAAGATGTTACATCTAGCCAGAAGAAGCTAAGCCAAACAGTGCGTTTATTTTTCCCAAAGTTACTGATAAAATTAGTACTGTGGAAGCTTTATATTATGAGTAAAGTTAAGTTGCAAGAGCATGGAATTTGCATTAAAAGGGAGAAACATGTATAAAGGAGGTGAGGCTACGTGTAATGGGAGAAGGAATTCTAAGATTTAACGCAAGTGTGAAAAGCCTCCAGTCTCTGTGCATCAAGTTGCTGTCTATAGGAACCGAGGCTGAGAAAACATTTTGAATCCGACTATTCAGGGTATTTGTGATTTTGTCTGGGTCTGTTTAAATTTATTTGTTTTTACTGTTGCCTTAATGGGGGTGTAACTGGGAGTCAGATTAATTAGGGGTTTTAGGAGTTATTATAGTAGTAATCTGTAGACCTATGCATGTGCTTGAAATCTTTTATTTTGTTAATAAATGTTTAATTTAGTTTTGTGAAAAACTCTAAAGTTTTATTAGTCTTATTACTTCTGAATTCAAGGCATGCATCTCGAAATAAAATACAAACTGCAAAACAGTTGTGACCATGTGATCCACAAGTTTCCCTCGTGGATTTGATCTGCCTGGCACACATCATCTGCCACCTCATAACAGATGATTTGGAGAAGCCATTCTATTTCTGAGTCACCGATGTCATCTATTGTTTTGCAGAAATCTGTTGAATTTTCAACCATTCACATTCCAAGCTACTCTCTTTGAAATGATGGTGGTCATTTTTGGATTTGGATTGGAGGTGTAATTATACCTAGAAATTACAACGTAGAAGCAGGTCATTGGGCTCAATCAGTCCATAAGTATTTATTCTCCATGAAAGAAAGTAGTCCTGAATAATAGAAAGTATATTCTTCCCATAATCTTCCCATATGCCTTTAACCCCTTCTCTTCCATTGACTCACCAATTTACTCTTGAATGGTTTCTGCCTCAGCCACTGCCATTGGAAATTAATGCCACAGCCTTACAACTCTATGCCTAAAGAAGATTTTCTTGCTCTCTGTTCTAAGTTTCTTAGATTTAATCTGTGATCTATTGCCCCTCATTCTATACCCCTCAACTAATGGAAGCAGTCTGTTTCAATCGACATTATCCCATCCTTTCAGAATTTTAGACACTTGTATTATATCGCCCTGTGATTTATGTTGTAATAACAAAACAAGACTATTTTCTGAAGTCTAATTTATTCTTAGCTCGCTGTACTCTAGCGAATCTGCATTGTATCTTCTATAACCTTAATATTCTTCCTATTGTGTGGACCCCAATTCTACACAGATAACTCCATCTGCAGTCTTAAGATTTTATATAAACTTATCTTTACCCCTTGTTTTTTATATTCCGTATGTTGTGCTAAAACCAACGATTCCATCAGCTTTTTAAAGACTTTATCAACTTGAGCTGTTACCTTTAATGTTCTGTGAACCTATACCCCCAACTCCTTCTGCTCTTTCACTGCATCATGCCTACTTTCATACAGAGTATAATTACTACTGTTGTTTTTTAGAAAAATGCTTTGCTTCTACAAACTGATATCGAATTTCATCTGTTATTCTTTGTCCCATTTGCCTATCTAATTAGTGTTCTATTATGCCGTTAAGAGATTTCAGCCAGGCATCACTAGATGGAAGTGTGTCGTGCAACCCAGTTTCAGTTTCATTTTTGCTTTCGAACAGAGCACAGCACAGACAGCTTTGCTGCTGATGTGTCTTTAAGCTTTATGCCTTTGTATCAATGTTCCCATGTGCCTAGTCTCAGTAAATGAACCCACAACACGTTTGCACAATCTCTTATGAATGATCGGTGCCTTCTTATCACTATAAAAACACAATAATCAATATCCTTTTGTAATTCCTTTTAACTTTTAGAATGACTACATATATTTGGTCCTATTTTGGTATCCTCTATAAATTTCAACAACTATCCCTTCAGGCCTCTATCCAATACTCAACGAACAGAAGTGCTCCAGAACAAATCTGGGGGCCACTATTACCATCCTGAAAAACTGCCCTTAACTCCTCTCTGTTTTCATTCCTTTAACCAATTTTAATCCAGTTTTCTATCCTTATCTTAATTTCAAATGACCTCATGGTCTCTAATAAGATCTCCTATGTGGTATTTTTCCAACAATTTTCCTAAAGTTCATGAACACTAGTCACTACACTTCCCATCTCATGTCTATAGCCTCCTTAAAAAATGCAATGCGATTTATCAAGCACAATTATCGCTGTTGAAATTCTCATTTCCTCTTTATATTCTTTACGTATAAGGTTCTGAAGGGGCTTGATAGGGTAGATGCTAAGAGATTGTTTCCACTAGAAGGGGAATCTAAAATCCGGGGCACAGTCTCAGGATAAGGGGCCAATCATTTCATACTGAGATGAGGGGAAATTACTTCACCCAAAGGGTGTGAACCTTTGGAATTCTCTGAACCAGAGGGTTGACAGACTTTTGGTTTCTCAGGGAATCAAGGGATATGGGGGATGGGCAGGAAAGTGGAGTTGAAGCCCAAGATCAGTCAGGATTGTACTAATTGGAAGAGCAGGTTCAACGGGCGATATGATCTACTCCTCTTATTTTTTGTGCTCTTGTATATCTCAAGAGTGTATCTGAAAAGTGCAGGAGGGCATGCCAGGAGCAGCACCAGGCATACCTAAAAATGAGGTGTCAACCTGTTGAAGCTATAACACAGGACTACCTGTGTGCCAAACAGCATGAGCAACAAGTGATAGTCAGAGCTAAGCGATCCCACAACCAACGGATCAGTTCTAAGCTCTGCAGTCCTACCACTCCAATGGTGGTGGACAATTAAACAACTCACTGGAGGAGGAGGCTCCACAAACGTCCCCATCCTAAATGATGGAGGAGCCCAGCACAGCAGTGCAAAAGATAAGGCTGAAGCATTCTCAAGAATCTTCGACCAGAAGTGCCAAGTGGATGATCCATCTCGGCCTCCTCCGGAGGTGCCCAGGATCACAGTATGCCAGTCTTCAGCCAATTCGATTCACTCCACGTGATGTCAAGAAACGGTTGAAGGCACTGGATACTGCAAAGGCTATGGGTTCTGACTATATTCCGGCAAGAGTGCTGAAGACTTGTGCTCCAGAGCTTGCCGTGCTCCTAACCAAGCTGTTCCAGTACAGCTACAACACTGGCATCTACCTGGCTATGTGGAAAATTGCCCAGGTATGTCCTGTACACAAAAAGCAGGACAAATCCAACCTCGCCAATTACTGCCCCATCAGTCTACTCTCAATCAGCAGTAAAGTAATGGAAGGGGTCATCAACAGTGCTATCAAGTGGCACTTGCTTAGCAATAACCTGCTCACTGATGCCCAGTTTGGGTTCCGCCTGGGCCACTCAGCTCCTGACTTCATTACAACCTTGGTTCAAACATGGACAAAAGAGCTGAACTCCCGCGGTGAGGTGAGAGTGACTGCCCCTGACATCAAGGCAGCATTTGACCGAGTGTGGCATCCAGGAGCTGGAGCAAAACTGGAATCAATATGAATCAGAGGGAAAACTCTCCATTGGTTGGAGTTATACCTAGCACAAACTAAAATGGTTGTGGTTGTTGGAGGTCAGTCATCTCAGCTCCAGGATATCACTGCAGGAGTTCCTCAGAGTAATGTCCAAGGTACAACCATCTGCAACTGCTTCATCAATGACCTTCCTTCCATCATAAGGTCAGAAGTGGGGATATTTGAGGGTCAGGCAATGACCATCTCCAACAAGAGAGAATCCAACCTTGATGTTCAATGGCATGACCATCGCTGAATCCCCCACAATCAACATCCTTGGGGTTAGCATTGACCAGAAACTGAATTGGACTAGCCATATAAATACTGTGGCTACACGAGCAGGTCAGAGGCTGGGAATTGTGCGATGAGTAACTCACCTCCTGACTCCCCAAAGCCTGTCCAACATCTACAAGCAAGGCACGAGTCAGGAGTGTGGTGGAATACTCCCCACTTACCTGGATGAGTGCAGCTCCCACAACACTCAAGAAGCTGGACACTGTCCAGGACAAAGCAGTCCAGTTGATTTGCACCACATCCACAAACATTCACTCCCTCCATCACATGCACAGTAGCAGCAATTTGTATCATCTACTGCAGGAATTCACCAAGGCTCCTTAGACAGCACCTTCCAAACCTATGACCAATACTACCTAGAAGGACAAGGGCAGCAGATAGATGAGAACACCACCACATGGAAGTTCATCTCAAGGGCAACTCAGGATGGGCAATAAATTCTGGCCCAGCCATTGAAGCCCCCATTCCATGAATGAACAAAGAAAATGGTAATTTTGTCCTTAGTTAAGACCCTAAATTTTTCCATCCTACAAACTTTAAGCTAAATAGCCTATAATTATTTATATTAGCTTTTGT
Organism: Carcharodon carcharias; assembly: GCF_017639515.1. Taxonomy (NCBI): domain Eukaryota; kingdom Metazoa; phylum Chordata; class Chondrichthyes; order Lamniformes; family Lamnidae; genus Carcharodon; species Carcharodon carcharias. Next base: position 103,697,630 of record NC_054478.1, on the reverse strand, counting down.
TTCAATAAGTGGTTTGACATTGGTATCTGCCAAAATAGTGGATGATGTGGGACTGGAATGAAGGTTGCAACAGAGCCTTTTAAGTAGTCGTATACCTGTGGATTGACTATATAATAAGTACCCTGGGTTGCATGTTTTAGAGGTAGAATTAGAGAAGCACTGTATTAGCTTGAACCTGAATAATGAGGCAGAGAGAAACTAAATCTGTATCTGAGTCAACTTGTTAATAATATGTTACCCTCTCAACATTTTTCTGCATTCTGTTACTTTTATGTTACAAACTTGTATTTGTCTCAGAAAAGTTTAAAGTTACAACAGTGTACGAAAACACAGAAGCTTTTGAATAAAGCTAAATTGAAATTATTAATATTTCCACATACATGTATTTGTGAGCTCTGATGTATATATTTTCGGTCTTAAATAAATGTCCAGAACTTTGTTTGGTGCTTTAAATCTCCACCTTGGAGGAGCACCGGAAGGACCTGCTGGCACTGGTAAGACTGAGACGACTAAAGACTTGGCCAAGGCTGTAGCCAAACAATGCGTTGTATTTAACTGCTCTGATGGACTGGACTACATTGCCTTGGGAAAATTTTTTAAGGTATGTATTATATCAAAATACATTCAAATTAATTTATTAAGAATCTGTATGAAATATTGATGAAATTTTAATTGCAAACTTGATTCTGATTTCAGGGATTGCTTTCCTGTGGTGCGTGGGCATGCTTTGATGAATTCAACAGAATTGATCTGGAAGTGCTTTCTGTTGTTGCCCAGCAAATTCTAACTATCCAAAGAGGTTTGTTAATTTGTGATTTTTAATGCATAGATCATCATTGAATTAAATCCATTCCCTTTTCTTACGCAGTAAAAATGATGGAGAATAAATTAAGCTGCTGTCAGTGTTTGTCAATGGACAGTTGTTTTGTCACTTCAGTATTTTAAACAATATTTTGTTGCATCCAATCTAACTTTGTATTAAATAAGAAAGGTATGATCATGATCCATAAACCTCTGATCTTCAGTTTGCAAGTATCTTTTACAATAATTTATTTTCCAGTTACCAAAATGGAAACTTAAACTGACTCTGCTGTAGTTAAGTTCTGTTCTCAGCTTGAACAGCAGAGCAGTGCATCTCTGACAGCAACCTTTAGCTTCCCCTGCTTAACTGCCTAACTAACTTCACCTGAAGTTGCTGTGACATTTGCATGTAAATAACAGTCAATGCTATTAGCCTCACCATTATCTTGAGAGTAATGTAGGTACATATGTACATACACACATACAAACAAATTAGGAGCAGGAATAGACCACTCAGCCCCTTGAGCCTGCTCCACCATTTGATAAGATCATGGCTGATCTGAATATGGTCTTAACTCCACTTTTCTCTTTACCTCATAACACTTGACTGCCTTGTCAATCTAGAATCTATGTAATTCAGTCTTGAATATATTCGATGACCATCCTCCATTGCTCTATGGGGAAGAAGATTCCAAAAGCAAGGGAGCCTCTGAGAGAAAAGATTTCTTATGTTTGTACTCTTATTTTTAAACTATGTCCCCTAGTTCTAGTCCCACCCATAAGTGGAAACTTCGTCCCAGCATCCACCCTGTCAAGTCCCCTGAGGATCTTATGTGTTTCAATAAGATCACCTCTCATTCTTCTAATCTCCAATGGGTACAGGCCTAACTTGTTCAACCTTTCCTAATAAGATAAACCCCTTCATACCAGATAATCAGTTGAGTTCTCTGAACTGCTTTTGATGCAGTTTTATCTTTCCTTAAGTAAGGCGACCAAAATTGTACTTTGTACTCTAGATGTAGTCTCACTAAGACCCTGTACAGCTGTAGCAGAATTTCCATATCTTTCCATTCCATTCCCCTTGCAATTAACAGCAACATTCCATTTGCCTTCCTAATCACTTGCAGTACCTCCATACTAATTTTGTGTGATTCATGTACCATGCAGGACACCTAGATCCTTCTGTACCGTAGAGTTCTGCAGTCTCCCCATTTAAGCAATATTCTGCTTTTCTATTCTTCCTGCCAAAGTGGATAGGTTCACGTTTTCCTGCATTATATTCCATCTGCCAATATTTTGCCCATTCACTTAACCTATCTGAATCCTTTTGTAGGCTCTTTATGTCCTCACAACAAATTACTTTCCTACTTATCTTTGTGTCATCTGCAAATGTAGCTACCATTCATTTAGTCCCTTCATCCAAGTCATTGATGGAGATTGTAAATAGTTGAGGCCCAGCACTGATTCCTGTGGCACTCTATTAGTCACATCCTGAAAATGAGCCATTTATCCCTACTCCCTGCTTCCTGTTAGATAACCAATCCTCTATCCAAGCTAGTATGTTCCCCCAACACCATGAACTCTTATTTTTTGTAGTAATCTTTGATATGGCACCTTATCAAAAGCCTTTTGGAAATACAAGTACACCTTAAATACAGGTTCTCCTTTATCTACGTTACTTGTTCCTTCCCCAAAAAATTCTACGAACATACGAACATAGAAACAAGGAGCAGGAATAGGCCATTCAGCCCCCCGAGCCTCCTCCGCCATTTAATAAGATCATTGCTGATCTGATAGTAACCTGAAATCTGCATTCTACCTACCGCTGATAACCTATCACCCCCGTTCTTACCAAGAATCTATCCAACTCTGCCTTAAAAATATTCAAAGATACTGCTGCCACCATCTTTTCAGGAAGAGAGTTCCAGAGACTCACGACACTCTGAGTGAAAAGAATTCACTTCATCTCCGTTTTAAATGGGCAACCCCTTATTTTTAAACAGTGATTCCTAGTTCTAGATTCTTCCACAAGAGGAAACACCGTCTCCACGTCCACCCTGTCAAGATCTCTCAGGATCTTATATGTTTCAATCAAGTTGTCTCTTGCTCTTCTAAACTCCAACAGATACAAGCCTAGTCTGACCAACCTTTCCTCACAAGGCAATCCACTAATTCCGTGTATTAGTTTGGTAAACCTTCTTCGAACTGCTTAATGCATTTACATCCTTCCTTAACTAAGTTGACCAATACTGTACACAGTACTTCAAATGTGGCCTCACTAGTGCTCTGTACAACTAAAGCATAACCTCCCTACTTTTGTATTCAATTCACCTTGCAACAAATGATAACATTCTATTAGCTTTTCTAATTACTTGCTATACTTGCATACTAGCCTTTTGTGATTCATGCGCTAGGACACCCAGATCCCTTTGTGCCTCAGAGCTCTGCAATCTCTCACCATTTGGATAATATGGTTCTCTTTTATTTTTCCTGCCAAAACGGACAATTTCACATTTAATAAATTAGTTAAACAGGATTTCCCTTTCACAAAACTATATTGACTTTGCTTGATCACATTATGACTTTCTAAATGTCCTCTTACCACCTCCTTAATAATGGATTCTAGCATTTTCCTTATGACAGATGTTAGGCTAACTGGCCTATAGTTTGCTGCTTTCTGTTTCCCTCCTTTCTTGAAATTAAGTATCACATTAGCTATTTTCCAATCCGCTGGGAGCTTTCCAGAATCGGGAATTTTGGAAGACCACAACCAATGCATCTACTATCTCTTCAGCCATTTCTTTTAAGGCCCCAGAATGCAAGTCACCAGGCCTTGGGGGTTTGGTAGCCTTTAGCTCTAATAGTTTTCCAGTACCTTTTCCCTGATGATTGTGATTATTTTAAATTCCTCCCTCCCATTTACCTATTGTTTTTCAAGTATTTTTGGGATGGTTTGTGTGTCTTGCGTGGTGAAGACCAAAACAAAATACCCGTTTAATACTCCTACCATTTCCTTGTTTTCCATTCTTAATTCCCCACCCTCACTCTCTAGAGGACCAGCACTCAATTTGGTTACCCTTTTCCTTTTTAAATACTTGTAGAAAATCTTACTATCTGTTTCTATATTTCTAGCTAGCTTTCTCTTGTATGTTAATTTCTCCCTTATTATTATTATTCTTTTAGACATTCTTTGTTGATTTTTAAATTCTGTCCAATCTCCTGACCTACCTCCCATCTTGCTGAATTGTACACCTTTTCTTTCAATTTGTTCCATATCTTTAATTTCTTTAGTTAGCCACAGATGGTGCATCTTTCTCCTAGGGTAGGATTTTACGCGTTGGTGAGAGGGGATGGGGCCCGCTCGCCGATGCGTAAAATGACATGCGGTGATGTCGGGGGGAACTCCCAACATCACCATACCCCATATAAATTTTCAGGTAGGCGGGGGCGCTGCGAAATCAGCTGCGCGTCCGCCGACCTGTCAGTGACTAATTGAGGCCACTGACAGAGTCAATTAAGTAATTAAAGGACCTGCCCGTCCAACCTTAAGGTTGGATGGGCAGGCTAGGAGCTCCGGTGCGAATTAGAAAAAGCATGAAACCTCATCCACGTTTTATTTAAAAAATTTTAATAAAGTTTTTGTGAAAATTATGGACATGTCCCAACTCATATGACATTGTCACATGAAGAGACATGTTAGGGAAATTTTACTTTTCGATTTTTTAGAATTTTACATTTTGAACCGATCTCCCTGAGGCTGCACTCAGCCTCAGGGAGATGTGTGCTCTCTTTCGTGTGCGTGTGTGAAAGAGCGCACTCTTGATTTTGGGATTGCCCCCTCCCCCCGGCTGCACAAGAAGCGCATTGCGCTTCTGTGCGGACGTCACGCTGGACGGGCCTTATTTGGCCTGCCTACGTAAAATGGCCCCCAATTGGGGGCGCCGATTAGAAGTGCGCCTGTACATGCCCGCCCTTCAACTTCACCCCCAACGGGGGGGAAATTTCAGCCCTCAGAATATTTCTTTCTCGCTGGAATGTATCTTTGCTGATATGTTACAAAATGTCTCCTTAAACGTCTGCCACTGCTTTTCTACTCTCCGATCTTTTAACCTGATTTCCCAGTTCACTTCAGCCACCTCTGTCTTCATATCCTTGTAACTGCCTTTATTTAAGTTTAAAACACTAGTCATAGACCCACACTCCTCACCCTCACACTGAATGTGAAATTCTATTATGTTATGATCGGTGTTGCCCATTATTTCTTTCTTTCTTTATACTCTGTCCTATGGTGTAACTACTGTTAGGGGGCCTATAAATTACTCTTTTTACCTTTGCTATATCTTATCTCTACCCAAATTGATTCTAAACCTTAGTTCAAAAGATCAAGTTGATCTCTTACTACTGGACTAATGCCACCCTCAATTAACAGAGCTACCTGACCACCTTTCCCTAGCTTCCTATCTTCTGAAATGTCAGATATCCTTGAGTATTCCAGTCCCAGCCATGGTCACCTTGCAATCACATTTCTGTAATGGCTATTGGGTCATACATAATTATTTCTATTTGTGCTAATAATTCATCTATTTTGTTACGCATGCTATATGCATTCAAACACCACACTTTTGATTCTGTCTTTTTACCACTTTTGCATACTCTGGCCTTATCTGCTGGTGCATTCTTAAGTTTGTATGCTGTCACACTCTGGTTATCATATTTGTTGCTTGTGCAATAATTTAGTGTGAATTGATTTTTATGATAAATATTATTCTTATACGCAGCCTTATACTCACCAGTGATGTCTTCTTTACATGTTCAGTTAAATATTGGCGTTTTCTATTCTCTTTCTGTGCTGCAGGTATTGGAGCTGAGTCAGCTACATTGATGTTTGAAGGAACTGAACTGAAACTGAACCCAACATGTGCTGTTTTCATTACTATGAATCCGGGTTATGCTGGTCGTTCAGAATTGCCAGACAACCTTAAGGTATTTCTGCATATTCCTTGACATGGTTTGGGTCAGCTAACAATGAGTTGAATATCATTGTTTATTATATGATTAATAGCCAACCCTTCTATGGTCATCCATAATACCTAAAAATACTGTAGATATAAATCAGATGTATAAGTGTTGATACAGCTGCCATAAAATTTCAAACTGTATAATAGTTTGATAATGCTCCCTAACTGCATTGGAATTTTCAACATTTTTTATTTTTGGACAGGTATGACAATTTTGACAACATTTTTTGATAAATTTTAAGCAAGAGTTTTTTTTTTACTCTCTGGACTTGATTTTAACTTATCCACCTGCTGAACTGATGTGGTGACTTACCCATTGATGTGCTGTCTTCAATTTTAACCTATTTTGAATAGGTGGCAAATGCTGTCATTTGATGAAGTGGGCCTCTTGTTTAAAAATGCAATTGGGGTATCTGATAATGCTAACAAACCTATGAATTTAACACTAATTTGAGCAGGGAAGCCTCTGTGGCCGTTCTGCCAGATAAAGTCATTTGAGAAGGGGACATTACTTATAATTTTTAAAAAACTTTCCTTTGTGGCAGAGCAAGACTGTTTCTCCAGGCCTCAAGGAAAGTTTAGGCCTCCTCAGCCTCAGAACTCACTCCTACTCTGCCTAGCTTTCTATTGTGCAAGATTCCACAGTCCCTCAGCTCTGTTATGATGTGGCAGAGGATGTGTGCCAGGCAGATCAACTCCACAAGGGAAACTTGGGCGCTATCACAACGGTTTTACAATGTGTATTTATTGAGAAGATGAGTGCATTGAATTCAGAAGTAATAAGCCCATCAAAACCTTTAAAGATTATAAAAAAATTTAAAAAGTTTATTAATAAAATATAAATGATTTCAAGCAAATACATATGGCTACAATTATTTACTACTACAATAACTCTTATAATTCCTAATTAACCTGACCCCTAGTTACATCCCTTTAAGGCAACAGTGCAAAATAGATTTTAGATTTAAAACGGAACCAGCAAGTTAACACAATACCCACTTGATAGTGGAATTCCAAATGGCTTTTCACCAACTTCAGTTACATAGCAGACTCATGCACACATGACTGGGGGCTTCATTACATATAGCCTTATATATATATGTTTCTCTCTTAATATATAAATTCTATTATTCCACATGTCTTTGCAACTGTATCTGCCTCATAATTTAAAACTTTCATGTTGCCAATATTGTCAGTAACCTTTGAGAAAAATAAACACACTCCTTAGCCTTGTTTTTATGGCTAGTTGTAAACAGACTAAGATCCCTTTGAAATCCAAATAATCCCTTCATATATCTAAAAATGCTAATTCCCTTCACAATTTACACGCTAAGCCAACATCCATTTTACTCATTAGCATGTCAAGCACCTAGCTTCTTTTGATGATTTGAAGCTTGCTCTTCAAAATGTAACCAAATCACACAGACAGACCCAACCAAACTTGCCCATATTAACCTACTTCACAATAAACCAGAAAAATATTACAAAAATTGATATATTTTCATCACAGCTCTCACACAGAAGCCGATTTCTGCTCAATTCCCACTAGTTTTGCTTGGGCGGTTGGTTGCATGTGAATATTAAAGTTGTTGTAGCCCCATTTTACCAGGGGAAGCTAGGAATCTAACTGACATCTAAGGTTTCCCTCTAGAAACACTACTGGCAGTTAAAATTCCACCTGTAAATTTGAATACTCTAGTATGATTTTTGTCAGGAATGTATTACCATATTTTAACATATCAGTTATTTCATCATGAATATATTGTAGGCACTCTTCAGAACAGTAGCTATGATGGTACCAGACTATGCAATGATTGCAGAGATTGTACTTTATTCCTGTGGCTTTGTCAGCGCTCGACCTCTGTCAGTTAAGATTGTAGCTACCTATCGACTTTGTTCAGAACAACTATCTTCACAGCCCCATTATGACTACGGGATGCGTGCAGTGAAATCTGTCTTAACTGCTGCAGGAAATATAAAGGTAATATATGATGCATAGTTATCCTAATGCAGCAGATTTTGTGAGAAAAGCTTATTATGCCACATATATAATAAAATCTTTATGATAAATAAATTACGTTGTACATTCAGCTTTTCTTTTGTACTTAGCTGAAATATCCAACGGAAAATGAAGAGGTTTTACTGCTGAGATCGATTATTGATGTAAATCTGCCCAAATTCTTGTCTCATGACTTGCCACTGTTTGAGGTAAAACCATCTTTCCTCTCATTTATGTTTTTAGCTTTGTTTTCCTTTATTAATATTTTGAAAACTGTACAATAGCTTAATTGCAATATTAACAGTTGAACAATGTGACTATAGTCAATTTGTTAAAAATGTTAAAGAATGCAATGCAAGTAATCAGATGACTTTGTTTCAAACAACATTCTATACATTAAGGGGGAAATTTTGTTTGTGTAATACACACTGTCCACACAGTGTTCTTCAATATTATCAATGTTCACACAAGAAGTGATGCTGTGTGAATAAAATTTTGCCCTAAGTGTTGATGTAGAAACAGATCATTTTTAATTCTTTCAATGTATGACAGCAGTAAAGAAGATTAAAAAAACATAAGTGCTGGGGTATTAGTGGGTTTTTGGGTACTGGTTTGGCTGAAGCTGAAGAACTGTGTACAATTTTGGTCACTCTGAGAATGTCTTTGATGCTAGCCTTCGTTTCGGAGACTTGGGCTTGATGCCTTAAACTTACACAGAAAATTACCCCTTGACACTCCCACTGTTATTCATAAGCATTGAACTTGCGTTGGCAGTGATTAGCAGTGGGAGCTGTATTGGAAAAGTCTAAAAATGTATTTAGAACTAAACCTGAACAATTGGCAACCCACCCCACCTCAAGGAACAGTTTATCAATCCTTTCCTCACCAGGCTCTCCATGTCCATCCTTCACAAACTAGGTGATCCATAAACTTTGGGCTCTGAATCTTCTGCTCTTGGCCCCACGCTCTTACTAAGTTAAACAGGTTCTATCTGTCACAGTGAATTGATTTTAGAGTCATCATCTTCTACATTCAGATCCATCGAAAGCCACATCCTGCTCTTTGAGTTACCTTCTCCAGCTATTTGTCCCAAGCACATACCATGGATTCCTCTAATACCTGATAACTTTTTTGCTGACATTTTCTGTTCCATCATTGAAGTCTGAGCCTTTCATGGTTTCCCTATCATAAACCATTCTACCACATTACATTTCTCACTACCTTTAAAATGCTCTCGTGAAGTTATCTTGTTTTCCTTCAGTCCATCCAGCTAAATTTCTGCATTTGCTCCTCAATGTCCACATCTATTCCTTTTAAGAGCTGACGTGTTACATGGAGGGCACTATATAAATATTAGTTACTGCTGCACTATTGTGAGCCTGTATATTTGCATGCATTGAGACTCTTCTATGAATGAACTTACATGTTACTGTGTGGTTCCTTTTGAATAAGATTACCAATATAATGCTTTCTGGGTACAGAATTTCAGAAAGCAATTTACATCATTGTCTTGTGATCCCCTGCCGGCATTGTTTAAATCAACTATTTGGACTAAATCACACTTAGTAAGTCAAAAATTCAATTAAAATTATCTTTGTAGAGATAAATAATCTGCCTGACAAAGTACAGTCACTCTTAAAGAAAATTAGTAGAGTCTCACTATAGCACATATATTGATGCTTTGCTGGTTCTTTGCGTACTGGAACGTCATAGATTTGTTGAAAAGCTAGTAATCAGGCAGCAGTTTAACATGCATTACACTGTAGTAAATCATTTTTTTTAAAAAAAATATTGCTAGGGAATCACATCAGATTTGTTTCCTGGAATAAAACTACCAAAACCTGACTACCGTGTCTTGCTGGAAGCAATCAGAGAGAATTGTGAACACATGAATTTGCAAATGACTGACTTCTTCTCACAGAAGATCTTACAAATCTATGAAATGATGATTGTGCGTCATGGTTTTATGATTGTTGGAGAACCATTTGGTGGAAAAACATCAGCTTATAGAGTTCTGGCTGGTGCTTTACACGATATTTGTGAAAAGGTAGAAATTAATATTGAATTTTTGTCTGGTGCAATTTCATTTATTTTATTGTCATCAGTCAGTTGTATTTTATAATGAATGTATTTTTGGAGCACTTTGTAAGTTAAAATGAACTTTTCAGTTACATAAATATATTAATAAAATGTAAATTGGAACAATGACATTAATCACAAAGAATGTTATATCTATCATTTATCCAACAATATATGTTTACAATATAATACAATGCAGTGCAAACTGAAGGATATGGCCAAAACCATACCTTAGCTTGTTTTACTTGTTCTTGGAATATGGGGGTCATTGGAAAGGCTGACATTTGTTGTGCATCTCCAATTGCCCTTGAGTGGTGGGCCACCTTCTTGAACCACAGCAACCCGTGTAGTGTAGGTACATCACCAGTGCTGTTAGGGAGAGAATTCCAGGATATTGACCCAGTGACCCTGAAGGAATGGCAACATATTTCCATACCAGGATAGTAAGTGACTTGGAGGGGAACTTGCAGGTGATGGTGTTCCCGTGCATCTGCTGCCTCAATGAGAATGTTAACTATTCTAATTGCTAAATATGTATATTAATGTAACAGAAGATTCAAGCACATGGACTGCATGAAGGTTATAAAACAGGGACCCTTTATTTCACTGGCATTAAATCTTTATAAACATAATGGAAAAGCTTAATGTAGAGGACATTTACAGTGGATATTTGCAACTGACATTCCAGATCTACCAGGAGACCTTTGAGAGCTTAACTCCTGATCTCTAATCAGCTGGGTAGCAGAGTTTAGTTAAGAGCAAAATATTGTGGATGCTGAAAATCTGAAACAAAAACAAAAATAGCTGGAAAAACTCATGATGAAGAGTCATACGGACTTGAAATGTTATCTGTCTTCCTCTCCACAGATGCCATCAGACCTGCTGAGCAGAGTTGAGTTGGTGGAGCTCGGATTGCTGATTTCCCATAACCACCTGAACCAGATTACATTGTTTCCCAGACACGAGGGGAACCTCCTTGAGGCTTCTTGGACTCAAGGATGCTGCCCAGGCAATCTGACTAGGCTTCCAGCAGCTCTATGCCTGCTCCACTTTCACTTCCTGGTTTGCCAGTCACCATTAGAGGCTTTGAGTTGCCCTACTTGTGGCCTTGGTTCTTACCTTGCTACAACTCCCAAGTCCTGGACTTCTGCTCATTGCTACTCTCTCACTTAGCTCATCACATCTGGTTCTGCCCCTCAGCCTGCCAATGACACTGCTCCCTGCACAGAGGGGCCCACAGGGACTGACCAGTTTCTGCTCCGTGCTCTCCCCCACCATTACCACATTAAGGAATTTATTATGCATCAGATGTCACTGTCCTAACAATAAGAAAATATGTTTATCGAATAATGGAAATAGTAATATCACACTGAGATTGAGAGTTATCTATTACTGTGTCATAATGGTGTGCCACATATCAGTATCCATCTAATACCATGGCCTTAAATTGACCAGTTTTGCCATTTGAAGTTTTTTTTTAAAACGATCACTTAAAGTTAGTAATTAGGTTTTAGCATGCTACTCTTTACATCAATGATATCAATCAAATAATTCTGTAAATGCTGCACTTATCTTTTGTCTAGGGGCTTATGGAGGAGAACAAAGTTCAAATCACAGTTATTAATCCCAAGGCCATCACAATGGGGCAACTATATGGGCAGTTTGATAAGGTGTCACATGAATGGTCCGATGGCATTCTGGCTGTTAGCTACAGAGCATTTGCTGTTTCTTCCGTAAGTACTTGTGAATTAAGTTAATATACAGCTATAATAACCAAATATTAAAGCCTATGCTATACAGGATGTAATGAAACCCTCAAACATAATTCTAAGTATTTAGGATATGCACTTTCACAGTAGACTAATATTTCCAAATGTAGGTAAAAAATAATAAGATTTGCATTTATATAGCAGCTTTCATAACCTAAGGATGTTGGAGGGCAGCCTGCTATCCAATTCAGGCTGGTGAGTGGGCTCTGTTCCACAGGGCAGAAGCAAAGGACACAGAGATCCAGCCCTAAGGAGGTGAGAACCCAAATTCAGGGCTTATGGGCAGAGGATTAGTTCTCTTGGCATGTCTGAGCATCAGTGTCTCAGAAGGCTCAGGCTTTCATGGCAAGCTGTTGACGACATCCACAGCCTCCTTGAACAAGGCTTCCTTCCCAGTGGACCACGTAGGCATGCATTGCCTGTGCCGTCACTGGAGTACTACCTCTCCCCTCCATCCCCCTTCCTGCCGCTCCCCCCACTCCCGCACTTTGGATCGTTGCTGCGCCCTAAAGTTTGTGCTTCTCCTGAAAGGAGATATAGCAGAGAGATGTGTGCATTAAAAATGGTTTGTATTGATAGAAGGGAAGGACAACATTTAAGGAGGGTGACTGTGAGGCATTGGTGTGAGAAGACATTAGGATGAGGATGAGTCTGAGTGTTCAGTTGGAAATGTGAGGAAGTGCCTAGAGAGAGAGGAATGAGTGGAGCTGCAAGGCGTGTTCTGAGGAGTGCTGTGAAGGAGAATGCTGAGAAAGTCAGAATTTGGGGCTTGGTCCCTTAAAGTATTATGCCTTTCACCTGTCATGCCCTCTTGAGGTCCTGGATCTTCTTGGCTCAGTGTCTCCAGGTCGGAGGAGACATGCTTCTGCTGCTGACTTCCTCGGCCACTTCAATCCAAGCTTGCTTGATTGGACAAGCTGTCCTCTTCCTCATGTTTGTCTGAAATTACAGGTCTTTTTTGAAAAATATCTTTAAAAAAATCTTCAACTGAAATTCTGGAGTTTAAAATGAGACAGAACAAAATGCAAGGCCACCTTCCAAGATGAAAGTGAGAAAAGCAAACAAGACGCCACCAAGGAAGTGTGAAGTGAGAGAGAATTCTGGTAATCTACAAACATCGAAACCCAACACTAAGGAAGATATTAATAATGCAAAGCGCTGGACTTTAATCAACTGTAATCCTATTAGAACAGTGGGGAACTGCTAGCCAGCCAGGAGTGCAACCACCAGGCATTGTGGAGAATGAAAGATCCCCATCTTCTGTTAGTTTCTACTACCTTGAAATGTGTCAAAAGTTTGAGATGAAACATCAAAATATGATTCCTTATCCTACATCAATCACTACAGCAGACACAGTAACCAAATTCCTTTGGAATATACATCTACAGCAGAACTTTAAAAACTGGGCTTGCCAAGCAGAAGCAAAGGAATCTGGAGAAGCTGTTAATGCAGCAGTAAAGAACCTCTCTCTCCCTCTTAAGACCTATCTTTGCAGTCTAAAAATCCAGCACAAGAGATAATGAATGTTCATTGCAAAGAACCTCAGGATACACCATCTGAGAGATTTTGTGAAGTGAAGCAGGCTCAAGAGATCTCTCTCTTCCTGGGAATAAGTGCAGCATCCGGTTCAAGAAATCAGTGAACCCAAAATCTACCAATGAACTGGGATCTTGTAATAATTGCAACCATCTTCTGCACCTACCTGCTCTAAGAAACCAGATAACTTAAATCAGCCACAACTTTTAACAATCTACACCTCAAAGACAAGCAAAGGACTTCTAACTTATATTCTTCTTTTATTTGGACTGTAACTTCCTTTATTCTGATACCTGTGTGTCAGATACTGCATCTTTTATTATTTCCTCTTGGGTTTAGTGGCTAATAAACTTGCTCTTTCTTTGACTCAAGAATATCTCATTTGATTGGCTCCTTATTGTTCACTGCATAGTTGGAAAAAAATACATTTAGATTTGGAAAAGAGATTTAAAATATTTTTTTGGTTGTGACCAACCGAGGAGGCTAAATAGAGGTGAGCCAGTTCATCTTCCTCACCTGATCGTAACTTGTCCTAAGCAAACATCACCTCACTTCACTCCCTTAAATTCCACAGCAGGACCTCCAGGAAAGAGTGAGCCCTGCAGAGCAGCCTTTCCAATTCTCCTCTGCATTCTTGCTGGTGCTTCAGCCTCAAAAATACACATACGGTTGACTTTTTCTGACCCAGGCCAGGGTCCTTTTAATTAGAAATCCTTCAATTAGACAGATCTGGCATGTGATCCTGCCCACCTTCTCCGATTGTCCGTGGAACATAGAAACAGGGTGCTAATATTGTGGCTTAATTAAAGAGCCACAGCAAATGATTCATTTCAATCCTAAGCAGCAACCTCCTTTATAGTGCACAATTTCACTTGATTGCATTTCATCCACTCTCCTCTCCCCAGTATTAAGGATGGAAATAATTTTAAAGGATGGTTCTCCTCTGCTGCTGACTATCCTACCTCATAATGATGCATGTACCTGTATGCATATTTAGATTTCAAATATTCTTTAGATCCTTTGAAAGAGGTAATCATATGTTATAGCACTATTGGAGCTCCAGACTTTTAATCCTACAATTCTTCCTTATATCCAGGCTCCTTTCTCCTGGAACAGCTAAATTGAACATAGGCCTGAATTTTACCTGCCCCTGACAGTGCGCTTGGAGGCCATGTGGCTGGCAAAATGGTGCAGGAATGTCTTGGGGAGGACTGCTGTGCCTGACATCTTCTTGCTACTATGCCATTTTGCTGGCATTGGGAAAGCAGGCAGATGTGCTGCCTGTCAGGAGCCCAATTGAGTCACTTAAGTGGCCAATTAAGGCTTTCTTCCTGCCTCCGCAGGCATTTTGACTGGGTAGGTAAGGTCTGCCACTGCTTGGGGAAACCATCCAGTGAAACCTGGCAGCCTCCCAAAAGGCTCCAGGAAGGGGAGCCCTCCTTTTTGGGCACCTCTACGGTCCACAGCACTACCTGCCCTCAGCGAACCCACTCTGCCTGATCTCTAGGGCTTGGCTGCCTGACCCCAGCTCCCCAGATCTCACTGGACTAGCAATTCAGAGCCCCAGGCCAATGCTCTGGAGACATGGGTTCAAATCCCTTCATGGCAGTTGGTGGACTTTAAATTCAATTAATAAATCCAGAGTTTAAAAAGAAGCTGGTGTCAGTAATGGTGACCATGAAACGAATGTAGATTGTCATGAAAACTTAACTGGTTTGCTGAAGTCCTTCAGGGAAGGAAATGTGTTGTCCTCACCCGGTCTAGCCTACATGTGATTCCAGACCCAATGACAATGTGGTTGACTGAAAATGCTCTCTGAAATGGCCTAACAAGTCACTCAGTTGTATCAAAGCATGACAGAAAAGTCAATAAGGAACAAAACCGGACAGATCACCCACCATCGACCTAGGCACTGGAAACGATAACACACAGCCCTTACTAACCTGCAAAGTTCTTCTTACTAACATATGGGGGCTTGAGCCAAAATTGGGAGAGCTGTCCCACAGACTAGTCCAGCAACAGCCTTACATAGTCATATTCATGAAATCATACCTTACATGCAATGTCCCAGACACCACCATCACTATCCATGGGTATGTCCTGTCCCTCTGGCAGGACAAACCACTAGAGGTAGTGGCACAGTGGTATACAGTCGGGAGGGAGTTTCTCTGGGAGTCCTCAACATTGACTCTGGACTCCATCAGGTCTCAGGGTATCAGGTCAGACATGGACAAGGAAGCCTCCTGCTGATTATCACCTACTGCCCCCCTCAGCTGATGAATTAGCACTCTTCCATGTTGGACACCACTTGGAAGAAGCACTAAGGGTAGCAAAGGCCTGGGCGGGACTTCAATGTCCATCACCAAGAATGGCTCAGTGCACTGCCACAGAGTGAACTGGCCAAGTCCCAAAGGACAAATTTGCTGGACTGGGTCTGTGGCACATGGTGAGGGAACCAACAAGAGAGAAAAACCTATTGACCTCGTCTTTACCATTCTATCTTTTGCACATGCCTCTGTCCATGACAGAAGCATGTGCAAAAGAATGGTGACAGCGAAGTCCACCCTCAGGAGGATGCCTTTCTTTATGTTGTGTGGCACTACCACTGTGCCAAATAGAACTGATTTCAAACAGATCTAGCAACTCAAAACTGGGCATCCATTAAGCACTGTAGGCTATCAGCATGAACAGAATTGCATTTAATTACAATCAGTAACTTCATGGCCCAGCATATCCCCCCACTCTAGCTTTACCATCAAACAGAGGTATTAACCCTGGTTCAGTGAAAAATGCAGAAGGGCAAGCCAGGCATACCTAAAAGTGAAGTGTCAACTTGTTGAAGCTACAACACAGGGCTACTTGCATGTCAAACAGCGTAAGCAGCATTCGGTAGACAGAGCTAAGTGATCCCACAACCAAAGGATTCGAACTAAGCTCTGCAGTCTTGCCATACTCAGCCATGAATGTTGGAGGGCAATTAAACAACTAACTGGAGACGGAGAAGGCTGCACATATATTGACATGCTCACTGATGGGGAAGCCCAGCATATCAGTGCAAAAGATGAGGCTGAAGCATTTGCAACCATTTTCAGTCAGAAGTGTCGAGTGGATCATCTATCCCTGTCTCCTCCTGAGGTCCACGGCATCACAAATGCCAGTCTTCAGCCAACTCGATTCACTCCATGTGATATCAAGGAATGGCCTAAGTTACTGGATACTGCAAAGGCTATGGGCCCTGACAACATTATGGCAATAGTACTCAAGACCCGGGCAGGGAGAGAAATCATAGGCCCTGATGCTTCTTCTGTTTCTGGGACCCTTATTCCCCCTCCACACTTTAACCCTCACCCTCAGTCACGTATGATATTTTTTGCTCTTTCAAGATTCACCAATCAATTCACCAATCACAGAAAGGTTCTAATAAAATGATAACACCCATTGTTAGCACCTGGTTTCAAATGCTATCTGATGTGTGTGCAGCCTGGGTCATTAATATTATAAGCAACAATGATATAATGCAGTGTTAGTTTTGTGCACCCGATAGGTGATCCCACCATAACTATTAAACAAACCAAAGAGTACAAATTTTATTTCAACAGCATCATGCAATGCTGTTAATTTGACAGGAAAATATCCCATTAGTTATTTTTAACACTGTGCAGATGATAACACTGATTTTAGTGACTGTCTCAGCCCTCACTAATATGTTCTGCACATTGCATCATTTGGAAATGGTGACAGTAAGTTCATATTTGGGGAAAGATTCAATATTTGCCAGTCAGATAAACCACTCAAGATCTTTTCCATTCTGTGGAAGTAGAAGAAGATTTCCTTCTGCCTGGGTGCATGATATTATTCAATATACTTCTTTCATGTGGGGGAGGGAGCATAATTGGATTCTATTTATCAGTAATCTCACAGGGTAGAAAGATCAAATGACTCCTGAGCAACAAAGTGGAATGATTCAACAACATTGATCTTCACTGTCAGTGAGAAGCATTGGAGCCCTTGGGCATCTCTGTGCAATACAACTTATAAGAGGCCAGACTAAATGGTTTACAATTATCTATGTGCTTTCTTGATTAGCAAGTCTGAAGACTCTGCTGATTGCTGCTTCTTTCTGCAATATATTTTCAATATCTATGTAAACCAACTTTATCATGTATTTTTCAATACCTCAAAAAGCTCATTAAAAAACACTAAGATAGAGTGTGATAATAGGTAAGTAGACAAAAAGACAAAATTGAAGTCAATGGAAAAGACTCTTGAGAATCATTTGTAGTGTAAAACAGGTTACTGATTCACTATGAGCCCATTATGCACTCCTGTCCTGGCAATTTCATGCCACAGAGCCTGCTCACAGTAAACTTTCATTAGCAATAAAATAGACAGACTCCAGCCATAATTCCACCCTCTGCTCCCAAGATAATTATGGATGACAAAGGCCATCTAGCCCAGCTTATCTCATCCATCCAGAATTACATACAACCATATGTATTACAAGCATGAGTAGGCCATTCGGCCCCTTAAGCCTGCTCTGCCAGTTGATAACATTGCCTATGTCATACCAGTGACTACAACTCGAAAGTACTTAAGTGGCTGTAAAGCAATTTGGGCCATTGTGAAAGGTGCTATATAAATTTAGCTTTTGTCTTTTCTTCATTACACTTGCATAGAGTAGGCAGAGTGACTGTAGCAATGTTGAAATTGGAGGCCTAATGCTGAGTCTTTAAGGATAATTCATCACAGTTCAATCAACTGATGTTAGGAGTGTGGCTATAAAGAAATCACTACATTTACAAAAACATTCAACTCTATAGCTAGTATAACCTTACCATTCTGGCTTCTCTGGCACCAACCCACTATCGTACAATTCTGTTCTACTCTGTGAATTTACAGCCTATCCACAATCGAGCATAGATTACAAAAGCAAGGGAGGTCATGTTGGAGTTGTATAGAACCTTGGTGAGACCACAGCTGGAGTACTGTGTGCAGTTCTGGTCGCCACTTTATAGGAAGGATGCGATTGCGTTGGAGGGGGTGCAGAGGAGATTCATCAGGATGTTGCCTGGGATGAAACATTTAAGTTATGAAGAGAGGTTGGATCAACTTGGGTTGTTTTCAATGGAGCAGAGAAGACTGAGGGGCGACCTGATCGAGATGTACAAGATTATGAAGAGCATGGACAGGGTGAATAGGGAGCAGCTGTTCCCCTTAATTGAAGAGTCAGTCACGAGGGGACACAAGTTCAAGGTGAGGGGCAGGAGGTTTAGGAAGGAATGTGTTTTTTACCCAGAGGGTGGTGACAGTATGGAATGCACTTCCTGGGAGGGTGGTGGAGGCGGGTTGCCTCACATCTTTTAAAAAGTACCTGGATGAGCACTTGGCACATCATAACATTCAAGGCTATGGGCCAAGTGCTGGTAAATGGGATTAGGTAGGTAGGTCTGGTGTTTCTCACGTGTTGACGCAGATTCGATGGCCCGAAGGGCCTCTTCTGCACTGTGTGATTCTGTGGCTGGGGGAGGGGAAAGGATGGGGGAGCACAAGAAAATGTGTAGCACCACTATGCTGGCTAAATCGAAAGTGAAACGAGAGTCGTAGTGGGTGAGAACAGGTGCACCATGCACCAGTGGGTGGGCGGAGATGCAGGTCAGCTTAAATTGTCAACTAAAAGCGAACTGCAACAGGCAGCATTAAAAATGCTCAGGACATTGAGATGACTGTGATGCGGGAAGAATCCACGTGCATGGGAGAGGGCTTGCTTGATGCTCCAAAAGGCCCTGCCACACACACACTTCTCCCTAGAGACTCACTCGTGGGCTGGCTGCATGCAGCTGAACTGCTAATTTGGCAGCGGGGGTAGGGGGGCATTGATGCGTGGTTGCAGTGGGAGGACTTGTGAAGCCTGTCAATGAAGCTGAAGGACACCATTACATATTATTCAGTGAAAGTGAATATATTTTTTGATTGTAAAAGTGACAAAATGTGCAGCCAACTGTGATCAAAATGTCTCAATTTTTGAATGCCTTATGCTTCTAGGTGCTGCCCTGATATCTGCAGCAGGGGTGGAGACAGTCTGTGCAATCATTGGCCCTGTTGCCTCTGATGACTTTGGTATGGGTCCTCTGAAGAGCTGAGGCCTTGGGGCACTGGCTTGCTTTGGCTATCCTCCTGTGCGCCAGCTGCTCCCTCTGCGGTGACAGAGAACTAGGTTGAGGGGGGGTCACAGGCAAAGGGGACTTGGAGGGAGAGGACAGCCTCTGAAATTCCTGATTGGATGACCCCGGGGTGTCCAACTGCAGCTGCTGCTCATTTCGTATACCCGAGGGCCAGGGCCTGACTCCTTGAGGGGAAGGAGCACCTACAGGGATGTTGAGGTGCCCCATTTCCCTCTTGTGATGGAGTGCAGGTCTGAGCGCATCTTTGCATTCTTCTTGACCAGGTCACCATGGCATCTGCCATCCTCCCCATGGAGACCACCATACACGTACTATGTGGGCATCACTTCATCAGAGAGCAGTTGGACACACTCCTCCGACTCACGTGCCACTCTGTTGAGGGCTTCCAACAGCTCTGCATGATGTTCCCTCGCCTTCTGCTGATTTTGCAGGATTAGTTGGAAGGCCAAATCCAGAGGCTCGTCATCTGGCTCGGACCTCAAAGATGCCTCTTTCCCAGCAGCCTTCCGAGTGCCAGGGAGCTCGGCTGAACCTGCCTCCTCCCGCTATGGACACATGTCCGTGCGGTGACCACTAAATCATAAACCTGAACCTGTTCTAGATCTAGATCCCATTGAGATGTGTCTCTGCACTGGTGGAGGGTATGGTTAAGTGCTGTGACGCGTCTTCCATGCTGCTAATTTCCAGCTCTTCAATGGAGGAGGAGTCCTCTTGGCTGGCGGTGAGGATGTGGATGGAGTTGAGGGACTAGCTGGCTGAGGGTGTAGGTCACTTGGTAGAGCTCCCTGTGAACCAAAGCAGAGATAATTAGCGCATGTCAGCAGAGTCAAAAGCGGGAGAGAGAGCATTCACAGTTACATTGAAGAAGGGATGATGCGGTGCAGATTCCTCATGACGGTGTTCGCCGCTGACCTCACTATCATTGCCAGCACGGTCCACATCCTCAGCAGATGGCATGCTCCTCAAAGTGAGTGAGGGGCCTAATGTGGTTCACTCCACCCCCCAGTCTAGGACCTCTCCCTGCTCTGGAGAGAGTGTGAGCAGGACACATAGCACTGCATGAAATGTTTGTGTAGTGAACGGAGGCATGGACTGAATGAGGATATGAGCCTGATGGAGATGTGAGGGTGTATGTGAGAGTTAGTGGTGTTGTCCCTTGAGGTGTGAGATCCCTGTGGATGTGTGATGGGTTTGTGAGTGTGAGAGTTGAGAGTGATGAGAAGGTTTGCCCTGGCGGAATGGATGAGACCATTCATCCTGTGGCGGCCTTGAGTGGCTGTCCTCTTTTGGAAGGCTGCCGCCACTTCCCATACTGGATTGGTGACCGCCCAGAATGGAGGTAAAGGACATCAGGGCAGGCTTTCACTGCATCCAAAATGTGCTTGAGGAACGTGTCATTTAACTGCGGTGGCGGGGGGAGTGGTGGTGGTGGTGCAGTCTTTTTGCCTTTTGGGGGCCATGTCTTCTTTGTAGCAGTTGAGGGCTGGAAGCACTGAGAGGTGTGAGCACGGTTGCACTTTAAATGTGGTGCCTAGCATGATAAAGTGATGAGGTGATGGCATAATGGGCAAACGAGAGCCCACCCACCATCGAAACCCGGGAATGCATAATTAATGAAGCGGGATTGGGATGTTGTGGCGTGAAAAGCCACCATTGCGGCCAGCAGATAATATGTCTTTTTTCCGTCCTCTGCCACACTTAGCGCAAACCTGGGACAATTCCATTCATGGAGTGTAAATATTTGGGAGCCTAGCATTGATCCCAGTGGCACCTCAATAACTACAGTTTCCCCAACCTGAAAATCATCCATTTATCCTGATTGAGTTTTTTGTTGGTTAGCCAGTCTTCTATCCATGCTAATATATTACCACTTATACTATGAGCTTTTTTCCTGTGCAATAAACTTTTATGTGGCACCTTATCGGATGCCTTTTGGAAATCCAATGCACTACATCTATTTGCTCCCCTTTACCCATCCTGCTTGTTACATCCTCAAGTAACTTTAATAAATTTGTCGAACATATTTTCCCTTTCACAAACCTGTTTACTCTGCCTGCTTGTATTATGATTTTCTAAATGTCCTGCTGCTACTTCCTTAATAATGGATTCAAGCATTTTCACAATAACAAATGTCAGGCTAACTGGCCTCTGGTTTCCAACTTTCTGTCTTCTTTTCATGAAAAGGAGCATTACATTTGCAGTTTTCCAATCTGCTGGGACCTTTCCAGAATCTAGGGAACTTTTGAAGATTTCATCCAATGTATCCACTATCTCATCAGTCACTTCTTTTAAGACTGTAGGAAGGAGGTCCAGGGAACTTGTGAGCTTTTAGTCTCATTAATTTGTCTAGTACCTTTTTCTGTAGCGAAGATAGATACAATATATTTGTTCAAAGTTTTTGCCATTTCTTGTTTGCCCTCATTAATTCCCTAGTCTCATCCTCTAAGGGATCAACATTTACTTTAACTACTCTTCCTTTTCATATACTTACTGTATGTTTTGATATTTCTTGTTAATTTACTCAGAATCCTTTCCTTCCTCTTTTTATTTGAGTCATTCTTTAGCGGTTTCTAAAGTGTTCCCAATCTTCTGGCCTACCATGAACCTTTGCAACATTGTATGTCTTTTCTTTCAATTTGATACTGTCCTTAACTTTCTTAGTTATCCATGGATGGCTCAGCTTTCTCATAGGGTGGAATTTAGTTGAGGCAAAGGGTTTTCTGCCCAGTGGTTGGAGCATTGGTGGGGGCCTTGTGTCACCATTCTGTGGGAGGACCAATGCAATTTCAAGATAAGCAGGCACTTACTTGGACAGCCTTGGGCTTCCCACTGAATTAAGGTCCCAGTAGGGCAGAAATCCTGCCCCCTTGATTGGCCAATTAATCAGAGGCCATCTGCTTTCCATTAATGATAGCATCAACCAAAGTGGTGGCCAATGGCAGTAATACACTGAGGCCTTCATTAGAGATTGTCACTTGATCTGTGGCGAGAGGAAAGTGGGATGGGATAGGATCATGCGGAGGAGGTCGCTGGCGAAGGGGGGAAGGAAAGGTTGGATTCAAGGGCAGGGAACTGGATTTTAGCGGCCTCCTCATTTCCGATGCCAGGACCCTTGATCCCTCAGGTTTGCTGAGTGTCGCTCTGGAGGCATGGGAGACCTGTGAAAGTCCTGTTAAATCCCTGAACCACCATTAAATCATGGTGAGCTCAGGGATAATTGATTTCAAATGATTTGTTAACGAGCCTAATTACTTCCTGCTACCAGCAGGTGGGTTTCTTGCTTTGGGCCCTTCCTGCCCTTCACTAGAGGTGGGACAATATTCCCATCATTAGTGGTTGGGCACTCAGCCTCCTGTACAATTCTCCAGGCCTGCCAACTGGCCTGCTTCAGCTGACTTGATTAAATTCCACCCATGGTGTCTTTCTTTCTCAATGAAATATATCTTTGTTGAGAATTATGAAACATCACCTTAAATGCCTGCTACCAATTGTCTACCATCTCATCTTTTAATCTATTTTCCCTGTCCTCTTTAGCCAACTTTGTCTTCATACCCTTGGAATCAACTTTATTCAAGTTCAAAGCACTAGTCTTAGACCCACACCTCTCACCCTCAAACTGATTGTGAAATTCTGTCATGTTATGATAATTGTTGCAGAGACTCTTTTACTTTGAGGACATTAATTAATCTTGTTGTATTGCACATTATGAGATCTAAAATAGCCTGCTCCCTGGCACTAGAATGTACTGCTCTAAGAAATTGTCCTGAATACACTCTATGAATTCATCCTCCAGCCCACCTTTGCCAATTTTATTCATCCAATCTATGTGAAGACTAAAATCACCCATGATTATTGCAGGATATTTCATATAAGCCTCAATTATTTCTTCTTGTATACTCTGTCCTACAGTGTAGCTAACGTTAAGGAGACCTATACATTACTCCCACCAGCGTCTTCTTTCCTTTGCTATTTATTATCACCACCCAAACTGATTATACAGCTTAATCATCCAAGGCAAGATAATTTCTCACACTGTACTGATTCCATATTTTATCAACAGAACTACCCCATCTCCTTTTCTTTTCTGCCTATCCTGCTGAAATGTCAAATACCTCTGAATATTCAGTTCCCAGTCTAAGTCATTTTGCAACCCCGTCTCGACAGTGGCTCTCAGATCATACCCTTTTATTTTTCTTTCTGCTATCAGTTCATCAATCTTTTTAATGAATGCTGTATGCATTCAGATAAAGAGCCTTTAATTTAGTCTTTTTACCATTTTTCATTATTCTCACCCAATTGGCTAGTGGTCCCAGTATTGTTCAAATGAAGCCTATCCCAATGGAACAGCTGCCTCTTTCCGCAGCACTGGTTCCAATGCCCCATGGTTTGAAACCCATTTATTCCACACCGATCTTTCAGCCATGCATTCAACTCTGTAATCTTACAGACCCTATGCCAATTTGCTTGTGGCGCAGCATCCACTCTCCTGTTTTATGATACCACTGGAGTCACAAAGGGGTATTTGTAAAATGTCTGCCCCAGAATACCTCAATTCATCTTCCCTAAAGTGTACATTAGCTTAAGTTAGAGCAATTGAGAAACATAGATAAATATATAGATATCCCCTTCATAACATTGTTAATATTTTAACACTGAAGTAGAATGACCTTCCCTTATTATGAAGATATCTGTCTTGAGTGGTGGACTTTCTCTTGTTCTCCAGAAAGCAGGGAAAAAGAAACATCTATTCAGCCAATTAAACCTATTTGTAACTTCACCATTGTGAACTCACCAACTTCATTTCTTGAGGAAGTGAACAACATAAGTAATATTTTCAATAAAAATATGAAATTTCTCCCCAACTCCCAAAAATAATCAGATTATAAGCTTAAAATCTTTATTTAAATTCCATTTGCTTTCTTCAACTCTGACCAGTTGTACATACAACTGATGTTACCAGGATTCTGGCTGCAGTTTTCCATAAAGCACTGTTGGTTTGCAATTCTAGTTTCAGAAGAATAGCAGTAAACTAACCTTCCAGCACATATGTTTTTTTTCCTATTTTCATTTCAACTCATTGCCATTCTTATCTGGTATCGGCCAGAAAAAGAACCAATGAATCCAACAGTGGCTCAAAAGACCCAGAAAAATAAGGTGTTGCTGAAGCTTTTGGATATAAAAAGGCTTATGGATCATCCAAGTCTTCGCTTATCTGCTTATAGCCTTTACACTTGTTCTTAACCAGATGGTTATCCACTTTTTGAAATAAAATAGCGAACGTGGTATGCACAGTTTCCAAGTCTAGTGTGTAGCTTTGCAGTTTTTTTGTGGCTCTAGATTGGCTTTCAAATTGGATCAAATATTTTAGCTGTCCCATGGTAGCAGGAAAAGATTTTCAACTTCCTTTTAATTGCTTCTGAATGTCCAATTCCTTAGAACAGTTGTAATTACTGATTTGGTCTATTCAAAATGTAATGAAGGCTTTTTTATTTCGAAATAGACCCCTGACAGGAAGTGGTTAGTCTTTGATGGACCAGTTGATGCAGTCTGGATTGAGAACATGAACACTGTGCTAGATGACAACAAGAAATTGTGTCTGATGAGTGGAGAGATCATTCAGATGTCTCCCCAAATGAGTCTTATTTTTGAGCCAATGGATTTGGAGGTTGCTTCCCCTGCTACTGTAAGTAATCATGTATGAATTTTGATGGAAATATAAGACTGATTTTATGACAATGCTTCAAGCGAGGAATGGCATTCATAGGGGGTGCAGCTCAGACTACAGTCCATGACTCTATTTATTAATTTGATTTGATGGAAAATCATCAGTTGTGGGAAATGATTTCCCAATGTTTGGCCCTGCAAGTGCTTCATCTTGCTAGGAGCAGCCAATCATGTAACCAGCCCTTAGTGAAATGTATTTTGTAAAAATTATTATTTTCAAC
Source organism: Carcharodon carcharias (assembly GCF_017639515.1). Lineage (NCBI taxonomy): Eukaryota > Metazoa > Chordata > Chondrichthyes > Lamniformes > Lamnidae > Carcharodon > Carcharodon carcharias. The sequence goes on along the minus strand of NC_054478.1, from coordinate 103,672,301 downwards.
ATGATACTTTGAATGGAAAGGAAACATAGGGAGATATGAAGACATTTTGTATTTTGCATAAATTTCCAACTTTTAAATTAATAGCAGGAATTTCCTCTGAGCTGTCCCACGTTACTGCAATAATTTTGCTGGATGTATGATTGAAACCCATTTTGTTTACATTCTGACAAAGTTATTACCAGGAGCGAGAGCAGCTTCACGGAAATTCCTGGAAAGCATGTTTTTTGAAATGGGACTTAGTGCCAGACTGCATACTACATTTTTAGTGAGAATATCTGTTCATCATATTTTAGGTTTCAAGGTGTGGAATGGTCTACATGGAACCTCTTATGATGGGATGGAAGCCGGTAATGGTATCTTGGCTGAATAAGATGCCACCTGGTGTACGTCCCATGCACAAGGAATTAATTGAAGGATTGTTTGACAGAATGGTGCCAGTGTGCCTTCAACTTGTTCGAAAAGCAGCTAAGGTAACAAGCTAGTTTTAAGTGTCTTGTATCTAAATGGAATGTGATTCCTGCAAATGGGATGTGATCACTGTAAACATATTGGCCCATAACTTCTGATCACCAGGGCATTGTACCCCAGGGTGTACCCAAAAGATATGCTGAGGGACCCCTCCACATCCACCTGTTGGGCAACTACCCTGCACTGAGAACCATCCGAAACCCCAATTTAAATCACAAACTTTGGATGGTTCCATCTGTCCTACAGGAATAGTTACCCACTTTTAATTAAAACCACTTCTAACTCCTGGTAACAATAGCACTGACCCCCCACCCCCAGCCCCACCCACTGGACCTCCTGATCATCCCCTGCGCTCTCCCACGACTACTCCCCACCCACCCTAACTATCCCCCTCATCGACTACCCTCCTGATCCCCCCGATTAGCTTCCAATACCTCACGGGACCCTCTGGCTAGATCCCCACACCCCATCTACCCTCTCGAACCCCCAAGGAACACTCACTATGCTCCCACCCCCAATTACCCATCCAACCTCCACAGAACTCCCCCAACTATACACCCATCCACCGACTACCCTCCCAGCTCTCCCAACTATCCCCCCACCCCCCTGACTAGCCCCCTGACCCAGCACAGGAACTGCTGACTACCCCACCCACCTCCCTACTACCCTCCCACAGCCCCAAATACCTCCCCACCCGCTGACTACCCTCCCAGTGACTAACCTCACTGACCACCCCCACAATGATCATCCCCCACACTGATCGCCCCCACACTGACCATCCAACTCCCTACTTACCACCCTCCCCACTGATCACCCAAACCTCCCAATGACCAGGCCCCCACACTAACCATCTGACCCTCCAACTGACCACCTCCCCACAGACCAACCATACCCCCGCCACTGACCACCCAACCACCCGAGCCCATCCACTGATCATCACCACCCCCCCACCCTGTGACCACCCGACTTCCCTGACCCACACTACCCCTATATCCTGTTGCTCCTTGTCCTGCTGCACTGCCCCCACTGCTCCCACCCCCCCCCGCATATCATCCCAACCACTTACCTTAGACACTTATCTTCTCCCTAGCTTACTGATTTATGCCAGCTAGTGCTGTAAAAAGAGGGTGTATCTTTATTTCCCCCAACTCCCCTGCACTTGACAGAAGACCTCAGGAACCTGCTGCGCTGCATTTTTCTTACCCGGTGCAAGCCGGAAGGTTGGGCGAGAAAGGTGCAGCTGCATTTTAGTGTGGGCAAATAGGGGTGGAATGGCAAATCAACTGTGATTACCGCTCCACGAAAGTTATGGCTCAATATAATTTTCATATACATCTACTTTACGTTCACTCTATCGATCCATCATAACCCAACACTTTTTCCACAGGAATCTATGGAAAACTAAACAGAACTGAGTGGTGCTACCATTATAAAACTCGATGGTCTAGCACAGGCAGCCAAAACCTTAATGACAAGGAGAGATATTATTTAAACTTTAGTCTAAAGCAAATAAGTGTCAAAATGCTGTCGTTCAAGTGCCAGATAATAATGAAAAGCAAAATAGAGACTCATTTATGGATTTTTATGCAATGCCATTTTACTGACGATTGTAAACTAATATGTATTAATATTAATGAAAGAGGACATTTGATTATCAACATTTTAAAGATTTTGACAAGAAGTTGCTGATTGAATTATGTTTCTCACAAGTACAATTTTAATAAAAGTTTAAAACAACAGAACAAGACATTTAATTATCTGCAACTCCTTCCTTAAATGAAAAAAATACTCTTACTTTTTATGATCCTTGACCTGACCTCCAAGTTTTTGGTAAGATTCGGTTAGGGACCAATAACGTTTATTTTAAAGGAGACAAAGGACGGAACCTTCCCAGATTTGCACTAAGTGTGGTAGCGGGCGAGTAAAGTCGGTTTTTTACCCACCGGCCCCAATGGTGACTTTTCACTCTGCATCATCCCAACCCACCGCATTAATTATGCATTCCTGGGAAACACGTCATTTCGATTAGGGTGGGCTCTGATTCGCCTGCCACGCCATCACCTCACCGCTTCATCATGCCGGGTACCACGTTTAAAGTACAGCCGCATGCACACCTCTCAGTGCTTCCAGCCCAGAACTGCTGCAAATAAGACATGGCCCCGAAAGGCAAGAAAACTGCAGCCCCCAGATTTAGTGACGCATCCTTCAAGTGCCTTTTGGACGCTGTAGAGGCTTGCCATGATGTCCTCTACCCCTGCTCTGGCCGCAGGAGGAGCAACTACATTACTACTACAGCTTGGTAGGCAATGGTAGAGGTGGTCAGTTCCAATGCTGCACAGAAGAGGTTGGCCATCCAATGCAGATAGAGGATGAATGATCTCACCTGTGCTGCCAGGATATGGCAACCATCTCATCACTCTAATTCACACACTCAAGCCCATCACACATTCATTGGCATCTCACTCACTGCCAGCTCAAAGGACATCATCACTCACTCTTTCACACACACCCTCACATCTCCATCTGGCCTCATCTATTCTGGAGACTGTCTCCTCAGCCCTCACCATCTTAAGGCCACTTGCACAGATCAACTTGTGCCCCCACACAAACCCTGGGATAATCCCCTTCCTCAGTACAGTCCTCACTCTGCAGCCTCTTCTCTTGCCTCAGGTCACTTCTCCCCCTTCCCCAAGCAAGTCCTAGCCCTGCAGCAGTGCAAAACCACCCCTGCCTTATGACTGGTCTGGTAGGTAGAGATATGCCATGCAATCACGCTGATGTGGGGGGTCATTCAGCGTGGGGGGATGAGCCCGGTGGGCTAGCTTTAAAATGATATGAAGGTGTATTACAATGAGGTTCCTGACATCCGATGGGCAATGTGGCCCGCCATTGCTGTGCTGAGTGTGCAATCACAGACTGGTTTCATGATGTTGTGAAACCTATTTTTGGCCTTCTTGCCATATTGTCTGCTCACACTGCCGAGCTCGCCGATGCCAGCGGGCATGTACGATTCTGCCCAAAGTTTGAGATTCATAGAGCCATAGAGGTATACAGCACAGAAAAAGGTCCTTCGGCCCATCGAGTCTGCGCTGGTCAAACAAGTACCTAACTATTTTAGTCCCATTTTCCAGCACTAGGCCCATAGCCTTGTATGCCATAGCATCGCAAGTGCACATCCAAATACTTCTTAAATGTTATGAGGGTTTCTGCCTCTACCATCCTTTCAGGCAGTGAGTTCCAGATTCCCACCACTCTCTGGGTGAAAATATTCTCCCTCACATCGCTCTAAACCTCCTGCCCCTTACCTTAAATCTATGCCCCTGGTTATTGATCCCTCCACCAAGGGGAAACGTTCCTTCCTGTCTACCCTATCTATGCCCCTCATAATTTTATACACCTCAATCATGTCCCCCTCAATCTCCTCTGCTGCAGGGAAAATAACGCCAGTCTATCCAGTCTCTCCTCATAACTAAAACTTTCCAGCCCAGGCAGCATCCTGGTAAATCTCCTCTGCAGTCTCTCTGGTGCAATCACATCCTTCCTATAATGCAGATTCCAGAACTGCATGCAATACTCTAGCTGTGGCCTAACCAGCGTTTTTTATACAGTTCCAGCATAACCTTCCTGCTCTTATGTTCTATGCCTTGACTAATAAAGGCAAGTATCCCATATGCCTTCTTAACCACCTTATCTACCTGTCCCACTACCTTAAGGTACTGGTGGACATGCACACCAAGGTCCCTCTGATCCTCTGTACTTCCCAGGGTCCTACCATTCATCGTGTATTCCCGTGCCTTATTTGTCCTGCCCAAGTGCATCACTTCACACTTATCCAGATTAAATTCCATTTGTCACTAATCAGCCCATCTGACCAGCCTGTCCATATCCTCCTGTACCTAAGGCTCTCCTTCTCACTATTTAACCACCTCAACAATTTCCGCAAATTTACTGATTAACCCTCCTACATTCAAATCTAAATTGTTTATATATACCATAAATAGCAAGGGACTCAACACCAATCCCAGTGGAACCCCACTGGACACATGCATCCAGTCACAAAAACACCTCTCGACCATCACCCTCTGCTTCCTGCCACTCAGCCAATCCTGGATCCAATTTGCCAAATTGCCTTGGATCCCATGGGCTCAAAAGCCTTGCTGAAGTCCAAGTAGATTACTTCAAATACATTGCCCTCATCTACAGACCTGGTCACCTCTTCAAAAAATTCAATCAAATTGGTCAGACATGACCTCCCCTTAACAAAACCATGCTGCCTGTCTTTGATTAATCCCTGCCTCTTCAAGTGTAGATTAACTCTGTCCCTCAGAATTGCTTCCAATAGTTTCTCCACCACTGAGGTTAGACTGACTGGCCTGTAGCTCCTTGGTTTATCCCTTCCTCCCTACTTGAATAACGGTACCACATTGGCTGTCCTCCAGTCCTCTGGCACCTCTCCTGTGGCCAGAGGGGTATTGAAAATTATTGCCAGCGCCTCTACTATCTCCCCCCTTGCCTCACTCAACAGCCTGGAATACATTTCATCCGGGCCTGGAGATTTATCTACTTTTAAGCCTGCCAGACCACTTAGAACGTCCTCTCTTTTTATGCTAATTTCTTTAATATATCACAGTCCTTCTGCCTGATTTCCATTACCACATTGTCCCTCTCACTTGTGAACACCGACACGAAGTGTTCATTTAGAACCCTACCTACATCTTCTGGCTCCACACACAAATTACCACTAAGGTCCTTAATGGACTCTACTCTTTCCCTAGTTATCCTCTTAATGTACTTGTAAAATAATTTTGGATTTTCCTTTATTTTACCTGCCACTGCTTTTTCATGCCCCCTTTTGCTCTCCTAATTTCCTTTTTAAATTCCCCCTTCACATTCTATACTCCTCTAGGGCTTCCATTGTTTTAAGCCCCCAGTATCTTCCATAAGCCTCCCTTTTTCTGTTTATCCAATCCTGTATATACCTTGACATCAAGGGTTCCTTGGAGTTGTTGGTCCACCCTTTGTCTTTACTGGAATATGTTGGCCCTGTACTCTCCCTATTTCCTTCTTGAATAAGTCCCACTGCTCTGACACAGATTTACCTAAAAGTAGCAGCTCCCAGTCCACTCTAGCCAAATCATATCTGATCTTATTCAAATCGGCCTTCCCCAGTTTAGAACTCTGATTTCTGGCCCATCCTTGTCCTTTTCCATGACAACTTTGAATCTAACGGAGTTATGATCTCTATCTGCAAAATGCTCCCCCACTGATACCTCTACCACTTGCCTGGCTTGAAATTAAGTCCAGGACCGCCCCCTCTCTTGTAGGACCTTCTACGTACTGGCTTAAAAAGCTCTCCTGGATGCATTTTAAGAATTCCGCTCCCTCTAAACCTATCACACTATGATTAGCCCAGTTAATGTTGGGGACGTTGAAATCGCCCACTATTACTACCCTATTATTTTTACACTAATCTGAAATTTGCCTACATATCTGCTTTTCCATTTCTCTCTGACTGTTTGGGGGCCTTTAGTGCACTCCCAACAATGTGATTGCTCCTTTTTTGTTTTTAAGTTCCATCCATATGGCTTCATTTGAGGAGCCTTCTAAGATGTCACCCCTCCTTACTGCTGTAATTGATTTCTTGATCAATATTGCGATACCCCCATCTCTTTTACCTCCTTCCCTGTCTCGCTGAAGACCCTTTATCCTGGAACATTGAGCTGCCAACCCTGCCCCTCTCTCAACCATGTCTCTGTGACAGCAATGTCATCATAATTCCATGTGTTAATTTGTGCCCTCAACTCATTTGCCTTATTTGTCAGACTCCTTGCATTAAAATAAATACCATCCAACCTTGCCAAACTCTCTTTTGCCTTAACTGGCCTATAATTTCTATGCCTTCCAGACTCACTTGCTCTCTCTTCTAATTTTGGCTGTTCATCTCCCACTGCTGAGCCTCCTCTCAGGATCCCATCCCCCTGCTAAGTTAGTTTAAACCCTCCCCAAAAGCACTAGCAAACCTCCCCACAAGGATGTTGGTCCCATTCCAGTTCAGGTGCAACCCGTCTGCCTTGTACAGGTCCCGCCGACCCCAGAAATCTAAAGCCCTCCCTCCTGCACCATCTCTCCAGCCACGCATTCATCTGGACTAACCTCTTATTTCTATACCCACTAGCGCGTGGCACTGGAAGTAATCCAGAGATTACTACCTTTGAGGTCCTGTTTTTTAATCTGTTTCCTAGCTCCCTAAATCCTGCTTGCAGGACCTCATCCCTCTTTCTAGCAATGCCATTGGTTTGCCCTCCCCCTTTAGAATGCCCTGCAGCTGTTTAGTGACAACCTTGACCCTGGCACCAGGGAGGCAACCTACCATCCTGGAGTCATGTCTACGGCTGCAGAAATGCCTGTCTGTTCCCCTTACTATCGAGTCTCCTACCACTATTGCACTCTTTTTCCTCCCCCACTGTGCTGAGCCACTCACAGTGCCATGAGCGTGGCTGCACTCTCCAGAAGAACCATCACTCTCACCATTTTTAAACACAGAAAAACAGTTCTCGAGTGAGATGCATCCTGGGGATTTCCTGACAACCTGCCTGACGCCTTTCTTCTGACTGATGGTCACCCATTCCCTCCCTGTCTGCACTTCAATAAGCTGTGGGCTGACCATGTCTAAAAACATGCTATCCATGAAACTTTCAGCTTCGCGGATGCACCTCAGTGCCTCCAGCTGCTGCTCAAGCTCTGAAACTTGGAGCTCAAGTAGCTGCAGCTGGTGGCACTTTCTGCACACCTGGTTGGTCAGAGCGCAAAGAGTGTCTTGGACTTCCCACATGTTACAGACGGTACATAACACAGGATTGAGCTGCCCTGCCAGGCCTCTAGTTGAAAAAAAACCCCTTATTTTAAGTAAAACATTAAATTATTTATGTACTTTAAATACAAACTGGAACTCTTACCTTTCCTTAGCTTAATCTATTTTAAACTGGAGAAAAACACTTACCCACTACTCACTAGTCAGCTCTCACTTTTGTGCTGACATCACTTTTTGAAGCTTCCCCACACTCGCGCTGGTTCTGATCTCTCCGCCACTCTCTTGCGCTGCCTTGGGATGTCACAAAGACCTGACTGCAGGACACACTTCCCAGGCTTGTCTTTCTTAAGACTTGCTAATAGAATAAAGCCACAAGATTCCTTGGGTTTTGAAGAAACAAAAATAAACTTTACTATACCAGGGTAGAAAGATGAAACAATTTGTATTATCTATCTTATGCTCTAACATTCAGAGTATATATGAGGCACATATGAATTAACAAGCAAACTGTGCTCGAACACACCACACTGCACACGAAGACAGAGTCCACGGATTTCTCAACAACTCACCTAGATGTCACTAAATACTGTGAGTCGGCCAATCTCATTGAAACTCTGGGCGGAATCTTCCCCCCTTCCCTGCCAGCAGCAGGAATCGTGGTGGGCGGGAGATGTAGAGGTAGGCCAAAAAGCAGTTTCCCAACATTAGGAAATCAGTTTACAATCTTCCTCACCCAACTTTCATGGCGGTTTAATGGCAGGCTGCGTTGTTTGCTAGTCAACATTGGGAACTCATTTTTCAACTTATGAACGCTCATTAAAATCCCAATAGGCCAGAATCTTCTAGCCCTGTCCAATCTACTGCCCTGCCAACGAGAATTTACACCATCCTATTTCCCGACTTTACAAAAGTGGTGTGCTCCCTTCAGGGGAAACTTTCATTACCTACCATACTTGCCAGCAGGAGATGATGCTTATGAAAGAGATGATTGGGGGCAGTGTTGAAAGACACGAAGAGAAGGGCTAACTGGAAGCGACAAAGTTGGGGGCGGGGTGTTGGTAGAAAACATGAGGGGAAGGGCTACTGGAAGAGACGAAGGGTGGGGGGTTCTGTGGAATACATGAGTCGAAGGGGTGTTGGAAGAGACAAAGTGGGGGTTGGTGGAATACACGAGGGAAAGGGTAGTTGGAAGTGATGAAGAGAGGAGTCAGTGGTGGAGTGAATGGGGAAGGAAGGCATGAAGGGGAAGAGGGGAGTGAGCGGGGAATGTTTCATAGGGTGTGGTCAGTCAAATCAATGCTGGAGTCCTGGGGGGACAGCTGAGGGTGCTGGTGGTAGGAAGGGATAGTCACTTTGAGAGGGGGAAGTGGAATGCGGTAGGGTGGGAGGGTCTTTGATGGGGACAAGAATGGTGGCATGGCTAACACAAGTGGGCAGAATCAGGGTGGGCATGGGCACTGTGACTGGTGTGGGCTTAGCGGGGAGGGAAGACAGGTCCAGGTTAACAGTTATAGGGTTCAGGGTGATGGGGGAGTTTTAAGGGTGACCACGGGAAGAAAGAAGGTCACATTGGGGCCTCGCGCATGCATAAATAATGAGGCAGGGAGCACACGATTGAGTTTAAGAACAAGCCCCGTTCAACAGCAGAAATCACTCCAACTTCCTGCTTTCACTACGGGACTTAGTCCCAGAGTGGAAAATTCCAATGCAATCCAATCCTTTGCCTCCCTCATGAGGGATTCCAGTCTTTACCTTTGAAGATCTTGCCTTGGAATTCTACACAAAGGATGCTTCAACTCAGATGGTGTCAAGGATGGCCCATCTCGCAGGATTTGAAATCTTGTTTCTCAGGATTCTGATCCCTGGATTCCTGAGTCTGCACTCAAACACCAGCTCACAAGCACAGCTTCTGCTTTTCGGTCATACTGAACAGAACACTACTAGTCGAAAGGGGTACCTTCGCCCACTGGCCCGCAGTCACTAATCTTCCACTGCCTTCATGGATCTTCATGGCTGCTCCTGAGCCCTCTTCAATTGCCAGGGCTTTTCCTGAGCCCTTTTCATTTGAAGTCTGCTAACCGTAGCCCTTTTCCAACTTGCAGCCTCTTTCTCTACTTCTCTCTTTTTAACTTAACTGGGACCCCTTTCTGTCCCCTCTCTCTTTGGGACCTCTCCCAGTCCTCTGTCTGGGAATCTTCCTTCTGGGACATTTCCCTGTCCCCCTCTCCCATTGGGACCTGTCCCTGTCCCCTCTCCCTTTGGGACCTCTCCCTGTCCCCTGCCTGGGACACTTGTCTACAATGTTTTCCTGTTCATGTGCGAGAACTCCGAGATTTGTCAGATTTCGAAGTTCCCAATGTCCGCCCTCAAGGTTAAAGTAAGCCTGTCATTCTTTAAAGGGATTTCTGCTGTTGGAATTCTTCGGAGAGTCATTCAATATCTAGGCCACTGTCATTTTCATTTTCAAGCAGGACTGTAAACTTTCATCCTTCAGTTTGTTTTTCAACTTGCTTTTAAATGAATTCTTACTTGAAAACACTTGCACACACTGGAGCTGAATTTATACCCTCAATCCTGTAGCTGGTGATGTCTGTTGCCTTTTTCACTGTCTGTCCTTCACAGTCTTCACAAATAAAGGCATGTCTTTAATTTTTGAACAATTTCATTTTGGCTTTTAACTTACTGAGACTTTGATAAAACATTCTGTTATATATTCACTATCTGTGAATGGCTATCCTCCTTTCACAGTCTCTTGAATGCCAGAAACTAACAGCAGTTGAGCTACCTGATGATTTCACACACTTAGCGAGCACATTCCTATATTTCTCTGCCATGTTCTTCAGCTTGTTTCATCACTTTCTTTTGGGTTTTTCCAGCAGGAAACTTTTGGCTAAGGCAGTGAGCTTTTAGTGAATTGCCTCTCAAGATTTAATTTCTTCTTGTTGATGAATTTCTCATTATAAATGGGACACACAGGGAGGCTTGCAGAATTTGGGATGAATGTGGATGAATCAATCCATTCATCTTAAAATTCTCGATTTTTCTCCTCTTTTCGGTCATTTCCAAAGCAACCTCAAAATAAGGGCCAGAGTAAGTTTGTTCCTTCGATGATTTATCTGGCTGCCTGCACACGACGTCCGTGCTCACCAGCATAGCCTCAGAACCAGGTCCAGAGTGAGTGTGTGTTTTTACTGATTGAAGTGTCAGGCTGCATGTGTTTACCAGGATAACGCCAATAACACTCTGTTACAATTCACTGATCAGTGTCCTATTTATTGTACATCTACCCAATTATGGAGCGTTTCCCCATTAATCCTGATCAATCAGGTTGCGACCCATCAGAATGTGCCCTTTTGGGCGAGCTTTTTGAACAGACTAACCTAGACCAGAGTGAGTGCGATGTTTTATTGATGGATGTACCTGCCTGCACATGTGGTTGGATAGTACAGAATAGTCATTTTTCCTGGTGAAACATTTGAGCGACAAGAATTTTTAGTTAACTGATTTTTAAAAATGTTTCTGCATTGGGAGCACAATGGGTGAAGAATTCTCTGAAGCTCGTAGCACTAAACATTTGAAAAATGTGTTCATTCAGGAGCAGTACATTAGACCCCAGGGAGCTGTACATTGTAACACCTGGTCAAGCATGATACTGCCTGTTGTGGGTTCAAGCCCTGCTACAGAGACTTGAGTACATCATTCAGGTTGATAATTTAGTGCTGAGCATGTGCTGCATTGTTGAACGTGCTGTTATTTAGATAAGACTAACTAATGAACTAACTAACTAACTAACAGTCCTCTTGGGTAGATGGAAAAGATGGCATGGCACTATTTGAGTTCTGCCATTATTTAAGCCAAAATTTATCTCTTAACAAACATCGCTTAACAGCAGAGACTGAGGCCTACAAAGGAGAGGAAATAGCTGCACTAGCCTCTCCCTTCAAGGGTGAACTGTAGGGTTATTACTGATGTTTGCTGAGGCCAACTGCTAGTGTCCCCATTATAAACCCAGAATGCTGAGTAGTATTGCAGATGGGGGCAAAATCTGCTGGCGACCCATGTGTGTCAAACCCTGCCCCCACCCCACATCACCATTGATACTTGTTGGGTGAGAAAGGATAGACAAGTGGCAATCTTGTTGGTGGCACATGGCAAGGGAATGATAGGCATCTGTCTGAATTTTACATCATTGTCTGACACTACCTCGTTCACCTCATGAATAGCCACTATCCTGGCAGCACCCTCGCTTAATCCTGCACTGGTCTTCAATACTGACTACCTTCGGACTTCTTAAAAAGGATTGATGCTCTGTGATAAGGGCTACCCACTCCACACATGTCTCATAACCCTCTTTAACCATCCCACTACGTGAAGTCAGAAGGTCTTCAATGAAAGCCATGAAATAACCTACAAAACTGGACCAGCTATTGGCTCCTCAGGCAGCAGTTTTGTTGCTTAGATCAGCAAGGTGAGGGTATTTGTGATGATGTGCTTTGTCTTCCACATTCTTACAATTCTGAAAGCCCAGCAACTCTATCCTGGGACCTAGAGGCTGCCTCAGGAGACGGAGTATCTGGAAGAGGAAGCAGAGGCAAGGAGCAGATCACATCCATTATGTGCAATTGGATAGAATGAGAGGAATTACATTGTGAGGCTTCGCTTCAGTCAAAATGAAGTTCCCCATCCTAGCATTGACTCACCATTCCCTAACAACACATCCATTTCAGGCTTCCTATCAGAAAATCCCCATGGCCAACATCATTAGGTAAAGACCAACAGCGAAATGCAGCAATTCTTCAACAATACAAAAAAAAACAAACTAATCATACTTGTGCACACCCTTAGTGCCTGTCATCTGATTTAGTGCTCCTGTGCAGTGCTACCTCAGTGACTGCACATGGTTGGTGGAAGGCACCTAACTTTCACTGGGGGAGACAAAGATGATCCTGCAGGATATTCTCGAGCATCTCAGGCCTTGGAGGCCTGGCTTTGAACTGCACCACCTAGGCATGGTGGTAGCAATCTGGGATGGCTGGCTGGGAAGCAAAAGAAAGGATCTGATGGAGTGGCTGTGGTGGATACACCAATGCTGCCAACATGAGAGAGGAAAGCAGGTTTGTGCTCCATGGTGCTGTTGCCACTCTCGCGGGTTAGCATCTCAACAATTCTCGTAGTCTGTTGGAGCAAAGGTTGCTGGACTGCTGTGAATGAGTGCCTTCATGCCCCTTTCAACGTTGATTTTCGTGTGCATGATGGCAGCATTGTCTGCCTGGATGGCAACAACCAGGGATCTCACGACCTCTGTCTGAGTTTTCACTGCAGCCTGGAAATATTGGGAAGCCTCTGCTTGTGCTGCTGAGACAGGGGCCAACCGATACTGCCAATGCTACCATAGAATGGCCCACGACTTCCACAGAATTCATTATGCCTTGTTGGAGCTGACTCTTCCATGCTTCTAGCCAGTCTGGCAGGCCTGCTAATGCACCAAGTTCATTGAGTCCATCCTAATGAGTTCCTAATTTGAGTTTTCTGCAGCAGAACTCACTCGCGACCTTGCCCTCCAAGGAGTTGCACATGAATTACTCTATCCCCCGACCTCGCTGCTGCCTTCCCATCACTGGTAACTCAACCCAATGCCTCTAATGTTTGCATAGTGGCTGTATTTGAGTTGGTACCTGAGATTGTAAACTTGAGATGGTGCCACCTCGTCACTCTCATAGAGTTGATCTTCCTTTTCCTGGAGGCTCTTCAGAGGCTAAACAGGAATCAGATCTTGAATCTCTGAAAGTGCAAATTGATAAGACAAGGGTAAGGATAAGGGGAAGATGCTTGGAGAGGGAAGCAAGATTTCCAGTCATACCATCTTCATGGCATCTTTCTTCAGGAAGTGGGTGAGATGTGAGTGGAGAAAATGCATAAGACAACAGCTTGCCATTGTACTCAATGGCCTTGGCAGTGCCAGGTCCTCTGGCTCTGTGCCACTGGTCCTGATAATTCTATGGACCATCTTCTCAGGGGATGCTTTCTTGCCTGTTTTATGCCACCTACTGCAAGAGAGAGGATAGAATGCTAATGACTGTGTATAAATGTATGTGGGTGATATGCATTTGGAGAGGAGACCTTGTTCCTTGGCTTGACTCTCCTGCTCTGTTCTGAGACTCCCTGCTGCACCACCGTCATCCCTCCCCCCACCCCACCAGCTTTTCTCATGGTCCTATTTCATACCTGCAGCTGACATTGGAAGAGGTACATTTGGGTGAGATGTTTTCTGATATTATGTACATATACTTTAAAGGACCATATCATAAACTTCTGTCAATCATGACCACTGAGACAGGGTGTGATGTAGTAGTCAGTAGTAGCAGTAGATGTAGCTATGTATACATAGCTTCCCAGTTAACACTGTATGCATATTGTCTTATTTCTTAATAAAGAAACCACATTATTGTTTTACCAATCCTTGTCATATGATTGGTATCTTTAGGCCAAATAGAAGAGTGTAACAAGGTGTAGCATAAGAATTAAAAACAAAAAACTGCGGATGCTGGAAATCCAAAACAAAAACAGAATTACCTGGAAAAATTCAGCAGGTCTGGCAGCATCGGCGGAGAAGAAAAGAGTTGACGTTTCGAGTCCTCATGACCCTTCAACAGAACTGAGTGAATATTAGGAGAGGGGTGAAATATAAGCTGGTTTAAGGTGGGGGGGGGGGGGGGGGGGGCGGGTGCAGGGTGTGGGGAGAGAAGTGGGGAGGGTGTGGTTGTAGGGACAAGCAAGCAGGGATAGGAACAGATAATCAAAAGATGTCACAAATAGAGGAACAAAGAGGTGTTGAAGGTGGTGATTTTATCTAATTGAATGTACTAATTAAGAATGGATGGCAGGACACTCAAGGTACAGCTCTAGTGGGGGTGGGGTGGAAGGGCTAACAGGGCATAAAAGATATAGATTTAAAAATAATGGAAATAGGTGGGAAAAGAAAACTCTATATAAATTATTGGAAAAAACAAAAGGAAGGGGGAAGAAACGGAAAGGGGGTGGGGAAGGAGGAGGGAGTTCAAGATCTAAAGTTGTTGAATTCAATATTCAGACCGGAAAGCTGTAAAGTGCCTAGTCGGAAGATGAGGTGCTGTTCCTCCAGTTTGCGTTGGGCTTCACTGGAACAATGCAGCAAGCCAAGGACAGACATGTAGGAAAGAGAACAGGGTGGAGTGTTAAAATAGCAAGTGACAGGGAGGTTTGGGTCTTTCTTGCGGACAGACCGCAGGCGTTCTGCAAAGCGGTCGCCCAGTTTACGTTTGTTTTCTCCAATGTAGAGGAGACTGCATTGGCAGCAACGATTGCAGTAGACTAAGTTAGGGGAAATGCAAGTGAAATGCTGCTTCACTTGAAAGGAGTGTTTGGGCCCTTGGACTGTGAGGAGAGAGCAAGTGAAGGGGCAGGTATTGCATCTTTTGCGTGGGCATGGGGAGGTGCCATAGGTGGGGGTTGAGGAGTAGGGGATGATGGAGGAGTGGACCAGGGTGTCCCAGAAGGAAGGATCCCCAAGGAATGCCGCTGGGGGGGGTGAAAGGAAGATGTGTTTGGTGGTGGCTTCATGCTGGAGTTGGCGGAAATGGCGGAGGATGATCCTTTGAATGCGGAGGCTGGTGGGGTGATAAGTGAGGTCAAGGGGGACCCTATCATGTTTCTGGGAGGGAGGAAAAGGCGTGAGGGCAGATGCGCGGGAGATGGGCCAGACACGGTTGAGGGCCCTCTCAATGACCGTGAGTGGAAAACCTCGGTTAAGGAAGAAGGAGGACCTGTCAGAGGAACTGTTTTTGAAGGTAGCATCATCAGAACAGATGCGATGGAGGTGAAGGAACTGAGAGAATGGTATGGAGTCCTTACAGGAAGCGGGGTGTGAGGAGCTGTAGTCGAGGTAGCTGTGGGAGTCGGTAGGCTTGTAATGAATATTGGTGGACAGTCTAGAAATTCAGACAGAGAGGTCAAGGAAAGGAAGGGAAGTGTCAGAGATAGACCATGTGAAAATGATGGAGGGGTGGAGATTGGAAGCAAAATTAATAAATTTTTCCAAGTCCCGATGAGAGCATGAAGCAGCACCGAAGTAATCATCGATGTACCGGAGAAAGAGTTGTGGGAGGGTGCCGGAGTAGGACTGGAACAAGGAATGTTCCACATACCCCATAAAGAGATAGGCATAGCTGGGCCCCATGCAGGTACCCATAGCCTCACCTTTTATTTGGAGGAAGTGAGAGGAGTAAAAGGAGAAATTGTTCAGTGTGAGAACAAGTTCAGCCAGACGGAGGAGAGTAGTGGTGGATGGGGATTGTTCGGGCCTCTGTTCGAGGAAGAAGCTAAGGGCCCTCAGACCATCCTGGTGGGGGATGGAGGTGTAGAGAGATTGGACGTCCATGGTGAAGAGGAAGCGGTTAGGGCCAGGGAATTGGAAATTGTTGATGTGACTTAAGCTATCAGAGGAATCACAGATGTAGGTGGGAAGGGACTGGACAAGGGGAGAGAGAATGGAGTCAAGATAACGAGAAATGAGTTCTGTGGGGCAGGAACAGGCTGACACGATTGGTCTGCCGGGACAGTTCTGTTTGTGGATTTTGGGTAGGAGGTAGAAGCGGGCTGTCCGAGGTTGGGCGACTATCAGGTTGGAAACTGTGGGAGGAAGATCTCCAGAGGAGATGAGGTCAGTGACAGTCCTGGAAACAATGGCTTGATGTTCAGTGGTGGGGTCATGGTCCAGGGAGAGGTAGGAGGAAGTGTCTGCGAGTTGACGCTCAGCCTCCGCGAGGTAGAGGTCAGTGTGCCAGACAACAACAGCACCACCCTTGTCAGCGGGTTTGATGACAATGTTGGGGTTGGACCTGAGAGAACTGAGTGCAGTAAGTTCAGAGAGAGACAGATTAGAATGGGTGAGAGGAGCAGAGAAATTGAGACGACTAATGTCACACCGACAGTTCTCAATGAAAAGATCAAGAGAAGGTAAGAATCCAGAGGGAGGGGTCCAGGTGGAGGGAGAATATTGGAGGTGGGTAAAAGGATCCGTTGAACGGGGAGAGGATTCCTGCCCAAAGAAGTGAGCACAGAACTGTCCCGGCAGACCGATCATGTCAGCCTGTTCCTGCCCCATGGAACTCATTTCTCATTATCTTGACTCCCTTCTCTCTCCCCTTGTCCAGTCCCTTCCCACCTACATCCGTGATTCCCCTGACACCTTACGTCAGATCAACAATTTCCAGTTCCTTGGCCCCAACCACTTCCTCTTTACCACAGATGTCCAATCCCTCGACACCTCCATCACCCACCAGGATGGTCTGAGGGCCCTTAGCTTCTTCCTCGAACAGAGGCCTGAACAATCCCCATCCACCACTACTCTCCTCCATCTGGCTGAACTTGTTCTCACACTGAACAATTTCTGCTTTAACTCCTCTCACTTCCATGAAAATAAAAGGTGTGGCTATGGGTACCTGCATGGGGCCCAGCTATGCCTATCTCTTTATGGGGTATGTGGAACATTCCTTGTTCCAGTCCTACTCTGGCCCCCTCCCACAACTCTTTTTCCAGTACATCGATGATTACTTCGGTGCTGCTTCATGTTCTCGTCAGGACCTGGAAAAATTTATTAATTTTGCTTCCAATCTCCACCCCTCCATCATTTTCACATGGTCCATCTCTGACACTTCCCTTCCCTTCCTTGACCTTTCTGTTTCAATCTCTGGTGATAGACTGTCCACCAATATTCATTACAAGCCTACCGACTCCCACAGCTACCTCGACTACAGCTCCTCACACCCCGCTTCCTGTAAGGACTCCATCCCATTCTCTCAGTTCCTTCGCCTCCGTCGCATCTGTTCTGATGATGCTACATTCAAAAACAGTTCCTCTGACATGTCCTCCTTCTTCCTTAACCAAGGTTTTCCACCCACTGTTGTTGAGAGGGCCCTCAACGGTGTCCGGCCCATCTCCCACGCATCCGGCCTCACGCCTTCTCCTCCCTCCCAGAAACATGATAGGGTCCCCCTTGTCCTCATTTATCACCCCACCAGCCTCTGCATTCAAAGGATCATCCTCCGCCATTTCCGCCAACTCCAGCATGATGCCACCACCAAACACGTCTTCCCTTCAGCCCCCCTGCCGGCATTCCGTGGGGATCATTCCTTCTGGGACACCCTGGTCCACTCCTCCATCATCCCCTACTCCTCAACTCCCACCTATGGCACCTCCCCATGCCCACGCAAAAGATGCAACACCTGCCCCTTCACTTCCTCTCTCCTCACCGTCCAAGGGCCCAAACACTCCTTTCAAGTGAAGCAACATTTCACTTGCATTTCCCCTAACTTAGTCTACTGCATTCATTGCTCCCAATGCAGTCTCCTCTACATTGGAGAAAACAAACGTAAACTGGGCGACCGCTTTGCAGAACGCCTGCGGTCTGTCCGCAAGAAAGACCCAAACCTCCCTGTCACTTGCTATTTTAACACTCCACCCTGTTCTCTTTCCTACATGTCTGTCCTTGGCTTGCTGCATTGTTCCAGTGAAGCCCAACGCAAACTGGAGGAACAGCACCTCATCTTCCGACTAGGCACTTTACAGCTTTCCGGTCTGAATATTGAATTCAACAACTTTAGATCTTGAACTCCCTCCTCCTTCCCCACCCCCTTTCCGTTTCTTCCCCCTTCCTTTTGTTTTTTCCAATAATTGATATAGAGTTTTCTTTTCCCACCTATTTCCATTATTTTTAAATCTATATCTTTTATGCCCTGTTAGCCTTTCCACCCCACCCCCACTAGAGCTGTACCTTGAGTGTCCTGCCATCCATTCTTAATTAGCACATTCATTTAGACAATATCATCACCTTCAACACCTCTTTATTCTTCTGACTGTGACATCTTTAGATTATCTGCTCCTATCACTGCTTGCTTGTCCCTACAACCACACCCCCCCCACCACTTCTCACCCCCACCCCCCCTCCCCCCTCCCCCACCTTAAACCAGCTTATATTGCACCCCTCTCCTAATAGTCACTCAGTTCTGTTGAAGGGTCATGAGGACTCGAAACGTCAACTCTTTTCTTCTCCGCTGATGCTGCCAGACCTGCTGAGTTTTTCCGGGTAATTCTGTTTTTGTGCAGCGTAAGACTGTTAGGGATGTGAGTGATGGTGTGCGATGCATTGCTCATTGTGAATTTGGATGCTGTGGTAGGTCTGAGATGTGGGTTTGTATTTAATGGTGATGGTGGTGGCCCTGTCCCTAGCCCGAAAGCTAGGGTAACACTGCTGCAGCCATCTCTGGGAGCCCCAACAGAACTAAATGCTTATCAGGCTATCTACTGCCTGCCACCATTGTTCCCATGTCTTTAAAAGCCAAGATCCCCCTCGGAAAAGCTTCTGGACAATCAAATGACCAAAAGCTCTTCAGTCCCCGCTGTGCCACCTGGAGCAGTGGCCACTGCTGGGACTGTAAGAGGCTTGGAGCAGAAGTGCTGAAGGAGGCCCCAGAAAAGAAGTGGGTGGGGTAGGTTCACTGGGCTAGTAAAGCAGGCCCTGGCGAAGGGGGCAATGGGCTGTCAGTATGAATGGCAGGGGGTTTGTTTAGTGGGGGAGGCCCTTGACGCTGGCAGGGCCCTCTCTGTGGCACAAGTGGAACCCCAGAGGCTTCCCTGGCCGTCTCCCCATGTGGTATACGCCACCCTGCCTCCCTGCTGGTGTGGTGGGTTGATGCTCTTAAGTGGCCATTAATTGGCCACTTAAGGGCCTCAGTCGGCCTAGAGGCAGGAAGGTCGGCCTTGATCTTCCACACTCCTGAGTCTGGAAGGCAATAAGGTCTCTAAACCACCCCTTCCCATCTGATTATATGTGCACCCCTGCCGTGCAGTCTGTTCCCATGGGGTGAATTTAAATTTGATGTGCAGATGCCTTCATTTACCTTGACCAATGAATGAGGCCATTACACTTCTTTTGCCACTGCTTCCATACCCTGGGTGCAATACTCCTGGGCATTAACCTCCCTTGCTAGCTGCTCCCATTTTTCTCTCCATCTGGTAGGCTTACTGTCCTCCGAATGAAACATGGCATCTGCCCTGGTGTCCACTTATTTGACCTGTTCCTCCAGGGCAGCGTCGTTGAAGCAGAGAGCCCTTCTCCCAGAGGAGTGCCATATACTCCTTCTCCTGAATGTTCCAAAGTGATTGTCCAGCAGCTTTTTATAAGACAATATTTTTAAGAAGGGAAATCTGCGTGAAACATGTGGCTTCTTCAGAACGCTATCTGGTGCTGAGCAGTATGCATCACCCACTGGCGGCGCTACAGAGAGAAGTTTAGCGCAGGGCCATGCTATAATCATGGAAACCAGGTGGGTGCACCAATTTTAGGTACTGCCCACTTTGTCTGAAATGTCTGTGGCAGGCCATGAATCTCGACCCACCCACACCCAAAAGGTGGGGCTATCAAATACTTTGTCTTTCTTTATCCCACATAATTAATTGTGATGCATTGGTGGTTTGTGTCTGTGTGTTATATATGTTGCACTGTTAAATTATTCTGTAGCTACATAATTACAAATCTGAGATAAATAACCAAATATTAGAAACAGTAATTTGACAAAATAATGTAAAATACTTCTGGGTGAATTTCTATGGTGGTTCTCCCGCTCCTCAGTTATAACCTTAGCATCTTTGCATCATTTTTATGGGCTTTCTGCAATTCTTTCCTTGCTTTTTAATAAAGCCAGTCTAATGCTCCCGATAAATGCTGACTATAAATAACAAGGTTCTCAAATTGTTCTTTCAATCTGCAGGAGCTAGCTCCTACAACTGACACAAGCTTGGTTCAGTCACTCATGAACCTTATGGACTGTCTAATGGAAGAGTTTACAGATGTTGCCAAAATCAAACAAATAAATGAACGTGATATTTGTTCTTGGCTTGAGGTAGGTATTACTTTTCATGCAGCTAACTTTTAAAGTTTTTATCTTTCTGAGGCATAATAAAAGCTATTTATGATTTTAAAAAATATATATTTGGAGATATTTTATGTAAACATATACAGTAATAACTTCCAGTGTAATCATTATAATGGAAATTTCAAATGTAAATTCTTATTCTGTCATAGTTTAAATGCAAGCCTACCACCACTGGTCATGCTTTGTGGTCTCCCAAATTCTATCTGTTTGCTCACTGACTTTTGACCTCCTCAGCTTCTGAGCTAATTTCTTGGTTTGGCTCTCTTCCCTAATTTGAGACACCCTTTGAGGCTCCCTGCTGCACTCTCACCCATTTCACTCATTATCACACCTCATTCCTGGTCTTAATTAAAAAGATGCTCAGAGCTGAGGGACAGGGCACTAGCCAGAATTATGAATCACTGATCTCTGACCTGCTCCTCCTTCTCGCTCTCCCAAAGGATGCCTTTTCTACAGTGCCTCTCCATGCCTATTGGACCCTATGTTCAATGCTGTAGGACGATCACTTACATACAAACATAAGAATTAGGAGCAGGAGTAGGTCTCACGGTCCCTTGAGCATGCTCTGCTATTCGATAAGATCATGGCTGATCTGAATGTAACCTCAAACCCATATTCCTGCCTAATCCCGATAACTTTTCACCCCTTGTTAATCAAGAATCTATCACGCTCTGCCTTAAAAATATTCAAAGACTCTGCTTCCACCGCCTTTTGAGGAAAAGAGTTCCAAAGACACTCAATCCTCTGAGAGAAAAAAATTCTCATCTCTATCTTAAATGAGCAACCCCTTATTTTTAAACAGTGACCCCTAATTCTAGATTCTTCCACAAGAGGAAGCATCCTTTCCACATGCACCCTTTCAACACCCCTCAGGATCTTCAGGGTAGGATTTTTTGCTCTGCGTGTGGATGTGTGCTCTACACGCTTGAGCGTAAAATAGCACATGTTGACGTCGGGTGAGTGCACCTACCAATAGTTAAGAGGCCAGTTAAGGCCATTAAAAAGTCAATTGACGCTGATTTTTCGTTGCCTGTGCAATTTCGTGCTTGTCGCACGGTCAAAACATTCAGGCGGCCAGCCAACGATTTCAAAAACCTCATCCACGGCAGGATAAAAAGGGTCAGCAAGCATTGTCAGTGTGAGTAGTGAGGAATTTGGTAGATAGTTAACTGCTGGTGACTTATTGACAGCTTCATCTCTGTTCAGGGCTTCATTGCTAGCATTCCCAAGCTTCATTTCAGAAGTCCTTGGTATCTTCAAGGACCACAGAGAATTTAGACCGTGTGTATCCTTCCAGGTATCAGACAGCCTACTGTTACCCTGATAATGGGGATTGTGGTCTCTGCTGGTGGCACCTCCTCTGAGGAGAAAGAGAGGGGCAGAAGGGAGAAGAGGCTAGGTGCCCCAATGCAGCTTCCAGGGGAATAACCTGTGGGAGGAAAGGCGCAGGCACAGGGGGCGCAGGGCCAGCAGTAGTCCAAGGCGGAAGGGGCCACAGAAAACGCCACTATCCTGCTGCCAGGGTTTACAGGCGGTGATGCAGCTACCTCAATATGTCTGAGATGCAATGCTGAAGGAGGCTCCGCCCCTCAAGGGAGACAGTGACCTCCATCTATCAGATGATTGGGCCTGAGATCAGCTGCGACTGTGTGGGTGGACACCCCATGCCAGTGGCTCTGAAGGTCACAGTGGCCCTCAACTTTTATGCCTCTGACTCTTTCCAGGGGTCAGTGGGGGATCTGTGTGGAGTCTCCCAATCAGCTGTCCATAGGTGTGTCAAGCTAGTGACAAAAGCTCTGTTCAGGTAGGTATTGATTTTTCATTCATTACTGATGAGGCCAGCCAGGCTGAGTGGGCCAGAGAATTCGCAGCGATTGTTGGCTTTCCCAGCGTACAGGGTGCAATTGACTGCACACATGTGGCCATCAAGACACCAACCTGTCAGCCAGGATGCCTTTGGTAACAGGAAGGGATTTCACTCCATGAATGCGTAGATAATGTGTGACCATAGGATGCATATTCTATAATTCTGTGCAAGGTACCCTGGCAGCTTCCATGACACATACATCTTGAGACACTTCCAGGTGCCGAGGCTCTTCAGCGCTCCAGCCCAACTGGATAGATGGCTGCTGGGTGACAAGGGCTATCCCTTGAAAAGGTGGCTTATTATACTTCTCTGCCACCCAAGAATAGAGGCAGAGCAGCGCTATAACAGGAGCCATGCCTCCACAAGGGTGGTGATAGAGAGGTCCATAGGTCTTCTGAAGGCTCGCTTCTGATGCCAGGACTGTTAAGCGGGAGCACTCCCACTCCCCAGTGTGGATGTCACTGATAGTGGTCACATGCTGCCCTCTCCAAAATCTGCCACTTGCAAGGGGGGACCCACTGCAGGGAGAGGATATTGACGCAGCTGCATAGGCCACAGATGATGAATCCAGTAGTGAGTCCGAAGAGGAGCATGGTGAGGAGAACGCTGAAAGCATGGAGGCAGACCTCTGTAACTTCCAGGGAGGCAGGCACACCAGAGATGCTTTGATCCAACAGTCCTTCAGCTAGGCTGCCAAATAAGCACTACCACCTCATGCCAGGGCTGCCACTTCCATCTGGATGTCTAAACAGCCCTTTCTTTTGACCCCAAAGTCCACTCAGTGCCTGTGCAGTAAAGTTTCAAGATACCCACGTACAGCATTACATACTGGCGTACCCTGCACCACATTAAATAAAAAAGATGAAGCATACTCAAGACAATTACGACAAAAGATAATTTATCTCATCTTGACAGTCAAAACAAATTAACAGAACCTTCTCTGGTCTTCAATCCCAGACCAGTTAAATTAAACAAAACATTATGCAACAGAAGATCACGCGCGACCAGTCCTTCTTGTGCTCATGGTGCTTTAAACTTACGTTTGCGAGTGCTACATCTTGGTGCTCCCCCACGCTGGCACAGGTATTGGAGACAGCTTGCTGACTCTGCTGTCCTGTTGACCTTGGTGGTCATCCTCTGGCCAGTGGACCCTGTGCTGGCCCCACCTGGGGGGCAGCGGCCAGCTCCACGGTTGGCATCCCCCCAGCTGCAGCCTCATCAGATGACACGATCACTAGAAGAGGGGCAGAGGAGCTGCTGCCTTCATCCAGAGCACCCTGAGTGTCACTGGGCCTCCTTGCTCACCATTGATGGATGGGCACCAAGCTGGGATACTGGGTACCTCATCCAACTCCCTCATGGACACTGAACACCTGAGGTCATTGCCTGTGTGAGGGCTTGCAGGTCTGAGCCCAACCCCAGGAAAACCTGATTCTGTTCCTGGAGCTGCCTCTCCATGAGAGTCGCCATTCTCTCAATGGAGGAGGCAGTGCGCTCAGCCATGAGGGTCAACGCAGTGCTCACGCTCCTCATGGACTCCTCCATAACAGAGACCATGGCACAAATACCCTCATGGATCTCCGCTAGATCCTCCCGCACATCTTGCTGGACACTCAGCATCTGCTGCCTAATGGATGACTCCAGAGGTTCATCACCTGCCTTCGGCTGATCTTCGTCCTGACCTCCAGCTGTCCTCTGACTGCTGGCGCCCTGGGCACTCTCTGCCTCCTCCTGCATCTCAAGCAAGTGTGAAGTTCCCTCATCGCTGTGCACCGGCATCCTAGCCGAAGATCTAACATCCACTGAGGTGTTAGTATCTGCGCTGGTGCCTAGTTCAGAGAGTGGGTTTGATGCAGGTGCATCTGGAGCCTGGCTATCCTCTGGCATCAGGGTTGTGTCTTCGGGGCCCTGAGATTGAGTGTGTGGTGGCAAACCTAAGGGAGAACAAAGACATATCATTAGTTTAAGTCATCACACTGTCACTGTGCATGCCAGGCACCCTGGTGAGACCATAGAGATCTGCATCATGATGCCATCGTCTTTCAGTGATCAATGGGGAATCCAGTTTTGAGGCTCACATCAATGAAGAGACTACACAAGAATGTTTGCACCATCTGAAACTCTCACCTCTGTGAACTGCACTCTTACCTTAGTTTGACACCCCAGCCTCTCCACGGTTGGTTGACCGAGATATGTGCCGGCTCACCAGTTCAAGGGCCTCCTGCTCAAATCTGGTTAGGATTAGGAGGTTTGGGGGGGCCTCTGCCTGTCTGTGACTTTTCAATGCTGTTATGGGCTGTCTTCTCCTGAAAGGACAGAGGAGCATTGGTTAGTCCAATCTCCACCTGCAGCACTATTGCAGTCCGGCTAACCCCACTGGAAGAGCACCTTGCAGGGAACATCTGAGTCATGGCCCTCGAGCCGCAAGGCACTCAGGTCAAGCAGCCAGGGCTCATCCCCTTGGCCAGCTCTGCCATCATTGGCAATCAGACTCTTAACACCCCTCAGCTCCACAGGGGGATGGCCAGCCCTTAACACTTCAACACACTGATCCATGCTAACACGGGACTCACCCTTTCTGAGCATAGCAGGTCATTAAACCTCTTGTGGCACTGGGCCCAGGTGCGCCACACCACATCATGGCTGCTGACCAGCACTGCCACCTCCTTCCAACCTCTTTTTGTTAGATGCAGTGGCCTCCTCCTTCTATCCCTGGGAACAAGGGTGCCACTCCTGATAGCCACCTCCTCTAGGAAGACTGCGAGGCACTCATCAGAAAAACGGGGGCTGAGTGCCAACCCGAACTGCCCTTCCGACTGGCATCTGCAGCTGCATTTGTATCCATAATGTTTACTGTCCTGCTGACAACACCAAAGACGTCTTTGTCACCAGCAGCCTTCCAGGGCCTGATTGTGCCCATTTTAAACCGGCTGCCGGGCTGCCATCGGACCCAGTGGCCGACAGGCACCCTCCCTGCCCGCCCCTTCCTGACCATTGGGGAGCCGCCGTTCACGCTCGGCTGGCCTTAATTGGCCAGCGTGAAATCGCAGTCAGGGGCCGTTTGCAAGCAGCGGGCCATTTCCCAGCCGCTCCTAGGCCTGCCGACCATGTCTGCCCGCTGACCTCAACATTCTGGCCTAAAAGTTTCTAGAGTTTATAACGTTCATAATAATTGAAGAATCTTGATAATTTCTGCTTCATAAATCATATTGTCATGAATGCTTTGCTCCATGTATATTGGAATAATGTACATAGGACACATAGGAATTTATGAAAAATAAAAATTGTTTTTTCTCATACCAGGTTAAATTTAGGCTGCTTCAATTGTCTAAGTGCTGTTCATCTACTTGAACGATTATTCAAAGATACTTGAAAATCAAAAGGTGAACTGGAGGGAGGAACTTAAATCAATCACCAAGACTTGGGAAAAGTTGCTGGGGAAAACTAATAGATCTAAAGCCTGACAAGTTCCCAGGACAAGATGGCCTGCATCCTAGGGTTTTAAAAGAAGTGGCTGCAGAGATAGTAGATGCATTGTTTATAATCTTCCAAAATTCCTATGATTCTGGAAAGATCCCAGTGGGTTGGGAAATAGCTAATGTAACAGCTTTATTCAAGAAAGGAGGGAGATGGAAAGCAGGGACCTACAAGCCAGTTAGCCCAACATCTGTCATAGGAGAATTGCTAGAATCCATTATTAAAGAGTTTATAGCAGGATACTTAGAAAATCATTATGTGTTCAGGCAGAGTTAACATAGCTTTGTGAATTGTAAATTGGGTTTAACTAATTTATTAGAATTTTATGAGGAAATAACAAGCAAGGTGGATAAAGGGGAACCTGTAGATGTGGTGCACTTGGATTTCCAAAAGGCATTTAATAAGATGCCATATCAAAGCTCACTACACAAAATAAGAGCTCATGATGGAGGGGGGTAACATATTAGCGTGGATAGAGGATTGGTTAGCTAACCAGAAGCAGAGAGTAGGGATAAATAGGTCTTTTTTTGGTGGAAAGCTGTAAGTGGTAAGTGCCACAGAGATCAGTGCTGAGTCCTCAACTACTTAGAATCTACATCAATGACTTTAAGGAAGGGACTGAATTTATGGTAGCTAAATTTGCTGATGACATCAAGATAGGTAGGAAAGCTGCAAAGGGATATAGAAAGATTAAGTGAGTGGTCAAAACTTTGGTGGATGGAGTGTAATATGGGAAAATGTGAACTTGTCCAATTTGGCAGGAAGAATATAAAAGCAGTATACTATTTAAATGGAGAGAGATTGTAGTATTTGGTGGTACAGAGTGCGTATGGGTGGCCTGGTAATTGAATCACAAAAAGTAATTATGCAGGCACAGCAAATGATTAGGAAGGCAAATGGAATGTTGGCATTTATTGCAAGGAGAATGGAATATAAAAGTAGGGAAGTTGTACTGCAGCTTTACATGGCATTGGTGAGACGTATGTGGAATACTGTGTACAGTTTTGGTCTCCTTATTTGAAAAAAAATCATTGCAATAGAAGCAGTACAGAGAAGGTTCACTCAACTAATTCCTGGGACCAAGGGCATATTGCTTGAAGAAAGGTTGAACAGGTTGCGCCTATACCCATTGGAGTTTAGAGGAATGAGAGGTGATCTTATTGAAATATGTACGATCCTCAGAGGACTTGACAGGGTGGACGCTGGGAGGATGTTTCTACTTATGGGTGAGACTAGAACTAGGGAATACAGTTTAAGAATAAGACTGAGATTAGGAGAATTTTTTTCTCTAAGGGATAGTTAATATGTGGAATTCTCTTCCTCACAACATAGTGGAGGCTGGGTCATTGAATTTATTCAAGGGAGAGTTAGTTTTTTGATAGACAAGGGAGTCAAGGGATATAGGAGGTGGACAGGAAAGTAGAGTTCAGACCACAACCAGATCAACCATGATCTTATTAAATAGTGGAGCAGGCTTGAAAGGCTGAATAACTTACTGTTGCTTCTAAGTCCAATGTTCCTATGTTCCCTATATGTGGTAAGCACTTCCATGTTTGAGTACAATGTTGCTGAAAAAATAGATCTGATCACATCTATGATAAACCCTTGCCAATTAAGATTGCTTGTTGCCAATGAAAATCTTTTTTTAAAGAAGTTGTTCTCAACTCCAAAATGGGTATTGGAAGTAGAGAAGGAGAATAAAGCAATAAAATACAAAGCTGGAAAGGTTAGAATGGTTATTGACATGTAGAAAATAGTAATATAAATGTTAATACAAAAAGATAATGAAAAGAAAACAGTAATGATGAATGAACAAAGGTGAATTATTTGCTTTGTATCATTTTTATGGTTATGGTGCAGGTGTTTAGTTGAGACATTTATTGTTAATATTATAAAAGTCATCTTATTCCTGATATTTGAGTAATTTTCCTAGAATAATATTAGTAATTATTTCATGTATGTAATACAAGTTTCCCCAAATTTCAAAACAAGCCAGTCATGAAGAATGTGTATACTCCAAACGCAGAATAATCATTTTACTTAAGTATTTATCCCATATACTTATCTTCAGAGTGATTTTACTTTCATTTCACTGTTTTTTCTTATTTATGTATAAATAGGCATTTAAAAAGAAAACAGTTCAGCCATAGATTTGAGTTTCTGGAGTATGTGCCTTTCTTAAAATAAGTTATATTAGGGATCTTAAGACTATAATTTCAAGTCACTCTCCTGAGATATGCTGGTGAATTCACCAGTATGATATAATGATACATTTCAGGGGTATTATTCAAGGTACTTTTATCTGTTTCAGTATCTCAGACATTTCTTGTAGATGAACCCTTTCTTCTTAAGTACAGTGTGTGCATTTATCTATCAATTAATTAGAGTAATTTGTAGTTAACCCAGTGAGAACTTGACCTGATTCGAAGTCACTGATTTAACCTTGCATTGTAGTGCGCTGTTGAGCTCCACTAGACTACTGTGGAAATAAATGGAATTTACACTATTTTTCTAAAGTTTTTGCGGCTTTTCCACTACTGTTATGGTGGGTAAATGGAATATCTCTATGAAAGTTATTATGCATTAAAGAGGCCTGGCCATTTTCTGTGCGGTGACCTGGTTTTTAAACCCTGCTTACCATGTCAGGCAGAACGAATGCTATAACATAATACATCCTAGGCACAAATCATGTTTGCGACATAGGGCAGTCCATATGTTTCCAGGAATTGTTCAGGAAGTTCCTTACATCTTTTTTTGCTAGGCAGCAGGTCTAAATTTTGATTGTCTTAAAAAAAACAATAGGACTGAAGTTTTAGGTGGAATTTTCCATTCTGGAGACTAAGTGTGGTGGCAGGCGATAAGGTTGTCGTGATTCCTGCTGGGCAGCGGGGCGGATTTTCACACCAGATCTTCCAGTTTTCAGCTCATTAATCATGCATATCAAGGAACTTGTCAAATCTCGTGGTCGGGTGGCCAGGGATTCATCCGCCCAGCTGTTAACTCATGGGGCCGAAGGCCCGGGCACCATGTGTAAACAGCACCCAGACACACATTCACTCACTGCAGGACAGGTGTGGGCTGAAGGTGTTAACTAACATGGCAGCTAAAAGAAATAAACCCTCCACTCCATGGCTCAATGATGCCTCTGTGGAGATTCTCTTACTGATCATGCAGGAAAGGCGGGAGGTCCGAGGGATGGCAGCAGGAGGTCCACCAACCTGACCATGCCCACCTGAGAGGAGGTTGCCAGGGAGGTCAGTGCCCATGGGTCACAAAAAAGGACTGCTTTGCAGTGCAAGAAAAGGATGAATGACCTGATCTGCCCTGCCAGGTTAAGTGAACCTTCTCCTCACTTCAAACTCATTCTCATAGGGGCATCAGACAATCTAAGGGTTAGAGTCCACAGGGATATCACACACTACCAGCTGATGGAACATCAGCACTGAATGTCTACCAGCCACTTTAAGATCACTATCTCATGTAAGATTCTTCACAAATGTTGTCTTTTTCAGTTACTGGGTTGGTTCAGCACACACAGCAAGCATGCATGGATCTGAACTGCTCTTCCATCTGTAGTGCTCAATTGATCTGTCGTTATGCAGGGCAATATTTCCCACAACAATAGGGAGAAATGGATGACCAGAGACCAGAGTTGTGGTCGCTCTCCCAGTACGAGGAGCACATGGCAGAGCTCACTGGAGAGAATAGGATTATTGCTGCGTGTAAGACGAGATCGATGTACCACAACAAGCCAGTGAGGGTCCAGCCAGTATACATCGACAACATGGGGCCAATGACTGTAAGTGACCTATTCTGTAGCAGCCTGCCTAGTCAATCACTAATTATCTTTTTTCTCTATTCCAGCCATCAGCAAGAAAAGGCAGAGGCCCTCCTCCAGATGACTTAGCCCCAGCCCCCAGGCCACCTCAGCTGAGGAGGCAGACCTTCAATCTGATGAAGAACCGTCACTGCATTCATCTGCACCCTCCACCAGCACAGATACGTACACCTCAGTGGGACCTAGTTTTAGAGTAGGCTCAAGCTCACAATCTGGTGATTACCTCACAGACATGAGTCCACAGATGGTGGGGGCATTGACAGTCACAGTCTCTGACAATCAGAAGACTGCTGGAGACCAGGCCCCTACAGAATCCGAGTCTGATGATGAACCTCTGCAATCAGCACAAGAGAAATATTGGAGATGGAAAGACAGGCAGGGGAACATTAGGCAGGGTTGTCAGAAGCCGTCAACAGACTGAAATGAAGGATGGAGGAGTCTGTCAATTCTCTGTCTGATGTTGTGGCTCTGGCATGCAAGTACACTGAAGTCTCCATGGGAAGGATGGTGGCCACCTTGGAAATCTCAGTCCAGCAGAATGTACAGTTGCTGTTGGATATGCGCTTGGAACTGTGAGAGGGGAATGGGGCACCTCGACCTCTGTTCAGGTTCCCCTTCTCATTAAGGAGTCAAGGAGGGGCCCTCAGGCACCCAAAGGGAGGATGATAGTGAGACAGCCCATCCACCCAGGAGTCTCCAAGGATGTCCTGCCGCTCCAAATCCCCTCTTCCTGTGACGCCATCAATTCCAGCAGGTCAGGCCAACAAGGGTGCACCTGCCCCGGAGCAGGAGATCCTTAACAGGCCAGGGCCCTCAAGAGGATGCCTGTCAAACTTATATCAGACAATAGGCTATAGCAGTTAATAGGCTGGCTCCACCTCAGCTGTGGATGTCGGGTCTGCACCTAGATTTAGCATTAGGGTAAGGAAAGTTATGAATTGTGAATGCACAATGGTGGCAAGGATGTTCAATCACTGTATATACTTTTAATTCGTAAATATATTTTGCTTTTATCCCTCTCCAAGTCTCAGGATTTGAATGGCTCATGGATGTGATGCAATGTTCCAGGTTCATTCAAGGGTATCAAAAACCCACCCCCTCCCCACCCAGTTATCTCCCATCTTGTCCCTCAGTTCCATGAGGTCTCATTCAATCTCATCACAGTCAATTGCCTTTAGTTCCACATAAGTGACATGAACACAAAGGTAGTTCCTAGATGGAACTGATGGCTGGACAATGCACGTGTAATCCTTGCATCTGAGGCTCATATTATGAGACCTCATGAGAATTGTTCATGGAAGGTCACTGATTATCCTGATGTGTGTTCTTTGTGGATGTTACAAGTATTAATTGCAACCCATGTTGGAGTCTTTTCACCCATGTGTATTTTGCAATGGCCTTTATTTTATGACTGCAAGGTTTTGGTAAAAGTAGTAATCATCATCCAGCACTGTAGCCTTTTGTGCCTCCCTGCAGTGTTATTTCATCTCTGCTTTTAAGGTTGAATATTACTCTTCGCAGGAAGCCTTAGATGCTGCGAATCCCACAGCCCTGGCAGCCTGGCTTGCTTCATTCATGCAGAGCTGCATGTAATAGTGAGCTTTATTGAAAAGGACAACGGTCACCACCATTATGCATTTATATGTTGCCGATTGTGAGATTCTGCAGGGGTCCCCAGTGGAACCCTGGATGGATCCGCAGGCAAAAATGTTGAATGTGGTGTTAACCTTAAGTGCAACCAGCATTGGATGCCCGCCCAATCCATGCAGTGTGAATTCCTCACGGAGAATGTGGCAAATATGAGCCACCATATCCCTAGACCAGAGAAGGCATCTGCAGCACGGTCTATAGCTCATCTCCATGTATGAGCAGCACGTTCTGTAGGCCCTTCATCGCACTAAACATCTTTGGGGATTTGGTCCCTCCTAGTCAGCATCTGGGAGTGGAATTTTCCATTTTTGAAATCAAGGGTAGTGGTGGGCGGGTTTCACGGTGCATATCCTACTGCTCGGAATGGTGGGAAATCTCTCCCAATTCAGCATTTGGAAGCTTATTAATTATGCACAGACGAGTATTACACCGGATTACCTGGTGGGTCAGGAACTGATGAGTCAGGAACTGCTGTTACCTGGTGGAATTGAAGGTCCGGATGCCATATTTAAATGCCACCTGAACACACACCTCTCACTCTCTCCAGGCCACCTGTCTCCAGGACAAGCACAAAGATGTCTTCCAGCCAAAAGAAAATGCTGCAAGTCTAAAGAAGAAGGCAACACCCTACTCCAGCCACAGGGACCTCCAAGCCTAGATCAGAGGAGTGTGGGCACGTAGGGATGTCCTATACCCCAGGGGTGGTTCCAGAAAACATACCAGGCTTACCTCTCCAGCCTGGGAGGCCATTGCAGGGGACGTTAGCGTGGTTGGCCATCACACCCGAAACGCAATCCAGTGCAGGAAGCGGATGGATGATCTCATCCACTCTGCCAGGGTAAGTCATCCTTCAACTCCCCCCTATACCAAGCTCTCATCATGGCATCATGTACTCAAAAGGCTTCTCTCTTCAGGGATCTCACACAACCATTAGCGGGGGACACATACCACAATTGAATGTAAACTTTCACATCACTACCATCTCATCTATCACACTCCATCAGTCCCTTCTGGAGAGGGTTCACCAGACACAGGGGGCATGCATCTTTCCTTAGCTCTGCTCCATCCCTTCTCATCACCTACCTTTTGTCTTCACCCACGGAAGGCTTGCCCACAACAGGTGGGAAAGAGCGCAGACCAGGAAAGGCACAGTGACATAATTGGCCTCAGCGAATTCGAGGAGGCTGCAGCCTAGATCGCTGGGGAGGACAGGGACCGTTCCTGTGGGAAGAGGGGAGATCAGGTTGTCTCAGTAACCTAGTACAGATTGCACCTAGGGCTCCATGGCCACACACACTGGTGGGCAACAGGTGACAGGGTTGGGGGTCGAGGCAACTTGATCTCCCTCCAGGTGCACCATTTCCTCAAGGAGTCAGGGCGGGACCCACGGGAACCCCAGGGAGAATGAGCATCAGCCGGACACTCCAGGATACTCCAAGAGCGTCCAGCCACCTAGAGTCCCCTCAGCCTATGACCCCATCCATTCCAGCTGCTCAGGCCAAGGAGGGTGCATTTGCCCTTGAGCAGGAGACCTATATCAGGATGGAACGCATCAGGCCTTGGACCACCATAGGACCTCTGCTAAGGTCATCGCAGACATCAGGATGTAGCAGTCAGCAGGCTGCCTCCTTCTCTGCAGTGGATGTTGGGGCTGCACCCAGGCATTGAGGTAGGGTCAGGAAAGTTGAGAAATATTGGGCAGAATTTTGTCCTTGTCGGGCGGGTTCGGCAGGGGTGGGCAGTAGCAGTAGGGAAGCCGACTGCCACCCACGATTGGCGCCAGACCATGATTTCATGCTGGCGGGCCAATTAACACCCGTGCAGTGTGAAACACGTGCTGCAGAGCTCAGCCCTGCCTCAGGGAGATGAAGGTATAAATAAAAATAAAGAATTTTAAGGTGTTAAAAACATATCCCCTCATGTGACTCTGTCACATGAGCATGGACATGTTCAAAATTAGTTTGAAAATTTTTAATTTTTTTTTAATGATGGATCAAAACCTCATCCCATCCATGGATAAGCTTTCGCAAAAAATGCAAAGATCGCTTGGCCTTCTCGCCTGCTTGCTAATCCTAAGGTTGGACGGCCAGTGAAAATTTTCAATTACATTAATGGCCTTAATAGCCCTTTTAATTGTTGGTGGGCACTCTGCCGACTCCCGCACGCATCTGTTGACCGAAATATCACGTGAATGTGTGATGACATCAGGACGCTCGCCCAATGTCATTGTGCGTCATTTTATGTTCGTTCGGGTCAGGCGCGCGCCTGCCCGACGAGCGAAAAATTCTGGTTATTGTATTCAATTATGGGTCACGGGTGTGCTTCCACTTCTGTAAATAAATTTGATGTTTATGTGAACGGCTTGATCAAGTGAATCCTCTTATTTCAAGGTTTAGTCATCCTCAGACTCAGTGATAGTCTCCCTCTGTGTGATTCACATTTATGTGATATGAACGTCACTGAAGATAGCTTCCGCACTCTTGTGTGATGTCAGGGAGCTATGTTCAAATCGTTATTGGAAGTGTATGATTTATGTCCTAACAACCCTTCTTTCTCATGCGACACCATTGTGTGAGGGCAGCTCAGCAGCCTTGAGGGATTAGCGGCAGTTGTATCTCCTCAGTGGTAGTGCCAAAGACAAGATATGGATGGGAGGAGGCGATCTATAACCATGTCGTCATCTCACTGCCTGCTTTAGTTTTTCATTTATGTGGTGACGACTGCTTCAAGTAGGTTTTTGCTGCGTTCTTGTTGTTGAGTGGACTCTTATTCCCCAGAGCAAGCACTTACAGAGGGCACCGCTGATCTTCTTAGAGATCATGGCCTGGTGAATCATCAGGTTAGAAGGTGCAAGTGTGAATGCTCAACTAGCTTTTCATGTGGCTGGTTGGACATCCCTTTCAATGAAGTAGAATGGCACTGAGGGCCAGGAGAAGTGTGGCCATCTCCCCTTGCCTTCACTTTATTCCTCCTGGAATCTGGCAGCGATTCAAGTGTCATGGGCATATCTCTTGAGGTTCCTAGGCCTCCTGATTTTCATCCTCTGAAGAGCGCTCATCCACCTCCATTTCACCCTCTGACAAGGGAATACCTGTTTGCAATGCCAGGTTGTGAAGGGTGCAACATAGCGACAAACCATATTGGAAGTGTACTGTAGTGTGCCACCTGAGTGGTCCAAACGTCTGAAGTGCACCTTCAGAATGCCAGTAATTTGCTCAATTAGGGACTGTGTAGAACTGTGAGCTACGTTGTACCGTTGTACCCCTCCTCTAAACGTGTCTGAGGCAGACACAATCAATGTCATGAGCCAGCATTTCAGTGGGTAGTCCTTATCTCCAAACAGCCATCCCTCCAGGCGTTCAGGCCCTTCGAAACTCTGAGGCACCTGGGAGTGACTCGGGATATACGATTCATGGCAAATCTGAAGGCACTTGGCACAAATGTGCATTATGTGCTTCCAATGATCGTACACCAGTTGAACATTCATGGAATGATAGCCTTTACGGTTGATAAACATTTGGGGCTGCTGCCATGGAGCCCTTAAAGCTACATTGGTGCAGCCGATTGCACCTACACTCTTGAGAAGCCTGAGATAGCTGCAAACCTGCTTAATCTCACTGCCTGGCTATCTTCATCTAAAGCAAACCTCACATAGTGATGTGCATTGCTGTAGAGGGCATCTGTGACCTCCTTTATGCATCATTGTGTTGCAGACTGCGAGTTGCCGTAAAGGTCCTCTGTCGATCCCTGAAATGACCTGCAGGCAAAGAACTTGAATATGGCGGTCACCTTTAAAGCCAGTGGCAGGGGATAGCCTCCAACTCCACGGGGCACAGGTCTTCACGAAGAAGATGGTAGATGTGATCTACCAGAGCTCGGGACAAGCACAGATGTGTGCGGCATTGTCTCTCAATCATTTGTAAATAGGAGAGACTTCTTTGGTACACCCTAGGTCTGGCGAGTCGCCCCATTGTCTGGGTCTCTCCTCCTTGCTCTGGTTCCCATTGAACCTGGACATCAGGTGGGGCCTCCTTGTGGAGCAGCATTCTGCATTGCCTCTCTTTCACCTGCTCTATTGCATTAGGGCCCTCAAGAAGGTAGCATTGAGCCCTGGATCCAGTTTTTATTTAACCTTCTCTTTGAATTGAAAGATTGAACCTGGTAATGATTAGTGGGTCAAGTTAGTGAAACTCACAGTTTGTTATCTACAGCAACTGTAATGGTCTATAGTGGTTTCTGCCCTACTTGCATTGTTGCTGATGCAGCCTTGTATCTAAGGCGCTAACACACACTTTGAGGAGACCAAGCTGCCATCCCAGATACTTAACATCTGAATCTCTTAGTGGTATGAGAAGGCTTGAATGACATGCGCTACCTCCCCTAGCTCAGTAATCTTTTAAGTGAAACCAATTAAACCGAATCAACAAAATGGGATAAATCAGGCACAGCCCCTAATTCAGGTCAGCTGTAAAACCAAGGACAAAATTTAAAGGAACTTTACAAACTTTAAATCAAAATGTGATTAAAGGGGTCAACAAAACACCCCTGTCTCCCCTAGCTCAGTGCTGCAGTCTCTGATCTGGTATACTAATTAACAATAAGTTGCTCATCATTAATGACTGGATGCCCTTTGGCCCATTATAAATGCCAATTCTGGAGAGAACATGACAAGCCTCCATTGATGGAATGCCAAATATGTTGCACCTGTGCCTCCTTAATGGTTGCCTGCATTCCCAAATTTTACATCCCTACGTGTTAAAGTTAAGATGCAGTGACTGTGCTGTTAAGCAATTGACTTCTGTTACAGTGCTTATAAAGGCGTGGGCTTCCAATGGCTTTCTTCTCAAGGAGGTCTTCCTCCTTTCTCTCTAATCAGTTTCCAGTTCACTCTTGCACTCCAACAAGTTAGAGGGAACCCCCAGAAAATGCCCCTTAGTCCAGTAGTTCACCCCTCCCACACAGCCTCAGACTCCTCCCTTTCACCTCCAGAATTGCTTATACTTTCGATTTATAACTGCACCATAATTCCAATAGAGGTGGTTATGCGCTACTATTTCGAAACAAGATTCAACACTCCCTCTGTCACTGTCCATGTCCCAGAAATCTAGCTAGAACCTCATGTTATGAAGGTAGAACTCCTTCCTGTTATTCTCCAGCCTCCGCCAATAATGCTGGATCCCATTGTGGTCGACATTCCTACCCTCCTCCCTAGTGACGTGCCCATGCCCCATGTGGACCTCTACCCTTCCCATGTAGAGGCTGTATGCACGATCACCTACTGAGGCGAACCCTCCCCAGGAACATTTCACATATTCCCACCCCACCTAGCCCCCACCTTTATTATGTGTTCCCCAAATACAGGCTGCAGATGCCTCCAATAACCATCACTGCACCACCTGCAGTCCAGTACAGAGACAGACAAAGGCATGGACAGCAACTGTGAGTCAGCCCTGCACACTATGCTGTGCATTATTCCTATTGAGCACACAGCCCTTGCTCCTCCTGTAGTATGACAGCGGCACCCCATGACTGTCTCCACCCTCTGACACTTGACTGTGAGCCCTAGGACTGTACCTACTCTCTGACTCCTTTCCACAGAGCCCCAGGAATTTTTCTACTTTCTGACACCTGACTGCAAGCCACGGATCAAGGATTTTCTCTTCAATGAGTTCCCCATATGCCTGATGACTGAAGACTATACTGTCCCCCTTCCCAACCATGAGTTTCATTCGATCCATCCCTCTTGTACCACACTCAAAACCTCTCTTTTCCTTTTCCAGAGTTTGCATGCATCCCCTCCCATTCATACATGTGGTATCCCTTTCACCTGTATGTTTGTGAGTGTTCAATTTCCTTTGTTGGACTCCAGCTTCCCACCCCTTGGTCTCACCTGTGCCTGCCATCGTTCCCCCTCCTCCTCCATCTCCATGCAAAGCCTTCCTGTTACTCTGTCTTCCATCACCCACCTTCCCTGGCCAACCGCTTGCTAGGCCTTCCTTTCACTTTCCCCCCTGTGTGTTCTGCCTTCCTCCCCACAAACCTACCCCAGTCAAAATGCTGGTTTCTGAATGCTCAGCCCTGTCTGAATACTGCTGCACAGCGGTGTCCTTCTGGTAAACAATGGCACCCACCTGGAGCAGAACGGCCCTACAACACCCCCACCCCCCCGCCCCCCCCCCCCCCTCCCCCCCCCGCCCCACCCGCTCCCGGTCGCAGTACTGGTCTGCGTCTGAAAGTTGAGCCCTGCCTGAATATCTACCATTGCACAGTGGTGTCCTTGTGACTATGAAGGCAACCATTGGGAGCAGACCAACCCTATAGCCCCAGCAGTGTGACTTTCCACTGGCATCGCAATGAGACCAACGCAGCGCTGTGGCAGTTAGGTTATGTATGTTGTACTCACCTCGAAGTCATGAGCAAAGTGAGGTCTGACCTGTGCACGCCACTCTTTTTCAAACAAGATTCAGACCGACGTGATTTCTCACTGGCGTGATGCAAGATGTGAAAGTGGCACATGATACTGGCGAGG
The DNA here is from genome assembly GCF_017639515.1 of Carcharodon carcharias. Lineage (NCBI taxonomy): Eukaryota > Metazoa > Chordata > Chondrichthyes > Lamniformes > Lamnidae > Carcharodon > Carcharodon carcharias. The sequence continues at coordinate 103,634,690 of NC_054478.1, read as the reverse complement.
AGCTGATTTAATGAACATTCACGAGATGGTGTGAACGCCACTAGGCAATGGGATGCCTGACCCTCCATTAACCCGCCATCGAGAGAATTGCAAACTATTTTTATGCCGGCAGGTTTCTCATTTTTTGGCTCCAGCTAGATTCTCCGCTATCACCTGCCATGAAACCCGCCTAGGGCAGGATGGGGAAATTCTGCCCTAGGTCTTCCTGGGGCCTCGCTGGCTCTTGATCCTCAGGACAACGGTCTTCCGAGCTGTGCCAATGGGCCCTTCTTCCCATTTGCATCAAAACTATCAAGAAGGCAGCTTTGCCTGTAGCATGTATTCACAACTTGCCCTTGGGCAGAATTTTACAACCCGAGGACGGATGCACACCCGACCCGATTGGTTGTAAAATAGTGTGCAATCACATTGGGCAAGCATCCCGACGTTATCGCTTACTCGCGCAATATTTTGGTCGACGGGCATGTGCAAGAGTCAGCAGCGCACCCACTGACAATTAAGAGGCCTATTAAGGCCACAAATCAATTAATTTAAATATATTTTTTGCTGCCCATCCAACCTTACCCATGGCGGTTTTTGTGGCAGGCGGTAGCGGAGAATCCAGCAGGAGCCAAAAAATGAGAAACCCGCTGGCATAAAAATAGTTTGCAATTCTCTCGATGGCGAGTTAATGGAGGATCAGGCATCCCGTTGCCTAGTGGTGTTCACACCATCTCGTGAATGTTCATTAAATCAGCTCCTCGCCAGTATCATGTGCCGCCTTCACATCTTGCATCATGCCAGTGGGAAATCACGTCTGTCTGAATCTTGTTTGAAAAAGAGTGGTGTGCACAGGTCAGACCTCACTTTGCTCTGACTTCAAGGCGAGTATAACATACATAACCTACCTGTCACAGCGCTGTGTTGGTCTCATTGCGATGCCAGTGGAAAGTCACACTGCTGGGGCTGTAGGGTTGGTCTGGTCCCAGTGATTGCCTCCATAGTCACAAGGACACCACTGTGCATCTCACAGTCACACCTTACGGTTGGCGGGCAGGCAAATCGGCAGTTGGCTTTTTGATTTTTTAGCTAAGCTCATCCACGGGCGGGATGAGGTTTCCATAGCTAAATAAAAAATAGATATTAATTTTTGGGCAGAAATTTTATTCTGTTCATGTTATTGTGAGTTAGCCCCACGTTGGGACATTTTTTCAGATTTTAGAAGTCTTTATTTTTGATTAGAAACTTGTTCAGCTCCCTGAGGCAACTCCCTGCCTTCAGGGAGCTTTCAATGCATGCTCCCCTGCGCATGTGCAGACCTTTGTGCTTGCACTCCTCCTGCCCCCCACCCCAACAGTACTGAGATTCTCAGCACAACTTTCACGCTGGCTGGCTGTTAATTGGCCAGCCAGTGTGAAATCGCAGTCAGGGGCCGATCATGGGCAGCAGACCGTTTCCCGGCCACTCCCAGACCCGCCTGCTGTGTCTGCCCAATGACCCGAAAATCCTACCCCTTGTTTCTATGAACTGATACAATTAAGCAATCCATGTTAGTTCTCGTTGACTTGTGTTTCTCCATATAGAAAGCAGCTTTGCATTCTCCAGCCCTTGACTTTTCCTTAGTCTGCCATTGCATACCAAGGCAACCCCTTTGCAGGATAATATCATCTTGAAGGATGATAGGTGCTGGTCTGTCCCTTAGGCCTGAATGCGCAGTTACGAGGGTGTTCATAGGGTCCAAAAACCCAGGGGCAGGATTTTTGGGATGGCGGGTGGGCCCGGGAGCGGCTGGGAAACGGTCAGCTGCCCACGATCGGCTTCCGCGATTTCAGGCTGGCTGGCCAATTAACAGCCAGCCAGTGTGAAAGGCACGCTGAGAAGCTCAGTGCAGCTGGGATGGGGCGGGAGGAGAGCAACCGCACAAGTCTGAGAATGTGCGGGGAAGTGCACACTGAAAGCTGAACAATTTTAAAATCAAAAATAAAGACTTTTAAAATCTGAAAAAATATCCTGACATGAGACTTACTCACAATAACATGAACAGAATAAAAATTCTGCCCAAAAATTTATACTCACTTTTTATTTAATTGTGGAAATCTCATCCCACCCATGGATGAGGTTTGCTAAAGAGTAAAAAGGCTGCCAGGCTGATTCGCCCACCAGTCAACAGTAAGATTGGACAGGCAGTGCAAAATATGTTTAAATTAATGGATTAAGGGCCTTAATAGGCCTCTTAATTGTCACTGGGCATGCTGCCGACTCTCGTGTGTGCCCACCGACCGAAATATTGCGCAGTGACGTTGGGACGCTCACCTGATGTCATCGCACACTATATTATGCCTGATTGGGTTGGGAGTGCGCTTGCGGGACATAAAATCCTGCCTCAAGTCCTAGGAACCGCAACCAGCCTTGTGTTGGTTTTCCTCCAGTGGCCTTTACAACAACTATGGATATCCAGTCCTTGCACTTCTGACCTGACTACAAGCTTGGTGCCTTGAATGCAATGACTAGTGCATTGGGAAGATGGAGACTTGTAGGACTCATGCTGATTCTTGGAGCCTGCGTTCATTCTGATATGCCTCTATGAGGATCAGATGCCAGTTAAGACCATGTGCACTGCAGCACATAAACTTAATTGATTGCCGTCTGAAAGCCTACTATTAGAAAACAAGCCGAGCTCATTCATTGTGCATGTGTCCCTTGAGCCCAGCAGTCAGTTGAGCCCTGCTCCTCATGATTTGAGCAAGACGCTTATAGGGTGCCCCTTCAACCAGCCCGAAGTAATTATTCACAACTCCTTCCACTTGAGACCCCTCCCATATTGATTTTTGCAAACTTGTTTCTCCAACTGCGTTATTATCACTGAGGGTGAACCTGGTGCTCATTAGATTCATGAGTGGGCCAACCTCCCCCCGGTCAACCACTAAGTTCTTCCCATCCTCCTACAAAGTCACTGCATCTTAATTCTCCTCTCTCCTATCACTATCCAGCTTCCTGCTGTTACTCCTGAACCTATCATTGTCCATGTGGATATTCCTGTCCTCCCCCAAAATCTTTAATGTTGATGTTCTCATGTCCTTCATCGACCTGACCCCTCCCCTTTTTGAGGCTACTGCGCTTTGAATTTCCAGGGTCCCTCGTGAGACCATCCAATACCGCACCACCCCGCCCCCCCCCACCATGCTTTTTCAGCTCCCGACTTACAGGATGCAGATGCCTACCCTGACCATGATTGTGCCATTTGCCTCACAGTACTATGCCTCTAACCCCCAGGACCAAATTCTTTAGATGACTGACCACTTCCTGCACACAATGCTGTGTAAGACCGTCACTGCTCAGAGAGGTTTTCCCCTGCCCAAGACCGGGACCAAGACATGTGCACCTTGCCTCCAATGTGGCCTGCACAGCCCCAGGACAGTCTGTTTAATATGCTCCCAGTAGCATGGTCTCAGCCCAGGACAGTCTCTTTAAAATGCCCCGAAGCATGGATTCAGCAGCACTAATGTCCTCAATATGCTCCCAAGGCATGCCTCAGCCCCAGGACGGTCTCTTCAGTATGCCCCCGATAGTGTGACCTTAGCCCCAGGACAGTCTCTGACTCCCGGTTGGACAATCTTCTAACTCTTATAACTCTTGCCCTACTCTTTCACTACTCCACTCTGTTCCTTGCCTCTCTCCACATCTTGCCTCTGTCTTGCCCCTTCCCCCCCCCCCATATTCCACCACCTCACCAACACCCCACCTCCCCACCCAGTCCTGCCTCTGTCTTCTCCCTCCTTGCTGGTATTGCTTCCCTTGCCCGACCTTGGTGCAGCTTGTGATAGAAGCAGCGAGATCTCACAGCAGCGCTGTCAAAGGTAGGCAAAATAAGCCTCTTCATACCTCGAAGTCATTGGTGAAGTGAAGCTTGTCAGGTGCACGCCGCTTATATACAGTCAGAAAGCAGACTATTCTAATTATCCACTGGTGGGGCACTTAGTCTGGAGGGGGAACGTATTTCTGGCAAGTTGGCCTTTTAATGAACATTCATGAGATGCAAATGAATGCAAATGTGGTTCCCGACATAGATCAATGGGAAACATGACTCACCTTTAACCCTTTATCAAAGTCATGAGAACAAAATTCCAAACTTCCCACCGGTGGGAAACTGATTTTTGCCATCATGCCAAATTTTGTGCCCCAGCCCACCACAATTCCAGCCACTAGTGGGAGCAGAAAATTCAGCCCTTTATTTGTCATTTATATTTCTTAATTTGAAAAGATTTATTACTTAGGTGCTGTCTTAACAGTGCTATCCTTTGCAGAAAAATCAGTTTTTTTAAAAATCAGTCTAAGCAGTTGCTTGTTGACTTTATGAACAATAAGGCAGTGTTTAGTAAATTATCAAGTATCCCAAAGGCAGGGGAGGACACATCAGGAAAAGTTAGATCCTTTTTATGCAGGGGCTATTTCTTCAGCCTGACCTATAGAGAGTGTTTTAAAGTCAGCTACCAGTATTGGTTTGTGTGCTTTTACTAAACAGGAATGATATAAATATAAGAATATAAGATATAAGAGCTGGCGAAGGGCATTTGACCTTTTGGGTCTACTCTGCAATTCAACAAGATCTTGGCAGATCATCTATCACAATTCCACCTTCCCCCACTATTCCCAGATCTCTTAATTCCCTTCGTATCCAAAAGTCTATTGATCTCTGTCCTGAATATACTGTTTCTGGGGTGATGAATTCCTGAGATTCACAACCATTTGAGTGAAGAAATTTCTACTCATCTCATTCCCAAATGGTTGAGTCCTCATTCTAAGACTGTGACCTCTATTCTAGATTCCCCAACTAGGTGAAACGTTTTCTTATTATGTATCCTGTAAAGCCCCTTTATAATTTTATGTATTTCAGTTAGATCACTTTTCATTCTTCTAAACTCTAGGAAATATAGGCCTAGTCTACTAATCTCTTTGCAGAGGACAATTCCCTCCCCGTAGTTAGCACTTTAGTGAATCTTTGTTGCACTCGCCCTCTGGGGCATGTTTGTCCTTCCTTGAACTACACATTGTACTCCAAGCCTAACCAAAGACCCACATAATTGTGATAACATTACTTTTATACTCCATTCCCTTAGTAACAAATGCTAACAAACCATCTGCCTTAATTGCTTGTTGTACTTGCATGTTAACTTTCTATGGTCCTTGTACAAGGACACCCAGGTCCCTCTGAATGCAAATATTTCCCAGTTTCTCGGTATCCAAAACACATTCTGCTTTTTTTACTTTTCCTTCCAGAGTGGAGAACTACACACTTGGCCATATTGTATTTCACCTGCCCACTGAACCAACTTTTCTATATTCCTGTGCAGCCTCTTTGTGTCTTCCTCACTGCTTACCTTCCCACCTAACTTTGTATCGTCAGCAAACTTGAATAGGTTACACTCAGTCCCTTCATTGAGGTCATTAATAATGGACTGGATATTCGCTGCCAGGAGCAAATCTGAACAGAGGTGGGTGACCAAAACAAATGGCCCCAATGTCATGCAGGACAACTTGCAGATCACAACATAGGGAATTTTCATGAAGTTTGGTGGGGGGAAGGTAAGCCTGGGAACTCGCCCGCACACGTGTTAAGGCCAATATGATGTCTTTAAGGGGCTTGTTAAAAGCCCGACTTCTTACTTGTTTCAAGTTATCGTGGAAGCAGCCGGCTGACAATCAGAAGCTGTCTGCCTCAGACTAGTTGATCCACTAGGCATGGATCAAATTGGGTGCATGTCAGCGGGGCAAGAAAGGTTTTACAGCCTTCCTGACCTCCAACCGAATGCTGAACACTTGTTGCTTCCTGCTTGCCACCCTTCTTGTTGCCCCTCTCCCAAGTCTTTCCTTGCTTCACTTGCTTGAGATGGCCCACAGAGCAATCAGCACTATCGGACGCTGTATGATTTTATCTCATGTTCTTAGCCAGCTCTGTGTGCATCTGCAGATTTTAATATTTTATTTCAGTTTTTAAAAAATTTATATCTGTGATCAAGTAAGCAAACAACGAAGAGAATGACACAGCCAAAAGGGCATATTCAGGTAAGGTTGTGGACTAGCAGCTCTGTGTTGATAGATTGCCAGAATGAACCAGACTTAAACAACTACACCTGAAATAAAGTGCAATGGCTGTGATGATGCCAAATTGCGCTTCCTCACTCTGCCCTTTCGGACCCTCGAGCTTCCATGGCAAGGGGCGGGGGGGCTGCACGTACACTATGGCTATGGCTCTGATGATCCTCATGGCCTCCCCAACCTGCTCCATCACCTTGGCCCTGTGCTCCTTTAGGGGGCCGGCACCTGTGCAGGAAGGGGAGAGAGAGATGTATGCTGTGAAAACAAAGGAGAGGCTACTCACCTTCACAGTGCTCGCTGCTCCCCCATCAGAGACTGATTCTCTCCCGAATTTACTGCTGATATGATCACTGGCAAGCCTGTCAGCAACAAATGCAGGGGCGAAATGGCCTGTGATTGGGGAGCAGCTCCTTGCAGATCTTCCATTGCTGATGTGTGTTTAAATCTGGCCCACCTCCGTTTCTGTCCCTAATTGGCAGGCAGACCCCTGTCCAATTAAACACTCATCTCCGCAAAAACAACAGAGTCCCTGGTTCCCTTCAGAGGTGGGTTTGCGACCCAAATACAAACCTCCCCTCCCAAATCTCAACTTTTCTGCCAACATCCAGCCCATGGATTGTAAATAGTTAAGGCTTAAGTATCGACCTTGTGGTACCCTGCTGGTTATGGCCTGCCAAACCGATAATGTCCCATTTATTCAGTACTCAATTCATGTTAATATATTACCCCCAATCCCATGAGTAATTAGAAACATAGAAATTAGGAGCAGGAGTAGGTCTTTCGGCCCTTCGAGCCTGCTTCATCATTCATATGATCATGGCTGATCCTCTATCTCAGCACCATATTCCTGCTCTCTCCCCATACCTCTTGACACCTTTAGAGTCTAGAAATCTATCTATTTCCTTCTTAAATATGTTCACTCTTGGTGATGGACATTAAGGTCCCCCACCCAGAGTACATTCTGCGTCCTTCCCACCCTCAGTGCTTCCTTCAAGTGGTGCTCAACATGGAGGAGCACTGATTCATCAGCTGAGGGAGGGCGGTATGTGGTAGTCAGCAGGAGGTTTCATTGCCCATGTTTGACCTGATGCTATGAGAATTCATGGGGTTCAGAGTCGATGTTGAGGACTCCCAGGGCAACTCCCTCCTGACTGTATACCACTGTGCCCCCACCTCTGCTGGATCTGTCTTGCCGATGGAACGGGACATACCCAGGGATGGTGATGATTAGTTATGTAATTATCTCTTGTCAGGCACCTAATGAAATGCTTTTTAAAGATTCAAATACACTGGATCCACCGGCTCCCCCTTGTCCATTTCATTAGTTATATCCTCAAAACACTCTTGCAGATTTGTCAAACAAACTTTCCCTCTCATAGATCTTTGTTTACTCTCCTTACTTGTATTTTCTAAGTTCCCTGTTACTAACCCTAATAATCGATTCAAGCATTCTGCCTACTACTGATGTTAGGCTAACTGGCCTATACTTCCTTGTTTTCTCTTACTTTCTCAAATAGCAGGTTATGTTTACTACCAGCACAGCACAGGACAGCAATGTGATCATTGTTAATGACTGCCATTTAACCTACCCTACCCAGAAAGTGAACAATTGTAAGTGTGGAGACTCATTCCTTCAAGTGAATTCATGAGATTTTAAAATGTCAAATTTTAAATGTAAGCTTTATTCTTGCTTTTCTTTTCTGTTTATTTTTCCGTTCTCTCTTAATTCAACCTTACCTTCTCTTGTTTCTCTTTTTCAACCTGATTAGACCACCTCTAATACATACTCCTTCTCATTCCTTCCTCTGTTTAGTTGTCAAACCTTAAATCCTGTTGGTTAAGGAATTAGCCCGGCTATTCATCGAGGTCCCAGATGCCCTGTTACCCTCATTGGGTAAAAAAAACATACATAGGTTTTGCCCACAAAGTCAAAGAATGTGCTTCTTACATTGTTTTCAAGTTATTTGTAACGAACACCCCTATACATTACAAAAACAGAATTACCTGGAAAAACTCAGCAGGTCTGGCAGCATCGGCGGAGAAGAAAAGAGTTACTGAGCTTTGACACTGATGTTCTCTAAAGAGGCCTGCAGAAAATTTTTGGGTTCTCAACAATCTTATTTGCTCCACTTGCGTACTTTTATTTGCCTGTGAAGCTGCACAAGTGAGAAAGAACATAAGATAGCTCATCCTCATTCTGCTGTGCCTTCCAACCTACTCCTCATTTCTTTCCCTGACAGGGTGATTTATCATTTATGCTTCAGTGCTTTCTTGGAAATTAGGGTCTCAAAGCAACCTCCTGTCATCCAATGAGAGATGTTGAACAGAAGACTCATTTTCTTATAAGTATAAAATATACCTCAAAGTGGGACAAGATCAGTTTGTGCTACAGGGTGTAAAGTTCATAGTAAAATATTGTCTGCTGCTGATTTTCCTTTGTGGGTAATGGGGAATCCTAGGCATGTGATTGAATTTAACTCAAAAAACGAGAAAAACTATACCTAACGGGGGGGATTTTGCTGAAAAAATAATAGTGTCTGAATAATGCACATTATTATTAATGTGCAAATCAGCCACCAACTTATACTAGTAAATTATGGACTGCCACAAGCTGCAGACTGATTTGTGATGCTTGACCATTAGCTTTGCCAAAATGGCATCTACACTTAAACACCATGTGATTTTCATGAAGTTGCTGCATTTGCACTTTAATTGCCCATTAAACTTGCCACAGGAAGTTAAGACATCACAGCGTAAGGACTCTATTGATGATGTGATCATTGTTAATGGCTGCCATTTAACTTACCTTACCCAGAAAGTGAACAATTATAAGTGTGGACACTTATTCCTTCAAGTTATGAATTCATGAGATTTTAAAAATGTAAAATTTTAGAGTTAAGCTTTATTCTTGCTTTCATTTTCTGTTGTTTTTCTTGCTGTCTTAATTCAACCTTTCCCTCTCACTGTTTCTCTTTTTCAACCTAATTTGACCACCTCTAATACCTCCCCTTTCTCATTCCTTCCTCTGTTTAGTTATCAAACCTTAAATCCCACTGGTTAAGGAGTTAGCTCTGCTATTCATTGAGGTCCCAAATGCCCTGTTACCTTCACTGCGCCCTTGTTAACTCAATCTTCCAACAACTTTAAGGGCATTTTTAAAACAAGCCATGCATGAATAAGTCTAACTAATGGGGCTACTCCAGCCAAATCTGGCCTAACATCTTTATCTTTAGTTGCAAGTTATAATAGTATGTCTCCATCTGAGTGTGCTAGGTTTAATGCAAAATTAAGTTTTTAGTGTTCTTTATTAAATGGATTTTTGCATGATTGCTTCTGCTCACTATTGCTTTCTTCTTCACAGGGAATTTTTCTATTTTCCTTATTCTGGTCTATTGGTGCTTCCTTCGTAGAAGATGATCGACTGAAGTTTGATAAGCTTGTGCGAGAGATAACCAACGGGTCTCTCACTGAGGAGACAAGAACACTGTTTAATTTATATCTCCAAGTTGATCCTCCAGCGAAATTCCCCACTGTTCCAATTCCCGAGGAGGGTCTTATTTATGATTATGTGTTCATTAAAGACGTATGTATTAAACTGCTAATTGAAAAGCACTTTGACTAAAACGGATTCTTAGCCTATGGTAGAAGTTATGTGAATTCTCATTTTTCCCATCTTGTATTTGTTTACTTACTGTGCCACAATACCTTTGTAGTTAAGCAAGTGGGCAACTAACCAGCTCCTAGGCATCTGCCTACACACCTTTTGCCCGTTTTGCCAAAGGGATTTGCTGTTCAATATGATCCACCAGTCATTGGAATGTACGGCCTACATACCTGGCATCTTGCTGGCACCAAAATTCATATACCACGTTACTCATTTGTGTGTTAGGCAGAATATCTTTTTGGCTTGACTGCAGCATCCTATCAGTGGAGAATATCACTTGCATTGCTACTGCATAGTCACAGCATGAAATGGCTAGCTTCACCTGTTGCTCAAATTTTTGAGGCACCTTATCCTTCCAGGGTAACCTGAGGTAGACCAGGCACTTTTCAGGAACCAAAGTGGCCCCCTTTAGCCCATTGATGAGTTTGTCTGATATACAGCGAGCTATGATGTGACCGGGGTAACCGTTATCCTACAGGATAGTTTTGATATACCCTATTTCAGCACCAAGCTTGCACTGTGAACAAAAGGCTCGGACCGTTTAGGAGGTTGCCGATAAGGCCAATCTTTTGGGTGTGGAACTGTAGCAATCCCAACGTATATATATTGGCCAGTAAAGGTGGGCTTGTGGTAGACATCACAGTTGCCCACAATTAACCAAAATGCTTTCTTGATGGTCAGCGCTCCTTGCTAGAGGTATGCAAAGAGAAATTATGCAAAGAGAGATTTAGAAAAGGGCTAGGGGAAGCAAAAGACATATCACTTACAATACATAGTCAATATGCTAGCAAGTATAAGGGTGGACTTTTCCAAAGCCCTGCATCACCTGTGGGGGCCTTGAGTGCAGCAGACAGTTTGTTGGAAAATCCTGGCTGAATTGTTTGTCGTTTTCCTTTTATTAACAGGCAATGAATAGAAATTGGTGATTGAAGCAGAGATCATGTCAATATTTTGGGTGCAGGCTGTTTCTCCCCTGATTTCCCTGCTGTTTACCTTCTGCATTAAGTTTCAGTCAAGCATATGGAAATCTTCCAGCCTCATCCTCACATAAAGGGGATATATCTGGAGGACCTAGTGGCCTTCCCGGGGAATTCATCTATTTAACCCCCCAATAGACACAAAGGAAATGCCAACTGACGGATGGTAAGAATCCATTCAGAACTGACCAAAAGCCCCAGAACTACACTAGGCAGAAGCCACAGTAGGTAAATTACCTTTAAAATAACAATATGCTTTCTTAGGAGCATTTTTATAACTTAGACGATCTTCCCCTTCTGCCCTTCCTGGATTTTAGCTCCACCCTTAGCATAGTAAGCTCCAATTTTCCTGAGTACTGTTGTGACTGGCACATCTGCTGCACCCTTACATGGATGGAACACCAGTCTTGAGTTGCTAAATGTGCCTGTTCCCATGATTTTGTATCCAAGGGCAGGTGAGAGAATTACTCTGCCAGCAATGCAGGACTTGAATTTTGGCCCCAATTTTAATAACCATAAAACTGAGTTACCTGGAAATGTGAGAAAAATGTTGCTTTACATTTGCCTCCATAATAGTGCCTTTTTATTGATCAATATGAGTTTACTGCACCTAATTTACCTTTAGCTTTTTTCATCTTTCATTCTTAGGGATCAGGGAGATGGGAACTCTGGGTGGAAACATTGAATTCTGTACCACCCATTCCAAAAGATGTGGAGTTCAATCATATTATTGTTCCAACTAAAGATACAGTTCGTTATATGAACTTAATGAAACTTATGACAACAAATCAAAAACCTTCTATATTTGTGGGTCCAACTGGAACGGGGAAAAGTGTCTACATTATTGTAAGTATTTTGATGTTGGTGAATCAAGCAGTTTCATCAAATAAAATTAATTAATTGTGTCACTTGATAAAGTATCGAGTTTGTGTCTCACAGTTTGGGTCACTTATGCTAGAAGCCACACATATTCACACACAGGGTCCTGTCCTTTGCCGACAGAAGGAATATCCACACATTGCTCTTTTTTCAACTAAACAAAAGCTTGGAGAATAGTCATTCCCTTGTTCATTCCCCAAGGTAATGCCTTGATTGCTCAGAGTCGACCAGCTTGGTTTGAATTTAAACAAAGCTGGGCAATTAACTGTTCCATGCTGCATTCTCCATGACAAGTCCTTTACCAATCAGAGTCCACTTGCCAAACAATCAGCAGTGTTTTCTCATGCAGCGTAAAATATTGTTCCCCCTTTACCGTTGATGAGTGCAAGACAAAAAGCTTTGCTAACATGTCTCTTTTTTCAGCAATACTCAAGTTCTGTACTACTAAACGATTATAAATGTTGTCAGTCTTTGGAATTCTCGGAGAGCTGTGGTTGCCCTGTTTTTGATTATATTCAAGATAGAGGTCAATAGATTTTTGGTTACTAAAGGAATTAAGTGATATGGAAATAGTATGGGGAAAGTAGTGTTAAGGTAGACGAGCAACCATGATCTTCTTGATTGGCAGAGAAGGTGAACAAACAGACAGCTTCAGCTGCTATTTTTTAGGTCCTTATATTCTTAAGTAAGCTCAGTCATGAATGTTTAATGTGCTTGCACTACATTCCTATGTGCCCCAATTTTAACATTATGTATTAGCCTACTTAAAATAAAAATAGCTGCAAAGAAGTAGTGCCCACAGGAATACAGTATGAGCATGGTAATGGATTGCACATTAACTGTGCTAATTACAAACTTTAATTGATATGTCATGAAGCTTTAGTGCTGCAGTTGCAAAAGAATATAAAGGCTTGTATTTCCTGAAAGGGCTGTGTCTCCAGCATGGCAGAATTTCTGCTTGCCCCACAGATGCCCCCACCCATTCCAACCACTGCCCGCCCCCCCCCCCCCCCCCAACTCCATGACCTCATCTGAATTTCTGGGCTTGGAGAAATTTAAATGCAGAATGTGAACTTCACCGCCTCCACCAGAGTGTTGTGGAATAACTGGAAGGAGATATTTGGTCCAGTATCTCAGATACTTCTCACAGCTGGAGGAAGAAAGCAGCTATTGAATTGACACCGTTTTCACTTCTGGAAACGGTGCTGCTGGGGGTCTGCACTTTCTGACAGTGCTAACTCAGGTCTATGGACAAGAATTCACCTAAGAAGAGGCCTGATTATCTTATGGGGGTGAAACAGTAAAAATATAACAAAAGGTATTATCCCTGGGCATTAATTTTGTTTGCTTGCACCCACTCATAAATGGGCAGATACAAATTTTGGATTGCTGAATTGAGGGGACCTTGGGATCTATCTAGATGAATAAATTATCCATAATTGTTTTGTGATCCAATCTTATCTTGTGAATGACGATAAATTGTAATTTTAAAGTTGGCAGTTCATCCATACGTACCTGTCTTCCTTAGAAACCTCCCTCCAAATCACCAGCTCCCAAGCCAAGTTGGAGCATTTGAGCTCACTGTATTTGTGGACAAAAGAACATCATGGGCTCAATCTTACCTGTGTCGTGCAGGCTGGGTGGGAGCGGGCAGGGGCTGGCGTGGAGCCGATTGTCGCTTGCCGCTTGCGATTGGCTGCGCACTGTTCTTTTATATGGGCGGGCCAATTAAGGCCCGCCCAGTGTAATATACGTTCCATAGTGCTCAGCGCTACCTATGTGGGCAGGTGGAGGAGGGAGATTCGGGGCCTGCGCTCTTTTGTGCATGTGCGCGAAAGAGCGCAGCAATCTCCCTGAGGCACAGAGCTGCCTCAGGAAGATTAATTTGATTATAAAACTTTTTAACAAAAGAAGCAAAAATTATTTAAACTTGACCCATCATGTGACAGTGTCACATGAGCTGGGACATGTTTGTGAATTTTGCAGAACTTAATTAATTATTTTATGCAAGCATCAGGAAACTTCATCCCACCCGTGGATGAGGTTTCCTGAAAAACACGAAGGTCGCTTGGGCTCCTTGACTGCCCGCCAACCTTAAGGTTGGACGGGCAGTGTGGTTAACAACTTTATTGTTTTTTTAAAGGCCTTAACAGGCCGTTGACAGTTTGGTGGGCGCACAGCCACCTCTGGTGCACGCCCACCGAATGAAATATCGAAATGACACGCAATGACATCAGGATGCATGCCCGACGTCATGGCGCATCATTTTACCCGTCGATGTGTGGGGCCCGCTCTCGCACACCGACAGCAATATTCGGCCCCATATAAACAGACAATTATACCTTAAAGTGACTCCAAAGAGTCAAGAATCTTGTAACTCTTGCCAAAGTATGCACAATGCTAAGGCAGTGATGAATTTGCAGATTAAAAAAAAATGTTTCTCTTTTTGAGAACCTGTGTGATTGGACCACTTTTTTTTTTACAAAATGGAGATTCTGAGTACTGTCAAGTCTGAATTGTGAAAATTGCTTCACATGCTGGTATTTGGATTTCTTACTGCCCTCTGCATTTGAACACAAATGCTTGTCACGATTTTACAATGTTTTGATGATGGAACTGTGCCTCACCAACCATGAGGTGGTCTGGTATACAGGCGATCACACTAAATCCATTGAATGCTGTATTTCCCAGCAAAGAAAAAGCTGTGTTTGGAGGCTGTGCTGATAACCAGCGCAGACTATGTTACAAGAATTATTTATAAAAGGCCCACAGTGGAATATACTGCCTTTTCACCATTTCCTCGTCAGTAGTATTTCCTGCCCAATGAAACAGACACACTGACAACCCAGATGGAAAAAACAGTAAAAACTGGGGCAAATTAGAATACTGGTCTTATATACCTTAAAATGGAATGCCAGTAAAACTTTGAAATAAGAGTACTGGTCCAAACTGTTTTTTCCTTCTGGGAAATGAAGGACCTGTTTGTTGTTCTATAGGAGTCAAATTCATAAAGATGGCTAGCATGATTTACAAATCTCCAGTGAATTACCATAAATATTATATCATCAACTAATCACATTGAACACTGCTCCTGGCATGAAAAGAACAGGATGCATATGGAACTCTGCTATCAATCATATGTGTATGTTGCTATAGCATTATGCTGAAAACATTAAATTTGGTGGATTGTGAAAGTTCATGTTTTTAGTGATATAATGAAAAATAATTATGTTGTGATATAACACTTTTAGCTGTGTATTTGAAATTGAAATATATGTGCTGTACAATTATCAACTTTGTAATATTTTCTTTCAGGATTTCCTATTGAATCATCTGAACAAAGACATATACAAACCATTGCTGATTAACTTCTCAGCCCAAACTACTGCTGCTCAAACTCAGAACATCATCATGTCTAAGCTGGACAAAAGAAGGAAGGGAGTTTTTGGCCCACCTCTAGGCAAAAAAATGGTATAAAATTAATACTTTTGCAATAATCAACAAATAATCTAGCAACATTGGAAAGTTACTGAAAATGAAGTATTCCTTAGGATCATTTAAATTTTATGTCACCATTTTACAAGTGACATGGCCAATAAATGGAGAAAATTAGGCAGGAAAAAAAAAATAGCAATCTTACCCTCAAAGTTAGCAATTGATTGTTAAAAATACATGCAAAATGTTTCTTGATGGCCTGCTGCTCTGTTTGGAATTGAGTGCTTCTCTCTTCCTTGATTCTTGAAATGGGGTTGTGAGCTATAACACCTGCTGACAAATGATGGGTGTGTGAGTGATATATTATGGCAATTGTAATTTTGATGCCTCTGCTGTGGTGCAGTAATACCCAGGGTGTACTGCGGAACCCATGTCATATAGAAACTTGGCAGAAAACAACTTTCAAACAGACCAAGGAGGTCCTTGCCCTGTTGATAAACTTTGCATGAGAGTGTGCTATGCCATACAAGTTAGTATAGTACTTCCATAGGAAAAGGTTAAAAAAATACAATGCTCTGAATGCACTGAGACAATCCTTACCACATGGCAACCCTTCCAATCAGAGTTAGGAAGTGGGAGTTCACTGGCTAAGGTTTTCTGTATATATTGCTAAAGCTTTTTATTTTGCACTTCTCAGGACAAATGCAAGAATACCAAATTTCAAACAGTCACAATAATTTACACTATAGGAGAAAATGGGTGCTCATTGGTTGGCAAGTTGACTATGATTGGCCGAGACCTTGTCAGGGAGAAAGCGACGGGGAACAATAGGCTCCCCATGCATCCGGGTAATTCAAAAAAGGTGAACACATTCCTTTTGTTTGCAGAGAACAGGTACCAGCGTATAAATGAATGCTGCTTCTAGCAATCGTAAATGAACCATGTTACAAGCTCAATTGATTATCTAAAATTGGTTGTTAATGTAACTATTAGTGCACTCAGGGTTGTTCAGCAAGTGCTGCCCAATCCTGGAATCACATCTAATAGTAGATGTTTTGTTTTGGGTTTTGCAAGTGCAGGCTGGTTGAGTATGGTCTGTGATCTGCCTATTATGAACAGCCTAACACATAATTGAGAAATGTTGTATATGAATTTCAGTGATGGTGCAATATCTGGTACCTAGACCTTAAGTCCCAATGATTGGCCAATTGAATCAAGCAACATGTTCCTTTAGCAGTTTGTAGCAGGCAGAGTACCGACTATACTGAAACAGCCTGAGCTTACAAACCCAACAAAACATTTATTGTTAGATATGATTCAGTGATTGAGCAGCACTTGCTGAACAATCCGGACTGTGCTACTAGCTACACTAACGATGAATTTAAGGTAATCAGTCAAGCTTATAATGTGGCTCATTTACACTTGTTAAAAGTGACATACATCTCATATGCTGGGACCCATTCTTTGAAACAAAAGGAATATGTTTAAGCCTTGCACCTTTTTTGAATTACCCAGAAGCATGGTGAACCCATAGTTCCCTGTTGCTTTCTCCATAGCAACTCCTTGACCAATCAGAATTGACTTTCCAACCAAACAGCTCTCCTTTTCTCCTGTAGTAAACATTGTTGTTATCGTTTGAAATTTGGAATTCCTGCATTTGTCCTGATGAGTGTAAGACAAAAAGCTTGGGAAAGAGGTTCACGAGAACGATCCCAGGAATGAAAGGCTTAACATATGAGGAACGTTTGAGGACTCTGGGTCTATACTCGAAGGAGTTTAGAAGGATGAGGGGGGATCTGATTGAAACTTACAGAATACTGAAAGGCCTGGATGGAGTGAACGTGAGGAAGATGTTTCCATTAGTAGGAGAGATTAGGACCTGAGGGCACAGCCTCAGAGTAAAGGGAAGACCTTTTAGAACAGAGATGAGGAGAAATTCTTTAGCCAGAGAGTGGTGAATCTATGGAATTCATTGCCACAGAAGGCTGTGGAGGCCAGGTCATTGAGTGTATTTAAGATGGAGATAGATAGGTTCTTGATTGGTAAGGGGATCAAAGGTTACGGGGAGAAGGCGGGAGAATGGGGTTCAGAACCTTATCAGCCATGATTGAATGGCGGAGCAGACTCGATGGGTCGAATGACCTAATTTCTGCTCCTATGTCTTATGATCTTATGGTCTAAGTGTCTCTCTTTTCAGCAATAGTCAAGTTCTGTACTACCAAGGACTGGTTTTCTATGCATTCGTTTTAATGGTTTAGAACTCACAGCTATGTACCTGTGATTTCCCACTGTGTGCACTCTTTCTGAGCATTGCTCCCCACTGGGAATGCAGAATTAATTGTTTGATTTTTCTAGTGTTTCATGCTGATCAAGCCATTAAATGGTTGAGATGAGAGTTTTTATTTGTATTGCTGGGATGGATGCATGTATTTCTGCATCAGAAGGAATGTTTTACTTTAATGTTGAGGTCAGATATTACAGCTAGAATCAGACAGTCAGTCAGGCCTAACCACTGTGAATGAACAACTGTTCAAAGTTCCATTCATTTACATCTCAACAGTGTGCAATATCTCTTGGAAAAGGATTAAACCAATGTCAGCTTTCGCATAAACTCGTTAAATACTATGGGAAGGAAGGGGAAGAAAAGTATATCTTTCATTTTGGAGTAGGTAGAAGACAGATTAAATTAATTCATTACAGTACTTGTATTTTAAGCAATTATTTCAAATACACCACGGGAAGAGGTAAGCATATAAAACCGAATAGAAAGATTGCGAGCGAAGAACAAAGTTACTCACGTCTTAACCAAATTTTGTAAAATGGTAAGTAAATAGCAACACCTTTTATTTGCGAGACCTCCAGTTTTGAGTTTCAGTAATATGTATAATTTGTTTACTGTGTGTCAGGCGCATGATTTATTGCTTTAGTAAATTTGTTGTGTTGCAGCAATAGAGAAGCTACTGTTGCATCTAGGTTACTGCAGAACTGTGATAAACATTTGGAATGGCATTCCGTGTTCACAATTACATTGAGCAATATGATGGAATTCATCTACTTTATATTAATAAAATATATATCAAGGGTAATTTTCTGACTTTGCCTTGGCTGCAGAGAGCCCTGCTGATTGCAAGTGCAAAGATAGAAAGTTAACCTTGTAATACAGTAGCTATAATAAATTTTACAATTGCACGGTCTCAGTGCAGAACCTCATCTGTTAGGAGCAGATATTGGGAAATTGTTAGGTGTGCAGCCAATGATTTTCTCTCTATTAAAATTAATAGATGGAAAATTAAAAGCCATTTTCCTGATGCTTATTCCTGCAGTTGAGGTTGTACCCAGGGTACCCAGTCAGAAAATTTGTCCCTGGCCTTTTTCTTTGTTAATTTGCCAGTGCGCAACACCATAAGATATCAGCGACAATTACAAATTATGTTAGGAGCATAGGAACATTGGAACAGGAGAAGGCCATTCAGCCCAACGGGCCTGCTCCACCTTTCAATATGATCAGGGCTAATCGAACACTTCAATGCCTTTTACCCACACTATCCCCATAACCCTTTACGTTATTGTTAATCAGAAATCTATCAACCTCTGCCTTGAACATAGTCAATGACTGAACTTCCAACGCTCTCTTGGGTAGAGAATTCCAAAGTTTCATAACCCTCAGAGTAAGGAAATTTCTCCTCATCTCAGTCCTAAGTGGCTTCCCCCTTATTTTGAAATTGTGTCCCCTGGTTCTAGACTCCGCAACCAGGGGAAACATCTTACCTGCATCTACCCTGTCTATTCCTTTAAGTATTTTGTAGGTTTCAATGAGATCACCTCTCATTCTTCAAAACTCTATAGAAGACAGGCTCAGTTTGCCCAATCTCTCTTCATAAGACACTCCTGCCATCCCTGCAACAAGTCTGGTGAACCTTCATTGCACTCCCTCTATGGCAATAATATCCTTTCTGAAGTAAGGGGACCAAAACTGCACACAATACTCCAGGTGCAGTCTAACTAAGCTTCTATACAATTGAAGCAAGACTTTACTACTCCTGTATTCAAATCCTCTTGTGATAAAAGCTAACATTCCATTAGCCTTCCTAATTGCTGCACCTGCATGTTAGCTTTCAGTGACTTATGGACAAGGACACCCAAGTGTCTTTGTACACCTATAGTTTCTAGTCTCTTACCATTTAGGAAATACTCTGCACATCTGTTCCTTCTACCAAAATAGATAACCTCACATTTTTCCATAGTATATGCCATCTGCCATGTTCTTGCCTACTCACTAAGTCTGTCCAAATCCTCTT
The DNA here is from genome assembly GCF_017639515.1 of Carcharodon carcharias. Classification (NCBI taxonomy): domain Eukaryota; kingdom Metazoa; phylum Chordata; class Chondrichthyes; order Lamniformes; family Lamnidae; genus Carcharodon; species Carcharodon carcharias. Next base: position 103,615,362 of record NC_054478.1, on the reverse strand, counting down.
GTAGCCACTTTACATCATTTAAGTGATTAATCAAATAATGTCTGACACTATGTCAAACATGATTAGAGATAATTATGGAAAACTTAGTTCTTTGGAAATTAACCTGAAATGTGGCACCTTTCATGTTACTCAATGCTATTATATTTTTCCAGGTTGTATTTGTGGATGATGTGAACATGCCACAACGAGAAGTCTATGGTGCTCAGCCACCTGTTGAGCTTCTACGTCAGTGGTTAGACCATTGGAACTGGTATGATCTAAAGGACTGCACCACAATTAAACTTGTGGACATACAAATTATGTGTGCAATGGGACCACCAGGTGAGTAATCAGTGACATGTGTTCCAGAGCTGTATTTATAAAACAAATTATAAATATTTATGAAGAGTGGAAACAATGGTGACAGTAACAAAATAGTCTTAAATGTATTGATACAGCTATGGTGCCAAAGATATATTTTGCTTCATTCAAAGAATAACAACAACCGTGTATATGTATATAATGCCTTTAACATAATGAAATGCCCCAAGCTTCACAGAAACATTATAAAACAAGCTATGACACTGAACCACGTAAGGAGATATTAGGTCAGATGACCTAATGCTTGGTTGAAGAGGTAGGTTTTTTTGGAGTGCCCTAAAGGAGGAAAGTGAGGCAGAGTGGCGGAAAGGTATAGAGAGGGAATTCTAGAGTTTGGGGCCTAGGAAATGAAGGCACAGCCACCATTGATGGAGCAATTATAATTGGGAATGCACAGGAGGCCAGAATTAGAGAAGTACAGATATCTTGGAGGGTTGTGGGCTGGAAGAGATGTCAGAGATAGGGCAGGGCAAGACCATAGGGAAAATGCTAGAATCTATTGTTAAGGAGGTTATATCAGGGCACTTAAAAAATCCTAAGGAAATCAAGCAGAACTAACATGGTTTTGTGAAAGGGAAGTTGTGTTTGACTAATTTATTAGAGTTCTTTGAGGAAGTAACAAGCAACATGGATAGAGGAGAACCTGTAGATGTGGTGTACTTGGATTTCCAAAGGGATTTGACAAGATGCCACATAAAAGGTTACTACACTAAATAAGAGCTCAAGGTGCAGGGGGTAACATATTAGCATGGACAGAGGATTGGCTAGCTAACAGGAAGCAGAGAGTAAAGATAAATGGGTCATTTTTGGGTTGGCAAGACGTTACCAAGGGAATGCCACAAGGATCAGTGCTGGAGCCTCAACTATTTACAATTTAAATCAATGAGTTGGATGAAAGAATTGAATATATGGTTGCTAAGTTTGCTGATGACACGAAGATAGGTAGGAGAGTAAGTTGCGTAGAGGGCATAAGAAGTCTACAGAGGGATATAGACAGATTAAGTGAATGGGAAAAACATTGCCAGATGGAGTATAATGTGGTAAAATGTGAATTTGTTTACTTTGCTAGGAAGAATAGAAGACCAGCATATTATTTAAATGGAGAGTGATTATAGAATTCTGTGGTACAGAGGGATCTGCGTGTCCTGGTATATGAATCACAAAAAGTTAGTATGCAGGTACAACAAAAGATCAGGCCGCAATCAGATCAACCACGACCTTATCAAATGACAGAGCAGGTTCAAGAGGCCAAATGGGCCTACTCTTGTTCATAATTCACATCTTTGTTTGTAAGGCCATGGGGGCATTTGAAAACAAGAATGAGAATTTTAAACTCAAGATCTTGCTTCGCCAGGAGCCAATGTCAGTTAGTGAGTACAGGGTGATAAGAGACCAGACTTGAGGTGGCTTGAGAAACAGGCAAGAGCTTTGGATGACCTCTGGTTTATGGATGATGGAATGTAGGAGACCGACCAGGAATGCTTTGGAATAGCTGAGTCTAGAGTAAATGAAGCCATGAATGAAGGTTTCAGCAGCAGATGAGCTGAGACAGGATGACGTAGGACAATCTTATGGAGGTGTAAACAGGCAGCCTTTGTGATGATGCGAATATGACTTTGGAAGCTCATCTCAGGATCAGATGTAAAACCAAGGTTGCAAACAGACTGGTTTAATCTCAGATGTTGCCAGGGAGAGGGTTGGAGTCAATAGCTAGGGAAAGGGGTTTGGAGTAGGGACTGAAAACAATGGCTTCAGACTTTTCCAAGGTTTAATCGGAGAAAATTTCTGCTCGTCCAGTCGAATGGACGTCGAATTATTTGGCAGCAGTGGAGGAGCCGAGATAAGTAATGGTGAGGTAGAGCTGGTGTCATCAATGTATATGTGAAAACTATCACTTTGTCCTTGGATGATATCGTCGATGGGCAGCATGTAGATGAGAAATAGAAAGAGACCAGGGATAGCTCCTTGGGTAATGCTGTGGGAGCAGGAAGAGAAGCCATTGCAAGTGATGCTCTGGCTACAATTAGATAATGCATAAGTTTAGGCTTTTCAATGCTGTCAGTTGGTTAGCTGGCTATGGAAAATGGGTAGACTACCAGAATTTTGCCTACAGATACAAAAACAAAATACTGCCAATGCTAGAAATCTGAAATAAAAATGGAAAATCCTGGAAGTATTCAACAGACTAGGATGTATATTGGAGAGAGAAACAGAGTTAACAGCCTGAATTTTATGAGAGTCAAGGTAGTCCAGCCGCCTGGACTGAAAGAAGATGTTGGGGCTCTGGGGGCAATTTTACCTGTGGCTGCCAGTTAAGAAGTTGCCATCGGACCACCATCCAATTAACAAAGGTGACTTGCCTCTCAGAGCCCAATAAGAGGGCTAGCAGCTGGGCAGCCTTGGCAGTGCCACCATTAGATTTGGCTGCTAAGAAGAAAGAGGCAGACCCCAGTGAGAAGTGAAAGCTCCAATGGCGGCTTTGGAGCCACAGTTGTCAGTGCCACCAAAGGGGCACCTCCATGGGCCATGGAGCAGCGAAAAAAGGAGGCCCCTCAGGAACTCACTGGGAGGCTGACACAGTTTATCCGGCAGTCTCCCTTGTGGCAGGGGTGGGGGTTGGGGTGGGGTGTGAGATGGCTGTGCTGACATCGGTAAAATCCCAGTGTCATGCTAAAATGACCACTAATTGGCCATTTAATTGAATTAGCTGCCTGCCTTTAGTCAGTGGGCAGCCACACTGCTGTAATTCCTGCTTCTGGAATGATCCGTGGTAGTGTGAAGACGTCAGTCTTCCCTCCTGACACCTTGCACCGCCATTTTATGAGCCCTCCTTCCTCCCAGCCTGGGTCCAGAGAGCTGGTAATATCCAGCCCAAGGTTTCAATTGATGACCTTTCATCAAAATTGGAAAAAGTTAGAAACTTAAACCATTTTAAGCAAGTGTGGGCAGTGTGGCCTCCTTTTCTCGCTGCTCTATGGCCCATGGGGGTGCCCCCTGTTGCAGAATAGTCTTCTTCATAGATGACCCCGAAGCTCAGCAAATGCATTCAATTGAGCAAGAATTTAGATTGTCCTGCGCCTTCCGAGGGGTGTCCCTACTGCTGTCGTTTTCTCCAACACCTGCACTTGTTCACTTGTGATGCATGACTCACCATGTGATCATGTAGCTACCTACCTTGGAGGCACCACCGAGGTGTGTGTATCTGAACTGGTGGAAAGTGTGCACGAATCATAAGAGCGTGCATCCTTGGAGAGCACAACCTCCTCTGAGCAATCCCTGGCCTCCTCCAGATCAGCTCCTGCGTCACACTTGGAGGACAATGGAAGATGAACAACATTAATTAGAACTGCTGGACTTCAAAGTCATCATTGTCCCGATGATAACATTTCAGTTACAGGTGACAGCACATCAACATGAGTGATTGTTATGTGCAATGTGGCTGTAAATCTAATTATCACCAAGTATCTGGGAGACCACCTTTTTCCCTCTCCAATGGATAGGGACTTCACAACTCAGGTGAATTTAAATGCGTCCTCCTTTGCAGCTGTGAGGGTGACTATGGCAAGAGGGCTACTCCCAAGTTGCTGTCTCTTGCTGGTGCCCTACACTTTCTTTTCCTGCAAGGAGGGAAAGCAGAGAGTTATGAGTGTGAAAAATGGAATGTTTTGAGACGATAGAGTGACAATATTTGTGGAGGGTGACTGTGACGGATGGGTGCGAGATATTGATAAGATGTGTTTGGAGTGCAAACTTACGAGCGCATGGAGGCTGTTTTGCTGGGAAGGCGAGGGGAAATTTTGAAAATAGTGCATCAAGTTGGCTATCCGATGTGTTCCTGCCTCTAGATGATCTTGCCGGAGGTGAATGAGCAACAGAAGTGGCCCCCCCTCCTGATATTGGCGGGTAGCTAATTAGTACCAATTAGCTGGCCATTTGGAGCTAGATTTGGGGCACTGGTGGTAGATGGACCCATACTGCGGGTGAAGCCCCAGCTGATCCCTAGAGTGGCCTCCTGGCAGCAGGTCAAAAGGCCAGCAAAGCTTCCCTTATTTATGCAGCCACCCCCCTCCCCACCTCCTAATCTTGGAGCTGCTTTTGCCACATGGCCACAGCTTCAGCCACAGACCCCTTTACAGTATATGACCTGCAGCTATGGCAATAAATTATTTTTAAATTTTGCTGCGTCTTCATAGGGTGCCTCAATTTTGAGGCACCCTTGTGGTCTCCTGCCTGCTGCAGCAGAGCCCAACTTGCCTCGTGGGACTGCTGACAGCACAACTCTGCAGGTCTTCCCATTGGCCCAATGGGTAGACATCCTGCCTGCCATCCTTAAATGGACGGCGCTCCCAGAGGAGGCCTTGCATTTGGTTGCCTTTGGTAAGTTTGTTCAAATGGGATGGGCAGATAGGCATCACTAGTGGGATCAGGATCCACTTTTTGTCCAAACATTGGAAAATCTTTAAAGGCAGTAAGACTTTATCCTTTGTGTCAGTGGTAGCTGTTCAGATGGGGATGTGTGGAGGTGCCCTAAGAAAATGATAGACGGAGCTGCAGGTCTGTTGGAGAGAAATGCAATTAAGGTGAAGACTGTGGATGGATGATTGAGGCTTTGCACTTGAAAATCACATGTCACACACCTTTCTTGCTCAGATGAGGCCATTGAACCTTTTTGGGCATTGTATCCAGGATTGTGGGACCATACTCCTGCTGCTCACCTCCTCTGCCAAGTCAAGCCACACCTGTTTGCTCACAGATGCTGAACTCTTCCCCTTTCTATCTGGGATGACACATCTCTGCGAGCCCTTATTGCCTGCAGCCTTACATTCAGGGAAGTAATTGAGAACTAGGGGGGTGGCTCGGGTTGAGGGGTGGTGGTGAGCCCTCCCACATTGGCACTACAATACAAATATTTCTGCCTAAATGCAGACACTTGGAGAATTTATTTTTTTATTTATTCTTTCATGGGATGTAGGCATCGCTGGCAAAGCCAGCATTTGTTGTCCACCCCTAATTGCCCTTGAACCAAGTAGCTTGCCACACCATTTCAAAGGGCTGTATAGAGTCATCCACTGTGGATCTGGAGATATATGTAGGCCAGACAAGGTAAGGACAACAGATTTCCTTCCTTTAAGGACATTAGTGAACTTTGGGTTTTTACGACAATTGACAATGGTTTCATGGTCACTGTTATTGAGAATAGCCTTTCAATTCCAGATTATTAGTTGAATTTAAATTCCACCAGCTGCCATGGTGGGATTTGAACTCTTGTTCCCAGAGCCTGGGCCTCTGGATTACTAGTCCAGTGACATTGCCACTACCCACTGTTTTTCCTAAATGGGTGAATGGATGAGTTAAAGGGGCCATTTAAATATAAATCCTTTGACAGACAGGTCAAGTTGTCATCACACCTCCCTAGCCTCACCCCCAGTGTTCCAATTGATTGGGAAACCCGGAATTGGGATGCTAATGCCATGACTGAGTTAGAAAAACTCAGCAAAACCCACTCCTAGATATTTCAGGCTCTTGACCTGCTGCTGGCTTCCCTCGCTGCAGCCGGATCTCACTGTTAAAAATAAGCCCTATGTTTCAGGCACCTGCACAATTACCTACCACAGTCCTAAGTGGAACCTTGAACCAGGGCATGCATTGCAATGCCTGTAGCTGCCAAGGTAACTGTGGCCCTTAACATTTAAGCAACTGGCTCCTTCCAGGCTGTAGCAGGTGACATTGGCTGTACCTTCAAAATTGCAGCTCACTGTTATATCAGAGAAGTCACTGAGGATCTCTACACCAGAAGGGACGGTAACATTGTTGTAATGCTATTGGACTAATAATCTAGCAGCAAAGGTGAATGCTCCGGAGGTATGAGTTCAAATCCCACCATGGCAGCTGGGAAAATTTAAATCTAAATAATTAAATTTGTCTAGAATAAAAAACTTGCATCAGAAATGATGATCAGATTATTGTAAAAATCTGTCTGGTTCATTCATGTTCTATTGCTTGACCAGCAGTGTATATAGCATTTGCAAAAGATTAGCAAAGATTTGAGGGATGGGGGGTAGTGTTAGCAAATGATCGAAGAACATCAACTCGGTTTTGACGAACTGGTGTCCGAGCTGCAGACAGTGTTATCTATTGGGGGGGGAAGCTTATCTAGACAATTTGTTCCTTTGTTCTTAGGCTAGGAACAGGGGGGTGTGACTACAGATGAGTCAGATAAGGTGATCAATAATGTAACAATGGAAGAGCCTCAGCCTTTGCACATGTCCAACTGGTTCAAGGTTCATGCAGCTTGTGTGGACGCGAGCAGAGACTGCAGGAAGGATGAGCAAACTGACCACAACACCATGGTGCAGGGAACAATCAATTCAGGGAAGTAAAAAAGGAACGTAGCTGTAATAGGGAAGATTATAGTTAGGTGGATATAAATTGTTCTCTGTAGCCAAGAGCGTGCGTCCCGATGGTTGTGTTGTTTTTCCAGTGCCAGGATTAAGGACATCTCCTTGGAGCTGGAGAGGAACTTGAATGGCAGGGGAAGGACCCAGTTGCCATGGTTCACCTAGGTACCAATGACATAGGTAGGACTACGAAAGATGCTCTCCTGAGGAAGTATGAGTAGCTAGGTGCTAAATTAAAACGCAGATCAGGAAAGGCAACAATCTCTAGATTACTACCTGAGCCATGAGAAAATTGGCATAGGATAAATAAGATCAGAGAGCAGAATGTGTGGCTCAAAGATTGCTATAGGAGAAATGTACTTTGATTCATGGGACACTGGCACCAGTACCCAGGAAAGAGGGTGCTATACCATAGGGATAGTCTTCACCTGAACCATGCTGGGACCAGTATCCTGGCGAATTGTATAACTAGGTCTGTAGTGGGAGCTTTTAATTAAATAGTGGGGAAGAGGAGGGTTCATGTGAGGGGAGATTTGGAAAGCTAAAGAGAAAGGGCAAGACAATAGTACAGGGTAGCAAATGATACCAAATTGTGACAGGAAGGGACAAGGTGTAAAAACATAAGAGTGCACCAGCAAATAAGGTCAGAGTAGGGGAAAAATGGTAAAAAGACAAAAAGGCTCTTCCTCCTAATGCATGGAACATTTGTTACAATATGAATGAATTGATAGCACAAATAAAAGTAAATGAGTATGATATGATAGCCATTACAAAGATGTGGTTGCAGGGTGACCAAGGCTGGGAACTGAATATTCAATGGTTTTTGATACTTTGATAGGATAGGAAGAAAAGAGGAGCTGTGGTAAGATTTAGAAGGATGAAGGGGGATCTGATTGAAACTTACAGAATACTGAAATGCCTGAATAGACTGAATGTGGGGAAGATGTTTCCATTAGTAGGAGAGACTAGGACTCGAGGGCACAGCCTCAGAGTAAAGGGAAGACCTTTTAGAACACAGATGAGGAGAAACTTCTTTAGCCAGAGAGTGGTGAATCTATGGAATTCATTGTCACAGAAGGCTGTGGAGGCCAGGTCAGTGAATGGATTTAAGACCGAGATAGATAGGTTCTTGATTGGTAAGGGGATCGAAGGTTACAGGGAGAAGGCGGGAGAATGGGGTTGAGAAACTTATTAGCCATGATTGAATGGCGGAGCAGACTCGATGGGCCGAATGGCCTAATTTCTGCTCCTATGTCTTATGGTTTTATGGTAGCTCTGTTAATAAAGGATGAAATCAGTACAGTAGTGAGAAATAGTCTTGGCTTAGAAGATCAAGATGTGGAACAGTTTGGGTGGAAATAATAAATAGGAAAGAAGTTACAGGTGGAAGTAGTTTATAGGCTCCCTAAAAGAAGCTATACTGTAGTGGTGATGTCACAATTTACTCGAAGTCTGAGTTGCTGTGGCAACATGCACTTTTACCTGCATTTTGTACTTCTGAGCTGTGGATAGTGATGATAGAGGCTCAAACTTTTATTCCGTCACAAGGTTGACCTGGAATCTCACCCACTCTTATTGCCTGCCATTTGCAGATCGACACTCAACCTATTAGGCCGCATTATGAAAGAGCCTTGCTTCGGCATCAAGTCCTGGGCTGGGGCTTAAAGCTTTTGGCTCAGAGGCAGGGACGCTACTCACTGTACTGAAAGACATTGGCTACACTGCAGGACAGAGTATAAATCAAGAAATATTAAGAACATAAGAAATAGGAGCAGAAGTAGACCATAAGGCCTGTCAAGCCTGCTCCAGCATTCAGTATGTTCATCGCTGATCTTGGGGGCTTCAACTCCACTTTCTCACCCACTCCCTATATCCCGTGATTCCCTGAGATCAAAATCTGTCTATCTCAGCCTTAAATATATTCAACGATGAAGCATCCACAACCCTCTACAGTGGAAAACCCCAAAGATTCACAACCCTTTGACTGAAGTAAACCCAATTTACTCAGCCTTTATCATAGGACAACCCTCTCATCCCAGGATCTAAGATAGTGAGCATTTGCTGTACCAACTCTAATGCAAGTATATCCTTCCTTAAATATTGAGACCAAAATCACACACACTATTCCAGGAATGGTTTCACCAAAGCCCTGTATTGTAGAAAGCCCTGTATTCTTGTATCCAATCTGCTTGCAATAAAGACAAGGGGATTGGATAATATTTGCTTTCCTAATTGCTTGCTGTACCTGCATGCTAACATTTTGTGTTCCTTGTATGAGTATACCCAAATCTCTCTGAACATTGATATTTACAACTTTCACACTTTTTCACACAGCTTTTCTATTCCTACAACCAAAGTAAATAACCTCATCCTTCCCCGCATTATACTCCATCTGCCACCTTAATGCTCACTCATTTATTGTGTAGGATTTTCACAAAGTCATGGGGATGCAGCAAATCTTTAAAAATGGCAGGCTGACCCAGATTTGGAGGCCCTGCCTCCGCTTCTGACAGATCCAATTTTCACCAGTAGGGAAAAGCGATGGGGCATAATTCACACATGAGGGAAATTCGAGCTCAGTAGTGTCACTTGAGCTCACTGCTCAGTTCAAACAAACCCCATTTTCGCTGTGGCTAGGGTCTTATCTCACAGTGTGGCAGTCATGAATTTTTAGAGTAGAAGTAAATGCTTGTAAAGGACAGATAATATCTGTAGTACCATCAAGCTGTGAAGTCATTTACATCTTTCATCCCTGTAAAATGTTTTTAAAAAACAGCCTGTCTGTGTCAGAGAGGGGTATAAAACCTTAAGCTGTGAAGCTATTTAAATCCCCAGCCCTTTAAAAATTAAAAAAATAGGCTGCCTGTGTCATAGAGAGTTGAAAAAAATCTGATCCACAATAGCTGTTTGTTGACATTTTTCTAAGTGCTATCATTATGTTATTATTAATTCTTGGCTGCTATTCACAGTCTACAACTGTCTCAGCAGGGGTGCCAAAGTTCACATTTTGATTGACAGCTCAAAGAGGTTATTAAAAGATTAGCTGTCTTTGATATGGATTTATGAGTACAAATCTGTTTGTTTTATAAGGAGTTAGGTATTTGAGGGGATTTAAAAGTTTTGAGTGGGCTTTTATGAATGGGAGTGTATTTTTTAATATAGTGAAGGCTCCATGGTGAATACTGGGTGAGTTGCAGATAATGTGTGCCAGGTGGATCAAATAAATCAGGGAAACTTGATCATGTTATCACAACGGTTTTGCAATTTGTATTTATTTTGAGATGCGTGCACTGAATTCAGGGGCAGAATTTTTCTGTCGGCTTGTGGGGGGGCGGAACCTGCATGCCGACATGTAAAATGACGCAAGGTGATATTGGGCGCACATCCCAATGTCACCGTGCGCCATCACTGCGCTGGGTGGGTGCGCGATGATGTCTGCTGCGCACCCGCCAGTAATTACCAGGCCAATTAAGGTAGCTGAGGCTCCAATTGCTGTGGATTTTAAGGCACCTGTGCGATATTTGGCTCATCGCATAGGCGCAACGGGCAGGCGGCTATCCAAAACTTTAATGAAGCTCATCCACGGGCGGGAAAGAGGGATCATTATTTTTGCAAATCCAGACATTTAATAGTTAGTGCTCAGAAGTTATTGAAAGTTGCATGTGTGAGGTGGAGAAGTGTCAAACACATATCAGCTGCTTGGATTCCACTCATAACCTTCAGGTCAGCACTCTTCAGTGAGGATTTGTTTGGGGCCTGTGGGTTTCAGCAAACCTCCCTGAACCTGGGAATTGGAGGTGATCTCTCCACTGGAGGTACCTCATCTGAGGAGGAAGGGAGGGCTAGAAGGAGGAGGAGGCCAGGAGTGCACGTTCAGCCTCCAGAGGAGCCACCTTTGGGAGGACAGGCGCAGGTACAAGGGGTGCAAGGCCAAGAGGTAGTCCAAGGCACAAGGGGTCGCAGAAGATGCCACTATCCTGCTGCCAGGTTATACAGAGCATGAAGCACCTACCTCAATATGTCTGAGGTGCAATGCCGAAGGAGGCGCCATCTTTCAAGGGAGACAGTCAGCACTACCTGTCAGATGATTGATCCAGAGATCTCAACTAATTGCGTGGGTGGACACCCTATGCCAGTGGCTCTAAAGGTCACAGCTGCCCTCAACTTCTATGCCTCCGGCTCTTTCCAGGGATCAGTGGGTGATCTCTGCAGTGTCTCCCAATCGGCTGTCCACACTTGTGTCAAGCAGGTGACAAATGCTCTGTTCAGGTGTGCACTGACCTTCATCTGCTACCGCTGGGACAGGGCCAGCCAGACACAGTGAGCCAGAGGCTTCACAGCCATTGCTGGCTTCCCCCGTGTCCAGGGTGCAATAGTCTGTACACGTGTGGCCATCAAGGTGAGCCCAATGCCTTCGTCAACAAGAAGGGCTTCCACTCCATGAACATGCAGATAGTGTGTGATCACAGGATGCAGATCCTGCAAGTCTGCACAAGGTACCCAGGCAGCTCCCACGATGCCTACATCCTATGACACTCCCAGGTGCCGGGGCTCTTCAGTGCTCCAGCCCGGCTGGCTGGATGGCTGCTGGGAGACAAGGGCTATCGTCTCAGAAGGTGGCTCATGATGCCTCTCCTCCATCCAAGAACAGAAGCTGAGCAGCGGTATAATAGAAGTCACGCCTCCACAAGGTCTTCTCAAAATGTGCTTCAGATGTTTGGACTATTCCGGGGGCACACTCCAGTATCCCCCAACTTGAGTGTCGCTGATAGCGGTTGCATGCTGTGCTCTGCACAATCTAGCTCTGCAAAACGGGGGCACTATGGATGAAGAAGATGTAGATGGAGTGGCTGGGGCTGAACACAATGAATCCAGCAGTGAGTCCAAGGATGAGCATGCACAGGGAAATGATGAGGGGGCATGGCTGACCCGGGCATGCTCCAGGGAGGCAGGGCCACCTAGGATGCTCTAATCCAAGGAACCTTTAGCTAGCACAGCACATATGGATCTGCAACACAAGCCTGGCATGTATCCTCCATCCTGGAGACCTCATCTGTCTGGATAGGAGGATTGGCGATAGGCGCCATCAATAAATCTAAAATACACACAAATCACTCATCAAATCTCAGAAATCCATGCACCTTCCCAAAAAAAAGACACCCACAGCCATTTGCGACAACATAAATTTAATACTGTAACCAAAGTCTCTTCACATAACAGAAATAAAATGGTGTTGCATTTCATACAAAGCTTGATACAACGCATGGGGGAGCGGGGGCCAACAGAAAAGCACCAGTGATGAACCCGGGGTGTGCCTAAGGTGCCTTCATCTTTTGTTTACTGGTGCTATGTCTTTGTGGTACCCCGTCGCTGGCACTGGCATCTGAGACAGCCTGCTCTCTCTGATGTCCTGTTGGCCTTGATGACCTTGGCAGACATCCTCTGGCCTGTTGAGCCTGTGATGGACCCGCCTGGAGGGAGCTGCCAGATCTGCAGCTGGCATCTCCCCAGTTGTCGCAGCCTCATTGGATGCCACGGTCACTGGCAGAGGGGACGGAGGAGCTGCCGCCCTCATCTGGAGCACACTGAGAGGCGCCAGCAGAGTTCCACCTGCGCCTGCCCACAACCGCTGTCCCCAGGAGTCACCAAACACACTGGGCGAGCCTTAACTGGCACACCAGTGCAAAATGGAAATGACCGCCAGCACCCGCTCCCACTCTCCCCACCCGATATGGGGAAAATTCTCCCCCAGAAATAATAAAACCACCAAGACTTTTAGAGATTGTTAAAAAAACTAAATTAAGATATTTATTCACAAGAGAAGATTTCAAGCACATATGTAGAACTACAAATTACTATTATAATAACTCCTAAAATCCCTAATTAACCTGACTATCAGTTATACCTCCTTTAAGGCAACAGTCCAAAAATGGAGTTTTGGATTTTAAACAGATCCCAGCAAATTAATCCATTACCCTTGACAGTGGAATTCAAAATGGCCTTCTCCTCCAGTTTCAGTTTCGGTAGACAGCAGGCTTATGCACAAATACTGGAGGCTTCATCAAGGCTATTTCACACACTTCTGTTGGACCTTAAAATGCCTTCCCTTGACTCACAGCCTCATTCTCCTCTATGTATGTTTCTCCCTTCTTAATATGTAAATTTAATTGTTTCCGTATGTCTTTGGAACTTTCTCATGATATAAATCTTTTCATGTTGCCAATATTCTCATTAACCTCTTTGAAATTCAAATCTCCCTTCATCTATCTAAAAATGCAAATTCCTGTCACACCTTACATGTTAAGACCCCAACTATGTTTACCTACTTAGCATTTCAAAGGCACTCTACACCTTACCTCTTTTGATAACTTCAACTTGCAGTCTGCTTGGCTACAAAATGTAATTAAATCACACACAGACATAAAAACACGACCCCTTGTAAAGTTACTTTGCAATAAACTAGAAAAATATTATGAAAATTATTATACTTTCATGACAGGGGTGTAAGGGCAAAGGGTGATGGGTAGAGGCATGAGTTGGCATAAATTGGCATTAAGTTGGCATGGGGCTATAAGGAGCCAAACTTAGTCAGCTCTCCCCTCATTCCTATGTAATTGGCTTTGTTTAAGTTTAAGATTCTTGTTTGGGAGCTTGTAAGAAATTTACTGCAATAATTGTGGGCAATTTTAACGATATAGATTGGATGAATCAAATTAACAAAGGTGACCTGGAGGATTAATTCATAGAATATATTCGGGACAGCTTCTTAGAACCAATGAGGGAGTAGGGTATTTTAGACCTGGTAATGTGTAATTAATTCATTAATTAATGACCTCATAGTGAAGGATCCTCCAGGCAAGAGAGGACATGATTGAATTTTGCTCCCAGTTTGAGGGTGAGAAATTTGGGCCTGAAATTAGTGTCTTAACCTTAAATAAAGACAATAACAAAAGTATGATGACAGAGTTGGCTAAAGTGGACTGCGGAGAAAAAGTTAAAAGATAAGATGGGCAAGAAACTTAAGTTTCATAACTCTCAATAAAGATACATACCATTGAGGAAGAAGGACTCTATGAGAAGGGTGCAATATCTATGGCTAAATAAGTTAAGTATGGTAGCAAATTGAAGGAGCTGACATACAATGCTGTGAAGATTAGTTGTACACCAGAAGATTGGGAAAAATTTGGCAACCAGCAAAGGGTGACGGAAAAAAAGGAGGGAGAAATCAGGGTATGAGAGTAAACTAGCAAGAAATATAAAACAGATGCCACAAACTTTGACAAATAGCTAAAAAGGAAAAGAGTAGCTCAAATAAGTGATGGTCCCTCAGAGGATGGGACTGGGGAATTAACAATGGGAAGCAAGGAAATGGCAGAGCCTTGAACAAGTATTTTGTACCTGCCCTCGCAGTAGAAGACACAAAAAGCATCCCAAGAATAGTTGAAAATCAAGTGGTAAAAGGTGGTGTGGGGTGGGGGGTAGGAATTTAAAGGAATTACCATCACTGGAGAAAAAGTAAAGGAAATACTAATGGGACTTAAAGCTGACAAGTAGACTGAACCTGATGGCCTGTATCCTTAAATTAAGTGGCTGCAGAGATAGTGGATGCATTGGTTGTAATCTACCAAAATTTCCCAGATTCTGAAAAGGTACCAGTGGATTGGAAAACTCGAAATGTAGCATATCTGTTCAAGAAAGGAGAGAAACAAAGCAAGAAACTGTGGGCCAGTTAGCCTAACACCACTCATTAGGAAAATGCTGAAATCCATGATTAAAGAAGTAGTGGCAGACATTTGGGGCGGAATTCTTAGGTCGGCATGCGGGCGTACCCCCGACCTGAATGTTTGTGAAATCGCACGGAATGACGTCGGGTGAGTGTCCCGACGTCATTCCGTGTTCGTGCGATATTTCAGTTAGCGGATGTGCATGAGTGTCGGAAGTACGCCCGCCGACAATTAAGAAGACAATTAAAGTTGTTAAAGTGCAGTAGTCCCCGCTCTTTCGTGGTCTGTCCGCAATCTTACGTTAGTGGATGGGTGAAGCTGCCAGGCGGACTTTGCATTTTTGATGAAACCTCATCCAAGAGCAGGATGAGTTTTCTGTTATTAAATAGGAAAAAGTATGGACAGGATTTTCAACATGTATATGTTCAAGTGACTGATTCTGATGGGTGGACATTTTTTTTCTGGATTTTAAAATCTTTATTTAATTGTTTTGAAGTCTTCAGCTCCCTGTGGCAGCTATCTGCCTTCAGGGAGCTTTCATTCAGCGCTAGCCCGCACCCGCACTTACATCAGTGCCTGCCCCCCTCCCACCCCCACACCGGCAGCGCCGAGCATTTCAGTACGGTCTTCATGCTGGCTGGCTGTTAATTGGCCAGCCAGCGTGAAGTCACAATTGGGGGCCGATTGTGGCCAGCGGTCTGTTCCTCGGCTGCTCCTGGGCCCGCTGATTGCGCCCGCATGCCAACCTAAAAATCCTGCCATCAGAAAATCATAATATAATCAGGCAGAGCCTAGAATGATCTTATGAAAGGGAAATTGTGTTTGAGAAATTTATTAGAGTTTTTTTGAAGATGTACCAGACAGGATGGATAAAGGGGAACCAATAGATGTGTTTGGATTTGGAAGCAGTATTTGGATATCCAGTCAGTATTCAATAAGATGTCACATAAAAGGTTACTACAGAAGATAAGAACTGATGGTGTTAAGGGAAATATATTAGCATGAATAGAGCATTGACTGACTAACAGGAAGCAG
Organism: Carcharodon carcharias; assembly: GCF_017639515.1. NCBI lineage: Eukaryota > Metazoa > Chordata > Chondrichthyes > Lamniformes > Lamnidae > Carcharodon > Carcharodon carcharias. Next base: position 103,599,845 of record NC_054478.1, on the reverse strand, counting down.
AGAGTTGGGATAAATGAGTCATTTTTAGGTTGGCAAACAGTAGCTAGTAGAGTGCCACAGTGATCAGTGCTTGAGCCCCAACTATTTATCATCTATATTAATGACTTAGATGAAAGGACTGAGTGCATTTTAGCCAAAGTTGCTGACAATACAAAGATAGGTAGGAAAGCAAGTTATGAGGAGGATACAAAGGCCAAGATTTTCCAGCCCTGCCGTGACGGGACCCACTGCGGGGAATGTGGTGGGCCATTCAAAAGTCCCTTGACTTTCGGTGAGACTGGAAAATCCGGGCCAAAAAGTCTGCAAGATGATATAGATAGGTCAAGTGAGTGGGCAAAAATCTGGCAGTTGGAGGGTAATGTGGAAAAATGGGAAAAATAGAAAAGCAGTATGTTATTTAAATGGAAAGACTTCAGATTACTGTGGGATGGAGGGACCTGGGTGTCCTTGTACATGAATCACAAAAGCTTAACATGCAGGTACAGCAAGTAATTTGGAAGGCAATTGGAATGATGATCTGTATTTCAAGGGAAATGGGGCATAAAAGCAGGGAAGTTTTATTGTCTAACTTTACAGGGCATTGGTGCGATCGCATCTAGACTATTGTGAACAGTTTTAGTCTCCTAACTTGAGGGATATACTTGCATTGCAAGCAATTCAGAGAAGGTTTACTCAGCTGATTTTTGGGATGAAGGCTTTGTTATATGAGGAAAGGTTGAGCAGGTTGGACCTATACTCAAAGAAGTTTAGAAGAATGAGTGGTGATGTTATTGAAAAGTATAAAATTCTGAGGGGGCTTTAGAGGGTAGATACTAAGGATGTTTCCCTCATGGGGAAATCTATAATTAAGGGGCACAGTTTAAAAATAAGGGGTCTCCCATTTAAAACAGAGGTGAGGAGGAATTTCTTCTCTGAATGTCGTTAATCTTTGGAATGCTCTTCCCCGGAAAGCACTGGAGGCTGAGTCATTGAACATATTCAAGACTGAATTGGACAGATTTTTGATCTACAAGGGAGTCTAGGGTTATTTGGGTGTCAGCAGGAAAGTGGAGTTAAGACCACAATCAAATCAATCATGATCCTATTGAATGGCAGACCAGGCTCGAGAGGCCGAATGGCCTACTATTGCTCCTATTTCTAATGATTCTTACAATCACAACTCTGCAATCCTGCTGCATCCAATCATGAATGGTGGTGGACATTTAGGCAATTAACTAAAGGTGAAGGCTCCATAAACGTGCCCATTTTCAATGATGGCAGAGCCCTGCATGTCAATGAAGGAAGCAAGGCTGAAGTATTTGCAACCATCTTCAGTCAGAAGTCCTAAGTGGATGACCCATTTTGCCTTCCAGAGGTCACCAGCGTCATGGATGCTAATCTTCAGCCAATTTGATTCATTGCATGTGACATCAAGAAAGTGCTGAAGTCACTGGATATAATAAAAGCTATTGTCCACGACAACATCCTGGATGTAATGCTAAAATCCTGTACTTAATAACTAGCTACACCACTAGACAAGTTGTTTCAGTACAGCCATAACACTGGCATTAACCCAACATTTTACAAATTCCCCAGATATATCCTCTCCACAAAAAGAGGGACAAATACAATTAGACCCATTACTGCCCCATCATTTTATTCTCAGTCGCCAGAAAAGTGATGAAAGGTGCTCTAATAGTGCTATCAACAGCATTTACACAGCAACGAACCTGCTCATCGATGCTCAGTCGCAGTGCCTGTCAGCTTCAGACCTCATTACAGCTTAGATCCAAATATGGATAAAATAACTGAGTTCCAGAAGTGAGGTCAATGAGAGTCAAAGGATACTTCATCATTGGTTGGATTTAAACTTAGCACAAAGGTGGTTGTTGGAGGTCAAACATCTCAATCCCAGGACATCATTGCAGGAGTTCCTCAGATAAGTATCCTGGGCCCAACCATCTTCAGCTGCTTCATCAATGACGATCCCTCCATCTCTGGCAGGTAACATTTGCGCCACATTAGTGCCAGCCAATGCCTATGTCCAACATGAGGGAATTGAACTATCTTCCCTTTACATTCAACAGCATTGCCATTGCTTAACCCCCCAACTCATGACTCTCCAAAGCCTCTCCACCATCTACAAGGTACAAGTGAGGATTGTGATGGAATATTCTGCACTTGCCTTGTAAGATGCAGCTCCAACAACACTCAAGAAGCTCGATACCATCCAGGACAAAGCAGCCCACTTGATCATCACCATAAACATTCACTACCTCCACCATCGATGGACAGTGGCAACACTGTGTACAAGGTGCAGCAACTTGACACATTCCCTTCAACAGCACCTTCCAAACCCTGGCCTCCAGCAGCTAGAAGGACAAGGGCACCAGACAGATGGGAACACCCCCAGCTGTGAGTTCTCTCCAAGCCATGCACCATCCTGATTTGGAACTCAATTGCCTATTCCAGGGTCTTTATCCTGGAACTCCCTTCCCAACAGCATTGTGGGTGTACCTACACCAGATGGACTGTAGTGGTTCAATAAGGTGCCTCACTATAACTTTACCTTGTCAATCGCAATTAGGGATGGACAACAAATGCTGGCCTTGCCAGCAACATTGAATTCCATGAAAGAATAAAAAAAAGATGAGGGTGACATTCATGAAGCAGCAGAAGATGTTTGTGCCTTGGATACTAACCTCAGGAAATCTTGAAATGATGTCCTGTAATTGAGATAATTGGGCTTCAGCCACCAGCACCATCTTTCTTTGTGTATGAATCCAACCAGTGGCAATTTATCCCTGTGATATTCATTGACGCCACTTCTGGAATTCAGCTCTTCCGTCCATATTTAGACCTTGAGCATTAAGGCAACAGTTGACTGAATGTGGTACCTAGGAACCCTAGCAAGATTGTCATCTATCAGAATTGGGAGAAAACTGTATATTGGTTGGTGTTATACCTGGCACAAAGGAAGATAGAGGCCAATCATTTCAGCCTCAGCACATCACTGCAAGAGTTCCTCAGGGTAGTGGCCTAGGCCCAATGGTGGGGATCCTTGCTGATCATTGCACAGTGTTCAGTACCATTTGCAACTCCTCTGATACTGAAGCAATTATGTCTACATGCAGGAAGATCCGGACAACATTCATGTTTGGGCTGATAAATGGCAAGTAACATTCGCACCACACAAGTACCAGGCAAAGACCATCTCCAGCAAGAGCAAATCTAACCTCCTTCCCTTGACGTACAGTGGCATTACAATCACTGAATCCCCCACCATCAACAACCTGAGGGTTACCATTGATCAAAATTTAATTGGACCAGCCATAAATTCTGTGGCTATAAGAGCAGGTCAGGGGCTAGGAATTCTGCAATAAGTAACTCATTTTCTGATTTCTCAGAGTCTGTCTATCATCCATATGGCACAGGGAATGTCATTGAATTCTCTCCACTTGCGTAAATGAATGCAGCCCCAATAATGCACACAAGACTTGACAGCATCCATGACAAAGCAGTCCACTTGATCGGTACCCCATCCATCATCTTAAACATTCACTTCCTTCAGAACCATGGCACAGTGGCTGCAATGTGTAACATCCAGAAGATGCACTGCTGCAACTCGCCAAGGCTTCTTTGACAGCACTTTCCAAACCTGTGACCTCTATCACCTTGAAGAACAAGGCAGCAGACAAATGGGAACATTACCACCTGCAAATTCCACTCCAAGTCACACACCATCCTGACTTGGAAATTTATCCCCATTCCTTCGCTAGCACTTTATCAACATTCTAGAATTATCTCCCTATCAGAACTGTGGGTGTACGTACACCATGCTGACTGAAGTGGTTCATGAAGATAGTGTACCACTACCTTCTCCTGGGCAATTAAGGATGAACGGAATTCTGGCCTTACCAGTGACACATCCAATGAGCAAATTAAATAAAAAATTGTCCCCATGGACAGAGAGAAGCAGGATGAGAGAGTGCCTGACTTTGCCTGTATTGCAGCTTTCCACAGGGTGCAAGGTGTCATAGTCACTTTGCATGCTCCCCATTGCCAACTTGCATGGGTGAAAGGAAAGGCATCCACTCCCTCAACTTGCAGCACATTTGCAACTACAGGCAAATCATGTAGGACTGTGCCCTCTTTCCTGGCACCAGTCATGATGCAAGAGTCCTCTGAGTCACCTTTACTTTAAGCAAGCTGTCATCTTATAAGCTGGCTACTGGGCAACAAGGGCTATTGCTTTTAGACTTAGATAATGGGCACAGTTCCACCACTGGCCTGCAATGAGAGCAATGCTGCCACCAGAAATATCGTCAAGCAGGCATCTTGCATGCTCAAGCAACATTTCTCTACCTGGATCATTCCATAGGTGCTTTGCAATATCCAGATACCTGAACCTGTATGCAGATTTGTGGTCATGCACTGCATACTGCATGACCTTGCCAACATGAGGGACTGTCACTTTGGCAGCAAGAAGTGCAGCAGCAGTAGCAGGAGGAGCCACCAGAGCTCTAACAGCAACTCATCCAAAAACCTATCATAAGAACCAACTCTCCCATCCTCAATAAATCAACTGTCCCACTGTCCTTGCTGCCACCACTTGTTGCCTTCAGTCCAATTTTATAGATTTTCATAGAATGGTTACAGCACAGAAAGAGGCCATTTGGTCCATTGTGCCTGTACCAGCTCTCAGCAAGAACAATTCGTCTAGTGCCACCTTTTCCCTGTAGCCCTGCAATTTTTTCCTCTTCAGATAATTATCTGAAAGTCACAATTGAATCTACCTCCACCACACTCTCAGGCAGTATGTTCCAGATCCTAGCCACTCGATGATTAAAAAAAGCTTTTCCTCATGTCTTTGTTGCTTCTTTTGCCAGTCACCTTAAATCAGTTTCCCCTGGTTCGCAACCCTTCCTCAAGCGCAATAGTTTCTCTCTATCTACGATGTTTAGACCCTCTCATGATTTCATATATCTCTATCAAATCTCCTCTCAGCCCTCATTTCTCTAAGGAGAACAGACCCGGCTTCTCCATCCTCACCCCTGGAACCATTCTCATCAATCTTTCCACAACTTTGCTAATGCATTCACATCCTTCCTAAAGTGTGGTGCCCAGACATGGACACAATGCTCCTGTTGAGGCCAAGCCAATGCTTTGTTATAACTTCCTTTCTTTTGTACTCCATGCCCCTATTTATAAAGCCCAGAATTCCCTGTGCTTTATTAACCACTCTCTCAATCTTCAATGATTTGTGCACATAAACCCCAGGCATCTCTGCTCTAGCATGACCTTTAGAATTGTGCCTTTTATACTCTCTCTCCCCATTCTTCCAACCAAAAAGAATCATTTCAGACTTCATTGCATTAAGTTTCATCTGCCATTGTCCGCTCATTCCAATAACCTGTCTACATTCTTTTGAAGTTTAAGAATATTCTCCTCTCAGTTCAGAATACTTCCAGGTTTTGTGTAAGCTGCAAATTTTGAAATTGTGCCATGTAGACCAAAGTCTAGATTAATTCATATATGTCAGGAAGAGCAGGGATCCTAACACTGACCCCTGGGGAAATGCACTATAAACCTACCTCCAGTCTGAAAAATAACTGTTTATCACTACTATTTGTTTCCTGTCACTCAGCCAATTTTGTATCCATGTTTCAACTGTCTCTTTTATTCCACGAACTCTAACTCTGATTACAATTGAATTGTGCGGTACTTTATCAAATACACCACATCAACCATATTATTTGTTACCTCATCAAAGCACTCAAGCAAGATAGTTAAACATGATTTACCCTTAACAAATTTGTGTCAGCTTTCCTTAATTAACCCACATTTGTCCAGTGACTGTTCATTTGACCCAAATTAAAGTTTCCAAAAGCTTCCCCACATAAAGGTTAAACTGACTGGCTTGCTGTTGCTGGACTTATCTTTACACCCTTTTTTGCAATTCTACAGTCTTCTGGAGCTACGTCTGTCTAAGAAAGATTGGAAAATTATGACCTGTAGCTCTACATCCTTGGATGCATCTCATCCGGTTCTGGTGACTTATCAATTTTAAGTACAGCTAGCTTAATTAGTGGCTCATCTTTAACAATTTTTAACCCTCCAATTATCTGAACTACCTCCACTTGCACCATGATTTGGACAGCATCCTCTTCCTTGGTAAAGACAGATGCAAAGTATTCATTTAGTACCTCACTTGTCTCCATACGTAAATCCCCTTCATGATCCCTATTTGGCCCCATCTTTTACCACACCCATTGTATTTATATGCTTGTAATAGACTTTGGGATCCTCATTTATGTTCTCTACCAGTTTCTTCCTGTAGTCTCTCTTTGCTTCTCATTTTTTTTTCAATTTCCATTTGAAGCTGATTGAGCCTGACTCTCAATTGTATTACCCACCTGACATCTGCTATATGCAGTCCTTTTCAGCTTCATCTTACTCTCTATCTCTTTCATCATCCAGGGAGCACCAGATTTGTTTGCCCTTCCTCTCTCCTTGTGGGAATGTTTTGTCCTTGTCCTCACCTATGTGCAAATGTAAACACCAAGCCAAGTCCAGAAGAGAAAAACAAATTTATCCAACAACTCAATCCTACCTGTGTCTATTAGTTAATAGAAATAATTAAGAATCACTGATGAGGAAATCCTCAGTTCCTGTTTATGTCCTTTTACCTATTCAAATGCTCCTACAAAGTGTTTCCTCAATGCTTACAGCCTTCAGAACTTGTATTGAAGACTTTTCAGATATGCCTCAACAGTCTTATTGTTCTGAGTGAGAATAGAGTGTGGGAGAATGCAATGTTCTGAAAGCCCCTGTCAACAATGGGCTCCATACCCAATATGGCAGGGTGTTGGAGCTCAGACTTCTCAGCAGAGCTCCTGTCACAACTGTCATATTCATGGATTTGGCCATTCAGTCAACATTAGATAGATATGCTCTCTGTGCTCTGCACGAAGCCCTGATGTAAAGTGGAGCAAGACCCCATGTTCTGAATCATTACATGCAAACTCACTGGCGGGCTCCACAGTCCACCTAGGGTGGAATTTTACAGCCCCTCCCACCGGTGGGCTTTTCCATTCCCACCGAAGGCAATGCAGTTTTGAACAGCTCACTGTATTTTACAGCCCCACCCCCACTGTGATGGGTTTGTAAAATTCCGCCCCTAGAGTTTCCTAGTTTATGCTTATAAGTCTTCTTCTGGTGCAACTTTCAGGCTGACCTGCAAATGGGCAAGAAGCATTCCTGCTTCTTTCACATGGAGATGCACATGCAAATTGGGGTCCTTGAGTTTCCTGATTGTAATTTTCAGGCAGAAATAAGCAGATTATCAATCTACTGCAAATGATGGGCTACAGCCTATTTGGCACTCAGAACTCATAGGTTATGTTCAAATGAGACCTGAATCAAAAATAGTTTGGGCCTCCTCAGAGTAGACATCAAACGGGTTTTGCAACCTCTATGCCAATTTGGCACAAATTTCTGGCTTAAATTGATCATTCTCCCTGCCCTCCCCAGTAGTGAAAAATCTAGGCTGCAGTATTCTGTCAGTGTTAAAGTAAGAATCCTATGAATAGAAATTTTTCAGTGCCTGGTTTCGGGAGTGGAGGAAGTATTATGCTTGCAATGCAACCAAACCAGCAACCAACAATGCTGGCACTTCTTGTTCCTCCCCAGGTAGTTCACTTGGCTGGAGAATCAAATTTTGGACACCTTGACTTGTTCGCTGACATGCCCTCAGGTAAATCCTGGGAACAGCATGAAAGGAAAATGGGAGATGGTCCAATCATAGACCAATGGTAACCCTCCAGAGGACTATGGAGCCTGGAAAATCACCCTTGTTTTTCCTGATCCCACAGAAAGATATGTTTTAATTCTTTTTAAAAGAACTTACCTTGTGTTGGGGGCCACTGATGGGTTATGCCACAGGAGCCTAAAACAGGCATTAGGCACATAATTTACATATGTGAGGGAATTTATACCTTTTGACATCACTGCCAGGGATGCCTAAAACGGCCAGACTCAATGTTGTTTGTACATTTCTCAGACATTCTTAGGACATTGATCCCCCCAAATTCAGCCTTAAGCCTGGTTTATGCCTGAAAAATAGATGCAGTAAGATTGAATTTCTACCTCTGTAATTCTGTTTGAAGTTAATACCAAAAAATAATTGCCTCCTTATTTATAAACTTACATTTTGTGGTGACTTTGCTTCCATTTTGCTCACTAATAATCTTTCTGGCTTTGCTAAATGGCATTGCCAAACTAATACCAGTTTAAGCAACAGACATTGGCTAGCGATTGTCTCAAGGTGTCTCACTTAGGACTTTGTACCCAGCTCCCAGAACAATAATTCGTGATGTATCACTGTTTCCTTTGCTGTTTTATTATGAGTTTTGCTATGTTAATAACGAAGTTATTTTGTTCTTAGGTGGTGGTCGAAATCCAGTTACACCTCGATTCATGAGGCACTTTAATACTGTGACTATTAATGAATTTGATGATCAAACCATGTACATCATTTTCTCTCGGATTCTTGACTGGCAGTTTAACATAAGGTATATTGCCCTACTTAAAGATTTAAATGTTGGAATGAACTGGCAGAAGTTTTAGTCACTTTTAAATTACTTCCAACCTTATCTAACTTAGTTCTTTAAAAATGTCAGCTTAGAATGATCTGTGAAAGTGCTGTTATAAATTATGGTCTCACTTGTTTGCTTTTACTTTATTGCTTTCAATCTTTGGCCACTCTTAAAATGATGAACTGTTGTTGCACCTTAAGAAAAAAGTAGTATCCACTCAAAGTTTCTTGAGGGCCACACACAAGCTTCCTGAATTTGCCTTCTGCATACCCATTGGTGTAAGTACTCATGAAAAGTGGTATAAAAACAATATATTAGCTAACCAGGAGGAAACTTCTGTGCAGCAGTGTGTATACTTGAGGTTCAGTGAAGGTGATTGGCAGCTCATGCTGTACAGAAAGGGCATGGCACTGATGTGACCTTCATCTCAAGGCAATTGGCTCCTTGCACAGAGTCACTATTAGCTGCATCTCTGTAGGGGTCTCCTGAGCTGCCTGGTCTCACATCCTCCAACTGAAATACAGCAATGCATGGGGTGGATGGAAGCTTGCTGCTGCCCCACGAGACAGTAGTATCCTGTAGCTGAGACTCCTGAATAGCTAGGTCTTCATTATCCTCTTCATCATTTGAGGACAAACATGTACAATTGCGTGCTTAGTTCTTTCATTTATCTCTGAAATTGTTTCACCAATATTTTTATATTGCTGGACAGAGTTATGAGTATGCAAGTGTCTTCTGTGTCTTGAGGTCAGCAGGGCGTAGCACCAAGCTGGAAGAGATGAATGCACAACTTCCCTCATTCAGCATTCTGAGTGATCTTGAGGGTATTGAAAGCAGAATGTAGAGCTTTCTAAGTATGGCTGTCACCAAATCTCCCATAATTGTTATCTCTTGTGTCACTTGGAGGGATGTGGCACAGACTGCCAACTCACTAACACCCTGAGGACTGAAGAACAGTGTGACAAGAAATTCTACACTCAAAAGGGTAGGCAAAGTAAAAACTGTACTTTTTCCCATATTTCTTGCTTGGCACATTCTGGGCAACAGCACAAGCTTTACCCTTTTAAAACAACACTTCAAAAACTAATCCTTCATAATGCATTTTGGTTAAGAGAGTGCTCCAAATTGGTATCTTGCATTATGGCTGCACAGCTCCTCTCAGTAATTACTGCCACACACAACTAAAATCCCTTTCTTCACTTTAACAGCCTCATATCTCCGTGCTTCTTACTTCATCTCTCCAATGCAATGGGTGCATTCCAAAATTTGCCAGACCTACCCTTTTTATTCTATCATCTTGCAATACCCAACACTTGCAGGACACTTGAGGGGGTTTCTCCAACCATAGCTGCCTCCATTTCCTTCCCTGTCTCCTTAATCCCCAGAGGGCGATGCTCACCTATTTTTGGCTTCTACCCTCCTTTCCTTCAGTTTGACTACAGAAACAGGCATCACAGGAAGAGATAGATCATAATGATGAAGAGGATAATGAAGATTCAGCTACTCAGGAGTCTCAGCTACTTGATACTACTGTCTCTTGGAACAGCAGAAAGCTTCCATCCACCCCACGCATTGCTGTATTTCAGTTGGAGGATGTGAGATCAGGCAGCTCAGGAGACCCCTATAGAGATGCAGCCAATAGTGACTCTGTGCAAGGAGCCAGTTGCCTTAAGATGAAGGTCACATCAGTGCCATGCCCTTTCTGTACAACATGAGCTGCCAATTACCTTCACTGATCCTAATGTTCAGGTGGCACCCAGAAGATGCGCAAGAAACCCATTGGAGAACCATTAAACAAAATAACCAAATTTGCTGACTGACCCCCAAATGAAGAAATTATCAACAATATTCCGCTTTTTGTAGCTTTTGCTTTAACTCAGAACCCACGGAAATTAAACATGAATTAACAGACAAATTACGGTTGGTATGAACAATAAATTACACCTGGAATAGCAGATACAACAAAAACTATCTCATGAGATCACAAGCATTCACATCACTTCGCGCACAAATGTGGCACCATGTGCAATCTCACAGTCTTTCAAACTTGGCCTCTGGAATGTGAGAGATCTCACTTTTTGCACTCAGTGGACTTGGTCCTCAAGTCATACAAACATATGAATATACGAATTATGAGCAGGAGTAGGCCACTTGGCCCCTCGAGTCTGCTCCACCATTCAGTATGATCATGGCTGATCTGATTCTAATCTCCCACCTAACCCTGGCAACCTTTCACCCCCTTGTTTATCAAGAATCTATCTAGCTCTGCCATAAAAATATTGAAAGACTCTGCTTCCGGCTTTTCAGGAAGAGAGCTCCCAAAGACTCATGACCCTCTGAGGGAAAAAAATTCTCCTCATCTCTGTCTTAAATGCGCGATGCCTTATTTTTAAAGTGACCCCTAGTTCTAGATTGTTCCACAACAGGAAACTCCCTCTCCACATCCACCCTACCAGGACCCCTCAGAATCTTAAAGCTTTCGATGAAGTTAACTTTTACTCTTCTAAACTCCAGTGGATACAAGCCTAGCCTATCCAAACTTTCCTCATAAGATAACCCTCAGTTTAGTAAACCTTTAGAAATGCTTCTAATGTATTTACATCCATATTTAAATAAGGAGACCCACACCATACACAGTATTCCAGATGTGAGATGGAGTCATCCCAGATTTGCATTGTGCGGTAGTGGCCGAGAAAAAGCACGTTTTACCCGCTGACTGCAATGGCAAGTTTTCACACCATTTTATCTCATTCCAACATCATTAATTATGTCAGGAAACATGCTGGGTCACTGGCAGAGCAGCCTCTGATTCGCCCATCCCGCCATCACTTCAGGCCTTCAGTAACCAGGCGCCATATTTAAAGGCTGTCCATGCTCAGAGCTAGCATTCTTTAAGCGATAGGAAGCTACTGGGAACTTATGGCTGCCAAAGGGAGGAAACATGCTGCCCCCAGATTTAGCAACGCCTCCTTTGAGCGCCTACTGGACACTGTGGAGGCCCGCTGCAATGTCCTCTGCTCCAGCTCTGGACGAAGACTAGCAAGCAAGGTCACCAATCTGGCAGGGGGTCAGTGGTCAGTACCAACGCCCTGCAAAAGAGGACAGCCGTCCAGTGCCAAAAGACGATGAATGATCTCCTCCATTTTGCCAGGGTAAGTCACTCTTCTCATCACTCTCAACTCACACACTCACAAACTCATCACACATCCACAGGGATCTCATTTACTGCCAGTTCAAGGGACATCACCATTCACTCTCACACACAGCTTCATTTGCCCTGTGGATCGTGTTCTCATCCCGACCGTGGCACCATTCACCACCCAAACATATGCCTGGCATCTTTGTATCTGGCCTGGCAGGCATCTTGCTTACACTCTCCCCATCTGTATTCACGCAGGACAAGCTGGCACACTACAAAAGAGAGAGGTCGCAGACTGGTGGAGGAATCAGTGTCCTCACAGCTTTGAAAATAGACCCATCCAGCTGGCTGATGAGGATCTGGACTGTTCTTGTGCTGACAGTGAGGTTGGTAGTGCTCAACCAAGTGAGGATCCAGTAGTGCAACATCCATCAGACAACCATGCTGTGAGTCTATTCCCCTGTTCCGCAGTCCCCTGCTGTGCACTAATTATCTCTCCTTGCTTTCTCAGGCACATCTGGGAAGCAGCTGAGGGGGTCCGACCCAGGTCCTCAACTCAAGCCCCGAAGAAACCTCAGAAGAAGAATCTGATGACAGTCTAATTGAAGACCCATCACAGCGCTCATCCACACCCTCCCCCAGGTGGGACCTAGCTTTCGAGTAGCCTCGGGGTCACAATCTGGTGAGCACATTGCACTATCTGATCCACAGCAGGTGGCGGCAGGGACTTCCCAGGTGTCCGGCATCGGAGGAATTTGCTGAGTCCAAGTCAGATGAGGAGCCCCTGGACTCAGTCATAACTTAGTTGCTGGAGCTGCAAAGGCAAGCTTGGGAACAACAGGAAGGGATGTCTGCTGCAATCCTCAAATTGCAAAGCACGATGGAGGAGTCCGTCCACATTCAGCCTGAGGTAGTAGTGCCGGCATGTTAATGCACTGAGATCAACACTGGTAAGATGGCGGCTGCCACGGAGACCCTGGTCCAGGGCATTGGTCCTGCACTGCTGCCTGGGCTGAACTCCATCGCTGAAGCCATCATTGGCTTCTGAGTGTCAACATGAGATGGGTGCAGGGCAGTTCAATCTCACTCCAGCTACCCTTCTCCTCAAGGAGTCAGCCGGGGCCCTCAGGCACCCATAGGGAGGAGGATCACCAGGTGACTCTGGGAGTGTCCAGCCCATCTGAATTCCCTCTTCCTGTGACCCCAGCAGCTCCAGTTGCACATGCCGAGGAGGGGGCAACTGCCACACAGCAGGACCCCAAAAGCAGGCTTGGACCCTTCAGGTCTCAGACCTCCAGGAGATGCCGGCAACGTCATCACAAACAGGGCGAAGCAGTCAGCAGTCTGCCTCCACCTCCGCTGTGGATGTCGGGGGAGCACCAAGACATAGCGGCAGGAAGGTTTAGAAGATGTAGTCGCACAGCATGGGCACGGGTGTTGCTAATTGCAAATAAGCTCCCAGGAATGTCTCCTTGCCTGTGGCTCCTTGTTCTGATGAGCAGTGTTCATATCACTCAGATGTGAAAGCTTGATCCCTACAGAAGAACCTCTTTCCTGTGCTTTATGCAACCTTCCCAGCACACCGATGGGTGTGCCTTCACAGTCACTGGACAGATCAATCATGCTTGCACCTCGACTGGGGCTTATCATTGCTGCCAGAATGTCATTGACCGGTGGCACAGAGTTCCGTCATTCTCTCTGTGTGCTCTCAGCACCTTTGAGGTGCGGCTGGCCCCATATGTTATCAGCATTTGTGCCAGTGACGGTGTGGTCCTGAAAGGTACAGCTCACAAACAATTCCAAAGGATCAGGAGAAGTTAAAGTTTCCCAGCTACATTTTTCCATGATATGACCCTGCCAGCGAGCTGCCATCAGCCTGACAGGTGTCAGACATTCACTTAAGTTATGTGAGCATCTATGGAGTGTCCACGCTGCATGTCATCATCATCCTGCTGGAATGTAGGGACTATGGGCATCTGCTTTATCTCCATGACAGGATCCGTTTCATAGAGGGTTTGTGTGCTGCCATCAGTTAGACAGGAGTCAAATGTTCACAGATGCAACATGAGGATCTGTGGTGTCTCCTCACTGCATGTCATCATCATCCTCCACGAATCTAGCACCTCTGAGGGGCTCCCAAGTGCGCCTGCCTCGTTTGGCTGGTGCGAAGGTGAGGATGACGGTGATGAAGCCATCAAGGACCTGCTCATCCTCATCCCCATCAACGTCCTCCTCATCAGAGGAAACATGCAGGTCCTCCATCTCCTCCTTAGCCAGCTGCTCTCCCTGTTGCACCAGGCTGTGAAGGGCACAGCAGGCAATGACGATGCATGACACCCTCTGCAGACTGTATTGCAGGGCTGCACCAGACCGGTCCATGTGTCGGACCTCATTTTCAACATCCTGATGGTTTGCTCCGCCAAAGTGCAAATTGCAGCATAAGCCTCATTATTCCTTCTCTCTGCTGCACTCTGAGGCTGCCACGTGGGTGTCATCAGCCATGACCTCTGTGCATAGCCCTTGTCGCCAAAGAATCAACCCGGCAGCCCCTGTGGACTCTAGAAGATATCAGGGATCTGAGAGCTACCGAAAATGTAGGCGTCGTGGATACTACCCTCGGAACCTTGCACAGATCTGTAGGATGCGTTTGTGGTGGCTGCACACCAGCTGAACATTCAGCGAGTGGAAGCACTAGCGGTTGACATAGTTAACTGCTTGTTGCCATGGAGATCTGAGCGCCACGTGAATGCAGTCGATGGCTCCCTGCACCTGTGCTCTAATCACTCTTGCAACCTGGTTTTCCTGGTCCCGGGTGAAATGCACAAAGTTGTGTGCCCTCGTGAGGATGGCATCCGTGACCTCATGGATGCATTTTTGGCTGGAGGCTTGTGATATCCCACAGAGGTCACCTGTGGAATACTGAAAGAAGGCACTGGTATAAAAATTGATCGCCACGGTCACTTTCACAGCTGGCATTGGATGCCCTCCATGACCCTTGGTGTCAAATCCTGCAGCAGGTGGCAGATGTGACCGACCAGTTCCCTAGACATGCACAGTCTTTGGCGACACTCAGTCACCTGCAGGAATGATAAGTGCCATCTAAAGACCCTGGGTCTAGCGACACACCTATAAGTGACAGCTCACTGTGGATCTTCAGCTGCATGTGCAGGAGGCCCTGCCTTCATCTTGAGGGTGGTGTTCCTCCTATTGATGAGCAAGGTGTCTCCACCACACTCTTTTCCTGCTTTTCCACTCCCTGTAAACCATGAGACATACAGCTAGATCACCAGGCTCCATAATCCTGATGATCTCCTCTTGCAGGATCAAGGAGAGAGAGACACGTGGGTTTGCATATGTGTCCTAACCACCACTCTTGGTTAAGTCTCAAGGCCCCTTTACACATTCAGGAGAGTGCTGGCCACCACTTGGATGACCAAGTAGTGCACTTCATGGCTGTCTGAAACCCCACCCACCTCCTCCCCACTCCACCTGACTGATTGGCGGCAGCTTCGGCAATGGACTGCATGCTGCGCTCTCAGCTCAGGCACAGGCATTCCCCTAACCTGCAGTGCAAGCCTGCACTGTTAGCTTGAACTGTGAGGGATACTAGTCCAAATCTTAATAAAGACATTCCAAGGGGTTGTGAGCGTCTCTAACCATGACTGCGCCATGGCATCTTTCACAATGGGATTCTACAACTTGCCCAGTTGTTCAATTTTTCTGCAGCCCCCTAAAATGCACACTAATTTGCTGCCTGCACCCAAGGGGTGACAAGTTCTGGAGCATTTGGTGGCACATTCATGTTTTTGCATTGCTTGAGCGGGCAGAAATGCTTCAGAGGCCCGACTCCACACATGTCAATGTGGCTGTGCCTGAACTATCTCAGCTGCGGAGGAATGGTCATTTTATAGGTTTCCCTATTGTGTGGCCACTTCCCCGCCCCCCCGACAACCCCGTATATGCTTGTGCACTACCATCAGACCATGCTGCCTTGCAGCCCCCCCGCCAAGTTCGCCTAAGACCGTGCTGCCTTGTCCCCCTACTCACATCAGACCATGTTGCCTTGCCCACCCACTCGCATCAGACTGTGCTGCCTTGCACCCCCCGCCAAGTTCGCCTGAGACTGTGCTGCCTTGCTCACCCCACCTCGCCTCAGACCATGCTGCCTTGACCCCCCCCAACTACAGTCATGTCCCTGCCACCCCAGCTGCAGTGCTGCCCTTGCCCTGGCATCACACTGTCAGCCAGTCGGGAAAAAGCCTGTGCCCTCGCCAGAATGCTCTGAACCTCTTCCTTGAAGTCGAATGGGCAACCCTCACAAGCACTGCAAAGCGTTAGTGTGCACTCACCTCCGAGTTCCCTTTGCTCAGCTCAGCAGGTGCTTTATACTGCTGTTGTGAAACACGTCAGTGTGATTGCTCAAATGATCCAGTGTGGGGGATGATTCCAGTGAGCTGGGTTTATAATTATTTGGAGATGTATTAAAATGATGTCCCCAAGTGCGGTGGCGGGAAATGCGGTGCGCCGTTGACAGGTGGGGCAGACGATCGCAATCTGGTTTCACGACATCGTGAAATCGAGTTTTGGCCTTCTCACCATATTGTCTGCTCACACCTGCCATGGCACCCAACACCAATGGGGACGGAAAATTCCGGCTGTGGTCTCACCAATGTTCTGTACAGCTGAAGCATAATCTCCCTACTTTTATTTTCAATTCCCCTTGCAGTAAACAATAACATTATATTAGCTTTCCTAATTATTTGCTGTACCTTTTGTGATTCATGCACTGGGACACCCAGATCCCTCTGAATCTTAGAACTCTGCAATCTCTCACCATTTAGATAATATGCTTCTTTATTTTTCTTCCGGCCAAATGGACAATTTCACATTATCCCACATTATATGCCATTTGTCAGATCTTTGCCCACTCACCTAACCTATCTATGTCCCTTTGTAGCCTTTTTATGTCCTCTTCGTAACTTACTTTCCTCCTATCTTTGTGTCATCAGCAAATTTAGCAACTATACCTTTCTCCCTTCATCCAGGTCATTTATATCAATTGTAAAAGGTTGAGGCCCCAGCACTGATTCCTATGGCACAGTATTCATTACATCCTGCCAGCCAGAAAAAGACCCATTTATACCAACCCTCTGTTTCCTGTTAGCTAGCCAATCAACTATCCATGCCAATATGTTACCCCGTACACTGTGAGCCTTTGTTTTCCGCAATAACATTTGATGTGGCACCTTATGAAATGCCTTCTGGAAATCCAAGTACAGTATATCCAATTGTTTCCTTTGATCCACAGCAAATGTGACTCCTTCAAAGAATTCCAATAAATTGATTAAACATCATTTCCCTTTAACAAAATCATGTTGACTCTGCCTGGTTGCCTTGAATTTTTCTAAGTGCCCTGGTGTCACATCTTTAACAATAGCTTCTAACATTTTCCATATGTCAGATGTTCAGCTAACTGGCCTATCGTTTCCTGCTTTCTGTCTCCCTCCCTTTTTGAATAAAAGAGTTACATTTGCTATTTTCCAATCTGATGGAACCTTCCTCGAATCTAGGGAATTTTTGAAAATTAAAACCAGCGCATCAACTATCGCACCAACCATTTCTTTTAAGACCCTAGGATGAAGTCCATTGGGACCCGGGGATTTCTCAGCTCACAATTCCAGTGATTTGCTAAGTACCATTTCCCTGATGGTTGTAATTTTCTTGAGTTCCTCCCTCTCTTCCAATTCATGATTTACTGCTATTTCTGGGATGTTATTTGTATCCTCTGTAGTGAAGACCGATGCAAAATATCTGTTCAGCTCATCTGCCATCTCCTTATTTTCCACTATTAATTTCACAGTCTCACTTTCTATAGGACCACACTCACTTTATTAACCCTTGTTTTTCAAATATCTATAGAACCTTTTACTATCCCCTTTCATAGTTCTAGCTAGCTTTCTCTCATACTTTAATTTTTCCCTTCTTATTAATCTTTTTGTCATTTTTTGCTGTTCATTATATCCTGTCCAGTCTTCTGACCTGCCACCCATTTTTGCACAATGATATGCTTTCTCTTTAAGTTTGATACCATCTTTAACTTCTTTTGGTTAACCACGGATGGTGGGTGCTCCCCTTGGATTTTTTTTTCTCATTGGAATGTAGCTATTCTATGTGTTCTGAAATATCTCCTTATATGTCTCCCACTTCATCTCTGTTGACCTATCCCTTAACCTCATTTGCCAGTTCACTTTAGCTCACCCTGCTTTCATGCCCTCATAATAGCCCTTATTTAAGTTCATAATACTAGTCTTGGACTCACTCTTCTCTCCCTCAAAATGAATGTAATATTCAGTCATATTATGATCATTGCTACCTAGGGATGTCTTCACTATGAGATTAATTCTATCTCCTTGCACAATACCAGGTCTGGTATTGCTTGCCCTCTGGTTGGCTGCAGAATGTGCTGTTCGAAGAAACTTTACTGACAACATTCCATGAACTCCTCATCTAGACTACCTTTACCCATCTGATTTTCAGTCTATATGTCGATTAAAATCCCCAATGAACATTGCCATACCTTTCTGGCAAGCTCCCATTATCTCTTCCTTTATACTCTGTCCTGCTGTGTAGTTACAATTAGAGGGCCTGTACACCACTCCCACAAGCGACTTCTTGCCTTTATCATTTCTCATCTCTACCCAAACCGTTTCTACATCCTGGTTTCCTGAACTTAAGTCATTCCTCTCTAAAGTGCTAATATCATCATTAATTAATAGATCCACCCATCCACCTTTTCCTAGCTTTCTGTCCTTCTTAAATGTCATGTACACTACAATATTCAGGTTGAAGTCATCTATAATGGTAGCTCCACTCCATCTGAGTTCCCCAGAGACAGTCGTCGCCCAAACTTACAGAACATCCTTAGTTAGGTTTACGAGCCTTAAAGGTACAGATTCCCCAGTGACTCATTTATCTCACTCCTTTAATAAACCTTGTTAAAAGGACTGGTTGGTTCTGGCAAAACAGAAGCATAGCCATAGAATTGTACAATTCATAATCTCTGCTGTAACCTTGTCTTCAGCTTTCTGTCCTTTTTAACTGTATTACACACACAGCTTCATGTAAATGTGCCTTTTGTGTTCTTCTCTTGATGCTGCTCTTCTTTGTCTCTGCCCACATGGCTTCTGTATCTTAACTTTGTTCCAGTTGGTACTGCTTCCAGTTCAAAGGGTGTCTGGTCTCATAGACCAGTATTTCTTATCATTCAAGATAATTAAAATTGATCCCCTTAACAATTGATGCAAACTCATTAAGGTCCTTTTCAAACATTCTTAAAAACAATTACATATTCCACAGACACTTCATAGAAATTACAAATATTCCTTACGTACTGCTTCTGAGTCAAAGGTCGTCACGACAAGTGCCCAGAGGGAATGCCATACCTCCTCCTGTGAATACCATAGGGTGAGTAGCAGGTGAGGGTATGTTATTCTAGGTCTGAATATGTCACTATCCAATCTTGTGAGAAACAGTCAGATGTCAGTGGAAACAATAGCAAAAAATGCTTAAAACAAGTGCTTTCTTGGGGAAAGCTATTTAAAGTGAAAGTTGGGCAGGATTGGCTTCCACCACACATTCCTCACAAATAAAGTTGTCCAAACCATTTTATTACTGCTGGATTTGCCAAGTAAGTTCATTCTCTTCATCTCTATAATTAACTAAGATACTAGTAAGCTCAGACAGTGACTTAATCCCTCCTGGTAATGTTATGTAAGCTTTAAAATCTAAATACAGCTATTTAACTTGCATCTTAAGTATTTTCATGACACAGTAATGTGGAGTATTGGCAAGTTCACTTCACAGGTCTTTTGCCTTTTAGATCTCAGCTGCAATGGTATGAGGATAGGCAGTCCTTCTCTGGCCACTCTCACTAATTTTAAAAAAATTATTTTATGGGATGTTGTCATCACTGAGGAGGCCAGTATTTGTTGCCCTAATTTCCTTTGAGAAGGTGGTGGTGAGCCGCCTTCTTGAACCGGTGCAGTCAATGTGGGTGTAGGTAATCCCACAGTGCTATTAGGAAGGGAGTTCCTAGATTCTGATCCAGTGACAGTGAAGGAATGATGATATAGTTCCAAGTCAGGATGATGTGTGTCTTGGAGGGGAACTTCAATTTAAAATTTTGCATAAATGTACTTACTATGAATCATTTTCTGTTTAAATTATTCTACACCTTGGAGACATTGTACTAAAACCTATGCCCCAAATTTGTTTTTGAAGCATGGAAACCAGCTAGAAATGCATTTCGCAGCAAAAAAGATGTCCATTTGACCCACTGTGTCCGTGCCAGCTCTTTGAATAAATTATTTAAGTAGCCCTACTCTCCTGTTATTTCTTTATTGCTCTGAACGTTAGAGCTGGAATAAAAAACATAATGCACAGAATTTAATGCCCTTCCACAAAATATGTTTGGAGGCTGGGGGTGCATTTAATTTGACTAGAGAGTGCGGGGACTCTGCTGCTTTTCCACCTCTGTCTTGATAAAGTCCAGGATCGGAAGGCTGGTGGACGGTCTTCCTGCCCTGATGCCAATTGAGGCCCTGAAGTGGGCAATTAATGCATTTTACCAGCTGGTGGGAAGTCATCACATGGGGAGTCCAAAATGCAGACCCTGTCGGGTTTGCTAGCAGGTTGCCAAAAGGGGTCACTTGTTTCAGGATCAAGGGAAGCCCACTGAGAACTACCCCCTGCCCTTTCTTTTGATCCCTCTGCCCCTTCCTGTGACCCTCAGTCCATCCTCACTCACCTGTGGCCTGCCATCCCTTGCTGATCCTGGGTCCCTTGCTGATCCTGGGCCTCTGGCAGGTGCACTACTGGTAGCTACCAATGCTCACTGTGGTGCTGTCTGTAATGGGGAGCTGCTGGCCTTTGATTGGCCAGCAGCTGCTGAGGGTGCAGGGGTGTGGGATTTCTGCACTTGGGGTCCTGCATCCTGGGGAAAACCTGCCATTGGCCATTTAAGTGTCTGATTGGCACTTACTATAACAGGCCTTCCCAAATGAAGGCACTAGGCCTTTCACCTGCTCTCCAGCCAGCAGCCGAGGCCCCTGTCACCTGGATTTAATTCTGCGCTATGACTTGGAAGTTACTTTATCTATAAAGTAACTTATTAATATATTTTTGAACATTGAGTAATTTGGGGAATTGCAAATGACTCATTTAATGTTTGGTGATTGTTAATAATGGGGAATTAAGTATTGCTATTGATCCATGATAGAAGTGAACATTGTAGTGGTCTTATTTAATGACATTTAGGGAAGATTCATAAAATTGTAGCAGATTTTTTGATTTAAGATTAGGAATTGTGATGTTTCATGTGTTTATGAACATCCAAAAGGTAATATTTTATGGGTTGTAGCATTCAAAATGCTTTAGAAATAGCAATGTTTTGTAGAATTTTTTGTTTCAACCTCTTTTATGTTTTATTAACAAATTGAATATATAAATTTGATTTTTTTAGTGCACTGCATTAAGAAGTTTTTTGACACATAGCATTAATAAGGCAAATTAAATTAGCACATAGCACTCAACTGTGACCGCAACAAAGCTTGACATTCTCTTGACCTGTAGAAATCAATTGTAGAGAAGCAGGGAAATAATTTACCAGACCACTGATGGCTGATTTTCAGTTTTCATGCAGTATGTTATTCCTTTGTATTTTCCTAAGTATGCATATCTAAGTATAGCTATATGGCAGAATTTTAACCTGCAAGAGGAGACAGGAGTTGGAGGGTTGGTGGGTGAGTATCAGTTCACGTTGGCATGTTGGGAGTGTCGGAAACCCAACATGATCTCACTCATTCCTAATTTAACTGATGCACATTTGACTAAGTGGGAAACCTCCATGAAGTGGTAGATTTGAAAATTAAATTTGTAAAAAGACAACTGAAAGCAGAATCAATCCTGTGTTCTGCCAGTGCACTGCTTTTTCAGGCTGCCTGAAATTCACCAGGATCAACAAGGCAAGAAGATTGACAGGGCTGTGAAATTGGCTGGCTGGAAAGACTTTAAGTACTGAATCAGGACATCTGTTTCCTTGTCTAAATGAAAGGCTTTTGCTCACAGAACTTATTTTGAGAGTGTACTTTCACTGTTGTACATCTAACATTTTTCAAGTCATTTCTGCTATCTTGGACCTTTTTGAGTTTGATCTGCAATTCCCTTATGTCAGCTTTCATGGTAGCATGGGAGCAGCCTATGCAACTATACTTTGGACATCTGATAAAGAACAAGAGGAGCAGCAAGAACAACACCAGGAGCAGCAGCTGCCTTCTCCTCAGCCACATCCTTCTCCACAGGACAGTGGGGATGAACACCCTCCAGCTCAAAAGAAGCAATAGCTCCACACACAGTGTACTGGCAGAGGATCAACTTTCTGGACAATGCTGAGCAACAGTATCTCACAAAGCAGGCTGCTACTGACACCTACAACCTCCTGGAACAGGAGCTCCTTCCGACTGGGCTAGCTGAGCAGGCATTGCCAGTGACTTTCAAGGTCACTACAACCTTGAATTCCTTCACCACCAGCTCCTTCCAGAGACCTGCTGGCAATACCTGCTGGATTTCACAATCTGCTGTCCACAAGTGGATCTCCAAGGAGACCGATACCATGCTTGCCAGGGCTACCACCTACTTACACTTAGCAACTAATGAGGCCAGTCAGATTAAGAGGACTGTTGGATTTGCTGCAATGGCTGCATTCTCACAGGTACAGGGAATCATAAAATGCAGACATAGCAATTAAGGTACCCTTGGATTACCTAGGAGTATTTGTCAATCAAAAGTGATTCCATTTCAATAATGTGCAGCTGGTCTGTAACCATCAGAAGATTATCATGCATGTCAGTGCAAGATATCCTGGAAGCTGCCATTATGTCTTTATTCTGCACCAATCACATCACTCACAGGCCTTTGCACTTCAAACAGTCAGCAATCACTCCTTGGAGACAAGGGTTGCTCTCTGAGGATGTGGCTGATGGCACCTGTAAGAAGATGAACAAGAAAGCCACAACTGAGCCATATGAGCACAAGAACAGTGATTGAGGAAGTTGTTGTGTTGCTGAAGTTGTGATTCAGGTGCTTGGACAGATCTGGAGTTGCCCTTCAGTATGCACCAGCCAGGGTGTCCAGAATGGTTGTGGTTTGCTGTGCCTTGCACAACATTGCACTGCAGAGAGAATTTGAGATGAGGGGGAGGAAGGTGATGACCACTTCACAGGCTGAAAGGTGGAAGAGCAACAGGAGCATAATATGCTATGAGGATGCCCACAACCGACACATAATGGCACAATTCAGCTCACCTATGCCTGTAAAGTAATATGGCACACCACCTCTGAGTCCATTGCTCCCCCTTGCCCAACACAAAACATTCCCATAGTCAATCATCGTTCAATCTTGTTGGAATCCTTTGCTTATCTTGTACTCAAATCATGACATTTTCCACAAAGCTGATGGCCATTTGTCAGATGGGAGGTGATAATGGAGATAAATAGATAATGGAGACTTGAAATAAAGTTTATGGTTCAGAAACATTTATAATAAAATTGATAAAAAATAAATTATTATTTTCCCCCCTGTATTGGTATTCTTAAGAAGTGTCCTGATGAGTGCAAGACAAAAAGATTTGACATACCTGTTTTTTCAGCAGTTTCAAATTCTGTACTACCAAATGACTATTTGAAAATTAATATAGTGGCATATTTATAAATATCCATTGATTCTCTCTTCTTTTTAATATTACATCTACGTGGTGCCAGAAAATCCGGTTGCCCTATCATTCCTGTGCTTGCTGAACTACATTGGCTCCCAGTCAAGAAATGTCTTGATTTTAAAATTCTCATCTCTGTTTTCTAATCTCTCCATGGCCTTTCCCCTCCCTATCTCTGTAACCTCCTCCAACACCACAGCCCTCCAAATTATCTGTGCTTCTCTAATTCTAGCCTCTTATGCATTTCCAGTCTTAATTGCTCCACCATTGGTGGCTGTGCTTTCAGTTGCCTAGGCCCCAAGCTCTGCAATTGCCTCCCTACATCTCTCTGCCTCTCTACCTTGCTTTCCTCCTTTAAGACACTTTTTAAACCCGACTTCATTGACAAAGCTTTTGGCCATCTGACTTAATATCTCTTTATGTAGCTTGGTGTTATGGTTTGTTTATATTGCACCTATGAAACACCTTGGGATGTTTCATTACATTAAGGGCACTATATAAATGTAAGTTGTTGTTGCTACTCCCGTAGCTTCAGCAAAGCTTGAGGCAAGCTACTCATTCCCTTGCTAAACTGAAATGCTTGAGTTTTGGGGCCCATGAGGGCCCTGCCAAAGGCTGTCCCACTTGGACGTGTGCAGGGGAAGACCTTGCCCTTGGGACAGGAGGCAGCATGTGAGGCTCTGACTGAAGGGGCTGACAAAGCAAAGAGTGAAAAGTGGGAGCATTGGACAGAGTTCCACTTTCTTTTGCACTTTCCCCATCTGCACTCTCTTCACCTAGCTGCAAGAAGAGTTATATGTATGAGAAATGTAATACTTGAGAGGATGGAAACGCATTTGTGTATGGTGAATGTGAGGGATGGATGTGACAATAAGATGAAGAGGAGTGCCAGTGTCAGCTCTTCAGATAGAATGTGAGTAGGTGAACAAAGAGCAAAGAAAAGTACAGCACAGGAACAGGCCCTTCGGCCCTCCAAGCCTGTGCCGATCATATTGCCCGTCAACTAAAACATTTTGCACTTCCGGGGTCCATATCCCTCTATTCCCGTCCTATTCTGTATTTGTCAAGCTGCTTCTTAAACACCACTATCGTACCTGCTTCCAGCACTTCCTCTGGCAGCCAATTCCAGACCCTCACTACCCTCTGTGTAAAAAACTTGCCCCGCACATCTCCTCTATAGTTTTCTCCTCTCACCTTAAATCTATGTCCCCTAGTAATTGACTCTTCCACCCTGGGAAAAAGCTTCTGACTATCTACTCTATCCATGCCACTCATAATTTTGTAAACTTCTATCAAGTCGCCCCTCAATCTCCGTCGCTCTAGTGAGAACAATCCGAATTTCTCCAACCTCTCCTCATAGCTAATAACCTCTAGACCAGGCAACATCCTGGTAAATCTCCTCTGCACCCTCTCCAACGCTTCCATATCCTTCTGGTAATGTGGTGACCAGAATTGCACGCAATATTCCAAGTGTGGCCTAACCAAGGTTCTATACAGCTGCAGCATGACTACCCAGCTTTTATATTCAATACCCCTGCCAATGAAGGCAAGCATGCCATATGCCTTCCTAACTACCTTATCCCCCTACATTGCCACTTTCAGTGATCCGTGGACCTGTACACCCCGATCCCTCCGCCCGTTGATACACTTAAGGATTCTGCCATTTACTATATAATTCCTGCCTGTATTAGACCTTCCAAAATGCATTAGCTCGCATTTGTCTGGATTAAACTCCATCTGCTATTTCTCTGCCCAAATCTCAACCGATCTATATCCCGTTGTATCCTTTGACAATCCTCCAACCTTAGTGTCATCTGCAAACTTACTAATTAGCCCAATTACATTTTCCTTGAAATCATTTACGTATTCTTCAAACAGCAAAGGTCCCAGCACTGATCCCTGTGGAACTCCACTAGTCACAGCTCTCCATTCAGTAAAGCACCCTTCCACTGCTACCCTCTGTCTTCAATGACCAAGCCAATTCTGTATTCATCTTGCCAGCTCACCTCTGATCCCGTGCAAATTTACCTTCTGTACCAGTCTGCCATGAGGGACCTTGTCAAAGGCCTTACTGAAATCCATGTATATAACATCCACTGTCCTTCCATCGTTGATCATCTTCGTCACATCTTCGAAAAACTCGATCAAGTTAGTGAGACACGACCTCCCCTTCACAAAACCATGCTGCCACTCACTAATATGCCCATTTGCTTCCAAATGGTAGTAAATCCTGTCATGAAGAATCTTCTTCAATAATTTCCCTACCACTGACGTAAGGCTCACTGGCCTGTAATTTCCTGGATTATCCCTTCTTAAACAATGGAACAACATTGGCCATTCTCCAGTCCTCTGGGACCTCACCCGTAGCCAGTGAGGATACAAAGATTTCTGGCAAGGCCCCAGCAATCTCCTCCCTTGCGTCCCTCAGTACTCTGGGGTAGATCCCATCTGGCCCTGGGGACTTATCCACCTTAATATTCTTCAAGACGCCTAAAACCTTTTTTGATCTCAACATGATCCAGACTATCTACACACTCTTCCCTTAACAAATCAACCACTAATTCCTTCTCTTTTGTGAATACTGATGAGAAGTATTCATTTAGTTATCTCTCCCATTTCTTCTGGCTCCACAGATTCCCACCTCTGTCCCTGAGTGGGCCTACCCTTTCCCTGGGTACCCTCTTGCTTTTTACATATGTATAAAAAGCCTTGGAATTTTCCTTAATCCTGGTTGCCAGTGACTTTTCATGATCCCTTTTAGCCCTCCTGACTCCTTGCTTATGTTTCTTCCAATTTCTTTATATTCTACATGGGCTTCATCTGTTCCCAGCCTTCTAGCCCTTACGATTGCTTCCCTTTTCTTTTTGACTAATCTCACAATATCCTTCGTTATCCAAGATTCCTGAAACTTGCGATGCTTATCCTTCATGCCAGTCCTGAATTCTTATCAACTGACGTTTGAAAGCCCCCCCACATGTCAGTTGTTGATTTACCGTCAAACATCCGCCTCCAGTCTAGATTCCTCAGTTCCTGTCTAATATTGTTATAATTAGCCTTTCCCCAATTAAGTACCTTAACCCGAGGACTCCTGTTATCCTTATCCACCAGTACCTTGAAACTTACTGAATTATGGTCACTTTTCCCGAAATGCTCCCCTACTGAAACTTTGACCACCTGGCCGGGTTCATTCCCTAATACCAGGTCCAGTATTGCCCCTTCCCTAGAAGGTGCTCAAGCGAGAGAAAATTGGGTAGAGCTGCAAGTTTCTTGGTCTCAGGAGGACTGTGCAGGAGAATGCCAGAGGACTTAAAATGTAGGAGTTGAAGCTTTAATGTAGGATGCCACTCACCTTGCTGTGATGAGGCCATTGAACCTGTTTTAGTACTGTGTCCAAATTTGAGGTGTTATACTCCTAGTGCTGGCATCCTTTAGCCACTTTGAGCTGTCTGCTTTGTTTCCAAAGCTGGTCTCTTATTCTTGTCTGCTCAGAACAGCTTTTCTCTATCGGCCTTTATAACCCTCAGCATGGTATCTGGGGCTTCATCAGAGAACCAGGAAGTGGAGTGTTGGTGTTGGGTTGACCTTTCTATATTGAGACTCCGTCATTAAAGTTGCTGTATATATCTTGTGTTGATAGTTATGGCATGCTTCCATTCTGCCCCTACTGGGATCCCTCTAAATAGAGAGCCTTTAACGGTCAGGTGTGGGTTGTCATCTGCCTGCCTGCCCTGATTGGTCAGGAAACCCAGAAAGAAGATGCTAGTGACTGAGTTAAAAAGCCACATCAAAGTCCATTCCCCTGCTTGAGGTTCCTGACTTGCTGTGAGCTTTTCCCAGCTGCTAGTGGGTCTGAAGGTAAAAATTCTGCCCTATGTACTATCACTTGCTTATAGTCTAATAATATAGTTGAAAATATCTGCAAAATATGAGATTACTGACACTTCTGTCCATTAAAAATGTGCATTTGTTTTACAAATAAGAAAAACTATATATCTCCTATTAAAATAATGCTTAGCTTTGATTGCATTTATTGTGTTCTCATTTAGATTCACGTTCCCGTCAGAATTTGGAACTCTGACTCCACAGATCATTCATGCCACTTTGATTGTTTACAAGGAAGCAATGAAGAATCTCCTCCCAACACCGGCTAAGTCTCACTATCTGTTTAACCTGCGAGATTTTTCCCGTGTTATTCAAGGGGTGTGTCTTTCCAGTCCGGAGATATCAGAAGTTCCAGCTGTGATCAAGCGTCTCTGGGTTCATGAGGTGAAATCTGTATTTACATGCTTTAGTGGGGCTGGGCCTATTTATTACTGATCAATTTTTCAGTGAATATGACAAATGCACTTTGGTAAGTTACTGGTATTGAAGGAAAACATGGTGACAAATGTTAGGTTCCACAAAATCCTCCACTAGTAATCATGTTATTTCCTTATTCAACAATCATTTTTCGCTCAATGTAGAAACAGGGGTAGACCATTCAGCTGCTTATGCCTGTTCCACCTGTTTAACTAGGTCATAGCTGTGATACAATCTCCATTAAGACCTATAACTTTAAACAAGATATTCAAATTTACAGCTGATAGTTGCACAAATCTCATGACAAGATTTCACATTTAAAACATTTACTGTAACAGATGACTAAAGCACTATTAACGAAACATTATTTTCTTTTTGTAAACAACTTATACTTTAAACAATAAAAAGAGCCATTCCCCTTTTAAACTTAGTACACTTTGCACTTTCCACAGAATTACAGTCTTTATAGCAACAGCCCATTATTGCTCCCAGCTTCCAATGGGTCCATGCACCAATTTTGTTGAGTAGTAACTTTGAGTGACCATCTCTAGGCGCTTTCCTCAGTTTTCAGAGAGTTTCTTAAATTCACCGCCAACAATGAAGTATGTTCTGATGATTCTTCTTCCTCCTGGCCATGCTAGGACAAATCTCCATAAACCCTTAGAAGGCTGCAGGATGCGTCTTTCCAACAAGAAACTGTCTCGTTCCCGCATTTGGCTGTGGTAGCTCACAAAGCTAGGCAGCCTTTTCCCTCTGCTGACCACACAGAATTGCTGCCTGTCTGTGATATTCGTTGATTTGTAAGGAAGCCTGTAACCTGATCTCAAAAAATGGCTCCCTCTGCTGCCTACTGGATGGCATGACAAAACACATTAACTTTGTATCTAGGTATAATTACTGATCAGCTATTCTTGATCCCAACTCTCTTTCATCTTAGAAGTAAATGGACAGCTTACAGTACAAGTATGTATAACTCAATACCTTCAACACCTTTCTGTGACTTTGGGAGACTCGGAGACTCAGTGCAAACTCGGAGACTTGCAATTTTCTCTAAGCATAAATACTTTGCACCTTCTTCCCAATAAAACAGCCCAGGACTTCCTTTGATCTCTAACAAACAACCAGGCTTACAGTCCAGAAGACTGCAGAATAGGTTGCATGGCCCCCCTTTATTTTACCTTAAATTTAAAGATGCAGTTCCAAAACACAACAATCTTTCAAAACACATAATTCTAACAGCTTATATGTTACTCAGTTCCAATTACATTAATTCCATATCCGTTAACAAAAGTACAATTCAGTTGTGATATTTTTAGTTGACCTGCCCACAGCTGCTTCTTTGGGTGTGTGTGTGTATGTCTGTGTTGGGGGTGAGGGGGATGGTGGACATAGATAGAGTTCCAGGTTTTCACTACCCTTTGTATGAAGAATGCTTCCTGACATCATCCCTAAATGGATTCCTTCTAATTTTAAGATTATGTTGCTTTGTTTTGGACAGCCCATCAGCAGAAATAGTTTCTCTCTGACTACCTGATTGAATTATTAATTAGATTGCCCCTTAATCTTCTAACTCAAGATTAGAAATTTATGCAACCTATGCTCGTCATTTAACTCTTTTAGCATTGGATCATTTTGTGCTGCATCCTTCACAGCTAATATATGCTTCCTAAGATACTGTGCCCAGAACTGAATGTAGATCGGGTCAAACCAGAACTTTATACAACTGTCCACCCCTTTGTATTGCAACCAATTTAAGATAAAGGCAAACATTCTATTAGTCTTTTTAATTATTTCTTCTGCCTGCCCACTAGTTTTTACAGATTAATACGTGACCTCAAATCTCTCCACTCCTCCACAGTTCTATGTTTCTCAACATTTAAAAAATACTCTGATTTATCTTTCTTCAATCTAAAGTGGATGGCTTCACTCATCTCCCCATTGACCTCTAGTTATCACACTCTTGCACAGTAACTCAGCCTATCAGTATCCCTTTGCATCTTTCTGCTCCTCCCTGTACTACTTATTGTGCCAAAGCTAAGCAGGTGATTTTCCTGGGTTACATTGGGTACTAAAGAATCTCCAAGGTGGCCAAGTTGAACTGAAATATCTGGTTGCCCCGCCTTTAGTACTAGATGGCAGCATGGTAAAGGACTTGAAGTGCCCACTAGGAGAGACTGACCCAAGGTGATTCAGGCTCCGATGACTAATTGAAGTGATTCTGAATGTTCATTAAAGAGGTTGTTCACAATTTTGCTGCCTAGCCTCGTAAGTAACAACCTCTCCCAACAGTGACCAGCTGATCAGAAGCGAGGGAGTCATTGGTGAGGATTTTGAGCACTACTTAGTCATGCTCGGGTTTCAGTATGCACTTGTTGCTAGAGATCAATTGATCAAACTGTGTCTGAAGAGGATTTTGATACATTTTGGGAGACTTCATGGACACTGCCAACATTTATTTTGGAAATTCTCCGAGGAATTCACCTAATAACACTGAGCGCTGTGCTACAGTACCTTATTGGAGACATTATAGGAATCACCAAAAGAAAGGGTGTTATTGGTCATGGGGCCCTTGCTAAGTGTCCTCCTTGGTCTGAAGGAGGAATGGGAAGAGGAGATGACAACAGGCTGAGCAGGATCAATTGCTGGAAGAGAGAGGGAGAGGAGGGGCAGCAAGGCAGACAAAGCTCCAGATTTGTGATGACTTGTTGCATGTTTCACAGTTTGGCGATCATGAGCCCTTACAATGAGCAATTATGGTAGTGGGTCAAGCTCAGGAGCCACAAGAGGAGGAGGAGGAGGAAGACAGTAAGGAGGAGGAAGGAAAGAATGGTGACTAAGGGAGCATCAGAGAGTTCCAGGTGGACACCCCACACCTCTTACCACCATCTAATTGAAGACCACTTTTGAGACAAGCTCTACCATCAGGCTTTGATGCACTGTTGAGACATTCCTTACTTTCCACTGAGGATCCATCAGGTTTAACCATCTCCACTCAATCCTTTCAGTTCCTTCCCCATGAAGAACATAATCAAAAAGACCACCAATTCAAGCACAACACAATTGCTATAATCGCACTTTATCTAGAGCAAGAACAAAGAATAAAAACATGATACAACCAAGAACACTTTTTAAACTATTCACCCTGGTACTCACTCTTAGTGGCTCTCTATAAATGCTGTTGCTTACCCTGGTGCTTCTGCAAAGTGCAATCCAAGTGACATCAGCACACAAGGTGGCAGTTCAGATGTCCTCCTGTGTTCGATTTGAGAGACTACTGGCCATGATGGCCTAGCTCAGACTGCACCATCTCAGCGCAGGATTCAGTAGTCTGGGTTGCCTACCCATGTTAGAGAGGATAGGTTTCAGACTTTGTGTGAAACCATGCAAAATTTCTTCCATCCTTCTAGTCATGACCCATAAGCTTTCAGGCCAACTGTTCATTGCACCAAACATTTGGTCTGTCAAATCTAATGGTCTTCTTCTAAAGCTTGGCTCTACAAGGTCCTCATCTTACTCTTCTACAGCAGAACTAGTAGGTGTCCTTGCCTTTGGCAAAGTGGCACCTGTGCTGTTCCTTCTACCTGACATCACTTCTGTCACTAGGTTTTCTTATTCTTTCATGGAACATAGATGGGCTGGCAAAGCCAGCATTTGTTTTCCATCCCTAATTGACCTTGTAACTAATTGGCTTGCTAGGCCATTTCGGAGGGCAGTTAAGAGTCAATTACATCGCCATGGGTCTGGAGTCACATTTAGGCCAGACCAGACCAGACGGCAGATTTCTTTCCTTAAAGGACATTAGTGAACCAGATAGGTGTTTGCAACAATTGATGGTAGTTTCATGATCACCATCATTGAGACTGGCTTTCAATTCCAGATTAATTGAATTTAAATTCCATGAGCTGCCACGGTGGGATTTGAACACATCTCCTGATTACTAGTTCGGTAACATTATGCACCGCTGTTTCACTGGAGCATGTCACCATGAGGACCCATATTGTACCCTCGCCTCTAAGTTACACATAGTGCCAGTCTCTGCACAACAGTGGTTTTGACACAGTGTATTCTTCCTCATTCTCCTTCTCCTCCTCTTTGTCCAGGGGTGGGGAACAAGCTGGCTCTTCCTCCTCTTCAAGTTCCTCCGGGGATGCGTTGAAGGAGTGAGGTTGATCTTTCTCCTGGGATCCTGCAGTGAGAAAGCCGAAAGGGTAAAGTACAGCATGTGTGCCACAGTGGGAGGATGTGTTGATGAGATCACGTGGAGCTTGTGAGTAAGGATCGGTTTAAGAACTAGGAATCTGAAATAGTCATGGAAGCTGGAGAGGCCAAATATCTTGATGTAACTTATCCCCTGCGCTGTCATGGCATCTGCATTTCCTCTCCTGATCACCTTTGGCACTGTCTCCTTAAAGGGAGTGATTTCATGCAGTTGTACTTCACCTCCCCCAGTCAGGTCCTGCTGGTGCATACTATGGGCTATTTTAACCTGGTAGAGAATGATTGGTGATTGTGAATGACAGTATTAGTGGATGTATTTGTGTGTGATGCCTTACATGGTTGAAGAGCTAGAGATGTGTCTGAGGTGTGTCTAATGCTTTCAAAGGATGCAGTAATGTGGGGCATTGAATGTTAATCTATAGTTAGATGGGGGATGAAGTGTGATCAGGATATAATGCTGGTGTTGGTGCAATTATTAAAAAGTGTGTTTGTGAGATGGGATCTTACCTTGGCAACTTGTTTTAAGTCATTAAGTTTGTTGTGGCACTTGAGATACAGCCTCTGTAGCATTCATCTCCCAGTAGCTGCAGGACCTCCTCATCTGTACCTCCTCCACCCCAAGTGCCCAAGAACCTATGTGCCCTCTCCCTCAGTCCTTGAGCCATGCTGAAGCATAACATCATGTGTTAGCCAACATATTCTACACCTTCAGTGGAACTGTGTGCATGGAGGCTGTGTATACTGCTCCTTGAGAGGATACCAGGAAGTTGAGGCTGCAATAAGCCTATCCTTAATATATCGGCAGAGGAGCACTTATCTGATTTATCAAAGGAGCTCTTTGTAGAATGTAATTCACCAGAGAGGAGCTGATAAGCACTGTATTCAGTATAAAATTCAGTATTGGCACATCACTACCAATAGCTATCATGACCACCACACTACAGCAACCAACTCTAATGCCTGAATCTCATTCCAGCATGCCACTAGTGACACCAGAAATATGAGTTAAAAAGCAGTGGATAGGTATGTAAAGTAAATGATTGATGATTTCCTTACTAGAGCAGAGATCTTTGTCACATTTCCCAGGACAGCTAGCAACAGTATAAGAGAAAGAATGCTATCGTTTTCAAATGGTAGGATTGCTCAAAGTCCAGGCCATCATTAATGGCACCTATGTAACTCTACAGGCTCATGCCCACAATAGCTGTGAATAGCCAATAACTGCTCAATTGGCCACTATATTAATTGTATATTTCTCATGTTAATGTGCATGTATATAGTGGGTAGTAACTGGGCATTCACTATAAATAGACACAGGAGTCCTGGGAGATTTGGCTTGGAGGGTGTTGCATCCAGCAGACCTGTGCAATTGATAGTTAAGTCGATTCACAGACCCCCCAGACTGTCAGTAATTTCTGCAATCTGGAGAAGACTATGTTTCACATCTGTGTAGAGTGTGAGAGGTTGCAGCCCTTGTTCCATTATCTGAAGGGGCTGCCCCTCAATTTCTGGTATCATTTCAATCCCAGGCTCTGGATCTTTGGCCACGCATTACAGATGGGCATGTGCAGATCAGGGGATCTCCTTGCAGGACTCCTCCTGGGCCTGGCCAAGGTGATCCTCACCAGGTCCAGGCAGCAGGCGTTCGAGGGAGTCATTAGGTCTGACAGCCTGACTCTTTTCTGTGGTTATGTTTGTGCCCAGTGTCCACCAGTATGCTCAAGGCCTTCTGTGATCAGTGGACACGAGGAATGACAGGAGTGCATCATCTGCCCCAGGAATATTATTTATTTTGATTTAAGTTTCCTTTAAAGCCTTGGGTTTTTGTTGCAATGGGTTAGAGGTGCCCCTTTCAAATGGGGTACTTAGTTGTTAAAGGTTACTTCAAAAGATGTATAAATAGCCATAAACTGTGGTTGTTGGGTTAAGGGATGTATGTTTGCAATGTGCTCTTATGACCGAGCAGTTGGTAAAGCTGAGTTATTTAAAAGAAAATCCCAGAGGGAAACTTTAAACAACTGTCATAACTATAATTTTGTGTTATGTTTGATATGCAACTCTAAATTCAAGAATCATACCACCAGTTCTTGGGAGATTTTATATTAAGCTAGATTAAACATTTTATTAATTTACACAAGTTAAATATATACACGTGGCTACGAATTACTATGAATCACAACTTTTAACAAATTCCTAAACTAATCGCCATTAAGGCAACAGCAACCCATAGGGCAGAATTTTCCCATTGGCATGCGAGGGAGGGCCCCGCATGTCCGCACGTAAAATGATGCGCTGTGACGACGGGCGAGTGTCCCGACATCACGGTGCACCATTGTGTTATTTCGCTGGGCGGACGCGTGATGATGTCCGATGCGTGCCAGCTATTAATTAACGGGCCACTTAAGGCCCTTGACCCACCAATCGACACCGATTTTTCGGCGCTCGTGCAATTTTCGGGTCGGTACATGGGCGCAACGGGCAGGTGGGTAGGACACATTTGTATTAACCTCATCCACAGGCAGGTTAAGAGGGCTCAGTGGGGTCGCAAGTGTGCACTGTCAAGTATTTGTTTTCGAAAGTTTTTGAAACTTGCCTGTGTGATTTGCAGTACTTCAAAACACATACCAGCTGCTTTTTCTGGACTTTTAACCTTCAGGTCGGCATCTACAATGAGCAATCTTTTCTGGGCCTGCAGGTTTCAGGAAGCCTTCCCTTAGCCTGGGAATGGGAGCTGAACTGTCCACTGGAGGCAGTTCTTCTGAGGAGGAAGGGAGGTCTAGAAGGGGAGAGAGGCCAGGAGTGCACGTTCAGCCTCCAGGGGAGTCACCTTTGGGAGGACAGGCGCAGGCACAAGGGGTGCAGGGCCAAGAGGTAGTCCAAGACGGAAGGAGCCGCAGATGACACCGGAATCCTGCTGCCAGGGTTTACAGGTGGCAAAGCAGCCACCTCAATATGACTGAGATGCAGTGCCGAAGGAGGCTCCGTCTCTCAACTATATCTGTCAGATGATTGGGCCTGAGATCTCCGCTAACTGTGTGGGTGGACACCCCATGCCTGTGGCTCTGAAAGTCAAAGCTGCCCTCAACTTCTATGCCTCTGGCTCCTTCCAGGGCTTGGTGGGTGATTTTTGCGGTGTCTCCCAATCAGCTGTCCACATTTGTGTCAAGCAGGTTACAGACGTTCTGTTCAGGTGCATTTTCACCTTCGTTCTCTACCTTTGGGACCAGGCAAGTCAGGCACAGCGAACCAGAGGCTTCACGACCTTTGCTGGCTTCCCCTGCGTCCAGGGTACAATAGATTGCACACGGGTGGTCATCAAGGCGCCAGCAGGTGAGCCCAGTGTCTTCATCAACAGGAAGAGCTTCCACTCCATGAACATGCAGATGGTGTGATCACATGATAGCATCCACTGTCCTTGTTCTTCCTTTCAGCATCATCGGAGCAGGGTCGTGAGGAGGAGCAGCGGAGGGCCCCTCTCACACCTGAGGGGCCTGAAGTCTCACCAGCGTCACACCCTTTCCCAGCTCACCACCCATCCATCCATGGTGAGCAGGGAGGTCTGAAGCGATAGGATGCTGATTTTACAAGTCTGTGCAAGGTACCCAGGCAGATCCCACAATACTTACATCCGCAGATACTCCCAGGTGCCAGGGCTCTTCAGTGCTCCAGCCCGGCTGGATGGATGGCTGCTGGTTGACAAGGGCTTTCCCTCAGAAGGTAGTTTATGACGCCTCTCTGCCATCCAAGAACAGAAGCTGACCAGTGGTACAATAGGAGCCACGGCTCCACAAGGGCTGTGGTGAAGAGAACGATTAATCTTCTCAAGATGCGCTTCTGATGTCTGGACCACTCAGGGAGTGCACCCCCAAATACCCCCCCAAGTTGTGTCTCAGTGATAGTGGTTGCATGCTGCGCTCTCCACAATCTTGTGCTGGAAAGGGGACCGCAGTGGACAATGAAGCCATCAACACAATGGCAGCAGCTGCACACGATGAGCCCAGCAGTGAGTCCAAGGATGAGCATGCACAGGGAAATGCTGAGGGGGTAGATGCTGACGGAACACCCGGGAGACTTTAATCCAACGAACCTTCAGGTAGCACAGCACAGGTGGACCGCCAGAACAAGCCTGGGCTGTAGGCTCGATACTCGACATCTAAGTGCAAAATCTGCCAGATTAGGAACAATTACTAAGGGCGTTGTTAATAAAGCTGAATGTCCCACAAAGCAATCATTACAGTTTTGGAAACCATCTACATTCAGCCATGGTGACATATCTGAATTTAATATGTCAAGCAAACCAACTTATTCCAAAAAATATACAATAGTGTTACAAATTAAAACAAGTCATAAGGACCTCAGGCTATTGGGCATAAATACTGGGCCAACACAAAAGCACCACTGAAAAACCCGTGGTGGGCCTAATAAGGTGCTTTAGCATTTCGTTTCCGGGTGCTACGTCTTGGTGCTGCCCCATTGCTCAGAGTGGCATCTGAGACAGCCTGCTGACTCTGCTGTCCTATTGGCCTCGATGACCTTGGTGGTCGTCCTCCGGCCCGTGGAGCCTGTGCTGGCCCCGCCTGGGAGGGAGCGACCAGTTCCACAGCTGGCACCTCCCCAGTCGTCGCAGCCTCACCGGATGCTATGGTCACTGGGAGAGGGGTGGAGGAGCTGTTGCCCTCACCTGGAGTGCCCTGAGAGGTGCCCGCAGAGACGCCAGGCAGTTGTTGTACTGATATAAGGTTGCTTCAGAACTCCCTGCTCACCATGGATGGATGGGCACCGAGCTGGGAAATGGTGCGATGCTGGTGAGCCTTCAGGCTCCTCAGGTGTGAGAGGGGGCCTCTGCTGCTCCTCCTCACGACCCTGCTCCAATGATGCTGAAAGGAAGAACAAGGACAGCTAACGTGGGGACAATGACAAAGTGCAATCCTGTGCCCTGGATCATTATGCACTCATCCTTCCATAACCAATGGTCAAGCCATGCAGAAAAATTAAATCAATTAACATTCAGCAGTGCTATAGCTGTTGGGAGAACAATAATGACCTCGCTGTTGGGCATAAACACCTGGCCGCGGCACCCCAGCCTCACCGACACCAGCAGACCTGGACGCATGGCGCCTTTCCAGATCCAGGGCCTCCTGTTCGAAGTGGGCTAAGAATGGCGATCTGCAACTTGCTGCCACCACTTGCACACTCAGCTGCGTTATGAGCATTCTTCGCCTGAAAGTGAAAGACCAGCATTGATTAGTGCAAATTGCACATGAACTCTCTTCGTGCACAGCCCATCCCAACCAGAGTGGGACATTTCAGGGCTCCAGTGCCTCCTTACCCCGCTGCTGTCGAACACTCACACAAAGACGCTAGGCCTGCTCCCCACCTCCCAACCCCTCCCCTTGGACGCATGCTGCCTTTTTCACATTAGGTATCACACGGTATAACGTTCCATAGCAAGGAGGCACAAGCACACAGAGCGCAGAGCGCAGCAGATGGTTCGTTGCCACGCCACCTTGAAGCTCCCCTCCCAGCATGTCATCACCCTGACTTGGACAGGTCCTGGAGTTCAAACACAGCACCTAGGTGCAGCTCCTCCAGGTTGCCCCCAAACCAGTCATGTGGGACTCAATGTAACACATGCTGCAAGGGCAAAACACATCTCTTCATCACCCTCACAGGCTGAGGTCAGTCTGGGCAATATCTCCTGGCCCAACCGGCAAAGGACAAATGCCGTCAATGATTCAATGCAGTCATTACACTCAGACTTGGGGTTTGGGGGCAGCAGCGGGGTAAGCCAACTTATTGGGTTACATGACCAATGCCAACATGGTACTCACCCTGCCAGGGTGCAACAAGTTGTTGAAGCGCTTGCAACACTGGATCCAGGTGTGCTGCACCACAACGCGAGAGCTCAGCACCTCCGCCACCTCCTCCCAGGCATGTTTCGTCATATGGGGTGGGGGGGGGCCTCCTCCTCCCATCCTGGAGAACCAGCACATCCCGCTGTGCTGCCACCTCCTCGAGAGGGCAGAAAGTCAGTCATCTGAAAAACAAGGTGCACACTGGTTCCCCCGTCTTACCCTCCAGCCTGGCCTGCTCCGCTGGCCTACCCTCCGGACTGGCCTGTTCACCAGAAGCCCTCTGGTGAGCCCTTCCACTTGCCATTGTCAGCGGCTTTGCAAAGGTTGCCAGCGCTTCATATAAACAGGCCGCCAGGTTGCCATTGGACCCGGCGAACAATGCACTCCCGCCACCACCTGCCCACTCTCACTATCCTTGGGAGTTGCACATTACGCTGGGCGGGCTTTAATTGGCCTGCCTGCGTATAATGATGGCACGGACGCGATTGGGTCTGTGCCCACCCAAGCCCGCTCCTGCTCCGCACCCCCCGCCACCGCCAACCAGAAAATTCAGTCCATAGACATAACCAGACACCAGGCAAAGCATTTTCATCTTATGAATTCAATATGAGGTTCTTTTCACTTTGGTTCCTGTGGAGACAGTTGGAGGCTTACAGCTGCTTTTGATCTCACATTGTCTCTCCTCTGTCCACACAAAACGGTTGTCTTGTTATTACCTAGTACAGCCATTGAATGTAAATTCTCATTGTATCACCAGCATTTTCTAACAATAAAACCCCTTTCATAATACCAATTTTATTAGTAATATAAACATATTGCTTAGTATCTGCTAGCTAGGTGGTAGTTTTCACCTCACCTCTTGAATGTTCTATTCAAAAAATGCAAATGCACTCTACCTCTCTGTTTACATCTCAAAACTAGTACACATCAAAGCACCCAGATTAGCTGGCTTTAATCCAGCTAAGACACACCCACAGACTAAACCTCTATTTTAAAAGAAAAATATTTTCCAATAATATTATATACATTAATAGCTTCATGACATATGCAAATCTGTAAATAAATATAAAAGTGTGTAAAGGTGACTCCAGTATATCTTTCACCAACTAGCTTTCTGGAGAACAGTCATTGCTGGATGGTGAGGATGTCGGAGATTAATCACACCGAGGCATCATTTTGTACGTAGAAACCCCATCTATTACTTGTGCATAAGGGAGACAGCACACAAAAAAGCTACTGTACAGTCTTGCAGCAGAATACACGCAGACTTGTTAAAAGCATTTTTACAGCCAATCAGTAAATTTTGCACTTCCCCATTAACCCTTTTAGCACTAAATGGGTTCCTTGTAGTTGCCTAGGCCACCACACTTCCCCCTTTTTGTCCTAAAAGGACAATCCACCACCCTTAGCCAAGTTCTATGTATCCTAGTCACCGGGCTTCATCCTCAGTGGGGTCCTAATTCCTGAGGAGAGGGAGGAAATAGATAACTGGCTTGCCGTCAGGACTTTGGAGGTTCTGCAGTCGGCAGACAGAGCGGATGCGGCAGGTCTGACTGAGCTGAAACGCTCGCAGGGCCAGCAAGTCGGGGCAACCGGACTGATTTTTGTAATTGCAAGGTCCACATTCTTCAGTGTAGCAGCCATTAGAGGTCCAAGCGGAGGTGAATTATTTTGAGGTGAGATTGTAAGATCTTGGCAATCACACCCACCCACGTTAAAATATGTGAGACCTCAGATCTTGGGACCTGCGAAAGACACACCGTCTCATTGGCATTGCACTCCCAAAAGGTGGTCATAGGGCCAGACTAGTTGTGGAACCAAAATCGGCCCTCCTGGTAGTTATAATCAGCTAGGTATGCACAGGAACCCAATGGCAATTCGCCCACCCAAGTATTACACTTGGTATAATTTCTCCTGACACATAGCCAGGCCGGCCCCTTAACAACCACAAAGGTGGGCTCCTGTCTCCAAATGGGTGTTCGATGAACGAGAGCCCCTGTATTATCTAGGGACCATGTAGAATCTAAGGGGAAAGCCAAAAAATGCATCTCTGAGGAGGAGGAATTAACAGGAAAGTGAGTACAAATCCTACATTTAGTCTGATTAACTTGCGAGGCTACGGCCTGCATTTGTTGAACCTCAGAATTGGTAGTCCATGCCCCCGCAAGGACCACGCAGGACAGGATCCAAATCAGAGTCAACATTCTGACGGCTCAGTTAAAGTTCTTGCACAAGCACTTCTGTCCGAGGTAAGCGTCCGCTTGACATGCGATGCACAAGTGTCGTCCTTCAACCTTCACGGCCGTATGGGTGGTGAGCAGGACTTGGAAAGGTCCCTCCCATCGAGGTTCCAAACAGTTCTTTCTCCTAAAGATCTTTACCAGGACTTGGTCCCCGGGCTGGTATTGATGGCAGTCTTCAATGGTGGGCTTTTTCTGAGTTTTTTTTCTTTCCACCGCCCCAGTAGACTGGGGGTGGTATGGGCAGGAAAGGTGATGGTTGCATTGTAAGGCCTTTTAGCAGTTCCTTTATCACTTTAGCGGTAAAATGAGGCCCATTATCACTTGATAAAATCTCTGGTATCCCAAACCTGGGTATGTATTCACGTAACAACAATTTTACAACAATAACAGCATCATTTCCTCGGGTGGGATACGCCTCCACCCATCACGAGAACAAACATACTATAACTAAAACATAATTATATCCCATTCATTTAGGCATTTGTATAAAGTCCATTTGTAGGTGTGGAAACGGGCCCCATGGCTGGTACCAGCAGTGACTGTGGGTGTCTTGCCTGGGTTATGTCATTGACAAAGCAGACATTGTGAAGTATTTTAGCTGCCATGGCGCAACCCAGATCTGCTGTGCCATTCTGTTCATCCCCCCTTTGCCCCAATATTTTCTACTCCATATAATGTACTGCCGGGTGTTGACATATGTATGACAGCTATTACTAATACAATGCCTATTAGCATATTACTATTCACTATACATTCAACATTCGTTCTATAAATGTGTGTCAAACCTCTGAGCTGGCAACCGGTCAAGTCATGATTCTTGTGTCGGGAGATATTCAATAAATGCTCATTAGTTACCCATAAAGGGACTACCCCTTCATTAATCTGTCTTAAATTTTCTTGGGCTTGTTCCAGTGCCCAAGATCCATAGGTGCTGCATACATCATTTCTGCTCGCTTCGTCTAAAATATCTTTCTTTATTTCAATTAATTTATTGATAGTCCCCAGATGACTTTCGAGCACGGGAGCTAGGCTTTGGATTAACTGTGTCATGTCCTGGTCTGTATTTATTTGGGTGTTATGAATTCCCTGTCCCCGCTCTAGAATCTCCTTGAGCTTAAAGCTCAGGGTACAGACCTTCTAGTCAACAGTTGCCAGGTTCTGAATTAACCACTGATGTCCCTATATTGAATATCGTAGCAGTATCATTTATCAGGCTGCGTTTAATGCAGTTCCCTCCCAAGCCTGATAGCATCTTGCCATTGAACTGAACTGCTCCAGTCACCAATTGGCTCGTCAGAGCCACTTAGAGTGATTGGGTATGGGTTGAGCACCATTGGGGCAGGACGACACTGGATACATTCAAGACTACGGGTACTAGCTCATGGTGTACTTTATCATACAAAACTTCTGATTAACCAGTGCCAAACCATTCGTCGGTCCTGGATGTATAGTCAGACAAGATGGGTCAGTCAGTGTGGATTGGAGGGCTTCAATTATCTCTATTTGGACTGTGGAAGTAGAAGTAGAAAGTGGCTGGGTAGTGGCGGACCTCCCATGCCCGACCTGAAGCAAACCCTTACTACAATTTGAAAGCACTTGTTCTCCTACTTTTAGATTTTGCATTCCCCTTTGCATGTCACATTCGGCACTGTCCGTGCTGTACCAAAATTCCTCCTGTGATGCGGGATGAGCAGTGATGATCCCCGACCTTGTTGCCAGTGCTGATACGCCCACGACCAGGATCGTAGATCTGTGGAGACATTAACATCGACTCCCGTTCTCTGGGTTACCACTTGGTCAATTATCATGTATCTTTAACTGTGTGTAATGCCTCCATTTACTTCCCGTTTTCATATTTACAAGTGCACATGTATCACCTGTCATAATTACCTCGTATGGTTCATACCTGTTCACTCCGAGCTCACCTTGACCATCACCTTATTCCCCACTTGGTCCATTGTTGCTCTTTGGATTTGCCTCTTTCCATATCCTTAATTACCTGTCGGTCTCTGACTTCCTTCCTTAACTCATGCAATTGCTTACTTAATTCCCTTACATAGTCCATATTTTTCCTTTCAGTGACCCTACATTTCCTCCTCCCACTAAAATGTCTTCAGGGAATTGCATGGCCCTTCCTGTTATCAGTTCAATGCAGTGAACCTGGTAGTCCTATTTGGTGTTGCCCTAAGGCGTCTCAGAATGCTGGGCAATATTGTGGCCCAGCTGTTGCCTGTCTCTTGAATTGCTTAGGCTATAGATGTGTTTAAAGTTCAGTTCATCCTTTCCACCATCCCTGGACTCTGGGGTTGGTAAGGAATATGGAATTTCTGTTTAATCTCTATAAGATTACACACTTCTTTAATGACTCTCCCTGTGAAATGAGTTCCCTGATCCGAATCCATCCGGGTAGGCACCCCCCTCCTTCCAGTTTACTGTCTCCTGCTGCTGTCTCATGTCAGACCTCAATTCCTTAAACAACTCTACAATGCACCTTCTTATCCTATCTTTCAATGGCTCAGTATCTTCACTTCCAGTGATGGTTCTCTCTGGGAACTGCTTAACTCTGCCTGTCATCAAGCTGTTAATCCTGTGGTCTTAATTTTTGTAGCTCACAGGCACATTAATATAATCAGTAATACATCTATTTAGCCTTTTTTTTAGCTTTCTCTTTAACTGTATCCATCTTGTGGTAAATTGTTGTTAAGTATTATTTCTCCTTACATTTCAATTCCTGAACTACAGATTCCACATAGTTTTACCTCTAAGTTTTTTTTTCCCTGACCATGATCATCCTAAGATTCTCTTGAGTTCAGTTTCTCTATTGTCAACGAGGATCTCTGCCTCTAGATCTTTGCTTATCTCCGCCTGTGCAGTTCCAATGCCTCAGCTGATGGCCAGATTATCAAATTCATTTCCCTTAAAACAGTTTGTACATTATGTCCTCTTTCCCTAACACATTCTCCTACTTGCCTCATACCATTTTACACATGCAACGGCTACCATCTTATCTTGTTCAGGTTGCCTGGAGAGACTTTAAAATAAATAAAATATTCTCATAACAGTTTTAAAAACAGAAATCAGGTATTGACATGTTTTGCTTCCTTATCTTCTTCTCAAACATTTTATTGTCTCAAAAGTAACCCACTAAATTGTGCCTGACCCTTTCCTTTTAGAATTATCCCAGATTCATTAACTCGGCGAAAAATTAGATTTCTACCAAACTTTGTCAAGGTCTTGAGCTTAGCTTCATATTTTGGGAACAGATTTTACAAATACAAAAACTTACAGCATTTGAATTAGTGCCAATTGTTGTCAAACCTTTTAAAATGAAAATTCCCTTTTGAGAAATTATCAGGAACCAAACCTCAAATTTTTAAACTTTGTAAGGACTGTAACTTAAACTATCAAAATTAAAACAA
Organism: Carcharodon carcharias; assembly: GCF_017639515.1. NCBI lineage: Eukaryota > Metazoa > Chordata > Chondrichthyes > Lamniformes > Lamnidae > Carcharodon > Carcharodon carcharias. The sequence goes on along the minus strand of NC_054478.1, from coordinate 103,556,329 downwards.
CCTCTTTTTCATGTGTAATATTTGCATCCAAGTTATAATTTCCATATGTTTATCGACACATTCTTTATCTTAGATAACATCCTCGTTATTCAAAGTAACCTGTTAAATTACACTGCATTTTACATCTCAAGATTGTCCCAAATTCAAATTACAGTGCTGTTGGGATGCAGATTTCCTTTAATATTTAATTCATCTCTTCAAAAGAAACCCCTTTTTATCAGTTGGAATCACCTAGACCTTGTATCTATGTCTTTTGGTTTTTCTAGAAACCTTTGAATTTCAAGTAATTTTTTTTCTCAGAATTTTAGAATACGAACTCACTTGTATTAATCCCAATCAGCTTGGAAGCTGATGATGAGGGTTATTCCTTATTAGTCTACAAGGGGGTGGTACAAAGGTTGGTTCATCTCAAACAAAGGCAAGCCCTGTTTTATCTTCACACTACCTTCAAATTACGATTTTTGCCAGAAATCTCAACTCAAACCTTATACTCAAAACTTTGGAATGCTTGAATAAACTTTTCCTTTAATCTAATATGGGGCTAAAGTGCGCAACTACACACACAAAAGATAATTCATGGAAGAAAACACATTAAGGCTCACATACAAATGCTTCCTTGCACACAAACAAACACACATATAAAGGTATGTGTTTATATTCCTATAATATTGAACTTAACTCTAAACGAAGCTTCAAGTAGCAGTGGGGGGAATAAAGGGATCTTGAAGGCTCCACCTATAGGGACCTCCAAACTGATGAAAGCTCACATTTTCTCTGCTGCTGCTCGTCAATTGCTCATTAACCCCCTAGGGGTAGCCTCTCTCTCTCTCTCTCTCTTCAGCACAAACAGCTCTTGTAACTTAGATCAATTCATTTTTTTTAAGTTACAGAAAATTCAGTAGCGGACCTTTTGGGTCCATAATGGGCATACATATAAGCATTTGGGGTTCCCTTTGGAGGGGGAACCTAGGGTTTCTTTGATGCCATATTACTAATTTTCTATCTAATAACTAAAAAAGGCCAATCCTTGGCGGGTCCTTGACCCCCAATCTACTGCTGGTACTTTCACCAATCAGTCCACTCACACGCTCAAGGGGTCCTGGACCCCGAGCTGCAATCACACACACACTCAGTACCAACTCCTGGGGCTCCAACCCCGAGTACATTCTAAACCTAAACTCCAGGGGCTCCAACCCCGAGTATATTCTGGCCAGAGCGGTCCTGGACCATGACAACTAATCTCCTAAACACTTAAATAGATGACTTACCCTGAGAGTCAACCACAGGCAGATGAAGGCAGATCGTGGGTCAATGAACCCCAGAAACCCAAATCGGGCTGCCGCGGACTGAGGAGTCCTTGAACTGTGAGGTCCTAACTCTGGCGCTCCGTGACCCAACCCTCGGGGTTAGTCATCTTGGCGGAACCTCCAAGAAACTGTCGGAGATTAATCACTCCGAGACATCATTTCGTACGTAGAAACCCCATTAATTTCTTGTGCACAAGGGAGACAGCACATAAAAGAGCTACTGTACAGTTTTGTAGCAGTAAACACGCAGACTTGTTAAAAGCATTTTTACAGCCAGTCAGTAAATTTTGCACAAACCTATCTGCTTATTTGCATAAGTTAACTGACCATCCATATTTCAGTAAATTTTCATTCCCAGCACAACAGATGTTGTGCTTATGCAAATGCTTATCACGATCCTGATTATATTCGGCCTGAGAAAGAACAAAGTGGAATGTCTCAGGGCTCATTCTACAACTGTGGTCAGACAAGATGGTATTGTTCTCAAGGCTGCAGTATTTTTCTCTTAGGCTTAGGCATATAATTCAACTTCCCCATTAACCCTTTTAGCACTAAATTGGTTCCCTGTAGTTGCCTAGGCCACCACAAGGAGAGGCATTGCTGCTGATCCTCATGGATGGCTCATGGTTATGTATTCCGTTGACCTGCAGGTGTTAGCAGGTCTACTCCAGGCCTTCTCCATCAGGATCAATTGGGAAAAATGTTCTAGGCTCCTGGTGGGTCAGTGGTTGATGAAAATCTCCCAGGGGAGCTCAGGCCTTCTGCCTGAAGCACCACCCACCTCCTCCACCTGGGAGCTATCCTAGCCCTGCTGCCAAGAGCTGGAGGCCAAAGTCACCACTGGCCTAGGGCGTTGGACAGGTCCACTCTGAATGCTGTCCTACAGGGGCTGAGAACTGGTCATAAACCAGCTGGTGGCCACTATGTTGTGGTACCATTTGGTCACCTTTGATCCCTCTCCCTAAGTTTGTAACCAAAAAGAGAAGAAATTAGTTGACTTCTTCTGGAACAAAAGGGTGGACTGGGTCTCTATTGCAGTGTTGAGTCTCCCACTTAGGGAAAACTGTCAGTCATTGGATGGCCTCACACCCAGGTGGTAACTTTACACCTTCAGGTGTAAAGATGTATCTGTAGAGATATATGCACGCCAAGCCTCCTCTTAGATGGTGTGCACTGGTGATATGTTTCTCCTGCCAGCTGCAAAGCCTCAATTGTGACACGCAATTTCTATTTATAAAACCTGGGGTGTCTCCGTGCCCCCTTGCAGGAGTTGCCTGTCTTTTGCCAGGAACTGAACAAGGTTTGGAATATGGTCACCTCCAGTCAGAGATATCCTCTGGGAGCCACTGTTTAGGAATCCACACCTCCATCAATGCGGGTTTATATGGCTGGCAGAAAAGAGGGATCTAATTGGCAACATGATCAGAACTGGAGATATATTGGATAGTGGAGTAGTGGGTTGGATGTTGCTGAAAGAACTGGCATGATGTGTGTCCTCGGGCAGTGTCTAGCTTGCAGCCAAAGCCATCAAGAATCTTAAAAAGTGATGCTCAACCCTTACTGAACACAAGGTGTCGAGGTGGCCCAGGTGTGTGGAGCATTCCCATATCAACTGATCACTGCTCAGACAGAATTTCTCATTGGTGCCAGGCCCCAAACACCCCCTCAGGAGCCTCAACCTGAGCATCTCTCAGAAATTCCCTCTGTGCCATTATGCTCTATATGAAGGAGTATCTTGTATGGGCTGCTCTTGCACACTGTTAGGAATCCTGACTTACCTGATTCCCAGGTGAAGGCTGGGAACTACAAATCCCAGAGTGCCTTGGGAGTTTCTGCGCATATGCTGATTGGGAGTGAGCTGTGCATGCACAGATCAACGTTTGGAGTTCTTTAGGCAGAGGACAAGGTCCCAATGTACTTGTGTGAAAAAGAAAATGGCGCAAAAACCCCTATTATTAGGGCACAGAGGGGAGTCACGGAGAGGGCACAGGGAGAGGACCCAAAGGTGGAACCCAGAGAGGGAACCCAGGTTGAGGGGGCAAGGAGAGAGGTCCGAGAGAAAGAGAGAACTGGGGAAGGAGCTACCAGGAGGAGGAGCAAAGAAAGAGACTCCAAGTAATAAAAGTGTTGTGGTTGGTAGCCTCCAAGTAATGAGGGCATGGGAGAAGATCTGGAGAACTGAGAAGACAGCAGAAGGTTGGTGATTCCCTGCTGTGGGCCACTGGGGAAAAGGTAACCCTATGGAGCAGTGTAATGCTACTCAGTGTAGCTGAAGAGCAGAAGTTGTGCTTGTGAGTTGGTGCTGGAGTACAGACTCGAGAATCTAGAGGAATATAGTGTCTGGAAACGAGATTGAAACCCTTGGGAGGTGAGTGGTCATTGAGGCAGTCCAAGTCAAAGCTATTTTGGGGGGGATTCAGAGGTTAGATCTTCAAAGGTGAAGACTGATTTCTCTTGCAAGAAAGACAGTTTCAATGAGATTGGTTGACTCACAGTATTTACTGAAGTGTGGGTGGGCTGCTTAGAAATCTGGGACCTTTCTTGGTCGCATCTGCCATTTATTGTGCAGCATTCGATGTTCAACCACAGTTTGTCTGTTAATTCACATGTACTTCATATTGATTCTGAATGCCATAGTATAAGATTCATATTGTAAATTGTTTTACTCTTCTAACTGTGTATAGCAAAGTTTATTTTGATTATTTAGAAACTGTGGAATCTTGTGAGTTTATTCTCTTAGTAAGTACCTTGGATCTCAAACTGTGTCTACTTTAAATAAAAAGTTACTAGTCCCTAACCAGATTGTACTAAAACTTGGGAGTCTGGTCCAGGATCATTGCGACATCCTCCATTTCCTTGTGCTTGTCGACTTACCAGACACAACATGGTGTCCTATCCTGCCATCTGGAGGAGATAGTGATCACTGGTTGGAGGTTTGCTGCACAGTTGTCCTCTCATTATCCATAGGACATTTGGTGTGGCTGGTGTTGCATGCTGTGGTTCCATATAATAAATTGTTAAGTTGATTCATGGACTCCGGGCCACCTGTAATTTCTGTGATCTGGAAGAGTCTGTGTTTCACATCAGTGTAGAGTCTGAGAAGTTGCAGCCCCTCTTTCATTATCTGATGGGGCTGCTCCTCAATTTCTGGTTTCACTTCAATCCCACGCTCCTGATCGTTGGCTGCCCAGTGCAGCGAGGAGTGCGCAGAGCAGACGATCTCCTCATGGGACTGCTCCTAGGCCTGATCAAGATGGTCGGGCAGTTGGGCAGTCGCTAGGGTTGTTCGTTCTGACTGGCTGCTTCTCTTCTGCTAGGGATGGGCGATAAATGTTAGCCTAGCCAGCAACGTTCACATCCCATGGAAGAATTTAAAAAACTGTCTATACCCAGGTATCTTTGGAGAGGGAACCTGCAGTGTCTGCTGGTATGCTTTAGGGCTTCCACAAACTAGGCAAACTAGGGACACTGGAGTGCATCATCACCCTCGGAATATCACTTTAATCTGATTGGCTAAAATTCCTTTAAAGTTTTGGGTTTTTTTTGTTACAGTTATATTTGTACTGCTCCTCTCAAAAGGGCCACTTAGTATCTCTTTATTGGCTACCTGGTTGAATTAAAAGAGGTATACATAGGCACAAACTAAAATTGTGGTTATTGGGTTAGAAGATGTAGCTTTTAATGTCTAATGCTGCAAACAAATATGAAGTGTGTAGACGTTCACTGCAGTTCTATCCTTTACCAACTGACTTCCTGGAATAGAAAATTCTGTATTTTCCTGAAAAAGCAAACAGGGATAACACTTCAAAAGTAATTTGTTACTTCTAAAGTGCCTTGGACTGTCACAAAGATGTAGAAGAGCCATATAAACGCAAGCCTTTTTATTTTTATTTTTATTGTTCTCACAAACATTCAGAATTAATTATAGTTTATTTGTGTCTGAAATGCAGGTTTTACGTGTCTATTATGATCGTTTGGTGGATGATGGAGATCGAGCGTGGCTTGTTGACTGCCTCCGAGAAGTGACGGAGAGTCAGTTGGAAGAGGACTTTAATGAACTCTTCATACACCTTGATGCTGATGGTGATGGCAAAGTGATGGAAGATGAGCTACGTAGCCTTATGTTCTGTGATTTCAGTGACCCGAAAGGTGATGACAAAGGCTACAGAGAAATCTTTGATAGCAGAAAGTTACGAAAAGTGGTTGAAACTCATTTGGATGAGTTTAATAACCTCAGTAAAAAGCCCATGAACCTGGTTGTATTCAGATTTGCAATTGAGCATGTCTGTCGAATTTCCCGTATCTTAAAACAGCCCCATAGCCATGCACTTTTGGTGGGAGTTGGGGGCAGTGGTCGTCAGTCACTAACCCGGCTTGCATCACATATGGCTGACTACATTCTGTTTCAAGTGGAAATTTCCAAGAGTTATGGTTCTAGTGAATGGCGAGAAGATTTAAAACAAATATTCCGAAAAGCTACTGAAGGCGAGATGCAAGGTGTTTTTTTATTTACTGACACTCAGATTAAACAAGAGTCATTTCTAGAAGACGTCAACAATTTATTGAATGCAGGAGAAGTACCAAATCTCTTTGCTGTGGATGAGAAACAGGAGGTTTGTGAACGTATGCGTCTAATTGACCGTCAAAGAGATAAATCAAAGCAGACTGATGGAAGTCCACTGGCACTTTTCAACATGTTTATTGAGCGCTGTCGTAATCAGTTACATGTCGTTTTAGCAATGAGTCCAATTGGAGATGCTTTCCGTAACAGGCTAAGGAAGTTCCCAGCACTTGTCAACTGTTGCACCATAAACTGGTTTCAGGTAAGTGTATCACTCACGTGTTTATTTGAATGAAAAATGAATTATATTTGATTAACTGCCTCTGTGTGATAAGTTTTTGAATCAGTTGGAAAAAGGAGTAGGCCAATTCGCTCCTCAAGCCTATTCTGTCTGCCATTCAATGCGATCATGGCAATCTGTGACCTAACTCCATATATCCCCCTTTGCCTCATAGATCCTTTAACACCTTTGGTTAACAAAAATCTTTTCAATCTCAGGTTTAAAATTAACAATTGACCCAGCATCAGCTACCATGTGTAGAAGAGAGTTCCAAATTTCTATTACTTTGTGTGTAGAAGTTTTCCTAATTTCACTCCTGATAGGCCTAGCTATTTTTTGGGCTATGCCCCCTACTCAAAGATTCCCAAATAACATAATTTTTTTCTTTCAATCAGCCCAGTCTTTCAATCAGTTCCCCATATATCTTGAAAACTTTCATCAAAACACCCTTTAACATTCTAAATTCCATGGAATACAATCATAGTTTGTGTACTTTCTCCTCAAATGTAACCTTTAAAGTGCAGATATCATTCTGGTAAATCTATGCAACACTCCCTTCAAGGCTAATATACCTTCCCTAAGCTGTGGTGCTTAGAACTGAACATAGTACAACAGATTAGATCTAATTAGGGCTTTATATGATTTTAGATAACTTCTACCCCTTTATATTCTATCCCCCTAGATAGGAGAACCAACATTCCATTAGCCTTTATAATATTTTCTGTACTTGTTCATGACATTTTAGTAACGTATATGGATCTTTAAGTCTCTTTGGACCTCCATTGTTTCTAACTTACCACCATTTAGAAAGCTATTTTTTTAGGCCCAAAGTGTATAACCTCACACTTACCTTTATTGAAACCCATTTGCTATATTTTTGTCCCTTCACCTTGATTATTAATATCTCTTTGTAATTTTATGCTTTTATCTACACTGCTTACAATGCAGACTATCTTTGTGTCATCAGCAAACTTGAATATGTAGCTTGCTATTCCATCATTTTAGTAATTAATAAATAGAGTGAATATTGAGGCCTGAACACAGATCCATGTGGAACACCATGATTCAAGTTGGCAGACTGATGGGGATCAGTGTTGGGGGCCTCATCTATTTACAATTTATATTCATGGTTTAGACGAGAGATAGAAAGTAATGTGTCTAAGTTTGCTGACAATACAAAGCTAGGTGGAAATGTTAACTGTGAGGGGGACACAGAGAGGCTGCAGAGAGATATAGTCAGGTTAAGTGAGTGGGTAACAAGATACCAGGTGGAGTATAATGTGGAGAAATGTGAGGTTATTCACTTTGGTTGTAAGAATAGAGAAGCAGAATATTTTTTAAGAAGTATGAAGATTGTAAGTTCAGAGAGATTTGAATGTACTCATTCATGGAACACATAGGGCAGGATTTTATGCCCCGTGGGCCGGTGCATACATGACCTGATTGGGCATAAAATAGTGTGCAATGTTGGGCGGGCGTCCCAACATCACCATGCACCCGCGCAATATTTTGATCGGCGGGCATGCGCGAGAGTCGGCAGCACATCCGCTAACAATTAAGAGGCCTATTAAGCCCTTAGTCAATGAATTTAATCCTATTTTCCATTGCCCGTCCAACCTTATGGTTGGAGGGCGGGTGAGTCGGCCAGATGGCCTTTTGATTTTTTAGCAAATCTCATCCACGGGCGGGATGAGGTTTCCACAATTAAATAAAAAATAAATATAAATTATTGAGCAGGATTTTTATTCTGTTGATGTTATTGTGAGTGAGTCCCATGTTGGATTTTTCAGATTTTAAAAACCTTTATTTTTGATTTGAAAATTGTTCAGCTCCCTGAGGCAGCTCACTGCCTTCAGGGAGCTTTCAGTGCACGCTCCTATCCGCATGCGCAGACCTTTGCGCTTGCACTCCTCCCACCCCCACCCCTGCAGTGTTGAGGTTCTCAGCACGCCTTTCACACTGGCTGGCCATTCAGTGTGAAACCGTGGCCGGGGGCCGATCGCGGGTAGTGGACCGTTTCTTGGCTGCCCCTGGGCCTGTCTGCCGTGCCCGATGACCCGAAAATTCTACCCATAAAGTTAGCATACATGTGCAGCAAGCAATTGAGTAGGCCAATTGCACGTTGGTCCTTAATGCAAGGGGTTTGGAGTATAGGAATAAAGAACTCTTGCTGCAATTGTACAGGGCTTTTGTGAGACCACACTTGGAATACTGTGTGGAATTTGGTCTCCACGTTTAAGGAAGGATATTCTTGCATTAGAGGCAGTACAGTGAAGGTTCACCAGATTGATCCCTGGGAAGAGAGGGTTTTCCTATGATGAAAGGCCGAGTAAATTGGGCCTATCTTCTCTTGAGTTTAGAAGAATGAGAAGAGATCTTATTGAAACATACAAGATTCTGATGGGGCGTGACAGAGTAGACACTAAGAGGTTGTTTCCCCTTGCTGGGTGGTCTAAAGAATGGGCACAGTCTCAGGATAAGGGGACAATCATTTAGGATAGAGGAGAAGGAATTACTTCATTCAAAGGGTTGTGGATCTTTGGAACTCTCTACCCCATCGTTGAATATATTTAAAGCTGGGATAGACAGATTCTTGATCTCTCAGGAAATCAAGGAATGTGGAAAGCAGGTGGGAAAGTGGAATTGAAGCCCAAGATTATCCAGACTGAACAGCGGAGCAGGCGTGATTAGACTACTCCTGCTCCTTGTTCTTGTGCCCATACAAATAACATCTGTAGACATTCCCCTGCCCATTACTTCAATCATCTTTACAAAATATTCAATCAGGGTTGTCAGGCAAGACCTACTCTTTACAAATCCATGCTGGCTCTCTCTGGTTAGCTAAGCCACTTGGAACATCAGGGACCAAGGCTCCTGAAACATGGTTTCACTGCCTTGATGGCTCTGAGTAAGCAGTGCAGTACAGTCCAAAGAGAATCTCCAAGTTATTGTGGCCTGCTACATCCTCCATAATCTATAATCTCACTACTATCAGGACACAGCTATTACCCCCTGGCATCTGGAAGCCACCTCGAAAGAGGGGAAACACCAGGAGGCAAAGAAAAGGCATTTTGAGCCCCTTGCAGCTTATATAAGTATTCAAGCTTATTAATAAATTTAAAAACCTTGATGTCAATCCTACTCTCATATTTTGGATCATTGATTTCCTTTGCAACAGGATCCAACGAGTATTAGTTTCCGTGAAATACTCGGAGTCCATGTTAACAAATACTGGGTCTCCTCAGGGCTGTGTACTTTCACCTTTGCTTTTTATCCTCTATATCAAGGATTGGCAATCAGAGTATGATGACATAATGATCCTGAAGTATGCCGATGATATGGTGTTTGTGGGTCTCATAAGGAATAATGAGGGGAACTATAGGAACGTGATGGAAAAGTTCATAAAATGGTTCAGTGGCAATTCTCTTAAACTGAATGAAAACTAGTTGAAAGAACTAGTTCTAGACTTTAGGAAAAAGCCAGATAATGATATCATTCCCGTGAAGAACCTGTAAAGATAGATGATGTGGACATTTAAATAGTTACTAACTACAAGTATCTGGGTATCAAAGTGGATAATAAGTTGAATTGAAGGGTACAGTGCACAGTTGTGGTGTCCAAGGGACATACATGAGTATACTATCTTGGAAAATTAAAATCCTTTCAAGTAGATTCCATAATGATGAAATCTTCTATACAGCTGTAGTTGTGAGTGCTATCCATTTTACATGTCTCTCCTTGTACTGTTGTTTTCGGAAAGTAGATTCTTTATTGAAATTATTGAACCAGGCCAGAAATGTATTTGATGAGTAGATCTTTCTTGACAAAACCTGCTCTCGAAGAATTTTGACAAAAGTAGAGTGTCATGAACAATGAGAATCACCCCGTCTCAGTATTACTGCTGGCTGTGTTTAGGGAAAAGGATACAATCCCTCAGTTGCAGGACAAATTGGTTCCAAAACTTGTTTGTGCTCTTCTCTAAAAGCAGCTTTAACAGAAGTTTGATATATGGATGAAGATATACACTTATGGTGGGACTCACTGGCTGATTATTTTAATGCATTGGAAAAGTTCTTAATATATTTTTTAATTAAAGCTATCCACTATGATACACTGGTTTTCTTTCTTTTTATTGTTAATACTCTTCTTTATGTAATGTTTTAATGAATGAGCAATGTACCTGAAATACCTTTACACAGACAATAAAGTAAAGTTAAAATTGAATTGAAGCCAAAAAAGCTATCAGAGAATGGATTATGAAGCTCTGCTTCCACTGAACCAACTTCTCCAGACTAACATTGACCTGCCATTCTTTATATTCACATCCACCTTAAGCACTCCACCACAGCATTGCTTTGACCACCAACAATAGAAGCCACCAACAAAAACCTTTTTACAATTCCTTTATCTAACAGCACATCCAACTATACAAACAAAAATTAACTATTCACTCTTGTACAATCCCTTGTTGCCTGTGTTACGGGCAAAGTTGCCTCTAATCTCTGTTTGTGGCAGCCTTGTTACATTGCATGGGATGGAATTGTCCAGCCCCTCACACTGGTGGAATCTCCTGATCCTGCAGATGTGAATGGGAACTTCAGTGGCTTGCCAGCCACACCACAGGGAAACCCACCACAGGGGTGTTGGAAAATTCTGGCCATGGTGTTTTTAAGATTTTCGCACGCCTTAAAGGGAATGTTGCTGACCTGCGGCCTTGTTGTTGCCCTCAGAGGATGCTGTTTGAGGGCCTCCTGGTCCCCCAATGGAAACATGGCCTCCCTTGTGGCCTCCACCTGGATCAGTGGTGCCTCCAATGCAGTTTTATAGCCCTCTCACTTACCTGATCCATCATTTTTCTTGACCTTTAGTGTTTGAACATCACTTTCTGCCAGCCTTCAGTTCAACAGTGCAGTTTCCCTTTAGAGATGGAAGCGAGGTCGAGTTGTTCAGCCGCCGAATCCATAGTGAGTGTGGCCCTGGCGTTTCAGACCGTACACCACATCCATGGCAGTGACAGTCTTGCGCTTGGTGTGTTCAGTGTAGGTGACCGCATCCCTGATCACATTCTCCAGGAAAACCTTCAGCACCCCGCGAGTCTCCTCATAGATCAAACCCGAGATCCGCTTGACACCGCCATGGCGAGCCAGGCGGATTGCTGGCTTGGTGATGCCCTGGATATTATCACAAAGCACTTTGCAGTGCCGCTTTGCTCCGCCTTTAGAGATGGAAGCGAGGTGCAACACATGCTGTTAGACTCCCATTATGTGACTAGACAGCCAGCAGTTTGGCAGACTCTCGGCTCTATGTTACAATCATGGTAATGAAGTTTGGCATGAAATTTACCTGCTGGCCACCTCCAATAGAACCGGTGCAGGCAGGTTGTGAATTTGGCCCCTGCATCCAAAAACTAGAATAGTCCAATTTTTAGTTCTTTACATTAATAAACAAGGGAGAATTGAAATTATGCTGTGGGCAGATTAGTGGGGGAATGCTTAACATATTCATGTTATATTGCTCTGTTAAACTAGTATACCAAGGAATTTAATTTCAGTGCATTGAATGTTGGCTGTTAATCTTCACACAACATAATTAATTGGCAATTTGTACCTGGATCGTGTAGCTCTCACAATACTATACTTAGTTGTAAGTTGTCTTGTTGCACATGGTTTTAAATCAAAACTGAATATGGAAAATTATATGTTGTGCTGGTACAAGTGCTGGTACAAGTACTGGTATTGACCTTTGAAATCCTAAGGTGGTTGGAGAATTAAGATTCTATTGTAAATATATTGGTAGATTTAAAGAGAAATTGTTCTTAAAATGTGAGCAATGCTGGCAAACTGCTTATATTGCCCAGCTCTAGTTGCTTTAAGAAGGTGGCTATGGGGCTTCTCCTTGAAGTGCTGCAGTGCCTGTGGTAACAATACTCTTTCAATGGTGCTAGATGGGGAATTCTAGGATATTGACCAAGTAATGATAAAGAAATGGTGAGATATGTCAAAGCCAAGTGAACCCTTATTTTTAAACAGTGATCCCTAGTTTTAGATTCACCCACAAGAGCAAACATCCTTTGAGTGTGTAGACCACTTGAAAAGCCAGTAGCAAGCTTTTTGTGGGTTTAAATAAAAAAAGTGGTTTGTTTATTTACACCCTCACCCTGAAATCCAACACTATGGCACTCACTCACAAGTATGCCTTGGAGGGGAACTTGGAGGTGATGTTCCCACAATATGGGGGAGAATTTTCTCCCCATCGGGTGGGCCAGTGGGGAGCGGGCGCGGAGCTGATCATTGCCCGTGACCAGCTGCATGCCGCCATTTTACATGGACTGGCCAATTAAGGCCTGCCCAGCTTGACGCACGCCCTGTAGCGCTCAGCGCTACCTGTGCGGTCAGGGTGAGGAGGGAGAGTCGGGGCCAGTGCTCTTTCACATGCATGTACGCGAAGGAGCCCTGAAATTGCCTCAGGGAGATTAATTTCTTAATGAGAATTTTAAATAAAGAAGGTAAAAAATCATTTACACATGTCCTCTCATGTGACAATGTCACATAAGCCCTGCAAAAGAGTACAGCCACTTAGTGCCGAACAAGGATGAAAGATCTCCTCCTTTCCACCAGGGTAATTCACTCTTCTCATCACTCTCAACTCACACACTCACAAACCCATTACACATCCACAGGGCCCTCACTCACTGCCAGTTCAAGGGACATTAGTATTTCACTCACTCACACACGCCTTCATTGCCCTCATCCCATCCATGGGACCACTCACCACCCACACAGGCCAGGCATACTTATCATCTGGCCGGGCAGGTGCGTGCTTACACTCTCTCCATCTCTATTTATGCAGGACAAGCTGGCACACAACAAGAGGGAGAGGTCATAGGCCAGTGAAGGAATACCTGAAAACCTCATGGACTTTGAAAACAGAGCCATCTGTTGGCCGGCGAGGATCTGGACCGTTCCTGTGCTGACAGTGAGGTCGGCGGCCGTCTACCAAGTGAGGATCCAGCAGTGCGACATCCATCAGACAGCCATGCTGTGAGAGATGTGTCCTGTTTCACAGACCACTTCCATGCTCTAATTATCTCCCCTTGCTTCCGCAGGCAAACCTGGGAAACAGCCGATAGAGTCCATGACCCAGGGCCTCCAATCAAGCCCCGAAGAAACCTCTGAAGAGGAATCTGAAGGCACCCACATTGAAGACCCATCACAGCACTCACGAACACCCTCCACCAGCGCAGAGACACCCAGCTCGGTGGGACCTAGCTTCAGAATAGCCTTGGGATCACAATCTGGTGAGCACATTGTACTTTCGGATGCACAGCAGGTGACAGCAGGGACTTCCCAGATCTCCAACACTCAGAGGACTGCTGGAGGCAAGAAATTTGCTGAGTCTGAGTCAGATGAAGAACTTCTGGATTCAGTCATACCTCAGTTGTTGGAGCTGCAAAGACAAGCTTGGGAACATCAGGAAGGGATGTCAGTGGCACTCCTCAGGTTGCAAGGTATGATGGAGGAGCCTGTCTGCCTTCAGGCTGAGGTGATGGCATCAGCATGCCAACGCACGAACGTCAACACTGGCAGGATGGCGGCCAACATGGAGACTGGTCCAGGATGTCGCTCCTGCACTGCTGTATGGGCTAAACTCCATCGCTGACGCCACCATTGGCTTCCAACAGTGTGGACGTGAGAAGGGTGTGGGGCAGCTCAATCTCACTCCAGCTTCCCTTTCTCCTCAAGGAGTCAGCCTGGTGCCCCCAGGCACCCATGGGGAGGAGGTTCAGTAGGTGCACACCCCGGAGCCATCCACCCAGGTGACTCCGGGAGTGTCCGGCCCATCCGAGTTCCCTCTTCCTGTGACCCCAGCAGGTCCAGCTCCACAGGTCAAGGAGGGTGCCACTGCCACGCAGCAGGACCCTGAAAGCAGGCCGGGGCCCTCCAGGTCTCAGCCCTCCAGAAGACACATGCCAAAATCATCACAAAGCAGATCATCATAGCAGTCAGCAGGCTGCCTCCACCTCCGCTGTGGATGTCTGGGGAAGACCAAGATGTAGCGGCAGGGTTAGGAAGGTTAAAAAGATGCAGTTGCATAGCCTGGGCACATGTGTTAATCACTTGTACATAATGTTCACTATTGTAAATAAACTCTCAAAAATGTCTCCCTGTCTATGGCTCCTTGTTCTGATGAGCAGTGTTCATATCACTCAGATGTGAAACCTTGATCCCTGCACAGGATAAAGGCAGGTGTCTCAGTCCAGGGCCTCTTCTCTGTGCTTTGTGCAGCCTTCAGACCAAAGTGATGGTCCAACCTCACACTCCCTGGAGACATTAATGATGCCTGCACCTTGATGGTGCTCTTCATTGCTGCCAGAATGGGCAGGCATCACAGAGTTCCGTCATTCTCTCTGTGTGTTCTCAACACCTTTAAGATGGGGCTGGCTCCCATCTTGTCAGCATCTATCACTGGTGACTCCTTAAGGGGTCAGGTGCTGAAGGCTGACAAAGGATCAGATGCTTTTAAAGTTTCATGGCTGCATCTCAATGATATGATCCTGATCACACAGAGCAAGCAAGCTGCCCTCAGCTAGACAGGAGTCAAAAATTCTCAGAGACTGTGTGAAGATCTGAGGAGTGTCCTCACTGCATGTCATCATCATCCTCCTGAAACTAAATGAATATTAGGGCCTCTGCTGTGTCTCCATGAGAGGAGCCTTATCACAGAGGTTTGAGCCATAAACCAGACTGGAGTCAAACATTTACAGACGCACTGTGAGGGTCTATGGTGTCTCCTCATTGCATGTTGTCATTATCCTCTTCAAATTTAGCAGCTATGAGGGCTTCCCGATCATGCCTGTCTTGTCTGGCCAATCCGAGGGACTCATTGCCATCATCATCGCCTGCAAGGACCTCCTCACCCTCATCCCCATCGACGCCCCACAAGTCACCTCTACTACAGGGCAGCCCTTGCACCCAACCTCCCCAAGCCACCTCAACTGTAGGACAGCCCTTGCCCAACCCTGCCTGGCCTAGTCACCTCAACTGCAGGGCAACCCTTGCCCACCCCCCAATGTGCCTCAACCTTGAAATCCAACAGACGATCCTCATGAGTGCTGCGCAACATTGCTGTGCACTCATCTACAAGTTCCCATCCAAGTGCACACCTTATATATGCTGTTGTGAAACACCTTGGTGTGCAATCACGCCAACGTGCTCAGATGATCCAGTGTGGGTGGATGATTCCGGCTGGCTGGGTTTACAATGATATGCAGATATATTACAATGAGGTTCTGAAGGCAGGAAACGCGGCCCGCTATTGACGGGCTGAGGGGACAATCGTAAACTGGTTTCACGATGTTGTGAAACTAATCTTTGGCCTTCTCGCCATACTGTCTGCTCATGCTGCCAAATATGCCTGACTCCAGCAGACACAGAAGATTCCACCCTCTGCTTCCACTGTCTTTTGAGGAAGGAAGTTTCGAAGTCTCACGACGCCCAAGAGAAGGATGGTTCTCCTAGTTTCTGCCTTAAAAGAATGAACCCTTATTTTTAAACAGTGACCCCAGTTTTAGATTCTCCACAAGAGGAAACATCCTTTGAGTGCATAGACAAGTTGAAACCCAGCAACAAGCTTCTTGTGGGTTTAAATAAAGAAAGAGGATTTTTTCTTTATGCCCTCACCCTGAAATCTAACGTCACACACACACACAAACACACTCAAGGAAAGTAGACTTGAAAAGATTAGTGCACCTTTATGAGTTATAAACGAAAGGAATAGTTCACAATTCACGTGGAGAAATTGCATTGCAGGCCTGATGAAAAGACAACTTCACTTCTGAAGTGTAGTTTAGGTGAATTCAACAGCCGAAGTTGTTTTCAGGATTTTCTCGAAGAGATGGACTTGCTACAGCTCACAAATTTAGTTGCTTGTAGTCTCGTTACCTGGAGGTCAGTTTGCTGCATTGGCAGACCTGAAAAGGAACAGCATAAGGCTTGGTGACCTTATGCTGTTACAGGTCAAGTTCATTTAAGGCATAGATGTAATTTCCCATTCTGCTGCTGTGTCTTTCTGCAGACAGCATTTAAAGATGACAAAGGGACAAGCATGACTGCCTTACCATGTAACTCCCCCCAATTGCAGTTTCTTTCCCAAATATGTTGGTCGCCTTGAGTTGATTAGGCACAATCTTGTTTATTGTTTGAAAACATTCATCCTGAGGGTGTTAAGACAATCACCTTCTTTGTTTCAGAGAGAGAAAAAACATTCAATTCAGGAAAAACTCAGCAGGTCTGGCAGCATCTGCGGAGAAGAACACAGTTAACATTTCGAGTCCGCATGACTCTTCAACAGAACTAAGTAAAAATAGAGAAGAGGTGAAATATAAGCTGGTTTAAGGGGTGGGTGCGGGTAGAGCTAGATAGAGGGCCAGTGATAGATGGAGTTAGCCAAAAGATATCATAGACAAAAGGACAAAGAGGTGTTGAAGGTGGTGATATTATCTAAGGAATGTGCTAATTAAGGGTCAAAAGCAGGACAAGCAAGGTACAAATAGCCCTAGTGGAGGTGGGGTGGGGGAAAGGGATCGGAATAGGCTAAAAGGTAGAGGATAAAACAATGGATGGAAATACATTTAAAAATAATGGAAATAGGTGGGAAACGAAAAACCTATATAAATTATTGGAAAAAAAGGGGGGGAGCGGAAAGAGAGTGGGGATAGAGGAGAGAGTTCATGATCTAAAATTGTTGAACTCAATATTCAGTCCGGAAGGCTGTAAAGCGGCTAGTCAGAAAATGAGGTGCTGTTCCTCCAGTTTGCGTTGAGCTTCACTGGAACAATGCAGCAGGACAAGAACGGACATGTGAGCATGAGAGCAAGGTGGAGTGTTGAAATGGCAAGCGACGGGGAGGTCTGGGTCATGCTTGCGGACAGACCGAAGGTGTTCTGCAAAGCGGTCACCCAGTCTGCGTATGGTCTCTCCAATGTAGAAGAGACAGTATTGGGAGCAGCGAATGCAGTAGACTAAATTGAAGGAAGTGCAAGTGAAATGCTGCTTCACTTGAAAGGAGTGTTTGGGCCCTTGGACGGTGAGGAGAAGGGAAGTAAAGGGGCAGGTATCATGCAATGTATCATTTTGTAAGGACCAGAGGGACCCTATCATGGTTCTGGGTGGTGTGAGGGAGGATGCGTGGGAGAAGGAAGACATGTCAGAGGATCTGTTTTTGAAAGTGGCATCATCAGAACAGATGCGACAGAGGTGAAGGAGCTGAGAGAATGGGATGGAGTCCTTACAGGAAGTGGGGCAGACTGGGTGACCGCTTTGCAGAACACCTTCGGTCTGTCCGCAAGCATGACCCAGACCTCCCTCTTGCTTGCCA
Organism: Carcharodon carcharias; assembly: GCF_017639515.1. NCBI lineage: Eukaryota > Metazoa > Chordata > Chondrichthyes > Lamniformes > Lamnidae > Carcharodon > Carcharodon carcharias. Next base: position 103,538,805 of record NC_054478.1, on the reverse strand, counting down.
TTTCAACACACCACCCTGCTCTCATGCCCACATGTCCATCCTTGGCCTGCTGCAATGTTCCAGTGAAGCTCAACACAAACTGGAGGAACAGCACCTCATCTTCCGACTAGGCACTTTACAGCCTTCCGGACTGAATATTCAGTTCAACAACTTTAGATCATGAACTCTCTCCTCCATCCCCACCCCCTTTCTGATCCCCCTTTTACCAATAATTTATATAGATTTTTCTTTTCCCACCTATTTCCATTATTTTTAAATGTATTTCCATCCATTGTTTTGTCTCTATCTTTTAGCATTTCGATCCCTTCCCTCCACCCCACCTCCACTAGGCTATCTGTACCTTGCTCGTCCTGCTTTCTACCCTTAATGTCACCATTAACACATATCTTAGCTAATATCACCACCGTCAACAGCTCTTTGTCCTTTTGTCTATGACATCTTTTGGCTATCTCCACCTATCACTGGCCCTCTATCCATCTCTACCTGTCCCACCCCCCCTTAAACCAGCATGGGACTGAGATGATTGACCTCCAGCAGCCACAACCATTTTCCTTTGCGCTCAGTTTGACTCCAACCAGTTGAGAGTTTTCCCCATGATCCCATTGCCTTCAGTTTAGCTCGGGCTCCTTGATGCCACACTCGGTCAAATGGCGTATGATTCTTAATGTAAGTAAACATGTGTAGTCCAGAACATGGAACCCAAGTTCATGATTTGAGAATGTCAGTTTGTGGAGGTGGAAAATAAAAAAGATTACTGACTGTTCACTAAAGTATCTAGCCAGTGACAATAACAAAACTAACCATCCACTTGGATGCATTAGAAGGACATTCAATTACAAGCTGAAACAAGTTATTCTATCTGTGGATAAGATGGTGAGGGCACAATTGGGATATTGAGTGCACTTTGAGCACTCTACCTACAAAAGGGATGTTGAAGCATTGGAGGGGGTTCAGAGAAAGGTGTCAAGCTGAGAGGAGTCACAGTGCTGAGTGGAATATTTGTAGTTGCAAATAATTATTTAATTGGTAAATGTGGAACTAAAGAATAACAGTACAAAATTAACAAGCCTCAAGAAAAACTGAATTAGAACATTTCCCCAACCCCACAGCACAATAATACTATGAAAATATTTAGGGGATGAAATTCCTCCTAGCCACAATTGAAGCAGTAATGCTTAAATGGAAAATTCTAAGTTATCAAGTGAAATTTTACCGCTATAATTAGCCACTGGTCAACAGGCTGAGGAGGAGCTTATATTGTCGGCTGCCCCTTGATTTGAGGGTGACGCCTATTCAGGATCATGAGTTTCTGCCATGGGCCTTTGTGACTGAACAAACTGATTCTTGACCTTCAAATCTTTGGGCACAATGTGGCAGGATGTCCCACAACATAGTGGGATCCAGAGTGCAGAATTTGCTCCCTTTTGCTCAGAAGTAGCATAAATAGAGCTAACTAAATACTCTGGGCTTAAGTTTATGGGAAGATGGACCACTCGCCCCCACTCTCCCGCCCCCCCCACAGGAAGGAAGGCCAGCTGACAGCCTACGCACCTGAAAGTAGCCTGCCCCACAACCATAAAGTGCTGCTGGCAGACTAAATGAAGTGAGATTGGGACTTCCGCCCCTGAATGGGTGGATATCCCACCTTCGAGAACTGCCAACTAATCTGAGCCAGCAGCTTCAGCAGGCCCAGCAGCACCAGAGGTCAGTAATGGGTGCTGTCTGGACTGCAAGGAGGAGCAGGAAGAAGCGTAATGGCTACCGGACTCAGATAAGTCCCAGGCTTTTAGATTGGGGAAGGATCTTAGAGCCCAGGGAGGAGGGAGAGGGGTGTGGGTTTTGGAGGGCAGTTGGTGAGGAATGAAGTGGGCTTGACACCTTGGGGGGTGGGTGACCCTGTTGAGCATATGACACTCCCAATGATGTGCTCTCCCACTGAAAATACACCCGGTGGGGTTGTAAAATCCAGTCCCCTGTGAAAACTCTCCACCTATAAAGTTCTCATAGGTCTAACCCTACTATTTCTCTCCAAATGATTTGGCTTTGGATTGTTTTGTCATTTACTGTAGATACCTTTGCAATGCAGCTGTTAAAACGTATCATGTTTCAGGATTCAAAGGTGATTTTCCTCTGTAGAATGATGGAAATTCCTGTATGTATATAGAGGTTGAACATCTTTCAAAGTTTATGAGACATCATGATAATTCTACATAAAAACGGTTTTCCTTTATGTTCTACATTGGACATGGAAAACCAGCACTGGTAATAAGGCAGGTGTGATAGATAATATTGTTGAATGCTTTGGAAAGAATTGAGTAGCTACAACAAAATCAAAATACTGTGGATGCTGAAAATCTGAATGAAAGCAGAAAATGCTAGAAATACTCAGGAGGTGAGGCAGCAGCTGGGTAGCAAGGAACCAAGTTAGCTTATTCGGTTGATGAAAGCTGCTTGCAGTTTCTTCCTCAACCTTCTTGCTCCAGATGCTTCTGTTCTCTCCTGACTTGGCTTTGCATATTCCTCCAGCCTCAAAGGTAGTGCTACCAGACCACCAAGACTGCAATGAAGTAGTCAAAGTAATGCAGCACTAGCAAGAACATATTTTCAGGTCAGAAATCAGTTATGGAAATGAGAATAAAGGCCAAAGCACACTCAAAAGTTAACCATCAACTGAAAGGACAAACCAGCAACCAACCTTATTGGTTGGATTTTCCGGCATCCTCTTTGGTGGTATTTTTGGTGGGGCGGGAGGGCCCACTGTCTTCCCACCTGCCCCCAAGCTGTCCCTTATACTATGTTAGGTGGGTGTGTGCCAAAATCGCCAGCCCCCCTGCTAAATTTAAGTAAAAGAATTAAAGGTCGATTGAGCTCGTTACCAAGCCAACTGGCCAGGATTTTACACTGCCCATGCCATAATAGGATTGGCATGGGCAGGTGGGTGGGAGTGGCAGGCCATTTTTTGAGGCCAAGCTGAAGAAAGATGGGAAGGAAGGGAGTGTACCTGTGTGCATTGGGGCAACCCTTCTCCTAGATATCACTTCCCCTCATTCCTCACTGCCTGTCCTCCAAAACACTGACCACCAGTCCCCTCCCTCCCCACCCTAAAAGCCTGGGACTTAACTGTCTTCGGCAGCCATTGTTCTTCTTGCTGTTCCTCCTTGCAGTGCTGGCAGTACACACTACTGAGCTCTGGAGCTGCTGCTATTCCTTGAGCTGCTGGCCAATCAGAAGTCCCATTATCACCTAGTTTAGCTTGTCAGCAGTGCTTTCTGGCTGCAGGGTGGGCTTCTTCCAGGTGCACCAGCTGCTGGCCGACTTTCCTTTCGGGTTGGGAGTGAGGAGTCTTATTGTCCCACCGGTAAAAACCATCTCTACGTATTGGACAACTGAGCTGTCTTTGCTTCTGTTAGCATCATGAGTTGCTGAACAAGAGAAACCCAATCCAATATGAAGGGTATAACACGGTCGGTCTGTCCGCAAGCAGGACCCAGACCTCCTTGTTGCTTGCCATTTCAACCCACCACCCTGCTCTCATGCCCACATGTCTGTCCTTGGCCTGCTGGAATGTTACAGTGAAGTTCAATGCAAACTGGAGGAACAGCACCTCATCTTCCGACTAGGCACTTTACAGCCTTCCGGATTGAATATCGAGTTCAACAATTTCAGATCATGAACTCTCTCCTCCATCCCCACCCTCTTTCCGATCCCCTTTTTTCTAATAATTTATAATTTTTTAACGATATTTTTGTCTTTTCCCTGCTATTTTAAAATTTATTTCGATCTATTGTTTCATCTCCACCTTTTAGCCCATTTTGATCCCTTTACTCCACCCCACCCCCACTAGGGCCATCTGCCACTAGTTTGTCCTGCTTGCCTCCCTTAATGTCCTCATTAGCACATCCTTTAGATAATATCACCACCGTCAAAATCTCTTTGTTCTTATGTCTATGACATCTTTGGCAAACTCTTCTTGGCCCCCACCTATCAATGGCCCCCTATTGAGCTCTCCTGTCCCATCCCCTTCTACCAGCTTATATTTCACCTCATTTCTATATGTCTTAGTTCTGATGAAAGGTCATACGGACTCGAAACGTCAACTGTGTCCCTCTCCATAGATGCTGTCAGACCTGCTGAGTTTTTCCAGGTATTTTTGTTTTTGTTCTAGATTTCCAGCATCCACAGTATTTTGCTTTTACCAGTATAAAGGGTGGTGGATTTCTGGCATGGGCCAGACACATGAGTGCAGCACACAATATTTGATAAGTAGGCGCCTGTTTTGTATCCTGAAAAATGGGCATGCAGCCAATAAATTCCTAGACCAGTTTTGTGAATTTCACCAGCTATTTCACAGCATCAAATATGTTACATCAACAGATTTTAATAATCAATTGATTCCAATGTACATCACAGAAATCTTAAAACAAATACCAATTTGGATAAGGAATAAAGCTCTCACTTCGCAGTAAGTTCACTGTGGCTCATTTGGTAGCACTCTTCCCTCTGAATATCTGGAGCCCTGGGACTTGAGCACAGAAATCAAGGCTGACACTCCAAAGATAAAAACAAAAAAATTGCGGATGCTGGAAATCCAAAACAAAAACAGAATTACCTGAAAAACTCAGCATCGGCGGCGAAGAAAAGAGTTGACATTTCGAGTCCTCATGACCCTTCAACAGAACTAGGTGAATCCAAGGAAGGGGTGAAATATAAGCTGGTTTAAGGTGTGTGTGTTGCGGGGGGGGGGTGGTTTGGATGGGGGGAGAGAAGTGGAGGGGGGTGGTGTGGTTGTAGGGACAAACAAGCAGTGATAGAAGCAGATCATCAAAAGATGTCACAGACAACAGAACAAAAGAACACATAGGTGTTGAAATTGGTGATATTATCTAAACGAATGTGCTAATTAAGATTGGATGGTAGGGCACTCAAGGTATAGCTCTAGTGGGGGTGGGGGGAGCATAAAAGATTTAAAAAGATTTAAAAATAATGGAAATAGGTGGGAAAAGAAAAATCTATATAATTTATTGGAAAAAACAAAAGGAAGGGGGAAGAAACAGAAAGGGGGTGGGGATGGAGGAGGGAGCTCAAGACCTAAAGTTGTTGAATTCAATATTCAGTCCAGGAGGCTGTAAAGTGCCTAGTCGGAAGGTGAGGTGTTGTTCCTGACATTCCAATACAGTTCTGACAGAGTGCTGCCTTTCAGAACCAGGTGGATGTTAAAGATCCCACAGTACTATTTTTAAGAAGAGCGTGGGAGTTATCACTAGTGCCTGGCCAATATTTATCCCTTAAACAACATAACAAGAAAAACAGATCATTATTATATTGCTGTTTGTGGGAGTTTGCTGTTGACTGCTATATTTCCTACATTACAACAGTGACTGCACTTCAAAAGCGCTTGTGACATCTGGTGGTCATGAAGCACAATATAAATAAAAGTCTTTTTTTCCGTTGTTTTCAGTGGAATTTTCATGTTAAGTTGAGTTTGCTACTTATTTGTTATCACTTCACTTTATTTAGTCTTGGCCTGAAGATGCTTTGCAAGCTGTGGCAACACGCTCTTTGGGGGACATTGAAATGTCACAGGAAATACGTCTGGGCTGCATTGATATGTGCAAGAGTTTTCATACCTCAACAATTGCATTGTCTGCAACATTCCATACAGAACTTCAGAGACATAACTATGTGACTCCTACATCTTACTTGGAACTGATCTCCACATTCCAAATATTACTTGAAACAAAAAGAACGTAAGTACAAATTAACGGAGCATTTTGTAGTTTTAGGTTTTCAAAAATTGCTATATCCGACATTTGATCAAATAGTCAGGCCTAGTTTGTCCAAGTGAATTGAGAATGTATCATTTTGTTACAGATTCCTCATCACTAGATTAATGAGGGTTGACTATATTCTCAAGTAGAAGTGTCTGAGTCCTTGTGCCTGTTTAAAATCAAACTTAGCACCCATAAAGGACTGCAGAATGCCTTATTTCCCCCAACTAGCATACATGGCATAGTTCAAAGAAAACTAAAAGTTGTAATAATTGAGTGGGTGGTGAGTTTAGAAAGGCCACTGGTTAGTGAATATAAACCTGTTTTCCACTCACAGGAAGTAATGTGCAGTAATCAGTTGGTCTTTGCAATTTATTTCAGCAGCAGGAACCTTTAACTAGTTTTGAGCAATATGCTCCCCCCACTGGCAGAAGACATGGTAACCAATTGAGGTATTCAAGTACACATTGGGCTTGATAACATTGAGGACGAATTTCCTGTGTCCCATTGTAAATGTTACAGCGAGCCTGCCCCCATTTGAATGGTTCACCCCACTTTAATTTTTCAGCTGACAGGCCTTTAATTGTTATGAGGTGAGACTTTCACTCCTTTCCCGGAGGAAGTCACCCACATAGAGCTGCTGGCCAATCGGAGGCTGGCAGTTCTGCATTACCAGCAATGTCACGAGGAGTGGTAGCCACTGCTGGCACTGCAGTTAGACCAAGAAGGAGGCATTCAGCGATGGACATGGACTTACAGGATCTTGGGCTGGCAGGGGCCGGCAAGTGGGGTGGGGAGACACGGCATTGATTGCACACTTAAGGGCCCCAATTGGGCCACAGGGCAGGAGAGCCATCCAACACATATGAAATAGGAACAGAAGTATGCTATTCGGCCCCTCGAGCCTACTCTGCCATTCAATAAGATCATGGCTGATCTGTTTGTGTTTCGAATTCCACATTCCCATCTACCTCCGATAATCTTTGCGTAACAAGAACCTATCTACCTCTGCCTTAAAAATATTCAATGACCCCAGCTCCACCACCTTCTGAGGCAGAGAGTTCCAAAGTCATACAACCCTGTGAGAGAAAAAAATGTCTCACCTCTGTCCTAAAAGGGCAACCCCTAATTTTAAAACAGTGCCCCCTAGCTCTGGAAGCATCCTTTTCATGTCCAGCTTGTCAAATACCATTCAGGATTTTATATACTTCAATCAAGTCACCCCCTCATTCTTCTAAACTCCAGTGGAAACAAGCCCAGTCTGTCTAACCTTTCCTCATAAGTCAAGTCACTCATACTAAATATCAATCCTGTAAACCTCCTCTGAACTGCCTCCAATGTATTTACACCCTTCCTTAAATAAGGAGACCAAAACTGTACACAATATTCAAGATGTATTCTCATCAATGCACTGTATAACTAAGCATAATATCCTTTCTTTTATATTCAATTCCTCTTGTAATAAAATATAGCATTCCATTAGCCTTCTTAATTATACCTGCATACTAACTTTTTGTGACTCATCCACTAGAACACCTGGATCCCTCTGCACCTCAGAATTCTCAAGCCCTTCTCCGTTTAAGTAATACTCTGCTTTTTTTATTCTTCCTGTCAAAGCGAACAACTTCACATTTTCCCACATTATACTCCGTCTGCCAGATTTTTGCACATGCACTCAACCTATCTATATTCGTCTGCAACCTCCTTATGTCCTCTTCACAACATACTTTCCTACCTATTTTTGTATCATCTGTAAATTTAGCTACCATCCCTTTGCTCCCCTTGCCTAAGTCATTGATTTAAATTGTGAAAAGTTGAGGTTCCAGCACAGACCCCTGCGGGACTCCACTCGTCACATCCTACCAATCAGAAAAAGAACCATTCATGCATACTCTCTGTTTTCTGCCAGCTAGCCAATCTTCTATCCAGGCTACTATGTTACCCCCTAACCCATGACATTTTCCACAATAACCTTATCAAGTGCCTTCTGGAAATCCAAGTACAGCAAGTCTACAGACACTTTCCCCACCGCTCATAAAATCGAATGAGGCAGTGGGCACATCACAGATGGCATGGCAATCTATTGTTCAGGTTCACTGCCTGCTTTCCCATCTGCCAGCAGCCTGTAAAATTCAGCCCATTCTCATTGTGACTGTATTACAACCACGACTAGATTTCAAAAGTAATTTATTAACTGTTCAAATTCGGAGACACAGGTTTACAGATGAACTAGTAACAAATTATTGTGATGGAAATCAAATACCATAGATTCCCGTACATGATGTGAAACATTTGTGGATGTAATTCAAGAGTGAAACCAATGGAGTCTGAGAACAGCTTTCTCCCTTTCACTTCCCCATCTATTTGAATAAGGAGAGTAAGAAAATAAGTTGAAAAACATATAGCACTCTGACCTCTCTTTGAACCTACCATCAAAAAGTGACATTTCGCTCATTTTCACAATCCAAAAGGAAGTCGAAAATCTTATCGGTCCAGGCATTCAATAGTTATCCATGGCAGTTGCCTGCAATAAGCCCAACTAAATATGATGGCCAAATCTTGCTGCAGCAGTATATTTGTGGTGTGCCTTGTTAGTTAGACTTTTTCTTGTACCCTCCAGCTTGAATATAAATTATGTTGTAATTTGTGAGCCGATAGCAGCATGACAAGGGCAACAGGGCAGCTGCAACTTTAATGGCGAGTTCAACAGGATCTTAAGCAGATTTAAGGGACGAGAAAGAAATAAAGGAGCAATGGAGAAGGAGGGTGAATTGGAGTCAAACCAAGTTCAGAAGGAAAAATAAAAAGAGGGAAATGTTGGACTGAGAGAGACTGAAAAGAGAGACAAAAGGAAAAGTAAGAAACAATTCAAAAATTAAAATGTGAAATTTTCTAAATCTCCCTGCAATTTACTGCATGCTGGAATAAGACTGGAAGGTTTCAATTGTTCCTTTTGTAGGACAGAGATACTGATTAGCATTGAATTGGCAATTAACACATTGTTAAAATGGTTCCCGCTGTTGATTATCAGCACTAACTTCCTCTGGCAAGTTTAATTTCCATTTAATGTGTAAGTTCAGCATGTTCTTAAAATAATGGGGTAGCTAAAGGCAATATCCCATTTGTGCAAAGCAAATGGCCTAAATCTACCAGCAAGTTTTGGGGTTTTCAATTCATGGCATAGCTTTTCTTTCCTTGAACTTGCTTACCATTTTATGCATTAAAAAAAGCATGTGTCATGAATTGCCTTTATTTTTCCAGAAAGATTTGGCTGGTTTGACAAGTGCAGATATCATTTAAATATGATGATAATGGTCCTCTGCCTGAATCAGGGTCCTTTTGTTCAATTGGTGTGTGTGGCCACCTGAAAATGCATATCCTTTAGTGTCTAGCAAATCATGGTGGGAAATTTGGAGAAAAAGCTTTCAAAGGCAATATTTAACGAGGTCCTCAACCCTGTCAAGTTAAGTCTCTGATTAGTCTGCAGTGGCTCAAGAAGGCAGCTCACCACCATCTTCTCAAGGGCAATTAGGGATGGGCAATAAATGCTGGCCTAGCCAGCGACGCCCATATCCCGTGAAAGAATTGAAAAAATAGACATTGTGCAGGCCCTTTTGGGCCAGATTTCTGGCTGTTTGGTAAGTGTTTCTCCATTAGTACTTTTGATGATTGAGTTTTTGGAGATGAAAACAATTTCACAAACTGTCTTCATTCTGAAATGTTGAACATGGAAATGTTGCTGGGTTTTAAAGTTAAGGATCCCAAATCAAGAGGAAGGCAGCAAAGATATGAATGAGGTGCAAGAAGAGACTGAAGAGGGCAAGGCATAGTAGTCATTACATCGTTCAGTAGGAAAACATCATATCTGAACCTCAGAGGAGCAGTGGATAAAATGGATGCGTTTCAACGGGAAGACGATCACATCTATGCCACGTGTGGCAGCAAGAATTGGACCCCATCACCTGAGCCAGTGGCAGTGAAGATCATTGCGGTTTTAACTTTATAATGAACCAGTAAATATATTTGTATATAAGGTGTTGGTAATGTTTTGTATATTTTGCCTCTAGTGAAGTAGTGAGGATGAAAAGGAGATATGAAGTCGGTCTAGAAAAACTAGAATCTGCTGCATCTCAGGTAGCCTCCATGCAGGCTGAACTGGAAGCCTTGCAACCTGAACTGATAGTTGCTAGTTCAGCCGTGGATGAAATGATGGTAATTATTGAAAAAGAGTCTATTGAGGTCTCAAGAACAGAGGAGATTGTGAAAGCTGATGAACTAATAGCAAATGATCAAGCCATGGCTGCAAAAGCAATTAAGGATGAATGCGATGCTGATCTGGCAAAAGCCTTACCTGTCCTGGAATCTGCACTTGCTGCCCTTGACACACTTACTACACAGGTAAGGAAAAAAGTGTTTACTTTACTGACCTCCCTGAGTAAAAGGCATACAGTTATCAGTTTTCACCTTGATAGCTTATTATGTGTTTTATAACTGTAGACAGACCAACACATTTTAAAGTTTTGCAACTATTTGTTCCAGGAATAATTTTTGGTTATTAAATGGCATGATAAATTAAACTTATCCCCAGTGGATTAATCCCAACTAGAACTTTGATTTTTACACGGGATGGCAGTCATGCGAGTGTGGAGGTAAGGCAGTTGGAAAACAGTTTTCTCCGAAGAAACAAGCCCAGGTACATGGGTTTTGGTGTACCTCACAATCTGGAGATCAGAAAGCCCAAGGCAGGGAAAGCTTTATGCTCCTCCTGGCTCTGCAAGAAGAGTTTTAAAAAACGAAAATTACTTACCTCCAGGGGTCTCTTCTCCCCCCACCCCTTTTTCTACTAAGATGGCTTGGCATTGAAGCCAGAACCGCTTCCCTACTCCAGAGGTGAGATAAAAGTGACTGCCCTTGGCGTCAAGGTAGCATTTGGCCGAGTGTGGCATCAAGGAGCCCTAACTAAACTGGAGGCAATGGGAATCAGGGGAAAACACTCCATTGGTTGGAGTCATACCTAACGCAATTGAAAATAATAGGCCCTGGTGACATAATTGGAGTGAAATCTGCATATTTGGAGAAGAGCAAGTTAAGATCAAAACCTATGAAGGAACTGTGGGAATTCAGCAGCCAAGTTCCATGGGGTTGGATTTTGTGGGTCCTGCCCACTGCTGCTGACATGTTTGAAGGTGGGAAGCTAGGAAAATAAAGCAGGTGGCCTTCCCACTGACTTCCCATCCACCACTGATCTGTCTCCCATATTATGGTGGCGAGGAAGGTGTCAGGCAACCCACCGCCCATAGGCTTATTGAAACCCTTACGTGGCCACTTAAGTACCTCATTCTGCCACCGCCATTATTTTGCATGCAGGAGGGGAAGGCAGATTGGCTGGCAACTTTCATTGTGCAGGCTATTGTGAGCAGGAAGGGGAGGACATTCTTTGGGTGGGTTCCACATGCCCATCAGAGGCAGCCCCCAACATTGTACCTCCCTTTAATCTTCCCTACCACCCCCAACAACCAGCTTCTCAAATGCAGCCCCACACCCCCCTCGTTGGAGTCTGCCAATAGTGTTGCCGATCCTCTAGGAGTGACCTGGAATCTCCAGGACACTGCTGTGTGAAATCCTGGAGAAAAATCATAGGGACATTAAAAAAGAGTTTTTCTTTTAATTTTCTTTGAATATTTCTCTTTACCAGATATAAAAATACTAAAAATGGGTTGGGGGGAAAGGCAATTTGGCTGACAGTCAAGCATCATCCAATTGGGTAATGAATCTTTATGCTTTCCAATTGGCATTGGAAAGCAGCACATCACAACAATGGATGTGTTGGCCAACGAACAGCTAGAGTGTGGGGTCATGAGAGTCATGTGATGAAACCTCCAGGAATACATTTGATCACCGTTGGTAACTCTTTCTCCCGACATACCTTTTCATCTGCACTTCATCAGCCTTCTTCCTTGTAGACTGCCTTTAGTCCCAGCAGTGGCCACTGCTTGATTCTGGTGCTGCTGGGACTACAGAGCAGCCGACCAACCAGCTCTCTAGGGTGCAACTTCCTCCCAAATGGGTGCAGAACTCCCAATCTGAACCAATTAAGGCTGCTCCCAGTGTAATATCACAGCAGGGCAGCTGGGTTTCGGGTGGGCGGGCTGACGACTGACTTATCAGTCCATGGTGATGGCTGTTCACCTGGCTTCTACCAGGCCCACAAGTGTAAATTGCCCCTTAGATATCTGAGAATACTGGCTGTGTCCAATATGTGGAGCCAGATGATGTAGCCAATAAATAATTGCTTGGTAGTACAGTGAGCGTTGCTGAAAAAGGAGACATGCTATCGAAGCTTTTCATCTTTTCTCATCAGGACAGATGCAAGAATGAAGTATAAATTGTTGCTTCCTTTAAAATTTGCAATCCTTGCATCTGTCCTGATGAGTAAAAACCTTCAACAGCATGTCTCTTTTTTTTAAGCAATACTCAAGTAGCTAATAGAATTGAGTTTCTCACATACCAGGTCAATTTGAGACAATAGGGTTGATTAATACGTTGCAGAGATGAATTGGAATGGAATTCTTTTTTCACTCATGGGATGTGGAAGTCGCTGGCTAGGCCAGCATTTATTGCCCATCCCTAATTGCCCTTGAGAAGGTGGTGGTGAGCTACCTTCTTGAACCATTGCAGTCCACATCTTATAGGAATACCCACAGTGCTGGTAGGAAGGGAGTTCCAGGATTGTGATCCAGCAACAGTGATTATATTTCCAAGTCAATATGTGAATGGTTTGGAGGGGAGCTCCCAGGTGGTGGTGGTGCCATGTGTCTCCTACCCTTGTCTTCTAGATGGTAGTGGTTGTGGGCTTGGTGCTGTCAAATGAGCCTTGGTGAGTTCCTGCAGTGCATCTTGTAGATAGTATACACTGCTGCCACTGTTCATTGGTGGTGGAGGGAGTGCCAGACAAACGGGTTGCTTTGTCCTGGATGGTGTCAAGCTTCTTGATTGTTGGAGCTGCACTCATCCAGGCAAGTGGAGTATATTCCATCACACTCCTGACGTGTGTCTTGTAAATGGTGGACAGGCTTTGGGGAGTCAGGAGGTGAGTTACTCGCCGACGATTCCTAGCCTCTGACCTGCTCTTGTAGCCACAGTATTGATATAGCTGGTCCAGCTCAGTTTCTGGTCAGTGGTAACCCCCAGTTTATTGATAGTGGGGGATTCAGCAATGGCAATGCCATTGAATGTCATGGGGCGAAGGTTAGATTCTCTCTTGTTGGAGGTGGTCATTGCCAGGCACTTGTGTGGCACAAATGTTACTTGCCACTTGTCAGCCCAAGCCTAGATATTGTCCAGGTCTTGCTGCATTTGGACATGGACTGCTTCAGTATCTGAGGAGTGCAAATGGTGCTGAACATTGTGCAATCATCAGCGAACATCTCCACTTCTGACCTTATAATGGAGAGAAGGTCATCAATGAAGCAGCTGAAGATGGTTGGGCCTAGGATGCTACCCTTAGGAACTCCTGTAGTGATGTCCTCCAACAACCATAACCGTCTTCCTTTGCGCTAGGTATGACTCCAACCAATGGAGAGTTTTCCCCTGATTCCCATTGCCTCCAGTTTGGTTAGGGCTCCTTGATGTCACACTCGGTCAAATGCTACCTTGATGCCAAGGGCAGTCACTTTCACCTCACCTCTGGAGTTCAGTTCTTTTGTCCATGTTTGAACCAAGGCTGTAATGAGGGTCAGGAGCTGAGTGGCCCTGGTGTAACTCAAATTGAGCGTCAGTGAACAGGTTATTGTTAAGTAAGTGCTGCTTGATAGCACTGTTGATGACCCCTTCCATTATTGTACTGATGATTGAGAGTAGACTGAGGCAGTAATTGGCTGGGCTGGATTTGTCCTTTTTGTGTAGAGGACATAACTGGGCAATTTTCCACATTGCCGGGTAGATGCCAGTGTTAAAGCTGCACTGGAACAGTTTGGCTAGGAGTGCAGCAAATTCTTGAGCACAAGTCTTCAGTACAATTGCTGGAATATTGTCAAGGCCTATAGTGTTTGCAGTATCCAGTGCATTCAGCCATTTCTTGCTATCACCTGGAGTGAATCAAATTGGCTGAAGACTGGCATCTGTGATGCTGGGGACCTCCAGAAGAGGCAAAGATGGATCATCCACTCGGCACTTCAAGCTGAAGATTGTTGCAAATGCTTTAGCCTTATCTTTTGCACTGATGTGCTGGGTTCTCCCATTATTGAGGATGGGATATTTTTAGAGGCTCCTCCTCCAGTGAATTGTTAAATTGCCCACCATTATTCACGACTGGATGTGGCAGGACTGCAGAGTATAGATCTATTCCGTTGGTTGTGGAATTGCCTGGCTCTGTCTATCTCTTTCTACGTATGCTGTTTGACATGCAGTTAGCCTTGTGTTGTAGCCTCACTGGGTTGACATCTCATTTTTAGGTATGCCTGGTGCTGCTCCTGGTATGCTCTCCTGCACTCTTCATTGAACCAGGGTTAATCCTTGGCTTGCTGGTAATGGTAGAGTGGGCGGCATGTCAGGCCATGAGTTTACAGATTGTGGTTGAGTACAATTCTGCTGCTGTTGGTGGCCTCATGGATGCCCAGTCTTGAGTTGCTAGATCTGTTGGAATGTTTTCAATTATTTGTGCACACATGGTCTATGGCTGAACTGTCAATGTAAGTGCCATGAAATATGGTAAGCTTCCTCCATCAAGATGATAATATTGTTTGGCTGACTTGTGCAAATCCTCAAAACAAAGAGTAGGGGAGAAGTTGTGGGGAGGAGTCAGAAGTCTATCCATGTCCAACTGGAAAACATAATCTGCAGTGATTTGGAATTTGATATACAACAAGGGCAGCATTTGGTAAAATTTTATGTAACAAGATAGGAAATAAATTGAATTTCACAGGAAACTACATTTGGTTTCGTTATATTATATAAACAGAATAAGTTGGTTTACAATTGGCCATGCCTCACCAGTGTACTTCTCAGTTCACCTTAATAAAAGTAGGGAAAACACATATGGGGCTTGTGCGTGATCGCAGAATCCAATGCATACAATGATGAAGAATAAGACAAATGATGAACAAAGAATAAAGAATAAAGAAAAGTACAGCACAGGAACAGGCCCTTCGGCCCTCCAAGCCTGCGTCGATCATATTGCCCGTCAACTAAAACATTTTGCACTTCCTGTGTCCATATCCCTCTATTCCCATCCTATTCAAGTATTTGTCAAGCTGCCTCTTAAACACCACTATCGTACCTTCTTCCACCATCCTTCTGGTAATGTGGTGACCGGAATTGCATGCAATATTCCACGTGTGGCCTAACCAAAGTTCTATACAGCTGCAGCATGACTTCTCAGCTTTTATACTCAATACCCCTGCCATGAAGGCAAGCATGTCATATGCCTTCCTGACTACCTTATCCACCTGCATTGCCACTTTCAGTGACCTGTGGACCTGTACACTCAGATCCCTCTGCCCGTCGATGCACTTAAGTGTTCTGCCATTTACTGTATAATTCCTGCCTGTATTAGACCTTCCAAAATGCATTAGCTCACATTTGTCCAGATTAAACTCCATCTGCCATTTCACTGTCCAAGTCTCCAACCGATCTATATCCCATTGTATCCTTTGACAATCCTCTTCACTATCTGCAACTCCTCCAACCTTGGTGTCATCTGCAAACTTACTAATTAGCCCAGTTACATTTTCCTCCAAATCATTTATGTATACCACAAACAGCAAAGGTCCCAGCACTGATCCCTGCGGAACTCCACTAGTCACAGCTCTCCATTCAGAAAAGCACCCTTCCACTGCTACCCTCTGTCTTCTATGACCAAGCTAATTCTGTATCCATCCTGCCAGCTCACCTCTGATCCCGTGCGACTTTACCTTCTGTACCAGTCTGCCATGAGGGACCTTGTCAAAAGCCTTGCTGAAATCCATGTATATAACATCCACTGCCCTTCCATCGTTGATCATCTTTGTCACTTCCTCGAAAAACTGGATCAAGTTAGTGAGACACGACTTCCCCTTCACAAAACCATGCTGCCTCTCACTAATACGCCCATTTGCTTCCAAATGGTAGTAAATCCTGTCACGAAGAATCTTCTCCAATAATTTCTCTACCACTGACGTAAGGCTCACCGGCCTGTAATTTCCTGGATTATCCCTGCTATCCTTCGTAAACAATGGAACAACATTGGCCATTCTCCAGTCCTCTGGGACCTCACCCGTAGCCAGTGAGGATACAAAGATTTCTGGCAAGACCCCAGCAATCTCCTCCTTTGCCTCCCTCAGTACTCTGGGGTAGATCCCATCTGGCCCTGGGGACTTATCCACCTTAATATTCTTCAAGACGCCTAACACCTCTTTTTTGATCTCAACATGATCCAGGCTATCTACATACTCTTCCCTAGACAAATCGACCGCTAAGTCCTTCTCTTTGGTGAATACTGATGAGAAGTATTCATTTAGTATCTCTCCCTTTTCTTCTGGCTCCACACACAGATTCCCATCTCTGTCCCTGAGTGGGCCTATCCTTTCCCTGGCTACCCTCTTGCCGGGGGGCGTTGTTACAACCTGCTACCCCACACCCCCTGCCTCTGTCATCCTATCATATGACTAGTTATTGAACAGTTTCTGCACTCCCTAAATTGTAGTGTCCCCTATATGAAAGGGCCAGTGATGTTGAGAGAATATCTTGTGTGGAGCTGAATTTTGTAACAATTGTATCTAAGCTATTGTGATATAACACTGCTCATTTTTTTTTAGGATATTACTGTGATGAAGTCTATGAAGAGCCCCCCAGCTGGAGTAAAGCTAGTTATGGAGGCAATTTGTATTTTGAAGGGGATAAAGCCAGACAGAATTCCAGATCCGACTGGATCAGGTAAAAAGATTGAAGATTTCTGGGGCCCTGCCAAAAAAGTATTGGGCGACATGAAGCTTTTGCAGTCTCTCCACGAATATGACAAGGACAATATTCCTTCAGCATACATAAATGTCATTAGGAATAAATACATAACAAACCCAGAATTTATTCCAGAAAAGATTCGTAATGCTTCCACAGCAGCTGAAGGTCTCTGCAAATGGGTCATTGCAATCGACTCCTATGACAAGTAAGTATTTGGCTCATAGAATATTTTAAATCTAATTTTTCAATTCAGCAGCCACAATTTTACATTGCATGAGATGGAATAAGTTTTTTTCTACCACCACCCTTTTATTAGAGTAGCTAAAGTTGTAGCTCCCAAGAAAGAGAAACTAGCACTGGCTGAAGGTGAACTGAAGATAGCAATGGATGGTCTAAGAAAGAAGCAAGCTGCACTTAAGGAAGTGCAAGATAAGCTGGAAAAGCTGCAGGAGCAATTGGAAACCAATAAACAAAAAAAAGCAGACCTGGAAAATCAGGTAATTTAAACACCATTTATTTTAGAACTAATATTTGAAATTTGTATAATGGATGAAATGTTATCAATCTGTTATTTTGGGCACAGCACATGTCAAACACAATTTGACATTATTCACCAGATAAAGTGCGACACTATGTTATAGATGTAAAACAGTCTTAAGGAAAGTAAAATAAATCCAGTTGTTCACCAGAGCAGAATTTTCTGCTTGACGTGCAGGAGAAGGGCTCCACACATCAGCGCGTAAAATGATGCGCTGTGATGTCGGGTGAGCATCCTGATGTCACCGTACGCCATCGCAATATTTCGCTGGGTGGCGCCTGATGAAGTTCGACGCGCACCCGCCATTAATTAATGGGATATTTAAGGCCCTTAAATTGGCAATCAATGCCGATTTTCAGGCACCTGTGTGATCTTCGGCTTGGCGCACGGGCTCAATGGGCAGGCTTCTTAATTAAACTCATTCACAGACGGGATAAGAGGGCGCAGTGAGGTTGTCAATCTGGTCTGTGAGTATTTATTGCAGAAAGTTTTTAAACTTGCCTGTGTGATTTGTAGCAGTTCAGAATGAATTCCAGCAGCTTTCTGTGTACTTTTAACCTTCAACTCAGCACTCTTCAGTCAGGAATCTTTATCGGGCATGCAGCTTTCCGAAGGCCTCTCTTTAACCTGGGTATGAGTTCTGATATGTTCACTGAAGGCAGCTCCCCTGAGGAGGAAGAGAGGGCTAGAATAAGGAGGAGGCCAGGAGTGCACAATCAGCCTCCAGGGGAGCCACCTTTGGGAGTACAGGTGCAGGCACAAGGGGCACAGGGCCAAGAGGTAGTCCAAGGTGGAAGGGGCCATAGAAGGCGCCACTATTCTGCTGCCAGGGTATATAGGTGGCAAAGCAGGTACCTCAGTATAACTGAGGTGCAGTTCCGAAGGAGGCTCCAACTATCAAGGGAGACAGGTTACTACATCTGTCAAATGATTGGCCCTGAGATCTCTCCTAACTGTGTGGGCAGACACCCCATGCCAGCAGCTCTGAAGGTCACAGTTGCCCTCAACTTCTATGCCTCTGGATCCTTCCAGGGCTCGGTGGGTGATCTTTGCAGTGTCTCCCAATCAGCTGTGCACGCTTTTGTCAAACAGGTCACAGACACACTGTTCAGGTGTGCATTGACCTTCATCCACTTCTGCTGGGACCATGCTAGCCAGACACAGTGAGCCAGAGGCTTCGCGGCCATTGCTGGCTTCCCCCGTGTCCAGGGTGCAATAGGCTGCACACGTGTGGCCATCAAGGCGCCAGCAGGTGAGCCCGGTACCTTTGTCAACAGGAAGGGCTTCCACTCCATGAACGTGCAGATAGTGTGTGATCACAGGATGCTGATTCTACAAGTCTATGCAAGGTACTCAGGCAGCTACCACGATGCCTACGTCCTCAGACACTCCCAGGTGCCAGGGCTCTTCAGTGCTCCAGCCTGGCTGGATGGATGGCTGCTGGGTGACAAGGGCTATCCCCTCAGAAGGTGGCTCATGATGCCTCTCTGCCATCCAAGAATAGAAGCTGAGCAGCGCTACAATAGGAGCCATGCCTCCAGAAGGGCTGTGGTGGAGGGAGCCATTGGTCTTCTCAAGATGCACTTCCGATGCCTGGACCACTCAGGGGGCGTGCTCCAGTATCCCCCAGATTGTGTCTCGGTGATAGTGGTTGCATGCTGCGCTCTCCACAATCTTGCGCTGGAAAAGGGAGTCGCAGTGGACGATGAAAACGTTGACGCAGTGGATGCGGCTGCACACGATGAGTCCAGCACTGATTCTGAGGATGAGGAAGCACAGGGGAATGATGAGGGGCTAAACGCTGACCCAGGACTACACCAAGGAGGCAGGGACACCTGGGACACTTTAATCCAACGAATCTTCAGCTAGTTCCACACAAATGGATCAGGAGGACCTGCCTTGCCTAGCGCTTCCATCGTCAGCACTTAAGTGCTACATCTGTCACTTCATCAGCTGCAACTAAGGGCTTTGTAAACCTCAATGTCCACACAAACACTCATGACATGTCTGTAAAACACACAAATGCAGAACAAAGGAGCCATCCTCAGCCATGGTAACACATCTGGTTTCAATTTTCTCCATCATAAGGTCACACAGAATGAAAGCAAAACATTTTTCAACCATAAACAAATAATAATTCCCTAATCTAGGGCCAACACAAAAGCACCAGTGAGAAACCTGTGGTGTGCCTAAGGTGCCTTATGCTTACATTTGCAGGTGCTATGTCTTGGTGCCGCCCCATCACTCAGTGTAGCTTCTGAGACAGCCTGCTGACTCTGCCATCCTGTTGGCCTCGACGACCTTGGTAGTCGTCCTCTGGCCCGTGGAGCCTGTGCTGGCCCCTCCTGGGAGGGATCTGCCAGTTCCACAGCTGGAATCTCCCCAGTCGTTGCAGCCTCAGCCGATGAAGCGGTCACTAGGAGAGGGGTGGAGCAGCTGTTGCCCTCATCCGGAGCGCTGTGAGAGGAGCATTTTTCTCCTGAAAAACAGAGAAGACCATTCATTGCGACTAATCGCAAATAGACTCTGCATGCACATGCCGCACCCCAACCACAGTGGCCCATATCAGGCCTCCAGTGCCTCCTCCCCATGCTACTGCTGATCAGCCACACAAAGGTAGTAAGCCTGCTGCCAACCCCACCCCCTCCCATCTCCGCCCGACCCCGCAACAGCTACCTTGGACACATTTTGCGTCCATCACTTTAGGAAACACACGGTCTTAGCTCCCATAGCAAGGAGGCGCAACTAATTGTGACGTCGAGGGCAGCAGATGGCCCTTGGCCACGACACCTTCAGACTCTCCTTCCACAATCTCATCACTATGAATAAGACATGTGTTGGAGTTCTGAGTATGTGCCTAGCTGCATCTCCTGCAGGTCCTCCATCATCCCCCAGACTAGTCATGTATGACTAAGCAAAGCATGGTGCGGGGGAGAACTCATCTCCTCATGAACCACTCAGGCATGGGTACTATCTGCTTGCCCACCCAGCATACGAGAAATGCCCAACATGATTCAATGCAATCACGACAGTAAGACTTGGGGAGACTTGGGGAGTTGGGCCCTCAAAGGTTAAGGCTACCTGTTAGGTTAAATGCCCAACGCTAATCTGGTACTCACCCTCCTAGAGCACAACAAATCATTGAAGCGCTTATGGCACTGGATCCAGGTGCGCCACACCATGTCGTGGGAGCTCACCACCTCGGCCACCTCCTCCCGTGCATGTTTGGTCATGTGGGGGGTCTTCCTTCTCCCATCCTGGGGGACAACCACCTCCTGCCGTGCTGCCACCTCCTCGAGGAGGGCAGCAAAGGAACCATCAGAAAAATGAGGAGCACATTGATCCCCACTGGCCTACCCTGCAGCCTGCCCTGCTCCTGTGACAGACCCTGCAGCCTGCCCTGCTCCTGTGGCAAACCCTGCAGCCTGCCCTGCTCCTCTGCCCTTCCCTCCAGAGTGCCCTGCTGAGCAGACCCCCTGCGGTTGGATCTCCAGGTGGTCATTGTGAGCAGCCTATGCCAGGCCCTCTTTTAAACAGACTGCTAGGTTGCCATTGGACCCAGAGGTCTGTGCTCGCCTGCTGCAGCCCACACACTTCCGCTATCCACGGGAGTCAGAAATGCGCTGAGCATGCCTAATTGGCCCGCCCACGCAAAATTGGCGGCACAGCCCCAATTGCGGGTGCTGGTCGGGCCCGCACCTGCCTGCGTCTGTTCCAGCTCTGCCCACCCGCCAAATGGAAAATGTTGGCCCTGGAGTCTCAAATGTGAAAGTCTTACATTAGAATTACTTTGAAATTACAACATGGAATTGTGTTGTTTGGCCCAACTGAGCCATGTTGTTGTTTAACCTTCACACAAGCAGTATTCCTAATTCCACATGCCAGCCCTGTTCCTATGTCAGATTCCTCTCCTTTCCTTCAACTATCTAACTTTTTCTTAAATGTTAACATGAGCGGACAGAATCTTGTGGAGGCAATGGGTGTCTTGGCCACTGGCTGGAGAGTTGGCGAGAGCCCTGCATTGCCTTCTTTAGGGAAGGCCTGCGCCATTTTGTGCTATTCAGGCACTTGGTAGGCCAGCAGTGGGCCTTCCCCTGGGATCATTAATCCTGGGTGTGGAAGTGCTGCCTACCGAGAGTTGCTGGTGAGTCAAAGGCTTGCAGGTCTATTGAACAGCAGTGCCACTGGGGAGGTGGTGGCTGCTGCTGGGAGGACATACACCCGAGGCCCAGGATTGTAGCTGGATCCCAGGCCAGAAGTGATGGCTGTTTGAGTCTTTTGTTCTTTAAGAAAAGGGGGATGTTTGGGTTTTGAAATGCAACAGTACTACATGTCCTATCTGGCTTGCTTTAGTCATGTGACTCCTGCCATGGGGGATGCTCTCTGTAAGCTGCTATTTTACAAGCAGTTCAAGAAAGACTTACACTGAGAAAGCATTGCAGTCATTAAGCACAAAATATGGTGTCAGAAGTGGAGCTAAAATAGAGTTTTGAAACCCTGGAAATTTTGCAGAGAAGCCACAGCTCAGAAGGGCACACAAAAATGTTTAAGTCTGCTAAAGGCTGCTTAAAAGGGACAAGGAAACACAAACTGAAGGCTGCAAATAAAATACTGGGTGAGTTAACATGGCTGTAAGCTTTCCCCTCCCTGCTCTGGTAGAAATGAAAGCTGATATGTAGCAGAACTGGTAGTTTTTCCACTTGCAATGGCAAAACCACGAGCTTGCAATAGATTTAATTAACAAGCCAGAGCCAATAGGAGTAGCCACACTTAACACTGCTGGAGAGGGACTGCTGCAAATTGTATTGCACCCTAAATCTATTCAACAAACAAAGGAAGCAGAGGACAGAGATTTTGAAAGCCTTGGATGCAGGCTTTGAACCCCGAGTGAATGTAACTTATGAACGCTATATGTTCAACACTACAGCTCAAGGTGAAAATGAACCCATTGATCAGTATGTGACTGCAGTAACACAGCTTGCAGAATCATGTGAATTTGGACAACTTAAAGATAGAATTGTCTTAGACATACAAGACCCATCAGTGAGAGCAAGTCTACTGATAAAGGAGAAACTTACATTCAATAAAGCAATAGACATGTGTAAAAATGCGAGGTTGTAAAAGGTCAGTTAGAGCACATTTGTGGCACAACAGACCAGGAGGTACATTATACTGAGAGACATTCCAGGCCGAAAGTCAGAACAATCGCGGACAAAGGTCAGGATGCAAATACAAGGAAGACATCATACAAAGGGAATAGAAGTGTTGTCCAGCCTAGGTTAAACTGTGTTTTAACAGTAAGAAGCTGAATCATATCACACACAAGTGTTTGGCTAGAAAGAAGCAAAACAAGCCTATACAGATGGCCATTGGAGAGATATGAGCAGAAGTGCCTGATGAAGCACTATACATGATACAACAGGTTGGTTCCATCAAGTCTATAAGTGATAAATGGCTTGTGACTGTTACAATAATGACCGCAGAAGGAGAGTATCAAGCGAACAAGAAGTGTCAGATAAACACTGGTGTGTCATGCAACATATCTGTGTGAAGTTACTGAACATGGCAATCCAAAAATGAAGCCCTTGAAAGTAAGGTTGAGGCTATAAGATGGCATGATACTCATACCAAGAGGATAAATTAGTCTGTAAGCCCAATGCAATGGCAAGAAGGAAGATCTAGAGTTCCAGATCATAGATGGGATGCAACAGCTACTCATCTCAGCTGGAGCAAGTCTAAAGCTTGAGCTGGTAATCCTAAATGTGCCAGTAGAGATTTATAACGCCTTTCAGCACACAATACCGTTGATGGCAGAACAGATCCTGAAGAAGTACAAAGATGTGATTATAGGTTTGGGATGTCTACCAGGAGAATATCATCCAGTAGTAGTGGAGAGTGTAAGACCAATTCAGCATCTGCCTAAAAGAGTCCCAGCTGCCCTCAAGTCAAGCAAGAAGAGCTGGAAAAGAGGGGAGTAATCAAGAAAGTGACAACTCCTGCAGACTAGATTAGCAGCATGTTAGCAGTGAAACAATTTGGAAAGCTGTGAATGTGCTTAGAGCCAAAGGACCTAAATAAAGTGCTGAAGAGGTCTCACTATTCCATGCCAACCATCAAAGGAATTTTGCTGCAACTTGCTAAGGCAAAGATCTTTACCACCCTAGATGCGAAGCATGGTTACTGGCAAGTGAAGCTGGATGAAAACAGCAGCTTTCTAACTACATTCTGGATACCGTTCAGGAAATACAGATAGTTGTGCATGCCATTTGACATTTGACAAGAGTATCAACGCAGACAGCATGAGATAATCAGTGATCTTCCTGGAGTGGGATCAATGGTGGATGATCTACTAGTCCATGGATGTGGAGACACAATGGAAGAAGCCATAGCTGACCATGATCAGAATTTACTGTGACTACCAGAGAGAGCACTCCAGACGAACCTGAAGCTGAACAAGAAAAAATTACAACTGAAGATGCCTGAAGTCAAGTACATAGGTCATGTACTGACAGCAAAAGGTCTTCGCCCAGATCCTGACAAGGTGAGCTGCAGCAATGATGCAGTGACCAACAGATGTGGAAGCAGTGCAATGATTTGTTGGATTTGTGAACTATTTAGCAAAATTTTTGCCCAGTTGTCATTGAAGCATAAACTATTACGCAAGCTCATTGCCAAAGAGGTGCAGCGGTATTGAGGCACAGAACAAGAAGCAGTGTTCACTAAAATCAAACAACTAGTGGTGACAACACCAATGCTGACGTACTCTGATGTCAATGAGGAAGTCACCTTGCAGTGTGAGACCAGCACGACAGGTCTTGGAGCAACCCTAATGCAGCAAGGACAACCAGTCACATTTGCATCCTGGACACTAATGCAAATGGAATGGCATTATGTTCAGATTGAGAAAGAGTGCTTGGCTATTGTTTTTGCTTGTGAGCATTTTCATCAATACCTGCTTGGGAGAGACAAAGTAATAGTAGAGTCCAATCACTTCAAGCCACCTCAAAGCATTTTTCCTCAAACCACTACAATTTGCTCCAAAGTGCCTGCAAAGAACGTTACTTTGTTTACAGAGATATCATGTGGACGTGACATACAAGCAAGGGAAACTGCTGTTGAAAGCAGTGATCCCCATGAGGAAAGTTGAGGATGCTACAATAGAATGTGAAATCATTTAGATTCAACATGAAGCAGCAGCTCGACATGATCTGGAAGTCATCAGCCCAGCAGAGACATTGAACCTGACAGACAAGCGCCGTGCTCAAATCAAGCAAAGTACCCAATACGATGCAACCCTCCAAGTGCCAGAAGAAGTAGCAATGAAAGGAAACTAACACTCCACCTCCAACTTCCCTTTCCTCTCTATAGTCCTCGAATGGGTTATCACCTCCAAAATCTGTGCTCATCTTTCCTGGAACTCCATGTTTGCATCCCTCTGATTAGATTTCCCCTCCATGCCATGGTAGCAAAATGGCTCCTCTCAAAATCACAGTTGACATCCTTTGTGACTTTGGCAAAGGTAAACTATCATCCCTTGTCCTCTTGACCCGTCTGCAATGTTTGACAGAGCTGATACACCATCCTCCTCCAATGCCTGTCCACTGTCATTCATGTGAACATACAAAATAGGAGCAGACGTAGGCCGTTCTGCTTCTCTAGCCTGCTCTGCCATTCAATAAGATCGTGGCTGACCTGTTTGTGTTTCGAATTTCACATTCCCATCTATCCCCAATAATCTTTGATTCCCTTGCCTGACAAGAATCTGTCTACCTCTGCCTTAAAAATATTCAATGACCCCGCCCTCCACTGCCTTCTGAGGTAGATTCCAGTCGCACAACCCTCTAAGAGAAAAAATTACACCTCACTTCTGTCCTAAAAGGGGGGCCCCTAATTTTCAAACAGTGCCCCCTAGTTCTGGACTCACCCACAAGAGGAAACATCCTTTCCATGTTCACCTTGTTGAGACTGTTCAGAATCTTATATACTTCAATCAAGTCACCATTCACTCTTCTAAACTCCAGTGGAATCAAGCTAAGTTTGTCTAACCTTTCCTCATAAGACAATCTGCCCCTTTCAGATATCAGTCTAGTAAAACTCCTCTGAACTGCCTCCAACTCATTTGCATACTTTCTTAAATAAAGAGACCAAAACTGCACACAGTATTCGAGATGTGATCTCACCAATGCCCTGTATAACAGAAGCATAACATCCTTACTTTTATGTTCAATTCCTCTTATGATAAATGATAGTAGTCCATTAGCCAACTTGGTGGGATTGCTCTCACCTAGTTGTGTTCTTATCTATCCAGTGATAGCTAGTGTGTTATTTGCAATGGTGTCTCTTCCCGCTCCTGAACTGTTACCTCTGGTGTACCCCAATAATTTATCCTTTGCCCCTCAAAGACACCATTCAAAAGCACAGCATTAGTTTTCATATGTTCACTGATGACTGCCAGCCCTACATCCCCACACCTCTCTCATAATCTCCACTGTTTTTAAATTACCAGACTGCTTATCCAATATCCAGACTGGATAGCGGAAATTTGTTCTAATTGCATATTGGGAAAACTGAAACTATTGTCTTTGGCTCCTGCTTCAAACTCTATTTCTTAGCAACCGGCTCCATCCCTCTCCCTGAGACTAAACCAGAATACTCGCAATCTTGGTGTCATAGTTGACCTTGAGTAAGCTTCCGGCCACATATCCACACCATCACTGAGACCGCTTCTTTACATTTTTGCAACTACGCCCCTGCCTAAGCTCGTATGTTGATGAAACTCTCATTCATGACTTTGTTACTTCTAGAGTTGACTATTCCCAAGCACTCCTGATTGGTCGCCCACATTCTATTGTTTATAATCTTGAGGTCATCCAAAACTCTCCTGCCTGTGTCCTTACTGGCAGCAAGTTCCGTTCCCCTATCATCTCTGTTCACTGAACTACAGTGGCAACCAGTCAAACAACATTTTGATTTTTAACATTCTCATCCTGGTTTTCAAAACCCTACATATCTCTGTAATCTCCTTCACCCTAAGAACTGGGCGAGATATTTGCATTCATCTAATCCTCTTGAGTATCCCTGATTTTAATTGCTCCACCGTTGGTGGCCATGCCTTCAGTTGCCTAGGTCACAAGTTCTGGAATACCCTCCATACACTTCTCCCCCTCACTTTCCTGCTTTAAGACATCCTTAAAACCTACTTCTTTATAAAACTCTTATGTCATCTGACCTAACCTTATATTTAGTTTTATAATGTTCCTGTGAAGCACCTTTGGATGTTTTATTCTCTCAGTTGTGCTGTACAAATACCTGTATAAGTTGTTATTGATTAATACAAGACTAGTCTATGCAACTTGTCCCCATAATTTAACCCTTTTTAACTAGGTATCTTTTTGGCAAAATCTGCATCGTGCCCTTCCAAGGCAATACAACCTTTCTGAGGTGTGTCCAGAACAGAACACAGTACTAGATGGGGTCAAATCCGTACTTAATACAATTATACACTAACTTCCACTCTGTTATATTTAGCCGCCTTGAGATGAAGACCAGCATTCCATTAGCCTTTTAAATCATTTTTAGTACCTGTGCACTAGGTTTATGATTTGGTGGACACTGCAGCAAGGGCATTTTCTTCTGAAGTGGGTGAACAGAATCATGACATTTCCCTGCACCTACTTCAGGAAAAAGTGCCCCGATTAATGGGATCTTCATTCTGGGTGGGGTGTTTGTGTATGTGTGTGTTGCGGTGGGGGCAGCCACAGAGACAACTAAGTGCCGAAGTGGGCTGGTTAAAAGGCCCACCTCAGTGCTCTGGGACTTCATCCCAGTTGTGTGTTTGAAAAATAGGCTCTCTAGCCCTCAACCCCCACACTCACCTCTCCCCCCCACCCACACCCCATGCCCCATCCATGCCAACTTGTGCTAACCCATGACCCCACCCACTCCCATGGCTCCTCATACTCTCCATGCCAACTCATGCACCTCCACCCACCTTCCATGGCCTCATCTCCTCCATAGCAATCTATGATTCCCCATTCATCCCATGGCCTCATAAACTCCCTTTTCCAACTTAGTGCCAACTTATGCCAACCAGTCACCCATCACCCACTGCTCTTTGCCCTTACATTCTCCATGCCAACTCACCCAGTATCCGTGCTGAAGCCATGCAGAAATGGAATAAAACAAAGTTCCACCTACCTATTACAGACTTCACTACATTAAAAAACATTAATTGATAAAATCCCAGTCAACACATTTAAATCCCCTTAAGTACTTAATCTTTTATAAAAACAAACATTTGTATTCATAATCCCACATCTGACCTTTTTAATGGATCAGAAAATAAACCAAGTTCTCAACATTTTATGGGATTGTGACAGTGAAGGTTCCTTATCTTCTAGGTTGACTTGTGCAGTAAAAAGCTGGATCGAGCAGAACAGCTCATAGGTGGGCTTGGTGGTGAGAAGACTCGCTGGAATGATACTGCAATAAATTTAGGAGTACAATGCACTAACCTGACAGGTGACATCCTGATTTCTTCTGGAATTGTGGCATATCTTGGGGCCTTCACATCAACCTATAGACAGGTAACCTAAAAATGAAGCCAAGAAAGTGGATTGGATAAGTAGAATTTTTCACCAATCTTTCTATGTACTTTTTAATATCAGCTTTTTTCTAATATAACATTATTTTGGGTAGAATTGATATAGTAGTGGCAATATTTATTCTTAATGCAAATTTTGATTTTAATATCCATCTTAGCTTAGAATATTCACTATTTAGGGAAGTCCATGAACGATGTTTGCTGGATGGTTTAAATTATGTAATTTAGATGACCATGCAATTTCCCAGTGTTTAGTCCACCGCAGGACTCAGTTATCTATAAAATATGCATTCCTAACTGCAGGTGGGTACTGTTCATAGAGTGAAGTTGAAATACTTCACAGTAATATTCATAATAGCATTTAAAGTGATTTCTAAATATTTTGCTCTGATATTTTCTGTTTCTTTACTGCTTCAAATTACTTAGGAAGCTTTATCTCAGATGTTTTGACACAGCCTTTATTTGGAACATCCAAGCCTTTGTATCTTTTGCACAACTTGCCTACCTATACTTATCTTCATATTGTGAACAAATTTTGCTGCTATATAGTCAGATCCTTCATTGTAAATATATATTGTAAATAGTTGAGGCCCCAAAAATCATCCCTGTGGCACTCCACTAATTGCAATTTGCCATCCTGAAAATAACCTATTTATCCCATCTCTGTTTTCTGTTAGTTAGACAACCCTGTACCCATGCTAATATATCACCCCCAATGCCATAATCTCTTATCTTGTGTAGTAATCTTTTATGTGGCACCTTATCGAATGTCTTTTGTAAATCCAAATGCGTCACATCTACCGGTCTCTCTTTATCCACACTACTTGTTACATCATCAAAGAACTCTAATACATTTGGCAAACACGATATCCCTTTCACAAAATCATGTTGACTTTGCCTGATTTTATTATGATTTTCTACATGTCTTGCTACTACCTTTTTAATAATGGATTCTTGCATCTTTCCAATGGCAGACATAATGCTAACTGGCCTATAGTTTCCTGCTTTCTGTCTCCCTCCTTTCTTGAACAGATGTGTTATATTGGTGGTTTTCCAGTCTGTTGGGATCTTTCTAGTATCTAGGAAATTTTGGAAGATTACAACATGGCCTTCATACCCTTGTAATTGGTTTCATTTAAATTTAAGCAGGGCAGGGCAAGGGAGTTGCACAAGATGCAAAATACCGGGACCCAAGTCCTAGCAAGGCCTGGGCTCAAGCAAATATGATGTGCTGAAAATCCTCCTTTTGCAAATAAAAATAATCTAGTACTAACTTGATGTATACTAAACATACCACCAGGACAATTTTAGGCAGCTGCATAAAGTCTCGTTGGCTCATAGATTCAAGTTTTCCAAATTTGGCATCTCCCTGCCTTCAGGTAGACAGGGAGGGGACGAGGGAGAAATATACCAACCCCTGATGCATCCAAGCCTGTGATTGGCTATTAATGGCATAATTGAGAAACTCTCTATTTGAATATTGGAAGCCAATATTGCCACAAGAAACGTTCTAAATGATGAAAGTGATGAATGAGTGATATTTGGTGGGCTATATCGAGAAAACCCTTTTGTATATTTTTTGTGGGATAATAATGAGGAAAGGTTGAACAGGTTGGGCTTATACCCATTGGAGTTTAGAAGACTGAGAAGTGATTTTATTGAAAAATTAAGATTTTGAGGGGACTTTACAGGGTGGGTGCTGGGAGGATGTTTCCCAATGTGGAGTATCTAGAACTAAGGGACACATTTTAACAATTAGGGGCCTCCCAAATAAGACAGTAATGAGGAGTTTTTTTTCTCTTTCAGAGGGTTGTTAACCATGGAATTCTGTTCCCAAGAAAGCAGTGGAGGCTGGATCGTTGAATATATTCAAGGCTGAGTTAGATTTTTGATCAACAAGGGAGTCAAGGGTCATGGGGAACATACAGGAAAATGGAGTTGAGGCCTTGATCTTATTGAATGGTGGGGCATGCTCAAGGGGCTGAATGGCCTATCCTGCTCCTAATTATTGTTCTCTTTGTAGTATAATGGTGTTTGGCATAGCAAAGGTTAATGTGGGACTAGAGAACAATACTACCCACAGTGTGATGTAAAGGGCCTCATGACAAGGGTCAGTCAGAGAATATGCAGAGACCTGTGTAGAAGTAAGCATGAAGTTAGCTTCTTATTTGGGCTATACCTTGTGTATATATGTAAATAGTTATGTATTACTAATAAACACTGCTGTTCAGCCTTACAAGCCTCTAAAAATCTTAGTGAGACCTACTGAACAAATACTTAACAACATTCTTGTGTACTTCAAATATAATGGCACAATTCTGGTACATAATGCATTTTATGGCACTGGTGATTATATAGATTTAGGTAATAGATAGCCTGAAGATTTTACCTTTTATTTTTTTCTTTAAATATAATGTGACACATAAACTTGCTGTGTCTAAATTGGCAATTTAGCAAATTGCTAATGACCAAATAATCCATTTTTGTAATGTTGATTCAGTGATAAATATTGACCAGGACTCTGCAGGGAGAACTCCCCCTGCCCTCCTTTGAAGTTGTGGCCACGGGATCCTTTTTCACACATCTGAGAGGGTAGCGGGGCCTCAGTTTAAAGTCTCATGTCAAAGTCTCCAATGTTGCAGCAATCCCTTGGTGCCGGCACTGAGTGTAGGCCTAGATTTCAGTCCAGTTATCTCCAGTGGGACTTGAACCCTTGACTTTCTGACTTGAGCTGTCACCTGACTGAAGGAAGTCCCTAGTTTTGAGATCTTGGGTAGAATAAATTAGACTAGGAGGATCATTACTGTGAAAGAAAAGATGCTGCACAAGTATCTCTTTTTTTTGGAAAAAGCTGGAAAATATGTATGTATCGCAGCTGATATTTTTCTGATGCATGTGTGGGACAAAGCTGGAAAGTCTGAGCCCTGACTTCATGCCAGCTTGGGAGAGGGCAGGGAGATGCAACTGTATTTTCTTGCCGAGTCCCCTTTGTATCCAATCTCTGGTTCTCTGAACAAGAAACCCATTTACAGACACTAAAACATGCACAGCAGTAGGCCTGCGAAAAAAATTGTAATCCCTGTTCTTGATTACTTTCAAATTGAATCAAGTCCAAATCGGAACTGAATCAAACCACTCCATGTAACAGTGGCCCTTGTTGGTTTGGGAGACCAATACTGTGGTTCACACTCTGTTTTCCCGTCATGTAAATAAACTTATCTGTCTTGATGGGAGTTGGAACAAAGGTTTATTTTTCAATTTCAAGCCAATTAGTTTCTTAGACTTGTCTAAAAAAAACTCTTAAGAGTACATTCACTTCTTGTCATAGATATTGAATCACACTAACATGATTTTAGTAATGAATGAATAAAAATTGTAAACATTAGAAATTTGAAATACATGGAGGCTATGGTCGAACATGAAGAGCCTAAATTAAAGAAAGTTGATTGGTGAATCTTACAAAGCTATGATGTTTTTAATTAATCCTGTTGCATTACACATGACCGGGTCCAAAATAGTCTGCACCCTCGTTGGTTCCAGAATGTATTGTTCTAAGAAACTGGCCTGAATATACTCTATGAACTCATTTGATTTGTCCAATCGATGTGAATATTGAAGTCTCCCATGATTATTGCAGGAGCTTTCTCACAAGCCCCCATTATTTCTTGATATATACTCTGCCCTACTGTGTAGCCACGATTAGTAGGCCTGTAAACCACTCTGACCAGCTTCTTCTTTCTGTTGCTATTTCTTATCGCCACCCAAACTGACCCCACATCTGATATCATCCTTCATTAACAAAGCTTACCCTACTCCTTTTTCCTTTCCTCTTGTCCTTCTAAAATGTCAAATCCCTTGAATAGTCAGTTCCCAGTCACCTTGCAACCACATTCTGTAATGGCTATGATATCATACTCATTTATTTCTATTTGCATTATCAATTTATCCATCTTGTAATGAATGCCATGAGCATTCAGATAAAGATCCTGTTCAGGTGTCATGTTCCCTCCAACATCAACAGTGGTCGCCTGGCTGCAAGAATCATTTCTCTAATTAAACATTTTAAAATGTTATAGAAATGGTGCCTCTGTGCTTAACTGCCCAACTTGTATTTACCTTCTATTACAGCCTGCTGCTTCCCTCAAGCTGGAGGGCCTCTTAGTGGCCCTCCAACTTCAAGGTTTCACCCACCACCCTTAATTGGATGGAAAAACTGTCTCCTTGTCAATTACTTGGGTGTTCCAGTGAAAATTTCAATGAGTGACTGTTTCCACTACTCCCCTGTCCATGAGTGGGTTCGAGACCCAGAAATAGTCTTGACTTCTATTTGCCACCCGCAGAGAGAAAGTCCTGCTCCAACTTTGGTCCAAGCCATGAGGAGATGTCTTTAACCCTGGCACCAGACAGGTAACATAATTTTCAGAACTTCCCATCATGGCTGCAGAGAACCATCTATCCCCTTGACTATACTGTGTCCTTTCACTACCACATTCTTTTTCACCCCTTTTCTTAAATGGCTTCTTGCAATATGGTGCTATGGTCAATTTGTCCATCCACTCCGTAGTCCATGTTCTCATGTATATAAATAGCAGGTATGTTATACCCGTTGGTAAAAGTGAAGAATCAAGGTTGTCACTACATCCTGGATCCCCATATTTGCCTGACTCGCAGTTATACTCTTCTGTCCCTCACCATTGACCAACTCTATGGCTCTACTTAATCTAAGGGGTTTTACTGCCTCCTGGAGTAAAATATCTAGGTAACTGTCCACCTCCCTGATGTCTGCAGTTGCCACGGGTTTGGACTCCAGCTCAACTCCTCTGATCCTAAGTTGTTTGAGCTGCAGACACTTAGCACAGATATGATTTCCGAGATCACAGTGCCCTCCACAAACTCCCACATGTTGTAATCATGGCAAAGCATCTGCCTTACTTATTAAAGTAAAGCAATATTAGGTTACAATTCTAGCTAAGAAATAAAAGAAAAAATATTTACCAACTCCTGGAGGTAAAACAAAAATAATAAAAAGCAGCACCTCCCTTGCCCTTAGCACTGACTTCAAACTTCCACCAAATTCCCACTTAGTTTACAAAGCACTCTGTTCTATGATCACTCTCTTCTTCACATTCAATTATAGACCTGAACATGCTAGTGTCATTAGAATAGCTGATTTCTTCCCGAGAGACACCTCCTATAACCTGGAACATTGAAGTTTAGCAGTGCAAAAATTAATATTCACCCTTGAATTATAATCACAGGCCAGAATTTTATACTCATGTGGGGTCAGGCATGGGTTCTGCGTAAAATTGATTGGGATGGCAGGCGCTGCTATGCCTGTCACCTGCCCACCTTTGCTGATGCTTAACCAGCAGTGGGGTGGGTGGTGGGCGGGCTGCCAGTCCTTGGGCCAATTGAAGCCCTCAAGTGGCTAATTATAGTGCTTCTCCTACTGCTGCTGGTATTTTACCTGGGAGGCTTTACCTCTTAGCCTGAGCTTTGGTAGAGAGGTTTGGGGGGAAGGTGCAGGGCCCATCCTGTTTGGGCACCCTGTGCCCAATGAAGGGCCAACTGAATGCAAAGGACCACAGCTTGAACCCCTCCCAACCCACCCCACCCTCCCAATCTCTACTGGTAATTGGAGCAATTAAAGTAAAAATTGAGGCCCCAATTTTAAACCCCCACGACTGATGGGGCATTGTGTGGGAATTTAAATAATATCATGGTGCTCACCAGAGCCCAAGGCAGGCAAAGGCCTCATTGAAATTCAAAAGTCAGGGTCTGTTGCAGACATTCGTTTTATCGGTAGGTAGTGATGTTACTACCTTGGCAGGGAAACCCATAGCCAACAGTTGGCAGGTTCAAGAGAAGGTTGAAAAGATCAGTTGATTTCTTAAAGGTTTATTTTGGGCCAGGAGGATGAAACGTCTGAATAGAATAACGTGATAAATAGATACCAATAACAGAAATGGGGGCATATTAATGCAAAAAGATTAAGTGAAAACAAAACATCTTTTATTTTCCAACTTATTCTGACAGTGACAAAGTAGTCAGAATTTCTCTGTAAATGTGTGTGAAAGATATTTTGTTAGCATCTATTATAACTCTGTAATGATCATTGACTTCTGAACTTTGTATTTTCCAGGTTCTTTTGTGGTAATTTTATCAAAAATAGTCAAGTAAATTCTAAAGTCACTGGCCTCCACTTAGTGTTTCATCACAGCATTGTGCTAGAGATCAGGAATATGACAGTGAGGACATGGAACTGCAATCCACACCCCCTCCATCAATATTAATATAAACACCTAAATAAATATTTAAGAAATTTGACATTTTAATTCATCCAGATTTCCTTGAATCAAAGCAATGATTTTTTTATCATCCAGATTTTTTCTTTATCCATTGCACACCCATCATGCTTCATGCTTACTGCTTTCCTATACTTTGTCTTTGGTACTCATCTTAATCATGACATCTGATATTTTGTAGCACCAAACGCAAAAATGGGTGGAACAGTGTAAGGCAATGCACATCCCGTGTTCTGATGATTTCTCTCTGACAACTACTTTGGGGGATCCTGTAAAAATTCGATCTTGGAATATTGCTGGATTACCTACTGACAATTTTTCCATTGACAATGGTATCATCATATCGTAAGTAGCAAACGGTTGATACAAATGAATGATACCAAACAGGTGGTACTGTTATGGGCAGGAAGAGGGTTAATATAAATAGCATTAATTTCTCCTCTCACCACCTGTCCATAAACAGAAAGGTGTTTTGATTTCTTTCCCTCTTTATAAGCGGTGGTGTATTTCCCCAACCCTTGGTTTTTGTGCGATCCAAGTTTCTTTTAATAACCCCACAGCAAATTTGAGATAGGATGGACTCAAAGGATTAGTTTAATTGCATACATTCAAGACGTGCGAACAATGTTCATAAAGTCACCTCCGCACTCAGACAGTAAAGAATGGGATAGAGAAAAGAAGGTTTTGCAGTACAGAGACCACTGAGAAAATAAATATTGGCTCATGTAAGTTCCAGAGTCCAGAATCAAAGTCCAGTGAAGTATTTCTTCATGGAGGTTGGTGGGCTGAAAACCGATGTTGTAGAATTCACTTTTCTGGTGGTGTTGATTTCACAAGATGAGATAGGTGCACAGAGATGAATCAGTCTTGTAGGTGATAGCATAGAACTTCAAACAGAAACAGTGCATGTGGGGCTAGGTGTTCAACCTGGGCAGAGCTCCTTCCTGTGTGGCTGCTAGTCAGATGTTAAAGAGCAATCTGAGCTCTTCAGCTCAGCAAGGCAATATTACTTGTTCAACAAGCCAGAGGCCTATGTCACATGACCCCCCCCCCCCCACCACCCCCGCACACCTCTCCACTAGATTTTCAACAAAAGGATGTCCATAGTCTGAAACTTGGCTGGGCTAAATGTCCCAGCCATTATGAGTTGAAAGGAATGCTTAGGGCCCTTTGTCTTAACAGACCAAGCCTGGGTTATCAGATGCCTTTGTATAGTTCTCTTTGAAGCTGAACTGTGCAGTCCCCAGGTGATCATTCGTGGCTTCTCAGAGATAACGTGGTGTGAGTTTTTCTGAAACTGCAGAGTGGCTTCTTTTGTTTTAGGGTCCCAAGCAGACATAGGTTCAGCCATGGTCCAGTTTTAAAATTAAGGAATAGCAATAAGTAAATGTATATTTCATAGAAGTATGAGGTCTTAGTCTCTTACAGTACTGATGAAGCCTTACAATTAATCATTTTGCTTGAAGGTTGCTTCCAGAATTTAAAAATAGTAATTCTCCAACCAAATCAAGCAGTATGAGGATTATAATTTAACCTTGCTTTAAACACATTAACCTGATGTTTCCTCCATATTTGCACTGGCTGACAGTTGGGGGGCTGTAAAATTGGGTGGAATGGTGGGGGCAGTGTGCCATCACCACCCGCTTTTGCTGCTTTTTTACTAGTGGAGACTTCCTAAGAGCCTCTTTCTATCTCCAATAAGAGACATTCTAACCATTGCCCCTATACATTCAATGGCATTACAATTGCTGAATTTCCCCCATTATCAACATCCTGGGAGTTACCATTGACCAGAAACTGAACTGGACTAACCATATAAATACAATGGCTACAAGAGCAGATCAGAGGCTGGAATCCTGATGCCCCAAATCCTTTTCACCATCTGCAAGGCACGAATCTGGAGTATGAAGGAAAACTCCCCACTTACCTGGATGGGTGCAGCTCCAACAACACTAAAGGAGCTTGATACCATCCAGGACAAAACAGCCTGCTTGATTGGCACCCCATCTACAAACATTCACTCCCTCTACCACCGACGCACAGTGTCAGCAATGCAGGAACTCACCAAGACTCCCTAGATAGCGCCCTCCAAACTCACAGCCGCTACCATTTAGAAGGATAAGGGCAGCAGACTGATGAGAACACCACGACCTGGAAGTTCCCCTCCAAGCCACTCACCGCCCCGACTTGGAAATGTATTGCCATTACTTCACTGTCATTGGGACAAAACCCTGGAACTCCCTCCCTGGCAGCACTGTGGGTGTACCTACACCACATGGACTACGATGGTTTAAAAAGGCAGCTCACCGCCACCTTCTCAAGGGCAACTAGGGATGGGCAATAAATGCTAGCCTAGCTAGTGACACCCACATCCCACGAATGAATAGAAAAAATATATCACAGGGGTATTGCCCATGCTACACACTGAGGCTGCCACATTGCTTAAAAACAAAAAACTGCGGATGCTGGAAATCCAAAACAAAAATAGAAATACCTGGAAAAACTCAGCAGGTCTGGTAGCATCGGCGAAGAAGAGCAAAGTTGACGTTTCGAGTCCTCATGACTCAAGGATTCATGAGGACTCGAAACGTCAACTTTGCTCTTCTCCGCCGATGCTGCCAGACCTGCTGAGTTTTTCCAGGTATTTCTATTTTTGTTATGCCACATTGCTTGTTGGCTCAGGGGTGCCCTTACTGATTGGCACAATGTGCCCCACGGAGAGCCCTCCCAACAAAAAGGCTACTTCTAGGCTCTCCGTTGCCACACACCCAACCCCCTTGGTGGGCCTGCCTGACTGGCCCTGACAAGCCCACCCCACTTACCTTCTCTGGTCTCCATTGATCACTTGGTCTGAGGAATGCTGCAGTCCCAGCAGTGGTCACCTCTCCTGGTGGCACTGCTGGGACTGAAGAGCTGCTGGTTCTCTGATTGGTTATTGGAGATGGGACATCCTGCCTCAGAAAGGCATAAGCCGTGACCTGAGACAATTATTTGCCTGAGCTGTGCAAAATAGCATCGTGGCTTCCATGGCTGGCAGAGACGGGTTTGCCCCCTGCCTTCCAGACCATAAAGGGGCTTTGTGCGGTGCTAATGCCTCCACATTATATCCCAGCCAGAGGTGTAGTTTACTATTGACACATTGACTGTCACTTGTAACTTTGATAAGGGTTGTTACAATGCTGTGGCAAGGGTGAAAACCTGACTGAAGGAGTTCAAACATGGAATTGCAAGAAAGTTGGACAAAGATTTGTGAATTGACAACATACTGAAGGAGATGAAAGGAATGGTGATAGAGATAGTTTGCAGGTAAGAAGGGGTTAGGGTAGGTTTTTTGAACGAAGAGGTGATGATGGCATATTTGAAGAGAAGGGGGATGCTACCTAAGGAATCACAACCATTAACAATATCAGCTAACATGAGGGCCAGGAAGGGCAGTTAGGTGATCAGCAGTTTGGTGGAAGAGGATCAGTGAAGCAGGAGTTGGGTTACATAGACAAGCTGAACTTAGGAAGACATGAGGGGAGACAGGAGAAAAATTAGAGAAAGATATGATTCCAAGGCTAGGGTAAGAGTAAAGCCTAGGGGCTTTTTTGGCTTGGTGGCTTGGGGAAGGGAAGGGAGTAGTAGAGGCAACTAATCAAATGGTCTCAATCTTAAGACAAGTAAGTCCATGGACCTTTCAAACTTATTGGATATGTGAATGGAAGGGGCAAGGGAAAGGGGTTTAAGAAAGTAACATTTAATTTACCTGTCTACGTGAACTATATCCTCTTTCAAATAATGATCACCATGCCTAAATGTGATTGTGCAGTCTGCCTTTAGCTTTTAAATCCTGGCATTTATATTAATCTTTCCATTTTGTTATATTGCTCTGTTTTCAACATTAACTTGCTAAATATGTCTCTTAAGGCATAATTGTCCTCACAAAACATCATGAAGATTAGATTCAGGCCTACTTTTTTTAAAGTATGTTAAATAGTCATAAAATCAACCTATTTTGATACTATTATGCTGTTTTCTGTTAGTTCTATTCATATTACTTCCAATTACATTCATTTGTAATAGAAAATCATAGCAAATCACACTTTAATATTGCATAAATCTTTTGGCTTCTTGTAGGAATGCTCGAAGATGGCCGCTAATGATAGATCCTCAAAGCCAGGCAAATAAATGGGT
Organism: Carcharodon carcharias; assembly: GCF_017639515.1. NCBI lineage: Eukaryota > Metazoa > Chordata > Chondrichthyes > Lamniformes > Lamnidae > Carcharodon > Carcharodon carcharias. The sequence continues at coordinate 103,500,480 of NC_054478.1, read as the reverse complement.
AAAAAACATGGAAAAAGCCAACAGTCTTCATGTAATTAAGCTCAGTGACTCTGACTTTGCAAGAACTTTGGAAAACTGCATTCAGTTCGGCACTCCTGGTAAGTTACAGATATGCAGTTTGTAAACACTGCCTAAAGGAGGTGCAATTTACCATAAAGGAAACTAACCTCTAAACCATACAATTGAATTGACATAGAAAAGTAACTGGACTGGCATTCTTTCAGCACTTATATACAATAGTGTATTCAAAATAACGGCATATGTTGGCAATATAAGTACTGTGGTGAGGCATTTTGAAAGACAAAAATAAATTTAATTTGTTACTTTTTAAAATCACTATAATAGTATGGTATTCAATAGTTCATACTGATAATACTAAATGATTCACAATTCTCCTTTGCAATTTGTACAAAGAATAGATAAAAATCAAGAAGAATCAGCATTTTGAATGAAATACTGTTTCATGTTTTAGAACTTGGGCACCACTTAGGGTAATGTTATCATCTAGCAGAAACATGGCCAGAAAAGCATGGGCAGTATGTGACAAAATTTCCAGTTTGCACTATCCATCAAGGAAAAGATCCAATTGATAATTTAAACTGACTGATTATTCCAGGCATACTGATTTTAACATTATGGATAGTTGCTGTATTGTGTAGCTCCAATTTACAATAAAGAGCATCAAACTGCCCTTGTTCAGAACCGCCCTGTTGTGTAGCATAGCCAATAGCTTCCCATGCTATTAGTAATATTCTTCCTCACCTTGGTGAACGAACTTTCATGGGGTGTAGCGGGTACCTGAATTTGCGATGAGTGAATCTGTCCATTAGGCTCTTTGCCTGGCATGCTGGAAAGGAAAATCTGCTTATTTTTCTTGGGCTGGTACAAATCCTTCAATTGTACAAATGCCAAACCAGAAATACATGGCCGGAATCTTCGGGTCGGCGTGTGAGGTCCCCCCTTGCCGACGCGTAAAATGATGCGTGGTGACGTCGGGCGTGTGTCCCGACGTCACCGTGCGTCATTCAGATCCTCGGTTCGGTAGGCATGCATTAAAGTCGGCTGCGCGCCCGCTGAACTGTCAAAGGCCGATTAAGGCCATTTAAATTCCAATTAAGATCATTAACTGAGCTGCCCATGCAACCTTCGCATTTATCATGAAATCTCATCCATGGGCAGGATGAGGTTTCATGAAGGCTTTTAAAGTTTAATAAAAGTTTTAATAACATTCATTGACATGTCCCAGCTCATGTGACACTGTCACATGAGGGGATATGTCTTAAAAAAATTTTTTTTTCTTTAAATTAAAATTTTAAAAAATCAAACTAATCTCCCTGAGGCAGCTCCGTGCCTCAGGGAGATTTCTGCACTCTTTTGCGTGCATGTGCGAAAGAGCGCATGCCCCAACTCAGCCTACTCCCCCCGCCTGCACAAGGAGCGCTCAGCGCTTCCGGGTGCGCGTCATGCTGGGCGGGCCTTAATTGGCCTGCCCGTGTAAAATGGCAGGGCACAGCCGATCACGGGTGGCGATCAGCTGCGCACCCACCCGTGCCCTCTCCTGCCCAACTCTCCCCTCCCCCACCCCCCCGACAGGGAGAAAATTTTCCTCCATGTTTCTGTTTGTTACCTAAGTAAAATGTGTAGTTCTTGTTTGATAGTTTTTAACAGGTAGTGTTATTTCTAAAATTTTCAAATGATACAGATTTGATAACCTAGTACTGGCAGACCCTGAACGTAAACTTAATGAATGTACAAAATGTATACCTGCGGAAGTTAAATTTCTGTAAGACCACGGTAGAATTTTAGCATCAAAATTTAAGGTGAAAAGTTTAACAATGTTAGTATCCGCCCAGTCTAAATGTAAAGTGTGCAATGAACAATTGCAAAGATGTATTTATAATTCACTGTATATACAACCTATTAATGATGACCATAAATGAATAACATAAGTGAGCAACACTAAAACCTAAATTCATATTCACCATTGTTTGAGTATAAAAGATTACTGTATAAGACTGAGCCTCATGCGATAGATAATAATGTACTAATCTGGATAAAAAATGAATAATTAAAGTAAATATTTAGGAGCCCAATGGAAGCCAGTTGTTTTTGTGTCTCCCAGAATTGATGGTGGGGTGAAGTAGTAGCTGGAGTTAGATCAGAGGTATTTAAACATTCAGATTTTATAAATTAGGAACAGCAGCAAATAATGAGCACAAATATATGTATACAAATATAGAAGGATTTGCTGAAGTTGGGTGGAGATAGAAAAGTGATATTTTTACGTTTAGCGCAGGTAAATGAAAAGTGATGACATTTTGTTTAAAAAAAGGTAATGTGAAATAAGTACGCTGTAGAATATATTGGACGTATCAGAGCAGGAGAGGTCTCTGAATGCTAGCGGACAGTTTACTAACACTAGTAGCCCAATATTTTTAGGTAATTATATAAACAAAATGTATGGCTATCGAGCAAATTATGCGTCAAAAAGTGACCTTAAAATGTTGTGTAGCTTTAGTGAGACCTGATCTAGAGTTGTGGTTAAGTTCGTTCCCTTAACTTGGAAAATCTATGTCATTGGACGGGATTTTCCAGCCCCATTGTGGCAGGACCCGCTATGGGAGATTCGGCAGCCCAGCCAAAAATCACCAACTTTTGGCGGGACCGGACGACCCTGGAAGTAGGAGGGGTTGGAAAATCCCGCCCATACTGTTGGAGATGACTGAGAAGTGCATACCTTGGGATGTTACTTTCTTGAAAAGTATAGGAGGGAGAGCTTATAAATGTTTTGAAGTCATGAAGAAGATCAATGCAGAACTGGAAAGTATTGGTTCCAGATAAGAAAATTTGAAGTAAATATGCAGTTAGACAAAACATGTTTAGTAAAAGGCTAATAAGCCTGTGGAATAAAGTGGAAGTGCAACTGTTGTACAGGAAACTTTTACGAGGTTTCAAAAAGGAAATAGTTAACCTCCTGTCTAAATGTCTAATCCTTCCTGAATTTTAGATTTGAGAAAATTGTATTGAAAGACCAGATGCACCAATGATCTTTGCCTACTTTTGAAATATATTACTCCAGGCTTGAAGATCCTCTGTGAGACTAGTGGAATTCTTCAAAAAATGGCAAATATGTGGGTGTTTCTTAGCTTATAAAGTGTAGAACCTATTTCCACCCTTTACAAAACAAAAGATGGCAAGGGAGCCAAGGGCAAGGAATCCACATGCTTCATGTTCCTGCCATTCCGGCTCAGTTGAGACCCAGCATATCATTAGAGAATGGTACACCAAGTGAAGTGAGGCACGTTGCTCTTCTTATCACTGAGATCATGTCCCAAGGAATTTGAGGGCCTGTGTTGCTATCAATAAAACAAAATTCTGACATTTGCGGTAAAGTTAGAGTATGTCACACTGAGAATCTAGTACAACAAAGGGAAGATTAATCTGTCACGGCATTACTCTAACAGGGAGATTGGAGTTTGTAGTCTCATGTTGCTAATTATTTGTAACTGTTTCTATGTAATGCAGGGGTTTCATTCTCTGTCTTTGTGTTTATTTTGGCTGTGTTTAGAGTTCAATGCTGAAAAGACATCATTCTTGATTGCAGTATGGTTTAATGCACTTTTTTCCTTCTGATGGTCTCTCCAATTTTAATTTATAATATTTCTAACGGGGAATATACAACAATTTGATTTTATGATGTTATCTAAAAGAAATGGTATTTTGAAATAGTCCTTCAGTACGCATGGGGTAAACATGGATACAATAGGTGAAATGGGCTGTTGTTACATATCAAAGAGCAATTATTTTACAAAGAATTATCTGTTAAGAGTTCACTGTAAAACTAAATGTGGATCTTCTTAAGGACAATGTTAATGATTTAATTTTTCAGTTTTGCTGGAAAATATTGGTGAGGAGCTAGATCCCATCCTAGAACCTTTGCTGCTGAAACAAACATTCAAGCAGGGTGGAAGCTTGTGCATTCGACTGGGGGATTCCACAATTGAATATGCCCCAGATTTCCGCTTTTACATCACAACAAAGTTGAGAAATCCTCATTACCTGCCAGAAACATCTGTTAAGGTTTGAAATGTGACAAAAAATTTTTAGCTTTGGAGTACTGTTTAATTCCAGGTCATTGTTAAATTTCCAGGCCATTTTGACACTGTCACAATTTAACTGTTGTACTGAATGTCACACAACAATTACAACATGAACAGCTAAGCATTTCAATATATGTGTATAATAAATAATGTTATGATCTCTGTAGAGACCAATAACTTTTACAGAGAAATTCAAACTTCAGCTAACAGCTGAAAGAAAAACACATCACATTTCACATTTTATAACTTTCACTTTATCAAATAACAGACAACACTATTGACTAAACACTATTTTCTTTTGTAGACAACTTGTACTTTAAACTATAGAAATAAACAGTTCTTATCAGAAACAGTTCACAGGTGTTCCCAACTTCCAATGGCTTGCTTCCTTTTTAATTTGCCAGCTGGTAACCTCTAATCACAGAACCACCTCCCACTTTGAGGGTTATGCTGTAGACTTCTTTCTCTAGCTTGAAGCTAGGCAAGTCTTCCAGCCTCTTGTAACTCCTCATGAACTCAGTCTTCAATCTGAGTGTGAGCTCACATTCACGTTCAATGCAGTGAATGACAGAGTCAGCAAATTCTCTGCTTAAGGTGCATGCCTGGCTGCTTCTTAGTTAGCTACAGACCAAACACGACAAAACCACGATTACGGTTTGTCTACGATATTCCTGGGTTTAAAGGGAAGCCTGCAACCTGATCTCAAGATGGCTTCTTCTACCTTCTTCCCCATGGCAACAGGAAAAACATTAGCTTCGTACAAAAGTAGAAATGCTAATTAGTTATCCTTGATCCCAAGTATCATCTTAGAAGTAAAGGAATAATTTACAGCACAACAACTGTTTACAACTTAATATCCACAAAACTTTTCTAAGTCTTTGGGCGACTTGGGGTCTATTCATTTTGGACTTAGAAACTGCTGTCATTGTTCCATGTGTCTTGCACCTCCCTCTCATAAGACAATCTGAGTCTTCCTCAGATCTCTAACAATTAACCAACATTTTTGATTCATTGATGGGATTTGGGCATTGCTGTCCATCCCTAATTGCTCTTGAGAAGGTGGTAGTGAGCTGCCTTCTTGAACTGCTACAATCCATCAGGTGTAGGTACACCCATAGTGCTTAGGCATACTGTCAGGCAGACTCAGCACCTGTCACATGACCCCTTTTATCTACCTTACATTTAAAGTTACAGGGCAGAATTTTCTGGATGGCGGGGGTCAGACCGGGTGTGGACACGGAGGCGATCCACGCTGCCATTTTACATGGGCGGGCCAATTAAGGCCCACTCAGTGTACTTCACGACTCCCGTGCATAGCGTGAGTGGGTGGTCAGGGGCGGGCGCGCTCAGCCTGCGGGGTCCAATGGTGACCCGGCGGCCTGTATTAAAGAAGGCCTGGCAGTCTTGGAAAGGCTGCTCGTAATGGCTGGGAGAAGGGCTCTGCAGAGGGGCAATGGTGGTTAGGCCATCGGGGCAGGCCAGTCCAGAGGGTAGAGCCAGTGTGCCCCTCGTTTTTCTGATGACTGTCTTGCTTCCCTCCTCGAGGAGGTGGCAGCACGATGGGAGGTGCTGGTTCCCTAGGACAGGAGAAGGAGGCCCCCCCCCCACATGATGAAACGTACCTGGGAGGTGGTGAGCTCCCAATGGTGCGATGAACCAGGATACAGTATCACAAGTGCTTCAATGACTTGTTGCGCTTGGGCAGGGTGAGGACAATGTGGGCATTGGTCACTTAACCCAGTAGGTAGGCTTTCCTCCTGCTGCAACCCCCCCCACCTCAAGTCTGAGTTTAATGACTGCATTGAATCATTGAGCTTTGCTGGGTGGGCCAGTGGGCCAGCAGATATTGTCCATGCCGAGGTCAGCCTGAGAGGGTGATGAAGTGATGTGTTTTGAGCCCCGCAGCATATTTTACACTGAGGCCCACATAACTGTTTTGGGGGCAACCTGGAGGAGCTGCTCCTAGGCGCTGTGCTTAAACTGCAGAACATGTCCAAGTTAGGGTGATGACATACTGGGAGGGGAGCTTCAAGGTGGTATGGCAATGAGCCATCTGCTGCCCCTCTGCGCTCCATGTGCTTGTGCCTCTTTGCTATGGAAGGATATACCTTGTGGTGCTTAATGTGATGTAGGCAGCATGTGGCCAAGGGGGGATGGGGGGTGGGGAACAGGCTTAGCACCTTTGAGTGAGTGTTCTGCAGTAGCGGGGTGAGGAGGCTCTGGAACCCTGCTATGCCCCACTCTGGTTGGGTTGGGCCGTGTGCGAAGAGAGTCCATGTACAATTTGCACAAATCAATGCTCTTCTCTCATTTTCAGGAGAAGAATGCTCATAATGCTGCAGAGTGTGTGAGGACTGGTGGCGGCCAGGTGCAGGTAGCCATTCTCAGCCAGTTTGAGCAGGAGGCCCTACTTTTGGAGAGGTGCCATGCGCCCAGGTCCGCTGGTGTGGGTGAGGCTGGGGTGCCACAGTCAGGTGTGTTTGCCCAGCAGTGAGGGCACCATTGTTCTCCAAACAGCCAAAGCAGTGCTGAATGCTAAGTGATTTATTTTAGCAACATGGCTTGACCATTGCTTATGGAAGGATGAGTGCATAATGATCCAGGGGGACAGGGATGCATTTTGTCATTGCCTTCACGTTAACAGATCCAATGTCCTTGTTCTTCCCTTCAGCATCAGTGGAGTAAGGCCTTGAGGAGGAGCAGCAGAGGTCCCCTCTCACACCTGAGGGCCCTGAAGTCTCACCAGCATCACACCATCTTTGCCAGGCAGGCACTAGCACAGATACTAGCGCCTTGGTGGGAGTTAGAACATCGGCTAGTGTCCCGGGGCACAGTGGTGAGGGCACTTCACAGTCGCTGGAGGAGATGGCAGAGACAGAGAGTGTCCATGGTGCCAGCCATGTTGAAGGACTGCAGGGGACCAGGCACATGTTCAGTCGGTGCCTGGTGATGTGCCTCGGGAGTCATCCGCAATGCAACAGGAGCAGGAAATGTGGCTGGGTGTGCGGGAGCATCTGGCGGAGATACATGTGGCTATGCTTGGCTTGGTCTCCATGGTGGAGGAGTCTACACAGATGATCGCCAAAGCAATGAGCCACATGACTGACCACCATGTGTCCTCCATGGAGACAGTGGTGACTCTCATGTAAAGCTCCTCCAGGAGACTCATTAGGGCCTCACATCGGCATTGACCTCAGCTGCTCAGTGCCAGTGTGGAAGATGGTGTGGGCACCATGTTTCCCAGCTCGGTGCCCATCCATCCAGAGTGAGCAGGAAGCCCTGAAGCGTTGTCACATCAGCGCAGCTGCTGCCTGTCATCTCTGCGGGCACCTCTTAGGGCACTCCGGATGAGGGCAGCAGCTCCCCCGCCCTCTCCCAGTGATGAGGCATCCAGTGAGGCTGCGACGACTGGGGAGATGCCAGCTGTGGAACTGGCAGGCCCCTCTCAGGCGGGGCCAGCACAGGCTCCACGGGCCAAAGGACGACTGCCAAGTTCATTGAGGCCAACAGGACAGTGGAGTCAGCAGGCTGTCTCAGATGCTGCTCCCAGCGATGGGGCAGCACCAAGATGTAGCACCCGGAAATGTAAACATAAGGCACCTTAGGCACATTACGGGTTTATCACTGGTGCTTTTGTGTTGGCCCAAGATGAGGTCTTTATGATATGCTTTGAATTAGAACGCCCTTGTCATTTTGTTTCATTATGTTTCTTTGTCTATGATATTAAATTCAGACATGTGACCATGGCTGAGGGTGCCTCTTTTCTTCTGCATGTGTATGGGTTCCAAAATGTTAGGAGTGCTTTGTGGGACATTCATCTTTATTAACAAGGCCTTAGTTCCTGTTCTTAACCTGGAAGATTTGGCTCTTAGGTATTGAGTATGGAGCCTACAGCCCAGGCTTGTCCTGGAGGTCCATCTGTGGTGTGCTAGCTAAAAGTTCATTGGATTAAAGCCTCCCAGGTGTCCCTGACTTCCTGTAGTATGCCCGGGTCAGCATCTACCCCCTCAGCATTTCCCTGTACGTGCTCATCCTCGGACTCACTGTTGGACTCATCGTGTGCAGCCTCAGGCACTGCGTTGATGTTTTCATCATCCACTGCATCCCCCCTTTACAGCGCAAGATTGTGGAAAGCGCAGCATGCAATGACCATCACCAACACACAATCTGGGGGCTATTGGGATGCGCCCCCCCCAAGCAGTCCAGGCATCGGAAGGGCATCTTGAGAAGATTGATGATTCTGTCCACCACAGCCCTTCTGGAGGCGTGGCTCCTATTGTACCGCTGCTCAGTTTCTGTTCTTGGATGCTGAAGAAGCGTCATGAGCTACCTTCTGAGGGGATAGCTCTTGTGACCCAGCAACCATCCAGAACTGCAGAGACCCGGCACCTGGGAATGTCTGAGGATGTAGGCGTCGTGGGAGCTCCTGGGTACCTTGCATGGGCTTGCAAAATCAGCATTTCGTGATCACATACTCTCTACACGTTCATGGAATGGAAGCCCTTCCTGTTGACGAACCACGCTCACCTGCTGGCGCCTTGATAGCCACATGTGTGCAGTCTATTGCACCCTGGACGAGGGGGAAGCTAGCAATGGCCAAGAAGCCTCTGGCTTGCTGTGTCTGGCTTGCCTGGTCCCAATGGAAGTGGATGAAGGTCAATGCACACCTGAACAATGTGTCTGTAACCTGCTTGACACAAGTGTGGACAGCTGATTGGGAGACACCTCAAAGATCATCCACCGACCCCTGGAAGGAGCCCGAGGCATAGAAGTTAAGGGCAGCTGTGACCTTTAGAGCCACTGGCAAGGTGTGTCCATCCACACAGTTTGCGGAGATCTCAGGCCCAATCATCTGACAGATATAATTGACTGTCTCCATGAGAGACGGAACCTCCTTCGGCACTGCACCTCAGACATATTGAGGTAGCTGCTTTGGTGCCTGTATACCCTGGCAGCAGGTTAGTCGTGACTTCTGTGGCCCCTTCCACTTTGGTCTACCTCATGACCCTGTGCCCCTTGTGACTTCACTTGTCCTTCCAAAGTTGGCTCCCCTAGAGGCTGAATGTGCAATCTTGGCCTCCTCCCCCTTCCAGCCCTCCCTTCCTCCTCAGAGGAGGTGCCTCCAGTGGACAGTTTGGCTCCCATTCCCAGGCTATGGGAAGGCTTCTAGAAACCTGCAGGCCCAAAACAGATTCCTTACTGCAGAGTGCTGACTTGAGGGTTAAGAGTCCAGACAAAGCAGCTGGTATGCATTTTGAAGTATTGCAGATCACACAGGCAAGTTTCAAAAACTTTGAAAAATCAATACTTGAGAGAGTGCACTTGCGACCCCAGTGAGTTCTCTTATCCCACCTGTGGATGAGGTTTATACAAATGTGTCCTACCCATTTTTTCATTGCGCCCGTGCGCCAACCTGAAGATTGCATGGGTGCTGACAAATCAGCGTCGATTAGTGAGTCAAGGTCCTTAAATGGCCTGTTAATTAATGGCGGGTGCGCAGCAGACATCATCGCGTGCCCGGCCAACAAAATATCATGGTGGCGCGCAGTGATGTCGGGATGCTCGCCTGACGTCATTGCGCATCATTTTACGCATGGATGTGCAGGCCCTGCTCATGCACGCCGATGTGAAAATTCTGCCCACAGTTCCAAACTATGGGGCAAAATTTTTCGCTTGGCTGGTGGGCACGCGCCCGACCCAACTGAACGTAAAATGACGCACAATGATGTCGGGTGAGCATCCCAACATCATCGCGCACTCTCACGATATTCTGGCATGCACCTGTTGACAATTAAAAGGCCTATTAAGGCCATTAAAAAGTTAGTTAAAATCAATTTTTTGCTGCCCATCCAACCTTATGGTTGGCGGGCAGACGAAAAAGGCCAACCAGCTTTTGCACTTTTTTGGAAGCCTCATCCATGGGCGAGATGAGTGTTCCAAAAGCAAATAAAAATAAAATAAAAACTTTAATTTTTCATTAATAACATGTCCTTGGTCATGTGACAAAGTCACATGAGGGGACATGTTTCATTACATTTTTATTTTTTAAACTTTTTTTCATAAATCTTTATCTCCCTGAGGCAGTGCAGAGGTTGCACAAGCGCTATCTCTCATGTTTCACCCTGGGTGGGCCTTAAATGGCCCACCAGTGTGAAATACCTTCCTGGTCTGATCGCAGGCGGCAGTTGGCTTCCCAACCACCCCCACCGAGCCCACACACCAAGGGCAAAATTCTGGCCAAAGTAAACTTATAAACCAAAAGGTATAACCTTAAAACATATAAACCTCACAATTGTAACTATAAATATAAATCTCTTGTCAGTATGCACTTCCTACGAGCATTTCTCATTTCTGATTCTAATTATGTCAGTTACAGCTCTCCATCTTTTGTGATGCTGTAGCACCTCAGTTTTATGACTCATAATGACAACGCTTGTATTTCCATAGCACCTTTAATGTAATAAAGGGTCCCAAGGCAGCTCACAGAATCATTATAAAACAAAATATGACATGTGACACATAAGGAGATATTAGGTCAGATGACCAAAACCTTGGTCGAAGAGGTAGGTTTTAAGGAGCATCAGAAAGGAGGAAAGTAAGATAGCAAGACAGAGAGGTTTATGGCAGGATTTACAAAGCTTAGAATCCAGGAAGCTGAAGTCATGGCCACTAATCGTGGAGCAATTAAATCAAGGTTGCTGAAGAGGCCAGAATTTGATGAATGCAGACATCTCAGGAGGTTATGGAGTTGGAGGAGATTAAAGAGATAGAAAGGGGTGAGGCCAAGGAGAATTTGAAAACAAGGATTAGAATTTTATAATTAAGATATTGCTTAACTGGGAGTTGATGTCAGCCAGCGAGAACATGGGTGTTGGGCGAATCATACTTGGTAAGTGAGTTAAGACAGTGTTCTGGATGACCTCAAGTTTAGAAGTGTAGAACGAGGGAGGCCAACCAAGAGTAATTTGGAAAACCAAAAGGACTTTGGAATAGTGGACTCTAGCAGTAACAAGGGCAGATGAGTTGATGCAGGGGTGAAGTCAGAGGATGCTACAGAGGTCTAGGTGATAGGGTGGATATGTGATTGTATGCTCAACTTGGGACCAAAAATGAAACCAAAGTCCCAGCTCCTCAGCATACACTTCAGAGAAATTGTTACTCTTGTATTTAACTATAAATAGCAACAATAAATCAACATATTATATGAAAATAAGGGAAAGATTTATGACTTCATAATGGGAACTTAATTATATCTGTATGCCCTGATCCAATTATCTCCTGTCCTCTAACTCCACTTCACCTGAAGTGAACTTGAACTACACTGAACTTGACTCTCTGTGAAACACCATGGATGATCAACTAGTGCTGCTTAAAAAGTAGGTTAACCATAATTAACATCATATAGCAAACACGACACTCTACAATTATACAGTCAATAGAAAAAAATAGTACTCAAAAGATCAGTTGAATTGCATTAAGAACATTGGCAGTAAACAGTCCTGATCTTAAGGAAATGTAAATAACGTAATTATACCTCCATATTAGGATCTTGACTTTTTTTTTAAGTTGCAGCGATACTGTATACATTTTATTATAGCCACCGTCCGCAAAAGAAAATGACAAGTATAGACTCGGTGCTTCACATAATCACTTTGTACAAATTACTGAAATATATCTAACACATTAGTAAAGTTAACACTAAAATAACACTTCTGAGTATTCTTAAATTAGTGGGCAAATGAGTTGAATTACTAAAGGGTTTTCTTTAATGTTATGCTTAATAATAACTCTAGCCTAATTCTACATCACCCCTGATTGGCCACTATTAACTATTGGAGCAAAAGGAAATTGTGTTGAGAGAGCCTAGTTAATTTCATGATATGATTGCTACATATTTGATAACAGGAAATGAATTCAAAATAATTGTTCTATGATAATTACAAAGAGTTGCTAGTAACGTTCTCACTTTTGAATTTATTCCCCGACCTACAGGTGACCTTGCTAAACTTCATGATTACTACTGAGGGGATGCAAGACCAGCTTCTTGGTATTGTAGTGGCCAGAGAAAGGCCAGACTTAGAAGATGAGAAGCAGGCTTTAATTTTGCAAGGTGCAGAAAACAAAAGGTATCTAAAAAAACCTTCTAGAGCAATGCATATAACATCCAATTTTTCTCTTTTACTTTGTGTGATAAAAGCAATGATGTTGAACTAAATGCTGTTTTTGTTAAACAATAGAGAAAGACTTTTAAAGGAAAAGCTGCATAAGTACTGTGATCAAAAGTGGTAAAACAGCATAATAATTTGAATGTGGGTGCATGTGGTGCCACCATGGCGTTTTTGGTAACATACAAAATTGGTGTACTGCAGTGATTGGAGAAGTGCAGACATAGGGAAGAAAGTGCTTTGTCATTCAGTGTCATATCCACCAATGCCTACCCTCTAACCCCCATGGCAACTGGAAGAAGTTCATTGATCTCACCAATACATCAATATAAGTGGAGGAATTTAGCATGCAACAATGCTCTATAATAAACATGTTTTTCATGCAATTTGCCCATAATGCCTTGAAAACCATTTAAAACTTGCCAACAATCTGCAAGAGGTACCAGAATACCATTTACATCCCCTTCCTTATGCTACATGTTCTTTCACTTATGTACAGTTCCTGCAGCACAAGTATAACCTATTCTCAAAATATACCCTGAATGTATATGTGTTCACATGCTGCTCATTTATCTATCTTACTTCCTTATCTGTTCCTTATCCTTATCCCTTCTAGATGTGCCACAGAAACCAAATGGATCGAATCCCACTGCTTCTTGACTATGCAGTTTCCTGTTCACACACTCTGCCAGTCACGTTTTCACTCCGAAGCACCAGGCCAGAAATTCCCACTTAAAGTAGTCTGTGATATGGAAATAAGTGCACAATTATGCACAGAGCAGGTTTAGTGCAGAGGATTTGGGATTGGAAGATAAAGAGGCTCTTCTTCCCAGAGAGTCAGGCCACATCTGCTCTCAGCTGAAGACCTCGAGATGCAGATCTCAAGTGTTGTGTTTAAAAGAAGGATGTTTGTATTTTAGTATCTAATAGGTTCTGTTGATGGATGTTAAGTACCTAGTAGTTTAAGGTAAAAGGTGAACAGGTGTTGGGTATTGATTATACCCAGATTATACTCAGGTGTGTATATAAAGAAGAGTCAGCCAGCACTCAAGCAGATTGTATTAGAGTAGAGAGAAAAAAAAACTCTTTGGCAAGTAATAAACAGTTTCCACCATAGTGTCCTAGTCTGCGTCTTCTTCATCACCTGGCTTGGGAGTTTCTCTGGCATTAATAGCAGAGGATGATTGCTTGGAAGTAAAGATTGGGGACTGAGATTGACTTCCAGGCAGAAGGTTAGTGTTGGAGTTTTTTTTTGAGAGAAGACTGCAATTGGAGACTCTCTGAAGAAAGATGACTGAAACCAGGTATAAGGTGGCAGGCTATGATTTTCCACCACTGTTTTGTGAAACGGAGCTTTATGATCAATGGAAGAATCAAGTGGATATATGGACATAGATTATGTTCTTACCAAAGAAAAACCAAGGTATGGCTTTGGCACTTTCACTTCCCATCAGGATCAGGTGCTAAGTATTTTCAGAGTTAGAGGCTCATCATTTGGACACCAAAGAAGTTTGGATATTCTCTTAGCATTTATGGTCAAAATTGATAAGAATGATGACTTATTCAATGCCTACAAGGTGTGATCAGACTTGAACCAATTTAGGGAAAAAAAAGGGCAATTCTTCCTTAGAATACATCATGGAGCTTAACTGACTATATTGGAGATTGCAGCAATTCCACATAGAAATTCCTAAATCATTACTTGCCTTTAAATTATTGAACTGTGCTGGGTTATCAAACATAGAAAGACTTTTCGTCTTAACTGGCATTAGATTCAAAGAGAAAGAAATGCTTTTGGATCAAATGTCCAAAGTCTTAAAAAAATTTCTGGGAAAGCATTTATTTCTGGCTGCTTTTATGGTGCATGTGGTCTCTTCAGCAGTGACACAAAAGATGGAGGATACAATGCTAGCAGTATTTCGAGGCCCTTTCAAACTGGGCCCAAATGCCTGTATGAAAAAAGAATTACAAACAAAAAGTATGAGGACAGTGACCCTTTTGGGAGCAATAACAGGCGGCAGGAGTTCAGCAATTATGGAAGAAGGATGAACCCCAGGTCATCAAGTGCTTCAGTTCTAAGTATCATTGTGCATCGAATTGCCCAAAAATGAAATCAGGGTTTTTGAGCCAACATATGACGTGAAAGGGATGGAAGGCCAGGAGGATGATACTGATTAATCAAAAGGAATTGTATTGGTCACCAGAAGCTTCAGCCAATAATGAGTATCTTAGTCGCAGATTTGTTCAATTGCACAGTTCTAGATAGTGGGTGTACACCCACAGCATGTGGAGTGGACTGGCTAACGTGTTACGTAGATTCTTTAAATAAGGAAAACCGAAGTAAAGCCAAAGAATATGACAGTTCTACTTGTTTCAGATTCAGTGATGGTAACACATTGAAAACACTAAAAAGAATAGTAATTCTGTGTAAAATAGTAGGGGTAAATCACTATCAGTACTGATGTGGTATCGTGTGAAATACCCTGACTGCTAAGGAAGCCTTCAATTGAAAAAAGCACAAATGAAGTTGGACATAGAGCATGATAAAGCGATTGTTTTTGAGAGATCTGTAGATTTGCAACTTACACAGTCGGGACATTATAGGCCTTTAAAGGCCAATCATCTCTAGACAGAATATTAAAGAGGTATTAATGGCAGCTGGGGATAGGGATTTAAAGGAGATAAAGCAAATTATTACAAAACTACATTGACAATTTGTACATCCCTCTGGCCATAGGTTGAAGATTCTGTAAAAGGATGCAGAGGTACTGGATGAGGAATGAACTAGATTTGTTAGTGAAATTCATGATATTTGTAAAAGAAAATGCCATCGCGACCTATAGTAAGTCTTCCATTGTAGAGAAACTTTAATGAAACTGTAGTGATGGACCTCAATATGTGGGATAAAGAAAAAAAATATATTTTTCTTCTACATTTTGTAGATGTAGCAACTAGACTTAGTCTGTCAATGATAATTTACAGGAAAGACAAAAAGGTAATTAACAAAATAATGGAAAGATGGATAGGAACAGGGCTGGGAGCACCAGCTAAATTCTTAATGGATAATGAAGAATTTGCCAATGATGAATTCAGGAGTATGTATGAAAATTTGAATATAGTGGCAATGCATACAGCAGCATTAAGTACTTTTAGCCGTGGAATATCTGAGAGAAATCACACCGTGATTGACGAAATGCTCTGAAAAATTTTAGCTGACCAACTGAATTGTAAATTGCCAACTGCTTTAGCGTGGGCAGTAGATGCAAAAACCATGCTTCAGATGGTTGGGGACTACAACCCCTATCAATTAGTTTACGGCAGAAACCTGAAGATAGCTTCAATAATAGACCACCCCCTGACTATGTAGGGGACTACCATTAGTTTAATTTTTTCAGAACATTAGAATGCCATGCATGCAGGGAGGAGAGCATTTATTAAGGCGGATGTTTCGGGGGAAAAAATCAGAAGACCTTTGAGATTTTGAACCCTGAATTCATCATTGGATAATGAAGGAGGATTTGCCATTAAGAATTTAGCTGGTGCTCCCAGCCCTGTTTCTTTCCATTATTTTATTAATTAACTTTTTGTCTTTTCAGTAAATTATCATTGACAGACTAAGTCTGGTTGCTACATCTACAAAATGTAGAAGAAAAATATATATTTTTTCTTTTATCCCATATTTTGAGGTTCATCACTACAGTTTCATTAAAGTCCCTCTCCAATGGAAGACTTATTATAGGTTGTGATGGCATTCAATTAATTTCTGATTCAGAAATTAATTTTAAGCTTGGGGACAGGGTGTATTATAAAAGAGAAGGATAGAAAGAATGGAGAAGCCCTGGAAAAGCTAGAGGCACTGATGACAAAATGATTATCTTACAACATGGTAACCAAACTGTTAGAGTAAATTCCACATGGCTTACTGGTACTGATTACACATTGATGAACCTGAGCAGAGGATGGAAACTGAAGATGCACCATGCACTTCGCGCACACATGCTGGACCTTTATGAACAGCAGATTGTGGCAGATAGCGAGTTAATTGAACGCAGACCAAGTGATAGTGAAGACCAGGATAGGGCCATTTATCACAAAGGTCAACTACTGAAAGTTGGAACTAGGATGGCATACATGCCAGAAGGGGCTGGTGAGTGTAGGGAAGCCGCCATAGTAGGAAGGGCAAGAAAGGCCAAAGAAGTACAAGAACTGGCTGAATGTGCAAGACAAGGGGCAGAATTTTACATCTATGGATTGACAGAAGGAAGTAAAAATATGGAAAGCCAGGAAACAGTGTAAGTTCCAACACTGGGCCTAATGGTGATTACAGCCCAAGGAAAAGATCAAGAACTTGTGAAAGGAAGTCTCTTCACAAAAGGGACAGATCAAGAAGTAGTAGTAGTCCAGAGATCTAGTAGGGGGCATAATTTAACAAAGGCAAGGACCAAAGACCAGATGAGGAGTGACACAGGAAGTAGGAGCCCCTACAATAGACAAGCTCTTGTGGCTACTAACATGTTAAATAGTAAATTGATAAAGGAGGCAAAAAAAAAAAGAATTTGACAGTTTAAAAAGTGTCTGTCATTTACATGGAGGTGCCAGACAAATGGCAGCCAGCATTGTCCCATAGATGAATATGTATGGAGAAAGTACTCCTGATAGCACGTACAAACCTAAGGCCAGACTTGTAGCTCGGGGATTTGAGGAACAGCTGGGTGCCAGCAGGAAAAGTAAGTTTAAGGATTTTCCTAGCACTTTTAGCGACATGCTCGTGGGAATGTAAATCCATTGATGTCCAAGTTGCATTTTTGCAAGGGGAACAATTCCAAAGAGGTATTCTTAAAGCCTCCAAAAGAAGCTGGAGATATAAAGGGGAAATTATGGAAGCTAAACAGGTGTGGTTATGGGCTAAGCAATGCATCCAGGGTATGGTATGTTTCAGTTGGTTCCGTCCTACTAAAAGCTGATCCAGCAATGTTTTAGTACTCACTATGAAGGAAAACTAGCAGGCAAGTTCTTAATAAACATCGATGATTTTCTGTGGGGTGGATCAATGGCACTTGAGATATTTGTGATAAAATTATAAAGGAATTCAAAATTGGAAGCTGGGCTTCTGGAGCTTTTAAGTTTATAGGGTTGGACATTAGGCAGATTAAGTTGGGAATAACACTGAATCAACAGTCTTACCTAGGGAACGTTAATAGGATCCCAATAAATTGGGCCAGATCCTTATAAAAGGAAGAATCTACAACCAAGAAAGAAGCAGATCAATTAAGAAGCTTAATTGCGCAATTAAACTGGTTATGCGCACAAACTAGACCAGATACGTGCTATGATATATTAGAATTGAGCACCATGCTGAAATGTGCTACTGTTGGGCAAGTGCTAAAAACAAATAAGACATTGAAGAAATTAAGTTTAAAATAGCGTCTGCTCAGATTTCCTGACATGGGTGACCCAGAAGAGGTGTCATTTTCAGTGACACCTCACACGCTAACCTTTCCGGTGGTTGTTCGAGTACAGTAGGATTCATTATATTTTTAGTGGGAAGAAACGACAAATGTCCATTAGCCTGGAAATCGCAAAAAATAAAGAGAATAGTTAAAAGCACCTTAGTTGCAGAGACTCTTGCACTGGTAGAAGTGACAGATATGGCTATGTATTTATCAAGTATTTTAAATGAACTCCTATATAAGGGGCAACGGGGAAAATTGTGCTTATAGAATGCTATCTAGATTACTGTTTGCTTTGGGACAATGTTCATTTGACAGAGTGTCACAGAAAAGAGGTTGAGGAATGACCTCGCGAATATAAAAGAGATACTAGAAAGGAGGGAGATTTCCAAAATAAAATGGATTGACGCAAGTCACCAGCTGTCAGATTGTTTCACAAAAAGAACTGTTTGTCCAAAGAGGGACATCTTGTGTTATAATGGATAACATGGAAATTTTCATGTTGTAATCTTATTTAAATGGTTTTTTCAAGACAAAGAGAATATGGAGCATTTTAAAGATTGATTGCATGAAAAGATAACATATAGAAACATGTATTATAATTTTGTATCTTTTCCTATGAATAGTTTTTGTTTGCATATCAATTTAATTTAAAGAAATGAGGGAAATCTGTTACTATCTAATAGATTCTATTGATGGATGTTAAGTACCTAGTAGTTCAAGGTAAGTTTTAAGGGAGAGCTAGATAGATTCTTGATTAACAAGGGGGTGAAAGGTTACCGGGGTAGGTAGGAATGTGGGGTTGAGATTACATTCCGATCAGCCATGATCTTATTGAATGGCAGAGCAGGCTCGATGGGCCAAGAGGCCTACTCCTGCTCCTAATTCGTATAAGGTGAACAGATGTTGGATATTGATTAGTTAATTATACTCAGAGGAGAAGAGAGAGAAGGGGGTGAGGGGGGAGAAGAGAGAGAAAGCGTATATAAAGAAGAATCAGCCAGCCCCAGAGGGGGATTGTGTTAAGAGTGGAGAAGTAATCTCTGTGGCAAGCAATAAACAGTCTCCGCCAATGCATCCTGGTTTCATCGTCTTTTTCACAACTTGGTTTGGGAGTTTCTCTGGCATTGTGAAGGATAAAATATATATGTATGCATTGGGAATGATACCCTAGAATGTGATGTAGAAACTGGCTGAGTTGGAGCAGTATATCAATAGAATCTACAGCAACAGAATGGATGAGAGTTCAGTACCAGTCAATTCTAGGGTGGGTGGTAGCTTCAGAATGATCAGCAGCTGAGTGATCTCCCCTCTCAATGAAGTATAGTCACACCTGGGAAGGAAGTGTGACTGCTGCAATAGATGCCTTGAATAACAGAATGGGAATGAGTGTCTCTTACAGCCTCCAAATGATTGGAAATTAAAAAAAGACCACTTGTTCCCAGGTCTTCAGAAATCTGATGCTATTTTGGCAGTTTTCCAGTGACTCAATGGCCATCCGGCACTTAAGCTCAGTATTAATGATTGTTGTGTAATCTCAGGATGATGACCATGGGCAGAATTTTCCCGCTGGCGTGTGGGGACGGGCCCCGCACACTGACGCATAAAATGACGCCCGGTGATGTCGGGAGAGCGTCATGGCACACCATCGCAATATTTCGGTGGGCAGGCGCGTGATGATCCCCGATACACACCCACCATTAATTAATGGGTTACTTAAGGCCCTTGAGGCACCAATTGATGGCAATTTTTTGGGGCCCTTGCGATCTTTAGGTCGTTGCACGGGCACAATGGGCAGGTGGGTAGGACACATTTGTATAAACCTTATCCACGGGCGGGATAAGAGGGGTCAATGGGGTCGCGAATGTGCTCAGTCAGATATTTAATTTGGAAAGTTACTGACACTTGCCTGTGTGAGTAGAAATACTTCAAAACTCATACCAGCTGCTTGGATAAGACTCACAACCTTCAGGTCAGCACTCTACAGTGAAGGTCCTTTTTGGGGCCTGCAGGTTTCAGGAAGCCTTTCCTTAGCCTAGGAATGGGGGTTGTGTTCTCCACTGGAGGCACCACCTCTGAGGAAGGGAGGGCCAGAAGGGGGAGGAGACCAGGAATGCACATCCAGCCTCCAGGGGAGCCACCTTTGGGAAGGGAGGTGCAGGCACAAGATGTGCAGGGCCAACAGGAAGTCCAAGGTGGAAAGGATTACAGAAGACGCCGCTATCCTGCTGCCAGGGTATACAGGCAGCAAAGCAGCTACCTCAATATGACTGAGGTGCAGTGCCAAAGGAGGCTCTGACTGTCAAGGGAGACAGTCAACTCTCTGTCAGATGATAGACCCTGAGATCTCTGCTAACTGTGTGGGCAGACACCCCATGCCAGTGGCTCTGAAGGTCACCAGCTGCTCTCAACTGCTATGCCTCTGGCTCTTTCCAGGGGTTGGTGGGTGATCTTTGCGGTGCCTCCCAATCAGCTGTCCACACTTGTGTCAAGCTGGTGACAGGTGCTCTGTTCAGGCATGCATTGACGTCTTTCAATACCACTGGGATCAGGCCAGCTAGACACAGCCAGCCGGAGGCTTTGTGGCAATTGGTGGCTTCCCCCTGCGTCCAGGGTGCAATAGACTGCACACATGTGGCCATCAAGGCACCAGTGAGCCTGGTGCCATCGTCAACAGGAAGGCCTTCCACTCCATGAACGTGCCGATAGTGTGTGATCACAAGCTGCAGATTTTGCAAGCCTGTGCAAGGTAACCAGGCAGGACCTACATCCTCAGACACTCCCAGGTGCTGGGGCTCTTCAATACTCCACCTTGGCTGGATGGATGGCTGCTGGGTGATAAGGGCTATCCCCTCAGAAGGTGGCTCATGATGCCTCTCCGCCATCCAAGAACAGATGCTGAGCAGTGGTACAATAGGAGCTACGCCTCCACAAGGGCCGTGGTGCGAGAACCATCGGTCTTCTCAAGATGCGCTTCCGATGCCTGGCCCGTTCAGCGTGCGCACTCCAGTAGCCCCCAGACTGTGTTGTTGTTGATAGTGGTTGCATGCTGTGCTCTCCACAATCTTGCGCTGGAAAAGGGTGACGCTTGGATGAAGAAGATGTAGATGCAGTTGTTGTGGCTGCACATGATGAGTCCAGCAGTGAGTCCAAGGATGAGCATGCACAGGGAAATGCTGAGGGGGTAGATGTTGACCCGGACATAATCCAGGAAGTCAGGGACACCCGGGAGGCTTTAATCCAACGAACCTTCAGCTAGAAGGTTCCTCAGATGGACCTTCAACAAAAGCCTGTGCTACAGGCTCCACACTTGATACCTGAGTGCAAAACCTGCCTGGATAGAAACATTGAGTTTTATTGACAAGGCCCTTAATGTGACACAACTCACATATAATGTCATGGATAACCATCCACCTGCAGAGGAAAAGAGTCACCCTCATCCATGCTCACATATCTAAATTTAATGATCCAACTAATCATGACCTCAATGCAGGGCAACACAAAAGAACCAGTGAGAAACCTGTGGTGTGCCTAAGGTGCCTCAACTTTATGCTTTCATGTGCTACGTCTTGGTGCTCCCCCCTTGCTAGCACTGACATCTGAGACAGCCTGCTCACTGTGCTGTCCTGTCGGCGTCGATGACCTTGGTGGCCATCCTCTGGTCCGTGGAGCCTGTGCTGGCCTCACCTGGGAAGGACCGGCCAGTTCCACAGCAGGCATCTCCCCAGTCGCCGCAGCCTCATCGGAAGCAACAGTAACTGGCAGAGGAGCTGAGGAGCTGCTGCTCTCATCCTGAATGCCCTGAGAGGAGCCCGTAGAGATGACAGGCAGCTGCCGCACCGACATGAGGTTGCTTCAGACCTCCCTGCTCACCTTAGATGGGTGGGCACTGAGCTGGGGAACTTGGTGCCAGACCATCTCCCACACTGGCACTGAGCAGCTGAGATCAATGCCGATTGTGAGGGCTTGCTGGTCCAAGCGCATCCCAATGAAGCCCTGACTGGTCTCCTGGAGGAGCCTCTCCACGAGAGTCGCCAGTGTCTCCATGGAGGAAGCATAGCGCTCGGCCATGAGCTCATTGCACCCGTGTGGGCTCCTCGACCACAGTGATCAAGCCAAGCATAACCTTGTGTATCTCCGCCAGATCCTCCTGCATACCCTGCTGGACTTCCAGCATTTGCTGCCTCACGGACAACTCCAGAGGCGGCACATCAGCCATTGACTGAGCATATGCCTTGTCCTCTGCGATCCTCTGACTGCTGGCAACATGGGTGCACTCTGTCTCCACCAGCTCCTCCAGCAACTGAACTGCCCTCAACGCTGTGCCCCGGGACACTAGCTGATGATCTAATTCCCATAGAGGTGCAAGTATCTGTGCTGTGCTTGCCTGGCAGAGATGGCATGACGCTGGTGGGTCAGAGACTTAAGGGCCCTCAGGTGTGAAAGGGGGACTCTGTGCCTCCTCCTCCCGGCCTTGCTCCGCTGATGCTGAAAGGAAGAACAAGGACATTTGATTAGTTAATGTGGAGACAATGTCAATGTGCGACTCTGTTCCCTGGATCATTATGCGCTCATCCTTCCATAAGCAATGGCCAACCCATGTTGCAAACTTCAATCACTGAACATTGATTAGTGCCATGGCTGCTGGGACACTAATGGTGACCTCCGTGTTGGGCAAACATACCTGCCCGTGGCACCCCCGCCTCCCCACATCGAGGGCGTCCTGCTCAAACCTGGTAATGATCGCCAATTGGGCCGGCCCTCCGCCAGACCTCAACTGCTCGGCAGCATCTTAATCTGAAAAGGAGAGAAGAGCATTGATTAATGCAACTTGTACCTGGAATCTCTTCACTGCTGTCCCACCCCAACCAGAGTGGGCCATTGCAGGGCTCCAGTGCCTCTTCACCCTGCAGCTACCGCTCACCCACACAAAGATGTCAGGCCTATACTGCCACCACACACCCACCCCTTGGCCAAATGCTGCCTACATCACATTTGGTACCACATGGTCTCACCTTGCAAAGTAAGGAGGCACAAGCACATGGAACACCAAAGGCCAGCAGATGGATCAATGGCCCGCCACCTGGAAGCTCCCCTCCTGGTATGTCAGCATCCTGACTTTGACATGTCTTGCAGTTCCAACACGGTGCCTAGGTGCAGATCCTTCAGGTTGCCCCCAGTTTAGTAATGTGGGTGTCACTGTACCACATGCTGCGGGTGCTGAACCCATCTCATCACCACCGTCTCAGGGTGACCTAGGCATGGGCAATATCTGCTGGCTCACCCAGCAGTGGGCACATGCCATCAACGATACAATGAAGTAACTACACAGGGTTTGGGGTGGGGGGTGGAATGCCTACCTGCTGGGTTAAGAGACCAATGCCAACGTGGTACTCACCCTTCCCAAGCGCAAGAGGTCATTGAAATGCTTGTGGTACTGGATCCGGGTGCGTCGCACCATGTTGTGGGAGCTCATTATCTCTGCTACCTCCTCCCAGGCACTTTGATCATGCGGGGGGAGCCTTCTCCTCCCATCCCTTGAAACAAGGACCTCCTACCGTGCTGCCACCTCCTCAAGGAGGGCAGTAAGGCAGTTGCCTGAGAAATGAGGGGCACAGTACTCCCCTGTCCTTCCCTCCTGCCTGGCCTGCTCACCAGCAGTGCTCTGGGGAGCCCTTCTTCTGGCCATGTTTGACAGCCTTTGCAAGGCTGTAGGAGCTCCTTTTAAACAGGCCACTGGGTCGCCATTGGACCCGGTGGTCATAGCAGTCCCGCCGCAGCCCGCCCACTCTTCCTGTACTTGGGAACTGCGTTTCACGTTGAGTGGGCCTTAATTGGCCCACCCGCGTAAAATGGTGGTGCAGACCCGATCGCGCGTGGCCCCTGCTCCCGCTCCCGCACGGCCCATCTAACAGGCAGAAAATTCTGTCTCATGTGTTCCTTTCCACCAGTCCTATAAAATTTCCACATATGTGGTAGAATGTAGCCAGGATCAGGACAACAGCAGATGAAATACAGCCTGAAGTAGGTCCTTCTTGAACCTCAGTTCACCTAAGAAGAGAGCCACTTCAATCCTTAACGAATCTTGGAGGAAAACCACTTCACAATCTCCTTCTCCGATGAAGCAGGAGATTAGAATTGAAAGGATTAAGATTTGCAGACACCGACGGGAAACATAGAGGAAAAAGAATAGGCAAGCACATGTATATTTTTCCATTTCAAAAAAAAAATTATTTGCACAGCAGTTAAAGGTGCAAACTGTTTTTTGGCCAGTTGGGGGAAAGCTTTGAGAAAAGGTCTATTCCAGCTGTTGCCATTGTGCTGGACACATTTGTGTCCCCATTAATCAGGAAGTTGGCAGGTCTACGTATGCTATCAGTTCCTTAAAAGCTTGCGAGACGGAAGACACTTCCCCAGTCATCAGTTTTGGAAAGCTGGTTCAAAGAATACTGAATAATAACTCCCCCTACTTTTATTCAATGGAGGAGAAGACAGCATGTGGTGCCTGGTCATTTTTTAGGTGGAGGACTACTGCAGATTCCAGTAAAGGTGTCATAGGTTCCATGTTGCCTGCAATGAAGAAGGAGTTTTCCCAATGGCAGCACAAACGATGGCTATGTCACATCTGCCAGTTGCTACATTTCCTCATGAAATTATCTCAACACCTCCAATGTGTTTTCTTCCTTGAATTTACTCTTTTTGAGATGTGCTCTTTAGATTTGGTGCCAGTGGGTGAGAAATTGTGATTATTTGTGCCTTTTTGGCAGTACGAGTGCCCTTGGAGGTCCAAAATGGAATTTGCAGCACATGTACACACCTTTATAGGCAGATGATGCCTGACAATATATTGCCAACTGTGATGGCACGTGCAGTGAATGGCTGCCAGAAGTATGCAGAGCAGGCAGCTCATGACATCAGTCAACCTGCAATGCTGTTTTTGGTGCCTTTGTGAAGCTCAATACTCCAGTTAATGCTCTCTCTTGAACTCTCATAGCTGAATATGCATTCAGCAGGAAGGAACCCTTACTGTTCTACTTCAGAAGGACAGAACTGGAGCCCTATATTTATACACTTTATAAACTTTTATTTACAGAGGTTCACGTTACACTAATATGCACCTCCAAACCCAATAAACAGTTGCAGTTTACTCCTATCCATAAAGGAGCATAAGTGAAGCCCCAGTTGCTATCCATCATTTGAATATAATTAAACACTTATGTAATACCTGGACAATATCCAGGCTTGGGCTGACAAATGACAAGTAACCTTTGTGCCACACAAGTGCCAGGCAATGACCATCTCCAACAAGAAAGAATCTAACCATTGCCCTTGATAGTTAAAGGCATTACTATCGTTGAATTCCCCCACTTTCAATATCCTGGGAATGACCATTGACCAGAAACTGAACTGGATTAGCCACATAAATACTGTGGCTACAAGAGCAGGTTAGAGACTAGGAATCCTGTGGTGAGTAACTCACTTCCTGACTCCCCAAAACCTGTCCACCATCTACAACTCACAATTCAGGAGTGTGATGGAATACTCTCCACTTGCCTGGATGAGTACAGCTAGAAGAGCAGCAGACAGATGGGAACACCACCACTTGGAAGTTCCCTTCCAAGCCACTCACCATCCTGACTTGGAAATATATTGCTGTTCCTTCACTATTGCTGGGTCAAAATCCTGGAACTCCCTCCCTAACAGCACTGTAGGTGTACCTACACCATACGGAATGCAGCGGTCAAGAAGGCAGCTCACCACCACCATCTTCTCAAGCGCATTTAGCAATGAGCAATAAATGCTGGCCTAGCCGGCAATGCTTACATCTCATGAAGGAATAAAAAAGATACACAATTGACTAGTTAAACAGATCATCAACTACTTGCAGTTTAGCTACTGATTGAACCCTTCAGGCTGCTGCTTCAATTCTATGAACCTTTTGATTTTTTTTAAAATACTTTTTTAAAGGTGCAAAACTCTAGAGGAAGGTGTAGGACTTAAAATCATAGAATGGTACAGCACAGGAGGCAGCCATTCAGCCCATTGTGCCTCTGCCTGCACTTTGATAGAGCTATCTAATTTGTACCACTCACCTGCTCTTTAACAACAACAACAACTTATATGGCACCTTTGACATAATAAAATGCCCCAAAGCATTTCACAAAGGCATTATAATACAAAATATGACCCCAGTACATAAGCAGATTTTAGGGCAGATGACCAAAGCTGGGTATGAGAGGAATTTTTTCAAGAGTGCCCTAAAGGAGGAAATCGAGTTAGTGAGGCAAGGTTTAGAGAAAGCACCAACGGTGGAGAGATTATAACTAGGCTGCTCAAGAGGCTGGAATTGAAGGTGGCAGATACCTTGGAGGGTTGGAAGAGGTTGTAGAGATAAACAGGGGGTAGGCTATGGAGGGACTTGTAAACAAGGATGAGGATTTTAACATCAAGATATTGTTTAACCGGGAGCCAGTGTAGGTCAGTGACCACAGAGATGATGGATGAATGGCACCTGATGCGATTTGAGACAGAGTTTATGAAGACCTCAAGTTTATGCTGACTTCAAAGCTTCTGCACAAACCTGGTACTACCAGACTTGGGTACACTAGTAGGTATTTCTCTTGTAATACAGAATGACTTGGAGAATGAATGGAGGCCACACAGACCAGGATAAGTTGCTCTAAGAGGGAGAAGAAAGTGAAGGGTTCTTAATAGGAGACCATATCCAACCAGGGTATTCAGCGAGGAACAATGTGTGCAATGTCGCAGTTCAATAAGCATGTCCTCAATGATAAATGCCAGCTGCCACAGTTACAACCTCAGAGCAGGACAAAGGTCACATTACTAGTGGCTGTGAAAGTAACCATGGCGATGAACCTTTGGCACCTGACTCCTTCCAGACTGTAGCTGCAGGTTTTGGCAACATTTTGTTGTTTGCCATCCAATGTTGCCTAAGGGAGGTCAGTGAGGCTCTTTACTCCAATAAAAGCTAATTGCCATTTCTCTCTTGGCTGAGAGAAAACGATGAAGCAAGCACAAGGTATTGTCAGGATTCAAGGCGTCTCAAGGGTGCAAGGTGCCATTACATCTTTGGGGAAGAGAGGCTTTTGGATGAGTGGGGGAAGGGGTTTGGAAAAAGGAGCTGCTGAGTGAGTGAGTCTTTGGTGGGAGGAGATTTGTGAAGAGGGGCTGCTGAATGAGTGGGGAGAGAGGGTTTGGGAGGAGGGGCTGCTGAGTGAGGGAGTGTGAAGTGTGGTGCAAGTTTGTGAAGAGGGGCTGCTGAGTGTGTGAGGGAGAGGGGTTAGGCACATGGCTGGTGAATGAATGAGTGTGTGGGCAAGTGGATAGGGAAGAGGGGCATGTGTGTGTCGTAGGGTAAGGGGCTGATTACAATATGTGTGGGGAATACAAGGGAGAGGGGGCTTCCCTGAGTCTTCTGATACCTGTTGTATTATGAATTTATTTGATGTCTCAATGAGATTTGGAGACTTGTATGTTTAAACATGAACCATTTATGGGTAGTCTTGAACTATATGCAGACATACAGATATTCAGATCCCAGTAATTGGGATATGGTGCTGCTGCAATGCAGGTAGGCTGCTTCTAGGGTGTTCTTTCTAGACTGTTCTCGCAGTGTATTGCCATGTGACTCTGTGCATCATGCTATTCTCCATTCCCACATTAACCCTTGCTCAGCTGAGCATCTTTACATCACAATGGCATGCAGGCACACACATCATACAACAATACAAGGGAATATGGAGAACATGTCTGAAAACTGAGCATAAAATATAATATTTTTACAAAGTACTTTAAGAAAACACAGATTTTCACATTTATTTGATGTATAATTAGATGTTGATTTATAACATGCGAACTTTAATTATGTACTGAATGTTGCTATGCTGCTTTATTGTTGTTTTTGGTTTTGCTGGTGTTGGGGGTCATATTACTTTTCAAGAGTTTTTTATATATTTCATGGGATGTGGGCATTAACGGCAAGGCCAGCATTTGTTGCCCATCCCTAATTGCCCTTGAGAAGATGGTAATGAGTTAAAATGAGGTGACATTGACATATAGTTTGTGACACATTGCCGTAGACCTTTGCTTCACTTCACATGTACATAATCCATCAAGGTCATTTTCTGTTGTTAGTTTGAACTTCCTCCTGTGTTACGTGCAATAACTGCATTGAATGCTGAAATGCTGAGGTCACTTGGGTGATTTGATACAAGCGCATTGGTCCACAGTCTTGATGGTAATAGAAGGTAAACAAAGGGAAAACTAATGTTTCTACCACTTGAAGTATAATAATTACACCAATTTGAAGTGACCTAGAAGTATTTGCATTTGCCACAGTTCATAAAAAGTGCTTTAATTACATGATTCCTTCGCACAAAAAAAAACCACGCCTTTCTGTCTTTGGCCAGTAATTTTCAGACCTTTTGGTCTTTGGCTACTGTCATCCCTGGTCAGTGTCTAAACTCTTGGCTGTGAGTGTGAAAACAAGTGATGGTGCATCTTCATCATCACTGTCTACTTGCTGTTCCTGACCAGTATTTCTTGGATACCTAAAAGGAGGAATCTGCAAGTCCAAAATTGTAGTACAGGGTGAGGGGTAAGATGTGAGATACATATTTACAGCATCTGTAGCTTGTAAGTCAGATAAGAGTGTGGGATGAGTGGAATGTGAGAAGGAGGATTAAGTATGAAGATAGTGTCATCTTCGGTGGTTTCAACCCCACCATTGTCCATGCCCTCAACAATAGGCATCCCAACAATGGCCTGCACCATCTCCTCCATCAGGGCTGATCATGCAGGTATGTTTGTTCCTCTTGTTAGCTCCTGCTGCCTCCAGTTATGTGCCACCTTGTTCCACAAGATTAAGTGTGTCACTGTCATGCAATCTGTTTGGATGATAGACTTGTCATTGTTGAATAACTGGCAGTGTATGCCAGCTGTGAAGTATCTGTGTGAGGCTTGTAACAGTGCTAAGCGTATGAGGTGCAGTGGAGCATATGAATGTATGATTTCTGATTGATGGTGTTTGTTACTATGTGAACAATGGGGTTTTGATGCACTGAGCAATTTGTAAGGTTAGTGGTGCGTTTGGTAGGATATATCATTTAAAGGTGCATTTCACTGATTTTGACCATTCATGTGGGAACATTGAACTTCTTGCGGCCCTGCATCCAGATCCTCAGGGACTGACTCTTTGCCTTGACCTCCACTTGCATTTGCTTCCATTGCCTTCTGAGCATGTTCCTGGAGGGCCTTCTGGACACCCCTGCGGATACAGGATATTTCTTTACTTTCCATCTTTCCCACCAAGACCTCCATTGCAAAATGGAGCACGTGCTGTCCCATGCTGTGCCATTCTTCACTCTTTTCCAGGTCAGAGTCATTTCCTGCATGACTGCCAGCTCCTGTTCCAGCCAAAATGTGTTTCCCCTTTAAGAGGTGCAGGCTAGCCTCAAGCAGTGCTGGCTAGCTTACACAGTGCTAGCCACTCATGATATTAACCTGCTGCTGATGTGTCTGGTAAGCCAACAGGCAAAGTTGCCTTGCTGCTTGCATTGCAATCAATTGGCATGGGTTAATCACACATTTTGATCCCCATGTCCATTTTCAAAGGTTACCAAATTTAGCCCCCTAAGAAATAAAAACAAAGTGGTAGAAAAGCTCAGCATATCTGGCAGCATCTGTGGAGAAACAGTTTTGAGTTTTGAGTCCAATTGAGTTCTTCAGAACTGAAAAGAGGTAGAAAGATGGGCTTTATGCTGATTGGCCGGTGGCTCTTAGGGCTGGGATTTTCACACTCTGGAGGCCTTGATTGTGTGGGAGGCCTGACACTGGGAGGTTAAGTGCCTAAGTGCAACTAAATTGCACCAGATCTCCTGCACAAAAGTGACACAGGGCTCCTACTGGTTCTCCAACTGTTGGGAATTCGCCCCATCATAGGAACTAAATTCAGCCCCATGAAACTATTGTATTGTTGTAAAAACCCATTCATTAATGCCCTTTAAGAAAGGAAATCTGTTCTCCTTACCCAGTCCAACTTTCATGTGACTCCAGACCCACAGCAATGAGATTGACTCTAACCTGCCCCCTGAAATGGCCCAATAAGCCACTTTGTTGTGTCAAAATTCTACAGAAAAACCAAATAAGAATGAAACTGGATGGCCAACTCAGCATCGGCTTAGGCACTGGACACTACAAATGCCTAGTCAACCCTTCCTCACTAACATTTGGGGACTTGTGCTAAAATTGGGAGAGCTGTCCTACAGACTAGACAAGCAACAGTGTGACATAATCATACTCACTAAATCATGCTTTACAGGAAATGTCACAGGTTTCTCCACCACCATGCCTGGGCATGTCTTGTCCTACTGGCAGGATAGACCCACCAGAGGTGATGGCAAATGGTATATAATCAGGAAGGAGTTCTGCTGGATCCATATCTTTAATTCTGGGCCCCTTCAAGCCTCATAACGTCAGGTCAAATATAGACAAGGACACCACCTGCTGAATACCACTTACAAACCCTGGTTCAATGAGAAGTATAGGAGAGCTTGCCAGCAGCAGCAGGTGATTTTAAGGAGTGCCTTGAAAGAGGAAAGCAAGGCAAAGAGGGAGAGAGGTGTTGGCAGGGAATTCCAGAGCTCAGGGCCTAGGTAGCTGAAGGCTCAGCCATGAATGGTGGAGGCCAGAATTAGATGAGCACAGATATCTTGGAGCATTGTGGGGCTGGAGGAGATTACAAAGAAAGAGAGGGGTGAGGCCAACGGGTGATTTAAAAACAAGGATAATAATTTCAAAATCAAGATGTTGCTTGATCGGGGGCTAATGTAAGTCAGTGAGCAAAGGGTCAGAGGTGAATGGGACTTCCTGTGAGTTAAAACACAGGCAGCAGAATTTTGAATGACCTCAATTTTATGGAGGGTAGAATGTGGGAGACTAGCCAGGAGCGCATTGGAAGAATCAAGTCTCAAAGTGACAAAAACATGAAAGGATTTCAACAACAGATGAGCTGAGACAAGGTTGAAGTCGGGCAATGTTACGGAACTGGAAATAGGCTTTAGTGATGGCACAAATATGAAGCCAGAAGCTGACACCAAGACTGAAAACAGACTGGTTTAGTTTCAAACTGTTGTCATGGAGAAGGATGTAGTTGCTATGGAAAGGAATTTGGAGCAGGAACAAAAAACAATCTTCCTTCAGTCTTCGCAATAAGGGAATAACAATCAGGCTTCAGTCTTCCCAATATTTAATTGGAGCACATTTCTGCTCACAGTATAGTGGATGTAGGATAAGCAATCTGATAATTGAGCAACAGTGGAGGAATCGAGAGAGGTGATTGTGAATATGATGTCCAGTGTCATTTACCCCAAAAGTATGCATACTTGCCCTGGTTGGTATTTTGAAACTTCAAGGGCACTGTAGCATCCAAAAATTGGGCGCAAATCATCCCAATTGCTTACCCATGATCTGGTCATTTCTCTCATTTTTGTTTGTGGGACCTTACTTTGTGTAAATTGGCTTCTGTTTGACCTTCAGAACAACAATGATTGCGCTTCAAAACTTATTAATTGGACTGCATTTATTTGAAACATTCTTGTATATAAAAGCATGGAGGAAGTAGGCAAAGAGAAAATTTGGGCTTTTCTCAAGTACAGGGAGGATAGCATCTAATTCTTGTATTTTGTTTCCTTTATTACTTCGATCCATACAAAGACCCATAAAAACATCACGTGTGGTTACTACCTTGTAATATAAACTCTATTTAAAGGAACCTTTGAATCTAGCATTGTAACATTAGTTTAAACGGATGGAATACTAAGGGTGCTTCATTATGCACAGATGATCCTCTATTAATATGAAATTATCAAAATGTTAATGCAAGTGACTTATAAAGCCTGTCAAATGCAAATGAAGACACTTACGATTCACATATATGATTTCAGTAATAAAAGGAGATTGAATTCATTGTAAGATCGTAAGAATATTAGATATAGGAGCTGGAATAGGCCATTTGGCCCTTTTAAGCCTGTTTCGCCATTTAATAAGATCATGGCTGCTCTTTCTACATTTCTATGTTTCTACCTCAACTTAACCCTCCCACACTATCCTCATATCCCTTCATTCATATCTTCCCAGGTCATTTTGAAAATACATGAAAAGGATCAATAGTCTGTTTTGGCTGATTATTTTAGAGTATAGATTAACAGCCCACAATTTTGTGAATATGAATTATTGCTGACAAAAGAGACATGCTATCAAAG
Organism: Carcharodon carcharias; assembly: GCF_017639515.1. Taxonomy (NCBI): domain Eukaryota; kingdom Metazoa; phylum Chordata; class Chondrichthyes; order Lamniformes; family Lamnidae; genus Carcharodon; species Carcharodon carcharias. The sequence goes on along the minus strand of NC_054478.1, from coordinate 103,468,483 downwards.
GTTTTCGTCTTGTACTCAGGGTAGCTCACAAGAAATTACCAACAATAATTGGGGAACAACTATTTATACTGCATGAGAAGAGAGTACTAATTGGTTGGCAAGTAGACTCCGATTGGTGGAGGTGTTGTCAGGGAGAATGCAGCATGGAACAGTTAACTGCCCATCTTGTTCAAATTTCAATTGGGCTGGTTGACTCTGGTCAAGGCATTGCCGTGGGGAATGAACCAGGGAATGATTGTTCCCTAAGCTTTTGTTTAGTTGAAAAAGATGAAAGTATGAACATGTTCCTTCTGTCTGCAAAGGACAGGGCCTTGTGTGTGAATATATGTGGCTTCCAGTATGCGTAAGTGAGTCACACTGCAAGCCCAACTAACAATCTTAAATTGGCTTTCAGTGTAATTCTTAGCACAATCAGGATTGTTTAGCAGGTGTTGTCCAATCACAGAATCACATCTAGTATTGGACATTGTGTTTTGAGTTTTGCAAGCATGGACTGGTTGGGTAAGGTCAATACTTTGCCTGTTGTGAAAAACAGAAAGGATTTGCTGTTTGATACGTCCCAATAATTGGGGGATCATAAGGCCTATAAACCTGGCATCACACCAGCCTGAAATTCATGTACACAATACTCACTTGTGTGATGGGCAGGACATATTTTTGGCTTGACAGCAGCATCCTGTTAGTGGAAAGGTACCACTCATGTTGCTACTGCATAGTAATAACGTGTGAAGGCTAGCTTCACCTGTTGTTCAAATTTTTGAGAAACCTTACTCTTCCAGGGTAATCTGAGGTATATTGGGCACTGGACTAGGTTTTTCAACTATACAAAAGCTTAGGGAACAGTAATTCCCGAGTTCATTCACCAGGGCAATGCTTTGACCAATGAGAGTCTACCTGCCCAGTTTGAATTTACACACATACATACGAACATACATATGACTTAGGAGCAGCATTAAGCCGCTCAGTTCCTCAAACCTGCTCCACTGTTCAATAAGATCATGGCTGATCTGATTGTAACCTCAACTCCACATTCCAACCTACCCCCGATAGCCTTTCATCACCTTGCTTATGAAGAATCTTGCCTTAGAAATATTCAATGGGCAGGATTTTTGGGTTGTCGGGCAGGTGCGGCTGGCGGGCCAGGGAGTGGCCGGGAAACGGTCCATCGCGGACCCCAACCGCGATTTCACGCTGGCAGGCCAATTAACGACTAGCTAGCATGAAAGGCGCGCTGAGAAGCTCAGTGCTGTAGAAATGGAGGAGTGCAATCGCAAAAGTCTGCACATGCATGGGGGACTGTGCAGTGAAAACTCCCTGAAGGCATGGAGCTGCCTCGGGGAGTTGAAGAAATTTAAAATCAAGAATAAAGATTTTGAAAATGTAAGAAACATGTCTCCACATAGGACTCACTCATATGAACAAAGATATAGGGCAGAAATTTGCCCTTGGCTGGGGCGGGGGCAGGTGGGAAGCTGACCGCTGACCACTGCCCGCAATAGGCATCGTACCGTGATTTCATGCTGGCAGGCCAATTAAATCCCGCTTGACATGAAACGCGAGCGGCGGTGCTGAGTGCTGCCTATGCGGGAAGGAGGGGAGTCCGAGCCGGCCGAGCGCAAACTTCGCGCATGCGCGTGAGTGGACGCTGCATAATCTCTGAGGTACAGAATTGCCTCGGGATGAAGAGATATATAAAACAATTAATAAAAAGAATAAAAATGTAATAAAACATGTTCCCTCATGTGACTGTGTTGCATGAGCAGGAATATGTTATTAATGAAAACTTAAAGTTTTTATTTTTATTTACTTTTGGAAACCTCATCCCGCTCGTGGATGAGGTTTCCAAAAAGTGCAAAGGCCGCTTGGCCTTTTCACCTGCCCGTCAACTATTAGGTTGGACGGGCAGCGAAAAGTTTAATTTAGTTTAATTGATAACTTAATGGCCTTAACAGGTCTTTTAATTGTCAGCGGGCATGCTGCCGGTGATTGCGCGTTGATGTCGGCACGCTCAGCTGATATTGCATGTTATTTCATGCTTGAATGGGTCAGGCGTGCACCCGCCCACCGAGCGAAAAATTCTACCCATAGTAAAAATTCTGTCAAAATACTTTTTTAAAAATTAGTTTTGGAAGCCAGTGAATGAGGTTTCCTCAAAAATGCACAGACCCCGTAAGGTTGGCCGGCCGGCGAAAAATAGCTTTTAATTAATTGTTTAATTGCCTTATTAGGCCTCTTAATTGTTGGCAGGTGTGCTGCCGATTCTTGCGCCACACGCTGACTGAAATATCGCGCGAGTGTGTAATGATGTCGAGGCGCTCGCCTGACATTATCACACAATATTTTACGCATGATCATGGCGGGCACAGCCCGCTCATGAGACATAAAGTTCTGCCCAATGACCCTGCTTCCACTGACCTTTGAGAAAGAGTTCCAAAGACTCAGACCCTCTGAGAGAAAAAATTTCTCCTCATCTGTCTTAAATGAGTGACCCTTTATTTTTAAACTGTGTGCCCTAGTTCTAGATTCTCCCACCAGATAAAACACCCTTTCCACATCCACCCTGTCAAGACCCCTCAAGATCTTGTTTCAATCAAGACACCTCTTACTCTATTAAACTCCAGCTGATACAAGCCTAATTTGTCCAACCTTTTCTCATAAGACAACCCTCCCATTCTAGGTATTAGTCCAGTAAACCTTCTCCAAACTGCTTCCAATGCATTTGCATCCTTCTTTAAATAAGGAGACCAATACTGTACACAGTATTCCAGATGTGGTCTCACCAATTCACTGTACAACCGAAGCTTAACCTCTTTACTTTTGTATTCTATTATCCTTGCAATAAATGATAGCATTTTAATAGCTTTCCTAATTACTTGCAGTACCAGCATACCTCACTTTTGCAATTCATGCACAAGAACACCCAGTTCCCCCTGCATATCAGAGCTCTGCAATATCTCACCATTTAGAAAATATGCTTTTATTTTTATTCTTCCTGCCAAAATGAACAATTTCACTTTTTCCCACATTATACTCCATTTGCCAGATTTTTGCCCATTCATTTAACTTATCTTTATCCCTTTGTAGCATAATTATATCCTTTTCTCAACTTACTTTCCTAAATATCTTTGTATCATCGACAAATTTAGCAACCATATCTCAGGTCTTTTCATCCAAGTCATTTGTATAAGTTATAAAAAGTTAGTCCCCAGCACTGATCCCTGTGACACACCACTCATTACATCTTGCTAGCCAGAAAATGACCCATTTATGTCTACTCTCTGTTTCCTGTTAGCTAGGCAATCTTCTGTCCATGCCAATACGTTAGCTACTGCACTGTGAGCTTTTATTTTCCACAATAACTTTTGATGTGGCACCTCATCAAATGCCTTCTGGAAATCTAAATACAGTACATCTACCAGTTCCCCTTTATCCACAGTACATGACAGCTCTTCAAAGAACTCCAATAAATTGGTTAAACATGCTTTCCCTCTCCAAAAACCATGTTGACTCTGCCTTGAATTTTTCTAAGTGGCCCTGCTATAACGTCTTTAATAATAGCTTCTAACATTTTTCTATGACAGATATTAAGCTAACTACCCTGTGGTTTCCTGATTTCTATCTCTCTTCCTTTTTGAATAAAGGATCACATTCACTATTTTCCAATCTAATGGAACGTTCCCGAATCTAGGAAATTTTGGAAAATTAAAACTAGTGCATCAGCTATCCCACTAGCTACTTCTTTTAAGACCCTAAGATGAAATCCATCAGGACCCAGGGACTTGCCAGCTTGCAGCTCCAGCAATTTGCTCAGTACCACTTCCCTGCTGATTGTAATTTTTTTGAGTTCCTCCCTCCCTTCCATTTCCTGATTTACAGCTATTTCTGGAATATTACTTGTATCTTCTGTATTAAAGACCGATACAAAATACCTGTTCAATTCACCTGCCATTTTCTTGTTTCCATTATTAATTCCCCAGGCTCACTTTTTATAGGACCAATACCCACTTTGTTAACTCTTTTTTAAATATTTAGAGAAACTCTTACTGTCTGTTTTTATATTTCTAGCTAGCTTTCTCTCAGACTCTAATTCTTCCCTCCATGCCTTGATTCTTTGCTTTTTTGTATATTCTGTCCAATCTCTGACCTGCCACCACCCTTGCTCTATCATATGCTTTTTTTTAAGTTTGATACTATCTTTAACTTTTTTAGATAACTACAGATGGTGGCTCCTCCCCTTGGAATTTTTCTTTCTCATTGGAATATATCTATTCTGTATATTCTGAAATATCCCTTTAAATGCCTGCCACTGCACCTCTATTGACCTTTCCCTTAACCTAAATTGCCAGTTCATTGTTGCTAGCTCTGCTTTCATAGCCTCATTATTGCCCTTATTTAAGTTTAAGATACTAGTCCTAGAACCACTCTTCTCTCCCTCAAGCAGAATGTCAAATTCAATCATATCATGATCACTGCTACCTAAGGGCATCTTCACTACGAGGTCATTAATTAGCCTATCTCATTGCACAATACCAGGTCTAGTTATTTATAATTCGTTCATGGGATGTGGGTATCACTGGCTAGGCCAGCATATATTACTCATCCCTAATTACCCTTATTCAGAGGGCATTTAAGAGTCAACCACATTATTGCAGATCTGGAGTCATACATAGGCCAGACCAGGTAAGGACAGCAGATTTCCTTCCCTAAAGGATATTAGTGAACTAGATGGGTTTTTACAATATTTGGCAAAGGTTTCATGGTCATCATTAGGCTTAATTCCAGATATTTCATTGAATTCAAATTCTACCATCTGCCATGGTAGGATTTGAATCCAGATCCCCAGAGCATTATCTCAGGCCTCTGAATTACCAGCCCAGTGACAGTATGCCACTGCCTATTCCCTGGTTGACTCCAGAATGTGTTGTTCTAAGAAACTATCCCAAAAACATTCTATGAACGCCACATCTTGGCTACTTTTGCCCACCTGATTTCTCCAGTCTATATGTAGATTAAAACCCCCATGATTATTGCTGTACCTTTCTGACAAGTTCCCATTATTTCTTCCTTTATACTCCATCCTACCATGTGATTACTGTTAGGGGGCCTGTACACTACTCTTGCCTTTATCATTTCTCATGTCCACCCAAACTGCATCTACATCCTGGTTCCTGAACTTAGTTCATCCCTCCCTCTCTATTGTAATAATACCGTCATTAATTAACAGAGCAAACCTTCCACCCTTTCCTAGCTTCCTGTCCTTCCTAAATGTCATGTGCCCTTCAATTCTCAGGTCCCAATCTATGTCATCCTGCAGCCATGTCTCTGTAATGGCTATCAGATTGTACTTGCTTATTTCCATTTGCGTTATCAGTTCATCTATTTTGTTTCTAATGCTACGTGCATTCAACACAGAGCCTTTAGTTTTATCCTTTTATTATTTTAGTAACATCGAGTCTTATCTGCTGATTTACTCTTAGATCTGTATTCTATCCCTTCCTGTCATGGTCCATTTATCATTTCCCATTTTAGTACCTTTCTCTCTTGCCTTGTCCCCATTCTTTGATTTACCATATCTTCCTAAATTTGATATCTTGTCCCCATTTTAGTTTAAAATCCTGTCCACTTCCCGAGTTGTGTGGTTTACTAGAGCACTGGTCCCAACATGGTTCAGTTGTAGACCATCCCAACGGTACAGCCCAACTTTCTCCAGTACTGGTGCCCGTGCCCCACTTGAACCCGCTTCTACCACACCAGTCTTTGGGCCATGTTTTCATTTCTCTAATCTTATTTTCCCAATGCCAATTTGCACATGGCTCAGGTAATAATTCAAGGATTATTACCTTTGAGGCTCTGCATCTTAATTTGATGTCTAGCTCCTCATAATGACCATGCAGAACCTCTTTCCTTGTCCTGCCTTTGTCATTGGTATCTACATGGACCACGACGACTGGATCCTCCCCCTGCCACTCCAAGTTCCTCTCCGGCCCTGAGCTGATGTCCAGAACTCTGACACTGGGCAGGCAACACAGCCATCTGGACTCTTGCTTTTTGCTGCAGAGAACATTGTCAATTCCCCTCATTATACTGGCTCCTACTACCACTACATTCCTTTTTTCTCCCCCTACTTGAATGACTCCCTGTACCTCGGTGCCATGGTCAGTCAGCTCATCCACCCTACAGCTCTCATCTCATCCAAACAAGCTGAAAGAACCTCAAAACTGTTTGACAGTTGCAAAAGCTGAGGCCCCTGCACTCCTGCCCTCTGGGTCCCCTTACTTGCCTCATTCAAAGTTCCACCCTCATGTCCTTGACCACCTTCCAAATCAGAAGGCTCTATCCCTAATGGTTGTGACTGCCTCCTGGTAAAAATTGTCCAGGTAACTTCCCCCACTCCCTGATTTGTCACAGTGTTTGCAGCTCAGCCTCCAGCTCAATGTCTCTGAGCTGAAGCTCCTTGAGCCATAAACACTTGCTGCAGAAGTCTTTGCCCTGGCTCATGCGGGTAACCAGGAGCTCCCACCTGCTGCAGCCATGACACGTTACCTGTCTGCCATCCTTAATGTGTTTTAATTAACTACTTAATTTATTCAATTATTAATTTCTTTTTTATATATATTTTATTAACCTTACCAGTTCCCATACTGTTTTAAACCTTAGAATAGAATAGACCTTAACCACTAACCAGATACTCACCAATTTGAACAAATCTGGGCAGTTAACTGTTCCATGCTGCATTCTCCATGGCAATGTCTCTACCAATCAGAGTCCACTTGCCAATGAATCAGCACTCTCTCCTCATGCAGTATAAATTGATATTCCCCTGTAACTGTTGGTAATTTCTTGTGAGCTAGCCTGATGAGTGCAAGAAGAAAAGCTTTGATAGCATGTCTCTTTTTTCAGCAAGACTTTGTTCTGTACTACCAAGCGACATTTAATATGGATTAAGTCATGATCTACTGAATTACTGAATTAAACTGAATAACATGCTGCTGATATTGACTGAAATATTTTAAGCTCTGTAGGAATAAAATTTACAGGCTGTGACAAGATGAAATAGCACCTGCAATCCTGAGGTCAATGTTGTCATCAGTGAAGGTGTAAACAAGCTATTGAGTTCATTCTGCCCTATATAGCTCCACAGCTATTAAAAATAATACAGATTATTGATACTGAATGCTTGGACCCATTGTTCCCTAATCTTGATAAGACACCATTCCTAAATGATCATAGCATGGATAAACTTTATACTTATTCTGACTTTTATTTCTCTTGGTCCTTAGAAGATTTAGCTGCATGATTGTGAACCAAACTTTTAATTGGTACTCGGATGAAGTTAGTTTATGATATAATATGGGGCAAAATATTACGGTGAGCTCATCCCCACCCTCCTGAAGCATAGTCGGTGTGGAGCCGACCTGCTCCACGCCAACCTGCCCCACAGCCATAACGCACTGTGGGTGGGCTCAGTAAGGGCAGCGTGGGTCTTCTGCTCCTCATGGGAGGGACGTCCCACCCTAAGGAGCTGCTGGCCAATCTGATTGGCTAGCAGATCCATCAGTCCCACCAGCGCCAAGTGCACATTAATGGGTGCAGCTGGGACTGCAATGAGGAAGAAGAAGGCCCAATGGATCCCGGGGACAGCTAAGTCCGAAGTCTGGGGCAGGGAAGCTTTGGGCAGGTTGGGGGGGGTGGGGGAGGTGGTTGGAGTGGTGGGTTTAATGCAACAGGTGGGTGGGAAGAAAGGGGAGGTTCTGTCTTGGGGGGTGCACCCCAATATGGAAAAGGCAATCCCCAAATATAGAACCCCGCCCCCCCCCCCCCTCGTCCTTCCCACCCTTTGAAATTTTTTTTTTAAAGATTGGGCTATCCACTCCTGCCCGACTGCCCATACCAAACATTTTATGGCATCGACAGTATTATTAGGGTCAATTAACTTGTTAATAAGCCCAATTGATACTTGATTATCTATTTAAATAATGTGGGCAGGCTGCCGATTTTGGCACCTGCCCACCTCCTGTAATAATCACAGAATCCCACAGTGCAGAGAAGGCCCTTTGGCCCATCGAGTCTGCACCGACACATGAAAAACTCATGACCTACCTACCTAATCCCATTTACCAGCACTTGACCTATAGCCTTGATTGTTATGATGTGCCAAGTGCTCATCCAGGTACTTCTTAAAGGATGTGAGGCAACCCACCTCCACCACCCTCCCAGACAGTGCATTCTAAACTGTCGCCATCCTTTGGGTAAAAAGGTTTTTTCTCACATCCCCCCAAACCTCCTGCCCCTCATCTTGAACTTATGTCCCCATGTGACTGACCCTTCAACGAAGGGGAACAGCTGCTACCTATCCACACTGTCCACGGCCCTCAATCTTATACACCTTGATCAGGTCGCCCCTCAGCCTTCTCTGCTCCAACAAAAACAACCCAAGCATATCCAACCTTTCTTCATAACTTAAATGTTTCATCCCAGGCAACATCATGGTGAATCTCCTCTGCACTCTCCAGCGCAATCACATCCTTCCTATAATGTGGTGACCAGAACTGCACTCAGTACTCCAGCTGTGGCCTCACCAAGGTTCTATACAACTCCAACATAACCTCCCTACTTTTGTAATCTATGCCTCGATTGACAAAGGCAAGTGTCCCATATGTCTTTTTCACCACCCCACTAACATGCCCCTCTGCCTTCAGAGATCTCTGGACACACACCCCAAGGTCCCTTTGTTCCTCAGAACATCCTAGTGTCATGCCATTCATTGCATACTTCCTTGTCAAATTACTCCTTCCAAAGTGTACCACCTCACACTTTTTTCTGGGTTAAATTCCATCTGCCACTTATCTGCCCATTTGACCATCCCATCAATACCTTCCTGTAGCCCATGACACTCAACCTCACTGTTAACCACCTGGCCAATCTTTGTGTCATCCACAAACTTACTAATCCTACCTCCCACATAGTCATCTATGTCGTTTATATAAATGACAAATAATAGGGGACCCTATTAAAAATTTGGGTCAGAGCCCCTGCGATCTCCTCCCTTGTCTCCCTCAGCAGTCTGGGACACATATCATCCAGACCTGGAGATTTGTCCACTTTTAAGCCTGCCAACACCTCCAATACCTTGTCACTCCCTATGTCAAGTTGCTTAAGAACCTCGCAGTCTCGCTCCCAGAGTTCAATACCTTCATCTTCATTCTCTTGGGTGAAGACGGATGTGAAGTATTCATTCAACACTCTAGCGATGTCATCTGGCTCCACTCATAGAGTGCCCCCTTGGTCCCTAGTGGGCCCTACTCTTTCCCTGGTTATCCTCTTCCCATTGATATACTTACAGAATATTTTGGGATTTTCCCTACTTTTACCAGCCAGAGCTTTCTCATATCCCCTCTTTGCTCTCCTAATTGCTTTCTTAAACTCCACCTTGCACTTTCTGTACTCCACTAATGCCTCCGCTGAATTGCTTCCCTTGTACCTGCTAAAAGCCTCTCTTTTCCTTCTCATCGTAACCTGAATGTCTCTAGTCATCCATGGTTCCCTGGGCTTGTTATTCCTTCCTATCACCCTAGAGGGAACATGTTGAGCCTGTACCCTCCCCATTTCCTTTTTGAACACCCCTGACTGCTCCTCTGTAGATTTCCCCACAAGTAGCTGTTCCCAGCCTACCTTGGCCAGATACTGCCTTATTTTACTAAAATCCACTCTTCCCCCAATCCAAAGCATTTTATTGTAACTTGTCTATTTGTTTGTCCGTAACAAACTTAAACTGTACCATGTTATGATCGCTATCGCTAAAATGCTCCCCCACCACCACCTCAGCCACCTGTCCGGCTTCATTCCCCAGAATTAGGTCCAGCACTGCGCCGTCCCTTGTTGGACCCTCTACATATTGACTTAGAAAGTTATCCTGTACATATTTCAAGAAATCCACTCCATCCAAGCCTTTAATATTACATCTATCTCAATTGATGTTGGGAAAGTTGAAATCACTTAATATAATAACCCTATTGTTATTGTTTTTACACAGCTCTGCAAATTGTACACTTAATTGCTCCTCAATTTCCCGCTGACTATCTGGGGGTCCATAAATAAACACCTAACAATGTGGCTGCCCATTATTAATGGGGTGAGCCTGGGAGTGGGCAGGAAGGTGGTGGAGTGGGCACCTGTCCTATTTTACGTGTACACCCCCGATCTCAAAAACATGCCTGGCGGGGGCACATAAAGTGCAGCCCATGGTCTTCTAAGTTGCTAAATATCGGTTACAGTCACATTCTTCTTTATTTGAAGGAAATAAATGATTGTGTAATAAATACGCCTGTATTAATTTGAACGCTTTTGATTTTTCAGGCTTCTAAAAGAAATTGAGGATAGGATTCTGGAAATTCTCTCAGCCTCAGAAGGAAATATCTTGGAAGACGAGACTGCCATTAAGGTTTTATCTTCGTCAAAGGTTCTTGCCAATGAAATAACTCAAAAGCAAGCTGTAGCTGAGGAGACAGAAAAAAAGATTGATGCTACTCGATTGGGCTACCGACCTATTGCAATACACTCTTCCATCCTATTTTTCTCAATTGCTGATCTTGGCAATATAGAGCCGATGTACCAGTATTCCCTGAATTGGTTTATCAACCTTTTTGTCATGTCTATAGAAAATTCAGAAAAATCTGACAATCTATCAGAGAGGTATGATAAAACTTGGTTTAATTTTGAATAGTTCAGCAAGATATTGGGGAAATTTTAACTCTTGTAAGGGCAGAAAATGGATGGAATTGATCAACTGCCTGTTGGATGCCATGCCAACATTTCTTTACATTGAAGGAATGGAAAATCATTCGAGTTGTTCACCAAGCAGCTGATTTAATACCACCAATTTTCTGCTCCTGCCAAAGCTTAAACTTATCCCAATTCTTTTTAATATTTAACATAATTCAAGCTTTTCATTTTTTTGTGCTTATCTCAAATATCATATGAATCAAAGTATCACTTGACATTCATAGATGAGGAAGGTCATTCAGTCAACCTAATTTACCCATCCAGACTGATTATACGCTCCCCAGCTTGCTGCATCTAATTTCTTAATTGATTCCAGGATCACTGCTTGAAAATCCATTCCAAGTGTTGATCACTTTGTGCACGAAGAACTTCCTGATGTCAGTTCTTAAGTTACCTTCTATTAGTTTGCATTTGTAATTTCATGACATTCTCCCATGTTTTAATTTAGAGTAGACTCCAGATTAATCTTTTAAATGGCATTTACTATATTATATATAAGACCACGTTTCTGATGCTACTTTTCTGGCTGAAGGCTTCTCCTGTCTTTCATCATTTGTCAAATTTTCCTTCTGGGATTGGGAAGCTGATATAGGAACCGTTTCCAGGTACAGACCTTACCTCAGGTGAAACAATCACAGGCTGCAGTTTTTAAGGAGTCAGGCTGTTAATTGGGTGGTGGGTGGGTCCAGCACCAATTAGTAACTAGGTCTGGAGGCAGGACTGAGTGAGTATGGGCCTGATTTAAACAGACCATGGCAGCCATTTTACTCATTGCTGTAGCAGACATGAAACAGGAAAGGCAGAGAGTTGGAACCTCGGGCCAGGCTACCCCTCACAGACTGGGAGGTCTCCCTTGAGGCAATGAAGGAGAGGAAGAAGGTGCTTTTTCCAGAGGGTGGCAGAAAAGGCCACTCTCCCAAACAAGGCAGGCATGGAGAGAGATGGCTGAAAACATGAGCAGATGAAGAGCGGTCAGGAGGAACTGTGTCCAGTTCCAGAAGAGGTTCAATGACCTTATTCCCACTGGCAAGGCGAGTCCAATGCCAGACCCTTATGACAGGGTTCTATACCTTCAACCTCCAGCATATTCATCAGCTGAGGAAGCTGAAGATGCATGCTGCTCCTGAACATGGGAGAAATGTGTGTACGGGATACTCACTGGCCCCTTCAGCAAGGCTCAGAGCCATAGTGCTGTTTACCACTGTTAGCACAGACTCATGCAGCTTCTTAAATGTTTGAGTCAATATTGTTGGCCACAGACACTGGCTATGCCTTATCACTTTTTCGTTTTTGGTGGAGAAGAGAGCACCTAATGCCCGAGAACGGGTTCAGACCAGAGGAAGACTGCCCAATCTACACATCATGACTGCAATTGAGCAGGGAGCAATGGAGATTGCCAGGGTGGCTGACAATGAGCAAGGCGGGAAAGAAAATGGTCATTCCTGTTTGGGAAGGTGAATAGATACTGCAATGCTTAGGGGAATGGGTTGCAGTGCACTTCCTCCAACATAAGGTCAGAAATGGGGATGTTAGCTGATGTTTACAGAGTATTCAATACCATTCACAACTCCTCAGATACTGAAGCAGCCTTTGCCCACATGCATCAAGACCTGGACAATGTTTAGGCTTGGGCTGAGAAGTGGCAAGTTATATTCACTCCACTTAAGTGCTGGGCAATGAACATCTCCAGTAAGAGAGAATCTAACCATCTCCCCTTGACACTCTATGCCAACATCAATATCCTTGGGTTACCATTGCCTAGAAACTTAAGACCATTCATGTAAATATTGTGACTACAAGAGCAAGTCAGAGGCTTTGAATTCTGCTGTGAGTGGCTCCCCAAAGCCTGTCCACAATCTATAAGGCACAACTGAGGAGCATAATGGAATACAATCCACTTGCCTGGGTGACTGCAGCTCCAACAACAAATAAATTTGACACCATCCAGGACAAAGCAGTCCACTTGATCATTTACAAGATGCATTGGAGCAACTTGCCAAGGCTCCTTCCAAATCCAGAACCTCTAAGATCATAAGAATTAGGAGCTGGAATGGGCCATTCGGCTCATTGAGCCTGCTGCACCATTCAATAAGATCATGGCTGATCTGATTTTGTGCTTAACTCCACCTTCCTGTCAGTCTCCCTTGTCAATCAAAAATCTGCCTCACTCAGGCTTTCATATATTCAATGACCATGCCTCTACTGCTTGCTGGGGAAGGGAATTCCAAACACTAATGACCCTCGAAGAGAATAAATTCTTCTTTATCTCTGTCTTAAATGGGAGACCCTTTATTTTTAAACTGAGCTCTCTTGTTCTAGATTCGTCTGAGAGGAAATACCTTCTCAGCACTTACCCTGTCAAGCTCCCTGAGAATCTAATGTGCTTCAATAAGATCACCTCTCATTCTTCTAAACTCAATGAGTATAGGCCCAACCTGCTCAACCTTTCCTCATAAAATAGCCCTTTCATCCCAGGAATCAGCCTAGTGAACCTTCTCTGAACTTCTTCCAATGAAAGTATATCCCTCCTTAATTAAAGAGACCAAAACTGTACACAGTACTCCAGGTGCAGTCTCACCAATGCCCTGTACAGTTATAGCAAAATTTCTGACTTTTATATGCCATCCCTCTTGCAGTAAGGGCTAACATTCCATTTGCCTTCTATTTACTTGCTGTACCTGCATGCTAACCTTTTGTGATTCATGCATTCTGCAGTCTGTCTCCATGTAAATAATATCCTGCTTTTCTATTCTTCCTGCCAAAGTGGACAACCTCACATTTTACCACATAATACTCAGTCTGCAAAATTTTTGCCCACTCACTTAACCTGTCTATTATTGAATTTTGTCAATGGTGCGCCATTCCTGACAGTGGAACTGGAAGTTTGCACCACTTCCACTCTCTTGCTTTTCCCGTTTCCCATGTGAGTACAATTAAAATTTAAAGTGCCGGCAGCACAGGAAATGAGTGCGGTTATGGTGGGGGATCCTTTTCAGTGGTGAAACACACAGTGATCTGACAATGCTGCAGCCACATGTGGACTACGGAAAAGCCCCCTGGGAGGCTCTGCATCATGTCAAAACTTTCCTGTCTAATTCCATTGCCATTAACATAAGACTTATTGAGAGCACAAAAGTAGCACAAGTGTGTTTTCAAATTTAAATTTCACTTGCACATAATTCAAAGAACATTGGTTTCACTTTGTCTATGCGTGCATCTTTGTTATTTGTTAAGACCGACTTAGAGAGCTAAATGTACTGGCGCACCACATGGTTGGGATGTACTGATGGTTATAGGGGAGTTAGGGACATTTCTGTTGTTGTGGAAGAAACAATGCTGTGTTTTTTTTTTGTTCTCCCTTCATTGAATGTTCATGTTAGTGCCCAGTGTTCTACTTACCACTCTGTGGGACATGGCTGAACTTGCAGGCTCAGCTGGCTCTCCTTTCTATGCATTACAGACATTGGCTGGAATTTTTCACTCCCGTTGGTGGCCAGTTTCATGGTGGTTGCAGGGGAGAATTCAGGGGGAGGGGCAAAAATCGGTTTCACGCCGGTGTGAAATCACAGCTGGATCATCCGATGGTGTCTGCCATGGTGGATCGCGAATCTTGTTGGAGGCCGGCATGAACCCAATTTGCACACCTCTAATCGGTAGAAAGGGCAGCAAGGGTTGTTGATAGGGATACGGAGGTAAACATGGACACAGAGGGTGAGAAGGAGGAGTTAGGGGAGATCAGTGTGGTTGGAGTGGGATTTTCAGGAAGGTAGGGAACATGCTCTTGGACACCCTGGAATGATAAGGGTTCAGGCTGGAACGATGGGAAGGTCGAAGGTTATGCTGGGGTCTCTAAGGTTATGTGGGGAAAGGACATGGGTGACTGGGGGAGGGAAAATGGTGAGGGAGCTCATGAGCAATTTGACCACTACCATCTTTTCAACATTGAAAGTGAACAGAGCCTCGTGTTGGATGGGTACAGTGATGCATGGGAGTGGAATCAGTGGGTAGAAGGAGATGCAGGTCAGCTCAGTTGGACAACTGAAAGAGAGCCCCAGCAATCAGCATTAAAAATGCTTGGGGCAGTGAGATGTATGTGATGGTTGAAGGCTCTGCATGCGTGGGAGAGTGCTTGCACAAGGTTCCGAAAGGCCTTGCCACATGCACACCCCTCCCTTCAGAATCACTTGTAGCCTGACTGCATGCAGCCGAGCTGGTGGGTGGGGGGATGCAGGGGGAACATTCATGAAGCCTGTAAATGATGCTGAGAAACAACATTCCATATTATTCAGTGTGTGAATATATTTTCAGATTATAAAGTGCCAAAATGTGTTCATCTGTGCCATCAATTATGATAAGAATTTCTTAACTTTTCTAGGCCTACCGCTTCTTCTAGGTGCTGTCCTGACATCCACAGCAGGGCTGGAGACAACCTGTGCAATAGTTGGCCCCATTGCCTCTGATGACTTCGGCATGCATCCTTGGGAGAGCCAAAGCCTTGAGGGCGCTAACTTACTTTGGCTGTCCTCCTGTGGGCCAGCTGTTCCCTCTGCGGTGACAGAGGACAAGGTTGAGGGGGGTCACAAGCAAAGGGGACTCGGAGGGAGTGGACAGCCTCTGAGGCTCCTAAGTAGATTACCCAGGGTGTCCGGTTGCCGCTCCTTCTCCCTTCGGGTGCCCAAGGGCCCCGACCTGACTCCTTGAGGGTAAGGTGCACCTGGAGGGAGGTTGAGGTGCCCCATTTTTCCCCTTGTGTTGCTACTGCAGGAACTCACCCATGGCGCCACGATGGAGTGCAAATCTACGTGCATCTGTGTTCTGCTGAACCACGGTCTCCATTGCATCCGCTATCTTTCCCATGGAGACCTTCATGTGCATACATGTGGGCACCATTTCAGAGAGCAGGCGGTTGCACTCCTCCAACTTGTGTGCCACTCTGAGGGCTTTCAAGAGCTCTGCAATGTTTCCCTGCTTTCTGCTGACTCTCCAAGAAGAGTTGGGAGGCCGAGTCCAGAGGCTCGTCATCTGACTCTG
Organism: Carcharodon carcharias; assembly: GCF_017639515.1. Taxonomy (NCBI): domain Eukaryota; kingdom Metazoa; phylum Chordata; class Chondrichthyes; order Lamniformes; family Lamnidae; genus Carcharodon; species Carcharodon carcharias. The sequence continues at coordinate 103,452,670 of NC_054478.1, read as the reverse complement.
ACCTCACAGATGCCTCTTTCCCAGCAGTCCTCTGTGTGCCGGGGAGCTCAGTTGAACTGGCCTCCTCCTGCTGTGGACACTTGTCCATGCAGTGACCACCAGATTGTGAACCTGAGCTCTAGGTCCCACTGAGGTGTGTGTCTCTGTACTGGTGGAGGGTGTGGGCAAGCACTGTGATAGGTCTTCCAGGTTGCTTATTTCCAGCTCTTCAATGGAGGAAGTGTCCTCTTTGCTGGAGGTGAGGACCTTGATGGAGCTGAGGGATTGGCTGGTTGAGGGCATCGGTTGCTTGGCAGAGCTCCCTGTGAACCTAAGTAGAGACAACTAGTCCATGGCAGCAGAGTCAAAAGCAGAAGAGGAAGAGCACTCATAATTGCGTTGAGAGAGGGATGATCTGGTGCAGGATCTCATGTGGGTGTTGGCTGCTGACCTCATCGTTGCCACAGGCAGGGCCCAAGTCCTCACCAGTCAGCATGATGGCACGCTCCTCAAAGTGAGTGAGGGGCCTCATGTTGGCCACTCCATCCCCTGTCTGGGATCTCTCCCTCCTGTTGTGAGCCAGCTTCTCCTGCATGAAAACAGATGGAGAGAGTGTGCACAGGATTCATGCCATGGCATATGATAAGGATGCATGGAGTGTTTGTGTGGTGAGCAGAGTCATGGACGGGGTGAGGACACGAGCTCCAGCGAATATGAGCCTGATGGGGATGAGGGTGTTTGTGAGAGTTAATGGTGTTGTCCCTTGAGGCGTGAGATTACTATGGATGAGTGATGGGTTTGGGAGTGTATTGAGAATGGTGAGGCGGTTGACTTGGCGGAACGGATGAGATCATTCATCCTCTTTCTGCACTGGATGGCTGACCTCCTCTGTGCTCTGATGGCGCTGACCACCACTGCCATTGGATTGGTGACATGGTGGACCTCCTGTGACCGCAGCAGGGGCAGAGGGGTTTGCGGCGCCCCAGAGAGGCATCACTAACTTTGAGAGCTGCCATCACCTTTGCTTTCGGGGTCACCTGTTGCCAGATGCAGCCCTGGTCTATTGACATGAAGTAGGCTGCACTCTGCAGCACTTTAAATATGGCTGCTGGAACGAGGGAGTGCTGAGGTCACAGCATGGTGGGCAAATCTGAGCCTGCCTGCAAGTGATCCAGTGTGTTTGCTGCGAATGCATTACTAATGAGGTAGACGTGCTGGAAAGTGGTGATGTGGCGCGAAACTCGCCATTGCGGCTGGCAGGTAAAACATTGCTTTTTATGCCTGCCACCGCACTTAGTGCAAATCTGGGACGATTCCGCTTAATGTCTGAGATCACTCTCAACGGGATTAATTGAAAGTTGTAGGTGAACTCTAGATCTTTTGAGGGCTCTGCTAGCTAACAGCTTGAGATGGACACATATTCGGACAATACTGAAACTGCCCTTAAAGTCCCTCGTTTTCTTACCTTGACTTACTTACAGTCCTCACCACACCCACATCCATGAATGAATAAAAAGAACTCCACCCCATCCAGCAGCATGCCAAGAGCAGCTCCATTGAGAATCCTCAGTGCTGCTCTACTCATCAAGGGTAGCTGTCATGATCTTATCTTGTGTCTCTCACAGGTTCAGATATTATGGGGGAAGGACAGTTTCTGTGTCTGCACCAAAGCAAGCGTGCCAGCAGAGTCAATGGAGAAAGCACATATCTTACAAGTGCACCTGTACCAGCTCAGATACATTCATTTTGGTGGGTCCTTGTGGGCATTTTGATAGGGTGGCAATGGGTTATGAGCACGTCACAAGTAAGCAGGAGGAGGTGAGAGAGGAAGAGGCAGTTGTGGGCAATCCCCCTTGAAAGATGGAGGACAAACACAGCCATGCAGCAGGGCACAGATGCAGAGCCTCAGGAGCACAAGAAAAGTGATTCTGCTTAGACCAGCAGCAGCAGATGTGCTCCCACACATCAGAGTTCCTGAGGCAGTGCAGGTCAAAGGCTGAGAATGGAGGATTCCATTCACCTCCGATGCACTACCTTGGTTCAGCGCATTGAACACATAAGGTGCTCCTTTAAGACAGTAGCCAACTTGAAGGAGCCATGTAGGAGCATACAGAATGTATGCTGGAACTGCGTACTAGCATTCACAGAATTCATTTCACACTCTGTAGCATGGACCAGTCAGTGAAGCAGAGATGTTTGGAATGGATGTCAGTTGCACTCCAATTGGTGGCCCGCTCCCAGTCATTGGAGAGCCAGCTAAAGGCTGAGGCAGTTACCAAGGCGGCTGAGGGTTCCACACCTTGTGGCATCATCATCATCATTGACCTTGCGCTCTCTGACTGAGGGACCATCTTTGCAGCAGGGTCCAGTTTCAGAGGCACAGGCCCCTGCAGTAGCACTGGTGCAGCAGTTTTGGAGGTCTGTGATAAGGCCGACTGCTTGGCCCATCTTAGCCGTAAGCAGAGACGAGCAAGCAGGCTGCCTCTGTCTCATCCAAGGTCATGAAGGGAGAACCGCTTAGAAGTGACCACCACATCAGGCAAAATACTGAGTGGTTTGTTGAGTTTGCCTCAACTGCTAATTGCACTTTTTCACTTTTTCAACCCTATATAAATATTGAAGCATGACACCAGACAAGTGAGCTTTCATTCATTACTGCTGAGACTGGAAAATAGGGATGAAGTGATGAAAGGGAACAAGGTTCCTTGAATGGGCATAGTGAAACCTCTGGATAGATGTACATCCTTCATTGGTGTTAAGAGTGGATCTATTCGACACATTGTCTTTAATGGAAATACTCACACAGACAGAATTGCAGACCATGCTGTCCTGGGCTCAGTTGATAAGTGCCTGGATCAGATGATCCCTGATGTTGATGGCATCCTCACGAGAACCTCAAGTCCTGCAATGGCCTGGCCAGCTCCCTGTGTAGCTGGGGCACCTCTGTATCCACACCATCCTCCTCCTTTTCCTGTTCCATGTCCTGCTCCTCCTGTTCCTTCAATGAGTTGTATTGTTCCAGGGCCTCATGCATGAAACCCTTGCGGCAGTACCTGCAGGGAGTCACCTAACCAGTCCAGATACCAGAACCACATTTTAGAATAAAAGCAAAATACTACGGGTGCTGGAAATCTGAAATACAAACAGAAAATGCTGGAAAAGCTCAGCCGGTCTGGCAGCATCTGTGGAGAGAGAGAGAAACAGAGTTAAACAGAGTTAATGTGTCAAGTCCATATGATTCTTCTTCAGAGCTAAATAGAAGTAGAAATGTGATGAATTTTATACTGTTTAAGAGGGGTGGAGCAGGTGCAGCAAGATAGAGGGTCAGGGATAGGTGACGGCTAAGGAGAGATTGACAAAGATGTCTTGGACACAAGACAAAGGGAGTGTTAGTGGTGGTGGCAAAGAGTAAAGAAGGTGCTGATGGTGGCACAATGGTAAGCTAGCAGAAAGTGTTAATAACAGAACAAGGGTCAGTGCTCTGTGAAAGCACAACATAGAAATAAGTGACAGATGGTCATGTTGGGGGGAGTGGGAAGTTGGGGATAAAGGATTAAAAAATTGAACAAATAAATAAAAAATTAAATAAAATAAAAAATAAACAAATTTAAAAATTAACAATTGGATTTAAAAAAGGGTCAAGATGGAGGAGAGAGTTCATGATCTGAAGTTGTCGAACTCAATGTTAAGTCTGGAAGGCTGTGAAATGCTGAATTGGAAGATGAGGTGCTGTTCCTCCAGTTTGCGTTGAGCTTCACTGGGACATTGCAGCAGGCCAAGGACAGACATGTGGGCATGAGAGAAAGATGGTGTGTTGAAATGGCAAGCTACAGGAAAGTCTGGGTCATGTTTCCGGACTGACCAAAGGTGTTCTGCAAAGTTGTCACCCAGTCTGCATTTAGACTCCCCAATATAGAGGAGACCGCATTGGGAGCAGCGAATGTAGTAGACCAAATTGGAGGAGGTGTAAGTGAAGTGCTGTGTCACCTGAGGGGATTGTTTGGAACTTTGGACAGTGAGGAGGGAGGAGGTAAAGGGGCAGGTGTTGCACCTTCTGCGATTGCATGGCAAGGTGCCACGGGAAGGGGTGAGGAGTTGGGGGTGATGGAAGAGTAGACCAGGGTGTCCTGGAGGGAACAGTCCCTATGGAATGCTGAAGGGGGTGTGGGGGGAGGATAAGGGGAAGGTGTATTTGGTGGTGGCATCATGCAGGAGTTGGCAGAAATGGCGGAGGATGATCCTTTGAACACGTAGGCTGGTGGAATGAAAAGTGAGGACAAGGGGGACCCTATCATGGCTCTGGGAGGGAGGGGAAGGGGTGAGGGCAGACGTGTGGGAGATGGGTCAGACACGGTTGAGGGCACTGTCAACCACAGTGGGAGAAGAAACTTAGTTAAGGATAAAGGATGTCATGTCAGAAGCGCCCTTTTGGAAGATGGCATCATCGAAACCGATGCGATGGAGGTGGAAGAACCGAGAGAATGGGATGGAATCCTATGGGAAGTAGGGTGTGAGGAGCTGTATTGGAAGTAGCTGTGACAGTCTATCACCAGAAATGGAGACAGAGAGGTCAAGGAAGGGAAGGAAAGTGTCGGACGTGTACTGTGTGAAGGTGAGAGAGGGGTGAAAATTGGAAGCAAAATCAGTAAATGTTTCCAGGTCCAGATGAGAGCATGAAGCAGCACCGATATAGTGATTGATGTACCGAAAGAAGAGTTGTGGGAGAGGGCCTGAGTAGGACTGGAACAAGGAGTGTTCCACAAATTCCAGAAAAAGACAGGCATAACTGGGGCCCATGTGGTTACCCATAGCTGCACCTTTTATTTGGGGCAAGTGACACATGTTAAAGGAGAAATTGTTCAGTGAGAGAACAAGTTCAACCAGGCGGTGGTGGATAGGGATTGTTAGGTCCTCTGTTCAAGGAAGAAGTGGAGAGCCCTCAGGCCATCCTGGTGGGGGATGGGGGTGTAGAGGGATTGGGTGTCCATGGTAAAGAAGAGGTGGTTAGGGCTAGAAAACTGGAAATTGTTGATATGACATAGGGCATCAGAGGAATCACAAATGTAGGTGGGAAGAGACTGGACAAGAGGAGAGAGAATGGAGTCAAGATAGGAAGAAATGAGTTCCATGGGGCAGGAACAGGCTGACATGATGGGTCTACCGGGACAGTCCTGTTTATGGATTTTGGGAAAGTGGACTTTATGGGGCTGGGAGGCAGAGGTTGGAAGCTGTGGAGGGAAGATCTCCAGAGATGAGGTCAGTGACAATCCTGGAAACAATGGCTTGATGTTCAGTGGTGGAGTCATGGTCCAGAAGGAGGTAGGAAGAAGTGTTTTAGAGTTGGTGCTCAGCCTCTGCAAGGTAGAGGTCTATACGGCAGACAACAACAGCAGCACCCTTGTCGGCAAGTTTGATAACAAAGTCAGGGTTTGATCTGAGGGAATGGAGGGCAGCAAGTTCAGAAGGAGATGGGTTGGAGTGGGTGAAAGGAGCAGAGAAATTAAGATGGCTGAAGTCACACCAACAGTTCTCAGTGAAAAGATCGTGAGCAGGTAAAACATCAGAGGGAGCAGTCCAGGTAGAGGGAGAATACTGGATGCAAGTGAAAGGATCTGTTGATTGGGGGGAGGACTCTGTTTCTCTCTGCACAGATGTTGCCAGACCTGCTGAGTTTTCCCACTTCTTCAGAAGCCCGATGGCCTGCGCAATTGTGGTCCTTATGTGCAGTTGTCTCCAGATTTAGCGTCTTTGTGGTTCAGTCTTGGGGTTACTTGGGGTGAGTAGCCATCTCTTTAAGGGGTAACCTTTGTCCCCTAGAATCCACCCACATAGTTTGGGGACAGGGCTTGGTGGTGGTGGGTGAAATGAAGATCCAAGCTGGAAGTATGCTAGAGAACACAACTTTACATCAACTATTTCTGCCTTTTAAGGTCCCTTTATTATTTCTCTCAAATTATTTACTGCATTGTGGACTACCACTAGAAGGCCCAGACTTAGGTGGAATCATCCCAGATTTTCACTAAGTGTGATAGCGGTCAGAAAAAAGGGTGTTTTACCCTCTGGCCATAATGGCAGCTTTTTGCGCCGTATCATCCCATTACTGCCTCATTAATTATGCAGCCACAGGAAACACGCTGTCTCACTGGTGAGCAGCCTCCGATTTGCCCGCCACACCATTATCTCACCGCTTCCTCACGCAGGGTGCCATATTTAAAGTGCAGCTGCATGCACACTTCTCAATGCTTGCAACCCAGAAAGGCACCAATAACGACATGGCCCCAAAAGCCAAGAAGAGTGCAGCCCCCCTGCATCCCTGAGAAGCCTTCTGGATTCTGTGGAGGCCCACTGCAATATCTTCTACCCTCGCTCTGGCCACAGAAGGCCCATCAGTCTCACCACTCCAGCTTGGGAGGCAGTGCCAGAGGTGGTCAGATTCAATGCTGCACACAAGAGGTCGGTCATCCAGTGCAGAAAGCAGATGAATGATCTCACCTGTGCTGCCAGGGTAAGGCAACAATCTTATCACTCTAAACTCAGACACTCACAAGGCCATCACACATTCACAGGCATCTCACTCACTGCCAGCACAAGGGACATCACACTCACTCTCTCACACAAACTCTCACATCACCATCTGGCTTCATCTCCTCTGGAGACTGTCTCCTCAGCCCTTAGAATCTTGAGGCCGCTTGCATAGATCAACATCTGCCTCCACACGTCCTCTGGGATACATCCCTCCTCCAGTACATCCCTCACCCTGCAGCCTCTTCCCTTGCCTGAAGCCACTCCTCCACCTTTTCCAAGCAAACCCTAACCCGGCAGCCATTGAAGAGCCACCCCCACGTTACGGTTGGTTTGATAAGTAGAGACCTGCCCGTGAGCCCCCTTAAAAGTGATGTGGTGCTGCCTGTGAAGCCTGGTGCTAATGACTGCAAGTGCTGCCAGAAGCAAGTTAGGCAAACAAACCTCGAAGTCCTGATTGAAGTGCACGTCACTTTTATATAGGCCCGGATGATCCAGTGTGGGGGAATGATTCTGGTGAGCAGGTCTTATAATGATATGCAGATGTCTTAAAATGAAGTTCCTGACATTCGGCAGCAGGAAAGGCTGTCCGCCATTAATGGACAGAGTGGATGAGTGCAAACTGGTTTCACAACGGCGTGAAACCAATTTGTGGCCTTCCCGGCATATTGTTTGCTCATGCCCGTCATGACACTTGATGCAAACAGGCAAGGGAAAAAACTCTTCAGTGTCCTTTCTAATCTTTTCTTGATATGTACTTCTCCAGCACCAGGTGGACAATTTAATATTACTTTTACTCCTGTCAGATGCTGTCCCATTATCCTTGTTTATCACATTTTCCCTTTTTTAGTTTTACATTAAGAGGTCTTGTGGCGCAGTGGGTAGAGTCCCTGCCTTTGAGTCAGAAGCTCCGGGTTCAAGTTGCTCTCCAGGACTTGATAGCCAAGAAAAGTGCATTCTTAACGCAGTCAAACAGATGAGTATCGATTCTTCCAACATATGCCAATGACAATAAGAGTGGGAGAGATTCCTGGTCAGCCATGTGATGGAAAGAAAGTGGCGCATCTACCATCACTATCCGTATCTCCAGGCAACAACAGGAATGTAAAAATGTATGTTGGTACAGAAGCTTGGACTCCTTGGGGTCCCAGTTGGTTGGATGGTTGGCGTGGATTGGAATTGGTGCCAACAGCACAGGTTTTTATCCCTGTTCTGTCTGGGGTGGATTTGGGACAAGCCTCCTTGCCCTACCCATGGTTATGTAAGTTGGGCCTGACTTTGGGCAGAGAACTGAAGAAGAAAGAAAAATAAATTTTACTATAAGGGTTAGTCTGTTGCACAGCATAGTTATCATGTGCTGAAGCCAGTTAATGCTTTATATTAGCAGATCCTAACCTGGGGCGGATTTGTCCCAGATTTGCACAAAGTGCGGTAGTGGGTGGGAAAAAGGACATTTCACCCGACGGTCGTAATGGCGGGTTTTCATGCTGTTCCATTGCATTCCCAGTGTATCCCGCCTTACTAATAATGCATTCCTGGAAAACATGCTAGATTGCTGGATGATCTGCTTGCCCCCGATGTCACCTCAGGCCGTCACTCATCCAGGCGTCATATTGAAAGGATACCGCTGCGCAGAGCTAGCACTCTCTAAGGGTTTGGAACGTGCTGCAAAGTCAAGACTGCCAAAGGGAGGAAACATGCTGCCCTAAATTTAGCAACGCTTCCCTCGGATGCCTACTGGATGTAATAGAGGCCTGCCGTGAAGCCTTCTACCCCTGCTCTGGGCGAAGACCAGCAAGGTCACTAATCCAACATGGGAGGCAGTGGCAGTGGTGGTCAGTGCTAACGACCTGCAAAAGAGGAAGGCTATGCAGTGCTGCAAGAAGATGAATGATCTCTGTTCCACCAGAGTAATTCATTCCTCTCTTTACTCTCAACTCACACACTCACAAACCAATCACACATTCACAGGGCCCTCACTCACTGCCAGTTCAAGGGACATTACCATTCACTCTCTCACATATATCTTATCTGCCCTGGGGATCATGTCCACATCCCATCCATGGTAGCACTCAACACTCTCACATGCCAGGCATCCTTCTCATCTGGCCTGGCAGGCGTCCTGCTTAACTCTCCCCACCTGTATTCATGCAGGACAAGCTGGTACACAACAAAAGGGAGAGGTTGCAGACTGATGGAGAGATGCCTGACATCAAGCCCTTCACGGACTTTGGAAATAGAGTCATTCAGCTGGCCGGTGATGATCTGGACTGTTCTTGTGCTGACGGTAAAGTTGGTGGTGCTCAACCAAGCAAGGATCCAGCAGTGCAACATCCATCAGACAACCCTGGTGTGAGTGAGTTCCCCTGTTCCACAATCCCCTGCCATGCACTAATTATCTCTCCTTGACATCTGGGAAGCAGCCGAGGGCGTCCTGAAGCCAGGAGCTTGCCTCAAACCCCAAAGACACTTCAGAAGAGGAATCTGATGACACCCTAATTGAAGACCTATTGCAGCGCTCACCCACACCCTCCACCAGCACAGCAACACACACCTCAGTGGGACCCAGTTCTAGAGTAGCCTTGGGGTCACAATCTGGTGAGCATATCTCATTGTCTGATCCACAGCACAAAGCGGCAGGGACTTCCCAGCTTTGGGCACTCGGATGACTGCTGGAGGCCAGAAATCTGCTGAGTCTAAGTCAGATGAGGAGCCTCAGGAATCAGCCACACCCCAGCTGCTGGAGCTGCAAAGGCAAGCTCGGGAACATCAGGAAGGGATGTCCACAGCATTCCTCAGATTGCAAGGCATGATGGAGGAGTCCGTCCATCTTCAATCTGAGGTGTTAGCACCAGCATGTCAACGCACCAATGTCAACACTGGTAGGAAGGTCACCGTGGAGACCTTGGCCCAGTACATCAGTCCTGCATTGCTGTGTGGGCTGAACTCCATTGCTGATTCCATAGTTTGCCTCCAACAGTGTCAATGTGAGAGGGATGTGGATCAGCTCGATCTCTCTCAAGCTTACTCTTCTCCTCAAGAAATCAGCCAGGAGACTGGGGCACCCATAGGGAGGAGAATCAACAGGTGTACCCCCTGGGCCATCAAACCAGGTGATTCCAGGAGTGTCCAGCCCACCTAAATCCCCTCTAGCTATGACCCCAACAGCTCCAACTCCACAGGCCAAGGAGGGTGCCACTGCTACAAAGCAGGGCCCTTAAAGCAGGCCGGAGCCCTCCAGGTCTCGGCCCTGCAGACAATGCCCACCAAGGTCATCACAGACAAGGTGTTGCAGTCAGCAGGCTGTCTACACCTCTGCTATGGACGTCTGGGGAGCAACAAGACGTAGCGACAGGGTTAGGAAAGTTAAGAAGATGTAACTCTTTTGAGTACAAACCCGTTTCCATCTGTTCCTTTTCAGATGAAGTTACATTGTTTCATAGTTTGCCATTGTGAGATTTGAACTCTTGATCTTGGGGTTACAAACCCAGTACCATAACCACTTGGCTATTTAGGCGTAGTTACATTGTTTCATAGTTTGCCATTGTGAGATTTGAACTCTTGAAAATCTTTTTTAAATGAAAACCAAATCAACAGAATTGGGATAAATCAGGCACAGCCCCTAATTCAGGTCAGCTGTAAAACCAAGGACAAAGTTTAAAGGAACCTTACAAACTTTAAATCAAAATGTGATTAAAGGGGTCAACAAAACACCCCAGTCCCCGCGGTGCCCACTGAGCATGGAAGGCCTTGAGAGTGTCAGCAGACACCGCGTGCTCCCTCTCCAGGGACATCCGGCAGCGAACGTAGCCGTGGAAGAGGGACAAACAATCGGGCGGGACTCCCCCGTCGATCGCCCGCTGCCTGGACCTGTTAATGGCCAACTTGGCCAGGCCCAGGAGCAGGTTCACGAGGAGGTCCTCCTCCTTCCCGACCCCCTTCCGCACCAGGTGCCCATAGATCAGGAGCATGGGGCTGAAGTGCAAACAAAACATCAATAAAAGGTTTTTCAAGTAACTAAAAAGGGAGTGCAGCCTACAACACCCTATGTATACATGGTCCACGGACTCCACAAGACTGCAAAAAGGGCACGTGTCCTGAGAGTCCATGAACCTATGCATCCTCTTATTATAGGGGACTGCTGCATGCAACACCCTCCAACCCAGGTCCCCGATAGAAAGGGGGAGGACACTTCTGTAGAGGGCCTCCCATCGGGGGCCTCCACCGCCGGACGGCAACAAGGCACGCCAGGGCGTGTCCGGGCGACGGACAAGGGCGAGAAAATGGAAGGTGTGCAGCAGCAGTCCGTACAAAAAGCCCCTCTTTGCCGTGCCAAAAGGCACGGAGGGCATGTCCCCGAGGTGGCTCATATTGTGGGGCACCAGCACCCGAGGGAGGGTTCGGGGCTTGGGGCCAATGTGGAATTCTATCCGAACAGGGGAACGTCCAGACGGAAGACCACCGTGCACCTGGGCCACCTCAAGACCCAAAATAACGTCATGTCCGAGCACGACCGTTCTCAGGTCTTGGATGGCATCGGCTGCGACCTGGACACTCAGACGCGCATCACGCCAACTCCTGCGGGAGCATCCAGCCCAGTCCTCCGCCACCCAGCACGTCCCCGATCCTGGTCACCCCTGCAGCCACAGCCCTCCTCTCTGCCAACCACTGAAAAGGACGGAGGGGCGGATTCCTGAGCAGCGGCTCTCTGACGATAGCCGCTACTCCTGACGGGGGAGAGCTGCGTCGCGAGGCTACCACTTTCCAGACTTTGACCAGGTCCTGGTAAAATACGGGCAATGCCTGCAAGGAGCCACCGAGGCCCAGCTATAAACAGGAGCTGCACGTCATAATTCAGGCCGTGCACCTGACGGAAGAAATACGTCGTCAGGGCACACCATCTAGGAGGAGGCTTGACGTAGAGGTATCGCCGCAGGCGGAAAGTCGCCACCTGTGTGCGTAGGCACACTAGCGCCTGACCACCCTCCCTAAGCGGGAGACTCAGAACTTCAGCAGCGACCCAGTGCAATCTTTTGTCCCAGAAGAAGTCAACTAACAATTTCTGGATTCTTGTGACAAAGTCCGGGGGAGGGGTCAAAGTGACCAGTTGATACCACAACATGGCGGCGATCAGCTGGTTTATGACCAGAACTCGACCCCAGTAAGATAGCACTCGGAGCAGTCCTGTCCAGCGCTGCAGGCGAGGAAGTTACATTGTTTCATAGTTTGCCATTGTGAGATTTGAACTCTTGATAATCTTTTAAATTCTTAACTCTTTCGAGTATAAACCCGTTTCCATCTATTTCAGATGAAGTTACATTGTTTCATAGTTTGTCGTTGTGAGATTTGAACTCTTGATCTTGGGTTTACAAGCCCAGTACCATAACCACTTGGCTATTTAGGCCAAACCCATTTCCATCTGTTCCTATTCAGATGAAGTTACATTGTTTCATAGTTTGCCATTGTGAGATTTGAACTCTTGATACTCTTTTTGAGTAAACCTGTTTCCATCTGTTTCAGATGAAGTTACATTGTTTCATAGTTTGCCATTGTGAGATTTGAACTCTTGATCTTGGGGTTACAAACCCAGTACCATAACCACTTGGCTATTTAGGCGTAGTTGCAGAGCTTGGGCACGGGTGTTAATCACTTGTACTTAATGTTCACTAGTGTAAATAAACTCCCAAGAATGTATCCTTGCCTATGGCTCCTTGTCCGCTGAGCAGTGTTCGGGTCACTCAGATGTGAAACCTTGGTTCCTGCACAAGATAAAGGCAGGTGTCTCAGTCCAGGGCCTCTTCCCCGTGCAGTGTTTAACCTTCAGACCAAAGTGATGGTCCAGCTTCACACTCACTGGACACATTACTGATGCCTGCACTTTGATGGTGCTTGCCATTGCTGCCAGAATGTTGTGGGCAGAGTTCCGTCATTCTGTGAGCTCTCAGCACCTTTGAGGTGGGGCTGGCCCCCCATTATTTCAGCATGTGTGACTGATGATGCTGTGCTCCTGAAGGGGTCAGGTGCTGAAAGCTGACAAAGGATCAGGTACATTTAAAGTTTCACGGCTGCGTCTCCATGATATGACCCTGGTCGCAGAGCACAAGTGAGCTGCTCTCAGCCAGACAGGAATCAAACATTCACAGAAACCATGCGAAGATCGTGGAGCATCCTCACTGCATGTCACCATCATCCTCCTGGAATCTAGCGACTATTAGGGCCTCCGCTGCATCCCCATGACATGAGCCTGAGCGCTGAGGGTACGTGCACTGCCATTAGCCACACAGGAATCAAATGTTCACAGATGCAAGGTGAGGCTGTCAGGACTGTCCTCACTGTATCTTGTCATTGTCCTCCATGAATCTTGCAGTATGAGGACCTCCTGCTTCATCTGGCCAGTGTGATTGTCTCATCATCGTCATCCTCGCCTTCGAAGACATTGTCATGCCCTTCGACATCCTCCTCTTTGGAGGATACGTGCAGCTCCTCCATCTCCTTGTCAGCCATTGCAGCGCCAGGTTGTCAGCACGCAGCAAACAACGATGACCCTCTGGGGACTGTGTTGCAGTGCTCCATTGGCCTGTTGGGGCACCGGAACCTCCTTTTCAAATGCGTATTGTTTGTTCCACCAAAGTACGGGTCACGGCATGAGCCTTGTTTTATCATCACCCTGCTGCAGTTTGAGGCTCATATCCTCTGTGGGTAGTTCTTGTCCCTGAGGATCCAACCTTGCAGCCTCTCTGGACTCAGGAAGATGTCAGGGATTTGAGACCTGCTAAGGATGTAGGAGTCATGGACGTGTGCGCAGAGCTGGTAGATGTGTTTGTGGTGGTCCCACAGCAGCTGAACATTCTGTGAGTGGAAGTCCTTGCTGTTGATGTAGTTGACTGCTTATTGTCATGGAGATCTAAGCGCCACATGAGTGCTGTCGATGGCACCTTGCACCTGTGGAAAACCAGAGATGTGTGCAAATCCCAATGCTTTTGCTTCATGGCTTTCCTGATCCCAGGTGAAATACACAAAGTTGTGTGCCTTCGCAAAGATGGCATCCGTGACCTCCTGGATAGACTTGTGCATGGAGGCTTGCGGGATCTTGCACAGATCACCTGTGGAGCCCTGGAAGGAGCCATTGTTGTAAAAAATGAGTGCCACGGTCACTTTCACGATCATATGTCCCCATGGCAGCAAATTCTGCAGCAGGTGGCATATGTGACCGAACAGTTCCATAGACATGTGCAGTGTTCAGCGACACTGGTTTCCAGTCATCTACAGGAATGACAGGCACCGGCTATAGACCCTGGGTCTAGCGAGTCACCTACAAGCAATGGCTCACTGTGGAGCTTCAGCTGCGTGTGCAGCAGACCCTGCCGCTCCTTCAGCTTGAGGAAGGTGCTCCTCCCTTTGCCGAAGGGCCGAATGGATGATGCACCTCAACCTCCTCCAACAAATGCTGGCCCAGCCAGCAAAGCCAACATCCCATGAATGAATAGAAAAAAATGTCCTAAGAACCTCTCTTGGTTAAGGCTCTTCATGCATTCAGGAGAGTGCTGGCCAGCAATTGGATGGCCAGTGTGTCATGCACTCATTGGCAGTGTGAAATCCCGCCCACCTCTGCCCCACTCCACTTGACCGATTGGCCGCAGCTTTGACCATTGGACTGCATGCTGTGCTCTCAGTTGCAGGCATTCTCCTAACCTGCACTGCAAGGCTGCGCTGTTACATTGAACCATAATGGTTACTGGTCCAAACCTTAATATAGACATTGAAAGGGGCTGGAGCGCAGTCACCTCCACCAGTGACTGCACCGTGGCCACCTTTCGCAAGCAGATTGTACAACTTGCCTATTCGGTGAATTGCTCTGCTGCCCCCCAACGCACATTAATTTGCTGTCTGCGCCTCAGGGGTGAAAAGCTGTGAAGCATCTGGTGGCACTTTCATGTTTTTGCATTCTCGTAAGGAACAACTGCCAGGTCATTATCACTCCCTGCGTGAAAACGTTCATCGTCACATTTCCCCCATCCCCCAGCCCCGCGTCTCTTCCTGCGCCCCCTGGTCCTTTAGCTGTTAGCTAATGGGAACAGCTTTACTTTATCTACCTTAACTAAACCTGTCTTAACCTTTTATACCTTGATTAAATCTTCCCTCAATTTTATTTGCTCCAAGGAGAACAAGTCTCAACTTCAACAACCTAACTTTATAGCTAAAATTCCTCATCCTCGGAGCCATCCTGGTAACTCATCTTTGCACCCTCTCAAGGACCCACACACATCCTTCCTAAAGTGTCGTGATCAGAACTGGACTCAGTACTCCAGTTATGTTCTAACCAGACCATTATAAAGATTCAACATAACTTGCCTGCTTTTGTGCTCAACATCTTTTGCATTGTTTGAGTGGGCAGAAAATCTTCAGAGGCCTGATTCCAAGCATGCCAATGGGGCTACAGCTGAACAGTCTCCCCACCACCACCGCCCCACTACACCCCGCTCCGGCATGTGTTTGAGTATTTCCTTCAGTCTGTGTTGCCCTGCCCTCCACCCACTCCTCCAGCATGTGCTTGAGTACTTCTGTCTGCGCTTGCCTTGCCCCCATTTCTCCTCAACCAACCCCCCACACCCACCCACCCCCCCCCACCCTCCCCCCTGCCCCACCTCCCACAACCCCCTGGCCTGACCTGCACTGAAGACCTTGTCCCGGCACCACACTGAAAACAGGAAGGAAAAAGTGACTTGCTTGTTCCCCCCACAAATGCGTAACACCTCTTCCTTGATGTCCTATGGGCGATGCTTGTGAGCGCTGCACAAGGCTGTGTACCCTCACCTCCGAGCTCCCGTTGAAGTTCAGGTTGCCAGGTGCACGCCTTTTAAAAGCAGTCGTGAAGCATGCAGTTCTGAAGTTGTGGGCGGTAAATTTGATATGGGGGGATGACGCCAGCACACAGGGCTTATAATTAGATGCAAATGTATTGAAATGACGTTCCTGATGTGTGGTAGTGGCAAACAAGGCCTGTCATTGACAGTTGGAGCGGATCATCGCAAACTGGTTTCTCAATGGCGTAAATCCGAATTTTAGCCTTCTCCTCATATTGTGTGTCCCCCGCTCGCAGTGACACCCGGTGTCATTAGGGCTGGAAAATTCTGGCCTGGCATTTCTCATTCAGAGTGAGCCTTAATAAAAGAAGCCTTACTTAAAGCAACATCTTATGAAAAGTAAAACAGATGCCCTCATGACTTAATGTGTAAATGTGCCATATTATAAATCGAATCAAACAGAAACTGGGCCTGAAATTTTAATTGATTTGGAGTACTGTGTACAGTTTTGGTCTCTTTATTTGAAAAAAATATATAATTGCATTAGTAGCAGTACAGATAAGGTTTACTGAACTTATTTCTGGGATGAAGGTCTCATCTTATGAAGAAAGGCTGAAGAGGTTGGGCCGATACCAATTTGGGCTTGGAAGAATGAGTTGTGATTTTATTGAAACATATAAGACCCTGAGGGGACTTGATAGGGTAGATACCAGGAGGATATAACCAGGGTCACTGTTCAAAAATAAGGGGGTGGTCACCGATTTAAGACAGCGACAAGGGAAAACACTTTCCCTAAGAGGTTTATGAGTCTTTGGAATTCTCTTCCTCAAAAGGCAGTGGAGGCAGAGTCTTTGAATACTTTTAAGGCAGAGGTAGATAGATTTTTGAAAAGCAATGGGGTGAAAGGTTATCTGGTAAGGCAGGAATGTGGAGTTGAGGTTAAAATCAGAACATTCATAATCTTATTGAATGGCAGAGCAGATTTGAGGGGCCAAGTGGCCTACTCATGCTCCTAATTCATATCTTCATATCTCATTATGTTTCTGAACTAGGGGACACAGTTTTAAGAATAAGAGATATCCCTTTTAAGACAAAGATGAGGAGAATTTATTTATCTCAGAGGGTTGTTAGTCTGTGGAATTCCCTTCCCCAGAGAGCAGTGGAGGCTGGGTCATTGAATTTATTCATGGCAGAGTTAGATAAATTTTTGATAGACAAGGTGTCAAGGGTTATATACGGGCAGACAGGAAAGTGGAAGTGAGACCACAACTGGATCTGCCATGATCTTATCAAAGTAGGTTCGAAGGACCGAATGGCCTCCTCCTGTTCCTAAGTTCAATGTTCCTATGTTCATGGTTTGTGCTGAATTTGTGCAGATCTGAGCCAGGTCAGCACTGGGGAAACTACATTATCGTTAGTATCCCCAGGATGGGGGAGGTATCAGGGCTGTCTGATCATCAAACCCTGCTACAACATGATTATTTTGGAACACAGGCTCAAAGTTGGTTATGTCCATTGTCAAACATCCTGCTGACTGTCACCATTAAGTGTCAAGAGAAGGATAACCAGTTGTCCAAGCTACCAGAGGTCTGTAAGCAGTCGTGTTTTGCAGTATCAATAAGTGACCATATTCAGGGGAGTAGAAAGAAAATTGGAAAATAGTTTCTATTTTACCTTTTTGAAAAGCTCAAAGTCTGTTTCTGCCAGTTGGATCATTGCTCTCACTTCTAGCATGACCTTCCCTTGATAACTCTACAAGGACAACGATTACCTGATATTACCACACAAATAACTGACTGTTGTTCCTCTCTGAAATATTAATGTTTGGTTATTTAAAACCCACATCTTCATATAATTCCACCTTTTGCTTGTGACCGGTTTCCCTAGGATGTGGAAAAGTATTTAATGTGCTTTATACTAATTAGTCCTATGTTATCTTTTTAAAAGGCCCCCTCTGTAAAAATACAGAAAGCATTACTTCAATTATCTCCAAAAAATTGTAACGATCTCTTTATAAAATTACTCATTCATTTAAAAAACAACAGATGAATCATTCCAATAGCAATCAATCAAAAGCTTTGAATATTTTCAGTCATGCTTACCACTCACCAATCCCAATGTATAAAGTGAAAATCAAAAAATATAATAAAACAAAATAATTTTGGAAATCACTAAAGCTGCATTTTCCAATTTACAAATCCCTCCAATAATTTTTGCCTTCTCAGAGGCTTAGGTCTTCTCCTTGACTTGCAGTGCTTTAAGTAAGCATTGCCATAGTGGTTTTTGGTCTTCCATGCATTTTCAAAAAGAGTACACCACACATCATTGGCGATCTCTGTGCACACATGGGTTGGGTTTTTATGCAGCCTCAAGGAGTGGGCTGATAGGCAGTGTGCGATGGGGGGAGGGTGTGAAAAAATTATCAGGGAGGGCAGGGACTGGCATGCCCATCACCTTCCAGCCACCATGGCATTTTACCAGCAGTGGCTTGAAAATGGCCCTCTTGCCCCAAGGCCAATTGTGCTACTTGAGTGGTCAATTAAGGCCTCTCCTGTTACCAGTGGCATTTTATCAGCTGCAGGGAAGGGGAGGTGTCCTCCAACACTTGGGGAAACTGCCTAGTGAACCCTGATGGTCTGCCTGCAGGCTTAGGGGGGGTTGGAACCTCCTAATTGGGCACTTTGTGTCCCACAGAGGGCCCCCATCAGCAATGGCCAACACCATGCTAGCACCCTGCACCCCCCCCACCCTCACCAACCAATCCCCACCCCCTTTGCCGGGGCCTGTCTCACTGGCCCCTGTGACCCTCAACTCCACTTATCTTGGTCCAAATGCAGTATCCATGCCACTTCACTGGACTGTCCACTAGTGTCCAGAGCTCTCAGTGGTGCTGCTGAGACAGAAGAGCTGTCAGCCCTCCAATTGTGCTGTTAGAGTCAAGATCTTGTCCCTTAAAAGGATGGGAGCCCAACGGCAGCTCACCTACCTGATGGTCATAAAATTCAGTCGGAACTCTCCAAAGTGGCCAAGGTGTGGTTGCCCTGGGCTTTCCGGCCCATGGACACTCAAATCACGCTATAGGATCTCAGTGTCATTCAATGATACAGAAAGAGTGAATAGCAAATGGTACAGGCTTGTATAGAAATATTGAGATTAAGTAAGAGTTAGGGAGACAGTTGTAGGAATGAGAGACCTATTTACATTTGCTTTCTGTAAGATGCCATCATCAACTAATGTCCAGTAACATTACAAAAAGAAATCTACTCTAATGTGTTTTATTAGGCTGCCCGTTCCCAGGTTTTGACTTGTCCAAATTGAGTTTACGAAATTGTCACTTCTAACTGTCAATACAGTAACTTAAAATCATTAAATTTGTCACACCTAAACAGGCAGCAAGTTTAAAATCTCTCTTTATCCCGTGAAATAATAATCACTTGGCAACCTAAATTTTTAAATGAAAATATTTTTTCATCAAAATGATATCTGAATTTTGCAAGAGATGTGATGCCTTTTGATGAAATGGGTCATTGTCCACAATGAAAATGAAAACTCTCCACTCTTGAATATTAGGAACAAATTAGAAAAAATTGCAGCGGAACATTGTTTGATACATTTGTAAGGATTCTTTTTATCTGGAAATGTAATGCAGCAGAATTTTCTCTATTATAAAATCAATCCGCAAAATTTGAATGTCTTTGGAACTTTTGCTGCATTTTATGTGAACTGACATGCATACTGATGGAAATTGTTGACTTTTCATGTGCAATTGACCATTAAACCTGTGAGAATAACAGCAATCTAAGTGGTTTGTAATTGCGTTTTTAAACGTACGTGCTTTAACATTTAACTTGTCTCACAACACTTTTAGGTTGAAGATTCTAGAAAAGTATTTTACATACTCATTATATGTGAATGTGTGCCGATCGCTCTTTGAAAAGGACAAGCTGCTGTTTTCATTTTGCTTGACTGTAAACCTTTTAAGGCACGATGGACAGGTCAGTCCTTTGCTTTTTAATAATAACCTATTCTTTGTGAAAGTTATATTAATGAACTTTCTGAAGAAAAATTTAAGGCAATTATAACAATTTTTTTTATATACACAGCTGTTAAGAAAAGGACTTTTATTTCTCAGTAGTCTTAAGGAAGCTTTCATTCCTGCCTGTAATATGTCATTACTTCTCTAAAACATTTACCTTGAAGCTCCATAGTGGTCAATTCAAATCCCAACATATGACTCTTTTTGGCATGAAGTGAAAGGTAATAAATGAAATATGCTTGAAGGGGGAACCATGCACTTCCTTTAATGGACAGCGTTAATATAGGATAGCTAAAGCCTGATATTTTTCAGTGTAATTATGGCTCAATTTTTCCAAGGAAATTTGTATTCAACTAATTTATGCCAGACTATGCAGGAGCACACAGTATGTCAGGCTTATTAAGGGCAATATTTTCCCCCCGTTGGGGGGGATGTTCGAGAGTGGGTGCGAGTGGGCTGCTTCCATCGCCATTTTATGTGGACGGGACTTCCCAGCATGACATCCGCCAGGAAATGCTATGCGCTCCCTGTGTGGGTGGGGGTGGGGAGGGCAGGGGTGCATGCGCGCGTAAGAGCACTCATCTTCCTGAGGCAAAGTGCTGCCTCAGGAAGATTGGCTCAGATTTGAAACTTCAAAAACAGATGAGAAAAAAATTTCGCTGCCATGTCCCGTCATGTGACGCCGCGTGAGTTGGGACACGTCCATAACTTTTATTTTGAAATATTATGAGATTTTTAAATAACTCATGAAACCTCATCCCGCCGGTGGATGAGGTTTCATGCTTTTTTAGAAGCCTGCCAGGGCTCCCAGCCTGCCTGCCAACCTTAAGGTTGGACGGGCAGGCTCATTAATGATTTCAATTAGTTTTTTAATGGCCTTAATAGGCCGTTGACAGGCCGGCGCGCGCGCGCAGCCAACTCAGCTTCTGATTGTTATGAGTTTGGCAACCACATTATATTGTGCCTGGAGTGCCTGAACCAAGCAGTGATGAGGAAACTGATTTTCTGATTCTTGGCAACAATACAATCTGTGCCCTAATGCATGCCTTTGCCCTGTGTTTGATGCTTTTCCCTCCCACCCATTCCCCTACCTCCTGACAAGAAAATCATCCTGTTCACAATGGGCAGCCAGTAGTCCTTTACTGATGGCACCCTGCCATTCCAGGCTCATCATGAACCACCAGAAAATTCTACCATTGAGCTGATTCCGCATTTTTAACTTTTTAGTCCTCAGGCGCACACTATGCCCAAATGGGTCCTGGGGTGCTGAGTGTGATAACAACCCCTGATTTACATTTTAGTTCAACTAAGGTCAGTACAAAAAGAAAACAAAATGCTGCATCTTCCAGCGAACAATTGTTTTGTTGTAACATTATATTGTTAACATTTTACTCAAGTAATGTTTATTAGTTTACAAACACAAATGAATATCTAGCATTGCTAAGTAAAAGAAATGCAGACTTACTTCTAGTCACATTGTTGAAATTTTGCTAAAAGTTCAAAACTGAAGCAATGTTTTCCCTTGTGTTGTGCTTCTTTATGGTTTATTAATTAGATTGCATATACATTCTGTCTATTAATACTGGTTTTATCTTCAGATTAATGATGAGGAGTGGACATTTTTGCTGACCGGTGGAATTGGCTTAGATAACCCTTACGAGAAGCCATGTAGCTGGCTTCCTACAAAGTCTTGGAATGAATTCTGCCGTCTTGATGAAATTCCTGCATTCAAGGGTATCCGGTGGGAGTTTGCGATTATGTTAGATGGTTGGCAGACTGTGTATGACAGTTTGGTAGGTTGGGAATGGTGGCGGGAAAAATATGAAATTTTTCAGTAGTAATATGTCCACTTTCAAGGCTCTTTATCAGTTGTTTTGTGAAAAACTGTAAAGCATTCAGGCTATAAAATATTAAGTTTAATATTTAGCTTGACAAGTAATATTTTATGTGTATAATTACTGACTGCCACAGCATATAAATCATATAATTACTAAAGGAATCTGATATAGTTCTTTTTGTAGTCTATTAGTATTAGGGATGAGTGCCTGCCGTATTGATCCAGTTGGACCTAAGTCACATTGTGCTTGAACTGGTTCAAATAGATGCAACTTGGTAGATGTCTTTCTTTTTGTATCTAAAATGTTGCTTTCTACTTTTCATAGGGCGGGATTTTCCCTACTGTGCCAGAGCCAGAAAATCCCAGCCATAAACTTATGGCTTGATCTTGTAGGAGAGGGGTTTGCAGCCTTGCTGCATGTCTGCTTTGTCCATCAGATGTATAGCCAAGCTTTCATATAGGTGAAATTATTGAGGGCAATTCAACAGTTTCTTAGCTGAGTGTTTCCAGCGATTTCTGTTTTATTTCAGATTTCCAGCATCTCTAGTGTTTAGCTTATGCTGACAGTTTCTTATCCATATTCCTGGAAGGGTGGTTTTTTAATCTAAGGACCCTGAGTTTGATACGGACACTATAATGTTAAAACTAGGAAACTGAATCTCAATAATAGAAAATGCTGAATGCTCTCAGCAGTTTAGGCAACATTTGTCTGAATCTGACCTAAATTTCAGACATACCTTTCAATCTGGAATACAATCCCAGTTTGCCCAGATGCCCCATCACTGAATGGTAGCTGACTAAATTGCAAAGTTTGAGTTTGGTTCTGGAAAGTGTAAAGTAGCCTGGTTTGATATTGTTCAATCAAAATTTTCAGTAAAGCTATCCCTAATGTTACAGACAGGAGGGGAGTTTAATTTAAACAGCCCTCACCTCTCCTCTCACCACCCACCCATAAACAGAAAGGTGCTTTGATTTTGATTTCCCCCTTTATAAGCAGTGGCACAGTTTGACTCTACAAGCTCAGGAAAGCAACTAACTGACCAAAACAATTTGTTCAAAAGATGTTCGGCAGAAACCCTGAAGTTTAAAACGTGACCAGGACATGCCACATCTTGAAAAGCACAGGGAGAAGAAAAATAAGTTACTGAGGCGCCATTTAAAAAAAAAAAAAGGGCTGCACTCCCCTGTGCTGAAAACAGCCACGGGTGGTACATCAACACTGCCAGAACAATTGAGGCAGACGGAAGGGCCAGATCCGTTACAAAATTGGACATTATAGAAACAAAGACTTTTAAGATATTTGATAGCATCAGGCTTTAATAAGAAACAAGAGACTGAACAAGTGAATATACTATTATATTCAACCTCATCCAAAAAATCAACAATATTAACCAACAAGGATCTGGTTACAATTTTAAAAAGGATTTTCAAAAATTTTTCACCGCATTGGGATGACTGAGGATTGCATACAACATAACACTGAGAAACAATGCCAAACCCATTCCTTTGTTTGCACCACAGAAAATACAACACCAGTTTATGAAGCAAGTACAACAGCAACTTGATGAGATGACCAAGATGGGGGTCATCTTCCCCGTCACTTAGCCAACAGAATGGTGTTCCAGGATGGTCCTGGTTCTGAAGCCAAACAGGTCCATTTGCATTCGTGTCAACCTGATGAAACTCAACAAGGCAGCGGTGAGGGAAATCCACTCAATGTCCTTGGTGGATGACAGCTTGACCAAACTCTGCAAGACCACAGTATTCTCGAAACTTGATGCCAACAGCAGCTTCTAGCAGGTTCCGTTAGATGAGAAATATAAGTTGCTAACAACATTTATCACCCCACTTAGCAGATTCTATTTCAAACATTTGCCTTTCGGCATTATGTTTGCACCCGAGAATTTTCAGTGCACAATGTCGGCCATCCTACAAGACCTGAAAGGAGTCATTTGCCATAAGCTTCTGTCAGATCAAAGACATAGTGCTCTCACCAGATATCCTGGCTCACTATGACCCATCCCTACTAACTACAATTGCAGCAGATCCATAAAACTAGGGACAGCTCTGTCTAAAAGCAGCTGGATGGATGCTGCCAGCGAGAATATTAAGCATCTAGGGGACTGTCAGACAGAGATGTGATATGCAGTTATTGAAAAGAGGCCCTTGCAGTAACGTGGGCTTGTGAGAAGTTCTCTGACTATATTATTGGACTGAAAGTGATAATCGAGTCAGATCACAAACCGTTGGTCTTTCTATTGGACAATAAAGAACTCACCAGTATGCCCCCAGAATTCAGAGGGGATGTTCCTTCATGCGCTTTGTATACAAGAAACTGTACATCCAGGGGAAGCATCAATTTACTGTGGACACGCTGTCCAGGGCCACAGTTGACCATCTTGCGACTTACAATGTCAACCTGCTCGATATGTTTGAATCATATTCCCCGTTCATGACAACACAACTGCCGGCAAACTCCAAAAAGCTTCAACAAGTGCGCCAGGAGCAGATGCAAGATAAAGAACAAGTCTGCATCCGTCAGCACTGCCTACAAGGTTGGTCACTGCAGCATTCAGGTGGCAATGTTCTGAAAATTTACTTCAAACAACAGAAACCATCCATTGTGATTGATGATCTGCTAGTGTATGATGAGAGGTTGACTATTCCTGTCTCACTCTGACTGGAAACTCTACAACAAGTCCACCAAGGCTACTTAGGCATCACAAAGTGCAGAGCATGAGCCAGATCTGCGTTTTGGTGGCTGGGGATATCAAGAGCAATTGAAGAGATGATTTTAAACTGCCAGGTGTCCGTGCTGCACAAACCAGTCCAGAGAGAGCTCCTTATCCCCAGTTTCCTACCAGACCATGGAAATGTTTGGGAGTGGATCTATTCATATACAATGCCAAGTCCTTCTTCCTCATTATTGATTATTTCTCTTGTTGGATTGAAGTGAAGCATTTACACAAAATGATCACAGATTCAGTCATTAGGTCGTTTGAAAGAAATCTTTGAGATCCATGCCATTCAGGAACACATGGTGCCTGGCAATGGCCCACAATTTGCTAATGAATGCTTTACTTATTTTACCAGGAGTTATGAATTTCAACACCTCACTAGCTCCCTAACATATCCACAATCTAAGAAAGGGTTATCTGCATTATTAAAACCCTCTAAGAAAAATGACGATGTTCCAACGGCGCTTTTGACATATTGATCCACTCCACTGCAATGTGGATTAGCCCCTTCAGCGTTGCTGATGGGCAGAAAACTCCGCATTCAAGTTCCCATGCTACCGGAGAAATTAATCCCAGGATTGGCAGTCGGGGATTATCAGGAGGTTCAGGACCTAGAGCAGTCCTATAGACAGTGATAAGCTTCCACTTACAATAGGAGGTACTTTATTAGAAACCTGCACAGGCTAAACAGAAGTGACAAAGTTTGGATCAGGAACCTTGACAGAGAAGGCATCTTTGTCCCGAGGGATGAAGATCAACGACGGTCTTACTTGATACATACCCCAGAAAGCACAATCAGACGGAACAGGAGAAGTCTTCTCCTCATTCCTCATGATGATCCTCCTATCATATATTTGAGTGAACCAGCTGTAGAAACCCAAATCATTGTAACACCAAGTACTACAACTTAATCTCTAGTCCAACAAAGTCAGCCCAAAGTAGTTGAAACCACCATTCCTCCAAATTTGAAAAGAACGAGATCTGGAAGAGCCATAAAGCCTCCAGACCATCTAAATTTGTAAAGTCAGAGACTTGGGTAGCATGTAAATATTATTGTAAGTACATTTGGATAAAGATTTGGGTGAGGTATAGTATCAGGGTATTCATGAGTGTAAGAGTTAATGTGGAACTGGGGGAGCAATACCATCCACATTATGATATAGAGAATCACATGGGAGTAGCAGAATATAGTAGTGAGTCAGGTAGAAGACGGCATGAAGATAGCACCTGGTCAGAACTGAATCCTGCAAATATGTATGTAGTTATGTGTTATTAATGAACAGTTATTGTTCAACCATGCAAGTCTCTAGACCTCTTCAAGAGAGAATATACACTCATCTCTTCAATCAATCAATTGAAGATTCCTCACTGAGGTATGCAGAGAGCAAAATTCATTCATATGGTGCTGCTTCTGTTTTCAAGTGCTGCTACGCAGGCCTGCCTACAGATATGCAGCACAGCAGGCCCCGCTAGCTACTTTCTGCATGTTCCCTGGAACATGAGTCGTCTGGTGTGGCGTATGGAGATGAGTTATGTGCCTGTGCCCATAGTCACTCAACGTGCTTTACCACTCCACCAATGTACAATGGAATGCAAGGGTCTCCATGTTTGTGGCTGTCTGCTGTGTCCTCCATAACCTCACAGTTATGAGAGCCCAGCCACTACCTCTGGGATCCAGAGGTCACTTCAGGAGGAGAAGGAAGAAGAGGAGGAAACCAGTGCTGGAAGTACTTTGCTACGATCAAAAAGATCTGAGTGAAACAAATGAGGGCTATCTTACTAAGCTGGATATGGAGGAGAGGCATTGGGGATGAATAATATAATCAACTGTAAACCTCAAGAGCAAGGCAATTTAATGCATTACATTCACAGAGACAATGATTTGTTTGGCGTAATCCAAACAGAAATGGTGGGAGCAATGGGTGTGAATTTGGAAAGTAACAGCATATTCAAGGACTTTGAAGAGGAAAGGGAGATTGAAGGTGGAGCCAGTAATTTACAAGGACAGAAGAATTGATGATGTAACAGCAGGTTTGATTGGGAAGAAGCAGTGTCTGAGGAGAAAAACCATACTGGGGAACAGCTGAGATGGCAGAAAATAGGGGTTTAACTCAAGGGCATTAAAATCAATTTATTTTATTAAAATCAATGGTTACAAATATATTATGGTGAAAATCTGACCTTTTACAGTTCTCAATACAAAGCACTAACAGCACTACCCTTTTTTCACGTGTGTGTGTGCATGTGTATATCTTTTAATGGCTTTTCAAATTTCCATGCTGTTTTTCAGGAGCCACATCGTGAGGAATTTCCTGGTCGGTGGGGAGAAATGCTCAGAAGTTTCCAGAGGATGCTTGTAATTCGCTGCCTGAGGCCTGACAAGGTTTAAAAGTCAATGTGTATCACTTAAGTACATGGATTAATAGCTCATCAAAAAAAGTTGTCCCAGACCTTTGAAACAATATCTACAATCTATCAACAGAAACCATTAGATGTGAAATGACCTAGACAAGATAAAAAATGAGAATTAAAGTCACTGAAGAATTGAATTTACATAGACGAGAGATATCAGCAAATATTTTCAGGGAAAAGCAAAAGCCATTTCACATTTTTTCAAAGCTGGATCTTTGAACTCATTTTATTGATGAAATGGTATCAATAGATAAACGTTTACTGATTATGGGATGCTTTTGAGAAAGCAGCTTTGGCATAAGTTGATTTTGTCCAAATGGTGAGGTTGCCCATGGGGACCTGTGGGAGTACTTTAGGAATTACTGCAGCCAACACAATTATCGTTACTTTTGGCACATAAAGGCATTCTGTGTTATTGGATGCTAACTGCAGATTCACTTTTCCAATTGATTAGAATGAAATGATTCACAAGTAGTCCCACAAAAACAGAAATCCAAGGGACCAAGTTGTACTCCCAATGCTTTAAAACACCAAATCATATATTTAATGTGAAACATTTTGGGAATGCACCAAACCACCCGCTCCCCCACTGCCCTTCCCAACATCCATCTCCTAATTCTTATATCCTGGCTTTCGGCGTAAGATCCTACAAACAGAGATGCCTGATGCTATGACTCCCATTTGGCAAAAGTGCTTCTGTTAAAATTTAACCGAGTACAGATTTGTTCAATGTTTAAAAATACTATATTTGTGAATATATAAATATTGCAATTTAAAATTTGTCAGTAAGGAAACGCTGGATCAGTTATTAAAGCTGACACTCCTGTCTGAGCATGATTTACGGTATGATTGATCAGTAGTAACATTTTTTTATGAAGCTGCCAGTTCATATGTTAAAAAGGCAACTTTTCTTCTTCAGTTTATTCCAATGACTCAGGAATATGTGACTGTTAAGCTTGGCCGACAATTCATTGAGCCTCCTCCATTTGATCTGGGCAGTGCTTTTTCTGACAGTCACTGCATTGCACCTCTTATATTTATCCTGTCACCTGGTGCTGATCCAATGGCCGCCCTCCTCAAGTTTGCTGACGATCAGGTATGTCTAAATGTACTAACTATTTTGCTGAATCAGTTAGAACTACTGATTTAAATTTGTAAGTTTTTCAATATGATAAAATTGTCCAAAGCTATTTGCTAAAAATAATAACAAAACAATAAAATAACGTAGAACCATTTAAATAAAAGATGAAAGTATTAAAGGAAAGTATATTTTTGGTACCTGTGTTAATTGTATTTGAGTATTTTGTTCTTGATGGCTCAGCTTGTTAAGTCAGTGAGCAGGTGAGCCACAGGGACCAGAAAGTCCTGGATTACTACCTATTCTATGCTGATTTAGATCATATCATCTGGGATGATGGTAGAGATGTATTATTTAGCTTTAGTGCATTAGGTTGAAAATAAAAAAAACATTTTCAGGGTTCCCGCTTCTGATTGCTATTCAGTGACCTCTGTTGAAACTGTGGGCTGAATATTACGGGTTGAGAGTTCGGGGCTGGGGTTGGGAGGGGGTGCAAATGTCACCACCCCTCTCTATCCAGAAAGAAAATTGATGTGGAACCAACACGTTTCATTCCGACCTGCCCTGCAGCCATAAAGTGCTGCGGAGTGGACTAATGAGGGCCGAGTGAGAATTCCATCTCTGATTGGGGCAGATGTCATGCCCTCTGGAGCTGCCAGCTTATCAGATTCTCTGGCAGCTCCATCAGTCCCGGCAGCACCAGGAAGGCTGCAAAAGGAAAATAAGTTCAAGGCCCATGATCCCGGAGCAGGTCGGTCCAAGGTTTGGGCCTGGAGGATTTGGGTAGGTAAGGGAGACGGGTGAGGTGGGGTTAGAGGAAGGGTTTAGGGGAGGAAGCGGGTAGGAAAGAAGGAGGGGTTGGACCTAAGGGGGGGGCAGCCTTACCATCAGCAAAGAGCAGCTCCTGAAAAGCAACCTCCCGCCCTTGAAACATTTAACTTTAAAAAACTGGGCTTCCCACTCTTGTCCTGCTGCCTACATCAAATGTTTTATGGCATGGGCAGTGTATTATCAGTGTCAATAAGGGTCAATTGACCCTTAATTATCCATTTAAATACGGTGGGTGGGCTGTCAATTTCGGCACCTGCCCACCCGTCCACCGCCACCATTCCCATGCTTTTCCAAATGTTGGGCCCTTTTTCAGCCAGCCTTCATGTTTGGAGCTGAAATAAACCTGTCACCCCAAAAAGTGCACTATTCCCTGAATTTCTTGCAAAAATTTGGTGGATCACCCCTTGGAAAATTCTGAGGGCTGAAGAAACACCAAATGGCAGACTATGAAACTGAAAAAGACCCATGGGCAGGACTTTCCATTTATCGGGTGTGCGCAGTGAGCGGGCCTGGGAGTGGCCAGGAAAAGATCTGCCGCCCACGATTGGTCCCCGACCACGAATTCATGCTGGCTGGCCATTAATTGGCCAGCCAGCGTAAAAGGTGCACTGAAATGCTCAGCGCTGCCGGGGTGTGGGCAGGAGGAGGGTGAGTGTGGAAGTCTGTGCATGTGTGGGGGAGCACATGCTGAAAGTTCCCTGAAGGCACAGAGCTCCTCAGGGAGCTGAAGAATTGGAGAAACAAAAATAAAATTTTTAAATATGATATAAACATGTCCCCATATGTGACTCCGTCACATGAAGTGGGACATGTTTAAAATGATGGCGAAAAATATTTCATGGGTTTTTATTTACAGCTGGAAGCCTCATCCCACATGTGGATGAGGTTTCATTAAAAATGCAAAGGCTGCCTGGCCTATTCGCCTGCCTACCAACTGAGTGGTTGAATGGGCAGTGAAAAATATAAATTAATTAATTGCTTAAGGGTCTTAATAGGCCTCTTAATTGTGAGTGCACACGATGACTTCAGGACGCTCGCCCAAAGTCATCACGTGTGATTTTACGCCCAATTAGCTGGCCAACGAACGTAAAATCCTGCCTCATGTGCGCATTAATAGTCAAATATGACTTGGACTCATCATCTAACTCCAAGTTGCAGATAGGTTTTTTTGTCAGATCTAACTGAAAAAATCCTGGTCTCCTGACAACATTATGAACAGATCCTCCACATTTGGCAAAGTATCGGGTGGATTACATTCCAGTACCTGATTTACAGATACCTTATAATCCTCACACTACCATCTGACTTTGGTACCACCACTATGGGAGTAACCCAATCATGCTATTCTGCTGAAGAGATAATATCCTCAGTCTCAAGTCTTTTCAGTCTTGGTCTATTTTTTCTTTTTTTTATTCATGGGCATGGCTGGCTAGGCCAGCATTTATTGACCATCCCTAATTGCCTTTGTTCAGAGGGCATTTTAGAGTCAACCACATTGCTGTGGGTCTGGAGTCACATGCAGGCCAGACCAGGTAAGAATGGCAGATTTCCTTCCCCAAAGGACATTAGTGAACCAGATCGATTCAATTAGCAATGGTTTCATGGTCATCATCAAACTTTTAAATCCAGATTTGTACTGAATTCAAATTCCACCATTTGCCGTGGTGGGATTCAAACCCAGGTCCCCAGAGCATTACCCTGGATCTCTGGAATACTGCTCCAGTGACAATACCACTATGCCACCTACTTCCCCGAAGGCACACAGATGTGAAATGTTTTGAAACTCTGTAGAGTATTTGGGTCACAGGTTAGACAAAGATAGGTTACATTCTACCAAGAGTAAGGTTCAAGCAATAAGAAATGTGCCATATCTTCATAATATCTCTGAGCTCAGGGGCAGCATTTTGCCCCTTCGCGGGGGATTGAGCCCCCGGTTGGGGTGTGCCGCCATTTTACGTGGGTGGGCCAATTAAGGCGCTATGCGCTCCCTGTGCAGTTAGGGTGGGGGGATTCCCTGAGCTGGGAGTGCACTCTGTCGGCTGCGCTCCCGCCAAACTGAAAATCTAAATGACGCGCGGTGACGTCGGGACACCTGCCTGACGTCACCATGCGTCATTTTACGCGTCGGAGAGCGGGCCCCACCCCTACTCGCCAAAGGGAGAATTCTGCCCCAGATCTTTTTTGAGCCTAGTGAATGCTGCACAGGTTCATGAAGAAGAAGGAAGTTGGAAAGAATCGAATGAGCCTGATGAATCGGATAGCTTGTAGAGTTGAGTACCAACACAAGTTGTGCCTGAAACCAGTTCAGATATGAATCAGAGTCAGACAGGCATGTCTGATGAAGTGGAAAATTCAATTGAAGGTCAAGGGCAAAGTGAGTCTTTGTTGGAGACTCAGGCCAAATGGGGTCAAGATCCTTCACCAGGTTCTGGAAGTTTGGGTCAAGAAAGAAGTATCCTTTTAGGGATAGGAACCCAGTGGTTAAGTTGGATTTGTAAATAAATGAAAAACAAGAAATGTATATAAGTTGTATGAAATTTGAACTTTTGCGTAACTTTTTGATTGAAGAGAAAGGAGTGCAATAGTTCCCTCTCCTGGCCATTTGTGTATGTATGTATAAATAGTCAAACCAGAATAAATTTGTTTTCAGTTAGGTACTTTTGAACTCCACATGCTGCATAAAGTCTCTTTTTTGTCCTGTAAAGATATCACAACATGAAGGGCTGCATCTGTCAGGTAAGGGTCTTTACAGCATTGCTGGTGGGCCCGGAAAAGCAGGAGTGTTTTCTCCAGGCCTAAAAAGCAAACCTGTAAACAATCCCTCTCTCCATGATCACACCTCAGCACTCCCCCATCACCAGCCACCCTGTCATACACCCAGTTCTGATTGCTCCCCAGTCTTCTGATCTCCAACTCTCCCCAAGCACCACCTCATTTCTGTCCCTGATCTCAGTGATCTCTGAACCCCTCCAATCTCACCCTGAGTCCCCATGATCTTTGACACTTCCCTTGCGATCACCCTGACTGTCCCAGCTACACCCTACCAACCACTGTCACAATTCCACTCCTCCCTCCCTTCCGCCACTACCTCTACCCCAACAACAATTAAACTTAACTACTCCTGGACTGCAGTTACTTCTGAAATGTTTCCCTTTGAACAGGCAGCCCAGCCTGTCAGTCAGGCTTGCTTCCAAGTGTCAAATCTGCCTATGCTATTAAAGGAAATTCAACTCCATAACTCCTCCACCTTCCCAGCTACAAAACTTTGCCCCAGTAAATGGTGGAGCTTGGACTGATGGGAACATTTTATTATGGAACAGTATACAAAGATATGCTATTAAGCAAGTATTTACCCAATTAACCAGAGTAAGTTTGGTCCTTGAAACTGGCAGGTTCTTCCATCAAATGAGTCCTGATCAAATATCCAACTTATTTACCTTGAATGATTTGAGCAAGATACATAAATGTAGTCTTTCCCTTCATGGGGCAAAGTGATCAAAACTGATGTGTAAACAATCCTACCCACATCATGAAAACATAGCACATTCTGGATACACTCTCAAGCGTGATTTAACTGATGTGAGTTATTGTTAACCATCTTTGTACATTAAGGCAGCTTAGTGATTTTAGCTTCCTATTTTTCTGATGCAAAATAATGATTAAACTATGTCGGCTCCCCTGATAGTTCAGCTGATAGGTGATAAACTGAACTAAACAGATTAGAGAAAGCAACTTTGATCCATGTTTTATTATTCTGTGCTGCTTCTGTGAGTTGACCTTCACAAAATCACAAACTCCCATTCTCTCCAGGATTCATATCCCATATCCTATATCCCTAAGAAGTTACATTCAAAATCCCTGTTCTCACTTTCAATTCTTCCATGGTCATGATCCACCCTGATTAGTAATTTCCTTAAGCATTCTGGATCTCAATGTACCCCTGCTGTTTCACCATTGGACTGTTTCTTATTCTTGTTGCCCCGCCCCAACTCCGCCACCACTCCCCCAATTTTTCATTTGTGGTTGTGCTTTTGAAACTCCCTGCTTGCTTTCCCTTGCCTTCCCACTGCTCTATGCACTTTCAGAAATCTCCATATTCTCCCATTGGAAAGGCTTGTGCCAAGATGTACAATTGGAAATTCAGCCCTACTACACCATCTGATTGCAGTGTCGCTGATGGAAGCTATGGTGTAACATAATTGCAGTATTAGATTCTAAATGGCACCTAACTGAAATTGGACACTTAAAGTGTGGACATTGGGGTTTAAACTTGCATTTTCGCAGCTTGCATTTTCCCATTCTGCGAATGTACCAGTATTACTTGTTATTACCCTCACTAGAACCACTCAGGGTTAGATAAGAGAATCAATATAAAAACATCCTCATAGGATTATATCTAAATGCTTCTTTTAAAAAAGCTTTGCTCTCTTTACATTGAATAGTTCATTGCACAGAAAAATAAACCTTCAGTTAACATTATACAGCCTCAATTGTGTTTTAAAGTGGAAATAATGGCCAAAATTTTCTGCACTTCAAAAATTTTCAACCGATGGGACCATCAGAAAGTTTCAACCCCACTTATGTCAGAGGTGCAATGTATCGCATAATCTTACTGATGTAGCAAATTAACAGGCCACTTCTGCAACTGTCCTCCAATTAGAGATGGCGGGCAGCAGGCACACACTGGAGATCCAATCAGAGGGCCCCAAGGGAGGGATAGCTAGCAACCCCACTGGGGAAGGTGGGGACTGCTCAGGCAGAGAGAGAGGGTGCTGCAAGATGGAGGCCCATACCTAATAATCCAGATGACTTGCAAACACTAAAGATCAGAACTGCCAGTGGCATCTATCAGTTTTCAGGGCAAAAATCTTCAGATGAACATGCATCTGACAGTGGAAGCGCCTTTTTAACTTCTCTTCCCTTTCATACATGAATGTGCAAAATGGGATTCTGACACCCTGCCGTGAAGTTGCCTCCGAAGTGTTCTGTGGTCCTGACATAGTATGGGCTTGTGTGCCTTCCATAAAATGTTATTGCTGTGCACAATTAAGGGTAAATTGTCCTTTTAAATACATTGACTTGCTACCCGCTGCAGCCAGCTGGGCAGCCACAGCGACTGGGAACCCACCTCCGGGAAAATCTCCTGAAGACGGCAACATGTTGCGGAGCCAACCCGACTCACCTCAGTCTGATTTTTCATCCTGCCCTGATCCAAGCCAGCTCCATGGGGCTGAGAAAATTCTGGCCAATACGTGCACAGATCGCAGTTAAAAATGTTAACTAACATCTCCTTTCTGTACAGGGATTTGGAGGATCTAAGCTAAGCTCACTGTCCCTTGGACAGGGCCAAGGACCAATAGCCATGAACATGATTGAGAAGGCTGTGAAGCAAGGTTCATGGGTGGTATTGCAAAATTGCCATCTGGCAACATCATGGATGCCGACATTAGAAAGAGTCTGTGCGGTAAGAATTTGTGTTCTAGTTTATTATCAAATATTCAGAAAGAATAGGAACTTTTAAAGCAGGCAACCAATTTTTGTATCACTATTTTCCATTTATACCTACGAATGATTTTTGTGCAGGCCTCGATTTCAGCAGCCTGCTGGAAATAGGCGAGGGGCCTGATTCATTAATCTGCACAAATCAAGGTTGGATGATGCAGTTTAGACTCCAGCACCATTTGTTCCCTACCTGCATTGTTACCATAGGTTCCTCAAACTGCTCACAAACCATGGATGATACAGGTCAGGGGCAATCATTTCCAGCACTGCAAAGAGAATCATAGCTACAGTTAGGAAAAGATGTAAGCACTCATTTTTATTACAGTTGATTGCACTTGCTAATCTTTAAAAGGCTTCTAGTATGTGATCTCCTTGCTACTCTGATCTTCTTGCTGCTTGAGGTGTTTCACCTCTGGCTCCCCACTATAAAGTGCTGCTGCCTTTCATTCTTAATCTTTCTGCTGTTTCCTGTTAAGATGTTTCTATAGATCCATCAGATTTTTTGTCCCTCCAATCAGCGCACTGTCCCAGTGAAGTGTAGCTAGCACTTGGCAGCTCACTCATTAAATATTTATGTGGCACATCTGTGAAGATTGATTGGTCCTTCCCTCCCAGTGGCCACATCAGGCAGGCGAAGCTAGTGCCTCAACCACCAGCAGCCAATGTAAATCTGAACTGAAAGCCTCCCACCCATAATTTACATTCAAATCTGTTACTCAAATTGTAAGAGGTCATTTTTTATTTAGCGAATTGGATATAAATGTACAATCCAGCTTCATTGTGTTAGAAATTACAAAAGCTGAATTTAAAAAGAAACTTTTTATTTGTATCTTATGGTTTTACTTGTTCACCTTCAGCTCATCATCTTGATTTATCATCCTGAAACTGTATAACAGTTGACGGCCATAAAAGTTAGCTTCTTCCTCAGTTAATTTCATTGATTCCATCCCCTGCATACTAATACAGGAATACATTGTGAATCCATTTCTAATAAAAACTATATGTGAGCTAACATGAACACAAAAGAGAGGACTAATGGGGAGACTAGAACTAGGGGGCACAGTTTGAAAATAAGAGATTTCCCTTTTAAGGTGGAGATGAGAATACTTTTTTTCTCTCAGCGGGTTGTTAGTTTGTGCATTCTGTTCCTAAGAAGGCATTGGAGGCTGGGTCATTGAATTTATTCAAGGCTGAGTTGGGATAGATTTTTGATAGACAAGGAGTCAAGGGTTATCCGGGCCAGTCAGCAAAGTGGAGTTAAGACCACAATCAGATCAGCCATGATCTCATCGAATGGCGGAGTGGGCTTGAAGGGCCGTATGGCCTACCCTTGCTCCTAAGTCCTAAGTTCCCGTGTTCTAGCCAGACCACAGGTAGTCAGGTGCCCAATGATCGGAGGTTTTTCAGCAAACATAGGAACGAATTAGGATCAACAATGATCCTTGCCACTCTTCCTTTTCAGGTTTGGGCTGATTTATTCTCTGCTTGCCAACCAAAATATCTACCCTCCAGCTTTTGGATGGCAGTGGTTGCTCGCCAATTCAGCAGTATTATCAGAGGGTTGAATTTTAACACTGCATGAAACAACAGGCACAGGGCCCACTTCCTACTTGTGCCTTACTTCATTTTTGAAAACAGGAATCACATATGTTTTTCTCGATCTCTAACCCTGTATGAAGCTTTTGTGAATTGTATAATTGTGTCCTACAGCTCATTGTCTAAACAAAATCCCCTTACCATTACCTTGTTTGTTCCATTAATTATTACAATGATATTTTGGTCTAGAAATTGATTCACATTAGCAGGGTAGGCTTGAGGCACATCCTCAGGGCTTATTTAAATGGGACATATGCAAAGAGACTGTTTAGGCACAGATCCAGGCATCTTGTTTTCTGCCTTTACTAAGACGATGTGTGGTGCATTTTCAGTGCTAAATGTGTGTGTGCATTTCACTCACCATATTGGAGCTTTCGTGTCTGTTTTATGCCTATAAATTGCACGAAGCATCAATTTCTAGGCTGTCTTGTCTCTTAGATCATTTTCTCCAGAAAAAAATCATTGCTTGAAGCTTTACTCAAAACTTTGTTCCCGAAGACCTTAAATAAGCCTTGTTCTTTTTTTGAGCTCTTCCACTGTTTGAGCATTATCAGCACTCACTGTCTGGCATTGGCCTCACTGATGACATGTACTCAATCTCACCTGTTCTAATTGTAATCTTATGCCTCAGAAGGCCCCCAATGTTCCTTATTCACAAGTACTTCACACTGGTTACATAGAATCATACACCACCGAAGGAGGCCATTGGGCCAGGTGTGTCTGTGCTGGCCCTTTGAAAGAGCTATCCAATGTCCTACTCCTCTGCACTGTTTCCTAAATCCTTCAAATTTCACTTTTTCAAATATATATCCAACCTAACCATGTTGTAATATTAAACAATATCTCATTTTTGGCAAGATTATTTTACACAGGTGCAAAATTGCCAGCAAAATTTTACAGAAAGATCAATGATTCTTTTCACCATCCTTCTATGCTAATGCACATTCTTCCTATGTGCATTACTTTATGTTTGTCTGTAATAAAATCTAACTGCCATTTCTGAGCCCATAGGTTTAATTGATCTAAAATGATTTCCAATAATACAAGCCTAGTTCCCTCTTCAAAAAATTTTAGCGGGTCTATTGTCTATATTTAACTGCTACTTATGATATTTATGCCTTTTCGTTGATCATTGATAACTTCTTTAAAAAGCCTTCAAACATGTTCCCTACCATAGAAGTTCCTAGAATGGTTTTGGGGTATAAGTAAAGATCTGAAATGATGGAAGAGATTTTAACTATTAGCTGGCTGCCCAGCTGCCTGAAACTGCTAGTTGGAGGCCTGGTCTAATCTGAGAGTTGAGCCTCATTACCATGCTGCTGTTGAGTTCACTAGATCTGGCCAATTTCAAACAACCTGGAGGCCAACTTACCCAGTACTCTTACTTCTCCCCCAAACAAAAGTAATTACATTTCTTTTTGGTTCTTTTTCTGCTGTACATGTTATTATGAGCTCAAAGGCTACAGTGTGTCTAGTCTAGTGTCTTTATTGAACCAAACGTATCATGGCTGGTCCTAGATATTCCTTCATGGCAGAGGTCACATGACTATGACAAGCCAAGTAGGACATGTAGTAATGATTGCATGTCAAAAGCCGAACATCCCCTCTTCCATAACGAACAAGAGACAACTTTGCATGCATTATCACGTGTGACTGAGAGTTACCCAAGTTACCCACCACACCACAACTGTTCTTATGCACTAACAAACTGTTTTTTATTCTCATTAGTTTCTGAAAATGCGTTGCATACATAGTCATTAAATTATGAAGGTCTCTTAATGGTATGCGTGCGTGTTGTCATTGGCTGTTCATCTGCATGATGTTCCTTCTCTGGGGAGTGTCATTCCCATGGCACTTGTTGGTGCCATGATAACTTGTTGTTGTTGTTCCATTTCCATTGTTGTGTACCAATGGACCTGTGGGAGCGATGGTTGTTCTGTACTCTGTGCAGCTGGTGAGATCCCATCTTCCTATTGACCATCTGCAGTGAAGGAACAGCTTCTGTAGTTGTTTGTATATGCCTGTGGTTGCGCCAGTTATTTGGTCGTTCACTTCCACTGCGTAAGGTCGAGGTGACAAGTGCTCTACGTATGTCCCAAGGTGCCATAGGCTGTCTCCTTTTGAGAGCATTGAAGGTTTGTACACTGACTGGCTCTCCAATGCGCAACTCTGGAAATGGTTTGGCAGTCCTGTTAAAATGAAATTTGGCTTTCTGTCATTTCACCTTGATCTTTTTCACTCATGCCTATCACTGCATCTGGCTCCAGTAGCTGTTTTGCTAATGGAAGAGTAGTTTGTCTGCAGTGTGACATTTAGTCTTTGGACTTTGGACCATGCTGTCAGTCAGTGTTTCTCCACTCGAGGGTTGCCTTGTATGCATCTGTGCTAGAGTTATTGGAAGTGTGTGCTTAATGCGCTTGTAACTCTTTTTCCTTACGACACACCATTGTGTGAGAGCAGCTCAGCAGCCTGAAGGGATTAGCAGCAGTTGTGTCTCCTCAGTGGTAGTGCCAAAGGACAAGACCTGGACAGGAGGATGATATCCCCAACCATGTCCTCATCTCACTGGCCACTGTAATTTCTCATTAACGACTGCATCCAATAACTTGTCGCAGTGTTCTTGCTGTTGTCAACTTTCACTTCCCAGAGTGAGTGCGCCATTGACCTTCTAAGAGATCATGACCTGATGAATCATGAGGGTGGAAGGTGCAAGTCTGAATGCTGAACTTGCTCTCGATGTGACTGGTTGGACATCCCTTTCAATGCAATGTAATGACATTAAGGGACAGGGGAAATGTGGCCACCTCCTATTGCCTTCACTTTACTCCTCCTGGAATCTGGTAACAATTAAAGTGGCACAGGCACGTCTTCCACATGGTGCTTCCTCAGTGGCGTTGTCCCGTGGAGGCTGACCCTCATTACCCTCTTCAGGTTCCTGGCCCCCCCTGCTCTCCATCCGCTGAGGAGCTCTCATCCTCCTCCATTTCTCCCTCTGGGAAGGAATCACCCCTTTGCAACCTCAGGTTGTGAAAGATGCAACACATAGCGATGATGTGGGATACCCTATCTGGAGTGTGCTGCAGTGCCCCATCTGAGCAGTCCAAACATCGGAAGTGCATCTTCAGACTGCCAATTGTCTGCTCGATTAGGGACCATGTGGAACTCTGTGCTGAGTTGTACCTCTCCTCCGAAACATTCTGAGGCCAATGCATGAGCCAGCATTTCAGCAATGTACCCCTTATCACCAAGCAGCCATCCCTGTAGATGCCCAGGCCCTTTGAAAGTCTGAGGCACTGGGAGTGACACAGGATGCATGAGTTATGGCAACTCCCAAGGTACAGTACACAAATTGAAGCATTGTGTGCTTCCAATGATCATACACCAGTTGAACATTGAAGGAATGAAAGTCTTTATGGTTGATGAACATTAGAGGCTGCTGCCATTGGAGCCCTTAAAGCCACGTGGGTGCAGCTGATTGCACCCTACACTCTTGGCAAGCCTGAGACAGCTGCAAATCGATTGAATCTTGCAGCCTGTCAATCTTCATCGAATGTAAAGCTCACATAGTGATTGCCTTGCTGTAGAGGGTACCTGTGACCTCCTTTATGCATGTACGTGTTGCGGACTGTGAGATGCCACACAGGTCCCCTGTGGATCCCTGGAATGACTGGCAGACAAAGAAAT
Source organism: Carcharodon carcharias (assembly GCF_017639515.1). Lineage (NCBI taxonomy): Eukaryota > Metazoa > Chordata > Chondrichthyes > Lamniformes > Lamnidae > Carcharodon > Carcharodon carcharias. The sequence continues at coordinate 103,413,651 of NC_054478.1, read as the reverse complement.
TGAGCACGGTGGTCACCTTTAAAGTCACTGGCATGGAATACCCTCCCACTCCACAGGGCTTTTTAAGGCAGTCCTAACTCATGCTGTTCTCAAGTCACATTGACATAGACGGTAAATTTGACATAGGGGGATGATTCCAGTGCTGCCACAATGATGAGATGCAAATGTATTAAAATTAAGGAGAGAAATTTCCCCATATTGGGCGAGGCATGCAGGAGTGGGCGCTGGCAGTTGGGATCGGGACTGCACTGCCATTTTGTGCGGACCCAACATGTTTGCTGACTCCTGGGAATGGCAGGAGTGGGCGGGTGCAGGTGGAACGGCAATTGCCGCTGGGTCCAATGGCGACCTGGCGGCCTGTTTAAAGGCTAAGCTGCAGCCGCACCAAGGCTGCTGTACATAGCCAGAATTTGGGGACAAGGCACATCTAATACAGCCATGCAGGAGGGTAGGGCGGGTGGCCACTGTGTGCCCAGGTTTTCTGATGAGTGCCTTGCTGCCCTCCTTGAGGAGATGGCAGCACGGCGAGATGTGCTAGTCCCCGAGGAGGGAAGGAGGAGGCCATCCCACTTGATGAAGTGTGCGTGGGAGGAGGTTGCGGATGTTGTGAGTTCCCACAACGTGGTGCGGTGCTCATGGACCCAGTGCCGCAAGCGCTTCAGTGACTGGCTGTGTACGGGAAAGGTGAGTAGCATGTTGGCATCATTCACTGCACCCATCATAAAACCTTCTCCACCACTGGCGGATCACCCATGTCTGAGTGGCCTGAGTGCAATGAGTGAGTGACAGCATGTGTCCTCAGCTGGGTGGGCCACCAGATATTGCCTGCATTCGTCAGCATGAGAAGGTTATGAAGAGATGGGTTCTGCAGCCGCAGCATGTGGTGGAGTGACACCCACATGACTGTGGTGGGGGCAACCTGAAGGAGCTACACCCAGGTGTGCTGGGCGAATTCCATGACATGTCGAAGTCAGGGTGATGACACTTTGGGACGGGATGTTCAAAGCGGCGTGGCACAGATGGATCTGCTGCCCTCTGCGCTCCACGTCATTGTGCTGCCTTGCAACAGCAGGTACAACTGTGTGCTCCGAACTGTGATAAAGGCAGCATGTGGGTGGAGGGGGGGGAGGTGGGTGGAAAGGACACACCAGGCATATTTGTGTGAGTGCCAGCCACTAGCGGGGGAGGATGCACTGCAGCCCTGCATTGGCCAACTGGGCTTGGGGTGGGCTGGCCGCGAGGAGATTGACAGTACAAGTATCACTTATCAATGCAATTTTTTCATTTATTGGAGAAGAATTCTCATTGCAACACCAAGCAACTGAGGACTGATGGTGGGCCAGGCCAGGTTTTGATGCTGAGCCACTTTGAGCAGGAGACCCTCGACCTGGAGAGGTGGCATGCACCCAGGTCCACTGGAGCCTGAGAGGTTGGGGTTCCACTGGCAGATATGTATGGCCAGCACTCACGTCACCAATAGCATCCCAACATCCATGCCATTGCTGACTATTCAGTGAGTGACGTTACCACCATGGCTTGCCCATTGCGTGTGGAATGATGAGCGCATGAGCTGGGAGACAGGCATGGACATTGACATTGCCTGCAGGCTAACTGATCGAATTTCCTTATTCCTCCTTTCAGCATCATCAGAGCACGGCCAGGAGTCAGAGCAGCAGGGGCCTCCTCTGACACCTGAGGGGCATGAAGATGCACCTTTAGAAGCATCACACGATCTCTGCCAGGCAGGTACTGGCACCTCGGTAAGCATCATTTCTTCAACTAGTGTCCCGGTTCACAGCGGTGAGGGCACTTCACAGTCACTGGAGTAGCTGGCGGAGACAGAGAGTGACGATGGTGCCAGCAACCAGAGGACTGAAGGGGCCCAGGCACATGCTCAGTCCATGGCAGATGATGAGCCTCTGGAGTCATGGGTAGTGCAGCCAAGTGCTGACATATGGCCAGGTGTTTGGGAACATTTGGTGGAGATACATGAGGCTCTGCTTGGCTTGGTGTCAGTGGTGGAGGAGTCTACATGGGCCATGGCCAATGCATTGAGCATCATGGCTGAGCACCAAGTTTCCTCCATGGAGAGATTGGTGACTCACATGGTAGGCAGCTCCAGGGACAGGATCAGGGGTTCCTGGGGTTCCGTTTGGACCTGCATGCCCTCACAGGGACATTGACCTCACCTGGTCAGTGCCTGTGTTGGCGGTGGTTTGGCTACCAGGTATCCCACCTTGGTGCCTATCCATCTATGGTGAGCAGATAGGACTGAACGGACCTCACGATGGTGGAGCAGCTGTCTGTCGTCTCTGTTGGTGCCTCTCAGGGTGGTCCGAATGAGGGGGGCAGCTCCTCCGCCCCTCTGCCAGTGACCACGGCACCCAATGAGGCTGCGACCACTGGGGAGATGCCAGCTGTGGAACTGGGAGCTCCCTCTAGGCGGGTCCATCACAGGCTCGATGGGCCAGAGGATGTCCGCCAAGGTCATCGAGGCCAATAGGACATTAGAGAGAGCAGGCTGTCTCAGATGCCAGCGCCAGTGACGAGGCACCACAAAGACATAGCAACCGCAAACAAAAGATGAAGGCACCTTATGCTCACACCGGGTTCATCACTGATGCTTTCCTGTTGGCCCTCACCATGGGTTGAATCGAGCTTTGTGTGAAGTGCAACACCATTTTATTTCTGGAACAAAAACAAAAATACCTGGAAAAACTCAGCAGATCTGACAGCATGTGTGGAGAGGGATACAGTTGACATTTCGAGTCCGTATGACCCTTCGTCAGAACTAAGACATATAGAAATGAGATGAAATATAAGCTGGTAGAAGGGGGTGGGACAGGAGAGCTTGATAGGGGGCCAGTGACAGGTGGAGGCCAAGACAAAAGGACAAAGGGGTGTTAATATTATCTAAGGATGTGCTAATGGGGATATTAAGGGAAGCAAGCTAGTGGCAGATGGCCCTATTGCGGGTGGGGTGGAGGGAAGGGATCAAAATGGGCTAAAAGATGGAGATGAAACAATAGATCAAAATAAATTTAAAAATAGGAGAGAAAAGAAAAAAATATAGTTGTAAAAAGATCATAAATTATTGGAAAAAGGGGGGATTGGAAAGTGGGTGGGGATGGAGGAGAGAGTTCATGATCTGAAATTGTTGAACTCAATATTAAGTCTGGAGGACTGCAAAGTGCCCATTTTATTTCTGTTATGTGAAGAGACTTTGTTTACAGTATTAAATTTATGTCGTCTCAAATGGCTGTGGGAGCCTCTTTATTTTGGGAAGGTGCATGAATTCCTGAGATTTGATGAATGATTTGCGTGTCTTTTACATTTATTGATGGTGTCTATTGCCAGTTCTTCTATCCAGACAGATGAGGTCTCCAGGATGGAGGATACATGCCAGGCTTGTGTTGCAGATCCATATGTGCTGTGCTAGCTAAAGGTTCCTTGGATTAGAGCGTCCCGGGTGGCCCTGCCTCCCTGGAGCATGCCCAGATCAGTCTTGCCCCCTCATCATTTCCCTGTGCATGCTCATCCTCGGACTCACTGCTGGACTCATTGTGTTCAGCCCCAGCCACTCCATCTACATCTTCTTCATCCACAGCATCCCCCATTTGCAGAGCTAGATTGTGCAGAGTGCAGCATGCAACCACTATCAGCGACACTCGATCTGGGGGGTACTGGAGTGCGACCACAGAACTGTCCAGGCATCAAGCGCATTTTGAGAAGACCGATGGCTCCCTCCACCACAGCCCTTGTGGGGGCGTGATTTCTATTATACCGCTGCTCAGCTTCTGTTCTTGGATGGCGGTGAGGCGTCATGAGCCACCTTCTGAGGGGATAGCCCTTGGCTCTCTGCAGCCATCCAGCCAGCCGGGCTGGAGCACTGAAGAGCCCCAGCACCTGGAAGTGTCTGAGGATGTAGGCATCGTGGGAGCTGCCTGGGTACCTTGCACAGACTTGTAGAATCAGCATCCTGTGATCACACATTATCTTCATGTTCATGGATTGGAAGCCCTTCCTGTTGACGAAGGCACCGGGCTCACCTGCTGGCGCCTTGATGGCCACATGTGTGCAGTCTATTGCACCCTGGACGCGGGGAAAGCCAGAAATCGCCGTGAAGCCTCTGGCTTGCTCTGTCTGGCTGGTCTTGTCCCAGCAGTAGTGGATGAAGGTCAGTGCACGCCTGAACAGAACGTTTGTGATCTGCTTGACACAAGTGTGGACAGCCGATTGGGACACAATGCAGAGATCACCCACTGAGCCCTGGAAAGAGCTGGAGGCATAGAAGTTGAGGACAGTTGTGACCTTTAGAGCCACAGGCATGGGGTGTCCGCCTACACAGTTAGTTGAGATCTCTGGACCAGTCATCTGACAGAGAGTGTTGACTGTCTCCCCTGACAGACAGAACCTCTTTTGGCATTGCACCTTAGACATATTCAGGTAGGTGCTTCACACTCAGTATACCCTGGTATACCCAGGATAGTGGTGTCTTCTGCGGCCCCTTGCACTTGGACTACCTCGTGGCCCTGCACCCCTTGTGCCCTCGCCTGTCCTCCCAAACGTGGCTCCCTGGGAGGCTGAATGTACACTCCTGGTCTCCTCTCCCTTCTAGCCCTCCCTTCCTCCTCAGGTGAAGTACTTCCAGTGGAGAGATCACCTCCCATTCCCAGGCTCAGGAAGGCTTGCTGAAAACTACAGGCCCCAAAACAAATCCTCACTGAAAAGTGCTGACCTGAAGGCTGAGTGGAGTCCAAGCAGCTGCTATGTGTTTGACACTTCTCCACCTCACACTCACAACTTTCAATAACTTCTGAGCACTAACTGTTAAATGTCTGGATTTGCAAAAACAATGGTCCCTCTTTCCCGCCCAAGGATGAGCTTCATTAATGTTTCGGATAGCTGCCTGCCCGTTGCGCCCATGCGATGAGCTGAATGTTGCACAGGCGCCTTAAAATCCACGACAATCGGAACCTCAGCTACCTTAATTGGCCTGGTAAGTATTAGCGGCGTGCAATGAATGTTGTCGCAAGCCCACCCAGTGAAATATCGCAATTGTGTGCGGTGATATTGGGACGTGCGCCCGACATCACCGCAAATCATCTTATGCATCGGTGTGTGGGTCCCACCCCCTGTATGCCAATGGAAAAATTCTGCCTTCAGTTCCCCATGATTGATGGTAGAAACATGGCCTTCCATTGATCGAAAACTGGGTTCATGATGCCGTAAGACAAATTTTTGGCCTTCTCACCAAATTGTCCCCTCATGCTTGCCATGATGCCCACCGCCAACGGGAGCAGACGTTCATCCCCATTGATGTTAGTGAAAATGTTCGTGCAAGTTTGGAATAGAAAAACATACTCTAATACTTAGCTGTTTTCTTTCTGCTGAGTCCAACATTGTGCCTTGACCAGAATCTCAGAAGTCCAGCCCTACTATATCAGTGTGAACATTTCCCTTCTCCACACCTGTATCCTTTTAGTCCCTTTAATTGAAGCCACCAATTTGGAGAAATATTACAACTTGGGCTGTTTTGTGGTAAGGATTTTATCAATATAATTAATTTAATTTACAATTCTTATAGCTATCAGAGAGACGAGTTTTGGCCCATCAATTTATGTTGAATTTGTCTTATGGGTGAAAGGACATTGTTTTCACTCACTGTGGAAAACTGGCCCAGTTGCAGTTGCTTTTGATTCAGCAACGCTATGCAGTAATTGATAATTCCAGGGCTTGGGTTAAGAAATGGTCCCAAGACTTGTATAAACTTTACAATTAAGCCATTTCATCTTTTGATATAATACTATCAATTGCCTCAGGTTTTGTTGGCATTGATAATATTGTTCTTGGCTAACTTGTGGATTTAAATGTCATCATCTGTACCATAACCACACCATTGAAACAAATTTAAAAATTACAAGCAGGGAAAATATTTGTATACAGAAGTATTGGAAAATGTGCAAGAAAGTACACACGCTTCAATTATTACATTTTGATTGAAGAACTTAGATTGCCTTCACTGTTGTTACCAGGAATCACGATATCAGAAAGGTATCAAATATTAATCTTAAGAACATTAGTATTATCCTTGTACATTATAATGTTGTTAATTATGTCTCATTTATCTTGGAGTCACTACAAGTTAATTAAAAATAAAAATTTACCATGGTGTTTTATTTAAGACAATAAAGCTTATTTTTCCCCCTTAGAGTGAATATTGTTTCATCTGTGGCATTATATTGCAGGAACTGAATCCAGAGACTACACACCCTGACTTCAGACTGTGGCTCACAAGCTACCCATCTCCAAATTTCCCAGTTTCTGTCCTACAGAACGGCGTGAAAATGACAAATGAAGCACCGAAGGGTCTTCGATCTAATATTATCCGATCCTACCTCATGGATCCCATTTCTGATCCAGAGTTCTTTGGTAGCTGCAAGAAGCAAGTAAGTACCAGTCCAATTTCAAATAATTTAGAATTAACAAATTGGGTTAGATTTCACAGGTTGCGGGTGGTGGGGGGTTGGGGGGGTTGTTGGTGGTGGTGCGGAGGTGGAGGTGTATTGCTTGTACTCCTGTCGCATGAGTTGGCCGGCAGCTGGCACCTAAAAGAAGCCCGCCCTGCAGCCACAACGTGTTGCCAATGGACTAAACAGACTGAGAGTGCGGCTTCCACCCCTCAGTGGGAGGAAGTTCCACCCTCAAGAGCTGTCGGCCAATCTGATTGTGCCAGAATTGAGTACTGTGTGCTGCTGGGACTGCAAGGAGGGCCGCAAGAAGGTGGCCATGGTGTCCGGGCCCAGGCAAGTGAACGGTTTTTGATGGAGCGATCAGGCAGCCTAGGGAAAGGGGGTAGGAGGGTGCATTGGAAGCCAGGTGGGGAGACCAAAGCAGAGATGTAACACCTTGGTGGGGGTGCCCCCAATGCACAAAGGGCACCCCTGAATGCTGTGCCCACTTGCTTTCTGCCTTTACAATTTTTTTTTTCAAAAGGCCTACCCACTCCCACCCGTCTGCTCACACCAACTGTTGTAACTCTTTCAAGTACAAACACGTTTCCATCTGTTCCTATTCAGATGAAGTTACATTGTTTCATAGTTTGCCATTGTGAGATTTGAACTCTTGATACTCTTTCGAGTACAAACCTGTTTCCATCTGTTTCAGATGAAGTCACATTGTTCCATAGTTTGCCATTGTGAGATTTGAACTCTTGATCTTGGGGTTACAAACCCAGTACCATAACCACTTGGCTATTTAGGCCAAGCAACCAGCTGTTGTATGGCAAAGACAGTGTGGGCCAGCTGGCTTGTTAACAACCTCAATTGACCCTTAATTATTTACTTAAAAATAGTGGTTTGCCAATTTTAGCACCCGCCTACCTTCTGTATTATGGGGAACAGCTCGGGTGTAGGCGAGAATGTGGTGAGCTTGGCACCCCTCGTATTTTATGCAACCCCCCCCCCCCCCCTCACTGCCCCCGCAAAAGCATGCCCGGCAGAGAGCCGTAAATTCCAGCCCATTGTTTTCAGGACTTGATGCGAGGATAGATGTGTTACACTCCCTATGATTTTAATTTATAGATCATGGCCACAAAATAGGGCTCCATAATGCCATTGGTGCCGTCACTATCGAAGCACCGAACTCTGAAAATAGCATACCTTGCTTTTCTGGCAACTTGGCACAGCCCGCACAGCCATGAGCGCGAAAGAAGCTCTCAACCTCGGCAGATTGTGATGTCACACATTCATTCCAACTGATCTGAAACTTTTATTGCCTCTAGTGTTGTACCCCTTACCCCGGAACCCGCTTTCTGCTTTGGCGTTCTGTTTTCTTTGTTAAGAATTCCAGCAATAGCATTTAGAAGCAGCCTCCTTTAATTCAATTATATTCCCCCTAAAGTGGGATAGAACGCCCTTAAGAAGATAAAGCTGCCTTCATTATGTGCTGAGCACAGAGACATCCGGCAGCATGTAGCATCTGTGGGAAGAGATCTATGGTCCTACGCTACTATAAGCTAAATGAGGTGGCAGTACCAACTTTGCACGCTGCTAGCTCTTCTGGAACCACCTCAGGCAAAATAGGGCAAACCAATATTTAGCCTTAAATGTATAATTGGCATTTTATTTGGGTCTGGGCTGAGAAAAAATGATTGTTTCGAATGTGAAGAAAATCTTAAAATTGACTATTTGTGAAGTTTGTTGATCAACAAACCTAATGAGAACAAAATTATTGATACATAGAGACATTCAATAACTTTATTGCTTTGCCATTTAAAAATAATGCTGGCATATATTGAAAGAAAGAAAGAAAGACTGGCATTTACATAGTGCTTTCCCCGGCCACTGGATACCTCAAAGCACTTTACAACAAATGAAGTACTTTTTGAAATGTCCACTGTTGCAATGAGAGAAAACATTTGTAGTGTTCACAGTAATATTGCTTGAAAATATATTTTAAAATTAGGTCAAAATAAGTATAACATTTGTTTTCTGTTGGGGTACATTAAGTTCTGAGCTACCTTGATGGTACGTACATAATGACTGGGATGGATATTGTATTTTTTTTTCAACAGGCTGCATTTAAAAAACTCCTATATGGTCTATGCTTCTTTCATGCATTGGTTCAGGAAAGACGGAAATTTGGACCACTAGGATGGAATATCCCTTATGAGTTTAATGAAACAGATCTGCGGATAAGTGTACAGCAGCTCCACATGTTCCTCAACCAGTACGAGGTAAGCCATACAGTTCCAAAGAAGAGTCATATTGGACTCGAAATGTTCACTCCGTTTCTCTTGCCACAGATGCTACCAGACCTGCTGAGTTTTTCCAGCACTTTCTGTTTTTATTTCAGATCTCCAGCTTCCACAGTATTTTACTTTTACATTGTTGAGGTAAGCCATTCCTGACCATTTACCAAAGGTAACAGCAGAGCCATCTGCTCTCAGATTTGCATCATATACACTTCTAAACTTTTGAGAAATTTTCACCTCCAATTTTCATTCATTTTGTACTCAAAACCTCCTCACAGCAACCTGATAAAGTGACAGACTGCTAACACAATGATACATTTTGCTATTTCCTTCTCAAATTTTCTACACCATGTACCATCAAGGGAAAAAGAGGGATTGTTGCCTATTTTTCCAATGAATTAAATTCCAAAGGCTGTAGGCTACCTCATGTTTCTATGCCTCCAAAGTACATACATTGCTTAATTGAACACTTCTCTATGTAAAGACCAGGATTTGATTCATTGGATAAAGTTAAAATAAGCAACAATGCACAATTTTTGTTATGTTCAATGCTGGTTACCCTCCCATTGAGAGGATACACTCTGTTTTATCTTATTCCTCCTTTAGTGAAAACTACTGAATTATTGAAAATCCTTTTGCAGGACTTTCAAGCCTTCTGCAAAATGCCAAGCTGCCACCAGTTTGGCTGAAGTTGAACTACTCACCTGAACCATGGCATTACAAAATGTGTAGTGTAAAAGGATTTTATTGCTTTTCATGGGCTACTATGATAGGTAATCCTTCGATCTATGAGGTTATTCACAATGAATATCAGCTTAGGAACGAAAGGAAAATATACGTAATTGAAAAGGGAGGACGTTAAAAATCCTCCAATATTGGCTCATTGTAATCAGTTTTCTTTCATTGACATTGGCTATATATGTCCATTTATTCAGGAGGTGCCACTTGATGCTATTCGATATATGACTGGTGAATGCAACTATGGTGGTAGAGTGACGGATGACTGGGACCGGCGCACACTTCGGTCAATTCTAAATAAATTCTATAATAAAGAAATTACGTCAAATGAAGCCTACACATTTGACTTGAGTGGCATTTATTATGCCCCACCAGAAGGAGATGTAAGAAAAATCTTATTTTTGTTGGATCTTCTTGACGGATATAATGCTTCAAACATTGGTTAGACAAAAAAAAAAATCATATCTGTTGGCTGCTTAGACAGGTTTTGGACATGTTTTGAATTGTTAATTTTCAAGATTAAGGACAGTAGAAACAACATAAATTGCAGTGAAAATACAAGTATCATGTAATTATCTGATAAACCTGTTAATCCCCTTGCAGTACATCAGCTACGTAAACTATACTAAGAGCCTCCCTTTGAACCCGACTCCAGAAATCTTTGGGATGCATGCTAATGCAGATATCACAAAGGATCAGTCGGAGACCCAGAACCTGTTTGACAGCATCCTACTTACTCAGGTATGTCAAATGGTTGTTAAAGTTTGAATAAAATTGGATTCAATGTTTGATTTATAAAATTATGTTGGGCTGATCAGAAGATACAAATTGGAATAATTTTTCTTTCTCAATCTTTAAGTCATTATAGTATATAGATGAACTTCAGTATGAATAAAAATATAATTTTAGACATGCATGAAATCAGCACGCAAGAGCTAATCATCATTTCAAACGTTAGCTGTTATATAATGTAAAATAAGTTTTATATCACATTAGTGTGAAGACATATCAAGACGCAAAAGAAAATTTAGGGTTTTCAGAAAAACAGGGATTGACTTTAACTTGTCTGAATTGTTGATAATGGGGTGCAATCTCCTCAGAATACATTTGGTAGACTTACTGTCCCGTTGACACAAACAACCAGACACCTGCCACTTTTAGAAGGATCCACTACTGGGCAACCAAAATGTCTACCCGCAGCCTTCCTCCTTTTTGTCCCCAGAAAGGACTCCCATGAGGTACATAAAGAGCCTGATTTCCAATTTTAGGTTTTAACTAGTTGGAGGGTGTGCCAAGCACTCTCGAGCCAGTTTCGCTGGTGATAGAGCCAAAGGAGCCCTGGGAAGGTAAATTTTCAATTGTTTATTGTGAGGCCAGGAGGAGCATAAGTACTCCCCTGGGACCTACAAAAATAATTTTAACATTGCTGGCCCAGGCTCTCCTTCCCTCCCCCTCATGATTGTGAAACTCCCCCAGATTTAGCTTGCAACTGCCCATTGAGTTAAACCTAATCGCACAATCAATACTGGGACTTCTATGTGGCGCCCTCAGCTTGCTGATTCCATTTAAGCGAGGCACAGGAGTCAAAATTTATCCAGCCTGATTATCCTTAGAATGAGCAGGCCACCAAGCAATCCACCTGTTGCCCACCAGAACTTAAAAGCGATCCTGCTAATTTCAACACAACGGACCGAGTTATAACTGCCAAGAGAAATAGGCCTTGGATGCTGGTGCGCGGTTATGTCCCTGAAAAGTGGTCAGGCTCCTGTCCATTTCCAGGTTTTCAGATGAGCAGGGAACGCCTGTGCAGATGTCAGGAAAGGCATTATGATATGCAAACAGGTAATTAACCTTGAATTTAATCCTCTATTCTGGATTTAACAGCCAGCACATGGGTTTCCTTAGCTCTCAGCATTTCACCAGGGTCGATGAGACAAGGCCACAACAGGGAGTGATTGTTTAATGAAATTAATGTGCCAGGAAGCCTGTAAAGAGTGAAATTGCAAAGTTTGTGTCCAGCTACAGTGAAAGGCTTGTGTTTGCAGTGGTAGTACTGAAATCACAACTCTAAGGGTCAATTTCAATTTTTTTGGTGGTACTTTCAACTGCCTTGATCTCAACTTCCTTGCTGCCAGCCTCAGTGCAGCATGGGAGCAACTTATGCAGCAGTAGCCCTGACCTCTGGAGCAGTAGGAACAGCCACATCAGCAGCAGCACTAGAAGAAAAACCAAAGCTGCAACAGCAAAAAACCAACAGCAGCTGCCTTCTCCATCACTACATGCTGCTCCACATGATAGAAGGAATGGACAGAGAACTGCAGCTCGAAGGAGGCTCCAAGCACATAAGAACATAGGAGCAGGAACAGATCATTCAGCCTGCTATTCTGCTCTGCAATTCAAACAGATCATCACTGATCATCTACCTCTGCGCCATTTTCCCCCACTATCCCCATATCCCTTGTTGTCATTAGCTTCCACAGCCCTCTGGGGTAGAGAATTCCAAAGATTCACTATTCTCTGAGTGAAGAACGTCCTCCTCATCACAGTCTTAAATGGCCTGCCCCTTATTCTGAGACTGTGTCTCCTTGTTCCAGACTCATCAGCCAGGAGAAACATCTACCCTGACATGCCTTGTAAGAATTTTAAGTGTTTCAGTGAGATTCCTTCTCGTTCTTTGAAACTCTAGAGAATACAGGCCCAGTTTCCTCAATCTCTCCTTATAAAACAATCCCATCATCCCAGGGGTTAGTCTGATCGCATTAGTCCTTTGCACTCCCTCAGTGGCATATATATCCTTCCTTAGATAAAGAAACTAATACGAATTCACTACATCCTCTGGCTCCCCCTTATCCATCTTACTAGTTACATCCTTAAGAAGCTCTGACGAAAGTTCATCGACCTGAAACATTAACTCTGTTTGCCTCAATAGATGCTGCCAGACCTGCTGAACATTTCTGACATTTTCTGTTTTTATCCAAAAAGAGTCAAACAGATTTGTCAAACACAATTTCCCTTTCATAAATCTGTGTTGACTTTGCTTAATATTATTATGATTTTATAAATGCCCTGTCACCACATCCTTAACAATAGATTCAAGCATTTTGCCTACTACTGATGGGCCAGTTGGCCTATTGTGCCATGTTTTCTCTCTTTTTTGAATACCAAGGTAATGTTTGCTAGCTTCCAATCCTTGGGAACTGTTCCAGAATCTAGGGAATTCTGGAAGATCAAAACCAAAGCATCCTCTATTTCTGAAACTCTCTTTTAAAACCCTTGGATGCAGGTTGTCAGGTCCAGGGGATTTGTTACTGATTAGTTCCATTAATTTCTCCAGTACTATTTCTTTACTCATACTGATTTCTTTAATTTCCTCATTCTTGCTAGACCCTTGGTTCCCCATTATTTCTGGATTTTTTTTGTGTCCATCATGAAGACAGAAACAACGTTTTTGTTTCATGTCTCTGCTATTTCCTGATTCACCTTCGGCTTCTAGTAAGTCCACATCTACTCTCATTAATCTCTTCCTATTTACAGACCTAGAGCAACATTTACAATCTGTTTTTATGTCGCTTGCTAGTCTACTCTCATATTCTCATTTCTCTTTCCTTATCAGTTTTTTGATCTGCTAAAATTCTAAAACCATCCCAATCTTCAGACTAACTCATCTTTTGGTTAGAGTATAAGCCTCTTCCTTTGATCTAATACTATCTTTAACTCCTCTTGTTAGCCATGCTTGGATCACTTTTCTGTGGGGTTTTTGTGCCTTAAAGAAATGTGTATTTGTTGTAAATTATGTCTTAATTCTTTAACTGCTAGTCATTGTTTGTCCACCATGAGATCTTTTAATGCAGTTTCCCAATTTACCTTCACCAACACACCTTCATATCTACATAGATAAAAACAAAAAACTGCAGATGCTGGAAATCCAAAACAAAAACAGAATTACCTGGAAAAACTCAGCAGGTCTGGCAGCATCAGCGGAGAAGAAAAGAGTTGACGTTTCGAGTCCTCATGACCCTTCAACAGAACTGATTTTTCTTTACAATGAGAGGGGTGAAATATAAGCTGGTTTAAGGTGGTGGGGGGGAAGAGAAGTGGAGGGGGGTGGTGTTGTTGTAGGGACAAGCAAGCAGTGATAGGAGCAGATCATCAAAAGATGTCACAGAAAAAGGAACAAAAGAACACAGAGGTGTTGAAGTTATCTAAACGAATGTGCTAATTAAGAATGGATGGTTGAGCAATCAAGTTATAGCTCTAGTGGGGATAGAGGGGCATAAAAGATTTAAAAATAATGAAAATAGGTGGGAAAAGAAAAATCTATATAAATTATTGAAAAAAAAACACAAAAGGAAGGGGGAAGAAACAGAAAAGGGGTGGGGATGGAGGAGGGAGCTCAAGACCTAAAGTTGTTGAATTCAATATTCAGTCCGGAAGGCTGTAAAGTGCCTAGTCGGAAGATGAGGTGCTGTTCCTCCAGTTTACGTTGGGCTTCACTGGAACAATGCAGCAGGCCAAGGACAGACATGTGGGCAAGAGAGCAGGGTGGAGTGTTAAAATGGCAAGTGACAGGGAGGTTTGGGTCATTCTTGCGGACAGACCACAGGTTTTCTGCAAAGCAATCACCCAGTTTATGTTTGGCCTCTCCAATGTAGAGGAGACTGCATTGGGAGCAACGAATACAGTAGACTAAGTTGGGGGAAATGCAAGTGAAATGCTGCTTCACTTGAAAGGAGTGTTTGGGCCCTTAGATGGTGAGGAGAGAAGAAGTGAAGGGGCAGGTGTTACATCTTTTGCGTGGGCATGGGGAGGTGCCATAGGTGGGGGTTAAGGAGTAGTGGGTGATGGAGGAGTGGACCAGGGTGTCCCGGAGGGAACGATCCCTATGGAATGCTGACGGGGGGGTGAAGGGATGATGTGTTTGGTGGTGGCATCATGCTGGAGTTGGTGGAAATGGCGAAGGATGATCCTTTGAATGCAGAGGCTGGTGGGGTGATAAGTGAGGACAAGGGGGACCCTATCATGTTTCTGGGAGGGAGGAGAAGGCGTGAAGGCGGATGCGCGGGAGATGGGCCGGACACGGTTGAGGGCCCTCTCAATGACCGTGGGTGGAAAACCTCGGTTAAGGAAGAAGGAGGACATGTCAGAGGAACTGTTTTTGAAGTTGGCATCACCGGAACAGATGTGACGGAGGTGAAGGAACTGAGAGAATGGGATGGAGTCCTTACAGGAAGCGGGGTGTGAGGAGCTGTAGTCGAGGTAGCTATGGGAGTCGGTAGGCTTGTAATGGATATTGGTGGACCAGAGATTGAGACAGAGAGGTCAAGAAAGGGAAGGGAAGTGTCAGAGATGGACCATGTGAAAATGATGGAGGGGTGAAGATTGGAAGCAAAATTAATAAATTTTTCCAAGTCCCGATGAGAGCATGAAGCAGCACCGAAGTAATCATTGATGTAATGGAGAAAGAGTTGTGGAAGGGGGCCGGAGTAGGACTGGAACAAGGAATGTTCCACATACCCCATAAAGAGACAGGCATAGCTGGGCCCCATGCGGGTACCCATAGCCACACCTTTTACTTGGAGGAAGTGAGAGGAGTTGAAGGAGAAATTGTTCAGTGTGAGAACAAGTTCAGCCAGACGGAGGAGAGTAGTGGTGGATGGGGATTGTTCGGGCCTCTGTTCGAGGAAGAAGCTAAGGGCCCTCAGACCATCCTGGTGGGGGATGGAGGTGTAGAGGGATTGGACGTCCATGGTGAAGAGGAAGTGGTTGGGGCCAGGGAACTGGAAATTGCTGATGTGACGTAAGGTGTCAGAGGAATCACGGATGTAGGTGGGAAGGGACTGGACAAGGGGAGAGAGAAGGGAGTCAAGATAACGAGAAATGAGTTCCATGGGGCAGGAGCAAGCTGACATGATTGGTCTACCGGGACAGTTCTGTTTGTGGATTTTGGGTAGGAGGTAGAAGCGGGCCGTCTGAGGTTGGGCGAATATCAGGTTGGAAGCTGTGGGAGGAAGATCCCCAGAGGATATGAGGTCAATGACAGTCCTGGAAACAATGGCTTGATGTTCAGTGGTGGGGTCATGGTCCAGGGAGAGGTAGGAGGAAGTGTCTGCGAGTTGACTCTCAGCCTCCGCGAGGTAGAGGTCAGTGCACCAGACAACAACAGCACCAACCTTGTTAGTGGGTTTGATAACAATGTCAGGGTTGGACCTGAGAGAACGGAGTGCAGTAAGTTCAGAGATAGAGAGATTAGAATGGGTGAGAGGTGCAGAGAAATTGAGATGACTAATGTCGCGCCGACAGTTCTCAATGAAAAGATCAAGAGAAGGTAAGAATCCAGAGGGAGGGGTCCAGGAGGGAGAATATTGGAGGTTGGTAAAAGGATCCGTTGAACGGGGAGAGGACTCCTGCCCAAAGAAGTGAGCGCGGAGACGAAGACGGCGGAAGAAGAGTTCAGCATCATGCCGAGCCCGAAATTCATTGAGATGAGGGCGTAAGGGTATGAAACTAAGTCCTTTGCTAAGCACTGAACATTCAGCGTTGGAGAGGGGAAGGTCAGGGGGTATAGTGAATACACGGCTGAGGCTGGGATTGGAAGATGGGCTGGGGACAGAGGGACAGGCAGGGGTGGAGGGTCCTAGATGGGTGTTGGTGTCGATGAGTTGTTGGAGCTTGCACTTGAGAAAAAGAGAAAAAGTTTCTTGATGAGGCGTCGGATGAGACGAAGAATAAAATGAAACTGGGGGCACGCGCAGCTTTGAAAAAGGGTATGGCGGTGCTGCTGGAGGGAGAGGTCGAATGTGTTCATATGGCGGCGCCTGGCACTAAATGTGGATCTCAGAATGTGACGGGAACAGTAGTCCGAGAAACGTTTTATGTCCCGGAGATACCTGTAATCCTGGGTGGGTTCGAAACATGAGGGGTGGAATTTCAGTTGAAATCCACGTGGGGTAAGTCGGAGACGGAGACAGTCACTGAGAAAGGAGATATGGCTGTGAAAGCGGGTTTTAGTAAACACTTTGTCAAACACCAGGAGAGAAATGGAAAGCAATGAAGGTGAACAAGGCAAAAGAGAGATATCGAAATCTTGTCGCAGGGACGAACAAAACTTCTTCAAGGTAGGCATTTCTTGAAGATCAGTGGCAGTCAATTAAACACAGAGATAAAAACAAAAAACTGCGGATGCTAGAAATCCAAAACAAAAACAGAATTACCTGGAAAAACTCAGCAGGTCTGGCAGCATCAGCGGAGAAGAAAAGAGTTGGCGTTTTGAGTCCTCATGACCCTTCAACAGAACGGATTTTTCTTTACAATGAGAGGGGTGAAATATAAGCTGGTTTAAGGTTGGGGGGGGGGCGGGTGGAGAGAAGTGGAAGGGGGGTTGTTGTTGTAGGGATAAGCAAGCAGTGATAGGAGCAGATCATCAAAAGATGTCACACGGCAGAACAAAAGAACACAGGTGTTGAAGTTGGTGATATTATCTAAACGAATGTGCTAATTAAGAATGGATGGTAGGGCACTCAAGGTATAGCTCTAGTGGGGGTGGGGGGCCATAAAAGATTTAAAAATAATGAAAATAGGTGGGAAAAGAAAAATCTATATAAATTATTGGAAAAAAACAAAAGGAAGGGGGAAGAAACAGAAAAGGGGTGGGGATGGAGGAGGGAGCTCAAGACCTAAAGTTGTTGAATTCAATATTCAGTCCGGAAGGCTGTAAAGTGCCTAGTCGGAAGATGAGGTGCTGTTCCTCCAGTTTACGTTGGGCTTCACTGGAACAATGCAGCAAGCCAAGGACAGACATGTGGGCAAGAGAGCAGGGTGGAGTGTTAAAATGGCAAGCGACAAGGAGGTTTGGGTCATTCTTGCAGACAGACCACAGGTGTTCTGCAAAGCGGTCGCCCAGTTTACTTCATATCTACATAGTTGCTTTGTTCAGATTTAACACCCTAGTTTCATATGTAACAAAATCACTTTCAAACTGAACATAACATTCTATCATATTGGATATTCTTCCCTAGAGGTCCTTTTACTACAAGGTTATTAATCAACACTTTCTCATTGCACAATGCTAGCTCTAAAATAACCTAATCCTAGCTGTTTCCTCTACCCACTGATGTAGAAAACTATCTTATATACATTCCATGAATTCATCTTCCATATTGTTAGCACAAATTTAGTTTTCCTAGTCTGCATGAAAATTAAAGTCCTCCGTGGTTACTGTAATACCTTATTGCACGTGCCTCTAATTTCTTGCCTTATGTTCTGCCTTATGCTACAACTACTGATTGGAAGCCTGTAAACAACTGCAACCAACTTCTGCCACTTGCTGTTTCTTAGTTGCACCCAAACTGATTCTACTCCTTGATTTTATGAGCTAAGGTCCTTTCTCTCCACTGTCTTTGTCCCATCCTTTATTATCAGGCTACCCCTTCACCTATGTCTTCTAAAAGTTATGTATCCTGGAATATTTAATTCCCAATCATGGTCACTTTGCAACCACATAGATAGCTAAAATTTCTCCTTCTATCCCTCCTGCCTGGATTTTGCTGGTTGGTGGGAAAAATTCTTCCCCCTATTTCCAAATGCTAAACTGAAATTTACTTTTGTTTCAATAATCCGTTATGATGTAATACTGAAAAACTGTTGTTAGCTTTTTGTTCACCCTGGAACAGTTTCCCTTTTCATGGTTTTTCAAAATGATATTCTACACAGCAATAATTCTGCCACTCACATGACTGCTACAGGTCATTCAACATTCCTAAACATTTCATATTTCATAATTGCCTTTTTTATTTATATATCAATACATTTAGCATTTTGTATTCTTTGTCAGTATTGCAATATAAGCTGGCATAGTTCAGGAGATATATATTGATTAGATACTGCCATGTTGCTTTGAACAATTCATTACTGGCACCAGCAAAATCATAGGAATTTCCATTTAAGACCCTTCACCATCATCTAACCTCAATTTACTCATCTCCAATCTAGAAGAATATGTTGCAATGTAGTGTAAATTTTCATCCACAGCAAGGGACCACATATATCGCAATTATACATTAGAGAAATGCAAGTTTACTATATGTGGTTTTCCAGTGCATGCATTGAAAAGCACAAGAAATCCAAAGATCTATACTTTTATGTCTGAGTTAAATTAAATTATCCATCCATCCTGACCCACGGTCCATCAACATTGCTTAAATTGCTTAATATACTTAAATAGAGGCAACTTTGATGAATTACCATATAATGCAAATAGCTTGATAGCTATTTACAGAATGTCATTATATATCAACATTTTCATGATCAAAATATTAGGCATGTATGTTGACAAAGTGTCAAGCTAGAATAATTCTGCTCCTGGGATAGATAATTCATGAATACATTGACATCAGAACATCATAAGCATTGGCTGGAGTGCCACCGAGGCCTTGAGAATACCTATTTGTCACTTGGCAGGGGAATGAGTATCTAACTTGAGATATGGCAATCTTTCAATTTCATTAGTAGTTTGTTGAGAAGCCCTCAACTATCAGGCATAGCTGCTTATCTTCTATGCCCACAACTTCCAATTATAGCTTATTCATCAGAGGAAATCTTTTAAAAACAAAAAACTGCGGATGCTGGAAATCCAAAACAAAAACAGAATTACCTGGAAAAACTCAGCAGGTCTGGCAGCATCGGCTGAGAAGAAAAGAGTTGGCGTTTCGAGTCCTCATGTCCCTTCAACAGAACAGTTCTGTTGAAGGGTCATGAGGACTCGAAACGTCAACTCTTTTCTTCTCAGAGGAAATCTTTTCACAATGTACGATATATATTTTTAAATAGCCAATTACACAATTGAACTAGATATATTAGAATTTTTGGGGGAACAAAACTGGACAGGGCCTGAAAAATGGCAGAGCGTTATTCCAATGCAGGTAACAGACAAAATTTGCTGCCTGTTAATTTAAATAATTGCACTGTGTAGCCAGCACTAGACATGCTGTTGGCCAGCTGCAGCCTGAGCAGGGGGTGCAGAATCATGAGAAGATAACCCAAGCTAAAGCTAAATGTTAAATTGACTCTGCATTACTTAAACTCAGCCTGCACCTCTTAAAGGAGAGATGCAATGACATCACACTAGTGATCAAGGTCAGTGAATGAATCTTCAGCTGCCAATCCCACCAACCACACCACCAGATTACACACTGCTCAATGCACCACATCCATCTACAAAAGATGATGGATATGCAGAAAACAGTCCTTTTCAGATGGGAGTCTTCATTTGGTGCACCTCTGCTGAAGACTGAAGGGACAGATTCTGCCACACTCACTGACACAATTCCTTCTCTCTTGCAGGACAAGTTAGTGCATAATTCAAGGCAACACCACCTGACCGGCATGGGACAGGCATGGCTGCATGTCCTCACAGTTATGAAGGAGATGCTGCTCTCCATCATAGGACTGGCCACTGCTGAAGCTGTGGCCAGTGACAGGGCTGAAAGCATAGAAGGTTATGGTATCCTCAAACCCAATCCTCTTCCCCAGTACAAATTGCTGCAGGCCAGGCTGAGATGATTCAGTTTGAAACATGGCCCGCTTAGGCCCAAAGCTGCTTGAGGTAATCCTTCATGACCATCTCTAATCTCTTCAGCTAAAGGTCAGCAGGTTTCCATCTCCTGCTGTAGCCACTCAGAGAACACCTCATAGGAGGACTAGGAAGGGCATAGGCACACAGAAGACAGGCACTGAGGGAATGCACAAAGGTAATGTGTTTCATTTTGTATGCATTATTATATGAATTTCTTAAAAAAATTGGATTTGAATTTGCATTTGCAGCATTTGCAGGCTGCCTTTGCAGGTAAACGAGAAAGAAAGAGAAAGTGCCTCCATTTTGAGTTGCCCTCTCAGCATTAACAAATTTAAAATGAACTCTCCACAAGGTGACCCGCATATGTAGGAGGCAGGAGGGACCCTCAAAGGCATCCTGGATCACTGGCCCCTGACCTGGCACCTCCAGGCAGCTGCTGTGCTCCTGATGCCAAAATGGTTGCAGGTTAACTGAAACATTCCAGTAGCTGTTACCCCTGCATCAATCTCGAGCAAAATGGCTTAGTGGGTGGCTCATGCCAGCAGACTGATACTGTGGTCGGCCCCGCAAAATTATGCACCTGCCTGTCTCTGTTCTTGTATCCATGTAAGGGTGAAAATCCTGCCCAAGGTTTCAGTCAGAAAAGGGAAAAATAATTACCTTAAGTAGTACAAGTATTCAGATTTCTCTGCAACTTGAAACTGGAAACTTTCATCTGCGAAACATGTAACTGAGAAGTTGCAGCCTTCTTCAGTCTGGAAAATAGATGGATGTAATAGCATAGACAAACTCATAATCACACATTAACCTGGCTGACAGTACCTATAAGTTTAATTTGTCACATAATTGGAAATGTTGATGATTCTTTAGTTATAAAGATGGGAGTTGCTGTAAAATTATCTGGGTAGCCTTCCCATCATCTACCTGCCCGCCAATGACTGATCAGAAATTTTACAGAGAAAGGGGCGAGACCTAGTGCAACCTGCCCACTCCCTCAGCACAGCTGTGGCCCTTAAGTGGCCAGCAAGTAAGACTGCTCAGACTTGGGCGGGAAGGGAAGGGAGACCTCGATCACTGGCCCAAATTCCCAATTGGGGCACCCCTCTGAAGTTGCTCCTCCCTCCATCCCCAGCTCCCCAGTGTCCCCTCCTGTCCATGCCGCAAGACCCTCGGGCCTACTGGCACTTAGAATCTGAAGGTTGACTGTAAACCCAGAGTAGTCCTTCTCCTGATGGGACTACAGAGTTGCTAGCTGGTCAGGATTTCCTCCTGAGTGAGGGGTGGAAGTCTCTTATCCGGCCAATTAACACTTCATGGGGATGTCTACTTTTTCAGTGGCAAGGCGGGAAACCCCACCTTTGGATAAATCCTGCCCAATGTGCTTTATTGTTCAAAAGAAAAGCTTTCACTTGCAATGTAACTTTTCAGGAAACTAGGAGAATATGTTTTATAGATTATTGAAAAATCTAGACCACAAAATAAATTGCTCTGATTGTTATTATTTGTTACAAAAGGGGGTAAGACATGAAAAATTGGGCTGTTTTTGTAAATACTGAGGAGATTTTGGGGTGATTTGATAGGCAATAAACATTATTGTTTCAAATAATGAAGGAATGACACAGCATAGATAGAAACGAACTGTTTCCAGTAGTTAAGGGGTCTAGAACAAGAGGACGTAGACATCACATTAAACATAAGGGATTTCAGTAAAGGGAAGATGATTCTTAACATAGAGTGTTGTGAGGCTGAGGAATACTAGAGCAGAGATCATGCCAACATTTAAGGATAGATTAAGTAGGTAGTTAAAAGAAAATAAATAAAAGAAAATCATGGTAGAGGTGATCTGTTGGATACAAGGCTGGTGGAGTGGAAAGTGAGAACAAGGGAACCCTATCATGGTTCTGGGAGGGAGGGTAAGGGTTGAGAGTAGAAGTGCATGCAATAAGTCAGACATGGTGGAGGACCCTCCTGGAGGGAACGCTCAGTTGGGGAAATAGGAAGACAGAATTGTTGGTATGCATGGTTGCATCATTTGAACTTATGCAATGGAGCCAGAGAAACTGGGGGAAAGGAATGGCATTCTTACAGGAAGCAGGATGTGAGGAAGTGTAGTCAAGTTAGCTGTGGGAGTCTGTGGGCCTGTAGTGAATACGCGTTGATAGCTTATCTCCAGAAGTGGAGTCAGAGAAGTCAAGGAAGGGAAGGAAAGGGAAGAGATGGAAAAGGTGAAGTTGAGAGGAGGGTTGAAATTGGAGGCGAAGTCCTGATGTTTTCCAGTTCATGACAAGAGCAGGAAGTGACATTGATATAGTCATCAACGTACAAGAAAAACAGATGAGGGAGGGGACCCAGGTAGGACTGGAATAAGGAATCTTCCACATATCCCTCAAAAAGGCAGGTATAGCTAGGATCCATGTGGTACCCATAACAGCACCTTTTATTTGGGGGAAGGGATTGGAGTTAAAGGCGAAGTTATTCAAGGTGAAACCAAGTACAGCCAAGCTGAGGAGGCTGATGGTGCATGGGGACTGGTTGGGTCTCTGTTCGAGGAAAAAGCGGAAAGATCTCAGACTGCCCCTATGGGGGATAGAGGTGCAGAGGGATTGGACATCTGCCAGACATCCATGAAATGACGTAGGGCATTGAAAGAGCCACATCTGTTTGTAGGAAGAGCTGGACAAGAGGAAAAAAGAATAGTCAAAATAATCAATCCAGTGGGCCATGAACAGGCTAAAACAATAGGTCAACCAAGGCAACCCTCTTTATGGATTTTGGGAAGGAGGTAGAAATGGGCTGTTTGAGGTTGGGAGTCTGAGGCTGGAGGCTGTGGAAAGAAGGTCTCCAGTGGAGTTGAGTTCAGTGACAGTCCTGAATAGGCAGTAGTGGGGTCATGGTCAAAGATGGGAGGTAGGAGGTAGTGTTGGTAAGTTGATATTTGGCCTGTGCTAGATATAGGCCAGACACAATGGCTCCACCTTTGTCAGCAAGTTTGATGATGATGTTAGGGTTGGACCTGAGAGTTTGGAGTGCTTCAAATTCAGAAGGAGATAGGTTGGAGTGAGTGAGGAGGTCAGAGAAAGCAAGATGGCCAATGGCATGTCAGCAGTTCTCAATGTAAAGATCTAGAGAGGGTAAGCAGCCAGAGGGCCTGTCCAGGTGGAGGGGGACAATTAGAAATGGGTAAAAGGATCCTCTAAGCAGGAGGAAGACCCCTTGCCAAAGAAGTGAGTGTAAGAAGTGGAGGCGATGGGAGAAGAGCTCAGGATCCCTGAGAGCTCAAAGTTCATTGGTGGGAGCAAACGGGAATGAAGCTGAGGCCTTAGCTGAGGACAGATCATTTAGTGTCAGAAAGGGGAAGCCTAAAAGATATCGTGAATGAGCAATGGATGAGATTTGAAGAGAATGAGTCAAAGGGAAGGGTAGGGGATGAAGGTGCATTGGAACATATGAATTGGTTAAGCTTGCAGTCCTTCACATCTGAAAGGAAGATGTAATTTTTTCTTTAAGTGCTGAATGAGGCAAAAAATGAAATGAGTACCAATACCAATACAGACTAGTTGGGCCAAACAGCCTGTTTCAATGGCCAGAATTTTATGTTCGCCCACTGGTGGGTTTTTAGGTAGGTGGGTGAGGAATGTGAAATTGAAAGGATGGAATCCCCTCTAGGTTCCCGCCTACCACAACCACACAGCGTTTTTACACTGGGGCGGGCAAGGTCTTGGACAGGAAGCTCGCCCTTGCCAATTGAGGCCCTTTTGAACTGCTGTGGGGGAAACACGAGAAAGAGCAGAGTGGGAAGTGGGGTGGGGGCGCCTCCATCAGAAGCCCCTTTCTGAAGTCGGGTGCCCCTCATTAAAGTTCAGTGGTCTCTGGACCTCCCTCTCCCCACCCTGACCTTTCCCCGAGACCCCAAAAGACCCCTTTGTGTCCCCCCAGGTCTTCCCTACCCTCCCTGCCCTGGAACGTCTTGAACCTACCTGGGCCTCTGGTGCCTGGACTTAGTTTCCAGCATCCTCCTGCAATTCTTCTTCTGTCCACTGCTGCACTGCTGCAGGGACTGGAGAGCTGCAGGCCAATCAGATTGCCATCAACTCTCTAAGGCAGGACTTCCTCCTGGGTGAGCAGCGGAAGTCCCGCCTGCAGCCAATTAACATTCTTTCAAGTGTGAAATGGTTGTGGGGCACTTGGAGATGTCGGGGATGTGCTTCTCACTGACTCTTGGATGGCGGGAAGCAAGATCCCACCATCCGAAAAATTCAGGCCCATGTAGCAATTTTTATGTAATTTACTTGAATCTTTCACAGCTACCTGAGAAGTCAAATAAGACCTCAGTTTAACATCTCATCTGAAAAATGGCATATCTGTTGGTGTAGCACTTAGTGCTGCACTGAAGCATTCGCCTTAATTTTGTGTTCTAGTCTCCGGAGTAGGACTTGAATTTACAACCTCTGATTCAGAGGCAAGAGTGTTACAACTGAGCCAGGGCTGAAACTTAATAAATACAGTTATAGAATTTCAGGTCAGTTTAGAAATTTGAGGCAATTGCTGTGTTGGTTAGTTAAGTCTTTTTAACTTTGTGTTGTTGTTTAATTTTCATTGCATGTGAATTATTTTATTCCAAAATGCCCAAGTTTCACTGAGTATTATCTATAAACATTGTAAAAGTTGTTACTTTGTTATGAAACTAGAATCTCCTCTTCAACTGATTACCGTTTAAAAGGTTGTGAATGAAATTATGGGCAGAATTTTCGGTTTGCCAGTTGGGCGGCCGATTGCCGCTAGTGAAATGGGCCGCGCCGCCGTTTTCCACAGGCGGGAGTGGGCGGCCTCTGACTGCTCGTTCCAATGGGGAACTGGCAGCCTATTTAAAGAGTGGCCAGGCAGCCTGCTTGAAGCAGTGCACCATGGCCACTCAGAGAGGTGGAAATGCTCCAAGGAGGACAGAGGAGGAGGAGGAGGTGGAGGAGGAGGGGGGCAGGGTGCAGGAGAGGCCAGTGGGGGGGCCACTGTGCACCCAGATTCTCGGATGCATGCCTTGCTGTCCTTCTGGAAGAAGTGGGCCAGCGTTGTGATGTTCTGTATCCAGAGGATGGGAGGAGGAGGGCCCCCCATGTTACCAGTCAGGCATGGGAGGAGGTGGGCGAGGCTGTAAGTGCCCATGATTACGTCAGACGCACTGGCACACAGAGCAGGAAAAGATTCAATGATTTGTTGCGCTCCGGATGGGTAAGTACCATGTCTCTCTGGGCTATTTGAGGCTGAAGGCAGCCTTAGCCTTTGCCCCCCCACCACCATGTATGGCTGTTGTTACTGTATAGGGCATCTGTCGCATGCTGGGTGGGCAAATGGGTACTGACAATGCTTACATCAACCTTAGTGGTTGAGGAGAAGAAGGGCTTTCTGCGCAGCATATGTTGGTTTCTGTGGCATTTGAATAGTTTGGGGGTAAGCTGCAGTGGAGGCCAGTAGACGCATACTCAGAACTCCAACACATGTCATATTGTTGGTAATGACATGGTTCAAGGGGTGCCTCAAGGTCTTTTGGGCAAGTCCCATCTGCTGGCATCGGCGCCACACCTATTTGATCCTCCTTTCCATGGGCGCTAGGACCCATGTGATATTCAAAGTGATGGACATCGAATGTGTCCAAGGGGACCATTGTGGGTGGGGTTTGGGACCAGCTGTCTGGGGACTCATCACTAGTAGTGTGAACAGGAGCCTCTGGAGGCCTCAGATGGCCCACTGTGGTTGGGGTGCGGCATGTGTCTGCAGAGTACATGAGCGACCTGCCCCAATAAATCCTCTTATGTGTTTTGCAGGCAAAAAGTAACCACAATGCCCGGGAGCACCTGAGGACTGGTGGTGGGCGCACCCTTTCCCCCCCATCCTCATTTTAACTCACCCTTAAAGACCCTTAAAAGAAGAACATTGGTGAGGTCCAAGTGAGTCAAGACGGGCCCCAAGCATTAAACGCACATGCAAACAGGCTGGTTAGATGGCCTCATGATTGGCACATGGCTTGTAAAGAACCAGAGGAGTGGGGAGAGTGCAGAGGTATCTGATGTGGATGCATTGTTGCCTGGATAGTTGCATAGCTGAAGAAACATATCAAACAGTTGTATCATTTTCCGCCGAACTTGGGAGATTGAGAAGTCATATTATTGCCCTTCATTCTGTAAGAAGGGGCATAGACTGGGTGGCCAGAAGGCATCCCTTAGAGCAGGGATGAGTAACTTGGTTGCAATCATCTAAGTTGAGTGCCGTGAGGTTCTGGCAGGTGGTGTTTTCCATTGTGGGAGAGATTGTGGACACCAAGCGCTGGCACTCAGTGCCCATGCATCTGCGCTGAGCAGGGAGGTAGATTTGGACCTCACTTCGGTGCAGCAGCTGCCTGTCCTCGCTGCGAGCTCCTCTCATGGTGCTCCGGATGAGGGCAGCAGCTCCTCTGCCCCTCTTCCAGTCAAAGTAGCTTCTATTGTGGCTGTGACAACCGGGTAGGTGCCAATTCAGGAGCTAGCCACTCCTTCCCAGGAGGGGCCATCACAGGCTCCATGGGCCAGAGGACGCCCGCCAAGGTCATCCAGGCCAATAGGACAGCAGAGTCAGCAGGCTGTCTCAGATGCCACTCCGAGCGATGGGGCGGCACCTAGATGTAGCACCCAGAAAGCAAAACATAAGGCACCTTAGGCACTCCCCAGGTATGTCACTGGTGATTTTGTGTTGGCCTTAGAATAGGGACCCCTTTTTGTAACATTGTCGAATAACATGTGGGCTTTAATTGTGGACAGAATAAAGTCCACCTTTGTTACCATGGCTGAGCATCTTTTCATTGTGGTGCTTTTTTCATTTTCACATAATTATCATGAGTGTTAGAGTGGAGATTGATGTTTCTGTACTAAGGCCTTATTTGCAGCTGATCAGGTGGAAGAGGTAGCACCTAAATGTCACGTGTGGAAGTTCCAGGCAAAGCTGCTCCTGCTGATCCATGTGTGTGGAGCTAGCTGAAGGTTCTTTGGATTAAATTGTCCCGGGTGTCCCTGCCTCCTTGGTGTAAACGTGGGTCGTTGTTGTGGCTCTCATCATCACCCTGTGCTTCCTCATCCTCTTAGGCACTGCTGGATTCATCATGTGCAGCCTCATCCAGGGCGTCAAGGTCTTCATCGTCAATTGCATCCTCCCTTTCCAGCATAAGATTGTGCAGGGCGCAGCAGACTACCATGATCAGAGAGACACGATCTGGGGGGTTACTGGAGTGTGCCCCCTGAGCGGTGCAGGCAACGGAAGCGCATCTTGAGAAGACCAATGGCTCTCTCCACCACAGCCCTTGTGGAGGCATGGCTCCTCCTGTAGCGCTGCTCAGCTTCTGTTCTTGGACGGCGTACTGGCATCATGAGCCACCTTTGCAGGGGATAGCCCTTGTCACCCAGCAGCCAACCATCTAGCCGAGCCGGAGCACTGAAGAGCCCCAGCACCTGAGAGTGTCTGAGGATGTAGGCGTCATGGGAGCTCCCTGGGAATCTTGCACAGACTTGTAGAATCAGCATCCTGTGATCACACACTATCTGCACGTTCATGGAGTGGAAGCCCTTCCTGTTGATGAAGGCACTGGGCTCACCTGCTGGTGACTTGATGGCAACATGTGTGCAGTCTATAGCACCCTGAACACTGGGGAAGCCAGCAATGGCTGCGAAGCCTCTGGTTCGCTGTGCCTGACTTGCGTGGTCGCAGTGGAAGTCGATAAAGGTGAATACCTGTCTGAACAGAGCGTCTGTAACCTGCTTGACACAAGTGTGGACAGCTGATTGGGAGACACCGCAAAGATCATCCACCGAGCTCTGGAAGGAGCCAGAGGCATAGAAGTGGAGGGCAACCGTGAGCTTCAGAGCCGCTGGCATGGGGTGTCCTCCCACATAGTTAGGGGAGATCTCAGGGCCAATCATCTAACAGATATAGTTGACTGTCTCCCTTGGAGTCTGAGCCTCCTTTGGCCCTGCACCTCAGACATATTGAGGTACCTGCTTCGCCGCCTGTATACCCTGGCAGCAGGATAGTGGCGCCGTCTGCGGCCCCTTGCACCTTGGACAACCTCTTGGCCCTGTGCCCCTTGTGCCTGCACTTGGACACTCAAAGGTGCCTCCCTTGGAGGCTGATTGTCCGGTTCTGGCCTCCTCCTGATTCTATCCCTCCCTTTCTCTTCAGGGGAGTTGCCTCCACTGGCGAGATCAGAACCCATAGCCCCAGGCTAAATGGAGGCCTCTGGAAATCTGCAAGGCCGAAAAAGAATGCTGTCTGCAGAATGCTTTCACTTTACACAAAAACCTCTTGGACATCGATGAGAACTACTAACAATCACACAGGTATATTTTAAACACTTTCATAAATTATAACTTCGTAAAAAACATGAACAACCCCTCTGAGTCCACATATCCCGACATTGCAAAAGCTTTCTTCAATAATCTCCTACCCGCCTTCCCGTTGGGCCCGTGCGCCAACCCGAAGTTCGCACGGACCCCTCAGAATCGTACACAATTGGCAAGTTAAGAGGCTTAACGAGCCCTTCAATTAATGGCCGGCGAACTGATCGCGCCTGCACACCGAAATATCGTGATAGTGCGGGCTACACTATCTGCACGTCAGCCAGAATCTATGAATTTGATGGAAGTCAGAGTGCTTTTCTCATTACGACTATAATGGGTATCTTCTACAACAAAATAGGAACAATAATTTTCTCCTTATTGGGTTAAAAGAATGAGTTCATGTACACAAATCTGCACCTAAAAAGAATATTGTATAACACAAGTGAAAGTTTATATTTTATAATCTAGCAATAAAGGAACGAGAATTAACAGGCCTCTGACTGTGACTTATTTTCCAAAATGGGTCAAATGTCTCATTATTTCTTCATTAAAAAGTATAAGAGAAACAGATGGCTGAATCAGATTGCAACACTGTTTGTAATTGTTATCCATTTTACAGTAAAATAAAAGTGCTTTGTGATGGTTAGTTCTGCATGTATATGAAACAATGTATCAATTGCTATAACTGAATAGTAATTGAATGGCCTAATAATTTTTGTACCTTTATTACTAAGTGTTTTGAATTCTCCAAGAATCTTTCTGCAGTAGCTAAAAAGCTCTATTTGCACTATGTATTTGTACATAGTGTATATGCACTATGCATATATCAACATTGTTATTGTTGCTAGTGACGTATGTTTGAACTGACAATACAATATTTCGGATCATTTCAGATGGTTGTAGCAGGCAAAATCATTGGAAAGGATACCAACACTGGAAACTTCCATGTGCATATATGTTTTAATTTGTCACATACAAGTGTTGATGTGTAATTTACTTTCAATGAACTTGGACACCTATTTGAGAAATGTACATCTCACATATACAATTGTATTTGTAAGATATGTGCATCTATGTGTACATTGTATTATAGTGTACATATGTACTTTTATCTGTTTTTACATCTGTGGATACAATGTATTGTAATGTCTAATCACACTTTCTGTGAAATTTTGGCTGGTTACAAAATAACAAATATAGGCACTGACTGTTAATTTCTGTTAAAATAGTTATCCCTCAATAAACATTGAATGACTGCAAGCTGAACAATCATAGTTCTTTGAAACATGAAACTTTTCTGTTGTGGCATTTCACATGGCAGGAGAGCCAGAGAAATTAGGTTGTCCTCATCGATCCTACATTAAATACTATAAAGCAGAATAGGTAAAAGGGGGAGCTATTGATTGAAACAGATTCATGTTTGTTTATTAATTGCGAGATTTTTTGCAAATCATAATAGAATCTCTTGCTTTTAAGGCAGCATGGTCAGCAAACAAATTATTGATTATTGTTCACCTACAATGAAAACCAAAATTATCTTCTGGCTTCAAAACAATGTGTGGATGAATAGCCTGTACTACACAGTAGTTAAAAAAATACAGACTATTTTGGTATCTTGCCATTTGTGTTAACTCTGAAATTAGCAAAATTGTTTGATGGAATACAAAGACTACTTTGATTATAACACTGTGCTCGACAGCAACTGGGCATATTCTACATTATACCATGTGGCTGACAGTGAACCAAAAGTTTGGAAGGTCAGAGCATTGTAACGGAGTTAATGCTGTAACTTAATGTTCAGGTGTATATCAAGTAATAATTTATTAAAAGTCTGCCATGGTGACATTAGAAAATGGTTACAACCTACACTGAAACTAAAATGCTTCTGAAAATGTGAAAGATACTGAAGTTTCTAATAATAGTAAAATATTTAACTGCTAGGAAATTTCTCATGGCATTGTCCACAGTCAGATTTGATCAATTTTTTCTTGATAAGTGTTGGCAGCAGAGTTGGGATTCACACTTCAGAGGCTCATTCTACTTATAAAACTAGTGCCTGTAGCTACATTGTGAGAGTTAGTCTGGCAAATTTGAGAAATTTTGGCATTGTCATTTATGATGGTAAACGTGACTGAAAAGCATGAACAAAAATCATAACAGAAAACAAGATTTGTGGACAGGAAGTGTGTGTGTAGTTGCACATAGGGAGTTAAGGACAAGTTCAGAGTTCAGGTGAATCACGATTAGAGAGCCGCGGCATCACTGGGTCAGTGCAGGTTGATATACTTCTGCCCCATTTCAAAGTCATATGTGAAGCCCTTTTTATATTTCCATAATGAATGCTTTTCTCCACAGTTATTAAGTTATAATGGATACTGTCCGTATAAACTTATGTTGCTGAAGTTACTCCTACAGGAAGCATGTCAAAGTTAACTTTTTAAATCATTGGGGATTCAGTTAAAAGATGCACCGTGCAATTCAGAGAAAGTTAAACTGCTCAAGCTTTGCTTTGGTAGTTTTATAAGGTATCTAATTTATTTGATTGAATAAAATTTTGTGATGCTTTCCAGGATTATCTACCACTATATGCCTTCTATCATCATTCACAAGATGAGCAATATTTGATGACCCATAATTTGTTTGTTTTTATAGTCTCGATCCACTGGTGGGGCTGGAAAATCAACTGATGAAATTGTTTTTGAGGTGTCAACTGATATCCTCAGTAGAGTGCCAGCAGACTTTGATATTGAGGCTGCTATGAGGAAGTATCCAACTACATACAACCAGAGCATGAACACTGTGCTGGTGCAAGAGATGGGTCGTTTTAATATCCTGCTCAGAACAATTAGGGAGTCCTGCATCAACATACAAAAAGCTATTAAGGTTGGTGTTCATGGTCATAAGACTGGGTTATAAACTCTGGCCAAAAGATTTCTGTCTGGTACTTTCCATGTGATGGACTTATTCAATGTCACTAGTTGAAATGGGTATCTTTTTTTAAAAGACAGTAGCTTTTCATTCTGGCTCTACCCTTGAGGAGTTAGATTTGTGTTAATGAGAAGAGTGGAGAAGCTGACACAGTGAACATTTTCAGATAGACCCAGATCTGACTAATTTATTTAGATTCCAGCTTGAATTACATTCTGTCTGTTTCTCATCCACCCATGATTGAGATATTCAGAATTACTCTAATCACTGCTCTTTTCACTTCATGAGATCCATTGTCTCCACCATGCATAGCCACATGTATATTCTCAGCCTTTCTTGTCAGCAGCACATGTCCTTGTCTTCAGTTCCATTTTATTATTGTCTCATTAATTGCTTTAACAGAAAACTTCCTTTCAGATGGCAGTAATGCAAGGGCAGAATTTAATGCCTGCCCCTGCCCCCCAACCAAGGCGACTTCAGAGGCAAGGGCCGGCATTTGATTGGGCAGGAATGTGTAGGATGAGGACTCCACCACTTTCCTGACTCCCTCCAATCAAGCTCCGGGCAGGAAGGGTGTAGGGCAGCCTTCCCACTTGGGGGCCAGTTGAGGCTCTTAAGTAGCCACTTAAGGTTCTCATTCTGCCAGTGATTGATAGGAGATTTGCCAGTAGCCTTGCAGGCTGTGGGGGAGGGTCCCTTATTCACAGGTACTCTGCGCCCAGCTAAGATAAGTGCCTGGCTACTGGGTAATTGCGTCAGACCTCCCAGGGAGAAGTGACACAAAGTTCCCACCAGTTCTCCAACTTGTGAGCAAGATCTCCATCGCACCCATAAATTCTGCCCCATGTTTCAATGACTCTTAGAATCTAATGCCTCTCATGATCTCTCTTCTCTTCACTTACTTCTGACCCTATCCCAACTTCCAATCTCACTTTTCTTCGATCCTTCCTCATCAAAGACCTCAGCTTCTTCACCTCATGTCTTCACCTGAAATGAATTTTGAACTTGAGTTGATGTTGAACTTTTCATCCTTTGCAAAAAATGGTTTAACAGAGAACAATTGGTGCTCAACTGATTAGTAATCAGTGCCACAGAATAAAACAGAACTTTGCCACATTTCCAGTAAATGATATTATGCATTCATTCTGTGCCAGCCAACTATCCACCCTCTATTCTACCTGTCATGTTAAGGAGCTCAAGATCTATCCCCTCCACAAATGGTGTCTGACTCTCTCCGTAACTCCAGCAAGTCCACAGAGCTGAAGTACAACTAGAGCCACCAGAATGATCTTTGAGTACACAATTGATCTCCTGAAACAGTGGTTTCATACTTTTGGTTTCAAAGGTATGAGTCCAAAAGTTTTAATTAAGCTTTCTAGAGCCACAGTGGTTAGAAGACAGAAGATCAGGAACAAAAGATTTCAACATTTAACAGTAGATAATGTGAAAAAAAAAATCAAACTAAGCTTTACATTGGTCATTCACTTTGACATAAGTCTTTTAATAGATTTTTAATGAATTGCAATGCTAGAAAATATATTTCCCAAATTTATTTTGTAGTAGAGAAATTTCAAACTCAAAAATATTTTTAACCAATTTCTGAAATGATGGAACTAATGCTTTTGACAGCAATAGGTATAATTCAGCAAAATTGCCAATCTGATTAGTCGCCTGGAGAACTGGTTCACTTACTCTTTGATTTTTGGAAATATGCTGATGCTTGTCCTTTGTAAATCCTATTCATAGACAAAACCTATTCATTGGCAAAATGTATATTTATGGATCTCTGCTTGTGTGTACCTTTGCATGTGCTAGATTGAAAAATAGTTTTGCATTTTCAAATTTCTTGCATATTTTTTATTATTCGGGCAATAAGATAATGGAATAAAATTACTCAAAAATATATTTCATTATTTCTCTAAACCTTACATCATAGAAGATACATACATTTTTTTTCATCCACCCATCAATCTATCTATCTGTTTATCTGCAGTGCTCTACATTGCTTAATACTGTTAACTAACAAAAATCTTATCTATCTGAGGGTGGGATTTTCTGCCCCTGCCTGCTGCTGGGATCATCTGGTCCCGCCGATAGTCAATGGACTTTTGGTTGAGCCGCTGATTCTCCTGTGGCAAGTCTGCCACAACAGAGCTGTAAAATCCTGGCCCATGTCTTGAAAGTTTAGATTGAGTCAGATTCTCCAGCCTTATTGAGAATGAGTTTCCAAGGCTAAAAATTGTAATGCCCTGGTTTTTAGGTACTGCGATCATGATTCGTAACTGGCAACTTTTCTGAGTCCACCTTATCTGCGTGATTGTTGTTTTTACTTGAGTCCTCCTGTGCTGCTGTATGCTCCTCCAAGCTTCCAACAGGGGGCCCCAGCTGTGTTGTTTGTCAACCATGTGGTAGAGGCAGGCTGTACCTTAAAGGAAAGCTGCACAAAAATATTGCTGCAAAGTGAGCGCCAAGGCAGACAGAGGATTCCAGAGTGATGAATGTGATGCTAAAGGTATTACTGGTGGAAATGGACAGAAGAAGAGACACTATGATACTGCAAAATGCCAGGAGGCCCTCAGGGACCATACCCAGAAGCAGATACTCGGAGGGATTAATGCTCAGAGTCAGGACCGAAGGACTTGACAACAGTGCCGCAGAAGTTTAATGACCTCATGTGGATGGTCAAGGCCACTGAGTCATTACAGCACAAAAGAAGGCCATTTGGCCTATTGAGTCAATGCCTGTTGACTATAGAGCAATCCAATCACTCCCATTCCTCTGCTGTATCCCTGTAGCCTTGCAAGTTTATTTCTCTCAAGTGCTCATCTAGTTTTCTTTTGTCAGCAAATGCATCTCCACATGATGCCTTATATCCACCGCACCACCAAGCCCTCACACTGCTCAATACACTACACCCTGATAACTTACCCAGTAGAACTCCCACATATTCAGATTCACACCTAATATCCAGATACGATACCTCATCCTCACCCTCTTATCAATGCTGCCAGCCTCACACCCAATTCTTGCTGGCTTCACATGCCTCCAGCTATTCAAGTGTGGCATGCACATCAGCTCTGTCTTACAGCTTAAGCTAGCACTCAATAGAAGGGAGCGAGCAGAACCGGTGTGGATCAAGGACACCCACATCCCCTGAACCTAATGGAAGAGGTGGCATGGCATCCAGCATTGCTCAGAACATTGAGGAGGACAACATCTTCCTGCTGTTTGGTATGGTGGACTTCTTGCTTTCTATTGACCCCCGCCCCCTACCTTTCTTCACTCCAACCTCCCTTTTCTGAGTTCTTGCTTTCAGACACCCAGAAACTGCAGATGCCCCAGCAACAGGAGCCCCAGTAGGAGGAATGAGAGAAACAGCACAGCACCAATGAAAAGGCCCCATCTTATGCTCTGACACTCACAGCCAACAGCTCAGTTATAGGCAATTCACATACCTTAGAGGGTAAGTTAAAACTGGGATCAGTACAAGATTGGAAATGTGTGACCTGCTGTATTTCTTTGAATCATTGGGCTAAATTTTCATTCCAGGGTTAGGACCTTGACCCCGTTTCTGGGTCTCGACCTTGCTCCACGTTGCTGCTGGACATAAAATGCTATTTTGAAGAATACAACCAATTAGTTGCCGACTGGCACGACCGACATCCAGTTAGGCGTGACGGACACTTTGAGGAGCTAGCACGTTGACATGGCGAGCACCCAGCTGCCATGATTCTGAATGCAAGCATGCTGGCCAATGTCAAAGGCTGGAACGCAGTGGAGCAGCAGCATGGCATGCACCCGTGAATTCGTGGCCCCATGATTTACCTATAGTTCCCTGGAGGTGCTATTATAGGCAGTGGTGACCCAGAGGAGCATCCTGTTTCCGTACAGTGGCAGAAAGAGGCCAATCAGCCAGACAAAACAGGCATGAATGAAAGTGGCTCAGGAGGCAAGCATCCGGAATGTGGTCAGCAGGCCATGGGTACAGTGCAAGAAGTGTTTCAATTAAATTCTGAGGTCTGGCAAGGGGAAGTGCAATGTTATACCCAGATGATAGACCTCTAGTTGTGGACCCATCAGCACAATTATGAGCTGATAAGCCTGAGGGCACACAGTGCTGAGAGGGTACCAACGAGAGGGGAAAAGCCTACTTGACCTCATGCTCACTAATCTACCTGTCGCAGATGCATCTGTCCATGACAGGATTGGTAGGAGTGACACAGCACAGTCCTTGTGGAGACGAAGTCCTGTCTTCATATTGAGGATACTCTCCATCATGTGTGGCACTACCATCGTGTTAAATGGGATAGATTTCAAAGAGATCTAGCAACTCAAAACTGGACACCCGTGAGGCACTGTGGATTATAAGCAGCAGCTTATTCAACCACAATCTGTAACCTCATGGCCCGGTATATCCCCCACTATACCATTATCATCAAGCCAGGATCAACCCTAGTTCAATGAAGAGTGCAGGAGGGTATGACAGGGGCAGCACCGGACATACCTAAAAAGGTGTCAACTTGTGAAGCTACAACACGGGACTACTTGCATGCCAAACAATTGAAGCAGCATGTGAAAGACAGAGTTAAACGATAGCAAAGCCAAAGGATCAGACCTAAGCTCTGCTGCTCTGCCACATCACGTTGTGAGTGATAGTGAACAATTAAACAACTGACTGGAAGAGGAGGATCCACAAGTATCCCCATTCTCAGTGATGGGGAGTCAAGCACATCAGTGCAAAAGACAAGGCTAAAGCATTTGCAACAATCTATAGCCAGAAATGATGAGTGGCTGATCCATCTTGGCCTCCTCCAGAGGTCCCCAGCAACACAGCCTTCAGCCAATTCGATTCACTCCATGTGACATCTAGAAAAGGCTGAATACTAGATACTGCAAAGGCTATGGGCCCTGACAATATTCTGGTAACAGTACGGAAGACTTGTGTTCCAGAACCAGCCCCATCCCTAGCCAACCTGTTCCAGTACAACTGCAACACTGGCATCTACCCAGCAATGTGGAAAATTGCCCAGGTATGTCCAGTTCACAAAAAAACAGGACAATTTCAACTTGACCAATTCCCATCAATCAACTCTTAATCATTTTTTTTTGGAAAAATAAATTTTATTCATAAAATATCTGAAAGAGTATTGCAAAACATTTCTAAATGGCCATCACAAAAAGTGCAATCATGTTCAACTTTTACACATGGATCACAAGGTGCTTCAATACAATCAATGAATATTGCAGTCATTTCATTACGTTATTACATTCAGACGGTGCAATGTTATTGGAGTTATCGACATACATCATGTTGCACTCTGAGGTGCTTCAGTACAAAAATAATACATTTAGTATTCACTACATACATTCATTGTGAGTCGTATAGCCCGAGGGGTCTATATAATTCCTCGCCCCTCAGTGCACTATGGCAGAAATGTCTCAGACTGCGACCCTTCCCCATTGCGCCTTTGCAGTGATTGCCCCAAGCTTTAGTGTGCCCTTCAGCATGTAATCCTGGACCTTGGAATGTGCCAGTTTGCAATACTCGGTCGGGGACAATTCTTTGCACTGGAAGACCAACAACTTTTGGGCAGACCAAAGAGCGCCTTTCACCGAGTTGATGATCCTCGAGCTGCAGTTGATGTTTGTCTCAGTGGGTGTCCCCGGGAACAACCCATAGAGCACAGGGTCCTGTGTCACAGAACTGTTCGGGATGAACCTTGACAAAAACCACTGCATCTCTCTCCAGACCTTCTTTGCAAAGGCACATTCCACAAGGAAGTGACCAACGGTCTCTTCCCCACCTCAGCCACCTCGAGGGCAACGTGGAGAAGGGGTGAGACTCCTGGCATGTAGGAAGGCTCTGATAGGGAGGGCCTTTCTCACCACAAGCCAAGCTACATCTTGGTGCTTGTTGGAAAGTTCTGGCGATGAGGCATTCTGCCAAATGCCTTTGACAGTCTGCTCAGGGATCCATCCGACAGGGTCCACCATCTTCTTTTCCTGCAGGACCTCTAGGACATTACGTGCCAACCACTGCCTGATGGACTTGTGGTCAAAGGTGTTTCTCTGCATAAATTTTTCCACAAGGGACAGGTGGCGCGGCAAGGTCCAACTACTTGGAGCGTTCCCTGGCAGTGTGGCCAGACCCATCCTTTGCAACACTGGGGACAGGTAGAACCTCAGCACGTAGTGACACTTGGTGTTTGCATACC
The DNA here is from genome assembly GCF_017639515.1 of Carcharodon carcharias. NCBI lineage: Eukaryota > Metazoa > Chordata > Chondrichthyes > Lamniformes > Lamnidae > Carcharodon > Carcharodon carcharias. The sequence goes on along the minus strand of NC_054478.1, from coordinate 103,376,088 downwards.
TAGGGTATGCACAGCTTGATGCAACCGCACACAAAGATGGCCATCAGGATGAGGGCAATATTGGGGCCCATTTTTTCCCCTTTTATCTAGAGGCTTGTGATCGCATCCCTGTGAACACAATCCACTTTTGACCTCCAGATAAAGTGAAAGATGGCTCGGGTGATCGCCATCGCATAGCAGTGAGGAATGGTCCAGACCTGCGCCACATACAGCAACAGCAAGAAGGCCTCACACCTGATGACTAGGTTATTACCTACAAGGGAGAGGGACCGTCGCTCTCACATGCCTAGTTTCCTTCCCACCATAGCCACTCACTCCTTCCAATTTCTAACACACACTGTCCCTCCGAACCATATCCCCAGCATCTTCAGGCCATCTGACCTAATGGTGAAGGGGACAAAGGATCAGTTAGCCCAGATCTCAAAGAACATGGCCTCGCTCTTGCCACGATTTACCTTGGTTCCCGAGGCCAGTTTGAACTGGACGCGATCAGTCTGCTCACCAACAGAGCAGAAGACGGCAACATCGTCCATGTATAGGGAGGCTTTGATCTGAGTGCTTCCACTGCCTGGGATCATCACTCCTCTTATGCTCAAATCCTTCCTGATGGACTCAGCAAAGGGTTCTATGCAATGCACAAATAGGATAGGGGAGAAAGGGCAGCCCTGCTGACTCCAGATTTAATTGGAAAGCTTTCTGATTCCCACCTATTGATTGAAACTGCGCTCCTGATGTTAGTGTAGAGCAGTTGGATCCAGTTGTGGATTCCCTCCCCAAACCCCATTTTGGAGAGCACATCCACCATGTAGGTGTGTGATATTCTGTCAAAGGCCTTCTCCTGATCCAGGCTGATGAGGCAGGTGTCCACACCTCTGTCCTGCACATAGGGAATCATATCCCTGCGTAGCGCAAGGCTGTCAGAGATCTTCCTGCCAGGTACAGCGCAGGTCTGGTCAGGGTGGATCGCCAACTCCAGAGCAGACTTGACCTGATTGGCGATTACCTTGGACTGAATCTTATAGTCCACATTCAACAGTGAAATAGATCACCAATTTCTAATTTCTTCCCTTTCCCCCTTCTGCTTGTAGATGAGGGTGAAGATGCCTTTCCTTCTGACATGCTGCCAGCCAGGAGCATACTCTCGTACATTTCTAGCAGGTCTGGATCAATCCAGTCCCGCAGAGCTGAATACAAGTCAGCCAGTAAGCTGTGGCTTCCGGGAGTTTTACACTTCTTGAAGGACTCAAGGGCCTTAGTCAGTTCGTCAGGAGTTAGTGGTTTGTCCAGGCTCTCTCATGTCCTGTCGTCTAAGACCTCCGTGATAGAGGACATCAGCAAAGTGATGGACGGGATCGGTGACAGTGCTCTCAAGCAGTGCTTATTTACTCAGCAATAATCTGCTCACTGATGCTCAGTTTGGTTCACCAGGGCCATTGAGCTCCTGATCTCATTATACCCTTGGTCTAAGTATGGATGAAAGAGCTGAACTCCAGGGGTGAGGTGAGAGTGACTGCCCTTGACATTAAGGCATAATTTGACCAAGCGTGGCATCAAGGAGCCCTAGCAAAACTGAAATCAATAGGAATCAGGGAAAATTCTCCACTCGTTGGAGTCATACCTAGCATAAAGGAAGGCCGCTGTGGTTGTTGGAGGTCAATCATCTCAGTCACAGGACATCACTGCAGGAGTTCTTCAGGGTAGTGTCCAATGCCCAACAATCTCCAGCTGCTTCATCATTGACCTTCCCTCCATCATAAAGTCAGGAATGAGGATGTTCGCTGATGATTGCATAATATTCTGCACTGTTCGTGATTCCTCAGATACTGAAGTAGTCCATGTCCATAAGCAGCAAGACCTGGACAACAATCAGGCTTGGGCTAATAAGTGACAAGTAACATTCATGCCATACAAGTGCCAAGCAATAAGCATCTTCAACAAGAAAGAATGTAACTATCTCCCCTTGACATTCAATGTCATTACCATCACTGCATCCCTCACTATCAAAGTCCTGGGGGTTACCACTGACCAGAAACTAAACTGGACCAGCCATATAAATACTGTGACTACAAGAGCATTGCTGTTTCTAGCTGTTTTTTTCTAAATTATTCCTAGTTTTCATCATATCACTCTGCCTAGAAGAAGACTTCCTAAGTATTGATTATTCTCTGCATGAAGAACCTGACATCGACCCAAAGTTACCTTTCAGTAGTTTGAACCTCTGTCTGCTTATCTTACTGTCCTACTCACATTGTTTGTTTTGAGGTAATATTCCAGAATAACCTTTTCCATACCATTTATTGTCTTATACACTATGAGATCACTTCTCAGATGTATCCTTTTCAGATTGATGAACCTAAAGCTCTCCAGTTTCTCCTTATAACCCAAATCTCTGAATCAAATTCATGGCTCTTCACTGCACTGCCCCAGTGCTTGAATGTCTCCCTTATTTCTCACATTATTACTTAAAATATTAGTTGTGGCAGAAGTAGTACTATGTGTTGGAATTGTGTTTATTAAGCAACATCCCAGCAAATGTTGCACATGGTTTCCTACCTATCATAGCAAGTGATATTTGGAATATTTTTCCTTTGTCCTAAACATGAAACCATCGGCCAGAGATTGTTCCATTGCAGTGATTTCAGCTTTATCTCTGGCAGTGATCCATCTCATGAACAATGGGTTGCAACTTGGTGACCAACTCTGTGTTCAGTCAAACTGGAGTACCCTCTCCAGGGCTCAAATCAGAGCAAAATTTATGAAGAGCCTGGGCTGCTTAGGATCCCCCTCTTGACCTCCCCAGTTGGTTCTAAAGGGATGCAGAGTGTTACGTTTGATACTGGTTTGCTTGCCAGCTGTTTGATACCGATGTATTTTACTTTTGGATATTATCTTTTTTCATTTGGTGATGTCTGAAATCAATCAAAATTGAATTTGGTAGATTTTTGTTGCAAGATTATTAAGGATAACTGAACCAAGGTGGATTGATGGAGTTAAGATTCAGATCAGCCATGATCTAATTAAATGGTGAAACAGGCTTGAGTGGCTGAATGGCCAAGTTCTTATGTTCCTGCTTTACTATTTACAATGAATGGAAACTTTATGTGACTATCTACAAAATAAGAAATAAGGAGCAGACCATATGGCCCTTTGAGCCAGACCTGCCATTCAGTAAGATCATGGCTGAACTACTGCCTCAACTCCACCTTTACCCCTGCTCCCCATGTCCCTTGATTCCCTGAGAGACACAAAATCTATCTATCTCTCTCTACCCTGAATATATTTAATGATGGAGCATCTAAAATCCCCTGAGATAGAGAATTCCAAAGACTCACAGCCCTCTGAGTGAAGAAATGTTTCCTTATCTCAGTCCTAAATGATTGACCCTTTATCTTGAGGCTGGGTGTCAGTGTTCAAGATTCTCCAACCAGGAGAAACAAGTTTTCAATGTGTCAAGCTGCTTCAAAATCTTGTCTGTTTCAATGAGATCAGCTCTCATTCTTCTAAACCTCAGAGATTAAGTGCTGTCTTCCCTTCTGTTAAATGTTGCTGCAAAATCTTATTAATTTGACATTTTATATATGGGCAATTTTTTAGGGACTGGTGGTGATGTCTGCTGAACTGGAAGAGGTGGTGAAGAGTATGCTGACAGGAAAGATCCCAGGAATGTGGATGAATAAATCGTACCCTAGTCTCAAGCCACTTGGCAGCTACATGCATGACTTCTTACACAGACTGAAATTCTTACAGGTGAGTGCTTTTGCTTTCTAATGACATGGTTTTAGTAACCTGCCATCCATCATCCAATCTCTTGTGATACTAATCATTTGAAAATTAACATCACAATAAAAATTATTAGCTTTTATTGGCTTAATTTTAGATAATAGATGTAAGGGCATAATCAGTTCATTTGTGCATCTGTTATGCATAGTAATTTGCTCAGTAATGCACACAATGTACAATTGAGGCAGCTCTCACAACACAACCATGTGTGTCAACTTGGCACATTTCAGTTTAATTTACATTAGACAGATGGTGCATCATGAATATGAACACACATCCTGTTGAGATCTATAAGATGGAAGACATATTGGCCAAATGAAAATCTTCAAAATAAAGCTCAATCAAAAGGATTCAAAATATGCAAATGAAGACAATAGCTGGAAAATCTACAAATAAGCACAAAAATTCAAACTTTTTTAAAGGTATTGGCAAAAAAATACATCTTTACTCCTTAGTACATCAGAATTCAGTTATGACTTCATTTCAAGCACTCCTCCAAATACCAATGAGCATTTACAACATTGCATATCTATTGTTTATTGCCAAACTAGTTTATTATCAATATGCAAAACAGAAACCTGTCCTGCCTGTTGCCGCATCTCTTAAAGGTTCTAGGGAGACTGCCTTCAGTTTTACGAAGGTTCCTATAACTAACTTGAGTTGGTCTGAGGGAACCTAAAGATAATTTGGGATAACCTATAGAGCTATGTGTGGGCTATGAAAGGACCAGAGAAGTTAAGACCTGGACATTCTAGGCCCAGCTATGTTCAGCTTCTTCATCATTGACCTTCCCTCTTCCCTCCATCATAATATCACAAGTGGAACTGTTCACTGATGATTGCACCATGTTCAGCTGCATTGATAATTCCTCAGCTATTGAAGCAGTTCATGTCAGCAGCAAGTCCTGGAAAACATCTAGGCTTGGGCTAAGAAGTGACGAGTAGCATTCATGCAACTTAATTGATAGGTAATGACCATCTTTAATAAGAGAGTGCCTAATCACCTCTCTTTGACATTCAATGGCATTACCATCACTGAGACACCCGCCATCAGCTGTCTGTGGGTAGAGGGTGGGGGTTTTGACCATTGACCAGAACTAAACTGGACCAAACATATAAATACTACATTTCCTAGAGCAGGTCAGAGGCTGAGTATTCTGAGACTCACTTCCTGACTTCACCAAAGTCTCTCCACCACCTAAAAGGCACACGTCATAGGTGAGATGATGTACTCTCTACTGGCTTGGTTGGATATAGCTGCAACAACATCCAAGAAGTTTGGCGACATCCAGGACAAAGCAATAACTTGATTGGCACCTCATGTACTAGCTTAAATATCCAACTATTCCATCACCAGTGTAAGAAGGAGCAGTGTGTACCACCTACTGGATGCGTTGCAGCAACTCGCTCAGACTTTTTTGTCAGCATCTGCCAAACCTATGACACCCACACCTGGTGTTACAAGAGTAGTTGAGGTATAGGACCACCATCACCTTCAAGTTGACTTTTAAATCACAAGCCATCCTGACATGGACAGATATCAATATTGCCATTCCTTCATTGTGGCTGGATCAAAATCATGGAACTGCATACATAACAGCATTTTTGGAACACCTTCACCACAGGGATCATGATACCATCTAAAGGACAACTAGAGATGGGTCCAAATCCTGAAATTGCTAAAAAAAAAATAAAATGGGCACTCCGGAAGGCTTAGTTGTGACCCTCTGTACAGTCTCAGTAAGAACCATTGCTATGTAGGAAAATATTTCCATACCTACTTTACCTGCAATTTATATATTTTGATATTGAAGATCTTCATTATCTGTGCAGTATTGAACAGCAATTGACACTTTTAATTCTAAAGTTAATGAAATATTTGGAACATGAAATAAAATCACCATGATTTTTGGATGCGGGGCCACGATTTGCAGCTTCCCCATACTCATTCAGATTGAAATCAAAACGGAAAATGCTGGAAATACTCAGCAGGCCTGGCAGCATCTGTGGAGAGAGAAACAGAGTTAGCATTTCAGGTCATGAGAACTCGATTCCCATTCATATCAAGGCTAGTATGACACAAAATTTGTCTACCCAAAAAATGGCGCAGATGAATTTTTAGCCCTAGATGTTTAATTTATGAATTGTGGGAGGACACAATGAAATATTGTCACAACCTGCCAATATTTAAGATGGGAAATTATTCCTGGAATTTTGATGATGCCAGAAATGTAAATTTCCAATGGTGTTTCACTGCTTTTGATTTTTGTCTGTGCTATTAGAAAGGGAAACTTTATTCTGTAATTCCTCTCCTATACTTAAAGCCTGTGTTATGACCGGGATTGGAGGTGTGCGCAGTTTCTCCATCCCTACTGCTCTACAGGTCGCAGCATAAGTGTAAATTTTTAATTTACTCAACAAAATGGCCAATTGTTTGCCTTCACTACTGCTAGACACAGAATGAAAGCAACTTTAACCAGGGGAAGAATTTTCCTGTCGGCGAGCTGGGGGCAGGGCCTGCTCGCTGATGCGTAAGATGTCATTTAGATTGTGAGTTTGACGGGCACGCAGCCATGTTGGCTGCGTGCCCGCCAAACTGTCAAAAGCCTATTAAAGCCATTAAGAAAGTATTTAAAATTGTTAAGGATGCTGCCCATCCAAGCTTAAGATTGGCGGGTAGGTGAAGATCCCAAGCGGCCTTCGCATTTTTCATTAAACCTCATCCACACACAGAATGAGGTTTCATGAAGAGTTTATTAATTAAATTAAAAATTTTGAAAAAATTACTGGACATGTCCCAGCTCATGTGACAGTTTCATATGAGGGGACATGTCCTTAAATTTTTTTTTCACCTTTAGTAAATTTTCCAGAACTCAAACTAATCTCCCTGAAGCACAGAGGTGCCTCAGGGAGCTTTCTGTGTTCTTTCGCACACATGTGCAGAAGAGCACAGGCCCCGACTCAGGGAATCCCCCCGCCTGCACAGGGAACGCACAGCGCTTCCGGGTGCGTGTCACACTGGGCGGGCCTTAATTGGCCCGCCCACATAAAATGGCGGCGTGCACCCAATCGGGGGTGCCGATTCGGTTTTGCTCGCTCCCACCCACCCCCGCACAACCCCCCACCAACGGGGAAAGTTCAGCCCCAGGCTTCTTTCAATAAACTCAGAATAATTGATTTATAATGAAACAAAACTCCTTTTTTTAAAACAAGTTGCAAAACTGGTTAACATACAATTTGTAATCCGGAAGTGTAATGATTTACCCCTTTAATAAAACCCTGACACACATACACATACACACACAATTACTAAACAAAGGACAAGACAAATAAAGCCTCTGCAGAGGTTGGCTTAAGGGAACACTATATGAGTTATACTGAGGTGAGATTTTTGTGGCTGACCATGAACACTTCAGCCTGGACTACAGATAATACAGGGCAGAGAGAGAGAGAGACAGTCTACAGTTTGCTCACCTGGCACACACTGAATTCTAAATAAAACGTTCAGAGAGAACTTCTCCCAGGCGAGGTGTTTTCAGCCAATCAGCAGGAGCCTAGGACCTGGCAACAGCAGTTTTTTGCATTAAGTCAAGTAAGCAAAATTACTCTTATCACACCAGGTGTCTTGCTGGTTATCTCGTTGAAGTCATGTGATTTCTTGGAAAAAGCAACTTGCTCACAGGCCAAAGCGAACTTGTAGCCTTTAAAAATAAAACTCAGGAGAATGTCCAAAATTCAACGTTCTTCCAATTTTTACAAAGCATACAGTCCTTGGATTCCAAACACCTGCTCGAATTTTCATTTGAGGCAATTTATACCTCCATGTAAGGACAACAGTAAATCAGTTTTAAGAAGCCCTTATCAATTAGACCGTGTGTGCATTAGTTTTTGAATTGTAATTTACCTTGGGCATTTTCAACCCAAAATTCATTGGGTTCATGTCTATGCTACAGGGATGGCGAACAGATGATATATTCCCTGACTGAAACCTCACTTTGCAGCCCTAACTTTGCAATATGTTGACCAGGCAGGATAGCTCCAGTCTTGTCTTCCTTTCTGCAACTTCAATCCCAAAGTTCATTGTACAGTGTAGCTTAGAACAAGAATCAAATGAAATGAGAAACTTAGCTTATGTGTAGACTGGCATGTTTGCCTTTTAACATTAACTGCCATCACCTCTTCAGCTGACAAGTATCTTAATATCTGGGAACACTTACAGGTATCATAAGATCTATTCTGTGCAGTTGTTTTCAGTTTCAGGTTTGAAAGATGTGCTAATTAAAATACAGTTGCTCCCTGGCTAAACACTATCCATAAAATCTAAATTAACCAGCCTATAAAACAAGGTACTTGTATTAAATAACAATATATACACACTATATATAAATTGGAAGCTGGTGAATACTTATGCTACCAAGTTAGGTAAGTAAATGACTTTTTAACGGTAAGATAAAACTCAGGTTTGATGTCATGGTTATTAATCAATTGTTATGATAGTTTAATAATTTAAGGAGCTAACAATTTCTAATTGTGTGAGAACTTTGGGATGGAATTTTCCCCTCTCACCATTAGCAGGATCCATGGCAGTTGGGTGTGGAAGACATGGGGGGGGAGCAAAAGATCGGTTTCCGGACGTCAGGAAACCAGGTTGGGATCTTCTCTTCCCGAAGTTCATGGCAAGTTTTTGATTTGCTAATCTTCACTATTTGATGAAGGCCACATGGCAGCAGATCTGGCCCAGAGATTTCTCACAACAACAAGATGCCAGCAAGGTGCAAAGTTGCTGTTCACTCTGAGCCATTTGCCATCGGCTCCAGGCAGAGTTAGGGAAGAAGGTTGGGGGAGGGAGGGAGCAGCGTTCTTACAAGGAGCATGCGGATGAATGGCAACCAAGTTGTGACTGCAAAACTTCCAACCTCTTGGGGGAATGAACCTGCCTGACAAGGGCTCATGTGATTAGTCTTTTCACTGTGACCAGGTCAAGCCATAGAGTCTTGAGGGCAGTGGAGTGAAAGAACTCTCACAGATGACAGTTATCACCCTTGCCAAAGAGTGATGTCTCCATGCACAGCCATGTATTAGAGGGAGGAAAACTCATCCTTGGTCCCCACTGGAAAGGGTGGAATGCACATAGCCATTAAAACTAATAGCAGCAAGAATGAATCCAGGAGACCTCCAGTCAGTGCAAGATAACATATATTTGGGAGTGCAAAAACTGTATACAATGATTAAAAACCTGTACCACCAGTGCTAATTCAATACTTCTTAATTTTCCTTAATTTATCCTATGTCTAGGTGCATACTGACATCCGCAGCTGAGGTGGAGGCAGCCTGCTGACTACCCTGCCTTGTTGTCGGTGATGACTTCAGTGATCATCCTCTGGAGGTCCAAGGCCTGGAAGGCCCCGGATTATTTTGGGTTTCCTGCTCAGGGACAGGTGCACCCTTCTCGGCCTCAGCAGCTGAAGCTGATGGGGGTACAAGCAGAGGCGATTGGGAATACTTGGATGCTCATGGAGATTCCAGGGTGGATGCCCCCATGGTGTCTGCCTGATGCTCCTCCTCCCTTTGAGTGCCTGAGGCCCCTGCCCTGACTCCTTGAGGAGAAGGGGCACCTGGAGGGAGGCCGAGGTGCCCTGCCCCCATCTCGCATAGCCACTGCAAAAGCTCACCCATGGCTACAGCAGAAGGCGTGCAACTGGGTGTTCTGCTGGACCATGTTCTCCATAGCATCCGCCATCCTCCCCGTTGAGACTTCGATGTGCTTGCATTTTGGAACAACTACATCAGAGAGCACATGGATGCACTCCTCTGCCTGGCATGCCACTCTGTTGCAGGCCTCTGACACCGCTGTCTGATGTTTCCCTTCGACTTTCTGATACTCCAGCATCTTCTCCAGGGCCACTTCCAGAGGCTCATCATCTGACTCAGTCTTAGCAGAGGCCTCTTTTCCAGCAGTCCTCCAGCTGCCAGAGACCCTGGCTGTCAGTGCCGCCTCCTGCTGGGGGCACAAGTCTGTACGGCAACTACTAGATTGTGACCCCAAGCCTAAACTTGATATATGACCCATCGAGGAATGTGTGTCTGGGCTGGTGGAGAGTGTAGCTGAATGCTGTGATGGCTGTAGTGGTGTGAAGTCATCCTCATCCTTTTCCGAGGTCTCCTGTGGTCTGTGGGCTCAGGGGCGGGGGCTGGGCTCTTCCTGCTGGCACCTAGAATGGAGAGAGGACAGATTATGTGGCTGCCTAGGTTGGCACAAACTTGGCACTCATCAATCACCTTGATTTTCCAAGGTTGTCTGGGTTATGCACCAGATGCTGGGGGAGGCCGACATTCGCTGTCGGCACAGGCACGGTCACTGCCCTCCCCTGCCAGCTCTGCGGTTGCTGTCCGGATGCAATGAGGGGCCTGAACTCAGGTATCCCCCTCTCTCGTTTTATCACTCTCCCTCCTGTTGTGGACAGTCTTCTCCTGCATAAAGACAGAGGGATGGATTGTGAGCACATATGATCGATGATCAGGTCTCAGCCTGCTAAATCTGTAACTGACCTCGTGATTCCCCAAAAACCGACCACCATGTGCATGGCACAAGTGAGGCGTGAGATGAAATAGTATCTAGTTGCCTGGATAGTGCAGCTCCGAGAACACCCAGGAATATGGACAACATCCAGGACAAAGCAGACCGCTTAATTGAGACTTCATCCAGCAACCTCAGCATTCAGTCCCTCACCACCAACAGAGTTGCAGCAGTGTGTGCCATGTACAAGATGCATTGCAGTAAGTCACCAAGGCTCCTTGAACAGCAATCTTCAACCCTGCAAGCTCTATCAGCGAGGAGGACAAGGGCAGCAGATGCGTGGGGAAGTAGCAGCACCTACAAGTTACCCTGCACTCCACCCCATGGCTGTGACTTCACTGAATGGTGAGGTGGGTTGGAAGGATGGAAGGCTCACTTACCCTAGTGGCACAGATCGTTGACCCATTTGCTACACTGCACCCCACAGGCGCTGACTGCCTTGGCTACCTACTCCCAAGCTGCAGTGGTCAGTTTGCCTCCTGCAGGCATCCCTGGGGAAAAGGAAGCCTTTCTTGAACTGTCTCCAGGAGATGCTTGAGGGATGCACCACTGAAGTAGGGAGCTGCAGCTTGCTGCCTTTCCTTGCTCATCCTTCTTCCCGATAGTGAAGGCCTGCCCAGGTGTTTTTTTAAATATAATGCCCGGACATGACAACCTGTCTTTATGTACGTCTCACCATAAGATTCAATGCAGAATGCGTGCATGCATGACTAACGAGGCAGGGAGCGTACAATCTCATGTAAAAGGCTGCCCTGCCCCACAGCGGGAATCACTCCGACTTGCTCATCTCGCCATGGAACTTATGGAAGGAGGGGAAGATTCCACCCTTTGTCTTGTTTTATCGTTTTCAAATAATTAGTGATCTGACTTACAGTACAGTAAGTAGCCACAAAATGGTCACTTAGCAATTCATCAAATGCGGGTTCTTTTTGTGCCATAGTTCGTACTCATTCTGAAGAATTCTGTTAGGTCTATTTTTAAAATGTATTGCTAATAAATCCTGGATAAATGTTTAAAGAAATTAAACTGTCCTTCAGAACCTTTGATGCTCGTCATTTTCTACACTGTTAATGTTATATGTGGGCTGCATTGAAAGACTGGTGTTGTTCACAACCCATTAAACTTGGCTGTACCTATTTCGCATTATATTCCACATATCTGCAATGATAAACTATTAAACAAGCTATCCTGCTAAGGTGGATTTTTAAGGAGTAGATCCATCATATAGTGCAGCCATTCAAATATTGATTATATTCACAAAATAAATTTCAATGTTAATAATTCTAAACAATTCACTTAAAAGAAAATAACGAAAGAGCAAGTTGGTGCTATTTACTCAATCAGCATGGACAACTTACACATTCCTGCCAGTCTGCTACCGTTTCCTTGGTAGAATGGTGTACAAGAGCATATGTACAAATTCCATACTAAATGAACACAAGCTTGTGACACTGAGCAATTAAACATGTGCAGTTACAATTTGGAAATATTTTGCAGGACTTTAAGCAGCATCATAAAAACACAAGTTGGGCTGAAACATACATAGCTGTGAACTGGTATTTTACTTTGATAAATTATTTATTCCACAATTCCAGGAAAGGAAAATCCGTCAAATATTTGAGATTAGCTAGATAGTGTGGGGAAAGACAAAAAACACATTAAAGCCAAATACTCCTGTAAAATTGGAGGGTAATAGTAAGGACCCATAAGTTTTTAATTTTAATTTGAGAAGTTTGAAGAGTTTAAAAGAGAGGTGTTTGTGGCAGTACTAAAAAGCGTGTAGAGCATTACTGTATATTTTTACACTGGAGCTTAGCTCCTGACTGACCTTGAAAACAAATTCAGCCTGGTTTTAGGATTTATAAAAAGAAAAGTCAAAACACACAATGATCAAAATTACTGCAACACATGAAAGATTTTTCATTTCCTGAAAGAAGAAGAGAACCAGAACCCAATTATCTTTGTGGAATGGTAATACTAAAACTAGCCTGTTAGAAGAAATGCATCATGATAAGCTGACTCAAATTTACTCTGCTAATATCTCTGAAGTAGGTTTTTGTGATTAATAACTCCTGAACTTTAAATCAGAGAATTCCTAAACTGGATACACAGCTGGTGTATCAAAGTCAGTTTTAATGGGAGGAATTTTCCCAGATTTGCACTAAGTGTGATAGCGGGCGGGTAAAACGATGTTTACCCGCTGACTGCAATGGCGGATTTTCACACCCTATTGTCCCAAACCTGCCTCATTATTTATGTATTCCCAGGAAACATGCCACTTCTATGGTGGGCAGGCTCTCATTTGCCCTCCTACCATCACCCCGCTATTGCATCACACCGGCCGCCATGTTTAAAAGGCAGCTGCCAGCACGCTACCAACTCACCACCACTGCCTGGGAGACATGGCCAGCAAAGGAAAAAAGAGCACAGCCCCCCCCCGCCCTAGTTTAAGGACAGGTCCTTCGAGTGACTGCTGGATGCCGTGGAGGCCTGCCAAAATGTCCTGTACCCCAGCTTTGGCCACAGGATGGGCAGCAACGTGACCAATCCGGCTAGGGAGGCGGTGACAGTGGTGGTCAGCACCAATGCCCTTCAGAAGAAGACAGCCACCCAGTGCCGCAAAAGGATTAATGATCTCCTCCATTCCACCAGGGTAAGCCACTCTTTTTATCAGTCTCTACTCACACACTCACAAACTCAGCACACATCCATAGGGCCCTCACTTACTGCCAGTTCAAGGGACATCACCATTCACTCTCTCACACACACTTCATTGCCCTCATCCCGTTCATGGGACCACTCACTACCCGCACAGGCCAAGCACATTTATCATCTGGCCTGGCAGGCGTCCTGTTTACACTTCCTTCATCTCTATTCATGCAGGACAAGCTGGCTCATAACAAGAGAGAGAGGTCACAGACCGGTGGTGGAATGCCCGAAATCAAAGTCCTCATGGACTTTGAAAACAGAGCTATCCAGCTGGCCGGCAAGAATCTAGACTGGCCCTGTGCTGACAGTGAGGTTGGCGCTGCTCTACCAAGTGAGGATCCAGCAGTGCAACATCCAACAAACAACCATGCCAAGAGTGATGTGTCTTCTTTCACAGGCCACTGCCATGCACTAATTATCTCTCCTTGCTTTCACAGGCACGTCTACCAAACAGCAGATAGAGTCCATGACCCAGGATCTCCAATCAAACCCCGAAGAATCCACCGAAGGGGAATCTGAAAGCATCCTCCTCGAAGTTCCATCACCGTGCTCACCCACACCTTCCACCAGCACAGAGACACACACCTCGGTGGGACCTAACTTTAGAATAGACATGGGATCACAATCTGGTGAGCACATCGCATTATCTGATCCACAGCACGCAACGGCAGGGACTTCCCAAGACTCTGGCACTCGGAGGACTGCTGGAGGCCAGAAATTTGCTGAGTCCAATTCAGATGACGAGCCTCTGGACTTGGTCATGTCATTGTTACTGGAGCTGCAACGGCAAGCTCGGGAACACCAAGAAGGGGTATCCGCTGCACTCCTCAGATTGCAAGGCACGATGGAGGAGTCCATCCGCCTTCAGGCTGAGGTGATAGTGCCGGTATGCCAATGCACTGAGGTCAACACTGGTAGGATGGCAGCTGCCATGCAGACCTTGGTCCAGGACATCACTTCTGCATTGCTGTGTAGGCTCAACTCCATCGCTGATGCCATAGTTGGCCTACCACAGTGTGTACATGAGAGGGGTGCGGGGCAGCTCAGTCTCACTCCAGCTATCCCTTCCCCTCAGCCAGCCAGGGGCCCATAGGGAGGAGGATCAATAGGTGCACATTCCGGGCCCATTCACCCAGGTGACCCTAGGAGTAACCGGCTGTTATGACCGATGCAGTTGGTAAAGCAGAGTTATTTTAAAAATCCCAGAGGGAAACTTTAAATAACCTATAGTTTTAAGTGTTATGTTTGAGATGCGACTCTAAATTCAGGAATCAGAGCACCAGTTCTCGGAGCTTTACATTAAATTAAATGAAACATTTTATTAACTTACACAGGTTAAAATACATATACACATGGGTTAAAATTACTACTATCATAACTTTTAACAAGTTCCCAAACTAATCTCCATTAAGGCAATGGCAACCCTTAGACCTAACCAAACACCAGGCAAAGCATTTTCACCTTACGAATTCAAAATAAGGTTCTTTCAACTTTGGTTACTGTGGAGATGGTTGGAGGCTTGCTGCTGCTGTTGGTCTTGCATTGCTTCTGCTCTGCACGCCCAAAAACTGCTAAAATTGTACCTACCACTGCCCATGGATGTTAGTTCTCATTGTCTCAGCAACCTCTGAACTAAACCCCTCTAACAGTAAAATCCATTTCATAGTATCAATTTTATTAGTAATATAAACATATTGCTTGACAGCTGCTAGATAGCTGTCAGTTTTCATCTCACTTCTTGAATGCTCTATTCCAAAAATGCAAATGCACGCTATCTCTTGTACATATCAAAACCAGTACAAATCAGTCTGTGCTGGCAGGGCAGTAGGAGGGCTGGGCTGGTAAGGTCTGGAGTGCTTGGTGGCACTTTGGTGTCTCTGCGTTTCTTGCGTGGGCAGGCAGATTAGGAGCCCAACTCCAATCCTATCACTGTGGCTGCGTCTGAACTTTCTCAGTTGCAGAGGAATGGTCACTTTATACAGATGTCCTTCCTGCTTAGCCATTTCCCTTGTCTACCCTGCCCCCCACCTCGCTTTTCTGTGCGAGGGATCCAACACCAGGGCAGCAGTCGGACCCCCCCCACCCGC
Organism: Carcharodon carcharias; assembly: GCF_017639515.1. Classification (NCBI taxonomy): domain Eukaryota; kingdom Metazoa; phylum Chordata; class Chondrichthyes; order Lamniformes; family Lamnidae; genus Carcharodon; species Carcharodon carcharias. The sequence goes on along the minus strand of NC_054478.1, from coordinate 103,360,936 downwards.
CTCCGCCGACAACAGCAACAGTTGCCTCTGGGGTTGGGCAGCAGTTGCCTCCAGGCATCACCCCTCCACGAAAACAGTCGCCTCTGAGGCAGGGCGGCATTTCACCCAGGCCCCCCGGCGCCCTTGAAACTTCAAAGCAACAGGCAACCCTGGCAAGCTCTGCAGAACGATAATGTTCACTCACCCTCAGTTCCCCCAAAGTAAAGGCTACCAAGTGCATGTTGCCGTTGTGAAACACGTTGATGTGCTTTCCTGCCAACGTGCATGGACAATCCGGTGGTGGTCCAAGAGCCTGGTGGGATGGCCTTTTAATTATATACTGATGTATTACAGTGAGCTCCCTGTCGACCGTTGGTGGGAACAGCGGGCTGAGCGGAAGATCGCAACCTGCTTTCCTGCCATCGTGAAACCGATCACGCCATGTTGTCTGCGCACGCCACTTAACACACCCGCTGCCAGTGGCCATGGAAAATTCCACCCAATTAAACTATTAGAGCAGTGGTTCTCAAAATGTTTTGGTTGAAGGTCCTCTCATAGAATGGATTAGTAATCGTGGGCACCCTAAATTACAATAATATATAATACTCATAATACCTGGGCAAACTCATATTTTGGGACACTTCCTTTCTGTAGCACTTAAATATTTAAAAATCTCTTCTCTTGAACTCACCTGTTGTCCACCATTAATGTTGATAGCTGCAAGTCTATCTGATGATCTTCCTGTCATTTTGAATGCTCCTCCATGCCCATTCACCTCCTAGGTGAGATAGTAAGCCCTCTCTGCCCTGTATATATTGATGGTCATACTCCACTCCCACCTCCAAGCTCGCACCATAAAAACATAAGAGCATAAGAAATAGGAGCAGGACTAGACCATTCGGCCCCTCAAGCCTGCCCTAACAATTTAATAAGATCATGGTTGAACTGCCCCAGGCCTCCGCCCCTCTTTCGTGCCAGCACTTCATAGCCCTCAACTCCCCAATATTTCAAGAATCTATCTACTTCTTCTCTAAATACTTCCAGTGAACTAGCCTCCACAACTCTCTGGGGTAGAGAATTCCAGACATTCACTACCCTATGAGAGAAGAAATTTCTTCGCTTCTCAGTTTTAAATGAGTGTCCCCTTATTCACTAACTATGTCCCTTAATTTGAGATTCCCCCACTAGTGGAAACATCCTCTCAACATCAACCCTGTCAAGCCCCCTCGGAATCTTGTACGTTTCAACAAGATCACTCCTCATTCTTCTAAACTCTAATAAATAAAGGCCTAATTTGTTTAGCTGTTCTTGATAAGTCAACCCCTTCATCCCAGGAATCAGTCTAGTGAATCTCTTTTGAACTTCCTCCAATGCCAGTATGTCCTTTCTTAAATACGGGGACCCAAACTGTACACAGTACTCTAGGTGTGGCCTCTCCAACACTCTGTACAGTTTTAACAAGACTTCCCTATTTTTAAACTCCAACCCACTAGCAATACAGGCCAAAATTCCATTTGCTTTCTTATTACTTGCTGTGCCTCCATGCTAACTTTTTGTGTTTCATGCACAAGAACACCCAAGTTCCTCTGTGTTTTACTTTTTTGGAGTCTCTCTCCATTTTAATAATAGTCTGCCTTTTGATTCTTCCTACTAAAGTGCATGACCTCACACTTCCTTACATTAAAATACATCTGCCAAGTTTTCACCCTCTCACTCAACCTAACTATATCCCTTTGCAGATTCCTTATGTCCTCAACACAGCATGCCTTCCCACCTATTTCTGAAACATCAGCAAATTTGGACATATTGCACTCTGCCCTCTCCTCCAAGTCATTAATATAGAGAGTAAATAATTGAGGCCCTAGGACTGACCCTTGTGGCACTCCACTAGTTACGCCTTTCCAACCTGAAAAACACCCATTAATCCTGACTCTCTTTCTTTTCTGTGTTAACCAATCCTCAGTCCATGCTAAAACATTACCCCCAATACCGTGAGTTCCTATCTTGTGCAATAACCTTTTATGTGATACCTTATCAAATGCCTTCTGGAAATCCAAATACACTACATCTACCAATTCCCCTTTATCAACTCTTTGTTATGTTCTCAAAAAACTCTAGCAAATTTGTCAAACATGATTTCCCTTTCACAAAACCATGTTGACTCTGATTGCGTTAAGCTTTCCTAAATTTTCTATTTCTTCCTTAACGATGGCCTCTAGCATTTTCCCAATGACAGATGTTAGGCTGAGTGGCCTATAGTTTCCTGCTTTTTGTCTCCCTCCCTTCTTGAACAGGGGCGTCACATTAGCAGTTTTCCAATCACTGAGACCCCCTGGAATCCAGTGAGTTCTGGAATATTTCGACCAATGCCTCCACTATCTCTGCAGCCACTTCCTTTAAAACCTTTGGATGCAGGCCATCTGATCCTGGCAACCTTTCTGCCTTTAGTCCCATTAGTTTGTCAAATACTTTGTCCCTTGTGATAGAAACCATTACAAGATCTTTCTTCCTATTAGCTCCTTGCTTATCTGATATCTTTGAGATGATTATAGTGTCCTCCACCGTAAAGACCAATGCAAAATATTGGTTTAAATTATTTGCTGTTTCCCTGTTCCCTGTTATCAATTCTCCAGTCACATCCTCCAAGGGTCCCACGCTTACTTTAGTCACTCATGTTTTTTCATATACCTGGAGAAGCTCTTGCAGTTTGTTTTTATATTTTTTGCCAATTTAATTTCATAATCAATTTTCTCTCTCTTTATTAGCTTTTAGTCATCTGCTGCTGGTTCCTAAAAAATTCCCAATTCTGTAGCCTACCACTACTTTTTGCTGCTTTGTACGCCCTAGTTTTTGATTGGTTATTCTCCTTGACCATCTTTGTTAATCACGGGTAGTTCATCCTTCTCACCAAGTCCTTTTTTTGACAGGGATAAATTTTTGCAGAGCATTATGAAATATCTGATTAAATGTCTGCCTTTGCTCAACCACTGACCTTACCCTTGGTCTATTTTCCCAGCCCACTTTAGACAACTCTTTCTTCATAACTCTGTAATTGCCATGATTTAAGTTGGTTTGAGACCCGAGTTGCTTGCCCTCAAACTGAATTTGAAATTCTACCATGTTGTGATCGCTATTCCCTAGAGGATCCTCAATGATGATATCTCTTATTAATCCCACCTCATTAGACATTACTAAATCTAAAATAGCCTGTTCCCAGGGAGGTTCTGCAATGTATTACTCTAAGAAACAATCCCTGATGCACTCTACAAATTAATCTTCCATGTTACCCCTGCCAATCTGATTTGTCCAGTCAATATAATTATTATAATTATAATCTAAATATAGGTTAAAGTCACCCATGACAATTGTAGCGCCCTTCTTACAAGCCTCCGTTATTTCCCAATTTATACTTTGTCCTACAGTGAGGCAACTCATCGGCGGCCTATAGACAACTCCCAGCCATGACTCCCTCCCATGCTATTCCTTATTCCCACCCAAACTGGTTCCACATCATGACCTATTGCACCTATGTCACTACTCACCACCACATTGATACCTTACTTTATTAACAATGGTACCCTTCCTCCTTTTCCTTTTTGTCTATTTTTCCAGAATGTTGAACATTGATTTCCCAGCCTTAGTCACCCTGCAACCATGTCAAGTCATATTAATTTATTTCTATGGGGCTGTTAACTCATCTATCTTGTTACAGATGCTACATGCATTTAGATAAAGAGTCTTAAGCTTTGACTTTTTACAATTACTCATTCTGGTTCTAATTTCTGCTGCATTCTTCTGCTTATATTTTCTGCCCCTTTCTGTCGCACTTTGATTATCGTTTGCCTCTTCACTATGCTGCACCTCTGCTCTCTCATTTCTTTTTGATATTTTAAACTTCCCTTCAATTGAACCCCCTGCCCCACTAATTAGTTTAAAGTCCTATCTACAACCCCAGTTATATGATACATCAAGACACTAGTCCCAGCATAGCTCAAATGAAGCCCATCCCAATGCAACAGCTCTCACAGTTTCTGCTTTTGAACTTAGCCCCGAGTTGCTCATAGTCCCTCAGCAGAACCTCTTTCCTAGTCCTACCTATGTTGTTTGTGCTTCTGTGGACCACAGCAACTGGATCCTTCCCCTCCCACTCCAAGTTCCTCTCCAGCCCTGAAGAGATGTCCTTAACTTTGGCACCAGGTAGGCAACACAGCCTTCGGGATGCTCTGTCTTTGTTGCCAGAGAACAGGATCTATTCCCCCAACTGTGCCATACCCTATTACAACTACATTTCTGTTTTCTCTACCCCCCCCCACTCCTCCCCCACTTGAATGGCGCTATGTACCACTGTGCTATGGTCAGTTGGCTCATTCTCCCTACATCTTTTCCCTCATCCATACCGGGAGCAAGAACCTCGTACCTTTGGACAAGGGCACTGGCTGAGGCTCCTCCAAAGCTAAATTCTGGATCCCCATACCTGTCTCACTTGCAGTCACACCCTCCTGTCCCTGACCATGGTCCAAATTTAATGTAATTAATCTAACGGGCGTGACTGTCTCCTGAAACACACTGTCCAGGTAACTCTCCCCCTCCCTGATGTGTCGCAGTGTCCACAGCTTGGACTCCAGCTCATGACCTCCAAGCTGAATCTCCTCGAGCAGCCATCCACTCACCATGGATTGCACCGGCGTCCACCAGCTCCTACATACTACATCTGCAACACATCGCCTGCCCAGCCATCTCTATTCTATTTAATTGATGAATTTGAATGTTAAATTTTCTAAAAATGAATTTCTTAACTATACTCTTCAGCTATAATAACGTCTCCTGATTTAAACCACTTGGCCAATCAAAAGAGACAATCACCTACCTGTTTGCCCTTGACGTCACACTTCTGTTCTGGCAGGTATAAACAGCCTGAAGGGGCTTATCTCCTGCCATCGCTGCCTTCTCATGCAGGTCCGCTCTCCATGTGCTGCACCACTCCCATCTCTGGCTGCTGCTCAGTTTCGTGCTGCTCAGCTATTTTGCAGACCCCCTAAAAAGTCTTTACGGACCCAGCAGTCAGTGGATCCTACTTTGAGAAACACCACGCTAAAGTAACCAAAAATACTTGACCGTCCCAGGAAAGTTGAATAGATTCGGAATTGCATTTAGTTGGTTACTGTGATGAGTTAAATGTTCTGTGGAGCTGAGTTGAAGTTAAGAGAATAAATTTAAGGAGTTGATGAGAGCTTTTAAAATTGACTTAACTGTTCAGTAAATGATTAAATAATTATCATAGCTTGTTGTGAGAGGCTGCTTTATCATATTCTTAAATTAAATCACAGTGCCCTTTTTTAGCTGTGAGTTTTAGTTAATTATTTTCTCAGGAGAGTGTTTTATGATTTGGATAAAGCTAAATGACTAATATATGGAGGAGAAAAATTCCTTAAACACTTAAAGACAGAGTCAAAGGGAGATCATATTTTAGGAAATGATGTTGACTGCTTAAGGGGGGAATGTTTTATCAGGAAAGAAAAGCAAATACCGCAGATGCCAGATATTTAAAATCAAAGCATCTAATGCTGGAATCGCTTAGCAGGAAAACCAGTATCTGTAACAAATAGAGAAAGGTTAGAATAACATTCAAGTCTTTGATCTTTGAGGAGAGCCCTTTCAAATGCTTTCACTGCTACTTGGAAAGAAGAAAAAAGGTTCTATTAAATGTGGTTGAAAGAACAAAATAAAATTGAAGATCAGGACAATTTTGAAATAAAGTGGCTGGGTCAGTGCTGCTGAAGACAAATGTTGAGAATATGTGGCTGTGCATGGTAGAGTGAGTGGATCTCATGAAGCAGAGAGAGTAGTGATTGGAGTAATGCTGAATACCATAGGCAGGTGGATCCAAAATAGGCTGGGTGGAATTTAAGCTGGAATTTTAATGGAGGGTTGTAGATCTGAAAGGCTAGCCTAACTGTTTTCCTTTCTCCAAAAGTGCTACCCGACTTGCTGAGTGTGTTCTTCATTTTACACCTTATTAAAGATGGAGATAAAGGGATGATAGCTGTTTTATTTCTCTCACCAAGGATAGCTATGTTATTTATTGACTGTTAATGGACAGCTTCCTGTTCAAATGTAGCATGTGTCCTTTTGTTTACGGCTGCCTGTGTGCCTTTGCGGAGATAATTTGGAAAGCATCAGATATATAAGAATAAACCTGCAGATATATTTGATGTAAAAACTAGATAAAAGTATACAAAAATAATTTGTAATTTTATTTCGCAGCTTCTGTGTTGCATGGAATAATGTGACTACAAGAGTATATTTTGCGAAAGCAAAATACTGCAGCTGCTGGAAATCTAAAATAAATAAAGGAAATGCTGGAAATAATCACGTCAGGTGACAGAAATTAAGGGCCGAATTATATCATGGAAGTGACCCCACTTCAGCTGGCGGTGGGAGACAGGGATGTTTGTTCCTGGCAGTAGTTAATTAAGTGGCTTCTGCCAGAGTTGCTGTCTTTATTAAGGATGGCAGCCCACCCTTGCATATTGCTGCCCCAATTAGAGGGCCGCTGGCTCAGCAACCTCAAAAGTGCCACTACTAGTGATGGCTAATGATGAGGCTGCAGCTGCAGGATGAGGGTGCATCAATGGCCCTGCATGACCATGCACCCTTGAAGAGTAGTAAGTGAGATCTGGGGATGTGGAGTCAGGCAGGCAGGACCAGGCAATCTGGGTGGTGGGGTTGATGTCACAGAGGGCAGGTGCTGCCATTGCCATGGGTGAACCATTGTGGCCAGGGGCCCTATTGTTTATGTGGGTCATGGAAAGCCACCAACCTCCCCCCACCTCAGTGCTGGAGCCTCCAGGTTTCACCTGCCCATCTCCCCTTGTGGCGGCAGGCCCTTCAAAGCAAAATGCCCGTGTGGTTAAGAAGAGGCCCTTACTTAGACACTTAAAGTGGCTCATTTGTATTCCAGGTGGGCAACATGCCTGCCAGCTTTCCTATGCTGTCAAAAAGAATGGCGGCGGGAAGACATCGACCACACTTCCCTCCACCATTTTTCCAACCTTACTGCCACCCAGCCCCTCGTCAAAGAGCTGGTAAATTTTGGCTAGAGTTAACATTTCAGCTTGTTGACTTTTCATTAGGGTTCAGAGTTGAACTGAATTTTTAGACCCCATTGGGGTGGTTGGATGGATGTGGAATATTGCACTGATGGCATGCTAGCTCCCCAGCACCATCCCACTCCTGAGTTATTTTCCCGGACATGAGAATGAGGATGCAACAGAATTACCCTTCCACAAATGCCGGGCAGCCAATTAAACCTGTTTTAAGACTGTTATGACACAGAAGTTGGTAAAGGCTGAGTTGTTTAAATCCTAGAGGGAAACTTGAATGACTGTCATAACCTATATTTTAAATTGGTATGTTTGAAATGCAGCTCTGAGTTTAGGAATAAAACCGCCAAACCTCAAAAGGTTTTTATATAAAACAAAATTAAACATTTATTAATTTAACAACAAATTAAACACATTCACATCTACAAATTACTACCACAATAACTTTTAAATAAATCCCTAAATTAATCACACCCAGGTAATCTTCACCAAGGCAACAATAACTCATAGACTTTAAACAGACACAAGGCAAAGCACTTTTGACCTAACGATGATGTTCCTTTCAATTTGCTTTCTTTGCACAGTTGTAGGCCTACAAGCTGGTTAGATCTTACATGCCTCTGTCGAGCACGCACAAAACTCCTTTCCGTTTATACTTGGCTTTCCCTTTGAATGTAAATTTTCCATTGTATCCTAGGCTTTTAATTTTACCTCTCCTAACAATAATGCTTTCATTCCACCAATTTTATTAGTAATGTAAATACGTTGCTTGGTGACTCCCAGCAAGGTGCAAGATTTCATCCATTCTTTTGAATGGTCTATTTAAAAATGCAAATTGCCCTTTACCTTCCACTCCTTACGTTTATCTATACATCAAAGCACCCAGACTAGCTGGCTTTACTTCAATTAAGACACACACAGGCACACACATAGATACAGATCCCACTACAATTCCAATTTAAAAATAATTTCCAATCATATCATACACATTAATATCTCTTCATGACAAAGGCCTATTGGCCTCCAAAGGGATGAGCTTCTGATCTCCATTTGACCTTGATGTCGAGCTCCTGATGACGACGAGGAAAATCCTGCCCGTTAACTCTGTTTTTCTCCACACAGAGTAACTTGCAAATCAGTTTTCAATTTGATTCCTCAAAATACTGAAGCCCAGATATGAGCAAATCTATAGCAGGCGGTCAATGTATCAGCTTTGCATATGGGGCAAAAAAACAGCCAGCTGGAGGAAATATTGGCCCAGGTTTTCACTGAGTTGGGATGACTCTGGAACCCTTTAAAATGGTGGGTGGGATGCGGTCCTGGGATACCCACCCCATTCCTGTTTCTGGCTATTTTCAGTGGCGCAAAATAAGAATTTAGGTAGCCAGCCTGCATGCAGCACTCACTCCCTTGCTGGCTCCACTTCAGGGATGTAATGACCTAGTGTGAGGTGATTTAAATGCTCAGAGCCCTTTAAAGGTAAAAAAAAAAACAAGCGCCAGTCCCCATTAGTCCCTCGCAATTTTCTTCTGTACTTGTCTTCAATCGGGTTCGATGGGAAAGGCAATAAAAACAGTTTAATTGGTCCTGCCATTAAATGTTGCAGGTCCACAGCCTTCTTAGCATTTCTGAATTTCCCACTCACTGACAGATACCCACAGCCCCTCCCCATCCCTGAGTTGCAAACACTTAATGGGCTGTAACTTACTCGCAGTGGCAATCGGTGTCAGAATGCCACTCCGTGCCCAATTGCTTACATTAAACTTCTTCCATGCCTGTCTTCCCCAACCTTCTGACTCAGGCCAGGCAAGATACAGTCAGCACAGCAGTCCTCAAAACCCAGTGTCGCAGTCCAACAGAGTCAGATTGAAGAAGGGCACACACCCCTTTTTATGGCACCAGCTGCCATAAACCATCTAAGTTAAAGGTCCCATTAAAATTGTCAGACCTGGGAGAAGTTTAAGTACCTAAGTTAAGTGGATAGGATTTTGGGATGGGGTGGGGGGGGGGGGGCGGGGGGCGGTGGTGGCGGGGCAGAACTGGAGGTCAGGGGTGGATTGGAGGGTGGGGTTGGACCTCAGTGGGTTGGGGGGTGTCAGACCTCGGGGTGAGGGGATTGGGTTGGTTTGGGGGAGTGTTAGGTCTGCAGGGGTGGGGTCGGGTCAGGTCGGGTGGGGGAGTGTCGAGCCTATGGGGGTATCGGGTCGGGTTGGGCCTGTGGGTGGGAGGGTCGCATTGGGTCGGGGCGGGTGGGGGAGGGTGTTAGGGGTGGTGGAGGGAGTCCCGTGCTAGTGTTGGGAGTGCCATGAGGGGTTGTGGAGGTGAGGAATACCATGGGGGTTCGTTAGTCAGGAGGTGGGGTGTCCCCAGGGGGCTCGGAAGTGTGGGACAGTCCCATAGGGGGATCGCTATGGGTCTTTACAATAGTTACCCAGAAGTTAGAAGGGGTTTTAACTCTTTTAACCTTTTCTGGGTAAATATTTGTGTAACACAGTTGGAACCATCCAAAGTTTGTAATTTAAGCCACTATTTCGAATGGTTCAAAATGCAGGGCAAACCCTTACCTGTGAAGTTCCATGGGATTCCCCAGTGCATCATTGGTGTACCTCCCCCAATCCAACACTGGGGAGCTTGGAATTACGGCCCATTATTTTTGAGAATTTATTATATTTCACCTTTTACTTACTTCCCATATGTGCATCCCAATATTAATTTTATTTTCTGTAAAATTATAAAAAGTGAATGATAAAACCTGCTTGCTCTTTCCTGGCTTGCTGTCTCTGAGAGCTCTACAGTACGATTGGCTGTTTAGTCTGCTTGATGATATTGTTGTCACTGGGCGCCATAGATTTCTTATAGCAGACACCAGAATGAAATTAACATTGGGAAAATTGACTTCCATGCCTCACAGCTTGCTGGACCTTTACAGGCAGTTTTCTTTGAGGTCAATGGCAAGTGCCTTCACTTTGTCGCTGACTGAAAATTCCAGGCCTATGTCATAGAATTCTAAAGATAGATAATTATGTAATCAGAGCATAAATTGATTCTTTTGCACATGAATATGGACTTTGTTGAGATGCATAAACTCACTGTGATTGTAATGTCTTTTCAATATGCCAGGACTGGTTTGAAGATGGAGCTCCTCCTGTCTTCTGGTTGTCTGGGTTTTTCTTTACTCAAGCTTTTCTGACAGGGGGGCAGCAAAATTATGCCAGAAAATACACCATTCCCATTGACCTGCTCACATTTGACTATGAAGTACTGGAGGACAAGAATTACAACGTTCCCCCAGAAGACGGTAAGTGATCACAACTTGAACACATAACAGTCATGTGATTTTGCAATGGTTGGTCTTGAGTGCTACCAAGCAGTGTTGCATTGAGCGCCATTCAAAAGCAAGACACTTGTATTAAGATTAATTTTTCTCCAAATTTTATAATTGTAAACTTTCCTGAAACCTGTAAGAATACATAATACGGAAGTACATTCAGTTTATTGTTGATACACTATAGTTAGTTTAGTTATTACTGAGAAGACAGCAATCTTGTTGCAATTGCTATAGCAACTATTGCTTTGCAAACAAAGTCATTGGGAACAATTTTATGAATGCACACTCACAGCAGGATTTTCCGCACCCGCCTGCCACTGGGATCTTCCGGTCCCTCTGCAAGTCAATGGACTTCTGGCTGGGGCGCCTCCTCGCCTGCGGCGGGTCCCACCTGTGACGGGGTCAGAAAATCCTGGCCTCAGAGTGGAAGCCTTGCCTGCTGGAAGTGCACATTCAGTAATCACAGGTGCAATCCCCAAAATTTTCCATCCATTAAGGATTTTGCTTATTTATTTTTTTATTTATTTGTTTATGGGATTTAGGTGTTGCTAGTTAGGCCAACATTTATTGCCCATCCTTAACTGCCCTTGAGAAGGTGGTGGTGAACCACCGTTTTGAACTGCTATAGCCCATGTAGTGTAAGTACACCCGCAGTGCTGTTATGAAAGGATTTCCAGGATTTTGACCCAGCAGCAGTGAAGGATGAGTGATATAGTTCTAAATCAGGATATTGTGAGGCTTGGAGGGGATTTTGCAGTTAGTGGTGTTTCCATGTATTTGCTGCCCTTGTCCTTCTAGGTGTAAGAGGTCATGGGTTTGGAAGGTGCTGTGAAAGGAGCCTTGGTGAGTTGTTGCAATACATCTTATAGATAGTAAACACTGATGCCAATGTACGTTGGTGGTGGAGGGATTGAATATTTAAGTTGGTGAATGGGGTGCCATTCAAGCAGGCTGCTTTGCCCTGGTTGATGTTGAGCTTCTTGTGTTGTTGGAGCTGCACTCACCCAGGCAAGCAGAGAGTATTCCATCACATTCCTGATTTATGCCTTGTAGATGGTGGACAAGCTTTGGGGAGTCAGAAGGTAAGATATTCACCGCAAAATTCCCAGCCTCTGATCTGCTCTTGTAGACACAGTATTTATATGGCTGGTCCAGTTCAGTTTCTAGTCGATGGTAATTCCCAGGATGTTGATAGTGGGGGATTCAGCGATGGTAATGCCATTGAATGTCAAGGGATAAAGGTGAGATGTTCTCTTGTTGGAGGTGGTCATTGCCTGGCACTTGTCTGGCACAAATATTATTTGTCCCTTAGCAGCCCAAGCCTGAATGTTATCAGGTCTTGCTGCATGCATAAGCACACATAGATTCTTCAGTGTCTGAGGGTTCGCGAATGGTGCTGAACATTGTGCAATCATCGGCGAACACCCCCACTTCTGATGTTATGATGGAGGGAAGGTCATTGATGAAGCAGTAGAAGATGATTGGGCCTAGGACACTACTCTGAGGAGCTCCTGCAGCAATGTCCTGGGATTGAGGTGATTGACCTCCAACAACCACAACTATCTTCCGTTGTGCTGGGTATGAATCCAACCGGTGGAGACTTTTCCTCTGATTCCCACTGACTTCAATTTTGCTAGGGCTCTTTAATGCCAAACTTGATCAAATGTTGCCTTGATGTCAAGAGAAGTCATTCTCAGCTCACCTCCTGAGTACAGCTTTTTTGTCATTTTGTACCAAGGCTATAATGAGGTCAAGAGCTGAGTGACCCTGGTGGAACTCGAACTGAGCATCAGTGAGCAAGTTATTGCTGTTGTAAGTACTGTTGACCCTTTCTGTCACTTTGCTGATGGTTGACAGTAGATTGATGGGGCACTAATTAGATTTGCCTTGCTTTTTGTGGACAGGACACATCTGGGCAATTTTCCACATTGCCGGGTAGCTGCCAGTGTTGCAGCTTTACTGGAACAGCTTGGCTAGGCACACAGCTGGCTCTGAAGCACATGTCTTCAGCGCTATTACTGAAATGTTGTCACAGCCCATAGCCTTTGCACTTTCCAATGCCTTCAGCCATTTCTTGGTATCATGGAGTGAATCAAATTGACTGAAGACTGGCATCTGTGATGCTGGGGACCTCAGGGGGAGCCCGAGAAGGATCATCTACGCGACACTTCTGGTTGAAGATGGTTGCAAGTGTTTCAGCCTTCTCTTATGCATTGATGTGCTGGGCTCCTCCACCATTGATGATGGGGATATTCATGGAACTGCCTCATTCAGTCAGTTGTTTAATCGTCCACCATCATTCACAACTGAGTGTGGCAGGACTGCAGAGCTTAGATCTGATCTGTTGTAGGAACTCCTAGTCCTGTCTATCGCTTGCGGTTTCTGCTGTTTGGCATGCAAATAGTCCTGCGTTGTAGCTTCACCAGGTAGACATCTTATTTTTAGGTGTGCCTGGTACTGCTCCTGGCATGCCTTCCTACACTCTTCATTGAACCAGGGTTCATCCCTCAGCTTGATAGTATTAGTAGAGTGGGGGATATGCCGAACCATGAGGTTAGAGATTGTGGTGGAATTCAATTCTGCTGATGCTGATAGCCCACAGTGCCCCATGAATGCCCAGTCTTGAATTTCTAGATCTGTTTGAAATCTATCACATTTAGCATGGGGGTAGTGTTACACAATATGATGGAGGGTATCCTCAATGTGAAGACGGGACTTCATCTCCACAATGACTGTGCAGCGGTCACTCCTACCAATACTGTCATGGACAGATGCATCTGCAGCAGGTAGATTGGTGAGGATAAAGTCAAGTAGGTTGCTGGTTCCCACACTACCCACCGCAGGCCCAGCCTAGCAGCTATGTGCTTTAGGACTCAGAGAGTCCCGAAGGCTGTGTTGCCTACCTGGTACCAAGGTTAAGGACATCTCTTCTGGGCTGGAAACGAACTTGGAGTGGGAGGTGAAGGATCCAGTTGTTGTGGCCCACGTAGGTACCAACGACATAGGTAGGACTAGGAAGGAGGTTTTGCTGAGGGACTATGAGCAGCTCAGGGCTAAATTAAAAAGCAGATCCACAAAGATAATAACCTCCCGATCACTACCTGAGCCATGTAGAAATTGGTGTAGGGTTAAATAGATTAGAGAGGTAGATGCTTGGCTCAAAGATTGGTGTGGGAGAAATGTGTTCCAATTCATGGGGTACTGGCACCAGTACTGGGAAGGAGAGAGCTGTCCCATTGGGACGGGTTTCATTTGAGCCATGCTGGGACCAGTGCACTGGCGAATCGTATAACTAGGGTTGTAGTTAGGACCTTAAGCTAATTAGTCGGGTGGAGGGCTCAGTTGAATGGAAGTTCAAAAAATCAAAATGAAACAAGAGGACAGTGGTGCAGGGTAGTGAAGAGGCGAACGATAATCAAAGTGTGACAGGAAGGGGTGGAAAATATGAGCAGAAGAGTGCAGCAAAAATTAGAGAATGAGTAATAATGGTAAAAAGTCAAAGCTTAAGGCTTTTTATCTGAATGCATTTGTAACAAGAGAGATGAGTTGACGACACAAATAGAAATAAATTAATATGACTTGATAGCTATTACAGATACATGGTTGCAGGGTGACCAAGACTGGAAATTCAACGTTCAAGGGTATTTGACATTCCAGAAAAATAGGCAAAAAGGAAAAGGTGGTGGGGTAGCTTTGTTAATAAAGGAAGGTATCAGTGCGGTGGTGAGTAGTGATATAGGTGCAATAGATCATGATGAGGAATCAGTTTGGGTGGAAATAAGGAATAACAAGGAGAAAAAGTCACGGGTGGGAGTCATCTATAGGCCCCCAAAGAGTTGCCTCGCTGTGGGACAAAGTATAAATCAGGAAATAATGGAGGCATGTAAGAACAGTGCTATAATTGTCATGAGTGATTTTAATCTGCATATTGACTGGACAAATCAGATTGGCAGGGGTAACATGGAAAATGAATTTATTGAGTGTATCAGAGATTGTTTCTTAGAGCAATATGTTGCAGAACCAATCTGGGAACAGGCCATTTTAGATCTAGTAATGTGTAACCAGGTGGGATTAATAAGAGATATCATAATTAAGGATCCTCTAGGGGGTAGCGATCACAACATGGTAGAATTTCAAACTGAGTTTGAGGACAAGCAACTTTGGTCTCAAACCAATGTCCTCAGCCTAAATGAGGGCAATTACAGGGGCGTGAAGAAAGAGTTGTCTAACGTGGTCTGGGAAAATAGGTTAAGATCAGTTGTTGAGCAGTGGCAGACATTTAAGCAGATATTTCATAACGCTCTGCAAAAAATTATCCCTGTCAAAAAGAAGGACTAAGATGAGAAGGATGAACCACTTGCGGTTAACAAAGATGGTCAGGGAGAATATCCAATCAAAAGTGAAGGCATATAAAGCGGTGAAAACTAGTGGCAGGCCAGAAGATTGGGAATTTTTTAGGAACCAGCAGCGGATGACTAAAAAGCCAATAAAGAAGGAGAAAATTGATTATGAAAGTAAATTAGCAAGAAAGATAAAAACAAACAGCAAGAGCTTCTACGGGTATATAAGAAGAGAGTAGCTAAAGTGAGGAGGAGCAAGATGGAGGATGTAAATTGATAATGGGGAACAGGGAAATGGCAGATAATTTAAACCAATATTTTGCCTCGGTCTTCATGGTGGAGGATACTATAAACATCGCAAAGATATCAGATAAGCAAGGAACTAATGGGAGGAAAGATTTTGTAACAGTCTCCATCACGAGAGACAAATTATTTGACAAACTAAAGGGACTAAAAGCAGACAAGCTGCCAGGACCTGATGGCCTGCATCCAAGAGTTTTAAAGGGAGTAGCTGATGAGATGGTGGAGGCATTGGTTGAAATATTCCAGAACTCTCTGGATTCCGGGAGGGTCCCAGCGGATTGGAAAACCACAAATGTGACGCCCCTGTTCAAGAAGTGGGGGAGACAAAAAGCAGGAAACTATAGGCCACTCAGCCTAACATCTGTCATTGGGAAAATGCTAGAGTCCATCATTAAGTAAGAAATAGCAGGACATTTAGAAAAGCTTAATGCAATCAGCGTCAACATGGTTTTGTGAAAGGGAAATCACGTTTGACAAATTTGCTAGAGTTCTTTGAGGATATAACAAGCAGAGTTGATAAAGGGGGACTGATAGATGTAGGGCTGAATTTTCCCCCCGTCGGTGGGGGATTGTGCGGAGGCAGGTGGGAGCGAGCGTGAACCCAATCAGCGCCCCTGCTCAGGTGTGCGCTACCATTCTACTTGGGCAGGCCAATTAAGGCCTGCCCAGCCTGATGCTTGCCCAGAACCCTGTGTGATTCCCTGAGTCCGGGCCTGTGCTCTTTCGTGCGCGAAAGAATGCAGAAATCTCCCTAAGACATAGAGGTGCCTCAGGGAGATTTGTTTAAGGTTCAAAAATTTAAATAAAGAATTGAAAATATTTTAAGACATGTCCCCTCATGCTACAGTGTAAAATGAGCTAGGACATGTCAAGAAACATTAATTTAAAAATGTATTTAATTTATAAACACTTTATGAAACCTCATCCCGCTTGTGGATGAGATTTCATGAAAAATGCGAATGTTGCCTGGGCTTTTCGCCTGCCCACCAACCTTAAGGTTGGACGGGCAGGTCACTTAATTGATTTAATTAGTTTTAAACAGGCTTTAATAAGCCTTTGATAGTTCAGCGAGTGCGCAGCCAACACGGCTGCGCGCCTGCTGAGTCGAAAATCTAAACGACGTGTAATGACGTTGGGACGCCTGCCCGATGTCACTGAGCATCATTTTATGCCCCGACTCCACTTGCCAACCAGAAAATTCTCCCCGTAGTGTATTTGGATTTCCAGAAGGCATTCAATAAGGTGCCACATAAAAGGTCATTGTTCAAGACTGGAGCTCACGGTAATGGGGGTGGTAATGTATTAGCATGGATTGAGGATTGGTTAACACACAGCAGACAGAGAGTCAAAATTAATGGATCTTTTTCAAGTTGGAAAGACATAACTAGTGGAGTGCCAGAAGGATCAGCCCTAGGGCCTCAATTATTCACTATCTATATTAATGATTTGGGGGAGGGGGTAGAGTGTAATGTATCCAGATTTGCTGATGATACAAAAATAGGTGGGAGGGCATGTTGTGATGAGGACATAAGGAATCTGCAAGGGGATATAGATAGGTTGAGTGAGTGGCAAAAGCTTGGCAGACGGAGTTTAATGTAGGAAAGTGTGAGGTCATGCACTTTGCTAGGAAGAATCAAAAGGTGGGCTATTACTTAAATGGAGAGAGAGACTCCAAAAAAGTGCATCACAGAGGGATTTGGGTGTTCTTGAAAACACAAAATGTTAGCATGCTGATGCAGTAAGTTACAAGAAGGCAAATTGAATTTTGGCCTGTATTGCTAGGGGGGTTGAATTTTAAAAATAGGGACATCTTGTTACAATTCTACAGGATGTTGTGTACAGTTTTGGTCCCTGTATTTCAGAAAGGATATACTGGAATTGGAGGCAGTTCAAAAGAGATTCACTAGACTGATCCCTGGGATGAAGGGGTTAACTTATCAAGAACAGCTAAACACCTTAGGTGTTTATTCATTTGAGTTTAGAAGAATGATGGGTGTTCTTATTGAAATGTACAAGATTCTGAGGGGGCTTGACTGAGAAGATGTTTGCACTAGTGGGGGAATCTCGAACTAGGGGACATAATTACAGAATAAGGGGACGCTCATTTAAAACTGAGATGCAAAGGAATTTCTTCTCTCAGAGGGTATTGAACATCTGGAATTCTCTACCCCAGGGAGTTGTGGAGGCTAGATCACAAAATATTTAAAGAGGAGGTGGATAGATTTTTGAAATATCGGGGAGTTCAGGGCGATGAGGAGCCTGCACGAAAGTGGAGTTGAGGCCTGGGGCAGATCAGCCATGATCTTATTGAATGACGGGGCAGGCTTGAGAGACTGAATGGTATACTCCTGCTCCTATTTCTTATGTTCTTAGTACTGTTGCTACCGAGTCAGTCTTGGTGATGAACATTGAAGCGCCCCACCCAGAAATCACTCTGTGTCCTTGCTACCCTCAATGCATCTTCTAATTGGTGTTCAACATAGAGGAGTACTGATTCATCAGCTTTGCTGGGGGGAATGGAGGTGTGTGGCAGTAGGCGGCAGGTCCATCTCTGACTTAATGCCATGTAACTTCATGGGGCCCAAAGTCAATGCTGAGCACTCTTAGGGCAACTAGCCCTGACACCAACTGCATACCATTGTACCACCATCTCTAGTGGGTCCATCCTGCCAGTGGGACAGGACATGTAGATGGTGATGGTGTTGTCTGGGACATTGGCTGTAAGATAATGATTCGGTGAGTATGACTATGTCAGGCTTGACTAGACTGTGGCTCAGCTTTCCCAATTTTGGCACAAGCCCACAGATATTAGTAAGGAAGACTTGGCAGAGTTAACAGGGCTGCTTTTTCCATTGTTATTTTGGTCCCTATGTCTATCGGTTTCATTCCTTTTCAGAATCTTGGCGGTTTGATGCAACTGAGTGGCTTACTGGGCCATTTCAGAGGGCATTTAAGATGGCAGACCTCCCTCCTGAAAGATATTAGTGAACCAGATGGGTTTTTACAACAATCAACAATGGTTTCCTTGTCACTATTACTGAGACTAGTTTTTTTTTAAAAAATCCAGTTTAATTGAATGTAAATTCCAACAGCTGCCATGGTAGGATTTGAACTGTGTCCCCAAGGTATTAAATTGGGTGTCTGGCTAATAGTCTAGTGACATTATGACTATACCACCACCTCCTCATAGTCAATCCTATTGTGTAATTATTAAATTGTTAATGCCTTTTAATTTACTGTAATCTTACTCCTTTGAACATTTGCAACATTTGTGCATAGCTCCAATCTGAAGGCAGCCTATTTAGTGAGTCATATTCTGTAGTTAAACCCAGAAGTGAGTAACATTTGAACATTTTGGACCACTTGCTATCCTCTCTATAAGGCCCAACATGCTTTACAGTGCAGTTAGTCAAAATAGTGTGAGATTGGTATGATCCTGCGCACTGGCTCCAAGCAGCAGCTAGGTATCTCCCATCAAAGGGGAGCAGGGAGAAAATTAGACTTAAATCATCACCAGACATTTCACCAGACAGTTCTTGTGAATCTTCTCATAGTGGGCAACAAGTTAGAAGCGTGAGAAATGATCTTATTGAAATATATAAGATCCTATGGGGACTTGATAGGTTGCATACTGAGAGGGTGTTTCCTCTTGTGGGGGAGACTAGAACTAGGGGGCACAGGTTAAGAATAAGAGACCCCTTTTAATGCGGAGATGAGAATTTTTTTCTCTCAGAAGGTCGTTTGTCTAAGGTATTCGCTTCCCCAGAAAGCAGTAGAGGCTGGGTCACTGAATTTATTAAAGGCTGAGTTAGATAGATTTTTTGACAAAGGAGTCAAGGGTTATGGGAGACAGACAGGAAAGTGGAGCTGAGGCCACAACCAGATCAGCCATGATCTCATGAACTCATGCTCTCATGCTCGAAGGGCCAAATGACCTACTCCTGCTCCTAAATCCTATGTTAGTCTGAAAGCAGGACCATCTCAACTGAAGAAATATATGGTCCATATATGGTCCACAGTTACTAAGAATAGGAAAAAACTCAGTCAAGAGAGACAATAAAGGAGAGAACTCAGATAAGAGAGGCAGCATAGGGGAGAACTCCATCAAGAGAGGCAACATAAGAGAGAACTCAGTCAAGAGAGGCAATATATTTCCTATGTTTCATATAGTGTAAACATTAAAACTGCCCATAAAAAATTTTAAATACACACATCCATAACGTTCCAGTACTGAATGGCTAGATAAATTATGATACTGGTGAATATTGTGTGTACGTTGATTCAGAATTGGCTTATTAGTGTGGCATCTTTATTTGTCTCCTATTTATAAATGTAAAAGCTGTGGTGCAACTTCACCTGGATTCAAAACTTCATGCCTTCCATTATGAAACAGGTTTATATTTTGGAAAACGCACTCGCTAGAAATTTCGGAATAGAAGAAATTGATCTGAGAGCAACCTAATTAGTGTTTTATACAAACCCAAGCATGCCTGTTTTTAATTGCATCACTGTTATCCTTTCAAATTCAATAGAGAATACCATGATGTGGTGATCTTATTGAAGCACATGGGGCAGAATTGTGCCCTCGTCGGGCGGGGTGGATGGGGGGGTTTGGGAAGCTGGCTGCCGCCCGCGATCAGGGCCAGACCGCGATATCACATTGGCGGGCCAATTAAGGCCTGCCCAGCATGAATCACGTGCTGCAGTGCTCAGCGCTACCTATGTAGAGGGAGGAGGAGGGCGAGTGCGAACTTCGCGCATGCGCGTGGGCATGTGCTGGAAAAGCTCCCTGAGGCACAGATCAAAATAAAAAATAAAGAATTTTGAGGTGTTAAAAAAAATGTCCTGTCATGTGTTTCTGTCACATAACAAGAACTTGTTAGAATTAGAAGCCATAAGGTTGGACGGACAGCGAAAAATTTTGATCAATTGGATTAATCAATCAAAAGGCCTTAATAGTGCATGATGATGTCGGGATGCTTGCCCGACGTCATCATGCATCATCTTACACTTGAGTGGGTTGGGTGCGCTCAGTGAAAAATCCTGGCCTATGGGGGCTTAACAGAGCGATTGTTGAAAGGATGTTTCTCCTTGTGGGAGAGACTAGAACTAGGGGAAACAGTTTAAAAATGAGTCCCCCATTTAAAACAGAACTGGGGAGGTCTTTTTTTCTCACAGAAGGTCATTAGTCTGTGGAATTCTCTTCCCCAGAGAGTGGTGGAGGCAGGATCATTGAATATTTTTAAGGCAGTGTTAGGTAGATTCTTGACTGACAAGGGAGTCAAAGGCTATTGGGGGTTGACAATAAGCAGAGACCATAATCAGATCAACCATGATCTTATCAAATGGCAGAGTAGGTTTGAGGAGCTGAATGCCTACTCCTGCTCCTAATTCATAAGTTTGTATGCTTGTGCATTTGTTCGTATGATGTGAGTTAGGCAAGACAGGTTGCACTTTGCATAATATTATTACAGCATGACATGATACTATTATAAATTATAAAGCACGAAAAGTCTGTTTATACTTTTATTCTATGCTTTTGTCAAATAGTGGATCAGTGCACTGCCACATAATTTGATCATGCTTGAAAGTTCCATTTACAAAAGCCTTAGTGAAGATGCCTTACGTGGTAGCGGTTCAACAATTTACAACACTTCTGCATGTGGTTTGCTCGATTTCGCACCTTTGAATTAGTCATTCGGTAGTGCAGAACTTGAGTACTGCTGAAAAAGAGATTTTTTTGTTGAAGCTTTTCGTCTTGCACTCATCAAGACAATGCGCAAAAATACCAAATGTGAAGGAAACAGCAATTTATACTGTATGAAAAGAGACTGCTGATTGGTTGGCAAGTGGACTTTGATTGGTAAAGGTGTTGCCATGGAAGGACAAGGTATCTCAAAAATTTGAGCAACAAGTGAAGCTAGCTATGCAGTAGCAACACAAATAATATTCACCACCAAGCCAAAAAGATGTTCTGCCTATCCTTTCAAATTCATTAGAGAATACCATGATGTGGTGATCTTATTGAAGCACGTAGGGCAGAATTGTGCTCTCGTTGAGCAGGCTCAGCAGGGGCGGGTGGGGGAGGTTGGGAAGCCAACTGCCGCCCACGATCAGGGCTGGACCATGATTTCATGCATGAGTAATTGGCATATGAAGTTCAGTATCAGGTATGTAGCGTCCCAAAGACTGGTGGACCGTATCAAACAGCATGTCGCTTCTGCTGTTAACAATGGGCAATGCACAGACCGTACCCAACCAGCCCATGCTTGCAAAACTCAAAACACACTGTCCAACATTAGATGTGATTCCGCGATTAGACAACATTTGCTAAATAACCCGCAGTGTGCTTAGAATTACACTGACAACCAGTTTAAGATTGTCAGTCAGGCTCACAGTGTGGTGCATTTGTGTGTACTGGAAGCTACATATATTAATACACAGGGCCCTGTTCTTTTCAGACTGAAAGAACATGGACACAAATTGCACCTGTTTTA
This sequence comes from Carcharodon carcharias, assembly GCF_017639515.1. Lineage (NCBI taxonomy): Eukaryota > Metazoa > Chordata > Chondrichthyes > Lamniformes > Lamnidae > Carcharodon > Carcharodon carcharias. The sequence goes on along the minus strand of NC_054478.1, from coordinate 103,339,386 downwards.
GCTAAACATAATAAGTGACAGCCATTCGCTGGTTCATTCCTCCATGCAATGCCATGATCAGTCAGAGTCAAGCTGCCTGGTTTAAATTTCAAACAATGCTTGGCTTAACTGCCAGTCACCATCAACTGGTGCATTCTCCATGGCAATGCCTCTGACAATCAGAGGCCACTTGCCAATCAATCAGCATTCTCTTCTCATACAGTCTAAATTGTTATTCCCTTTATATTTGGTATTCTTGTGAATTGTCCAGATGAGTGCAAGATGAAAAGCTTCAATAAAAATATCTCTTTTTCAGCAATACTCACCTTCAAATAGTTAATTTGGCTATTAGGGAGCAAATTAACTCCTGGTGGCTTAGCATGGACAACATGTTAAGGATTCAGGAAAAAAGGCAGCAGGGGATCAAAAATTATCACTCTTTCTTGGTCCTTGTCTGTTTCTACCTTAAATTGTTTAATTTCAGCCAGCATGTTACTGCCTTCCTGGGCAGGATTCCCTTGGCTGAAAGCCAGTTCCTGTGTGTGATCACTGTAAATTGGTCTTTGATCACAAAAGCTCCACCTCCTATCTCCTGGGCTAGGCACTTTTGATCTACAGCTGCTGAAGCAAAGCAGAGACTGACTGTCCTCCATGTGTTGCATCAAATGTTAAGACCTACTATCTCATGGCAATCCCTCTTTATATGCCATAACCCAAATTGCATGCACACTATAATTACTGGTCTGACACTGTTAGCTGCAGTTCAGGCTCAAGCTGAAGAGCCCGCCTTGGTGTCTCTCTGGCTGGAACTTTATTTGTCCTGTTCGACTTATGCTTGGCTTGGCAGAATTGTAAAGCAGTTTTTCCATAGAAATCTAAAAATTTGGGATGGAAAAATCACTTCTTTCTACAGAGTTAATTGAGGTCAGGTAGGTTTAAAAAATATGCAGGAATCCCAGTACATTTTGTAAAACAGGTTTGACACTGCACATGATCTACACTTATTGGGGTGACACTGAGTTGTATGAGACTATCCTATTGAAGAATCTGTTTCACTCTGTGGTTTTGCACTCCGGATGTGCACTGCAAGATCAGTGTCAATATGAAGAGATTTCCCCTTTGCACATGGACTAAACATGCTTTATAAGTGCACCCTTAATATGTTTCAGAAAGAACAGAAAAGCATTAATGCAGTGCCTTGTAATATTTTGAAGCATTTCACATACACATAATTGCTCTAAATGCACTGATTCTAGTTATGTGGGTATGGCAGCTACTTTGCATGTTCCCCCAATTGGCAATGGGTTGAACAACCAGTTAAACTTACTTGTGATAGTGATGAAGAGACACCAGGAGAACTGCCTTCTAATAGTGCCATGGAATCTTTAATATCCACCTAAATAGCCTGATAGGACCCTAATTCAGCATCTTAACTAAAGGAAACACAGCCATCAGTGCAACGCTAATATCACCCTGGAATATGTGCTCAATTCCTGGAAAGGAGTTTGAATTTTGAGTGACATTGCTATCTATGGAACCCAATGGAATTACTCTGTAAAATATTTACCTTTCAAATTTTTAACCACATGATCCATTTTATATCCATTTCTCATATTATAGCTTTTATTTGTTCCTGGGATTTGTGCATGGCTGGCAAAGACAATATTTATTACCCATCCTTAATTGCCCTTGAGCAAGTGATGATGAGCCACCTACAACTGAATGTCTTGCCAGGCTATTTTGTCAGTAATTTATCCATGGCATGGGGAGGCCAACGCCATATGGGAAGTATGGCAGCTTTCGCTGGGTGGACTGGTGTGGGTTTAAACTGGAGGATTTCCTTTGCAGACCCCCTGGGCCCATCAAAAGCACCCTCCCTCCCCTGAAGATCATTCCCCTACCCTTTAACCCTCCGGCGGGCCTCATTAACCCACCCCACCCCACCCCCTTCACCCCTCATGCTGAGACACCTGACCCTAGACATAACTGGGCTCCTTGGCATGGTGGAATTGCATGACTTTTCAGCTGGGGGGCAGGGACCATGTGACCTATAAAATCCTGCCCCATGTTGCCAGAGCATTATTCTGATCCTCTGGTTACTAGGCCAGTAACATTACCACTGTGCTCCCATCTCACATAATAAAAGTGTGCATCTTAGGTTGAGTGGTGGCAGAGGGAGGCATGGGTTGCAGGACATGTGCTCCCTTTGCATTTCTATACATAAACATGACCACAAATTAATGTTTTGAAATGCATAAGAATATAAGAGATAGGAACAGAAGTAGACCTCTCAAGCCTGCTCCGCCATTCAATAAGATCATGGCTGATGATCTTGTTTCGATTTCTACATTCCACAAATTAATGTATTGAAATACACTCTTCACATTCAGCCAAGAAACCTAACAGCAGTTTAAAGTGCTGCAAAATCAGAACAAAACAGAGATGTACTTCCTTCATAGTGGTTCCTTCCATTGATCTGTTTTATCTGTATTTCCCTGGTTTGACTTACTATTTAAGTTGACACAGAGCAGGATCTTCACCTTGATGGAGATAGGTTGACATTTAATTTCTTGCCTCTGGTCACATGCCAGTTTGCAGGCACCATTCTGCACCCAAACCATTTTACTGTTGGCCATTTCAGGGCTGGAATGGTTATCCACTTGCAAGCGGCGGTTAGCTTATTAAACTTATTAAATGCTGGGGCCCTACAGCAACAGGACCCTGGAGAAACATGCATCGCATCCTGGGTGGATTCTCATGGACATGGCTCCACCGCAAAGCATCTCATGGAAGTTCAGAGTTGAGGGTCTGCATCGGGACATCATTGTCTTGGCCATGGTCTGTAACAGTTGATTGTCGAGGAGGTGGAGAGGAAGGTGTAGGTTGGACTGGGAGAGGAAGTTGTGTCAGTGGGGGGGTGAAGTTGGGAGGGGGGAAACAATGTTGTCGGGGGGTGGGGATGAGGTTGGGAGTGGGGAGGGAGTACAGGGGGGAGGGTGTAATGAGGGAGAATACGGCAACTGAAGATGTAGGTATAAGGGGCGAGGAAGGTGTAAGGGAAGGAGTTTGGGAAGAAGGAGTTTGGCAAGGGGAAGGATTTTGGGTGGGGAAAGGAGTTCGGAGGGGGGCAGGGCTTTGGGTGGAGAAAGAAGTTTGGAGAGGGCAGGACTTCAGGTGGAGGAAGGAGTTCGGAAGGATGCAGGACTTTGGAGGGAGGAAGGAGTTCAGGGGGTGGGGGGAAGGATTTCTCATGGAGAAAGGAGTTCTGAGGGGGGAAAGGAGTCCTGGGGGAAGAAAGGAGTCCTAGGGGTAGAAAGGAGTCCTGAGGGGAGAAAGGATATCTGGGAGGAGGAAAGAGTCCTGGGAGTAGAAAGGAGTCCCGGGGGGAGGAAGGAATCCGGAGGGAGGAAGAAGTAAGGGTGGAGGAAAGAGTGAGTGGGGGAAGGGGTAAAGGTGGAGGAAGCAGTAAGATGGGGGGGATGTCCAGGTGAACATGCATGGGAGGGGTCTGTGGAGTCGATGACTGGCTCCTAGGGCGTGAAATGAGGATGGATGTGGTTTTTTTTTATTCGTCCACAGGATGTGGGCTTTGCTGGCTGGGCCAGCATTTATTGCCTATCCCTAGTTGCCTTTGAGAAGGTGGTGATGAGCTGCCTTCTTGAACCGCTGCAGTCCATGTGGTGTGCCTACAGCGCTGTTAGAAAGATTCAGGATTTTGATCCAGCGACAGTGAAGGAACGGCAATGTATTTCCAAGTCAGGATGGTGAGTGACTTGGAGGGGAACTTCCAGGTGGTGGTGTTCCCACCTATCTGCTGCCCTTGTCCTTCTAAATGGTAGTGGTCATGAGTTTGGAAGGTGATGTCGAAGGAGTCTTGGTGAATTCCTGCAGTGAATCTTGTAGATGGTACACACTGCTGCTACTGTGTATTGGTGATGGAGGGAGTGAATGTTTGTGGATCTGGTGCCAATCAAGCGGGCTGCTTTCTCCTGGATGGTGTCAAGCTTCTTGAGTGTTGTGGGAACTGCACTCATCCAAGCAAGTGAGGAGTATTTCATCACACTCCTGACTTGTACTTTGTAGATGGTGGACAGGCTTTGGGGAGTCAGGGGGTGAGTTACTCATAGTACGATTCCTAGCCTCTGACCTGTTCTTGTGGCCACAGTGTTTATATGGCTCACCATCTGCTGCAGACCCAGTCTTGCAGCTATGTCATTTAGGACTCAGCCAGCTCGGTCAGTTTTGATGCTACCGAGCCACTCTTGGTGGTGGACATTGAAGTTCCCCCACCTAGAGTACATTCTGCACCCTTGCAAGTGTTGTTCAACATGGAGGAGCACTGAATCTTCAGCTAAGGGAGGTTTGCTTGCCCATGTTTGACCTGATGCTTTCATAGGGTTCTGAGTCGATGTTGAGGACTCCCAGGGCAACTCCCTCCCAACTGTATACCACTGTGCCACCACCTCTACTGGGTCTGTCCTGCGGAGGGATGGAATCACCATACCTAGGGATGGTGATGGTGCTGTCCAGGACAGTATCTATAAGGTCTGATTCCGTGAGGATGACTAGATCAGGCTGTTGCTCGACTAGGCTGTGAGACAGCTCTCCCAATTTTGGCACACGCCCCCAGTTGTTAGCAAGGAGGGCTTTGTAGGATTGGGTTTGCTATTGTCGTTTCCTGTGCCTAGGTCAATGCCAGGTGGTCTGTCCGGTTTCATTCCTTTTTTGTGGCTTTGTAGTGGTTTGACACAACCGAGTGAGTGGCTTGCATTTAAGAGTCAACCACTTTGCTGTGGGGCCTGGAGTTACATGTATGCCAGACCAGGTAACAACGGCAGATTCCCTTTCCTAAAGGGTATTAGTGAACCAATGAACAATCAACCACGGTTTCATGGTCATCATTAGACTTCTAATTCCAGCTTTTTATTGAATTCAAATTCCACCATCCACCACCCGGGATTCAAATGCAGGCCCCCAGAGCATTACCCTGGGTCTCTGGATTATTAGCTCAGCGACAATACCACTATGCCATCGCCTCTCCAAGGATGAGTATGAGAAAATGGTGAGAATGAGAGAAGGGGATGGTGACGGTGTGACGGCATTAGTAGAAGGGATGGCGAGGGTAGTTGGTGGGGAACTTGGAGGCAGCTAGGGACCCTTGGGGTGAATGGGGTGGGATTCTCAGGAAGGTAGGGAACATGCAAGTTCACTTGGACATCCCCAAAGACAGGTAGGTGATGGTGGGGAGGTGGAAGGTGATGCCAGGGTGGGGTCAATAGTGATGGGGGAAAGGACATGGGTGACTGGGGGAGGGGAAAGAAGCTAAAGACAAATTTTACCAGCAACGTGCTTCTAAACCTGGAAGTGAAAGGAGACTCGTGTTGGGCGGGAACAGGTGTTGATGGAGTGTAATCAGTGGGTGAGTGGAGATGCAGCTCAGCTCAGATGGACAACTGAAAGAAACCCCCAGCAGGCAGCATTCAAAATGCTCAGGACAGTGAGATGAGTGTGATAGAGGAAGGATCTGTGTGTATGGTAGAGTGCTTGCACGAGGCTCCGAAAGGCCCTGCCACACGCACACAGACACACACACACACATCTCCCTCCAGAATCACTCGTGGGCTGACTACGTGCAGCTGCACTGTTAGTACGGGGGGAACGGTAGTGGAATGCAGGGGAGAACTCGCGTAGCCTGTCAATGAAGCTGAAAGACACCATTACACATTATTCAGTGAAAGTGAATAGGTTTTCAGATTATAAAGTGAAAAAATGACTTCACCTGTGCAACCACTTGTGATCAGAATTTCTTAACTTTTCCAGGCCTAATACTTCTAGGTGCTGCCTTGGCATCCATAGCAGGGGTGAAGACAGCCTGTGCAATAGTTGGCCCTGTTGCCTCTGATGACTTCAGTGTGGGTCCTCTCAAAGCTGAGGCTTTGAGAGCCCCAGCTCGCTTTGGCTGCCCTCCTATGAGCCAGCTGCTCCCTCTGCGGTGACAGAGGACTAGGTTTAGGGAGTCACAGGCAAAAGGAACTTGCAGGGAGAGGACAGCCTCTGAGATTCCTGAGTGGATGACCCAGGGGTGTCCAGTTTCTGCTCCAAGGGCCCCAGCCTGACTCCTTGTGGGGAAGGAGTACCCGGAGGGGCGTCGCAGTGCCCTGTTTCCCCCTCACATTGTCAGTGCTGGCATCTCTGCATTCTGCTGGACCAGGATTTCCATGGCGTCCGCCACCCTTCCCATGGGGACCTCTGTGCACGCACATGTGGGCACCACTTCATCAGAGTGCATGCAGACGCACTCCTCTGACTCACATGCTACTCTGCTGAGAGCTTCCAACAGCTCTGTGTGATGTTTCCCCACCTTCTGCTGACTGTCCAGGATGAGTTGAAAGGCCGATTCCAAAGGCTCGTCATTTGACTTGGACCTCTCTGATGCCTCTTCCCCAGCAGTTCTCCGAATGCCTGGGGGCTCGGCTGAACTTGTCACCTGCTGCTGTGGACACGTGTCCATGCGGTGACCACCAGATTGTGAATCCAAGGTGTGTTTCTGGGCTGGTGGAGGGTGTAGGTAAGCGCTGTGATGGATCTTCTAGGCTGCTTATTTCCAGCACTTCAATGGAGGAGGACACCTGGAGGTGAGGACCTAGATGGAGTTGAGGGACTGGATGGCTGAGGGTGTCGATCGCTTGGCGGAGCTCCCTGTGAACCAAAGCAGAGATAATTAGTGCATGGCAGCAGAGTCAAAAACAGGAGAGAGAGCACTCAGGTTGCGATGAGAGAGGGATAATGTGGTGCAGGATCTTCACGTGGGTGTTCGCCACTGACCTCACCATTGCTGCAGGTATGGTCCAGGTCCTCGCATGTTTCTCAAAGTAAGTGAGGGGCCTAATGTGGGTCTCTCCACCCACCAGTCTGGGACCTCTCCCTGGTGTTGTCAGCCAGCTTATCCTGCATGAAATAGAAGGAGAGGGTGTGAGCAAGAGGTGCAGAGCCATGGACAGAATGAAGACACAAGCTCAAGAGAATATGTGCCTGATGGAGATGTGAGGGTATGTGAGAGAGTTAGTGGTGTGAAATCCCTGTGGATGTGTGATGGGTTTGTAAGTGTGAGTTGAGAGTGATGAGAAGAGTGCTTATACTGGTGTAACAGATGAGACCATTCATTCTCTTTTAGCACTTTGTAGCTGCCCTCTTTTGCAGGGCGTTGGCGCTGACCACTGCTGCCACTGCCTCCCATGCTGATCTTGCTTGCTGGCCTTCGCCCAGAGCAGTGGTCGAGGACTTCGTGGTAGGCTTCCACTGCATCCAGTAGGTGCTTGAGGGAGGTGTCACTAAATTTGAGGGCAGCATGTTTCCTCACTTTGGCAGCCATGACTTTGCAGCAGCTTCCTATCCCTTGAAGAGTGCTAGCTCTGTGAAGGGGCGGCCTTTAAATATGGCACCCGGTTTACTGAAGGCCTGAGGTGATGGCGGGGTAGGTGAATAAGAGGAAGCCCTGCCAGCCATCCAGCATGTTTGTTGGGAATACATGATTAATGAGGTGGAATTGGAATGATACGGTGTGAAAAGCCGACATTGCGGCTGGCGGGTAAAACGTTCTTTTTCCCTACCGCTACTGCACTTAGTGCAACTTTGGAATGATTCCGCCCGATGTCTTTCTGATGAGATGTCAAACCTTAGCCCTATATGCTCTCTAAGGTGGATGTAAAAATCCCATGGCACTATTTTGAAGAAGAGCAGGGGAGTCCTCCCTGATGTCTTGTTCGTGGAAAGATCAATATTGGCCATTACCAAAAACAGATTACCTCATCATTATCATATTGCTGTTTGTGGGACCTTGTGTAAATTGATGTTGCATTTCCTACATTGCAACAGTGACTACACTTCAAAAGTACTTCATTGGCTGTAAGGTGTTTTGAGATGTCCTGGAGTTGTGAAAAGTGCCATATAAATGCAAGTCTTCCTTATTTTCTTTTCGTTATGATGGGAAACTGAGACCTTTCTCATTAGAACAGAGAAAATTAATAGGGATTCTGAGAGACTTCTTCAAAAATCATGAAGGATTTTGATATTTTCCTGGCTACTGAGTCAGTAACTTGAGGGTATAGCTTTGAAATAGATCATAGCAAAACAATGAAGGGAGAGGTTGTACAGGGGTATATCTCACCAGAAACAGCAGTGGAAGCAGTATAGTAGAAGGGAAATGGCTGAGTGTTTGAAGAAGAGAAATTTAAAAGGATATATGTGAATAAGCAGACAGCTGTTTCAGAGAGTTGGCACAGTGCAATGGGCCAAACAGGCTGTTTGATGAATTTCAGAATGCTGACTCTGAAATTCTACTGAGTGAGTTATACCACATTTGGACTAATGAGACACGTGTTGCACCCACCAGTGATTGGAAGAGCGATTTTGTGGATCAGCTCATTTGCGTATGTGTCGAAGGCCTTATTACCACAAGTATTTTGTCAAATGGAAGTACTATGTTGAGCTGGTTGGAAATAAGAAGGCAATCTTTTAGGAGCCAGTTCTAACTGAATATTGAAGCAACGGATTGGAAGAGCAGCAGGTAACTAACAAAGTGTTTGGTTCACTCAGTTCATTGTCAGGTTCCTTTTCTGAATGTCTCATGAGTGTTTTTGGTCACTTTTCAAGAACACCTACTGCGGGAGCATCTCACTGAAGGAACCAGAAAAAGGACAGGGGGTAACACAGAGGAATGAAATTAAAGAGAGCTCATAACTCTAATGAACTAAGCCTACAAAACCTCCTCAATTAAAATACAATTGAGGAGGGAGACATATTTTCACCTGGAGAGAACTAGATCATGTTAGTGAGGATGTGCCAAGTGTACCATGAAATAGTAGTATTAGAAGCTAATAAGGTTGCCTGTGACTTTAGAGTCATGTGATCCAAAAGAAAAAGAAAGGCTTGCATTTTTAAAGTGGCTTTCGTGACCTCAAGATATGCTACAGCACTTTAGCCAATGAGGTATTTTGAAGTGCAGTCAATGTTGTAATGTAGGGTAGGTGGCAGCCAGTTTATGCCAGAAAGTCCTCAAAAACAACCTAGGGAATCTTTTATAGCACCATAGTCATAGAGCTGTACAGCACAGAAACAGGCCCTTCAGCCCATCATGTCTGTGCTGGCCATCAAGCACCTATTTTCCAGCACTTGGCCTATAGCCCTGTATGTTATGGCATTTCAAGTACTCACCTAAATACTTCTCAAAAGTTGTGAGGGTTCCTGCCTCTATCACCCCCAAGGCAGTATGTTCCAGATTCTAACCACCCTCTGGGTGAAAATAATTTTTCCTCAAATCCCCTCTAAACCTTAAACCTATGCCCGCTGGTTATTAACATCTCTACTAAGGGAAAAAGTTTCTTCTTATCTACCGTATCTATGCCCCTCATAATTTTGTGTACCTCTATCAGAGCCCCCCTCAGCATTCCCTGCTCTAAGGAAAACAACCCTAGCCTATCCAGTCTCCCTTCATAGCTGAAATGCTCCAGCCCAGACAACATCCTGGTGAACCTCATCTGCACCCTCTCCAGTGCAATCATATCCTTCCTATAGTGTGGCGACCAGAACTGCACACAGTACTCCAGCTGTGGCCTAACTAGCATTTTATACAGCTCCAACATAACCTCCCTGCTCTTATATTCTATGCCTTGGCTAATAAAGGCAAGTATCCCATATGCCCTTTTAACCACCTTATCTACCTGTGCTGCTGCCTTCGGGGATCTATGGGCATGTACATCAAGGTCCCTCTGATCCTCTGTACTTCCTAGGGTGCTACCATTCATTGTGTATTCCCTTGCAGTATTAATCCTTCCAAAATGCATCACCTCACACTTCTCAGGATTAAATTCCATTTGCCATTGCTCTGCCCATCTATATTGTTCTGTAATCTAAGGCTTTCCTCCTCACTATTTATGACACCACCAATTTTCATGCCATCTGCGAACTTACTGATCATACCTCCTATATCCACGTCTAAATCAAACAGCAAGGGTCCCAGCACCGATCCTTGTGGTTCACCACTTGTTCCAGGCTTCCAATCACAAAAACAACCTTCAACCATCACCCTCTGCCTCCTGCCACTGAGCCAATTTTGGATCCAATTTGCCAAATTGCCCTGGATCCCATGGGCTCTTACCTTCTTGACCAGTCTCCCATGCAGGACCTTGTCAAAAGTCTTACTGAAGTTCACCTGAGAGAGCAGCTGATGTCTTGGTTTAACATGTTATCTAGAAGATAGTGCCTTTGACAGTGCAGCACATCATCGGTACTGCACAGGAGTGTCAGCCTGGTCTCTGGAGTGGAACTATGAACTCACAACCCTCTGACAGAGAGGAGAGAGCACTAATACTGAGCCAAACTGACACCCAGAAAACATGGTCTACTTACTTACTTGTAAAGTAGTTTATTTTCCCAAAATATAATTTATTCATAAAATTTATAAAAGTACATTACAAAACATTTCAACTTGAGAATTACAGAAAATGCATAAAGATTCAACTTGTCTCCATACAGTATTGTTTCACTCTTGGGTGCCTCAATACAATTTCAATACGCTTGATATTCACAATATACATTCCATATCAGGCATACAGCTTGAAGGGTTCTATAAATTTTCCAACCCCTCAGTGTACTATGGCTTACTTAAAAAGTAGGTTGGCTGAAGAATATCACACTAGTTTGCAGTCTCTGAGATCAATCTCTTGCATCCATATGTTACGGACAGGTGGAGATTTAATTTAGAACAGCTCTGATTTCTTCACTCACTACCTATCCATAAATAGAAAGGTGTTTTTGATTTTTAATAACCCCACAGTGAAGCCAAGAAAGGGTAAAATAAGAGGGTTGATTTATTTTATACACACACACACCCTAAGAAAGGGGCTCAGGGCAGTGACTACGATAAAAATAAAAATTATAGTTTCATGTGAGTCCAGGGTCCAGAATCAAAGTCCAATGAGGAATTCCTTCACAGAGTTTGGCTGGCTGAAGACTGGTGGTGCTTTTCCGATGGTTTTGATGTCCCAAGATGAAGTAGTCATGCAAAGATTGAATCAGTTCTGTAAGCGAAAGTACAAAATCTTCCCAGCAGAGTCAGATTAGATGAGGGCCAGTTGTCCAACCTGGCCAGGGCTTGCTTCTGTATGGCCTGTCTATCAGATGTTAAATAGCAGACTGAAGATGGAATCCAAAAGATGTATAATTAAAGCAATTCAAACAGCTTAAGTCTCATTCATGTGACAGGGTGGTTTCAGGTCAAGTTATTCAGCTAACAAAGCCTCTTGTTAAAACCCATTGTTTTAACACCACCAGCGCCCCCCCCCCCCCACCATATTGGATGCTTAGATGCTGCTTTATCCTTGTAAAATTGGGGCACAATAGATTTCTAGGCATTATATCTCTTTCCAGTAATAATTTCTGTCTGTTACTGATGGGCATCATGCAAACTTGCAAGAATTGCACTAGCATTTTTTTTCTGCATGGTCACCTAAAACTGAAACCAAGCAAAGTATAAACAGAATAGACAATGAGATACTCCTCGGTTATGACCTATCAGGTGGTGACGGACTGCTGACTTCTGTGAAATACATAGCCTGATGTCATTCATTCTTTTATTGTTTTAAATCCATCACCATGTATGTCCACCAAATGATAATCTGTTAATATTAGCAGACAGTCATAGGTTTGTATGTTTAATGAAAATATAATTTTACCATTTGTAGAGGTAAACAATTAACTTAATACTGCATAGTTTTTTCCCCCTTGATTTTAGCCAACGAGATATAGGGTTATTTTATTTTCAAATATACCCAATGCTGTTTCTACTAAACAAATTTCCCTTTAAAATGCACTCAAGAGAATTAGTCCTTTCACAGAAAAGAATAAACCGGTCTTGTATTTTTTTTACAGAAGTATTGCTAAAGTCCCATGGGCTTTAAAGCTCAAGTCAGGATGAAACCTTTGAGCTTGACAGCAATGCTGTTGACAGATTTAAAAATAGAAAATGGTGGAAATGTATGGCAAGTCAACTGGCAACTGAAAGAATAAAGATAGATTAACATTTTGGACTGGGTTTTCAGTAGAACAGTATATTTGACAGAATAAGCCTATACTATAATTGAATCAACATCTGTTGTTTCTGCACAAGTGTGATCTTGAATTGAGCAGAATGTAATGGATGAGAAATGCAAACGTTTGTATATTATTATTAATGCCAGCCAAATGTATGTCACTGGGAAATAAATCCTCATGTGTGGAATTTAATACCCCCACAACCCTCCTTGGAGTGGGCTGGGAAGCAGTGGGGGCATTTAATTGGTTAGAAAAGTGTGTGGTGGAGAGTCCGTTGCCTTTCCAACCTTACCTGATTAAGTAAGGGGTGGCGAATGTGAAAGTCAGCTTTCCTGTCTTGGTCCATGTGAGGTCATTAAGTGGCCACTTAAGGGGAGAGGGTGGTGGGGAGGTCACCAGGTATGCCCTGGCAGCCTGCTTATGGGCTGGTGGGTGTCACTTCTGTTCAGTAATCCTGTGGCCAATGGCAGGTCCCACTGGCGGCAAGATCTGCCCCTTTTGGAAAGGCCCCCTTGCCAGGGCCTGCCTGACTGGCTCCAGCTTGGCTGCTTCACTTACCTCTGCCTGAGGGTCTCCATTGCTTTTCTTCATCCCAAGCCTCCTGCAATACCAGTGATGGCCACCACTGCTGGATCTGAAGAATGGCCAGCCTCTGGTAAGCTAGTAGCTCTTGGAGGTGGTACCTTTGTCCTGATAGGCAGAATGAAAAAGAAAGAGGAATAGCTCTGATAATAAAGGAATACCTAAGGACAGTAATAGGAAAGGATTTTGGCTCAGAAGTTCAGGAAGGTAGATTCAGCATGGATGGGGATTAGGAATAACAAGGGACAGAAAATATTAGTGGGAGTAATTATAGGCCCCTTCAAAGTAGTTTCACTGTTAAGCAAGAAATAATTGGAGCTTGTGACAAAGGCATGGGGAAAATGATGGGGTAGTGGTAATGTCACTGGACCAGAGGCCTAGGCTAATGTTCTGGGGATATGGGTTCAAATCCCACCATGGCAGTGGTGGAATTTGAAGTCAATTAATAAAATAAAACAGAATTGAAAGCTTGTCTCAGGAATGGTGACCATTGAACTATCGTCAATTGTTGTAGAACCCCATCTGGTTCACTAATGTCCTTCAGGGAAGGAAATCTGCCTTCCTTACCTGGTCTGGCCTACATGTGACTCTGGGCCCACAGTAATGTGTTTGACTCTTAACTGCCTTCTAAAATGGCTTAACCAGCCATTCAGTTCAAAGGAAATTGGGGATGGGCAACAAATGCTGGCCTTGCCAGTAACATCCACATCCCATGAAAAGAATAAATTAAAAAAAGGCAATGTAATAATCATGGGCGACTTCAATCTTCATATAGACTGGACAAAGGGGGTATAGAAGATGAGTTTGTAGAATGCTTTCATGACAGTTTCCGAGAACAATGTGTTGCGGATTCAACTAGGGATAAAGCTATTTTAGATCTAGTATTATATAATGAGACAGGTTTAATTAGTAATCTCACAAAAGATCCTCTGAGGGAAAAAGTGATCATAATATAATTGAATTTCATGGGCAGAATTTTTCACCTGGTGTGCGGGCCCTCGCTCGACAAGTTCAAGTGTAAAATTGCACACGATGATGTCGGGCGAGCGTCCTGACATCTCGTGCACTCGCATGATATTTTGGTTGGCAGGCATCCGCTAAACTCGGAAGCATACCCGCCGACAATTAAGAGAGCTATTAAGCCCATTAATGGCGCAACTAACTGGGATTTTTCGCTGTCCGTCCAACGTGGTTGGTGGGTGGGCAAATTGGCCAAGTGGCCTTTGCATTTTTCAGGAAACCTCATCAAAGGGTGGGATGAGGTTTCCGATATTAATTTAAAAAAAAAAATGTTTGCACAGAATTTTCATATGGTACATGTTCTGGTGACTGATTCTGATGCGTGGGCATTTTTTCCCAGTTTTTAAAATGTTTATTTTTGCATTTAAATTCTTCAGCTCCCTGAGGCAGCTCTTGCCTTCAGAGAGCTTTCTGTGAGTGCTCCTCTGTGCCTGTGCTGACTTCAGCGCCCACCTTCCCCTCCCACCCCCGACCCCAAGTCATATCAGTGCGCGCTTCATGCTGGCTGGCTGTTAATTAGCCAGCCAGCGTGAAATCGGGCTCGGGGGTCAATCGCGGTTGGTAGTCCATTTCCAGATCGCGCCTGCCCACCGAGCTGAAAATTCAGGCCCATATTAATCTTGAGAGTGACATACTTGACTCTAAAACAAGAATCATAAATGTAAACAAAGCCGATTTCATAGGGCAGGATCTTCCCCCCGTTGCGGGGGTTGTGCGGGAGCGGGCGCGAGTGGGTGGGTTCCCGGTTGGCACCCCCGGTTGGGGCGTGCCGCCATTTTACGTGGGCAGGTCAATAAAGGCTTGCCCAGCGTGACGTCCACCAGGAAGCGCTATATGCTCCCTGTGCAGACGGGGCGATCCCCTGAACCTGAAGTGCGCTCTTTCGTGCATGCGCACGAAAGAGCGCACAGATCTCCCTAAGGCTAAGTGCTGCCTCAGGGAGAACGGCTCAGGTTTGAAAGGTTGAATGAAGATCAGAAAAAAAATTACTGAAATGTCCCCTCATGTGCCACTGTCACATGAACTGGGACATGTCAGTTTCTTTTATTGATACATTTCAGACAAATTTTAATACCCTCATCAAACCTCATCCCGCCCATAGGTGAGGTTTCATGTATTTTCAGAAGCCTGCCTGTGCTCCAGGCCTACCTGCCAACCTTAAGGTTGGACCGGCAGGTCCATTGATTACCTCAATTACTTTATTAATGGCCTTAAGTGGTGGTTGACAGGTTGGCGGGCGCACAGCTGACTTGGCTCTGTGCCCCCCGACCTGAAAATGTAAATGACGCAGGGTGGTGTTGGGACGCCCGACCTACGTCACCCCGCGTAATTTTACGCGTCGGCGAGTGGACCCTGCACCCCACTCACCAACTGGAAGATGCAGCCCATAGGTATGAGGGAAGAGATGGCTAAGGTTGATTGGGATAATAAATTAAAAGGTATGGCAGTCAATAGATAATGGGAAAAATTTAAATAAATAATTCAAAATTTGCAATAATAATACGTTCCATTAATAAACAAGGACTTACTAGCGAAGTTAAGGATAATAGTTGAAAGGAAGACGCTTACAAGGCTGCAAAGAGCAGTAGTAAATGTGGGAGTTGGGGGAGTTTTAGAAACCAGCAATGCGAGGCCAAAAAATTGATAAAGGTTAAAAAAAATACATGAGTAAACTAGCCAACAATATAAAACAGATTGTAAGAGCTTTTGCAACAATATAAAAAGGAGATTAGTTAAAGTAAATGTTGGTTCCTTAGAAGCAGAGACAGTGGGCAGAATTTAACCCTTGGCTGGCGGGCGGGCCTCACCGGCTTGGTGGTGGGTGGGCAGCTGAACCCCGCTGCCGAAATGGGGCCCGCAGCCATTTTGAATGTGCGCGCCAATTAAGGCCCGCCCAGCGGCATCCCCGACGGGAAGCGCTATGCGTTTCCTGTGCGGGGTGGGGGGAGGGAATCCCCATCTGTCAAAGTGCACTCTTTCACACATGTACGCGAAGAGGCAAAGTCCTGTCTCAGGGAGTTTAGTGAAAGGTAAGTAAACTCTCAAAATAGAGAAATATTAAAATTATTAACATGTCCCCCTCAGGTGACAATGTCACACGAGATGGGACATGTTAATAATAAACACACAAAATTTATTAAATTTTTAAAAAACGTACATGAAACTTCATCATGCCAGTGGATGAAGTTTCATTAATAATGTGCAGCCCGCAGGGGCTCCTGGCCTGCCCGTCAGCCTTAAGCTTGAATGGGCAGGGTGTTTAATAATGTTAATTAGCCTGTCAATGGCCTTAATTGGCCATTGACAGGTCGGCGGGCGGACAGCTGATTATGTTGTCCGCCCGCCTTCGTGAATATTTAAAGGGACCGGAATGACGTCGGGGCTTCCTCCCGATATTATCCTGCGTCATTTTCCCGTCAGTGAGCGGGCCCCACCCCCACATCGCCAAGGGGAAAATCCTGGCCAGTAGAGATCATCATGGGGAGTGAACAAGTGGCAGAGAGTTTGAACAAATATTTTGTGTCTGTCTTCAGAATAGAAGACAAAAATTACATACCAGAAATAGAGGGTAACTGAGGGGTCAATAAGAGTGAGGAACTTATATCCACGCTGTCCATGGCCCTCATAATCTTGTACACCTCAAGCAGGTCACCCCTCAGTCTTCTCTGCTCCAACAAAAACAACGCAAGTCTATTCAACCTCTCTTCATAACTTAAATGTTTCATCCCAGGCAACATCCTGGTGAATCTCCTCTGCATCCCCTCTAGTGCAATCACATCCTTCCTATAATGTGGCGACCAGAACCGCACATAGTATTATATACATGACGAATAATCGGGGACCCAACACAGATGCAATCACATCCTTACTATAATGTGGCGACCAAAACTGCACACAGTATTATATAAATGACGAATAATAGGGGACCCAGCACAGATCCCTGTGGTATGACACTGGACATGGGCTTCCAGTCACTAAAGTAGCCTTCTGTCATCACCCTCTGTCTCCTACAACTAAGCCAATTTTGAACCCACCTTATAAAATTACTCTGTATCCCATGTGCATTTGCCTTCTTTATAAGTCTCCCATGTGGGACCTTATCAAAAGCTTTGCTGAAATCCATATAAACTACATCAACGGCACTACCCTCTTCTACACACCTGGTCACCTCCTCAAAAAATTCAATCAAATTTGTTAGGCGTGACCTCCCTCTGACAAAGCCATGTTGACTATCCCTGATCAAACCTTGCCTCTCTAAGTGGAGATAGATTCTCTCCTTCAGAATTTTCTCCAATAGTTTCCCTACCACTGACATGAGACTGTAGTTCCCTGGCTTATCTCTACAACTCTTCTGATATAGCGGAACCACATTAGCTGTTCTCCAGCCCTCTGACACCTCCCCCATGGCCAGGGAGGATTAAAAATTTGGGTCAGAGCCCCTGCGATCTCCTTCCTTGCCTTCCTCAGTAGTCTGAGTCACAAATCATCTGGACCTGGAGATTTGTTCACTTTTAAGCCTGCCAAAACCTCCAATACCTTGTCACTCCCTATATCAATTTTCTCAAGAACCTCGCAGAGGTTCCGTACCTTCATCCTCATTCTCTTGGGTGAAGTATTCGTTCAACGCTCTACCGATGTCCTCTGGCTCCACCCATAGATTGCCACCTTGGTCCCTAATGGGTCCCACTCTTTCCCTGGTTTTCCTCTTCCCATTGATATACTTATAGAATATCTTGGGATTTTCCCTACTTTTACCAGCCAGAGCTTTCTCATATCCCTTCTTTGCTCTCCTGATTGCTTTCTTAAGCTCCACCCTGCACTTTCTGTACTCCACTAATGCCTCCGCTGATTTGCTCCCCTTGTACATACTAAAAGCCTCTCATTTCCTTCTCATCGGATCCTGAATATCTCTGGTCATCCATGGTTCTCTAGGCTTGTTACTCCTTCCTATCACCCTAGAGGGAACATGTTGAGCCTGTACCCTCCCCATTTCCTTTTTGAACACCCCCCACTGCTTTTCTGTAGGTTTCCCCACAAGTAGCTGTTCCCAGTCTACATTGGTCTTTATTTTACTAAAATCCGCTCTCCCCCAATCCAAAACAGTTTTTTTGCAACTTGTCTATTTCTTTGTCCATAACAAACTTAAACTGTACCATGTTGTGGTCGCTATCACTAAAATGCTCCCCCTCCACCATCTCAGGCTTCATTCCCCAGAATTAGGTCCAGTACTGTGCCGTCCCTTGTTGGACCCTCTACATATTAACCTAAAAAGTTCTCCTGTACACATTTCAAGAAATCCACTCCATCCAAGCCCTTAACACTATATCTATCTCAATTAGTGTTGGGAAAGTTGAAATCACCTAATATAATTACCCTATTGTTATGTTTTTACACAGCTCTGCAAATTGTGCACATATTTGCTCCTCAATTTCCCGCTGACTATTTGGGAGCCTATAATAAACACCTAACAATGTGGCTGTCCCTTTTTTATTCCTAAGCTCTACCCACAAAGCTTCATTCAATGCTCCCTCCAAGATATCATCTCTCCTTATTGCAGTAACTGACTCCTTAACTCATAATGCAATGCCTCCTCCTCTTTTACCCCCTCCCCTGCCTCACTTGAAGATTTTATATCCCGGAATGGTGAGCTGCCAATCCTGTCCCTCCCTCAACCACGTCTCTGTGATGTCTACTATATCCCAATTCCACATGTTAATCCTCACCCTTAGCTCATCCGTTTTTCCTGTAATACTCCTGGCATTAAGGTAGAGGCCATCCAGTCTTGCCTTACTCCCCTGAAACTTGATGCAGCTGTACTCCCTCTGACTTGATTGTTTTACTGTAATTTTTAATTTTTAATGTGTCCCTATTCTGCTAACATTCTGTGTACCCTCCCCATGCCGAATTAGTTTAAACGCCTCCCAACAGCACTAGCAAACCCGCCCACAAGGACGTTAGTTCCGCTCTGGTTCAGATGTAGACCGTCCCGCTTGTACAGGTCCCACCTTCCCCAGAAACGGTCCCAGTGATCCAGGAATCTAAAACCCTCCATCCTGCACCAACAGATGAGCCATGTATCCATCTGCGCTATTTTCCTAATTTTGTGCTCGCTAGCACGTGGCACTGGGAGAAATCCAGAGATTATAACCCGAGAGGTCCTGCCTTTCAGTCTACTGCCTAACTCCCTGAAATCTTGATGCAAGACCTCATCCCTCTTTCTACCTATGTCATTGGTACCAACATGTACCATGACCTCTGCCTTATCACCTTTCCCCTTCAGGATGCCCTGCAGCTGTTCAGTGGCTTCCCGAACGCTGGCACCAGGGAGGCAACACACCATCCTGGAGTCATGTTAACGGCCATAGAAGGACACAGACATAGAAGGACATCGTGAAACCTACTATTGCACAGCTTTCAACCACAACTGTCCACTAATTCTATGCACAGGATTCATATTCCTGGAGTGCAAATACAATCAATCCACCTGGGTGCCATAGATGTTCTGCATTGTAGAGACTAAAGGCCCAGTGATTGAAAGTCTACCGGTATGCTGTGATCTTGCACTAGTCATAATCCATGGAATTAGTCATGCATCATATGGCAGATCAACATCAGAAAGTACTCCTGTCTCCTCAGTTCATCAAAATTTCCGGAATGTTTTGACAAAATTGGCAGTTTCAAGGGAGCTGCAATACTCCACTTGCTTGAGAACGCAATCTGATTCATATTTGGTACAATTTGCCGATGCAAAGGCTGGCAGCTACAAGAAGAAATGGCAAAAGACTCCACACTACAGAAGCTGTGGAAAACCATCATTGTAGGATGGCCTGATTTGACTCAGCATGTCCACGAACACTTGAAACCATCTTGGCCTTACCTGGAAGAGCTAGACATCTCTCAGGGAGTCATTTTTAAAGACGTGCAAGGTTAGAGTTGGGACAACAAGTTTGCATCCAGGATCCCATAGAAAGTACATGACAACCAGCTGACAAAGATTTGTTCAGAACCAAGGTCCAAGGCATCATTACACACAAAGGCACAACACTGAGACCTAACTGAGGACAAATCAGATCCATTCCAGCCATGAAGTCCTATTACATTGAGGACAAAATCCCAAATGAAACCAGGAACAACATCCAAGAGTGACAATCCCATTGATAACTATGAGAAAAGACACCTCCAGACAAGGTTACCATTACAAGATCTGAATGTGCCAGCAGTTTACCTTTACTCTTTAGAGACTTATAGATTCATCTGTTCTATACACTTACTTAATAGTAACTAAACATGAACATGTGTTATAAATAGTTATACTTCTTTGGAAGGAGGGAAAATATCTTTAAAAATAAAGGGAGATGTTGTAATATGCATTTTAGCGATAGGAACATGACATCACTAGAAAGGAAGTGTGTCATGTGATCCAGTTTGGTTTCACTTTTGCTTTCAGCAGAGCACATACAGACAGCTCTGCAGCTGTGATATCATCAAGCTTTATGTTTCTACATAAATGATACCATGTGTCTAGTCTCAATAAATGAACCCACAATGTGTTTACAAAATCCCTTATGAGCGATAGGTGCCTTTATATCA
Source organism: Carcharodon carcharias (assembly GCF_017639515.1). Taxonomy (NCBI): domain Eukaryota; kingdom Metazoa; phylum Chordata; class Chondrichthyes; order Lamniformes; family Lamnidae; genus Carcharodon; species Carcharodon carcharias. Next base: position 103,319,124 of record NC_054478.1, on the reverse strand, counting down.
TTATAAAAACACAACAGAGGTGATGGGTGAATGGGCTTTGTTGTGAGTAAGGACACAGGCATCCGAATTTTGGATGACCTCAAGTTTTTGGAGGGTAGACTGTGGGCAGCCAGCCTGGGCTACGTTGGAATAGTCAAGTCTAGAGGTAACAAAGATATAAATTAAGGTTTCAGCAGCAGATGATCTGTGGCAGGGTTGGAATTGTGTGATGTTATGGAGGTGGAAATCGGTGGTCTTGGTATTGGCACAGCTATGCAGTCAATAGTTGATCTCGGGTTTAAATATGACATCAAGTTTGCTGGATTAGGTCAGGTTTAGTCTCAAACATGTTGCTTCAATATCAGTTCACGGCATTTGCTGATGTACCTTTAGAAATTGATGTATTAGGATGCAGGGATCTCTTTCTTCCTCTACCTTTAATGCCTTTCCCTAAAAGGTGCATGAATGTTGAGTGTTTGTTCTGTACATATGCATAACATTACACTTATTCAAGTTTAACATCACTTGCCAGTCATGAGACAATTTGCAACACATCAAGATCCGCCTGAAGCAAACAAGCATTGTTTACAATCCTAACTCTCGTACAGATCTTAGTATCCATCTGCAAATTTGTAGATCATGCCTCAAACACTGGTTCCGAGGTCATTAAAAAAAAAGTAAAGCTTAATGGTCCCAACACTGATCCTACAGGACACCAGTGGTTGAGCTGGGTGCCATCAGTGTTCATGTGGGACCTGGCATTACGTTTTTCGATGATGTAGCCCAAAGGCAGCAAGTAGATAAGTAGACTCCAGAGATAATGGAGGGGGAAATTTTGTCAACGGCGTGTTCCTCCTGTTGGCAGAACCGGAAGTGGGCGTCATTTCTGCTTTCTTGCATTTTCCTTTTATCCACACAATTATAATAAAAATTCAAAGCGCTGGCAGTGTGCACGAGAGCTAAGTGTGGCAGTTTGTCTTTTCAGTGGTGAACCCTTCCATTAGCTGAAAATACTGCAGTTATGGGTGGGCTATAAAAGAGATTCCTGGTCAAACAGGGAGGCTCTACTTGATGGCGAAAACCTTCCTGTCCAATTCCATTGCCATGAACATAAGGCTTATAGAGAGCACAAAAGTAGCATGGGTGTTTTTTCAAATTTAAATTCCATTGATTTCACTTTATTCATCTGTGAATCATGGGGAAGAATTTTCTCCCCGATGGGCAGGCTGGGCGGGAGCGGGTGTGGGCAGGTGCGCAGCTGATCACTGTCCATAATCGGCTGCCCCCTGGCATTTTACGTGGGCAGGCCAATTAAGGCGCACCCAGTGTGATGCCCACCCAGAAGCGCTGAGTGCTTCCTGTGCAGGCAGGGTGGGGAGGGAGAGTCAGGGCCTGTGCAGAAATCTCCCTGAGGCATGGAGCTGCCTCAGGGAGATTTATTTCATTGTGAAAACCTGATAAGATTTGAAAAAATTAATCGGACATAACTCCTCATGTGATAGTGTCACATGAGCTGGGACATGTCTATGAATTTTATTAAATTTTTTAATTAAAGATATAAAGCCTTCATGAAACCTCATCCCACCCATGGATGAGGTTCCATGAGAAATGTGAAGTCAGCCTGGGCTCTTCGCCTGCCCACCAACCTTAATGTTGGATGGGCAGCCCTGAGAAGCCGTTTAATTAGCTATTAATGGCCTTAATCGGCCTTTGACAGTTTGGTGGGTGCGCAGCCGACTCTGCTGCATGCCCACTGAACTGAGGATCGGAATGATGCGCAGTGAGGTCAGGACGCTTGCCCGAAGTCACCGTGCATCATTTTACGTGTCGGTGAGCGGGGCCCACCCCTGCACGCCGACCAGAGGATTCAGGCCATGGTTATTTGTTGAGACTAGCTTAATCAGAGAGCTAAATGTACTGGCATGCCTCATGGTTGGCACACATTAATGCTTAGAGGGGAGTTAGGGACATTTCCTTTATTGTGGAAGAAACATTGTTGTGTTTTCGAGATCACTCTTTATTGAATGCTCATGGTAGTGCCCAGTATTGTATTTGCCACTATGTGGTATGTGGCTGAACTTGTAGGCTTAGCTGGCTTTCCCTTCTATGCATTGTAAAATACATTATCCGAGATCACAGTCAGCAGGGATAACTGAAATGTGAACTCAAAGCCCTGTAAGGACTCTGCCACACCCTGAGATGGACATACATATGGACAAAACAAAAACTTGCCAGACCTGCTGAGTTTTTCCAGGTAATTCTGTTTTTATTTTATATTTCAACTCTTTCTTGGACTCGAACTCAAGTTCTGTCGAAGGGTCATGAGGACTCGAAACATCAACTCTTTTCTTCTCCGCCGATGCTGCCAGACCTGCTGAATTTTTCCAGGTAATTCTGTTTTTGTTTTGGCTTCCAGCATCCGCAGTTTTTTTGTTTTTATACATATGGACAATACTGACACTGCCCTTTGGGGCCCTCATTTTCTTACTATGATTGACTGTTCCTACCACTACCACCCCTCCCAGCACCGTTCCTAGGATGCCAGCACCTTGCTACTTCATCTCCTACATGCCCCTGACCCCACTCCATACTGCCCAAGCCCCCTCCCCTGACCACTGATTCACCCTTGCTGGTCTTGAGCCTCTATGCAAGCTGCCATTCTCCTGCTCCTCTCCCTTGTGCCATAGAGTTCAAGTAGAACCACTGATCTTACATACAACTGCACAAAGCACATCACCTTTAAACCAATGTGAACCGGGTGTCACAAGATGTTTGTGCACCGCTGAGTTTACCTTGATGGTGGGACGTAATTTTTAAAAGTTTTATGCTGATGAGTATTCAAGGCATGAAAGTATAATACAGCGCGAAGCTGGACAAGCCATCAATATGGTGCTAACTTTATCTCTGCATCTCAACCTGCCATTGCAAAATCGAGATTTCAAATCCTGCCTAACGAAGCCACATTTCTTGCTCTTGCGAGCTCCATAAAATTCCACCCAATGGTAAAGAATTGGGAAGAGAAACCATTTCAGGTGATTCTCCGGGTATAACTGGAAAAATAAGAATGGATCCACAAGAGTACAGTTGGACAACAGAGGGAGAGGCACTGGAGGAAGATGGTGTAGTCAACCTTCTGAGAGATGAAAGATAAAAGATTGATGAAGGATAGTTTGTAATGGTCACACTCGCCTAGGATGCCATTTGTGACCTAGATAAGGGCCTTTCAGTACTGGGCTAGCAGCAGAAATCTGATTGAAGGGATTCAAATAGGGAGTTGCAGGGAAAATGGGATTTGGGTGGTACAATCCATTCAAGAACTTTGGAGAGGAAAAGGAGGTTGGAGTTTGCAAGGATTTTTTTTAAGGAGAGGGGTCATGACTACAGATTAAAAGGGGAAAGGGACAGGGACTAAGGAGAGGAAACTGTTAACTCCATATTAACTAATATTAATATTTTATATATAGGTGTCTATGTACGAGGCCTCTTTATAGATGGAGCACGGTGGGATAGGAATCTTAAAAAACTGGCGGAATCATATCCCAAAATCCTCTATGATACAATGCCTGTTGTAAGTAGCATTGGTTTTATTAAAAGTATATATTTATTGTAATGAATAAACTTGAGATTTCATTGTACAAAATGTTAAGAATATTGAAAACCATTGCCATTTTATGATTCTCTACACTTCTACCCTACTTAGGCCCTTAGAAATAATACCTGCTTATTTTCTACATATATAGGTAAACTATTTCTTTGGGTTCTTATTATCTTGCCTTTCTATTGTCCTTACACCTTTGATATTTTAATTGTAAATCAGTCCTTTGTAAGATTTCAAATATTTTGTTTGCTTACACCACCTTAGATTTATTTTTGCTTCCTTATTGAGTCAGTTTATGAGAGGGGTTAAAATCATAAAACAGACTGTTTCAGGTTCTTTGAAAGGGCTATTCAATTAGTTCAACTCCCTTTCCCTTTTCCTCCAGCCCTGCAAATTTCTCAAAGTCTATATCCAACTCCATTTTTAACATTACTATTCTATCTGATATCAAAACCTTTTCAGGTAGTTTTATAATTCATAATAATTCACTGCATTTAAAAAATAATTCCTTTACCCTGGATTTTTGCCAGTTAGCTTAAACCTGTGTACCCTGGTTATTGATTCTGCCAATGAAAAGTTTATCCTGATCTTCTCTGTCAAAACCTCTCAATTTTTGAACACATTAAATCTCTCCTTACCTGGTTTCTGCTCTAAGGAGTATAATCCTAGTTTCTCCTCATAACTGAAGTCTCTCATCCCTGGTACAATCCTGGTAAATATCCTTTATACCCTCTTCATTGCCTTGCCATTCTTCCTAAAGTGTGGTGGCTAGAAATGAACACAATACTCTAGTTGAGGCCTGACCAGTGTTTTATAAGGTTTACCATTTTTTTGCTATGGTACTTTATGCCTCTTTATAAAACCAAGGATCCCATATGTGTATTTTAAAACAGCTTTATCAACTTGTCCTACCACCTTCAAGGATATGTCCCTCCATTCCTGCACCCTCTAAAATTGAACATTTCACAGAATCACACAGTGTAGAAGAGGCCCTTCAGCCCATCGACATGTGAGAAACACCTGACCTACCTACCTAATCCCATTTACCAGCACTTGGCCCATAGCCTTGAATGTTATGACGTGCCAAGTGCTCATTCAGGTACTTTTTAAAGGATGTGAGACAACCCGCCTCCACCACCCTCCCAGGCAGTGCATTCCAAATCGTCACCACCCTCTGGGTAAAAAAGTTTTTCCTCATATCCCCCCTAAACCTCCTGCCCCTCACCTTGAACTTATGCTCCCTTGTGACTGACCCTTCAAATAAGGGGAACAGCTCCTCCCTATCCACCCTGTCCATGCCCCTCATAATTTAACTTACATTACGCATCCTCATTTTTCTTCCAAAATGCATTTCACACGAGAGGTTAGAATGAATTGAAACACATTTTACATTTGTGTAATAATATTATCAATAGGTTAACAAAATTATGCAAAACTTTTTTAAAAAATGGAAGACTTAAGTAGTTTTACACAAGGTGTCGATGGTTTGTTTCACACAAACATATTTTGAAATACATGGGGTGGGGGGTATTCTAGATTGAATAGTACCTCGGAGACAAAAGAGCAGGAGCATGTACAACCTTGGTTCTCTTGCCGAGTTCAACTATATTCAACACTAACCTGATACTTCATGGTTAGAAGAGGTAGGAATCTAGAAGCTGGCATCAAGGGAGCCATAGCCTGTATTTACGTACAGAAGCAATTCAAGACCACCAGGATTTTGTTCTTTAGTACTGATTCCCCACATCTCAATAAGTTACAAATGAATTATGTTAGATTAACCACCCCTGCGTTACAAGGTTGTTGAATCACATAGGAACAAGAATAGACCATTTAGCCCAGGGTTTCACAAACTGTGGGTTGAGACCCCCGAGTAGAGATTTTGGAGTTGCAAGCAACAAGGCAGCTATGGCTGCTGTGGAGTGGAGACACAGTGCTAACAGCTGCAAAGCCCCTTTATATGCCATTGCTTTTTTTCAATACTGGGTGTGTTTCCAATAGAGAGAGCTGATTCTTGCTCCAAAAAGCCAGTGAAAATGTAGGTGATTTTGTTTTAAAAATCCATCAGTTTAACCATCAGCCCCACCCCCCAGCCTTGTCCTCACAGTTCTTCCCCACCTCTCCTCCCCACCCGCCCTCCCCCCCCCACCTCCAATCGTGCCCCTGCTGACACTGCTCTAACCCCTACCTGACTCTCACTCTGGGGTTATGGCAATTCTCAAGCCTCAACTGGGGGGGGTGGGGGGTTACCATGGGAAAAAGTTTGGGAAGCAGTGATTTAGCCCCTCAAGCTTATTTGGCCATTCAATGAGGCAATGGCTGATTATAACCCAACTCTTTAGCCCCACATTCTGTAATTTCTTTGGGGTTAACAATGTGATGCAAGTTAGGGGTATAAACTGATAGTGTGGTCACATTATGTTATTTATTGAACATCTCCACTGATCTGTCAATTTGTCCATTAACAAAATTGCATAGTTTAACATGGACAGTCTCTGTTTCATCCCATTTAAATCAGCCTTATCTTGATCTATTATTCCCCTTTTCAAACACAATGTTGAACTTGATCATAAGCGATGAGCCAGGTTTTGTTAAATTTAATAGAGCCGACATGGGTGCGGCCATAAGACATCTTGTTACTGAAAATGATTTAATCAACAATAACACTAGCATTCAATAAATATTATAATTTATGTTCTTTTTGTTTCCCTTTGACAGATGTGGCTAAAGCCTTGTAAAAAGTCAGAAATTTCTCCACAGCCTGCTTACATTGCTCCAGTTTACAAGACCAGCGAGAGAAGGGGTACATTATCCACAACTGGACATTCCACTAACTTTGTGATTGCTATGCGTATCCCTACTGACCAGCCTTCTAAACACTGGATTGGCCGTGGTGTTGCTCTACTCTGTCAGCTTAATTCTTAAATAATGATTTTGGTGCACTTCACTACAGCTTGAAGTTTACTTGTGAGTTCAGTGCTCAAACCTCACTTTGTATTTGGCAGAAGTGTTGCTGGTGAAAATTTTCTTAAAATGTTTGCCTCAAATGTGAAACAATTAGGATTTTAGGAAATTACTCACTTCTATTTTTCAACCCCACATTTCTGATTAATCAATTTTGTTGGTACCATTCCTGCAGAAATTTTAAAAAATTAAAATTTTGTGTGCCTGTATATCACCTATCATTATAGATACGATGAAACAAAGATTATTGCAACATCAATACAATAAAACCATGGTTTTGCATTGTCAGGACTTTATTAAGTAAAACTTGAAAGAGCCAGTTTCATTCATACATTAGTATAATACAGGCTTGTAACAATCAAAACTTGTTTTTAAGTGATAAACAAAATGCTTTTTAATTTCACTTGTGACAAACTCAAAGTCTATGGTACCTTAACACTGAAACTTTTCATATAAATTTCAAAATTAACTGGTTAGGTTCCATAATCTTTGGCTTTAACAATGAACTATCACATTGATCAACACCCACAAGAATCACGGCTCCACTAACTTACATTTATCATATTTTGGCCAGTTGCACTTGATCACATATGATCTATTACATTGATTTATACAGTGACAGAAAGGGAAATGTCACACAGTGACAGGCTAATAGGGGCTTACAAAAATTAACTCCAAACTAATACATACAAGCAAGCAATCTAGCTGATCACTTAGAACAGCAAACATGGTTCTGAGGTATTACAATGGAAGGAGGAATGATAAAAGTGAATAATAAATGAATTTAATGGACAATGTCTACAATCAAGTTATAACACACACCATTTTAAAAGCTAAATTGGAATCTGCTAATTTGTCTATTTGTGACACTGAAGATATGAGCTCATAAAATCAGCACCATGAATCCTGGTGGCATTACAGTTGGTGACTGCCATCCATAAACAAACACCTACCACAATGCATGCGAAAGGAAGTATTCTAAACAGCTGTTACAAATACATCACTTACCCTGATCTAACTGTGCTAAATATTTATTCAAACATTGATTTTACCTTCTCCATGGACATTTTAAAAAGTTGATTATTTAAGTTTCCCTACTGAACCACGGAAGTAACCGTGCATCAAACCAACCAACAAATCAGCAGTTGCTGTGAAAAGTCATTTACTGTACTAACAAATATGTCACAATTTGTCTTGCAAAGCCTATGTGCCACTGAATTGTTACATATAAGGCAACAAAACCATACACTATCAAAACTGTTAGAAATGGATTACAATTTGATCCTCAAAAATGGCAATTAGCAGCATGATGGCAAACCCACAGAGCATCCCAGCATTCTGCAGCGCAAAGTGTCCAAACCTAGCCTGAGCATGGTTATCTGTTGGACGGTGTAGCATCTCTGGTAACTGCAAGGGGAAAAAAAAGTCTTAATTAAGGCCTAATCTGCAAACAACAGTTTCAGGTACCTGCCCTTCCACCATAAATCAATTTAAAGCTTACTGTAGATTGCTGATAAGTCAACCTGGCATATAAGACTTGTTTTTAAATTACAAGTCGATTCCTCAATTTTTCAGCTAATAAGTGTATGTTTAGAGCTATACTCGCATTAGGAGTCAACCTTAATTTTTCAGCTCAGAAACATATGTTTAGGGTTAAACTTGCCTTATCAGTAGGTGCATGGGATCAAGCAGGCATTAGAGCCGTGCTGCCAAGAAGATGGGTGGGTGTTTAAGACATGCCCATTCAGAGGAAATTAAATGGCGACTGATGAACATGTTCCGTTTTAATACTGGTACTGCTGATAACTTTTCAAAGGTTAATCAATACACACATAGGCGTGGAAGTGAATGAACTTGGCAACTTCTATTTTATTTTACTTCAACAACCAAACTAACAAACAAAATGGATTCTACAATCCCATAATGTACTGGCTTGCAAAATATGGCAAGCTAAACAAGGCATACAGCAGATAGCATATTCCCCACCCCCCCCCCCCTTATTGGAAATGCCAGTTTAACAAAACATTTTCTGAACTAGGGAAAGAGGGTAGGCTGCCTCTATTCCCATTTAAACCCTGGGGGCTATTTAGCACCTCCCCAAAAAAACACATGGGTTCACCTTATCTGTAACTCAGACACTCAGGAGGTCTTCTCTCCTGGTGTGGGTTACGGTGGACTTCTGGTGCTTTTATAGAGTAATGTTCTTTGGGGATTGATGACAATTTAGAATCTGGAGTTGTGCCTAATGCAGGTGAAGGTGAGACGACTTCAACTTTAGTTTAGCTAGACTGAGGTGAGACTGGAGTTAGTATTCCTTGATTTGGAGATGTCTGACTCAAAGTGGTGAAATCAGGCTCTGCCATAAGAGGTATATCCTTAGATGGCGCTTGACTTGGCACCAGTTGGTCAACATGTCTCCACCACAATAGTACAATAGAACACATAGGTGTTAAAGTTAAAGTTGGTGATATTATCTAAACGAATGTGCTAATTAAGAATGGATGGTAGGGCACTCAAGGTATAGCTGTAGTGGGTTTTTTTTTAATAATGGAAATAGGTGGGAAAAGGAAAATCTTTATAATTTATTGGAAAAAAAAAGAAGGGGGAAACAGAAAGGGGGTGGGGATGGGGGAGGGAGCTCACGACCTAAAGTTGTTGAATTCAATATTCAGTCCGGAAGGCTGTAAAGTCCCTAGTCGGAAGATGAGGTGTTGTTCCTCCAGTTTGCGTTGGGCTTCACTGGAACAATGCAGCAAGCCAAGGACAGACATGTGGGCAAGAGAGCAGGGTGGAGTGTTAAAATGGCAAGCGACAGGGAGGTTTGGGTCATTCTTGCGGACAGACCGCAGGTGTTCTGCAAAGCGGTCGCCCAGCTTACGTTTGGTCTCTCCAATGTAGAGGAGACCACATTGGGAGCAACAAATGCAGTAGACTAAGTTGGGGGAAATGCAAGTGAAATGCTGCTTCACTTGAAAGGAGTGTTTGGGTCCTTGGACGGTGAGGAGAGAGGAAGTGAAGGGGCAGGTGTTGCATCTTTTGCGTGGGCATGGGGTTGTGCCATAGGAGGGGGTTGAGGAGTAGGGGGTGATGGAGGAGCGGACCAGGGTGTCCCGGAGGGAGCGATCCCTACGAAATGCCGATAAGGGGGGTGAAGGGAAGATGTGTTTGGTGGTGGCATCATGCTGGAGTTGGCGGAAATGGCGGAGGATGATCCTTTGAATGCGGAGGCTGGTGGGGTGATAAGTGAGGACAAGGGGGACCCTATCATGTTTCTGGGAGGGAGGAGAAGGAGTGAGGGCGGATGCGCGGGAGATGGGCCGGACACGGTTGAGGGCCCTGTCAACGACCGTGGGTGGAAAACCTCGGTTAAGGAAGAAGGAGGACATGTCAGAGGAACTGGTTTTGAATGTAGCATCATCGGAACAGATGCGACGGAGGCGAAGGAACTGAGAGAATGGGATGGAGTCCTTACAGGAAGTGGGGTGTGAGGAGCTGTAGTCGAGATAGCTGTGGGAGTCGGTGGGTTTGTAATGGATATTGGTGGACAGTCTATCACCAGAGATTGAGACAGAGAGGTCAAGGAAGGGAAGGGAAGTGTCAGAGATGGACCACGTGAAAATGATGGAGGGGTGGAGATTGGAAGCAAAATTAATAAATTTTTCCAAGTCCTGACGAGAGCATGAAGCGGCACCGAAATAATCATCGATGTACCGGAGAAAGAGTTGTGGAAGGGGGCCGACTCCATCCCATTCTCTCAGTTCCTTCGCCTCCGTCGCACCTGTTCCGATGATGCTACATTCAAAAACAGTTCCTCTGACATGTCCTCCTTCTTCCTTAACCGAGGTTTTCCACCCACGGTCGTTGACAGGGCCCTCAACCGTGTCCGGCCCATCTCCCGCGCATCCGCCCTCACTCCTTCTCCTCCCTCCCAGAAACATGATAGGGTCCCCCTTGTCCTCACTTATCACCCCACCAGCCTCCGCATTCAAAGGATCATCCTCCGCCATTTCCGCCAACTCCAGCATGATGCCACCACCAAACACATCTTCCCTTCACCCCCCTTATCGGCATTCCGTAGGGACTGCTCCCTCCGGGACACCCTGGTCCACTCCTCCATCACCCCCTACTCCTCAACCCCCTCCTATGGCACAACCCCATGCCCACGCAAAAGATGCAACACCTGCCCCTTCACTTCCTCTCTCCTCACCGTCCAAGGACCCAAACACTCCTTTCAAGTGAAGCAGCATTTCACTTGCATTTCCCCCAACTTAGTCTACTGCATTCGTTGCTCCCAATGTGGTCTCCTCTACATTGGAGAGACCAATCGTAAGCTGGGCGACCGCTTTGCAGAACACCTGCGGTCTGTCCGCAAGAATGACCCAAACCTCCCTGTCGCTTGCCATTTTAACACTCCACCCTGCTCTCTTGCCCACATGTCTGTCCTTGGCTTGCTGCATTGTTCCAGTGAAGCCCAACGCAAACTGGAGGAACAACACCTCATCTTCCGACTAGGGACTTTACAGCCTTCCGGACTGAATATTGAATTCAACAACTTTAGGTCGTGAGCTCCCTCCCCCATCCCCACCCCCTTTCTGTTTCCCCCTTCTTTTTTTTTTCCAATAAATTATAAAGATTTTCCTTTTCCCACCTATTTCCATTATTAAAAAAAAACCCACTAGAGCTATACCTTGAGTGCCCTACCATCCATTCTTAATTAGCACATTCGTTTAGATAATATCACCAACTTTAACTTTAACACCTATGTGTTCTATTGTACTATTGTCGTTGACATCTTTTGATGATCTGCTTCTATCACTGCTTGTTTGTCCCTACAACCACACCAACCCCCTCCACCTCTCTGTCTCTCTATCTCTCCGCCCCCCACACACACACCTTAAACCAGCTTATATTTCAGCTCTTTCCTGGACTCGAACTCAAGTTCTGTCGAAGGGTCATGAGGACTCGAAACGTCAACTCTTTTCTTCTCCGCCGATGCTGCCAGACCTGCTGAGTTTTTCCAGGTAATTCTGTTTTTGTTTTGGATTTCCAGCATCCGCAGTTTTTTTGTTTTTATGTCTCCACCACAGTTTGGACTGTGTACAAAACAGGTCCTATCTGAGCAATCACAGTAGCAGGAACCCATTTAGCTCCAGTAGCATAATTACAAGCTAGAACTTCTTGTCCAGGACAGAAAATTTCTTGGCTTTGATCTTTGTGCTCTTCTCTCCACTTGGCCATGTTGATAATCTTGCACAACTTGCCGTGTTTTTGTTGCTTTAAGCAGATCAAAGCAAGTGTGCAATTGCAGTATGTCAGCGGAAACGTGTCCAGATACTTTTGAATGGAGGAATATCCTCATGCCAATCTTAAGCACGTTTCATGGTTTGAATAAATCTCTCTTCTAATCCACTGGTGGAGGGGTGGCATGGTGCTGAGGTGATGTGGTGAATTCCGTTCCTTCCAAAAAATTCTCAAACTCCTGCGAGACAAACTGAGGTCCAATATCAGTCACAAGTTGTTCTAGTAACCCGTAACGATTGAACTGTACTCTCAGTTCTGGCCATTTGGAATGAGCATCCACAGCCACCATGAGCACTGCTTCCTCAAATGGACCAGCGAAATCATCGTGGATGTGCTGCCGAGGGTTTTCCAGCCAATCCCATGGATGGAGGGGTGCAAATTGAGACATGTTTTTCACACTCTGACATAAGGAACAAGATCTTGCCTTGACTTCAATGTATTGGTCCAGGCCAGGGCACCAAAAGTAGCTTCTTGCAATCTCTTTCATTTCATAGTGTCCAGAATGTAGTGGGTCCAACACGGGTTTCCTCAATATTAGTGGAATAATAACCCTCATGCCCCAAAGTAAACATCCTGAAGTGACTGATCACCCTTGCATTTCCAGGAGGATGAGGTTAAGGTCAGATGAGGCTTGGAAGTTCGGGGAAGAGTTGCCATACATCACAAGGTCCATGACTTTGGACAATGTTGGGTCCACGCGAGTGGCCTTCTTGATTTAGACTGAAGTGACGGGTGTGTTCTCCACGTGTGCAAAGTAGAAAGTGCCTGAGTAGTGTCCACATGGCTGATTGGTAAGGGCAGCCTCGAAAGACCATCTGCATTGCCATACAAAGTAGATTTTCGATATTTGATGTCATATGTGTAAGCACTAACATCAATGCCCAATGCTGCCTCCTGCTTGCAGCTAAGGAAGGGATGCCTGCGTGTGGACTGAATATTGAGGTGAGTGGTCGATGATCAGTCAGCAGCGTGAATTTCCATCCCAGCAAGTACTTGTGAAATTTCCAGATTCCAAAAATGATTCCCAGTACTCAGCATTCGATTTGAGAGTATTGGCTCTGGGCTTTGCTTAAAGTCTGTGAAACGATTGCTACGGGTCTCTCCATACTTGAGGGCATTATGTGTGAAATAACGGTTCCAAGTCCATAAGGTGATGCATCACAGCCAAGTTTTAGGGGGTAAGAAGTGGTCAAAGTGCGTCAGTACCTCAGAACCTTTCAGCTTTGCTTTAGCCTTCTTGAACACAGCATCACAGGCTTCTGTCCATTTCCAGGCTTTGTCCTGACACAGAAGCTCACGCAGGTGGTTCAGCAGGGTTGCCAGCTGTGAAATAAATCTCCCGTAATAATTCCGCAGCCTGAAGAACAAGTGAAGCTGACTGATATTTTGAGGAGCTGGAGCATCCACAAGAAGGACAAGGGCAGCAGCTAGATGTGAGCACCACCACCTGGAAGTTCCCCTCCAAGTCACTCACCATCCTGACTTGGAAATATATCGCTGTTCCTTCACTGTCGCTGAGTCAAAATCCTGAACTCCCTTCCTAACAGCACTGTGGTGTACCTACACAAGGACTGCAGCGGTTCAAAAAGGCAGCTCACCACCATCTTCTCAAGGGCAACTAGGAATGGACAATAAATACTGGTCCAGCCAGCAAAGCCCACATCCCATGAATGAATGAAAAAAAAACAGCCTTGCCCTTGGAGGGTGCTTCGTGAAGCCCAGCAGCATCAATGATGTGCCCCAAATATTCTACGGAGGACTGAAAAAACTCATATTTGTCTTTGCAAACCCATAGGCCATACTCCTCTAGCCTTTGTAGGGTGGCATCCTAGTTCTTGAGATGATCCTCATTAGTCCTGCCCATTACCAAGATGTCGTCTAGGTAGCACTGAACTCCAGACAAGCCATTCAGGATCTGGTCCACAGCCCTCTGAAACAAGGCTGGAGTTGATGTTATTCCAAAAGGCAAACAGCAATATATGTACAGTTCCTTGTGTGTTGTGATGGTAAAATATTCTTGTGACTTCTCATGAATGTGCATTTATAAGTAGGCCTGGAATAGATCTAATTTGCTGAATTTCTGTCCACCAGTCAGGCCAGCAAAAAGGTCCTCAATATGGTGAGGTGGATATTGTTCAGCACACAACATGGGGTTAACAATAACCTTGAAATCTTCACAGATGCATTTGGAGCAATCTTTCTTGAGCACTGAGACAATGGGTGTTATCTATTTGCTATGGGAGATAGGTACTTGACCAGATGCTCCAGGTCAGCTTGGTCATATGGCATAAGGCACAGTTCTGGCCTTCAGAAATTTTGGTTGAGAGTCAGCTTTGTAATTCAATTTTACAGTAATTCCCTTCGTGCTTCCCAAATCTCCTTTGAAAACAACAGCACTTATTTTTTTTAAAAAACAGCTGTCAGAGCAGTTCCTTCTTTTGCAATGCTGTGTACTTCTGCCTAGTTTAACCAGATCTTCTAAAGCCATGACCCTTCAACTAAAGCTGAGTAGTTGCATTTCACCACAAACAGTAGTAGCTTAGCAGTCTGTCCATTTAGTTCCACTTTAACTTCCGTAGATGTACAGATTCCCATGTATATGTTTTCAGAATGATTTTTGCAGACGTCAAGGGAAGATGTTTAAGCTTCTCCTTATACACAGCATCTGGGACCAGAGAAACAGCAGCCCTTATATCCAGTTCCATACGTATTGGTTGGCCCTCCAGCAGTGGGGTTACCCAGTAGCCCTGTGAACACCTGCCACTGACAAGATGTGGCCATAGAAATTACAATCTCCATAGAGCTGGCTGCAAAAGAAGCACAGCAGCTGAGTGCATTGAGTGCATAACGTGCCAGCTGAGTGTGCACACAAGATAGCAAGCAGCCGAGAATATTACTGTTGTGGAGGGGCACTTCTTCTTTGGACTCAGTGTCACTCTGGTCTTCCCATTCCTGCTGTATGACATGCAGACTTTTCTTTCTGTTACACCAGACTGCATGTTTCTTTTTCTCTGGTTTCCTTTGCTAATTCACTGATGCTTTTTTGTTTTTACAGGCACACTCAATGTGTCCCTTCTTGTTATACTGATGGCATTCAAGGTCTTTGCACCAACATTCAGATGGATGGTGACCAAGCTTTCCACAATGGTAACATTCTTGGCTGCTCACTCAGCTGTCACGTTGTGCACTCGAGTTGATGCACTCAGCCACTGTGCTTCTTTTGCAGCCAGCTCTATGGAGACTGCATAGCTTTCTGCAAAGCGAGGTTAGCCTCTGTCAGGTGATGTTCTGGATTACTTCACCATGAAGGCCACAGACCGACCTGTCGCGGAGGGTATCATTCAGTACTTCTTTATGAATTCAATGCTCAGTGAGCTTTTTAAGTACTGCAACATTCTGCGCAATCGTTTCCACCTCTTGGTTTCTTTTGTGAAACCTAAATCTTTCTGCTATAACATGTGGCTTAGGGTAAAAATGCATCTCTGGGATTTTTACAATATCATCATAAGATTTGGTGCCAAGTTTGTCAGGCTTAACCAAGCTTCTTAATAAGCCAAAGGTTTTAGCCCCATCACAGTTAAGAAAGTTGCCACCTTTCTATCATTTTCAATTTCATTTGCAAGGACAAAAAACTCAAAAGCATTCAGTGTAGGAGCTCCACTGTTCAACAGTCTCATCAAAATGTCCCATAGTTCAGGTAAGTGTTGTCATTTTTCCACATTTTTATTTTCTCTTTGTCAGTTATTTTTTGTTTACTGTCACTTCAGTTTTTTTACTAGTAATTTCCTTCTACTAGCTCTTTCACTTTACTTTCACTGAGTGGCATTACTGCCACTCCACCAGGTCCATTGTCCTTGTCGCCAATTTGTTATGTTTTAAAACAAGTACTGGTGATAACTTTTCAAAGATTAATCAATACACACGTAGGTACAGAGGTGATTGAATACTGCAGCTTCCATTTTATTTTACTTCAGCAACTGAACTAACAAACAAAATGGATTCTGCGATTCCATAATGCACTGGCTTGCAAAGTACGGCAAGCTAAACATACAGTACATAACAGAACAGAATTTGGTTCAAAATGGAAACTAGTTATGCTGATAGTTCACATTTTATACATGGTGTATAGATTTTTAAAACATCAACTTGAGTTGTGCCTTTAAAGTAGTGAAACGTTCCAAGGCACTTCACAGGAACTTTAACAAAATTTGATACTGAACTACAGATGGAAATATGAGGACAGATGACCACAAGCTAGGTCAAAGGATGGGTTTTAAGGAGCATCTTAAAGGAGAACAGAGAGGAAGATAAACAAAGAGGGAATTCCAGGTCTTAAGGTGCAGGCAGCTGAAGGCTGGGTCACAAGTGGTGGAATGATTAAAATCAGGGATACTCAGGAAGCCAGAAATGGAGGAGACAGATGTCTCAGAGTTGTGGGGCTGGAGGAGAGAATAGAGATTGGGAAAGGCAAGGTTGTAGAGGGATTTGAAAACATGGATGAGAATTTAAAAATGGGGCATTGCTTAATTGGGCAAGTACAGGAGTGAATAGATGTTCAGGACTTGATACAAGTAATGATGCAGGCAGCAGAGTTTTGGATGATTGAAAGTTTACAGAGGGGAGATTGTGTAAGGCATGCCAGGAGTGTGTGGAATTTATATTTAATAGATAAACTATCACACCTGGTCCTTCAATTAATTCCACCTTGATACACAATAACTGAAATCACAGAACTTAGCTTTTCATCCTTAATTTTTCTTCTGCAGAGAAAATTAAGCTGACAAATTTCTGCAAAAGATGTAGCTCATCAGTGCTGTAAACTGAAACTTGGTTGCAGTCCAAACTCTTAAAAGGTGGGAAATCTTTTGGCTGACTCAAAAATGCCCTGCAAATGTCAAAGTGCACTGGACAGGAGAAAACTGCAAATAGTATAACAAACATATTGGTTCTTTGAGTCTAAATTCCAATGCACTGTGGCAATTTTTCAGGTGCAAAACAGACTCAGTTCTCTGCCGGTCACATTGCTAAATTTGGGGAAGGGGGTGGCGGCTTTTGTTTTAGGGTGGTTAATCAGAGCAGATGCCTGGAACAGGCTGTTAAGGGGCCCACTGCCTGTCGAAGGACTCAATAAAAATATCTTAAAGGTAATAAGCAGGGCAAGTACCTTTTTCAGGATTCTTTGGATCCATGCAGCAGCCAATGGACAAGGTGACAATTATTTTGTTACTTAAAAAAAAATTCTTGTGTTGTGCTCCGCTATATGAATAGCAACTGCCACCCACCTCTCCAGAGTCCTATGATCTTGCTCACAAGGAGTTACCAGAGACCGGGGTGGTGGGGGTTACTCCCTTTGCTTGAGCAAACTGCCTCTGGAAGTGTAATCAGTACCAGTAGTTCGTGCTAAATGGAAGATGATTCTAGAAACAATTCCTTTGATCCCAAGTTCAGGTATGCATTGGTCATGGGCTCAATGATCTCACCCTTTAGTGGTTTGAATAAACTGAAGAGGGTACAGAATTTATTGGTTTTATTGCAACTCTTGGAACAGTAAAATGAGAAGTCTAAGCACAGTAGTAGACATGTATTTTTCCAATAGAAATTCATCAAACTGCAAATCAGTACATGAAATTAGAAATGTATGTTAAGAAAACAAAGATCAAAATTTACTGGTAAATTTAATTTTTTTTCCAGAAGATATTATTTTGGTCCAGTAGTCAATATATATTTTGCTATCTGAATTCTATAATAGCCCTCAAACCTTATATCTAGCTGTTATTAATGAACTGCGCACTTCAGGGTTATTTACCTATTCAAATATTATTTGTTTTGACAATATCTTCCCTTGGAAAGCAAAGCTTTTGAAAAAAAAGCAATGAAGATGCCCTACAAGATTCTCCTTCCAAAAGCGACCTCTATTGCAACAAAAGGTCAAGCTCATTGAGCAATAGGTTTGTGGGGATAGAGTTCCCTCTGCCTCTTGGAGGCAGCCAGGATTGTGGAGGGGCGTCTTCCATCTAGCATCCCAACCACAACCTACTTTCCTAGTTTGCGGTTGTTTATTCATACAGTATCCCAACCAACAACAGGAAGGAAAATGCGATGGTGGTACTGTCTCCATTGCACAAGAGGAAGTAGAGGCCAAATTTAAAAGGGGAGAAACACCTTCAAGCTCTGGCTGCAGTTTCAATGTTGCTTACTTAGTCTCACAAAAGTCAGTGCTTGGAGCCTGATAAGGGGGAGAGTTGCTTACTGTTATCGCTCTCCGAAAGGGGCAGTAAATATTCTGCTACTGCCCCAGAAACTATCGGAACTCTTCCCCCCCTGGAGGTTCCAGGAGTGGACTGTGGAAGCCAGGGGTAATCAGCTGCACTGCTTGGGATCTGCCTTCCACCACCACTCCTCACTTCCCCAGCATCCCATCTTTTACAACTGGTAGGTTGGCGAATGGGTGGCCAGTGGCCTACTCTACTAGTACTGAGAGGAAAATTCATAAGTAATACTTAAGGAAAAATAACATATCCATAACATGAGCATTCTTTTGTTTTGAAGAACTTTCATTTTAGGTTTGACTTCATTGAAAATTAGTACAATGGTTTTGCCTGATGAAAATAGATGTTTAAAGCTATCTCCCTGCAGTGTTTTTTTTAATGTAAGTCAATTTGCACATTATGAATAATTGGTTAGTGATAGAGAAAGAATTGTTATCTCATTTGAATACAAGCATTCATAAGGCTTCAATCGTCCTCTGAAATTTCCAATGCATTTCCAATCAAAATAGTAAATTCACATTTAAAGAAAAGGAACTTTGAAAAACAAAATAAAGTTGATCATTTCAGGCAGTCAAAAAAGGAAGCACACTGATGAAGTAGTGATGAGTTTTAGATGAGGAACCAAACCCGTTCTTTGTCTTCATTATTACACACAACCAGATCTTGAAGCTAATTGCAATGGGACACTTTATTCTTTGTGAACATTTGTTTTTTTTTAAACTTATATATGTATTGCTAATAACACAGTCATTTAATTGATATCTTAACTCACATTTAGGTAACACAATAGAAACTTCCTACTGAGGTTTTTAACTTGTTCCAGAATAAATAAATATCAGCAAACTAATGTTTAAATCATTCCCATGGATGCGTTTAAGTACACCAATATATTAAAAGGTTTACTTTTTGAAGAGACACAGCAAAAAAAAAATCCTCCAAGCCAATTTAAAACTAAGGTCAATTTAATTAGTTCAGATCAGAAATTTTTAAAATCCAAAGAATAATTTCCAAGATATTACTCACCATATCCACCAATGCCACATATAGGAACATGCCCGCAGTGATAGCAAAGATCCATTGGGTTAAATTATAAGTATACTGTCCCACGGCTATACCTATTACTACACCAACATATGCAAGCAGAGCTGACAAGAGGTTGTAAACAATGGCTTGTTTCACAGACATTCCGGCATTAATCAGGACAGCAAAATCGCCTGGTGGGAGGAAAAAATTACTAGTGAACAAAGTTGCAAAATGCCCTCTGGTTTTAATTGTTTTACATGTTTATTTAGTTTTGTTAGCTACTCAACCAATTCGGAAAAAGTCACTCAACTCAACTCACTATGCTTTTAATGCCTCATTGCTGTACATACACGAAACAGCTGCCTTATTAAATCATATCTTGAACCCCTTGATATGTAAGTCACACACAATTTTTGCTCCAGGGAGATGTTAGAATCCAGAGGTAGTTTGGAGGGATCCAAGGAGGCAAGCTGGTTTAAAGGCCCGCCTCAGCTCTCTGGACTATGGCCCAGTTTTATAAAAGGCTGTTAGGCTCTCGAGCCTTCAAATCCTACCCACACCCCCATGCCACCTCATACCCTCTCCATGTCACTGCATAACCCCCATGTTGGCAACTGTATTAACAGAAGCAGTTAGATTCTTCTAGATGGCCTCATTATGAACGCATGTCTGATCTCCAAGAATGGCATTTAGCTCTCAACAGACAATTTGATATATCATGCAGGGAAGTGTTACGCTTTGTTTGACTGACATATTTATTACCTTGTAATATCCTGATCTTTGACATGGTTTTTCAATGACTAAATGCTTATTTACACAAAATTAAAAGGCACGACGTGGATAGAAGCTTCTGTCATTGATACTATGAATGGCTGTGACTGATTGACAGCTTTTAAGAGGTTGTAAGAAGCAGGTTTTTTTAAAGAGAGGATATTTTCATAGCTTCTTTTTATATTGTGTCAGTTTCAGAGGTCAGACTTTGCCACTGGCTCACTGGTTCTCTACATAATGGATAGTAGGAGAGTGGATATGGGGGATGCATGGGGAGGGGGATCATGGGTGATATGGAGGGGCATGGTGGGTAGGTGTTGAGGGCTTGAGGGCCTAGAAGTAATGAACAAAGCTGGGCCAATGTCCCAGTAAACAGGGGCAGGCCTTTCAGATTGCTAGCCTTGCCTTCTCTCCTCTTTGTTGCTTCCTCAGGCCCATCTCCGGGCTCCACCCCACCCTGCTTCTCCAGAATGAAAATATGGTGAACAGGGCCTCCTTAACAGAGGTTTGTGGAGTCAGGAACCTACCCGACCCCTGAGACCCATCTCCTCAGCAAACATCCGGCCTATAGCAACTGGCTGAGAAAATGAAAAACACTAATCCTACCGTTATTGTTTCTTTCATTGTTGAGTACAAAAATGCAAAGACATTGTTTAAAAAGAAACATTTTAAATATGACACTAATCTCTTAACAGACTTCAATAGTGCAGTGTGACTTTCCAGTTGTGTCATGTAAATCTAAAGTTTTCATGCTCTCAAACTGTCCTTAAGATTGGATGGACTAATACATTCATTTCAGTGCACTTGAACCAAACTAAATTAATATTCATATTTTCTAAACAATAGTTCACCATACAAAAAGCAAATATATTTAACAGCAGCTTTGAAGTCCTCAAATTGCTCGGGTTAATATATAGCTATGAAAGTATTTATTTTGGGATACATACTACAAATTTCTCAAAGACAATAAGAAAGATATTTTATGTATAATAAAGCCATCATTAATGTCTCCTCTGCAAAATGGCTTGGCTAAGCAATTAGAGCCTCTACATTACAAACTCTCATTGTAACACCTGTAATTGAAGACGACAAATCCTTACATCTAATTTTCCATAGATTCCTATGAGAATTTTAATTGATTGCCAGATCTTTCGTTTCAAATGAACATGGCCCTTTTTATTGATGCAAAATCCAGTTTATTAGCCTAACTACAAAGAGTCACATCATATTTGGAATATTACCATGATGGAACCACTAAATCATTTCATTCCCCCTCACCCATTAAGAGCGGAAGAAGAAAAGGAAACTCGTTTTCTTAAACAAATCCTATCGCCTCTACTGCAGTTTTATTCATCAAACATACTGCATAGACATTTCAGCATTATCCATGACAGGAGAAGGATATGCTAGACCAGCATTTTTAACATTAACATTCCATAAGTGAACGAGGGGGAAGCAGTGAAATATCCCAGAAACTTTGGGAAGCCAAATAGCAAGGTGCTATCAGCCAAAATAGCATAATGTAATAGGAGGGATAAAAGCTTTTGATAAAGATTAGCATGGCATCACATTAGCACTCTTCTAGTATCAATTCATGCCCTCAGCTGGGAGCATTTGAAGCATAACAACTGTGTGATCTGCAAATTTATTGATGTCCCTTGCTGAGCGCAAACCAAGCAATAGCAATGACCTCCACACCGAAACGGATGGCTCCTCTTGCATTATTAGGAAACCACTGGCACACTGCTAACACGAGTCATGCACTGAAAGGAAGTTTACCATCTATAGCAAAGAGCTAAATCAGCTGGCTGGGATGCCAATCAAGGGATAAAAACAAAAAACTGCGAATGCTGGAAATCCAATACAAAAACAGAATTACCTGGAAAAACTCAGTAGGTCTGGCAGCATCGGCGGAGAAGACCAAAGTTGACGTTTCAAGTCCTCATGACCCTTCAACAGAACTAAGTAAAAATAGGGAAGGGGGTGAAATATAAGCTGGTTTAAGGGAGGGTTGGGGGGAGAGTGTTGTTGGGACAAGCAAGCAGTGATAAGAGGAGATAACCAAAAGATGTCACAGACAAAAGAACAAAGAGGTGTTGAAGGTGGTGATATTATCTAAAAGAATGTGCTAATTAAGAGTGGAGAGTAGGACAAGCAAGATAGCTCTAGTGGGGATAGGGTGAAATAAACGATGGGTGGAATACATTTAAAAATAATGGAAATAGGTGGGAAAAGAAAAATCTATATAAATTATTGGAAAAAACAAAAACAAAAAATGCAGACTGGGTGACTGCTTTGCAGAACACCTTCGGGCTGTCCGCAAGCATTACCTAGACCTCCGTCGCTTGCCATTTTAACAATCCACCCTGCTCTCTTGCCCACATGTCTGTCCTTGGCTTGCTGCATTGTTCCAGTGAAGCTCAACGCAAACTGGATAACAACACCTCATCTTCCGACTAGGCAGTTTACAGCCTTCCGGACTGAATATTGAGTTCAACAACTTTAGATCTTGAACTCCCTCCTCCATCCCCAACCCCTTTCCGTTTCTTCCCCCTCTTTTTTTGTTTTTTCCAATAATTTATATAGATTTTTCTTTTCCCACCTATTTCCATTATTTTTAAATGTATTCCACCCATCGTTTATTTCACCCTAACCCCACTAGAGCTACCTTGCTTGTCCTGCTCTCCACTCTTAATTAGCACATTCTTTTAGATAATACCACCACCTTCAACACCTCTTTGTTCTTTTGTCTGTGACAGCTTTTGGTTATCTCCTCCTATCACTGCTTGCTTGTCCCAACAACACCACTCCCCCCTTAAACCAGCTTATATATCACCCCCTTCCCTATTTTTACTTAGTTCTGTTGAAGGGTCATGAGGACTCGAAACGTCAACTTTGCTCTTCTCCGCCAATGCTGCCAGACCTGCTGAGTTTTTCCAGGTATTTCTGTTTTTGTGTTGCCAATCAAGGGACCTAGTTAAGTCCTGGCAGGAAGGAGGAGGTGAGCCCTAGATGGCAGTGATCCAGATTTAATGTGGAACTAAAAGGAGCACTCCTGTCCCACATTCACTTGGATTGTGAAAATCTTTTTTTCCTTCCATAACCTTCAGCAGTCCCCTTTATAACCACTATTTAGGCTGTTGTAGAAACAAAAATTCGTTGGAGCTAGTGCAGTTCAAGCACTGACAGGTTTTTGCCCAATATGGCAGAAGGGTCTTGCAATAGGCACAGAACCATTCTTTTAAATGATCCAACACTGATCCTAGGCATCTAAGGATGCTTGAAAGCAGTGTGGCCCAATATGATGGCAGTCAGGCTGCCACTGGAAGGCCCCAGCACATATCAAGCCCTTAACTGCCTGTTCTTCGCTCAAAATATGTGGTGGGCAATCTAGTTTTCTCCTTGATTATTCTACCAATACTGCTAAGAGAGAACAAAATAAGCAAATTCCAGAGATCAAAGCAGAATTTTCAACAACTAACTTTTTTGAAAGTGCATACAAATCCCTTATATTTTGTTTAAAAGTAGCAGTGAAACAGATATTTTCAAGTCATATACATATAACAATTCTCTCTCCAATTACTTTCTACTAACTCACTGAATTTAGTCAATGGTTTAAAATGTTCAAAATTTTTGCAGAAACAACTTGTCCACCTAAAATACCTGACAACCCGCAAAAAACTGACAACTCCAAAAAATTCCTGTGTGTAGGCCAAATGTAACAAAAACAAGTAGTGACATAAACTCGCAAAGCAATGTGAAACATTACCAAACATTCCCATCACGGGTATTGCAGGAAAACTGAAAATACACAAAAATACGCTTTGCTGACGTGATTTCTGAACTTCAAAAAGGGGATGCAAACACTGCAGCCACAAGATTTATAATGCAAGGAAGTATTGAATCATCCAGAAAGACCACACCAACATTTTTTAAACTTTTTTAATGTTCTTAATTTTTTGAAGTTTATTTTTAGCACTGTCATTGGGCAGAATTGTCCCAGATTTGTGCTAAGTGTGGTAGCAGGTGGGAAAAAAACGACTTTTTATCCGCTGACCGCAATGCAATGGTGGCTTCTCGCACCATATTGTCTCAATCCCACCAAATGAATTATGCATTCCTGGGAAACATGGCATTTTGATGACAGGCAGGCTCTCATTCGCCCACCACGCCATCACTTTGCTGCTTGCTCACACTGGGCACTATATTTAAAGTGCAGCCATGTGCACACAACTGTTTCCAGCCCACGACATGGTCCCAAAAGGTAAAAAGACTGCAGGCCAGAAGTTTAATGAAGTGCCTCTTGAACACCTTTTTGATGCAATGGAGGCCTGCCATGATGTCCTCTACCCCCCCGCTCTGGCCGTAGAATGGAGAGCAACATC
Organism: Carcharodon carcharias; assembly: GCF_017639515.1. Classification (NCBI taxonomy): domain Eukaryota; kingdom Metazoa; phylum Chordata; class Chondrichthyes; order Lamniformes; family Lamnidae; genus Carcharodon; species Carcharodon carcharias. The sequence continues at coordinate 103,294,834 of NC_054478.1, read as the reverse complement.
ACCAACTCGGCTTGGGAGGTGGTGGCAGTGACGGTCAGTGCCACTGCCTGCAAAAGAGGACATCACCCAGTGCCGCCACAGGATGAATGATTTCCTCTGTTCTGCCAGGGTAAGTCACTCTTCTCATCATTCTCAACTCACGCACACACAAACCCATCACACATCCACAGGGATCTCACACCTCAAGGGACAACACTACTAACTCTCACACACACACCCTCATATCTTCCTCAGGCTCATATCCTCTGGAGCTCACATGCTCATCGCGTCCATGTCTCTGCTCACCACACAAACATTCCATGCAGTGCCACGTGTTTTGCTCACACTCTTCTTCATGCAGAAGCCTGCTCACGACAGCAGGGAGAGGCCCCAGACCGGGGGTGGAGTGGCCCACATTAGACCCCTCATCCACTTTGAGGAGCTTGCCACCACGCTGACTAGTGAGGATGTGGACCGTACCTGCAGTGACAGTGAGGTTGGTGGTGAACACCTTCATGAGGATTGTGCACATCATCCCCCTCAATGCAAATGTGAGACGTCTCTCCTGCTTTTGACTCTGCTGCCATGCACTAATTATCTCTACTTTGTTTCACAGGGAGCTCTGCCAAGCAACTGATACCATCATCCAGCCAGTCCCTCAGCTCCAGTCAAGAGGACTCCTCCTCCATCGAAGAGCTGGAAATAAGCAGCCTGGAAGACCCGTCACAGCGCTTACCGACACCCTCCGACAGCGGAAAGATACACACCTCAATGGGACCTAGATCTAGAGCAGGCTCAGGTTCACAATCTGGTCATCGTATGGGCATGTGTCCACAGCAGGAGGAGGCAGGTACGGCCGAGCTCTCTGGCACTCAGAGGACAACTGGGGAAGAGGCATCTGTGAGGTCCGAGTCAGATGACGAACCTCTGGATTTGGCCTTCCGATTCATCCTGGAGAGTCAGCAGAAGCTGTGGGAACATCACGCAGAGCTGTTGGAAGCTCTCAACAGTGTGGCAAGCGAGTAAGAGGGGTGCGTCCACCTGCTCTCTGATGAAGTGGTGCCCACATGTGCGTATATGGAGGTCTCCAGGGGGAGGATTGCAGATGCCATGGAGACACTGGTCCAAGAGAACGTTGAGATGTCTGCAGACCCGCTGTCCAACGTGGGAGCCATGGGTAAGTTCTTGCAGTGGTGGTGCAAAAGGGAAACAGGACACCATGATGTCCCCGCAAGGTCCTCCTTCCCCTCCATGAGTCAGGCCGGGACGCCCAGGCACCCGAAATGGGGAGTGGCAGCTGAACACGTCTTGGTCGTCCACTCAGGAATCTGAGAGGCTCTCCTCTCCCTCCAAATCCCCTCTGCCTGTGATCCCCTCAATCTCATCCTCTGTCATTGAAGAGGGAGCAGCTGGCCCACAGGAGGACAGGCAAAGCAAGCCGGGGTTCCCACATTTCAGGTGCAACAGGGCCAACCATTGCACAGGCTGTCTCCACCCCTGCTGCGGATGTCAGGGCAACAACTAGAAGTCTAAGGCATTGAAAAGTTAAGAAATTCTGATCAGTTGTTTGCACGGGTGAACACATTTTGTCACTTTACAATCTGGAAATATATACACTTTCACTGAATAATGTGTAATGATGTCTTTCAGCTTCACTGACAAGCTTCACAAGTCCTCCCACTGCACCCTCTCAGCTACTAGCAGTTCAGCTGCATGCAGCCAGCCCACGAGTGATTTTGGAGGGAGAAGTGAGTGTGTGTGGTAGGGCCTCTTGGCACCTCATGCAAGTACTCTTCCACACACGTAGATTGTTCCTGTATCACACTCATCTCAACGTCCTGAGCATTTTCAATGCTGCCTGCTGGGTTCACTTTCAGTTGACAATCTGAGCTGACGTGCATTTCTGCCCAACCACTGATCACACTCACCACAACACTCGTTATACTTTCATTTAGCCACATGGTAGTAATACAGTTTTTTTTCATTCCCCTGTCCTTTCCCCTCCCCCAATCACTCATTTGCTTTACCCCAATCAATGTCAACCCCCTGGCATCATCTTCCACCTCCCCTCCGTGACCTACCAGCCACAACCCTTTTCTTTCGGGGATGTCCAGGTGAATGTGCACATTTCCTTCCCTCCCGAAAATCCCAACCCCATCCACATTAACCTCCCCGACCTCTTCCTTCCCACCCCCAGGATCCGTGTCTGCCTTCGAGTTCCCACCAACCACCCTCACCATCCCTTCTATTGATACCGTCAAACCCTCACCCTCCCACCCTACCACCTTACTCTGCCCTTGGTCATTCTCACCATTCCCTCATTCCATGCTTACCCTCAGTTCGCTCCCCAGGAGGCAGCCTTGGACTTATCAGAGCCCTTGTACGTTCACCTGCATCCTCCCTCCCGGACTCCTTACCCCCCTTGGAATCCCTTCCTCCCCCAATCTTTCCTACCCCGTGCACTCCTTCCTCCCCCTGGACTCCCTCCCCTCTCCAAACTCCTTCCCCCCCAACCACAGCACTCCCCCCGGACTCCCTCCCCGCTTTGTACTCCTTCCCCTCTCCGACTTTCTTCCCTTACACCTTCCTCCCCAGTTGCTGTCTTCTCCCCGTTACCCTCTCCTCCTCCAAACCTCACCCCCCTGATAACTTTGCTTCCTCCAACCAACCTCACCCCTACCGATACCTTTGATCGCGATCCCTCCTCTGAACCTCAGCCCTCCTGCACACCTTTGTCCCCACCCCATCCCAACCTCACCACCCCTGAAACCTTTGCTACTCCCTCCCAACGTTAACCCCCCCCCCCCGATACCTCCTCCTCTCCCAGTTGATCTTAGACCTTCCTCTCCCACCCCCCCCATACATCTTCCTTGATGCGAGCAAGATCCTGGCATTAACACCTGGCTTCTGCACATCCCACTTGTCAAGACATGTTCCACACCGGCGTGTTTTCCACGGACGATCTAGCATGGGGGGGTGGGGGATGATTCCGGCGGACTGGCCTTATAATGGTATGTATATGTATTCCAACGAGGTTCCCAACGCCCGATGGCGGGAAATACATTCTGCCATCGACGGGTTGAGCAGATGATCGCAAACTGATTTTTGGCCTTCTCGCTCAGGACACTGAACACGCCCAATAACAACAGGCACAGAAAATTCCGCCCATTAGCTTATGATGCTGGTTTGAATCAAAGCCTATATTTAAAATACCATGGCATGATTAAAAATCCCTTGAAGTAGCGCAGTATGCTCTCCCTGGCATTGGTCATCCTTCAACTAACACCATCAGAAGCAGATTAATTGGTCACGTGCACAAAAGAAAGAAGTTCTCCCTCAAGTAGCTGCTAATCTCAAAAATGACGTCACTTCCACAAATAAGAAATGCTCTCAGGAGAGGAAGAGAAGGGATACTACAGGAGAAATAGTTACACCTGTATAAAGCAGGAATAATGCAAAAAAGAGGAAATGATTTAAAATTGTTTAAATCAAGATGGCAGTGGAGGAAAACTGGGTCCCAAAAGAAATGCAGGACTGAAAAGGTCACTAATGGTACACATGAATACATAAGTTCAGCTACAGAAGTGACACAAGGTTAACCAAAGGAGGGCAAAAACAGTCTTTTTTTTGGTTATATGTACAGGACATACCAACACCTACACTAACACTGGCTGGAAGACACATAAAACTGTTGCCATACCACTAGTGATTTGTGGAACCTACATGGTCTACTAAAGCTACATTGTACTAAACCCCATGATATCCATCGACTTGGTTTGACCTAAAGCTGAACTAAGACAGATTAACAGCAATTGCCTTTTGCACCAACTATACCCTTCACCGTAAGGTAAATAATATAGAAAGGAACAGAAACGTACAAAGGAGCAAAGATAAAGTAGGCAAAACTTTGGCAGATTGAGTTCAAAGTTTAAACTAAAGTTGTAACAAAAGGGGAAAATAGACATTTGGTAGTACAGAACTTGAGTATTGCTGAAAAGACAGACATGCTGTTGAAGGTTTTCGTCTTGCACTTATCAGGACAATTTGCAAGAATACCAATTCTAAAGGGAACAACAATTGAGAAGAGGTGCTGATTGGTTGGCAAGTGGACTGTTGATTGGTAGAGCTGTTGCCATAGAGAATGCACCAGGGAGCAATTAACTGCTAAGCTTTTGTTTAGACCATAAGGCATCGGAGCAGAAGTAGGCCATTCAGCCCATTGAGTCTGCCCTACCATCTAATGAGATCATGGCTGATTTGATTATCCTCAACTCCACTTTCCTGCCTTTTCTCCATTACCCTTGATTTCCTTGCTAATTAAAAATGTCTATCTCAGCCTTGATATATTTAACGACCCAGCCTCTACAGCCCTCTGCGGTAAAGAACACCACAGATTCACTACCCTCTGAGAGAAGAAATTCTTCCTTATTTTCATATTAAATGGGCACCCTCTTACTCTGAGATTATGCCCTCTGGTCCTAGACTCTCCCACAAGGGGAAACAACCTCTCAGCATCTACCCTGTCAAGCCCCTAAGAATCTTATATGTTTCAATAAGGTCACCTTTCATTTTTCTAAACTCCAATGAGTACAGGCCCAACATACTCAACCCCTCCTCATATGAAAATCGCTCCATACCCGGGATCAACCTAGTGAACCTTCTCTGGACTGCCTGCAATGCCAGATAAGGGGACCAAACTTTTCACAGTATTCTATGTGTGGTCTAACTAGTGTCTTGTATAGTTTTAGCAAGACTTCCTTATTTTTATTCTTCAGTCCCTTTGAAATAAAGGCCAACATTCCATTTGCCTTCCCTATTACCTGCTGAACTTGTATGCTAGCTTTTTGTGATTCATGCATGAGGATCCCCAAATCCCTCTGTGCTGCAGCTTTCTGCAGTCTTTCTCCATTTAAATATTCAGCTCCTTTATTCTTCCTGCCAAAGTATACAATCTCACATTTTCCCACATTATATTCCATCTGCCAAATTTTTGCCCACTCACTCAACCTGTCTATAGACTCTTTGTGTCATCCTCAGCACTTGCCTTCCCACCTATTTTTGTGTCATCCGCAAACTTGCTGATAGTACATTCATTTCCCTCATCCAAGTCATTAATATATATTGTAAATAATTGTGGTCCCAGCACTGACCCCTGTGGCACTCCACTAGTTACAGATTGCCACCCAGGAAATACCCTGCTTATCCCAAATCTCTATCATCTATTAGTTAGCCAATCCTCTATCCATGTTAATATACTACCCCCAACACCATGGGCTTTATCTTATTATGTAGCCAATCAAGGAATAAGGAACACCAGCCAAGGTAGATGATTTATCTTTTTTTTTTACTTAATGATCTATCAGTGCACTATAACAACCTGACAAACTAGTACAAGTTCTGGGAGCCAGGGTAGAGATTTGCACATGAGTTATGACATCTGATGTCAGGACTGATCTACCAAGGGTTTGGCTATGTGCTCTAGTTCAATCTACATTGTGATCTATGGCAAATGTTGACTATTGCTCCATGTGGCAGTTTTGCCTAGGACTTCAAAAAGCTCACGAGGCAGCTGTGTGACAGATTAAAGTCCCTCTCTGCAAGGGCGGTAGCAGCGTAGGATGGAACAATCATCCAGTTTATCTAAGAGTCCTAGAATCAAGAGCCAAGATAAACAAAACTCTCCTTTGCTGGGTTCCAGACTACACACTGGAAACAAAATTAAGTTCTAAGTTGAGAGAGGATGGATAAAATGCTGTGACAATTTCTTGCTCCATATTATTTTGGAATCATAGAAATCTTCTACCATGGAACACAGCTGGTGAAGAATTGAAAGCTGCAGGATGAAGATTCAACACAGAGAGTTGATTCACTTGATTATGTTGGTGGAGCGATCAGGAAAGCCTTCCCTCAAGAAAGTAAATTAACTTTGCTAAAATCCATAAAACAGCAAATTGCACATAGTCTAAGAAAGGAATTAACATGACATCTTAGATGAAGTTGATCTTCCAAACTAAATGAATGGTAGATGTGGCACATGGAAAAAAAAATCCAGGAGAAAATCAACAGCTCCAAAAATAAATCACACCTTAAAACTTAAGTGCGAGGAAGCCTAAAATTCATCCCCATGTAGGCTTTAGTGTATCTAAAAGATACTTTTCCAATCTGTTACGAATGACAAAACCCCAAACAATGAGATCGGCCACATCTAAGTGCCTCAGCCAAAAGTAGCAATAAAAGCAGCTGCCACCTATTACGAGCCAAGGTGAGAGTAGTCTAAAATGAGTTTATTAAGGGAATGAGTTACTACTAAAATTGGCACCGGTTTGAAAGTGGGAGAACTTTCTAAATTCAATAATGAACATAAATCTCAAAAGAAAATTCAACAATTGCTATGAATTATATATTTACAACATAAGGAGGCTATTCATCTCATTGTGTCTTTGCTTGCTCTTTGTCAGAGACATCAAAAACTAAATCACACTTCTCCACACTAGCCCCATCAGCATCTGTTTCAAGTATCTATTCAATTCTCTCTTATACATTGCAATGGCTGCTGCTTCACAATCCTTGTGGCATAGGATTCCATGCTCCAACTACAATTTGCATAAAAGGAAATTTTATGATTTTAAATTAATGACCTGCTTGTCACTGATTCCTCATCAAAGAAAACAGTACTTACCAATTCACTATAAAAGCCCTTGGTAATTTTAAAAACCTCTATTAAACAACCTCTTGAATAATCCTATTTTCTAGTCTTAACTATATTTTCCTATCCATGGCAACATTCTTGTGAATCTAATGTGTGATCTCTACAGTTTTAATGTCCTTCCCATAACAGGACACTCAAAATTGCCGCCTTACATTTCTAGCGATCTCAAACTTTGTTTCTTCTGGTCCTTCTATTGATATTAGATATGTAAATTTTGGCAGCTAAAATGGTTTCTCCATCCGAAAAGGTCACTGAAGTGCTTAATCCTAGTTTTTACAATTCATTCTAATGGAAATCACAAAAAACATACCTAGCTCATGAGGAAGTTCATGGCAAAACACAGCAATGGAAGTGCTCAGCCCCCCTGTGAGGGAAGCACTGAAAGAAGCTCCTAAAAAGGAAAAAAAGAGTTTGTTACAGCAATCTGCATATGCCAGCCAGAATTAGAGAAATTATAGTTACAATACAAAATACAATACAAAAATATATTAACATTTCTGAAGTGTAAAATCAACTTGCTTTCGCAACTTTATTGGCTGTAAAGTGCTTTAGGACCTCTGGAGGTTGTGAAAAGTGCTGTATGAAATTCAAATTTTTCTATTTTAGTTTGAAATTTACAGTACAGTAAGAAGTATTGCTGCAATTATCAGTGTCATTTTGAGATTTTAAGATTAATTCTGACCTGCAAGGCATGCAATTTGTGCAATGTAAAGGGATTGTTCAAAAGATAATATTGCTCATCCACACATACATTTATATATACTTCATAACACCACCCCATTTTACAAAATGCAACACTTTTGATCAAACTTCCATAAACCTACTATACTGCAGCAGAAAGATTATGTTGTTCTTTAGCAAGGGGTTTTTAAAATTAGTTTCTTTGGTAACTCAGATAATATATGCGGGAAATGATTTAAAGTTCCACACATCTCCCAGGCTCTTTTATGCAATACATATGTCATTCAAAATATAGTGGAAATGTTTATATTCTGGTAACTTCAGGTACATATAATTGGCTTTCAAGTCAAATTTATCCTAGTTTATATATTCAAATTTGCCTACCCTCATTAGAGAGTTTCAGCAGTTTGGAAGTTGAGCCCAGTAAGAAATCTGGTCCTGTCTCCCAAAGATAAGCTTGCTATGCAAATACAGTGTTGTGGCAACAGTTATCCGCAGGTCAGAATATTGCACCATTTTGCTTGTAAGCAGGTTCTCAAAGAGAAGGGGTTTAATTTTATATTAAAAACAGGTTTTGAAATAGAACATATATCTGCAAAGCCAACAAAGGAATTCAGTATCCAAAATTTTGTTACCAAATAACCTAATATTTTTAGAATAACATTTCCCAAGTATCCAGATTAGAATTTAAGAACGTCACTACAAACAAACAATCTATAAAGAATTGCAAGTTTCAGTCAATCGTAATTCAAATATCTAATGTTCACATTTAATGATTAAAGGAGCAAGTTTTGTTAAGTGCACAACTTCTAGGACACCGCTAAAGCAATCACGTGTTTTTGTACATTGGAACTGGTTTTATTTTCTTACCTATCGCCAGGCCATCACTGAAGTTATGCATGCCATCTCCCATGATAACCATCCAAGCAATATTCGCTATTCCAGCATCTTGCATCTCTTTATTAGAATGGCAGTGACCATGAGAATGATGCGAATGGTTTGAATGATGCTTTTTAGGTATGGTTTTAACTTCATAGTTTTCAGCACAATAATCAATTTCACTATGTGAGTCATGAATGTAAACAGACTTTAAATCAGGGGCAACAGATATCTTTGATGGGGATCCTAGGGTGCCATCAAGGTCAGTAACCTGGGTTATGTCATGTTGTTCACCAAAACCATCCTGTTGGTCTGTTCCTGAAACCAGAAATAATTTATTATTGCAGTGCAATTGAGAATTTGAACTTGTTGCTACCTAAATGATTAAATCATTATTTTATTCATAAATAGTTCCATACAAAGCTTCTTTCACAAAGTTTTTCAATATTATCTGTGAATGTGACGATGCCTTCCATCGGTTTCCTGGCCCTAATTATCTTCTTTGCACCATGAATGTCTAATCTCTCCACCATTTTCAGCCCCCACCAGGACAGTCTGAGGGCTCTCTGCATCTTCCTCAAACAGAGGACTAATTCCCATTCACCACCAGTCCACCACAGTTCTCTGTCTGGCTTAATTTGTTCTCACACATTGAATAATTTTCCTTTAACTAAAATCACTTACTCCAAATAAATGGCTTTGCTAAGGGAACCTGTGTGTCTGTCTTTTCATGGGACATGTGGATGTTCTCCATTCCGGTCCTAGTCAGGCTCCTTCCTCACCTCTTTTTCTGGTACACTGATGATTGTATTGATGCCATTTCCTGTTCTAGACCTGAACTTCCCTTGCCTTTATGCGATCCAACTCTTCCTTTCCTCAACTTCTCCATTTCAATTCACTATAAGTCCACTGACTCCCACAGCTTTCTTGACTACACTTCCTGAGACCTCGCTACCTATAAGAACTAGGAGCAGGAGTAGGCCACCCTGCCCTTCGAACCTCATCCGCCATTCAATAAGATCATGGCTGATCTGATTGTAACCTTCTGCGTGCCCCCATTAAACCCTTCACCCCCTTGCTCATCAAGAATATATCTACCTCTGCCTTGAAAGCAAAGACCCTCTTCCTAAAAGGCAGTGGAAGCAAAGTTCCAAAGGCTCACTACCCTCAGAGAAAAATTCTTCTCATCTCTGTCTTAAATGGGCGACACATTTTTAAACACCGACCCCTAGTTCTAGATTCTCCCACAAGTGCAAACTTCCTTTCCACATCAAACCTGTCAAGACCCCTCAGGATCTTAAAGGTTTCAATCAAGTCACCTCTTACTCTTCTAATCTTCAGTGGATACAAGCCTAACCTGCTCAATCTTTCTCATAAAATAACCTGCCCATTCCTGGTATTAGTTTAGTAAACCTTCTCTGAACTGCTTCTACTGCATTTACACCCTTCCTTAAATAAGAAGACCAATACTGTACACAGTATTCCAGGTGTGGTCTCATCAGTATCCTGTACAACTGAAGCATAACTTCCCTACTTTTGTATTCAATTCCCCTCACAATAAATGATAACATTCCATTAGCTTTCCTAATTACTTGCTGTACCTGCAGCCTAGTCTTTTGCGATTCATGCACTAGGACACCCAGATCCCTCTGAACCTCACAGCTCTGCAATTTCTCACCATTTAGATATACTTCTTTTTTATTCTTCCTGCCAAAATGGACAATTTCAAATTTGCCCACATTATAACTCCATTTGCCAGATCTTTGCCCACTTAGTTAACCGATGTCCTCTTCACAACTTACTTCTCTACCTATCTTTGTATCATCAACAAATTTAGAAGAATAGCTTCAATCCCTTCATCCAAGTCATTTATATAAATTGCAAAAAGTTGGGAGGCCCAGCACTGATCCCTGTGGCTCACTATTAGTTACATCCCATCAACCAGAAAAATACCTATTTGTGGCTACCATTAGTTTCTTGTTAGTTAGCCAATCTTCTATCCATGCCAATATATTTTACCACCTACACCATGAGCTTTTATTTTCCGAAATAACCTTTATTATGGACTCTATTCCATTCTTCAAGTTTCTCCATCTCCATTGCATCTATTTTGACAATGCCACCTACCATATTGGCTCTGCCAATATGCCTTCTTTTTTTCTCAAAGCTTCCCCCCACACCAAGTGATTGACAGGCCTCTTTACGCTGTCTGTTCCATCTTCTGCACTTCTCTCTCACCTCTTCTCCCCACTCCTCCCACAACCACAATACAACTCAACACAAAAGCATAAGAATTGCAAGGAGTAGGCCATTTGGCCCTTCAAGCCAGTTTTGCCATTCAATAAGATCATGGCTGACCTAATTGTGGCCTCAATGCCCCTTTCCTGTCTGTACACCACCACCCCCCCAACCCCCCACCTTCAATAACTCTTGACTCTCTCGCTGATCAAAGGGCCAACTTTCTTAGCCTTGAATATATTCAATTACCCTATCTCACTGCTCTCCGGGGATGAGAATTCCACAGACTAACGACCCTTAGAAAAAATTTCTCTTTATCTCAATCTTAAATGGGAGACCCCTCATTTTTAAACTGTGCCCCCTGGTTCTAGTCTCCCCATTAGGGAAACATCCTCCCAGCATCTGTCCGCAAGCGTGACCCAGACCTTCCTGTCACTTGCCATTTCAATACACCACCCTTCTCTCATGACATGTCCATCCTTGCCCTGCTGCAATGTTCTAGTGAAGCTCAACGCAAACTGGAGGAATAACACCTCATCTTCTGATTAGGCACTTTACAGCCTTTCAGACTTAACACCGAGTTCAACACCTTCAGATCATGAACTCTCTCCTCCATCCTCACTCTTTTTTCAAATATTTTTCCATTTATATATATATTTTTTCCCACCTATTTCTATTATTTTTAAAATTTATTTCCATTCATTGTTTTATCCCCACCTTTTAGCTTATTTTGATCTTTTCTACCACACCATCCCCTCCCACCACCCCACCCCCACTTGCTTATCCTACTTTCTACTTTTAATGTCACCATTAGCACCTCCTTTAGCCAGTATCAACACCCCTTCGACCTTTTGTTTATGACATCTTTCGCAATCTCTCCTTTGCCTCCACCTATCGCTGGCCTTCTACCAAGCTTCACCTGTCCCACCCCCCTTAAACAGTATATATTTCACCACATTTGACTTCTCCTTAGTTCTGGAGGACAGTCATACAGACTCAAAACATTAACTCTGTCTTTCTCTCCACAGATGCTGTCAGACCTGCTGAGTTTTTCCAGCAATTTTTGTTTTTGTTTCAGATTTCCAGCATCCACAGTATTTTGCTTTTATCCCCACTTCTAACCTTATGATGGAAGGAAGGTCATTGATGAAGCAGCTGAAGATGGTTGGGCTTGGGACACCACCCTGAGGAACTCCTGCAGTGGTGATATCCTAGAACTGAGATGAATGACCTCCTCAACCACAACCATCTTCCTTTGTGCTAGGTATGACTCCAACCAGCAGAGAGTTTTCTGTCTGATTTCCATTGACTCCAGTTTTGCTCGGGCTCCTTGATGCCAAACTCGGTCAATTGCTGCCTTGATGTCAAGGGCAGTCACTCTCACCTCACCTCTGGATTTTGTCTACGTTTGAACCAAGGCTGTAATGAGATCAGAAGCTGAGTGACCCTGGCGGAACCCAAACTGAGCATCAGTGAGCAGGTTATTGCTTAGCAGGTGCCGTTTGATAGTGCTGTTGATGACCTTTTCCATCATTACTGATGATTGAGAGTAGACTGATGGGGCGTAATTGGCCGGGTTGGATTTGTCCTGCTTTTTGTGTACAGTACAAAGCTGGGCAATTTTACACATTGCTGGGTAGATGCCAGTTTTGCAGCTGTATTAGAACACTTGGCTAGGGATGGGACAAGTTCTGGAGCACAAGTCTTCAATAGTATTGCTGGAATATTGTCAGGGTCCAAAGCCTTTGCAGTATTAAGTGCCTTTAGCTGTTTCTTGATATCACGTGGCGTGAACCTAATTGATTGAAGGCTGGCATCTGTGATGCTGGGGACCTCTGGGTGAGGCCAAGATGGATGATCCACCTGGCACCTATGGCTGAAGATCATAGCAAATACTGCAGCCTTATTGTCTGCACTGGTTTGCTGGGCTCCTCCATCATCAAGGATGGGAATATCTGTGGAGCTTCCTCCTCCTTCAGCGAGTTGTTTAATTGTCCACCATCATTTATGATCAGATCCGTTGGTTGTGGAATCACTTAGCTTTGTCTATCACTTGCATGCCAAACAACATAAGCAGCAAGTAGTCCTGTGTTGTAGCTTCACCAGGTAGACAGCTCATTTTTAGGTGTGCCTGGTGCTGCTCCTGACATTCCCTCCTGCACTCTTCATTGAACCAGGATTGATCCCCTAGCTTGGTGGTAACAGTAGAGTGGGGGATATGCCAGGCTATGAGGTTACAGTTGTGGTTAAGTACAATTCTGCTGCTGCTGCTGATGGCCCACAATGCCTCATGGATGCCCAGTCTTGAGTTGCTAGAACTGTTTGAAATCTATCCCATTTAGTACGGTGGTAGTGCCACACAACATGATGGAGAGTATCCACAATGTGAAGATAGAACTTTGCCTCCACAAGGACAGTGCGGTGGTCACTCCCGCTGATACATGGACAGATGCATCAGCGGTAGGCAGGTTGGTGAGGATGAGGTCAAGTATGTTTTTCCCTCTTGTTGGTTCCCTCACCACCTGCTGCACCACCCAGTCTAGCAGTCCTTTAGGACTTGGCTAGCTCGGTCTGTGGTGGTGCTACCGTGCCACTCTTGGTGATGGACATTGAAGTCCCCTGCCCAGAGTACATTCTCATCTTTGTCACCTTTAGTGCTTCCTCCACGTTGTGTTCAGCATAGAGTACTGAGGGGGTTGGTATGTGGTAATCAGCAGGAGAGTTCCTTACCCATGTTAAGCTGATGCCATGAGACTTCATGGGGGTTAGAGTTGATGTTGAGGACTCTCAGAGCGACTCCCTCCCGACTGTATACCACTGTGCCCTGTGACACTGCTGGGTCTGTCCTGCTGGTGGGACAGGATATACCCAGGGATGGCAATGATGGTGTCTGAGACATGATCTTGTCAGGTGTGATTCTGTGTTGCTTGACTAGTGCATGAGACAACTCTCCCAATTTTGTCACAAGCCTCCAGGTGTTAGTAAGGAGGACTTTGCAAGGTCGACAGGGCTGGGTTTGCTATTGTCGTTTCCGATGCCTAGGTCGATGCCGGCTGATCCGTCCGGTTTCATTCCTTTTTATTGACTTTGTAGTGGTTTGATACAACCGAGTAGCTTGCTAGGCCATTTCAGAGGGCATTTACGAGTCAATCATATGTAGGCCAGACCAGGTAAGGATGGCAGATTTCCTTTCTTAAAGGACATTAGTGAACCAGGTGGGTTTTTATGACAATCGACAATGGTTTCATGGTCATCAATCAACTTTTAATTCCAGATTTTTATTGAATTCAAATTCCACCATCTGCCATGATGGGATTAGAACCTGGGTTCTCATAGAATTACTCTGGGTCTCTGGATTACCAGTACAGTGACATTACTACTACGCCACTGCCTCCTTTCTTTTAGGAAATCCAATAATTTCTTGGAGAAAGCATTTCTCTTTGTAAAATGGTCTGATAATTGGTGACTTGTGCCAACCCATTATATTTTAGGAATTTCTTTTCTTTCCAACACTTCCTTTATACTAGCAAGGTCAATACTCACCTTTTTTCTCAGTGATACTCTACCCCAAAGAGAATGGTTATCCACATAGCATTCCAAGGGCAAATTTTTCTCAGAATACCCCTTGAAGAGGATTTACACTTATCTTCACTTTCCAACCCATCAACTTTTGTATTCAATGTATTATGCTCCACCATTCCGCCACCTCCAGCTTGATACCATTGCCAAACATATCTTCACTTCCTCTCCACTTTCAGCCTTCCAAAGGGATGGGCCGTTTTCCTCTGCAGCACCCTGGTCCACTCAAATATCCCAACACACTCTCCTCTTCCCACAGTAACTTCCCATGCAAGTGCAGGAGATCCAACACATGCCCTCTTACTCCCTCCCTACTCATCGTCCAAGGTTCCAAACACTTCTTTGAAACAGCGATTTACTCACACTTTGTTCCATTTCATAAATAGTAATCGCCGCTCACAATGTGGTCTCCTCAACTGGTGGGACCAAAAGCAGACTGGGTGACCTGTCTGCAAGTTTGACCCTGAGCTTTTGGTCACCCGTCACTTTGATTCACCACTCCACTCTCATTCTGACCTTTCTGTCTTTGACTCCTTGCACCATTCTAATTATTCTTAACATTTCATCTTCTGACTAGGCACTTTGAGGTCTTCTTGTCGCACCGAGTTCAAAAGCTTCAGATCATAACTTTTGCCCCCTTTTCCACGTTTGCTGTTATTTTGTCCTTGGACAGCAGTAGTTGGTGATGATTTCTGCTTTTACCATTTACACCTCCTCCAGACACACCTTCTGCATCTTTACTGTTCCTACTAACATTCCCTTTTGCCTTGTACCATCATCCCCTTTTGTTATTTAATCTCTCCTGCTTTCAACCTTAAAACAAACCTTCCCTTTTGTTCTTCTCCCATCTATGTACTTGCTTAAAACTTATTACATCAATAAAATTTTCCACATTTTCTAATGAGGGGTCATCGTCTGAAAATTAACTTTGTTCCTCTCTTCACATATGCTGCAAGACCTGCTGAACATTTCCAGCATTTTCCTGTTTGATTTCATTAGATATATATTTGTTTTGTACAATAATGCCCGCTGACAATTTTAAAGAAGTGACTGAGATGCTCAGTGCCAGTTTTAAATCATGCTCATCTGATTCCCTATTACAAGAACTCAGGAGACAGAACTTCCAATAATCCTGGTGCTGACTAGGGAGAGGTTGCAACAGCAAGGCAAAAAGAGCAGAGTACAGAGGAGAATAAGACTTCAGCACACAAATGGAAAAGGATTGAGCATGAAAAATTGTAAGAGCTTGCGATGGTGGTGTTGTTTACATGAAGACAACAGCAAATTCAGTATTCAGGTCAAGTGGGATTAGAAGTTGGGAGAAATGTGGATCAAAGTTAAGAAAAAAACACTGGCGGGAAAGGGAAAGAGGGGATAGGTCCTGCTTTGGGGAAGTAAGAGCCAGAAAACTGGGAGAAGGAAGGTATGAGGTGAACATAAAAGAGGATGAGTACAAGAAGCAAAGTCATGGAAACTACCTTAATAGGGAGGGATATCCCAGCTTTTTGGGAATAGGGGTGGAGGAAAGAGGGAGGTTGTGATGAACTAAATATTTCCTCCCCTAAGGACCAAAATTGTTTGAGGGGATACACCTCCTAGGGCTTGAAAAATCAAGAAAAGGGAAAAGGAGTGGAGAGGTATAAGATGGTGAAAGAGCAAGATAAAGTAAGGTGATGGAAGAGGGGAGAGGGCAAGAGAATAAGAGAGCTAATTAAGAGAAATTCAAATTAGCAGAGTAAATGGGATTGAGGGATTGATCACTGATTGTGGCAGGAGAAATACAGCCAATTTGGGAGAGTAAGTCCTGTGAATGGGAAATATAGTCAGGTGATAGATGGAGATTTTGCTCATGGGGGTTGTGGGAAGGATTATAGGGTTCCGCAATGGGTTTACAATGTTACAGGTCAAAATCCTTCTCAGTAGGGATTAAAAAAAAGTGGTTAAGTGCATTCCTAAGGCAATTCATTACACATGAATGGAGTGTGGAATTATAGCAGAGATTTTTATTGACAAATGTGGAGAGAGGAAGGGTAGGTGCTTGGATGTTATTCACTGGAGAATGGAAATGCTTACCAAAGAGAATGATAGGTCTGTTACTTTTAATCAGTACCTGAAACATTAACTCTGTTGTTCTTTGCACAGATGCTGACAATCTGAATATTTTCTGTTTTTATTAAAGATTATAGGTTTGATTTTTTTGGTTCTGTTATAGGTAGTCAAAGAGCCCTTAGTAGTGTAATCAACTGGTCACATAACACTATGTTTATAGCACCAACTACATTTGCAGTTCTTTGGGACTTCAGATCATTCACCATTTTGGATTTGTATGCTTGAATTTGATTATAATTTCTTTAAAGAGGTTAGCAGGTTGTAGAGGAGAGTAACTATGTAGACTTTTGTCTACTTGGACTTTCAGAAAGCCTTTATTAAAGTTACGTCATAATAGGTTCCTTGACAAGATAGAATTTATCGGGATTAGTGGTCAGCCGAATTTGTTTTATTAATTCAGGGGATGTGACCTTCGCTGGCTGGGCCAGCATTTATTGCCCATTCCTAGTTGCTCTTGAGAAAGTGGTGGTGAGCTGCCTTCTTGAACTGCTGCAGTCCATATGGTGTAGGTGCATCCACAGTGCTGTTAGGAAGGGAGCTCCAGGATTTTGACCCAGTGACAGTGAAGGAACGACAATATATTTCCATGTCAGGTTGGTGAGTGGCTTGGAGGAGAACTTGCAGGTGGTATGTTCCCGTGTACCTGCTGCCCTTGCCTTTCTAGATGGCAGTGGTTGTGGAAGGTGCTATCTAAGGAGCCTTGGTGAATTCCTGCAGTGCATCTTGTAAATGGTACATGCTGCTGCGACCGTGAGTCAATGGTGGAGGGAGTGAATGTTCGTGGATGTGGTGCCAATCAAGTGGGCTGCTTTGTCCTGGATGGTATCAAGCTTCTTGAGTGTTGTGGGAGCTGCACCATCTAGACAAGAGGGGAGTATTCCATCATAATCCTGACTTGTGCCTTGTAGATGGTAGACAGGTTTTGGGGAGTCAGGAGGTGAGTTACTCATCGCAGGATTCCTAGCCTCTGACATGCTCTTGTAGCCACAGTATTTATATGGCTAGTCCAGTTCAGTTTCTGGTCAATGGTAACCCCCAGGATGTTGATAGTGAAGGATTCAGTGATGGTAATGCCATTGAACGTCAAGAGGCGATAGTTAGATTCTGTCTTGTTGGTGATGGTCGTTGCCTGGCACTTGTGTGGAGCAAATGTTACATGTTACATGTTACTCGTCAGCCGAAACCTGGATAATATCCAGGTCTTGCTGCATTTGGACATGGACTGCTTTAGTATCGGAGGAGTCGCGAATGGTGCTGAACATTGTGCAATCATCAGCAAACATCCCCAATCCTGACCTTATGAAGGAAGGTCATTGATGAAACAGCTGAAGATGGTTGGGCCCAGGACACTACCCTGAGGAACTCCTGCAGTGATGTCCTGGAGCTGAGATGACTGATCTCCAACAACCATAACCATCTTCCTTTGTGCTAAGTATGACTCTAACCAGTGGAGAGTTTTCCCACTGTTTCCCATCGATTCCTGTTTTGCTAGGGCTCCTTGATGCCACACTCGGTCAAACGTGGCCTTGATGTCAAGGACAGTCACTCTCACCTTGGGAGGTCAGCTCTTTTGTCCATGTTTGAACCGAGGGTATAATGAGGTCAGGAGTTGAGTGGCCCTGGCAGAACCCAAACTGGGCATCAGTGAGCAGGTTATTGCTAAGCAAGTGCCGCTTGTTAGCATTGTTGAAAACTTGTTCCATTACTTTACTGATGATCGAGAATAGGCTGATGGGGCGGTAATTGGCTGCATTTGATTTGTCCTGCTTTTCATGCACAGGGAGTACCTGGGCAATTTTTCACATTACTGGGTAGAAGCCAGTGTTGTAGCTGTACTGGAATAGCTCGACTAGGGGCACGGCAAGTTCTGGAGCACAAGTCTTCAGTACTATTGCTGGAATATTGTCAGGGTCCATAGTCTTTGCACTATTCAGTGCCCACAGGGAGAAAGCTGTAGTCAATGAATTTGGATACCTGTTACCAGTACTGTCCCACAGGGATTGGTATTAAGACTCTTGCTATTTACCATTTGTATTAATAATTTGGACAAACTTGTTGGGGGAATGATCCACGGGTTTGGGAATGATACCAAGAGGTATGAGCGTGCTGAGATTGGAGAAGATGCTTGACTACTGTAAGCAGATATTGATGTTGTGGAAGAATGCGTCCATGTTAGGAAAATGATACTTAACTTGGCAAGATAAAGTGGGTAGATTGAATGCCAAACAAACTTACACCCTACACGAACTGAACAAAAGTTAAATGGTTAAAGAAAGAGATCTGGGTATTTTGGTGCAAGATTCTCCAATGAGCAATGCCCCAAAGCTACAGCTAAAGCAAGCAGGATTCTAGGTTATATTCATAAGGCAATTCACTAAAATAAAGCACTCCATTTTGTCCTTGTAGAAGACCTTGGTTAATCCCCAATTAGAATACGATCTTCACGTTTCAGCCTTGTGATATTCAAGGGAATAGGTTAAGAAGGATCAGGGAAAATGCTTATAAGTTACAAAGGGCAGAACTATTTTGGATGTTCTTTTCCCAGAGAACATTGGAGCTGTGGAACAGATTGCCAGCTTCTGCAGTGACTGCTGATTTATTGCATTCCGTTAAGAGAGAGTTGGACCTGCTTCTGGCTGGGATGGAAATCACCTCAGTGCATAATTTAAATATAAATGATGATCCATGTGATCTTTCAGACTAGTTTTTGATGGCCTAAAACAGTCAGTGAGTTGGCCTAGGTCTTCACCTCTCCCAGGAAATTACATAGCTCTGACTGAATACTGACTCTCTTTATTGTGATACACTTGACATCACAACTATATGGGAGAGGCTAGATGGATCAGCAGGTCCTTTCCTTTCTGTCACTTTTGTACACTTGTACAAGTGATTGATTGTCTGAGTTCAGGGTGTTTGTTATGACTGAGTACAATTTTAGATACCTTTCCTGGATTGACAATCCATCGTGACATGAATAGAAACGGATGAAAGTGTGCATCTTTACTGTGACAACAATTAACCACCATAAGGCATCAAAGGCCTCTGTTGGGGTAAGATGCAGAATGGAGACCTGTATAAGTCACAGCAGTGTCAAATCTTGAGCCAGGTGTTAGTAAATACCTGTGGGCAGAATTTTCTGAATAGTAGGATTTCCTACCCCGTCACCTGATGAGTTGGTGGGGAACAAATTCCAGCCAATGCCTGCTGCCCTGTAGCCATTTAACTCTCCGGTAAACGTTAATTGGCTGGAGGCAGGATTTCTGCCCCTCATGGGGCAAAGTTCCACCTCAGAGACAGCTGCCGGCAGCTCCAAGGTCCCAGCATGCTATCAGAAGCAGTGGCCACTTCTGGGACTACAGCAGTCTCCAGATTCTAAATCCTGGAGCCCAATAAGTATATGGATCTCGTAGTAAGGACGAGAGGGGAGGCCCAGGTCGGTGGGGATCGTGTTGGCGAGGCCAGGCGGAGAGGAAGCATCCGGGGTGAGGGGCTTCTGATCTCTAAAGGGGACCAAGTAATGGAGACGCCACCACCCCCCTCCTTTCCCACCCAAGGCCAGAGTAGTGTAATCTGCCAGGCTTCTTACTCATCCCGGAACTTCTTCTGCCGGCTGAAAAATGCCCCTTAAGAGTCAATAATTTGCCACTTCAGCACCTCAATTGGGGTGTGAATGGGTGAGCCACTCTAGGCCTCGCCTGCACCTCCTTAAGATTGTGGACAGGTCAGGGTCAAGCGGAAAATCCACCTGGGGAACTTTATGACACCCCCCCGCCAGCAAACTCGCCGGTGGGAGTCTGTAAAATTCTGTCCTGTGTGGGGGGATGGGGGCCTGATACAATTGAGGAGTCTGAAGTACAGGGTTCAGGAGCTCCCCCCCACGGTGATAAACTTGTATCTTTATCACAAAAAATCCGTTTATCAGGTGTTCCATGCTTGACATCTACTATAGATCGTTATACATCGTCTTGACCATCAGCTTTCAAGCAGCAAAGGAAAACAAACAAAAATGGATTACTAACATCTTCATTTTACAAATAGGTATCACACTTCTACATCTTACGTTTCATTAAGAAACGTATTTGTGTATTAGCTGAAAACACATTGTGAGGTTATTATACATCTCAAAAGCTTCACCTATCATTGTACTGAGCATATAGCTATACTTACCAGACATGGTCTTAAGGTCAAGCCATTCACCCTCTGATCTACGGTTCAATTGGTGGTCTGATAATTTTCGTCCCACTGCTGCCTCTCCGCTCAGAACTTTCTGCTTGAGCCACTTCTTCTTGCCCTGGTAATTCAATTTTACATATAACACATTGCAAAAGGTTTTTCAAAATACTAAACTCTCATCTTCTATTCAGTAACAGCTAAATAGAATTAAAAGTTTACCGTTGATAATTTTTGCATGACAAATAATTGAGCTAGCCAATAAGACAAATTAAGTGACTGAAATAAAGGGAGTTGGCTGTTCATGAGAACTTCTGATAACACATTAAATCAATTAAGGATCGCCATGTTATGTAAATATTGCATGAAACAGAAGTGGAAGCTTTACAAGCCAAATACAATTAAGGTTCCTTATATTTTGTAATATTTTCATTTTTGAAAATTGATAACTTAATAGCACTGGTGAAAACATTGATCATAAATACAAATGGTATAGGGAAAGTATTATAGCCCAATTTGGCAATAGAAGTAATAAGGTTATCAGCGCTCACTGTTATTAAAGTGCAACTTGGGCTGTAACATGTACCATCTGCAAATGCACAGTTAAACACAGAAACTAGGAAATAGCTGTCTGAAGTCCTATTCTCCAGAAGCACTGTTAGAACAATTTCTTGCTGAGACACTTAGCATTGAAACACAGAACGGTGTGAGGTTGTCATAGGAAAGCCAGCATGGATAGGTTAAAGGCAAATTGTATTTAACTAAACTTGTCTGAGTTTATTTGCTAAGGGTAATGTGGGTTATGGTGACTATGGACTTACAAAAGGCATTTGATGAAGTGATAGCCAAACTTTGACATAGGGAGACGCTGACCTATAGCTTAACTAAGAGGATGGTTTTAAGGAATATCTTAAGTGGTTAGTGAGCAGTTTAGGATGGGAACTTGACAGTTTGGGGTCTAGGCAACTGAACACAACTAATAGTCTGTAGTGGTGACAAATATTGCCAGCCATGTTAATGCCCAAGGAATAAAACAGGATAGTACCAGTATGGATACGAAAGTTGGCTAAATGACAGGAAACAAATTGGGCTGCATTTTAAGCTACTCCGCAGATGTGTTTGAAGGCCGGGGGGGGCAGGGAGGAGGGGTAGACAACGGAGAGGAGGAGGTTCGTAAGATCCAGCAGGTGACCTTCTTGCCATCAACTCGCCCATCCTGACCTGTCTGCAATTTTATGGGGGTGCTGGGGGCTCACCTGCTGTTGGACCTATTGAGGCCCATAGGTGGTCATTAAAGGGCCTCATTCCATCGCTGCTATTTTACAGGCAGTGGTACAGAGGCTCATACCATGAGAGAAGCCTAGCAGCTATGGCTGCTCGAGCTGGTGTTGAGCAAGGTGGTGTGGCAGGAATTACCTTATTTCAGGGCCCCCTAGGTCCATTGGATGCACCCCACCCTCCCCACCAAAGGTCAGTGCCCCCTTTAACCTTTCCCCTTGGTCTCCTGAACCTAGCCACCAACATCCCCCCCGCCGCTGAGACCCCCAACTTACCTGTGCTCCTCACCATTGGGGATTGCCTGCAGTCCCAGATGTGACCAGCACTCCCGTGACTCTTCTGGAACTACAGAACTGCTGGTGAATCCAATTGGTTGGCAGCTCTAAGGCAGTACTTCCTCCTGAGAAAAGGGCGGAAGGCTTGCCTTAAGGCAATCAACATTGCTCCCAGCATTAAATTGCTGCTGGGCAGTTGTTCGACTTTTAAGCCACAGAGGGATGGGTTGGGGCCTAGGGCACTCCTTAAAATTCAGCTCAGGAATCATTGTAAATGGCTGTATTTTAGACTAGAGTGGGTTCCCCGGGGGTTGGTATTAGGACTACTGCTTCTCTTGATATATATTAATGACCTAGGCTTGGAAGTACAGAGTGCACTTTCAAAATTTGCAGATGACACAAAACTTTGAAGAATTGTGAAGAGAATAGTGATCGACTTTAGAAGGACAATGACAGTTTGGTGTAATAGATAGACACATAGCAGATAAAACTGAATGCAGGGAAGTGTGGAAAGATATATTTTGGAAGGAAGAACAAGGAGAGGCTATATAAATTAAAGGGCATGATTCCAAAGACGGTGCAGGAACAGAGATCTGGGTATATATACTGTAGATGTTGACATCAAAGTCTACCTTTAAAAATTCTTCCAAAAATGGGGTTGACTTATACGTCGAGTATAAAAGGTGAACCTGCTTTAAGACACTTCGCAAAATCTAGAAACGGTCTAGTATTTCCTTCTATAGCTTGGTGTTAAATTTTTTCTGATAATGTTCCTGCGAAGTTCCTTGGGGCATTTTACTCCATTAACAACACTATATAAATGCAAACACTCGAGTGTGGAACTGTTCCATTCTGAATTTTAACCAATCGTTGTATTAGAAAAGGGGTTTTGTTTTATAATTTATTCCTTAAATTAATAAAGTTCTTAAAAAGGTACCTCAGAGAACAGGAATAGCACCTAAACACAGACTTAAGAGAGTACAGTCTTCACCACTTGAAACCTCCATACTTGAAACAGTAGTTGATTACGGCAGCAAAAAATGTGACAACCATTATTTATTGGCATAGTCAATTTCAAAGTTGCCTGTTAGAACGTCTTAGGTTCTCTGTTTTGTAATAGCGACAGCAGTGCTCACTAGCTGTGCTTATTTATTTTGCACCGAATGCTAGAACATACGAGTATATATGAATAAGGAGCAGCAGTAAGCCACTCTGCCCCTCGAGCCTGCTCTGCCATTCAATAAGTTCACGGCTGATCTGGTTGTAACCTCCTGCATACCCACAATAACCTTTCACCCCTTAGCCTATCAAGAATCTGTCTAGCTCTGCCTTAAAAATATTCAAAGACTTTGCTTCCACCAACTTTTGAGAAGAGTTTCAAAGACCCCCCCTCAGAAAAGTTTCTCCTCATCTCGGTCTTAAATGAGCGACACATTTTTAAACAGTGACCGCTAGTTTTAGATTCTTTCACAAGAGGAACCATCCTCTCCACATCCACCCTGTCAAGGCCCCTCAGGATCTTATATGTTTCTATCAAGTCACCTCTTACTCTTCTAAACACCTGTGGATATAAACCTAGCTTGTCCAACCTATCTTCATAAGGCAACCAACCCAATCCTGGTAGTAGTCTAGTAAGCCTTCTCTGAACTGCTTCCAACACATTTACATCCTTCCTTAAATAAGGAGGCCAATACTGCACAACCAGTACTTCAGATGTGGTCTCATCAGTGCCTTGTACAGCTGAAGGATAACCTCCCTACTTTTGTATTCAATTCCCCTCGCAATAAACAATAACATTCTAGTAGCTTTCCTAATTATTTGCCATACCTGCAAACTAGCCTTTTGTGATTCATCTGCTAGAGACCCAGATCCCTCTATCTCAGAGCTCTGCAATCTCTCACCTTTTAGTAAATATGCTTATTTTTATTCTTCCTACCATGATGGATGATTTCACATTTGCCCACATTACACTCCATTACCAGGTTTTCGTCCACTCACTTAACCTATGTCCCTTTGCAGCCTCCTAAGGTCCTCTTCACAACTTACTTTCTTACCTAACTTTCTGTCATCAGCATATTAAGCAACCATACCTTCAGTCCCTTCATCCAAGTCATTTATATAAATTGTAAAAAGTTGAGGCCCCAACACTGATCCCTGTGGCACACCACTCGTTACTTCCTGCCAACCAGAAAAAGACATTTAGACCTACTGTTTCCTTTTAGCTAGCCAATCTCCTATCCATGCCAATATGTTACCTCTACATCATGAGCTGTAATATTCTGCAATAACCTTTGATGTGGCACCTTATCAAATGCCTTCCAGAAATCTAAGTACAGTACATCTACTCATAATTGCCCTAATTTAAGTTTAAAATACTAGTCTTGAACTCTTCGCTCCCTCATACTGAATGTAACATTCAATCATATTATGATCACTGTTACCTAGGGGTACTTTCACAATGAGGTTATAAGTTAATCGTATCTCGTTGCACAGGACCAAGTCTAGTATAACCTGCTCTCTAGCTGCCTCCAGAATGTGCTGTTCTAAGAAATTATTCCTAAAACCTTCTTTAAACCCATCTACACTACCTTTACCTGTCTGATTTAATGTAGTTTAAAATACCCCATGATTATTGATGTACCTTTCTGACAAGCACCCATTATCTCTTCCTTTATACTGTCCTACCGTGTAGTTATCATTTTGAGGCCTGTACACCAATCCCACAAGTGACTTCTTGCTTTTATCATTTCTCATCTCAACCCAAAGCGCTTCTACATCCTGGTTTCCTGAACTTAGGTGATCCCCCTTTAATGGGCTAAAAGCATCATTAATTAACAGAGCCACCAACACCTTTTCCTAGCTTCCTGTCCTTCCTAAATGTCACCCATCAATATTCAGATCCCAATCTATGTCATCCTATAGCCATTTCTCTGTAATGATAATCAGATCATACTTATTTATTTCCATTTGCACTATTAGTTCATCTGTTTTGTTTCAAATGCTATGTGCCTTTAGTTTTGTCCTTTTATTATTGTATTGTCTAGCCTTATCTGCTGATTTACTCTTAGATGTGTATTCTCTGTCCCTTCAAATCGCAGTCTGTTTATCATTTCTCATACTGGTACCTTTCTCTCCGCTCTTTTGGTTTACCACAGCTTCCCAAATCTGATCCCTTGCTCCCACTATTTAGTTTTAAACCCTCTTTACTTCCCTATTTATGTGGCTTGCTAGAGCACCTACTATCACAACATTTCTTTTTGCTCCCCCCACTTGAATGGCTTCCTGCACCACAGCGTGATGGTCAGTCAGCTCATCCACCCTGCAGCACCACCCCACCTCCCCCCATCCGAACAATCTGAAAGAACCTCAAAGCCATTGGACAATTGCAGAAATTCACACTCCTGCCCTCTGTGTCCCCTCACCTCCCTCAGCTGCAGTCACACCTGTCTGTCTGTTACCGCCTTCCAAATCAGAAGATCCTATCCTAAGGGGTGTGACTGCCTCCTGGTACAAAGCATCCAGGTAACTTTCCCCCTCCCGGATATGTCGCAATGCCTGCAGCTCTGCCACCAGTTCAATGACTCTGAGCCAAAGCTCCTCAAGCGGCAGACACTTACTACAGAAGTGTTTGCCCTGGAGCACACCGGTATCCAGGAGCTCCCGCATACTGCAACCATGACACATCACCTGTCCTGCCATCCTTGTGCTTTCATTAACTACTTAATTATTTCATTAATAGAATACATTTATAAGATAAATAATTGAACCTTACCATAAATTTCTGTAGCATTTTAAACCTTGGCAAGAGAATAGACCTTACCCACTCACCAGATATTCACCAAACAGCTAGCTTCTTCCCCAAAATAGAGCAAGAACCAATTCTTACAGGGTGAAAAGATTAGAAAAAGTGAAGGGCCACCTGCCTCCCCTCCTCGGTTAATTCTCTCAACTCACCAAACTTTCAGCATTCCACTGAAGTCGCAGTCAGTCAGAAAAAGCATAAGTACCTGATTAGTATTCAATTACCTTTAGTGTATTTTAAACCCTTTGCTAAATAGTGTATAGTTACAGCTTGTAAATGTACTGCAGTTCAGATAAAGATGGTCAGCACCACTGCACAAGAATCTCTGTCACCAACTCCGGCAACTTTCAGCAAAGCTTGGGCTGGTGCCATTTAAGCTTTGTAATCCTGCGTCTCAACCAGCTTTTTAAGAATTTTGGAACATATTGCTACGTGCAGCTCACTGGCTAACACGTGTTTTGTCCCCTGTTGCAACTTGAAAAACTCTCAAGTAAAAAAAAAGGGCAGCTTTGACTGTCACTGACATGAGAAACTGGATGAGAAGCCTGAATGTTCTCCTCCAGGATGATGCATCAGTCTGCTATTGTCTGCTAATGCCGGGAGAAAACGCATTGCTCTCAGTGAGATTCTTGTAATTGTTTCTGGATAAATAAATTCTCAAAGTGGAGTCTGTGGATAAACTCTTCTTCTGATATTGTGTGTTTCAGCTCCAGCATGTTCTCCTCAATGATTATGTATTTCTTACTCCTTTTCCTCTGTCTCAGCCCACGATTGGGTTGCAAGAATTATTCCTATGCATCTGAGCACTTACCCTCCTGAAGGCAAAGAATAAATTCTGGCAATAATTTGCAGATAACTAGTCTATTACATTCAATACTGAAGTTACAGAAAGTTCCACATAAATCAACTAGGATTTTCAGAAAAAGTACTACAGGCACTTGGTCCTTTAAGCCAGGCTCTCAACTGCCGTTTTCAGGTCCAATAAGAATTATAGGATCCCAATTTGCAAACATTAGTGGCCCCACTGTGGGTGGCAGTCGAAGGTGAAGACCCTTAGATAATGGCACTGACTGTACAGATGACAAAAAGGCGGTCTTTCCCTACTACTTTCAGGGTGCCAATAATGACCTATTTCTAACAGGCAGGACGCCTCAAAATTAACTCCATACTTTCTTCCTATTAAACTATCCCTTGTAAGTAAATAAATTTTTTACACAATCATCGATTCTTTGAAATGTCACAACAATCAAACATCATCTATAATGGTTATATTTTCCCTTGTGTCATCCTTTTTTTAGCTCCACCAATATAGCACTGAAGAAAAATGCAGATAAAATATTGGATGTATATTTTCCCCATCCTCCCCAGAGTACTCTGGTTAGTATGAAAATGACAAGTGAAATTAGTTAGCTGCCCAACATAATGTATTTGGATATTGGAATTGATGCAGGGAGGGAATGGAGAACGAAGGCTTGGGAGGACAAGTTAGCTCTAGTTGTTAGTGCTTATATTTCAGCAAGTAATTACAAATCAGCATTAGTAATTAACTGCCTTCTCATTAGTAACTAGCACCTGGTAACTACATGAGGAACCTAAAAGCTGATTGTCTATAATTATTTTTATTCTTTCATGGAATGCGAGTGTCACTAGTGAGAATAACATTTGTTGCTCATCCCTGGTGATGAGCGGCTGGTGCTCATCCCTGGTGGTGAGCCGCCTTCTTAAACCGCATCAGTCCATTTGGTATAGGTACACCTACAGTGTTGTCACGAAGGGAGCTCCAGGATTTTAACCCCATGACAGTAAAAAGTTAAGATGGCATGTCACTGGTAGACAAACTTGCAAGTGGTGATGTTCCCATGTGTCCACTGCCTTTGTGTTCCTAGATAGAGGAGGTTGCAGGTTTGGAAAGTGCTATCAAAGAAACTTTGGTGAGTTGCTTCAAGTGCATCTTGTATATCATACAGACTGTTGCCAAGTGGTGGATGGAGTGAATGTTTATGGTAGTGGATGTAATGCGATCAAGTGGGCTGCTTTGTCCTGGATTGTGACAAGCTCCTTACATGATGTTGGAACCACACTAATCCAAAGTATTCCATCATACTCCTGACTTGTGCCTTGTAGATAATGGACAGGCTTTGGTGAGTCAGGACGTGAGTTACTCACTGCAGAACTCCCAGCTTCTGACCTGCTTTTGTAACTACAATATTTATACGACTATCCAGTCAAGTTTCTGGTCAATGGTAACCCCTAGGATGTAGATGGTGGGGGATTCAGTGATGGCAATGCTGTTGAATGTCAAGGGAAAGTTGTTTATATTTTATGGTGTGAATATTTACCACTTTTCAGTCAAAGCCTGAATGTTGTCCGGGTTTTGTTGCATATGGACAGAGACTGCTACAAACAACAGTACAGAAGCAGTACATTCATGGTTCATGAACACATCTCATGTTATTGGCATGTGGGGAAGACTTTCACAACCGATCTCCTGTTGATAATTATTCATCACTCCAAGTGCAGATTAGACCATGTGCTGGGAAAATGGGGACTTGCGAGACTTATCAAGCACAGCAGGAGACTTAAAGAGTTTCAGTCATGCCTTAAAGGTGACAACTGTATTTTGTACTGTTTCAAAATACACAACAGAATTGGAATTTGGTGTGTAGCACAGGTGGCAGAGATAAAGAGATAAAGAGGCAGCAAGTATGGTAACTCTCTTTGCAGAGAGAGTCACAGAGGTAATGGTGAGGGAGGTGCAACAAAGAAATGTTCCCACTTTTGGGTCAGAGGGACAAACCTAGAAATCTGGTGATAGTGTAGGTGAACACAGTTTTAAATGTCAGGAGGTCATCTAACACACGCAGAAAGTTTTAACATGTTGAAGAAATCTGTAAGTGTTCATTCTATTTGCTTCCTTTAATTGCATTGGTAGACATGGCTCCACGTACATTTTCATTTCAACTAACTACATTCTTACCTTTGGGTGCAAGTCAGCTAAATTTCCACATGAGAAATTCAACCACTAAAGATTTACAACGTTATAATGCATGCATAAAGAATTATGACTGGATGGAAAATCATGGTCTGTTTGTGCATTATTTTTCAATATATGCTACTGTTGTGTGAAGCCCTATGCAGGAAATATATAAGTGGAAAATTTATCTAATTGTGAAGATTTAGGAATCCATCAGTCTTTCTCAGTTGCCAACATTACTCAACTTTGAAGTCCTCTTCTCGATCTCCTAATTTCAGAAACTCCATTAGCAGGACATCAATTCTGTCCCATCTGCCATCATTGCTTCAAACATGAACTATGACTCCTGGTTGCATCCCTTTCAGGTCCCGGAGATTTGTCAGATATTAGTCCCTCAAGTTTCTCCAGTACTGTTTCTCTGCTGATATTAATTTATTTGTTCTTTTTAGCACCTAGATTACCCTCTACTTCAGTTAGACAACTTGTATCTTTTACTGTAAAGACAGAAAATATTTGTTCAATTTCTCTGCTATTTCCTCATTCCCCATTATAATTTTACCTGTCTCTGCTTCTAAGGGGCCAACATTTACTTTAGCCACTCTCTTCCTTTTTATATACTTGTAAGAGCTCTTACAATCTTTTATATCCCTAGCTAGTTTGCACTCATTCTACTTTTTCCCTTTTTATCAACATTTTGGTGGGCTTTTTCTGGTTTCTAAAATATTCACAATCCTCAGACTTGCTACTATTTTTTGCAACCTTATAGGCCCTTCTTTTAATCTAATACTATCCTTAATTTCCCGAGCAAGCCAGGGATGGATCGTCCTTGCTGAGGTTTTGTTCTTCAATGGAATGTATTTTTGTTGAACATTTTGAATTGTTTCTTTAAATGTTTCCCGCTGTTTATTTATGACCATACCTTTTTGTCTATTTACCCAATCAACCTTAGCCAGTTCTCCCCTCATACCTATGTAATTGGCTTTGTTTAAATTGAAGGTTCTTTTTTGTGATTAGAGTATATCACTTTCAAACTTAACATGGAATATCATACTGTATAACAGGTATCAACTACAATTTACATTAACATGGTTATAACCAAATCACAGTTTAGTTTCTGAATTGGTTACTTCGGGTAAGGTAATTCCTTTTAGCTGCAAGATCAGCTGGAAGTAATACTCCAGCATGATCTGTTTCATACAGCCCTACTGAAATTTAAGACAACTCTAGAATTTAAGGATTGGAAAGAAAACATTGAATTGCTGGCAATGGTGCACATATTTTGAACTCACCGTTCTGGCTCTGTGGTCTCGGAATATGCCAATACAGTGCTCAATGATGAAAAGAAGGTAGATACCACCCAGAGCTGTAAGTCCTTTCCACAATCCGTTATAGACTGTAAGGAGATCTTCAGAGATTTCATGATTTCCATGAGTATGATTATGGTCATGATCATGGTGATGATCGTGGTTATGGTCATGATGACTATGATCATGGTTACCTTGTGACTATTTTTGCAAAAAAAGATAAATAGTAATAAAGCACACATTTCAGACTTTAGTTCCAATAGATCTGGAACAATTCAAACACATGAACATAAGCATTAACCATAATCTAACACAAACTGCTTTTGTTACATATTAGTACAAAAATAAAGTATAATAAAATGGATCAATGTCTCAAATTTTCCAATGACTGGTATTGGAATGATTTTTAAAATCACATCACAAAATCTTTCAAATTTTGGTCATGTTTATAAAGGAATTGTGGATGTAAGGTTACCTACTGACCAATCAAAATAAGAAGCTCATGATCTACATGCTTCAGCATAAGAAACACAAAGCAAAGGGAAAAAAACGACAGCACTGCAATTTCTCAGAGAAACAAAACTGAGGTAGAGGTTGGCAAAAAAAAAATGAATGTAGGAAATAAGACTGCTCCATCTGTGTTAAAAAAGATGAGGCATTACTGCCACCAATAGATGCATTTCATTAATTTTTTACTCTAAAATGAACAGCAACAAAATTCTTTTGAGCTTTACAAGAATCAAAAGGAGTCAGACCAAATTGGTCAAAACCAAATTCAAATCGCAAAACTAAAGTGTTGCATTTTCTAGAATCCTTCATGTACTTGAAAACTTCAGGTGTTCCTATACAGGGGAATGAAAGGCAGAAGAAATGACATGATTTCAAAGCATCTCTGATTCAGTGTCATTTGTAAATACGATGGAGCATGATATCCCAGTGGGTTGAAATTATGACCTCAGCACCAGTGAATGAAGCACTTCTACTTGGCATTGTCAGCTTGCCTTCAAAGAGGAGACTTTCTTGGATGTTACTAATATAGTGATCAGCTCCCAGGGGTTAGGCAAGTTTATCCAATCAATTCAGTAAAACACACCAAGAAAGCCCCAAATCCAATCCAGTTTGTTTAGCAGCAGGAATGCTAAAAAAATGACCTGTGCTTCCAATTGGAGAAGGAAAATCTGCTTTGAATAAAGTCAAAGAATGTATAAAGTGAGGTGAAAATAAACTGCGGTGAAGATAAACTGCATTAAAAACAATCCTCAAAAGCTACTTGGTGAATGGAATACTATGATCATTCAAAAAAAAATCTCAATGCCAGAGCAACAGGACCCACAGCACAAACTATATTCTCATTAAATCAAATTATACTTACATGTGGCATAAGATGCAGTAATGCATCACCACTGAGTGTCCCCACTGCCAGAGCCACTAGGAATGTTAGAAGATACTTGAAGCACACTTGATTGATGATAGGTACAAGGACGACACCCAGAACTGACAACAAGCTTATAATGGTAATTGAGAGCAGTCCCCAAATCCAAACTGTGTAAGAAACAACTGATTCAGAAGAATATATTCGGTTACCACAAAACCATCAAAATAAGATTAAGACAGTTGACAATGATACGCTTAAGAATCTTTATATAATTAAATTGTCATAATTCTATTCTTGCAGTTTCATTCACATGGGGAAGCAGTAACAAATTTAGATATTCAGTTTTGTACTGCTTGTTCAGTTTTCCAAGTTTCCATTCACATCAAGTAGAATAATAGCCTCGATAATATCAAGATTTTCTGTTCCATTACACATCATTCCAACCAAGTCATATCAGAAATTATTTTATTTTAAAATATCTGAAATGTGCTATAACAATGTATGAAATATCTTAGGATATGATCTGTATTCTACTTCTGTTACTGATTGTTTGAGATTTCAATGCCACTGATGTTCATCAGATTGGCCTTCTTGTAGGAAATAAATAATCTCCAAATTCATTATGCATCCTCTAATTGCTTCCTTAGATTGGAGCACCCGAATGACTGTACCCTATTCGAACAGCATCCAAGTTTTAAGGTATCAGCTTTGGCTCAATGCTAAAAGGGCCAAGAAATACTGAAATTGACATTGAAACTCAGGTGGCAGCCCAAAAAAATACATTACTAATCAGCTTCCCTTCTGTAACTTGATCACGCCACAATGTGAAGAAGTAGATGCTTTTCCATTTGTCTGGGACATCCAATAATAACCCGAAAATGTTTTAGTGTTGTTTTCAAAATTATTAGTGACTTTAATAACGTTTTAAGTATTTAGTTCTGCAAAATAAGAATGCTGCCGAGGATACAGGTTCATCAGCTAGACTATTGTGACAATCACAATGCAAAGATTGTGCACAATAATTCATTCTGGTCTCACATGCTTGGCTTCCAATCTTGGATTTGAAATGTGGCCTCTGGTTCAGGCTCTAATTCCTTCAGCAACCCAATGGATATTAAAATTAAGGTTTTCGCAATACACTTCAGAGTAACAGCAGAAAGGTTTACCATATAAAAATGTTTTTAAATGTATTTAAACAAATGTATTTGTTTAAGCTTGTTGTATTTTTTTCAGAACACTCAGAATTTAATTCATTAATTTTGGATCACATATAATCATGAGTTTCCCAGTACCAGCTCTTAAAAAGTTTCCAAAATAGGCTTTTCCAACTTTGGTCCAATTATGGTGTATTCTGCATGCATCCTAACAGTTTCCAATGGTTTCAAAATGAGCTTGTATCAATTCTTTATACTTTGACTTAAAATTTAGTAAATGTTTAGTAGATGGCACTGTCTATTTTAAAATGAAAAACAATTGTTGATCAGACAAAAATGACCTTTTTTTGGCTGTGCCGACTAAAAGCAGTCTGATAGCCTACGTTGGCATTATTTCAAGTCAAGATATATCCACCAAATCTTTGAGTTTAATGATCATGTGATGGTGTGTCTCTTAATATTTAACTTATAAATTTTTGTGTACATAATTTCAATTTTTTTTCCAGACAATCTGCTTTTTCAAACTATATGGCACACTGTCACAGTCAGCATATGCACTGGGTTAATTTGGTATTATATTAAATGCAGAACAAAGAAAGTGTACAGAAATGAAGAAGGAGAAACAAAGATCTCTCATCATCCCTCCTCTAAATGACAAAAACAAAATCAATACACCTGAAAGTGAAGTGAGCAAGTATTGACCTACATTGCTATTTCACGCAACAATGGATACATTATCTGAGATATCGTGCATGAATTTATTTACCATCTTTAAATAACTAGTCATTAATTACATTCAGTTTTTCATTTTTAAATTATCTGCCACATGACCCCTGCAAGATTGGATGTGGACAACCTGTGCTTTCAGCTAGAGTGCCGAAACTTCCTGGTAAGCCGTTCAATCCTGGTATAACTGCTCGAGAGGTAAGCAGTTTTCTTTTCATGACGGGCTCTGTCCTGATCAGCCAAGCTGGGAGACTGGGCATTAAAATCACCTGGATCTCCTTCAGCAACATGTTGGCATTTCCTGACTTGCCAGAACAATCTGTGCCATTTAAATCGGACCCTTTCCAATCTTCAGATGTCTTTAGTACACTTATCCACTTCCTAAGCTGTTATTCATAAAAAGTGCTCTTTAGATTAAAAAAATATGCAACTTTTCTAATTATTGTGGCTCAAGGCGTTCACAAGAGCAGTTTTCTGCGCTATTTAAGCATTTTAATTAGAAGGAAATACTTAGCAGCCTTAAAAAAATCCCTTGATAATTACAGCAGCGGTCAGTTTTAAGGCAGAAATTTAGCTCCGCCCACAAACTACACTATCTTCTGCTGCAAAGAGCTGATAACTAGCTTCTTTATTATAGTCTTTCTACTGAGTTAATGAGCTATTACAGCAATACAATCAGTGTGGGAGTAATGGTCAGAATGAGTCTACCTTTCTTAATGATGAGTTGATCTTAAAAAAATAATATAGCAGCTGTGCACTCCTATGGATTTCAGGAGGAATTTAAAAAGCTATGTTGTAGGTATTTCAAGGACAGTTAAACCAAAGTTACTTGGAACTCAAAGGTCATATAACCAAAAGAATTTTCATTTTTTACAACAATATCACCATTAATCACCATTCTGGAAAGCTAATTGGACTAAATCAAAGAAATATCTGATTGCCCCTGATGTTTAACTTCATTAAGCAATCGAGTAAGTTCATCAAGTAATCTAGCACAAAGACAGAGCTCATCACCGAGTGCAGCAGTGAATGTTAACTTGGGAATTTGGTGAGTAAAGGAATTTTCAGGTTAAATTTAAGGGTTAGTTTCTTTCTAAATCTAGTCTAGTTTGCATTTAGAATTTAGTTACAATTTCCTGTTAAAGTTAAGTTTCTTCCAGCCTTAGTCATGGATAAACAAGTTCCCTACAGGAGGTGCAGCTGCAGTTAATTAATTAGGTTTCTCTAGTTTCTCTAGCCAGCAGTGCTGATCTCTGTAGAATATCAGCTAGTATAGGTGGTCTTGCTAAGTGCACAAAGTAAGCCAGCGTGAAGACAGCAGCTCATCAGAGTGTAGCTTGTCAGAGTGTGAACTTGGGAACTAGATGGGAACAGAAATTTAGTGCAGTGAGGGAAGTAGGTAAGTGACTACTTGGTGAGTATTTTGCTCATTTATCTTCCAAGCCTTGGGTAAACCAGCAGTAATTGAAAAGTTTTATTCATAGTAGCAACGTTTACTAGCAGCAGTAAAACTCACTGGGAGTAGTGGGGTTCATTAATTAAGAAAATAATAATAAATTAATCAATGCGAGAATTCCTGGACACCTATGTGATCCAGGGCAAATGGGTCTGTAGCGTCAGCAGCTTGAGGAGCCTTGGCTCTGAGTCACTGAACTGGAGGCTGAGTTCCAGACACTGCACTGTATCAGGGAGGGGGAAAGTTACCTGGACATTGTTCCAGGAGGCTGTCACACCTCTCATGTTAGGGTCTTCTCATTTGGCCAGTGGTCAACGACAGGAGGATGTGACCAACAATGAGGCAGGTAAGGAGGCTGAGAATCACAAGAATCAGAATCTCACAGTGCAGAAGAGGCCCTTTGGCACATTGAATCTGCGCCGACATGTGAGAAACACCTGACCTATCGACCTAATCCCATTTACCAGCATTTGGCCCATAGCCTTGAATGTTATGACGTGCCAAGTGCTCATCCAGGTACTTCTTAAAGGACGTGAGGCAACCCGCCTCCACCACCCTCCCAGGCAGTGCATTCCAGACCGTCACTCCCCTCTGGGTAAAAAGGTTTTTCCTCAAATCCCCCCCTAAACCTCCTGCCCCTCACGTTGAACTTAAGCCTCTTTGTGACTGACTCTTGAACTAAGGGGAACAGCTGCTCCCTATCCACCCAGTCCATGGCCCTCATAATCTTGTACACCTCGATCAGGTCACCCCTCAGTTATTTCTGCTCCAACGAAAACAACCCATGTGTATCCAACGTCTCTTCATAACTTAAATGTTTCATCCCAGGCAACATCCTGGTGAATCTCCTCTGCACCCCCTCTAATGCAATCACATCCTTCCTATAATGTAGCGACCAGAACTGCACACCGTACTCCAGCTGTGGCCTCACTAAGGTTCTATACAACTCCAACATGATCTCCCTACTTTTGTAAATCTGTGCCTCGATTGATAAAGTCAAGTGTCCCATATGCCTTTTTCACCACCCCACTGACATGCCCTTCCGTCTTCAGAGATCTATGGACGCACACCCCAAGGTCCTTTTTGTTCTTAGAACATCCTAGTGTCATGCCATTCATTGAATACTTCCTTGTCAAATTACTCCTTCCAAAGTGTAGCACCTCACACTTTTCAGGGTTAAATTCCATCTACCACTCATCTGTCCATTTGACCATCCCATCTACATCTTCCTGTAGCACAAGACACTCAACCTCACTGTTAACCACCCAGCTAATCTTTGTGTCATCCGCAAACTTACCAATCCTACTCCCTGCATAGTCATCTATGTCGTTTATATAAATGACAATAGGGGACCGAAACGGATCCCTCTGGTACACCAGTGGACACTGGCTTCCAGTCACTAAAGCATCCTTCTGTTATCACCTTCTGTCTCCTACAACAAGAAGGTGGAAGTGGAGAAATTGCAGCTTTTGTAATCGTCCAACAGGTCTGAAGTTCTTACATCTTGTGGGGATGAAAGTTGGGGCTGCAGGGTGAATGAGTGAACAGACCATGGCACTGTGGTACAGGAATCCATTCAAGTGAGGTGAGTTAACAGGAATGTAGAGGTAGTAGGCTACAGTATGGTCAGGGGGATTGACACAGATCCTTGCAGTCAAGAGCAATCGTCCACATGGCTGTATTGCCTGACGATGCCAGGATTCGGAATATCTGCTTGGGGCTGGGGAGGAACCTGCTGTGGGAGGAGTGGAACCAGTTGTCATGGTCCACATAGGTAACAACGACATAGATGGAATAGAAAGAGGTTCTGCTTAGGAATTATGAGCAGCTAGGGGCTAAATTAAAAGCAGAACCTCAAAAGGTAACAATCTCTAGATTATTACCTGGGTCACGATGAAATTTGGCATAGGGTAAACAAGATTAAAGAGATGAATGTGTGGCTCAAAGACTGTTGTGGGAGAAATGGGTTTTGATTTATGGTGCACTGGCACCATTACAGAGGAAAGTGGGAACTGTACTGTTGGGGCAGTTGGACAGGCTAGGCTTGTATCCACTGGAACTTAGAACAGTATGAGGTAACTTGATCAAAACATATAAAATCCTGAGGGGTCTTTAAAGGGTGGATATGGAAAGGATGTTTCCTCTTGTGGAAAAATCTAGAACTAGGTGTCACAGCTTAAAAATAAGGGATCGCCCATTTAAGACAGAGATAAGGAGAAATTATTTCTCTCAGATGGTGGCAAATCTTTGGAACTCTTCCCCAAAAGGAAGCGAAGTCTTTGAATATTTTTAAAGGTAGATCTAGATAGATTCTTGCTAAGCAAGGCGGGGGTGGGGGGGGGGGGTGGTGGTTGGTGGTGGTGAAGGGTTATTGGGAGTAGGTGGGAATGTGAGTTAAGGTTATATAATTGGATCAGCCATGATAATTACAGAAAAAAAAAGTTTTTTGCCAAAGCTTTTCATCTTACACTCATCAGCTCAATTTGCAAGAAAATACCAATATCAGGGGAAACAACATATTTAGTGCTGCTTGGTTGACAAGTGGACTCTGGTAGAGGCGTTGCCATGGAAAATACACCAATTGATGGCAACTAACAGTTAACTGCCAAGCATTAATAATAATAATAATAAAAACAAAAAAAAAACTGCGGATGCTGGAAATCCAAAACAAAAACAAAAACAGAATTACCTGGAAAAACTGCCAAGCATTGTTTGAAATTTAAACCAGGCAGCTTGACTCTGATTGATTAAGATATTGCCCTAGGGAGTGAACCAGTGAATGGCTTTCACTTATTTTGTTCACCTGAAAAAGGTGCAATGTATGTACATGCTCTTTCTGTCTACAAAGAACAGGGCCCTGTGTATTAATATATGTAGCTTTCAGCACATGTAAACATGCCACACTGCGAGCCTGACTGGCAGTCTTAACTTGCTTGTCAGTACAATTGTTAGCACACTGAAGATTATTTAGCAAATGTTGTCCAATCGCAGAAGACATCTAATGTTGGACATTGTGTTTTGAGTTTTGCAAGCATGGGCTGGCTGGGTCTGTACCTTGCCCAACAGTGGGAGGGACATGTTGTTTGATACAATCCACCAGTCTTTGGGACTTATGGCCTACAAATACATACCTAGTATCTGTTATAACATGGCAGATTAGATGCCAGGTGGACCAAATCCATGAGGAAAACTTGGCCGCACTATCACAACTGTTTTGCAATTTATATTTATTACGAGATGCGTGCACTGAGTTCAGAGGTAATAAGTCCACCAAGATCTTTAGAGATTTTTTTAAAAGTTAAATTAAAACATTTATTAACAAAATAAAAGATGTTGAGCACATATACAAGACTACAATTATTTGTATAATGCAACTCCTAAAATTCCTAATTAACCCGATCCCCAGTTACACTCCCTTTTAAGGCAACAGTCTGAAATAGTTTTCAGATCTAAAACAGACTCGACAAGTTAACACAATACCCTGGAGAGTGGAATTCCAAATGGCTTTTCTCCAGCT
The DNA here is from genome assembly GCF_017639515.1 of Carcharodon carcharias. Taxonomy (NCBI): domain Eukaryota; kingdom Metazoa; phylum Chordata; class Chondrichthyes; order Lamniformes; family Lamnidae; genus Carcharodon; species Carcharodon carcharias. The sequence goes on along the minus strand of NC_054478.1, from coordinate 103,256,629 downwards.
TCAGTTCCATTAGATAGCAGACTTATGCACAAAGGCTGGAGGCTTCATTAAGGCTTTTCACACACTCCTGTTAGATCTTACATGGCCTTCTCCTGACACACAGCCTTTCATTCTCCTTTACATATGTTTCTCTTTTTTTAAAAGTGTAAATTATATTGCTCCATACGTCTTTAAAACTGTATCTCCCTCATAATATAAAAACTTTGATGGTGCCAAAATTGCCAGTAACCTTTGGGAAAAATAAACACATTCCTTAGCCTTGCTTATCTGACTAGTTGTGAACAGACTGAGATCCCTTTGAAATCTAAATATCCCTTCAGTCATCTAAAAATGCAATTCCCTTCACAACTTACATGCTAAGCCAGCATCCATGTTTACTCATTAGCATGTCAAACACCTAGCTTCTTTAGATGAGTTAAAGCTTGCAGTCTGCTTGACTACAAATGTAATTAAATCATACACAGACAGACCCAACTATACATAGCCCCATATATCAGAAAAATATTATGAAAATTATTATACTTCCATGACATATCACACTGGCACTGAAATTCATACACCACATTACTCTCTTGTGATAGGCAAAATGTCTTATTAGCTTGACAGCAGCATCCTATTAGTGGTGGATACCACTTGTGCTGCTACTACATAGTAGCAGCGTGAAACAGCTAGCTTCACCAGTTACTCAAATGAGCAATGTGGTATATGAATTTCAGTGCCAGTGTGATGCTAGGTATGAGGCCATAACTCCCAAAGACTGGTGGATTGTATCAAACAGCATATCCCTTCTGTTGTTTGCAACGAGCATGGTGCAGACCGTACCCAACCAGCCAATGCTTGCAAAACTCAAAACACAGCGTCCAACATTAGATATGATTCTGTAATTGGACAGCATTTGCTAAATAATCCTCAGTGTGCTAAGAATTAGACTGATAATTTAAGATTGTCAATTGGGCATGCAGTGTGGTGCATTTACATGTACTGGAAACTACATATATTAATATACAGGGCCCTGTTCTTCGCAGATAGAAAGAACATGTACACACATTGCACCTGTTTCAGTTAAACAAAATAAGTGACAGCGATTCGCTGGGTCATTCTTCGGGTCAATGCCTTGACCAGAGTCAAGCTGCCTGGTTTAAATTTTAAACAATGTTTGGCAGTTAACTGTCAGTCATCATCTTGTGCATTCTCCATGACAATGCCTCTACCAGAGTCCAACTGCCAACCAAACAGCACTCTCTTCTCATAGAGTATAAATCTTCCCGACATTGGTATTTTCTTGTGAGTTGTCCTGATGAGTGCAAGACAAAAACGTCTCCTTTTTCAATTTTCAATAATACTCAAGTTCTGTGCTACCAAACAACTGTCAGCCATGATGTTATTGAATGATGGAGCAGGCTCGAGGGGCCGAGTGGCCTCCTGCTCATAATTCAAATGTTTGTATGCATGGGATGGGTTTCACCTGAACTGCACTGGGACCAGTGTTCTGGCAAGTCATATAAATAGGGTGGTGATGAGGGGTTTAAACTAAATAGTGGAGGTAAGGGACCGTGCAAGACGAGATGTAGTAAATCAATGGGTAAAAATTAGGTACTAGAGCAGGGTAGCAATTTGGGTGAAGATAACCCAGAGTGTGGCAGGAAGGGACAGAGAGTACAAGTGCACTAGTTGATAAGGCCAGAGATTGCGAAAATTTTAAAAAGACGGTTTAAAAACCCTGTATCTGAATGCGTGCAGTATTTGTAATAAAATGGATGAATTGTTAGGACAGATAGAAATAAATATGTGTGATCTGATAACTATTACAGAGACCTGCTTGCAGGGTGACCTTGGCTGAAAACTGAATGTTGAAGGATATTTGACATTTTGAAAAGATAGGAAGGTAGGAAATGGTGGTGGGGTAGCTCTGTTAATTAAGGATGTCATTAGTACAGTAGTGAGGGATGACCTTAGCTCAAACAAGCAAGATGTACTGGAGATAAGAAATAAGTGACCTGTGGGAGTTGTTTATAGCTCCCCCTAACAGCTGTTATGCTGTGGGACAAAGAATACAAGAAAAAATAAATGTGGCATGCAATAATCATATGTAACTTTAACCTACATGTAAATTTAATGTATCAGATTGGGCAAAGGTAGCCTCGAAAGTGAGTTCATTGAGCCTATATGGGACAATTTCTTAAAGCAGTGTGTTCCAGAGCCAACAAGGGAGTAGGTTATTCTAGACCTGGTAATGAACAATGAGACAGGAGTAATCAATAACTTTATGATAAAGGAGACTTTGGGTGATAACAATCATAACATGATAGAATTTCATGTTCAGTTTGAAGGGGTGAAATGTGGGTCTAAGACTAGTGTTTTATACCTGAATAAAGGCAATTAAAAGGGAAGGAAAGCAGAGTTAGCTAAAATGAACTGGGAAACTAGTTTGCAGAGTAGGACAGTAGCGATGCAGTGGCAAACTTTTAAGGAAATATTTAATAACTTTTGGCAAGGATTTATCCCAATAAGAAAGAAATACTCTTTATGAAAGATGCATCATCCGTGGCTGAATGAAGAAGTTAAGGATATAAAATTGAAAGAAACACTACAATTCCACAGATTAGTGCTAGGTCAGAAGATTGGTCAAATTTTAAAAACCAGCAAAGAATGACTAAAAAACGATAGAAGGAGAAAATGGAATAGGAGAAAAAACAGATAAGAGTTTCTACAAGTATTTAAATAGGAAAAAAGTGACTAAAAGATAGTGTTGGTCCTCTAGAGACAGAGTCTGGGGAGTTGATAATGGAAAACAAGAAAATGGCAGAGGCTTTGAACAGGAATTTTATGTCTGTCCTCACTGTAGAAGACTTAGAAAACTTCCAAAAGATACTTGAAAATCAAAAAGTGAATAGGAGGGAGGAATTTAACAAAAACCACTATCATGAGGGAAAAAGGTGCTGGGAAAAAAAATTAGACCTAAAGGCTGAGAGTCCCCAGGACTAGATGGCTTGTATCCGAGGGTTTTAAAAGAAGTGGCCGCAGAGATAGTAGATACATTGGTTATAATCTTCCAAAATTCCCTAGATTCTGGAAGGGTTCCAGTGGATCAGAAAATAGTTTTTTTACTCCATAAAGGAGAGATACAGAAAGCAGAAAATTACAGGCTAGTTAGCCAAACATTTGTCACAGGGAAATTGCTACTATTAAGGAGGTTACAGCAGGATGCTTAAAAAATCATAATGTTATCAAGCAGAATCAACATGGCTTTGTGAAAGGAAAATCATGCTTAACTAATTTATTCGTGCTTTTTGAAGAAGTAACAAAGCAAGGTGGATATAGGTGAACCTGTAAATGTGGTGTACTTGGCTTTCCAAAAGGCATTTTATCAGGTGCCAAATCAAAGATTACTATACAAGATAAGAGTGTGCGGGGTAACATATAAGCACCGATAAAGGATTGGTTAAAAATAGGAGGCAGAGTAGGGAAAATGGGTCCTTTTCATGTTGGCAAGTTGTAGCTAATGGACTGCCACAGAGATCAGTGCTGGGGCTAACTATTTACAATCTACTTCAATGATTTGAATGAAGGGACCGAACGTATGATAGCTAATTTGCTGACAACACCAAGATAGGAAGAAAAGGAAGATGTCAAGTAGAAGTACAGAGTCTGCAAAGGGATAAAGACAAGTTAAGTGAGTGGGCAAAAAATTGACATATGGAGTATAATGTGGGAAAATATGAACTTGTCCACTTTGGTAGGAAGAAGGGAAAAGCAGTATATTACTTAAATGGAGAGAGATTGCAGAACTCGGTGGTACAGAGGTATGGGTGTTCTGGTACATGAATCACAAAAAGTTATTATGCACATACAGCAAGTGATTAGGAAGGCAGATGGAATGGTGGCATTTATTGCAAGGGGAATGGAATATAAAAGTAGGGAAGTTTTACTACAGCTGTAAAGATGCATTGGTGAGACCACATCTGGAATGCTATGCACAGTTTTGGTCTCCTTACTTGAAAAAGGCATAATTGTGTAAGGAGTAATACAGAGAAGTTCACTTGACTCATTCCTGGGATGAGGGGCTTATTTTATAAAGAAAGGTTGAAAAGGTTAGGCCTATACACACTGAACTTAGATGAATGAGAGATGATCTTATTGAAACATAAGATCCTGAGCGGATTTGACAGGTTGATACTGAAGAGGTTTCCACTTGTGGGGGCGACTAAACTAAGGGACACAGTTTAAGAGTAAGAGGTCTCCCTTTTGGGACAGGAGAAATATTTTCTCTCAGAAGGCTGTCAGTATGTAGAATCCTCTTCCCCAGAGAGCGGCGGAGGTTGGGTTATTGAATTTATTCAAGGCAGAGTTACACAGACTTTTGATGTACAGGGGAGTCAAGGATTATAGGGGGTAGACATGAAAGTGGAGTTGAGGCCACAACCAGATCAGCCATGCTCTTATTGAATGGTCACTCAAAGGGCCGAATTGCCTACACTCGCTAAGTCTGATGTTCCTATGATTTAAAAAGTAAAAATGCACTGTAGAAAATTCATCATCTTCTGAACATAGAGGCCTTCATTGCACAAAGATATATACTATTTGAGTGTTTCTATTCTGTAGCTTTCCTTAACTCACTAACAAACTATTCCCTTTCACTTGCAGTTGTGCCATGCAGTGCTGTGAGAGATTGGTAAAAGTTTTTGTGTGTGTAAAGTTCTTAAGCTGTAATTAAAAACGTTTGTAGCTGCCGGTACAAGCAACTGTTTGATTTTATTTTTACACAAGTGCTGTCATCTACCTAACATAGTCTGGCTAGTGTAATCCTATCAGGAGTGTCTAATGCGGTAGAGATTAACTGCAAAAAAGTGGCCTCTAGTCAAGCTGTGCCAGTAAAACTACAACACTGGCATGTACTTGACAAAATTGAAAATTACACACATATGCTCTGTCAACAAAAGGCTGAACAAATCCAATCTGGTAATTACCACCCTTTCAGCCTATTCTCAATCATCAACAAGTGATGGGAAAGAGTCTTCGACAGTGCTTTCAAGTGGAATTTACTCTATCCAGTTTGGATTCCACTCAGACCATCAGCTCCAGGTCTCATTATAGCCTTGATCCATGATCATGAACAAAAGAGCAGAATTCCAGAGTGAGGTGCAAGTGACATGACACAAAGACAGGGGTTAGCTGAGTGTGACATCAAGGGACCCTAGTAAAACTGAAGTCAATGGGAGTCACAGAAAAAACTCCCTACTTGCTATTGTCATACCTAGCATGAAGGGAGATGGTTTTGATTATTGGAACCCAATCAGCACAGCCCTAGGAAATCACTGCAGAAGTTCCTCAGGTTGGTATTGCAGGCCCAACCATTTTCAGCTGCTTTATGAATGACCTTCCTCCATCATAAAGGTCAGAAAAGAGGATGTTCACTGATGATTGCAGTGTTTAGTGTAACTCCCCAGATAATGAAGCAGTCTGTGCCTGCATGCAGCAAGACTGGGACAACATTCAAACTTGAGCTGATAAGTGGCAAGTTACATTTGTGTAACACAAGTGTCAGGCAATGATCATCTCAAAAAAGTGGATCTCGTTCAGCAGTTAATACCCCACCATCATCAGCCTGGGGGTAAGCATTAACCAAAAGCTTAAATGGACTGGCCATATAAATAGTATGGCTACAAATACAAGTTAGAGACTAGGAATCCTGTTGCAAGTAACTCCCCTCCAGATTCCCCAAAGCTTCTCCAGCATCTACAAGACTAGTCAGGAGAGTGATGAAATACTCTCCTTGCCTGGCTGAGCGTAGCTCTTAAAATACTCAAGAAGCTCAACATGATCCACTAAAAAGCAGTCCGCTTGATTGTCACCTCAGTCATTAACTTAAATATTCACTCCCTCCACCACTGATGCACAGTTGCAGCAGTGTATACCACTACACTGCAGCAACTCACCAAATCTCCTTCAGCAGCACCTTTCAAATGCTGCACCGAGAAGAAAGCAGCCTCATGGGAACATGCAACCTGCAAGTTTGCCTTCAAGTCACACATCAATTTGACTCCGAACTATGAGCTGGTTTTCACCAGCCCTCTAGAGAAGGGATGGAAGGTGCGGACTGAAAATAGCAGCAGAAGGCTTTGGGAAGAGAGCCTGTTGTCATTTCACCATCATGGGATGCCAAAATCAAGAACCTCAGTGCCACCGCCACCTGCCAAACAACAGCCAAATCTTCCCCCTCCCCTGCCATGACCAGTCCCCTTGCCTGCATTTTACTAGCATTAGAAGGGGTCACAGGCATGTGAGAAGATCGCCAGGTAAACCCTAGTGGCCTCATAGAAACTGATCAGCAGGGAGCAGGTAAGGTGTGGTTTGGGCCTTTATGGTCGCTCCATGGTCCACAGAGGAGTCCTTTGGTGGCAATGGCAGCCCCTGCATCACCACTGCAGGGTGCACCCCTGGGGCCGGCCTGCCTGGCCCCAGTTCTATTTAAAAACAAACGTACCTCGCATTCAAGGGCACTTCAGCAAGGAGGCACCCTCTTGTTCCTTCTGTAGCCACAGCAGCGGCCATCTCAATCGGGTTGCAGCTTTGGGAGGCGGGCCACCATACTCAATTGGATGCGGTCCTGGTAGCAGTCTATTAATTGGCCACCACCAGTAAAATTCCCCCCCTAGAGTCCCACCATCTGCCCAGGTGAGATCAGATCCTGCTTTCGGTTCCAACAGCAGGAATTACTTACTGGTACCTTTTTGAAAAATTCCAGCCAATATCACTGGTCGTTCCCTACTGCTGGGACAAAATCTCCAAGAGAGGTGGGTGATGGAATATTTTCCAATTGCCTTGATGAGTGCAACTCAAACAACAATCAAGCTCAACACCATCCAAGACCAAGCGGATGCTTTATCAGCACCCATCCACCGCCTTAAACATTAATTCCCACAATCACCGGCACACAATGGAAACAATGTGTACCATCCACAAGATGCAATGCAGCAACTGGGCATTGCTCCTTCAACAGCACCTGTTATACCACCTAGAAGAATAAGGAAAGTAGATGTACAAAGACAAAACCGTCTGTAAGTTTCCCTCCAAGGCAAACGCCATACTGACTTGGAACTATAGTGTCGTTCCTTCTTTGCCGTTGGGTCCCTAACAGCACTGTGGGTATAACTACACCCCACGGATTTCAGCAGTTCAAAAAGGTGGTTCACTCCCACCTTCTCAAGGGCAATTAGGATTTGCAATAAATGCTGGCCTTGCCAGGTTTCAAATCCTAAGGACAGATAATTAAGAAAAATAAGAGTAAACTGAAACTGAACAGCCGACAGCTTGAAGCAACTTTTAAAGTCCAGAATGAGTCTCCCACTATATTAAAAAAAATATAGATTCTGAAAATCCATGGAAGCTCACTTAAGCTTTTAGCCACTTGGTAACAATAAAAACAAATTTCAGTTTTACTTTAGAACATTTTTTATGCCTCACCTGGTAATACAGATTCTTGGTTGTCCACTGGCTCCATACTCAACTTATGATACTGGATGCAAACCCTGCTATCAATTTGGTACAGCAAGGCAGGGCATAGGTAAGTGAACTCCACTGTAGAAATCCCAGAATTTGTGCTAAGACCGTAGTGCTGCAGCAGCTGTGACACATTCAAGCACTAGGAAGAACATATTTGATGAGAATTTTGGAATATTTAAACAAGCATGTAAGCGAACATAACTTGTAAACAACAAGTTCTTTAACTGTTCAGGTTAGTTTAACATTAGAAAATGACTAATTGTTTCTATTGCACAATTTTCAAATATATTACACTGAAAATACAGTTAAAACCTTATCTGCTTTGCAAAAGACAGAATATACTTTTATAATTGGCATTAAGTATATAATATATGAATAAAAGTGACATAATATTTGGTGTTAGCAATTTGCTCCAGAAAAATTAGAAAAAAAACTACAAAAAGGTTTTCAAAAATATTGGTGAAAAGTTGGATATGTAGTAATGATGGTCCATAGTCAAAATTTTAAACTAAGCTATCTTTCCCTTTTAGATAATGATTGATCTGCTATGCATTTCCATATTTTATAATGCAGATTTCTAGAATTTTCATTTTTCTTTGCAAGTCTATAAAGTGAAATGCATTAGCCTGGATTTCGCTGAGTTGGGGCAACTCGGGAGACCTCCAGAAATGGCAGGTAGAACCATTCCCGTTTCTGGCAATTTTTAAATCAGTGCACGATAAGAGTGAAGTTAGCTTGCCTGTATACAGCACTCCTGCCCTTACTGGATTTATTGCAGGGATGGACACTCCAACCAAACTCCCCACTTCAACCCCCACAATTTTTGTGGAGCTGTGACCCTTATGTAAGAATATGTGGTCCACAGCTTCTCAGGAGGAGATATGAACCATGGTGGAAACCCCAGTCCCAAGTGGAGAACCAAAAGAGTCACCTACTCCTGGAATTCTTTCAGTGACACACTTTGAAAGACAAAAAAATCTGATCTTTCAGTCTAAATAGTTGGATGCTGTATTGCAGGTTAGATGTATTGTTACTGCAGTGATTAATTAAAGGGCTATATCCTACAAGATAAGTTGATCAGCATTGTGTAAATGTAGAGATGGATTAGAGTATTTTTTTCCATGGAAAAAGTGCTATTATACATTAAAAAAATTAAGAAAACAGTGCTTGGGATCTAAGTATCGTGATAATAAATTATTTAAATGTTCACAACCTTTTAAAATTAAAAAAACGGTGCTGCAGCTATCCTTCGGAAAAAGAAAAAGACACCTGCTCCTGGACCGCATTGATTGACAGGCCATCTGGTATAGCTTAAAAGAAAACAATTACCATCTGTTTTGCAATTTCAATAGGCTTCATTGTTTGGGAGCTGTAATGGTTTGCTATGATAGCTGAACCCATTAGGACTGCTTGGTTGAGTTTCAAAACCTACAGAACCACTTATCTCAGCAGTGGGCTATGTAGAAAGGTTGACTGACAGTTTTAAAAAGTTATCAACGGATTGTGTGTCATTGATGTGGTTGGTGAATAAATGTTTTTGTAGCAGATCGACAACTGGAAGGGATTGACATTTTCTTCCAATGAGTTTTTTTTTCAGTATGAGGTGTTTGAATGACAGCTCTATTAGATTGTTAATTTTTTTTTAATGTCCATTTCAAAAGGATGGCTTCTGAAATTTGCCTATGGTGGATACTGGATGAGTGGCTATGGAGAATACACAGGCCTGGTTGGCAGGAGGGGTGTGTGTAGCTTGAAGGCCTAATATTCATCACTACAACTGGGCTGATGTACCAATAAACAGAGGCAGGTGTTGTAGCATGCCAGCATCACCGCTCGCCTGCCTGTTACCACCTCGGGCCCGCCTCTGGAGGGTCTAACTTCATCCTGCCCCCACCTCCCCGGAGCAAAAAGGCAGCACATGGGGCATTTTAAAGGAGACAAATCTGCTGAGTTGAAAGTTTCCTGACTCAACCTTCCTGTCTCCTCCACAAAATCCAGCCATTGTGCCTGCTCAAGTCTGAAGTGCTACAAATGGCGTCTTACACCAGAGAGGCTCCATGTAAACTAGAAATCAGTTCAGAATTCATTCAATGTAACTTCACTGAAGTTCTTTAAATTTAAACCAAGAACTTAATGAACATGGAACATGAGAAAGTAATGCAAAAGCAAAATACTGCAGATGCTGGAAATCTGAAATAAAAAATACTCATCAGACCAGACAACAGTGTTAATCGTTAATCTTGAAAAAGTTATGGGCCTTGCTACTACTTTACAAATGAGATCAAGGCCCAATCTGTCCTCTCAGTTGGATATAAAATACCTCATGCCACTAATTCAAAACAAAGCAGGTGAGCTCACCATGATCCTGGAGATTTTTTTTTTGGATGAGAGATAACCTGATTTGGTTACTTATCATTTTGTTGTTTGTGGGACTTGCTGCATACAGATTAGCTGTGGGTTTCTCTACATTCTAACAGTGACTGCACTTCAAATGAAATTCATTAGCAGTGATAAAGTCTGGGACATCATGAAATCATGAAAGAAACTATGTAAGAATAAAAAAAAACACTTAAAGATGAATACCAAAAATGTTATATCAGTTAGCTACAGCATAAATATTTGTTATTTTTATTGAATTTTCTCCCCTCTTCTCTCACATTGGTATGACTTCTGGGCACCTGACCACTTTTTCTGTACTTCTTCATAAGCTATTTTACCATTGAGGCATCACAGTCAACAAATGTTCAGAAGTGCACTTTTGAGCATGAATTTTCCCATCTTAAACCTGAAAATATTGGGGAAATTTTTGCTTTCCGGTATTAAATTGGATCTATTTTGGTTCGCTCTGCCTTAATATCTGCCTCAATAACAAGTGCAAATAGTATATAACTAACTGGTCTAAGCTCATTTACTCAATTATTTACGGCTCCAAGTGTCAACTCAAACAGATCCAGGGATTATGCAATAATTATAGGATAAAGTTGCATGCAGGTCAATTTTAAAGCAAAGGATGTTATTTGTCTCTGAAGTTGCAGATGCCAGCAGGAGGGCACCAATCACCTATAGGACAGCCTGAGATCACTCTGCAGGCTTTATTCTTCCTCTTAACATGGCAGCTTGAAGGTTCTCTAAATCCTGTGGTGTCAAGTAAAGAGACCTGGAGCCAGAAAAAATAAACAGTAACAGGTACAAAGGCTTGTGAGTTCTAAGTGGTAGCGGTGGGGAAGATGGTGAAGGGGAAGGAGAAACAAAATAATTAAAAAGGTTTGAAACTTTTTTTTCCCCAAAATGATAAATTAGCTGAATTTCATATTATTACACAGAAAAACAGATTACAAATTAAGCTTAAGCAATTAATTAAAAAGGGAAAGCTTATATTTAACAGTTCTGCTTTGATCAATGTGGGGAATCATTCTGAAATCACTTAGTCGTCATTTATAGTATATATAAAATGTAACATATTTAAACGTTAATTAATTTGGTTCAGCCAGTCTCACCTCATCATTCACAAACTCAGATTCTAGGCGATCTTCATGATTCAATTTTGAAGAACTTAAATCTTTCCTTGTTCTGTGCTGAGAAGCTGCTTCGTCCTCAGGAGCATGAAGATGCTCATCTCCATCATGTTCATTCTTGGGTATAATATTGAAGGATTCCTCAGGAGATGTAGTTAATGTCACTTCTGGTTGTTTTGTTATACCTCTGTATTTTTTGCGTTTTTTTGAGCTTTTTTTGGGTTGCTGCTGTAATGTATTAACATCTGATGGGTCAGGGAGTTGGTCTCCCTCTTTATGAATTGGTGAGCCTGCAGAATGGGCAGCACCTCGATGATGGTTGTGGTGATGCCGCCGAGGTTGATGGTAAGCAATGGGTGTGGTCAAAGTGGTATGTGTATTCTGGCTGTCAGCGTTTTTGCAATGCCTGACTTTCACCTTTGGAACTGGTACAGTTTGCTCATGTGCTGTGTGATTAGTGTGTGAATGGGAGTGTACATGCTTATGTTTGAGTAGCTCTAAAAAGTCTAGGTGTGAAACATGATCATGATCATCGTGCTCATGTTCGATCTCTACAACTTTAACTTCTCCAAGACCTAAATTTGATAAGAGTTTCTCTAAACCGTGAAAGGTCAACTTCCCATTCTCACCGTAACGACTGAACAGTTTTTGAATGTAGTACATTTGCTTATTTTCTGCATGATGTAGAGAGCTCTTGCTGGGATTATTTTGAAGATACGACTCCTCAGAGATCTGGTAATAATTGTGCTTATGTATATGGTTCTCCTCAGGAGCATGGTTATGATCATGATTATGTTCATGGTCATGGTCATCATGACAGTGGTTGCAATGGTGAAACAGAAAAGTGAGCAAGCAAATGAAACAAAATTTTGTATGTAGATGTACCTTCATGGCGGATATACTGCACCTGAAATAAAAGAAAATAGTTTCAGGAAAGTGTGCTAAATCAACTGTTCTCATCTTGTAACAAAATGTTATTGCCTTACCAAGGCGAATTTTAAAGGTGCTCATGACAAGAAAAAAATCTCATTCACGTTTCAACATAATTAAATCACTTAGTCAAGGAATACAGCAGTCATTGTAAAAACACAGAACTTCATACGAGGCTTCTCTGCCAAACAGAATTTTAATTAAAAATTGACATGCATGAACATGTTTGGTTTTAAAAGATACTGTGGTTTCTAATGTCAATTTTAGACATGGAGTCATTATGGCATAAGAGGCCATTCAGCCCAGCATCCAAACCGACTCTGTGGAGCAAATCGATTCAGTTCCACATACCTGTTCCAGCCTCATGGCCCTGCTAATTTATTTCCCTCAAGTGCCCATCCAATTTTGTTTTGAAATCATTGATTGTCTCTGCTTCCACCACCCCTGAAGGCAGCGAGTTCCTGGTCATTACTAATTGCTGCATTTAAAAAAAGTTCTTCCACACAACTCCCTGCAATGCTTGCCTAAAGTCTTAAATCTGTCCCCTCTGATCCTTGTACCATTAACTAATAGGAACAGCTTTTCTTTGTCAACCTTATCTAAACCTGTCATGATTTTGTACACCTTCATCAGCTCTCCTCAACCTCCTTTGTTCCAAGGAGATCAACTCCTGCTTCTCTAATTTAATGCTGTAGCTAAAAACCCTCACCCCGGAACCATTCTGTTAAATCTCTGCACTTCTCAAGGACCCTCACTTCCCTCATACATATGGTGACCAGAACTGGATGCAATACTATAGTTCAAGCCTAACCATAGCTTTATAAAAGGTTCAGCGTAACTTTTTGGCTTTTGTACTTAATACCTCTATTTATGAAGCTCAAGATCATACATGCTTTGCTAATTACTCTCAATATGTCCTGTCAGATCTTTGCACATGAAACCCCAGGTCCTTGTGTCTCTGTACTCTATTCAGAGCTGTTCCATTAAGTCTATATTTTCTCTCCCTATCACTTCTGCCAAAATGCGTCAGCTCACGGTTCTCTGTATTAAATTCTATCTGCTACTTTTCTGCCCATTCTGCTGGCCTATGTCCGATAGCAGTCGATTGGTATCATCTTCACTGTTTGCAAATTTTGAAATTTTCCAATATCCAGGTACTTATGTTTATTTATATATATATATATATATATATATAAAGTGATCCTAGCACTAACACTGTCTACAACCCTCCAGTTTGAAAAGCAACTATTTACCATGATTCACTATTTTCTATCCTTAAACCAATTTTTTTTTATCCAAGCTGACACTCAATCTCCCATTCCACAAGCTTCGGTTTATTAATCAGACTTTTATTTCTTTACATTTATTGGAGGAAAGTTCCTAAATATATGGCCTTTCTCCTCCCTAATTCTGTACGCTCCTTGAATATCACAATTCTCCCACCATCATCGCCCTTTTCCCCTCCCAATCCACTATTTTTCCAGTTCTCAGACTGATGTTAGGGGTGCAACTCCTTCCCACTGCCCTATCATTGGTGGGTGTGTCTTAGGTTGCCTAGTCCTCCGCTTCATGCTTTGGAAATCCCTTCCTAAATCTCTACACCTCTCCTCTTAAAAACATAGCCCTTTCACAAAGCTTCAGGACACCTGTCCTTATGTCTTTTTTTGGCTCAGTGTCCATTCTTTTCTTCATGCCCCTATAAAGACTTTTGTGAAAATTTTAACCAAAATGTGCTATATAAATGCAGGCTTTTTGTGAAACAAGAAAGCTTGCAAAAGGCTGGGGGTGGGTGGCAGGGATGAGATGATAGTGGTGTGGGGAACAAATGTTGAAGGCACAAAATTGGTAGTCAACTTTAAGGGAATCTGTAGACAAGACTTTCCTGAGAAAAACTGAATGCATTCTGACTCAACCTAAGCGTTTGCTTTATAGTCAAGATGTTAATCCAAAAAAGTGAGATTTGGAACTCTGTAAAATCAGCAATTAACAGCTCAAAATTCACATTCCTACATCGAACCCCTATCACGCTGGTTCACAAGAAGTACTTCAAAACTTCCAGACCCAATTTGCAGACACTGCATCCCATCCAACTTCACAATCTTTCAGAGAAACATCATTTAACTCCTCTAACCCTCATACTGGCAATCTTCTTCCTCATTCTCAACAACTAAGGCCTCTCCCTTGTGAACTCACCCTGATACTCTTCCTCTTCTAACTCAGTTACTGGTGTTCTTTCCTCCCATAGCACAGAATTCATAAAGGCACCGGACCTACTCTAGTTAACTCACCAAAGCACCACTTTCAGCTTCTCCCCAAAACACTGTTCCCAGCTGCTGACCCCACCCCTTTTCCTCTTGTTATCATCCATTTCCCTTTATTACTATCTACAGTCACCCAAGCACTAAATAAGAGCAAGCTGTGGGCATGTCCAAGTGGGTTATAGGCCTGGGGCAGGTACAAAAAATTGTATCAAGGTGAGCAAGAAGCTGACAGGGTCATGTTGCAGATGGGAGTGGCAAGAAGGTAACATATTTTGAATTTGTATGAGGCATGGATTAAAGCACTGTTGCAGTACTGTCTGCCAATATGGCTATCCCATTATAAGAAGGAATTGTAAATGCAAGGCTCAAAAATTAGGGTTTTTATTTGCTGGGATAAAGGGGAATCTGATAGAGATAGTCAAAATTATAAAACGTTTTGAGAGGGTGAAAGAGCAAAAGACTTATTTCTATTGTTTTGGAAATCCTTAATAAAAAGATACAATCTCTGGATCATCACTAGAAGAACAAAGGGAAAGATATATTGAATTCTCCATAGTAAATTGAGGAAGATTGTAATAAAATTTTGAGAAAGTCAAACATTTGAGTTAGAAAAATATAAATAATATTAAAAACAAGATCAGGATCAGTTGAAGAGCCAGCCAGTAATAATGGCCGGATTTTGCAGTCAGCTGTGAAGCAGTGGTGTTCGCCATTGACTGCACAGAGAAAAATGAATTTACCTGATAAAGAATATCTGTTTGTGATGTTCATTGAGGGATAAATATTGGCCAGGACACTGGGGATAACTTCCTATTCTCCTTCGAAATAGTGCCATTAGATCTTTTACAAGCCAGCAGATGGGGCCACGGTTTAACACCTCATCCAAAAGATGGAACCTTCGACAGTGTGCTACTCCCTCCCTCAGTACTGTCCTGGAAGTGTAAGCCTTGATTTTTGTGCTCAAGCCCCAGAGTGGGACTTGAATCCAGAAACTTGTAACTCAGAGGAGAGCGTGCTACCGACTGAACCACAGCTGACTGGGTAATTCCAAGGGACGGTGAAGATATTTCAGGCAGCCTTCCTTCAGGATGAAAAGCCACCCCGGACAAAACATGCATAAGTTTATTTCAGTCCACTATTCACATCAATATGTCTCTTTTCATCATCACCTCATTCGCACTACATCCACTATAGTGTCAAACGTAAGGACTGTGAATCAATTCAGATGAGAGGATTTTGCATTACTCGGCACTTCACCCAGATTGTGGCCTGACCTTGAAGTTATCATTTTTGCGTCACTGTTGTATGAAATTGTCACAGAAGTAAAATAACCATGTGACTGTACTCTAGATGTTCTGTGCAACTATGTATGTCCAAGGTCATTGCCAATCGGGTCAAATCCGCTCTGGAATTGGTGATCCACCCTGACCAGACCTGCACTGTGCCGGGCAGGAAGATCTCTGACAGCCTCGTGCTGCTCAGGGGTACGATTGCCTATGTACAGGACAGAGGTGTGGATACCTGCCTCATCAGCCTGGATCAGGAGAAGGCCTTTGACAGAATATCGCACACCTACATGGTGGATGTGCTCTCCAAAATGGGGTTTGGGGAGGGAATTCGCAATTGGATCCAACTGCTCTACACTAACATCGGTAGCACAGTCTCAATCAATGGGTGGGAATCAGATAGCTTTCCTATTAAATCTGGAGTCAGGCAGGGCTGCCCTCTCTCGCCTGTTCTTTTCGTGTGTTGCATAGAACCCTTTGCTGAGTCCATCAGGAAGGATCCGGGCATAAGAGGAGTGACGATCCCAGGTAGTGGAGGCACTCAGATCAAAGTCTCCCTGTACATGGACGATGTCGCCATCTTCTGCTCTGATCCGCTGTCGGTGCACAGACTTATCCACATCTGCGACCAGTTCGAACTGGCCTCGGGAGCCAAGGTAAATCGTGGGAAGAGAGAGGCCATGTTCTTTGGGAACTGGGCTGACCGATCCTTTGTCCCCTTCACTGTCAGGGCTGATGGCCTGAAGGTGCTGGGAATATGGTTCGGAGGGACCAGGGCATGTGTTAGAAACTGGAAGGAGCGAGTGTCCAAGGTAAAAAGGAAACTGGGCATGTGGGAGCAACGCTCCCGCTCCATTGCGGGTAAGAACCTGGTCATCAGGTGTGAGGCACTCTCGCTGTTGTTGTACGTGGCGCAGGTCTGGCCCATTCCACACTCCTGTGTGGTGGCGATCACCCGAGCCATCTTCCGCTTTACCTGGAGGTCGAAAATGGATCGTGTCCGCAGGGACACGATGTACAAGCCTCTAGATAAAGGGGGAAAAAACGTGCCCAACATCGCCCTCATACTGATGGCCACCGTTGTGTGCGGCTGCATCAAGCGGTGCGTAGACCCTCAGTATGCAAACACCAAGTGTCACTACATGCTGAGGTTTTACCTGTCCCCGGTGTTGCGAAGGATGGGTCTTGCCACGATGCCGCGGAACGCTCCAAGTAGTTGGACCGTGCCGTACCACCTGTCCCTCGTTGGAAAATTTATGCAGAGAAACACCTTCGACCACAAGTCTGTCAGGCAGTGGTCGGCACGTAACATTTTAAAGGCCCTGAGGGAAAAGGAGAGGGTGGATCCTGTGGGATGGTTCCCTGAGCAGACTGACAAAGTAATTTGGCAGAATGCCTCATCACCAGAACTTTCCAACAAACACCAAGATGTAGCTTGGCTGGTGGTGAGAAAGGCCCTCCCTGTAAGATCCTTCCTACACGCCAGGAGTCTCACCCCCTCTGCACGTTGCCCTCGAGGTGGCTGTGGTGGGGAAGAGACCGTTGTTCACCTCCTTGTAGATTGTGTCTTTGCAAAGAAGGTCTGGAGAGGGATGCAGTGGTTGCTGTCGAGGTTCATCCCGAGCAGTTCTGTGACAGAGAACTCTGTGCTCTACGGGCTGTTCCCAGGGACACACACCGAGACAAACATCAACTGCAGCTGGAGGATCATCAACTCGGTGAAAGACGCTCTTTGGTCTGTCCGAAACTTGTTGGTTTTCCAGCGCAAAGAGTTGTCCCCGACCGAGTGTAGCAGACTAGCACTTTCCAAGGTCCAGGACTACGTGCTGAGGGACACAGTTAAGCTTGGGGCAGCCGCCGCAAAGGCGCAATGGGGAAGGGTCGCTGCCTAAGACCTTTCTGCCACAGTGCACTGGGGGGCTGGGAACTGTAGAGAGCCCCTCAGTCTGTACAGATTAAAATGTATGTCTGCCAATGATTGAAATATTCATTGATTTTTCTGATACACCTTGTGTTTTCAGTTTGTAAAAGTTGAACCTTTGTATTTTTGTAATGGTGATTTAAAAAGTTTTGAAATGTTTTTGAAGATTTATGAATAAAGCATATCTTTGCAAAAAAAAAAAACTATATTATTTAAAAAAAAATAAAAATGGATTGCTTTAATCAAGGGGTTTCACACAGGAACCATGTGACCTTCACTCCTTACACTACTTTATAATAATGCCCCAGGCAGTCATCAGATTTGAATTACCATATATTGCACCATACCAATTGTGGTGTGTCACTGTTAATATGTAAAAGTTCTCTGAAATAATGCAGTGAGTTATGCAATGACTTAAGTTGCACCATAGTTTGCTGGTACATTTGTCGCCAAAGCCAATAAAATTCTGTTCGCAGTACTCAGGCCACGATTGTAGTGAATGAGGATCGCTAATTTGCTGGATTTATACTATAATTTATACCACAGATTATTAAATTGAAAAATAATGGCAATGTTACAAAATGATTTATGCCCAACACATGATGGTCAGCCTAGGAGCCCAACAAATGGATCGTTAAAGATTGCAGAGTATCACTCCAGCAGTCGAGGAAGTTCTGAGCATTTTTTTCTTAAATCTCTCATTTTGGGAAGTGTTTCTTGCCAGCTTTGCCATCTGTTATTGCCTGAAGGCAAGTATTTTCAGGACCCCTATCTATTTCTATGTTCCAAGTGTTAACTTTAAAAACAACTAAAAGGTCCAATGACTGGGAGAGAAAACAGCTGTAGTTCAATCACTATTGCTCCAAGTTACCACAGTTGGATTATCCTGGAATGTTGACCAACTACTGACTTCTTGAACTACTGAACAGCATTGAGACCACCATTCATCACTGTCGGCTTACCAGGCCCAGAAACACCACTATCATCAGACTTGCCCCTCTTGAAACAATTATCTTGGTCTGCACTCTAAATACCACCATGACCTTGAGGGCTTGGAGGCTCCATTTGCCAAGAATGCATGTCTTGTCACCTTCCCCAATCTCTGCGTATCATCATTCAAATTTCTGCTATTGAAATCCTCTGTGTACTTCGACTACCATTTTGGACCCAAGCAACTCTACCCCGTCTTCTAGGTATCACCTCCCAACACTGGAGAGTGAAGAGAAGACCCGAAGACAGTCAGCAGCACCTAGAAGAGCAGGCAAGAGGAGAACCTGGAGGCAGACAATAGCACCTAGAAAAGCTATCCAATTCAGTCCAGTTTGTGGCTCCAGAGCAGAGCGACTGCATCTTGAGAGGAATCAAAGTGTGATATCACAGGAAAACAGATAAGTGATCGGTTGATGAATATTTTGCTCAAGTATCTTAAATTTGTGCAATTTATTCTTAATTGTAAAGTTTTATTATTTGTAATAAGGTTTACTAACAGAAGTAAAAGGTTATTGGGAGTAGTGGTATTTGTTTATTAATTAATTTACAGTTAAGAAAAATAAATTAACACATAATAAAGATGGTCAAGCAGGTCGTGTGTTGCAACTGCAGAATGCTCCTGGGCACTTGTGTGATCCACGGCAAACACATCTGCAGTAAAGTGTCTGCAGCTTGAGGAGTTTTGGCTCAGAATTATTGAGCTGGAGGCCGAACTGCAGACATTGCAATGCTTCAGGGAGGGGGATAATTACTTAGATACTTTGTACCAGGAGGCAATCACACCCCTTACGATAGGGTCTTGTGATTTGGTCAGTGATCAGGACAAGAGGGTGTGACTACAAGTGAGGCAGGAATGGGGAACCAGAAGTGGAGGAGCCTTAGCCTTTGCAATTGTCCATCAGGTTCAGGTTCTTACAACCTATACGGATGAAAGCAGTGGCAGTGGGAAGGATGAGCAAACTGACCATGGCAACATGTTATAGGAAGCCATTCAAGCAGGAGAAGTTAATAGGAATGTAGTGATAGTAGGGGGCAGTATAGTCAGGGGGATATACAAAATTATTTGCAGCCGAGAGCAGGAATCCAGATGGCTGTGTTGCATGCCTGGTGCCAGGACTTGGGGCATCTATTCAGGGCTGGAGAGGAACTTGCAGTGAGAGGGGCAGGATCCGGTGGTTGTGGTCCACTTGGTACCAACAACATAGGTAGAACTAGGAAAGAGGTTCTGCTGATGGAATTATAAGCAGCTAGGGGATAAATTAAAAGTCAGAAACTCAAAAGGTAATAATCTCTGGATGACCACCTCAGCCACAAGCTATTTGGCATAGGGTAAATCAGATTATAGAGTTAAATATATGGCTCAAAGATCGGTGTGGGAGAACTGGGTTTAAATTCGCGGGGTACTGGTAACCAGTACTGGGGAAAGTGGGAGCTGAACCGTTAGAACGGTCTTCAACTGAACTGCGCTGAGATGAGTGTCCTGGCGAGTCATATACCTAGGGCAGTAGAGGTGGCTATAAAGGGGGGGGGGGGGGGGGGGGGGGGGTGGCGCGAGGGGTCAAATTTTGTAAGTTGTGATAATTAAATAGTGAAGACAAGGCAAAACAGCAAGGTAGGAATAAGGAAAATGATGATCTCAGTGTGGCAGGAAGGGACAGAAATGTACAAACCTAAGAGTGCACCAGCAAATAAAGCTAGAGGTTCAAAAAAAGTAAAAGGATAGAAACTAAAGGCTCTGTAACTGAATGCACATAGCATTTGTAAGAAAACAGATGAACTGACAGCACAAAAAGAAATAAATATGTATGAACTTATAGCCATTACAGAGATATGGCTGCAGGATGACAAAAATTGAGACCTGAATATTCAAGGGTATATGACACTTAGGAAGGACAGGAATGTAGGAAAAGGCGGAGGGGTAGCTTTGTTAATTAAGGATGACATTAGTGCAATAGAGAGAGATGACCTTGGTTCTAACAATGAAGACGTAGAACCAATTTGGTTAGAGATGAGAACT
Organism: Carcharodon carcharias; assembly: GCF_017639515.1. Classification (NCBI taxonomy): domain Eukaryota; kingdom Metazoa; phylum Chordata; class Chondrichthyes; order Lamniformes; family Lamnidae; genus Carcharodon; species Carcharodon carcharias. Next base: position 103,236,206 of record NC_054478.1, on the reverse strand, counting down.
AGTAAAGGTAAGAAGTCTTTTGTGGGGATGTGGTTTATAGTTCCACCCCCTCCCAACAATAACCACACTGTCGGAGGGGTTATACAGGAAGAAATAATGGGGGCTGTGAGAAAGGTATTGCGATAGTCATGGGTATATTTAATCCACATAGATTGGACAAATCAGATTGGCAAAGGTAGCCTAGATGAGGAGTTCATAGAGTATTTTCAGGACAGTTTCTTAGAGCAGCACGTTCTTGCACTAACTAAAGAGCGGGCTATACTAGATCTGGTAATGTGTAATGAAACAGGATTAATTAATGAATCATAGTGAAGGTGCCCCTAGGTAGCAGTGATCGTATGACTGAATTATACATTCAGTTTGAGGGAGAGAAAAGTGGATTTAAGACTTGCATTTTAAATTTAAATAAGGGCAATTATGAGGGCATGAAGACAGAGCTGTCTAAAGTGAACTGGGAAATTAGATTAAACGATAGGTCAGTCGAGATGCAGTGGCAGACAGTTAAGGAGATATTTCGGAATACTTAGCAAAGAATGAGAAAGAAAGATTCTAAGGGAAGGATGCACCATCTGTGGCTAACTAAGGAAGTTAAAGATAGTATCAAATTGAAAGAAAAAGTGTATAATTCCACAAAGTGTGGCTGTTCAGAAGATTAGACAGAGTATAAAGAGCAGTAAAGAACGTCAAAAAGATTAATGAGGGAAAAATTAAAAAGTACAAGAGAAATATAGCTAGAAATATAAAAACAGAATAAGTTTCTATAAGTATTTAAAAAAGGAAAGTAAAGTGAGCATTGGTTCTCTAGAGAATGAGTCTGAGAAATTAATGGAAAATAAGGAAATGTTGGGTGAAATGAACAAACATTTTTCGTCTATCTTCAACGTAGAGGATATAAATAACATCCCAGAAATAATTGTAAATCAGGAGGTGAAACGGAGGGAGGAACTTAAAACAATTACAACCACCAGGGAAAGGGTACTAAGAAAATTATTAGAACTAAAGGCTGGCAAGTCCCCAGGTCCTGATGGACTTCATCCTAGAGTCTTAAAAGAAGTGGCTGAGTTAGAGGATGCATTGGTATTAATTTTCCAAAATTCCCTCGATTCTAGAAAGATCCCATCAGATTGGGAAATAATGAATGTGACTCCTCTACTCAAGAAAGGGAGAGACAGAAAGCAGGAAAGTACAAGTCAGTTAGCTTAACATACATCATAGGGAAATTGCTGGGATCCATTATAAAGGAGGTTAAAGCAGGGCACTTTGAAAATCTCAATGCAAGCTGGCAGATAAAAGGGAACCTGTAGATAAGGTGTACTTGCATTTGATAGGGTGCCACACCAAGGTTACTGTGCAAAGTAAGACCTCATGGTGTAGGGGGTAACATATTAGTATGTATAGAGGATTGATTAGCTAACAGGAAGCAAGAGAGTAGTTCGGGTCGGCAAGATGTGACAAGTGGAGTGCCAGAAGGATCAGTGCTGGAGCCTTAACTATTTACAATTTATATTATTGACTTAGATGAAAGGACCGAATATATGGTCGCTAAATTTGCTGATGACACAAAGATAGGTAGGAAAGTAAGTTGTGAAGAGGACATAAGGAGTCTCAGGCTCCTTAAGCGACTGGGTAAAAATTTGGCAGATGGAGTAGAATGTGGGAAAAAGTGAACTTTTCCACTTTGGCAGGAAGAATAGTAAATCAGTATATTATTTAAATAGAGACAAATTGCAGAGCTTTGTGGTACCGAGGGATCTGGGTATCCTGCTACATGAATCACAAAAAATTAATAATATGCAGGTACAGCAAGTGGTTAGGATGGCAAATGGAATGGAATATAAAAGTAAGGATGTTTTGCTGGAGTTGAACAGGATGGTGGTGAGACCACTTCTAGAGTACTGTGTACAGTTTTGGTCTCCTTATTTAAGAACGGATTGAACTGCTTCTAACACATTTATGAGGTGGTTCACTCGACTGATCCATGGGGGCTCTCTTGTGAGGAAAGGTTGGACAGTCTGGGCCTATATCCATTGGAGTTTAGAAGAATGAGAGGTGACTTTATTGATACATACAAGATCATATGGGGATTTGACAGGGTGGATGCTGAAAGGACGTTTCCCCTTGTGGGGGAGACTAGAACTGTAATGACGTCGCAGGTGGTGTGCGCCAGGTGGACCAATCCACAAGCGAAACTCAGTCACACAATCACAACTGTTCTGTAATTTGAATTTATTACAAGAAGGTTTGTGCAGTGAATTCAGAAGTAATGAGTCCACTAAGACCTTTAGAGATTTTTTAAAAATTAAAATATTTATTAAAATAAAAGATTTCAAGCACATACATAAGACTACAATTACTTCATACTATAACTCCTAAAATTCCTAATTAACTTGACTCCCGGTCACACACCCTTTAATACAACAGTCCAAAATAGATTTTAGATGTAAAAAAAACAGCAAGTTAAAACAGTACCCTCTTGACAACGGAATTTTCCAAATGGGTTTTCTCCAATTTCAGTTACTGGACACAACAGACTTATGCACAAAAGACTGGAGGCTTCTGCAAGGCTGTTTCACATGCTCTTGTTAGGTCTTACATGGCACCCAGCATAGCCTTTCATTCGCCTTTATATATGTTTCTCTCTCTTTAGTATGTAACTTCCAGTGTTCCATATGCCTTTGGAACTGTATCTCTCCGATAATATAAAAATTTTTATGTTGCCAATTTTGTCAGGAACCTTTGGGAAAAATAAACACACTCCTTAGCCTTGTTTATCTGGCTAGTTGTAAAAAGACTAACGTCTCTCTGAAATCAAAAAAATCCCTTCACTTATCTAAAAATACAAATTCCTTTCACATCTTACATGCTAAGACAGCATTCATGTTTACTCATTAGCATTTCAAGTACATTTCTATACCTAGCTTTTTTTGGTAATTTCAAGCTTGCAGTCTACCTGACTCCAAATGTAATTAAATCACATAGACAGAACCATATATTCACACCCATAAACCTATTATACAACAAACTGGGAAAATATTAAGAAAATTATTATACTTCTGTAACTGAACAAAGGGACATGGTTTAAAAATAAGGGGTCTCCCATTTAAGACAGATGAGAATTTGTTTTTCTCTGAGGGAACTCTCTTCCCCAGAGAGAGGTGGATTATTGAATATTTTTAAGGCAGAAATAGATTCTTGATTAACAGGGGAGTCAAAGGTTATTGGGGGTAGGTGGAATGTTGGAGTTGAGGCCACAATCAGATCTTATTGAATGGCAGAGCAGGCTCAAGGAGCCAAATGGACTAATCCTGCTCCTAATTCGTATGTTCGTAACTCACTCTGATTCTTCATTGCAGAGGAAATATTTATCCCAACATATTGGTCCAGATTTACCTCTCCCAATAGTAGTGAGTGCAGAGAAGTTTGCCGCCATCCAGGCCACAGATGTTTGCTGCCATTGAGGGCTGCACCAATACCACAACTTCCAGCAATTGCATTTGTGCTAAAATCTCAAAAGTTGCATTGCATCTCAATGGGCTCCAGAGTAGTGCGCACTGATTGTCCCACTGGGCTGCTTTGTAAAGTGTCAGGGACTTGTAATTCAGGAATTTAGGCTGATTACCCACCAGTTACTTTGATTTTCATGCCTATTTTCTCCGAGCTGATATTAAGTACAGGACCTACTCAGGAGATTCACACTATTAAATTATGAAAGCAACATACTGCTTTTTTGTTTTACGCAATAATATAAATTCATCAGGCAGTCTATACATTCAGATGTATTATGATGGTTCCTATGCAATTCTTAGAAAAGTATTTTCTTCTGCTTTTGCAATACAAATAAGGGATCAGTTTCATGAGCTGTACATAGACCTGGAACTGCTCTCACTCATTCTCATTGTGAGCCGGAGCCTGCGGATCGACTATTTCTCTCCAGACAGTTTTGCAGTGTTTTCCGCTCCCATTGGTATATCACTGTTGTTTCTGTCATTGGGAAAGAGGAACTGGGTGGCACTGATACCCAAGCAATAGATCCCAGCAAACAGCAGGTACAGACAAAAGCCAGGGGCCAGAGGGATTGTCAACAATCTTCCTGTGCCAGTCAAGTCTCCAAATCCAACGATGCAGAGACTTACCCCAGGATAAGTATGGCTTTACTGTGGCAATTATGTTACTATGACTCAATTGGTACATCGGCAGATATTTGAGATTCATTCAAGTCCCACTCCAGGGCTTCAGCACAAAAATCAAGGCTGACAGTCCAGTGCAGTACTGAGGGACCACTGCACTGTCAGAGGTGCTGTGTTTTGGACAAGATGTTAACTGGGGCATTACCTGCCTGCTCATTGGATGTAAAAGATTCCAAAGCACTATTTTGAAGAAGAGCAGAGTTATCCTCAGTGTCCTAGCCAATATTTATCCCCCCAATCAGTATCACAAAGAGCAGATAATCTAGTTATTAGCAGCTGTTTGTGGGAGATTGCGGTGTGCAAATCGGTTTCTGCATTTCTTGCATTACAATAGTGACTACACTTCAAAAATACTTTATCGGTTGTAAAGCGCTTTGAGACATCCAGTGGTCTTGAAAAGTGCTCTATAAATGTAAGCCTTTTTAAAATCCAAAGCTAGGTGAAACAAAATAACTATTCACAAAGAAAGTATCTGTTTTTGATTCAAATAAAACAAAACCAAAGCACCAACAAATAAGTCAATCAGGCAGTCTTCCATTTTACACCATTTGTACAATGGTAAATGTGCAGCAATATAAAATACACCTCTGAATAGTTGCTCACCAAGCTGCTGATAATTCTACCCTTTCTGCAGAAATATGGAACTACAACTGTATAACCTAAAATCAATTTATATCAAATTAGGAATACAATAAATCTGGCTTCCAAACCATTTAATTTGGGATAACCATACCAAAAAAAGCCCCAGATAATATTTATGATTGTATTAAAGCTAAGGAATTCAACATTTGCACAAGCTTCAACGCCAACATAGGAAGGGGCATCGGAATGTGATGCCTGTTTTTTCTATCTCAGTTGTACATCACAGCTTATTGAAACATACATTAACTCTTCAACTGATCGAGATAAGCAGACAGAAAGCAAAATTGAACAAATGCCTCTATGCAGTGCAATTTCTGTAGCAGCTGTTGCTCAAAATCCAATCCTTTGTGTTATGATATGGCAGGTGGTATTTGCTAGGGTGACCAAATCCACAAGGGAAACTTGGCCGTATTATCACAATGATTTTGCAATTTGTATTAATTACGAAAAGTGTGGTGCACTGTGAATTAATGAGTCCACTATCTTTAGATGCTTTAAAGGTTAAATTAAAGCACTTATTAACAAAAGAAAAAAAAACTTAAACACACAAGATTACAGTTACACAGTTATAACAGTTCCTAAAATTCCTACTTAACCAGACTCCTAACTGCACACCTACTTTAAGGCAACAGTCCAAATTTATAAAGTCATCCAGCAATTTTACCACAAACACCCACTGGACAATGGATTTCCAAAGGCTTTCAACACAACTTTGGTTACTGGAACACCAAACTTCTGCAGGGTGGCTAAAGGCTTTTTCCTCAGGTCAGTTTCACACAGTCACCTTTCAAGATCTCACATGGCCACATCTTACACAGCCATCCTCCAGCCTTCTTTAAATATATTTATCCCTTATGATTTGCAAATCCCATTGTTTCCACTTGTCTTTAGAAGTCACTTTTCCCAGAATGTAAAAATCTTTCATGTTATCATTATGACCAGCACTTTTGGAAAAAATCAATATAATAACTTTGCCTTATTTATCTTGCCAGTTGTAAACATTTTCCCTGTCCCTTTGAAAATCAAACACCACATCTAAAAATGCAAAATGCAAATTTCATTCACACTGTATCTGCTGACTTCAGCCTAGCTCTACTCATCTTCATTTCAAATGCCTGTTTTGCACCTCACTTCTTTGATCATTTAAACCTTGCAGTCTACCCATCTCCAACCCAATTAAATCAACCACTCACACAAAACCGCTTTAAAGTATCCCACAATATAATGAAAAACATGATAATTTCCATGACACTTGGCCCAGATTTTCGCTCCTGGGTTAAGTGTGCAGAGATAGGAGAATTCCCACCTCCGCGAACTTGATCTTTAAAAATGGCTCCCTGGCCGTTGGATTTTTGGTTGCGGGGACGGGAGAGGGGTGGACTGGATTAGAATCTGAGCGGGTGACCCTCGGATGCAGAGATAGGTTGGCCAGGAGAATTTAAAGATAAAGATTAGAATATGAAACATTCCTCCAGTCCTCACCCCCACACTGACTTCATTGAAAAAAAAAACTCATTTGCAAAAACCCATTTACTACATTTACATTCCCTTAACTAAATAAAGCCTTATAACAACAAACATTCAATTCAAGCACACAATTCTTTATAACAACAAGCACTGGAATTCATAGTTTCACATCAAAGAATCTATAACCACTTGCAGCTGTCAAACTGAGAAACGTAGAAACAGTAGGCCCCCACACTGTTATAATGGATGGTTCTAAAATCAGTCATGCAGCACTAATCCAGTAATGGAAACCCTCAGGCTTGTGTCAACAGAATGAAATAGCAAGCAATTTTTTTTAAAAAAAACACTGGAGACAATTTTTCCCCCCAAAGATTTAAAGGGCTCGACTTTAAATGCCTTGACAGGTCCCTTTGACAGGTGTTTCTGGACAATTGTTTTTGACAGGTCTATTGTCAGTTCCAATGTGCTTGACAGTAATGAGTTTATGTACTTTTCATGCACACTTATGCTTACTTTTAACACTTCCAAAGGTCACCTTACCTCTCCAAAAGGTGGCCCAGGACCAGACCCAAAGGGGTACCCTGACTATCAAACTAATCCACAAAGTTCAGACCTGCTGTCAACTGGTCCAATCTGCATATGTTGCATTTCACCCTCCCAGCCTACCAAAATCCCAATTCAATGGAGGCAAATGATGACTTAATAGCCAGCTGCCTCCGTAAACTGCGCATGCGCAAAATGAGCCCCTCTCCCATTCCTGCCTCAGCGGAAATTAGTGGTTGTGTTCAGGGGCGAGCCTTACTATTTTCGGCCAATTCTGCCATTTTTACCACAATGGAGGGGCTCTGTTGTAACAAAAATCTGGGCCTTCAATTTCAGCTATAAATAATTACAAATACAACATTGGGTGGAATTTTATGCCAGCGGGGTTTTACGGTCCTGCCAAAGTCAAGGGACTTTTGAATGGTTCACTTTATTTTACAGCCTTGTCCCTGCCCCAACAGGGCTGTAAAATTCTGCCCATTGTTACTGTTTTTGTATTTGGACAATTTGTTTATTGGGTATCTGATATTAAGAGACTTCACATGTATGGGATATGAAACTTGTTAAAAGAGTTAAACACTATATGCTACTTTTAGTAAAAGGTTTGATAGCTGTGGTTAAAATTTAATCGCACAACCCTTCTACTGGTATCCAGTACTTCTACTTGAAGGTATTTCCAAGCAAAAAAAAACTCATGCTATCACATAGTCTTCTATGACTACAATAAGAGGATGGCTTAATCTGCTGACAGCTCCACAATTCAACAAACACAAACTCCTAGCCCTAAACAGGAACAGCTGCACACGTGCACTGCATCAGCCAGCGCATGTGTGGTTTCTATAATCATTATCATGGTTGTGCATCCCTCAGCTGGTGACAATATTGGTCTATGCCCGTGCCACTGTCTGCTGCTGGCTCAAGTCCTTGCTGCCTCCTGCTCGTTGCCCCTCTCTCGAGAGCACATTGCCTCTCGTGTGCTGCCCCTTTTGAACCCTCACTGCCTCCTGCTCGCAGCCTCCCTCCCAAGCCCCCTCTCTCTCCAACTGCCCCTCTCCTGAGCCCTCACTTCCTGCCCCTCCCTCCCAGTCGCAGCCCATCTCCCAAGCCCTCACTGCCTCCTGCTTATCACCCCTATCCTGAGTTCCTGCTCTCTCCTGGTCACTGCCCCTCTCCTGCACTTACAGCATTGGTTAGACACAGAGGAAAACTGCCCTATACATTGTTCTATTTCACACTCCCCAGGAAAGATACTGTACTACATGGAAAGATACTGTACAACATGGGTTAGATACAGACTAAAGTAGCACACTGTATATTTAAATTGTCAAAATACCTGCCAATCTCCCATCAGATTAGAAAAACTTTGCTTGGAGCATTACCAGTCACATCTTGAAAGGGTTATCTTAGGAACTGCTGCAACTTCATGCAATAATTATCTTATACACAATGTGCATAAATATTATCATTTTTATTAAAAAAAATGAAGCATTGTTTGCAGTTTCTAGTTCAAGGTGTAATTCTTTTCCTGAGTTGATCTGCACCATTTTTGATGCAGGCAGTCACTTGGGACATCACCAGCAATGGGGTGGATTGTGCACCCTTGCAGCAGAGTTGAAGATTTACATTGAATCTGGCCGAGGTTATATCTAGCCTAAGAATGCGAAGTTAGCGTTGAGGTCAAAAGTAAAAAATGTTCTATTTCCCTGCACTGACAGCCAGAACACAATGAGCATATAATAGTCTTCGGCTACCCAATCCTTCTGTAAAACAAAGTGATATTGGGACTTTTCTACAGATTTGGGAAATTGTATAAAGCCAAAGGAATTAAGGATGTAAAAATAGTTTGTGGAGGCAAATTTATGACAGAGGCAACTTGCTATTTTTATACTGGAAGTATGCACATCTTTTTAATCTTAAACCAGCTTCTCCAGCTGAAGCCCAACAGGGAGAAAAAGAGATAAGTATCCAGACACTGTTTCGCTATAAAGTATGTGATGCACTAAGCAAATTAATAGTAGGAGCAGCGCAGCTATAGAGTGGGGGAGCTCTGTGGCTGAAGCTCTGTATGTTTGATAACTTGCAGAATAACTCGTGAATGGAATAAAATCAGGTGTGCTTCTGCTTCCCCTTTTATTTTACATTAAAATATAGACATTGGAGAATGGAAAAATAAGGACAGTCCTTATACCCCTCATTCGCATATTATAAAAGAATGATGGCTTCATTACCCTGTCAGTTCAACCAATGCACAATGAATGACATCATGTTCAGAGAAAAAAATCTCCTGCAATAGATTCACTCAGAATTAGCAACGCTAACAGAAACATAAATGCAAATGGAGCATAACAAAATGCAGCAACAGAAAAAAAATATAAAGTACATGCGGAAAACAGTAGACAGGAGAAAAGGGAGCAAACACAAAAGGCTCAATGAAGAGTGGGAAAATAAGAAAGAGCAAAAATAACCTTAAAAGACAGGTGAAGGTTAATTTTGTTATTTTTCAAAAAACAAAATGTTGCAATATGCGGATTAGACATGCTACTAACAGAGCTGCCACAGTTTGAATGAGGTATGCAGCTAGGGTCCATGGAAGCACCAGGATGGCTCTACTGCTAACCTGGTCATTATTTGCAAGTACACACTTCACTATCTGCAGTGCTTTATTCGTGATGCAACTGAGAGAACGACGATGCAAAATTCCCCATGGTTCAGGCTCTTTCCTAACATCAAACAGGTGAAAGAGATACAAGAGCTCAGCAACATGGACTGAACTCTATATGATTCAGTGAGGGAGGGCAGGGGATGGTCAATGCTTCCAAAACATACCTCTCCATCATCAAGATTGGCTACTTTCATCTCCTTAACATTTACCCCTGCCAAAGCTAATTATTTAACTATTCTTTCATGGAATGCCAATGTAGCTGGCAAAGCCAGCAGTTAGTGCCCATCCTAACTGCCCTTAGAAGATGGTGATGGGCCTCTTCTTGACTGTTGCAGTCCACATCATGCAAGTACACCTAGTGCAATTAGGGAGTTCCAGATATTTGACCCCATGACCGTGAAGGAATAGCGATATAGTTCTAAGGATAGGGTAAGACTTGGAGTGGGAACTTACAGATGGTGGTGCTCCCATGTATCTGCTGCCCCTGTCCTTCTAGGTGGTAGAGTTTTGATGGTGGGGGGTTTCAGTGATGGTAATGCTGTTGAATGTCAAGGAGAGGTGATTAGATTCTCTCTTAATGGAGATGGTCATTTCCTGGCAATTATGTGGTGCAAATGTTACTTGCCACTCATGAACCCAAGACTGAATGCAGTCCAGGTATAACTGCATATGGACATGGACTGCTTTATTATCTGAGGAGTTACAAATGGTACCGAACATAGTACAATTATCAGCAAACATCCCCAATTCTGACCTTATGGTGGAACAAGGTCATTAATGAAGCAGCTGAAGATGGTTGGGCCTACCTTGAGAAACTCCTGCAGCAATGTCACTGGAATGAGATGATTGGCCTCCAACAACCACAACCATCTCCTTTGTGCTGGCATAACTCCAACATTATTAAGTTTTCCCCCTAATTTGCATTGACTTCAATTTTGGTAGGGCTCCTTGATGCCACACTAGATCAAATGCTGCCTTGATGTCAAAGACAATCACTTTCATCTCATTCTTGAATTTGGCTTTTTTTTTCCCTTTCAGTCTGCTGACTATATCAGTGTTTGTTACCTTTTTACTTGACTATTCCAATAACTTCCGAGCTGACCTCTGACTTTGCACCTTCTGTAAACTTGAGTTCATCCAAAACTCTGCTGCTTATATCCTAACTTGCACCAAGTCCTTTTCACCCATCACCCCTCTCCTCATTGACTAATATTGGCTCCTGATCCACTAGCTTCTTGATTTTAAACTTCTAATTTTCAAACCACTCCATGACATATCCCCTCCTTATCTATGTAACCTCCTCCAACCCTCCAAGATGTCACTGTTCCACAACAACCATGTCTTCATCTGTCCCAAGCTGAAAACTCTGGAACTTTCACCCCCCGCCGGACCTCTCGGTCTCTCTTTCTCTCCTCCTTTAAGATGTTTCTTTTGATGAAACTTTGATCAAATTTTTCATTACATGTCCCAATATCACCTTTAGTGACTCAGTGTCAAATTGTGTTTCATAATGATCCTGTGACGTACCTTGGGATGTGAACCTACATTAAAAGCACTTATATAAATGCAAGTTGTTGTTGTTTGTTTTGTTATGGGAACATGGGAGAAACTGTTTCAGGTGCAATTACTAAACCCTGACAATTTTCATTGCAAGCAACACAATGAAACATCACTAATCCTATTTGTGACTAGTATTTGCGGAATACCATGTTTTTCACATTTTATTTTCAGTCTGTTCAGCCCACACATGGCTTTATAATGTGAAATGGACTTGACAGATTAACATTTAGATGTAACAAATTTACAGAAATCTGACTTTCCTTTTTTTGTTTCCATTCTTAATGCAAGTGCTTCAGACATGAATTACAACCTCTTGCCAGCCACAAATCTAAAATGGGGCAGAGACAATAACTAAAAAATGGCTTGCAATTATTCAGTGCCTTTTATGACCTTAGGCATCCCAAAGTGCTTAACAGCAAATAAAGTTCTTTCTGAAGTATGGTGACCGTTGTAATGTAGAAAATGAGGCAGCCAATTTGTGGTCCCACGAAAAACTACTCTGCTTTTAGCAATTATATAGCATTAAACATTGCAAAATGTCCCCACATATTTCTCAAGAAAGAATTAAATACAGAGAGGGGTTAGAAGTATTTTTAATATACTGATCTGAAGTTAGTCAAAGAGATGGAATTTGAAGAATCTTCTGAAGATGTTGCAATGATGATGAATTGCATAAAGATTTGGAAATACTGAAGGGATTTTGGAAAGAACAGAATTAATAACCAATGTTGGTTGGTGAAAGGCATGCATGAATTAGTACAGTATATGATTTGAGCTAAAGAGTTCTACATGAGTCAGAATGTGTGGAGCAGAGCTCAGTAGACTTACCTTGGTGAGTTTGAACCGGGAAGCTTTGATGGCACAAATGAGGGCTTTAGTGGCAGATAATATTACAAGAGATAGTGATGATGATGCAGTTAAAAGTTGGAAGTGCAAAATAAACATGCATTATAAATATGCCGATCTCAACTGTCAATTGCATCATTCCAATTTCATTAAAACTATTATGGAATCCATGAAATTGCCAAATAATGTATATAATCCTGTAAAATACTACAAATGTTTATCCTCATTTAGAACTAAAGTGCAGGAGTGTCAGGAAAGGGTTGGTAATACACATGGCTCATCTCCTCCTTCAGATTTTCATCCTGGGATAGCAACTTTACCAAAGATGGTGGACCCAATGTAGTTGCTGTGCTCAGAAACTTATATTTAAATAGCTCCTTTTTCTTCTGACCTCAGTCTCAGATTTTACTGTTAATCTAAAACTGGAGACAGCACTACATGATAGGAAATAGATTTAAAGTCAAGAGCAGCAGTCAGGACTATATCACAATATGTCTGGACAGTGACTGAAATGAGAAAGAAGAGAGAAAATATATTAGGGGACAGCAGCTGACATGAAGGTATGAATTTTACCATACAATAGCTTTAGAATGTTCGCTCACCTTGTAAGAGAGTACTTTGAAGGGTATAGGAAAATCATTTTATACATGTCATTTTATGACATAATATACGGTACTTGTAGCATGCAAATACTCAATTATGCATTGGTGAGTTGCTGCACTGCACTTTGTAAATGGTACACACTGCTGTCAATGTGCATCATGGTGGATGGAGTGCCAATCAATTGGACTGCTTTGTCCTAGCTGGTGTTGAATCTCTTAAGTCTTGGAGTCACACTCATCCAGGAAAGTGGAGTATTCTCCATCTCACTCCTGACTTATACCTTGTAGATGCTGGACAGGGTTTAGTGTCATGAAACTAACATTTTTTTTTTCATGATTGCCATTTATTGTAAAGTACGTTTATGGGTGTAAGTGTGGATGGTTGTCTGTGTAGCTGATTGAATGGAATTAAGAGTCAGATAGACCACAAGCTTGAAATTATCAAAAAAAAAGGGGGTAAAAGGCATTTGAAATACGAATGAGTAAACATGCAGTCTTAGCATGTACGGTGTGAAGGAAATTTGCATTTTTAGATAAGTGAAGTGGTTGTTTGGGTTTCAAAGGGATGATAGGATGTTTACAACTAACAAGACAGCAAGACCAAGCAGTGTGTTTATTTTTCCCAAAGTGCTGACCATAAAGGCAACATGGGAGATTTTCACATTATGGGAAAAGTACATTTCCAAAGACACATGGAACAATGGAATTTACAGATTGAAGAGAAGCATATATAAAGAGGAATGGAAGGCTGTGTTTTGAGGGCCATGTAAGATCTAAAAGGATCGTGTAAAACAGCCTTGGGGAAGCCTCCAGTCACGTTTACGGAAGTCTGCTGTGTCCAGTAACTAAAGGCGGAGGAAAACCTTTGGAATTCCACTGTCGAGTGGTTGTTGTGGTAAACTTGCTGGCTTGCAATTTAAATTTAAAATCTATTTTGGACTGTTGCCTTAAAGTGGGTGTGTATTTTGGGAGTTAGGTTAATTAGGAAGTAACTGCAATCTGGTGCATGTGCTTGAAATCTCTTTTGTTAATAAATGTTTTTAGTTTTTAAAATCTCTAAAGGTGTTAGTAGACTCATTAGGTCTGATTTCAGTGCACAAATTTTGTAATAAATACAAATTGCAAAACCGTTGTGATAGCGTGGCCAACTTTCCCTTGTGGATTTTGTCCACCTAGCACACATCGCCTGCCAAGTCATAACATTAGGGAGTCGGGGGTGAATTACTCGCCTCAAGAATTCCCAGTCGCTGACCTGCTCTTGTAGCCGCCATTTATATGGCTGGGCTGGTTCGATTTTTGGTCAAGGTAACTCAAGGGTGTTGATGCTGTGGGTTCAGCAATGTAAGATTTTCTCTTCTTGCAGATGGTTATTGACTGGCACTCGCATGGCATTAATGTTACTTGCTACTTTTCAGCCAAAGCCTGGATGTCCAAGTATTGCTTCATATGGACTTGGACTGCTTCAGTACCTGATAGTCCATGAACGGTGAACATTGTGCAATCATCAGCAAACATCCACGTTTCTGACCTTATGTTGAAGGGAAGATCATTGAGGAACCAGCTGAAGATAGTTGGGCCTAGGACACTACCTAAGGAACTACTGCAGCAATGTCTCAGAAATAAAATGATTGGCTGCCAACAGCCACAACCAACTTACTTTGTGCTCTGTACAATTCCAGCAATTCCCCTAATTCCCACTAACTTCGATTTTGCTAGCTCCTTGATGCTACTCTCAGTCAAATGCTGCCTTGATGTCAAGGGCAGTCACCTGCACCTTGAGTTCAACTCTTTTGTTCACGTTTGGACCAAGGTTGTATTGAGGCCAGGAGCCGAGTGGCTCTGATGGAACCCAAAATGAGCAGCGAGGCTATTGCTGTATAAGTGCCGTTTGACAGCATTATCATTGACAACTTTCATCACTTTACTGATGATCGCGAGGAAGCTGACGGGGCAGTAATTGGCCAGGTTGGATTCAACCTGCTTTTTGTGGACCAACATATCGGAACAATTTCCATGCTCTGGTAGATGCCAGTGTTGTAGCTGTACCGGAACAAGGGAGGGAAAAGGGTTGAGGGGAGGTAAAAACAAATGGGAAGCTTTGTGATGGAGAGGGCAGGTTGATAATGAAAGGCAAAATGAGTTACTAATGGGACAAGTAAAGAAAGAAAATATATTTGGAGGATTAGTAAATTGGAAAGCAAAATCATCACCAACAGCTGCCATCCAAAAATCAACGGGGCAGAGGTTATGATCTGAAATCACTGAACTCAGTTTGATTTGGGAAGGCTGGAAAGTGCCCAATTGGAAGATGAAATGCCGTTCTTTGAGCTTACGCTGAACTTCATTAGAAGAGTGTAGGAGGCCAGGCACAGGAAGGTCAGAGTGGGAAGGGAGAGGAGAATTAAAATGACAGGTACTGGAAGCTCAGGGTCATGCTTGTGCACTGAACGAAGGTGTTCCACAAAGCCATCATCCAAGCTGTGTTTGGTCCCCAGTGTAGAGGAAACCACGTTGTGAGCAACGAATACAACATACCAAGTTAAAAGTACAAATAAATTACTGTATCACCAGGAAGGAGTGCTTCGGAGCCTCGGATGGTCAGAGAATGGAGGCAAACGGGGCAGGTTGCAGGGGAAAGTGTCGGGGAGTATCGGATAATCGAGGAGCAGGCCAGGGAATGGTCACTTCTGAAGGCTTAGCGGAGACGGGAAGATGTTTGGTGACATCTTGCAGTTTAGAAATTTTCAGTGGAGCTAATCTCAACACGTTTTAGATGAGAAGTTCCAGATTTCCACTCCTCTTTGTGTGAAGAAGTGTTTCCTGATATAAACCCTGAGTGGCCTAACTCTAATTTTCAGGTTATGGCCCTTGTTTTGGACCCTTCCACGAGTAGAAATAGTTTCACACTACCTACCCTATAAAATTTTTTAATCATTTTAAACACCTCTATTAGACCTTCTTAATCTTCTATATTCAAGTGAATATGAGCTGTACCCTGCCCGCCAAAGCCAATATATTCTTACTGCGGTACAGTGACCAGACCTGCATATAGTATATTAGATGGGCTTTTACCAGTTATACGTAGTATAACTTGTGCCCCTTTGTACTCCAACCTTCTTGACATACAGGCCGACCGTCCATTGGTCTTTTTTTTGTACCTGTCCACTAGCCTTTGATGG
Organism: Carcharodon carcharias; assembly: GCF_017639515.1. Classification (NCBI taxonomy): domain Eukaryota; kingdom Metazoa; phylum Chordata; class Chondrichthyes; order Lamniformes; family Lamnidae; genus Carcharodon; species Carcharodon carcharias. The sequence continues at coordinate 103,220,518 of NC_054478.1, read as the reverse complement.
ACAAGGTACAGGCTGTACTCATTTGCTAAAGAATCCTCAATGTGCTAAAAATTAAGCTGACAACAAATTTAAGATAGTCATTCAGGCTCGCAGTGTGACACATTTGCACATACTGGAAGCTACATATATGCTAACACACAGGGCTCTGTTCTTTGCAGACAGAAAGAATATGTACACACATTGCACCTGTTTCAGCTAAACAAAATAAAAGTGATAGCCATTCCCTGGTTCATTCCTCAGGGCAATGCCTTGACCAGATTCAAACTGATGTAAATTTCAAACAATGGTTGGCAGTTAACCATTAATTACCATTAACTGGTGCGTTCTCCATGGCAACGTCTCTACCAGCGCTCTCTTCTCATACAATATAAAGTTTTTGCTTCCCCTGACATTGGTACTCTTGTGATTGTCCTGATGAGTGCAAGACAAACTATTGACAAAATGTCTTTTCAGCAATACTCAAGTTCTGTACTACCAAACAACTACATTATAAATAAGGCTACAGGGGTTTATAATGGCACCAAGGATGTAGGACTTCAGTTAAGTGTGGAGAAGAGGAAAGCTAGGGCTGTTTTCCTTAGACCATAGAAAGTTAAGGGCATATTTAATAGAGGTATTCTGAATCACAAGGGGTATTAATTAATGAGAAACTGTCTCAGGTGGCAGAAGGCTCGGTAACCAAAGAACACAAATTTAAGGTAATTGGCAAAAGAAACAAAGGGTAGCAGATTTGGAGACCATCTAAAATTCTGCTGATCCACAAGGGATTGAGATATCAAAGCATAAATGCTCCAATCTGTAACAAGTCCCAAATTATGCATGACTGAAGGTTTCCACAAGCAATCCAGTTTTAACACTTTGATGGACATCAGAGATTAATTGTTCACGTACTTCCGAAAATCAGAGTTGAAGAAGTACGTATTAACATATGAATTAGGAGTAGAATTACCTGGAAAATCTCAGCAGGTCTGGCAGCATCGGCGGAGAAAAAAAAAAGTTGACGTTTCGAGTCCTCATGACCCTTCAACAGAACTGTTGCAGTTCTGCTGAAGGGTCATAAGGACTCGGAACGTCAACTCTTTTCTTCTCCGCCGATGCTGCCAGACCTGCTGAGTTTTTCCAGGTAATTCTGTTTTTGTTTTGGATTTCCAGTATCCGCAGTTTTTTGTTTTTATCTCTGAATTAGGAGTAGGCCATTCAGCCTCTCGGCCCCGCTCTACTATTCAGTAAGATCACGTGGCCTTAACTCCACATTCTGCCTACCCCTGCTGACTAACAAGGGAGTCAAAGGTTAGGAGTCTATCTCTTCCTTAAAATTATTCAATGGTCTCACCTCCACCAGTCTCCAGGGAAAGAGTTCCAAAGATTCACAACCCTCAAAAAATTTATTTTCATCTCTGTTTTAAATAGGAGACCCCATATTTTTAAACTGCAAGCTCTAGTTCTAATATGTTCTGTTCCTGAAGAAGCACAGCTAAATTTTAGATTTTTAGAAGGGTGATGATTACAATAGAAAGTGAAGAATGTGCACTTTTAGGTTTGGGTTTTGCGAAAAGGGAAAATTCTCAACAGGTGTGGAACAGATTACAGATTTACTTGGGAGCATCAAGATGTGCCACCAAATTATTAAATCCCAGCTCCAGGAATGAGAGGTAAATAGAGGATACAGATCACTGTACTCACCGTAGGATGGGGTGACTGCCTCTATTGTGGCTTTTAGATCTTTCCACATTTTCTCTTTCTTTGCTGCTTTCCCTTGGTGGTTCATGCAACACCATATTGTAAATCACAGTAAAAGCAACATTTATATTGGCAAGACAAAAGCAAAATACTGCAGATACTGGAAATCAGAAAAAACAGAAAATGCTGCAAGTACTCAGCCAGCAGCATCTGTGGAGAGAAAGTGTGACACCAGGCTTTTGATGTCATTGTAAAGATATGGAGGGGTGACCAACTGCATGGTTCTTAAACCAGAAGGCGTGAAAGGAGACTAGGTTTGGTTTCATTATTCTATGTATCATTACAATGGGATGATTAACACTATAAAGATTGTATGCTTATTTGTACCAAAATGTTTCTTTTAGTAATAATTTGTTTCTTGAGCATTTATAGCATACAATTGCCATACCCAGATGTGGCGCTCCAGCACAAAGGTTTGCCCACCCCAGTACTACATAAATGCAAGTTGTTGTTAAATACGAAACAACTTTTACCTGCCTTTCCTGTGGCACTGAATGGCTCTATAGCACTCAGGGGCATCTCATCACCTCCATAATCACAATCTGCCTTTAGTTTTACACTGATGGAAAACATTGCTGAATGTAAATGACCTTACTATACTATGCAAACACAGCACAAGCAAAATACTTCTTTTTAAATAGACTATACTTTAATCCAGGTCATTTGTATGAGCAAGTTAAGCTCAGAAGGTGCTTTAAAATCTGTGGATCAATTCGAAGAGTTCTTTGAGAATTGAATGTCAGCACAATACAGTTTTCCAGGGGGCAGTATATAATTTTACATGCAATGGGCCAAAAACAGAGAAAAGAAATGCAGAAATTATCTTCTGAATGTATGAATGTATGCAAGCCATCACTTTTGTTTACATTTTGAACAAAAATAATTGGAAATGTATGTTATTTTTATTCTGGTAAAAACTGTGGTGGGGAGAAGAATATTACCTTTGTTGGAAAACATTGGGAGTGGAAATCATTGATACAGAAAGACAACAGGAAAACACTTGCCCACTTTACTCAAGACTGTCGTTGGTAACTGTACAGTTTTGAGCTTATTCTAAATCATAAAAAAATTCATTTTTCTGTACAAGGTGGTGCTGTGGAGAACCAGGGAGAGGAAATATAACAGGCCAACTCTAAAATGGAAACCATAAGTTCACTAAAATAGACATTGCTGCAACTGTAATAGTCTGAAACTTGAGTGCAGTTGATATGGTGTACATGGACTTCCAAAATGCATTTGATAAAGTCCTACATAATAGGCTTGCTTGCAAAGTTGAAGTGCATGGAATAAAAAGATAGTAGCAGCATGGATAAAGTTGGTTGAGTGGCAAGAGATTGAAGAGTTTGAATAGTTTTTTTCCTGGCTTGGACAAAGGCATATAGTAATGCTACCGTGGGGTTGGTACCAGGACCATTGTTTTTCTTCATAATATTCATGGCGATATTGAAATAAGGCACAATATTAAAAATTGCAGGTGATGAAACCTGCAAGGAGAATGGGAAGACTTCAAGAGGACATAGGCTGGTGCAATGAGTGAACATGTGGCAGCTGAAATTTAATGCAGAAAAATGTGAAGAATGAGGACAGGCAAGATAAACTGAACTAGAACTTTACAGTTCTAAAAAAAAAGGATACAGGAACAGAGACACCTACTGATATAGGTGCACAAATCATTGAAGATGCAGGAATAGGTTGAGAAAGTGGTAAAAAGGCAGATGAAATCCTCGGCTTTATAAATAGAGGTGTAGAATATAAAAGCATATTATGAAGAAGCTTTATAAAACACTGGTTTGGCCTCAACCGGAGAATTGTGCTCAATTCTGGGCACTGCATTTTAGAAAAGATGTGAAGGCTTTAGAGAGGGTTCAGAAAAGAATTATGAAAATGGTTCCTGGGATGAGAGACTTCAGTTACACAGCAGTTTGGAGAAATTGGGGCTGTTCTCCTCAAAGAAAGATGAGATTTCAAAAGCAAAATACTGCAGATGCTGAAAACCTGAAATAAAAACAAAAGAATTCTAGAAATACTCAGCAGGTAAGGCAGTGGTGAGAAACAGAGTTCATGTTTCAAGTCAATGGCTTTACAGAAGAACACTCAAGAAATCAGGAGATTTGATAAATGTTCAAAATCATTAGGGGTCTAGACAAAAGAATTGTTCCCATTGGCATACAAGTTGGAAGGCCATTCGACCCCTTGAGCCTGCTCCAACATTCAATAAGGTTAGGGCTGATCTGATTGCGGTCTCATCACTATCCTGCCTACCCTATGATCCCCCATTAGTCGAGAGTCTATCTACCTCTGCCTTAAAAATATTCAATGGCCCTGCCTCCACTGCTCTCTGGGCAAGAGTGTTCCAGAGGCTCAGGCCCTCAGGAGAGAAAAAAAATTCTCATCGGTCTTAAATTTATTTTTACACCATGTCCCAGAGAAGCAAAGGGCAGATTTAAACTGATTGGCAAAATGAAGCAATGGCAACATGAGGAAAAGATTCTTATAAAGCAAGCGATTAGAGTCTGGAATTAGACCAGCATCTGAAGAGGAAAAAAAATGCAGGGATGTAAGGAAAGGGCAGGGGAGTGAAAATAGCCAAATTCTCAGAGCAGACGTGGACTCGACCAGCTGCACAGCCTCCATCTATGCTGCAACTTTTCTATGATGCGGCAAGAACAGTAAAAAAATCATATCCATTTTGTGCCATACATCAGCAGCTACAGGAGACTGAACTTCACTCATTCCACAGTCAGAGTTGTAAATGGTAAGTGTATATTTTCAATTACAAGGGGTATAAATTACCTAAAGTATTACAGTTTAATTTTTTATAAGGCGATGTTAAACCCAAAATTATAAATTTTAAATCCAATTCACTGCAAAGCAAATTTACATATTAGTGCTGTAGATAACTGTTTCAGTTTCAGAGTCATGTTGATCCTCCCTTTATTTGAAAAACTATCACCAACCACCACCTCCCATTCCCCACCACCAAACACACTACTGGGGACAGTTGCATAGAGTTCTCTTTTAACTGTGAACCATAACAATGAGTGTTGACCATGGAGCACATGACAGCAGAGCCTGATTGCACATCTAGTAAGGACACGATTAGGAAACAGGGTCATTCAACAGCAACTGAAAGCATAAATCCTGGCTAATTTTCCCATCTCGAACCTAAGACATTAAGACCTTTTGTAACAGCCTACTGATCAGCTAGCTCAGTATCTGGTTATTGAACAGTCCAAGAAGGGCCCAGGTTGTATTAAACTATTCCATGGATAAATTTGCAATACCATCAGGAACTGAGAGTTCCTTAATGCATTACATACTTTTCAGGCCCAACTTGGTCAAATTTCCAATCTGGTAAATCTGCACTGCTTTGCAGTAATTGGACCCATAGGCAATTTCCACAAAAAAAAAAATCAAATTACGTTAAATGAGACAGGTTATTATTTGCTACATGTTTCAGCTATATCAATATACGATTTAACAAAAATGAGGTATAAAATCTTTCAAACACGTTCACACCTGTGAATAATCAAAGTGCTTGATGGGAAAGTTTCATCATTCAAATAATCAGAATTCATCCGAACTGATTTAAGATTTTTTTTCATACTTTTACTTGGGCTAAGGAGGTTAAGTACTTTAACTATAAATTGGAGAATGCATTCTTTTAACAAAACTGCACTGAAGAAAATTGCATGTTTCAAAGCCACGCATTCTCAAATAAAAACAGGTCTGAAAGCATCTGTGGAGAGAGAAACAGAGTTAACATTTCATGTCTAGACTTTGAGAACTGGGTAAAGTTAAAAATGCAATAGCTTCTGTAGTGGTAAAATGGGGGTGGGAAAAAAGGGTCTTTGATACAGCAGGGTGGAGAGATGGGAAGCAGAAAATGATGAGACTTTGTGGGACAGGTCAAAAGGGAATTGTAATGGGACAAGATAAAGGTGGAGGGGTAAATGGCAGAATAGTGAACATCCAAAAAAATTGAGAAAACAAGGTTAGGACCAACATGCAAAGAAAATGAGAAATGAGTCAAAATGGTGGGGGGCAGAGATGATGGTCTGCAATTGAACTTAAATGTTGCATCCAGAAAGCTGCAAAGTACCTAATCGAAAGATGAAATACCGTTCCTCAAGCTTGCACTGAGCTTCACTGGAGCATTGCAGCAGGGCAAGGGCAGAGATATCCAAGCAAGAGCAAAGTGGAAAGTTAAAATGACAAGTCATCAGAAGCTCAGGGTCATGCTTGCAGACTGACCAGAGGTGCTCTGCAGTCACCGAATCTGCGTTTGGTCTCCCCAATGTAGAGGCCACATAGTGAGCAAACGCAGTATGTACTAGATTGAAAATACATGTAAATCGCTACTTCACGTGCAAGGTGCATTTGGAGCCTTGGACAGTGAGGAGAGAGAGAGAGAAGGTAAAAGGGGAGGTGTTACATCTCCTGCAATTACATGAAAAGATGTAATGGGGCACTGGGGATGCTAGAGTGGACCACGGTGTCACGGAGGGACAGTCTCTTTGGAATACTGAAAGCAGATATGTTTGTTGGTAGCATCACACTGGAGATTTGGCAGAGGATGATTTGTTAAACATGGAGGCTGGTGGGGTGGCAAGGAGACCCCTATTGTGGTTGTAGGGGGGAGTGGAAGGGGTGAAAGCAGAAGTGCAGGAAATGGATCAGACATGGTCAAGGGCTCCGGGGAGAGGGGGGGGTGAATCTTTGGTTGAGGAAAAATACATATCGGAGTTGTAAATTAATCCACGATTGAAAGCATAAGACAGACAATTTGAAGATTTCTGAAGACAGGAACGGGGAGAATTAGCAAGAATGGGGTCCAAACGATGAGTATTTGTGGAGCTCAGTGAATAATCTAGAACCTGTACTTAAAGATGAGTTATTCCTCAGCTGCTGGTGTCACTGGAAATGGCATCATGCACTGAGTTTGGTAACAAAGCAGTGAGTGTCTTTGGGTGCATGTAAAAATTTTATAAGATTCATATATTCAATGTAAACTCATAGCATTGAAATATTTAGATATCTTTACTTCTATCACTTACCCCAATTATGTTTTTAAGCTGTGCGCAGAAACACTGGGATTTTTTCTTCCACTACCACTTATACACTTATTGGTCCTCAACAACCTCACCAGCTATCTGCACCTCTGCAGTCAATTTCCAAAATTCTTATTTTCAATCTTGTCCTATGCATTCAAAGAATTTTTATAGATAAATTCTTGATTGCACCCCAGTAGATTTCCTACTTCCCTATATGCCACCACAAGGCACTGGAATTCTCCTTAAAAATCACTTTGCATTGCAATTTCTCTCAGTCTTCAAGTTTCTTAAAAATCTGTATCGTTGATCAAGTCTTTAGTCTCTCTCTCAAATTTTCCTGCATTGGTGTTTCTCTCACTACCTTTATTCCAGACATATTTATATTTAACTTTATTTTTTGCAATAAAAATGTAACAATTGAGTTAGTGAGGACTATACTTTAAATATTAACACTAGGAAAGTTCCTCTTCAGTAGATGCACTTGTCTACTCTAAGAAATGTAACTGCATAGACGATGTAAAGGATACTGCATCTTCATTAAATATTCTAATCTAAGCCGACATATCGGTGGAATAAAAGTGGTCACAGTTAATAAGTCGTTGGACTTTCCTCATTAACAGCCTGTATACCTCCATATGCAATAAAGTATTTATAAAATCATGTTTTTATTTACTATGTAAGTTACAAGATGATTTGTTGCATTTAAAATGAAAATTGACATCAGCATTCCCATTTATGAATCAACTGCAGTCATTGTCATTCTTTTCATTGCTGCAACGAACTACATTATTGCCTAGCTATTTTATATTACATACCACTATTCTCAACAAGAATCCTAAAGTGAGGGGGTGTAATTACAGAATGACAGGTTCACACAAGCTATTTCAATGATAAATCAACATCCTCAATTCAGCATCTCAGCACTGCACCTAATTAGTGCTAATGGATGCAAATTTGGAAGCTAGTGTTATGGCAACCATACAAATTCTTTGAAAACCATTTCAGCAATAGAATAGTTTCCAACAGAGATAGGCTACTCAGTTTGTAGTGGCACCAATAGCTCAAATCGTACGTTGCAAGTACATAACAAAAATCCTTTACGCCAGTTATGATCAAATGTAAATACAAAAGTGACTCAGTTCCTTCAATACATTTAGTTAATATACCATCATGATAAAGTGAACCACTGAGACAGTTCCAATACCCAACAGATAGGTTCCTCAAAAGGTGTGGCCAGGAGGAATATATTCAAAACAGTGATCTTACCAACCCAAATAATCTTCTATACTAGGACAAATCTTTGATCTAGGTGCAAGAAATGATACCAAAATGAACTTATGTATACAATATAAGGGTTGGAAGTGTATTTTCTACATTTATAACTGCTTTTAACAAAATACAGAACATTTTTCATTGATTTTGTAAATATTCTATTATTCCAAAAAGAGGCAATAAGTAACCTTGCTACTAGTTAAAATTTCACAAATTGTAACAAACTTTGCAATAAAATGCGTAGTTTCAATCGTAAGCCATTCATTCATAAACCACAAATTCTAAAGATCAGCATTTAGCAAGGCTGTCATCATAGATACCAATATTTCCTAGAGTAGATAAAGGTTTCCACTAGGGAATGTGCAAAACTAGAGGTCATAAATACAAGATAGTCACTAATAAATCCAATAAGGAACTCAAGAGAAATGTCTCTGCCCAAAGTGTGGCAAGAATGTGTAACATTCTACCACAAGTAGTTGCTGAGACAAACAGCAGACATATTTGAGGCAAACGCTAGATAAGCATGAAAAAGGAATAGGAGATACCGATAGGGTTGGATGAAGCAGAGAAAGATGACGCTTGTATGGAGCTTAAACACTAGCCTAAACCAGTTGGGCTGAATGGATTGTTGTGCTACAGACTCTATATATCTGTACATACTAACAGCCAAGCCAGGGAATAGTTATTCTGCTGGTTGGCACTTGCACAGAATTTAGTAAAGTATGGGTGCACATGCCGAGTTGAAAAAGTTTACAAGATTCGTAGATCCAGTATAAAATCCAAGCAGCAGATAGTACCTCCAAGCTATGTGCACTTGTATGTCAGATCAGAACTCAATACAAAGTTTTATAGGCTACTGCATTCTACTTCGATTTTGTCAGCAAAAAACTGGGCAAATAATTGGTTTGGCCATCTGCAAAATTAGTGGGATTCGGACTTGTCAGTACTAACCAGATGGGGCTATCGTTTATGCAAACAGTGCCCATGTTACAAAGTCAGGCAGCCATTACACTCATCATTGCTATCACTACTGTCTAAAGGACCGAAGTTATGTTCTTTTAAACCCAACACAGTTAGCTTTGTCTGTATATTATTCCCAACTGAGTCTTCCTCTCTGAAAATAAGCATGGTGAGACCAAAACGTTAAAAATTGGACCTGGTTTCGTAACTGTATATTCCAATTACATTTGAGCAACATACTGAGGATCCACTGGAAAGCTAATTGCTTTTGCACTGATGACCAGTCACATGGAAAATATTTTAATTACTTTAGGTTTAGAAAACTGTGTGTGTTAAGTATTTATTATTTCTAACATGTCATCTATAGCATAAGCAATTCCGTATTTTAAGATAGTATTGTGATCCGGTTACATCAAGTTCAACTTTGAAAGTGCATTCATTAACAGTGAAAGCATCTGCAATCTGGGCATACAATTCAGCCTGCAAAATACAAAGACCTTTGTTGAAACATTGAAATTCAAGTTGCAGTTGATAATGAGTAACAGCAATGTTTCGGGTTTTTAAACATATCACTGTTACACAAAACGCCATGTTTAACTACAAAAACCATGGACAGTAATTTGATGGCATTACAAATTTAATCATACTTTAACAAGATTTAATAACCGTTATTGGAATGATGCAGGAAATCGTCATTTCATTAGCAACTCCAATCTACAATTTTCCAACAAAGCCTTAACATTCAGAGAGAGAATGTGTTAACCACAATCAGCATCAGTTTGCCTGGTCCGCTTTGGAGCGATGCGTTAACGATGGCCTTTCAAATTGCAACATATTTACGAGCCAATCTCCCTTAATTTTCAGCATTTGTGGTTCAACCGTACGAAACTTCTTGTTCTGTATTTAGTTCATTATTTAATTCTGCTGATCACAAAGCAAACACGTGAAAGTTCTCTTTTTAATTTTTCAAATCGGATACGTTCACATCCACTTTGTCCGGAGGGGGCATTTCTTTTACGTTGTATTAAGAAAAGCGCCAAACCGAGGACCCAAAATTGCATCATTTTCTTTTAAATCTCCGGAAGGGCATGAAACACGATTTTAAGTGAAAAGCAGCTCAATGTTTAAACCCCGTAAACAGCCAGCGGTTTAATAGGAGAGCGGGCCGCTCCTCGGGTGTTACAAGGGCGAGCCTGCCTTTCCTCTCCAGCAGCGCAGCAAAAATTTAACACGGGGTTTGCGCTGAGCTCCTGCCGCACTGGCGGTTCCACAAGCGCAACATTAAATCAGTCGCTAATAAACCCTCCACCTCACACACACCGAACAAAGACACACACACGCACCACGCTCGCTATCGAGCCGACTCAAATATTCCTCCCAACGTTTCGTCGTTCTAGGCCCCCCCCAAAAAAATGGTCATTCCGCCATTGTTACTTTGAAATATATTTTATTCCTTTTTTAAAAAATACTCAACCTCTGAAAAATCGCGACACGTGACGCCGAACCCGGCTCGAGCTCAGCGAGACCCGTCTCTCCTTCCCTTCCCCTCCCTCCCTTCCTTCCTTTTAACGCTCTCTTTTCCTCCTGCATATACGTTAGAAGTAAATATAAAATTAATATTAAGCGGAAGCGCCGCGATTAAGCGCTTGTCCACATGCGCTTAGCAACACACCCTCGTGCAGCACTCAACGACTGGGTTTGTGAGAAGGGAAACAAATGGGTGTTTAAATACCTCACTCGAGTGCCGTGTGCATCCTCTCCGCTCGGTACCAACACAGGGAGCGCGAGGCGGGGCGGGACGGGCCGAGCCGGGGCTGCGCAGGGCAGGGCTACAGCTGCGCGCGCAGGTCCCGCACGTCTACTGGGCCCGCGCCAATCAAGCTCCGTTTAAAAATACCCACCGCCCGCTTCTCAAACCGTCCCTGCCGTTACCGGCATTGGCTATAATGTGCGCGCACAGAGTCGTCTATCCCTGTCGCAAGCGCGACATCAGCACATAAATTTAAACATTCGCCCTCAACCTTTTCAGGACTTCTCCGTGCCTGATTGAAAAAAAAGCGGCTACGTGGGCCGGAAACCTACCAGAATGTTCTGCGGGGTGGCACAGGGTGACTGAGCCATCTCCGCGCCAAACCCGAGCTATGTGAACCCGCGCCTAATAACGGAAATTAGACTGTCAGTCTTATGTGGGCATCACTAAGGTGTAGTGCATAGTTTTGAATTGGTAACTTGTATTGCTAGAAGGTAGAGTTTGGTGCCATCAGCGTACATATGAAAACAAATGCTATGTTTTTGGTTGATGTCTCCAAGGATCAGCCTGAAGATCAGAAATAGGGCACAAAGGATAGATCCTTTGGAGACTTCAAAGGTAATGATGTGGGAACAAGGTACAATTGGTTAGCTAAGGTGGAGGGGCGGCGGAGGAAGATGCGTTCAACTGGGTGAAGGCTGCAGACAAATCAAGAAGGGTAGGAATAGATAGTTTGCCTGTGCCACATTCATAAAATATTATTTGTGACTTTCATAATAGCTTTTTTGGTATCCTGGCAAGGGAGGGATTCAAACATCAGGTTCTGAGAAAGAGGGCATGGATTTTGGGGGGGTGTTAGGACTTTTCAAGGATTTTGAAGAGGAAGGGGAGTTTGGAGATGGGACGGTTGTTTACAAGGACAGAGACTGGTGATGACGGCAGATTTTAAAGGAGATGGGAACAGTATCTGAGGAAGGAGAACCATTAACATTATTAGCTAACATGGAGCCAGGAAATAAAAACAAAAAACTGCGGATGCTGGAAGTCCGATTGTCTCAGCTTGCTCCTGCCCCACAGAACTCATTTCTCGTTATCTTGACTCCCTTCTCTCTCCCCTTGTCCAGTCCCTTCCCACCTACATCCGTGATTCCTCTGACACCTTACGTCACATCAACAATTTCCAGTTCCCTGGCCCCAACCGCTTCCTCTTCACCATGGACGTCCAATCCCTCTACACCTCCATCCCCCACCAGGATGGTCTGAGGGCCCTTAGCTTCTTCCTTGAACAGTGGCCCGAACAATCCCCATCCACCACTACTCTCCTCCATCTGGCTGAACTTGTTCTCACACTGAACAATTTCTCCTTCAACTCCTCTCACTTCCTCCAATTAAAAGGTGTGGCTATGGGTACCCGCACGGGCCCCAGCTATGCCTGTCTCTTTATGGGGTATGTGAAACATTTCTTATTCCAATCCTATTCCGGCCCCCTTCCACAACTCTTTCTCCGGTACATCGATGATTACTTGGTTCTGCTTCGTGCTCTCGTCGGGACTTGGAAAAATTTATTAATTTTGCTTCCAATCTCCACCCCTCCATCATTTTCACGTGGTCCATCTCTGACACTTCCCTTCCCTTCCTTGACCTCGCTGTCTCAATCCCTGGTGATAGACTGTCCACCAATATCCATTACAAGCCTACCGACTCCCACAGCTACCTTGACTACAGCTCCTCACACCCCGCTTCCTGTAAGGACACCATCCCATTCTCTCAGTTCCTTCGCCTCCGTCGCATCTGTTCCGATGATGCTACCTTCAAAAACAGTTCCTCTGCCATGTCCTTCTTCCTTAACCGAGGTTTTCCACCCACGATCGTTGACAGGGCCCTCAACCGTGTCCGGCCTATCTCCCGCGCATCCGCCCTCTCGTCTTCTCCTCCCTGCCAGAAACATGATAGGGTCCCCCTTGTCCTCAATTATCACCCCACCAGCCTCCGCATTCAAAGGATCATCCTCTGCCATTTCCGCCAACTCCAGCATGATGCCACTACCAAACACATCTTCCCTTCACCCCCACTGTCGGCATTCCGTAGGGATTGTTCCCTCCGGGACACCCTGGTCCACTCCTCCATCACCCCCTACTCCCCAACCCCCACCTATGGCACCACCCCATGCCCACGCAAAAGAGGTAACACCTGCCCCTTCACTTCCTCTCTCCTCACCATCCAAGGGCCCAAACACTCCTTTCAAGTGAAGCAACATTTCACTTGCATTTCCCCCAACTTAGTCTACTGCATTCGTTGCTCCCAATGCGGTCTCCTCCACATTGGAGAGACCAAACGTAAACTGGGTGACCGCTTTGCAGAACACCTGCGGTCTGTCCGCAAGAATGACCCAAACCTTCCTGTCGCTTGCCATTTCAACACTCCACCCTGCTCTCTTGCCCACATGTCTGTCCTTGGCCTGCTGCATTGTTCCAGTGAAGCCCAACGCAAACTAGAGGAACAGCACCTCATCTTCCGACTAGGCACTTTACAGCCTTCCGGACTGAATATTGAATTCAACAACTTTAGGTCTTGACCTCCCTCCTCCATCCCCACCCCACCGCCCCGCTCCCCCCCTCTGTTTCTTCCCCCTTTTGTTTTTTTCCAATGAATTATATAGATTTTTCTTTTTCCTTCCTATTTCCATTATTTTTAAATCTTTTATGCTCCCCCCACCCCCACTAGAGCTATACCTTGAGTGCCCTACCATCCATTCTTAATTAGCACATTTGTTTAGATAATATCACCAACTTCGACACCTATGTGTTCTTTTGTTCTGCCGTGTGTGACATCTTTTGATGATCTACTTCTATCACTGCTTTTGCCTACAACCACACCATCCCCCTCCACTTCTCTCCCCCCACCCAACCCCCACCCCCACCACCACCACCACCTTAAACCAGCTTATATTTCAACCCTTCCTGGGATTCACCTAGTTCTGTCGAAGGGTCATGAGGACTCGAAACGTCAACTCTTCTTCTCCGCCAATGCTGCCAGACCTGCTGAGTTTTTCCAGGTAATTCTGTTTTTGTTTTGGAGCCAGGAAAGTTAGATAGTCAATAGAGAGAGTAGACGGTTAGAGCAGACAAGATGAACTTGGAGAGAGCATGAGGGAAGAGAAGAGAGAAAGAGAAATATGTGACTTCAGTGCAAGGGCCGTGGGGAATTTTAAAGTAAGTTTGATCTGATTAGTTAGGGTAAAGGAAGGAAATGAAATAGGCATCGGATGGTCTCAATCTTAATGACAAAGTTGCTCATGAGCTCCTTGCACTTATTGTTGGAGGTGAGGATGGAGGAGGTGGAAGAGAGGTCTGAGAAGGATTTTAAGACTCAAAATGTTAACCCCGTTTGCTTCTTTCCACAGATGTTGCCTAGCCTGCTGAGTATTTCCAGTATTGTGTTTTTATTATAAGAAGTATTTTTATGTTAACTGGCATTTTAAAAAATGTTTTGACTAAGTAATGATTACTAATAAGACAAAGTACTAGGTTGAAAGAATTGCTGAGTCTCAGCAACACAAAGAAATTGATTTTAAAAAACCTTATATGACCCTGAATGATCCCTTTATAACTGTGCCTTCAGCATCAGTGATACCTTTCACGGCAAGCATCAACCCCAATGATGCTAGTGGCAGTCACAATTAAAGCATTTAATTAAAAAGAGAGAAATGGAAGGAATAAAATTACACGGTACTTACCTTATTTCATTGCAACTTTTTTAAAAAAAGGACTTGAAGACAAAACTTCCCATTTTAGGTAATTACTTTAAAAAATAGTCGCATTCAAAATGTTTCATCTCTAAGAAACAATATCACCTTAATAGCATAACACACAAATCTTTATAATTGCTAAGCCCAACTTAAAATATGTGTACTATTTGAATGATTCGCATGCCACAATCAGATATGTGAGTTATTTATTAAATATTGACTTTTTTTCCTTCAGAAGATGTGGGCATCACTGGCAATGCCAGCATTTGTTTCCCAATCCTAATTATCATTGAAAAGGTGGTGGTAAGCTGTTTTCTTGAACTGCTACAGTCCATTTGGTACAGGTACACCCTCAGTGCTATTACGAAGAGTGTGCCAGGATTTTGATCCAGCAACTGTGAATGAACAGCAATATAGTTTCAAGTCAGGATGGTGTGCAGCTCGGAGGGGAACTTGTATATGGTGATGCTCCTATGCCTTTGCTACCCCTGTGCTAGGTGGCCAGGGATGTGGGTTTGCAAGGTGCTGTTCAGGGAAGCTTGGTGAGTTGCTGCAGTGCATCTTGTATGTGGTACATGCTGCTGCCACTGCGCACCGGTGGGGAAGGGAGTGAATGCTCAAATTGGTGGATGCTGTACTTATCAAGTGGGCTGCTTTGTCCTGAATGGTGTTGAGTTTCTTGAGTGTTGTTGGAGCTGCATTCATCCAGGAAAGTGGAGAGAATTCCATCACACTCCTGACTTGCGCCTTGTAGATGGTGAACAAGCGTTGGGGAGTCAGGAGGTGAGTTACTTACCGCATAATTTCCAGCCTCTGAACTGCTCTAGTAGCCAGAGTATTTATATGGCTAGTTCAGTTCAGTTTCTGGTCCATGATAACTCTCCAGAATGTTGCTGGTGGGGTAATTCAGCGATGGTAATGCCAAGGGGAGATGGTTAGATTTTCTCTTGTTGAAGATGGTCATTAGCACTTGTGTGGGATGAGTTTTACTTGCCACTTAGGCTGAATGTTGTCGAAGGCTTGATGCAAATGGAGTGCTTCAGTATCTGAGGAGTTGTGAAAAGTACTGAGCATCGTGCGTTCATCAGCAAACATTCCCACTTCTGACCTTATGATGGAAGGAAGGTCATTGATGAAGCAACTGAAGATGTTTGGGCCTAGGACACCACTCTGAGGAACTTCTGCAGCAATTTCCTGGAACTGAGATGATTGGACTCCAACAGCCACAAACACCTCCTCCTAGCAGAAAATGTTGACATCATTTTTGCATTCAAATGTGCTCAACAACGATTAGTGATCATTTGACATCAAATGTTCTAATTTGGAATGAGTTTTTCATGCAGTCAGCAGTGTTTTGTCATCTTTGACATCAAATGTGATCAAAAGCAAAAGGCGCTCAAAGCTATCAAATGCACTCAGCAACCTGCACTGAAAAATAGAAATAAATTAATTAGTTAAATAATATCTGAATTTATTCAATTTTCTCATTTAGTCGAAAAAATCTTTCCAATACACACGCTTGAGAGCACCACCAGATCTGCATTGGTTCTTAATTCGTTTTAATTATGCATTAATTGCTGTTCACACTCTTCTCTAGGCTTGTTGACTGTGTCCCCCAGGGTCCTCCTCTTGCATTCTCCTCTCGGTGCTGCTGACTGCCTGTCCTGGGGTCCTCCTCTTGCACTCTTGCCTAGGTGATCCTGATTGCCTGGCTCAAGGTTCTGCCTAGTCTGTGGGACAGCTCTCCAATTTTGGCACAAGCCAGCCGATGTTAGTAAGCAAGACTTTGCAGGATCAACAGGACTGGGCTTGTTGTTGTTGTTTCCAGTGCCTAGGTCGATGCCAGGTGGTCCGCCCGGTTTTATTCCTTTCTGACTTTTCTGTTACGGCTTGGTATAACTGAGTGGTTTCCTAGGCCATTTCAGAGGGCATTTAAGAATGAACCACCTTTCTGTGGGTCTGGAGTCACATGTAGGCCAGACCAAGTAAGGGCAGCAGATTTTCTTCCCTAAAGGGTATTGGTGAACCAGTTGTGTTCTTACAATTGACTATTTCTGAAATTAACTTTCAATTCCAGATTTTTATCAATTAATTCAATTTTAAATTCCACTTGCTGCTGTGGTGGGATTTTGAACCCATGCCCCCAAAGGATTAGCCTGGGTCTCTGGATTACTATTACTATTTTAGTGACAACGCAATTTCACCATCTCCTGTGGTATTTCTAAGAAACACTGAGCTCCAATTTTATTACCACGGTACACTATGGAGGAACTCTTGGGTTGTCAACAATATAAATACATTTTGAACTGTACCAATTCTTTGGTAGAATTTTAGCTTATATTCAGATAGATCTATTACAACTTTTTGTAGGGCCAAATTGTGTCTGTAATTAAATTTCAATGAATTTTCATGTTATATTTCATGATCACAAAATTCAAGAATAACTAATAAAGATCTTCTAATATTGCACAATGATTATTTACTTCCATAGTGAGTTTTGCTATGTAAGAGTCACTAAAACTGAACAATTTTTTCTCTATGTGCCATATACTGTTTAGCAAATATAACTGTGTTTCATTCCACCACACACCACTGGAGTTGTCCATGTTAACAACTTGGAAAAGCAAAATTGACTTTAAAATAGTATGACATTATGACATTGAGATAATGCATGTATTACACTTTCTTCCCTGGGCTGATATGCATTTGCCTACCCTACCCAGTTCTGGGCAGTGAAACCCCTATGGGCCATGTAACTGAGAATCCAATTTGCTTGTAATTTGCTACTTTTCAATGCATAGACATGTTATAAGAACTACATTTTCTTGTTTTTAAAATAATCAAACTACATGCTTGTGGCATTGAGCTGCAGCATGTCATTAAGGAGTAAGCATTGCACTAAGAATGCATGGTTGTTTACTGTGGCTGACACCCATGACAGCTGCCTTTGGTGCCTGTCCACCAATTACAATATGAATTTCTGTCAGACATACTTGAGTTCTTTGCTCTTACCTGCCAGGATTAGTTCCATTAATGTTATTCAAGATCAAATATGCCACCACACCTGAGAGTCATGTAAGCCCATTGGCAGTTGCTGATTCTTGCAGAAATGAGAGTTCTCAAAAAGTTCATTTTGAACAGTCAGTGTTAATTATCTACATTCTGTGATTCATTTGCTGGTAGGACTGATTGGTTCTGACTTTATTCAAGCCACATTACAGAATCTATCATAATAGAGTTGGGATTGTTCCCTTCAGTATTCACGATATAAAAGATAGTATGAAAGTTCTGTTGGTACTGGGAAGTCTGTAGCATTGCTTTGTAAATAACTCTAGGTGGCACACCCAAAAGATGATTTCTTTCAAGAAACATTTCAGCAATGGCCTACGCTAAGACTGTATTTTATGCAGCTAGATATTCCTGGACCCTCAATGTTGGTTTTGGAATCTTTGGACAAACAAACTTTTTCAGGTTTTTCCATCTCTAATGTGGCTGCCTCAAATCATAAGGATAAACTTAATGAAGTGTGGGCTTCGCAAAGGACTTTAGGGTAAATATCTTGAAACCTGATGTGGTCTATAAAAAGTACCGGTAAAACATTAAGACTATCTGAGGAATGACCCCTAGCAGCAGAAATATTTTGTGTTTATTTCATCTTAGACCTATCACACACAATTATCTTGAATTAAGAATAGGTCATCTATGGCAATAATGTGTAAAATGAAAATTTCCTGACTGCAAGAGCTTCCTGAATGTCCTTTCCAATGACGAGGTCCGTTCCTTTGATTCCAGTTTGTGACCTCCTGTTGCCCAACATTCTGCTGCTTCCTGATACCCTGCTGCTGCTCCTTGCCTATTTCAGATGAACAATTGTCTAGGAGAATGCAGACAAGGTACAGGAATTAAAATCAACCATGCCTCATGCTGCCAAGACCAGGCTTGGGTAGGGTGGATGGAAGGTTGGGGTTTGTTTCATCCTGAAACTATTTGATTTTTGGGTTAAAATTGGGCCTGTTGACTTTTAAATTACAACAGAAAATTGTTTAACCTATCCATAATATTGTTCAAATTATTGTGCATAACTTCCCCATCACACCCTTCTTCTGACACTTCTTATGAGTTTTTGTGCAATACTTTTGCATAAAACTTCTGTATTACACTTAAGCAGTTAAATGTACTGAAATTCATTAATATGGTATAAATGATAGATGATCTATGCATTGATTCATTGTATTTCAACTTGCAAGAGTAGAAGACTGGCCGAGTAAATGATATCAGTTAAAGCAAACTTCCAAAATACTTTTTTCCACCATTTTTCTAATTAACTAAAATTTGTGATGACATGGCAGATGATGTGTGCCAGGCAGATCAAATCCACGAGGGAAGCTTGATCACGCTACCACAACGGTTTTGCAATTTGTATTTATTTTGAGATGTGTGCCCTGATTTCAGAGGTAATTAGTCCACCAAGACTTCAGAGATTTTTTTAAAAACTAAATTAAATATTTATTAACAAAAGCATGTACATAGGTCTAAAAATTACGACTATAATAACTCCTAAAACCCCCAATTAGTCTGGCTTCCAGTTACACCCCCGTTAAGGCAACGATTTAAAAAAAAAGATTTCAAACAGATCCAGTAAGTTAACACAATACCCTGGACAGTAGAATATAAAGTGGTTTTTCCCAGCTTCGGTTTCTGTAGACAGTGGGCTTAATGCACAAATACAGGAGGCTTCTCACACCTCTGATAGATCTTACAATGCCTTCCCTGACACACAGCCTCATTCTCCTTTATACATGTTTCTCCCTTTTAATGTAAATTCCATTGTTCCCATATGTCTTTGGAATTTTACCTTTTTGAAAATATAAATCTTTCCATGGTGTTAATATTGTCAGTAACCTTTAGGAAAAATAAATACACTGCTTAGCCCAGCTTCACTGGCTAGGTGTAAACATCCTACCATCTCTTTGAAATTCAAACTGCCCTGATTTATCTAAAAATGCAAATTCTCTGCACCTTATTCTAACACTTCAGTCATGTTTACATATTTAGCACTTCAAACCTAGCTTGTTTTGAGTAACCAAAACCTCCACACCAGCTCTGTCCAATTCAATTAAACCACCCCTCCACATACATACACACAGAAACTATACAAACCCTACTATTAACCTACTTTTACAATAAATCTCAATAGTATTATGAGAATTATTATATTTTATGACAAATTTTTAAGTGTAAATTATATATTTAACAATTGTTATGATCCCAGCTGATGTTACCACTGGACAAGCCAGATCTCAGGGTGGAACCAGGCTTGATAGATCCTAACTTATTTTTTGTGTGGAAACGTGGAGGGTGGCTACTGAACAGAATCACAGGAGTCTGCTAATGAAGGTTTAACAAAAGAATAAAACATTTATTAAACAAGAAAAGAACTATTTTGCAATACTCCTTCACCTACAACTATACCTTTACAAATATATACAGATCCGTAAGGATAACACAAGTTACAAAAGCTGTCTTATACTTTCATGTTCACAGTAAAGTACACAGTCCATGTAAACCAAAAGGTGACCTGTGGTCAGGCAAACCACACTCTGAAACCAAGTGACAGTTGCACCCCAAACATATGCTTTGATTCCCTCATCAACTCCCACCCCCCCACCCCGCCACCACCACCACCCCGACACCATGAGCCAATTAATCTTAGTGAACTCAGTCTTTCACACGAGGGGTTCCAATCTCCACTCTCGAAAAACTCGCTTTGGAATCTCCTCCCATACAATGCTTTCTATTGGACGCCTTCCACAAGGGTGCACCTCCAGAGTTTCAATCCCTCTTTCTGATGTCCCTCTCCCCTGGATCATCACCACGTGCATTCAAGCTACCTTCCATGCACCCTCTCTCTCTCGTGTGGATACTCAGCCGTGCCAACCGAATACTACTACTTCACATGCCCATAGTAAGGAGTTACTAACCTTTGGCTGTCTCCTTGGATCTTCTGACTTCTTGCAAGCCTATTTTGCTTTAGGTCTGTGTCCTACAGCTTTCTCCCTTTAAGCTTGGAGCCTTCCTCTCTGCTCCTTACTTTCACTTCCATTGAACAGGATCTTGGTTCAGATTCCTGTTCTTCTCCCTTGACTTCACTGCATTCCTGGGAGCTTTCAACTGTTCCACTCCCTGGTTTGGGGATTCTCTTTCATTCTTTGGAACCTGCTTCCTGCAGTTCCCTCTCCTGTGTCCAGCTTCTCCCGGCTACTGGTTTCAACTGAACTAAAAAACTGCTCTGATTCTCCCTGTATCTGTGGACCTCCTGTTGCTAGACAACAGCTGTTTTTCTACCTTGTGTTTGTTTTCACTCCCTTTCAAGAGTTGGAAAACCTCATTAAATTGGAGGCATCTTTTAAAGTGAAACCAAGGGCTGAATTTTCAGTTCGGGCGGGTGCGATTGGCAGGCCCAGGAGCGGCTGAGAAACAGGCCCTCAACGCGATAGGCCCACGACCACAATTTCACACTGACTGGTAAATTAAGGCCTGCCCAGCATGAAATGCGGCTTCCCATTGGTCAGGAAGGGCCAGACGGGGGCCTGTCAGCCACTGGCAACCCAGCAGCCAGTTTAAAAACTGCACAGGCGGGCCCTTGAAGGCCGTCAGTGAAGAAGCTACAGTCTGCATTGCGGAGTCGATCCCTATGGCCTCAGAAGCGGTTGGAGACGCCAGGTGGGAGGGCAGGTCAGGTGGGCACTCAGCAACCCCCCCTTGCTTTTCAGACATGCCTTGCGATCCTCCTGGAGGGGTAGCTGCCAGGAGGGACATCCTTGTACCAAGGGACGGAATGAGGAGACCACCACACCTAACAAAAAGAGCTTGGGAGGAGGTGGCAGAGCAGGTCAGCAGCCTCGACGCACATGGGTGCAGTGCCACAAGAGGTTCAATGCTGCGCTCAGTAAGGGTGAGTACCATATTGGCATGGACCAGTGTGCAGAAGTGTTAAGGGCTGGCCACACTCCTGTGAAGCTCAGGGGTATTAGAGTTTCAGTGTCAACTGTCAATGACGTTGGATCTGGCCCAGGGGGTGAGCTTTGGCAGCTTGGACTGATTGCCTTGCGGCTCGAGGGCCATGATTTGGATGTGCCACGCAAGGTATTCCTCAGGTGGGGTCAGCTAGGCTGCAATGGCGCTGCAGGTAGAGAGTGGACTAATCAATGCTCCTCTGATCTTTCAGGAGAAGGCAAGCCAGAACCAATTGGAGAGGTTACGGACAGGTGGAGGCTCACCCAACCTGCTGCTGCTGACCAGGTTCGAGCTGAAGAGCCAGCATGCTCCCTGTGCAATCGGTTGTGGAGAGGCATGGGTGTCAGACGAAGATAAGAGCACAGTGCACAAGGGTGAGAGTTTCGGCTTGTGCAGCCATTCTAGTGTAGAATCTTAACTGATGGGAGCCTCAAACCTGGAGTTCCCATTGATGATTGAAAGATGATGGCACCATGATACAGATCTCCATTGTCTCACCAGGGTGCCTGGCATGCACAGTGACAGAGTGATGACTTTAATGACATGTCCTTGTTCTCTCTTAGATTTGCCAGCACACACACATTCTCAGGATCCAGAAGGGCCACCCCTGATGCCAGAGGGCCGCTGGGCTTCATCTGCACCTGTGGCACACCTGCACACTGACCCAGGCACCAGTGCAGATATCAGCACCTTGGTGGGCATTAGATCGTTGGCTACATTGTCGGTGCACATTGGTGAGGGCATTTCACACTCGCTTGAGGTGCAGGCAGAGGCAGAGAATGTCCAGGGCGCCGGCAGTCAGGGGACTGCTGGAGACCAGGACAATGCTGGGTTGAAGGCAGATGATGAGCCCCTGGAGTCATCCATTAGGCAGTAGATGCTGGACGTCCAGCGGGATGTGTGGGAGGATCTGGCAGAAATCCATGAGGGTATGCATGCCATGGTCTCTGTTGTGGAGGAGTCCATGTGAAGCATAAGCGCTGCACTGACCCTTATGGCCGAGCGCACTGCCTCCTCCATTGAGAGAGTGGCGACTCTTATGGAGAGGCAGCTCAAGGGACAGAATCAGGGGTTCCTAGAGTTGCGCTCGGACCTGCAAGCCCTCACCCAGGTGCCAGTCCATCAATGGTGAGCACGGAGGTCTAGAACGACCTCATGTTAGCGCTAACATCTCTCTGGGATCCTTGCAGGGCGCTCCTGATGATGGCAGCAGCTCCTCTGCCCCTCTGCCATTGACATCTGATGAGGCTGTGATGACTGATGAGATGCCAGGCGTGGCACTGGCCACTCCCTGCCAGGCGGGGCCTGCACAGGCTCCACTGGCCGGAGGACAACCATCCATGCCAACAAGACATGAGAGTCAGCAGGCTGTCTCCAATACCGCTGCCAGCAAGGGGGAAGGGAGCACCAAGATACAGCACTCACAAACGTAAGTTTAAGGTACCATGAGCACAAGAGGGCCTGTTCATGGGTGATCTTCTGTTCAGTTTCCTTTGGTTTATATGTCTACTGATATGGACATCAACACCAGTAATGGTCATGTCAATGTGAGTTGAATGTGACAATAACATAAAATTTGCTTTTGTTGTGATGGCCTGAGTATGCTTCACCTTTTATTTTTGGTACAGGTATGCCAGTGTGTAATGCTGGACCTGAGTGGCTGTAAACTTTTTACACAGGCAATGAGTGGACTTTGGATTCACATGATAGGGGCATTTCGGACATCCTGGATGGAGGCAGCAGCCCTGGCATGAGGTGGGAGTGGATATTTGGCAGCCTAGCTGAAAGAGCTTTGGATCAAGGTGTAAGATAAAAACAAAATACTGCGGATGCTGGAAATCTGAAACAAAAACAAAAATTGCTGGAAAAACTCAGCAGGTCTGACAGCATCTGTGCAAAGAAAGACAGAGTAAATGTTTAGAGTCCATATGAAGAGTCATACGGACCCAAAACGTCAACTCTTGTCTTTCTCTCCACAGATGCTGTCAGACCTGCTGAGTTTTTCCAGCAATTTTTGTTTCTATTTTGGATCAAGGTGTGCCTGGTCTCCCTGCCTCCTTGAGGGTTACAGAGGTGTGCCTCCACGCCCTTCTCACAGTGCTCCTTTTCTGACTCACTACTTGATTCATCCACTGTGGCCTGTGCAGCTGCCTCAAGATCCTCTTCCTTCAGTGGGTCCCCCCTTGCCACAGCCAGATTTTGCAACCAAGATCAGTGAAACTTACTGGGGGGGTATCGTCATGCTGCCCCTGAATGGTCCAGGCATCGGAAGCGCATATTCAGAAGACCTATGGTCCCCTCTATCCCCGCCCTTGTGGAGGCACGACTCCTATTATAACGCTACTTTGCCTCTGTTCTTGAGTGGTGGAGAGGTGTCATAAGCCACCTTTTCAACAGATAGTTCTTGTTACCCAGCAGCCATCCATCCAGCCAAGCTGGAGCACTGAAGAGCTGTGGCACCTGGGAGTATCTGACGATGTAAGCGTCATGGGAGCTGCCAGGGTACCTTGCACAGACTTGCAGAATATGCATCTTTGTGGTCATAAACTATCTGCACGTTCATGGAGTGGAATCTATTCCTGTTGACTGACCCACTGGCGCCTTGATGGTCACAAGTGTGCAGTTGATTGTACACTGGATGCGGGGGAATCCAGCAATCGCTGCACACCTCTGGCTTGCTCAGCCTGTCTGGCCTCGTCTGTATGGAAATGAATAAATGTCATTACACACCTGAACAGAGCTTCTGTCACCAGCTTGACGCAACTGTAGACAGCTGATTGGGACACTCCACACAGATCACCCACTGACCCATGGAAAGAGCAGGAGGCATAGAAGTTGAGTACCACTGTGACCTTCAAAGCCACTGGCATGGGCTGTTCATCCACACAGTTGGAGGTGATCTCAGGCCCAATCATCTGACAAATGGAGATCACAAGTCTCCCTCGAGAGGCAAAGCCTCCTTTGACATTGCACCTCGGACATGTTGAGGTAGTGCATAGCCGCCTGTAAACTCTGGCAGCAGGATAGTGGCGTGTTCTGTGGCCCCTTCCGCCTTGCACTACCTGCTGGCCCTGCCCCCTTTGTGCCTGTGCCTCTCCTCCCACAGGTTGCTCCCCTGGAAGCTGCATAGGGACACCTGACACCCTCTCCCTTCTCAGAGAAGGTGCCACCAGTGAAGACTAGCCATATAAATACTGTGGCTACAAGAGCAGGCCAGAGGCTAGGAATCGTGCGACGAGTAACTCATCTCCTGACTCCCCAAAGCCTGTCCACCATCTACAAAGCACAAATCAGGAGTGTGATGGAATACTCCTACTTGCCTGGATGAATGCAGCTCCCACCACACTGATAGCCCACTTGATTGGCACCACATCCACAAACATTCACTCCCTCCGCCACCAATGCACAGTAGCAGCAGCGTGTACCACCTACAAGATGCACTGCAGAAATTCACCAAGACTCTTAGCACCTTCCAAACCCACGACTACTACCACCTAGAAGGACAAGGGCAGCAGATAGATGGGAACACCACCACCTGGAGGTTCCCCCCTAACTCACCATCCTGACTTAAAAATATATAGCTGTTCCTTCACTGTTGCTGGGCCAAAATCCTGGAACTCCATTCCTAACGCCACTGTGGGTGTACCTACACCACATGGACTGCAGTGGCTCAGGAAAGCAGCTCACCACCACCTTCTCAAGGGCAACTAGGGATGGGCAATAAATGCTGGCCCAGCCAACGAAGCCCACATCCACATGAATTAAAAAAAACACATATAACTTATTTTAAACTATCTCTAGTTCCTAACACAATAACATGATTAAACTTACTTATAAAGTTGGCTTTATATGTTTGAAATAGTCGCATTAATGATTTTATGTGAAGGCTAAAGCCTCTCTCAAGATCTGGCCTGGCAATTTAGATTCTCAGTTTGTTACCTTCAGGGGAATCCTGTATTTTTAAGAGATTAGATGTGGAAGGGCACGTGACAATAGGATATTCTCTCTTGAGGTTTGTCCTGTGACAGGATTGTCCTGTGACAGGATTTTTAACTTTTTTCCTTCCAAATGATCATGAAACACAACTGTAGAACAAAATGACTATTTTCTTTTCAGGAATTCTTTATGTTTTAACTATTTTACTGCTGAACTGAGTTGCTTAAATATTCTTCAGAGACAGTGAGACAGCAGCTATCCTTTTTTATGCTTAAAATCAAACAGTGAATATATTAATTATCTCACAGAAAAGCCACTTTTTAAGTTAATAATATTTACCTTTCAGTCAAATGAGTATCACGAGGACAATGGTAAAGTAATGGTAAAGTTACTAGACTAGTGGTCCAGAGGACTGGACTCATGCTTCAAGGACATTAGTTCAAATTCCAGTAAGGCAGCTAGGGGAATTTAAATTCAATTAATTAATAAATCTGGAGTAAAATGCTAGTTTTATTAATAATTATAATGCAACTACCAGATTGTTGTAAAAATCCATTCTATTCGGTAATATCCTTCAGGAAAGGAAATCTGTCCTTATCCATTCTGGCCTTCATGTGACTCCAGGCCCACACCAATGTCATTGACTATTAACTTCCCTCTGAAATGCCAGTTGCCCACTCAGTTTCAGGAGAAATTAAGGATGGGTAATAAATATTTGCCTTTCCCGCAATACATATATCCCAAGAATGAATAAAAGTAGAAGAGCTCTCCTAGCTTCTCAAGCAAGCCTTTGGCCTCCTATCCTTGCTGCCATGATGAGCCGACCCACACAGACTGATCTCCAGACTGTTCCCACGATCAGCCGACCATCCCTCCAACCCCCAATATTTTGCCCTCCCTTGTTATTGCAAGCTTCCAGCCCTCACCTAACCAAGCCCTGTTTTTTTCTGATAGCCGGGACTGCCTTTCTTGCTTGGTTGAGCAAGTAAATTAAAAAGAAAAATACATTCAAAAATATTTAAATTGTGCATATCGTGCTCCTGCACCCAAAAGAACCAGCTTAATCTTTAGAATATCTTCAAAGGCCTGCAACAAATGCAATTAGCGAAACCTCCTAATGGTGATTGATTCATCCTGGTGGGGGCTGGAGGGTAGTGATGAAGCCAGGTTTGAGATAGGTCTGACTTTTAACACAAAAGACAGCAGAAACATCGGTTGATTTTTGCTTAAATTTCTGAATATTTTGCATAGGCTGCACTGATTTCAGCACCTGAAGTTCAGGTAGCATCTCCATGAACTTTAGTGACTCTGTTGGAAGGAAAGATTTGTGCCATAATACATGCGTGATGCAAATATAATTACCTTATACAAAAACAAAGGGCTTTGCATTGATTACAACAATTACTGAGGCATCTTCTTGCTAGGTATTGTGGAGAAGATTTTTGCTCGCGTTGCTCTGACCAGATGGCATCATGCATCTACCCTGAGTCTCAGTGTGGCTTCAAAATTTGTAGGTTGACAGTCAAAATGATTTTCTCATTTCGGCAGTTATAGGAGAAGTGCCCCAAATAGCTCAGTTCAAGCAGTGCCTTCATAGACCTCATCAAGGCCTTTAACTTCATCAGCAGAGACGGACTCTTCAAACTGTTGCAAAAAAATAGGCCGCCTCCTCGTCTCCTGAACATAATTTCTTCCTTCCATGAGAATGTGTCAGTAACAATGGAGCAACATCAAGATCAGCAGTGGGGTAAAGAGTTGGCACCAACTCTGGCATATTTTTCTCCATACTGCTATTGTCTGCTTTCGGTAACTCAAATAAGGGTGTCCACCTGCATGCCAGACTGCACGCCAAGACCAAAGTGTGTAATGTCCTAGTCCATGAGTTACTGTTTGCTGATGATGCTGCACTGGCATCCCATACTGAGTTGAATTGCAACAACTTGTAGATCGGTTATCCCCAGCCTGCAAAGAATTTGGACTGACAATCAACATCAAGAAAACCAAAGTTATGGGCCAGGATGTAGAGACTCCACCTTCCATCAACATCAACAACCTCACTCTGGATTATGAAGCTCACATACCTTGGACCAACAATCACCAACAACCTGTGCCTTGATGCCAAAATCAGCACAAAATTTTTTCAAGGCCACAGATGTCATGTCAAAGTTGAGAAGTCAAGTGTGGACCAGCAGCAAACAACTGAAAATACAAAGGTCTGCGTGTACCCAGGTTTGTGTTCTCAGCATCCTCCTTTACAGTAGCGAAGCATGGACAACTTATGCAAGCCAAGAAAAGCGGCTGAACAGCTTCCACCTCCACTGCCTCAGACAAATATTGGGCATCTCCTGGCAGCACAGATTGCCAAATCTGGTAGTACACAGTGCAGGGATCCTCAGCATGTTTGCCCTCATCTGTCTGTGGTGACTCCATTGGCTAGGTCATGTGAGCTAAATGGATAATGGCCACATCCCCAAAGACATACTCTATGATGAGCTTGCTATAGGCACGAGACCAACAGATTGCCGACGTCTGCAATACAAGGATGTCAACAAGCGAGACCTCAATTTGACCGGGGTCAGAGTCAATGCATAGGAAGTCCTTACTGCTGACCAGAGTCCCTGGAGACAAACAGCCAGGAAAGGTGTGGAAAAATCAGAAGACAAAGGAAACAACCATATCGTGGAAAGGAGAGCTGGATGGAAGGAAAATACATCAGTTAACCATGGGCCAACATTATTCATCTGCTGCAGAAGGGGTTGCCATTCATGTATCGGCCTCAACAGCCACAACCGACAATATTCAATGCAGAAATAACATACATCCTGGGCACAGTCCATCTTCTCCCAAGATGTACAGATGCACAGGTTAGAATTAGCTTCCCATCTGGCTGGGTCTCCCTTGCTCACCTACCTGTGCCACTCAGAATGTAATTCCACCCAAATTAAGATCAAGGCTTCACTGGGCACTTATGGGAACCTGTATGGTTCATGCTGCCATCTTCTCTCTTGGTGACTGCTTATGTGACCTTTCTAGCAAACCTCCTTGGATGCTTATTCATGAATGGATCAAGATACAGGACCAGCCACTCATGTGATTGCAAATGTCCTTCTGTGCATTAAGATTTGAGACAACCCAAAAGGCCTGTGATGCCACACCACAGGCGCACATTGGTATACCTGACCCTCAGTCATTGTATCAGTGTAGCAGATAAGTTTAAGAGCAGCACTTTGTGATATCCAATGAAGAGCAATTCTCTGAAGTTAATCTGGTCTTTTAAGTTTGTGTCTTGTTCAGAGTCACTTTGCAATGTAGAAAAAAATTCTTTCTTCACCTCCTCAGTTCCCTTCATAAGAACTATCTCTGAGCCATCAAAGGAATGATATGATCTGGAAGCTCGCATGGAAGGGGAATTCCTAATAGCTTTTGTAGACCAAATATGGTTTGGACCTCACCACATTTTTTCTAAAATCAGACATGATGAGTTGCAGGATTTCCTTAGAAAATCTATCACTCATGTTAGCACGTCATATGTGCTCTACCCAAAGCCAGGTCCATGACTCATTGGCTGTTTCATTCTGAGCCATATTCTTGGCAACTTTTGTCAGTGATGATTTGCATTCGCCTTCCACTCTCAGGGGTAGGGCAAGAAGGCAGGCCCCAAGTCTATCTTAGCCAGAACAGGAATCAAATCTGCACTGTTGGCATGACTGGAAACCACAGGTTCACCATCTAGCCAAGTGAGCATCCGGCCCTAATGTTAGTATGTCATGCAATATTATGACAAGCATAACATAAAAATGCTTAATTAAAGGAATCCTACAGAACAGAATGTAACAACCAGTCTCACTCAAAGGATATGGGACCAGAAAAATTTGCACTTATGCAATCAATCTACATTTCTGAGGTTGGGGAGACAGAGTAGCAGGGCTTTACTTTGCAGCTAGCTGTGCAAAAACATAAGCTAGAACTATTTAATATTGACATTGGATTCCAAAAATGGAAAGTTGTCTCCTGGAACTAACATTCCTTACATTGATAAACACAAATAAACTTTTATATTTTTCAGCGTAATCAAAAATATTAAATCCAAAATTTTTATTTGAATGGAACAATTTAATTCAATATGGTTTAGCAAAACTTGGATAGAAATGTGATTGGCTAAAGAGTTATTTGTATGTGAATGTTTGCTTACTGCTTGCTAATTAAGGCCAGTGAACAAACCAGTCACAAATGTCAGCAGTGAATAGAGACTATTCAAGATGTGAAACAGGAAAGCAGTTTATTGAGGAACACATTGAACATGAGTCAATGCCTATCAAAAAATAATGCTCTTTAATTTTTGAATTTTTTTTTATACTTGGAGTTATACTACTATTGTCATATTAATAATAAATGGTTTCAATTGTGCGTGCATGTTGCCATCTCATTCAAAGTCCATCCCATACTGCTAGGAATTAACATTTTGAGTGGAGTATAGCCATAAAATGATATGAAGATGATTTTAAAAAGTACTCTGGCATAATCTTAAAATCAGAGTTAGGCAGTTGGGAAGTATTTTTCACACAAAGGGCAGAGGAAATCTTAATCACTCTCCCCCAAAAGGCTGTGGATTTTTTATTATTCATTCATGGAATGTGGGTGTTGCTGGCAAGGCCAGCAGTTATTGTCCATTCCTAATTGCTCTTGAGCAGATGGTGCTGAATCATATTCTTGAACCGCAGTAGTCCATGTGGTATAGGCACACCCATAGTGCTGATGGGAAAGAAATTACTGAATTTTGACTCAGCGATAATAAAGGAATGGAGATATATTTCCAAGTTAGTATGGTATGTGACTCGGAGGGGATTTTGTAGGTGATGGTGTTCCCATGCAACTGCAGCCCTTGTCCTTCTAGGTGGTTTAGGGACCAGGTTTGGAAGGTGATGTCAAAAGAGCCTTGGCAAGTTGCCACAGTGCATCCTGTAGATGGTACACAGTGCTGCAACTGTGCGCCGTTGATGGAGAGAGTGAATATTTAACGTTATGGAGCATGTCAATTAGGTGGCTGCTTTGTCCTGGATGGTGATAAGCTTCTTGAGTGCCATTGGGGCTGCACTCATTCAGGCATGTGGTGAGTACTCCATCACACTCCTGACTTGTGCCTTGTGGACAGGCTTTAGAAGTCAGGTGTGTTGCAGCATTCCCAGCTACTAACCTGCTTTTGCAACCACAGTATTTCTATGGCTGTTCCAGTTAGGCTTCTGATCAGTAGTAACCCTCCAGGATGTTGATGGTGGAGGATTCAGTGATAATAATGCTGTTAAATTTGAAGGGGAGGTAGTTAGATTTTCTCTTGTTGGAGATGGTCATCGCCTGGCCTCTTGCCACTTATCAACCCAAACCAGGATGCTGCCCAGGTTTGATGCTGGCCTGGACTACATCATTATCCAAGGAATTACAAATAGAACTGAACATTATACAATCATCAGTGAACATTCCAACTTTTGACTTGTGATGTAGGGAAGTTCATTGATGAAACACCTTAGTTGGACCTAGGACATCAGCCTGAGGAATTACTGCAGCAATATCCTGGGGCAATATAATTAGCCTCCTACAACACAGGCATCTTCCTTTGTGCCAGGTATGACTCAAGCCAGTGGACAGTTTCACCCCAGATTCCTATTGACAAATTTTATTGGGGCTCCTTGATGTGACACTTGGTCAAATACTGCCTTTAAAGGATAGTCACTCTCATCTCACCGCTGGAACTCAACCAGAGAACCACAGAAAAGTTATGGCACAGGAAGAGAAGATTCAGTCCATTACGCCTGCGCCAGCCAAAAATTAAAAAATAAAAAAACTAGCTGCCCATTCTAATCCCACCTTCCAGCACCTGGTCTGTAGCCTTGCAGGTTACAGCACTTCAGGTACAGATCCAGGTACCTTTTAAATAAGTTGAGGGTTTCTGCCTCCACCACCAAACCAGGTAGCGGATTCCTACCTCCCTCTAGATGAAGAAGTTTTTTCCCCATGTCCCCTCTAATCCTTCTACCAATTACCTTAAATCTGTGCCCCCTGATAATTGACCTCTCCACCAGGGGAAACAGGTCTTTCCTGTTTTTTCTATCTGGGCCCTTCATAATCTTGTACACCTCAGTTAAGTCACCCCTCGGCCTCCTCTGTTCTAAGGAAAACAACACTAGCTTATTGCCTTTTTCCTCATAGCTACAATTTTCAAGTCCTGCTAACATTCTTGTAAATCTCCTCTGTATTCTCTTCAAAGCAATTACGTCCTTCCTATACACCCAATAAAGGAAAGCATACCATATGCTTTCTTTACCACCTTACCCATCTGTCCTGCCACCTTTAGGGACCTGAGGACATGTACTCTAAGATCTCTCATTTCCCCTATCGCTCTCGATATCCTCCTGTTCATTGTGTATTCCGTAGCTTTGTTTGCCCTCCCCAAATGCATTACCTTACACTTCTCTGGACTGAATTCCATTTGCCACTTTTCTGCCCACTCAACAAAACCATTGATATCATTCTGGAGTCGACAGCTATCCTCTTCACAATCAACTACATGGCCAATTTTTGTGTCATCTGCAAATTTCCCAATCATGCCTCCTTAAGTCCAAATCATTAATATATACAACAAACAGCAAGGGACCCAACACTGAGCCCTGTGGAACATCGCTGGAAACCACTTTCCATTTGCAAAAGCATCCATTGACCATTACCCTTTGTTTTCTGTTGCTGAGTCAATTTTGGATCCAACTCATCACATTCGCCTGTGTTCTATGAGCCTTTTACTTTTCTGATCAGTCTGCCATGACAATGGTATCTTGTCAAATGCCTTACTAAAATCCGTGTAGACAACATCCACTGCACTACCCTCATCAATCCTCTTTGTTACTTCCTCAAAAAAATCAATTAAATTAGTAAGACATGGCCTTCCCCTAACAAAACCATTCTGATTATCCTTGATTAATCCATTCCTTTCCAAGTGACAGTTTATCCTGTCTCTCAGAATTGATTCTAATAATTTGCCCACCACTGAAGTCAGACTGACCAGCCTACAATTATTTGGTCTAGCTCTCGCACCTTTTTTAAATAATGGTACAACATTCTCAGACCTCTAATCCTCTGGTACCTCACCTGTATCTAGTAAAGATTAGAAAATAATCCTTGGAGCATTGCTTTTCCCTCCCTGGCTTCCTTTAACAGCCTGGGATACAATCCATGAGGCCCTGGTGATGTATCCATCTTCAAGGATGACAGTCCCTCCAATACTTCCTTTCTCATTATGTTTATTGTATCTAATATTTCACAATCCTCCTCTTTAGCTAGAATGTCTGCATCATCCCTCTCCTTTGTGAAGACAGCTGCAAAGTATTCATTAAGAACCTTGCCCACACCTTCTGCATCTCTGATAGGCTGTACTCTTTCCTTAGTTATCCTCTTGCTCTTAATGTACTGAGAAAACATCTTTGGCTTTTCCTTTATTTTACCTGCCAATATTTTTTCATATCCTCTCTTAGCTTTCCTAATTTCCTTTTTTACTTCACCCCTGTATTTTCTATACTCCTCTAGGCTTTCTACAGTATTAAGTTTCTTGTGACTGTCATAAGCTTTCTTTTTCTGTATGCTTCTGGATAACCAAGGGGCTCTAGATTTGGCAGTGCCACCAATCTTCTTTCTGCAGACATGTCTACACTGCGCCAGTAGAATCTTGCTGTTGAATGCTTCCCACTGATTTTCCTTCAAGTAGCTGTATCCAGTCTACTTTTGCCAGCTTCGTAAAATTTATCTTCCCCCAATTTATAACATTTACTCCTGTTCTATCTTTGTCCTTTTCCATAATAATGCTAAATCTAACTGTTTTATAGTCACTATCTCCAAAATGGTCACCCACTGCCACTTCATCTACTTGCCCTGCTTCATTTCCTAAGACTAAATCTAAAATTGTAATCCCTCTTATTGAGCTTGTTACGTGCTGCCTGAAAAAGTTCTCTTGAATGCAGTTCAAGAATTTTGTGCCCTCTGTGCCTTTCACAGGGTTCGTATCCTAGTTAATATTAGGGTAGTTGAAGTCCCCAATTGTTATTGCCCTATTGTTCTTGCACTCAGAAATTTGCCTACATATTTGTCTTCTATTTCCTTCTTACTATTTGGGGGTCTATAGTACTCTTCGAGTCGTGTGGCTGCCCCTTTTTTATTTCTGAGCTCAACACATATGGCCTCATTTGATGATTAATTTAGTATATCATTCCTCCTCACAGCTGTAACTGATTCCTTAACTAATAATGGACACCCCCACCTTTTTTTATCCTCCTCTCTATCCTGCCTGAAAACTCTATCCAGGGATGTTGAGCTGCCATTTTTTTTATTTGTTCATGGACAGTGGGTGTCACTAGCTAGGCCAGCATTTATTGCCCATCCTTAATTTCTCTTGAGAAGGTGGTGGTGAGCTGCATTCTTGAACTGCTGCAGTCCATGTGATGTAAGTACACCCACAGTGCTATTTGGGAGGGAGTTCCAGGATTCTGACCCAATGACAGTGAAGGAATGGCAATATATTTCCAGCCCAGGATGGTGTGTGGCTTGGAGAGGAACTTCCATTTGGTGGTATTCCCATCTATCTACTTCTCTTGTCCTTCTAAATGGTATTGGTCGTGGGTTTGGAAGGTGCAGACTAAAGAAGTTTGGTGAGTTCCTCCAGTGCATCTTGTAGATGGTACACACTGCTGCCACTGTGCATAGGTAGTGGAGGGAGTGAATGTTTGTGGATGGGGTGCCAATCAAGCGGGCTGCTTCATCTTGAATGATGTCAAACTTCTTAAGTACTGTTGGAGCTGCGCTCATCCAGGCAAGCAGAGAGTACTCCACCACACTCCTGACCTGTGCCTTGTAGATGGCGGACAGGCTTTGGGGAGTCACTCACAGGAGGTGAGTTACTCGCTGCAGGATTCCTAGACTCTGGCTTGCTCTTGTAGCCACAGTATTTATATGACAAAACCAGTTCAGTTTCTGGTCAATGGTAAACCCCAGGATGTTGAAAGTGGGGAATTCAGCAAGGGTAATGCCACTGTATGTCAAGGGGCGATGTTTAAATTCTCTCTTGTTGGAGATGATCATTGTCCTGGCACCTGCGTGGTGCGAATGTTACTTGCCACTTGTCAGCCTAAGCCTGGATATTGTTCAGGTCTTGCTGCATTTGGACATGGACTGCTTCATTGCCCCTCTTTAAGCCAAGTTTTCGTTATAGCAATGATATCACGTTGCCATGTGTCTATCTGTGCCCTTAGCTTATCACACCTTTTTGCTATATTCCTTATATTTACATATATAACACGGTCAAATTCCTGTGTTGTACACTTTTAAATCTTTGCTTCTTCTGTTTTTCAGAGTCACTCGCTAATTTTCTGCCTCCCGTTTCCTGTTCTAAATTTGTCCTATCTGAATCTGCCCTCAGTTTCCCATCCCCCTGCCAATCTAATTTAACCTCCCACCCCCCCAACAGCACTAACAAACCTCCCCGTGAGGATATTCGTCCCAATCCTGTGCAGGTGTAGACTGTCTGGGTTGTACAGACCTCACCTTCCCCAGATCTGGTCCCAATGCATCAGAAATCTGATGCCTTCCCTCCTATACCAACTTTCCAGTCATGTGTTCAATCACTATTTTCCTATTTCTGCTTACTGGCACATGGGATTGGGAGTAACCCTGAGATTACTGCTTTAGAGGTCCTGCTTTTCAATCTCCTTCCTAAAATCTGCTTTCAGAACCTCATCCCTTTCCTACCTAAGTCAAGGTACCAATGTAGTCCATGATCTCTGGCTGTTCACACTCCCCAGAAGAATGTCCTGCAGCCGTTCCATGACATCCTTGAACCTGGCACCATGGAGGCAACACACCATCCTGGGATCATGTCTATGGCCACAGAAACATTTGTCTATTCCCCTAACAGATCCCCTATCACTACAGCTCTTCCTTTCTTCTTTCTTCCCTCCTGTACAGCTGAGCCGCCTGCAGTGCCACGAACTTGGATCTGACTGCACTCCTCTGAGGAACCAACGCACTCACCAGTATCCAAAATAGAAAACCGATTAGCGAATGGGACCCCAGGGTCTCCTGCACTATCTGCTTGGTTCTTCTGGACGCCTAGTGGTGACCCATGCCCTTTCTGTCTTCATGCTCCTAAGCTGCAGTATGACTACCTCTCTGAGCATGCTATCCTGTCTGCCTCGCGAATGCGCCACTGTGACTCCAGCTGTCGCTCAATCTCTGAAACCCAAAGCTCAAGTTTCTGCAGCTGATGACACTTCCTGCACATGTGATCATCTAGGTCACCAGTAGCGTCCATGACTTCCCATATATTACATGATGCACATTCCACATGACCAAGCTGTCCTGCCATGCTTAAACTTTACTTCACTTGAATTAAGTTTGGTTTACTTATATTACTTGGCCTTGACTTAACTGTACTTCCCTCTTGCTTGTGTTTCTTACTTAAATCTAAGTAACTATTTCTTGGAAAATAATGTTTTTTCTCATTTTCAGCTACTCAAAGATGCTCCCTAACAGCAATTTCTCACCAATCAATAAACTTACAGTTTTCCTGAAATGTCACTCTGATTTTTATTTTGAAACTTAGCCAGCTCCTTAATAGGCCAGGTCTGTTTCTCTCTGCTTCCCCAAGGTAAACAAAGGCCCCAAGCCTCACTCTTTTATCTGCTGCCAAGTAGAGTTGTCTCTTGCAGGTTTGGTTCTCTCTGCTCACCGGAAGTAAGTGCCTCACCCTTTTATCTACCCCCTCAATTGAGGAGTCTCCAGCAGATCTGATTTTATCTGCTCCCTGAAGTTGAGTCAAAGGATGAGTTTTAAAGATAAACAAGCAAAATATCCACCAACCAATCACTTAACTGCTTTGCTGTGATGTCACACTTTGGTTTCTGTCAGAAGGCGGGTGCACTAGGGGACACAGACTGGACAGCTACTCTAACTGATTTATTTTTTGCAAAAATACACTTTATTCATAAAATATCTGAAAGAACATTACAAAACATTTCAAAATGGCCATTACATAAAGTGCAATCATATTCAGGTTTTCCACATAGATCATGTTGCACCCTGAGGTGTGTCAATACAATCGAGGAACATTACAGACATTTCAAAATGGCCATAACAGACAGTCAGATAGTGCAATGGTATTTAAGTTGTCTGCATAAATCATGTTGCGCTCTGAAGTGCTTCAATACAATTGTGCTACACGTAATATTCATTGCATACATTCAGTGTGAGTCATACAGCCCAAGGGGTCTATAGAATTCCCAGCCCCTTGGTGCTCAATGGCTGAAAGGCCTTACACCATAACTTTTCCCCATTGTGCCTTTGCAGTGGCTGCCCCAAGTTTTAGTGTGTCCCTCAGCACATAGTCCTGGACCTTGGAATGTGTCGGTCAGGGACAACTCTTTGCACTGGAAGACCAACAAGATTCGGGCAGACCAAAGAGCATTTTTCACCAAGTTGATGATCCTCCAACTGCAGTTGATGTTTATCTCGGTATGTGCCCCTGGGAACAGCCCATGGAGCACAGAGTCCTGTGCCATGGAACTGCTCCGGATGGACCTCGACAAAAACCACTGCATCTCTCTCTAGACCTTCTTTGCAAAGGCACATTCCACAAGGAGGTGGACAACGGCCTCTTCCCCACCACAGCCACCTCAAGGACAACATGCATAGGGCGTGTGGGAAGGATCTGATGGGGAGGGCCTTTCTCACCACCAGATAAGCTATGTGTTGATGCTTGTTGAAAAGTTCTGGCGATAAGGCATTCTGCCAAATGACTTTGACTGTCTGCCCAGAGAACCATCTGACAGGATCCGCCATGTCCTTTTCCTGCAGGGCCTCTAGGATGTTACGTGCTGACCACTGCGTGATGGACTTGTGGTCAAAGGCGTATCTCTTCATAAATCGTTCCACGGTGGACAGGTGGTACCATACGGCCCAACTACTTGGAGCGTTCCACGGCAGTGTGGCAACACCCATCCTTCGCAACACCGAGGACAGTAGAACCTCAGCACGTAGTGACACTTGGTATTTGTGTACCGAGGGTCTATGCACAGCTTGGTGTAATGACACACAAAGGTGGTCATCAGGATGAGGGTGATGTTGGGCACGTTTTTTCCCCCTTTATCTAGAGATTTGTATATCATGCCGCTGTGAACTTGGTTCATTTTCGACCTCCCAACAAAGCGGGTGATCGCCACAATGCAGGAGTGAGGAATGGGCCAGACCCTTTTTTTATTCATTCATAGAATGTGGGCTTCACTGGCTGGGCCAGCAGTTATTGCCAATCCCTAGTTTCCCTTGCGAAAGTGGTGGTGAGCAGCCTTCTTTGAACCAATGAAGTCCATGTGGTGTTGGTACACCCACAGTGCTGTTAGGAAGGGAGTTCCAGGATTCTGACCCAGCGACAGTGAAAGAACTGTGATTTATTTTCAAGTAAGGATGGTGAGTGACTTAGAGGGAAACTTCCAGATGGTGGGGTTCCCACCTATCTGCTGCCCTAGTCCTTCTAGATGGTAGTGGTCATAGGTTTGGAAGGTGCTGTCTAAGGAGCCTTGGTGAATTCATGGTGTATCTTGTAGATGGCACACACTGCTGCTACTGTGCGTCAGAGGTGGAGGGAGTGAAGGTGGTGCCAATCAAGCTTCTTGAGTGTTGTGGGAGCTGCACTCATCCAGCCCACTTGATTGGACCATCTCCTGACTGAGTATTCCATCACACCCCTGAATTGTGCCTTGTAGATAGTGGAAGGCTTTGGGGAGTCAGGAGGTGAGTTACTCACTGCAGGATTCCCAGCCTCTGCCCTGCTCTTGTAGCCACAGTATTTATTTGGCCAGTCTAGTTCAGTTTCTGGTCAATGGTAACCCCCAGGATGTTGATAGTGAGGATTCAGTGATGATAATGCCATTGAACATCAAGGGGCGATGGTTGGATTCTCTTTTGTTGGAGATGGTCATTACCTGACACTCGTGTGGCACGAATGTTACTTGCCACTTGGCAACTCAGGCCTGTATAATGTCCAGGTCTTGCTGCATTTGGATATGGACTGTTTCAGTATCTCAGGAGTTGTGAATGGTGAACATTGTGCAATCATCAGCGAATATCCACACTTCTGACCTTACAATGGAAGGAAGGTCATTTACAAAGCAGCTGAAGATGGTTGAGCCTAGGACACTAACATAAAGAACTCCTGCAGCGATGTCCTGGAGCTGAGATGACTTATCTGCAACAACCACAACTGTCTTCCTTTATGCTCGATACGAATGGAACCAACGGAGAGCTTTCTCTCTGATTCCCATTGACTCCAGTTTTGCTATGACTCCTTGATGCCACACTCGGTCAAATGCAGCCTTGAAGTCAAGGGCAGTCACTCTCACCTCATCTCTGGATTCAGCTCGTTTGTTCATTTTTGAACCAAGGCTGCAATGAGGTCAGGAGCTGAGCGGCCCTGGCGGAACCCAAACTGAACATCAGTGAACAGGTTGTTGCTAAGCAAATGCCGCTTAATAGCACTGCTGATGATTCCTTCCATTACTTTACTGATGATCAAGAGTAGATTGATGGGGCAGTAATTGGCCGGGTTGGATTTGTCCAGCTTTTTGTGTATAGGAAATACCTGCACGATTTTGCACATAGCCGGCTAGATGCCAGTGTTTAGCTGTACTGGAACAGGTTGGCTTGGAGCGTGGCAAGTTCTGGAGCACAAGTCTTCAGTAAAATTGCCACAATATTGTCAGGGCCCATAGCCTTTGCAGTATCCACTTGCTCCTTCCAGTTTCTAATGCGTGCCGTGGACCCTACGAACCTACACCTTCAGGCAATCTGACCTGATGGTGAAAGGGACAAAGGATCAGGTAGCCTAGTTCCCAAAGAACATTGCTTCGCTTTTGCACAATTTACCTTGGCACTCGAGGCCAATTCGAACTGGTCGCAGGTGTTAATCAGTCTGCGTACCGACAGCGGATCCAAATAGAAGACCATGACATCATCCATGTATGGGGAGGCTTTGAACTGAGTGTCTCCATTGTCTGGGATTATCACTCCTCTTATGCCCGGATCCTTCCTGATGGACTCAGCAAAGGGTTCTATGCAACACATGAACAGGACAGGAAAGATAGGGGAACCCTCCCTGACTCCAGATTTAATTGGAAAGCTTTCTGGTTCCCACCCATTGATTGAAACTGTGCTACAGATGTTTGTATAGAGCAGTTGGTTCCAGTTGCGGATTCCATCTCCCAACTGCATTTTGGAGCGCACATCTACCATGTAGGTGTGCAATACTCTATCAAAGGCCTTCTCCTGGTCCAGGCTGATGAGGCAGGTGTCCACTCCCCTATCCTGTACATAGGCAATTGTATCCCTGAGTAGTACGGGGCTGTCAGAGATCTTCCTGCCGGGAGAGCAAGTCTGGTCAGGGTGGATCGCCAACTCCAGAGCAGACTTGGCGATTGGCGATGACACTGGACAGAATTTTATAGTCCGCATTCAACAGTGAAATGGGTTGCCAATTTCTAATTTCCCCCCTTTCTCCCTTCTGTGTATAGATGAGGGTGATGATGCCTTTCCTCATGAATTCTGACATGCTGCCGGCCAGGAGCATACCCTCGTACACCTCTAGCAGATCTGGGCCGATCCAGTCCCACGGAGCCGAATGCAACTCAGCCGGTAAGCCGTCGCTTCTGGGAGTTTTACTCTTCTCGAAGGACTCAAGGGTCTTAGTCAGCTTTTCCATCTGATGCTGATTGCATCTGGGTCTTCCTTTCCGTTGGTCTTCAGCTCTTTTGTCCACATTTGGACCAAGGCTGTAATGTTCTGGAGCCCACTGATCCTAGCAAAACACAAACTGAGCGCTGGTGGGTGGGTTATTGGTGAATATGTGCCACTTTATAGCACTGTCAACAGCAGTTTCCATTGCTGTGCTGATCATTGAGAGTGGATTGATGGGACAGTAGTTGGTCAGATTGAATTTGTTATGCTTTTTGTGGACAAAAAGTTAGGTAACTTTTTACATTGTTGGGTAGATGCCAATGTTGAAACTGTTCTGGAATGGCTTGGCTAGGGACATGGCTAGTTCTGGAATATATGTCTTCAGCATTGCAATAGAAATGCTTTTGGGGCCCATAGCCTTTTCTGTATCCAGTGGAATGAATCAAATTGGCTGAAGACTGGCGTTTATGATGCTGTGAACTTCAGGAGGATGCCGAGATAGATCATCTACTTGGCACTTATGACTCAAAATAGTTGTAAATGCTTCAACCTTATTTTTGCACTGATGTGCTGTGCTCCCCCATCATTGAGGTTGGGGAGATTTTTGGAGCATCATCCTCCAGTTAGCTGTTTAATTGTCCACCATCATTCATGACTGGATGTGGCAGGACTGCAGAGCTTAGATCTGATCAGTTGGCGTGGGATCACTTAGCTCTGTTTATAGCATGCTGTTTCTGCTGTGTAGTACATTTGTGGTTCTGTGTTGTAGTTTCACCTTATTTTTACACATGTCTGCTGGTTCTGGCATGCTGTCTTACACTCCTCATTGAACCAGGGTTGGTCTCTTGGCTTGATGGTAATGTATAATGAGGGATATGCTGGGACATGAGGTTACAGATTATGGTGGAATATCATTCTGCTGCTGCTGAAGGCCCACTGCACTTCATGGATGGCCAGTTTGGGCTTCTAGATGCTGCGATAACTGAAATTTTCAAGACTGAGATTGATAGATTTTTGATAGATAAGGATATTGGGATTTGTAGGAAAGGTGGTTAATTAGAGCTGAGAGTTACAGATCTGTCATGATCTAATGGGCTGGCGGAACAGACCATGGAAGTGAATAGTCAACTTCGGTTCCAAAGTTTTTCACGGACTTCATAAGCTTTATCATTAGTCTTTTTAAAGTGGATGCTCACTGTTGATGTCAAAAATAACCACCAGTGATGAAAACCCTAGAACTTGCATGCGAGTACCGATGGGCAGATCATCTTCCTGGCAAGATAAGTGTGGGTCACAGCCAACGGTATAACTTGGGTCTTGTTAGCTGTGCTTAAACCAGTTTCAAAACAGATGTGCAGTACATCTGAAGCCTGATAATTTTTGTCACTGCCCCAGTTATAGCTTATTTTGTTCTTCTTCCAACTGTTTTGAATATTCGTAATATTCTCTTTTGCAATTTATATTGTTATTTATCTTTGTTTGGTTTTGGATTATATTTTCAGGTCTTACATAATAGTTAGAACCTAATAGTATTAATCTACTGTGGATTAGTTCTGAAATGCCAAAAATTGGACAAAGATAACAATGTAAAGA
Organism: Carcharodon carcharias; assembly: GCF_017639515.1. Lineage (NCBI taxonomy): Eukaryota > Metazoa > Chordata > Chondrichthyes > Lamniformes > Lamnidae > Carcharodon > Carcharodon carcharias. The sequence goes on along the minus strand of NC_054478.1, from coordinate 103,178,691 downwards.
TAGTGCTTGAAGATACATTTACATGTAGGTCCTTCAGGGGCTGATCATCATTGCTCCAGGGATTGAAAAGTGCAAAGAAAAAAAGAGATATAGAGATTCAGTGCACTAAATATCTGCTCCTTTTCATTGCCCCAGCATTTCTGGGGTTTCTCTCATGGGTCAGAACAGTGCCTGTGCCTGCAATAGACCAGTGTAAATGAGGTGGAAGGAAGCATTCTCATTCTCCTGCCTCAGGGACCTGTCACTGGGGTACCCAAGAAGGACTTAGGACCTTGTAATTGGATCACTCTCAGATTGCAAGGGACTGGCCAAGTAACAGCAGTGACAAATAAAAGGTGATAAATGGAGCAACAATAGCAAAACAGCTAAACAATGAAAATGATGTAAAACAAAAGGACAAAACAAGAATTGACCAGTATCAGTGAATCTTGAGCTTTAAATTGTGAGTAACAATCATTGACTTATTACTGTTGTTGTTCAGTTTGAGTGAGTGATATATGATAGATTAGTACCTAAGGTCATATACTGTAATAAGCTTATGAATAAAGTTACAATTGTCTAAACAAAGTTTTGACTGGCAAATGCTAAAAAGCTAGAAGGTAAGTGGGAACCTTTTATTTTTGGTATGCTATAGAAAATTTCAGGACTTTGAACCACCTGACCGCTGTTGTTCTTCAGTAACCTGATGGTCATGAGGCCGACAGCCAGGCTTGTAGCTATGCTCCTCTTTCCATCCCCACTGCCTGATGCAATGCTCTATCAGGGGATGCAATAAGGACATGTTAATGACTTGGGAATATACAAAAACACTGAGTAACCTGAATCTATCCAGAGCAGGACAGTGGGAGGGCCAGGAAAATCACCTTCTCAGTGGCAGCAGGTTATGTCTTACAACAACTTGTAAAAAAAAACTCCATTAATATTATCAATGGATACAATTTGTACAAAGTTTGTACTGTGCTTGCAGTTTGACTGTAAGTGTGCTGTTAGGAACAAGCCTTTCCTATTGTCAGCATAAGTATTGTCCAGACACATGTGAAGGACAGTAATAATGAAGTAATTTTAAAATATAACCAAAAACATGAAAATGTTTTGAATTTAGAAAGCATCAAATTTTAGATTTTGATTATATTGTATCATAATGAATTAGAGTGCTGTGTGATCAAATGAAATACTCCTAAGCCCTGCATAACAGTATTAAACTCTTGTATTCAAATTATGGATTGCAAACCTTAAATTATTTATTTGTATTGGATCTGAATTTCCATAGGATTCTCTTAACCTCCTGTTGCAATTTCAGCAGGGGATCAGCAGAACCCCATGAGAAATGACATAACTGTGTTTCTAGCTGTCTGTTTCTCTGGAGGTTCTGGCCATGTCACACCAGAGAATGAGCACAGAAATTCCTGACATTTGTATTTTACACATTTGTCATTTCCACAGAAGGGGTTGTCTTTATTTAGTGATTCCTTACAGGTGGTCAGCTTTTTATATTGTGTGTCTTTTTCCAAATGATCACATGATTAGACTGGCTACAGATCAATGGTAACAAGTTCAACATTATCACGGTCCAGTATGCATAAAATGACCCTCAAAAACTTTCTTTAGACAATTGTAACTTTATTCACAAGCTTATTACAGTATATGACCTTAGGTAGTAACCTACTGTTATCTCTATTTATTCCTTTAGAAAAACAAATTTAACTGGGAATATACAATGAAGCAAGAGGACGAATTAAATAAATAAATAAAAGAAATTATTTGTTTTTGAAATGTGAAATAAATGTAAGATGGATGAAAAATATCAGAAAAGAAGAGCAATAAAATGAATGCCGGTGTCAATGAGAATTGTGGAAACCAACAAGATTTTGGGAAAAGCATAGACATGCCATTAAATGAGATTTGCTGAATTGTAATGGACTTTTTTTCTATTATGTCTACCACATGTTGTGGCAGCAGCCAGGGTTGACACTGAGCCTATTATTTTGGTCTTTACCTGTTGAACCACCAACATCCAATTTCAAAGTGTTTAGCATTATTCACTGTTTTTTTAAAAAACAAATATTGACTGGATTTTTCAATGCAAGCTAAACCATTTTGCATTTGGCTATAGAAATAATATCAAAAGTAATGTCCTAAGTATTTGGTTTCGGACATTAAGACATATTCTAACTAAATAATGCAATATTTAATCAATAATTTTCTACTTTGAGTCTAAAAAATACCGCTTACGAAGTTAAAAGATGTTTAGTACATTTATAGGACCTTCCTTTGTCTATTGTCTTGACACAGAAGCCACCATGTGTATTTTATTAAACGCAAAATACTGTGGATGCTGGAAATCCAAAATAAAAACACAAAATACTGAAAAAACCTGAGTTTTTCCAACATTTTCTGTTTTAATATGTATTTAAATGGGTTAACACCCCAAAAAATAATGGACAAAAGAATGTTACATGACTTTGTTCAGCATTTATCTACTAATATTGAAAACAGCTACTTCTAGGTCATGGACTTGGCTGCAGTGAATACTTGGCCCTTTTTTGTATTGCCTATTGTTGTCTGTCTCTTTTGTCATCTAAGACCACATGCTATCCTCTGGATGACAGGCCAGGCAGAAAACCCACTGCTAATATTGTTCCTAACCCAGTCACTTGGAAGTTTTGCAAGAACATGCCAGGACAGCTCGCGGTCTAATTGCTCTCCTTCCCTGTGAAGAAGCAGTTGATATCTGCTCAACATCTTGCTAGAACAATATGCTTGAGATTTGACACTTAGCATGTAAGAAATCACAGGTACAAATTGTGTTCCATCAGTAAAACTCCCATCAACTTTAATAGAATGCTTTTCAAATTCTTTTCATATTGACACTGAGATTCTTGTGATTCCTTTATATGCTATTCTTGTGATTTCCTTGTTTGCTATAAAATAATACAAGACTGGATTCTAAAATTTTGGGAAGGAACAAAATTAATGGATAATATAACCCCTAAAACATGATATTATTGAAGGGGCAGCTCCATCTAACTCACCCTTCCCCTTCTCCTCTTTATGTGGAAAACTTTCGTAACTTTTTAGATAAAATTATTTTTGACAATATCAAAGTTGTTTTTTGATAGAACAAGACAACCTGGCAGAATGGTTTCACAGTGCTCCAGCTGCACAGTGCTGTGGGGGTTGGGCAAAGGCTCATGCCACAGGGCCACACAGTTACTTCCCAATCTCAGCAATGTTGTTGGCAAGAGGTGCTGAACAGCAGGGATGGAAGAGAAACTGAAGGATGAATCACTTGGTCAATTTCCCATACCTCCTATAAAGAGCAGCTTAGACAAGTTAAAAGTTTAGGAGCTGCTTGCCTGCTTAGTTCTGGAATGGTACATGACTTAGCTAAGTCTAAGAATAGGAAGAAGTGAAATTAAGAACTGGGTAATTTTTTTAAAAAAAAAGCTGGACATATAAAGTTATGCAAAGGCGCTCACAATCATAGCTATGATGTCTGTGGGGGAAACTTTCCATGCCCGGTGGCGTTGGGCGTCATGGCAGAAGTAAGCAGACAATATGGCGGGAAGGCCAAAAATTGGTTTCATGCCATTGTGAAACATGTTTGCAACCATCTGCTCCTCCCGTCAATGGCGGGCCATGTTTCCCACCACCGAACATTGGGAAATTCATTGTAATATATCTACATCTCATTACAAGCCCAGCTCGCTGGAATCTTCCCCCCATGCTGGGTCATCCGAGCTCGTTGATGTGATTGCGCGCTGGCATGTTTCTCAACAGCATTTATAAGGTGTGCAGCTATCAAGCTGCACTTTGAGGTGAACTCGAAGGTGAATGCATAGTAACATTGCGCAGCTTTCACAAGGGTCATCTGTTGGACCTCAAGATTGAGGCACCACGCATTCAGACAAGGGCACAGGCAGGACTCTTTTACCCAGCTGGCTGACAGTGTGGTGTGGGGGCAAGGGCTGCCCTGCGGTTAAGGTGGGTTGGGGGGATGTAGGGTGGGGGGGGCAAGGGCTACCCACAGAGGATGTGGCTGATGATACCTGTGAGGCGGCCTCAGAATGCAGCAGAGAGAAGGTACAACAATGCTCACGGTGCAACTCGCATCTTGGTGGAGCAAACAATCAGAATGTTGAAAATGAGGCTCCGGTGCCTGGACCGCTCTGGTGGAGCACTGCAATACAGCCCACAGAGGGTGTCATGCATCGAAGTTGTCTGCTGTGCCCTTTCCAACCTAGCACTGCAACAGGGAGCGGAGCTGGCTGAGGAGGAGATGGAGGAGCTGTGCGTCTCCTCCAATGAGGAGGATGTCAACAGGGATGAGGTGAGGAGGTCCTCTATGGCGACGATACCAGCAATGAGATCATCGCACTGTCCAGATGAGGCAAGTGCACTCGGGAGGCCCTCATAGCTGCTGGATGATGTTGACTGGCAGTGAGGGGACACCATAGATCCTCATATTGCACCTGTGAACGTTTGATTCCAGTCTGGCTGATGGCAGCACTCTTACCCCATATGATAAGGCCCCTGTCATGGAGATGCAGCTTAGGCCCTAATAGTCACTAGATTCCAGGAGGATGATGACGCAGTGAGGACACTCCATAGTTCTTCACATTTTTGTGACTGTCTGATTCCTGTCTGGCTGAGGGCAGCTCACTTGTGTTCTGTGATCAGGGTCTTATCAAGAAGATGCAGCTGTGAAGCTTTAAATGCACCTGATCCTTTGTCAGCCTTCAGCACCTGACCCCTTCTGGAGCACAGCATCGTCGGTCACAGATGCTGAAGAGATGGGGGGGCCAGTCCCCACCTCAAAGGTGCTGAGAGCACACCGAGAATGATGGAACTCTGTGACGCCTGCACGTGACATTCTGGCAGCAATGACAAGCACCATCGAGGTGCAGGTATCGCTAATGTGTCCAGTGAGTGTGAAGCTGGGCCATCACTTTGGTCTGAAGGTTACAACACTGCACAGGGAAGAAGCCCTTGACTGAGATACCTGCCTTTCTCTTCTGCAGGAAACAAGGTTTCACATCTGAACTACATGAACACTGCTCATCAGAACAGGAAACCATAGGCAAGGAGACATCCTTGGCAGTTTAGTAACCTTTGAAGTGGCAGTAATTGAGATCCCTGTGGGCATGTGATGGTTTGTGAGTTGAGAGTGATGAGAAGAGTCACCTACCTTGGCGGAGAGGAGGAGATCATTCATCCTCTTTCGGCAGTGGGTGACTGTCTTCTTCTGCAGGGTGTTGGCTCTGATCACCACTGCCACTGCCTCCCAAGCTGAATTGGTAATGTTGCTGCCCCTTCTGCACCCAGAGCTGGGGTAGAGGACATCATGATGGGCCTTCATGGCATCCAAAAGGCATACCAGGGACTGAATTGGGGCTGCAGTCTTCTTGCCTTTCGGGGCCATATCTTCTATGCAGCTGTCCTGGGCAGAAAGCACTGAGAGGTGTGTGCATGGCTGCACTTTGGATATGGCACCTGGCATGAGGAAGCAACAAGGTGACAACTGAGAGCCTGACTGCCATCAAAACGATGTGTTTCCTGGGAATGCATTATTAATGAGGCGGGATTGGGACAATACAGCATGAATAGCTGCCATTGCGGCCGATGGATAAAACGTTCTTTTTCCCGCCTGCTACCGCACTTAGTGCAATCTGGGATGACTCTTCCCTATGATTCTCAGTTACTATGGTTTGAATTAAGGCACACAAACTGATACTCATATTCCATGCGTTATCAGAAAAAAATTACATCTTATGAACTTCTTAATGACTGTTTTTATATTTTTTGAATGAAACAATGAAATGGATGAATCACACCTGGTTCATTTTAAAACTGACTGCAAGCACTGTCTTTGTTCTATTTTTTCCAGCCTGTGCTGAAGTTTTGCTATAATTTTAACAATGATGTATATGATTCTTGGTTCCAAAGGTGTGACCTTAGACGCGCAGACTGATACTGCAATATTTGCTGAATAAGTATAATCAGTTAATCTGCACCCTTTCATAAAACGCTCTCTTCAGTCTAAGTTGTTGTCAGTAAGTATGTGTTAGTAATGATAAATGAAGCAGCCTGACAATTATAATAAATGTCTCAGTGGGAGGTTTAATAAGGATGTCATGTTAGAAAAATCCTAAAATATGGAAATATATGACATTCAGATCTACTTCACATAATTCCCTCATCTTAAGATAGATTAAATCAATATAACACAAATATTCAATTATTTTCAGGCTTCATATTTTTGCTGACATTTTTTACAACAGTCTTTTTCTGGATATAAAAATCTTAAATTATTATTGTATAGAATTACATTTCCAGCACAAAGAGCATTGGGTCAAATTAACCATTTGTTTTTACATGCAATAATATTAATAAATCTTTGATAGTCTTATTAGGAAACAGTTTTAGGAGATAGTTTAAGTAAGTTATATTTGTATGTCTGGGTGCTAGGAATGAGTTTTAGCTTTAATGTTTAAGTTTGATTTGTATTTCTATATTTGTGAAGGTTAAAAGGTCAAATTGAGTTTTAGTTTCACTTTAAAAGGTGCCTGCATTTCTAATGAGAGTTTTACGACGTTGCAGCTAAATTAAACAACCACAAGTAGAGAAACTGGGCTGTTGTCTAGCAACAGAGGTCCAGAGAGGCAGATCCCTCCCACAGACACACCCTGAAGAATCTAGAAACAGCAGTTTGATTTGGAAGCTGTATGATTTCAGTTGGTTTTGAAAGTAGCTGCCAGGAAAGACTGGAGTAAAGGGGAAAGATAGCCAGTCCCAAGCTAAAGAAAAGTCCCAAAATTCAGGGGAGTGGAACAGAAGAATGAACCAAGCAGACCTTCTAGATAAAAGGACAGGAACTGTTAAGTGAAGTTAAGAGTAAAGAACAGAAAGGAAGGCTTCAAACTTCAAGCTGACAGAAAACAGATTTAAAGCGAGAGGCTAGAAGGTCCAAAGAGATGGATGGAGGTCTGTAATTCTTTGCTATGGGCATGTGAAGCAGTAGTGTACTGTTGACAGCTGAGTTAATGAGCGGGTGCGTGGAAGAAAGCTTGAATGCATTTGGTGACCCAGGGGAGAGGAACATCAGAAGGAGAGCTTGAAACCCTGGGAGTAAAGGTGTCTGAAAGAAAGTGTCGGTTTGGGAGAAGATTCCAAAGTGAGTTCTTGGAGAGTGGAGATTGGAAACCCTAATGTGAAAGATGGAGTTCCATGAGAGTGGATAATGAAATTTTGTAGGTACTGTACTTTACGCTGCAGAATTAGAACCTCCCATATCGAAAACTCTAGGATCAATTGATCAGCTTCCCATGGCTATGTGGCCAATTCAAAAGCTGAGTTGGTAATTATTGTGATTAACGTGGATTCAGAGCAAATTGTAAGAATCAGATAGTCACTATTTAGTGCATTGGAAGTGATTTAGGCACTTCTATTCAAGTCTTTGCTTATTAGGAACTGTACATTTGTAAGTTTTGGTCCAGTATCTAACTGAATATGTTTTCTCATATAGTGTGTTATATTTCAAGTCAATTTTATATCATCAATATTTTTGAACAAACATTCCAGTTCACGGGAACTAGCTAAAATATCTAAGTTTTTGATTCCAAGTCTGTCTACTGTCATTTTTCATTTTCTTTTGCCTCTCATCACTGCATTAAATACAGGGATATAAGAAACTTCCATTGTAACTGTGAAGGATTATAAACCTTCTTAAAAATCGTAAATCATGTCAAAGCTCATCATAGGACACGAGCCACATAAGGACATAAGGAGATGCTAGGACAGGTAGTCAAAAGCTTGGTCAAAGAGGTAGATTTTAAGAAGCATCTTAAAGGAAAGGTAAGGAAGCAGAGGTTTAGGTGTGGAATTCCAGAGTTTGCAGCCTAGACAGTTGAATTTCAGGAGTGTAGTGCTATATTGGCATCTTCTTAAAATTGGGCTTGGTGGGAACAGATATGGTGGACAGTGCTGTGTGCTCAGATCTGTTGATGCTTAGGTTTTAATGGGATGTGCCCTGTTGGGGGCAGGACAGGGATTCTGATATTCTCAGATCAGACAACCCATGTGAAGCTTTAACAAATATAAATTTATTAACTTACTTGGTTCAGATGAATCCCATTGTTTTCATGGAGAATGGTACTGGTGAAATGTGGAAGGAAGCACAAGGATGCCAATATAGCACTACACTCCTGAAATTCAACTGTCTAGGCTGCAAACTCTGAAATGCCACACCTAAAGCCCTGCTTCCTTACTTGTCCTTTAAGATGCGTCTTAAAATCTAGCTCTTTGACCAAGCTTTTGACTACCTGTCCTAGCATCTCCTTATGTGGCTCAGCGTCCTATGATGAGCTTTGAGATGATTTACTATGTTAAAGATGCTTTATAAATGCAAGTCATTATTGTTTTGAATATTGTGTTGTATTGGGTTGCTCTGAGGTGGGCTGGTCAAATTCTAATGGCAAACTTCCCGATGCGCTGGTCAAATTCTAATGGCAAACTTCCCTGTTGATCCCTCTTGTGGGTGCTAAGAATAAAAAGTACTCACTTCTGAAAAAGCCACTAAACCTGACCCACAAGTGCAAAATAAATCAATCATAACGATGGTACTGCCTACTCTCCCTTTGTACATTGAGCTAACACCTGCCTTCTGATCCAACTGTGTTGTGCTCCTCATACATTAGGAATCTATGACACTGCATAAAAGTTGAGACAGTGGCAGGGATTTTATGGGATGATGTTGATAACCCCGCCTCCACCGATGATGTAAGCTTGATTGAATTTTACAGTGATCAGGCAGGGAATTGCCTGCAGAGGTGACTTCCACCCTTCTAAGATAGGATGTTCTGCCCCTAAGAGCTGCTGTCCAGAGGGCTAGCAGCTCTTCAGTCCCAGCAGCGCCACTGAGAGTGGTGACAACTGGTCCCGGACCAGCCACCATGGGGGAGGCCGCAGAAAGTAGGTAAGTCAGGTCAGGCTCACCAGGCCAATCAGCCAGGCCCTGGTGGTGGATGGTGGTGGGGAAGGGGCTGGTCCTGAGGGTGGGGGGAGGTCTTTCAATGGGGGTAGCCATAGCGTGCCTGATTAGAGGACCCTCACTCTTCACCCCCAAGCCTGCAGAGAAGTTGCCAGGATATATCTAGCAGATTCGCCATGTAGCAAATTTCACATCTGCCGTCACTGGTAAAATACCAGCGTGAATGAGTTATTAAGTGGCCCTTAATTGGTCACTAAAGAGCCTCAATTGACCTGAACGGGTGGGCTGTCCGTCACCTTCTCCGCCAGTGATAAATGTCAACAACAGTAGGAAGGTGATGGATACAATCCCACCCGACATTATGCCTCGCCATCCCCGGCTACCCACCACTCACTGGAAAGCAATGCCACCAGTCGAGCCCTGTGGACCGGATGCAAGAAGTTTAATGATCTCACATGAGTGGTCAAGATCAGAAAAACATTCCATGGATGATACATGGCACATTTCATGATGACTCAGGGACTGAGTGAGAAGATGCACAGGTTTTGGATATGGCACTGAAGGTCTTCTTTTATCCATTGGATGATGGCAAAGCCAACATCTATTGCCCATGCCTAATTGCCTTTGAGACAATTTGCTATGACATTTCAGAGGACAATTAAGAGTCAACTACATTGCTGTGTGTCAGGGGTCATTAATACATCAGAACAGGTAAGAACATCATATTTATTTTCCTAAGTGATTAAGATGGGTTTTAAAGAACAATCTGGCAGTTTCATAGTCACCATTCCTGATATTAGCTTTTTATTTCAGATTTATTTAATTAACTGAATTTAAGTTCACCTGCTGCCTTATTGGGATTTGAATTCTTATCTCCGGATCATTAGTCTAGATCTCAGGATTACTAGTCTAGTAATATTACCAATATACAAATGTACCCGCTGTACCTGGTGTAGAGTGTAGAGAGGAGGAGGGATGACCTGCAGGTAAAGGAATCCAACTCAACATCATGTCCCTTCTCATCTTCCTGTCCTCTCTCCTGCAGCAGGTGGTGCTGGTGTACCTGGCTTCCTTTCCTTCTGCCAATTCCTCTGCAGAACAAGGGGACCCCTAGCAAGATGCCCATAGCCAAGTGCTCCCTTTCCCTTGGTGAGTCCTATAAGGTGTCCAATAAGGTAGAGTAGCACAACACTTACTCTATGTCACAAATTCCTGGAATAAACATTGATAGAGTGTTGGTGAGATACTGATAATGTGCCCCAGAAAGTCTCCCGATGTAATTCAAAAGTCCTCTTCAAACTTCCAGCAGCAAGTGAACAGTAAAATGTAATAAAAATACCTGGAAAAACTCAGCAGGTCTGATAGCACCTGCAGAGAGGAACACAGTTAATGTTTCGAGTCCGTATGACTCTTCAACAGAACTGTTGGGAGGGTTCACCATCTGTCAAAATGCGCTCTTTCGTGCATGCGTGCGAAAGAGCGCACTGCTCCCTGAGGCAAAGTGCTGTCTCAGGGAGATTCGTGACAGGTAAGTATAGTCTAAAAATAGATAAATATTGAAATTATTAACATATCCCCCTCATGTGACAATGTCACACAAGATGGGACATGTTAATAATGAACACATAAAATTTATTAAATGTTTAAAAAACGGACATGAAACTTCATCCCGCCAGTGGATGAAGTTTCATGAATAACCTGGAGCCCGCTGGGACTCCTCGCCTGCCCGCCAGCCTTAAGCTTGGACAGGCAGGTCTTTAATTATCTTAATGAGCTTGCCAATAGCCTCAATTGGCCACTGACAGGTCAGCAGGCAGACAGCTAATTTTGCTGTCCGCCCTCCTTCCTAAAAATTTAAAGGGACCGGGATGATGTCAGGAATTCCTCCCAACCTCATCCTGGATCATTTTCCCCTTGGCGAGTGGGCCCCGCCCCCAAATCACCAAGGGGAAAATCCTACCCATACTGTTCCACAAAAATTGCTTTTAATCAATACTTGATTGCTAAATCTGCCAGTGAGGTACTCAGTGCCCCCAGTCAAATGATGGCAGTCAGCAACTAAGGCCAAAATCGCAAGCTAAAACCAGACTTTCAAACAGGCCTGCCTTATTTGCACAGTACGCATCTGGTGCCCATTTTTATCCTGGCACCAAAATAACCCCCTGAAACTACAACACTGAAACAGGTCATTTGATCCAGCTGATCTATACATGTTTAATGGGCTATATCTTGCTGGGAAAATTATGATTTGTTACTGAAGCATGCCATTATTAATACACAATTGGCCAGCAAGTTCAGGGTGAGTGTTGGCTGTTCAGATGGAGATGTGAGATGCCTGCAGAGAGAGGAATGATTGGAGCTGATAGGTGTTTACAGCTGAGGCGTGCTGTGCAGGACAATGCTGGGTAAGTCAGAGTGTGGGCCTTGGCACCTGGAAGTGTTATGCCACTTACCTTTACCACACTCCTGAGGTCCTGAATCCTTTTGGTGCACCGTCTCCAGTTTGGAGTGACCACACCCCTTCTGCTTACTTCCTCGGCCACTTCCATCCACGCCTCCTTGGTTGGAGAGGTGATCTCTTCCTCCCATCCTTGGGAGCACTTAGCTCACTGCAGCCCTTCACAGCCCACAGCTTTATTCATTCATGGGAGATGGACATCGCTGGCAAGGCCAGCATTTGTTGCCCACTCCCAATTGGCCTTAAGAAGGTGGCAGTAAGCCAGCTTCTTCAACTGCTGCTGTCCATGTGGTGTAGATATACTCACAGTGCTGTTAGGAAGGGAATTCCAGGATTTTGACCCAGGTAAGAGTAGGAGACCTAAGTAGTCTTCCCAAGTCTCTTTTCCATTCCAATTGTTGCTGCAGCCTCAAAAGACCACATTGCTGGGGAGCCTTGTAACTCATACCATGGACCCTTTAGTTAAAAATCCTTGACAGAATGGATGCATCATCCCAGTCACCCACCCACCCAGATTGGCTGGGGACCTGAAGGCGGGATGATAATTAGTTTATTCCTGGAAAGAGCAACAGCAGGCGTGCAAATCAGAGAGTCGGGTGTTCCCGACCTGAAAATGGTCCCGCCGTTCTGGTGGGGACTAAGGTGAGAAGATTCTGCTCTATTAACTCTGTTTCTCTCTCCACAGCTGTTACCAAATGTCTGAGTATTTCCAGCATTCTCTGTTTTTATCTAGATTTCCAACATCTGCAGTATTTTGCCTTTGTATAGAACTATTAATGTTAGGTTTCATGACTATGATATCCACCCATATTTAACAAATGATTACCTTTCCATCACATATACAAGGTGGACTTTAATATTAATTGTCAGCTTAGCCAGCAGAATTTTGTCCACTTAAGGTCCCTTTGAAGTCATACATGCTTACCATCTTAATAATGTTCTGTATTAGTAACACACTGTAAATATTACACGCACTTACTGTTAGATTATGAATTCAGTAATGTCCTCTGTTCAGTATTTCATAATGGCTTAAGAAGGTAGCTTCTGTATTACGGTGAACTACATTCATTGTCCTTAGTATATCTATTCAGTTAGCAAAGTTAGACAAACTAGAGTGCAAGTTGCAGGTGTAAATATTACACGGCAGTATTAAAAGTGACCCAATTCATCATCATTATTATTACAAGCAAATGCAGATACTAACTAGCACTGGTAAGTGCTAATTTCAAAATCAGAAGCTTTCATGTTGTGAGCTAAAATCTGGGTGGAATAGTAATGTTCAATTTTTACCATCTCCAGTAGGAATAGAGACAGTTTCAATAAATAATATGCATATGGGGTAATTGATGAGGGAGCAAACTGTGCAGTGCCAGTAGTAGACTATTGTTAATAGTCATAACCTGCTGCTTTATTCATATAGGAATATTTTCAGTTTGAAATGCTGTGTGGTAGCAAAATTAAATAACAACAGACTAACTAGTTGAACAAAACATTAATATCTGTATTTTTTAACTTTTTTCTTAAAACTCAGATTTTAGAACAAACTAGAGAGCTGAATTAAAGATCACAGTTTATTAAGTCAAATAGGACAAAAGTTAATATGGTGATTGAAAGACTCGACTAATTGTTTTTCCAAGTGTTTCCAATATTTTGAATGCCTGAAATTACCCAAGGATACAGTTTTGAAAGTTTGTATGAAAACCAACATTCACCAATGATAGTACATTTCAGTAACCAATAATTATACGGGACAAGATTTTTCGCTCGGCGTGTAGGTGCCCACCTGATACGCCCGAGTGTAAAATAGCGTGCGGTGACGACGGGCAAGGTTCACGACATCACGCACTCGCGCAATATTTTGGTCGGCGGGCGCACACGAGAGTTGGCAGCGCACCTGCTGACAATCAAGAGGTTCATTAAGGCCATTAATGTATTAATTAACCTGGATTTTTCACTGCCTGTCCAGTGTTAGGGTTGGTGGTTGGGCGAATCAGCCAGGTGGCCTTTGGACTTTTGAGGAAAACTCATCCAAAGGCGGGATTAGGTTTCCGATATTAATTTAAAAAAATGTTTGAGCAGAATTTTTATAATCTATATCTTTAGGTGATTGAGTCCGATGTGTGGAGATTTTTTTCTGCATTTTAAAATCTTTATTGGATGGTTTTAAATTCTTCGGTTCCCTGAGGCAGACAACAAAATCATTAAACTTTCCCATACAGCTGATGTTTGGCTATTTAAATCTGTATGATAGTATTTAGAACCATAGAAAAGTTATAGCACAGAAAAAGGCCATTCAGCCCATTGTGTCTACTCCGGCCAAAAAGAGAAAAAAAATAAACCAGCCATTCATTTTTAATCCCACTTTCTAGCACTTGGTCCATAACACTTTGGGTACAGATCCAGGTACCTTTTAAATGCATTGAGCATTTCAGCCTCAACTACCAATTTAGGCCATGAATTCTAGATGCCCACTACCTTCTGGGTGAAGAAGTTTTTCCTCTTGTCCCTTCTAATCTTTTTATCAAACACTTTAAATCTATTCTCCCTGGTAATTGACCCTCAGCTTGGGGAAACAGATCTTTCCTGTCTACCCTATCTAGGCCCCTCATAATTTTGTACACCTAATTAGGTCATCCCTCAGCCTCCTCAATTCTAAGGAAAACAACCCTAGCCTATCCAATCTTTCCTCATGGCTACAATTTTCAAGCCCTGGCAACATTCTTGTAAATCTCCTCTGTATTCTCTCCAGCGCAATTATGTACTTTCTGTAATATGGTAACCAGAACAAAATTCCAGCTGTGGCCTAACCAGCATTTTATACAGTTCCAGCATTACACCCCTGCTTTTGTATTCAATACCTCTCCTAATAAAGGAAAGAATTCCGTTTGCTTTCTTTACCACCTTATCCACCTGTTCTGCCACCTTCAGAGACATGCACTCACTTCCTCAACCCTTCTAAATATTCTACTCTTTATTGAGTATTTCTCCTGAAGGCCAAACACCTAAAACTTGAGTTCATGGGGATTCCTCCAGCCAATATTGGACCAACTATGTCCAATGAAATAATGAGTGAGGTATCAGAGTATAACTCCTAAATACACCTGTGTGACTCTTCAAGGCCTCTGAACTACAACTCCCAGAATTCATTCAAGCTTTTTCAAGACCGATAAAGGTAGTAAAATGCAAACTAAATGTAGTAAAAGCAAGAGCCCTCTGGTTCTGACCTCATCAGTAGCAAAGTGGGCAGCAATGGCAGCCCCAGCCAACATGGCACTGGTGATCTTCAAGATACTTTTGTGGACAGCTAATTTTGAAATCCTGCAGACGACACTCACCCTCATCTTATTGCCATCTCACATCAAACTGTCACAGACCTCCTCGACCAATGTTGTCGTTTCATCCTTCCCATACAGTCCATTTCTCATATTCATCACGCTCTGCTTTCATTCCTTTCAGGAAAAGAAAATGAGAGCACAGAGTGGAGACAACAAGGACTGAGTACGATAAGGAGCAAGTGCTAACTTGGGAATTTGATGGGGTGGGACACCTCTGGTAAGTTTTTCTCAAGCTATAATTTAGATTAAGAGTCAGACTCTGATTTAGAGCTTTAAAACTTTAAACTAGCTAAAAAGCCTAGTTTAACAGAAACTGCCTGGCAGCAGCAGTTATCTGTCAATCAATTGAAAGAGGTTGTCTGAAGAGGTGTTAATTACTGTAGTAGGAAGCTGACTTAGCAGTTGCAACTTGGGAGTGAGTCACTAGCCCTCCATCAAAACAGTTTTGTGACCACAGAGTGGAGATGATGGGCACTGAGTGCAACGAGGAACGAGTGCAAACTTGGGAATTTGGTGATGAGATATCTCTGGTAAGTATTTCTCAAGGTATAATTCAGCTTAACAATCAGTCTCTGATTTAGAATTTAAAGCTGCAAGCTAGTTAAAAAGCCTACTTTAACAGAAACTGTCTGGCGGGTACAATTAACTGTCAATCAGTTGAGAATGGTTGTCTGAACAGGGGTTAATTACTGAAGCAGGAAGCTGAATTTGCAGTTGCAACTTGATTTGAGTCACCAGCTCATTATAAAAACAGGTTTTGCAACCGCATAGGGTAGGGACATAGAGTGGAAATGATGAGGACTGAGTGCAACGAGGAACGAATGTTAACTTGAGAATTTGGTGCAGGTGTGCTATCTATGCTAAGTTTTTCTCAAGCTATAACTTAGATTAACAGTCAGACGCTGACTTAGAACTTTAAAACAGCAAGCTAGTTAAAAAGTGATGGGGAATGAGTGTTTACTTGGGAATTTGGTGCAGTTGGGAATTTGATATAGAGGGGGGAAGGATGTGCTGCTTTTTACACCTTTAGTCAGTCTACAGTAGCTGGTGAGTATTCAAAGGCATTAATTAGCTGAGCAAGTGGGCGATTGGTTGAGGGGCTTTAAAATTTTCTCTCTGTAAACAGGGGCATGGTCTAAACCAGTACTGGGGAGACATAAGTGTTGTATTAAGTGTGTAGCTTAATAAGTTAAACTACTTAATATAGTTGTTTGCGGGGGCAGCCAGTGGCATAGTGGTATAGTGGTTGAACTAGTAGTCCAGAAACCCATGATAATGCTCCAGGGACCTGGGTTCACATCCCACCACAGCAGATGGTGACATTTGAATTCAATAAAACATGGAATTAAAAGTCTAATGATGACCATGAAACCATTGTTGATTGTTGTAAAAACCTACCTGGTTCACTAATGTCCTTTAGGGAAGGAAATCTGCCGTCCTCACCTGGCCTGGCTGACATGTGACTCCAGATCCACAGCAACATGGTTGACTTTTAACTACCCTCTGAAATGACCTAGCAAGCCACTCAGTTGTATCAGTCCACTAAAAAGTCTAAAAGGAATGGAACTGGACAAACCAACCCACATCGACCTAGGTACCGGAAACGACAATGGCAAACTCAGCCCTGATGACCCTGCAAAGTCCTTCACCTGGGGGCCAGTGCCAAAATTGGGAGAGCTGTCTCACAGACTAGTCAAGCAAAAGCTTTACATAGTCATACTCACAAAATCGTACCTTACAGACAGTGTCCCAGCCATCACCATCCCTGCATATGTCCTGTCCCACTGGCATGACAGACCCAGCATAGATGGCAGCACACTGGTATATAGTCGGGTGGGAATTGCCCTGGGAGTCCAAAACATCAAATCCGGACTCCATGAAGTCTCATGGCATCAAGTCAAACGTGGGCAAGGAAAACTCCTGCTGATTACCATGTACCGCCCTCCCTCAGCTGATGAATCAGTGTCTTCCATGTTGAACACCACTTGGAGGAAGCACTGAGGGTGGCAGGCGTGCAGAATGTACTCTGGGTGAGGAATTTAATGTCCATCACCAAGAGTTGGTTGGTTGCACCACTGACCGAGCTGGTCGAGTCCTAAAGGATATAGACTGGGCATGTGGCAGGTGGTGAGGGAACAAACAAGAGGAAAAAATATATTTGACCTCATCCTCACCAACCTGCCTGCCGCAGATGCATCTGTCCATGACAGTATCGGTAGGACCGCACAGTTCTTGTGGAGACAAAGTCCCACCTTCACATTGAGGATACCCTCCATTGTGTTTTGTGGCAGTAATACCATGCTAATTGAGATAGATTTTGAACAGATCCAGCAACACAAGACTGGACATCCATGAGGCGCTGTAGGCCATCAGCAGCAGTAGAATTGTACTCAACCACAATCTGTAACCTCATGACTTGGTATATCCCCCACTTTACCATTACTATCAAGCCAGGGAATCAACCCTGGTTCAATGAAGAGTGCAGGAGGGCATGCCAGGAGTAGCACTAGGCAGACCTTAAAATGAGGTGTTAACCTGGTGAAGCTATAACACAGGACTACCTGCATGCTAAACAACATAAGCAGCAAGTGATACACAGTGCAGCCACATCCAGTTGTGAATGGTGGTGGATAATTAAACAACTCACTGGAGGAGGCGGCTCCACAAATATGCCATCCTCAATGATGGGGGAGCCCACAACATCAGTGCAAAGGATAAGGCTGAAGCACTTGTAACAGTCTTCAGCCAGAGTTGCCGGATGGATGATCCATCTCGGCCTCTTCCGGAGGACCCCAGTATCACAGATGCCAGTCTTAAGCTAATTCGATTCACTCCACATAAAATAAAGAAATGGCTAATGGCACTGGATACTCAAAGGCTATGGGGCCTAATAACATTCCAGCAGTAGTACCGAAGATGTGTGCTACAGAACTTGCCACGACCCTCGCCAAGCTATTCCAGTACAGCTACAACCTGCCATCTACTTGGCAATGTGGAAAATTGCCCAGATGTGTCCTGTACACAAAAAGCAGCTCAAATCCAACCCGGCTAATTACTGCCCCATCAGTCCACTCTCCATCATCAGTATAGTGCTGGAAGGGGACATCAACTGGGTTACCAAGTGGCACTTGCTTAGCAATAACCTGCTCACTGATGCTCAGTTTGGGTTCCGCCAGGGCCACTCAGCTTCTGACCTCATTACAGCCTTGGTTCAAAGAGGGACAAAAGAGTTGAACTCCAGAGGTGAGGTGAGAGTGACTGCCCTTGACATCAAGGCAGCATTTGACAGAGTGTGGCATCAAGAAGCTCCACCAAAACTGGAGTCAATCAGGGGGGAAACTCTCCCTTGTTTGGAGTCATAACTAGCACAAAGAAAGATGTTTGTGGTTGTAGTTGTTGGAGGTCAGTCACCTCAGTTCCAGGACATCACTGCAGGAGTTCCTCAGGGTAGTGTCCTTGGCCCAACCATCTTCAGCTGCTTCATCAATGACCTTCCTTCCATCACAAGGTCAGAAGTGGGGATGTTTGCTGATGATTGCACAATGTTCAGCAACATTCGCGTGTCCTCAGATAATGAAGCAGCCCATGTCCAAATGCAGCAAGACCTGGACAATATGCAGGTTTGGACTAACAATTGGCAAATAACATTCGTGTCAAACAAGTGCCAGACAATGACCATCTCCAACAAAACAGAATCTAACCATTGCCCATTGACATTCAGTGGCATTACCATCACTGAATCCTCCGCTATCAACATCCTGGGGGAATTACTATTGACCAGAAACTGAACTGGACTAGCCATATAAATACTGCTGCTTTAAGAGCAGGTCAGAGGCTAGGAATCCTGCAGCAAGTAACTCACCTCCTGACTCCCCAAAGTCTATCCACCATTTACAAGGCACAATTCAGGAGCATGATGGAATACTGTCCACTTGCCTGGATGAGTGCAGCTCTAACAACACAAGAAGCTCGAAACCATCCAGGATAAAGCAGCCTGCTTGTTTTGCACCTGATCCACAAACATTCACTCCCTTCACCACCGATGCACAGAAGCAGCAGTGTGTACCATCTTCAAGATGCACTGCACGAACTCACCAAGGCTCCTTGGACAGCATCTTCCAAACCCACAAACACTACCATCCAGAAGGACAAAGGCAGCAGACATCTGGGAGCACCACCTGGAAGTTCCCCTCCAAGCCAGTCACCACCCTGACTTGGAAACATATCACCATTCCTTCACTGTCACTGGGTCAAAATCATGGAACCCCTCCACCAACACCTTCCTGTCTTCCTCCGTGTGTGAAGTCCAGGTGGCTGGTGCTGCCTGGTGAAGAGAGACTATATCAACAATGCTTCACTTGTTAAATAGTGTGCCAGCTGCCTGGTGAAGACATCCTCCTCCCGCTCAACTGGAAAAAAAGCAAACCCACCCCACCCCATCCAGTGACATCCACCCACCCTACATCCTATCTCTTTCACTCCAGTGCCTCCCTGTCCCCTTCCTTCTCCCTTTCCTCTTTCCCTTAGACTGCCATTAGTAGGGAGAGGCTATCTCATTCTTGTCGCCTCTCCCCCTAGTGAGAATACTTGTTTACGAAATCAACAAAAGCACGGGGTGGGTGTAGCTCATACCCAATGGCTGACACATTGTCACTAGTGGTTAGGCCTTCCCGAAGGTCTGCGGAGGCAGCGTCATCACCGGAGGCAGGGCGCCCCAAAAAACTCTATGTGGGAGCAGCTGCTTCTGTGGTCCCTGCTGATCCTACGGCCGCATCTCCATTTCACCTCCTCACAAAAAACATCAGAGGATAGAGCTACATCCACCCTGAGATGACGATTGAGGCATGTGTGAAGTCTCTGGCTGGGGTTGTCGGTCCCTCAGCCATTTTTGCAGCTTCACGTATGTATGGGAAGGCAGTGTTCTTCTTGAGGTTAGAGTGGATGGTGCACCTGGCCCTGGCTAAGGGGCTCACCTTGGGTGGGACGTACTTGGTAGTGGACTCATTGGAGGTGACTGCGGATTGGATTCTTCTGCCCTTGATCCCCGGTGAGCTCCTTCCTCCTCACCTTCATCAACTGAAGGAGGACAGGTCCAGGATAGTGCCAGTCTCACTCGGCCTCGGGGAGCCCAGTCTCCACCACGTGTAGTCCTTCAGGTGCTAGGTTTTTGTTCGCCTGGCCAGGGAGGAGTGCACTGAGGACCAGTTTGATGCCCTACCACATCTTGTGGTCGGAGGATGGCATGCAGTGCCATGCTTGTAAGGAGGTGGGGCAAGTGCGAAAGAACTGCCCCACCTCCATGGCCACCAACACTACTTGGGAGGTTGCAGCTGGTACCGCTGAACCTCCCTCTGCCAGCACTCTATCTACTTTCCCACAAGGGGAAGTGACGCTGGTGACCAGTATCATCTCGGCTGCCGGCGAGGTGGGGGAAGAGAACTTGTGCTGGAAGAGGGTGAGGAAGAAGACTAAGCATCGGGAGACGGCCCCCCAGATCCAATTTGAACCCCACCCTGATGCTTTTACCCCCCAAAATACTGGTTCAGTGGTAGAAGAAAGATCCAGGCCCAGCAGTATGGCAGCATGTGATCCTGGGCCCGTGGTACCTCAGCGCCAAGTGCTGGGTCTGGCATCATCGCTCTGCGAGGTCCCAGATCTGGCAGCAATGAGGCGCGTGACCTCGAGTCAGTGGTCGTCCTGAAAGGATTGACTAGCCAAAACCCCAGAGGGCAGAACGCCCGGAGGGATGGAAGGCCTCACAGATGGAGGTCTCCCCGGCCCCAAGCATACCTTGGAAGATGCGCCACCCCTCATGAGGTCAAATGTGATTCTTCCCCCGATGAGGGGACAATGTCATTTCCACTGCACAAGTCCTTGCTCTGCCCTCTGGGTAAGGCTCAAGACCCTGATGCCTTGCTGCGGGCCCCTGAGCAGGCCCCCTTGGGAGTTGGTGAGGGTATTGCCCTTGCACCCCTGAGATGCCATCTGGCCTGCCAGCAGACTGCGGTCACCCTTTAACTGCCCCAGATGCTGGGTCATTGTGCGGCGGTGGCAAGGAGGGCCTCCCCGCTCTGTAGCAGCCTTTGGCACCGGGCGCCATGGTCTTAGGCCCAGAACTCTTTCTGGACTTGCTGGGTGACCTGCGCCTGGGACAGAGTGGGGTTCTGAGGTGCCGCCATCCTGTGGCCCTGGCCCAGAACCACAACTAAAGACCAGAGAGGTCCCCTCTGCCCTTAATCCTGGGGGTAGAATTGAGGTGCAGGCAGAGCCGACTGGCAGCTCCAAATCGGTCCCATATACTATACCAGAGAGGGCTGGGAAGTTGGCAGTGACGACCTTGAGGAGGACGGGGTGTCAGAGTGCAGGCAACAACTTAAATCATTGTCAGGCGAGATCACCTGATGCCACCTATCGATTCATTCCTGTATGGGATTGCCAGGATTTCTTTAGTGAGTAATTGCAGTTGCTGAGACTGAGGGTCCAGTTGGCCTTGGAACAGTGGCATTCTTTTCCGCTAGTGTTCTGGTCTGCCTGCATGGCCCTAAAGGCCCCTGGGTTGGACCAGAATGTTAAGCGGAGGGTCCGTATGAGTATATACTAATTTTAGTTTTGTTTAGTGTATGATATACCTTTAAGAATATTAGTTGTTAGGCAAGATCACAAGTATATTTGATCAACTCTATCATTAATAATACAACTCGGCCACTCTACAACAAACTGATCGAGTTCATCTGCAGATACTTCTTGGGTGGAAACGTTACTTTTATTTACAATACACTCAGCAGCAACTACACGTGCTTTCAACTCCAACTCTATCTCGACACTGCTGAGGTAGCCTGCACTACTTTTCTATTGGTTACAACAGATCATGTGATTTTGCCCAACAAACAGTATTCTTACTCACTAAATAAAACCCTAATTACTACAATATGCTTCTCACTGGGCTCTTGAAGGAGAGGAAGGCTTACTACTCCTCTCCTCCCTGCACTAAAGAGATATTCATGACAGGTTGCAGCAGTTCTGACAATGAAGACAGCTATAGCTAGCCTCAACATCAACGGCAGCAGGGACGCCCAGCGCAGGTTCCAGAACTTCTCGGCCCTCAGGGATGGGAAGTATGCATAAAAACAAAAAAACTGCGGATGCTGGAAATCCAAAACAAAAACAGAATTATCTGGAAAAACTCAGCAGGTCTGGCAGCATCGGCGGAGAAGAATTTTTCGTCAACTCTTTTCTTCTCCGCCGATGCTGCCAGATCTGAGTTTTTCCAGGCAATTCTGTTTTTGGATGGGAAGAATGCAGTCTGCTTCCTGCAGGGAATCCAATCCACTCCAGGAACCAGAAAGCTTCATCTCCTGGAACGGTGAGGGGGGAGGAGTCTACATGAGCCACCTAGCCTCCAATTCTGGCGGGTTGGCTACCTTGTTGGCCCCACATTTTCAGCTGGAGATCTTGAGGGTTAAGGAGCCGGTTGCAGGCCGGTTGCTGAAACTTACTGTGGGGATGCGGCGCTTCACTTTATGAATGTGTACGTTCCCCTGGGCGCACAGCAGCAAGTGAGATTCTTTGATGAAGTGTCTGCTCATCATAGTTCCATCGACGCAGGCGAGTGCATTATCCTCTTTGGGGGGTGAGGTGGGTGGATTTTAACTGTACCCTCAGGGTAAGGGACCGACTCAGTACCCAGCCTCACATGCTCTGTGTGAGTAGGTTGAGGGACCTTGTGTGTCCTTCGACCAAGTGGACGTCTGGCGATATCTCCATCCTGACTCCAGGATGTTCACTTTCGTGTCCCCTGGGGTCACAGTGTCCATAACTCACCCGCCTTTACGTTTCGAAGGCATACGTGCCCTGTGTTACATCGTCCTTGGTGCAGCAGGTGCCGTGCACAGACCACTGTCTGGTCTGGGTGGAACTAATTTCCATTCTACGCTCGGATGGGGTCCTCATCCTGGCACTTTAATAAACTGCTGCTGGGGGATGAGTGGCTCCTGGACTTATTCTGTCCTTTCTGGGCCGGCTGGAGAAGGAAGTGGGGAGGTCTCCCCTCCTTGGGGCTATGGTGGGACACAGGCAGGACTCATGTCCATATCTTCTATCAGGAGTATACGAGGAGGTTGACAAAGAGGCGGAAATCCAGGGTTGAGGAATTGGAGAAGGTGCTCAACCTGGAGGCACGTCTTGGTCAGCCTGAGGACCCAGCCCTGCAACTTTTGTTTTATTTGCACTTCAGATCCACGCAGATAGAATACAATTGACCGGACAGGGGACAACCCTGACCCACTCCTCTCCCAAAGTGAAGGGGTCAGGGACCCGTTAACCTGAATTGGACATTGCAGCAGGGTACAGAAGTAGGATCCAGGCAACAAAATGTGTCCCAAACCCGAATACTCGCAGAGTCCTGAATAAATAGTAGTTTTTCAGATTTGAGGAAGGTTTCCAGTGGAGTTCCTCGGGTCTGTGTTGGGACCCTTGCTCTTCCTGATATATATTGACCTCTACTGTGGTGTGCAGGGCATGATTTCAAAATTTGCAGATGATACAAAGATTGGAAATGTTGTCAACTATGATGGGGACAGTCTTGAACTTCAAAAGCACATAGACTTGTTGGTGGATTGGGCAGACAAATGGCAGATGAAGCTCAATGCAGAGAAGTGTGTGGTGATTTGTTTCGGCAGGAAAGATATGGCAAGACAATATAAGATAAAGGAGGCATCTCTAAAGGAGGTCCAGGAACTGAGGGACCTCGGTGTATACGTACACAGGTCATTAAAAATGGCAGGGCACGTTGAGAGAGCAGTTCATAAAGCAAATAGTATCTTGGGCTTTATTAATAGGGGCATTGAGTACAAGAGTAAGGAGGTCATGTTGAACTTGTATAAGACACTCATTAGGCATCATCTGGAGCACTGCATCCAGTTCTGGGCACCATACTTGAGGAAGGATGTGAAGGCATTGGAGAGAGTACAGAGGAGATTCACAAGAATGATTCCCAGGATGAAGATCTGTAGCTATGACGATAGATTGGAGAGGCCTGGGATTTACGAAAAGAGGCTGAGAGGAGACTTGATAGAGGTATTCAAGATCCTGAGGAGTATGTACAGGATAAATAAAGAGAAACTCTTCCCACTGAAGAGAGCGCCAATAACTTTAGGACATAGACGCAAA
Source organism: Carcharodon carcharias (assembly GCF_017639515.1). Lineage (NCBI taxonomy): Eukaryota > Metazoa > Chordata > Chondrichthyes > Lamniformes > Lamnidae > Carcharodon > Carcharodon carcharias. The sequence goes on along the minus strand of NC_054478.1, from coordinate 103,154,741 downwards.
ATAATTGGTAAAAGGAATAAACGTGATGTGAGGAAATATTTTTTCATCCAGACGGTTGTTGGAGTCTAGAGCAAACTTCCTAAAAGGGTGGTGGAAGCAGGTTCATTCGAGGTATTCAAAAGGGAATTGGATTGCTACCTGAAAAAAGAATGTGCAAGCTTATGGAGATAATGAAGGGGAGTGAGACTAGGTGGAATGCTCTTGCAGAAAGCCAGTGCAGACTCGATGGGCCAAATGGCCCCCTTCTGCACTGTAAAGAAACTGTGAAGACCACAGACTGTAGGGTTGATGTGGTAAGTAAAGCATCAATAAGAAAGCTTTGAGTTATAAAGTGAAATATATTTATGACACCATTCCTTTTGCTAGAATGTACATCAATACCGGACTGATACATTCAATTCAACTACACCCAAAGTGAGTTATTCCATTTCCCCTTTGGTGTTCTCCTTTTCCCCTAACTCTATCTCCTACCCTTAATCATATCGTCATTTTGCACGTGCAATAGTAACCATCTTAGCTTGTTCATGAGCCCTGGAGAAACTTGGCAGTCCAATAACATGTTTTGATAATATCTTTAAAACAGAAATTACACATTCCACTTGAGCCTGACTTTTTTCATTTCAAAATTATCCCAAGTTTAAATAGCAGTGTTGTTGGGCTGACAGCTTTTGATAGTGTTCAATTTATTTCTTCCAAAAACAAACTTTATTTATTTCTTTTGGCACCAAGAAACCACCCAGATTATTTTTCCATTAGCGTTTCCTTTTTTTTGGAAATTAGAATTTATTTATCTCCTTAGACATCAGGAAAATTTCCCTTTGCTTGAAATAGCAACTCATGTCAAGTCATTTTATCAATTCCAATTTCACAAAGAATATGCCTAGGCTTGGTGGTTTTGCATCAGAGACAAAAACATTTTCAATAAGCTTAGAGGTGACTTCCATATCTCCCCTACTCAAACACTTTGGCCAGGATTTTCCAGCCCCACCATGGCAGGACCTGCTGTGGGAGATTCGGCAGCCCAGCCAAAACTTAACTGACTTTCAGTGGGACTGGACGATCCCAGAGGTGGCTGGAGCCAGAAAACCCCACCCATAGAACCACAGAAAAGTTACAGCGCAGAAAGAGGCTATTCAGCTCATGTCTGTGCCGGCCAGAAAAAGATGAAAAAGAAACTAGCCTCTCATTTTAATCCCATTTTCCTTGCAGGTTACAGCACTTCAGATGCAGATCCGAGTACATTTTAAATAAGTTGAGCATTTCAGCCTCAACCATTCTCTGGGGGAAAAATTTTTTCCTCGTCCCCTCTAATCCTTCTACCAATCATCTTAAATCAATGCCCCCTGGTAATTGACCCCTCAGCTAGGGGAAACAAGTCTTTACTATCTAGGTCCTTCATAATTTTTTACACCTCAATTAGGTCACCCCTCAGCCTCTTCTGTCCTAAGGAAAACAACGCTAACCTATCCAAATCTTTCCTCATGGTACAATTTTCAAGCTTTGGCAGCATTCTTGTAAATTCCAGCTGTGATCTAACCAGTGTTTTATACAATTCCATCATTACATCCCTGCTTTTGTATTCAATACCTCATCCAATAAAGGAAAGCATTACATATGCTTTCTTTACCACCTTATCCACCTGTTGTGCCACCTTCAGGGACCTGTGAACATGCACTCCAAGGTCTCTCACTTCCTCAACCCCTCTCAATATCCTCCCATTTATTGAGTATTCCCTTGCTTAGTTTGCCCTCCCCAAATGCATCAACTCAAATTTTGCCACTTTTCTGCCCACTCAACCAAACCATTGACATCATCCTGGAGACAACAGCTGTCCTCTTCACTATCAACTACATAGCCAGTTTTTGTCATCTGCAAATTTCTCAATCATACTTCCCACACTTATGTCCAAATCATTAATATATACAACAAACAGCAAGGGCACCAACACTTGAGCCCTTGTGGAACATCACTGGGAACCGTTTTCCTTTCGCAAAAACATCCATTGTCCATTACCCTTTGTTTCCTGTTGCTGAGCCAATTTTGAATCCAACTTGCCACCTTCCCCTGTATCCCACAGGATATCACTTTTCTGACCAGTCTACCATGTGGTGCTTTGTCAAATGCCTTACTAAAATCAATGTAGACAACATCCACCGTACTATCCTCATCAATCGTCCTTGTTACTTACGCAAAAATTTCTATTAAGTTAGTAAGACATGATCTTCCCCTAACAAAACCATGTTAACTGTCACTGATCAACCTGCGCCTTGTCTGGAAAGATAACAAATGGCCTGAATGATTTTGGTCAAGTCTCTGAAAGGCAAAGCCTTTATTCTGTGCTTTAATTCTCAAACTGCTGGGTTCACTCTGAGCTGGAAACCATCATTACCTGTTTGTTTTTTTTGAAAAGTATGGAAAACAATCCATTGTGGCTCTGGCCAAGAACCCAATGGATTAAGATGTCCAACTATATCTGTAAATTTTAGAAAATTAAAATCTAATAATGCCCAGTAATCCGAAGGTTGTGATGAATTTTTAAAAAACAAGCCGCTGTTAGTAGAAAGAGTTAACTCTGCTGCTTGTTGGCAGGGTGGGGTGGGGGGGGGGGGGGGGCGCGGTAGTGGTGGTAGTGGGAGGTGGAGAAAACTTGGCATGCAATTGCATCACTTTATGTAAATTTTAAAAAAAACTTCCTATCAAAAAAATTTTAAGCTTTTTAAAAAAAATTAATCTTTTCTTCCTTTAAAATAATTTTCAAGCTCTGATATTCACTATTTAACCAAACTTGAAAGAAGTAGTCAGTAAAGCATGTCTTTAATCTGAATTTTGGCAGTCCTTCTGCTAAATTGTTTTGAAAAGTTCAAATTGGATTTCTGCCAACTTCAGGCTGATCTTTATATTTTGGGAACAGACCGTGCAAGTACATTTCAAACACTTTCAGCACAGAAAAGTGCAATTTTGAATTCATGTAAATTGTTTCCAAACATTTAAAAATTCCCTTTTCTCTTTTGATAACTTTCAGGAACAAAACCTCAAATCTTTAAACTTTGTAAGAAGTTTCTAACCTGAGGTCAATCCAACTTGGGATCAATTATTTTAAAATTCCAGTTTACACTATCGAACATTACAACTACTCTGTTCTCATGGGCAAAATTTTACACCCTGTGGGTGGGCGGGTGCCTGACCTGATCAGGTGTAAAGTAGCACATGATGACATCGGGCAAGCGTCCCAATGTCATCGTGCACTCACGCGATATTTCAGTCGGCAGGTGCACAAGAGTTGGCAGAGTGCCCACCGACAATCAAGAGGCCTATTAAGGCTATTAATGTATGAATTAAGGGCGATTTTTTGCTGCAGGTGGGCAAATAGGCCAGGCGGCCTTTGGATTTTTGAGGAAACCTCATCTACAGGTGGGATGAGGTTTCTGGGATTAATTTAGAAAAAAATGTTTTGACAGAATTTTTATCTATGAGTTTAGGTGAGTGAGGCCTATGTGGGGACATATTTTGCTGCATTTCATAATCTTTATTTTTGTTTTTAAAATTGTTCAGCACCCCAAGGCAGCTCTCTGCTTTCAGGAAGCTTTCACTGCATGATCCCCCTCCTCCTGCCCCCATCATGGCAGCACTGAGTTTCTCGGCGCGTGTTTCATACTGGCTGGCCGTTAATTGGTTAGCCAGCATGAAATTGTGGTCAGGGCCGATCGCAGGTAGCGGCCCGTTTCCCAGGCCCAGCACCATGCCCACCTGACGACCTGAAAATCCTGTGCCATATGTGAATTTGTATCCAGATTAAAAGTCCCACATGTTTATCAACACACTTTCGAGTTGTGATTTTTGGCCAGAAATCTCAACTCGAACCTTATAACTTAAAACATTGGTTTGTTCAATTACACTTCCCTTTAATCCAACTCATAATCCTCTGTGAATTTAAATTTAACTCAGTGCTGCTACTCCTATGCAAAATTACAGTTTAGGAAAGAAAACACATTAAAGCTCTCTCACACACACACACACACACACACACACACGTTATCCAACACATTCTTTAATACACATCTTCCATTCTCCATTCATGCGACATCTGTCTTAACAACCCAATATCTAAAAGAAAACAAAGGAAATAAATTACGTCAGTGATTCTTCTTTCTTCACTAAGACTAATTAAAACAAACAGGAAAAGTAAATCTTCACAAACTTTTGCATTCTCAAAACATACGCCGAATGAAACATCCATTCTCCTTCACTTGCACCAATTTAAAATACAGCCACTTAAACAACAATATGCTAGACCAGAACACACACACAAGGTTAAGCAACCTTTAGTGCAGAGATTTGTAGACACTTGACATGACATGCAGACACAAGAAAATCACAAGTACCTAAATAGCAACTTAAATGCAAGTTTTTCCTTTTGTTGGTCTTTTTCTTTGTTTGCTTTTAGGCTGAGATCCACTTAGGGTTCCAACCATCCTTTATCATGTTGTTCATTATTTTTGCATAGCAGATGTTCTGTGATGAGCTCCTGACTGTTCACCTCCTTCCCTGCCATACTTTCAGGTTATGTTCGGTAGCATGATCTGCTCTCGCCTAATCTGGTCTCTTCTGTGTCTCTGAACCTATGCACAAGGCTCTTCCCCTTTGGGAACACCCGCTAAGTATTCCCACCAGCCCATCCCTGGGTCAAGGTGTCTAATATATTTGTGGAACTCTTCATCTCAGAGGAGCACGTGTTAATCCTCCTTCCCCCGCTATTTGCAATACCCTACAGAATGTTGTTTCCTCCCTTTTATTTAATCTTTGTATTTTCCCTCTCATTTTCAGCCACTCTGTCTCCATTCAAATGTTTGTGACCATTCCGAGGAGGCCTCAGTGGTCAGTCAGACCTAACTAACCACAGATGGTATAAAATAAAAAGTAATCATCCTGGTGTCTGCTGTCTGCGGGGACTTTCCTGTAATTGGAGCTGTCAGTGGATCCTGTTCGTGACGCCAAGTTGTTGTGGGACAAATGCCACTTGCAAGATCGGAATCCCTTCCAACCGGAGTTTATGAAATATAAAAACCCCAAAACCCACGTACACAAGTGCTGCAAATAAAACAGGCCAAACCTCAACATGAAAACACAGGCAGGCTACATTGCCAGGGGTTATTTTTTAAAACATTCTAATATCAAAGCAAAACAGATACTATGAGAGGGCCCTCAACCGTGTCCGGCCCATCTCCCGCGCATCCGCCCTCACACCTTCTCCTCCCTCCCAGAAACATGATAGGGTCCCCCTTGTCCTCACTTATCAGCCTCCGCATTCAAAGGATCATCCTCCGCCATTTCCGCCAACTCCAGCATGATGCCACCACCAAACACATCTTCCCTTCACCCCCCCTATCGGCATTCCGTAGGGATCGCTCCCTCCGGGACACCCTGGTCCACTCCTCCATCACCCCCTACTCCTCAACCCCCTCCTATGGCACCACCCCATGCCCACGCAAAAGATGCAACACCTGCCCCTTCACTTCCTCTCTCCTCACCGTCCAAGGACCCAAACACTCCTTTCAAGTGAAGCAGTATTTCACTTGCATTTCCCCCAACTTAGTCTACTGCATTCGTTGCTCCCAATGTGGTCTACTCTACATTGGAGAGACCAAACGTAAACTGGGCGACTGCTTTGCAGAACACCTGCGGTCTGTCCGCAAGAATGACCCAAACCTCCCTGTCGCTTGCCATTTTAACACTCCACCCTGCTCTCTTGCCCACATGTCTGTCCTTGGCTTGCTGCATTGTTCCAGTGAAGCCCAACGCAAACTGGAGAAACAACACTTCATCTTCTGACTAGGCACTTTACAGCCATCCGGACTGAATATTGAATTCAACAACTTTAGGTCGTGAGCTCCCTCCCCCATCCCCACCCCCTTTCTGTTTCCCCCTTCCTTTTCTCTTTTTTTTCCAATAAATTATATAGATTTTCCTTTTCCCACCTATTTCCATTATAAAAAGAGAAAAAGAAAAAAAAAAATTATTTATTTATTTATTTTATTTTTAACATCTTTTATGCTCTCCCCACCCCCATTAGAGCTATACCTTGAGTGCCCTACCATCCATTCTTAATTAGCACATTCGTTTAGATAATATCACCAACTTTAACACCTATGTGTTCTTTTGTATTACTGTTGTTGACATCTTTTGATGATCTGCTTCTATCACTGCTTGTTTGTCCCTACAACCACACCCCCACTCCACCTCTCTCTCTCTCTCTCTCTCCGCCCCCCACACACACACCTTAAACCAGCTTATATTTCAACTCTTTCTTGGACTCGAACTCAAGTTCTGTCGAAGGGTCATGAGGACTCGAAACGTCAACTCTTTTCTTCTCCGCCGATGCTGCCAGACCTGCTGAGTTTTTCCAGATAATTCTGTTTTTGTTTTTACTATGAGAGGACACCGGGGCATTATCGCAACAGTGACATAAGATAGCTGCCATCAGATAACTAGATTAAGAAGCTTGGAAGACCAGTGTAACAAATGGCCCCAATCAACAGCTATCATACAAACATCAACAACAGCCAAGAAGGAAATGAACCTGTTACATGCATATCAGTCCGGGAGCCAGAGATACCTCACCTGAATGGGGTCCATTGTTTCAGTTGTGGAAGCAACATCAGCAATGAATGAGTCCGTCTGGACCAAGGCTTGTAACAGACTAAAGAGATTAAAGGGTGCTAAGCACTGACCATTCGGCAGGATGACTTCAGGAAATATGCTCATAGTTCAGCAGAGTGCCTTGAGGAGATGTATTTTGACATTTTCGACAAGGATCGCCATAAAAGGGCAAAATCGAAGGGTCCAGCACTGCAGTCAAGAAGGAGGGTCAGGAACAGTCAACCTGACTCGCAGACCTACAACCTTTGCTGGATGGACCAACTGTGTGGGGAGCTGTAAGTTATCAGCCAAATCCAAGAGCATTGGGGCTGAGCTTTAAAAAGTAGTTTAAGGATAACAACCAAATCCTGAGGGGTTGGGTTGAATTGAGGAAGGTTTTGGGCAAAAACGTGGGGTTTTGCCTGTGGGTTTTCTGTAGAGGCTTTTTAATAGGCTGTGGGTTTCTTTTTGATGTGTTTATGGGAGGCAGAGGTTAAATTGTGGAGTGATTTAAATCAGGCTAACCAATTAAGTATTGTCTAGTGTCATTTACAATAGTTCAGAGCTCTAGTATCTGGGCATTAGGAGTGTTTTTAATAAACAAGTTTGTGGTTGAGCCTAGCCCTGTGTCTGTGAGTTTGTCCTTACAAAATCCTAAAGTCAAGAACCATCAGTAAGGGAAAACAGGAGCGTGAAACTCTTGCGCGTTCCTAAGTCCGAAGTTGGTTAAAGTTAGGAAATCTTTATCTCTAGCTTGCAAGGAAAAGATTCAAGCTACAGAATTTCTAGCGAAACACATCTAGAAAAACAGGCTACATATGTAAGCTAAGAGTAATAGAAAAATACAGCGAAAAGAACAGTTTTCATAAGTATAACTCACTTTATAACTCAAATCATATTAGCCCTTTATTTATCACATTAATTTGTCCCTCAGCAGGTGAATGAGTAAACTGACACCATGGTACAGGGAGCCATTCAAGTGGGAGAGTAAAAAGGAATGTATTGTAGTGAGGAATAGATATTCTTCTCTGCAGGCAAGAGTATGAGACCCGAAGACTGCATTGCCTGCCTGATGAGCTGAAGAAGAACTTGGAAGTGGTAGGAGGATTCAGTTGTTGTAGTGCACATGGGTACCAGTGTCAATGTTACATATCGAGATAGGAGGAGTGCGCAGTTAATTCTAGCCCCACTTCTACACAGGTTGTAACAATAGTTTGAATGTTTAACTTGTCCACTAAAATGATCAATTGTTACCCTTTGATACTGTTACTCCTAGCATAAAAAGACTCTAACCAGACTTTTTTCAGTAAACGCAAAAATATTGATTATAAATCAAACTACTTTTTTTAAAACCAGTTATAAAGCTAGTTAATATACAAGTTATAGTTTAGAAGTGTAATGATTTTACCCCTTTTTAAAACCGATATTCAAATCCACACACACTCTCACACAAACACAAAGCAGGAAAAACAGAGGCTGGAGTGTGGGAACGTTTCTTTAAAAGGATAAATTTTGAAGACATCTTGACACTGTTGATCTAACAGAATTTTGGTCACAATAGATCTGGAAGCTCTTTCAATGGATTGTTTGGTAAAACTGTCCTTTATGACCCTTACTTATCACAACTTTGCAAACTCTCAAAAAAACAGATGATTTATTCCTATGAGACTTGAGACGTTTCTGAGGAAAGTTTAACACGAAGGTAGGGCATAGAGTCTTTTCTTGCAGCCTGCTTCTAAGGCACCCCCACATACCTTCTCTCTGCCTGTGAGTTTTTTTTAAAAAGACCAAGGTGTCCAAAGGGCAGCATTTTCCGATCGGTGAGCAAGGGCGGGGCCTGCTTGCTGACATGTAAAATGACACACGGTGACGTTGGGCGTGCATCCCAATGTCACCCCGCTTCATTTAGATTTTCAGTTCGGTGGGCGCGCAGCTGAGTTGGCTGCGCGCCCACCAACCTGTCAATGGCCTATTAAGGCCATTAAAAAGTAATTAAAGTGATTAATGGGCCTGCCCATCCAACCTTAAGGTGTCAAGGGTACAATTTATATGTTTTGAGATACAGGCTTTGAATTCAGTAGTAATAAGACCACTGAGTCTTGAAGTTTTTTATAAAACTAAATAAAACATATTAATATAAGAAAAATTGCAAGCACATACATATGTCTACAAAATTACTATAATAACTACAAAGATCCCCTAATTAATTTGACTCTCAGTTACACCCCCGTTAAGGCAGCACTAAAACTCATAGATTTAAAAGACCCCAGGCAAAGCACATTTGACCTTACAAATTCAAAATGAGACTCCTTGCAGGCACAGTTGCAAGTGTACAGGCTGGTTAGATCTTAAATGCCTCGGCCTACACACACACAAACTCCTTTCTGTTTTTACATAGCTTTTCCCTTGAATATAAATTTCCCATTGTATTACTAGGTTTTTAATTTTACCTCTTCTAAAAATAATATCCTTTGATTCCACCAATTTTATTAGTAAGCTGAAAGAAATAAACACATTGCTTGGCATCTCCTAGCTAGGTGCAAGATATCACCCATTCTTTTGAATGCTTTATTTAAAATGCAAATTGCCCCCTTGACACCTAAGTTTCTAAACTTCCCCATGTTTATCTAATTAACATTTCAAACCTACTTTTTTCTATACATCAAAGCACCCAAACTTGCTGGCTTTAATTCAATTAAGACACACACACATAGACACAGCAACCACTAAACTTAATTTTAAAAATACTTTCCAATAACATTATAGACACTAATGACAAGCAGTGCAATTGTTGTGGGTGACTTTAATCTTCATATAGATTGGCTCAATCAAATTGGCAAAGGTATTCTGGAAGATAAGTTTGCAGAATGCTTTTGTGACTGCTTCCTGACCAGTATGTTGTGGGACCAACTAGAGATAAAGCTATTTTAGATGTAGTGTTGTGCAATGATGCAGTTAATTAGTATCATAATAAAAGATCTGCTGGGAAATAGTGATCATAATACAATTGAATTCCATATTAAGTTTGAAAACTACATACTCCAATCACAAACAAGAATCTTAAAGTTAAACAAAGCCAATTACATAGGGATGAGGGGAGAGCTGGCTAAGGTTCTTTGGGTAATAGGCTAAAACATATGGCCATAAATAAACAGTGGGAAACATTTAAAGACACAATTCAAGCTGTTCAGCAAAAATACATTTCATTGAAGAACAAAACTCAGTAAGAAAGATTCATTTATGGCTTAATAAAGAGGGTAAGGATAGTATTAGATTAAAAGAAGTGAATTATGATGTTGCAAAAAGCAAAAGGAAGACTGAGGATTGGAAGATTTTTTAGAAACCAGCAAGGTCCACTAAAAAGCTGATAAAAATGGAAAAACGTAGAATGAGTGAACTAACCAGGAATATAAAAGCAGAAACTAAGAGCTTTTACTAGTATATAAAAGGAAGGATAGTAGCTAAAGTAAACATTGTTCTCTTGAAACAGACAGGAGAAATTATCATGGGAAATGAGAAAATGACAGAGACACTAAACCAACACGTTGGTTTTTGCCTTCACAGCAAAAGACAAGTCACATAGTAAAAATAGAGGGTAACCTAGGGGCTAATAAGAGTGAGGAAATTAAGGCAACTAATATCAGCAAAGAAAAAGTACTAGACAAACTCAAGGGACTAAAATCTGACAGATCCCTAGGACCTATTGCTCTACATCCAAGGATTCTAAAATAAGTAGCTGCAGCAATAGTGGATGCTAGCTATGATTTTCCAAAATTCTGTAGACTTTGGAACACTTCCAGCAGATTTGCAGTTAGCAAATGTAACATTGCTATTCAAGAAAGGAGAGAGGGAGAAAACAGGGATCAGTGCTGGGTTTCAACTGTTTACAATCTATATTAATGACTTAGATGAAGAGACAAAGAGCAATGTCTCTGGGTTTGCTGACATTAAAGTATTAGGACAGGACGGGGGCGGGGTGGGGGGGGGGGGGGGGGGGGGGTGGGGGGAGGGTGGGTGGTGGGGGGGTGGGGGGGGTTAATTGAAACAGCACTAATTTCTCCTCTCACCACCCGTCTGTAAACAGAAAGATGTTTTGATTTGTTTCCTTCTTTACAGGTATTTCCCAACCCTTCAGTTTTGGTGTGATCCAATTTTCTATTAGCCCCACAGCAAACTCAAGATACAATGAACTAAAAAAAGAGTTAGTTTATTGCACAAATTTAAAATGTGAAAGGAGGGTCGCAATGTCACCTTAAATAACTCAGACAGTAGAGGGGGACAGAGAAAAGAAGGTTTTACATTACAGAGACCACAGAGAAAATAAATATTGGTTCACATCAGGTCCAGAATCCAGAATCAAAGTCCAATGAAGTATTCCTTCACAGAGGTCAGTGGGCTGAAAACCAATGTAGAATTCACTTTTCCAGTGGTGTGGACTTCATAAGATGAGATAGGCATGTAGAGATAAAACAGTCTTGTAGGTGATGGTACAGAATTTTCAACAGAAGCAGTGTAGATGGGAGCCAAAAATTCCCTATGGGCAGAGCTCCTTGTCTGTGAGGTTGCTAGTTATATGGTAAATAGCAATCTGAGCTATGCAGCTCTGCAAGGCAATAATACTTGTTCCACAAGCCAGAGGACCATGTAACTTGATTTCTCCTTCTCCACCATGTCTTTGACAAAGCATGTGTATCCATCATCTGGATTCCAAAGACTGTTAAATGTCTCAGTCATTAGGAATTGAAAGGAAGGTTGTGGGGCCTTTATCTTAGCATCTACTTCTGGTCAGCCTGGGTTCTTAACTACAGATGGCCTTTGAAGTTGGGCTATACAGTCCACAGGTGGTTGTTAGTGGCTTCTCAGAGATAACGAGGTACAACTTTTCCTAAGGTGGGATTTTTTCTCGACAAGGACTGTGCGATTGTCACTCCCAGCAATACTGTCATGGACAGATACATCTGCAACAGGTAAATTGGTGAGAATGAAGTCAAATAGGTTTTTTTTCCCTCTTGATTCCCTCATCAACTGCCAAAGACCTAGTCTAGCAGTTACGTCCTTTAGGTCTTGGCCAGCTCGGTCTGTGGGAGCGCCACCAAGCCTGGATCCCAATCCAAGGGATATTCCTGACAGTATGCTCTCCTCATAGTTTTTAAAGTTTGATGCCATCTTTCCAAAACTTCTTGTGACTCCAGATGATAAACTGTGGACTTAAACTATTTTATCCCCAAACTGTTTATTACTTCCTCAAACAGCTGTGACATGAAATTTGACCCTTGATCCAGTTGTATTTCTTTAGGTAAACCATATCTTGTAAAAAAAATTAATTAACTCCTCCACAATCTTCTTAGTTGTAATATTTCTTAAAGGTATCACTTCAGGAAACCTGGTAGACAGATCATGAAGACACATTATTGTCAGTAAATACTGATTTCCACTTTTAGTCTTAGGGTCCTATATAATCGATCATGACCCTCGTAAGAGGTTCTTCAAATGCTGGTCTTGGGATTAAAGATGCCAGCTTAATCACTGCTTGTGATTTTCCTGTTATTTAACATGTATAACACGTTCTACAGAATTTGACTACATCCCCAAGCAATCCAGGCCAAAAAAATACCTCTGTATTTTTTCCTGTGTTTTCCTAATTCCATCAGTCAGGTAATCAGGAAATCCCCAGGGTGTATCTCGCTTGAGAACCATTTTTCTGCGTTGCAAAACGGTGAGAGTGACAGTTTCTCTGGGGAGTGCAGCCATGCTCATGGCACTGTGAGTGGCTCAGCTGCACAGCGGGGGATGAAAAGAGGGGAAGAGCAATAGTGGTATGAGACTCGATAGTAAGGGGAACAGACAGGTGTTTCTGAAGCCGTAGATGTGACTCCAGGATAGTATGTTGCCTCCCTGATGCCAGGGTCAAGAATGCCACAGGGCATTCTAAAGGGGGAGGGCAAACAGGCAGAAATCGTGGTACATATTGTTACCAATGACAGGTAGAAAGAGGGATGAGGTATTGCAAGCAGAATTTAGAGAGCTAGGAAACAGATGAAAAAACAGGCCCTCAAAAGGTAATCTCTGGATTACTTCCAGTGTCACACGCTAGTGAATATAGAAATAGGAGATTAATCCAGATTAACGCATGGCTGGAGAGAAGGTGCAGGAGGGAGGGCTTTAGATTTTTGGGACATTGAGACTGTTTCTGGGGGTGGTGGGACCTGTACAAGGCAGACGGGTTGCACCTGAACCAGAATGGGACCAACATTCTTGTGGGGAGGTTTGCCAGTGCTGTAGGGGAGGGTTTAAACTAACTTGGCAGGGGGAATGGGATCCTGAGAGGAGGTTCAGCACGGGAAGATGTAGAGCTAAAATTAAAAGAGAGAGCATGTGAGTCTGGAAGATATAGAAATTATAGGCGTGTTAAGGCACAAGGGAGTTTGGCAAGGTTGGATGGTATTTATTTTAATGCGAGGAGTCTGACAAATAAGGCAGATGAGTTGAGGGCACAAATTAACTCATGGAAGTATGACGTTGCTGTCACAGAGACATGGTTGAAAGAAGAGCAGGATAGGCAGCTCAATATTCCAGGATATAGGGTCTTCAGGCAAGACAGGAAAGGAGGTACAAGAGGAGGGGGTACCGCAATATCAATCAAGGAATCAATTCCAGCAGTAAGGAGGGATGACATTTTAGAAGGCTGCTCAAATGAAGACATATGGGTAGAACTGAAAAACAAAAAAGGAGCAATCACATTGCTGGGAGTGTACTATAGGCTCCAAACAGTCAGAAATGAAAGAGCAGATATGTAGGCAAATTTCAGAGAAGTGTAAAAATAATAGGGTAGTCATAGTGGGGGATTTCAACTTCCCCAACATTAACTAGGTTAGTCATAGTGTGATAGGTTTAGAGGGAGCAGAATTCTTGAAATGCATCTAGGGGCAACATTTTCCCTGTCGGGGGAGTGATGTGCAGGAGTGGGCAGGCGGGTTCCTGATCGGCGCCCCCAGTTGGGGATGTGCACTTGGAAGCGCTCCCTGTGCGGGCAGGGGGGATTCCCCGAGCTGGGAGTGTGCTCTTTTACGAGTGTGCACGAAAGAGCGCACAAGATCTCCCTGAGGCAAAGTGCCGCCTCAGGGAGATCGCTGGAAGTTTCAAAAAATTTTAGAAGTGTGAAAAAAAAACTGCTGACAAGTTCCCTCATGTGACGCTGTCAATTACTTTTGTTTCAACATTTTGTAAACATTTAAAATCCCTCATGAAACCTCATCCTGCCTGTGGATGAGGTTTCATGTATTTTCAGAAGCCTGCCTGGGCTCCCGGCCTGCCCGCCAAGCTTAAGGTTGGACGGGCAGGTCCATTAATTACCTCAATTACTTTATTAATGGCCTTAAGTGGCCATTGACAGGTCAGCAGGCATGCAGCCGACTCGGCTCCGCGCACGCCAACCTGAAAATGTATATGACGCGGGGTGACATCAGGATGCCCACCCAACGTCACCCCGTGTCATTTTATGCGTCGGCGAGTGGGACCCACCCCCCTCTTGCCGGCCGGAAGATGCAACCCCAGGAGAGCTTTCTAAGGCAGTACAAAGAAGGTCCTACAAGAGAGGGGGTGGTCTTGGACTTAATTTTAGGGAATGAAGCTGGGCAAGTGGTAGAGGTATCAGTGGGGCAGCATTTTGTAGGTTGTGATAATAACTTCATTAGATTCAAGGTTGTTATGGAAAAAGACAAGGATGGCCCAGAAATCAGAGTTCAAGATTAGGGGAAGGCCGATTTTAATAAGATCAGATATGGTGTGGCCAGAATGTACTGGGAACCTTTACTTTTAGGGAAATCTGAATCAGAGCAGTGGGATTCATTCAAGAAGGAAATAGGGAGAGTACAGGGCCAACATATTCCAGTAAAGATAAAGGGTGGGACCAACAAATCCAGGGAACCCTGGATGTCGAGGGATATGCAGGATTGGATAAAGAGAAGGGAGGCTTACGGCAGATACCCAGGGCTCAAAACAGTGGAAGCCCGAGAAGAGTATAGAATGTGTAGGGGGGAAACTTAAAATGGAAATTAGGAGAGCAAAAAGGGGGCATGAAAAACATTGGCAAGTAAAATAAGAGGAAAATCCAAAGTTATTTTACAAGTACATTAAGAGTAAGAGGATAACTAGGGAAAGAGTAGGGCCCATTAAGGGCCTTGGTGGTAATTTGTGCGTGGAGCCAGAAGACATAGGTAGGGTTCTAAATGAATACTTTGTGTCAGTGTTCACAAATGAGAGGGACAATGTGGGTATGGAAATCAGGCAGAAGGACTGTGATATAATTAAAGAAATTAGCATAGAAAGGGAGGAGGTTCTAAGTGGTCTGGCAGGCTTAAAAGTAGATAAATCTCCAGGCCCGGATGAAATGTATTCCAGGCTGTTGAGTGAGGCAAGGGGGGAGATAGTAGAGGCGCTGGCAATAATTTTCAATACCTCTCTGGCCACAGGGGAGGTGCCAGGGGACTGGAGGACAGTCAATATGGTACCGTTACTCAAGAAGGGAGAAAGGGATAAACCAGGGAACTACAGGCCAGTCAGTCTAACCTCAGTGGTGGGGAAACTATTGGAAGCAATTCTGAGGGAGAGAATTAATCTACACTTGAACAGGCAGGGATTAATCAAGGAAAGTCAGCATGGTTTTGTTAAGGGGAGGTCATGTCTGACCAATTTGTTTGAATTTTTTGAAGAAGTGACCAGGTGTGTAGATGAGGGCAATGTATTTGACGTAGTCTACTTGCACTTCAGCAAAGCTTTTGATAAGGTCCCACATGGGAGACTGATAATGAAGGTAAGAGCCCATGGGATCCAAGGCAGTTTGGCTAATTGGATCCACAATTGGCTGAGTGGCAAGAAGCAGAGGGTGATGGTCAAGGGGTGTTTTTGTGACTGGATGCCTGTGTCCAATGGGGTTCCACAGGGATCGGTGTTGGGTCCCTTGCTGTTTGTGGTATATATAAATGATTTAGATTTGAATGTAGGAGGGTTGATTAGTAAGTTCGCAGATGACACGAAAACTGGTGATATGGTAATTAGTGAGGAGGATAGCCTTAGATTACAGGAGGATTTAGACGGGCTGATCAGTGGCAAATGGAATTTAATCCGGATAAGTGTGAGGTGATGCACTTGGGCAGGACAAACAATGCACAGGAATGAATGATGAATGATAGGACCCTGGGAAGTACTGAGGATCAGAGGGACCTTGGTGTGCATGTCCACCGATCCCTTAAGGTAGCAGGACAGGTAGATAAGGTGGTTCAGAAGGCATATGGGATACTTGCCTTTATTAGCCGAGGCATGGAATATAAGAACAGGGAGGTTTTGCTGGAACTGTATAAAACGCTGGTTAGGCTACAGCTAGAGTATTGTGTGCAGCTCTGGAATCCGCATTATAGGAAGGATGTGATTGCACTGGAGAGAGTGCAGAGGAGCTTTACCAGGATGTTGCCTGGGCGGGAGAGTTTTAGTTATGAGGAGAGATTGGATAGACTGGGGTTGTTTTCCCTGGAGCAGAGGAGATTGAGGGGGGACATGGTTAAGGTGTGTAAAATTATTAGGGGCAAAGAAAGGGTAGACAGGTAGGAACTATTCCCCTTAGTGGAGGGATCAATAACCAGGGGGCATAGATTTAAGGTAAGGGGCTGGAGGTTTAAAGGGGATGTGAGGAAGAATTTTTTCACCCAGAGGGTGGTGGGAATCTGGAACTCACTGCCTGAAAGGGTGGTTGAGGCAGAAATCCTCATAAAATTTAAGAAGCATTTGAACGTGTATTTGTGATGCCATGGCATACAAGGCTATGGGCCTAGTGCTGGAAAATGGGATTAGAATAGTTAGGTACGTGTTTCATTGGCGCAGACTTGATGGGCCAAAGGGCCTTTTTCTGTGCTGCAGACCTCTATGACTCTATAAATGCCCTCCATTGGAATTCCATGAGCCATCCTCAGAATCTAATTTCTATACCATAATGGGATAGCATCCTGATGCACCTCCCTCCGGATTTCATTTGCCGAGACATGATCCGACCTCTACTTTCTCATTGAAATATTGACCCAAGGGTAATAAGATACTGGAATGCATTTTGCTTCTGTTTCTGAATAAGCTTTCTGATATAACTGCTCTAATTGCAAAACATTTTTCTGTAACAACACTAACCTCTTGGAGTTAAACACTTCAGCTGAATTGGCTGTAATTTTTCCTCCTGAAGTGTTATTAAACACAGTGCCAGATAACTAGATTTCGATACCTTCTTCTTACCTTTGAACTGCCTTCCTTTCTTGTTTATCTTGTTCTTCCCTATGAGCCTTTGATATCATTACAACACAAACAGGAAACAATACAGGGTGTTCCTTCTGTAACACCTCTGTTGAGAACACTTCTATAGGCTGCTCAACCATCATAGGCATCACCCACATTTGCAGTCCAGCTCTATTATTACCCAGAATAAATTGAACCCCTGCAATGGGCAGTTTTTCCATCACTCCAACTATAGCTTCACCATTCTTCCATTTGCTCTTTAAATTTACCTTCCACAATGGAATAGATTTAACATCTCAATGAACCTCACTTATTATTACCTTCTTCTGCAATACTCCCTTTGAACAATAAATATCACTATCTCACAACATTAAGGATTGACTAGCCCCTGTGTCTCTTAAAATTTTAACATCTTTACCTATTCCATCCTGTACACATGGAAAAACTTTCCCTTCACATACAAAATCTTTAAACATTTCTGCAACCCGCTCCTCAGAATTCTTGCTTAAACTGTGAACACATTCCTCATCAACACTCATCATCAACTTAACTTCTGGTTATTTTTTCCAACCCAATCAGACTTATATCTTCTACTCCTGGACAAGTCTTAACGATTGCCAAAGACAACTTGCAGTCTCACCATTTCTAAAATACCTCACCAACTCCTGAATTCAAAGTGCTTCTCGTACTCGTAACCTTAAGATTCACCAATTCCAAACCAATCAAAGACTTATAATTTCTATCCAACCAAGAGGCCCCAATTGTTATGACACAGCAGTTGGTAAAGGCTGTTATTTACAATCCCAGTGGAAACTAAAGAACAGCCATAACTTATATTTTCAATTGGTATGTTTTGAGTTGCAGCTCTAAGTTCAGGAATAGGCATGTAACTTGTAAATTGCTGTTCAAAGACACTTGGGTGTACTTGTAAAAGGAACACAAGAAATTAAAATGTAGGTACAACAGGCAATTAGGAAGGCGAATGGCATGTTGGCTTTTATTGCAAGGGAATTGGAGCACGAGAATAAAGAAGTCTTGCTACAATTATAGGGGGATTTGGTGAGACCACAGCTGGAATAATGTGTGCAATTTTGGTCTCCATATTTAAGGAAGAATGTACATGTGTTGGAGGCAGTACAGCGAAGATTCACTAGATTGGTCCGTGGGATGCAAAGATTGTCCTATGATGTGAAACGGAGTGAATTGGTTCTGTATGCCCTGGGGCTCAGTGGAATAAGGAGCAATCTAATTAAAACATTTGAGCTTATGAAGTGACTTGACAGGTTAGATATTGAGATGCACCTGCTCCCCATATGCCACAATTCCCTGAGAGAGCAAAAATCTACCTATCGCAGTCTTAACTATATTCAATGATGGTGCATCCACAACCCTCTGGGGCAGAGAATTCTAATGATACAACCTTTTGAATGAAGAAATTTCACCTCATCTTGGTCCTAAATTATTGGCACTTATCCTGCAACTGCACCCCTTTGTCCCAGAATCCCCAAGCAGGAGTAACAACATGTAGCATTTTCTCAGAAACATTAAGCTAAGCAAGCAGAAGAGTTGCTCACGACATTCCTGACAGAACATGGATGAAGCTTGGAGTTGACACCTTCACTCTTACTGGGACTCATTATCTCATCACAGTCAATTACTATTCAGACTACTGGAAGTTAGCCCAGCTGACATCAATGACTACCAGTGAGATTGTAGAACACCTGAAAGCACAGAATCATCATGGCGCTCCTGACATTGTGATGAGTGACAATGGCCTTCAATTAACAAGTGAAGAATTCAGACACTTCATGAATGATTGTGAAAACCTGGCCTAAATAGCCAAGTGGTTATGGTACTGGGTTTGTAACCCTAAGATCAAGAGTTCAAATCTCACAATGGCAAAACTATGAATGATTGTGAAAACTTGGCCTAAATAGCCAAGTGGTTATGGTACTGGGTTTGTAACCCTAAGATCAAGAGTTCAAATCTCACAATGGTAAACTATGCAACAATGTAACTTCATCAAGAGATCAAATCTCACAATGGCAAACTATGAAACAATGTAACTTCATCTGAAACAGATGGAAACAGGTTTACTCAAAAGAGTATCAAGAGTTCAAATCTCACAATGGCAAACTATGAAACAATGTAACTTCATCTGAAACAGATGGAAACAGGTTTACTCAAAAGAGTATCAAGAGTTCAAATCTCACAATAGCAAACTATGAAACAATGTAACTTTAGGCTTGGCCTAAATAGCCAAGTGGTTATGGTACTGGGCTTATAACCCCAAGATCAAGAGTTCAAAAATCTCACCATGGCAAACTATGAAACAATGTAACTTCATCTGAATAGGAACAGATGGAAATGTGTTTGTACTCAAGCGAGTTATCAAGAGTTCAAATCTCACAAGGGCAAAACTATGAAGTATCCCAATTTTGCTTGGCCTAAATAGCCAAGTGGTTATGGTACTGGGTTTGTAACCCTAAGCTCAAGAGTTCAAATCTCACAATGGCAAACTATGAAACAATGTAATTTCATCTGAAACAGATGGAAACGGGTTTGTACTCGAAAGAGTTACTTTGGCCTCCTCTACCTGGGGGTCCATCTCTGCCCCGCTGAGGAATCCTGGCCGGCGAACTGGAGACGAAAGTCACCGCTCGCCTGCGGCGCTGGACAGGACTGCTCCGAGTGCTATCTTACCGAGGTCGAGTTCTGGTCATAAACCAGCTGATCGCCGCCATGTTGTGGTATCGGCTGGTTACTTTGACCCCTCCCCCGGACTTTGTCACAAGAATCCAGAGATTGTTAGTCGACTTCTTCTGGGACAAAAGATTGCACTGGGTCGCTGCCGAGGTTCTGAGTCTCCCGCTTAGGGAGGGTGGTCAGGCGCTAGTGTGCCTACGCACACAGGTGGCGACTTTCCGCCTTCAGACCCTGCAGCGATACCTCTACGTTGAGCCTCCTCCTAGATGGTGTGCCCTGATGACGTATTTCTTCCGTCAGGTGCACTGCCTGAATTATGACGTGCAGCTCCTGTTTATAGAACAGCTGGGCCTCGGTGGCTCCTTGCAGGCGTTGCCCGTCTTTTACCAGGACCTGATCAAAGTCTGGAAAGTGGTCGCCTCGCGACGCAGCTCTCCCCCGTCAGGAGTAGCGGCTATCGTCAGAGAGCCGCTGCTCAGGAATCCGCCCCTCCGTCCTTTTCAGTGGTTGGCGGAGAGGAGGGCTGTGGCCGCAGGGGTGACCAGGATCGGGAACGTGCTGGGTGGCGGAGGACTGGGCTGGATAACTCCCGCAGGAGTTAGCGCGACACGCGTCTGTCAGTGTCCAGGTCGCAGCCAATGCCATCCAAGACCTGAGAACGGTCGTGCTCAGACCCGATGTTATTTTGGGTCTTGAGGTGGCCCAGGTGCACGGTGGTCTTCCGTCTGAACGTTCCCCTGTTCGGATGGAATTCCACATTGGCCCCAAGCCCCGAACCCTCCCTCGGGTGCTGGTGCCCCGCAATATGAGCCGCCTCGGGGACATGCCCTCTGTGCCTTTTGGCACGGCAAAGAGGGGCTTTTTGTACGGACTGCTGCTGCACACCTTCCATTTTCTCGCCCTTGTCCGTCGACCGGACACGCCCTGGCGTGCCTTGTTGCTGTCCGGCGGCGGAGGCCCCCGATGGGAGGCCCTCTATGGAGGTGTCCTCCCCCTTTCTATCGGGGACCTGGGTTGGAGGGTGTTGCATGCAGCAGTCCCTTATACTAAGAGGATGCATAGGTTCACGGACTCTCAGGACACGTGCCCTTTTTGCGGTCTTGTGGAGTCCGTGGACCATGTATACATAGGGTGTTGTAGGCTGCACTCCCTTTTTAGTTATTTGAAAAACCTTTTATTGATGTTTTGTTTGCACTTCAGCCCCACGCTCCTGATCTATGGGCACCCGGTGCGGAAGGGGGTCGGGAAGGAGGAGGACCTCCTCGTGAACCTGCTCCTGGGCCTGGCCAAGTTGGCAATTAACAGGTCCAGGCAGCGGGCGATCGACGGGGGAGTCCCGCCCGATTGTTTGTCCCTCTTGCGTGGCTACGTTCGCTGCCGGATGTCCCTGGAGAAGGAGCACGCGGTGTCTGCTGGCACTCTCGAGGCCTTCCGTGCTCGGTGGGCACCGCGGGGACTGGGGTGTTTTGTTGACCCCTTTAATCACATTTTGATTTAAAGTTTGTAAGTTTCCTTTAAACTTTGTTCTTGGTTTTACAGCTGACCTGAATTAGGGGCTGTGCCTGATTTGTCCCAATTTTGTTGATTTGGTTTTCATTTAAAAGATTATCAAGAGTTCAAATCTCACAATGGCAAACAATGTAACTTCATCTGAATAGGAACAGATGGAAACATGTTTGTACTCGAAAGAGTTACAGTTTACCTTTGAGCTTGGCCTAAATAGCCAAGTGGTTATGGTACTGGGCTTGTAACCCCAAGATCAAGAATTCAAATCTCACAATGGCAAACTATGAAACAATGTAACTTCATCTGAAACAGATGGAAACGGGTTTGTACTCAAAAGAGTTACATCTGAACTTGGCCTAAATAGCCAAGTTGTTATGGTACTGGGTTTGTAACCCTAAGATCAAGAGTTCAAATCTCACAATGGCAAAACTATGAAACAATGTAACTTCATTTGAAACAGATGAATGATTGTGAAAACTTGGCCTAAATAGTCAAGTGGTTACGGTACTGGGTTTGTAACCCCAAGATCAAGAGTACAAATCTCACAATGGCAAACTATAAAACAATGTAACTTCATCTGAAACAGATGGAAACGGGTTTGTACTCGAAAGAGTTACAGTGAATCACTGTCCTTGCAGCAAGCGCTGATGGTTGATTTAAAAGATTTAAAAGATTATCAAGAGTTCAAATCTTATTCCTGGCTGGCAGGAACTGGAGACGAAAGTCACCGCTCGCCTGAGGCGCTGGACAGGACTGCTCCGAGTGCTATCTTACCGAGGTCGAGTTCTGGTCATAAACCAGCTGATCGCCGCCATGTTGTAGTATTGGCTGGTCACTTTGACCCCTCCCCCGGACTTTGTCACAAGAATCCAGAGATTGTTAGTCGACTTCTTCTGGGACAAAAGATTGCACTGGGTCGCTGCCGAGGTACTGAGTCTCCCGCTTAGGGAGGGTGGTCAGGCGCTAGTGTGCATACGCACACAGGTGGCGACTTTCCGCCTTCAGACCCTGCAGCGATACCTCTACGTCGAGCCTCCTCCTAGATGGTGTGCCCTGATGACGTATTTCTTCCGTCAGGTGCACGGCCTGAATTATGACGTGCAGCTCCTGTTTATAGAACAGATGGGCCTCGGTGGCTCCTTGCAGGCGTTGCCCGTCTTTTACCAGGACCTGATCAAAGTCTGGAAAGTGGTTGCCTCGCGACGCAGCTCTCCCCCGTCAGGAGTAGTGGCTATCGTCAGAGAGCCGCTGCTCAGGAATCCGCCCCTCGGTCCTTTTCAGTGGTTGGCGGAGAGGAGGGCTGTGGCCGCAGGGGTGACCAGGATCGGGGACGTGCTGGGTGGCGGAGGACTGGGCTGGGTGCTCCCGCAGGAGTTGGCGCGACGCGCGTCTGTGAGTGTCCAGGTCGCAGCCAATGCCATCCAAGACCTGAGAACGGTCGTGCTTGGACCCGACGTTATTTTGGGTCTTGAGGTGGCCCAGGTGCGCGGTGGTCTTCCATCTGAACGTTCCCCTGTTCGGACGGAATTCCACATTGGCCCCAAGCCCCGAACCCTCCCTCGGGTGCTGGTGCCCCGCAATATGAGCCGCCTCGGGGACATGCCCTCCGTGCCTTTTGGCACGGCAAAGAGGGGCTTTTTGTACGGACTGCTGCTGCACACCTTCCATTTTCTCGCCCTTGTCCGTCGACCGGACACGCCCTGGCATGCCTTGTTGCCGTCCGGCGGCGGAGGCCCCCAATGGGAGGCCCTCTACGGAGGTGTCCTCCCCCTTTCTATCGGGGACCTGGATTGGAGGGTGTTGCATGCAGCAGTCCCCTATAATAAGAGGATGCATAGGTTCACGGACTCTCAGGACACGTGCCCTTTTTGCGGTCTTGTGGAGTCCGTGGACCATGTATACATAGGGTGTTGTAGGCTGCACTCCCTTTTTAGTTATTTGAAAAACCTTTTATTGATGTTTTGTTTGCACTTCAGCCCCACGCTCCTGATCTATGGGCACCCGGTGCGGAAGGGGGTCGGGAAGGAGGAGGACCTCCTCGTGAACCTGCTCCTGGGCCTGGCCAAGTCGGCCATTAACAGGTCCAGGCAGCGGGTGATCGACGGGGGAGTCCCGCCCGATTGTTTGTCCCTCTTCCGTGGCTACGTTCGCTGCCGGATGTCCCTGGAGAAGGAGCACGCGGTGTCTGCTGGCACTCTCGAGGCCTTCCGTGCTTGGTGGGCACCACGGGGACTGGGGTGTTTTGTTGACCCCTTTAATCAAATTTTGATTTAAAGTTTGTAAGGTTCCTTTAAATTTTTGTCCTTGGTTTTACAGCTGACCTGAATTAGGGGCTGTGCCTGATTTATCCCAATTTTGTTTATTTGGTTTTCATTTAAAAGATTATCAAGAGTTCAAATCTCACAATGGCAAACTATGAAACAATGAATGATTGTGAAAGCTTGGCCTAAATAGCCAAGTGGTTATGGTACTGGGTTTGTAACCCCAAGATCAAGAGTTCAAATCTCACAATGGCAAAAACTATGAATGATTGTGAAATTTGGCACTACTCATCATCACCACGCTATCCCCAGTCAAATAGAAAGATTGGCCCTGTTTATTTATGTGGCAACACTAGGGGGAATGGTTCCTGCACATGCTTAGTTGCAGTCTCCGTGTCCGCTGGCATCATCAAAACAAACACATTGGCTTGACACAGACTAAAAATAAAGTTCAAGTTACTTATTTTCAGGTCTGTGCAGTCTTTAATCAATTGCAAGTTCTTGTATTTAGTCCACATATTATTTAGCAACTGTTCCCCCTGTAAATCATGTTTCTGACAATCCAGCAAATTAAGAAGATATATAATCAGGAAATTTCAATAAGTGAGATTCTCAACTTTCAATATGCAGAATTGATTGTGATATTTAGTTTAAGGGCACTTTTAGTTTGTAAAATCAACTAGAAAGTAGAATTTTAACTAAAATATTTAAGAAAAATTACCCAACATGGAACTTGCAATGATGACCTTGGGATTAAGAGTGCATTTTGTACTGGTTGAGCTACGCAGGCTGTGTAGCAACTCCCTGCAGAAAGCCATAACACACTGGATCTAGCCTAAGGAGGCAACACTCACATAAGATCTCATTGAGATTGTAATCCTGTCATAGACTGGGATTTGAGATGAATTGTTGCCAGCAAGTTTACGTTTTTCTATGTGCTACAGTACTACGTTGTAATGCTACAATGGAATTGCCATGTTAATGCCACCCAATGGTATTACTGGCAACATACACACATAAGTATTGAATTTTAACATTGTTATTCCCATGGGAAATGCTTACATTGGAGGTTCCAATGACCCCATGATGAGCTTTCAACCTAATGTTCATACCATCACTACTTCCATCTCCATAACATCACAACTTTTCCCGTCTCAGCTTACCTGCTGTTGAAACCCTCATTCATGCCTTTGTTATCTCTAATCTTGACTATTCCAATGCACCTTGGCCGGTCTCCTACATTATGCCCTCAGAGGTCATCCAAAACTTTGCTGCCTGTGTCTTATCTCATAACAAGTCCTGTTCCCCTAACAGCCCTGTGCTTGCTGATCTACATTGGTGTAGTATAAGGGTCTGGCATAGAAAAGCTTAACATAAGATGCGGTACAGTACTGCCCACAGTATGATTAAAGGAACACATGACCTGAGTCTCAAGGGCAGTCTTGTGCTGGGCAGAGATGTATGTAGAGGCAAGCATGGAGACAGCTTCTAGCTTAGACCTTATACTATATATATGTATATAGTTACTAGTAGTTAATAACACTTACTGTTAAACTATACAAGACTCAGAACCTTTTCGTGGGACCTACTGAACTACACACATCTTACAACATGGTGGCAGCTATCAGAACAACCCAAAACCTCAGATGCTGGAGAAGAAATTTAAAACCTGAAAAGATTGACAAGACAGCATTCTGATCTGACTGAAAGCATCAGAAGCGAAGACGCAGAGTACCTGAGAGAAGCTCCGAAGCAGGATTGGGAGCAGAAGACAGAAATAAAACTCCACGCTGCAGCAGAAGACTCCACTGAATTCTGTGGAAGTCCAGCTTCAATACCCAGAGACTGCAAAATCAGATTAGCAGGGGTAAGCTAAAAAACTTAAGTTCTTGGCCAGAACGAGTTTTAAAATTCTTTTAAGTCAGCTATTTTGCTATTGCTATTGCAGAATTGCTATTTTAAAATGCAGTGCAAACAGACCTAGTCCTGAGCTGGCGCCTGAACATGTGGTGGCCTGGTTCACTCTGGCTGAGAGAAAAAAAATTTAAATAAAAAAATTCAGCATTTTAAACCCCAACAAAAGCACTTAGATACTGCGGGGAAGACTCAGAAGGTCGATCTAGGGAGTTGCTGCTAAAAATTTAAAACACAGAAATTGTGGCCCTCATTACTGCGGGAGCCCACCGAACAGACAAGTGCGGGAAATCTCATTAAGAAGAAGTGTACGGCAGTGCTATCTTGGATTTCCCAACAGCATTTAAAGCTATACACTTTTAATTTTAAATGACCGTGCATCAAAAATCTACCTTGCCAGACATGTTGGGACTCATCCAAAACTCAGACCAGTCACAAAATTGGGGACACTGGGGAAAGAGACTCCTTAGATACATGACAAAAACAAAAATACCTGGAAAAACTCAGCAGGTCTGGCGGCATCTGTGGAGAGGGACACAGTTAACGTTTCGAGTGCGAATGACCTTTCAACAGAACTAAGTAAAAATAGAAGAGAGGTGAAATATAAGCTGGTTTAAGGGAGGTGGGATAAGTAGAGCTGGATAGAGGGCCAGTGATAGGTGGAGATAACCAAAAGATGTCACAGACAAAAGGACAAAGAGGTGTTGAAGGTGGTGATATTATCTAAGGAATGTGCTAATTAAGGGTAGAAAGCAGGACAAGCAAGGTACAGATACTCCTAGTGGGGGGGGTGGGGGGGGGGGTGGTGAAGGAATCAAAAAAGGCTAAAAGGTAGAGATAAAACAATGGATAGAAATACATTTAAAAATAATGGAAGTAGGTGGGAAATGAAAAATCTATATAAATTATTGGAAAACAAAAAAAAATAAAAAAAGGGGGAGAATCAGAAAGGGGCTGGGGCTGGAGGAGAGAGTTCATGATCTAAAATTATTGAACTCAATATTCAGTCCGGAAGGCTGTAAAGTGCCTAGTCGGAAGATGAGGTGCTGTTCCTCCAGTTTGCGTTGAGCTTCACTGGAACAATACAGCAAGCCAAGGATGGACATATGGGCATGTGTACAGGGTGGAGTGTTGAAATGACAAGCGACAGGGAAGTCCGGGTAATGCTTGCGGACAGACCGAAGGTGTTCTGCAAAGCGGTCACCCAGTCTGCGTTTGGTCTCTCCAATTTAGAGGAAACTGCATTGGGAGTAACGAATGCAGTAGACTAAATTGAGGGAAGTGCAAGTGAAACGCTGCTTCACTTGAAAGGAATGTTTAGGCCCTTGGACGGTGAGGAGAGGGGAAGTAAAGGGGCAGGTGTTGCACCTTCTGCGGTTGCATGGGAAGGTGCCGTGGGAGGGGGTTGAGGTGTAGGGGGTGATGGAGGAGTGGACCAGGGTGTCCCGGAGGGAACGATCCCTGTGGAATGCCGCCAGGGGGCAGAAGGGAAGATGTGTTTGGTGGTGGCATCATGCTGGAGTTGGCAGAAATGGCAGAGGATGATCCTTTGAATGTAGAGGCTGGTGGGGTGATAAATGAGGACAAGGGGGACCCTATCATGTTTCTGCAAGGGAGAAGAAGGTGGGAGAGCGGATGCGCAGGAGCTGGGCCGGACATGGTTGAGGGATTTTTTTTTCCTTAGATACATGATTGCTTTAGGTTTAGACAAGAAGAGAGAAGCTGAACAGGTTTAGCATACTGGTTTATTCAATAGGTCAAATAGCTGAGAATATAATAGCTGGACAAGGCATCAATGAATCCTCAGCAAAATTTGATGAAGTTTTAAAATCATTTGACACATTAATCTGAACAGTAACAAGATACTTGAAAGAATAAAGTTTAACAAATGTGTCCAATAGCCAGGAGAACCAGTTGACTCTTTCATTAATGAGCTGTACAGAATGGCTGAAGGCTGGGACTATGGTGACCTGAAATCAGAGCTAATCAAGGACAGGATTGTTGTAGGAATGGCGGACATGTTTTAAGCTAAAGAAGATTTAAGTCTGGAAAAGACCTTTCAGATTGTTAGGCAATTCGAAATCCAATTGCAGCAAAGATCCATCTTAAGAGGTGAAAGCAAGCTATGGTACAGAGCAACTCCCACAGTCCAGCTAGTAAAACAGCAGGGGAGCAGGGGCATGCCAAGCTAAGGAAAACAACACCCTAACAGACCACTAGTGGGTGGGTGACCATGCCAACACCATGGAGCCAAGCAGCCCCACAGGTGTGATCTATGTCCAGCAGTCTTAGCACAGTGCTTTAATTACAACTGCATAGGACATTTCAGAAAGCTGTGCAATGCTGAAACAACTAGAGGCATGGCTGATTCCAAGACAATTCATGAGGTTGAGGTACATCACCATGAGGAAACACAACCATGCTTCTTAGGTGAGGTCAAAGATCAGGGATTTTCATTCTGGGACGCAAACACTTGGTCAATGGTCATCTCTGAAACTTTAAATTGGACACAGGAGCCAAAGCTTTAAATAGGACACAGGTGTTACGGTCCTCTCGGACAAGGAACCATGGCTGGTGACCCAATGGCTGACGCCACCCACGACACAGCAGCATAAAACTCCTGGTGAAAAGTACTCTGCAGGCGACACTCAGGTACAAAGACAACTGTTTGTTGTTCACAACCAAGAATGTTCCCTTTTAAGCCAAAAAACCTGTGTCAATCTCAACCACTAACAAAAAATTGATGAGGTCAACCAGCAAGGACTTGGTTCCAAATTTAAAAAGGAGTTACCGAATCTCTTTACCAGTTTGGGCAACTGAGGACCGCATACAGGATTATACTGAGGGAGGATGCTAAGCCCGTGTGCCTGTTCACACCACAAAAAATACCCCACTGTTTTGGACTTGATCTTCCAGACAGGTTTGTCATATGAAACAGTGAACTTTATTTACAGGGTTCCAGCAGCAGTTACATGCTTCCATCAAGAACCACAACTGGACATAAACTCAACTCCGAAGGCTCCCCGTGTTTCGGGCTGCTTCATTCACACTGTCACGTGATACTACACAGTACAATAAGTCTTAAAGCTACAGTGACTACATTCTTCCCCCTTTAAATTTATTTTCTCTTTATAATTTGTATTCACAAGAACAATTAAATTCATAACATTACAAATATATACACGAGTTATGAAAATGTAAGTTCAGTCTCTCAGGGGGTTTCCTGATCTGGATGGAACATCATAGCTCCATGACTTTAGAATCTCTTACAGAAGCTTCATTTTCTCGAAGCAGAGCAACATTAAGTACCTTCCTAGGCATAGGCAGTTCAGTGTTATCCACTCCGAAAGAGACATCTGGTATGTCTATCCTTGGCTGATCAATCACAATGGGGACTACAATTGTTACAGGTGGAACATCGGTTTGTCGGGGTATCTCCCTTGTTCTCAAATGATCCATGTGTTTTCGGGTGATCTGGCCCTCCACTTCTACATGGTACGACAACAGTCCGGTTACAGAAACAATTACACCAGGTAACTAACTCGATCCACCACTGAATTTTTGTACAAATACTAGTCTAATGATGACCATGAAACCATTCTTGTAAAAACCCATCTGGTTTCCTAAAGCCCTTTAGGGAAGGAAATAAGCCGTCCTTACCTCATCTGGCCTACATGTGACTCCAGACCCACAGCACTGTGGTTGACTTTTAAATGCCCTCTGAAATGGCCTAGCAAACAATTCAGTTCGACCAAACTGCTACAAAACCTCAAGGAATGAAACCGGATAGACCACCTGGCATCTACCTAGGCACCAGAAATGACAATGGCAAATTCAACCCTGTTGACCCTACAAAGTCCTCATTACTAACACCTGGGGACTTATGTCAAAAT
This sequence comes from Carcharodon carcharias, assembly GCF_017639515.1. Classification (NCBI taxonomy): domain Eukaryota; kingdom Metazoa; phylum Chordata; class Chondrichthyes; order Lamniformes; family Lamnidae; genus Carcharodon; species Carcharodon carcharias. The sequence goes on along the minus strand of NC_054478.1, from coordinate 103,125,550 downwards.
TGGGAGAGCTGTCTCACAGACTAGTCAAGCAACAGCCTAACATAGTCATCCTCACAGAACCATATCTTACAGATAATGTCCCAGACACCACCATCAGCATCCCTGGGTATGTCCTATCACACCAACAAGACAGACCTAGCAGAGGTGTCAGCACAGTGATATACAGTTGGCAGGGAGTTGCCCTGGGAGTCCTCAACAGCCAGGAGGGAGTTGCCCTGGGAGTCCTCAACATCGACTCTGAACACCATGAAGTCTCATGGCATCAGGTCAAACTGGGCAAGGAAACCTCCTACCATGTACTGCTTTCCCACAGCTGATGAATTAGTGCTCTTCCATGCTGAACACAATTTGGAGGAAGCACTGAGGGTGGCAAGGGCACAGAATGTTCTCTGGGTGGGGGACTTCAATGTCCATCAACAAGAGTGGCTTGGTAGCACCACTACTGACTGAGCTGGCCGAGTCCTAAAGGACATAGCTGCTAGACTGAGTCTGCGGCAAGTAGCGAAGCAACCAACAAGAAGGAAAAACATATTTAACCTCATCCTCACCAACCTGCCTGCCGCAGATGCATCTGTCCATAATAGTATCGGTAGGAGTGACCACCTCACAGTCATTGTGGAGATGAAGTCACGCCTTCACAATGAGGATACCTTCCACTGTGTTGTGTGGCACTACCACCGTGCTAAATGGGATAGATTTCAAATAGATCTAGCATCCATGAGGTGCTGTGGGCCATCAGCAACAGCAGAGTTGTACTCGAACACAATCTGTAACCTCATGGCCCGGCATATCCCCTACTCTACCATTACAATCAAGCCAAGGGATCAACCCTGGTTCAATGAAGAGTGCAGGAGGGCATGCCAGGAGTAGCACCAGGCATACCCAAAAATGAGGTGTTAATCTTGTGAAGCTATAACACAGGGCTATTTGCATGCCAAACAGCATAAGCAGCAAGTGATAGAGAGAGAGCTAAGTGATCCCACAAACAACGGATCAGATCTAAGCTCAGCAGTCCTGCCACATCCAGTTGTGAGTGGTGGTGGACAATTAACCAACTCACTGGAGGAGGTGGCTCCACAAATATCCCCTTCCTCAATGATGGAGAAGCCCAGCACATCAGTGCAAAAGATAAGGCTGAAGCATTTGCAAAAATCATCAGCCAGAAATGCCGAGTGGATGATCCATGTCGGCCTCCTCCGGAGGTCCCCAGTATCACAGATGCCAGTCTTAAGCCAATTCGATTCACTCTATGTGATATCAAGAAACAGCTGAAGGCACAGGATAGTGCAAAGGCAATGCGGCCTGATAAAATTCTAGCAATAGTACTGAAGATTTGTGCTCCGGAACTTGCCACGCCCCTAGCCAAACTGTTTCAGTATGGCTATAATACTGGCATGTACCCGACTAAGAAGAAAATTTCCTAGGTATGTCCTGTACACAAAAAGCAGGACAAATCCAACCCAGCCAATTACCACTCCATCAGTCTACTCTTGATCATTAGTAAAGTAATGGAAGGGGTCATCAACAGTGCTATCAAGCGGCACTTGCTTAGCAATAACTGCTCATTGATGCCCAGTCTGGGTTCCGCTAGGGCCACTCAGCTCCCGATCTCATTACAGCCTTGGTTCAAACATGGACAAAACAGCTGAACTCCTGAGATGAGGTGAGAGTGACTGCCCTTGACATCCAGGCCACGTTTGACCGAGTGTGGCATCAAGGAGCCCTAGCAAAACTTCAGTCAATGGGAAACAGAAGGAAAACTCTCCACTGGTTGAACTCATACCTAGCACAAAGGAAGATGATAGTAATTGTTGGAGGTCAGTAATCTCAGCTCCAGGACATCGCTGCAGGAGTTCCTCGGGGTAGTGTGCTCGGCCCAACCATCTTCAGCTGCTTCAATCAATGACCTTCCTTCCATCATAAGGTCAGAAGCGGGGATGTTCACTGATGATTGCACAATGTTCAGCACTATTTGCAACTCCTCAGAAACTGAAGCAGCCCATGTCCAAATGCAGCCCATGTCCAAATGCAGCAAGACCATGTTGGACAGAAAAGTGGCAAATAATCTTCATGCCATATAAGTGCCAGGCAATGGCCATCTCCAACAAGAGAGAATATAACCATTGCCCCTTGATGTTCAATGGCTTTACCATCACTATACCCCCACTATCAACACCCTGGGGGTTACTATTGAACAGAAACTGAACTGGACTAGCCATATAAATACTGTGGCCACAAGAGCAGGGTAGAGGCTAGGAATCCTGCGATGAGTAACTCACCTCCTGACTCCCCAAAACATGTCCACCATCTACAAGGCACAAGTCAGGAGCGTGATGGAATACTCCCCATTTGCCTGGATGAGTGCCTCTCCCACAACATCCAAAAAGCTTGACACCGCCCAGGACAAAACAGCCTGCTTGATTGGCACCACATCCACAAACATTCACTCCCTCCACCATTGATGCACAGTAGCAGCAGTGTGTACCATCTACAAGATGCACTGCAGAAATTTACCAAGGTTCCTTGGACAGCACCTTCCAAACCCAGGACCAAAACCATCTAGAAAGACAAGGGCAGCAGATAGATGGGAACACCAGCACCTGGAAATTCCCCTCCAAGTTACTCACCATCCTGACTTGGAAATGGATCACCATTCCTTCACTGTTGCTGGGTCAAAATTCTGGAACTCACTTCCTAACAGCACTGTAGGTGTACCTACATCATATGGACTGCAGCGGTTCAAGAAGGCAGCTTACCACCACCTTCCCGTGGGGAACTAGGGATGGGGATTAAATGCTGGCCCAGCCAAGGAAGCCCACATCCAGTGAATGAATAATAAAAAAAAATGCAGTACCACTGTCTGAGACAATGACTTCTGGCAATCCATGTATAGGAAATCTTTGCTGTAACCTTTATATAGTAACACCTGATGTTGGTGATCTAACTTCATATACGTCTAACCATTTGGAATGTGCATCAATTATTGGCAGAAACATGGCACCTAGAAGTGGACCTACATAATCTGCATGCACTCTCACCCAGGGTCGAGCAGGCCATTCCCACGGGTGCAGTGGGGCTGCAACAGGCAACCTCTGTAGTTGCTGGCACTGGAGACAGTGTTTAACCATTTTTTTCTACATCACTGTCTATACCTGGCCACCAGATGTAGCTCCTTGCAAGCATTTTCATTTTGGAAATTCCAGGATGTCCGCTATGCAACACAGTTAAGAGTGGTTCCCTTCCTTGGGAAGGAACGATAACTCATGCGCCCCGTAACAGGATACCATCCTGACTACTTTGAGTGAAGAGTGGCTTCAATTCTTCAGGGACTGGTTCCTGGGACCATCCTTTCAATGCCTGTTCTCGTACTCTAGACAAGACTGGATCATGATTTATCCAGTTTCTTATTTGTCTTGTGCAGACTGGCAAACAACCCAGGAAATTCATCGCTAATATGATCTCTTAGGGAGTTGGAGCATGTTCAATGCTCTCCTGCAAAGGAAGGCAAATTAGGGCTTTTGCTTTGGCTATATGCACCCCTGATCTGTGCATAAAAGTATACTCATATACTGATAAATTCAAAGCCCTACTTTGAATTCTTGCAGAAGCTTTAGGAGGGATAGCTTTCTCTTTACTAAACAGACCCAAAAACGGTTTGTGATCAGATACTATAGTAAAGTGTCAGCCATGTACACACTGATGGAATTTAACTCCAGAAATAATCGATAATCCTTCTTTCTTGTTTTGTGAATAATCCTTCTTGACTGTAGAGAGGGTTCTGGATATATAGCCTATTGGCCTTTCTGAACTGTCATCCAACTTGTGAGATAGTACCACTCTCATGCCATGGGGGATACATCGCAAGTTAGCAACAATTCTTTTGGCCAGGTCATAGTATACTAACAAGTTCGAAGGGTGCAACAGCTGTTTAACTTTTGTGAAGGCTTCTTCTTGAGGTGACTTCTAAGACCAATGTTGTTTTTTTTTAAATAATGAGTGTGAACGGGATAGGTACATTTCTGAGTTGGGTAGGAGTTGAATATGATAATTTACCATACCCAAGAGTGACTTGAGCTCTGGGACATTTGCAGGCGTGGGTGCCTCCTTAATAGCTTTAACAACTTCTTCTACCTGGTGTAACCCTTGGGCATCCACCCGTGGCCCAAGTAAATGACTTCACTTGCCTGAAAGGTATACTTTTCCTTTTTTAAGTGCACCCCTGCTTCCAAGAAACATTTTAAGACTTCGTCCAAGTTAGCCAAGTGTTCTGCTTCTGTTAACCCAATTATTAGGACATCGCCTAGGTAGACTATGACTTGAGGTAGTCCTTGCAGCAAGCTCTCCATCATCCTCTGGAAAACTGCACAGGCTAAAGGAACACTGAAAGGCAGGTGCCAGTATTGATACAATCTTTTGTAAGTGTTTATGGTTACACATTGATGTATCATCCAGTTCCAGCTGCTGATGTGCGTGACTCATATCTAATTTAGTGTAAGTTCTCTCTCTTGCTAATTTGGCATAGATATCCTCGATCCTGAGGATAGGGTACTTGTCCAACTTGGCAGCCTTGTTTACTGTTAACTTGTAATCCTCACAGATACAGATGGCCTGATCCGGTTTCAGGACAGGGACTATGAACCGAAAATTCCAAAAGTTGAACCGACTGAATAATACCCAGCTTCTCTAAATGGTTTAATTTGATGTCAACCTTCTCTTTCAGGGCATAAGGCACAGGCCTGGCTTTAAAAAAAAAATGAGGAGTTGTTTCAGAGTCAAGGCCTTTGATTTTCCCCAGTTCCTCTCAAAAGAACTTGTCATATTTCTTTACCAGCTCAGGCAGTCCTCCAGCTCTTGGCTGGAAAATTTCAGACCAATTTAGTTTAATTTCTTTTAACCAATCATGACCTAGAAGGTTCGGTCCTTCACCTTACATGACAATCACAGGGAGCTGCGCTATCTGGTGTTTGTAATAAACAGGTACAGTGATAATACCATTCACTTGTATGGCTTCATCAGTATACATTTTCAGTTTAAGTGAAGTCTGCTCCATATTCAATTGTTGAGTACCCTTGTTTAAATATCTGAACGTGTGCTCCCCCAATACAGTGGTTGATGCACCAGTATCCACTTCCATAATCAAAGGATTTCCATTGACCTGCAGAGTAACAGTGATTGGTTCTGTTTTCCCCACTTTCACATTAAGCAGAGAATAAACATTAGAATTAGTGATTTTTGGTTCTTCCACATTATGTACTTTGATCAGTTTAGTTTGCTGCCTGGAATCTGTCTCAATCTTGCATTACATTGCTTCAGTATGTGTCCTCTTTTATGACAATAATGGCACTCTACCTCTTTAAAACGGCATGTTTCACGAATATGGTTACTTCCATATCGGTAACAATTTATCTTCAGATTTGCTGTGGTGCTGTTTCCTGTATATTTTGAAAATTTTCAGGTAGCAGGGACTATCTCCCACTTCATGGTTGACTCCTTGGTTTTCGCACCATGCCCAATGGTCTGTTCCCACCCCAACTGGAAAACATCAAAAGCACTATTTCCAATTCTCTTTTAAAAATCGATATTTACTTCAGCTAATATTATTAAATGGCATCATTGTGCGCACCACAGACAAAACAATCCCATAACGTATCATTTAGTTAGCTGTTTCAACTTCGCTACGTATGTTGCTGTGGTCTCACCGGGGCTCTTACTCTCGAATTAAATTTGAATCCCTGCATGATTATTGGAGGGTTTGGGTTGTGTTAGGAAATAGAGATATTTTAAGTAAGTTATATTGGTATTTGTAGGTATTAGGAATGAGTTTTAGCTTTAAAAGTTTAAGTTTGATTTGTATTTCTGTATCTGCGTGTTAAGAAAGGTCAAATTGAATTTTAGTTTCACTTTAAAAAGGTGCTTGCATTTCTACCAAATTTTTTTATGACTGTTGCAGCTAGGTTAAACAAACAAGAGAAGAAGAATCGGGCTGTTGCCTACCAACGGGGGTCCAGAGAGGTAGGCCCCACCCATAGACACTTACACAAAAACTAAAGAAACGGCAGTTTTAAGTTCAATTTGAAGCCAAGACCCCAGAGACGCTGGACACTGGGAGAGGGAGCCGCAGATTTCCCAAAAGGTTCCAGGGCCAAAAGAGTGAGACAGAAACAGGGGAAAGTTCCAAGCAGACCTTTCTAGTCAAAGGAAGAACAGGAGCCTGGAAAAGGTCCTGTTAAAGAAGTTAAGAATGAGGGGCAGAGAGAAAGGCTCCAAGCTTTAGATTTAAAAAGAGAAAAGCTGCAGAAAACAGATTTAAAGTGAGGACAGCTTGCAAGAGGAGAAGGTCCAAAAAGACAACCTAAGGTCTGTATCTATTTACTATGGACATGTGAAGTAGTGGTAATGTTGACGGCTGAGTCAATGAGAGAGAGAGTACGTGGAAGACAGCTTGAAAGCGTGTGGTGACTGAGGTAAGTGGAACATCAGAAGGAGAGTTTGAAACCCTGGAGGTAAACCCTTGTGGAAGGCGTTTGAGAGAAAGCATCGGTTTGTGGAGAAGATTCCAAGGTGAGTTCTTGAAGAGTGGAGATTGGAAACCCTCATGTGAAAGGCTGAGTTCAGTGAGACTGGTTGGCTCATGGTGTGACAAGCATTGGCGGGGTGGGGGTGGAGGGGTTGAGGAGTGATCCACAGCATCTGGTTAAGGTGGCATCTATCACTTGGTTTCAGAGTGTAGTGTGTCTGAAAACAGGGTGCCTATTGGTACACGGACTGTGTACTTACTGTGGACAATAGAGTATAAGATAGCTTTTGTAACTTGTGTTATCCTTACAAATCTGTATATATCTGTAAAAGGTATAGCTGTGGGTGGAGTATTGTAATATAGTTCATCTTTTCTTGTTGAATAAATGTTTTATTCTTTTGTTGAAAGTTCATCAGTTGACTCCTGTGACTGTGTTCAGTAGCATCTCTCCAAGTATCTGACAAACAAATAAAAGTTAGGATCTATCACGCCAGGTTCCACTCTGGAATCAGGGGGCTTGACCGGGGGTAATCTCAGCTGGGGATCATAACAGTTGAAAATGTCCCTTTACGAGATCTACCAATTTGCTGAAGTCTTTGAATCGGGAGCATTCGGGACCATCAAATTTTGGATTAAATTATGAGTTTTACTCCCACAGACGCTTAGGGCAACTGCTTTCCTTTTTTCCTCCAACGTTATTTTGCTTGCTTGGAAAAAGAAACTCATCCACTGTGGATGAGTCGAAGGGGTTGATCCTTCGAAAAAGTGGCATACCTGGTCAGTATATTTTTCTTTTCTTCTGTTTAAAACAAGATACTCATATTGACTGGGAAAGGAGCAGGGCCAGAATCAATTTATCCTTGCCACCAGTTTTTATGGACTTAATTTTCCAGACAGGTTTCTCATGAGAAACAGTGAACTTTATTTACAGGGTTTCAGCAGCAGTTACATGCTTCCATCAAGAACCACAACTAGACATAAACTCCACCCCTAAGGTTCCCTGCACTTAGGGCTGGTTTGGTCACACTGCCACATGACTGTACAATAAGTCTTAAAGCTACAGTCACTATATACCTTAAAGCTACAGTTACTACACCCAACCAACCCTGAAGCAAGTGCAGCAACTGCTGGACAAGATGATAAAAATGGGTGTCATCTCCCCCGTCACTCAGCCAACCGAATGGTGTTCCAGGATGGTCCCTGTCCCAAAGCTGAACACGCCCATCAGTATCGGCATCGACTTGACACAGTTCAATAAAGCTGTGGTAAGAGAAGGCCACCTGGATGACCATCTGACTAAACTCTCTAAAAGCAGTGTTTTCAAATCTTGACACTAACAGTGGCTTTTGGAAACTTCCATGAAATTAAATGTCCAGATTGCTGACCATACTCATCACCCGATTTGGCAGATTTTGCTTCAACTGCTTACCGTTCAGGATCACCTCCGCACTGGAAGCCTTTCAGTGCATGATGTTGGCCATTTTGTGAGGCCTAGAGTGCGTCATCTGCCATATGGACGATGTTTTCTTCCACTGCCACGCTGTGTCAAAAGGCTCACTGCGATCCTGGAATGCTTACAGGAAGCAGGGTTGACATTGAAGAAATGTCAGTTCGCCAAGACCTCTATTTGGTTCTTAGGACACATCATCAGCAACAAAGGTATCACGGTGGATGCACAGAAAACAAAGGCTTTCAGTGAGTTCCCAACCCCATCCTTGATTCTGGCCCACAGAGATTCCTGGGTATGGTGAACCAGTTGTCAAAATTTTTCCCAATCTGGCACAGGTTAAAGAACCCCTGTGGCACCTTTTCAAGAAAGACCAGACAAGCTGCTGGGACATGCATCAAGAGTAAACATTGGGTTGCATCAAAGCCATGCTGCTCTCAACTGACAACCTGACCCATTATGACCCATCCCTGTCCACCACCATAGCAACAGATGCTTCGTCCACATGCCTTGGAGCAGCCTTATTTCAAGAACAACTGGACGGATGTTGCTAGCCAGTGTATTACACATCCAGAGAATCAAAAAAGAAGCTCTTGTAGTCACATGGGCATGTGAGAAGTTTTTGGACTACATTATTGCCATTGAAACAGAGCATATACCACTGGTCTCACTGCTAGATGAGGAGGACCTGGCAAAGATATCCCCCAGAATCCAGAGATTCCAACTACGCCTCAAGGTTCGCATACAAGATGGTATATGTTCAGGGGAAAACCAAATAATGGCAGATACTTTCTAGGGCCACAGTGTATCTTCCAATGAAACATGATGTCAACCTGATCAAGGAGCTCGAATTGGTAAGGAGATACCTGCTGGCTATCAGAGGGAAACTCTAGCAAAGCTGACAGAAACAAATGCAAGATGAGGAGTGTGCCTTAATGCAACATTACTGTCAACAAGGGTGGCCACAGCAGAGACCGAGCTGTCGTACCATGAAGACTTGGTTTGAACAGGAGAAGCACTTTACTATCATTGACGATCTGCTTGTAAACAACAAGAGGGTTGGTATTCCAGCCTCCCTTTGGCCAGAGATCCTCCAAAAAGTACACCTGGGCTTTATCAAATGCAGGGCACAGGCCCAATCCACAGTGTAGTGGGCAGGTATTTCAAGAGAAATTGAGGACACGGTAGTGACCTGCACTACACAAGCAGGACTAGAGGAAGCCCCTTATTCCCAAACAGTTCCCAACCAGGCCATGGGAGCAGTCGGGCATTGATTTATTCATCTTCAATGGCAGATCCTTCCTCATTGTGGTGGACTACTTCTCCCAATGGATTGAGGTGAAGCAATTGTACATGATAACTCATGGAAGTGGTGCTGAGAGCGTTGAAGGAGATGTTCACAAGCCATTGCATCCTGGACCAGATAGTCATATAACGGTCCAAATTTGCAAATGATTACTTTCCCCAATTTGCCATCACTTATGGCTCCCAACACCATACTGCTCCCCAAGATACCCACAATTGAGTGGGGAGGCAGAAAGAGGGGTCCGCACCACAAAAGCTCTCCTGAGGAAGAATGACTACTTCCCTACAGCACTGTTAATCTATAGGTCCACCCCACAACTATGCGGTTTAGCCCCATCTGAACTCCAGATGGGAAGAAAACTCTGCACATAGCTCCCAATCCTGCGAAAGAAACTAATACCAGGGTTGGCAGACAAAGATTACCAAAACATCCAGGGCAGTAAGCAGTCCTACAGACAGAGGGCTTTCGCCTACAACCGCATCAGACTCCTGCCACATTTACACAAGGACGACAGAGTTTGGATTAAAGACCTTGAGAAAGAGGGTGCTATTGTCCAAAAAGACAATTACAAGCCATGGTCATACCTTGTCAGTACTCTGGAAGGTATGGTCAGGAGGGGCCTTCTCCTCATCTCTCACAGTGATCCTCCCACTATACGTTAGAGAGAAATTGAACCCTCATTCATGCCTTTGTTACCTCTAATCTTGACTATTCTAATGCACTCTGGCCAGTCTCCTACTTTCTATCCCCTAAGATTGTCCAAAATCCTGCTACCCATGTCTTAACTCGTACCAAGTCCTGTTCCTCTATCAACCCCGTGCTCACTGATCTACAATGATGTAGTATATGGGTCTGGAATAGAAAAGAGTTAATGTGGGATTGGGTACAGTACTGCCCACAGTGTGATGTAAAGGACCACATGATCTGAGTCTAGAGGACAGTCTTGCACTAGACAAAGACGTGTGTAGAGGCATGCAGGGAGACAGCTCCTACCTTAGACCTTATACTGCATATATGTATATAATTACAAGTAGTTAATAAACATTAATAAACTACACAAGACTAAGAACCTCTTCATAAGATCTACCGAACTATACATGTCTTACAACAACAGGTTCCAAGTCAAACAATGTGTTGATTTTAAAATAGTCATCCTTATTTTCAATTCCCTCCATAGCCTTGCTGCTCCCTATCTTTGTAATCTCCTCCAAGTCCATAACCCTCCAATATACCTCAGTTCTTCGAATTATGAACATACAAACTAGGAACAGGAGTGGGACACTCAGCCCTTCAAGCCTGTTCCACCATTCAATAAGATCATGGCTGATCTGATAGTAACCTCCCACCTACCCCCAATAACCTTTCACTCGATTGTTAATCAAGAATCTATCTTGCTCTGCCTTAAAAATATTCAAAGACCTTGCTTCTACTGCCGTTTGAGGAAGAGAGTTCCAAAGACTCATGACCCTCAGAAAAAATTTCTCATCATCTGTCTTGAATAAGTGACCCCTTATTTTTAAATAGTGACTCCTAGTTCTAGATTCTCCCACAAGATGAAACAAATTCTTCACATCCATACTGTGAAGACCCCTCAGGATTTTTAAGATCAAGTCCTCTTACTCTGCTAAACTCCAGCGGATACAAGCCTAACCTGTTAAACCTTTCCTCATAAGGCAGCCTGCCCATTCCTGGTGTTAGCCTCATAAACCTTTTCTGAACTGCTTCTAATGCATTTACATCTTTCTTTAAATAAGGAGACCAATACTGTACACAGTACTCCAGATGTGGCCTCACCAGTGCCCTGTACAAGTGAAGCATAACCTTCCTATTTTTGTATTCAAATCCCATCACAATGAATCATAACATTTTATTAGCTTTCCTAATTATTGCTGTACCCACATACTAGCCTTTTGTGATTCATACACTAGGAGACCCACATCCCTCTGAATCTGAGCTCTGCATCTCTCACTATTTAGATAATATGCTTCTTTTTTATCCTTCTTGCCAAAATAGACAATTTCACATTTGCCCACATTTGCCAGGTCTTTACCCACTCACTTAACCTATGTCACTTTGTAGCCTCCTTACGTCCTCCTCATAACTTACTTTTCTACCTGTGTCATCAGCAAATTTAGCAACCATACCATCTGTCCCTTCATTCAAGTTACTTATATAAATTGTAAAATGCTGAGGTCCCAGCACTGATCCCTGTGACATACCACTCGTTATATTCCACCAACCAGAAAATGACCCATTTATGGCTACCTTCTGTTTCCTGTTAGCTAGCCAATCTTCTAACCATGCCAATATATTACCTCTTACAATATGAACTTTTATCTTCTACAAATAACCTTTGATGTGGCACCTATCAAATGCCTTCTGGAAACCTAAGTACAGTATCGGTTCCCCTTTATCCACAGCACATGTGACTCTTTCAAAAAACTCCAAAAAATTGGTTAAACATGATTTTCCTTTCACAAAACCATGTTGCCTCTGTCTGAATGCCTCAACCTTTCGAAGTGTCCTGCTATAACATCTTTAATAATAGCTTCCAACATTTTCTCTATGACAGATGTTAAGCTAACTGGCCTCTACTTTCCGGCTTTCTGTCTCCTTCCCTTTTTGAATAAAAGAGTTACATTTACCATTTTACAATCTAATAGAACCTTCCCTGAATCTAGGTAACTTTGGAAAATTAAAACCAATGCATCAACTATTTCATTAGTCACTCCTTTCAAGGCCCTAAAATGAAGTCCACCAGGATCTGGAGATTTTTCAGCCCACAGCTCCAACAATTTGCTCAATATCACTTCATTGGTAACTGTAATTTTTCTGGGTTCCTCCCTCCCTTCCATTTCCTGATTTACAGCTTTTTTTAGGATGTTACTCGTATTCTCTATAGTGTAAACTGATGCAAAATACCTGTTCAATTCATCTGCCATCTCCTTACTTTCCATTATTAATTCCTCAGACACACTTTCTATAGGACCAACGCTCACTTTTTAAAACTTTTCTTATTTAAATATCTTTAGAAAGTCTTACTATCCGTCTTTATAATTCCAGCTAGTTTTCTCTCATACTCTAATATTTACCTCTTTATTAATCTTTTTCTCATTCTTTGCTGTTCTTTATATTCTGTCCAATCTTCTGGCCAGCCACCTATCTTTGTGCAATTATATGCTTTTTCTTTAAGTTTGATAATGTCTTTAACGTTTTTAGTTATCCGCAGGATGTTGGGTTCTCGCTTGAAATTTTTCTTTTCTCATTGGAATTTATCTATTCTGCGTATTCTGAAATAGCCCTTCAAAAGTTTGCTACTGCATCTCCAAGGACCTATCCCTTAACCTCATTTGTCAGTTCACTCTAGCTAGCTCAGCTTTCATGCGCTCATAGTTGTCCTTATTTAAGTCCAAAATACTATTCCTGGACCCACTTTTCTCTCCCTTAAACTGAACGTAGAATTCATTAATATTATGATTCTGGCCTTTTGAGCATCCTGATTTTAATTGCTTCACCATTGATGACTGGGACTTCAGTTGCCAGGCCCTAGGTTCTGGGACACCCTCTCTACACTCCTCTATTTTGCTTTCATCCTTCAAGGCATTTTTTAAAACCTGCCCCTTTGGCCAAACTTTTGCTCATCTGTCTTAGTATCTCCTTATGTGGCTCAGTGTCATACTTTGTTTCATAATGTCCTGTGAAGCAACTTGGGATGTTTTAATACTTTAAAGTCGTTGTATAAGTAAGTTGTCTTTGTTAGATGAAGAAGGGTGGCAAGAAGCTCATGTGGAGCAAACACACTTGCATAGACCTGTTGGGCCAAATGGCTTATGAACATATGTGTGAGAGTTGATTTTTTTTAATTTTGGTGAATATTGTGTTATTCTGCAAAGAAGGCTGGGTGTCTGTATCATTTAATTAGGCGGGGCAAGAGTTTGATAGGAGTCAGGTTGTCTGGGAGTTTGTAAACATGAAAAGGATAGAGGTGTTCAGTTGAGGTACAAGTAAATAGGTTAGATCTAACATTTGCATTTTTAGATAAGTTAAGAGTTTGTTTGAATATCAAAGGGGAGTCAGAGGTAATAATGAAAATGTTTGCATCTTGCAGGAGTTCATAGGTAAACAAGTAGTGGGGATATGATATTTTATTGACCCAAAAGCAAAGACAAGATGAAAAAATGAAAATCAAGGGTTTGAGTATCAAAGAGGTGTTTGAGAATAATGGAACAAAGATGAAAGGGGAAAAGGGTATATTAGAGGTACTGTGGATAGCTGTTGAGCTGGAGAGAGAGCTAGAGATGGCTGCAGACAGCTGGAGCTGTTTGAGCTGTTGAGATGGCGAGAGCACTGAGCTGGAGAAGGATGCAGATTGAATCACCCATCCAGTCAAGCTAGAAAGGTCTTGGGCTGCAGCAAGCAGTTTTATTCTGAAGTGAATTCCACCGCAGAGTGGAAAAGGGTAAAGGTCATGTTTATTGAACCTTTATTGAAGCTACAGCAATTTGCATTGTGTAATGTTACTGGATTTCATAGTTAACACCTATAAGGAAGTGTTGTCTGGAAGGTGTATACTTGTGGGTTTGATAAGACTAACCTTAATTGTGTAATCATAATCTTGTTTGCTTAAGTTATCTTTTATTTTTGTTAATAAACTTTTACTTTTAATTTGTGAAACCCCAAAAGTGTTGCTGGACCTCTTACTGCTGAGATTGGTATGTCTTCTTCTCTGTTTCAGCCAAGTTTTCCTCTGGGATTTGGGTTGCACAGCAATTAACACCAGTTGTGGTTATAACATAGGAGCAGGAGTAGGCCATTTGGCCCCTCTAGCCTGATCCGTCATTTTACTAGATCATGGTTGATCTTCTACCTCAACGCCATCTTCCCACACGATCCCTGAATCCCTTAATACCATTAGTATCTAGAAATTGATCAACCTCTACTTTGAACATACTCAATGACTGAGCCTCCACAGACCTCTGGGGTAGAAATTCCAAGATTTACCACCCTATGCCTGAAGAAATTCCTCCTCATCACGGTCATAAATGGCCTACCTCTTATTCTGAGGCTGTCCCCTGGTTCTAGAACCTCAACTAGTGCAAACTTCCTTCCTGCATCTACCCCATTGAGACCTGTAAGAATTTTGTACAGTTCAAAGAGATTGCCTCTCATTTTTCTAAACTCTAGAGAATACAGGCCCAGTCTCCTCAACCTTTCCTCATAGGACAATTCCACCATCCCTGGGATTAGTCTGGTGAACCTTAGTTGCACTCCATGAAGGATACACCGGCTATCGGATAAGGAGACCAAAACTGCACACAATATTCCAGGTGTGATCTCACCAAGGTTCCATACAGCTGCAGCAAGACTTCCTTATTCTGTACTCAAATCCCCTTGCAATAAAGGCTAACATACAATTTGCCTCCATTATTGCTTGTTGCACCTGCATGTTCGCTTTTAGTGACTTATGAACAAGAACACCCAGGTCTCTTTGGACATCAACATTTCCCAACCTCTCCCCATTTAAGAACTACTCTGCATTTCTGTTTTTCCTACCAAAGTGGAAAACATCAAATTTTTCCACATTATATTTCACCTGCCATGTTTTTGTCCATTCATTTAGTCTGTCTAAATTTCCTTGATGCCTCTTTGCATTCCCCTCACAACTCACATTCCCACCAAGTTTTGCATCATCAGCAAACTTGAAAATATTACATTTGGCCCCCACATCCAAATCATTGATATAGATTGTGAATAGCTAGGGTATGTTATAACCCAGCAGTTGGTAAAGCTGAGTTCTTTAAAAATCCCAGAGGGAAACTTTAAACAACCTATATTTTTAAGTGGTTTGGTTGAGGTGCAACTCTAAATTCAGGAATCCGACCACCGGTTCTCGTGAGGTTTTATATTAAACTAACTGAAACAATAAATTACTATCATAACCTTTAACAAATTCCCAAACTAATCTCCATTAAGGCAACAGCACTCAGACTTAATCAGACACCAGCAAAGCATTTTTCACCTTACAAATTCAAAATGAGGGTCTTTTCACTTTGGTTCCTGTGGAGGCAGTTGGAGGTTTACAGCTGCTTTGATCTTACACTGCCTCTGCCTGCACACACAAAACTGCCCTCTGATATACTTAGCATATCTCATTGAATGTAAATTGTCATTGTATCACCAGCCTCTTTGAACTCCACCTCTAACAATAAAACCCATTTCATAATACCAATTTTATTAGTAATACAAACATATTGCTTGGTCTCTGCTAGCTAGATGCTAGATTTCACCCCACTTCTTGAACGCTCTATTCAAAAAACTGCAACAATACTCTACCTCTCTTATATCTCAAAACTAATACACAACAAAGCACCCAGACTAGCTGGCTTTAATCTAATTAAGACACAGCCACAAACCAAACTTCATGACATCCCTCTCCCTATCGAAAAATGAACTGTCATAATTCTAAAAGACAGCTTCATTTTAATAACCCATCTCACACTATTACATTACCAGACGCATGTATTAACATAGTACTTATATATACACACAAGCCCTTGGTACCAACAGAAATGACTCCAGTTCACTGTCTGGGTTTTTTTTTAAAAAATGTCCCATTTTCCTTTCAGCTTCAAAATCTTGATAATCCATCTGCGAACAGATTTTCTCTTCCAGCAATATTTATAATCCGAAGACTAAATGGCTGTAATAATAGACTCCATCTGAAAAGCCTTGTACTTTTGTCTTGAAATTTGTCCAAAAACGTCAAAGGATTATGGTCTGTATAAACAATTGTTTCTGATGAATTGTTTGCAACATAAATGTCAGAATGCTGCAATACTAACAACAAACTCAAAGTCTCTTTTTTGATCATTGAATATCTTTGTACATTCAGCTTCTGTGAAAAATACCCTATTGGGTTTTCAATTTCAGTGTCATTTTATTGTAACAGTACAGCCCCAATGCTTATATCACTTGCAACAATGGCCAACATAAATTGCTTGGCATAATTGGGTACTGCCAAAAAGTGGTCTCATAGTTAGTACAGTTTTCAAACAATCAAATGACTTCTAACACTCCAGTGTCCATTGAAACTTTTTGTTCCTTTTTAATAGTTCAATCAGTGGAGCAACCACTTGGCTAAAATTTGGTACAAATTTTCAGTAAAACCTAATAATGCCCAAAAATCTCAAAACTTCTCATTTTGTTATAGGCTTTGGGAAACCCACAATAGCCTTGACTTTCACATCTCTCGGATCCACCTTACCACGTCTAATGATATGGCCTAGATATGTAACTTGCGCTTTTGCAAATTCACTTTTAGCCAAGTTCATCACCAAATTAGCTTCTTGTAGTCGAGTAAATAATTCTTCCAGGTGCTGTAAATGCTCCTCCCATGTCTGACTGAAAATGAGTAGATCATCAATAGTAAAAGCACAATTGCTTAGACATGCAATTACTTTGTTTGTCAGTCTTTGAAATGTCTCAGGTACATTCTTCACAGCAAATAGAGTGACTTTAAACTGATATAGTCCACTTGTAACTTTAAGATTCACCAATTCCAAACCAATAAAGGAATTAGAAATATTTTTATCCTGTCAGAGCCCCCAGTTATTTTGATCCAGCAGTTGGTAAAAGCTGAGTTCTTTAAAAATCCCAGAGGGAAACTTTAAACAAATTTAATAACCTATATTTTTAAGTAGTATGTTTGAGTTGCAACTCTAAATTCAGGAAACAGGCCACTAGTTCGAGTAGTTTTATATTAAACTAAACTAAACATTTTATTACATTATACAAGTTATATATACACACACACCCACATGACTATAAGTTACTACTATCATAACCTTTAACAAATTCTCAAACAAATATCCATTAAGGCAACAGCACCCATAGACTTAATCAGACACCAGCAAAGCATTTTTCACCTTACAAATTCAAAATGAGGTTCTTTTTACTTTGGTTTCTCTGGAGACAGTTAGAGGCTTACAGCTGCTTTGATCTTACACTGTCTGCACTGATCCTCTGTCTGCACACACAAAACTGCCCTCTGATATACCTAGCATATCTCATTGAATGTAAATTGTCATTGTATCACCAGCTTCTTTGAACTCCACCTCTTCTACCAATGAAACCCATTTTATAGTACCAATTTTATTAGTAATATAAACATATTGCTTGGTCTCTGCTAGGTAGCTGCCAGATTTCACCCCACTTCTTGCATGCTCTATTCAAAAAATGCAAATGCAGTTCCTCAATCTACCTCAGCCAACTTGCCCGTCATACCTTCATAGTTTCCTTCATTTAGATTAAAGACCCTAGTTTTGGACCGAACTACATCACTTTCAAACTTCATGTAAAATTCTGTCATATTATGGTTACTCTTCCCTAAAGGATCATTTACAACCAGATTATTAATTAGCCTTCTCGCATTGCGCAATACTAGATCTAAAATAGCCTATTCACTAGTTGGTTCCTCAACATGCTGTTCGAGAAAACCAGAGCATATATGTTCCAAGAATACACCCTCCTCAGTATTAATACTAATTAGGTTTAGCCAGTCAATATTCAGATTAAAGTCCCCACATATTACCATTGCCACATGCACCTCTAATTTCCTGATTTATACCATGTCCCACATTACTACCGCTATTTGATAGCTTATAAACAACTGCGACCGAAGTTTGCTGCCTCTTACTGTTTCTTAGCTCCACCCAAACTGATTCTACACCTTGATCTTCTGATTTAAGATCCTCTCTCATAGATGTACTGATCCCATCCTTTATTAACAGTGTGACCCCACCTCCTTTTTCTTTTTTCCTATCCTTCCTAAATGCTGAATACCCTTAGACTTTCAGTTCCCGGCCTTGGTCACCCTGCAGCCACATCTCTGTTTACTTCTATTTGTGCCATCAATTGATCTACCTTGTTGCATACATTCAGGAAGAGCACCTTTAATTTTGACTTATTATTTTCGCAATCTATAGCCTTAACTGCTGGTGCACTCTTATGTTTATCCAATTTGTCCCTTCCTGACACAGTGATAACCATTTGCCTTATTGCCATCCTGCTCTCTTACCTTCTCCTCTCTGTTTAGTTTGTCACATAACTTCCCTCACTCCTACTATTTAGTTTAAAGCCCTCTCTACTGCCCTCATTAAACAACATGTCAGGATACTAGTCCCAGCATGATTGAGGTGATGCCAAACCTTGTAGTACAGCTCTCACTTTCCCCAATACTGATGCCATTGCCCCAGGAATCGAAACCCATTTCTCCAACACCAATTTTTAAGCCACATGTTTATCTAATCTTATTTGACCTACGCCAGTTTGCTCATGGCTCAGGTAATAATCCAAGATTACCTTTGATGTAATACTTTTTAATTTAGCCCCTAGTTGCTCATAGTCTCCAATCCAACCCCTTTCTTAGTGCTACCTATGTCATTGGTACCAATGTGGATCATGACCACTGGATCCTCCCTCTTCCACTGCAAGTTCCTCTCCAGCCCAGAGCAGGTGTCCTTAACCCTGGCACCGGGCAGGCAACATAGCCGTCTGGACTCACTCTCTCAACTGCAAAGAACAGTATCTATCCCCCTGACCATACTGTCTCCTATCACTACCACATTCCTCTACACTAACCCTCCCCCCTCCCGCCCACTTGAATGGTATCCTTCACCACGGTGCCATGATCAGTCCGCTTATCCACCTTGCAATCCTTCTCCTCATCCACGCAAGCAACTCATACCTGTTGGACAATGTCAGGGACTCCTCCATTATTACATGTGGGTTCTCCTGACCTGCCTGACTCTCAGTCACATCCTCTTATCCCTGACCATTGACCAAACTCTAAAGTTCTGACTAACCTAAGGAGAGGGACTGCCTTCCGGGACAAAATATTCACATAACTCCCCCCCCCTCCCTAATGCCCTTAACGTCTGCAACTCAGACTCCAGCTCAGCAACTTAAGAGCCGGATTTGCCTTAGCTACAGACACTTTCTGTAGATGTAGTTGTCCAGGACTGCAGTGCATTTTGCAGATTCCCACATGCTGCAGTCACAGCACACCACCAGCCCTGCCATATCTGTCCACCCTTACTTATTTAATTAGTCAATTAGTTAATAACTTACACAGATAAAATAATAGAAAGTTGCACTCTCCTAGCTTGGAGACAAGGAAGGAAACTCACCAACTGCTGGAGACTGTAAAATAGTAGAAGACCTCTTTGCCCCTCTGCAAATTACCACCTGAACCAAATTCCCAACTACTCACTCAGTCTCATACAGGTGTGATCTCATGCCTGTAGGACCCTCTGTGCAGATTTTTTTTCTTCTTTTGATTTCTGGCAAATTCACACCTCTTTGGTGTATTACTGCCACCTTCTGTATCGGAGGAAGAAGTGCAATGCAAAAAGAAAACCTAAATTCTATGTGCTAATCCTGTGAAATATAAAAAGACAACACGACTTCATAAATATCCCAATACTCAAATCCAACTGCTAAAATACTAGCCATCATATCACACTGTAAATCCTTCTGATGTAGGTTAGACTGCATAGTTCCCCTTTCAGCTGTAAACTTAGTACAATGTAATAAAACATGCTCCAGCAATTGCAGGAATCCTTCCCCACGCTCTGGACACAAACCATCAACATGTTTCCCTATTAAATACAGAGACTTATTTAACCCACAGTAACAAATCCTATTTCATAACTACCCCTTCCCTTCTACACTTCTCAGTGAATTGACTAGATAACTTCACATTCTTTTGAATCTGATATAAATGTCCTCCTTTCTCATCCATATCTCACTATTGTCGCCATAATGCATATAGTTTACCCCTAATAATAGATTTCTGTCTTCCCTAATGAAATCTCAATACCTGGAATCAAGTGATTTATAGAACTTTTAGCCAACAAATCTGCTGCCTCATTCCCTGCCACACCTTTATGTGCTGGCATCCATAAAAAACCCACCACAATACCCAATTGTTGTATGTTACACAATAAATGAAAAATTCAAAAGTAAAATCCTGTCTGGATTCAGAAAAACAAGACTGCATAGAGCCAATGCTGACGATGAATCTGAACAAATGATGACTCTCAATGGCTTGATCTCCACTACCACTCTGAAGCCAACATAATTGTCATCAACTCACCTGAAAATATCGATAAACTATCAGACAGCCTTTTCACATTATTAACATTAATTTCAGGAATAAAAACTGCTGAACCTATCCTTCCCATCCCATGATTCTTAGAACCATCAGTATAAAGTTGAATATAAGCAACTTGTTGGATCCAGAGCCCTTTGGTTTGTCGGGGCTATAGAATCCGAGTTGCACACCTGTTTCAGAGTGACCAAGTTGGTACAGAGAGAGAACATCAGATTATTGTTAGAATAAACACATGCTGTTTATTTACAAACTAAACTTGGCAGCTATACTTGTGTGCTCACAACTCAAAACTCTGTCTTCACTCTTCAGTGTCAAACTCAAGACTCTCTCACAGAGGTAGCCCACTCTACTCTGCTATTGGGTATTAAGATCATGTGATCTTACATTACAACCCTTGTCTTAAAGGTACATTACATATCAGATTACTACATCCCCCTCCCATTACTGAAAAATACATTTTACAATTTTTTCAATGAATCAAGTTATTTACGCGGATCAATTATTTACCAAGTCAGTCTCTCTGGGGGTTTCCTTATGCATGTAGAACATCTCAGCCCTACAGCTTCTGAAGTTTGATTTGGAATCTCCTTTACTGGAGCCATCTGAGCATCTGGCTCTTCGACCCTTTCAGGTACAGCTGGCCCTTCAAACGCATTTGAGTTCTTTCAATAGGTGATGTGGATTCAATCTCGAACACTAGTGGAATAATTTCTGGGTATTTGGTTTCCCCTCTTCTTATGTGATCCATGTGTCTCCTAATTACTCGATCTTCAACTTTCACATGGTAGGAAAGAGGTCTGGTTACTGCACTTATTTCACTGAACAACCACACTGGTCCTTCTCTAAATTTTCTCGCAAATACTTTCTCTCCTACATTAAATGTTCTGTCCTGACTGTGACAATCATGTCCAATTTTCTGATTTTGTTGCCTTCTTTCTACCTTCCTGCCCAAGTTTGGCATAATTATGCTCAGCCTTGATCAGGGATGGCACTTCATCAATAATTTGGCAGGTGTGACACTTGTTGTCGAATGAGGGGTGGTTCTATAATGGGAAAGAAAATGTGCTAATTTAGTCGCTGTCAAATCTCCAGACAATTTCTTCATACCAGATTTGAATGTCGGAACTGCTCTCTCGGCAAGTCCATTTGAAGAAGGGTGTTATGGTGATGTTTTCACATGAACAATACCATTGAGGCTTGTAAATCGGTTAAATTCAGCACTTGTGAATACTGTTCTATTATCTGATACTAGCACTTCACGTAGTCCATTAATTTCTATTTCTCCATCTATTTCTGGTGACCACATATAGCTATTGCCTTCATTTTGGAAATTCCAAGTTGTACACTGTGAAATTCGGATAACAATGGCTTTCGTCCTTTTGGAGGAACAACCACTCAATGTCCCCACAATAAAATACCTTCTTGGCTGGTTATTTCATGCCTTCTCTGGATATACGGTTTAATTTAATCATATTCTTGTTTTTGTGACCAACCATGAAGAACTTGATTTCTCGCTTTGGCTAAGACTGGGTCCCGGTTTGTCCAATCTTTAATTTGTCTTGCACATATTGGTGGTGAGTCCAGGAAGTTTAATAACAAAACAAATTCCTGAGGAATTCCATCTTTTGCAAGGGTAAATGACTGAGCAGGTCTACATTTGCAATTTGCCTTCCGGGTCTATGAATAGAAGTATACTCGTGTGCTGCCAAGATCAACGCCCATCTTTGTACTCTTGCTGATGCTATGTAGGTATAGACTTGTCTTCCCTCAATAGTCCAATAATGGCTTGTGGTCCATTATGATCGTAGAATGACGGACCCTGTACATATTGGTGAAACTTCTTAACACCGAAAATGATTGGCAGGCTTTCTTTTTCAATTTGAGAGTACTTTTACTCTGCAGTACTGAGTGTTCTCGACACATATGCTATAGGTCGTTCTGATCCATCATTCATTTGATGGGAAAGCACTGCTCCCACTCCATAGGGTGATGCATCACATGTTAATATCAATTCAATTTTTGGGTCAGAATGTACTAGAAGTGTAGATGATTGTAACAACTGTTTCACTTTTGTGAAAGCTTCTTATTGTGGTATTTGCCGTGATCTTCTCTGGTTTTATTTGAGCAAGCAATACAGTGGTGCCAGTTCTGTTGACAAATTAGGCAAGAAGCATCCATAGTAATTGATCATCCCTAAGAATGATTTCAGTTCGGATGTATACTTTGGCTCTGGGGCTTCCTTAATTTCTATCACATTTTCTTCAACTGTGTGTGGGCCTCGTGAATCTACCTTGTGACCTGGTAAATTACCTCTTTTGCTTGGAATGTGCACTTTTCCTTTTTCAATCTCACTCCCACCTGCGAAAAACATTTCAGAACTTCTTCAAAGTTCATCAAATATTCCTTTTCAGTGAGTCCAGTCACGAGAATATTATCCAAATAAACTACAACATGAGGCAATCCCTGTAGTAAATTTTCCATGGTTCTTTGGAATACGGCACAAGCAGAAGATACGCTAAAAGGTAAACAGGTGTATTGGTACAAGCCTTTGTTTGTATTTATGGTGACAAACTTCTGGGATGCCTTCTCTAATTCTAATTGTTGGTAGGCATGACTCAAATCTAACTTTGTGTAAGCTGTTCCACCTGCCAATTTAGCATATAAATATTCAGTTTTAGGGATGGGGTGTCTATCCAATTTTGCAAATTTGTTAACTGTTAATTTATAGTTCCCACACATTCTAATGCTTTGGTCAGGTTTGAGAACAGGTACAATTGGTGCTGCCCACTCTGAAAATTGTACAGGTTGTATCACTTCCAGTTTTTCTAATCTGTCCAGTTCGGCATCTACCTTATCCCGCATTGCATACGGTACTAGTCTTGCTTTCATGAATCTTGGTGACGCCTCTGGATCTACATGAATTTTTGCTTGCAGCCCCTCAATTTTTCCAAGTTCTTCCTTGAAAACTGAGGCATATTTTTATTATAGGCCTGAAAGCCCATTAGTTCTTAGTTGGCAGATTTCAATCCATTCCAATTTAATTTCTTTCAGCCAGTTCCATCTGAGGAGACTACTTCTTGGTAGCTTGCTACTACCATCAAGGATAATCTCACTGGTTGAGCTCCGTAATGTACTGTAACTTTACATACACCCTTGACTTGTAAGTCTTCTCCTGTGTAAGTTTTTAGTTTGTTATCAGTTTCTTCTAAATTCAGCTAACATTCTCCATGATTCAGGTATTTAAAAATATGCTCATCGATCACCATAGTGGCTGCTCCAGTATCCGCCTCTATTCTGATAGGCTTCTCATTTGTTCTCATGGTTACATAGATAGGCTCTGTTTCTCCTACCTTTAAATTATATAGCGAATAGATATCAGCATCTATTAAGCCAGGCTTTTCAATGCTGTTTATCTCATTGTGTTTTTGCTTTTGTCTGCAAGTCTGCCTGATTCTATCTTTACAATGCCCCATGAGGTGTCCATATCAATAGCAGAAGAAACATTCAATCTTTTTAAACTGTGGTTCATTATAGAGTTGTCTGCTTCTATCTCTGTTACTATTATACCATGTTTTTGCTGCTAAGTTAGCCCTTTTAATTTGGCTGCTAGTGGTGGCTGCTACCCACTTCTGAGTAAAGCTCTGCACTTGCGCAGTCTTTTTGGTTAAGGCACCTTGCCCAATTTGGAGAACAGTGCTATTTTGTGCTCCTCATGGCTTCTGAGTCTCGCACTGCCACTTTCATTGCCAGCGTGATTTTCTTCTGAAAATCTAAATTTGTTTCAGCCAATAATCTCTTTTGAATTGCATTTTGGTTTATAACGCAAACCAAACGATCTCTAAGCACATCATTGATAGATGTACCAAACTCGCAATATTCAGTTAATTGCTTCAGGCTTGCCACATAACCAGCAACTGTCTCTCCCGCAGCTCTAATTCTTGAGTTAAATTAAAACCATTGCATCATCACCAATGGCTTGGGCTGGTAATGATTCTTTACGTGGTTCACCAAGTCATTAAAACTTTGAGTCTGGGGCAATGGGTGCCAACAGATTTCTAATTAATTTGTATGTTTTATTCCCACATGTAGACAGAAGGATCACATGCCTCTTCTCCTCCCCGTCAATGTCGTTTGCCTGGAAGAACAGGTTCAACATAGTGAGACCAGTTGTCCGAGGTTGGGTCGAAAGGCTCACTCTTCCAAACTGTGACATGCTCTGAGGGGATTATTTCAATGATCAAGAAGGAAATTTTCTTTTACTTACAACTACTGTGCAAGGTACGTCCCAATTTCAGATCTTCTGATTTCCTTCGTTCTTCCTTGCTTTTTTATCTCATTTTTTCTGTGGCTTTTCGTGCTTTTACTCACGTCACCAATTTGTTGGATCCAGTGCCCTTTGGTTTGTTGGCGCTAAATGATCTGAGTTGCATGCTTGTTTCAGAGTGACTGAGTTGGCACAGAGACAGAGAACATCAATAGATCATTGTTAGAACAAACACATGCTGTTTATTTTCAAACTAAACTCAGCAGCTACACTTGTGCGCTCACAACTCAAAACTCTGTCTTCACTCTTCAGTGTCTAACTCAAGACTCTCCCACAGAGGTAGCCCGTGCTACTCTTCTATTGGGTATTAAGATCATGTGATCTTACATTACAACACTTCTCTTAAAGATATATTACATATCAGATTACAACACAAATCAATTCTTATCTGTATATTCTTTTACAGAACTAGACAAATTAAAACCTATACTAATTCCTTTAAGATTGTCCAGTATTGTAAAATCAATCTCTGGATATTGAAAGTAGCAGAGTGGAATTACTGACAAGCATTCATGTATGCTTATATTAAAAACTTGCAGGCCCAACTCTTCCACAAAATCACTTACTCTTTCCCCCCTAAAATTTCCCCTTTATTTGCAATCCGTTCTCCCAACTATCTTGAAGGACACATTTGTTTAAATGGTTGTCTTTCTGCTGTACCAAGTTCACCCAATAATTCAAATCCATCCATCTTCTCCTTAATTCAAGAGGCATTTCTCCACTCTCCACCTGGAGAGCTATTCTTGGAGAAAAAATAAAAGCACCAGAACAAATGATCTCAATGCTTGAGACTGAATTACATCCAATAAATACAATAAGGTTTTTGCCGCTGATCCATACGCTTGGCATCCATAGTCAATCACTGATCGTATCATTGCTTGATATAGTCTCCCCCCAATCATATCCAGCAATACATCTCATTATTCAATCACTTTCTCACACTTAATGTCTATTGTTTCAACATGTATTTTCCATTTCAGAGTGCAACCAAACCAAATCCCTAAAAACTTAAACACTTTTACCACCTCAACAAAAACAGAATTACCTGGAAAAACTCAGCAGGTCTGGCAGCATCGGTGGAGAAGAGCAAAGTTGACGTTTCAAGTCCTCATGACCCTTCAACTTTTACCTTTACCACTTTTACTTTACATCACTTTTACCACCTCAATTGGTTTACAATATAGATATAAAACATTGCCATCCAGATTTTTCTTTGTAAAGAAAACTGCCTGAGTTTTTGAATTTGAAATTTTAAACCCCATTGCTTGGACCAGTGCTCCAATGTCCTTAAGGCTTCTTGAACTTTATGCAGTACATACTTAACTTTTTTGCCTCCTTTTTAAAATTCACCATCATCTGCATATGGCTGTCCATATCCTTAAACACGTTATCATATATATTATTAAGCATAATATTAAAAAGAATGCACTAATCACACTTCCCTGTGGGGTACCATTCTCTACCACCGCTGTATCTGACAACACCATGCCCACTCTCACCCAAATTATACAATCTACTGAGAAATCCTGCATCCAATTACACATGCTCCCTTCTATACCAAAACCTTTTAACTTAAATAAAAGCCCTTCTTTCCACAGCATATCATATGCTTTTACAACATCAATGAAGACTGCTATAAGGCTTTCTTGATTATATAAAACTTTCTTGATATCACTATCTAACCTCATCACTTGATCCAGTGTGGAACGAAACTTCCTAAATCCAGTTTGATACGGCGTAAGAAGCTACTTGCTCTCTAAATAATGTGACTGGTAATCATGACCTCCATTATTTTACAAATAATGGGCATCAAAGCTATGGGCTGATACGATGGATGAGATAGATCTTTTCCTGGCTTTCCAATCGGCACTATAATGGCGTGCTTCCAACTCTTAGGAAAAGTGCCCTTCTCCCAAACTAAATTAAAAATCTCAAGAAATACTTCTAAAATCTGATCCCCCATGTTGTGAAACATTTCATAGCACATTAGATCCCTCCCAGGAGCTGTATTTTTACTATTGCTAATTGCCTGTTTCAGCTCATCTAAAATAAACCAATCATTTACAGGGTTGCCATTATTCTCACTACTCCTGAGAATATCCTGATTTTTTTCAAGAAAAGATTTGCAGATACTAGAATATTCAGGATCTAAATTATCACTCCTTGTACCTTAGCAAAAGCCTTTGACAACATATTTGCCTTTTCCAGATTGGTTTCAGCAACATCATCTCCATCTACCAATACTGGAATAGTTTTGATCTTACAAGTTCCATTAATCCTCCTAATCTTCTCCCAAACATCATCTATCAATGTATCTCTCCCTATACTATCAGAGTAACTCCTCCAATACTTCTTTTTCTCACACCTAATAACTTGACTAGTTATGGCTTTCTTCCTATAATCCAATATTGCTTCAAACATATAAGCTTTGTTCCTCTCCTTTATCGCCAAATCACAAACCGCATTCCACCAAGGTACAATTCTTTTCTTCCATATTTCTTTCTTTAATGGACTGGACACTTGTGCAGCACCCAATACTATATCACATAAGTCAATATTTAAATTATCCACATTTTCTGTAAATCCCAGACCTTTAATGCTATCCATACACACAGCTTCCAAAAAACCATCCACTGTGCTTTACTGTGTGAACTCACCTTAGTTATTTCTTCATTCAAACACAACCCTGCTCTTCCCCATTGTGGTAACTGGATGTATAGTCACTCTCCTGCCAATCACGGGTCATGTGATATACTGTGGGGGTTCTGACCAATGAGGTCTTAGCATGGGCAATCTGTGGGGTGGAACTTATCCGATGGGAAATCTGGTCAAGCATGCAAACACTGAAAATATCTCTGTAATAAAGTTTAACGGTTTCTTGACGAAACCTGTCTGCTCCATAGAGTCATCACATTTGGCAATGAAGGTAAAATCAACTTCGATTCTGCACCTCACCCTGTTATTATAAGTGCATAGAATTTTAAAAATCTACTCACCAGTCATGCCGCTGTTTGGAAAAATTGACCCACATGATGCTAATATTGAATATTGGAGCCAGTGTGTTGAGCGCAAATGAAATAACCGTTGAAGAAAATTGGAAAGTGTTTCTCTTAAGTGTATACGGCAGTAAAACATATAACCTGATTTAAACTGATATAACCTGGCTGACCCGAGCGTGCCCAATTCCAAGTCATAAAGTAAATTAGTGGACCTAGTGAAAATACACTTCCGGCCGAAGCCATACGTGATAATGCAGTGCTTTAAATTCAATTCAAGAATTCAGGCCCTGGGAGAATCCATTGCAATGCATGTAGCAAACCTCAAGCAGTTAATAGAATACTGCGACATCGGAGATGTTTTAAATTATATGCTGAGGGACCGATTGGTATGTGGAGTCAAGGATGACGCCATTCAGTGCTAAATTGCTTGCTAAGGTCAATATTGATTTTAAACGCGCTCTAGAAATCTCCCTTTCCATAGAAAGTGCTGCGAGAGACTTGCAGGCTTTGCAACACATGGATAATGGCACTGTACTTCATGTTGGGCGGGAACCTGCCACAGAGAGTGGCCTGAAAACCAGACCAGCAGAATTAAATTGCAATTCAATGGCCACTGTGAGAAACATTAAGAAGCTGAACAGAAATGCTTCATCATCGGTTTCAAGACAAAATTGCTATAGATGTGGAGGTGACCATGGCACAGATACCTGTAAGTTCAAAGAGGCAGAATGCCATTACTGTCATAAGAAGGGTCATGTGGTTACGCAATGCTGGATAAAGTTGAAGCAGTCTGCAATACAGCAAACAGACATGATAGAAATAATGGGTACAGCAAAGGCTGAAGCTGCTGCTCCCAACATTTACTCCTGATACAATGTGACTGCTGTGAAGACTGAGCCTATTACAGTGACAGTACAAGCCACTAACAATAGAAATGGATACTTGTGCCTCAACTACGGTGGTAAGAGAGCACACTTTCAGGTACCTTAATGAAGGAAGACAGCCAATAAACTTGGAGCAGACAACTGCTAAATTACGAACTTACACGGGAAAACCTATTCAAGTAAAAGACATCACTACTGTCCCAGTCTCTTACAAGCAACAGATAGCCCAACTGCCTGTAATAACAGTGAAAGGAGAGGGACCCAGTCTTTTAGGTTGGGATTGGCTACAAAATATCAAACTTGACAGGTCTGAGATATTTCACCTAAAATCAGATGGAATGCAAGACCTTCTAAAGAAATACAACATGGCCCTTTGCGATGAATTAGGGAAGTTAAAAGGCATGCACTGCAAGATACATATTGATCCTCAGATGACACCATCTTTCTTTAAGGCCAGGCCTGTGCCTTATACACTGAAAGAAAATGTGGATACGGAGCTGTGTAGGTTAGAAAAGCTGATCTTCATCCAACCTGTCCAATTCTCTGAGTGGGCCACATTCATAGTTCCAGTGGTTAAGCCTGACCACACCATACACATCTGTGGAAACTATAAATAAGGCAGCAAAACTAAATAATTACCCTATTCTTAGGATAGTTGACTTGTATATCAAGCTGGCTGGAGGCAAGTCCTAAACGAAATTGGATATGAGCCATGCCTACCAACAATTAGAACTGGGTAGCACGTCGAGAGAATACGTGACTATTAACACACACAATGGTCTTTATCAGTACACTCGTCTACCCTTTGGAGTGTCGTCAGCATGTGCTAATTTCCAGAGAACAATAGAGAGTCTTTTGCAAGTGGTAGTATATTTGGACAATGTTGTCATCACTGTGTCAACCTGCAGGAGGTGCTAAAATGGTTCATGGAAGCCGGCATACAGTTAAAGAAGGCAAAATGCACGTTTCAAGCACCAGAAGTCATTGATCTAGGTCACAGGGTGGACGCCATGGGATTGCATCAGTAGAAGTTAAAATTCAGGCAATAAAAGATGCACCATCACCATCCAATGCAACGGAATTCAAGTCCAATCTGGGTATGATCAGCTACTATAGCCGCTTCTTACCCAACCTGTCAACTGTTTTGGCATCATTACACTCGCTGCTAAAAAAGAACCACCGTTGGTCATGAGGTTCACAACAGAAAGTAGACTTTGTGAGAGCAAAGAAATTGCTGCATTCATCATGTTTATTGGTACACTACGACCCATCGAAAGCGCTGGTATTATCATGTGATGCCTTTCCTTCTGGTGTAGGAGCCATGTTATCACATAACATGGAAAGTGGATCAGAAAGGCCCATTGGTTATGTCTCAAGAACCCTTTCCCAAGCCGAGAAATGCTATTCTAAGTGAGAAAAAGAAGGATTATCAGTAGTATTCGGTGTAAAAAAGTTTCACCAGCACCTACATGAATGACGTTTTACCATTGTGTCGGACCATAAACCATTAACGGGATTATTCAGCGAGGATAAGGCCATACCGCCAAGAGCTTCAGCAAGAATACAATGCTGGTCTCTGACATTATCTACATATGAGTTAACTTTTATGTACTGCCCTGGCCTACACATTGAAAATGCAGATGCACTCAGTTGTCTCCTGTTACCAGGTTGGGTTTTTAAATACTCCTGTTCCACAAGAATTAGTGCTTTTGTTGAATTTCTTAGATTCTTCGCCTGTGTGTGCGAAACAAATTAGATGAACAGAGATCCAATATTGTTGAAAGTCAGAGACTTTGTTTTGCAAGGTCGAACTCACCCATATCTGAAGAATTGAAAGCATTCCATGTCAGAAACACGGAATTAAGCTGTCAAGACGGAACTGTGTTGTGGAGTACAAGAGTTGTCATACCATCACAAGGTAGAGAGCCACTCTTGACAGAGCACCACAGTGCACATCCAGGCATATCAAAGATGAAAATGCTTGCACAAAGCTATGTATGGTGGCCCAGCATTGAAAGTGACATTGAAAGCATAGTCAAACACTATCTCCACTGTCTGCAACAACAGAACTGCCTATTTCAGCTCCCCTGCATCCGTGGGAGTGGCCTGGTCGACCCTGGATTCAACTACATATCGATTTTGTAGGTCCCATTCTCAGGTACCACATTCTTGCTAATTGTAACTCTTTTGAGTACAAACACGTTTCCATCTGTTTCAAATGAAGTTACATTGTTTCATAGTTTGCCATTGTGAGATTTGAACTCTTGATCTTGGGGTTACAAACCCAGTACCATAACCACTTGGCTGTACCTTCAAAATGGATGGATGTGAACAAAGTCAAATCACCAATGTGGAAAGCAACTATCAAGAAACTATGTCAAGCAGGTAGGAGACTTTTCAATGAACCTCATCCCCGGCGGGATAAGAGGGCTCAATTGGGTTGTCAATCTGCTTTGTGGAGTATTTATTGAAGAAAGTGCATTAAACTTGCCTGTGCGATCTGTAGCAGTTCAGAACGCATTCCAGCAGCTTTCAGTGTACTTTGAACCTTCAGGTCAGCACTCAGCATCAGGAATCTTTATCGGGCCTGCAGCTTTCCAGAAGCCTCCCCTTAGCCTGGGTATGGAATCTGACATGTCCACTGGAGACAGCGCCCCTGAGGAGGAAGGGAGGGCTAGAAGGAGAAGGAGTGTACATTCAGACTCCAAGGGAGCCACCTTTGGGAGTACAGGCACAGGCACAAGAGGAGCAGGGCCAAGAGGTAGTCCAAGGTGGAAGGGGCTGCAGAAGACGCCACTACCCTACAGGCAGCAAAGCAGCTACCTCAATATGTCTGAGGGGCAGTGACGAAGGAGGCGCCGTTTGACAAAGGAGACAGTTAATTACATCTGTCAGATGATTGGCCCTGAGATCTTCCATAACTGTGTGAACATGTACCCCATGCCAGTGGCTCTGAAGGTCACAGCTGCCCTCAACTTTGACACCTCTGGCTCCTTCCAGGGCACGGTGGGTGATCTTTGTGGTGTCTCCCAATCAGCTGTCCACACTTGTGTCAAGCAGGTCACAGGCACTCTGTTCAGGCATGCATTGACCTTCATCCACTTCTGCTGGGACCAAGCAAGCCAGGCACAGCGAGCCAGAGGCTTCGTGGCCATTGCTGGCATCCCCCGCATCCAGGGTGCAATAGACTGCACACATGTGGCCATCAAGGCGCCAGCAGGTGAGCCCGGTGCCTTCGTCAACAGGAAGGGCTTCCACTCCATGAGTGTGCAGATAGTGTGTGATCGCAGGATGCTGATTCTGCAAGTCTGTGCAAGATACCCAGGCAGCTCTCATGACACCTACATCCTCAGACACTCCCAGGTGCCGGGGCTCTTCAGTGCTCCAGCCCGGCTGGATGGATGGCTGCTGGATGACAAGGGCTATCCCCTCAGAAGGTGGCACATGACGCCTCTCCGCCATCCAAGAACAGAAGCTGAGCAGTGGTACAATAGGAGCCACGCCTTCACAAGGGCTGTAGTGGAGAGAGCCATCGGTCTTCTCAAGATGCGCTTCCGATGCCTGGACTGCTCAGGGGGTGCACTCCAGTACCCCCAGATCGTGTGTCGGTGATAGTGGTTGCATGCTGCGCTCTATACAATCTTGTGCTGGAAAGGGGGGAAGCAGTGGACGATGAAGACGTCGACGCAGTTTCTGCGACTGCACACGATGAGTCCAGCACTGATTCTGAGGATGAGCATGCACAGGGGCATGCTGACTAGGTAGACACTGACCTGGGACTACACCAAGGAGGCAGGGACACCTGGGAGGCTTTAATCCAACAAACCTTCAACTAGCACAACACACAATGGATCAGCCATCCATTCTTGGCACCTAAATGAAAAATCTGCCAGGTCATCAGCAGGAACCAAGGACCTTGGACTTGAATGTCCAAACAAACACTCATGATATTTTCTTAAACACACACATGCAGAACAAATGAGCCACCCTCAGCCATGGTAACACATCTGAATTTTAATTTTAACATCAGATGTTCTCCCAATTGCAAAACAATGCTGTAAACTAGCAAAAATAAATTATAAGGACCTAATCTCGGGCCAACACAAAAGCCCCAGTGAGAAACCCGTGATGTGCCTAATGTGCCTTACGTTTCCGTTTGCGGGTGCTACGTCTTGGTGCTGCCCCATCGCTTGGAGTGGCATCTGAGACAGCCTGCTGACTCTTCTGTCCTGTTGGCCTCGATGACCTAGGCGGTTGTCCTGTGGCCCATGGAGCCTGTGCTGGGCCTGCCTGGGAGGGAGCTGCCAGTTGCACAGCTGGCACCTCCCCAGTCATCGCAGCCTCACCTGATGAAATGGTCACTGGGAGAGGGACGGAGCAGCTGGCGCCCTTATCCGGAGCGTCCTGAGAGGAGCCTGCAGATACGACAGGCAGCTGCTGTGCCGAAGTGAGGTCGCCTTGGACCTCCCTGTTCATCATGGATGGATGGGCATTGAGCTGGGCAGCTTGAAGCCCACATCATCTCCCACATTGGCACTGACCAGCTGTGGCCAATGCCGCTGTGAGGGCTCGCAGGTCCGAGCGTAACCCCAGGAGGACCTGCTTGTTCTCCTGGAGGCACCTCTCCACATGAATTGCCACTCTCTCCATGGAGGAAGCATGACGCTCTGCCATGAGGCCTTTTGCATCAGTGATGCTCCATGTGGATTCCTCCACCACAGACACCAAGTGAAGAATAGCCTCGTGTATTACACCCAGATGCTCCTGCACACCTGGCCATATTTCCTGCAGTTGCTGCGTCATGGACGACCCCAGAGGCACATCATCGCCCCCCGACTCAGCATGTGTCTGGTCCCCTGCAGTCCTCCGACTGCTGGCACCATTGGCACTCTCTGTCTCTGCCAGTCCCTCCAGTGAATGTGAAGTGTCTTCTCCACTGTGCCCCTGGACACTAGCCGATGTTCCAATACCCACCGAGATGCTAGTATCTGCGCTGGTGCCTGCCTCACAGAAATGCTGTGATGCAGGTGACACTTGAGGGCCCTCAGGTGTGAGAGGGGGCATCTGCAGCTCCTCCTGCCGGCCATGCTCTGATGATGCTGAAATGAACAACAAGGACAATGGATCAGTTAGCGTGCACACAGTGACAAACTTCATCCCTTTCTCCCTGGCTCATTATGTGCTCAACATTCCAGAACCAATGGACATGAACATTTGTGGGGTGGTAAATAGTGAGGAGGATTATAGCCTTATATTACAGGATGATACAGATGGGCTGATGAGTGCCAAATGGAATTTAATGTGGATAAGTGTGAGGTGATGCACTTGGGCAGGACAAACAAGGCACGGGAATACACAATGAATGGTAGGGCCGTGGGAAGTAACAAGGATCAGAGGGACCTTGGTGTGCATGTTGACTGGTTCCTTAAGGTAACGGGACAGGTACATAAGGTGTTTAAGAAGGCATATGCCATACTTGCCTTTATTAGCTGAGGCATAGAATATAGTAGCAGGGAGGTAATGTTCCAACTGCAGAAAACGCTGCTTAGGCCACAGCTATAGTTCTGCATGCAGTTCTGAAATGCGCTTTATGGGAGGGATGTGATTGCAGTGGAGAGAATGCAGAGGACGTTTTCCAGGATGTTGGCTGACCTGGAGAGTTTCACTTATGAGGATAGATAGTATAGACTGGGGTTATTTCCCCTGGAGCAGAGGAGATTGAGGGGTGACATGATTGAGGTGTATAAACGTATGAGGGCATAGATAGGGTCGCCAGAAAGGAATTTTTCTCCTTGGTAGAGGGATAAGTACCCAGGTGGCATAGATTTAAAGTAAGGGGCATGGGGTTTACAGGGGATGTGATGACCAACTTTTGCACACCGAGAGTGTTGGGAATGTGGAATGCACTGCCTGAAAGGGTGATAGATGCAGAAACCCTCCTAACATGTAATAAATATTTGGATGTGCACTTGCAATGCCATTGCACACAAGGCTATGGGCATAGCGCTGGAGAATGGGATTTGAAGATTTAGGTACGTGTTTGACCCGGGCCTCCTTGAAGGGCCGACGGGCCTTTTTCTGTGCTCCACACCTCTGACTCAATCACTCTATGACCGAGCAATGTTGCAACACTAATAAATTTAACAATCATCAATCATCAGTGCTATGGATGTTGGGAGGACATTGCGGATCTCACTGTTGGCCTCAAATACCTGGCCGTTCCACCCCAGCCTCACCAACACCAGTAGTTGATCTGGGTGCGTGGCGCCTCTCAAGCTCAAGCGCCTCCTGCTCGAAGCGGCTTAACATGAGGAGTTGTGCCTGCAGTCCTCCACGCTCCGAGGCATTATGAGCATTCTTCTCCTGAGAAAGAGAGAACACCATTCATTACGGCAAATTGCACATCGACTCTGCACGTGCATGCCGCACCCCAACCACAGTGGACCATATCAGGCCTCCAGTGCCTCCTCTCCCCACTACTGCTGATCATTCATACAAAGATAGTATGCCTGCTCCCAACCCCCCAACGGCCACGTTGGACACATGCTGTGTACATCACTTTAGGAACCATAAGGTCTTTGCTCCCATAGCAAGGAAGTGCAGCTACGTGCAGCGTCGAGGGCAGCAGATGGTTCTTGGCCACGACACCTTGAGACCACGACACCTGAATAGGACATGTGCTGGAGTTCTGAGTATGCGCCTAGCTGCATCTCCTGCGGGTTGCCCCCAGACTAGTCACGTGCGACTAAGAGCATCACATGGCGCGGGGGAGAACTCAGCTCCTCATGAACCACTCAGGCTGACCTAAGCATGGGCACTATCTGCTTGCCCATCCAGCGTAGGAAAAATGCCCTACATGATTCAATGCAGTCACAACAGTAAGACTTGGGGGGGTGCCTCAAAGGCTAAGGTTACTTGCTGGGTTAAATGCCCAATGTCAACATGGTACTCACCCTGCCAGAGCGCAACAAATCGTTGAAGTGTTTATGGCTCTGGATCCAGGTGCGCCCACCATGTCACTGGAGCTCACCACCTCTGCCACCTCCTCCCATGCACATTTAGTCATGTGGTGGGGCCTCCTCCTCCCATCCTGGGGGACCAGCACCTCCAACTGTGCTGCCACCTCCTCGAGGAGGGCAGCAAGGCAATCATCTGAAAAGCAAGGGGCGCATTGTCCCCCTGCTGGTCTACCCTGCAGCCTGCCTTGCTCCTGTGGCAGACCCTGTAGCCTGGTTTGCTCCTCTGCCCTCCCCTCCAGCCTGGCCTGCTCAGCTGACCCCCTGTGGTGTGCCCTTGAATTAGCCTTTGTCACCAGCCTACAGGAGGCTGCCAGGCCTTCTTTTAAACAGACTGCTGGGTTGCCATTGGACCCGGCAGTCTGTGCATGCCCGCTGCCGTCCGCACACTCCCGCTATCCATGGGAGTCGGCAAATACGCTGGGCAGGCCTTAATTGTCACCGCCCATGTAAAATGGCGGCGTGGACCTGATCACGGGTGCCGATCAGGTCCGCACCCGCCTGCACCCTCACATGCACCCGCGCCTGCTCTCCCCCCCAGCAACAGAAAATTCTGTCCCTCGGCTTTCTCAGTTTCTCTTCAGTTATCGTACAACGCCATATTCAACTACTTTTCAACACGGTCAAAGTTATTAATGGAACGCCAACTGCGTACATGTTTACACTTGATGTTTTCAAATTTAGAGGGGAAGGTCTTGCAGAACCAGAGTAATCAGAATTTTAACCATGACATACACAGTAAAGCTCACACAGTGTAGGTGACACAGTATACGTGCAAAGATTTCGGCAATGGACCCTGCTGGGCTCCGGGAGCCATTGTTTCAGAGACTGGCCCATTATCTTTCCAAGTACAAGTGGGAGATAGAATCGTCTGTAAGCATGTAGATCACATCTGTGCCAGAGAGACATTCCAATTAACAGATCATTGACTTCTGAGGTCTGTGATTGACCTAGAATAGACATTCCAGATGTTTCAAAAGAGTTGCCAAATCCTGAACTGACACATTCGATGACGTGTCTCATAGTCAACTCCAGATCCGGTTGATTCGGTTTAGGAAGCTCCAGTGGTAGAGCGATGCCATTCTAGCCGTATAAGAAGAGCACCTCAGAGACTTCGATTTATTATCACCTGAAATTGTAAATATGTTTGTTGGATTGTTTAAATGCTTTTCTGTAAAGAGCAGTTGTAAAAAACTAAAGGGGGAGGAAATGTGGTAACTGGATATATAGGCATTCCCTCCTGCCAATCATGTGTCATGTAATGTACTGTGGGGTCTCTAACCAGTGAGCTCTTAGTGCGGGCAATCCGTTTGATGGGGCTTTTCTGATGAGAGATCTGGTCGAGCATGCAAGCACTGAAAATATCTCTGTAATAAAGTTTAACTGTTTTTTGATGAAACCAGTCTGCTCCAGAGAGTCAATACACCCATATAGGAAAATGATTACTTCCAACAGTAGAATCTTCATAAACATCCCATTCACATCTTCCTGCCAAAGCATTGTAAATCAGCATTAGATCCAGGCATGATAAAGTATTTTTTTACCAACATTTACTCTAGTACCCCTTTCATCATTCAAGCACACCAGTTTACAATGATCAAATAAGTCTTCCACCACCCTCCCATTTCTATCTATATGACCACTACCCCACATCGGACTATGTGCATAAAATTCCCGGAACCACGTAATAGGTTTTTGATACCTGATATTAAGACTTCAATGATAAGATCTTTACAAGGTTTATAAAATTAATTAAAAGAAAACGATCAGAATGACACCAAATTTCAACAACATTGCATTCTAAATGAGTATCTAAATTAATAATTCTATAATTTATTGAATTTCTAAGAAAAAGAGCACATCCCCTTCCATCACCCATTGTCCCATCCTTCTGAACTGTCACATATCCCTGGATCACAAAATCTAAGCACAGTTTTAACTAAGTTTCTTGAATACATATGATATCTAGCTTTTCAATTAAATTAGTTAAAAAATGTTTAAACTCTTGAGCATTTGCAATCAAACTTCTGGAACTCCATTGTAATATTGAAAAACCCATCACAAAATCAACTAGCCTGAGAAGATTGAGATGGTCGCATTGTATTACCTAGCAGGAGTGCTCAACTTATTTTCTCAAGGGACATACCATGATCATCCAGGTACTTCTCAGCTGCCTTAACAATAATCTTCATTTTCTCTGTTCTGCTTTGAGTTCATGCAGTACAATTCAGTAACAAAGGCCAAGATATTAACTTTACTGACCACCGAAAGATCAGATGATCTTGAAACCTTATTCTGAGTCACAATCAAAGGATCCATCGCATTCAGTCCCATATCTCTTGAAATACCTGTCTCTCCTACCACCCCCCCCTCATAGTTCTCATTGCCGCTGCATAAGTAATTTTACTCTCCATACTCAATTTCTGTACTACCTGCGCATATTTTCCTCACACCCACCATAAGCAACACTGTGATAAAAACAAAAAACTGCGGATGCTGGAAATCCAAAACAAAAACAGAATTACCTGGAAAAACTCAGCAGGTCTGGCAGCATTGGCAGAGAAGAAAAGAGTTGACGTTTCGAGTCCTCATGACCCTTCGACAGAACTAGGTGAATCCCAGGAAGGGTTGAAGTATAAGCTGGTTTAAGATGGTGGGGGGAGGGTGGGGGGTGGGGGTGGGGGTGTGGGGGGGGTTGGGTGGGGGGAGAGAAGTGGAGGGGTTGGTGTGGTTGTAGACAAAAGCAGTGATAGAAGCAGATCATCAAAAGATGTCACAGATGGCAGAACAAAAGAACACATAGGTGTCGAAGTTGGTGATATTATCTAAACGAATGTGCTAATTAAGAATGGATGGTAGGGCACTCAAAGTTTAGCTCCAGTGGGGGTGGGGGGAGCATAAAAGATTTTAAAGTATTTAAAAATAATGGAAATAGGAGGGAAAAAGAAAAATCTATATAATTTATTGGAAAAAAACAAAAGGAAGGGGGAAGAAACAGAAGGGGGGTGGGGATGGAGGAGGGAGGTCAAGACCTAAAGTTGTTGAATTCAATATTCAGTCCGGAAGGCTGTAAAGTGCCTAGTCAGAAGATGAGGTGCTGTTCCTCCAGTTTGCGTTGGGCTTCACTGGAACAATGCAGCAAGCTAAGGACAGACATGTGGGCAAGAGAGCAGGGTGGAGTGTTGAAATGGCAAGCGACAGGGAGGTTTGGGTCATTCTTGCGGACAGACCGCAGGTGTTCTGCAAAGCGGTCACCCAGTTTACCTTTGGTCTCTCCAATGTAGAGGAAACCACATTGGGAGCAACGAATGCAGTAGACTAAGTTGGGGGAAATGCAAGTGAAATGTTGCTTCACTTGAAAGAAGTGTTTGGGCCCTTGGACGGTGAGGAGAGAGGAAGATGTAACAGGTGTAACACGCAAAAGATTTAACACCTGTCCCTTCATTTCCTCTCTCCTCACCGTCCAAGGGCCCAAACACTCCTTTCAAGTGAAGCAACATTTCACTTGCATTTCCCTCAACCTAGTCTACTGCATTCTTTGCTCCCAATGCGGTTTCCTCTACATTGGAGAGACCAAACGTAAGCTGGGCGACCGCTTTGCAGAACACCTGCGGTCTGTCCGCAAGAATGACCCAAACCTCCCTGTCGCTTGCCATTTCAACACCCCACCCTGCTCTCTTGCCCACATGTCTGTCCTTGGCTTGCTGCATTGTTCCAGTGAAGCCCAACGCAAGCTGGAGGAACAACACCTCATCTTCTGACTAGGCACTTTACAGCCTTCCGGACTGAATACTGAATTCAACAACTTTAGGTCGTGACCTCCCTCCTCCATCCCCACCCCCCTTCTGTTTCTTCCCCCTTCCTTTTGTTTTTTTCCAATAAATTATATAGATTTTTCTTTTTCCCTCCTATTTCCATTATTTTTAAATATTTTAAAATCTTTTATGCTCCCCCCACCCCCACTAGAGCTATACCTTGAGTGCCCTACCATCCATTCTTAATTAGCACATTCGTTTAGATAATATTACCAACTTCGACACCTATGTGTTCTTTTGTTCTGCCGTCTGTGACATCTTTTGATGATCTGCTTCTATCACTGCTTTTGCCTACAACCACACCACCCCCCTCCACTTCTCTCCCCCCACCCAACGCCCCCCAACCTCTCCCACCACCCCCCCAACCCAACAACCCCCACCCCCCAACCCCCCTCCCCACCACCTTAAACCAGCTTATATTTCAACCCTTCCTGGGATTCACCTAGTTCTGTTGAAGGGTCATGAGGACTCAAAACATCAACTCTTTTCTTCTCCGCCGATGCTGCCAGACCTGCTGAGTTTTTCCAGGTAATTCTGTTTTTGTTTTGATAAGCAACACTGTGTTTACCCTCACAGTTATAACACTTAACCTTCATTCCTTCCCCAAATTTTCCATAATCATGAGCTCCTCCACACCCTCCACATCTCTTTTTACCTCTGCACACAACTGCTACAAGACCATAAGACATAGGAGCAGAAATTAGGCCATTCGGCCCATCGATTCTGCTCCGCAATCCAACATGGCTGATAAGTTTATCAACCCCATTCTCCCACCTTCTCCCCAGAACCTTTGATCCCCTTACCAATCAAGAACTTTGATTGCCAAACAAGACCAATCCTCTAAAGAACTCAAATATCTCAAGTGCACCTTTTCAGGCAGCACCTCTCCTTCAAAGTTCAAAATAACCAAAGTACTCTCACTCCTTACTCCATTCCTCATGCTCTGAATATGTTTAACTCCTACTACTTTCCCACTCTGAACATTTTTCATCACATCTTCCACAATGATATCAAAATTTACCTCAGAGATCACCCCTTTTACAATTTTACGGCCTCCTGGAATGAAGCGCTCTACCTATTGTTTTCCTAAATATCTAATTTTCAAAGCTTTATTCTTCTGCTGAGAAATTCGATAAATTTTTGGCAACTTTAATATCTCCTTTTTCATTCTTAAGGAAAGAAACCAACTTAACCAGATTCATTTTAATCAAACCTTTATCTTTAG
Source organism: Carcharodon carcharias (assembly GCF_017639515.1). Lineage (NCBI taxonomy): Eukaryota > Metazoa > Chordata > Chondrichthyes > Lamniformes > Lamnidae > Carcharodon > Carcharodon carcharias. Next base: position 103,084,844 of record NC_054478.1, on the reverse strand, counting down.
ATGTACCTTGAACTCTTCTATCCTTTCTGTTCTCCTTTCTTTCCGAGAAGAATCCACCTCAGAATCTGTAAATGCCTTACTATCTTTTCTATTTCACTTCTTATTTCTCTAAAGTTTAGTCCATTTTGCACCTCCCGCTTCCTCCTCACTACCGATAAAAACACCGTCTCCATCACTTCCCTCCATTGCACATCCTCCTTCAACTCCCAAAGCACCTGGTTAGCCCCTTTGCAGGTTCAAATGTCTCTGCTTAGACATAGAGCCTCTGATGATTCACTAGCTAGCTCAGCTTCCTGCTACAGTAATTATCACCTATTAGGGGCAACTACTTTCAGCTGATTTTCAGATAAATGCCACTTCAGGCAGGCAGCTCCCTAGAGGTAGACTATTAAACTAACAATGTTTGAAAGTAAGAACTTAACTCTTAATCTAAATTTAAGCTTAAGATAAGCTTACCAGAACCTACCTGAACCAAATTCCCAACTACTCACTCAATCTATGTCTCACTCAGGTGTAGTCTTGTGTCCACAGCCCCCTCTCTCCCTCTGTTTCTGTCCTGTAAATACAATGTAATACTAAGTGTCATGGGAGCTCTATGAGTGCAATCAAGGGAAATATCAACACCATCAACTGTCATGTCTTGTTATTCTGTGAATAGAGTCACAAGTAATTTGGGTAGATTTTGATGTTCAGTGATGCCTGTGGGTATAACTTTATATAACAATAAGAGAAGCTCAACACAAAGGACATAATCTTACTGGCCCAATGGAGGTGGCTTTGGAGGCAGCAGCATGGGGAAATTTAGAAAGTTATGAATGGGGTCAGCCCCTGAACGCGGTCCCGCCTCTGGGGGAGTTTTCTAGGGGCGGGCTGTCATGTGAATCGGCAACCTGCTCCATAGAGGTGTGTAGCCAATTAGGCCTATTGAGACATTACTTATTGGGGAGTTGCAATGGCTCAGTGGGTAGCTATCCTGTCTCTGAGCAGGAAGATCCTGAATTCAATTCTCACTGTAGGACTTGTTGGTTGTGAAAAAACCCAGCCACCAGTGCAGACAAGCCAGCATGTATTGGTGCCAGTCCCCAGCCTGGATAAATTGGTGGGGGGGGGTTAGTGGCAAGAAGGGCATCCAACAGGAAAACCATCTGCCAAATCTAAAAAAAATGATGGTTGATAGGAAGGAGTAATCAATCATGTTAAGAGAGAAAGAACTTTGTGTGGTGACTTTCATATTCTCAGTGTGTTTCAAAACACCTGAAAAGGTTTCATCCGTGGCCACAACGAATCCTGTGGAGGACTTCCCTCTTCATACTGATAGCCTTAACAACTGTGGCCCTTCTTTACTTTTAAATTTGTAGCAGACGTTCAAGAGTGCCGGCATTTTGCGCCACTGTAGCACACACCTCTCCCAATACCACTGCTATCTGTGCAGCGCTGTTGGCCCTCCTATTGGACCACCTGTCTGGAGAACTTGCCGACCATCCTTGGTTGGACATTGCATGCAGAGATGGCCTCTTAATTGGCCACTTCCACAAGATTGTGCTAGAGAGCACAGTGCACAAGCGTATGGGGGTGATACCCACGATTGGCACTGATGCTTGAAAATTTTTAAAGCGGGTAAGTTTCCGCACAAAATGTCTGCTTTATTACATTGAGTGTTTTTTTGTAACATTTGAAAGAAAGCTTTCAAATTCAAAATAAGGAACCTTCTGGTTGGAAATCAATGGGCGCACAATATCCTTTGGACTGAACATTATTAAGCCATTTGATTTAAATATAGCAGTTTCAGTCTCTTGTGCTTTATTTGTCATTATATCTTTAGCTGGGTTTGAGGATAGAGTTTACATGGAGGGTATCAACTTGTAAATGAAAGAATGTTGATTATGCAGAGACTTTAGTAAGGCATGCCCTATTTGAATTTATACTGCTATGAATCTATGGGTGGAATTTTCCATGCCCGTTGGTAGTGGGTGTGTTTGGAGGCGTGAGCAGGCAGTATGGTGGGAAAGCCAAAAATCAGTTTCACAACATCGTGAAACCAATTTGCAATCGTCCACTCTGCCAGTCAATGGCGGGCCGCGTCTCCTGTCGTTGGATGTCGGGAACTTCATTGTAATATATCTGCATATCATTATAAGCCCAGCACGCCAGAATCAGCCCTTCACACTGGATCATCTGAGCATGTCAGCATGATTGCACACCAACATATTTCACAACTGTACATAAATGACGTGCACCTGGCGAGCTGCACTTTGCTTGGTGGCTTGAGATTTGCTTGCCTACCTTGCTTCGGGTAGCACTTGTGATCATCAGCACCAGGCTTCGCAGACAGCATCAGATCACTTTTAGGAGGACTCATGTGCAGGTCTCTACCTGCTGGACTTAAGGCTGGGGTGGCTTTTCAATGGCTGCAGGGCTAGGGCTTGCTTGGAGAAGGAGCAGAAGTGGCCTCGGGCAAGGGAAGAGGCCGCAGGGTGAGGGCTGTACTGTAAAAGGGGTCTATTTAGGGTGGGTGTGGGAGCACATCTGTGCCAGTGGCCTCAAGATGGTGAGGGCTGAGGAGGCAGTCTCCAGGGGAGATGAGGCTAGATCGAGATATGAGGGTGTGTGAGAGTGAGTGGTAATATCCCTTGAGCCAGCAGTGAGTGAGATGCCAGTGAATGTGTGATGGGCTTGAGCCTGTGAGTTTAGTATGATGAAATGGTTGCTTTACCCTGGTGGCATGGATGAGATCATTCATGCTCTATCTGCATTGGATGGCCAACCTGTGCAGTGTTGACACTGATCACCCCTGCCATCCTCTACCAAGCTGGAGTGGTGAGATTGCTGGACCTCCTGTAACCAGGGGGATAGAGGACACCATGGCGGGCCTCCATAGCATTCAAAAGGCATTCCAGGATCGTGTCACTGAACTGGGGGGCTGCAGTCTTCTTGCCTCTCGAGGCCATATTTTCTGTGCAGCAGTCCTGTGCAGCAGGGCTGGAAGCAATGAGAGGTGTGCACATGGCTGCTGTCATGAAGATATTAATGTATATAATGTTATTGGAAATTATTTTAAATTGGACTTGTAGTAGGATCTGTGTCTGTGAGTGTGTCTTAATTGGATTAATGCCAGCTAGTCTGGATGCTTTGATGTATTACAGTTTTGAGATGTTAAAAAGTAAGGTTGAAGGGACATTTGCATTTTGTTGAATAAACCATTCAAAGACTGGGAGTGAAATCTTGCACCTAGCTAGGAGACACTAAGCAATATTACTAATAAAATTGGTACAATGAAAGGAGTTTTATTGTTTGAAGAGGTGAGTTCAAAGGGCCTGGTGATACAATGAGAATTTGCCTTCAAAGGGAAGGCTAGGTATATACAGAAAAGAGTTTTGTGTATGTGAATCAGCGACATGTAAGATCTAAACTGCCTGTCAGCCTACAATGGTGCAAAGGAACCAAATTGAAAGGAACCTCATTTTGAATTTGTAAGATAAAATGTGCTTTGCCTGGTGTCTGTTTAAGTCCATGGGTTATTGTTGCCTTGGGGAAGATTTACTTGGGAGTGATTAATTTGGGATTTGTTTAATAGTTATTACGGTAGTAATTTATGGACAAGTTTATGTGTTTAATTTCTTATTAAATTAATACATTTTATTATTTAATTTATATAAAAACCTCTTGAGGCTTAGTGGTTTCATTTCTGAATTCAGAGCTGCATCTCAAACATACCAATTGAAAACAGGTTATGACAGTTGTTTAATATTTCCCTCTGGGCTTTTAAATTACTCAGCCTTTAACAACTGCTCTGTCATAACACTGCACTTTAAATATGACACTCCGTGTCAGGAAACGGTGAGGTGACAGTGTGGTGGGCAAATAAGAGCCCACCCGCCATCAAAATGGCGCGTTTCCCGGGACTGCATGATTAATGAGGCGGGATTGGGATGATATGGCATTAAAAACCACCATTGCAGCCGGCGGGTAAAACATTCTTTTTCCTGCCCTTAGTGCAATTCTGGGAAGAATCTGTCCTTTGCCTCTACTTTATTTTTCTATTTCTACTTGGTTTTCCTTAACTTCTGATATATTTTTGTGTCAGTTTTTTTCCTTTTCCTTTTTCTTTTTCTCATAAGGAGTATAAACACATAAACCAATTGAACCAAATGGTCTGTTACTGTGCTGTAAATTCTATGTAATTGCTTATTTCTTTTTCCAGTGGCTTTCTCTTCTATAATAAATTAGTCAACAGAAACTAAATGCTGGGCAGTTATCATGCAGGAGGAGACAATTAGTCTAAGTTAAATCAAATGAGTGAACATGCAGAGTTTCAATCTACTACTGTAAATTGGGAACCAGAACCCTCAACAGAGTCAATGAGGTGGCAAAAAGTGATGTCCATTTGATGATTCACATCCAGGCTATTTGCTAAGCTGCCCCACTTGATGGAAAATATTACTTTGGCCATTGGATTCCTAAACCTATCTCTGCAAAGAGTATATAATCTTTCATATAACCCACAGTCAACATTAAGAATCGATTTGCAGTTGATTTCAGCAGACTTGTTATTCTACAAGATCACTGTAGAAGGCAAGATAATATCAGAAATCCAAAACAGGAGAAATTCAGATGCATTCTTTAATAAGTCTAGCAAATTTCTTCTTTCAAAGTGCACAAACAAACCACAATGTATGAAAGAAATTGTACACTGATGATAAAATTATCTATGCCATTTATTTCTAAGTATGGTGTGGTAAAGCACACTTCAATCCATTAAAAAAAACTATGGACAGAGTTTTCAGGTCATCGGACAGGCGTGGTGGGCGGGCCCAGGAGTGGCTGGGAAGCCTACCGTCCACGATCAGCCCCCGATCACGATTTCATGCTGGCCGGCCAAATAACAGCTAGCCAGTGTGAAAGGCGTGCTGAAAGGCTCAGTGCTGCCGGGTTAGGGGCTGGAGGAAGGCAAGTGCTGAAGTCAGCGCAGGCACGGGAGAGTGTTCAATTAAAGCTCCAGAAGGCAGAGAGCTGGCTAAGGGAGCTGAAGAATTTAAAATCATCAAATAAAGATTTTAAAATGCAGAAAAAAATCTCCACACATCAGACTCATTCACCTAAACATATAGATTATAAAAATTCTTGCCAAACATTTTTATTTTTAAAAATTAATATCGGAAACATCATCCCGCCCTTGGACAAGGTTTCCTCAAAGCTGCAAAGGCCGCCTGGCCGATTCGCCCGTTGGGCAGCGAAAAATTGCCATCAATTGTTACTTTAATGTCCTTAATAGGCTTCTTTATTGCCGATAGGTGTGCTGCTGACTCTCGCGTGTGCCCGCCAAGCGAAATATCAGGCAAGTGCGCAATGACTTTGGGACGCCCACCTGACATCATCGTGCACTATCTTATGCCCAATCAGGTCGGCGCGCACCCGCTTGCGAGACGTAAAATTCTGCCCTATATGAGTATTGCTGACAGGAAGACAGACAAGGAAGCTTGAGGCTTAAAAGGCTATATAAATTGACACTTTAAATTATTCCCTGATCAGTGGCTGCAGGCCAGATTTCCCATAAAGTTTTACCTGATCAGGGAATCTGACTACCTAATATATTCTGAGTTTTTTGTATTATGATGAATTTTTAATAGAATTGATCTATAATCAGAGATTAAAAGGAAAAACATGCATAAATCACTGGAAAGCACGTTAACAAACTAATTATGAAACCATGTACAGCATATGTTTAAACTTTTTGTCAGTGCAATCCTTTTAACTTCCTTTAACTATCTGTCCAAGCTCACACTCTATTTTTTCTACTCCGGTGTAGCGCCCTCCCTTGTGCCATGTCCTAACTGGCAGCAAATACTTCAGCTGACACAGCCCTGTTCTCTAGAACCTAATTCATAAGCTGCTTTATCTTGCTAAAAGTATCTTATTAACCTATTTTTGCAATTGTTTGCATCCTACCACTTTTCCTAGGTCCTGCATTGTGATCCATTTTCTCTGCCCCTCTCCTTGTAATGTGGGACATTTTACTATGTCAAGCAGTAAAAATGAGTCTGGACCTATTTTTGAACTATATGGAAACAATGCTTGTCTGAACTAAAAGGCTTAAGCGTACATGGGAATTGATATTCAAGCTTCATTGGGAATAATTGGGGTGAGCTGTTGGCACTGGCGTCACCTCTACAGGCAACTCACCTGATGGAGAAAAATAATTTAAGGCCGTCTGCCTTGTCATCAAAAGTCCTCAGGTGTGTCCTGAGTAGGGAGGTTGGAGCAGGGTCCATGTGGAGGGGAAGGAGTGGTGGTGTGTATGGTGGACGCAAACATGACATCCACAGAGTCAAGGGAAGAACGCCTGCTTCTTTCAGCTCCTCAGGAAACGTCTTTTGCATTTTCTGAAACTTACATTTTGCTAATGACTGCATCGGCAAGCCCAATGTCAGGCCTGCTCATCGGGATATAATTTTGGAAAGGGGCCCACCAACGGGCATTCGGCACCTCACTGACATATTTGCAGGGCTAATGCCTGTTTTAGGCATCCACCTGAAATGCAGTAAGCATAAATTAATATTAAGTATTGCATTGTGGAGACATCATAAACTGATCATTTATGTGTCTGACAACAAGAAAAAGAATCAAATGTTGTTCTTGGCTCCTTCTGACATTTTAGGTTGCCGTCAACACAGGGACACAGCAACATTCATTTTATTAAACTCATCAAAATTTATTTACCTTTTCATTAATTTTGTGCAGATTATAGTTTATTTTATTAATGGCCCACAGTCAGCTGACATTACGCAGTGGGGGCTATTATAATAGTATAGACCATTTGCTCACAAGATGGCTTTTAGTTCAGTGACATTTACTATTTTCCAAGAGCATGATAGCATAAAATAGAACCTGAGAAATCAAAAATCTAGGGCTGGATTTTGGCTACTGAAGTGGGTAGCCCGAGTCAAGAAAAATCCTGACTCGCCAGATCCACCTCGGTAAAAAGCACCCCAAATTGCAAAATTTTCTCTCTGGAGTAGGGGTTGGGGGTGGTGCGGGTGCAGGTGCAAGATGAAGTCGGCTTCACCAACCCCATAAGGAGGACATGGGTGTGACCGTGTTTCGGAGTGGGCTAGTTAGAAGGTCTGCCTTGGTTTTCTGGAACTTGGTCCCAGTTGTTTTAGAAGACTTTAGGCCCTCTATCCCTCATCCCTCACACCACCTCACACCCCCCACCCACATCCATGGTCCCTCATACCCTCCATGCCAAGTATACACCATGGACAGGTCTCAGAATCCATGTGAAAATGAAAAAAGTAAACTTCCAAAAATCTAACACAGTTGTCACTATGCAGACTTGATAGTGAAAAAAAAGTCAAAGTTTTTAAATTTCCTCAAGTGGTTAATTTCTTATATAAATAAACTTTTATTCATACCCCCAATCCCTTAAAAGCCTCTTTAAGCTGTCAATCCAGCTGTTAACTCAAAACTCCCGCTGAGGTAATTGTAGCTTTTGAAACTCAGCCAAGCATTCCTAATGACTAGACCTTAAGGAAATGTCAACAAATAACAACAAATATTGAATCTGCTTGAACAGATGTGACATCAGTTAGCCAGTCAACCAAAACAGCCCAACAGAGGTTTTTTTTAAACAATCACTCATAGCCAGTTCTTTTACAGTTTAAAGAGTGGGTGATTTAGAAACTTCAGATCAAGACAGTTAAATTGATCTTATCTACCCTTCAAGAGTGTTTACATCCACTTCATCAATTCATGACTCCCACACAGCAGCTAACGCCCGGGGAACTGCCAAAATGGTGTCTGTTTGAACTCAGCACTTCATTCAGCTAGCCCCGCTGAGTTCAGGTTTCCATCTTCCCCCTAATGGCAAACATGGGATCTGTCAGAAATGGAGGCAAGACTTCCACATCTATATCCCACCCACCTTTTTTAAAGGTCCATAAAGTTGGCGAAATCTAACCCCTAAAGTCAAGTGGGCTTTACAACAGAGGTATTGAGAGCCCTATGCTAAAAATAGGGTGTTAAAAATAAATGTATAAATAAATTCACCCTCCAATCAGGCCAGTAAAGCATCCATGTAACATGTGCAATGCTTGCAGTTTCAGGAGCCCTAATCTTCCAGAGTTTCTTGAGCTCAGCCCTAATCATTTATTCAGGCCATGTCCCTGAACCAATTGGGCCAAGCCATTGGAGAGCAAGAAAGGGCAATGTGTAAATTAATGGAATGCAGCTGTACAAATGTAAAGACCAGAATTAGGGCTATGGGCATGTAGTGGAATGACACTTCAGTAACTGGTAAAGCAAAGATGCTGCTACATCTGGTGGATCTGAGAAGGATTGACCTGCTTGGCACCCATTGCTCCTTCCTCAGAGGAATGTGGAACTGATAATTAGTCAGTTTTTATTACTAGCCACCAATCTGAAATGGCAGTTTTACACCTGGGTTGCAACTCACCCAATATTGCAAACAGCATTAATTCCTTTCATAGGGTGGAATCATCTCAGATTTGCACTAAATGCGGTAACAGGCTGGAAAAAGAACTTTTTACCCACCGGCCGCAATGGTGGCTTTTCACGCCGTATTGTTCCAATCCAGCCTTATTAATCATGCATTCCTGGGAAACACGCTGTTTCAATGGTGGGAAGGCACTCATTTGCCCACCGCACCATCACCTTGCTGCTTCCTCACCCTGACTGTCGTATTTAAAGTGCATCCGTGTGCACACCTCTCAGTGCTTCCAGCCCAGGACTGCTGTACAAAAGACATGGCCCCAAATGACAAAAAGACTGCAGCCCCCTGATTCAGTAACGAATCCCTGGAATGCACTTTGGATACTGTGGAGGCCTGCCATGATGTCCTCTACTCCCACTCTGGGCACAGGAAGTCCAGTAACCTCACCACCACAGCTTGATAGGCAATGGCAGTGGTGATTAGTGCCGATGCTGCACAGAGGAGGTTGAATGATCTCATCTGTGCTGCCAGGGTAAAGCAACCATTTCATCATGCTAAACTCACACACTCAAGCCCATCACACATTCACTGGCATCTCACTCACTGTCAGCTCAAGGGACATCGCCATTCACACTCTCACACACATCCTCACATCTCCATCTGGCCTCATCTTCTCTGGAGACTGCCTCCTCAGCCCTTATCATCTTGAGGTCATTCACACAGATCAACATGTGCCCCCACACACACCCTGGGATAGCTCCCTTTTTCAGTACAGCCCTCGCCCTGCAGCCTCTTCCCTTGCCTGAGGCCACTTCTCCCCAGCCTTATGGCTGGTCTGGTAGGTAGAGATCTGCCTGTGAGGCCCCCATAAAGATTATGTGATGCTGTCTACGAAGCCTGGTGCTGGTGACTGCGAGTGCCGCCCGAAGCAAGGTAAGCAAACAAACCTCGAAGTCCCAAGCAAAGTGCAGCTTGCCAGGTGCATGTCACTTATGTATCATTGTGAAACACGTCGGCGTGATGTGCTTGGATGATCCAGCATGGAGGGATGATTCTGGCGGGCTGGGCTGTCAGGAAGAGATATTAATGTATATAATGTTATTGGAAATTCTTTTTTAAAAATAGAGGCTTAGTCTGTGTATGTGTTAATTGGATTAAAACCAGCTAGTCTGGGTGCTTTGATGTATAGTAGTTTTGAGATGTAAACAATAAGGCAAAGGATGCATTTGCATTTTGTTGAATAAACCATTCAAAGACTTGCACCTAGCTAGGAGACACCAAGTAATGTTTATATTACTAATAGAATTGGTGTTATGAAAGGGGTTTTATTGTTAAAAGAGGTGGAGTTCAAAGGGCCCGGTGATACAATGAGAATTTGCATTCAAATAGAAAGGCTGGGTATAACAGAAAGGAGTTTGTGTGTGTAGGTCAGAGGCATGTAAGATATAAGCCTGTAAGCCTACCACTATGTGAAGGAACAAATTGAAAGGAAGCACATTTCGAATTTGTAAGGTGAAAATGCTTAGCCTGGTGTCTGCTTAAGTCAATTGGTTATTGTTGCCTTAGTGGAGGTTAATTTGGGAGTTTGTTAAAAATTATTATAGTAGTAATTTGTAGCCATGTGTATGTGTTTAATTTGTTGTAAATTAATAAATGTTTCATTTAGTTTGATATAAAAACCTCTTGAGAACTGGTGGGCATATTCCTGAATTTAGAACTGCAATTCAAAATATACCAATTGAAAATATAGGATATGACAGTTGTTTAAAGTTTCCCTCTGGGATTTTAAATAACTCAGCCTTTACAAACTACTGTGTCATTTCAGGTCTTATAATGATATGCAGATGCATTTCAATGAAGTTCCCGATGGCCAACATCGGGATATCCAGCCTGCCATTGACAGGCAGAATGAAACCGATTTTTAGCCTTCTCGCCATATTGTCCGCTCACGCCTCCAAACACACATGCTGCCAACGGGCACAGAAAATTATAAAATGAAAACACGAGACAAAGGTAAGAAAAAAATATAAGTGCAATAGAAATAGACAATTATTGCCAGATTACAGATGATTATTTATGACTGTTTAGGCTGAGTCCTTGATTTAAAGCAGCAACACAGATGAAAGAAAAACACACCAGTATAATACAAATGTCATGCAAAAATAACAGAATCTGGCTCTATTTTCATGGTTGTCAGGTCATGCCAACTTAATTACGTGTGCTCTCTGGCCCTGCACTGCATCATAGATTCATAATAGGCTGTCATAATTGTTGATACAAAACAATAGTGACTGCCTAGTTTGTAAGATAGAAATAGAGAAAATCCAAGGCATTAAGTCTAGTTGCGAAATATCATAGGCAATATCTGACCAACATTTGGAGAGTATAAAGTTTTTATGTATCAATTCTTCAATTTCCCTAGTTCACCAATGCACATTGCTCAAAATTTGTGATGGTTCAAAATTTATTCTTTGTTTTTGTGTGAGACCAATACTGACAAGGCCACGTTTATTGTCTACGATGGAAGGTGCCATTTCAGATGGGACTAAAAACAATCACATATTGTGCTGCTGGAGTTGTGAGTCAGACTGGGTAGGGATGGTAAGTTCCCTCCTCTGGAGAATTTTAGTGTATCGATTGTTTCTTCCTGACAATCCAGTTTTTTTGATGGCCATTTATTTAATTATCAGTCTTACTACATTCTATTTCAGATCTGGGTTATTAGTCCAGTATTATAACCACATGGTTATTGTAGGTATGCATGATAATCTGAACATGAAACTTTCGTGTAATTTATCATGTCTTAATTAATAAACGGTATTAAGTAAAAATAGAAAATGCTGGAAATACTCAGCAAGTCTGGCAGCACCTGTAGAGACAGAAACAAAGTTAATCAGAGCTGTGATCTTTCATCAGAACTGAGAAAAAATTGGGTGTGTAATACGTTCTGAGCAAGTGAGAGGATGGGAAGAAAAACAAAAGGGAAAGTTTGTGATTGGGTGGAGGGCAGGAGAGATTAAATGACAGAAGGTTTCATGGTGCAAAGCCAAAGGAAATGGAACAAGTAAAGAAACAAAAAATGTCTCCAGGGCAGTTGTGAATGGCAGGATTGCAGCTGTCTGAACACAAAGTAGTTAAGAAAGAAAGAAGAGAGAAAAAAAAACAAGTTAAAAAATGCAAAACAAAATGGGGGAAGACATTGCCACCTAAATTGTTGAACTCAGTGTTGGGTTCAGAAGGTTGTAATGTGCCCAAGTCATAAGATGAGGTGGTGTTTTTCAAGCTTATGTTGAGCTTCATTGGAACACTGCAGGAGGCCAAGGACCAAAAGGTCAGAGTGGGAGCAAGGTACAGCATTAAAATGAGAGGTGACTGGAAGTTCAGAGTCATGCTTGCACACTGAATGAATGTGTTTTGCCAATTGGCCAACCAGTCTGCTTTTAGTTTCCCAAGTGTAGAGGAGACCAGGCCTTGATACTATACTAAATTGAGTGAATTACATGTAAATTGCTGTTTCACTTGAAATGAGTCTTGGAGTCTTTGAGGATGTAAAGGGTAGAGTTAGAACAGCAGATGCGGCATCTCCTGCATGGAGAGGTACTGTAGGAAAGGGAGGGAATGTTGAGGGTGACTGAGGAGTGGATCAGGGTGTCACTGTGAGAAGGAATGCTGAAAGGTGAGTGGAGGGAAGGTTGCATCTGGTTGTAGAATCATGCTGGAGTGGTGGAAATGGTGGAGGATGATCTGTTGAATACAGAGGCTGGTAGGGTGGAAGGTGAGGACAAGGGGAATCCTATCTTGTTTCTGGGAAGGAGGGGAACGGCTGAGAGTGGAAGTGCATGAAGTAGAGCTGACATAATGGAGGGACCTTTCAACCATATGTATGGAGGGAAGTCCTTGTTTAAGAAAAAAGAAGACACATCAAATGTACTAATATTGGTAGCATCATCCAAACAGCTGCGGGGTTGGAAAAACTTGGAGTTTAAAATAGAGTCCTTGCAGGAAGCAGAGTGTGAGGATATGTAGTCAAGATGGCTGTGGGGTCCTATGGGCTTGTAGTGAATATTTGTTGATAGCCTATCCCTAGAAATGGAGACAGCGATGTCGAGGAAGGGAAGCGAAGAGTCAGAAATGGCCAGGTGAAGGTGAGCGAAGGGTGGAAATTGGAAGCAAAATCAATGAAATTTTTCCAGTTTCTGGGCACAAGCAGGAAATGGTGCCAATACAATCATCAATGTATTGGAAAAGGAGATGAGGGAGGGAGCCTGAGTAGGGCAGGAACAAGAAATATTCCACATATCCCACAGAAAACAGATGTAGCTAGGAACCATGTATGTCCCATAGCAATGCTTTTTATTTGGAAGAAGTGAATGGAGTTGGAGGAGAAGATGCTCAATGTGAGAACAAGTTCGGCCAGGCGGAGAAAGGTGGTGGTGGATGGGGACTGGTTGGGCCTCCATCCAAGGAAGAAGCAGACAGCTGTCAGGCTGTCCTGGTGGGGAATCAAGGTGTAAATAGATTGGACATCCATTGTGAAAAGGAAACAGTTAGGGCCAGGAAATTGTTGAAGTGATGGAGTCACTGATATAGGTGGGAAAAGAATGAACAAGGGGAAAAAGAAGAGTTGAGATAAAAAGAAAAAAATTCAGTGGGGCATGAGCAGGCTGAAACAATGGGTCTACCAGGGCAGCACTGTATGTGGATTTTTGGAAGGAGATGGAAGTGGACTCTATGGGTTTGGGGGACTATGAGGTTGGAGGCTGTAGAGGGAAGATCCCCTGAGGAAATGATGTCAGTGATAGTCCTGAAAACAATGGCTTGCTATGAGGTGGTGGGATTATGGTCCAGTGGGTGGTAGAGGAAGTGTCAGAAAGTTGGTGTTCAGCCTCTACTAGAGGTCGGTTCTCCAGACAACATGGCATCACCCTTGTCAGCTGGTTTGATGATGATGTTAGGATTGGACCTGAGATAATAGGGCACTGCCAGTTCAAAGGGAGACAAGTTAGAGTGAGTGAGAGGAGCAGATATATTGAGACAGCTGATGCCACACTGGCGGTTCTCAATTAAAAGACCGAGAGATGGTAAGAGGGCAGAAGAAGGGGTCCAGGTGGAAGGAGAACACTGGAGATGGGTTAGAAGTTCTGCAGTGCTGTGAGAGGGCTCCTGGCTAAAAAAGTAAACTATTGTTACTCAGATGGAGACAAATACATTGGATACACTCGATCCATGGTTAATAACTGATTTCAGACAAGAAACTGTCTGCATCGAAGCAAAGCATGTATAACCTATAGGAGTTTATTAGCCCTAATCATATTACCTAAACTCAACCTTCATTCCTTTAAATCTAGCCTTATATTTTTCTCTTTAAAAATGTATTGGCCCAAATCTCCTGATCAAGGTTGGAGCTCCTGGTTCCGACCCTGATCAGACAAAAAAATATCCATTTACCTTCCTCCGATTTTTCTGGGCAATCTTCCAATGGAGGATCCTTCCAAACTGACTCAGTGCTGGAAACCTCAGAGACATCAGCGATGGGAATCCAGGCCGTAGCTACCCCTTTTTTATGGTGCTAGCTGTGGTATTCTGGTAAGTAAAGAGTTTAAATGTTCCAAAGCTTCTTTGAAAAGCTACGGACTGAAGGTAAGCTGGTAAGGAGGTAGGGTACATGAGGGGGTTGGGTGGGTAAAGTAAGTGGGTATGGGGGTAAAATGGGTGAGGGGAGGTATGGTGGCAGCTGGGTAGGGTGGTGAGGTCAGGTCAGATTGAGCCAGGCGGGGTCAGGAGTAATTGAAAACTAGTTGTGGGGTGAGTCTGAAGGTCATGGGGAGTAGTCAGGGTGGCTGAGGGGGGAGGTGTGGGGTGCGGTTCATTGTGAGTGATTCGGAGTCAGTTGTATTGTTAGCCAGCTGTTAGACTAGGATTTTTCAGTCTATCGCTTCCTGGGTAACTATTCAGGCAAGTAAGTCAGAACTGTCTGAAGCCTCCAAGTCTAACTTTATCAGAGGGTCCCGGAGAGCAGGGGAATTGCCCTTTGGAAGTTCAAACTTTTTAAGCCAATTCCCAAGAAGTCATTGTGTTGGGACTTCTGATGGGTCCTGTAGTGCATCTTGGCGGGGTACATTCGGTCTCCAACTATCCAGAGACTGGAAGATCTGGGCCATTACTTTATTATGAGAAGGATCCTTTGTGCTCATAAGTTATAGAATCCTGCATGGATTTTGTTGCAAAAAAAGCCCTGGGTCCAACATTCAGCTCCGTAAACCTGGTAGTTTTGGTGTTATGAGTGCCTGTTTAGTAGAAAAATGGCATTCAGCCGCTTCTGTCCACTTCTGGCAAGGCCTGTGCAAAATGCCACCTTAATAAAGGCATTGTGTGTGCGTGCCAGACGTATGCAAAGTAGGCAGCATCTAATGCTAATTTGACTGCAGGCCTGTCATTTTTGACCTTGCTGCTTTAGATGATGCCCTCTTTTAAACATACATAGCTGAATATGCACTGCACTGTACAATGTACCACAACCCATCACTCACCTACTCACAATCTCCATCACGACTTAAACCTCACATTCGTAGCTTCACCTCGCCACACTTAGCTTTCTGCAAGACTTACACTCACATCTCACAGCCAGGACACTGCCAGCTTTCAATCACGACAGCCACATCAGCCGAATAAATTGCACGGTACTCACTGCCACACTTCTCTCTCTCTTGCAGAACAAGGTGATGTATAACTTCAGGCAGCAGTAATTAACTAGAGGGGACAGGCATGGCTGCATGTCCTCAGCTTGATGGAACAGTCAAATGGCCATGACTGAGACCCTGGCCAACGGTGTGGCTGAAGCAATCGAAGATGATGACATTTCATGCCTTATCCTTACATCCCATTTGTCCCTAGACCCACAAACTATTCTGATTTACAAGCTGCAGGTGGTATAAGATTGCACCTCTTGGTTTTCCTCCAACCCTTCACCACACCATACCCTTGTATCTTTCTTCTTTCAGATACCCAAGAACCACCACCTGGCCAGGTAGTGGAGGAAGACCAAGTGGTGGAAAAGCAGGAAGACAATGATAAAGATGAACCCCCATTGCTTGCATTCATTTTCACAAACACCAATTCAGATAATGACATTACACATACTTTAAGGGATAGCTTAAAGGTAGGATCTGCATGTGTTGAGACACCAAGCATGACTGGCCTGCAGCCAGGACAGGGGGAAAACTAGCACAGGTGCCAGTTCATCAAAGGGTGAGGCTGCATTCAAGTTATGCTCCAGAGGATTCAGATGCAGACTTCTATAGGACAACATATAAAAAAAGGCTGATGGATATGCACACAGAAATGCTTGGTGCATTGTCAGGCTTGCCAGAAAACCTGTGGTCAATGCCAAGGAGCACAGAGGAGACTGGCAACAGTTGCTCAGTTGCTTGGAGCCCATCCTTTCCAGCATGGAAGTGGTGGCCAACTTGATTGCCATATTTGTGGACCTAGCGATGATGGCTGATGGCTGCTTCAATTGCAACACAAGTAGAAGTTACCCAATGTCTGACTGCTACAGTGGAAGCTCAGACTGAAGTCATGCTAGCTAACCTTGCTGCCACGAATGTTCAGACGGCTGCCATCATGGCTGCAGGTACCAATGTTCAGTGGTGATTGGAGGATCTCACAGCATTGCAGCAATCTACCCTCTAGTACATTGCTTGGGTGGCAAACTGCTGCACCAGTCAGGTACTAGTGGTGCCATGGAACAGAAACCTGCTGTCCTTTCTCAGGATGACTGCATTTGTTCTATCACTATTTGTACTCAGCTAGTGCCCTTGCTGTTGCTGGTCAGCTGGCCAGCCCAGACAGCTGTCACACATGTTAAGGTTGTGCAGTCCAGTTCTAGAGCCAGAGCTGCTTGAGATCACCCTACAAGGCCATCTCCAGTTTTCCCCACTGGAAGATAGCAGCATTCTACCAACCATGCTGCAACCACTGAGATGGCACTGCATAGCAGCACCAGTACAGGCAAAGTCACATGGAGGATAGGCACTAAGAGAATTCAAAAGTGATTCATTGGATTTTGAATGGAAATTTGGATGATTTAATTGATAAAGTTCGTTTGTTATGTTTGTTTTGTGATAGCTTTTAGTTCAGCACTGAGACCAAGGAACTCTGTGATGGTCAGTGGCAGAGCGAAAGTAAAGTTTGGGACAGTTGTTGAATGGAGAATTGGGTTGATTTAATGGTGCCTCAGTCCAATGAGTTGAGCACGGATAGCCTGGCCAGAAAGGTGGAGTGTTTGCTTTTTTAATTTATCCGTTCACGAGATGTGGGTGTCACTGGCTAGGCCAGTATTTGTTGCCCATTCCTTGAGATTGCCCTTGAGAAGGTGAAGGTGAGCCGCCTTCTTGAGCTGCTGCAGTCCATGTGGTGTAGGTACACCCTCAGTGCTGTTAGGGAGGGAGTACCAGGATTTTGACCCAGTGACAGTGAAGGGAGATGATAAAGTTCCAAGTCAGGATGGTTTGAAGCTTGGAGGGGAAGTTGCAGGTGGTGGTGCTCCCATGTATCTACTGCCCTCGTTCTTTGAGATGGTAGAGGTTGCGGGTTTGGAAGGCGCTGTTGAAGGAGTCTTGGTAAGTTGCTACAGTGCTTCTAGTAGATGGTACACACTACTGCCACTGTGTGACGGGAGGGGAGGGAGTGATTGTTTAAGGTGGTGGAAGGGGTGCCAATCAAGTGGACTGCTTTGTCCTGGGTGGTTTTGAGCTTCTTAAGTGTTGTTGGAGCTGCACTCATCCAGTCAAGTGGAGAGCATTCCATCACACTCCTGACTTGTGCTATGTAGATGGTGGACCGACTTTGGAGGGTCAGGAGGTGAGTTACTCGGCGCTGAATTCCCAGCCCCTGACCTGCTCTTGTAGCCACAGTATTTATATGACTGGCCCACTTCAGTTTCTGGTCAATGGTAATCTCCATGATATTGATAGTATGGGATTCAGCAATGATAATGGTCAAGGGGAGATGGTTAGATTCTCTCTTGTTGCGGGTGGTCATTGCCTGGTACTTGTGTAGCACGAATATTACTTGCCACTTATCAGCCCAAACCTGAATGTTGTCCAGGTCTTGCTGCATATGGACATGGACTGCTTCAGGATCTGAAGAGTTCCGAATGGTGTTGAACATTGTGCAATCATCAGTGAACATCCCCACTTCTGACCTTATGATGGAAGGAAGCTTATTGATGAGGCAGTTGAAGATGGTTGGATCTAGGACCCTACTTTGAGGAACTTGCCCAGCAATATCCTGGGACTAAGAGGATTGACCTCCAACTACCATAATCATCTTCCTTTGTGCTAGGTATGACTCTAACCAGTGGAGAGTTTTCCCCCGATTCCCAATGACTCCAGTTTTGCTCGGGCTCCTAAGTGCCACACTCGATCAAATAGTGTCTTGATGTCAAGGACACTCACTCTCACCTCAACTCTGGAGTTCAGCTCTTTTGCCCATCTTTGAACCAAGGCTGTAATGAGGTCAGGAACTGAGTGGCCCTGGCAGAACCCAAACTGGGCATCAGTGAACAGGTTATTGCTAAGCAAGAGTCGCTTGATAGCATGGTTGATGACCCCTTCCATCACTTTACTGATGATCAAGATTAAACTGATAGGGCAGTAATTGACTGGTTTGGATTTGTCCTGCTTTTTGTGTACAGGACACATCTGGGCAATTTTACAAATTGCCGGATAAATGCCAATGTTGTAGCTGTACTGGAACAACTTGGATGGGGGAGCAACTAGTTCTGGATCACAAGCCTTCAGTACTATTGCTGGAATGTTGTCAAACCCCATAGCCTTTGCACTATCATGTGTCTTGATATCATGTGGAGCAAATCAAATTGGCTGAAGACTGGCATCTGTGATACTGGAGACCTCTGGAGGTGGCTGAGATGGATTATCCACCCAGCACTTCTGGCTGAAGATGGTTGTAAATGCTTCAGCTCTATCTTTTGCACTGATGTGCTGGCTTCCTCCATCATTGATGATGGGGGACATTTGTCGAGCCTTCACCAGTTTGTTGTTTAATTGTCCATCATCATTCATGACTCGATGTGGCAGGACTGCAGAGTTTAGATCTAAGCCGTTGCTTGTGGAATCACTTAGCTCTGCCATTGCATACTGTTTTCGCTGTTTGGCATGCAAGTAGTCCCGTGTACTAGCTTGACCAGATTTACACCTCATTTTCAGTATGCCTGGTGCTGCTCCTGCCATGCTCCCTTAACTCTTCATTGAATCAGGGTTGATCTGCTGGCTTAATGGTAATGGTAGAGTGGGGGATATGAGGTTACAAAGTACAATTCTGCTGCCGCTGATGGCCCACAACTCCTCATGGATGCTCAGTTTTAAGTTGATAGATCTGTTCAAAATCTATCCCATTTAGCACGGTGATAGTGCTACGCAACACAATGGAGGGTATCCTCAATGTGAAGAGGGGACTTCATCTCCATAATGTTTGTGCTCCTACAACTACTGTCATGAATACATGCATCTGTGACGAGTAAATTGGTGAGGATGAGATTAAGTAGGTTTTTCCCTTTTGTTGATTTCCTAACCACCTGCCGCAGAACCAGTCTAGCAGCTGTGCCCTTTACGGCTTGGTCAGTAGTGTTGCTACCAAGCCACACTTGGTGATGGACATTGAAGTCCCCCATCTAGAGTACATTCTGTGCCCTTGTTACCTTCAGTGCTTCTTTTAACTGGTGTTCAACATGGTGGAACACTGATTCATCAGTTGACAGAGTGGGGCGGTATGTGGTAATCATCGGGAAGTTTCCTTGTTCATGTTTGACCAGATACCATAAGATTTCATGGGGTCTGACCCAAATACTAACCCAAGTACTTTCTATACTGCAAGAGTGTATAATAGTACCAAATTTCCAGATATTTAAGGAAATTACAGGGATTTGTTTAATTTAAGATTAAGTATATTTGGACCTTAAGATTAAGGTCCAGCTAGCATAAAATAATAGTGCAAAATAATAAAATGCAGAGAGAGGAGCTGAAAATTCAAATAAGCTGCATACCATACTGCAGGAAAACAGAGGTCAGATATGCATGCAGAAAAAGATGAAAAGCTGAAAGGGAACTGGAAAATGAAACTGCATATGTATAAAACTTGAATTATTTAGCAGCAGAGTTATAAAAATAGTGATCTGACTGTTACAGTTTGTAAACTGCAACAATTATTTTTAAAATGCCTTTTCTCCACACAGCAAAATGATAAACTCCCCCATCTTCTCTATCACTGTAACGCCAGTGAATTACGTTGATGGCTGCTAGGCATGGCTGAATGGAGGCTGCAAGACTCAGTATATTTATATGATTACTATTTGTAGCACTGGCCCTGAATGCTTGAATTGAAGCGGAAACTTCAGGATTAAAATAATTTACACAGAACAATCCTATCACACACTTGTATCATTTCATCTCCACAAGATAAATGACTTTAAAAGTGAATATTTCCCACTTGCTGAGAGAAATTATTGGCTTTTATGAAGAAAGCAACAGCTGCAGATACCAGATTGTTGCATCATACTGTTGGCTGAAAAAATATGAAAAATCCAATTCATAGAATAGAATGACAGAACCATTACAGCACAGAAGACTGTAGGCCATTTGGCCTGTTGAGTCCACCCTCTGCAAGAATAATTCAGCTAGTTCTACCCTGCCTACCCTTTCCCCATAGCCATGTGCTTGTTTTTCTCTTTAAGTGCTTATCCAAATCCTTTTTAAAAACAACATTTGCATCTGATTCTATCATACTTCTCAGGCAGTGCATTCCAGATCCTAACCACTCACTGAGTAAAAAAAAAATGTTGCCTGATGTCACCTTTGATTCTTTTGCCAATTAAACTGTGTCCTCTGGATCTTGACCCCTCTGCCGAAGGGGACAACCTCATTTTACTTAAACTGTCTAGACCCTCATGGTTTTGAACATATCTATCAAATTTCCTCTCAGCCTACTCTAAGGAGAACAACCCCAGCTTCTCCAATTTATTCTCTTAACTGAAGTCCCTCAACCCTGGAACCATTCTCATAAATCTTTTCTCTATCCTCTCTTAAGCCTTCATATCCTTCCTAAGCTATGTTGCCCAGAATTGGACACAATTCTCCTGTTGAGGCAGAATCATGGTTTTATAAAGTTTCATCATGGCTTATGACTCCATTTATAAAGCCAAGGAACCCATATGCCTTTTTAACCACTTTCTCAACCTGCATAGCCACCTTCAACATTTTGTGCACATATATCTTGAGGTCTCTCTGTTCCGGCACTCACTTTAGGATTGTACCCTTTATTTTATTTTGTCTTTTCTTGTTTTTCCTACCAAAATATATCACTTCGCATCTCCCTGCAATAAATTACATCTGTCACATGTCTGCCCATTCCAGCAGGCTGTCTATGTTCTCTTGAGGTTTATCACTATCCTCCTCACAGTTCACAATACTTCTAAGTTTTGTATCAAATTTTGAAATTGTGCCATGCACACCCAAATCTAAGTCACTAAAATACATAATGAAAAACGTTGGTTGTAGTACGGTATATCTACCTCCAGTTTAAAAGCAACTATTTACCTCTAGCCTGTGTTTCGTGCCACTCAGCCAACTTCATATCCTTGCCACCAATGACTGGGCTGCAACTTGCTGACAAACCAAATTATGTGATGCTTTATCAAATGTTTTGTGGAAGTCCATATATACGGCATCAGTTGCATCCCCCCAATAAGCAACTCATCAAAAAATGCTATAGAGTTAATTAAACTCTACTTCCATTTAACAAATCAATGCTGGCTTCCCTTAATTAATTCACCCTCGTCCAAGTGACTGTTAATGTTGGCCTGGATTATTGTTTGTAAAAGCTTTCCCACCATCAAGGTTAAATTTACTGGCCTGTGGTGGTTGGTTTATCCTTCCACAAGAATACAAGATAAGAATGGGAGTAGACCACATGGACTGCCGAGGCTGCTCCATCAGTCATATAACCATGGCTGGTCTTGGGTTTAAAACTCCATTTTCCCATCCACTCCCCATATCTCTTAATTCCCTTAGAGAAGAAAAATCTGTTTATCCTAGCCTTAAATATAGTCATGGTTTTGAACATCTCTATCAAATCTCCTCTCAGCCTTCTCTAAGGAGAACAACCCCAGCTTCTCCAATTTATTCTCTTAACTGAAGTCCCTCAACCCAGGAACCATTCTCATAAATCTTTTCTCTATCCTCTCTTAAGCCTTCATATCCTTCCTAAGCTATGTTGCCCAGAACTGGACACAATTCTCCTGTTGAGGCAGAATCATGGTTTTATAAAGTTTCATTCACAATCCTCTGGGTACAGAATCCCAAAGATTCACAGCCTTTCGAGTGAAGAAGTCTCTCATCTCTCCTAAATGATTGTCCCCTTATCCTGAGACTATGCTCCTGTGTTTTAGATTCCCCAGCCAGAGGAAACAACCTCTCAGTGTCTACCCTGTCAAGCCCATTCAGAATCTTGAACATTTCAATGAGATCACCTCTCACTCTTCTAAACTCCAGGGAATATGGGCCCAATTTACTCAGTCTCTCACATAGGACAACCCCCTCATCCCAGGGATCAATTTAGTGAACCTTGTTGTACTGCCTCCAATTCAAGTATGTCCTTCCTTTAATATGAGACCATAGGTCTCTCTTCTAGGTGTTGTCTCACCAAAACCCTGTATAATTGTAGCAAGACTTCCTTATTTGTCTATTCCAATCCCATTACAATAAAGGCCAACAGCCATTTGCCTTCTTAATTGATTGCTGTACCTGCATGCTAACTTTTTATGTTCCTTGTGTCTCTGAACATCAACATTTACAAGAATCACGCCTTTTAAAAAAATTCTGCTTTTCTATTCTTATGACCAAAGTGAATAACTTCACACTTCCCCACATTATACTGCATCTGCCATCTTGTTGCCCACTCACGTAACCTGTCAATATCCCTTTGTAGCCTTTCTTTTTCCTCCTCACAACTTACGTTTGCACCTAGCTTTGTATTGTCAGCAAACTTAGATACATTAAACTCCATCTCTTCATCTAAATCAATAAAGTAGATTGCCGGGGCCCCAGCTATTTACACTGAACTTTGTGGCAATTTGATAATGTCTTATTAATGCCTACTCTTCTTCCTGTCTGTTAACTAATCCTCTATCCATGGTAATTCATTACCCACAACTCCATTAACCCTTAGCTTGTTTATTAAATTTTTGTGTGGCACTGTATCAAAGGCCTTTTAGCAATCTAGATATACCCCATCTACTGGTTCTCCTTTATTAACCTAACTAGTTACATCCTCAAAAATTTCCCTTTTGTAAAACCATGTGACCTTGTCTGATCATACTATCATTTCCTAAGTGCATTGTTAAAGCTCCCTCAATAAGAGATTCCAGCACTTCCCTGATGGCTTGATGTCAGGCTTACTGGCCTGCAGTTTTTCTCTCTCCCTCTTTTCTTGTGTAGCAATGTTATATTTGCTGGTTTCCATCCTGCTGGGACTGTTCTAGAATCTTGGGAACTTTGGAAAATCATAGCTACTATCGCTTTTAGAACCCTAGGGTGTAGTTCGTCAGGTCCTGGGGATTTGTTAGATTTTAGTGCCTTAGGTTTCTCCAGGACTTATTTTTCTGCTGATATTAATTACCTTAATTCCTCACTTTTTTTTGCACCTAGGTTACCCTCTATTTCTCGTATGCAACTTGTGTCTTCTGTGAAGACAGACACAAAATATCTGTTCAATATCTCTGCCATTTCCTCATTCCCCATAATTTCTCCTGTGTCTGCTTTTAAGGGACCAATGTTTATAAACTTTAGCTATTCTCTTCCTCTTTAAATACTTGTGTAAGCTCTTACAATATGTTTTTATATTCCTGGCTAGTTTGCTCCCATATTCCATTTTTGCCCTTTTTATCAACTTTCTGGCAGCTCTTTGCTGGTTTTTGAAACAATCCCAATCCTCAGACTTGTTCTTTGCAACCTTATAAGCCTTTTCTTTTAATTTAATACTATCCTTCTGGAGTAAGCCAGGGATGGATCTCCCTTGTTGAATTCCTGTTTTTTAATGGGATGTATTTTTGCTGAACATTTTGAATTGTTTCTTTAAATGTTTCCCACTGTATATTTACAGCCATAACTTTTTAGTCTATTTACCCATTCAACCTTAGCCAGTTTTCCCCAATACCTATATAATTGGTTTTGTTTAAATTTAAGATTCTTGTTTGTGATTGGAATATGGATATAATATTTGCAATTCTCCAGTCTTCCAGCACCATTCCTGTATCAAAAATGGATTGAAAGATTACGGTCAGACATTTGGGGGAAGTGATTTTCCAGGTTTCGACTGCCCTTTGTATGAAAAAGTGCTTCCTGATTTCTGTCCTGAATAGCTTAGCTCCGGTCTTAAAATTATGTTCCCCTCTTCTGAATTCTCACAACAGAGAAAATAATTTCTCTGTTCCATCAAACCCTTTTATTTTAAAATCTCTGCAGTTATTCATTTACATTCGACAGTATGCAATCAATTACTGCCTGTCTCATCCAACAATACTCTATAAATCAGAATAAGCTGTTTCCACTGATGGTTTCTTAAACTGCAATTCATCAGAGCCGCTACATAGTGCAAGATGTTATACATGTGAATATATGTTATACATATATATGTTATACTTATATATGTTATGCAGTAGAATCTACTGAAGTAACTGTTTGATTTGCAATTGAAGGAGATTATTTAATTGACAAAGTCACAAGGTATACAGCTCTCCTTTATAGCTTGGTGTGTTTGCTTTTTTCCCTTCTGTGATCCCCTTCAACTGCATAACTGGCATTTACCTCCCACTTATCTGACAGGGTCAGGGATGGAAGCGGTGAGGGGCTGAGTCAGTAAGAGTAGCATTGAGTTGGAGGGAAGCGGCAAGCGGGAGGGTCAGGGTAGGGAGGCAATGAGTAGGATGGTCAGGGAGGGAGGCGGTGAGTGGGAGGGTTGGGGAAGGGAAGCGGCAAGCAGGAAGATTGGGGAGGGAAGCCGTTCTGCCTATGGGTATAGTGTTACCCATAAATTTCTCAGGAGATATTGTTGGTGAACATTGCTCCTCAGAGCTATCAAACCTCGCGGACTATTGCCAGCAGACAGCTGCTCCCTTGCAGCCTCTTTTCCTTTCCCCCCACCACCCTCCGCCCAACAGACAGCCACACCCATGCAGCCTCTCTCCACCACCCCAGTGCTCAGACCTCAGGCTGATTGCCGCCACTCACCTTCCCTCTGCCCGCTGCTCCTCTAATCACACACTGTTTCTGTCCCCGTTTTGTTGCTGATAGGCTCACATGAAGGAGAAACGGCCTGTGATTGGAGGAGCTGATCCTAACAGGATCTGTCATTTCCACTTGCATGTATTTTGAATACTGGTTGACAGACCAGATAGAACACACAAATCAGAGCAGGAGTAGATCATATGGCCCATCGAGCCTGCTCCACCATTCAATACAGTCATGGCTGATCTTGGGCTTCAACTCCATTTTCTCATCTGCTTCCCATATCCCTCGATTCCCTGAGAGACCAAAAATCTGTCTATCCCAGCCTTAAATATATTTAATGATGGAGCATCTACACCCTTCTGGGGTAGAGAATTGCAAAGATTCTCAACCCTTTGAATGAAGTAATTTCTCCTCATCTCAGTCCTAAATGATTGGCCCCTTATCCTGAGACTGTGCCCCCAAGGTTGGTTGGCTGGACATTGGCCTGTTGGTTGTATGTTGGACAACCCTGTTACAAATTGTTGTAGGGTGTTGGATACTGTTCGGCATGTCTTAATGAAGTCTTTGTAGTCTTATGTAGGTTAATGTATGTGTTTATTAACTGCAAGAACTATGTACATGTATACAGCAAAGGGTTCAAGCTAGAAGCTATATCCACGCTTGCTTGTGCACATGGCTCCGTCAAACACTAAACTGACCCCGAGGTGGGTCATGTGTTCTCTTACATCACTGTGTGGGTGGTACTGTACACAGTCCCACAATAACCCTACATATGCCAGACCCTTATAGTAGATCTCTCCCCAAGTCTTTATCCAAATGGATTTCAAGTTTACCCCTTTGCATCGTTATTACTACCCTATCTCCCCTCTTCAAGTCTCTGAGTTCAGAGCTTCAGGTGGTCTGGAGGCCTTATAACACTTCCATATCTTATTTGCACTACTGTTGGAGGAGTGGTGTGTTCTGTTGTTGCAGTAAACTCTGTTGATTTGGAGGTTGTTCGGCCATCTGGGTATCTTCCTCCATGCCTCTCTACTGTACTGTAGGAACAGATGGTCTCGGGATGAGGAGGATACTTGTCCTGTTTTTCCTGACTGTACCATCTGGGGTGCCAACCAGGCAGGACCGAGGTTGTTCATTATCCTTCCTGATGATTGTACCCTCTCTCTTGAGGACTTTAATCTAGACCTTGCCATCCTTTCATAGATGTGGCAAGTGCCTGGTGCAGTACCATTTTTTGTAGGTGGAAGCCTACTTCTGCCCGTAGGACTGCTCTCTTCCTTGGGTGTCTTGGTAATCCTTGGTTACTAACCCTGGAATTAGTTTTCTCGGCACGATTGAAAGTTGTATGCAGAATTTCCTGCCCATTAGGAGTTTGCTTGGGGCCCGGCTGCATTGTAATGGGGTGGACCTGTAGGTTAGCAGTATGTGGGAAAGTCCTCATTCTTTTTTATGACAGGTTTTACAGTCTTTCGGACTCCCCATTTGACTGTGGATACCTCAGGGAGCTGGTTTGGTGGTGGAAGCCGAATATGGTGCAAAGTGCATGAAGTAATCATTCAATAATTGTGGGCAGTTATCGGACACTATCTTGCCCAGGATGCTATGGCTCATGAGCATCTCTTCCAGTGCCTTAATTACTGCCTCTGTGGTAGTCATATATAGTTGCTTCACCTTAACACATCTGGAAAAATAATCCGCCACTGTAAGGAATGATTTGTTGATAAAGACAAATAGAGCAATGTCCAGCCTATCTCTTGGCTTGGAAGGGAACTATATGGAAATTAGGGGCTCTCTTTGGTCCTGTCTGTGCAGCACACAAACCTGACACTTTGTTATGGTGTCCTCAAGCACCCTGGAAATGCCTGGGCACCAGACAGTGTATTGTGTCTGTGCCCTGCACTTGATGATACTCAGGCGGTCCTGGTGTATTTTTTGAAGGACCTCCAGCCAAAGAGAAACTGGGATGACCAGCTGCTCATTGTAGACCAGGAGCTTGTCTATGACCTTAAAGTGTTTTTGTTGTTTGAACCAAGCTTTCATGATACCACCGCTTGGTTTCTGTTGTGGCCACCGTTTTTGGCAGTAAAGCAGATGTGGGCATACTCCTCATCGCACATTTGTTCCTGGTGAATCTGTTGGAGTTTACTTGTGGTTGCTGGCAAGTGTCCCCTTGCCAATTGGGAGTATGTTTCCAGCTCTTCAATGAGATCGATGTCCTGTTTTGTTGGAAGGCCTACAATGCCCCTGGAAAGTCTGCCTGCCATTGTCTGGTTCTTACCTTGGATATACACTGTCTCATAGGCGAGCCTCATGAGGTGTAGGTGGAACTTCTGGATTCTTGGAGGCAACTTTGCTAGCTTCATCCCATTCAGTAATGAGACTAATGGCTTATGGTCTGTTTCAATTGTGACCTTGAGGCTAATGATGTAGTCTGAAAACTTCTTGTATGCCCACATGATTGTAAGGCCTTCCTTTCCTATGAGTGTATCTTGTCTCTGTGTGTGATAGCTCTCTAGAGGTGTAGTAAACTGGTCAGAGACTTTCATCCAGTTGTTCCTGGAAAAGGACCTCTCCAAGGCCTGTGGACGAAACATCTGCTATGGTGGTGGGCAGGGATGAGTCATAGTGGGCCAGAATGTCAGTGGAGAGCAGCATTGCCTTGATGACAGTGAATGCTTGCTCTTGATGCAAGTCCCATCAACATGGCTGGCCTTTCTTAAGCAGATGCCTCAGAGGCTCTGTGACATGTGTCAAATTTGGTAAAAAATTTTGTCAGCTGGGTCATCAACCCCAAGAATCACTGGAGACCTGGAATCAAGGGTTGGGTTGAGAACTCCCAAAAATCTTTATTTTTCTGTGGGTCCATGCAGACCAGGAACTGAACTGATGCTTTGGAGAACTCACATTTCTTATTCAGTGTCAGCAGGCACTCTAGATGTGAGTTTCTTGTCATGTTTCTCCACTGTTGTACCGTGAACTAATACATCATCCTTGTGGCAAATGACTCACTGTAAGCCCTGCAAAATGGGCGACATTGTATGTTGAAAGATTTCTGGTGCCAGAGTGATTCCAAACAGCAGATGTTTAAAGCAGGATCTGCCGAAGAGTGTAATGAATGTGATCAGCACTCTTCACCAAGAGGAAGTTGCCAAAGCTGCAATCAGCCTCCAGCTTTGAACCTACCATGCTTTTTGAGAGTTTAGTCAGACTGTAATCCACTGAGGACATGGGATGTACTTCTCTGGCTACGGTTTTCTTGAGCTATGTCAAGTTGATGCAAATACAATGGACCTGTTCGGTTTTGGGGCTTGGGACCATCTTGGAACACCATACATGTGGCTGGGGAGATGAGTCCCATGTTTGTCATCTCATCCAGCTGATGCTGCATTTATTTCATGAGTGGGTGGGGAATCTTTCGTGGCATGAATAGACACATGGGTTTAGCATCCTTTCTCAGTGTGATCCTGTGTGTGTTTTTCTGTTACTCCAGTGCTGTAAAGAGCTTCAGGAACTCACCTTTATAGTTGGAGCCAGGCCCTTGTGGGTTGACTTTGTCAATTTTTTGCAGAAGGTTAAGTTCAACACAGTCTTTGTGGCTTAGTTGTGAATAATTCTGGTTGTAGACCAGGAACAGGGTCTTTTGGATTCTTTTATCCTTGCACCTCAGTGTTGCTTGCAAGGAGCTTTACACTGGGAGCTTCATGCCTCCTGCTCCTTATAGATGTGTGTTGTCTGTGGCATCAGCCATTGGGTCACCAGCCATGGCTCTCTGTCCAACAGGATCATAACATTGGCTCCCATGGCCAATTTAAAGTTTGTGAGATGGCTGTTAATCAAAATGTCCACATTCCAAAATGAAAACCAGGATGTTTGATCTCACCCAAGAAACATGGCTGTGTGTACTCTTGGTGTGCAGTCTCGATCTCATGAATTATCTTTTGGTCTTCTGTGCATTTAGATGTTTTGGCCTTGCATAGTTTGTCGAAATGCCAATCCTGTTACATTGAAAGCATTGGGCTGAAATTACTTGACATTGATCTCGTCTGTGGGGACACTTTGCTCCACAGCGTTGGCATGATCGCTCTACTGGCATTGGTTCCCTTGGCCTGGAGTGTCCCTGTTTCTGTGATGTTTAACTAACTGGTCTGTGGGGTTTCCTTTGTACCATGGTTTACTTTCTCCTCTTAAAGTGGACCTCTGCTACACGCGGAGTTCAGACTGCCTGGATAGCTTTCTCAAGGGTTAGATCTTCCTTCACTTGCAACATGTCTGAGAGTGCATCATCCGCTACTCCTACAACTATTCTATCGCTGGGAAGTTCAGGTTTTAGGTCCTGTATTCATAGCCTTCAGTCATCCTGTACAGATCATTGATAAATGAATCGACCGGTTCTACTGAATATTTTTCTTCAAAGTCCCCAATTATATGATTGATCTTGCTCTTGGATAAATCCAAATTGATCTGGAAGAGTGGATTTCTGATCCATGGTTAAAAAAAATTTGGAGTGTAGGCTCAGCTTTAAGAAGTTGCTGAAATTCAAGATGGTGCTGCTGTTCATTTGAAGACAAAAGGTGGAATCGGCCATGCCGACTCATGTTGGGCATGTTTGGTGGCGTGAGCAGACAATATGACGAGAAGGCCAAAAATCGGTTTCACAACTTCATGAGACCAGTTTACAATCATCTACTCAGCCTGCCAATGGCAGGCCACGTTCCCCACCATTGGACATCGGGGACCTCATTGTAATACATCACATATCATTATAAGGCCAGCCTACCAGACTCATACCTCCCTACTGGATCATCCGCCAAAGTAGGTGGGAAAAGACGCTGGTGCAGAACATGCCTTGACATCTGTGACTTGCAGAAGTCGTGACTCACCGCCAGACCCTTGTTCACATCGTGGACACCTGACAAGCAGGAGATGCTGGTGACCAACAGCATCAGCACACTGGAGGAACAAAAGTGGATTTTCATGGACATGGCTCTGCTGGAGAAGCAGCTCACGGAAGTGGGATAGTCACGTTGATGCTCCATTGATGGTCGAGGGGTGGGTGAGGAAGGTATAGGATCGACTGAGAGAGGAAGAGCCATCTGGGGGGTGAGGTTGGGAGGGGTTGAATGAAGGTGTCGGAGGGTGAAGTTGGGGGGAGTGACTGAAGGTGTCAGGGGGTGAGATTGAGGGGAGGAAGTAAGGGGGAGGAGTGGATAAAGGGGTAGAAGATGGCAACAGGGATGGTGGGTGTAAGGGGGTAGAATGTGTAAGGGGACGAGTTTGGAGGGGGAAGTACTATGGAGAGGGGAGGGAGTCTGTGAGGAGGAAGGAGTGCAGAGAGGGGATGGAGTAAGGGTGGAGGAAGAAGTAAGGATGGAGGAAGGAGTTGGGAAAGGAGAAGGAGTTGTTTTACTTGCCCACTACCGCACAGTGCAAATCTGGGACAATTCCGCCCAAAGGATTTATCCATGCTGGCTGGTTTTGGTGGGCTCCTGCTGCAATGGCGCTTGTGCTCAGCCTTGAAAATATTTTGAACAATGGCTGCTTGGATTGACTAGCTGCAGACATTTCTGTTTCAGCGCTATACTTTAGTGTAACATAAGCATTGAATACTGGCCTTTGCTTGTTTTTAAAGCTGATTCTTTAGCTGTTCTTCTTAATTAATTAATTTCTTTTCCTTTTCGGAGCAAGCTCAGGCGCCTCTTGTTCAGGTGCCCACTCAGGAATTTGGTTTTTCTGATAGAGTTTTTAATCGGCAATTTCTGACCACTGAATTATTTAAAAGTTTCTCTGGACTTGCTATATCCTGGAATTTTAAAGTTTTAGCTCACCCTCCTAGGTCTGCTGACTCTACACTCTGGGAATTGAAGCTGGACTTGCAAACGATCTGCTGCTCCGAGGAGTTTTAAATTTCTGCCTTCAGCTTCCAAGTCTTCTTTGGAGATTTTCCCTAGTGATTTTCCTCTGCGTGTCTGCTTCTTGAGCTTTTCTTCAGGTCAAAATGATTCTTCGAACTTTTCTTTAGTTTTGTAGGATTTTAGCTTTTCTCTGTGTTTTTTGCAAGACTTTGGGTGTGTCCATTTGCTGTCACCATATAGTAGGGTGTTGGATCTTGTTCGGTAGGTGTTAATGAAGTCTTTGTAGTCTTAAGTAGGGTGTGCGCCTGACTCGAACAAGCGTAAAATGACATGCGATGACTTCAAGCGAGTGTCCTGACGTCATCGTGCACTCGCGTGATATTTTGGTCAGCGGGCGCACACGGGAGTTGGCAGCATGCCCGTCGACAATTAACAGGCCTATTAAGGCCATTAACAATCTAATTGAATTAAACTTTTCGCTGCCCGTCCAACCTTATGGGAGGGATGGGTTTCGATCCATCATTAAAAAAAAATTTCATACTAGTTTCTAACATGTCCCTGCTCATGTGACAGAGTCACAGGGACATGTTTTTTAACACCTTAAAATTCTTTATTTTTAATTTTTTACATCTTCATCTCTCTGAGGCAGATCTGTGCCTCAGGGAGCTTTTCTTGCATGCACTTGTGTGCATGCATGAAGCTCCCTGCTTGCCCACAACCCCTCCCCACCACAGGCAGTGCTGAGTGCTGCAGCACATGATTCACGCTGGAAGGGCATTAATTGACCTGCCAGCATGAAATTGTGCTTGTGGCCCGATCGCAGGTGGCGGTTGGCTTCCCGACCACTCCCGCCTGCCCTCGCTGAGCCCGCCCGATAAGAACAGAATCCTGGCCTACATATTTATTAACTACAAGGACAATATACATATATACAGGAAAGGGTTCAATCTAGGAGCAGTCTCCATGCTTGCTTATGCAAGTGGTTCTTTCCAACACTAGACTGAGCCCTAGATGCAGGTCATGCATTCTCCTTCTTTTTACTCATTCATGGGATGTGCATGTCAACTCCTAATTGCCCTTGAGAAGGCAGGGGTGAGCTTCTTTCTTGAACTGCTGTGGTCTTACATCACTATGTGGGTGGTTCTGTACTAAGTCACACAATAACACGATATGTGACAGACCCTTGTGATACACAAACCTTTTTAATGATTAACTCCACATGCAAGGACTTTCAGGAACTTTTCAAATCCAGTTTGACACCATCCTGGGGGTTTACATACCATGCAAGTGTAGCCCTTGCAGAGCATTTCACACTACTTTAAGGAACGAGACGAATGAGCTTTACCATGACTGGTTGGGGAATGATTGGGGTAGACCGATGCTAGAAACAGGGTTTCCCATTAGTTGAAATGCTCAGGTCAGCTTCAATCTAATCAGCTGATTAGATGGATCACTGCAATTTGTTTACAGATCACCTCAGGCAAATATGTTGCTGGTTCCAGGCAACCTGCACTTTTAATAACAATGATCCAGATTTCCTGCCTGCCCTTGCCACGAAATTTGCCATGCTCCTCAGGCATGCATATCTAATAAGTTGACCAGTGTAAGATCGCATGTAGCCAGCCATCCCGCCCTTAAGCAGAAATCATTCTAAATTCTGCTCCCACCTCCCAACTATTACTCCAGACCCAGAATATTCCATCCAGAGGTTGAGATGTACGACAATTGAAAATATGAGTTTGCTTTAGAAACAGGTGCTTTTTCACAGGTTTCTTAGAACATTTATATCTCAGTCAAAAATAGAGACCAGAATTTGTTGCAGATCCATTGTGATAAATTCCAGATGGAGCTAATGTTGTGGAAATTAATTAATTAAATAGGAGTACAAATATATGGCAATGGTAAAGTATTGTTGGTAAGAAGGATAATTATAGTCGTAGATGATAAAAATGTTTTGCAAAACACCATCAGTTGGATTTTTGTCTTTAGCATTTGGGCATAAAGCATTGACTGGGACAGCAAAACCTCTTTTTTTTATTGGATTCTAGCAGCCAGCAAGCCAATGTGATGCCAGTATTTTGGTCTAGATGCAAATCCAGGTTGCATCAGGTAGCATAAACATGTGGCTCTAACCCATTTCTGCACAAAGATCTCAGTAACAGACTTCCTAATTAAGCAGCATGAATGGATAGTACAAAGAAAAACAATAAAAATATTTCAATACAACTATATGATAAAAAATGAGACAAATATTTGAAATGAATAAAAGAACTAAGGTGCAATTTAACAATAAAGGTAACTTGGGTTGAAAACTGAAATTAGAAAAAGAAAATAGAGAAAATTAAAAGAGGTTGTTTTACAGCAGATTAAGTTAGTAAAAGCAAATTAGTAAAAGAGTAAGACTAGGGAACCCCCAAATAATATCAAAACATTCTATAAAAATGTTTCACTTAAGAGGCATCCTCTGGGCATGAATATGAAACACACATGGCTGACATGCTCAGGCTTAACCCTGATGTAATTCCAGTGTCAGTGTCAGCGTCATTAGAATTTTCTTGTTCGGCTTTAACAGCTTCTCTGACAGGCAGCTCATCACATAAGAGGTACAAACTCATGTACTACCACGGGATTTAAAGTCCTGTAACAGCTCAAAGTCACAGGCATCATGTTACTTCTATTGATAGTGATGTAAAATTAAGGGGGGGGGGGGGTGTGTGGAGTTGGGGAAGAACATGTGAGAGGGAGTGAAGAAGAGCAGAAAGTGATTAAGTTTTCTGATGGGTTATAGAAATTCAGCTAAAAATATGAGGTACAAAATAAGAGTTTGCTTTAGAAACAGGTCCTTTTTCACAGGTTTCTTAGCACATTTATATCTCAGTCAAAAATAGAGACCAGAATTTGTTGCAGATCTATTGTGATAAATTCCAGATGGAGCTAATGTTCCTGATTGATCGGCACAGGGAGAGCTGTTTAGGGAAAATGGGAGTGAGTCACTGTATATTCCAAGAGGGTCTAATCATGCAGGAACAAACATTAATGACTTTACTGGGTAAGAGAACCTACTAAGATCTCCCATCAATGCACTGTATTAAGTGTGTCTGCAACTCAAAACTGTCCAAAGATATCCTGACCTTCACTTGGATGCTCCTTCAGTCATTCTTACATGCACTTAGCACAACAAGATGGCAGATGAATAACATAACATACTCCTCTTCGACATAAAAGTACCAATCATACACAAGGATTGGTGAAATAATGATGTGGGTTCTTTATTTGATGGTAAGATTATATACAAGTACTGTTAACTAGGAGATGCAATATGCATAGCTGACCTCAATTGCTGGTACTTGAAGCCTGATTACAAATAATGGTCCGAATATATCACACCCTATCAATGTGGGTAGTGATTGACAGAAGTTTAAGATAGGGTCTCTTAAAGGTGTATGCACATCATATAACAACATTCTTCTTTTTTATAAACTTAAGTTTTATCTTTAAATAATCAAACTATTTACATGATAGCAAACAAAATAACATTTTATCTGAATGAGCACAAAATTTACAAGCTCGGTGTTTCTGGTTGTGGTACTGTTCTGATTTGGCACCTATTTTGTCACACTGCCATGCCATTCGATGTTTGCACTTGATACAATCTTGGTTCTGGGCATATGCTGATGATTTCTGCTGGATTCTAGGTGCCATCAGTTGGTTGATATTCTGAAACATCCTATCCAATGTTCTATTTGGGTAATTCATTACCTGCATGCTGGTTGTGGACATCTTTCATCTTCCCCTGTTTTTCGACCAATGCATCATATACTCCTGGGGAGGTTTTTCCACACTTGTCTGCTGAATAGTAATTCTACGTTGGTTCCACGGTGCGATGTTTGTAAGTTAGGAATGGGTATATGTATTTGGTTCAAACAATGTTATGTAGACTGTTGGCTGATGATCTGCTTTGTAGAATTCAGTGATCTTCTCCCAATGTAAGCACAAGGTTCCTGATGGCGCTCCTTGTGGTCTCTGGTTCTCATCATTGTCTTGATGTTGCCATGGATGGTGACCAAGGACAGGTCCTTGCACGCTGGTAGGTTGTGTCCACAATATAACATATCTGGGGTGACCAAGGTGAGTTTTTATAATGACGCTAATAGATCCAAGGGATGGAATCTCTGAGCCATTGTATGCAGTGAGTTTGGCATTGGTTGGTTGAATCATTGCTTGCCTTGTATGTGGGTACACACATTTAAGTGTGCAAAGTGGAAGAATGTTTGTACTTGCACCACTATCCAGTTTTGCAAATATATTATGTTGACCCTTCATCTGTAAGCATATAACCTGGGCATTGGGAAAGGTTTCTGTTGATACCACTGTACCAATACATTCTTTGAAGATCACCTAGCTGAATATCGGTTCACTGTTTGTGAATTGTCTGGTGATCCTCATCATCCGAGGTCTTTATGCTGTTTGGTATGTGCTCTTGGTTGGTTGGAATTCTGTATCTGTTTGGTCTCTGTTGTGGGTTCTCAGAACATTGAATCACTTGTTCTAGCCAATGCTTTCTGCTTTGGTGCTTCCAATAACCTCTGGTGCCACATGTCTTGCATACAATATTAAAAGTTGGGCATTTTCTGGGTGTATTTATGATGCTGCTTCA
Organism: Carcharodon carcharias; assembly: GCF_017639515.1. Lineage (NCBI taxonomy): Eukaryota > Metazoa > Chordata > Chondrichthyes > Lamniformes > Lamnidae > Carcharodon > Carcharodon carcharias. The sequence goes on along the minus strand of NC_054478.1, from coordinate 103,049,582 downwards.
CCCGCATTGCTTGCCAATGGCTTTCATGCCAATGGTGGACAACACACAGACTGTTGTAAAGAAAATACTACTTTTTCCAATATTTCTGTGGGATACTATGAAGCAGGCTTGCCGGGGCTGTGTGTATGCTGTATGTGTGTGTGACTAATTTAATTAGACTGAAGACAATCAGACAGCAAAGTTTAAACCATCAAGGGGTTAGATGTAAAGCAGGCATTTGAAGTGGAAATGAGTGAGCTAAGATGGGATACGAGTAGAGACAGCATGAATAGGAATTTGCATTAGGAGATAAATGAGGAGTGAATATTTAGCTATTGAATTTCAAAAAGAGAGCAAAAAGGAAGTTTTACAACTGGCAAATATCATAAATAAATAAAGCAAAATTATTAAATTCATTTTTCCTGAAAGTAGTGGCCATAAAGACAACGTGAAAGATTTTAGATTCTGGGAAAGGTGACTTTCAAAAGACAGTTAAGAGCAATGGGTAAAAATGAAAGGGAAAAGATTTATTTAAGGAAAAATTAAAAGTTGTATGAGGTGTGTGGCCATGAGATTTTGAAGAGTGTGCTGTGTGAGTACAGTCCTGTGAAGGGGGCAGCTTCTAGCCACCTCAGAGGAATGTCTGGTTGTTCCAGAAAGCAAGGATTTGTTACAAGCCTTGCATTTCCATTGTCGAATGAGAGGGAGAGAGAAGCTTGTGAAATATCTTCCTTTAGCAACAGTGGGTGCCTTGTGATAATATTACTGGATGTTTTCTAGATTAAGAATCTATAGTAACTGTTGCCTGGAAAAGGATGTTTATTTTTGAGTCTAGCTAAGTAGAGATCGTTTGAGAAATGCTGTAAGACTAAACTTAACTGTGTAACTGTAATATTGTGTGTTTAAGTTTTCTTTTCTTTTGTTAATAAATGTTTTAATTTAATATTAAAAATCTCCAAAAGTGGTAGTGGAATCTTTATTTCTGACTTCAGTACACATATCTTCTTATAATAAATACAAATTACAAATCATTGTGATAGCCTGACCAAGTGTCCCTTTGGGATTTGGTCAGCCTGGCATATACCACCTGCCATATCATATCACTGTAGACTCTGTCTACCCATTAGTATGGCTTTGTACTCATGCCCGCTTTGTAGCAGTGCTTCCATGGTGTAAACATTGGGTTGGTCTAAGAGGTTTTTTTGGAACACTTCCATTAGAGTAGATACTATCACAAGCTTGATTATTCTGTCGGCTGGCTCTGCTGCCGTGAAGTTGTAATCTCGTCCCTTGTCTCTGCATCTACTTATGAATTGATCAATGGTCTGGTGCTCTTGAGCTCTTTCTGATTTTTGCCAGTTAACTCTAAGTTCCATTGACAAAGCAGTGGTTTCGGTGGAAAAATAGCTAGAGGGCTTCAAGAATAAAAGCAAACAGTGAAGAAAGCTTTTTTAAAGGATTCTCCTGGCTGCTAGGAGCTGTTATTGGATGGATTCTTCTTCTAGCCCAGTCTGCAGTATTTTAACTTCCCCTGAAGCAGCAGTAATGGACTTTCTCCCATCTATGACTTCTGCTTACAGTGAGACCTTCCAGAATTTGTTATTTAATTTCTGTTCCTGCTTAAACTTTGCAGCGGGTAGACTTTTACTATTTAAGCACTCCCAAATACGAACAATCTTACCAGGGAACTAATGCCTGCTGGCTGGAGTGAGGTGCGACCCCAGAACAGAGGTAATAGTGAAGAGGAACCCTACAAAGCTACAGAATCCTTATACATGGTGAGCCTTGATAGTTGTTTCACTTTCAAACCAGCTCTTTTCTTCTGTTGTGTGTTAAGAGCTGAGGCGTGTATATTTTGCAGTCAAATCTTCAAATCCATTCTGTCAGTACTGCTACCAGGTTATGACTTCTTCTCTTCAACATTAACATTCCAATCATACATGGAGTATAATTTGGGGTGGTGTGAGGTCATTCACTTTGGTCATATGAATAGAAAAGCAGAATATTTTTCAAAAGGCGTGTAACTTGTAAATGTTGATGTTCAGAGAGACTTAGGGGTCCCCTTCCAGGAACACAAAAAGTTAGCATATAGGAACAGCAAGCACTTAGGAAAGCAGATGGTATGTTGGCCTTTAGTTTAATGGGATCGGAGTATAAGAATAAAGAAGTCTTGCTACAATTGTACAGGGTTTTGTGTGACCATATTTAAGGAAGGATATACTTGTATTGGATCCAGTACAGCGAAGGTTCACTAGATTGGTCCTTGGGATAAGAAGTTGTCCTATGATGAGAGGCTGAGTAAATTGGATTTATATCTGGTCTTCTCGTGCACCTTTTTCTTATGTTCCCATAAGACACCTTCAATCTAATAACACTGTTTGCTTTGCATTCCAATACCTACACATTAGTCCATCTCATGGTAACCATATCTGGTGTTCACTTTTTAAGTTCTATTTGAAGGCAAACAGAACAACAAGCAGAAAGCAACACAGACAATGGCTTCAAAGCCTGCACACATTTACTTTGTATGAGGAAGCAGCTCTGGAAATCCATGGGAAGGAGTTGCTGAATACAAAGTTTGGGAGAACAAGAGTTAGCCTTTGGTTTGTAGAAAAATCTTTGGCTTGCCTTCCTTCTTATCCTATTTTGTTCTTCATTTCCTGCCATCTAAGCACACCATGAAGCCCTGTGCCTCTTTAATCCTTCTGCTGTAGGTTGGCTGTAAAGCTTATTCATCAGGACATCACTGCAGCTCACTGCTTCCTTTTCTTCTTCTAGATGTACTTGAAAGTGTTGGGCCGTAGTTTATTTGCTCCTGCCAGCAGTTCATGCAGCATGTTGTCACTCATTTAATCCTTCACAACATTAGTTTCGAGTCATCAGTCCCAGAAAATATATAAAGTGAACTAGAGGAAAGCGTAATGAGTTGGAATATATTACAAGTGAGCAGAGAAGGAGGAGGAAGAAGAATTGGCTATCCAGAGGGTCAGCCTGTTATATACACAGCTCAGCATTCATGGAATGGTTTATGCGGCTCGAACTTGCTTGGGCATAGGGTATCGCAGCAAATGGTAGATACTGCAGACGGTAAGTTAGGTGGAGGAGTCCACTACCTTCATGTCAAATGTCAAGAAATATGCCTTTTCAATATTGTTGTTCACTTTAGGAAATGTGTAGCAATGCTAAGGACACCTACATTGCTTTCCCCTGGTCAGTGTCTCCCACGGGTACCCAGACTACTATCACAAAGATCTGGAGGTTGGAGATTGATGTGGGCTTGTGGTTGTGATTTAGTCACTGATGCTGCCTTGCATGTGGTGGTGTTTTCTGAATGCCTGCTTGTGGCACTGATGAATCAAAGGGCTGGATTTCTCATCCCTTTGGAGATAGAGTTGGAGGTGGGCAAGGAGGCAGGGGCCCAGGAAGTCTGGGAAAATAGTGGAGGACAGCTCCCTAATAATTTCCTGCCCCTGAGGGTCTTAGAGACTTTCCTGTGGGTGGATTAGGAACCAGGTTGGCAGTCCACTTCACAAAGGTAAGCAGCCAGTTAGTCCGATTACGATCTGCTTAGGGGCCATTTTGCATCAGGGCCAATATTTTGCCAACATCAGAATGACTCCCCCTGCCATGTGCAGAGGCTGCTAGCACAATTGAGGTGGCCTCCCGATGGCATGTCAGGAGACCATCGGAGCCAGAATCTCCAAGCCTCGGTGATGGGATCACAGGGATGAAATCCTGCAGCTCTGGCTGTGCATAGCGCTGTAGAGGGATTCCTCCCAACCCAATGGCCTAATTGGCTTTGGGCCTCTTTCGTCTACCACTTCTACACAGACAGCTGATGGTACCAGCATATTGAGATGGAGCCCCAATACCCACTAAAATCCAGTCCATTGTCTCTACCGATATTGCTTCTTGGATAAGTGACCTGTGAGGGAGCATCTCAGAGCAGGAGAGTATAAATTGGGACTGAGGCTTGAAACTTATACCACTTACCTGGGAGCCTGAGAGGCACACCAGTTGGCTGCTTGGAACTGGCCCATGCTGAGTTTGAAAAGGGAGTGAGAGAAAAACAAATAGTGACATCACTGGAAAACTGTAAATTCATTGGATGGTAAGAAGCTGCTGTTAGGAACTGTCTTTAAATTGCTGTAAATTAGAAAAGCTCATTATTTTTAAAGCAGTACCTATTCTTGGATTTAAGTGAGAAACATCAGGAATAAGGGAAGTCAGGGCCAGTATAATAAAGTAATATAGGTAAACCAAAGTTAAATAAAATTAAGACATGGCAGGGTAGCTTGGCCGAGTGGAATGTGTGACCTGTAATATGTGGGAAGCCATGGACGCTACCAGTGTCCTTGACGACCACATGTGGAGGAAGTGCTGCCAGCTGCAGAACCTTGAGCTCCTGGTTTCAGAGCTCGAGCGGTGGCTGGAGTCACTGTGGCACATCTGCGAAGCTGAGAGCTATATGGATAGCATGTTCAAAGAGATGGCCACACTGCAGCTTAGGAGCCTGGAGGCAGAAAAGTAAAAGATGACTGCCAAGCAGTCCAAGAGAACTAGGCAGGTAATGAAGGAGTTCCTGGGGTCCCACTCACAAATCAGTTTTCCGTTTTGGAAGCTGGTGAGGGTGCTTGTTCCTCAGACGAGTGCAGTCAGAGCCAAATTTGTAGCAAATTGAGCAGCTTGGCTGTACAGGAGGAGAGGAAGAAGAAATAAGAGCAGTAGTGATAGGGGATTCATTAGTTAGGGGAACAGACTGGCATTTCTGCGGCTGTAGACGAGACTCCAGGATGGTATGTTGTCTCCCTGGTGCCTGGGTCAAGGATGTCATAGAGTGGCTGCAGGATATTCTTCTGGTTGGTGGGCGGTGGTGGGGGAGTGAACAGCCAGAGGTTGTGGTCCACATCAGTACCAATGACTTAGATAGGAAGGATGATGTGGTCCTGCGATCAGAATTCAAGGAGCTAAGTTGAAAATTAGCAAGCAGGACCTCAAATGTAGTAATCTCCAGATTACCCCAGGTGCCACGTGCAAGTGAGTACAGAAATAAGAGGATAAGGCAGTTGAATGCATGGCTGGAAAGATGTTGTAGGAGGGAGGGCTTTAGATTCCTGGGACACTGGGGCTGATTCTGGGGGAGATGGCACCTGTAGATGCCGAACAGGTTGCACCTGAACAAAGCCAGGACTGAGGTCCTTATGTGGCATTTTGCTAGTGCTGTTGGGCGAGCTTTAACCTAACTCAGCAGGTGTGGCAGGGAACCATTAGAGAATATTAGAGAGGAATACCAGGGTGCACAAAAGACTGGGAGACAGATAACACAAGTATAGAGAATAGTAAGCTAATAGGTGGAGTCGAAGTAAGGGAGAAAGTCATGAAGTCTAAATCAGTGTTAAATGCATGTATGTGAATGCACAGAGTACAGCAAATATGATTGAAGAGTTACAGGTGCAGATTGCCATGTGATGTGTGACCTGGCTCAAGGAGGGGCAGGACTGGATGTTAAAGGAAGAAAAGGAGGAGAGGTGGTGGTATTGGTTAAGAAGAGCATTGCAGTGCTGGAGAAAGAGAATGTCCCAGAGGGTTCAAGGACAGAATCAATTTGGTTAGAGCTAAGGAACAAAAAGGGAGCAATTACATTGCTCGGTGTAGTCCATAGGCCATCAACTAGTGGGAAGGATGTAGAGGAACAAATTTGCAGGGAAATTACAGAGGGATGCAAACATTATAGAGTAGTTTTAAAAGGGGACTTTAATTACCCGAATGTAGACTGGGACAGTGGTAATTTAAAGGGTGAAGAGGGGCAAGAGTTCCTACATTATGTCCAGGAGACTTTTTTACAGCAGTATGTGCCCAGTCCAACAAGAAAGGGTGTACCGATGGACCTGGTTCTTAGGAATGTGGTGGGCCAAATAGATCAAGTGTCAGTGGGGTACATTTAGTGATCATTGTATTGTATGTTTTAGGATGATGGTAGAAAAGGGCGATAAGCTATCCAGAGTAAGAATAATTAACTGGACAAGAGCCGACTTCGATGGGGCAAAAACAGAACTGCGCTTGGTAGAACAGAACCAAAGGTTGGCAGGAAAATCTGTAGCTGAACAATGGGCTTACTTCAAAGAGGAAATGGTTTGGGCACAGTCAAGGTATATTCCCTCAAAAGGGAAAGGTAGGGCAAACAAATACAGAGCTCACTAGATGGAAAAGGAGATAGAAATTAAAATAAAGAAGGAAAAGTGTGCTTATGACAGGTGTCAGGTAGAAAATACAATTGAGAACTAAGCAGAATATAGAAGGTTCAGAGGGGAGGTGGAAAAGCAAATATGAGAAGCAAAGAGGGATCATGAGAAAAGACGGGCAACCAACATAAAAGGAAATCCCAAAGTCTTCTATTGGCACAAAAATAGTAAGAGGGTGGTAAAAGGTGGAGTAGGGCTGATTAAGGACCAAAAAGGAGATTTATACATGGGCCTGAATTTTACCCTTGGAGCGCGCGCATGATCAGCCAGCTTGGGAGTGGTCGAGAAACAGACCCCCGACTGCAATCGGCCCACGACCGCGATTTCACGCTGACTGGCCAATTAAGGCCTACACAGCGTGAAACGTGTCTTCCCAATGGTTGGGTAGGGCCAGGCAGGGGCGGGGGCCTGTTGAGGGCCAGGTCCAATGGTGACCTGGCGGGCGGTTTAAAATCGGCAGAGGCAGCTCCCTGAAGGCTGCCAGGGGAGAATCATTTTCAGTGGTCTGGAGACTGGAGCTATGGCCTCAACAGCAGCTGGAGACATCAGGTGGGAGGGTAAGTTGGATAGGCACTCGCCCCCCTGTTTTTTGGATGAGCGCCTTGCGGTCCTTGTGGAAGAGGGGTGTCAGATGGGACACCCTCATTCCCAGGATTGGCAGGAGAAGGCCACCGTACAAAACAAAAAAAATCCTGGGAGGAGGTGGCAGCCAAGGTCAGCAGCCACGACGTTGTACGGCGCACATAGTGCAGTGCCGCAAAAGGTTCAATGACCTGTTGCACTCAGTGAGGGCGAGTATCGACTGGGGCCGGCTGTCCGCTCATGGAGCTCAAAGGTGTGAGAGTCTGAGTGACAACTGTCAATGATGCCGAAGCTGGCCAAGGGGTTGAGCCTTGGCTGCTTGGCCTAAGTGCCTTGCGGCTCGATGGCCATGACTCGGATGTGCCCTGCAAGGTGTTCCTCCGGTGGGGTTGGCCAGGCTGCAATGATGCTGCACGTAGAGAGTGGACTAATCAAAGTTCTTCTGTCCTTTCAGAAGATGAGGAGCCATAACAACATAAAGAGAACAAGGACAGGCCCCCCCAAACTTCCTAATATTGACAAGGTTTGAACTGGACACTTTAGAGGTGGAGAGCCACCACCCACCTCATTCAGCCAGATGTGGAGAGGCAGGGGTCTCTGATGAAGGTAAGAATGCAGTGCACAGAGCTGAGAGTTTCAGATTATGCAAGCATTCTTGCATAATCACTTCATTGATCTGAGCCTCGAACCTGGAGACCCACTGATAATTAAAAGATGAGGGCACCATGATCCAGATGTCTATTGCATCACCAGGGTGCCTGGCATGCACAGTGATAGTGTAATGACTTAAACTAATGACATGTTGCTGCTTTCCCGTAGATTCTCCAGCAGGCACTCATTTGAAGGACCCCGAAGAGCCACCCCGATGCCAAAGAACCACTGGGCTTCAGATGCACCTGTGTCACATCTGCTTTCTGAACCAGGCACCAGTGCAAATACCAGCATCTCAATGGATGTTAGATCGGTGGCTAGAATGTTAGTGCATGGCAGTGAGGGCACTTCACACTCACTTGAGGAGCAGGCGGAGGCAGAGTGTGCTCAGGGTACTTCAGAACACTGCTGGAGACCAAGACAATGCTGGGTCAAAGGCAAATGATGAGCCTGGAGTCATTCATTAGGCTGCAGATGCTGAATGTCAAGCAATATGTGCAGGAAGATCTGGCGGAGATCCATGAGGGTATGCATGCCATGGTCTTTGCTGTGGAGGAGTCCATAAGCACTGCGTTGACCATCATGGCTGAGCACACTGCCTCCTCCATTGAGAAAGTGGCGAATCTCATAGAGATGCAGCCCTAGGGACAGAATGAGGGGTTTCTGGGGTTGTGCTTGGACCTGCAAGCCCTCAGGTGGTCAATGCCAGTGTGTGAGATGGATGAGGCACCCAGTATCCCAGCTAGGGTGCCTGTCCATCAATTGCGAGCAGGGAGGTCCAGAGTGACCTCACATTGGTGCACAACCTGACGCCTCTGCAGGCTCCTCTCAGGGTGCTCTGAATGATGGCAGCAGCTCCTCTACCTCTCTGCTAGTGACCATGGCATCTGATAAGGCTGTGTTGACTGGCCGAGGCACTCCCTCCCAGGTGGGGCCAGCACAGGCTCCACTGGCCAGAGGATGACCGCCAAGGTCTTCAAGGCCAACAAGACAGCAGAGTCAGCAGGCTGTATCCAATGCTGCTGCCAGCGAGGGTGGGGGTGGGGCGGGGCATGGTGGGCAGTGGGCACCGAGATGTAGCACTCTAAAACATAAGCTTAAAGCCCCATGAGCACAAAAGGGACTGTTCATGGGTGATCTTCTGTTCTGCAATATTTTGTTTATATGTTTGCTGGTGTGGGCATTAACATCAGAGATGGTAATGTTGATTTGTTTTGAGTGTGAAAATTATATAAATTTTGCTTTTGTTGTAATGGCTTGAGAATGCTTCACCTTTTTTTTGGTGCAGGGTACGCCCATATCTAATGCTCGACAAGAGTGGCTCTAAACCTTATTGCACAGGCACTGAGTGGACTTTGGGTTCAAATGAAAGGGTGATTTCAGACATCCGAGATACAGGTCGCAGACCTGGCATGAGGTGGAAGCAGATCTTTGGCAGCCAGCTGAAGGAGCTTTGGATCAGGGCATCTTGGTGTTCCTGCCTCCCTTAAGGACACAGAGGTCTGTCTCCATGTTATGGCACAGCCGATGGTAAATGCTGAGTTGTTCAAATCCCAAAGGGAAATGTGAAACAACTGCCACAACTTGTTTTGCAATTTATATAAATTTTGATATGCATGCCTAGAATTCAGTAGTAATAAGACCACCAAGTCTTAAGTTTTTTAAAAACCTAGATTAAACATTTATTAATAGAAGAAATGACTTTAAATACATACATAGATCTACAAATTACTACTATTATAACTTCTAAATCCCCTAATTAATCTGACTCCCAGTTATACTTGCGTTAAGGTAGCAGTAAGACACATATTTTAAAAAGACTCAGGCAAAGTAAACGATACCCTGAACAGTCGAATTCAAAGTGAGTTCTCTTAAATTCAATCCCTGAAGGCAGCAGTTTTTACATACAGGCTAGAGGTGTTTCACACTTGTTGAATTTTAGGGCAGAATTTTCCGTTCCCGCTAGCAGCGGGCATGATAGGTGACGGGCGCAAACAATATGGTGCGATTGGTTTCACAACAGCAGGAAGGCAGGCTGCGATCGTCCGCTCAGCCCGCCGATGGCAGGCCACGTTTTTCGCTAACGGTCATCGGGGAGCTCATCGTAATACATCAGCATCTCATTAAAAAGCCATCTCCCCAGGCTCTGGACCATGACCGGATCATCCATCTACGTCGGCAGGAAAGCACATCAACATGTTTCACAATGGCACACAGATGACGTGCACTTGGTGGCCTTCACTTTGGGGGAACAGAGATGAGTGAATGGCATCGTTTTCCACAGCTCACCAGGGTCGCCTGTTGCTTTGCAGGCTTCAGGGTTGCTGGGGGGGCCTGGTTGAAGTGCCGCCCTGCCTCAGAGGCAACTGTTTTTGGGCGGGTGGTGCCTGGGGACAACTGCTGCTCTGCCGTGGAGACAACTTTTTTCAGGGTCGGGAGTGAGGTGGTGTCCGGAGGCAACTGCTGCCTTGGCCCGGAGGTGACTGTACTTGGGGTGGGGGTGTCTGGGGCAACTGCTGCCCTGGATTTAGATCCCAAGCACAAGCAATTGAGGTGGGGGGCAGGGTAGGCAAGGGAAGTGGCCCCGCGGTAGGGACACCTGTATAAACTAACCATCCCTCTGCAACTGAGACAGTTCAGGCACAGCCACAGTGATATGATTGGGGCCAGGCTCCTAGCCTGCCTTCCATGCAAGCAATGTGGAGGCACCAATATGCCACCAAGCCCTCCAGACCTTACCCCCTACCACCACAGCACAGACTGCGAGTCTGCCACCACTTTACTGCACCACGCAGCAGTTGGACTGCACAAGTTGTACAATCTCCTCGCCAACGCTGGTCATGTGGCAGTCACTGCTGGAGGTGTTCTCAGTCCCTTGCAATCTCAGCATCCTGGTTCGGACCAGTGTCCCCCATGTCGCAGACTGACAGGGCAGTCATGCAGCACACTCATCTGTGGCCATCTGAGGAGTGGCCAGCACTTCCTGGGAAGCGTTAAGGGGCAGTCACACAGGGCCAGGAAAGGATGCTAAGTACACTCATGCTAACCACGTATCTCTCTCTCTCATCCTGCAGGAGGGTCATGATCATGGATCCTGGTGACCTAGCTGTATGCCTGATGGGCTCGAGAGAGCGAAGAAGATGGAGGAGAGAGCGATTAAGGTTCCCAGCCGTGCAAAGGCAAGACCAGAAACCTCAGGAAGAAGGGACTGCTGAGACTCCTGCACATGCTGTCTGGGAGTGACAGCAAGCCATGGCTGGTTGGCGCCTAGCGACACCCAGGGTCTTTGGACGCTGCCTGTCATTCCTGCAAATGACCAAGAACCAATGTCACCGACGAATGTGCATGTCTAGAGACCTGATTGCTCATAGCTGCCGCTTACTTATGGAGGGTATCCACTGTCAGTGGCTGTGAAATTGAATGCAGCGCTCAATTTCTATGCTCATAGTTCCTTTCAGAGCTCCACAGGTGACCACTGTGGGATCTCACAAGCCGACACCCACAAATACATCCATGAGGTCATGGATGCCACCTTCTCGAGAGCACACAACTTTGTGCATTTTGTATGGGACCGGGACAGCAAGGGCCATTGGGTTCGCCCTGATCTCGGGATTCCCACAGGTGCAGGGTGTGATTGACTGCACCCATGTGGCGCTCAGGTCTGTATTGTTAATCACAGTGTACTACATCAACCGCAAGGGCTTCCACTCACTGAACATACAGCTGGTACGCGGCCAACAGAAACACATCCTGCAGGTGTGCGCACGGTTTCCAGGGAGTGTGCATGCGCCTACATCCTGAGTCACTTGCAGGCCCCTGCAGTATTCCCGAGTCCACAGAGGCTGTAGGGTTGGCTCCTCGGAGACAAGGGCTACTCGCAGAGGCCGCAGCTGACGATACCCCTGTGGTGGCCTCAGACTGCAGCAGAATGACGGTATAATGAGGCTCATGCTGCAACTCTCAACTTGGTGGAGCAGACCATTGGGATGCTGAAGATGTGATTCTGGTGCCTGCACTGGCCTGGCCGTGCCCTGCCATATAGTCCACAGAGGGTGTTACGCATCATTGTCATCTGCTGCGCCCATTACAACCTGGTGCTCCAAAGGGGAGAAAAGCTGGCTGAGGAGTAGATGGAGGAGCTGGAGGTCTCCTCAGATCAGGAAAGTGGCATTGGAGATGAGGGTGAGAAGGTCTTTGGTGGTGACGATGATGGGGGTGAGGCTCTTGCACTGGCCAGATGAGGCAGGTGCACTCAGGAGGCCCTCATAACTGCCAGATTTGCGGAGGATGATGACGACATGCAGTGAGGTGTCCCCGTAGATCCTCACATTGCAGTTCTGAATGTTTGACTCCAGTCTGGCTTATGGCAGTGCCAAAAGTCTCTGTGAGAATGCTCCTGTCATGGAGATGCAGTGGAGGCCGTAATAGTCGCTCAGTGGGGGGCACTCCATAGATCTTTACATAGCCTCTGTAAATGTTTGACTCCTGTCTGGTCAAGGGCAGCTCGCTTGTGCTCCATGATCAGGGCCATCGCATGGAGACACAGCCTTGAAACTTTAGACACATCCGTTGCTGTGTCTGCCTTCACCACCTGAGCCCTTCAGGAGCTGGTGCACAGCATCAATGGTCGTATTTGCAGGTGCGTGGGGGACAGCCCCACTTTAAATGTCCTGAGAGCAAACAGAGAGAATGCGAGAACTATGTGGCACCTGCCCTCTACATTCTAGCAGCAATGACAAGCACCACCAAGGAGCAGGCATCAGGGAGTTTCCAGGGAGTGCGAGGCTGGACCTTCACTGTGGTCTGAAGGCTCCACAAAGCACAGGGAAGAGGCCCTGGACTGAGACACCTGCCTTTTATCTTGTGCAGAAAGGTTTCACATCTGAGTGACAAGAACACTGCTCATCAGAACAGGGAGCCACAGAAAGGGAGACATTCTTAGGAGTTTATTGACAATAGTGAACAGTATGTGCAAGTGATAGACACCTATGGCTAGGCTGTGCAACAACTTTTACTTAACTGCCCTAACCCTGCTGCTAACCCTGCTCCATCCCTGCCCTAAACTTCCCTGGACATCACAGCAGAGGTGGAAGCAGACTGCTGACTGCGATGCCCTGTCTGTGATGACTTTGGCGGGCGTACTTTGAAGGGCTGAGATGTAGAGAGCCCCGGCCTGCTTTCGGGGCCCTGCTGTGTGGCAGCGGTACCCTCCTCAGCCTGTGGAGCTGGAGAGATGCTGGGGTCACAGCAAGAGGGTGTTCGGATGGCCCGGACACTCCCGGAGTCACCAGGGCAGATGACCCTGGGGTGTGCACATGCTGATCCTCCTCCCTATGGGTGCTTGAGGGTTCCTGGCTGACTCCATGAGGGGAAGGGGAAGCTGGAGTGCGATCGAGCTGCTCTGCACTCCTCTCATGGACACATTGTTGGAGGCCAACTATGGCATCAGCGTTGGAGTTAAGACCGTGCAGCAGTGCAGGAGTGACTAGGGTCTCCATGGCGGCCGCCATCCTGCCAGTGTTGACCTTGGTGTATTGCAATGCCGGCGTTATCATCTCAGCCTTAAGATGGACGAACTCGTCCATCGTGACTTGCAATCTGAGGAGTGCAGTGGACATCCCTTCCTGATGTCCCTGAGCTTGCCTTTGAAGCTCCAGCAACTGTGACGTGATTGAGTCCAGAGTCTCGTCATCTGACTCGGACTCAACAGGTTCCTGGCCTCCAGCAGCCCTCCAAATGCTGGAGACCTGGGAAGTCTCTGCCGCCGCCTGCTGTGGAACAGACTGTGCACTGTGCTCACCAGTATGTGATCCCATCCTATTCTACAGTTAGGCCCCACCGAGCTGTGTGTCTCTGCGCTGTGGAGGGTGTGGGTGAGTGCTGTGACTGGACCTCATGGAGGATGTCTCCAGATTCCTCCTCAGAGCTTTCTTCGGGGCTTGATTGGTGGCCCTGGGTCATGGACTCTGTCGGCTGTTTGGCAGATGTGCCTACGAAAGCCAGGAGAGATAATTAGTGCATGGCCGAGGCTTGTGAAACAGGACACATCAGTCACAGCATGGTTGTCTGATGGATGTTGCACTGCTGGATCCTCACTTGAGAGAGCACCACTGACCTCACTGTCAGCACAGGAATGGTCCAGATCCTCACTGGACAGCTGGATGACTCTGTTTTCAAAGTCCGCCAGGCATTCCTCCACCGGTATTCGACCTCTCCCTCTTGTGTGCCAGCTTGTCCTGCCTAAATAGAGATGCAAAGAATGTAAGCAGGACACTTGCCAGGCCAGATGATAAGTATGCCTGGCCTGTGTGGGTGGTGAGTGGTCCCACGGACAGGATGGGTACAATGAATGTGTTTGTGAGAGTGTGAATTGTGATGTCCCTTGAACCGGCAGTGAGTGAGGGCCTGTGGATATGTGATGGGTTTGTGAGTGTATGAGTTGAGGGTGATGAGAAGAGTGACTGATCCTGGTGGAACAGAGGAAGCATAGAACCATAGAACACTACAGCACAGAAAACAGGCCATTCGGCCCTTCTAGTCTGTGCCGAAATATTATTCCGCTAGTCCCATTGACCTGCACCCAGTCCATAACCCTCCAGACCTCTCCCATCCATGTATCTATCCAATTTATTCTTAAAACTTAAGAGTGAGCCCTCATTTACCACCTCAGATGGCAGCTCGTTCCACACTCTCACCACTCTCTGAGTGAAGAAGTTCCCCCTAAACCTTTCCCCCTTTCACCCTAAAGCCATGTCCTCTCGTGTTTATCTCTCCTAATCTAAGTGGAAAGAGCCTACTCGCATTTACTCTGTCTATACCCCTCATAATTTTGTAAACTTCTATCAAATCTCCCCTCATTCTTCTACACTCCAAGGAATAAAATCCTAACCTGTTTAATCTTTCCCTGTAACTCAACTCCTGAGGACCCAGCAACATCCTAGTAAATCTTCCCTGTACTCTTTCAATCTTACTGATATCCTTCCTGTTAGGCGACCAGAACTGCACACAATACTCCAAAGTTGGCCTCACCAATGTCTTATACAACTTCACCATAACATCCCAACTCCTATACTCAATACTTTGATTTATGAAGGCCAGTATTCCAAAAGCTTTCTTTACAACCCTGCCTACCTGTGACGCCACTTTCAGGGAATTAAGTATCTGAACTCCCAGATCCCTTTGTTCCTCTGCACTCCTCAGTGGCCTACCATTTATTGTGTATGTCCTACCTTGATTTGTCCTTCCAAAATGCAACACCTCACACTTTTCTGCTTTAAATTCCACCTGCCATTTTCTGGCCCATTTTTCCAGTTGGTCCAGATCCCTCTGCAAGCTTTGAAAGCCTTCTTCACTGTCCACAACGCCTCCAATCTCAGTGTCATCAGCAAACTTGCTGATCCAATTTACCACATTATCATCCAGATCATTGATATAAACAACAAACAACAATGGTCCCAGCACAGGTCGCTGAGGCACACCACTAGTCACAGGCCTCCAGTCTGAGAAGCAATCATCCACTACCGCTCTCTGTCTTCTCCCACACAGCCAATTCTGAATCCAGTTTACAACCACTCCATGGATACCAAGTGTCTGAACCTTCTGAACTAACCTCCCTTGTGACAACTTGTCAAAGGCCTTAGTAAAGTCCATGTAGACAACATCCACAGCCTTTCCTCATCTACTTTCTTGGTAATCTCCTCGGAAAACTCTACAAGGTTTGTTAAACACGACCTACCACGCACAAAGCCATGCTGACTATCCTTAATCAGCCCTTGGCTGTCCAAATAATTGTATATCCGATCTCTCAGAACACCTTCCAATAATTTACCTACTACTGACGTCAGGCTCACTGGCCTGTAATTACCTGGTTTACTTTTGGAGCCTTTTTTAAACAATGGAACAACATAAGCTACCCTCCAATCCTCTGGCACCTCACCCGTGGCTAAGGACATTTTAAATATTTCTGCCAGGGCCCCTGCAATTTCTACACTAGTCTCCCTCAAGGTCCGAGAGAATATCACGTCAGGCCCGGGGGATTTATCTACCTTTATTCACTGTAAGGCAGCAAGCACCTCCTCCTCTTTAATCTCTATCTGTTCCATGACACTACTGCTTGTTTCCCTTCCTTCCTTATACACTATTCCAGTTTCCTGAGTAAATACTGATGCAAAAAAACTGTTTAAGATCTCCCCCATCTCGTGAGGCTCCACACATAGACGACTATTCTGATCTTCAAGTGGACCAATTGTGTCCCTTACTATCCTTTTACTCTTAATATACTTGTAGAAACCCTTCGGGTTTACCTTCACATTATCTGCCAAAGCAATCTCATGTCTTCTTTTTGCCTTCCTGATTTCCTTCCTTAGTATTTTCTTACATATTCTATACTCTACAAGTACCTCATTTGCTCCTTGTTGCCTATACCTGCTATACACCTCTCTCTTCTTAACCAAATCACCAATATCCCTTGAAAACCAAGATTTCCCATGCCTGTTAACTTTGCCTTTAAGCCTGACAGGAACATGCAAACTCTGCACTCTCAAAATTTCACCTTTGAATGCCTTCCACTTACTGAACACATCCTTGCCAGAAAACAACTTATCCCAATCCACTCTTCCTAGATCCTTTCTCATTTCCACAAAATTGGCTTTTCTCCAATTTAGAATCTCAACTTGAGGACCAGACCTATCCTTATCCATAATTAACTTAAAACTTATGACATTGTGGTCACTGGACCCAAAATGTTCGCCTACACATACTTCTGTCACCTGACCTGCCTGGTTCCCTAATAGGAGATCAAGTATTGCATCCTCTCTCGTTGGTACCTCTATACATTGATTTAGAAAACTTTCCTGAACACATTTGACAAACTCCAAGCCATCCAGCCCTTTTACAGTATGGGACTCCCAGTCAATATGTGGAAAGAAGATCATCATCGTCTTGTGGCACTGGATGGCTGTTCTCTTCCGAAGGGCGTTGGTGCTGACCACCGCTGCCACTGCCTCTCAAGCCAGATTGGTCACATTGCTGCCCATCCTGTGGCCAGAGTGGGAGTACAGGACATCCCACCAGGCCTCCATGGAATCCAGCAGTCGCTTGAGGGACCTCCTGGGCAGCAGTGGTGAGTTGGTAGCGATGAGCAGTGCGCTGGTGGCTGCCTTTTAAACATGGCGGCCAGCGTGATGCAATGGCGGGATGATGGCTGGAGGATGAATAAGAGCCCGTCCGCCATGGAAATGGCATGTTTCCCAGGAATGCATAAATAATAAGGCGGGTTTGAGACAATATGGCGTGAAAATCTGCCATCGCGGTCAGCTGGTAAAACATTGTTTTATCCGCCCGCTACTGCAGTTAGTGCAAATCTGGGAAAATTCTGCCAAAGTCTTTGGAATTTATCTTCCTGATAATAAAAATCTCTCATAGCTCTAAGATTTACCAGTAATCTTTGGGATCAGAGAGCATAATCCCCATTACCAGCGCAACTGAAGGCTATCTGATTTCTGGAAGTGTCCACACGGTCAAAATCCTCCGGGGATCTTGGAGACACCAATGAGATGAAGCTTGGAAATGCTAAGAATGAAGCTCAGAACAGAGATGAAGCTGTCAAGTTCAAATAAGCAACCAGCAGCAAACTATCTCCTAAACCCCTCATTACTCACAGTGACAATGCTGCTGACCCTTTTAATCCAGCTTTGGATGAGGTTTAGCAAATGGTGGGCTGCCCGCCTGCCTGTTTTGCCTGTGTGATGAGCGCAAATCGCACGGGCAACATAAATTTGGGATCAATTGGCTTTGTAATGGCCTGAACTTGCCTTTAATTGTTGGTGGTTGTGGCTCCGACGCCCACCAATTTGAAGATTGCGTCCATGTGGAATGATGTTGGGATGCTCGCCCAATGTCATCTCGCGCGATTTTGACAGATCGGGTTGGGCACGTGCCTGTCCGTGAGGTTTAAAATTCTGCCCTTGGAGGCAGGAGGCATGGCTGAGTGTTAAATGAATGCTTTGGATCTGTCTTTACCAAGGAAGCAGATGCTACCCAGGCCATGGTGACAGAGGATGAAACTCTTGTCACTAGAAGTGTTCAAAATTGTTAAGGAGGAAGTATTGGATAAACTGTTGGTACTTAAAGTTGACAAGGGTCCAGGACTGGATATTGAAGAAAGTAAGAGTGGAAATTGCAGGGGCACTGGCCATAATACTTCAGTCTTCCCTAGACTCAGGAGGTGCCTGAGGACTGGAGAATTGCAAACATTACACCCTTGTTCAAAAAGAGTTGTAAGGATCAGTCCAACAAGTACAGACCGTTCAGTTTAACATCATTGGTGGAAAAGCTCCTAGAAACAATTATTTGGGATAGAATTAGTAGTCATATGGAAAAATGTGGGTTGATTAGGAAGAGCCAGCATGGATTTCTAAAAGGAAAATCATGTTTAACTAACTTGCTGGAGTTTTTTGAAGAGATAACAGAGAGAGTAGATGGGGTAATACTGTTGATGTGGTGTACATGGACTTTCAAAAGGCATTCAATGCAGTGCCACACAACAGACTTGTGAGAAAAGTTATAGTTCATGGAATAAAAGGGACAGTAGCAACGTGGATACAAACTTAGCTGAGTAATAGGAAACAGGTAATGGTCAATGGATATTTTTCCGCTGTAGGGAAGTTTGCAATGGAGTTCCCCAGGAGTTGGTATTGGAACCTTTGCTTTTCCTGAAATATATTAATGATCTAGATCTTAGTGTGCAGGGGACAATTTCGAAGTTTGCGGATGGTACGAAACTTGGAAGCATTGTATACTGTGAGGAGGACAGTGTAGAGCTTCAAAAGGACAACAGACAAGTTGGTGGAGTGGAAAGATAGATGACAGATGAAGTTCAATGCGGAGAAGTGTGAAGTGATGCATTTTGATAGGAAGAACATGGAGAGATAATATAAAATAAGAGAAACAATTCTCAAGGGAGTGTAGAAACAGAAGTACTTGGCTGTATGTGTGCATAGATCATTGAAGGTGGCAGGAGAGGTGGAGTTAATAAAGCATATAGTATCCTGGACTTTATTAATAGGGACATAGAACACAAGAGCAATGAGGTTATGCTGAGCTTATATAAGATACTAGTTAGACCTCAGCTGGAGTATTGTTCTGGGTGCCATTCTATTGGAAGGATGTGAACACATTGGAGAGAGTGCAGAAGAGGTTTACAAGAACGGTTCCAGGGATGAGAAACTTCAGTTATGAAAATAGATTGGAGAGGTTGGGACTGTTCTCCTTGGAGAGGAGAAGGCTAAGAGGAGATTTGATAGAGGTGTTCAAAATCATGAGGGGGCTGGACAGAGTAAATAAGGAGAAACTTCCTGCTCGTAAAAGGATTGAGAATGAGAGGGCACAGATTTAAAGTGATTTGCAAAAGAAGCAAATGTGACGTGAGAAAAAAACTCTCTCGTACAGCGAGTAGTTCGGGTCTGGAATGCACTGCCTGGAAGTGTGGTGGAGGCAATGTGCAAGGGAACGGGGAAAGGTAGGAGAATGGCACTAAGTCATAATGCTCATTCAGAGAGCAGGTGCAGACACAATGGGCTGAATGGTCTCTTTCTGTGCTACAATAATTATGTGATTCTGTGAAGTGGAAAGATGTTCACTTCTTTCATTTTACTGTTGTATGAGTAGGTACAGGTGGTTGACTGCAGACGAGCTTAGACTGCAGTACTGAAGGGGTGCTAAGATTTGTCACGCTCACTGGAGAGGAGCCCTAAGGTTTGGGAGGACTAGGGTTAAGTCCCTGATGTTTGGCAGTACTTGGATTTTGGTAGCAGTAAGATAGGGATCTTGGGATTTGGCAGCACTGATCCTGAAGACCCAGGGAAGCACTTCTAGGACTTAGCCACACTGGGAGATGGGGAAAGGAATTTGGGTTTTGTAATGATTGGAAAGTAGGTCTTGGAGTATGTCAGTATTGCAAGAGAGAGTGCAGAGTTTGAAAAGCTTGAATTTGAAAAGCAGTTTGGAGAAGGAAGAGCACCAGGACACAGCTATGGCGAATTATAGTTTTTCTACAGGAGAGTGCGAGAGGAGGATCCCAAGCCAGGTGGTCAGCAGCACCTAGAGGAGAGTGCAAGAGGAGGAACCCAAGCCAGTCAGTTAGCAGCAGCGAGAGGAGAGTGTGAAAGGAGGACCCTGAGCCAGGCAGTCAGCAGCATATAACATCATAGGAGAAACATAAGTTAATTGGTTGGTGAGAAACTGCTGTAAGTAGCTGAGAATTAGAAAAACACATTCTTTTTAAAAGAAAGGGCTAGTTATATTTAAGTAAGAAACACAAGCAATAAGGAAATAAAGTTAAGTTGAGGCCATGTAAAATAAAGTTGCATAAGTACCTGAATCTGTACCTGAAGTGCTGTAACCTGCAAGGCTACGGACCAAGTGCTGGAAAGTGAGATTAAAATGAGTGGCTAGTTTCTTTTCTCAGCGCAGGCACGATGGGCTGAATGGCCTCTTTTGGCATCATGACTGTTCGAAGGTTCTATGGCTCAGTTCAGCTTCTGAGCTTAAAGGTTCAAGACCCCTTTGGAGACTTCAGCACATAATCTAAACAGACACTTTAGTGCTTCATTGTCAGAGGTGCTGTATTTTGAATGAGTCCCTGACAATCCTCTCAGGTAGATGTAAAATAAATCTCATAACACTATTTGAAGAAGAGCAGGGGAGTTCTCTTTATGTTGTGGTTGACATTTATCCTTAAGTCAATACCTAAGACAGACATACATACCTAATGCATACTTTTAAATGAGAGCTGCAGTTCCTTGGGAGAAAGATCACATCACACAGGAGCGAGATATCCTTTAATTTGAGTCAGGTCAATGCACTCTCCTGCATTTCTTCTGATTGCCTAAAGTGGCCAGAGAGGAATTTTCTAGGTTGTGTTTCCCTTATGGTACCTCCATATTAATGCAAAAGTTTGGCTTACATGTTTATCACCATTTCTAGGATAGTTTGTAGGGAATGTCTGCAGTGTGATGCTTAGAGCATCACAGCTGTATGGGATGGGCTTGATGTATGATATTACCATATTTTTGTATGATCTGGTCATTTATTTCATAGCTGTTTGTGGGCCCTTGCTGTGCACACTTTGGTTGCTGTGTTTCCTACATTACATCATTAACTACGCTTATGGAGTTTGCTCTAAAGTGCTTTGGAGTCTCTTGAAGTCTAGAAGCCACTTTATAAATGTGCTTCTTCTTTCATGCAGTTACCATTTCTTATAATCACCCTTCAAAGTGCCACTTGATGATGTGATTATATAGCTGTTTTTTCTTACGATGGCTGACAAGCAGACCCCGTTTGCTACAAATCTGACCTCAGAACCTATCACAAACCCTTTGAGTGATGAACATGTGATCTATCTGCTATTGTGTTTATCATTGTTGTTACTTCAGTCCTGCTAGACCCTGTACAATAAAAGCCCACGAATGTGCTTATTTTGTGTTTTTCAGGCAGTCACTGGTTTAATCAGATTATAATGATAGACCCAACATGTTTTATGTTGGGATAGGCCACATCTTCCATAGGCAGCACATAATGTTGATCATAAAATGCTACTGGTTGTGATAGTCATGTTTAGATATGTTTGTATTTTAACAGACATCAGTGTAAATAGGGGTTAATAATCTTAAATTACCACTTTTGGTGAATGCCTTTTGCAGCAAACAAAAGTTGTTCAAGTGAAAATTAGGAAGCATAAATAGTTGCACAGGGAGCCACACAGGGAGCTCAATTTTTTAGGTTTTAAGAGAGCAAACATTTTTGTGTAATACTGTTTAAACGCTCCCTACACAGGTGTACTGCAGGTTATATCAGTTAATGGGATTCACAATCAAATGGCTGAGATATCCCAATGCTAAACTGTGAATGATATATAAGAAATCACTTAAATATAAACTTGATAATGAGTAAGCAATTAAACTACAAAAGGTTGGCCTTAATCTGAGATTCACCAGCTCATGCAGCACTAAAATTACTCTGGAACCATGCTAATTAACTGTGATTTAGCCATGTGAACATTTTAGCAATATGTTTGTAAATTAGTCACTGACTTCATGATGTTGCTCATGGGTAATCTGTGGCTTGGAGCATGATTGTGATGTTTAGGTACTGAGATAGGGCAGTAAGCAATGCAGATAGTCAGCGTTGAGTGACTATTCAGAAACCAATTTAAGTTAATGTAGCATTGATGCTGCAACAGCTTATTTAAAGTGTTAATATATGCAGATTGACAGACGGTGATGTGGAAAACTCTTTTTTTTGAGCATTCAGGGGTTTATCAAGAGGAGTAAAACCCTATGTAGCAAGGAAGTATGAAGCAAACAGCGGTTTTCAGATATTAACACTTCACATCACAAGTTGTTTGTTTATTTGACAAGAAATGGCCTTAAAGCAAAAGAGTTCCCATTGCATAAGTCATGATTCAGGTTGCCAATTTTTAGTTTTAATAAAAGCATCCAAACTCTGGGTAAACTGAACTTTGTGCATTGCAACTTTTCATTTTGAAAGTCTACTAAATGACAATACTGTATATTTTATACAAAAGTCCTGTTGTTGATCAGAGGCTACAAGAAGCATCTTTTTTGACTGATTCTAGTTTTATATTGTTTTTAAGCAAAGTGCTGTTTTAGAACCTTTCTTTACATTTTGGCTTCTATGTATTATTTGCTCAATAAATAAGTTTGATGGATTAGTTTTAGCCTGTATGCCTTGGTTTGTCATTGTGTTATTTTCTGCATTCTGAAGTGGCAGGAGAGCATAGTGCATGTGCCATTTAAAGTCCTGTGAGCAATGTACATACTTAGGATTAAAAGTGGTAATGCTGCTACCTTACACAGAGTATGAATGAGGACTCAAGTTACGATTACTAAGGGACTCAATCTGCTATGAAACTGTTATCTAACCATAAATGCAAGATTGAACATTGGGTAAAAGCCTGAGCTGTGACAGAGATACAAGATATATATATATTTTTGAAAAGGTAACACATTTAGTTAAATTCAGATTTTTTCAAAGATATGCAGCTGCAGTACACTCATTAATTTTGGGGAGAGGCAGTCAGGTCAGTGAAATACTATGAATTGCCGTTGGAAGAAAAAATATAATTTTTGTAAAGGCACCTCTGATGTTCTCCATTTAACCCTCAGTCCATTCACTTATGGAGGTATTGTGGTGCAGTGGGTAGCATCTCTGTCTCTGAGCTAGACGCTCCTGATTCAAATCACACCCCAGGACTTGATGGCCAAGGAGAGGCGCGTTCATTTTGTGGCCAAACAGATTGAGTATCAACCTGCAAATCCTTCCAACACATACCAGTGACAGGGGGCAAGAGTGGGAGAGATTCCTGGTCAGCCATGTGATGGAAAGAATGTTGGAGCCTCTATCATCATTATACTTAGCTCCAGTCTACAACATGCATGTAAAAGTGTATTTGCCACAGCAGCTTGGAATCCCTGAGTAAAGTGTAACATGCCACCACATTCACCAATGCTAAACATGACATCAAGCTACATATAAGAAGCAATACCTACCCAACTCAACCCTTCCAAAATCTGGACAGTTTCATTGTCTCAGATTTATGTGTTACCTGAAATTACCTACCAAGCCTGATAGGTTACAGGGTAGGTGTACTTTCCAAAATATATAGACACAAAACTTATTAAAGGAAAATAAGTTATTGTAGTTTTAGAAACAAGTGTCACATGACATGAGTCATATCCCATGAGTGAACCTCTGGTCTTTGTTCAGCTCTTGTCTAATGCAACTGTGGAAAGCTGTAATTGCTCTGGCATCCCTCAGCTAAGGGTGAGAAAGTTAGCCAGGGTTCTTGTTGCTTGATCAATACCATTTGACATTTATTGGAAAGTGTGTATGTGAGGAAATCTGTGGAGGACATATTTGATTTTAATTGTCAACCAGCATTCACGACTGGATGTGGCTGGCATGCAGAGTTTTGGTTTGATCTATTGGTTGTAAGCTCACTTAGCATTGTCTATAGCATGCTGTATCTACTGTATTTAATGCTTGTAGTCCTGTTTTACAGCTTTACCAGGTTGGCACCTTGTTTTTAGGTTTGCCTGGTGCTTCTCCTAGCATGCTCTCCTACACTCCTCATTGAACTAGGTGGGGTGATCCCTTGCTTTGACGGTAATGGTTCAGTGAGGCATATGCTAGGCCATAAGGTTACAGATTGTGATTGAATACAATTCTACTGCTGCTGCTGGCCCACAACACCTCATGGATGCTCAGTTAGGAGCCATTACATCTGTCCTGAGTCTAACTCATTTAGCATGCTGCTAATGCCAGACAACATGATGGAGGATGTCCTCAATATGAAGAGGAGTCTTTCCCTCCCACCCCACCTCCTTTACCCCACCCCTTCTGCTCAGATTCTATGCTTTTAGATGCCCAAGAACTGCTGCGGATCCAGCCACTGTAACTTCTTGAGGAAGGGTTAGTGCTGCTACAGGTTCTGATGAGGAAGCACCATCACTAGATCTGACAATTGCAGCCACCAGCTCATATACTAGCGCAGCACATAAAGAAAAGTACAGATTGGGATCTACACATGGTAAATCACTGGGCATGAGTGAGCTGCAGCCAGGCCATGGGGCAAGTTCAGTATATGTGCCAGATTCCTACTGCGTGAGGTCACAGACAAAAGCTGCAGGGGACTCAGTTGAGGATTTTGGTGGGGCAGCATGCAGGAGAATACTGATGAGAATGAGATGCTTGGTGCTTTGTCAGGCCTGACAGCCTACTGTCAGTGTACAGGAGCATGCAATAGTCCGGCTCCAATGTGGCACTGGGTACCCTGCAGACCTTGGAGTTCATTTGTTCCTGCGTGGAAGTGGTGGTCAGCTCCAAGTCAAGACTTGCAGACCCAGCCATGATACAACAGCTGGTGGCCACAGTCATAAGTTCCTATTGCAGTACAGACAAAAGCTACCCAACGTCTCACTGTTGCAGTGGAAGCTCCGGCTGAAGCCATGAGATACTTGTTGCCATACAGACTCAGTCTGCTGACTTCAGAGGGGCATATAGGCTCGTACAAGAGTCCAGCATCAGTGCTCCAAAAGATTACTAGGATTTCAAAAATATCACCTCAGGAAAGTGGCAGCGGCTCCAAGGCGTACAAACCTGCTGTATCTTCTTAGGATGACAACATTCATGCTCCCAACACCACCACTCCCCAGTGTCTTTGCAGTTGCCTTTCAACAAGCCAGCCCAAACTCCTGCTGCCCATATCAAGATGGTGCAGTCCAAAGCTGGGCCCCGAAGGCCCAGAACTGCTTGAGGGCACCCTGCAATTGAATCTGCAGTCTCCCACAGTGGAGGTTAGCAGCCTTTCATCAGCCATGATGCAACCACTGGTGTAGCACTGTGTAGGAGCACTAGGACAGGCAAAATCATCCGGAAGACAGGCACTAAGGGAATGTACAGCGCTGAAGTCCTGTACAGTTTTCTATGTACTAATGGATGTGTCGTTGGAGAAAGTTGTTACGGAATTTTTTTTTTGTTTGTGGCTTTTATTTCAGGATCTTGGCCATGAGGACACAGTGATGGGATGTTGTAAATGGATTGTAAGGTGGGGAATTTTGGAGCAATAGTGGTGAGATTTTTGGAGGAAAAAAATATCTTAGTAGCTGCTCACAGTCAGCCCATCCAGAGTGAAGGTGTTCTGGATGCCACCTCCCTGCTTCATCCTCCTTCTCTTCCTCCTCCTCCTCCTGAGGTGGCCCTCATGTCTGGTGGCAAAGAAAGTGCCCTCATAGCGAGGCTGTGGAGGATGTAACAGACCACCATGAATCTGGACATTACTCTGGTGAGTACTAGAGGGCTCCCCCTGAGCAAATGCTGATGGTCTGCTCCAAGGTTTCTTATTGTTGGGAGGGGGTTGGTTACAGAATGGTATGCCTTAAAGAAGTCTCTGTAGTCCTCTGTAGATTAACTGTAAGTCTTTATTAACTACTAGAACTATTTACACATGAACAATAGAGGGTACAAGCTAGGAGCTGTCTCCATGCTTAGGCCTATACATATCTCTGCTCAACACCACACTGACCTTGGGTCTGGGATATGTGCCTTCTTATTTCACTGTGTCGTCAGTACTGTACTCAGTCCAACATTAACCCTATATGTACCAGACCCTTATAGTAAACCTCCCCCGAAGTCTTTATCCAATGCATTTGGAGTTATACTAGTTCACTTAATGTCTTATATTGTTATCAGCCCCATATAGTTACATTGCTGTTCCTATATTATCACTACTACTACATTAGTACCCTTACTGCATTGTCACTATTACTACATTATCACTACCCCCATCTCCCCCATCAATTCCTTGAACTTAAAAGTTCAAATGGTCTGGAAGCCTTATATCCCTTCCATATCTTGTTCTCAGTTCTGTCGGAGGAATGGTAGGCTCTGTCTTTGCTGGTTCTTCCTGTTGGTATGGAGGTTGAGCTGCAAAATGAATATCTTCGTTGACAACTCTCATTGTGCCAGTCTATGGATAGGGTGGAGGCTCCTCCTTTTTCACCTGATCGTGCCTTCTGTAGTGCCAGCCTGGTAGGACTGAGGTTGGTCCTTCCTTGTTAATGACCATACCTTCTCTCTCAAGGTCTTTAATTCAGACCTTGTCAATGTTTGGTAGTCATGACAAGCGGCTTGCGCAGTGCCCTCTGTTGTAGGCAGAGGCTTGCTTCTGTCTGTATGATTGCTCTTTTGTTTGGATGGCCAGTAATCCTTGGTTACTGGCATTAATTTTTTCAGCAGAGTTGGAAATTGTGTGCAGAGTATCCTGCTCATCATGTGTTTGGATGGGGACAGGCTATATTGTAAGGGGGTGGACCTGTACGTGCTGTGGGAAATTCCTCATTCCTTTTCAGGAGAACTTATACTATGTGGACCCCTCCTTCAGCTTCTCCATTTGACTGTGGGTATCTTGGAGAACTGATGCAGCAGCGGATGCTGGATGTGGTGGTGAGGTGTGCAAAGTATTCATTGAAATTTGTGCGTCGTTATCAGAAATGATCTTGTCTGGGATGCTACAGCTCACAAACATCTCTTTTAGTACTTTAATTACTGCCTCTATGGTAGTTGTATATAGTTGCTTCACCTCCATAAGTAGTCCACCACCATAAGGAATCATTTGCTGCTGTAGGCAAACAGGTGGATGCCCAGTCTCTCCCATGGCCTGGTAGGGAATTATGTGAAGCTGAGGGGTTCCCTCTGGCCCTGTCTATGCAACGCACAAACCTGGCAATTCGCAATGGTCTCATTGATTGGTCCCATGCTCTGCATGTAGTAATGACCCGGTGACCGCAGTGTATTTTTTAAAGGACCTCTGGTTGTCATAGACCAGAAAGTCATCTATACTCATAAAATGCTTTTGTTGCTTGAATCAAGTTTTTGTACCTCAGTTTAGTCTTTGTTGAGGCCTTCCTTATTGACAGTATCTGCAGAAGCGGGCACACTCCTCATCGCACATTTGCTCCTGATGGGTCTGTTGGAATTTACTTGTGGTTGCTGGCAGGTATCTTCTTGTTGAGTGGGAGTAGGCTTCCAGTTCTTCAATAAGGTTGACATTATGTTTTGTCAGGAGGCCCAGTGTGGCCCTTGAAAGTGTGTCTGCTGTTGTTTGATTTTTACCTTAGACATATACCATCTCATTGGCGAACCTCATGAAGTGCAGGTGAAACCTTTGGATTCTTTGCTAGTTCCTTCTCGTCCAATAAGGAGACTAGTGGTTTCTGGTCCATTCAATTGTGACCTTGAGGCCGATGATGTAGCCAGAAATCTCCTTGCATGCCCAAGTGACTGCGGCGGCTTCCTTTTCTATGGCAGTGTATCTCATCTCCATGTCCACCAGCCCTCTGGAAGCATAGTACACTGGTTGGGGACTTGCACCCAGTTGTTCCTGAAAGAGGACATCTCCAAGCCCTGAGAATGAAGCATCTGTTGCTATGGTAGTGGGCAGGGCTGGGTTGTAGTGGGCCAGAGGCCGGGATTTTCCATGTCCACTGATGTCGGGTGTGTTCAGTGACATGAGCAGACAATATGGTAAAAAAGGCCAAAAGTCAGTTTCACGATATTGTGAAACCAGTTTGCGATAGTCTGTTCCGCCCGCTGATGATAGGCCATGTTTCCTGGCATAGGACTTCAGGTACTTCATTGTAATTAATATATTGCATATCAGTATATCTTCCCCCCCCACCCCCATGCTGGATCATCCGCCCACGTTGACATGATTGCATGCCGACATGTATCACAACAGCATATGACAAGTGTGTACTTGACTGGCTGCACTTTGAGGGGAAATCGGAGGTGAGTACACAATAATGTTGCAGAACGCTCGCCTGGGTCACCTGTTGGACTTCAAGGTTGAGGTGCGTGGTAGGGGCCAAGGACATCCTTGTGGTTGAGCGCATTGGTGGGGTGGGGGGGGGGGGCGATGGTGCAAGGGCTGCCCTGTGGTTGAAGGTGGGAGGGGAGATGGGCCTGGGAAGTGGCCATGCATTAGGGAAACCTTGTATAAAGTGACCATTCCTCTGCAGCTGAGACAGTTCAGGCACAGCCACATTGATATTATTGCTCTGAAGAAGGGTCATCCGGACTCGAAACATAAACTCTGTTTCTCTTTCCACAGATGTTGCTAGACCTGCTGAGTTTTTCCAGCATTTTCTGTTTTTGATATGATTGGAGTTGACCCTCTAGCTTCTCTGCCCACTCAAGCAACACAGAGGTGTCAAAGTGCCACCGAGTGCTCCAGAGCTTTTCACTCTCCAGTAACAGATTGCAAACTTTTACCAGACTGCAGAACAGTTGGATGACTGGTACAATCTCCTTGCTAAAGTTGGCTGTAGAGCAGTCACTGTTGGAGCCACTCACAGCATCTTGCAATGTCATCATCCTGGTTTGGATCAGTCTCCTCCATGTTTCAAGCTAACAGTGCAGCCTTGCAATGCGGGTTAGGAGAATGCCTGTGCCTGAGCTGAGACCACAGCATGCAGTCCATTGGGCAAAGCTACTGCCAATCGGTTGGGTGGAGTGGGGCAGATGTGGGTGGGTTTTTGGCAGCCACACAGCACACTAAACTCTGGCCATCCAAGTAGTGGCCAGGATTTTCTGGGATGTGTTAAGGGGCCTTCAAACTTAACCAAAACAGGTTCTTGGTACACCCATGCTAAGACACATGTCTCTCTCTTTCATCCTGCAGGAGGAGTATATCAGGAGCTTGGAGCTTGGTGATCTAGCTGTATGCCTCATGGCTAACAGAAAACAAAGACGATGGAGAACAGAGCAACCTGGGGCACCTGCTGTGGAGAGGGAGGAGCAGCACCCTCTGGTAGAAGGAATGGCTGGGGCTCCCGCACAGGACGTCGAAGTTCCACATCGAGCCGTCACTGGTCAGTGCCCAGCTAGACCCAGGGTCTATAGACGCCGCCATTCATTCCTGAAGATAACTGAAAACCAGTGTCACTGAAGACTGCGCATGTCTAGGGAGCTGGTCGGTCACATCTGCCAGCTACTGGAGGATTTGGCGCAACGGAGATATGGAGGGCAGCCACTGCCAGTGGCCGTGAAAGTGACAGCGGCGCTCAATTTCTACACCAGTGGCTCCTTTCAGGGCTCCATAGGTGGCCTCTGTGGAATATCACAAGCCTCCACTCACAAAGGCATCCATGAGGTCACACATGCCATCTTCGCGAGGGCACACAGATTTTTGCATTTCATCCGGGAACAGGGACAGCCAGGATGCAAGAGCAATGGACTTTGACCAGATCTCAGGCTTTCCACAGGTGCAGGGTATGATTGACTGCACTCATATAGTGCTCAGATCTCTGTCACAACAAGGGATCAACTATGTTAGTTGGAAGGGATTCCATTTGCTGGATGTGCAGCTGGTATTCGACCACCACAAACGCATCCTGCAGTTCTGCGCACGGTTTCCTGGGAGTGTGCATGACGCCTACATTTTCAGTTGGTCACAGACCCATGAAGTCTTCCAAGGTCCACAGAAGCTGCAGGGATGGATCCTCAGGGATAAGGGCTATCCGAAGAGGACATGGCTGATGACACCCGTGCGGCGGCCTCAGACTGCAACAGAGCTAAGGAATAATGTGGCTCATTCTGTAGCCCACAACATGGTGGAGCAAACCATTGGGATGCTGAAAATGAGGTTCCGGTGTTGGGACCGATCTGGTGGAGCCCTGTATTATAGTCCACAGAAGGTGTCACGCATTGTTGTCATCTGCTGCGCCCTTTACAACCTGGTGCTGCAATGGGGAGAGTAGCTGACTGAGGAGGAGATGGAGGAACTGGAAGTCATGTCCGAAGAGGCTGACACCGATGGGGCTGAGGGTGAGGAGCTCCTCGAAGGCGATGATGATGGCGATGAGGCCCTCACACTGGCCAGATGAGGCAGGCGCGCTCGGGATGCCCTCATAGCTGCTAGATTTGTGGAGGATGATGACGACTTGCATTCCATAGATCTCCACATAGCCTCTGAGGATGTCTGACTCCTGCCTGGCTGAGGCAGCTCATTTGCGCTCTGTGTTCAGGGTCATATCATGGATACACAGCCCTGAAACTTTAAAAGCATCTGACCCTTTGTCCACCTTCAGCACTTGACCCCTTCAGGAGCATAATGTCACTGGTCAGAGATGATGAAGGGATGGGAGCCAACCCCGCCTTAAAGGTGTTGAGATCATACAGGGAGAATGACAAAACTCTGTGATGCCTGCCCACGACATTCTGGCAGCGATGACAAGCACCATCGAGGTGCAGGTGTCAATAATGTGTCCAGGGTGTGTGAGGCCAGACCATCACTTTGGTCTGAAGGCTATAAAAAGAAGAGGTCCTGGACTGAGACACCTGCCTTTATCTTGTGCAGAAAGGTTTCACATCTGAATGACATAAACACTGCTCATCAGGACAAAGAGCCATAGGCAGGGGATATTCTTGGGAATTTATTGACAATAGTGAACAGTATGTACAAGTGATTAATACCCATGCCCAGGTCTCACAATGAGAAACTATGAAACAATGTAACTTAATCTGAATAGGAATAGATGGAAACATGTTTGTACTCGAAAGCGTTACACCTTCTTAATGTTCGGCCTAGATAGCCAAGTGGTTATGGTACTGGGTTTGTAACCCCAAGATCAAGAGTTCAAATCTCACAATGGCAAAACTATGAAACAATGTAACTTCATCTGAATAGGAACAGATGGAAACATGTTTGTACTCGAAAGAGTTACACCTTCTTAACGCTTGGCCTAAATAGCCAAGTGGTTATGGTACTGGGCTTGTAACCCCAAGATCAAGAGTTCAAATCTCACAATGGCAAACTATGAAACAATGTAACTTCATCTGAAACAGATGGAAACGGGTTTGCACTCGAGAGAGTTACATCTTAAGAGCTTGGCCTAAATAGCCAAGTGGTTATGGTACTGGGTTTGTAACCCCAAGATCAAGAGTTCAAATCTCACAATGGCAAACTATGAAAACAATGTAATGGCACGGCAAAGAGGAGCTTTTTGTACGGACTGCTGCTGCACACCTTCCATTTTCTTGCCCTTGTCCATCGACCGGACACGCCCTGGCGTGCCTTGTTGCCGTCCGGCGGCGGAGGCCCCCGATGGGAGGCCCTCTACGGAGGTGTCCTCCCCCTTTCTATCGGAGACCTGGGTTGGAGGGTGTTGCATGCAGCAGTCCCTTATAATAAGAGGATGCATTGGTTCGCGGACTCTCAGGACACGTGCCCTTTTTGCGGTCTTGTGGAGTCCGTTGACCATGTATACATAGGGTGTTGTAGGCTGCACTCCCTTTTTAGTTATTTGAAAAACCTCTTATTGATGTTTTGTTTGCACTTCAGCCCCACGCTCCTGATCTATGGGCACCCGGTGCGGAAGGGGGTCGGGAAGGAGGAGGACCTCCTCGTGAACCTGCTCCTGGGCCTGGCCAAGTTGGCCATTAACAGGTCCAGGCAGCGGGCGATCGACGGGGGAGTCCCGCCCGATTGTTTGTCCCTCTTCCGCGGCTACGTTCGCTGCCGGATGTCCCTGGAGAAGGAGCACGCGGTGTCTGCTGGCACTCTCGAGGCCTTCCGTGCTCGGTGGGCACCGCGGGGACTGGGGTGTTTTGTTGACCCCTTTAATCACATTTTGATTTAAAGTTTGTAAGTTTCCTTTAAAACTTTGTTCTTGGTTTTACAGCTGACCTGAATTAGGGGCTGTGCCTGATTTTTCCCAATTTTGTTGATTTGGTTTTCATTTAAAAGATTATCAAGAGTTCAAATCTCACAATGGCAAACTATGAAACAATGTAACTTCATCTGAAACAGATGGAAACAGGTTTACTCAAAAGAGTATCAAGAGTTCAAATCTCACAATGGCAAACTATGAAACAATGTAACTTTATCTGAAACAGATGGAAACAGGTTTACTCAAAAAGAGTATCAAGAGTTCAAATCTCACAATGGCAAACTATGAAACAATGTAACTTCATCTGAATAGGAACAGATGAAAACGTGTTTGTACTCGAAAGAGTTACAGCGATGTTAAAATGGCTCGAAAGAGTTACACCTTCTTAACGCTTGGCCTAAATAGCCAAGTGGTTATGGTACTGGGCTTGTAACCCCAAGATCAAGAGTTCAAATCTCACAATGGCAAACTATGAAACAATGTAACTTCATCTGAAATAGATGGAAATGTGTTTGTAAGTCTTTAAGCTTGGCCTAAATAGCCAAGTGGTTATGGTATTGGGCTTGTAACCCCAAGATTGAGAGTTCAAATCTCACAATGGCAAACTATGAAACAATGTAACTTCATCTGAATAGGAACAGATGAAAACGTGTTTGTACTCGAAAGAGTTACAGCGATGTTAAAATGGCTCGAAAGAGTTACACCTTCTTAACGCTTGGCCTAAATAGCCAAGTGGTTATGGTACTGGGCTTGTAACCCCAAGATCAAGAGTTCAAATCTCACAATGGCAAACTATGAAACAATGTAACTTCATCTGAAACAGATGGAAATGTGTTTGTAACTCTTTAAGCTTGGCCTAAATAGCCAAGTGGTTATGGTACTGGGTTTGTAACCCCAAGATCAAGAGTTCAAATCTCACAATGGCAAACTATGAAACAATGTAACTTCATCTGAATAGGAACAGATGGAAACAGGTTTGTACTCTAAAGAGTTACACCTTCTTAACTTTCCCTTTAAGGGGCTGCTTTTACTTTGTCTCTGATTTTGTTAATTTAGTTTAACTGTTTTGACCCAAAAGAGTTACATCTTCTCAATTTTCCTAACCCTGTTGCTATGTCTTGTTGCTCCATAGCCATCCACAGTGGAGGTGGAGGCAGTCTACTGACTGTTAAGCCCTGTCTCTGATGACCTTGGTGGTCTCCTCTCGAGGGCCAAGACCTGAGGGCCCCAACCTGCTTTCGGCGTCCTGCTATGTGGTAGTGGTACCCTCCTCAGCCTGTGGAGCTGGAGCTGCTGAGATCATAGGGAGAGGGGATAAGGTTGGGCAGGACACCCTGGTCCACTCCTCCATCACCCCCTACTCCTCAACCCCCTCCTAAGGCACCACCCCATGCCCACGCAAAAGATGCAACACCTGCCCCTTCACCTCCTCTCTCCTCACCGTCCAAGGACCCAAACACTCCTTTCAAGTGAAGCAGCATTTCACTTGCATTTCCCCCAACTTAGTCTACTGCATTCGTTGCTCCCAATGTGGTCTCCTCTACATTGGAGAGACCAAACGTAAACTGGGTGACTGCTTTGCAGAACACCTGCGATCTGTCCGCAAGAATGACCCAAACCTCCCTGTCGCTTGCCATTTTAACACTCCACCCTGCTCTCTTGCCCACGTGTCTGTCCTTGGCTTGCTGCATTGTTCCAGTGAAGCCCAACGCAAACTGGAGGAACAACACCTCATCTTCCGACTAGACACTTTACAGCCATCCGGACTGAATATTGAATTCAACAACTTTAGGTCATGACCTCCCTCCCCCATCCCCACCCCCTTTCTGTTTCCCCCTTCCTTTTTTTTACATCTTTTATGCTCTCCCCACCCCCACTAGAGCTATATCTTGAGTGCCCTACCATCCATTCTTAATTAGCACATTCGTTTAGATAATATCACCAACTTTAACTTTAACATCTATGTGTTCTTTTGTACTATTGTTGTTGACATCTTTTGATGATCTGCTTCTATCACTGCTTGTTTGTCCCTACAACCACACCCCCACTCCACCTCTCTCTCTCTCTCTCCGCCCCCCACACACACACCTTAAACCAGCTTATATTTCAACTCTTTCTTGGACTCGAACTCAAGTTCTGTCGAAGGGTCATGAGGACTCGAAACGTCAACTCTTTTCTTCTCTGCCGATGCTGCCAGACCTGCTGAGTTTTTCCAGGTAATTCTGTTTTTGTTTTTGCCAAAGATATCAGATAAGCAAGGAGCAAATGGCAGGAAAGATCTTGTAATAGTTTCCATCATGAGGCACAAAGTATTTGACAAACTAATGGGACTAAAGGCAGACAAGTCGCCAGGACCAGATGGCCTGCATCCAATGCCTCAGTGGAGGCATTGGTCAAAATATTCCAGAACTCAGTGGATTCCAGGAGGGTCCCTGCAGATTGGAAAACTGCAAATGTGACACCTCTGTTCAGGAAGGGAGGGAGACAAAAATCAGGAGACCATGGGCCAGTCAGCCTAACATCTGTCATTGGGAAAATGAGTCCATTATTAAGGAAGAAATAGCAGGACATTTAGAAAAGCTTAACGCAATCAAACAGAGTCAACATGGATTTGTGAAAGGGAAATCATGGGTAGAATATTGTGGTTGTCAGGCAGGCACACGCCCGACCTGGATGAGCGTAAAATGACGTGCAACGTCGGACGAGCGTCCCGACGTCATCGTGTACTCGCGCAATATTTTGGGCCGCAGACACGCATGGGAGTTGGCAGAACGACTGCTAACAATTAACATGCCTATTAAGGTCATTAAAAGTTCTAATTAAATGAAATTTTTTGCTGCCCGTCCACAGAGGGACATGTTATTAACATTCTTCAATTCTTTATTTTTTCTTTTCAAAATTCTTCAACTCCCAGAGGCAGCTCTGTGCCTCAGGGAGCTTTTACTGAGTGCACCCCCGTACATGCACACGCTTCTGTGCTCCTCCCACTCCCACCCTGGCAGTCTCAGCGCTGCAGTGCTTAACGTTAATTGGCCAGCCAGCATGAAATCCATGTTGGGGCTCAATTGCGGGTAGCGGTCAGCTTCGTGACTGCTCATGGGCCCACCCACTGTGCCCACCTGACAAGGGCAAAATTCTGCTTCATGTTTGACAAATTTGCTAGAGTTCCTTGAGGATATAACAAGCAGAGTTAATAAAGGGGAACCGGTAAATGTAGTGTATTTGGATTTCCAGAAGGAATTCAGTAAGGTCCCACATAAAAGGTTATTGCACAAGATAGGAACTCACGGTATTTGGGGTAATGTTTTTGCATGGATTGAGGATTGGCTAACACACAGAAGACAGAGAGTCGGGATTAATGGTTTCAGGTTGGAAAGATGTAACTAGTGGAGTGCCACAGGGATCAGTCCCAGAGCCTCAATTATTTACTGTTTATATCAATGACATGGAGGAGGGGGCAGAGTGTAATGTATCCAAATACGCTAATGATACAAAATTAGCTGGGAGGGCATGTTGTGGTGAGGACATAAGAAATCTGCAAGGGAATATATATAGGTTCAGTGAGAGGGTGAAAACTTGGCAGATGGAGTTTAATTTAGGAAAGTGTGAGGTAATGCACTTTGGTAGGAAAAATCAAAAGGCAGACTATTATTTAAATGGAGAGAGACTCCAGAAAAGTGCAGGGACCTGGGTGTTCTTGTCCTTGAAACACAAAAAGTTAGCATGCAAGTGCACCAAATAATAAGAAGGCAAGTGGAATTTAAAAATAAGGAAGTCTTGTTACAACTGTATGGGGTGTTGGTGAGGCCACACCTGGAGTACTGTGTACAGTTTTGGTCCCCATATTTAAGAAATGCAATGGAGGCAGTTCAAAAGAGATTCACTAGGCTGATTCCTGGGATGAAGGGGTTGATTTATCAAGAACGGCTAAACAGATTAGACCTTTATTCATTAGAATTTAGAAGAATGAGGAATGATCTTATTGAAACTTACAAGATTCTGGGGGGGAGTTGACAGGGTAGGTGTTGTGAAGATGTTTCCACTAGTGGGGGAATCTTGAACTAGGGGACATAGTTACTGATTAAGGGCATACTCATTTGAAACTGAGATGCGAAGGAATTTCTTCTCTCAGAGGGTAGTGAATGTCTGAATTCTCTATCCCAGAGAGTTGCGGAAGCTAGATCACTGAAATTATTTAAAGAGGAGGTAAATAGATTTTTGAAATATTGGGGAGTTGAGGGCTATGAGGAGTTGGCACGAAAGAGGAGTTGAGGCCTGGGGCATATCAACCATGATCTTAACGAATGCAGCCTTAAGGGGCCGAATGGCCTCCTCTTGATCCCATTTCCTATGTTCTTAGGTGCTCACCAGATTGTGATCCCAGGGCTAATCTAAAGCTAGGTCCCACCAAGGCATGTGTCTCTGTGCTGATGGTGGGTGTGGGTGAGCCCTGTGACTGGACTTCAAGGAGGATGCCTCCAGATTCCTCTTCAGTGATTTCTTTGGGGCTTGATTGGAGGCCCTGGGTCATGGACTCTGTTGCCTATTTGGCAGATGTGCCTGCAAAAGTAAGGAGAGATAATTAGTGCGTGGCAGTGGCCTGTGAAACAAGACACATCAGACACAGCATGGTTGCCTGATGGATGTTGCACTACTGGATCCTCACTTGGTATAGCACTACCAACCTCACCTTTTAGGCCTGGGGCAGATCAGTCATGATCTTATTGAATGTCGGAGCAGGCTTGAGGGGCCGAATGACCCACCCCTGCTCCTATTTCTTATGTTCTTATGTCAGCACAGGAATGGTCCAGATTGTTGCTGGCCAGCTGGATGGCCCTGTGAGGACCTTGATTTCAGGTGTTCCTCCACTGGTCTGCGTCCTCTTCCTCAAGCTGTGTGCCAGCTTGTCCTGCATGAATACAGATGGGAGAGTGTAAGTGGGAAGCCTGCCAGGCCAGATGATAAGTCTGCCTGTAAGTGTTGAGTGGTCCCATGGACAAGATGAGGACAATGAAGGTGGGCGTGAAAGAATGAACGGTGATGTCCCTTGAACTGGCAGTGAGTGAGGGCCATGTAGGTGTGTGGTGCTTTTGTGAGTGTGTGAGTTGAGAGTGATGAGAAGAGTGACTTACTCTTGCTGAATGGTGATCATTCATCCTCTTGCAGCAGTGGGTGACTGTCCTCTTTTGAACGGTGTTGGCGCTGACCACCGCTGACACCACTTCCCAAGTATGGTTGGTCATGATGCTGCCCATCCTGCGGCTAGAGTGGGGGTAGAGGACACCGTGGTGGGTATCCATGGCATCCAAAAGGTGTTCCAGTGATGCATCATTAAACCTGGGGGCTTTAGTTTTTTTGCCTTTCATGGACATCTTCACTGCAGTGGCCCTTGGCCGGAAGCACTGAGAGGTGATGGCGTGGCTGAACTTTATATATGGCGTCCAGTGTGATGAAGCGGTGAGGTGATGGTGTGGCTGGTAAATGAGAGCCCACCCGCCATGGAAACGGCATGTTTCCCAGGAATGCATAATTAATGTGATGGGCATGGGACGATATGGCTTGAAAAGCTGTCATTTTGGTCGGCGAGAAAAAGATTGTTTTACCTGCCTGTTACTGCACTTAATGCAAATCTGGGACGATTCTGTCCAGAATGTCAATGGAGAGCAGCATGGCCTTGATGTGAGTGAATACTTTCTCTTGATATGAGTCACAGAACCACATTTGTTCCTTCTTAAGTAGGTATCCCAAAGGTTCTGTGACCTGTGCCAAATTCAGTGAAAGCTTTGCCAGCTGGTTCACCATCCCCAGAAGATGCTAGATGTTGGGGACTGAGGATGGGGTTGGGAACTTGCTGATAGCCATGGTTGTTTGTGGGTCAGCCGTGATGTCTTTGCTAATGATACGGCCCAGGAATCGAATTGATGTTTTGGAAAACTCTCAATTACTGAACAGCGTCAGCACTGTTTCCTGCAGGCGCTCTAAGACTGCTATGAGTCTTTTGTCATGTTCCTCTGCTGTTGCACCATGATGCAAGATATTGTCCATGTGGCAAATGATCCCCTGAAGGCCCTGCAGAATGGCCAGCATTGTACATTGGAACATTTCTGGTGCTGATGTGATCCCTAATGGCAGGCAATTGTAGCAGTATTTCCCAAACAGGGTAATAAATGTCATCAGGAGCTGGGACTCCTCATTGAGATTAAATTGCCAGAATCCGCTGTTTGTGTCCAGTTTTGAAAATACCATGCGCTTCGAGCGTTTAGTTAGGTCTTTGTACACTGAGGACATGGGATGAACTTCTCTGATTATGGCCTTGTTAAGCTGGGTCAGGTCAATGCAAATACAGAGGAACCCGTTCGATTTTGGGACTGGGACCATCCAGGAGCACCATGCGGCTGTTTGTGTGACTGGGGAGATGACTCCCCTGTTTGTCATCCCATCCAGCTGCGGCTGTACCTGCTTCGTGAGGTCGTGGGGGCTTCTCATGGAGTGAAAAGGCATGCTCCCTCATTGTGAGTCTTACGTGCTTTTCAGGAACCCCATTCCTTCGGGATCTCACTTTTGTATTTGGAGCTGGGCCCCTGTTGGTTGACCTTGTCAATTTTTTGCAGGAGGTTCAATTCAACGCCGGCATTGCGGTTTAATAGTGACCAGTCCTGTTTGTGGATGAAGAACAGAGTTTCTTGGATTGTTTTGCTCTAATACCTCAGTGTCGCCTGCGGGGTGCCTTTCACCCGAAGTTTTAATCCTCCTACTGCTTTCAGGGGTGTTGTAGTATCAGCCATGGTTCTTTGTCTGACAGGACTGTCACGCTGGCTCTTGTATTTAATTTGTTAGATAGCCATTGACCCAAATGTCTGCAGTCAAAAATGAGAAAGCAAGATCTTTGATTCACTCAAGAAGCATGGCTGTGTGTCTTCTGGGCTTGCAGTCTTGACCTCGTGGATCATCTTAGTGCCTTCCATGCATTTCAGGGTTCTTGCCTTGCAATGTTTACCATAGTGTCCAATCCTGTTGCATTGGAAGAATTGGGCTGCACTTGTGGGACATTGATATCTCCTGTAAGGGTGCTTTGCTCCACAGCGCTGGCAGTGTTGCTGTGCTGGCCTGTTCCATATTGTTTTCCCTGATTTCGAGTGTCTCTGTGTCTTTGTTGCTCAACTAGCTGGACTGAGGGTTGGCCTTTGCACCATGCTTTATTTTAACCCCGTAAGGTTATCCTATGCTGCTCGTGGAGTTCTGGATTTCTTTTTCCATGGTTAGATCTTTCTTTGCCTGCAGGTCTTTCAACTTTTTATTTAAACCTGAAGCGATGTCATATCGTGAAAATCTTTTCATCCAAAAGACCCCAATTTTGTAATTGTTCCGGACCTTGGATTAGTCTGAATTGACTTGGAAGTGTGGAATCCATGTTAAGATATTAAAAGAGCGTATGCGCAGCTTTAAGAGCTTTCTGAAATTCAAGATGGGGTCGCCGTTCACTCGGAGACAAAGGGATTTCCTGCACTTGCCAGTTTTGGCGGGCTCTGCAAAATGATGATGGTGCTCTTCTTGAAAAAAATTAACAATGCTGCCTGGATTGGCTGCCTGCTGACATCTTTTGTTCAGCAGTTTACTTTTTAAACTGTGGAGTCAATCGAATTGGAGCTTCTGCTTGTTTTTTTTTCTGAACTGTTCAGTTGCAACTTTCTCAAAATATTTAATTCATTCATTTTTTTTCAGACAGGTTTGGAGCTCATGTGTTCAGGCTCCAACTTGGGACCGGGTTTTAGCGAAACGTTTCTTTCAAATGGCACTTCTGACACTGAATTACTTAAGGGATCTCAGGACTTGCAATAGCCTGGAGCTTTAAAAGATTTAGCTCATCCTTACAGGTTACATTAACTCTGCACTCTGAATTTGGACTTCTAAAGGAGATTCAATGGAGTCTTCTGCTGTAGTGAGGAAGTTTAAATTTCTGCCTTCAGCTTCCAGGCCTTTCTCTAGAGTGTTTTCCTTTGTATCTCTGTTTCTTTAGGAGCTTCTTTTCTGGTTGGAATGCTTTGTTGAATTTTTCTCAGCCTTCCAGCATTATGGTTTGTCTCTGCATTTGAGTGAGGTTCTGGGTTTTTATCCCCTTCAGACACCATATTAGGAGGGTGTTGGTTACACAATAGTATGTCTTAAAGAAGTCTCTGTAGTCTTCTGTAGGCTAACTGTAATTTTTTATTTACTGCCAGAACTATTTACACGTGTACAGTAAAGGATACAAGCTAGGAGCTGTCTCCATGCTTAGGTCTGTGCACGTCTCTGCTCAGCTCCACACTGACCCTGGGTCTGGATCATGTGCCTTCTATGTCACTGTGTGTGCAGTACTGCATTTAGTCCCAATTTAACCCTGTATGTGCCAGAATCTAATATTACATTTATGGCTGCAGAGCTCTCCTTATGGGTACGTTGTCCTCACATGATTGGGTTTTGGAGAGGAGCCATGAGCTCTGTGTACAGAGGGTAACCCTCAACTCCAAGCAGCTGACCTCTGCTTCATCATACTGACCCAAAGATGGTGGAAATGGCTGACTGCCTCTGGATGTAGGCGTCGTGACTGCAGCAGAGTAGTGAGCAGTCATCCACATAATGTTCTGGGCATGGTTGCACATACATTGCTAGCTGATTCAGTGATTGCCCTTGTGGTTCTTGTACCTCTTCCTGTTTGCATGTGGGGCCAACAGAGCCACACGTGTGCAGTTGATGATTTCTTGCTTCATTGTGAATCCTGTTACTTTGGCAAACCCAAGCACCTGCACATTCTGCTTCCCTCTATAAGAGAGAAGAAAATTAAGTCCCCGATTCTGGTAACCTTTATGGCCAATGGTAGTGGTGTCCTTGGCCCTAATGTGTGTCACTAAGTCTTGTTGAAGAAGATGGCACAGTTCAGTTCAGACTTTAACAAGTTATCTCCTTGCTCAAGTCTGATCTCAATAAACATTGCTCCTGGCCACAGTGGAGGGAAGAAAAGCTCCCTGAAAACCCTGAAAAAAGAGAAATATTTGGCCTTGTGTGGAAAAACCCTCCTCCTTCTCCTTCTATGCACATCTTCCTCTATTTGTGGTCTGTGTTCCACGTCTTTGTCATGTTGCAGGCCAAGGAACTGCAAGTAAAGTCCCCCCTAACAGTAGCAGGTTTCCTGTTGACTGGGTAGAAACTCCTCTAACTTCCCTGTCGGAACGCACCAAAACTCCCTTGAACATCTTACAAGTCACCAAAAGTCTTTTAAGAATTCACTATAGTGCTTCCACGTACTTTGCAAGATCAAAGGTAAGTCAAATGCAACTGTTGGATTGCTGGCCCTTTAAATAATCCCAATGTGAGGCCTCTCATGCAGCTAAACACACATTGCTCAACTGGCAGTGTTTCATTACAATGTTAACTGGACCCACACAGTCCAAATTGGCAGAACATGTGATAAAATCAGCCTGAGATGTTGTTTGACATCACAATCCTCTCAGTGTGAAAATTTCCAGTGCACATATGGCACAGCTGTGCTTGTGCCCTTACCAGCATGACCACCACATGGGCCACGTTGGAATGGCTGGAAGCAATGTGATCACCATTTTCGGCAACTCCAGCTTCCATGGCATTGGATCACGCCACGGAGCCAATTTTTCCATCCATATTCCTTTAAATGGAATGAATTTTATCAAAGAGCAAACCTTTATTGTTTTGTGTTTAACTGTCAATCATTGCATTCTTGCTAGTTCTAATTATTTTGAACTACTTGCCAATTTGAATAAGCCATCATACATCAGTGCACAATGCCTGTTATAGCCTATTATAGATGTCATGACAGTTCCATTGCATCTTTATTTATTAGTCTGATAATAATATAATCATTAATAATATAATAATCGATGGAGGCAGGGTCACTGAATATTTTTAAGGCAGAGGTAGCTAGATTCTTGACTAGCAAGGGAGTCAAAGATTATCAGGGTAAGTAGAATATGGAGTTGAGGCCACAATCAAATCAGCCATGATCTTATTGAATGGCGGAATAGGCTCCAGGGGCTGAATGGCCTACTCCTGCTCATAACTCGTATGTTCGTATGTATGTATGTTTGTAGGAAAATCAGTGACTTTCTTGCATTTCAGAAATTAATGGGACTAAAGAAACATCATTCTTAGACACAAAACAAGCCAT
Organism: Carcharodon carcharias; assembly: GCF_017639515.1. Lineage (NCBI taxonomy): Eukaryota > Metazoa > Chordata > Chondrichthyes > Lamniformes > Lamnidae > Carcharodon > Carcharodon carcharias. The sequence continues at coordinate 103,007,703 of NC_054478.1, read as the reverse complement.
GTAACCATGGTTGTAGATCCTTCCATCTGGTGGAAACTGGTTTGAGGCAGTAGAGGGGGAGGAGGGTGGGGGAGCTTGGACTGCAGTTAAATTGAGGCTGGGCACTTCTCTTTCTGATTCTGCTACCTTCCCGTGTTTCAGTATTAACCTGTTCTTTGAGTAGGCGAGTGGGAAATGTGCAGATACTATTGCTAATGCTTGTTCAACGTATTCCTGGACATTATCACATGACTCCTGCCTGCACCCACATCTAATTGTGGTGTCCTGCCTGCCTCCAACAATTGAAAAGTGAATAGACTCTTCATTAGTAATACAAAGTCAAATGCTGTGGACGCTGGACATTTGAAATAAAAGCAGAAAATGCTGGAAATACTCAGCAGTCAGGCAGCATCTGCAGAGAGAGAGAAATGGAGTTAATGATTTAAGTCAAGGAACAGAACCCTTCATTGTTTGTTCCGATGATTCTTGACTGTCAGTCAAACAGCCTTGTTTGATGTTAATTAATGTCTGATCTAATTAATAAACAGAAGCATTCAAAGAAAAATTTTTAAAAATGCTTCTTTGATTTTTTTTTCCTATGTAGTTTTGCAGCAATGTTTGGGAGATTAATTTCTAATTCCTGGAGACACAAAGATAATCCTGAAGGGTTGGAAACCATACTTGCAGGCAGGCAGCAGGTTCTTCTTTCATAAAAACAGAATTACCTGGAAAAACTCAGCTGGTCTGGCAGCATCGGCGGAGAAGAAAAGAGTTGACGTTTCGAGTCCTTGTGACCCTTCGACAGAACTTGAATGATTCCAAGAAAGGGGTGAAATATAAGCTGGTTTAAGGTGTGTGTATGTGGGGAGGGGGTTTGGGTGGGGGGAGAGAGAGAGAAGTGGAGGGGGTTGGTGTGGTTGTAGGGACAAACAAGCAGTAATAGAAGCAGATCATCAAAAGATGACACAAACAACAGAACAAAAGAACACATAGGTGTTAAAGTTGGTGATATTATCTAAGCGAACGTGTTAATTAAGAATGGATGGTAGGGCACTCAAGGTATAGCTCTAGTGGGGGTGGGGGGAGCATAAAAGATTTAAAAATATTTAAAAATAATGGAAATAGGTGGGAAAAGAAAAATCTATATAATTTATTGGAAAAAACAAAAGGAAGGGGGAAACAGAAAGGGCGTGGGGATGGAGGAGGGAGTTCAAGACCTAAAGTTGTTGAATTCAATATTCAGTCCGGAAGGCTGTGAAGTGCCTAGTCGGAAGATGAGGTGTTGTTCCTCCAGTTTGCGTTGGGCTTCACTGGAACAATGCAGCAAGCCAAGGACAGACATGTGGGCAAGAGAGCAGGGTGGAGTGTTAAAATGGCAAGCGACAGGGAGGTTTGGGTCATTCTTGCGAACAGACCCATGGATGGGATGAGGACAATGACAGTGTGTGTGAGAGAATAAATGGTAATGTCCCTTGCACTGGCAGTGAGTGAGGTCCCTGTGGATGTGTGATGTGTTTGTGAGTGTGTGAGTTGAGAGTGATGAAAAGAATGACTTACCCTGGCGGAACAGAGGAGATCATTCATCCTCTTGCGGCACCGGGTGCCTGTCCTCCTCTACAGGGCATTTGCGCTAACCACCGCTGCCACCACCTCCCTAGCTGGGTTGGTGACATTGGTACCCATCCTGCGGCCAGAGCAGGGGTAGAGCACATCCCGGCGGGCCTCCACGGCATCCAGCAGTTGCTTGAGGGACCCATTGTTGAAGTGCAGTCTTTTTGCCTTTGCAGACCATGTCTCCCAGGCAACAATGGTGAGCTGGTGGTGATGAGCACTTTGCCGGCAGCTGCCTGTTAAATATGGTGGCTGGCGTGATGCAACCCAGGGTGATGACGAGCGGGTGAATGAGAGCCCGCCTGCCATGGAAATGGCATGTTTCGTGGGAGTGACTAAATAATGAGGCAGGCTCGGGACAATATCATGAAAACCCATTAATTTTCGTCAGAGGGTAGGACTCACTTTTACCTGCCCGCTACTGCACTTAGTGCAATTCTGGGAAAATTCTGCCCAACGTTTTCTATTTTGGGCTGTTCCGGTGTGTCTTGTAAATTAAGTTGGCACAATGATTATTGTAGGTTATGTACTCACAATATTGCCACTAAACGAGCTGTATGTAAGCTTGCTGAAGGTCAGCCTGACTAAGGGAGCACATAGGCTAGGGGCAATAGCCATGGCGAAGCAAGTGGTACAGGACTGACAAGTACTGACCTTGAAGTCCGCCTTTTCTGCACAGTTATACAGAACTCTGTACAGATTTTAAATAAATTGCTCTAAATTGTTTGGTGCAACACTAATTTTCCCAGTTATAAAGTAAAACTGTTCTGCACATAAAACTTACATTAAAAAGTACTGACTACAAACAATGTTTTCAATCATTTAAATGTGCTTGTTTAAAATGAGCAGTTATTTATTTTAACCAAAAGCAGTGATGGAATACTCCCTACATGCCTGGATGACTGTAGCCCCCTCAACACTCAAGAAGCTTGACACCATCTAGGAGAAAGCAGCTTACTTGATTGGCATCACATCCGCAAAAATTCATTCCCTCCACCATCAACGCACAGTAGCATCTACAAGATGCTTTGCAGGAATTCACCAAGGCTCCTTCGATAGCACCTTCTAAACCCATGACCACTACCACCTAGAAGGACATGGGCTGCAGATAGATGGGAACTCCATCACCTGGAAGTTCCCCTCCAAGTCACTCACCATCTTGACTTGGAAATATATCGCCGTTCCTTCACTGCTGCTGGGTCAAAATCCTGGAACTCCCTTCCTAACAGCACTGTGGGTGTACCTACACCACATGGACGGCAGCGTTTCAAGTAGGCAGCTCACCACCATCTTCTCAAAGGCAACTAGGGATGGGCAATAAATGCTGGCCCAGCAGTGGAGCCCACATCCTATGAAGGAATAAAAAATAACCATAAGTCATTTATATTAATGTCAATTTCAAAATTATTTAGTGTCCTAGGTTCTCCATTTATTTTGGCCAGATATATTACTGCTTACTTATTAGTACATATTTCATTAATTCTGACTCCATGTGCAGTCTTTTCTTCATGACTGGCAATGCTTAGAGTGTTGCACTCTGACCTTCTTGCCCAATTCACATTTCCACAGTTTTACGTGGCCAGTAATTGGCATTGAAAAAGCTTCAGGTTTTTTTGCAAGTGTCTTTCCAATTTCTGTTCCGCCATCCTTCATTCACTTTGCTGCTAGGTGGAAAGAATTGTGTTATCCAAAGGAAGACCCCTGATCTAATATAATGCACAGTATAATGCCTGAAGATAGTTTATTTTCTCCCTGTAATGAGCTGCTCACAGCTCCCTGACTTATAGCTTCTTCAATGGAATTGGATCAGATGTTGGTAAAAAGTAATCGTGACTGGATATGTCGTGATTAAAAAATGTGGAAATGTCAACTTTGCAAGAAGGTATTTGCACAAACAAACCCGATTTAAGCAGTGGGAACTGTGTTTGCCTCTGTTTACATGTTTAAGCCTCAAAGGGTACAAACACATGAGCCCAGCTCCCCATGTTAAGATTACTAAAGCCAGCTCTTTTCTCCTGATAGCAGAATTGCAGATTCAGGTTTTAGTGGACTTATGATGACAGCCGCTTCTAGAATCTCCAAATATGCTCACAGTGTGGAACAGGGTGACCTTCACATCTACAGTCTGTTGCACTTCTGTGATAGAAAAGCACCATAAGATTGTGTGGTTCAGGAACATCAGAAATGGGGAACAATATAGAGGGAAGCATTCATTGAAAAATAAATGAAAACGGTTGCTTCAGCCAAAAGTTCAAATGCATTGATGAGGAAACAGAAGCGAATGAAGGATTATTTGCACACTGTTCGCTGAGGTAAAGCCACAGCTTTTGCTCCAGAGGCTACAGACTTGAGCTGAAATAAAAATTTTATGAACAAAGTTTAGATTATCATATGCAAACACTGAGGCAACTGTTAACGTGCCTTTGCAATGAATCTGATATTTACAGAGGACTACATTTGTGCCAAGTTCTCCAAATGCTTCGCACCATGAGAATAAGAATCCAGAGGCACTTATACTTTGTTATTAGAAGAAGTAAACATAAAAGTCCTTGGCTCGGGAAATGGCTTTGTGGTGGAAACTGAGGTGGATAAGTTGGTGTGCTTCTACGATGTGTATCTGAAGATGTTAGCCTGAGCATCATCCAAATATGGCCTTGGGCCTCATTTCCATAAAACTGCACCTCAATACAGCTCCTTGTTTGGGGGCTTCTCAAAATTAGAAAGCCTGGATGTCGGGTCATCCTGCAGGAAAGGTGGGGGAGGTGAGGGAGCAAGCCTGGCTTGGTAGCAGCCTATAGTAATATTACAGAGCCAGGAGCAGCACTCATTGCTGGTCAATCCTGTGAGGAGACTGAAGGCTAAACATTTGATAGTGCTGGTTTTGGACATGGGAATTGTTATGTGCCATTACCCCATGCTGATCGCTCATCTTAATGATTGTTTTGTGCAGCCCAGCACTCAACACCCTGCTAACTGGCTGTATGTTCAGTAGGGGACCCAAGTGCATACAAAGTGATCCCGAGTTACAGCCAGCCCGCACCTCTTAAAGGGGAGGTTGCAGCAGCTGTCGGAACTGTAACAGAAAGTGTTTCAGAGAAGGAATAAGGATGGAGAAGGAGGCCAGAACTCCAACTTCTTTGATGTGGCAATGGAGGCCTTCTTTTAGGAGGTGGAAAGGAGGAGAAGGGTCATATCTGCAATGGGCCAGGAGGCACACATTGCAAAGGGACTTGGAGCATGTAACCAGAGAGGTCAATTCCTGGCCTGGAGGACATGTTTTCAGTGTCACAAGAAATCAATGCTTGAACGGGAGTGGTCAAGATCAGTGAATGTAACTTCAAATGTTATCTCCTGCCTACCATGTTACCAACCTTACACACTGGTCAATGCACCACACCCCAATCATTCACCCATCAGCAATTTCTAATAATCAGGACTCATGCCTAATCAGATTTTCCACCTCACCCTCACAAACCTACCAATCACACCCGCATCGCGGGGCTTCCACAAATTTCCAGCTATTCAGCTATGACTAGCATATTACCCAACACACTCACAGGGCAGGATTTTTAGGTCAGTGTGCAGGTGCGATCGGCGGGCCCGGGAGTGACTGGGGAATGGACTGCCGCCCGCAATCAGCCCCCTGCTGCGATTTCACGCTGGCTGGCCAATTAACAGCCAGCCAATGTGAAGTGCATGCTGCAATTCTCAGTGTTGCTGGGGTGGAGGCAGGAGGAGGGTGGGCGCTGACATATGCGTGGGCATGGGCGAGTGCTGAATGAAAGCTCCCTGAAGGCAGAGAGCTGCCTCAGGAGGCTGAAGGCTTCAAAACAATTAAATAAAGATTTTAAAATCCAGAAAAAAATGTCCGCTTCCGGCTTTTGCGTACAGTCACCGACCGAAATATCGTGTGAGTGTGGTACGACATCGGGATGCTAGCCCGATGTCATCTCACACTATCTGATGTGTGATAGGGTCGGGCATGTGCCTGCACGCTGACCTAGAAAATTCTGTCCACTGCCACTGTTCCCTCTTTCTTGCAGGATTAAGTTGCACCCAACAGGAAGCAGCAGCAGCTAGTTGGAGTTGGACAAGCGCCCAAGATTCTTGGATGAGATTGCTATGATTCCCAATGAAACTGATAACAAAATCTTGTTGTCTAATTCCTTGAAGCTAGTCACTGAGAAATCAAATCTGTTGTTTAAATTAAGTTTTATTTTACTCTGTTAAAGATGCTATATAAATGCAAGTTCTTATTGTTGTTACTTTGTCAATATGGAAGTACAGTAGCACCAATGCCATGAGTGCATCCTTTGTAGATGTAAAGTCAATGCCTGACAGCTAAGATTGAAGGCAGTTCACAACATGTCTTATACAGTGTGCCTCTAATACAGCTGCTTTGAGGTGCAGCATTTCGGCCTCAGTTGCATCGCTTATTCATTCTTGCTGGTAACTTCCACTTGGAAAATATTTCTTTATATTTCAATTTAGTGAAACACTTTTGGTAATGCAATATTCTTAAATTTTACGATTAACTTGAACTTTCTGCTGTTTACACCCCTTTCTTTACACAGAACTGCAGCAGTGAAACAACTTGGCGTGATTCCTACTGCAATCCCTGGTCCTGGCAAGAGGCCAGGTAGCATGATTATTGCAGTAGTACAGAGCAGATACGGGCTGTTGACTAACAATTACAGTCAGAGTTGAAGGAGTTAACATTCCTAGCACTTAACCTTGAGGACAAAGCCAGGCTGGTTATTTTAAATGTCATACACTTGGCAGCATTATGTGTCAATTTGCAAGGTACAGCTATAAGTGTGCAGTAATATCAAATTAAACATTAAGTATGAAATATTAATAGAGCATATTTAGTAGTAATTCTAACTGACTTACATTTACAGGTGTTGCCCTTATAAAGAGATAGAACACCGTAAAATTATGTTGTTACAACGACATAATTTACATAATTTCATTTAGAACCATTTAGAATCAGTGATGATTTTAATATAAATTCCCTCATAGCATTTGCTAAACAAATAAAAATGGTTTTGGATGCAGGTATTTTGCCAGTTAAAAATCCAATTAAAAGCCCGATGTAGTTAATTGAAATGGCACTACATTTTTAGACTTCTCCATAATACACCATTAAATAATGTCTCTGTAATGTAACTTAACTCAACAGAAATTCCTCAGTCTTAAAATAAAACCAGAACCATATTTAAAACATTCTGTCAACACAACCTAGTGTCATTCAGCAGAAAACAAACACAACCTGTTCATCAGGGATGAGTGAGTAGATGCCCTTTGAATGTCACAGCAGGGCTGTCATTGAGTTCTCTTTACCATGCAGGCAGGAGGCAGCTCTGAGGAAATGTTCAGAGATCACTCTCTACTAAATTAGCTTTTTGCTAGAAATTATGTTCAGCCAACTGTTTAAGTTTTATCATTACACCACAATGTCAGCATTTCACCTTTTTTTGTATTGTTACTTTAATTTTCCTCATTTGTTTTTATGGCTGGCAACAAATAAGCAGGGGCTGGATTGACCCACCCTTCAATTTGGCAGTCCCTCTTAAACAGCATGGCTGCAGCTAAAATGTCACCATGTAGAAATCAAGCGTGAACGATGTTTTAGCTGACTGCAGCACGAATTCCAACCACTTCACTATCGACAATCAATTTATTTTATATTTTACACATGATGTTGTCCTTTCGGTTTTTCTAATATTTTTAATGCACAGTCATGTGTACATTTTTTATCTGTTCGTGGGATGGCTGGGCCAAAATTTATTGCACATCCTAATGGCCCTTGAGAAGGTGGTGGTGTGATGCATTCTTGAACCCCTGAACTACATGTTGTAGGGATACCCACAGTGCTAGGGAGGGAGTTCCAGGAATTTGACCCAGTGACAGTGAAGGAATGACGATATAGTTTCAAGTCAGGATGGTGTATGACTTGGAGGGGAACTTGCACGAGGTGCATCTGTTTCCCTTGTCTTTCTAGGTACTGCCAAAAGAAGCCTGGTAAATTGCTGCAGTGCATGTTGTTGGTGGTACACACCGCTGCTACTGTTCGTCAGTGGTGGAGGGAGTGAATGTTTGTGGATGTGGTGCCAATCAAGCAGGCTGCTTTGTCCTGGATGGTGTCAAGCTTCTTGAGTGTTGTGGGAGCTGCATTCATCCAGGAAGTGGAGAGTATTTCTTCACACTCCTGACTTGTGCATTGTAGATGGTGGACAGGCTTTGGGGAGTCAGGAGTCACCGCAGGATTCCTAGCCTCTGACCTGCCCTTGTAGCCACAGTATTTATATGGATAGTCCAGTTCCGTTTCTGGTTAATGATAATCCCCAGGATGTTGATAGTAGGGGATTCAGTGATGGTAATGCCATTGAATGTCAAGACGATATCGTCAGATTCTCTTTTGTTGGAGATGGTCATTGCCTGACACTTGTGTGGCTCGAATGTTACTTGTCACTTGTCAGCCTAATCCTGAATTTTGTCCAGGTCTTGCTGCATATGGATGCGCACTGCTTCAGTATCTGAGGAGTCGCAAGTGGTGCAGAACAATGTGCAATCATCAACAAACATCCCCACTGCTGACCTTATGATGGAGGGAAGGTTACTGATGAAGTAACTGAACATGGTTGGGCCTAGGACACTATCCTGAGGAACTCCTGAAGTGATATCCTGCAACTGAGATGATTGGCCTCCAACCAAATGGCAATTGCAATTTCCATTGGATTGATCAATGCATTTCACTTGCATTTCCCCCAACTTAGTCTACTGCATTCGTTGCTCCCAATGCGGTTCCTCTACATTGGAGAGACCAAACGTAAACTGGGCAATCGCTTTGCAGAACACCTGCGGTCTGTCCGCAAGAATGACCCAAACCTCCCTGTCGCTTGCCATTTTAACACTCCACCCTGCTCTCTTGCCCACATATCTGTCCTTGGCTTGCTGCATTGTTCCAGTGAAGCCCACGCAAACTGGAGGAACAGCACTTCATCTTCCGACTAGGCACTTTACAGCCTTCTGGACTGAATATTGAATTCAACAACTTTAGGTCTTGACCTCCCTCCTCCATCCCCACCCCCTTTCTGTTTCTTTCCCCTTCCTTTTATTTTTTTCCAATAAATTATATAGATTTTTCTTTTCCCACCTATTTCCATTATTTTTAAATCTTTTATGCCCTGCTAGCCTTTCCACCCCACCCCCACTAGAGCTGTACCTTGAGTGCCCTACCATCCATTCTTAATTAGCACATTCGTTTAGATAATATCACCACCTTCAACGCCTCTGTGTTCTTTTGTTCTTTTGTCTGTGACATCTTTCGATTATCTGCTCCTATCACTGCTTGCTTGTCCCTACAACCACATCACCACCCCACCACTTCTCCCCCCACCCCCCCATCTTAAACCAGCTTATATTTCACCCCTTTCCTAAGATTCACTCAGTTCTGTTGAAGGGTCATGAGGACTCGAAACATCAACTCTATTATTCTCCGCCGATGCTGCCAGACCTGCTGAGTTTTTCCAGGTAATTCGTTTTTGTTTTGGATTTCCAGCATCCGCAGTTTTTTTGTTTTGATCTATGATTATGTTTGGTAAAGCACTGCAGTGGTTTGGCTAACCAGGAAACTCTCCTGCCTTACCACCTGCCATCAAGCAAATAGGAAGGATTTACAGGCTGATAATCAACCTGTTTGGCCTTTTTATGAAGGCACCTTCTGTGGCCATCAAGTCCTGAATTGGGACTTAAACCCAGAGCTTCTGGGCCAGAGGAAGGTTAGCTATCACAAGATCTCACATAAGGTGCTATACATTAGTAATAAAGGCAACCAAGATGTGGGATACGTAGCCAAAGAAAGGGAACGTATGGAATCGTAACAAGTTCAGTTAAGGCACTAGTTCAGTCACGGGCAGCTGGCAGCATCTGTCGAGAGGGAAACTGAGTTACCATGTCAAGCTGAATATGACTGTTCTTCAGAACATGTACAACTTGAGACATTAACCCTGTTTCTCTCTCATCAGATGCCACTAGACCTGCTGAGTATTTCCACCACTTTCTGTTTTTATTTCAGATTTCCAACATCTACAGTATTTTGCTTTTATGCTACTGGTCCAGTCTCACTTGGATTATTTTGTACAATTTTAATCGTCATATTAGAATAGAAAACTTTGTTCTTTCAGAGAGTACAGAAGACAGCCACGAATACGACTATTCACCTGAATTATGAATTGAGAGAAGCAGAATGCGAGAATGTTTATGTTGGAATAAAAAGGAGAGAACTGACAATAATTCTCAAGATCCAAAAGGCATATCAATAAAGTGAATCCTACTGAATTGTTTAACATAACCACTGTTACCTGGAGGTAGTGGTGGAGTCAGTGGGGGTGGGGGGGGGGGGGCGGGTGGTGTCATTGTTATTTGTTTATTAACTGTGTTTGGATGCAGGTGATGGAAATTAACTTGGTTCATTTGGGCTTCTATAATAGGAACAGACTGATACAGAGGTTTGAGTTTAGGAGGTGAATGGCTGTAATGTGTACCCCTGTGAATAAATTCTTATAAAAGTGTGTAACAATTGGCTCCTGTTTTATCAGTCATAACTGAGCTTTCTGGAAAGCAACAGTCATGATTTCTCCAATCATTTTGAGGTCCAACCAATGTCGCTTCAGAGGATCAGCTATATTTTGCTCCTAGAAATTCCTGCTTTCGCCTTCCAGGTTTGGCCTTCAAATCCGTGTGGTTCCGGATTAGCCTTTGGACTCCTTATGCCAATGTTCCCCAGTTCCCTTCCTGTCAAGTTGGCCAAATCTCGAGCTTCATCCCCATCTCATCCCACCCACCTTCCAGTTTGAGCAAATCTAATTTCATCACTGCTTGGGAGCACAGAAGAGGGAAGGTGAACAGATGATTACAATTTGATGCTGATTCAATGGACTATGAAGGGTCTTTTCCTTTGCTTCTCTATGGGCTTCTGACTACTAATCTTTGTAATATTGCATTTTGAAAGGTACATTTGTGAAAAAAGTCATTGTTAAATGGAAATTTTTTATTATTCCCATCATCTCCTGCCCATCTGAAATCATCATTTGGCTTCATTTTCTGACTGCTGCATGCACACTCCAAACAACTCTCAAATTTATTCCACACCTGTCCAAGAACACAAGAAATGAGAATAGACCATATGGCCCGTTGACCCTGCTCTGCCATTCAATATGATCATAGCTGATCTTGGGCTTCAACTCCACTGGGCCTGCTCCCCATATCCCTTGATTCCCTGAGTGACCAAAAATCTGTCTTACCAGCCTTCAATGTATTATGGAGCATCCACAATCCTGTGGCACAGAGATAGACTACCAATATTTTTTTCATTTATTGGCATTGATGTTTCTGATTATAATTCTTGCAATGTGAAATACAGACCTATAAGGGGCTAGTGACATTGGCATTTTAATGTGAGTCAAAAGTAGAGATCTTCTACACCCATGCTAAGTAAGTCTGCCAACTTATGCTCCATGTCATCAGACAGTGGAGAGAGAGGCTCAGGTGGTGCTGGAAAAAGATTAACAAAGGGAGTAAGAAGACAAATAAAAGGAAAGGAAATGCTGTCATCTAGATTAGATAATGGAGATTCAATGATTATTTTCTAATTTTCACTGACATGAAAGAATAATACAAAAATCCTATTTGTGCTACCATGTTTGAAGGTCATCAGAAAGTCCAATTAAAAAATTAAATATTTGAAAACTTCGTATTTATTAAATAAAAATACACGTTTGGGGGCAAGGCTCCTGCTTGTGACCAAACTGGCGACCTCCTCCCACATATGCCGCATTAGTAATTTTGGTGGCCTCTTTCACCCCTGCAGGTACAGGACAACCTTCTGTACCCCCTTCATCAGGGCCTCCAGTGTCACATCTGAGAACCTGGAAACCCTGTACTTTGGTCTTGAGCCATCCTGAAATGTCCCGTTGCCTGTCAGCCAACACACTCACCAATTTCAGGCAAAGTGTGTGCGTAAAGGCTACATATACTGCTCAATGAAAATTGCTCCTAATCAGTCCATAGGATCCTAGACTGGTTACAGCACAGAAGGAGGTCATTCAGCCTGCAGTGCTTGAGTGATAAACATATAGGTGTCCATTTTAGCACCTCCTGGCTCCTTTGATCATTATCGCCAATTAGCCCTAAAATTGTGGTCTGAAATCAGACGTTGAAACATGAGTGCAATATATTAGCCAAAATAACACCCTACATGTTTAAACATTAAATGTACCAAACTGTGCTTGCAGCTGCAATCAATGCAGCACAATCGATAAACTGGTCCACTGTGACGCATTTTCTCCTTTTTCAGAGTCAACCGGATTTTTCATTTCCCTAAGCCTTCTGCTCTTTAAGTTGTTGCAGCTGTCAGATTTAGTAGCAGCTATTTTCCGAGCTTGGTCCCAGTATAGAGATTGTAAATACAGGTGGGAATGCAACTGGGAGCTCACGGAAAATGTATGAATGGAGCTGAGCCTGGGAAATTCCTTGCAATCTAGGCTGACAACTTTTTTTTTATCCCCAACCCTGTCTAAACTATTTTCAAAATTGAATTTCAGAATTTGGCATTGAATTACACATTTAATTCGACAGTTTGTTTACCTATTTTTAAATCCATACATTAAGGTTATTTAAATGATTGTACTTAACGTATGGAATACTCTGAGAGTCCAACAAGCATTTTAGCAATAATGAAACTTTATTCAATAAGACTTTAAGGAATATTTTTAAAAATTACAAGATTCTGAACTATAAACAATTTCAATGCAAACTCTCGTTCTTTTCCATTTGTAACAGAAATGCAATTCACGAGAGTAAAGGATTTCAATGCAAATTACATTAACCTATCTCAAAGAGGTTCACTAGAAGTTATCGTGCAACTAACACAAAATCCACCAATTCTTTATGCAAAATAGTGAAATAATTGATGCCAGTAATGGAAGGGAGGAAAGAGTATTCACATAAAGTTAAGAAAGATAAATGATAAATTAATAAGATAAATTATGACTAATTGTCATAACTCTCCTAGTAAGGGTTGGTCCTGAAGCAATCACAGCATATTTCAGCATCCCACCAGAGGCATTACTGCTCTTATAAAGCAGTACTGTAATATCATGTCATGATGTGATTTTGCTCGCTTTCCCCAGACACAAAGCATTGGCAATAGCTAGTGAAAATAGCTGTTTGCCCATCGGGCAGAATTTGACATCCCCATTGTGGCAGGGGCGGGGCCAGAAAATGTAGCTAGCCATTCAAACCTTCATTGACTTCGGCAGGAGGGGCTGTAAAATTCAGCTCTTGGTCTCCATTTTGTGGTGGGTTGATCCCTGAGGCCACCTTTATAGTGTGATTTCACATCAACGGCTTGTACAGACTTTCCACCAATGCACATTCTATAGCCTTAATTTAGCTGAACTTGTCAAATATTGATTGATAACAAACGCTGAATACTTTTTATCCATATATTAGATGGCAAAACATCAATTTGGTGCCACTAGAAATTATTGTATCAAGGACATGCTTCATGAAACTGCTACTATGAGGCATCAATAGGCAACAGATCTTTCATAACCAACTGTAGGTCAAATCCCAGATAAGTTTGACTCTTAAACCTTAAAGAACTGTGGACAAATTAATCCTACCTGGTTGTGTTGGGTTTTGGGCTTCAATTTAGTTTTCTCACTAAATGAGGAACTCACCTGAATAAGTGTTTCAGATTATCCAAAACCTTTTCAAAACTAAATGGTGAAAGAATGATGGCAGGAGAAGAAAAGTAAAAGATTTTACATTTTAAAAAAAGCCTGGAATTATTTGAAAAGAGTACAATTATTGTTAAAGAGAGAGTAAATGAAAAAAAGACAGCAGGATGAACAGATGTAAAAGGGAGAATTTTAACCTGGAACAACATATGGGATTGGGTGCGGGACGGGGCATAAATCTGGGAAAAATGTGAGTTCATCAGGAATTCGTTTCCAACCTGCTAACATCCGCATTTAACTTGAGCGTCTTAGACTCCTTGCATGCAACCCATTTGGGATAAGTAGATTACTTATTAAAACATGTTAACCACCCAATTGGAGCAATATTTCAACTTGTCTTTAACTTTAACATTGTTCAACTATGTGTATCATGAAACTTGTCAGGGAAAGCAAGGTGAGAATACAATGGCAATCTCCTGGAAATACTGTAATAACACTCAATATTCACAGCTGTTTTCTTATCTACTAGTGGGAAAAGTCTTGAGGCGGAATTGTTCATGCCCACTGGCGTCAGGCGTATTTGCTGGCGTGAGCAGACAACATGGCGAGCAGGCCAAAAACCAGTTTCACGATGTAATGAAACCAATTTGTGATCGTCTGTTTAGCCTGTCGATGGCGGGCTGCGTTCCCCACTATTGGAAATTGGGAACCTCATTGTAATACATCAGCATATCATTCTAAGGTCAGCCCACCAGACTCATACCCACCCCCCGCTGGATCATCCATCCACGTCGGCAGGAAAACATTTTGGTGCAGAACACATCTTAACAAATGTGATGTGGCAAAGTCGGGACTTACTGCCAGTGCCTATCTCTCATTGTGGACATCCGAGAAGCAGAAGATGCTGGAGCCCGACAGCAATGGCATGCTGAAGGAATGTCCATGGCATACTGGGTGGATTCTCATGGACATGGCTCTGCTGTGAAGCAGCTCATGCAAGTTTGAAAATCACCATTGATGCTTGCAATGGATCATGGTCAAGGGTGGTAGGAGAGCTCTAGGACTGACTGGGAGAGGAAGAGGTGTCAGGGGGGTAAGATTGGGAGGGGGAAACAAAGGTGTTGGGGGTGAAGTTGGGAGGGGGAATGAAGGTGTTGGGGGGTGTGAGGTTGGGAGTAGGGGAATGAAGGTGTCAGGTGGGGGTGAGGTTGGGACGGAGGGATTGAAGGTGTCAGGGATGAAATAGGGAGGGGGGAATGAAGGTGGCAGGGGGCTGAGGTTGGGAGGGGAGAGGGAGTATGGGGGAAGGAAGGGGAAATGGTGGAGAAGATGGCAAATGGGGAGGTAGGAATAAGGAGGGTGGAAGGTGTAGGGGAAGGAGTTCGGAGAGGGGAAGGTATGCAGAGAGGGGAAGGAGGCCATGGGGAGGAAGGAGTGTGGAGAGGGGAGGGAGTAAGGCTGGAGAAAGAAGTAAAGCTGGAGAAAGAAGTCACGAGGGTGGAAGGACTAAGGGTGGCGGAAGAAGTTAGGATATCTGAGGGAGTCAAAAAGGGGCAGGGACTAAGCTGGGGGGGAATCTGGGGGGGTGGGTAGGAGGACTAAAAGGGAAGGAGTTCCAGGGGTGAAGGGATTCTTGGGGGGAAGGGGTCTACAGGCGGGAAGAGGTTCCGGCGGAAGGAAGAGGTTCCAGAATCCTGGGATTCCTTAAGAAACAGTATTGTGACACTTTGCCCAGTTCCAAAGTACAGTCATACTGGACTCGTAGCATTAATTCTGTTTCTCTCTCCACAGCTACTGTCAGACCTGCTGAGCTTTTCCAGTACCTTTTGTTTTTATTTCAGTGACTTACAGTTGCCCTGAACAACTTAGCCCTGACTTTCCTCCCTTACTAGAGAAGTACAGATCCCACTTGATATTTCTTTGATGGCTTAGTGAAGATTAAAAGGTTGTTTCTGTGAAATCATGTACACAGATTACCAGTGCCCTTTAATCAGATTCACTTTTTTTATAAACCACAAATTGTGAAGGTAGAATCATACAATTGCATATGTGTCTGCAATGAAAATGTAATGAATTAACTGGCTTGCTGGACTGATTGTAGCTGTGAGTTATCTTACTGTACTTCAGTCTGTGTGAACTGAGTTCATATCCGGTTTAACTCATGGGAACAAAGGGCGGAATCATCTGGTCCTGTTGGCAACAGGTGTCAAGGCAGGCGTGAGCAGACATTATCATTAGAAGGCCAAAAGTTGATTTTACACCCTGGTGAAAACAGTTTGCGATCAACAACTCCACTCATCAATGGCGGACCGTATTTGCCACCGTCACACGTCGGGAACCTAATTTCAACACTTAAGCATCTCATTATCCCCCCACATCAAATTTACTGTCCACCTTGGAGTGATTTCAGAATGGTGTGCTTCATGACCACCTTTAAAAGGTGTGCACCTGGCGACGAATTTTGAGGGGAACTTGGGAGGAGAGTGCACACAAACTAGCGCAGCGCTTGCGAGCATCGCCTGTAGGACATCAAGGAAGAGGCGCTGCACATTTGGAAGAGTGGTGCACAGGCAAGTTGTTTTTTGTCGGGGCAAGGCCTCCAGTGCTGTTCAGGCTGGTGAGAGGTGGGGGGTCAGGGCAGCACAGAGTGAAAGAAGTACACAAGCACATGCTGAAGGGGGGTGGCGGGGATGGGGGAAGGTGGTGGGGGGGTTGATGGTGAGGCAAACGGCCATGCATTTGGAAAAGCTTTTCAAAAATTGAGCATTCTTCCATAGCTGAGACCGTTCAGCATCAGCTCCATTGAGAAGCTTGGAGTTGGGCCTTTGAAACTTTCCCGCCCACTCATACAGCTCAATAGCAAGAAAGAAAATCAGATGCTCCAGAACTCTACACTCCTTGGGTGCAGACTGAAAATTAATGTACATTTTAGAGGGCAGTGGAGCAATTGGCCGACTGGGCAAGTTGTAGAATCCGCTTGTGAAAGGTGGCCATGGCGCAGTCACAGGTGGAGACATACACAGCCCCTAGCAATGTCTTTATTAAGGTTTGGACCAATATCCCTTATGGTTCAAGCTAACAGAACAGCCTTGTGGGTTAGGAGAATGCCTGTGCCTGAGCTGAGAACACAGCATGCAGTCCAATGGCTGAAACTGCCACCAATCAGTCAAGTGGAGTGGGGCAGAAGTGGGTGGGGTTTCAGACAGTCATGAAACACACTACACACTGGCCATCCAAGTGGTGGCCAGTACTCTCTGGCATGTGTGAAGGGGCCTTCAGACTTAACCAAGAGAGGTACCTAGGAGAACATCAGGATCATGGAGCCTGGTGATTGAGTAGCGTGGTAAAGTGAAATGCTGTGTACCTTTAAGAGAATGTAGTTAGTTGACCATGTGGCTGCATTGACCAATCACTACACAGCGTGGCCTTCTTGGGTAACTGTAAGTCAAGTCTAGATCTAGAGGTGATTGAAGAAGCACACATGGTGTTAGTGCTCTGTTCTTAGTTCCAATAAAGCACCAGTGTTTGTTCAGTTAATCGGTCTCTCTGCCTGAATTATTTCAAGGGCGCAGCTAGTGTTCGCCAGACAAAGTGAACCTGATAACTAAAAACATAAAACTGGCGACAGTGATAAACCGGATGACGGCAATCAAGAAAGCTGCGGTAAGCCAGCTACGTTACTTCGCCTCTACTTTGAAAGCTGTTTTAGTCATTGAGTATGCCACGGTATGGGCACCTTGAACCATTTGACTTAGTTTCCGATGACTGGTCTCATTACGTCGAATGCTGAGCGTTCTTTTTTATCGCTAATGACATCACGGGGGAGGACAGGAGGAGGGCAATTCTTTTGTCCACATGCAGGAGCAAAACATATGGACTGATCCACAGCCTCATGTCACCTAACACACCTGATACGAAGAATTTCGACAAGTTAATAAACATTGTAAAAAAACACCTGAAGCAAAGCTCTCAGCTACCACGCAGTGTTTTAAATTCAATTCGTGCAATAGGCTTCCAGGAGAGACAATCACTGGCTTTGAAGGTGATTACGAGGCTTACGAGGTGATTATAAGTTAACTGTAAATAGAATGGCCAAACTTGATAGACACTTGATACTGAAAATTGACGAATTATATTCAATATTGGCAGGGAGCATCACATATTCAAAACTCGACATGAGCCATGCTTACCAGCAGGTAGAGTTGGAAAAAGGCTCTAGGAATTTGTGACCATCAATACACATTGAGGATTGTATCAATATACTCGACTACCCTTTGGGGTCTCATCAGCATCTGCTATTTTCCAGCGTACCATGGAAAATCTGCCCCACATCGTTGTTTACCTGGATGATGCCTTAGCCATTGGAAAAATTGACAACGGACACTTAGCTAATTTGGAGGAGGTGCTGAAATGCTTCTCACAAGCGGGAGTGCACTTGAGGCGAGAAAAATACCTTTTCCAAGTCAAAGGCATAAGGTCGATGCGCAGGGCCTGCATCCCGTGGAAGAAAAGGCCAAGGCTATTCGCGAGGCACCTGCATCGAGAAACACTCCAAGTGGCTGGATGTATACGAAATCTGGTCACCCACATCTGCTGCCACCATAGACTGTTTGCGACAGAGGTTTGCAGTGTACAGGTTACCAGAAGCGCTCATGTCAGACAAAGGGACTGCATTTACCAGTGGGGAGTTCCACAACCCTCAGCGGAATAACTCATATCAAGACCTTGCCTTACCACCTTGCCTCTAATGGTTTGACTGAGCAGGCTGCCTAAACTTTTAAACTCAGGATAAAAAGCTGGATGGGGCTTCCATCAGCACCAGATTGTCACGGTTTCTACTCACATACCGGACAACGCCACACACAACCACCAGTATAGCTCCTGCTGAATTACTAATGAAGAGACGTCTCTGCACCCGGCTAACTCTTATCAGGCTGAATTTAAGAGGGAGGGTGGAGAAAAACCAAGAGGCCCAGAATGCTAGACATGATGGCCATAATCAATAAAGAGATTTCATGCTGGGAGACACAGTTCTTGTGAAGAACTTTGGAGATGGGCCCAATTGGCTATTAAGCGAAGTGAGTGCCATGACAGGACCTCTCTCCTATAACGTAGCGGTAAATGGCCGAATAATTAGGCAACACGTGGATCATCCCTGGAGAAGAGAGACAGTCCCACAAGAAGGATTGCCATCATCATTTGCATTTGAGCCTGCACTGAACGTGGAAGAAATGTCACACGATTTGGAAGAACTGGTGGGGCCCGTTGGACTCGAGAGGATCGAAGACACAAAATTACCCACTTCCACTGAAGAACCTGGTGGACAGCTGACCCCTGAGAGGGTCTCAGGAAAACCAGCCAAGGCCGTTGAGCTATGATACTCGACACATCCGAGGAAGCCTCCTGAGAGACTTGACTTGTAAATAGTTATTTATGTAAATAATTGGGATGTTGTGATGCTTGTCAATTGTACTTTCATGTAAAGAGGGAGGGATGTGGTATCAGTCTATCTGCCTATATTGTTTCAAGCAGCAACTAATGTGTTAATATCAAAGGCGCAGCTAGCATTCGCTGGACAAAGCGAATTTGATAACCAAAAAAAAACATAAAAAGCAGTATGCCTCATGGCTTTCAGGGAGTAGAGAAAAAGAAAAAGAATGTGGCAGAGGCGCCTGGCTCGACAAAGGGAGGACCACCTCCCTCAAGGTGAAGGGGTGGCAGGGCCTGCTGCGCCTGCAGCTGAAGATCCACAGAGAACCATCTCTCGTAGGCGCTTTGCTAGACCCAGGGTCTATAGATGGTGGCTGTCATTCCTGCAGAAGACTGAGAGCCAGTGTCACTTAAGGCTGTACATGCCTAGGGAACTGGTCAGTCACATATGCCACCTGCTGCAGGATTTGACTCCACAGGGACATGGAGGGCATCCACTGCTAGTAGCTATGAGAGCGACCATGGTGCTCAATTTTTACGCTAGTGGCTCCTTCCAGGACTCCACAGGTGACCTGTCTGGGATCTGGCAAGCCTCTATGCACAATTGGATCAAGGAGGTCACGGACGCATTCTTCGCGAAGACAGACAACTTTGTGCATTTTGACCGGGATCAGGAAAGCCAGGAAGCAAGAGCACTGGCGTTTGCATGGAAATCTGGTTTTCCACAGATACAGGGTACCATCAACTGCACTCACATGGCACCTAGATCTCCATGGCCGTAAGCAGTCCACTACATCGACTGCAAGGGCTTCCACTTGTTGAATGTTCAGCTGGTTTGTGACCACCACAAATGTCTCCTACAGGTCTGCACACAATTCCCAGGCAGTGTCCATGACTCCTACATCCTCAATGGGCCAGAGATCCCTGACATTTTCCAGGGTCTAGAGAGGTTGCAGGTTTGGCTCTTTGGGGACAAGGGCTTCCCACGGAGGATGTGGCTGATGACACCCATGTGGCGGCCTCAGCCTGCAACAGAGGGATAGTATAATGAGGCTTATGTCATGACCCGGATTTTGGTGGAGTAAAGGATCGGCATTTTGAAAAAGAGGGTTTCGGTGCATTGACAGGTTTGGTGAAGCACTGCAATACAGTCCCCAGAGGGTGTCGTGCATCATCAACGCTTGCTGTATGCTAACTACCTGGCACTACAATGGGGAAAGGACCTGGCTGAGGAGGAAATGGAAGAGCTGCACGTCTCCTCCGATGAGGAGGATGTCGAAGGGTTGACAGTAATGAGGTCCTCAAAGGTGAGGATGCCGGCGATGAGGGCATCACACTGGCCAGATGAGGCAGGCACGCTTGGGAGTCCCTCAAAGCCGCAAGATTTGTGGAGGATGATGGCAAGATGTAGTGAGGACACTCCTGACATCCTCCTCTTGCATCTGTGAATGTTTGGCTCCTGTGTGACTGATGGAAGCGTGCATACCCTCAGTGCTCAGGCTCATGCCATGGAGATGTTCAGATGGTCTAATTGTCACTGTGTTCTAGGAGGACACTGGTGACATGCAGTGAGGACACTCCATAGATCTTCACATGGCCTCTGAGAATGTTTGACTCCTGTCTAGCTAAGGGCCGCTTGCTTGTGCTCTGTGATCAGGGTCATATTATGGAGATGCAGCCGTGAAACTTTAAATGCATCTGATCCTTTGGCAGCCTTCAGCACCTGACCCCTTCAGGACCACTCCATCACTGGATGCTGAGGAGCTGCAGGGCCAGCCCCACCTTAAAGATGCTGAGAGCACATAGAGAATGAGGGAACTCTGTGATGCCTGCCCATGACATTCTGGCAGCAATAACAAGCACCACCGAGGTGCAGGCATCAGTAATGTGTTCAGGGAATGTGAGGCTGGACCGTCACTTTGGTCTGAAGGCTGCACAAAGCACAGGGAAGAGGCCCTGGACTGAGACCCCTGCCTTCATCTTATGCAGGAACCAAAGTTTCACATCTGAGTGACATGAACACTGTTCATCAGATCAAGGAGCATTAGGCAAGGAGACATTCTTGGGAGTGTATTTACAACAGTGAACAATATGTACAAGTGATTACCACCCATGCCCAGGCTGTGAAACTACATCTTCCTAACCTTCCTAACCCTGCTGCTACATGTTGGTGCTCCCCGGACATCCACAGTGGGAGGTGGAGGCAGCCTGCTGACTGCTACGCCCTGTCTGTGATGACCTTGACCTTGACCTCTGGAGGGCTGAGACCTGGATGGCCCCGAACTGCTTTGGGTGTCCTGCTGTGGGCCAGCTGTGCCCCCCTTGGCCTGTTCAGCTGGGGCTGCAGGAGTCACAGGAAGAGGGGATTTGGATGCAGTGGACATTCCCGGAGTCACCTGGGCAGATGGCCCCAGGGTGTCGAGCTGCTGATCCTCCTCCTTATGGGTGCCCAATGGCCCCTGGCTGGCTCCTTGATGAGAAGGGGAAGCTGGAGTGAGGTCGAGCTGCCCTGCACCATCTTGCATTGACACTGTGACAGGCCAACTGTGGCATCAGCAATGGAATTCAGCCCGCGCAGCAGTGCAGGATCAATGTCCAGGATCAAGGTCTTCATGGTGGCTGCCATCCTGCCATTGTTGACCTCGATGAGTTGGCATGCTCTGGCCCTATCATCTCGGACTGAAGGCAGGCAGATTCCTCCATCATGCCTTGTGATCTGAGGAGTCATCAGACATCTCTTCCTGATATTCACGTGAATATCCACTAACTGACTGAGGACTGAGTCCAGGGGATCATTATCTGACTCGGACTCAGCAGATTCCTTTCCTCCAGCAGTCCTCCGAATGCCGGCGACCAAGGTTGTCCCTGTCTCCGCTTGCCGTGAAACAGGTTGTGTACAGTGCTTACCAAATAGAGATCCTGAGGCTACTCTACATATAGATTCCACTGAGGTGTGTATCGATGCACTGGTGGAGGGTATGGGTGAATGCTGTGAGGGGTCTTCAATGGTGCTGCCCTCAGGGTCTTCATCTGAAGTGCTCTCGGCGCTGTGGTGAGGGTCATGGTGGCCTGAGGGCGCAGTGTCAGATGTGCCTAGGAGAGAAAGTGGAGATTATTAGTACTTGGCACAGAAACCTGTGCTTTGAACACAGAACAGTGGACTCAGAGTAGCATTGAAAGAGGGATGGTGTGGTGCAGGATCCTCTTGTGGGTGTTTGCTGATGACCTCACTGTCAACATCCTCTCTGGCCAGCTCCAATGCTTGACTCTCGAATGGAGTGGGGACCTTGATGTCCGGCATTCCACTTCTGGTCACGGACCTCTCCCATTGATTGAGTGTGATCTCGTCCTGCATAAAGACAGATGGAGAGAGTATGAGCAAGGCAAATGTCAGGCCAAATGAAAGGATGCCAGGTGTATCTGTATGCTGAGTGGAGCCATGGATGGGATGAGGAGGCAGTCTCCAGAGGAGATGAGGCCAGATAGCGATGTGAGGGTGTGTGTGAGTGGTGATGTCCCTTGAGCTGGTAGTGAGTGAGATGCCAGTGATTCTGTAATGGGCTTGTGAGTGTGTGAGTTGAGAATAATGAGATGGTTCATTTACCCTGGCAGCACAGATGAGATTATTCATCTGTTTTCTGCACTGGATGGCCAGCCTCTTGTATGCAATATTGGCACTGACCACCTTTGCCAGCGCCTCCTAAACCAGAGTGGTGAGACTGATGGGCCTCCTGTGGCCAGAGCGGGGGGGTAGAGGACTTTGCGGTGGGCCTCCACTGTATCCAGAAGGTGTCCCAGGGATGTGCCACTGAAATGAGGGGACTGCAATCTCCCTGGCGCTTGGGGCCATGTTTCCAGCAGAGCAGTCCTGGGTTGCAAACATTGAAAAGTGTGCATGTGGTTGCATGTTAAATATGCCATGGTGGGCCGATTGGAGGACTGCTGCCAGCGAGATGGCATGTTTCCCCGTGGCTGCATAATTTATGAGGCGGGAATGGGATGATATGGCACGAAAACCTGCCATTGCGGCCGGTGGATAAAACATTTTTTTCATGCCCACTACTGCATTTAGTACAAATCTAGGATGATTGCACTCAAAAGCCTCCTCACTCTGCTAATTGTAGGAATAATTTTTAAGAAATAAGTTTTAGAAACCTTAATCCAAGTGCCCAGTGTGAGTAAGCCTATTGCATACAATCTGCACATAGTTTGGAACTGTTGGAAAAACACTCAAGAGTGGGTGATTTTGTGTAAAAGAGTAAAACGTGTGAAAGTAAAGCAGTAGCCTATTTTGTACTATCAAAATTACCCCAGAAAGTCTTGGTTTGGGATGTAAAACAAAATAGTGCAGCAGAGGGCGCTCTTGTGGTTGAGTCAAATTTAAGGAAGATTTATTCTGGCACCTAACTGGTATAACAGATGTGGGAGTGCGAGATGGTGACACTGATATTTCATTCTCTAGCACAAACATGTTTGTCTTGATGAGCAGTAAATTTATTCTCAGTCCCAATATTAAACGTTATTCAAAGCAAAATGAGGTGATCTGGATTTAAACAAAGCCTCAATTACAATGCCACATTAATTTGCATATTATTTAAATGATGCAGAAGAGAATATCAATAAATTTATGTAAAATATGCCACACTTTATCTTAATTATGCACTGTAAAGTTTAAGTAAAGGTTTCAAAATGGATGCTAATTATTCTGAATCACATGATGCTAATTAGTGTCTTATGATCCGTTTGCAAATTTTGCTCATGAATAAAAACTGATTTAAATAAGGTTTTCCAATATTATGCTAGTACATACGGCTGAATAAATTTCAATTTCTTAAAGTCATCAGTACCAACTGAAATACGCTGGGAACTAATTAACACACGAAAATCTTCACTTGTAAAACTCTGTCACCATTGCAGATATTGCACGATATTACTGTCGGAGGGATTCTGTATTTTATATCATTGTGAAATTCTATAAATATTACATATATACCACAGTATGCTGAAAAGACTAAGTACAACAAGGTTTCCTTTATGTGCTTGCATGGTCACAAACAAAATGGACAATGATAAAGTAGTAAGAAGCTTTACAACAGTGGATCAATACAAACTGCCTTCTTAATGACTTCTTTAAATTTGAGCAGCTAATGTAAATGGTTGCTCTGGATAGTCACCTGAATACTTCAAACATGCAAGATCTTTCCTACTTTATCATTCCAACAGCCTCCTTGTTGTGGCTGGAAGACTTCAGTTCAGTGTAATTTTTAACCTGGATAAGTTATTGTCATGAGAAGGAGCTGCTAACATCATCACACTAGGATACTTTTTATATTCATTCACAGGATGAGGGCTTCGCTGGCTGGGCCAGCATTTATTGCCCATCCTTAATTGCCTTTGAAAAGGTGGAACTGCCTTCTTGAACTGCTGCAGTCCATAAGGTGTAGGTACACCCACAGTGCTCTAAGGGAGGGAGTTTCAGGATTTTGACCCAGCGACAGTGAAGGAACAGCGATATATTACCAAGTCAGGATGGTGAGTGACTTGGAGGGGTGCTTCCAAGTGGTGGTGTTTTCATCTATCTGCTGCCCTTGTCCTTCTAGGTAATAGTGGTCATGGGTTTGGAAGGTGCTGTCAAAGGAAGCCTTGGTGGCTTCCTGCAGTGCATCTTGTAGATGGTGCACACTGCTGCTACTGTGTGTCGTTGGTGGAGGAAGTGATTGTTTGTGAATGAAGCGGACTGCTTTGTCCTGGACGGTCTCCAGCTTCTTCAGTGTTGTGAGAGCTGCACTCATCCAGGCAAATGGGGAGTATTCCATCACACTCCTGACTTGTGCCTTGTAGATGGTGGACAGGCTTTGGGGAGTCAGGAGGTGAGTTACTCGTCACCTCCAATTCCTAGCCTCTGAAGTGCCCTGTAGCCACAGTATTTATATGGCTAGTCCAGTTCAATTTCTGGTCAATGGTAACCCCCCAGAACATGGATAGTGGGGGATTCAATGATGGTAATGCCATTGAATATCAAGGGGCGATGGTTAGGTTCTGTCTTGTTGGAGATGGTCATTGCCTGACACTTGTGTGGCGCGAATGTTACTTATCATTTGTTAGCCCAAGCCTGGATATTGCCCAGGTCTTGCTCCATTTGGACACAGACTGCTTCAATATCTGAGCAATCGCGAATGGTGCTGAACATTGTGCAATCATCAGCGAACATCCCCACTTCTGACCTGATGATGGAAGGAAGATCATTGATGTAGCAGCTGAAGATGGTTGGGCCAAGGGCACTACCCTGAGGAACTCCTGAAGTGATGTCCTGGAGCTGAGATGACTGACCTCCAGCAACCACAACCATCTTCCTTTGTGCTAGGTATGACTCCAACTAGAGGAGAGTTTTCCCTCTGATTCCCATTGACTCCAATTTTGCCAGGCTCCTTGATGCCACACTCAGTCAAATGCTGCCTTGATGTCCAGGGCAGTAACTCTCACCTCACCTCTGGGGTTCAGCTCTTTTGTCTACCTTTGAACCAAGGCTGTAATGAGATCTGGAGCTGAATGGCCCTGGTGGAACGCAAATTGGGCGTCAGTGAGCAGGTTATTGCCAAGAAATGCCGCTTGATAGCACTGTTGCTGACCCCTTCCATTACTTTACTGATGATCGAGAGTAGACTGATGGGCGGTAATTGGCTGAGTTGAACTTGTCCTGCTTTTTGTGTACAGGACACACCTGAGCAACTTCCCACATAGTCGGGTAGATGCCAGTGTTGTAGCTGTACTGGAACAGTTTGGTAGGGCCATGTCATGTTCTGGAGCACAGGTCAAATTTAATATATATTTTATTGTTCACAATATATATACAGTCCATGTAAACCTATGGTGCCCTGTGGTTAGGCAGACTACGCTCTGAAACCAAGTGACAGATGCCACCTCAACTAAATGCTATGGACCTCTCCTCAACACCCCCACAGACATTTGATACACCGTGAGCCAACCGGCCTCACTGCATTGTGTCCTTCACATGAATGTTTCCAATCTCCGCTCTCCAAGACCTCACCTTGGAATCTTCTCCCAAACCAAACTTACTCTCAGGCACCTTCAGCAAGGTTTCACTTCCACGATTTCAAACTCTCCTTCCGATATTCCTCTTCCCTGGGTTCTCACATGCATTCAAGTTGTTTTCCATGCACTCTCTCTCATCAATTCACTGTCAATAGTATACCACTGCTTCACATGCCCATAGCAAGACTTCAGTTATCTTTTTGAACCTTCTTGCCTCTTGCAAGCGGTTCTTGCTTTAAATCTGTTTTCTGCAGCTTTTATCTCTTTAAATCAGAAGCTTGGAGCATTTCTCTCTGTCCTTCACTCTTAACTTCATTAACATGAGCTTTTCCAGGTTCCTGTACTTCCATTTGACTAGAAGGTCTGCTTGGGACTTTCCCCTGTTTCCATCTCACTCCTTTGGCCTTGGAACCTTTTGATTCTTTTGGGAAATTGGTAGCTCCCTCTCCTAGTGTCCAGTCTCTCTGGGGTCTTGGCTAAAACTAAACTTAAAACTGCTGTTTTGTTAGTTTTTGTGTGTGTGTCTGTGGGAGGGACCTGCCTCTCTGGACCCCTGTTGCTTGGCAAGAGCCCAATTTTTCTACTCTTGTTTGTTTAACCTAGCTGCAACAGTTGTACAGGAAACCTCATTAGAAATGCAGGCACCTTCTTAAAGTGAGACTAAAACTCCATTTGACCTTTCTTAACATACAGATACAGAAATACAAATTAAACTTAAACTTTAATGCTAAAACTCATTCCTAACACCTACACATACCACTATAACTTACTTAAACTATCTCTATTTCCTAACAGTGTATCCTTGGGTTTTATCTCTCTGTCTCTTCTTGCTATTCTATGACCTAATGTCACATGTTACTACTATGGTCTCCTGCCCTGAATCTACCTCTTAATTTTCCACATCTATCCACACTTGTTTAGTTTCAAGTCCCCTCTACTCCCCTAGTTATGTGATTCACAAGAACAAATATCCCAGCATGGTTCAGGTGTAGACCATCCCAACCGTACAGCCCCCCACTTTTCCTAATGCCCCATGAACTGGAATGCATTTTTCCCACTGAGCTATGCATTCATCGCTCTAATCTTATTTGCCCTATGCCAATTTGCAGATGGCTCAGGTAATAATCCGGAGATTATTACCTTTGCAGTTCTACTTCTTAATTTGGTATTTAGCTTCTCATACTGTCTATGCAGAACTTCCTTCCTTGTCCTGCCCATTGTTGGGGCCTACATGGACCATGACAATTGGAGACTCCCCCTTCCAATGCAACTTCATCTCCAGCCCAGAGCTGATGTCCTGAACACTGGTACCAGGCAGGCATCACAGTCTTATGGATTCTCGCTCTATGCTGCAGAGAAGTGTCAATCTCCCTCATTATACTTTCCCTTCTACCATTACATTCCAATTTGCTTCCCTGCTTGAACGGCTTCCTGTACCATGGTGCCATGGCCAGTCTGCTCATCCACCTTGCAGACCACACTTTCATCCACACAATTTGTGAGCACCTCAAACCTGTTTGACAGTTGCAAAGTCTGAGACCCCGCCACTACTGTCTGCTCAGTCCCATTACCTGTCTCACTCTTGGTCACATTCTCCTGTCCCTCACTGCTGACCAAACAGATGACCCACTTCTTAAAGGCGTGACCATATTCTGGAACAAAGTGTCCAGGTATTTCTCCCCTTCCTTTATGTTGTGCAGTGTCTGCAGTTTGGCTTCCAGGTCAATAATCCTGATCTGAATTCCTCTAGCTGCTTACACTTTCTGCAGACATGTTTGTCATGAATGCCTTGGCACCCAAAAGACCCACATTCCACAGCTGCAACATAACAGTTCTCTGAATTCCCATCTCACGATCCATCAATGATAGTCACCCTCATCTTAATGCAATGTGTCACCTATCCCTCACAGTGCTCCTACACAAATGTTACCCATCCATTTTTTCAACACATTCCATTACTCAGGCTCATACGTCTCTTCTTTCTCTCTTTGCTGAAGAGAACATAGAACACCAGGGCGAGGTAGACAACCAGAGGAGACCCTTCAGCCTTCTGCATACTGACAGCTGCACAGGAGGAGGTACTTGAGACAAGCTGAGTCTTGGTGTGCTCGATTACCAGAAATAGAAGGATAGTCTTTCAGCTACCTGCTGACAAAATTATATATCACACTGCCAGATGACATACAACGCTCTCTCATGTTGACTTGATGCCAGCCACCACTGAAATATGATCATGTGCAGAATGTGACTTAACAACCTTGTACCACGACTGTTCTAAATCATGCCTTTCATCTCCCATGGGCCCATCAAGCATGCTACAAGAAGTGGCAAAGGAGGACAATCAAGACACCTCAGAGGATGTCACTCACTCTGGGAATGAACCACAGGCTCCTGCAGAAAGTCCATCACCTCAGATGTACACACCTCGTGGAGCCATCAAGACAGGTATTTGGATTTCCACATGGTTTCTCACAGATCTCAGTTGAGCAAGAGGAGTAGCACACAGCCAAATGCACTCACTTTAAAGACGGAAGTCAGTGGGTGGCTGCCAGCATCCTGACATGTGTCAATTTCAGCCCTTTTAACCAGGGACCTGTTTGTAAACTGCTCACTTAATCAGGTTAAAATTCCCCCAGTGTTTCTGGTCAATGACATTTTGTCAGATATCAATTTGAAACATTAATTCTGTTTCTCACTCCGCAGACTGCCTGATCTGCTGAGTGTTTTGCAACATTTTCTATTTTTATTCACAAAAATAACAATGTCCCTTTCAGATAAAGTGGCAGACACTTGGGGCGAAATTTTATGGTCACGTGATGGCAGGGGTGGGGTTGTAAAATGTGGCAAGCCGTTCAAAAATCCATTGGCTTCAGCAGGACCATAAAACTGGTGTAAAATTCCGCTCTAGGTGCTGTTTCAGTTTGGCTTCCAGGAGACTGAAGTCCGTCATGTGGTGCTTTCTCTATTAAATCCAACTCCTTTATTTTCAGTTTCTGATGGATCTACACATCTGCTAGTGGGATAGGAGAAGTGAATTCAGCAATATAATGCCAAGAGACACCTTACAGGCACCTGTCTCCTGGAACTGCAACCTGACATGTCACCAACACCTGAAAAGAAAATTCAATCAGTAAAGAGGAGAAAGACAATGCAGGGAATTACAGAAGTAAGTGCAGTTGAGAAAAAAATGAGGTACAAAAATCAAATCAAACCAGATAATTTTCACAGATGTCAGACATTTCTAGTTTAGTAGTTTTCACTTAAGGACAATAAAATAAATCTTGTGTTGTCCATGATGGTGCATATTTTGTGTACACAATCATGATGCAAGTATATTCATTTTACTTGTGGAGAAATCCTTGTGGTGAGCAGAGATTTGCAGTCTCCTGAATACCACCTTAAGTTCTTGTTCCATTTTAAAGAACTAAGCAAATCCCAGTGTGCTCTAGTTGTCCCCTAAAAGAAGAGTGTTTTTCATTTGTCTATGAGATGTAAGCTTCGCTGGCAAAGCCAACATTATTGGTCATTTCTAATTGCCCTTGAGAAAGTGATGATAAGCTGCCTTCCTGCAGTGCTACATGTAGTGTAGATACACCCCCAGTGCTGTTAGGGAAATGTCCCAGGATTCTGACCCAGCGACAGTGAAGAAACGGCGATATTGTTCTGGGTCAGGATGATGTATGATGTGGAGGGGAACTTGCTGGTGGTGATGTTTCCAAGTATCTGCTGCCTGCTTTCTTATAGGTGGTGGAGTTCTTGGGTTTAGAAGGTCCTGTCAAAGGACCAATGGCAGTGCATCTTGTAAATGTACACACTGCTTCCATTGTGCACCAATGGTGGGAAGAGTGAATGTTTACAGTGATCGACAGGGTGCTGATCAAGTGGGCTGCTTTGTCCTGGATGGTGTTGAGCTGCACTCATCTAGACAGGTGGAGAGTATTCCATCTGTGATGAAGCCTAAATTTATCTTAACCTGACGTTCAGAGATTCAGTTCCAGATGAACCTCAGGCCTTGCGCGTACATGCCAGCTGGGAACTGGCCGTTCATGTGCAATCTTGGCATTTCTTGTTCTTCAGGCAGAGGACCGGCCCTGCATACCTGCGCAGAAGAAAGAAGAATAGTGCAAAAAATGCAGGTCAGATTATCTGATACAGAGCACCATTAGTGGGCGTCCCAGGGAGCAGGACATGGGAGGGGGACAGGGAAAGGTCTCAAACCAGGGAGGGAAACAGGGAGAGGTCACAAAAGGAAGTCTCAGATAAGAAATTAAAGACAGGGTCAGAGATGGGTCCCATTAAGTTAAGTTAAAAGAAAGGAGTTATGTGCTATGGTCTGAATTCAATAAAGGGCTTTAAGTGAGGTGGGCTCAAAAGAAGCCCTGAAGATCAGAGGCAGCAGGCAAAGGTTGGTGACTCCATGCTGTGGGTTGTTGGGGCAAAGGTATACCTTTGGAGCAGTAGCGTTCTGCTTGGCACAGCTGAAGATCTGGAATTGTGCTTGGAAGGTGAAGCTTGAGTATACTCAGAGATCCAGGGGAAAAGAATCTTGGAAGGTGAATTTGAAACTCTGCAAGATGTGTCATTGTTGAAGCTGTCTGAGTGGGAGTGACTTTTGGAAAGAAGTCCAAAGCGAGATCTTCAACTGTGGAGATTGGAAACCCTCGTGAGAAAGACAAAGTTTCAGTGACATTGGTTGACTCATAGTATGACAAACGTCTGGGTGGGTTGTTGGGAAATCCATGGAACCGGGTTTAGTCACATCTGTCACTTATTGTGTCATGTAATGTGTTTGACCAGACTTTGCCTGTTAATTCACATGTACCTCATATTTACCCTGAGTGTTAGAATACAAGACAGATATTGTAAATTGTTTTATCTTTCTGAACTTGTAACGTTTATTTTTGTTCGTTCCAAACCTGTGGAATCTTGCGGCTTTTTTCATTTAGTAAGTGTCTTGAATCTCAAACTTCATCCACTTTAAACAAAGTGTTATTGGTCCCTAACCGGATCTCCCCTCATGACAGGGGTTTTGCCAAAGATCATAAAATATCACACTACTGAATTGTGCCTAGTAGATGATGGATAGACTTTGGAGAATTAGAAGGTGAGTTACTTGCTGCAAAATCCCCAGTCTCTGACATGCTCCTGTAGCCATAGTATTTACATCACTGATCCAGTTAAGTTTCTGTTCAATGGTTACTCCCAGGTATGGATGTGGGGGACATTGTGATGGGTCCATTGAATGTCAAGGGGAAGTGATTAGATTCACCCTTGTTGAGATGGCCATTGCTTGGCACATGTGTACCGTGAATGCTACCTGCCACTTATCAGCCTAAGCCTGAATGTTGTCCATGTCTTTACATATGTGGATATGGATTGCTTCAGTACTAGAGGAGCTATGAACATTACTGAACACTGTCCAATCATCAGCCATCATCCCCAGTTCTGACTTTATGGTGAAGGAAAGGTCATTGTTGAAGCAGCTTAAGATGATTGGGTCTAGGACACTAGCCTGAGGAACTCCTGCAGCAATGTCCTGGGGCTGAGATGATTGTCCTTCAACAACTAAAAGCATCTCCTTTAGTGCAGGTATGACTCCAACCAGTGGAGTGATTTTCTCCAGATTTCCATTCACATCAATTTTGATAGGGTTCATTGATGCTTCGTTCAAATTCTGCCTTGATGCCAAGGACAGTCACTCTCATGTCCCGTAATTACCTGGAAAAACTCAGCAGGTCTGGCAGCATCGGCGGAGAAGAAAAGAGTTGACGTTTCGAGTCCTCATGACCCTTCGACAGAACTTGTGTTCGAGTCCAAGAAAGAGTTGAAATATAAGTTGGTTTAAGGTGTGTGTGGGGGGGGCGGTGAGATAGAGAGACAAAGAGGTGGAGGGGGGGGTGGGGGGGTGTGGTTGTAGGGACAAACAAGCAGTGATAGAAGCAGATCATCAAAAGATGTCAACGACAATAGTACAATAGAACACATAGGTGTTAAAATTAAAGTTGGTCATATTATCTAAACGAATGTGCTAATTAAGAATGGATGGTAGGGCACTCAAGGTATAGCTCTAGTGGGTTTTTTTTTATATATATATAATGGAAATAGGTGGGAAAAGGAAAATCTTTATAATTTATTGGAAAAAAAAAAGAAGGGGGAAACAGAAAGGGGGTGGGGATGGGGGAGGGAGCTTACGACCTAAAGTTGTTGAATTCAATATTCAGTCCAGAAGGCTGTAAAGTCCCTAGTCGGAAGATGAGGTGTTGTTCCTCCAGTTTGCGTTGGGCTTCACTGGAACAATGCAGCAAGCCAAGGACAGACATGTGGGCAAGAGAGCAGGGTGGAGTGTTGAAATGGCAAGCGACAGAGAGGTTTGGGTCATTCTTGTGGACAGACCGCAGGTGTTCTGCAAAGCGGTCGCCCAGTTTACGTTTGGTCTCTCCAATGTAGAGGAGACCACATTGGGAGCAACGGATGCAGTAGACTAAGTTGGGGGAAATGCAAGTGAAATGCTGCTTTACTTGAAAGGAGTGTTTGGGTCCTTGGACGGTGAGGAGAGAGGAAGTGAAGGGGCAGGTGTTGCATTTTTTGCGTGGGCATGGGGTGGTGCCATAGGAGGGGGTTGAGGAGTAGGGGGTGATGGAGGAGTGGACCAGGGTGTCCCGGAGGGAGCGATCCCTACGGAATGCCGATAAGGGGGATGAAGGGAAGATGTGTTTGGTGGTGGCATCATGCTGGAGTTGGCGGAAATGGCGGAGGATGATCCTTTGAATGCGGAGGCTGGTGGGGCATTCAAAGGATCATCCTCCGCCATTTCCGCCAACTCCAGCATGATGCCACCACCAAACACATCTTCCCTTCATCCCCCTTATCGGCATTCCGTAGGGATCGCTCCCTCCGGGACACCCTGGTCCACTCCTCCATCACCCCCTACTCCTCAACCCCCTCCTATGGCACCACCCCATGCCCACGCAAAAAATGCAACACCTGCCCCTTCACTTCCTCTCTCCTCACCGTCCAAGGACCCAAACACTCCTTTCAAGTAAAGCAGCATTTCACTTGCATTTCCCCCAACTTAGTCTACTGCATCCGTTGCTCCCAATGTGGTCTCCTCTACATTGGAGAGACCAAACGTAAACTGGGCGACCGCTTTGCAGAACACCTGCGGTCTGTCCGCAAGAATGACCCAAACCTCCCTGTCGCTTGCCATTTCAACACTCCACCCTGCTCTCTTGCCCACATGTCTGTCCTTGGCTTGCTGCATTGTTCCAGTGAAGCCCAACGCAAACTGGAGGAACAACACCTCATCTTCCGACTAGGCACTTTACAGCCTTCTGGACTGAATATTGAATTCAACAACTTTAGGTCGTAAGCTCCCTCCCCCATCCCCACCCCCTTTCTGTTTCCCCCTTCTTTTTTTTTTCCAATAAATTATAAAGATTTTCCTTTTCCCACCTATTTCCATTATATATATATAAAAAAAAACCCACTAGAGCTATACCTTGAGTGCCCTACCATCCATTCTTAATTAGCACATTCGTTTAGATAATATGACCAACTTTAATTTTAACACCCATGTGTTCTATTGTACTATTGTCGTTGACATCTTTTGATGATCTGCTTCTATCACTGCTTGTTTGTCCCTACAACCACACCCCCCCACCCCCCCCTCCACCTCTTTGTCTCTCTATCTCTCCGCCCCCCACACACACACCTTAAACCAGCTTATATTTCAACTCTTTCTTGGACTCGAACGCAAGTTCTGTCGAAGGGTCATGAGGACTCGAAACGTCAACTCTTTTCTTCTCCGCCGATGCTGCCAGACCTGCTGAGTTTTTCCAGGTAATTCTGTTTTTGTTTTGGATTTCCAGCATCCGCAGTTTTTTTGTTTTTAACTCTCATGTCCCCTCTGGAATTCAGCTCTTTTATCCTTGTTTGGCTCAAGCCCAAGTGAGGTATGGAGCTAAGTGTCCCTGATGGAACCCAAACTGAGCAATGGTGATCAGGTAATTAAGTAAGTGCTTGTTGATAGTGTTATGCTTTCTTACCATGGAGTTCTTCTTTGCAACACAGTCCTGCGCTTAGCACACAGTATCTACGGAGCAAGTTGACAGTAAATCTTAAACGATCAGAAGAAGACAAAAGTTAGCCCATTTCCACCTAGGTTTGACATCAGAGGTTTTGGATGAATGTCAAAAGCAAAATCCTAGCTAATGTAGAATGCAAAAAAAAGAAATAGCAAATCATTTAATAGACTCAGCGATTTCTACAGTTACATTTGATCAGACAACATAAAAAAATGCTCCTACTTAAACAAGTGGAAAAGTTAAGTATTGCAAGTTTATTATCATCATATGCAGTCTGCCCAAAGACAGGTCCTTGGCTCATCGTCTACTGATGCTTCATCCTGAGCTGTTTTCTTTGCAATTTTTTTCAGTGGTGATTTGCAATTGCCTTCCATCCTCAGGGGCAGGGAAAGGAGGCAGGTCCCAAGTCTACCTTAACTAGATGAGGTAAATGAGTTTATCATCACTTTATAAAATCCTTTTTGAATATGTAAATTAAACTGGCTCTTATGGCCAATTTGTCTAATGCAATAGCATTTAGAAAGGATGTAAGTGGCAATGATGATCTTGGACTTTGTCTTGGTTCTGAAGTATTCAAATTCCTGGGAAACACTTTGTGGGCACCTGCTTTTGTATTCAAATTGACAAAGCTAAGCATCCCCAGTCACCGCAGAAAAGTTGAAAGAAAAATATCAAAAGAGAAGCATCTTACTGAGCTCAAAAAGCTGGGGCAGAAAGACAAAGCAGGCTGACAGCATGGAGGTCAGAAAAGCAGCAGAGAGGAAAAGAGGTAGCTCTGCTGACACTAAAAGCATGTTGGAATTAAGGACAGGAACAGAACACAGCAGGTGCAGAGAAGGAGAGAAAAAAATAGCAGTCAAAGAAATGAACTTGAAATATCAGAAAATTGGTAATAGGTTTGAATGAAAAAAGCAAGACAGCTTAGAAAGATGAAGGTAAGCCTCAAGAAAGCCAAAGGATTTTGAAAGAAAGCAATCCCTCAGCAGGACAGCATAGACAATGGGCAGAATTTTCCCAGAATTGCACGAAGTGTGGTAGCAGGTGGGTAAAATGGACCATGGATGAAAATGGTGGGTTTTCACCCATATAGTCTTGTGCATGCCTCATTATTTATGCATTCCTGGGAAACACACCGTTTCTATGGTGGATGGGCTCTCATTCGTCTGCTCGTCAACACCCCGCTGTTGCATCATGCCGGCTGCCATCTTTAAAAGGCAGCTGCCAGCAAAGCTTATCGCCATCAGCTCACCACAGCTGTCTGGGAGACATGGCCAGCAAAGGCAAAAAGACTGCAGCCCCCCCCCGCTTCAACAACAGGTCCCTCGAGCGACTGCTGGATACCGTGGAGGCCCGCCGGGACGTGATCTACCCCTGCTTTGGCCACAGGATGGGTAGCAATGTCACCAACCCGGCTTGGGAGGCAGTGGCAGTGGTGGTCAGCGCGAATGCCCTGCAGAGGACAGCCGCCCAGTGCTGCAAAAGGATGAATGATCTCCTCCGTTCTGCCAGGGTAAGTCACTCTTTTCATCATTTCCAACTCAAACCCATCACACACCCACAGGGCCCTCACTCACTGCCAGTGCAAGGAACATTGCCATTCACTCTCTCACACACACCGTCATTGTCCTCATCCTGTCCTTGGGACCACTCACTATCCACGCAGGCCAGGCATACTTATTATGTGGCCTGGCAGGCATCCTGATACACTCTCCCCATCTCTATCCATGCAGGACAACCTGGCTCACAACAGGAGGGAAAGGTCGCAGACAGGTGGAGGGATGCTGGAAATCAAAGTTCTGACAGAATTTGAAAACAGAGCCATCCAGCCGGCCAGCAATGATCAGGACCAGTCCTGTGCTGACGGTGAGGTCAGTGCTGCTCTACAAGTGAGGATCCAGCAGTGCAACATCCATCAGACAACCATGTCATAAGTGATGTGTCCTCTTTCACAGGCCACTGCCATACACTAATTATCTCTCCTTGCTTTCTCAGGCACATCTGCCAAACAGCCGACAGAGGCCATGACCCAGTGCCCCCAGTCAAGCTCTGAAGAAACATCTGAAGAGGAATCTGAAGGCACCCTCTCTGAAATCCCATCACAGTGCTCACCCACACCCTCCACCAGCGCAGAGACCCACACCTGGGACCGAGCTTTACATTAGCCTCAGGATCACAATTTGGTGAGCACATCACAGTCTCTGATCCACAGCAGGCAGAGGCAGGGACTTCCCACGTCCCCAGCAATCGGAGGATTGCTAGAAACTAGAATGTTGCTGAGTCTGAGTCAGATGATGAGCCTCTGGACTCTGTCATGTCTGTTGCTGGAGCTGCAAATGCAAGCTAGGGAACATCTGGAAGGGATGTCCGCTGCACTCCTTTTGCAAGGCACAATGGAGGAGTCCATC
The DNA here is from genome assembly GCF_017639515.1 of Carcharodon carcharias. Lineage (NCBI taxonomy): Eukaryota > Metazoa > Chordata > Chondrichthyes > Lamniformes > Lamnidae > Carcharodon > Carcharodon carcharias. The sequence continues at coordinate 102,971,394 of NC_054478.1, read as the reverse complement.
TGTCTTCAGGCTGAGGTGACAGAGCTGGCATTGCAATGCACCGAGGTCAACACTGGCAGCTTGGCGGCCACCATGGAGGCCTTGGTCCAGGATGTCACTCCTGCACTGCTGTGCGGTCTCAACTCCATCGCTGATGCCATAATTGGACTCCAACAGTATGTACGCGAGAGGGGTGCTGGGCAGCTCGATTTCACTCCAGCTACCCTTCCGCTCACAGAGTCAGCCATGGGCCCTTGGACACCCATAGGGAGGAGGATCAACAGGGGTCTCAGAGAGTGACCGGCCCATCTCAATCCTTTCTTCTAATGACCTCCGCAGATGCAGCTCCACAGGCTGAGGAGGGTGCCACTGCCACACAGCAGGACCCTGAAAGCAGGCCAAAGCCCTCCATGCCTCGGCCCTCCAGAGGATGGCCACCAAAGCCATCACAGACAGAGTGTCACAGTCAGCAGGCTGCCTCCACCTCTGCTGTGGATGTCCGGGGAGCACCAAGATGTAGCGGCAGAGTTAGGAAAGTTAGGTAAAAGTTGGTGCACAGTCTGGGCATGGGTGTTAATCACTTGTACGTACTGTTCACTATTGTCCATAAAGTCCTAAGAATGTCTTCCTGCCTGTGGCTCCTTGTTCTGATGATCAGTGTTCTTGTCACTCAAACATGAAACCTTTCTGCACAAGATAAAAGGCAGGTGTCTCAGTCCAGCCTCTTCTCTGTGCTCTGGGCTGCCTTCAGTGATGGTCCAGCTTCACAATCCCTGGAAACATTACTGATGCCCACACCTTGGCAGTGTTGGTCATTGCTGCCAGAATATAGTGAGCCAGTGCCACAGAGTTCTCTCATTCTCTCAGTGTGCTCTCAGCACCATTAATGTGGGGCTGGCCCTCATCACACCAGCATCTGTGCCCTCCTGAAGGGCTGAGGTGCTGAAGGTGGACACAGCATCAGATGCATCTAAAGTTTCATGCCTGCGTCTCTGAGATGGCTCTGATCATGGAGTGCAAACGAGCTTCCCTCAGCCAGACAGGAGACAGACATTCTCAGAGGCTATGTGAAGATATATGGAGTGTCGTCACTGCACGTGGTCATAATCCTCCTGCGATTGAGTGACTATTTGGCCTCTACTGCATCTCCATGACAAGAGCGTTCTCACAGAGTGTATTGGCGCTGCAATAAGCCAGACTGGAATCAAACATTCACAACTGCAATGTGAGAATCTACGGGGACACCTCACTGCACGTCGTCATCATCCTCCACAAATCTGGCAGCTATGAGGGCCTCCGAGTGTGCCTGCCTTGTCTAGCCAGTGCGAGAGCCTCATCCTTGTCATTGTCACCACCGAGGACCTCCTCACCCTTATCCCTGGCAGCATCCTCCTTATCGGAGGAGATGTGCAGCTGCTCTACCTCCTCCTCAGCCAGCTCCTCTCCCTGTTGCAGTGCCAGGTTGTAAAGGGTGCAGCAGGTGATGACAATGCATGACACCCTCTGTGGACTGTATTGCAGGGCTCCACTAGACTGGTCCAGGCACTGGAACCACATCTTCAGCATCCCAATGTTCTGCACCACCAAGTTGGGAGCTGCTGCATGAGCCTCATTATGCTGTCGCTCTGCTGCAGCCTGAGGCCGCCGTACAGATGTCATCAGCCACAGCCTCTGCAGGTAGCACTTGTCACCAAGGAGCCAATCTTGAAGCTCCTGTGCACCCTGCAAGACTGCAGGAATCTGTGAGTGACTCAGGATGTAGATGTTGTGCACGCTCGCCGGAAACCGTGCGTACATCTGCAGGATGCGTTTCTGGTGGTCACATACCAGCTGTATGTTCAGTGAGTGGAAGTCCTTGCGGTTGATGGAGTCCACTGAGTGTAGCAATGGAGACCTGAGGGTCACATGAGTGCAATCAATCGCACCCTGCACCTGAGGGAGTCCCGAGATCAGGGCGAATCCAATGCTCCTTGCATCCTGGCTGTCCCCGTCCTGGGCAAAATGCACAAAGTTGTGTGCCTTGGAGAAGATGGTATACGTGACCTCATGGATGTATTTGTGGGTGGCAGATTGTGAAAACCCATGGAGGGTCACTTATGGAGCCCTGAAAGGAGTAGAAATTGGGCGCTGTGGTCACGTTCACAGCCACTGGAAGTGGATGCCCTCCATGTCCCCTTGGCGCCAATTCCTGCAGTAAGTGGTAGATGTGAGCCACCAGATCCCTAGACATGTGCAGTTGTTGGCGACACTGGTTCTCAGTCATCTGCAGGAATGACAGGCAGCGTCTATAAACCCTGGGTGCTGAATTTTCCTGTCGGTGAGTGGGGGCGGGGAATGCTTGCTGAGTCATAAACTGACACGCGGCGACGCTGGGTGTGCACCCAGACATCACCGCATGTCATTTATTTTGCCAGTTCGGCGGGCGCACAACTGTGTCGCCTGCCCACCCGCCAAACTGCCAAAGGCCTATTAAGAGCATTATTAAACTAATTAAAGTTGTTAAGAATGCTGCCCGTCCAACATTAAGGTTGGCGGGCAGGTGAAGAGCCCAGGTGGCCTTCACATTTTTCATGAAAGCTCATCCATGGGTGGGGTAAGGTTTCATGAAGGGTTTGTTAATTAAATAAAAAATGTTGAAAAAATTAATGGACATGTCCCAGCTCATGCAACAGTTTCACATCAGGGGACGTGTCCTTAAAAATTTTTTCTACCTTTATTAAACTTTTCATAACAAACTAATCTCCCTGAGGCCCCTCCGTGCCACAGGGGGATTCCTGTGCTCTTTTATGCGCACACGCAAAAGAGTGCAGACCCTGACATAGGGAACCCCCCAGGCGCACGGGGAGCTTAAATGGCCCGTCCATGTAAAATGGCAGTGCACTCCCGATCAGGGGCACCGATCAGATTCGCGCTTGCTCCCGCCTGCCCCCACACAATCCCCCTGACGGGTGGAAAATTCTTCCCTGGATGTCGCTAGGTGCCAACCAGCCACGGCTTGCTGTCGCACCCCGGGCAGCGAGAGTGGGAGCCCCTGCTGCTCCTGCCTTTCTGTGGCCAGGAGCCTCAGTCGTTCTCCTCCACCCTCTACGGTCTCTGTAGGCCATCAGGCATACAGCTAGGTCACCAGGATCCATGATCCTGACGTGGTCCTCCTGCAGCATGAAAGAGAGAGAGAGAGATGTGGTTATCATGGCTGTACTTAGCACCTTTGCTGGCCTGTGTGACTGTCCCTTAATGCTTCCCGGAGAGTGCTGGCCACCCTTTGGTTGGCCAAAGATGAGTGAGCTGCATGGCTGCCCTGTCAACCTGTGGCATAGGGGACACTGGTCCAAACCAGGATGCTGAGATTGCAAGGGGCTGTGAGCACCTCCAGCAGTAACTGCTCCATGGCCAGCATTGGCGAGCAGATTGTACAACATGTGCAGTCCAACTGCTCTGCAGTTCAATTAAGTGGTGGCGGACTCGAAGTCTGTTCGGGGTAGCAGGGGTGTGGGGGTGGGGGGGGAGGTGTAGGGTGATGTATGGGGCGCTTGGTGGCCCTTTGGTGCCTCTGCTTTGCTTGCATGGGCGGGCAGGCTAGGTAGGAGCCTGCCCCTATCATATCACTGTGACTGTGCCTGATCTGTCTTAGTTGCAGAGGCATGGTCAGTTTATACAGATGTCCTTAATGTGTGGCCACTTCTCTCATTTACCCTGCCCCCCACCTCGATGGCCTGTGTACGGGCTGCAGCACCAGGACAGATCTGGACCACTCCCCTCCACCACCCCCTCCCCCCTCAGCAGTCCCCTCCAATTCTGGCCAGGACTTGCCCCTGGAAACCTGCACCTCCTCAGCAGTCGCCTCTGAGGCTGACCAGCACTTGCCCCCGGATGCCATCACACCTCCTCCCCCCGCCACCCCCACTCAGCAGTCACCTCCAGGGTCAGGCATCAGTTTCCCCCACCCCCGGTGCCCCTGAGGCCTGTAAACAACAGGCGAGCTGTGGAGAACGCTATGGCTCACTCACCTCAGTTCCTCCAAAGTGAAGGCCGCCAAGTGCACATTGCCTGCGTGCTGTTGTGAGACACGTTGGCATGCTTTCCCGCTGACATGGACAGACGATACAGCGGGGTTCTAAGAGCCTGACAGGATGGCCATTTAATTATATGCTAACGTATCACAATTAGCTCCCTGCCGATTGATGGCAGGAAACACGGCTCATCATCGGTAGGCTGACAGAAGATTGCGACCTGCCTTCACACCATCGTGAAGTGGGCCCCGCCATATTTTCCACACACGCCACCTAAATTCTGTCCTGTGAAACTAACTTTTGGAAAAGCAGGAGGTCAAAGACATACACAAGAACAAAAATATAATCTAGATAACAAGGTCAAATTCGGAAGGAAATCAATAAGTGAAAAAGCATAATTATATATGACAGAAATGTGTGTGTGAGAAAGAGAGAGACCTGATGAGAGACAGAAATATCAAAGCAAGCATAAAAATTAAACTGATATGCAGGTTAAGAAAATTACAAGCTGAGAATATGGCAATAACTGGAGATCACAAAAAGAATGTAGTTAGAGAAAATGACTCTAAGTTAACTAGAAATAAAGACAAATAAAAGCAAATGCGCGCAGTTGCTAAAAAGGAAGAGCAGGGATTTCTTAAGGCAACTTATTTTACATTAAATGTAACCTGGAAGTTTCTGCTGAATTCTTATCATGCACAGAGTTAACTATTGAGTTGTAAAAAACATGGCAGGTTAAATTCTATCTTTTCTCTCCCAAAGCACAAAATATGTTCACATTCGTGGGCCAGCACCATTTGGTTATGCATCACTATCTACATTTCTGCTGTGGGGCATACAGCACTGGGACACATATATTGACCAGGGGTGCTAATAAAATAATAATGAATGCATCATTAATGCAAATGACATCCAGAGAGCACAGTAAATGTCCAGTCTTAACAATGGGCTCTCATAATCCAACAATGAAAATCGAATTCCAGTTGTGACTTATCTAGAAAGAACACTTCCTGATGGTACCTGGAGCTTGGTCCATTTGAACTATTTGCACTGCCTTTGTGAGAGTTAAATCTTCCCTCATTTGCAAAAGATCTGATAAGGTTTCATCTAAGACGTCAACCACTTTATGATCATTCATCTCTGAGGATCCCATAGTCACGACTCTTCATGTGTCTGTACAGGATATTAATAAATGAGTCCATGGACTTGCCCAGTTTTTCCCTCCTCTTATTAAATTGTGATTGCTCCAAGATCAATTTTTTTTGAACACTGAAGTATGAATCAAATGCCTGCAGGACTTCCTCTAGTGAGCTTGAAGCCTCATTGATGCCCTGTCTTGCAATAACATCGTCTGCAATGGCCCCTTCTGCATACAGTAAAGTACTGATCTGACCCTTTTGTTCCTTCTTAAGCAAATCTGAGGCTGTTCTGTATCTGGAGAACCTGGAAAATCCTCCAGTTGTCCCAATATTGTGCCTGTTGTGAGTGTCCTGGCTTCAGAACAGTTCTGGGAGTGGCAGTGTAGGCTCCATATTTACCTTAAGCTCTGGATTTGTTGCTGCTTCAAAAGTTTGGTTGTTTGACCGTGATCTGTACTCACTGCTGTCTGGATTCTGGGTCTGCATGTCTGCTTGCATCTGCAGCACCGACAATACTCCATTCTCATCTTCAATTTTTTCTCCTATCCTTTTCCATGGATTTGTAGGTCTATCACTCCTGCCGTCTTCTCTTGTAGTTTTTTTTGGGCCTTTATGCTCTGTCTGCTGCCACTATGTTTTGGATGGTGCACATGAACAGTAGACAAAATCCATCAGCTGCCAACATGTTTCATCTTGGATTTGGGGTCTAGATGGGGTTTCTTTAGGGTTTGCCTGTTACCCTAAGAATGTTACCATAGACCATTATTTCTAAAAACCATTTTTGTTTATTTAATGATCTATGTACATCTCAGTATTCTACATGATGTTCTACTTCTGCTTCCCACAAGACCTTAGTGTCTTAGTCATTGACCTTGCACCATAATTACATCAGTAGTTACATCTTATCAGGTGCTATTGATATTAACCCTTTACTCTGTGCCTCCTCCCTAAGTATTTATCCCAACTATATACATACTCCTGCAATTTAAATAATCAATTCATTTCAATTGATTGTGACTTTAATCTAGAATTCTGGTTTTAACACCCAGCACACAGGTTTCTCAAGCTATTTGGAACTCACCACTATCAAGAGAGAGCCCAGAGGGGAGCCATTGATCAATGAAACTGACAGGCTGAAAAGCCTCTAAAAGTGAAATTACATAGCTGCTGGACTATGTAAACGACTGTGCTCACAGCACTTATTCAGAGAGCTTGATTTCTCTGCTTGATGCATGTTTTCCAACTTTTGGGAAGTCATTTCACCCGCCTTGGACTTTACTCACCTTGATCTGAACTTCAACCTTCACTGCAGCTATTCCACAGATCTCTGATGAGGAACAATAGGAGCAACAACAACACCAACAGCAGCTGTTTTCTCCGCAGCCAGATGCTGCTCCACATGACAGAGGGGATGGACACAGAGGTCCAGCTTGAGGATGCTGTTACCCGCAGAGCAGGGGGTACAGATGGAGCATCAGCTTTCTCGGCATGGTGGAGCAACAGTGTCTCAGGAGGCATCGCAGGCCATTGCTGGCTTCTGCAGTTTCCTAGAATGACTTCCTTCCAAGAAGGCCAGGTGGGCGTGCATTGCCAGTGGCCATCAAGGTCACCACAGTCCCAGAATTCTTTACCTTGGGCTCTTTCCAGGGTTCTGCTGGCGGCATTTGCAGGATTTTACAACCTGTTGCCATAAAGTATATCTCTCAGGTCACTGATGCCATATTTGTCAGGGTCCCCTCCTTGGTCTACTTTGACATTGTTGAGATCAGTCAGACATAAACACCTCTCGCATTTGCTGCAGTAGCTGAATTCCCATTGGCACAGGGAGTCATTGTGATGCCCTCAGAGCAACCTGTAATATTTAGCAATTGGAAGGGATTCTACTTCTTCGATGCTCAGCTTGGATAGGTTATCATTTATATTTGTGCAAGATATCCTGGAATCTGCTATAATTCTTCCATTATACAACACATCTCCCACAGGTTTTTGAACCTCCACACTGAGTGGCACCAATGACTCCTTGGAGACCACCTTTGACTGATGCAGAGGTGGGGTACACCACTAGCCACATTACCACAAGGGTGATCATTGAGCAAGCTCCTATTTCCTACATCTGTTGCTTGCTTCTTCTTCTTCAGTCCCCTGCCCAAAGATAGGTCTGACCCACAGCACTAGGGAAAGAAAGAAGCTCCTGAATCCACACCAGCCAGAGCCCCATGCTGTTGGCATCAATCAGGTCCACACTGGCCATCCAGCCAGCTTGGCCCCCAAGGGGTGCTGTGGCAACACTCACTTTTACATTCATGTTGTAACCTGGGGCTATGGATAGTGATGATAGAAGCTCCATTGCATGGGTGATCAGCAACCTCTCCTACACTTACAGCATGCCTTTGACATATGTTGGAAGGATTTACAAGTTGATAATCAACCTGTTTGGCACATTATAAATATACCTTCCTTGGCCATCATGTCCTGGAGTGAGACTTGAACCCAGAGCTTCTGGCTCAGAGACAGAGACACTACCACTGTACCACAAGACCCCCCCCATTTTTAGCTATTGTCCTTAAAAAGGTGACTAAAGTTACTTTCTGTTAACAGAAATGCTTGGCCTGTAGTTTCACTTTCTTGTTCAATGATATAAATATTCCTGTCGCTAATCTAATCTGCAGCAGTGTAATATTATATGTTAATAAGTGTATTTCCTGTATGAAACTGTATGAAATTGCACACTGAATTTTTTAAATGCTGTGTAGGTGAAATAAACAAGGACCTTTATGTCTTGCAGTAATGAAAGCTGACGTTTAAGGTTCAGTGCTAATTGTTTGTATCGCATAGACACAACTTTTTAAATTTAAAATTCACCAGCATAAAGAAGGTTTTTAATACAATTTTCAGAATCACTCTTCCAGTACTGAATCCTGTAGGTGAACTGGATGGTGCTATAGACCCTTCAAAGGGCATGAGTTGATTTCAGTAATTTAACAATGAAGCTCAGGGAAAATTGTCGATGCTCATTGAAAGTCAAAATAGAATTGGTGTCTAAAGTAAGTGCCACATTCTGAGTACAGTAAGGATATATTTCACAAATGGTTGAGTTTCATCCCAAACACTTAAAGGTAGATTCCCAATACATTTTAATTATCTCTGATTTTAACACCAATTCGGCTTGATAATTTCTATTCTGCATCATCCATGTTGTTGTCTCAACTTTGAGAAAAATTGATATATCAAATTGAAATAAAAATGGTGTGGTGGCAGCTTTTAAGATCTAAAAAGTACTTTGCCAATATGCATTAATGAATGCCTAGTAATAGTCCAGTTGAAAGACCAGAAAATATCTCAAGGAAGCCTTTTCATATGTTGAGTATTAGTAGCAGCCTGGGGAGTAAATGCTAATTTAAAATAAATGTTATTGTTTTGATAATATGTATAAGATATTGCATGATACACCTGATTATTAAACTGGTCTTCAGGAGTAATTTTTATCTTTGCCATGCTGTCTACTGGGTGCTTTGGTAAAGAGCTGCATGTGATTGAATTCTGAAAAGAAAACCTAAGTTAAAAAAGTGATTTTTGTGTACAATCTTTTCCTGTTGTAAATGTTGAAAGCATGAGTATATCTGAGTGGCATACATTTTCTGGCCCTTATTGGTGATGTAACATGCATTGAGATATGTGTTGTGAAAGGTAATGTACATGGGCTTCAAAACACTAGCTGGTTCCTACTGTAAATTTAGCTTCTAATAGTTATAGTATAAGGTATTTTTACATCTAAATAATGCTTTATTCATATTGATATGATCATTAACATCTCGACACTGAGGGCACAGTAGTGCTTTAGATGATTATGTTGATGAATTGCCTTTAAGGTTGTCCACATGTCCACATGCTTTCATTCTGATTTGTGAGAAAACTACCTGTTGGCATCTCATTTCATGCAGACATTTGAAGTTTGAAGGCCCTTAATATGAACCTCTATGGGATTCTCAATTCACACAGCATGTCTAAAGCTAGTTTAAAAATTAGTATTTTTGTTGTTTTTGGGGAGGGGGTGGAGGGAGAAGGTTCAATAAGTGAAAGATTTCGATGTGATTGGTTGGACCACTTTTGAGCTACTTACATCAAGTGGCAATGTCAAGGATGCCATGTTAGGCATTAACGCAATCATAAACATAAAGCTTCTTCTACTCTGCTCCAACAACATGTGGTAACTCAGACCAATTCAACCTCACCAAACTTCAATTCAACTTCTCCGACAAGCCACCCTTGTGATGTCTCAGATTAAGATTGTCAATTTGGGAGGTTCTGGTCAGTTTTGTAGTGGGTTCATATCCATTAAGACTGCTGAAACTCACTCACATATCCTTACAATGACTAACTAAGAGAGGAAACTTTACATTTCATTAGTTTAGTTTAGATTCAAATGTTCATTCCAGAGACGAGAGAACAATATGCCAATCTGTCATGTCACTCAGTCACCATCAAATGATAAAAATGATTTACATTTGATTGTCTGTCATTTATACATTGACAGTGAATCTGCAATAAATTCAAGCAGTCAGTTTAAATATAATTTATGTAAGATATTCAAACTAGAAAACTAGAAATACACAGCAAGTCAATCATCATGTATTTCAATGTGCAGGAAAACACCAAGATGGGAGCAATGATTAGGTAATTCAGAAAGTAATGATTTGGTGATGTATAGCCCAAATTTTAAAAGTCTCTAGATTACAGAAAGGAAGGAATACTGAAGAAGGTAAGGATATTAATATCCTGGAAGTATAGAATGGGAGACAGTGCTTTGTGACTTAATTTTGACACAATTAAGATAAAAGGAGAAAGGGATTCTGAATTTAACAGGAACGTTGGACACCAACTTTGGGATGAAAAGCGAGTCCTGAGCCCACACTTGCTGCAGTGGGACCAGCTTGACAATTTTACCAAAGATGGTCTCTTAATTGATCACCTTGGGGCCCGGTCTCTAACTAAAGATGGTGGGCAGGCTGCCCATGCTAATTAGAGGGCAAGCAGCTCTGAAGTCTCAGAAGCACCACTATGAGAGGTGGATGTTGCTGAGACAGGCAGGAGACCATGGGCGCCATGAAAAAAAATCAGGGAACTGAGAGTTGGAGAGGACCGACCTCCCCCCCCCCCCCCCACGGGGAGATCATTGGTGCTGCAGGGGCTGACTTCCCTGCCCGCAGCTCCCTTTTTGGGCCATTTAACTTGGGTCCTCGGACTGTCACAGGGAGACCACTTCCATTTAGATGGTAGCCTCCCTCCATGGCAGGGGTCGCCTCTCTGACGGCAAAATGCTGATGGCGCCTTAAAATGGCCTCCTAATTGGGCCTATAACTATGGTAATTGGCAGCCTTTCTGTCACTGGTAAAGTGCTCTGGCAGTGGGATCATGTTGAGGTGCCGAGCTGACGCAGCTTCCCATGGTTTTACACCCCCACCCTTCCCCCACCCAACCCCCCACCCCCCCCCCCCCCCCCCCCCCCCCACCCCCAACACCCCCACTCACACCTTCCTCCCAGCCCACCTGTCAGGGGCTGGCAAAATCCTGGCCGAGGAGTCTGTTACACAGTGTATTTACAGTTTAGCAAGAAAAAGAGAAGAAAGGTCATAAAATGATAAGTTTAAAACATAGAAAGAGGCCGTTCAGTCTTATTCAGACTCATGTCAGTGTCACCTCTGCTAGCGCAACCAACCATTGCCTTTCCTCTGCTTCATATATTAATCCAATTTTCCCTTCAGTTGCTAGGATTTCTAACATTCATTTTGACAAAACATTCCAAGTTTCAACAACCCTAACGACATTTCTCCAAACCACTCTTTTTACTCTCTGTGATAATTATAAATTGATGACACCTCGTCACTGACTGCCCAAGGCAATAGCCCTTCACGATCAAAAACCCACATTATGTAAAAAAAATAAGTTATTAAAACATTTTTCAGTCTTCCATGTTCCAACTGAAATATTCCCAATATCCCATCCCTAGCATCATACTGGACATGCCATACTCTAACTGTGGCCTAGCCAATGTTTTGTACAAATTCATTATGTCTTCTTTACTTTTGTCTTGAGGGCCTCATGTGTCACCTGACATCCGGAGGAAAAAATGGCTGCAGGTGTTGGATCTGCGTGAAGGTGGAAGTACGGGCACTGCCAAGAATTTAGTTCCTTGCCGGCCTGTCACGTGAAGGGGGTTATAATTGAGACTTATGTCTTTGAAGATTTTCACTTCTCATGAAAGATCATCAGTGAGATCCAGTCACTGTATGAGGAATGGAGGTTGTATGCATGATGTTGGTTTCTCTGACCTAAGCTGGCAAATGTAGAATAGAATCATCAGTTCTGTAAAAATGGACAGGATTGAATGAAAAATGGACATGGTGACAGATATAGATAAATAACAGAATAGGAAGAATGTTGGGGAACTGCCACTGATTAGCCAGCTGTGTGTTTCTAGCATGTTTTGTCTTTACTTCAGATTTGCAGCATTCATTATGTTTCTTATATTCCTGTATTGCCTACATTATTGTCCTACTGTGCTGGAACACTTCAGTAAAATGACTTTGTAGAAAATATGTGCATTTTTTTTTTCAATTTGCCCGTGAATCTTGCATATGACCTGATCAGAAAATACAATCCAAATTGGATACATCTATATGTCTATGAAATGTTATAGGCTTAGTCCCTGGTGGTGGGACCACTTCCAGGTTGGTAACATGACCTTCCAAGTAGCGAGGCCTTCTGTCTTTATGGAAGCCAACTAATTAAGAGCCCACCTCTAGGATTGGTGGTCAATTGGAAGAGTGGTTGAGATGAAGCATGAATAAAGGATTAGTACTTGAAGGGACACTGATAGCACTCAGTGGCAGCTCTGTGCAGTGTGGTTTGCTCAGTGAGAGGCATGAAAGAGGTGAATAGATGGCAGATGAGGAAGGAATGCCCCCCAACCCATCTCCAATTCACAAACATGTCCTGAAAGTGATGTTGGAAGCAGTCAGGGCACAAAGGCAGGTGCCTTTGCTATCCAGAAGATAGCAAGCGGAAGCCAGCTATCCTTACCAAATAGGCTTGGCTGGAGGTTGTAGAGGACATAGGTGGCCAGTGCGGGACAGCAGTTCATGGATTCAGTGCAGGAAATGTGTCAAAGACTTATTGAGGTCTGGCAAGGCAAGTGCCATGCAATGCTCAGCTGGCAGTCATTACTTATCTCACTCATCAGCAGTCTCCTGCACAGATATCCTCTGAGGCACAGAATTTGTGTCTACACAGAAGAATGCCTTCCCAGGCTCCACCTTAACTCTCCACCTCCACTGACAGGATTGATATTCAACCTCAGTATGCTGTCCTAGCACACTCACATCCCATAGTGACACATTTTCCTGAACAAAGACTGTGCTCCTAATAGTCCTAACTTTCTGCCTTTTCTCACTGCAGGAGAAGAGAGCCTACAACTCACAGGAGAGACAGAGATGCAGCGATGAAGTCACATCCTTCACCATCCTGATGGCAATGGGGCAGGACAGCAGCAGTGTAGGCAGTTGTAGAGATGGGATAGCACAGAGACTGGATGAAAGCATGAAGTTATCTCACTGTCACTTGACACTGACCTGCCATTCATGGAGAACTGTTGTCATCAGTAAATTGATGGTCTGCAAAATGCTAGGGATTAATCCCTCCCTTTGTGCAGCACTAATGAATGCCTTTCATTTCCAGCAGAGGTATTGCTGGAGGTGCACCAAGGGATGAGGCAGCATCACACTGAGAAGACATCAACACATGACTCAACACCCATTCAGTCACCTTTGTAGGGGGTGGTGGTGTGTGTCAGCTTCGACTCTGACTTCTGAGCGGTCCGAATCACTCCCACTCCCTGGGTTCTAGACCTGGACTTATTTGGGGGTCATGACAAAGTGCAGCAGACAACTGGTTTTGGTGCAAGGAAAAAAAAAACAGGGTTTATTGAAGTCACAAACAAACTTATGACATTAGGTTACACTGAGATTATACAGACCTACAAAATACATTTTGTTAAGAACTGGGAACACACGGCATATTGAGGGAAAATCATGCCACTAATCCCCTTACCTATGTCCCACCCCCAAAATCTAACTAAATTGAACTAGGAGAGGTCAGGGATCATGCTCACCAACCAGGGTTCCTTGACAGTTCTAAATCCAGCCAGGTAAGCCGGTTGTAGTTTCGGGGTACGCTCTTTGTGTCCTCTGGGGCCTGCCATCCCCACATGGTCCTGGTCTGTGGAATCTGCGAAGATTCTTCAATTGGGTGGAGGGCGCGGTTGTGGGTGGTCGTTCTTCGTGAAGGGCTGCGTTTGCAGCATTGTTGTCTTCGGTTGAGCCAGCCACCCCATGCCCCTCGCCGTGATGTTGCCTGCGGGCCAGCAACCCTCCAGATCTCCTTCCTCCGCTTGGCTCAGCTACCTCTCCCAGCTTAAACTCTGCTTCAACCACCCCAAAACTGCTCACCCTCCTCCCCTTTGTAACTGGTGGCCCAGTTATGTTGTTTTTCGAATTTCCTATCTCAATCCAAATCAAGGTTTGTTCTTTGTCTGATTTTGGTGGGTTTCTTCAGGTGATTGTTGTCTCACTGTTTTTAATGGGCTCGCATGATGTTTATTATTGTCTTCCTGCCCCCATCACTAGTCTTGAATTGCAAGCCACTGTATATGTGGAGTATTGATAGGTTTGTATAATTGCATTAATTGCTGCCTTCCTGCCTTAGTAGTTAGTAGCGATTATTTATGCAAGATTTTGATGGGCTTTAGTTTCATGTAAGATGAAGTCTTTCTCTGGGTTGATTGTTTTAAAAGGGAAGAATGCGAATTCTGTCTCCTCTCATTGTCTGGTTTCAGGCAACAATCCACACTGCACTCAACAAGCCCAGGCATGTCCAGTCCCAGGCCCTCATGGGCCTTGCCTCCTGTCCACAGGTTTCTACACTTAACTCAGCAGTTGATCCTCTGCCATAAAAGTCCAAAAGTCATATCCTTGTTGATGATATGAAAAATGTTGGAATTTTGAGAACCCTTCACCGTGATGGGTCCAGCATCACAGATAGAATGGGTGGTAAAAGAAATTGAGCACTTTGCTCATGAGCAGAGGCAGCAGGTGCCAGATGACAAGACAGCTTTGGAGGGTGCCCGTATGAAACCTCAGGTCACCTCCAGCTATACTCAAAGATGCTGAGCCTCGGGAGTCATACACTAGAGAGGAACTTTGAGCAGCAAAAGTGTGGGGGTATCTATCAGAATTTCTAGAGGGTATGTGGGCCCTTGCACTGAAGATGGAGGAGTCTATCTTGGCCATGAGTGCCATGATGCCTCAGGTATTTGAACACATGACCACTTCCACTGAAAAAGTGGCCAGCCTCATGGAGAGTGATACATGGCAATCCAACTAGTGGATGGAGGCACACAATCCCCTTCATATGGTAGTAGCTTTGAGAAGCATTGATCAAACATTTGCCTTGATGGCTGAACACCACACTCAAATGCAGCAAGTGCTCTCACACACTTGGTTTGCAAGAAAGTGCAGGTAGGTCCTGAGAGGGAAGAGGGAGACAGGAATTATGCCTTTGGGAATGCTCCTCAAGTCATCCCCAGGTTACTACTTGTCATTGGCCCCTCTGACAGCCATAAATGCTGCCCCCCACTTTCCATGAATGGGGCTGCCCTTGTACAGATGCAGCCAGGGTTGTGGTTGGCAGGGCCCCCATGGCTTCACAACCTAAAGGACATTCTCCAATGGCATCTAATGTGTTCGGAGCTTGAAAATGAGCAGGCTGCCTACAGTCCACTGGAGCCTAAGGGATAGCAATTACACAGAAGTAAGAGAAAATGTGGAAATAGTTATAAGGCAGAATCATCCTAGATTTGCACAAAGTGTGGAAGTGGGTGTGAAAAAAGACATTTTACCCTCTGGTCGCAATGGCGAGATTTCTTGCTATAGCATCCCCTCCCAGCACTATCATTAATAATGCATCCCTGGAAACACACCAGATTGCTGGCGGGTGGGCTTGGGTTTGCCTGCCACGCTGTGACCTCAGCATTTCCTCGCTCCGGGCGCCATTTTTAAAGTGCATCAGAGCGTAGCCTATTTCATGTCTACAGACCAGGTGACAGATGGCCTCAAAAGCAAAGAAGACGGCAGCCACCAGATTTAGTGACCCCTCTCTTGGGCACCTGCTGTACGCAATGGAAGGCTGCCATGATGTTCTCACCCACACTTTCACAGCAGAAGGTCCACCAGAGTCACTAATCTGGCCTGGGAGGCAGTGGCAGTGGCAGTCAGCGCCACTGGAGCACAGAGGATGCCAGCCACCCAGTGCAGGAAGAGGTTGAATTCTCTCATCTGTTCCACCAAGGTCAGTCAACCACTTCATCATTCTCAACTCACACAATCACAAACCCATTACACATCCACAGAGATCTCACACCTCAAGGGACAACACCACTAACTCTCACACACACCTTTACATCTCCATCAGGCTAATATCTTGTGGAGCTCATGTCCTCATTCTGCCAATGGCTCTGCTCGCCACACAAACATTCCAAACAGTACCATGTGTCCTGCTCACACTCTCTCCTTCTGTTTTCATGCAGGAGAAGCCTTGCTCAGAACAGCAGGGAGAGGACCCAGACTGGGAGCGGAGTGCCCCACATTAGGCCCCTCACTCACTTTAAGGAGCATGCCATCATGCCGAATGATGAGGACTGTGCCTACAGCAACGGTGAAGTTGGCAGCAAACACCCATGTGAGGATCGTGTACCACATCATCCGTCTCTCAACAAAACTCTGAGTGCTGTCTCCTGCATTTGACTCTGTTGCCATGCACTGATTATCACTACTTTGGTTCACAGGGAGATCTGTCAAGCGATCGACACCCTCCACCAGCACAGCGACACACACCTCAGTAGGACCTAGACCTAGAGCAGGCTCGGGTTCATAATCTGGTGGTCACTGCATGGACACATGTCCACAGCAGGAGGAGTCAGGTTCAGCCGAGCTCTCCAGCACTCAGAGAACTGCTGGGGAAGAGGCAGCTGTGAGGTCTGAGTCTGGATTCAGCCTTTCAACTCACGTGGAGAGTCAGCAGAAGGCAGGCTGACATCACGCAGGGCAGTTGGAAGCCCTCAACAGAGCAGCATGTGAGTTCGAGGAGTATTTCTGTATGCGCTCTGATGAAGATGTACCCAAATGTGCGCATATGTAGGTCTCCATGGGAAGGATGGTGGACGCCATGGCGACCTTTGTTCAGTGGAAGGTGAAGATGGGCACTCCGCACTCCAATGCAGTAACCATGGGTGAATTCCTGCAGTGGGAATGTGAAAGGGAAATGAGGCACTTCGATGTCCTTCCAGGTGCTCCTTCCCCTCAAGGAGCCAGGCAGGGGCCCTCGGGCACCTGAAGGAAGGAGGAGCAGCAGCTGGACACCCCTGGGTCATCCACTCAGGAATCTCAAAGGCTGTCTGCTCCCTCCAAGTCCCCTTTGCCTACAACCCCTCAACCTCATCTTCTGTCACTGCAGAGGGAGCAGCTGGCCCACAGGAAGATAGCCAAAGCAAGCTGTGGCCCTCAAGGCCTTGGCTCTACAGAGGATGCATACCAAAGTCATCAGAGGTAACAGGGACAACCATTGCACAGGCTGTCTCTACCCCTGCTGCGGATGTCAGGGCAGCACCTAGAAGAAGTAAAAGGCCTAAAAAAGTTAAGAAATTCTGATCACAAGTGGGTGCACGGGTGAAGACATTTTGTCACTTTATAATCTGAAAGTATATTCACTTTCACTGAATAACGTATAATGGTGCTGTTCAGCTTCATTGACAGGCTTCGCGAGTCCTTGTGCTCCATCCACCCTGCCCTCTACTAGTAATTCAGCTGCACGCAGCCAACCACGAGTGATTCTGGAGGGGGAAGTGTGTGTGTGGCAGGTCCTTTGGGAGCCTCGTGCAAGCACTGTCCCACGCACACACAGCCTTCATCCATCACACTCATCTCATTGTCCAGAGCATTCTGAATGCTTCCTGCTGGGGTTCTCTTTCAGTTGTCCATCTGAGCTGAGCTGCATCTCTGCCCACCCACTGATCACACTCCCATCAGCACCTGTGCCTGTCTAACAAAAGGCTTCGCTCACTTTTGTTTCTGCGAAATAGTAGTTGTCAAGTTTGCCATTAGCTCCCCTATCCTTTCCACTTCCCAAGTCACCCATGAACTTTCCCCTGTCACTGTTGATCCCTCTGTCATCACCTTCTACCTCCCCACCATCACCTTCCAACCTGAACCCTTGTCATTCCAGGATGTTCAGGTGAACGAGCACGTTCTCTACCTTCCTGAGAGTTCCACCTCCATCCACATTTACTTCCTGACTTCCTTCTTCCCACCCCGAGGGTCCGTGTTTGCCTCTAAATCCCTAGCAACCACCTTCGCCCTCCCACCCTACCGGCTCCCTCTGCCCCCCTCACACATACCATTCCCTCCTACCAAGCCCACCCTCAGTTCACTCCCCAGGAGGCGGTCATTGACTCTAGAGACCCGGCCCTTGCACGTTCACCTGGACATCCTCCCCCTTATTTCCTCCTCCCCCCGGGTACCTTCCCCCCTCCTATCTCCCTTCCTTCCATCTTCCTCCCCTTTACCTCCCCACTTGCAGCATTCTCCTCCATTACACCCTCCACCCCCCGTACTCCCTCCTTCCCCGGACACCCTCCTTCCCCCTCCCAACCTCACCCCCTCTGACACCTTTGTTCCCCAACTCCCAAGCTCACCAAACCCCACCCCCCCCCGTCCACCTGGTACGTCTTCCTCTGTCAATCACATCTACTCCTTCCTCTCTCACCAACCCCCTACCCCCATCCTACCAGTACACCTTCGTCTACCACCCCTCGCTGATCATCCGTCGCAGCCCATGGCCAAGACCGTGGTGTTCCAAAGCAGACCCAAGACCACCCACCTTCCTGAGCTGCTTCGCGGCAGAGCCATGCCCATGAGAATCCATCCAGCATGTGATGCATGTGTTCCTCCAGGGTCTGGCAGCTGTGGAGCTCCAGCATCTTCTCCTCCTTGGATGTCCGAGATCTGAGAAAGCCCTAATGGTAAGTCCCAACTTTGACACATCACACTTGTCCAGACTTGTTCTGGGCCGGCATGTTTTCCCGCTGGCATAGTAGTAAATCTAATGGGATGATTCTGGTCGGGCCTTAATTTGCACCCCATTACCGGATGCAAATTAGGCTTACGCCGAGCTCCGGGGGATTCGCGTTCCATCATGGCGGACACCATCTGATGATCCCACTGTGATTTCACACTGGCGGGAAACTGATTTCTGCACCTCACGCCGAACTGCCATGATGCCCGCCGCCAAAGGGACTGGATGATTCCACCATCAGTCTCTTAAAGGGAATCACCTGGGTGCATAATCCAATGTTAGTGTCACATGGAAATGTTTATATGAAAATAGTATGCATTGTCCCCTTTTGAGTGTCATGATGTTTCTGTTCCATTCCGTGTTATTTTGGTAGGTTAAAGTAGGGGACTGGTATGAGACCCTTGGATAACAATGCAAGGCTGAGAACGTTATGGGTGTTGGCTCTTTGCAGCAATTACATTTGTATTGGAAGAGTGCGGTGAGTGTGGTTATACTGTCTGCAGAGCTTCAGAAGGCACTGGTTCAATGCTGCATGCACTGACAACGTGCCAGGATGAGTGCTTCTTGGATTTCTCTGGTATAGAGGTCAAGGACAGCAGACATGAACAGCACCTCTGGTAGGTCACGCTCCATGGGCCCTCCTCCTCTTTGTCATCCTCCATCAAGGAAGCCAGGTGCTTCCCAAATTAGCCTGGTTCCAATTTCACTCCACCTTGAAGTGCCTAGTTTGCAGGGTGCAGCAGTCCACCGGCATCTGGGAGACCCTTGCCAACTTGCATTGAAGGGCACCCCCAGATGGGTCAAGGCACTGGAACCAATGCCTTGCTATATTTTGTACCCTTCGATGAGGGTTCCTCAAAACTGCAAAGGCTGCCTGGCTGATTCGCCTGCCCACCAACCGTAAGGTTGGATGGGCAGCGAAAAACCCCTGTTAACTGATACTTTAATGGCCTTAGTAGGCCTCTTAATTACCGGTAGGCGCGTTGCTGACCCTTACGCATGCCCGCTGACTGAAATATCGTGCCATTTCATGCTCAAGTGTGTCGGGCCCGCACACTGAGCGGAAAATTCTGCCCCATAAGTTTTCCTATATGAAGACATTTTGCAACTCTTGGACACAGAAGATTCATAGACTGAATACGATCCATAAAGGGAAAAGGCAGAGAACAAAAAAGGGTGAATGTCTTCACAAAAGGTAAATGCTTAAACAGAGAGACATTTAAATTAGGTGTACAGTGAGCAAGAAAGCACAGAATAAAATACCGATTCCATAACTTCCAGTTCCTCTGTTGTTTCCTTATGTTTCTATAAGAAAATGCATAAACCACATTGTTATAATACCCCCAAGCACCTTTGAACATATTCTCATAGGACCTTATGTTAGCGGAGAGATTGCTCATACTTCCAGGTTGCTATTTTCTTTTAAATTGTTTATGATATTCTTGTGATTAAATATTATTGAATGATAGGTTCAATTAAACCTACATGTAATTTACTAGAATGTAAATTAGATTTAATTTAAGGTTGGTAGAAATAGTGAGCAGATCTGCATGTTCTGGACCTCATATATACATTTATGCATATGTTCCCAGCCTTGAAATGAACTGGGAGATTTTTCCCAATTTAAAAGACATTCAAATCACAATCCAATTTCCCAACAAACTTGAGCCTGAATTTCACACTTGGCATGCAGGCCAAGCCATAGGGCCAGGAAGCGGATGCAAAATGCGCTTCCGCCCGCAATCTTCATGCTGGCTGCCCTATTACCGGCCAGCCAGCGTGAAATGTGAACTGAGAAAGCCTCAGCGCTGCCGAGGGGATGGGAAGAGGGCGGGCGCTGACAAAAGTGAGGGTGCGGGTGGGCGCTTCTAGCGAGCTCCATGAAGGCAGACAGCTGCTGCAGAGCAGCCTCAGGGAGCTGCAGACCTGGACGGATTAAATGACAGGAAAAAACATACCAAACTGTGTCTATGCAACACATTCAAACACCTGACAGCAGAAGTCAAAAAATATCAGTCCCCAGATATTTTTCCTATTATATTTCACCCTGAACATTTCATCCAGCTGCCCACCTGCCCGTGTGACGAGCGCGAAATCGCACAGGTAATGTGAAATCATGGACAATAGGGTTTCTAATGGCCTTAATTGGCCCTTTAAATGTCGGCGGGCACAGCTCTGACTCCTGCACATGCCCATCGACCTCAATATTGCTTGCATGCGCAATGGCATTGGGATGCATGCCCAACCGTCATTTCGCACAATTTTACATGTGTTCGGGCAGGGCGCATGCCCACCCGATCAATGTAAAACTCTGGCCATGGTTTTAGTTGTAAGTAATGAGATCTTTTCAGGTTTGTATCCTGTACATGCCTTTTTGGCTAATGCTGGTCTTCTGATTGGTAAGTGAGCTTGTCGTGTCCCTATCACTGCTCCATTAATGTAGGTTGTGTGTTGTTTTGAGATACCAGACTCATTAAGAACTAGATTTAAATTAATTTCAAATGAGGAACCATTCCGGTTCCACAGAGGAAGTTCCGAGAAGCAGGTGCATTTGAATGTGAAATAGGCTAACACTATTTTTTTCTAGATACTTCAGGCTACAAAACCAATTCAGCCTTCATTATCTCATCTCAGGGTAGTTGCTATTGGGAAAGAGTCTGCAAAGCAACTCTTCAATTAGCTCAACAGTAATTAGAATTGACTGGGTAATGCTGGTTAGACTGAACTTAAGGAAATATAAAATTTGAGAAGACGACTTTATACTGGTGATGCAGGAAGCTTGCTGCTGAGGTTAGGATTAGGGCTTCTTTTGGGGGCACTATTGCGTGCAGACAGCTCTATACTACATCTAGCTATGCCATGTTTCAACAATAAGGCTTTGTATCATAATTTGGTAAAATAAGTTTTTCATTCTATGCTACTGTTGCCATAGCTCAGCTTGCAAAGCACACCATTCACAAAAAGGTAGATTTGTAAAATTAATTTAATTAAATGTGAAAATTGTGCTTTCAACAGACAGGCACATTGTTAATCAGAATTTCACTGCAAAATGTGCTTTCTTATACTGCAGTTATTTTCCTGGTTGATTTTCTTTAGCTGTCTTACTTGCACCACTCCAATAGTGTGCATTTACAGCTCCATCTGAGACTGCTATTCCCTAATGCATTTTTTAGAATAGAACATTGGCAGGGGCATCACGATTTTTGAGCCAAACTTTTATGAAGTCAGTGGGTGGTTTTTTAATCTTTCTTTCAATATTTTTAGTTATGTATTTTTCTGGGAATGGAGGGAACCTTGCTCAGGTCAATTAAACAACACAGATTCTAGCAATAAATCTGTTTAATGTCTAATTTTCTAACTGCTTTTATATTATCTTTGTTTAATTGTAAGGAATGACAAACTATTTAATATTTTACAACTGATTTCCACCAAAAACACAAACTTTCTAACAACCCTAACATTCGTATCTGTGCGACATACAGACACTTCTACCTTCCTTTGCAATTGATATTCACAAACAATTCAGAACCAAACAGGTTTTTTTGCTATGGCTACAACGCCCAGAATCCTAGCTGTTATTGTCAATGTTCATCTACTTATCTTTGCATCTATTAGCTAATCAAGTTGCAGTGCCAAAATCTAATTGTAGATGTGTGCCAACTTTTAGATCCATTTTAAGAAATTTTGTATATAGTTTGAATATTACATACATTACATCCACCAACCTTCAAGAGCGTTTTTAAGTTTTGATTTAGCTATTTAGAATGTTTATGCTTGTCATATGTTTACAGATGGAAAAGAGCTTGGTTTGAATTCCAGAGCCAAATCTATGAACTTAATGGGCAGAATTTTGCCCTTGATGGGCGGGTGGGCCCCACCGGCTTGGCGGTAGGCGGGCAGCCGATCGCCACCAACGCCGAAATGGGCCCTGCCACCATTTTAAGTGGGCGGGCCAATTAAGGCCCGCCCAGTGGGTCGCCCGACGGGAAGCACTATGCACTTCTTGTGCGGGCGGGGCGGGATTCCCCAACTGTCGGAGTGTGCTCTTTCACGCATGCGCACGAAAGACCGCACATCTCCCTGAGACTAAGTGCTGCCTCAGGGAAAGTGCTGAAAGTGTTTGAAAGTTTAAAAATAGAAAAATAAAAAAATTATTAACATGTCCCCCTCATGTGACAATGTCACACGAGATGGGACATGTTAATAAATGTCACAGAAACTTTATTAAAGTTTTTAAAAACTGACATGAAACCTCATCCTGCCAGTGGATGAGGTTTCATATTTTTTCAGAAGCCCGCTGGGTCTCCTGGCCTGCCCACCAGCCTTAAGGTTGGACGGGCAGGGCCTTTAGTTGGTTTAACTGCCCTGTCAATGGCCTCAATTGGCCATTGACAGGTTGGCAGGCGGATAGCTGATCTCGCTGTCCCCCCGCCTTCCTGAATATTTAAATGGGGTGGGATGACGTCGGGGGTTCCCCCCAATGTCATCCCACATCATTTTCACGTCAGTGAGTGCGCCCCGCTCCCAGCTCACCGACAGAAAATTTCTGCCTAATGAGTGTATTAAGATGAGCCAAATAATTTGTTTAGTTATTGGAGTTATTAGGGGGCTGGTTAGCTCTCATTCGTGTACTGATTGCAAAGAAACAAGTCACACAAGCTTTCTTGAGGTTTAAAACAAAAAGGGGTTAGATTTTATTGAGTTAAAAGCCCACCCAGATAAAAATAGCAAAATATTTCAAAAGGTGAAACCATGCTTTTCGAACATTCGCAACCCACATTCATACACACAAGGATGCAAAGTTTACAAGTTATAACTGTAGGCAGTTACTTTCTTAGTCAAATTGAGGCCCAATGCTGAAAGATAAAGAAATTAAGAGTTCACATTTTGAGAGTCCTTGGCTGCATCACTGTGGCAGAGTTTTTTCCAAGTCCTTTAAATTCGAGGAGCTGAGTTGAAGCTCATGTAGCTACAATTGACAAAGACAATTTCTTTTTAAACCATAATTCATCTCTTCTAGAAGTCGATGAATTTTGCATCTAAGGTTCCTTTTAATGGAAAATTTGCTATCCCTGTGCCGGATTTTTAAACTGTAAGAGAAAGAATCTAAACTTGAGAGAGGAAGGAAGAGAGTTCCTGTTGCTCCATTGATAGCTTTTCCAAATGACTCACGTTTTCAGCTTGCATGCTGTACTAAAGAGATTTCAAAATGGTTACTTTCAGTCACATGACCTGTCTCTCCCCATAATGATTTCAGAAGGTGTTTGTTTATCTGATGTCTGAGCCGATGGTGGCTTTTGTTTCATGGCCTATAATTTCCCAGCCATTAGCTTCTGAATGATTCATTATCCATCTTGATAAGATAGGAAAACATTTTCATATAACTATTGTTCTGGCAGGCTTTTTTCCTTCACTGGAGAGGTAGCCTTATAGAATTTTAAATGTAGGTCCAATACATTTTAGTAAGAAGTGGTTCTTGACATTCTCAGGTATGAAATTCCAGAGAAGGATGCATGTCTGATTGGTATTCCACATTGGAACTTTCCAGAAACTGGTCACTGGCAATATTAGACATCAGGTAACTTGTGGCAGCCAATTTTAGTTAGTGTCTTTTCTTGTCTTTAAGAAGTCCTTTTTAAACAGTTCAGTATATGTTTGGTCAGCTGGTGAAATTACAGATTAATATCACTCAGGCACCAGTCACATCATCGTGATGATAGCATGACATGATTGGAACGATGAAACAGCATTTGAAGCCCAAGAAGATCGATGAAATAGAAAGCAAAAAATGGGTTCCACGGAGGTATATATAACATTGGAGGCATTAGCAAAAAAAAAGAGTTACATTTATAAATCACTGT
Organism: Carcharodon carcharias; assembly: GCF_017639515.1. Taxonomy (NCBI): domain Eukaryota; kingdom Metazoa; phylum Chordata; class Chondrichthyes; order Lamniformes; family Lamnidae; genus Carcharodon; species Carcharodon carcharias. The sequence continues at coordinate 102,947,223 of NC_054478.1, read as the reverse complement.
TCTCACCCCAGAATGTATCAAAGTGCTTCGCAGCCATTCAAGTCATTGTTGTAATGTAATGGTGGAGGGTGTCAGGAGGAGAAATGCCATGGTTCTGTGGGTGGGGGGTGGGAGTGGTCAAGGAAGCCCTCAAGAACGACCCTCAAAAAGAAGTGGCGAAAGAGGGAGAGCAACTGCACAACATTAATGGAGGGGCCCCATCACTTGATCTGATAATTGCAACCACCAACTCAGATATTGGCACTGCTTGTACCATGGAGGTTAATGTAGAGTTGGGGGTTAGTCATCAGGCACTAGTGGGTTGCAACCAGGGCCATGATAAGGGATGGTTCCAGTTCACTGGAGGGCAAGGTGGCAGATGAGACCTGCTGCAGAGGAATCAGATAAGGACTTTTAGAAAATATATTTCCGGGATGTGGCTTCGTTGGCTGAGCTAGCATTTAATGCTCATCCCTAGTTGCCCTTGAGAAGGTGGTGATGAGCTGCCTTCTTGAACCGCTGCATTCCATGTAGTGTAGGTACACCCAAAATGCTGTTAGGAAGGGAGATCCAGGATTTTGACCCAGTGACAGCGTTGGAACGGTGATATATTCCCAAGTCAGGATGGTGAGTGACTTGGAGGGGAACTTCCAGGTGGTGGTGTTCCCATCTAACTGCTGCCCTTGTCCTTTTAGATGATAGTGATCATGGGTTGGAAGGTGCTTCTAAGGAGCCTTGGTGAATTCCTGCAGGGCATCTTGTAGATGGTACACACTGCTGCTCTTGTGCATCAATGGTGAAGGGATTGAATGTTTGTGGATGGGGTGCCAATCAAGCGGGCTGCTTTGTCCTGGAAGAAGGAGGACATGTCAGAGGAACTGTTTTTGAAGGTAGCATCATCAGAACAGATGCGACGGAGGCGAAGGAACTGAGAGAATGGGATGGAGTCCTTACAGGAAGCGGGTGTGAGGAGCTGTAGTCAAGGTAGCTGTGGGAGTCGGTAGGCTTGTAATGGATATTGGTGGACAGTCTATCACCAGAGATTGAGACAGAGAGGTCAAGGAAGGGAAGGGAAGTGTCAGAGATGGACCACGTGAAAATGATGAAGGGGTGGAGATTGGAAGTAAAATTAATAAATTTTTCCAAGTCCCGATGAGAGCATGAAGCAGCACTGAAGTAATCATCGATGTACCGGAGAAAGAATTATGTAAGGGGGCTGGAGTAGGTCTGGAACAAGAAATGTTCCACATACCCCATAAAGAGACAGGCATAGCTGGGGCCCATGTTCTGCCCTCACACCTTCTTCTCCCTCCCAGAAACATGATAGGGTCCCCCTTGTCCTCACTTATCACCCCACCAGCCTCCGCATTTAAAGGATCATCCTCCGCCATTTCCGCCAACTCCAGCATGATGCCACCACCAAACACATCTTCCCTTCACCCCCCTGGTGGCATTCCGTAGGGATCATTCCCTCCGGGACACCCTGGTCCACTCCTCCATCACCCCCTACTCCTCAAACCCCACCTATGGCACCTCCCCATGCCCACGCAAAAGAAGCAACACCTGCCCCTTCACTTCCCCTCTCCTCACTGTCCAAGGGCCCAAACACTCCTTTCAAGTGAAGCAGCATTTCACTTGCATTTCCCCCAACTTAGTCTACTGCATTCGTTGCTCCCAATGCGGTCTCCTCAACATTGGAGAGACCAAACGTAAACTGGGCGACCGCTTTGCATAACACCTGCAATCTGTCTGCAAGAATGACCCAAACCTCCCTGTCGCTTGCCATTTTAATACTCCACCCTGCACTCTTGCCCACATATTGTCCTTGGCTTGCTGCATTGGTCCAGTGAAGCCCAACGCAAACTGGAGGAACAGCACCTCATCTTCTGACTAGGCACTTTACAGCCTTCCGCACTGAATATTGAATTCAACAACTTTAGATCTTGAACTCCCTCCTCCATCCCCACGCCCTTTCTGTTTCTTCCCCCTTCCCTTTTGTTTTTTGTTCTTTCCAATAATTTATATAAATTTTTCTTTTCCCACCTATTTCCATTATTTTTAAATCTTTTATGCCCCTCTACCCCCACTGGAGCTATACCTTGAGTGCCCTACCATCCATTCTTAATTAGCACATTTGTTTAGATAATATCACCAACTTCAACACCTCTGTGTTCTTTTGTTATTTTGTCTGTGACATCTTTTGTTGATCTGCTCCTATCACTGCTTGCTTGTCCTTACAACTACACCACCCCCCTCCACTTCTCTGCCCCCACCCAACCCCACCCCCCACCCCCCCACCTTAAACCAGCTTATATTTCACCCCTCTCCTTGGATTCACCCAGTTCTGCTGAAGGGTCATGAAGACTCGAAACGTCAACTCTTTTCTTCTCCGCCGATGCTGCCAGACCTGCTGAGTTTTTCCAGGTAATTCTGTTTTTGTAACATATGCAGCACACTGGCAGCACTAAACAGTACAGAAGCAAGTGCATACATTAAGTCTACAACAAGTTCTTACAAAAGAATTCTTACAAAGTGGCCAAGTTCTTACAATGGAGAGCAAGATTGCTTTAAGAGAGAATATGCTAATGAGTAATTAGCCAGGACATGAACCATGTGACAAGCAGACATTGTGTAGACTAGCTTTCAGTTTAGCTAGCAGCATGTGGTGTGAAGGAATTATAGCTATACTTTTCTGTTAGTATTAGATTTTGAATCTTTATAGTAGATCTGCCTGATGAGCATTCCTGTACTATACCTTCAAATAAACTGTACGTATGTTTAGTTTACCAGTCTTTTGTGAGATTGTTAAGTTTGTATTAAGCAAACATAGAAATATAACAGTAAGCATTACCAGGTCCACAGATGCAATCACACCACTGGAAGCATTTACAACCAGTAATATTATGTGTCTTAAAAAGATTGGAAAGCATCGAGGGCCAAAATTGCTATTGGGGCAAGTGCCAATATCCTTCTTGACTGAACATAGAAACACAGGAGCAGGAGAAGGCCATTTAACCCATCAAGCCTGCTCCACCATTTAATACAATCATGGCTGACTGAACACTTCAATGCCTTTTACCTGCACTATCCCCATATCCCTCTGATTGGACATAGTCAACATGGGTTTGTAAATGGGAAATCATGCTTGACAAACGTGGAGATTTTTGAGGATGTTACTAACAAAATCGATAAAGGAGAGTCTATGGACTTAGTACACTTGGATTTTCAGAAGGCTTTTGATAAAGTCCCCCACAGGAGGTTGATTAGCAAAATAAAAGCACTTGGGATATGAGGCAATACACTGGCATGGATTAAGGATTGGCTAACTGGCAGAAAACAGAGAGTAGGAATAAATGGGTCATTCTTGTGTTGGCAGGCTATGACTAGTGGGGTACTGCAAGGATCAGTACTTGAGTCCCAGCTTTTCATAATATATCAATGATTTGGATGTGGGGACCAAATGTAATATTTCCAAGTTCATGGATGATACAAAGCCAGGTGGGAATGTGTGTTGTAAGGAAGATGTAAAGCGGCTACAGGAGGATTTGGACAAACTTAGCGAGTGGGCAAGAACATGGCATATGGAATATAATGTGGAAAAACGTGAGGTTTTCCACTTTGGTAGAAGGAACAGATATGCAGAACATTTCCTAAATGGTATGAGATTAGGAAGTGTACATGTACAAGGGGTCTTTGGTGTCCTTGTCCATAAGTCATTGAAAGCTAACATGAAAGTGCAGCAATTAGAAAGGCTAATGGAATGTTAGCCTTTATTGCAAGAGGATTTGAGTATAAGAGTAGTGAAGTCTTGCTTCAATTGTATAGAAGCTTGGTTAGACTGCACCTGGAGTACTGCATGCAGTTTTGGTCCCCTTGCCTCAGAAAGGATTATTGCCATAGTGGGAGTGCAACGAAGGTTCACCAGACTTGTACTGGAGATGGTGGGACTGTCTTATGAAGAGAGATTGGGCAACTGGGCCTGTATTCTACAGAGTTTCTAAGAATGAGGTGACCTCATTGAAACCTATGAAAACACAGGCGGTCATCTCTCCCAGTGTGGGTTAAGCGGACTCCTGGTGCTTTTACAGAGTAATGTTCATTGGAGACTGGTGACAACGTAGGACTTGTAGCAGAATCTGAAGTTGTCTCTAACGCCGGTGAAGGTGAATTGATTTCAACTTCAGTCAAGCTAAACTGAGGAAGTGAGACTGGAATCGACATTCCTTGACTTGGAGATGGTTCCTCCATAAGAGGTGTATCCTTAGAAGGTGCTTGACTTGGCAACAATTGGTCAACATGTCTCCGCCAGGTGAGATCATTCAAAGTTAGGACTGTGTACAAAACATGTCCTGCCTGAACAATCACAGTAACAGGAACCCGTTTAGCTCCAAGAACATAATTATGAGCTAGAACTTCTTGTCCAGAGCAGAAATTCTTGGCTTTGATCTTTGTGCTCTTTTCTCCACTTGGTCGTACTGTTGGTCTTGCACAACTTGTTGTGTTTTTGTTGGTTTCAGCAGGTCAAAGCAAGTGCACATTATTAGGAATGCTGGAAATGCTTTAGTCGTAGCATGTGGCGTGTTTCAGTATGCCAGCAGAAATATGTCCAGACACTTTTGAATGGAGGAATGTCCTCGTCCCAAACTTTAAGAGTGTTTCATGGTTTGAACAAATCTCTGCTAACCCATTGGTGGATGGTGCTGAGGTGATGTGATGAATTCCGTTACTTCTCAAAAAATTCTCAAACTCTTGTGAGACAAACTGAGGTCCAATATTAGTCACAAGTTGTTCTAGTAACCCATAATGATTGAACATTTCTCTTTGCCTTTGAATTGTGATTTCAGCTGCAGTAAAGGACCATCACTGAAATTTCTGGCCATTTGGAATGAGCATCCACAACCACCATGAACATTGCTCCTTCAAATGGTCCAACAGAATCATCATGGATGTGCTGCCAAGGGTTTTCCAGCCAATTCCATGGATGGAGCGGTGTCAATTGAGGCATGTTTCTTACACTCTGACATGAAGAACAAGATTTTGCTTTGGCTTCAATGTCTTGGTCCAGGCCAGGGCACCAAAAGTAGCTACTTACAATCTCTTTCATGTGAACTATTCCACAGTGTCCAGAATGCAGTGGGTCCAACACTGGTTTCCTCAGTATTGGTGGAATAATAACCCTCATGCCCCAAAGTAAACACCCTGAAGTGACTGATAACCTCATCCTCCTGGAAATGCAAGGGTGAAGGTCAGGTCAGGCTTGGAAATTCAGTTACGAATTGCCATGAGTCACAAGGTCCATGACTTTGGACAATATTGGGTCCACTTGAGTGGTCTCCTTGATTTAGACACCCATTTAGATGGGTGTATTCTCCACATGTGCAAAGTAGAGAATGTCTTTGAGTAGTGTCTACATGGCTGATTGGTAGGGGCAGCCTCAAAGGACCATCTGCATTGCCATACAAAGTAGATTTTCGATATTTGATGTCATATGTGTAAGCACTAACATCAATGCCCAATGCTACATCCTGCTTGCAGCTAAGGAAGGGATGCCTACTTGTAGACTGAATATTGAGGTGAGTGGTCGATGATCAGTCAGCAGCGTGAATTTCCATCCCAGCAAGTAGTGGTGAATTTCCAGATTCCAAAAATGATTCCCAGCATTCGATTTGAGCGTATTGGCTTTCGGCTTTGCCTAAAGACCGTGAAGCGAATGCTATGGGCCTCTCCACACTTTGAGGAAACTATGTGTGAAATAACAGCTCCAATTCCATAAGGCGATGCATCACAGGCAAGTTGTAGATGCAAGGAGGAGTCAAAGTGCATCAGTACCTCAGAATCTGTCAGTGCTGCTTTAGCCGTCTTGAACACGGCAACACAGGCTTCTGTCCATTTCCAGGCTTTGTCCTGACACAGAGGGTTTCAGCAGGATTGTCAGCTAAACCTCCCATATTAATTCAGCAGCCCTAGGAACAAGCAAAGCTGGCTGATATTCTGAGGAGCTGGAGCGTCCTCAATAGCCTTGACCTTGGAGGGTGCTTTGTGAAGCCCAGCAGCATCAATGACCATTTTTTATAATGTATTCGCAGGATGTGGGCTTCGCTGGCTGGGCCAGCATTTATTGCTCATCCCGAGGAGTCCTTGAGAAGGTGGTGGTGAGTTGCCTTCTTGAAGCACTGCAGTCCATGTGGTGTAGGTACACCCACAGTGCTGTTAGGAAGGGAGTTCCAGGATTTTCACCCGGTGACAGTGAAGGAATGGCGATATATTTCCAAGTCAGGATGGTGAGTAGCTTCGAGGTGAACTTCCAGGTGGTGGTGTTCCCATTTATCTGCTGCCCTTATCCTTCAAGGTGGTAGTGGTCGTGGGTATGGAAGGTGCTGTCTAAGGAGCCTTGGTGAATTCCTGCAGTGCATCTTGTAGATGGTACACACTGCTGCTACTGTGCATCAGTGGTGGAGGGAGTGAATGTTTGTGGATGTGGTGTCAATCAAGTGGACGGCTTTGTCCTGGAGGGGGTCCAGCTTCTTCAGTGTTGTAGGAGCTGCACTCATCCAGGCAAGTAGGGAGTACTCCATCACACTTCCGACTTGTGCCTTGTAGATGGTGGACAGGCTTTGAGGAGGCAGGAGATGTGTTGCTCATCGCATGATTCCTAGCCTCTGACCTGCTCTGGTAGCCACAGTATTTATATGGCTAGTCCAGTTCAATTTCTGGTCAATGGTAACCCCCAGGATATTGATAGTGGGGGAATCAGTGATGGTAATGCCATTGAACATCAAGGGGCGATGGTTGGATTCTCTCTTGTTGGAGATGGTCATTGCCTGACATTTGTGTGGCATGAATGTTACTTGCCACTTGTCAGCCCAAGCCTAGATATTGTCCAGGTTTTGCTGCATTTGGGCATGGACTGCTTCACTTTCTGAGGAGTCATGAATGGTGATGAACATTGTGCAATCATCAGCAAACATCCCCACTTCTGTCCTTATGATGGGAGGAAGGTCACTGATGAAGCAGCTGAAGATGGTTGGGCCTAGGACACTACCCTGAGGAACTCCTGTAATGATGTCCTGGAGCTGAGATGACTGACATCCAACAACCATAACTATCTTCCTTTGTACTAGGTATGACTCCAACCAGTGAAGAGTTTTCCCCCTGATTCCCATTGATTCTAGTTTTGCTAAGGCTCCTTGATGCCACACCTCGGTCAAATGCTGCCTTGATGTCAAGGGCAGTCACTCTCACCTCACCTCGGCAGTTTAGCTCTTTTGTCCATGTTTGAACCAAGGCTGTAACGAGGTCAGGAGCTGAGTGGCCCTGGCGGAACCCAAAACTGAGCATCAGTGAGCAGGCTATTGCTACGCAAGTGCCGCTTGATAGCACTGTTAATGACCCCTTCCATTATTTTACTGATGATGGAGAGTATACTAATGGAGTGGTAATTGGCCGGGTTGAATTTGTCCTGCTTTTTGTGTACAGGACTTACTCAGGCAATTTTGCACATAGCCGGATAGATGCCAGTATTGTAGTTGCACTGGAACAGCTTGGCTAAGGGCGCGGTGACTTCAGGAGCACAAGTCTTCAGTACTATTGCCCAAATATTGTCAAGCATCCATAGCCTTTGCACTACCCAGTGCCTTCAACCGTTTCTTGATATCATGTGAAGTGAATCAAATTGGCTGAAGACTGGCATCTGTGATGCTGGGGACCTCTGGAGGAGGCCGAGATAGATCTTCCACTTGGCACTTCTGGCTGAAGATTGTTACGAATGCTTCAGCCTTATCTTTTGCACTGCTGTGCTGGGCTCCTCTATCATTGAGGATGGGAATATTTGTGGAGCCTCCTCCTCCAGTGAGTTGTTTAATTGTCCACCACCATTCATGACTGGATGTGGCAGGACTGCAGAACTTAGATCTAATCCATTGGTTGTGGGATCGCTTATCTCTGTCTGTCACTTGCTGCTTATGCTGTTTGGCACGCAAGTAGTCCCGTGTTATAGCTTCACCAGATTGACACCTCATTTATAGGTATGCCTGGTGCTGCTCCTGGCATGCCCCCCTGCACTCTTCATTGAACCAGGGTTGATCCCCTGGCTTGATGGTAATGTTAGAGTGGGGGATATGCCGGGCCATGATTGTGTTCGAGTACAATTCTGATGCTGCTGATGGCCCACAGGGCCCCATGCATGCCCAGTCTTGAGTTGTTAGACCTGTTCGAAATCTATCCCATTTAGCACGGTTGTAGTGCCACACAACACGATGGGGGGTATCCTCAAGGTGAAGGTGGGACTTCGTCTCCACAATGACTGTGAGGTGGTCACTCCTACCGATACTGTCATGGACAGTTGCATCTATAGCAGGCAGGCTGGTGAGGATGAGGTCAACCTCTTGTTGGTTCCCTCACCACCTGCCGCAGACCCAGTCTAACAGCTATGTCATTTAGGACTCAGCCAGCTCAGTCAGTAATGGTGCTACCGAGCCACTCTTGGCAATGGACATTGAAGTCCCCCAACCAGAGTATGGCAATATCTGTACAGTCCGTTGTGTGTTAAGATGGTAAGATATTCTTGTGACTTCTCATCAATGTGCATTTATAAGTAGGCCTGGAATAGATCTATTTTTCTGAATTTCTGTCCACCAGCCAGGCCAGCAAAAAGTCCTCAATATGTGGTAGTCGATATTGTTCAACACACAATACAGGGTTAACAATAATCTTGAAATCTCCCCAGATGCAGTTGTAGCCATCTTTCTTGAGCACAGGAACGATGGGTGTTGTCCATTCGCAATGGGTGACAGATACCAAGACTCCTATCTTGACCAGACGCTCCAGGTCAGCTTCGACTTTTGGTCGTATGGCATAAAGCACGGTTCAGGTCTTCAGAAATATTGGTTGAGAGTCAGCTTTGATATTCAATTATATGGTAATTCGGTTCATGCTTCCCAAACCTCTTTCAAAAACAACAACATGTTTGTTTATAACAGCTGTCAGACCAGTTCCTTCTTTTACAATGCTGTATACTTCTGCCCAGTTTAACTGGAGCTTCTCAAGCCATGAACGTCCAATTAAAGCTGGGTAGTTGCCTTTCACCACGAAAAGTGCTAGCTTAGTAGTCTGTCCATTTAGTTCCACTTCCATTCTGCCCATCACAGGTACAGATTCCTCTGTATAAGTTTTCAGAATGATTTTTGCAGGGGTCAAGGGATGTTTAAGCTTCTCCTTATACACAGCATCTGGGGCCAGAGAAACTGCTGCCCCTGTATCCAGTTCCACACGTATTGTTTGGCCCTCCAGCAGCGGGGTTACCCAGTAGCCCTGTGAACACCTGCCACTGACAAGATGGGGAGGGGTCCTTCTCGTTTGGACTCACTGTTACTCTGGCCCTCCTGTTCCTGCTGTATGACATGCAGATTTTTCTTCTTGTTACACCAGGTGGCAGATTCCTTTTTCTCTGGTTTCCTTTTCTGATTCACTGCTGCTTTTTGTTTTTATAGGCACGTTCAATGTGTCCCTTCCTGCCACACTGATGGCTTTCAAAGTCTCTGCACCATCATTTAGATGGGTGGTGACCAGGATTTCCACAACAGTAACATCCTCGGCTGCTTGCTATCTTGTGTGCACACTCAGCTGTAACGTTATGCACTTGCTGTGCTTCTTTTGCAGGCAGCTCCATTGAAACTGCAATCTCTATGGGCAGAATTTTATGTTTGACGCATGGGTGGTGGACCCCACACGTCAGTGCTTAAAATATCGCGAGCTGACGTCAGGCGAGCGTGCCGATGTCACCGCGCACCATTGCGATATTTAGCTGGGCAGACGCGCGATGAAGTGCGACACGCACCTGCCATTAATTAAAGGCCTTGTTAAGGCCCTTAACCCGGCAATCGACGCCGATTTTGAGGGGCCGTGCGATCTTTGGCTCGGCACATGGGCGCAATGGGCAGGCGATAAGCGACTTTTTAACAAAACTCATCCACAGGCTCGGAGGGGTTGTTAATGCTTTCTGTGAAGTATTTATTGCAGAAAGTGTTTTAAACTTGCCTGTGTGATTGGTAGAAGTTCAGTTCGAATTCCAACAGCCTTCACTGTACTTTGAAGCTTTAGCTCACCAGTCTGCAGACAGTAATCTTTATCGGGCCTGTAGCTTTCCGGAGGCCTCCATTTAGCCTGGGAGTATGGGTTCTGACATCTCCACTGGAGGCCTCTCCTCTGAGGAGGAAGGGAGGGCGAGAATAAGGAGAAGGCAAGGAGTGGACAATCAGCTTCCAGGGGAGCCACCTTTGGGAGGTCAGGTGCAGGCACCAGGGGCGCAGGGCCAAGAGATTGTCCAAGGTGGAAGGGGCCGCAGAAGACGCTACTATCCTGCTGCCAGGGTATACAGGCGGCGAAGCAGATACCTCAATATGACTGAGGTGCAGTGCCAAAGGAGGCTCCGACTGTCAAGGGAAACAGTCAACTACATTTGTCAGATGATTAGCCCTGAGAAATCTCCTAACTGTGTGGGGGGACACCCCATGCCAACGGCTCTGAAGGTCACAGTTGCTCTCCACTTCTATGCATCTGTCTCCTTCCAGGGCTCGGTGGATGATCTTTGCAGTGTCTCCCAATCAGCTGTCCACACTTGTGTCAAGCAGGTTACAGGCGCTCTGTTCAGACAGGTATTGACCTTCATCCACTTCCGCTGTGACCAGGCAAATCAGGCACAGTGAGCCAGTGGCTTCGAGGCCATTGCTGGCTTCCCCCGTGTCCAGGATGCAATAGTCTGCACACATGTGGCCATCAAGGTGCCAGCAGGTGAGCCCGGTGCCTTCGTCAACAGGAAAGGGCTTCCACTCCATGAATGTGCAGATAGTGATCACAGGATGCTGATTCTACAAGTCTGTGCAAGCTATCCAGGCAGCTCCCACAACGCCCACAAGATATCCTCAGATGCCAGGGCTCTTTAGTGCCCTGGCTCGACTGGATGGATGATTGCTGGGTGACAAGGGCTATCCCTTCAGAAGGTGGCTCATGTCACCTCTCCGCCATCCAAGAACAGAAGCTGAGCAGCAGTACAATAGGAGCCACATCTCCACAAGGGTTGTGGTGGAGAGAGACATCGGTCTTCTCAAGATGCGCTTCCAATGCCTGGAACGCTCAGGGGGCGAACTCCAGTACCCTCCAGATTGTGTCTCTCTCATAGTGTAGCATGCTGCACTATGCACAATCTTGCGCTGGAAAGGGTGGATGCAGTTGACGATGAAGACCTTGACACAGTGGATGAGGCTGCACATGATGAATCCAGCAGTGGCTCAGAGGATGAGGGTGCAGGGCGATGATGAGGGGCAGCACGCCGACCCGCTACTACACCAAGGAGGCAGGGACATCCGGGGCACTTTAACCCAATGAACCTTCAGCTAGCTCCACACACATGAATCTGCAGGAGCAGCATCGCCTGGCGCATCCACACGTGGCACTTAGGTGCTACATCTTCCACCTTATCAGCTGCAACTAAGGGCTGAGTATAGAAACATCAATGTCCACTTAAACACTCATGAGATGTCTGTGAAAGAGACAAATGCAGCACAAAGGAAACACCCTCAGCCATGGTCACAAATGTGGACTTTATTACCACCAATGAATAAACGTCGCTCTGACATTGAGAAACAAAAATTCCTGAATCTAGGGCCAACACAAAATCGCCAGTGACAAACCCATGGAGTGCCTAATGTACCTTATGCTTACGCTTGTGCGTGCTACATCTAGGTGCCACCCCATCGCTCGGAGTGGCTTGTGAGACAGCCTGCTGACTCTGCTGTCCTGTTGGCCTTGATGACCTTGGTGGATGTCCTCTGGCTGTGGAGCCTGTGCTGGCCCTGCCTGGGAAGGAGTGGCCAGTTCCAGAACTGGCACCTCCCCAGTTGTTGCAGCCTCAACAGATGCAACGGTCACTGGCAGAGGGGTGGAGGAGCTGCTGCCCTCATCTGGAGCGCCCTGAGAGGAGCTCACAGTGATGACAGGCAGCTGCTGCGCCGATGTGAGGTCCCATTAGACCTCCCTGCTCACTGCTGATGCATGGGCACTGAGCTGGGGCACTTGGTGCCCAGAACATCTCCCACCTCACCAATGACCACCTGTGGCCATTAGCGCTGGGAGGGCTTGCAGGTCAGAGCGTAACCCAATCAGATGAGTTTCAATCTACTGGAAGCCCCTCTCCATGAGAGTCGCCAAGCTCTCCATGGAGGAAGCCTGAAGCTCTGTCCTCAGGTTCATGCCATCACTGACACTCTGCCTGGATTCCTCCACCACAGAAGCACACTCTCATGCAACCCTGCCAGATGCTCCCGCGTACCCTGCCGCTTGTCCTGCAGTTGCTCCATGGCTGACATCTCCAGAGGCACATCATCACTGCCCGACTCAGCATGTGCCTGGTCCCCTGCAGTCCTCCGACTGCTGGCGCCATCAGCACTCTCTGCCCATGTCATCTCCTTCAGCGATTGTGAAGTGCCCTCTCCACTGTGCCCTGGGACACTAAGCACTAAGCCAACTTTATAATCCCCACCGATGCGTTTGTCGCTGCGCTTGTGCCTGGCTCGCTGAAAGGATGCGACACAAGTTGCAAGTGACGCCCCTCAGGTGTGGAGGGGGTGCTCTGGACTTGTTGGGGGCGACCATGCAGTGGTGATGCTGAAATTAACAACAAGGACAGTGCATCAGTAGGCGTTCAGTCAGGAAAACCTTTCATCCCTTTCCCCCCCAAGGCTCATAATGCGCTTAACCTTCAAGAACTTAAGGAGACAAACATTGATGGGGTGGTAAATAGTCAAGAGGAGGCCCAAACATTACACACGCATACAGACAGGCTGGTCAGATGGCCTAAGGAATGCCACATGGAATGTTATGTGGATAAGTGTGCAGTTAAGCACTTGGGCAAGACAAACAAGGTATGGGAATACACGAGAAATGGTAGGACCATGGAAAGTAAGGACAGTTACAGGGACCTTGCTGGTCAGATCCATTAAGGTAGCAGAACAGGAACATAAGGCGTTTAACAAGGAAAAAGCCAGACTTGCTTTTATTAGCCAAGGAATAGAATGTAGGAAAAGGGAGGTCATGTTGCAAGTGCAGAAAACGCTGTCGAGGCCACATCTACACTTCTGTGCCCAGTTGTGACCTGCACTTCATGGGAGAAATGGCATTGGAGTGGAGAGAGTGCAGAGGTTCCTGACCAGGATGCATGCTGGCCTGGAGAGTTGGAATTATGAGGAAACATTGCATACACTTGCGACATTTGCCGTGGAGCACAGGAGATTGACAGGTCACATTATTGACTTTCATACCGTTACGAGGGGCATAGATCTGGTGGACAGAAGGCAATGTTTCCCCTTGGCACAGGGATGACTAACGTGGTGGCATTTATTTAAGTTGAGTGCTATGAGGTTGACAGGTGAGGTGCTGAGGACCTTTTGGACAGAGTAATGTGGGACACACTGGCTGAAAGGGTATTGGAGGTACAAACCCTCCTAAGATGCAATAAGTCTTTGGATGTGCAGTAGCGATGCCATGGCATGTTAGGCCATGGGGATACTGGTCATAAATGGGATAAGGCAACTTTGGAAGGTGCTAGAGATGTGCATCCTCAAGGGGCCGAGGGACCTTTGTGTATGACCCACACGTCTGACTGTATTAGTCTGTAAATGAGCAGTGTTGCTGCATTAACGATTGCAGCAACCATCAGTGCTTTGGATGGTGGGAAGACACAGTGGATGGGACTGTGGGCCTCAAATACCTGCCTGCTGCACCCCAGCCTCAACGACACCTGCCGAACTGGCCGCCTGCCTCCTCCCCAGCTCCGTGGCCTGTTCCTCATAGTGCCTGACGTGCTGCAGCACAGCGTGCCCACCTCCAGTCCTCTGACGTTCCTGGTTTGTGTTCTGCTTTTGCATGCAAAACAGAGAAGAGGTTTTATTGAGGCTGATTGCTCATGTAGTCTGCACACGCATGCAGCACTCCAACCACAGTGGCCCATCTGAGGCCTCCAGCGGCTCCTGTCCACACTACTGGTGATCAGTCACCAGAAGATAGTCTGGCTGCTCCCAACCCCCTCCCCCAACGGCTACCTTGGACACATTTGGCGTCCATCACTTTGAATAACACACGGGTCTTAGCGCCCATGGCAAGGAGGCGCAACCAGGTGCGGCGCCAAGGCCAGCAGATGGCTCTTGGCCGTGACACCTTGAGGCTCCCCTTTCACCATCTCATCGCCATTACTAAGACATGTGTTGGAGTTCTGAATATGTGCCTAGCTGCCTCACCTGCTGGTTGCCCCCAGACTACTCAAATGCGACAAACACCAACATATGCTGTGGGGTGAACCCATCTTCTCCTCAACCACTAAGGCTGATGTAAGCATGATCACTATCTGTTTGCCCACCCAGCATGCGCCAAATTCCCAATGTAGTAAAGGCACTAAGATGTGAGGGTGGGGCCTCAAAGGCTAAGGCTACCTGCTGGGTTAAATGGCCAAGGCCGAAATGCTACTCACCCTTCCATAGCACAACAAATCATTAAAGCACTCACGGCACTGGGTTCCTGTGCACCGCACAGCATCTTGAGAGCTGACGACCTCCGCTACCTCTTGCCAGGCCTGCTTGGTTACGTGGGAGGTCATCCTCCTCCCATCCTCGAGAAACAAGACCTTCCAATGTTCTGCAACCTCTTCGAGGAGGGCAGCAAGGCAGGCATCAGAGAACTGAGGGGCACATTGGCCCCTCGCTGGCCTACCCTGCAGTCTGCCCCCCTCCTCCTCTGTGCTGCCCTCCTCTGGAGCCTGCTGTGCAAACCCCCTGCAATGCTCGCTGGCCATGGTGAACAGCCCAAAGGAGGCAGCCTGGCCTTTCTTTATACAGACTGCTGGTTCCCCGTTGGATCCGGCGGTCTGTACATGCCTGCCGCACATTTGAAATTCCCACTGTACACGGGAGCCTGCAATGTTTTGGGCAGGCCTTAACTGGCCTGCCCACGCAAAATGGCAGCATGGCCCATTTCACTGGCAGAGATCGGCTATGCACCTGCCCGACAAAGATGAAATTCTGCCCTGTGGCTTTCTGAAAAGTGAGACTAGCCTTTGTCAGGAGGCGTTTTTGGATTGCTTCTGTACAAAAGCTGTAGACCAACCTGTCATGAAGGGTATTGTCCAGTACATCTTGAACTCACAACGTTTAGTGAGCTTTTTAAGCACTGCAACCTTCTGCACAATTGTTTCTCTCTCTTCATGGTTTATTTTGCCAAACCTAAACCTTTATGCTATGACAAGTGGCTTAGGGGAAAAATGCGTCTCCAGGACTGTTACAATGTCCTCATACAATTTGGTGCCATGTGTGTCAGGCTGCACCAATCTTCTTAATAAGCTAAAGGTTTTAGCTCCCATCACAGTTAAGAAAAGTTGACACTTTTAATCATTTTCAATTCCATTTGCAAGGACAAAAAACTCAAAGCGTTCAGTATAGGAGCTTCACTGTTCAACATTCTTATCAAAATGTCCCATAGGTCTGATAAGTGTAGTCATTCTCTGCCTTAAATGTTGCTGATTTAAGAGCTGTAACTCTTTTACTTCAAGCTTACTCTGTAGTTGTCAGCTTTCTCTCTTTGAGCTTCCTGTGCCTCTCTGGTTTTGTCGGGCTCCCAGTGGGCAAACTTCTGAAGAACCACTGCAGAAACCTCCTCGAACTTAAGGTAATTTTTTTTTGTCTGGTTTTCATTCTGCAGGTGTTGCTTTTTTTTCGAACTTTGGGGGCAGTCTGCAGCCAGCCGATCCTCTCCTATGAATTTTCCCACACTTTTCGAGCTGGAGAAGAACCTAGTGACTGTAGGCCTATTGTTTCTTTTAGAACCCTCAAAACATTTAGAACTGCAGCAACTCTTTTCTGGGTGAGCCTTTTTTAATTCTGCAGGGTCTTGTTGTTTTTGAACTTGTGCTTCGGGAGTATTGGCGGGTGTGCTTTTTTTAACTAATAATTTCCTTCTGGTAGTTCTTTCATTTTAATTTTGCTTTTCAAATGGCGTTACTGAAAGGTCCATTGTCCTCTTCACCAATTTGTTATGTTTTAACACTGGTACTGCCAATAACTTTTTAAAGATTAATCAATACACATGTAAGTGTGGAGATGGTTGAACATTGTGCTTTTGTTTAGCTTACTTCAGCAACTGAACTAACGAAACAAAATGGATTCAGTGATCCCATAATGCACATGCTTGCAAAGTACGACAAACTAAATGAGACATACAGCACATAACAATATGTACCTCCAACATTGGAAGATAATGGTACAACCAACTATAGCTAAGTTAACTGTATATAATGGATCAACAATTCATTGCATTGGCACGATAACACGTGGTTGTCACAGGTCTTTTATCTCATTGATACACAAGGTCCAGCTATAGCAGGCCCACAAGCAAGCAGTGACCTTAAGCCCGTTACTATTCATGGGATCAACAAGATATTCAGTAGAGATGCTAGGTACCAAGAACATCCCCACTGAGTCAGTCCTCTACTTGAAATTTAAATACTCAGGCTGGTTCGATACAATCCTCAGTTTTAAAAGGGATGCAATCTTAAATCCACAAGAGGATTCAATTCCATTGATAGACCAACCAAGAAAATGCCGTGTTAATAACCAAGACAATAGACAGATAATTACAGGGATGTCAAAAGATGATTTACATTACAGCAAAACTTTTATGCATTGTCGTTTTACAACTTTATGAGTTTAATTAAAAGTTGAACGTGACAAAATGGAGCAGGACGGTATTATCCATAAGGCACTTTAGACACATTGAGCAAGTTGCCAAAAAGAAATAAAGAATGTAAATGTTTCATAGAATCTTCAAGCCAATTCACTATACAGATACAGAAGTCAAAAATGTGCTATAAGTTGATTTCATAAGTTGTGGGTCAGACAAAAGTCAACATGGTCATTGAGTGCAGTAGACATCTCGTGAAAGAAACCATATACTGGCCAGGGATCAGCAGTGATATAGATAGCATGGTGAGAATGTACGAGGCATGTCAGGTACACCAGTCAAGCCAGCACAAGGCGCCATTAATACCTCACAAAATTCCATCACACCCCGGACCAATATTGCTGCAGACCTATTTAGTTTTTGTGGTGATGATTTTATGCTAATGACTATTTTTTGCAGGTTTTCAATAATTCAACAACTACACAAAACGTTGCCAGTACACTGGGTGCCATTTTCGGTTTGTTTGGGGTGCACAAAAAATTGTCTCAGACAACAGTCTTCAGTAAGTAGGCAAGCCATTTTGAGACATGTGTGTGAAGTTGAGCATTGATCGCATTCTGTCACTGCTGCATTATTCTCAATTAAATAACTTAGCAGAGCGAATGTCCATACTGTTCAGTGCTTTATCAATGACTGCTGGGAGACAAAGCAGGATCTCCAAACCACAATGCTACATTTAAGGACATCACCATTGAGAGCAAGGTTAACTTCACCAGCTGAGCTTAGTTTGACAGGCAAATCCGAACGACCCTTCCAAGCCATCACCTATCTAGGTATCCAGTTCTACAAGATGGGTTACTGGAAAAACAGAGTAGGGTGATGGATATGCATGACCGACATGCATGTAAGGAGTTTGATGATAGGAGCAAAAGTTTGGTTCCACATCCGACAGAGGGAATCTGGTTTCCAGCTGAAATAGCTAAGGTTTGTCAAGAGCCAAGTATGTGTGAAGTGATGACACTGAATGGAGTGATATTATGCAGAAATCAATATCAGCTTAGTGAGGTATCCAGTTATGCAACACCCAGCAATCCTATTACAAGCAGGACACGTTCAAAGGTGAGATTTGAACATAGCATTGTGGAAGATCACGGTGATGACAGCCAGTGCAATGTCATTGTGTAAGAAAGCAACACTCCTCCGAATCAAATCCACTGTGATCTCAAAAATGTTTCACTGTGATCAGATCAGGTCATATTAGCAAAACACCTTTATGTTTCAAAGACTCATAAACTCATAAAGTTGTAAATTCACAATGCATGAGTTTTGCAGTGATGTAAATAGTTTTTTGACGTCCTTGTTATTATCTGTTTACTTATTATAATTGCACCATCTTAACTTTAGAAAAAAGGGGGATGTTATAGTATATTTTCAAGTGGTATGTCCATAATCCATATAGATCATCAGACCAGATATGATATCATCTGTCATGTGACATAGGGTCGGAATGTGTTAGTTGATCAATTAAAGGCCTACAATTAAGAACATTCTAGCAACATATAATCTTCGAATAAAAACTCACAATATAATTTACCATCCCAGAGTCATTGATGAGTTTGTGTTTGAAGGATGGTAGGAAACACAACACCACCTAGAAGGACAAGTGCAGCAGACACATGGGAACACTGCCATCTGCAAGTTCCCCTCCAAGTCACACACCACGCTGACTTGGAACTATATTGCCATTCCTTCACTGTCACTGGGTCTGAATCCTGGTACTCCCTCCTTAATAACACTGTGGATGTATCTATATCACATGGACTGCAGCAGTTTAAGAAGGTGGCTCACCACTGCTTTCTCAAAGGCAATTAGGGATTGGCAATAATCGCTGGCCTTGTCAACAATGCTCACATCCCAAGAAGGAATGAAAAAAAATCCAATTTTGGCTCTGTAATTTATAGAAAGGCTATTGTTCAATTGTTAAGTAAATAGTCTGTTCTGTTATTTTTACTACTAAGTATCTGACAATTTAAGGAAATTGTTTTATTACTATGGAATTTATGTTGAAAGAAACCATGCTGTGAGCAATTAATCATTACCCTGTGGGGTTCTTAACAATTTCCTTTGTTTCTGTGAATCACTCATTAAAAGCTTACGTGGATGCGTTCTTAGAGTATGTGGTGTGTAATAGATCAAAATTGTTCGACATATTTTAAAAAATACATAAAATTAGCTATTTTTGTACAGGTTTATTTTAAACTGCAAGTTTGAAAATTAGGACATATTTAAAACCCTCGTGAGAAATGTATTAACTGTGCATCCTTTAAATGATATGTGGAGAAATGTAATAGACTGATTGTATAATGGTGTTTTGAGTTGATGGTGTGGAACCTGGAAGCTTTTTCTCATCTGGCATCTCAGGGTGAGAGAGATCATTGTGGAAATGCTGATTTCAGGAAAAACCTGATTAAGCAAAGCAGGAGAGGCTGTTGTGGGAAATGATTGCTGTATGGAGAGATGTTCTGAAGTGTGGGGTGAGGCACATCGTTGAAGCACAGTAAATGTAGCTTCACTTCGCATTGGAGGCAAATAGAAGTGAACATAGCTGTAGAAGCTAAATGCAACAATGAAGAATTCTTCCACGAGTACAATACAATCTCTTAAAGGCGCAAACAGGGTTGAAAGTAACTGAAGACCAACTAAAAGAATTCACTACAGAAGGGGGTAGTATCACAAACCCATCATAGTAGGCTGCAAAACTGTGCCACATTGCCGAGAAGTTGGATGTCTCGGGGCTTAGAATGGTAAGCAGCAGCATACTCATTAAGCTGGAAGTGCACCTTTTGCCATGTTGGTTAGGGCTCCTCTGTAAGCATCTACAGCATATGCCTAATACTAAGATAAAAGCAAAAAACTGCGGATGCTGGAAATCCAAACCAAAACAAAAATACTTGGAAAAACTCAGCGGGTCTGGCAGCATCTGCGGAGAGAAACACAGTTAACATTTCGAGTCCGTATGACCCTTCAACAGAACTAAGTAAAAATGGAAGAGAGGTGAAATATAAGCTGGTTTAAGGGGGGTTGGGACAAAGAGACCTGGATAGACTAATACTAATACTGGGCTCATTGCGTAGACACAAAGAGGGCTGGAAGCATGTTTCAGTCCCTTCTTAAAATTGGACTGTGAATGTGCATGCAGAGGTTAGTTTCTCTATGGCCCCTAAAGGGACTGTTGAGATCTTCCATCTGAAACAAAAGTTAAAAATTTTTTTTCACTTACCTTATTGCAGAGTCAAGAGGAGCAGGAGTGTCTCTGCCAGTCCCAGGTTAAATCTGCATGCTGCTACTGGCCACTATTTCGTTTTCCTGCATTAATGTCCTTCGCTTAGTAAGTTTAACGGTCTGCCAAAAAAAAAAAATTGTTGCCAGTGAGTTGACAAGGACTATTTTTATTTTTTTCCTTATTAGCACACCAGTTTATAAACCAGGAAGTCAGGAATAATTAATGCTTGTCTTCCCTTCACCAGTGTTCAGATTGGTACATAGACTGGATCACAATGCCAATAGTGTTAAGGTGGAAATGTTGAACTTTAACCCAACCACAAGATCAATCTGCACATTAATACAAAATGGCTGCACCCACATGAGAAAGAGCTCTTAGACACCAGAGGGTAATAATATATAGTGGTGTGACCTCTTTCTTTTTTGCTTCCTTGTACATCAAATTCCCATCTTGTATTAATTAACAATGCCAAAAATAACCAAGATGAATACATGTAAATGGTTTCCTCATATTAAAATGCGAACAAGTGAACATATGTGCCCAAACATCATAAAAATAAGAAACAAAAATGTCTTTGCAAAGGGCAATCCAAACATGTGCGTAGGAGTCGCAACAAACAGTGTGCATACACGGCATGCAGACATATCTCACAGTGGTGGACTACCCTCTAGTCACTGGAGTGTATTCTTTCCACAAATGCTAGCATCAATCCTGAAAGATAAAGTCTGATAGATGTTTTGGGGAGTAGCTCTGATGAATTGAGCATCTCAAATCAGGCACTGAGGGAACAGGACTAGTGGCATACATAGCCAGCTGGATAGGTGTGCTAAAAGAAAATGCTATAGGAATCAGAAGCCTGGCTGGGGGCTGCAAGATCGGATCAGATGGCTACATCAGAAGAGGGCCCAACACCAGGAAACGCAAGACTGGAGTAGGTAATAAAGATTGTGGTTCTGGATCAGGTATCAGCATCTCCAAATCGGTGGGGGTGGGGTTGTGGGGGTTATGGGGTTGGCAGCTCAGGGATCTGTCCTGAAGTCAGTGATTGAGATAGGACTGGGGAACCCGTAGGCCATGGAGTTTGCATAGTTAACCCCATAGTTGACAACACTGGAGCTGTGGAAGGTGTAGACAGCTTAGCTGGTATGTTAGAGTTTGCACGAACAGGCTGGACAGGTGGAGAACATTCCCCATGGGGATTAGCAGGGCCTTAGAGATGGAGGGGGGGCATTGTGGGTGGGGGTGGCAGTGCAGACAGTACCAAATGTCAGGGCTTGGGGGCAAGGTGCTGCAGCCCTGACTTGATGCTTCAGATGGAAGTCTCAAGTTATCCACACTGAGCAGCCCTGACTCCAAAGATTCTGATCTGAAACACCAGCTTAAAAAAAATTGGAACTGTCAGGCTGACAGTTCTGATTTTTTAAAAGCTGGTCTTTTAGGTCAGTTTCATTAGTTGCTGCGCTGCTGTTCTGTCCTTCGGGCAACTTTGTGGTTCCAACTGTTTTCTTAAAAGCCTACCGGAAAACCACAAAGCTGCCTAAAGTTGAGAAGCTGCAGTGCAGCAATTGTCATTAGAGTGCCCTAGGTTGAAAAATGTAAGTGAAATCCCTGTAATTTTAGAAGCAGTTGGAGGCTGTGCATGTGGAGTGGGGTGGGTGTGGTTGTGGGGGGCAGGGTGGGGTTGATGGGTGGAGGGAGGTTAGGGTGGATTGAGGAGGTTGGTGGGGTTTGGTCTTAGGGGCATGTTGGCAGGGTAGCTTGGGGAGTGGTGGGGAAGGTTATGGGGAAGCTTGGGGGCGTTTTGGGGGAGGTTGGGGGGCTGGGGGGAGATTGGAGGGGAAGGGGGTTGGTTGGAGAGGTTGGAGAGTATTGGGGGATGATTGGAGGGGGTGGAGGATGTTGGGGCGGTAGGGAGGGAGGGAGGTTGGAGGGGGAGATTGAGGGGGACATTGGGCACTGGGGTGGGGTTGGGGGTGGGTGGATTTGTGGGCGTTTGAGGGTGGGGGGCCCACTATTAAGGTTTACTACTACAAAATTAAATACTGTACACTTTCAAAATTCTCTTTTGAATTTAAACCAGTATATGAATAGCAGTCTAAATTGTTTGGTGAATTGATTGGTGAAACTTGCAAAGGGGAAAAAAAATACCATGCATGACTGAATAGCTAGCCATGCTGGTCTGCTGGTAAGAGGGAGTCTTGTTGAGCCTCATTGATGTTGAGTCATCAATAAATGCCCAGGAACAGTGGAATCTGAGATCTGGTGTATGGAGGAACACACTTATCATTAGGATCCTCACTGTCAGGTGCATTGCAGCTTGCAAAATGCAATGGGATATTCATGAATCCAGACACGTGTCTGGCAGAGGCATGATAGTGACTGACCATGGAAATAAGGCAGTGACACAGAAACTGGCAGGAAGCTCTCCCCTGCAGTTTCTCAGGGACCTACACACAAAGTTTATTGTCTGTGAGGACACAAGGATGGTATTTGGACTGCGCGATTTATGGGCTGAAGTGCTTGATATATGCTGACAGAACACCAATTTTACAAGGGAACAGATAATTTGATAACCATACAGTTTGGCACTGAAATAACCAGCAAGATTGAACCTGTTGCCATGGGTCACATACAAGGTGGATGTAACGCCACGCTTCTTAACAGCACCGTCTGTGACAGCCTGGAGTCGATCATCTGGATGGTGAAAGGTAATGGTTTTAGTGGATGGAAGAGCAGCTTGTGCCAGTAGGAAACTTATGCAGAGATAATCTGTCCACTCGATCTTTTCATTGAACTGACGCCAGCAGTAACAGTGGAGAGCAGATAGAGAAGATGGCCATGCCGTGTGAGCTAGCTGTAAGATTTTCTGGGACCAAATCCATCCTAGAATAGTTGTGGTCTTAAGGCAGATGATAGCTTTAGGGGAAAATAGGCACAACTAACATTGTTTCAGAGCATGTAGTACCTGTTGTCAGTTGTGAAGAAGTTTTTTAGGACCATTACCACCACAGCAGAGATCGCCTGCACGTTTAATGATTAAGCTCTTTCTCTAGAAGATCACCTAGGACACAGCATGTCAATCCCTCAAGGGCAGTTTCAGATCCAGGCATGCTCATGGTAGATCGAATGTATACATGAACACCTTTGTAGGTTGGCCTATTTC
Organism: Carcharodon carcharias; assembly: GCF_017639515.1. NCBI lineage: Eukaryota > Metazoa > Chordata > Chondrichthyes > Lamniformes > Lamnidae > Carcharodon > Carcharodon carcharias. The sequence continues at coordinate 102,924,079 of NC_054478.1, read as the reverse complement.
GATCTTTTCTCCCACACTCCTCCCCACCACACCCCCACTAGGGCCATCTGTCACTTGCTCATCCTGCTTTCTACTCTTAATGTCACCATTAACACCTCCTTTAGCTAGTATCACCACCATCAACACCCCTTAAAACTTTCGTTTATGACATCTTTTGCAATCTCTCCTTTGCCTCCACCTATCACTGGCCTTCAATTAAGCTTCACCTGAGCCACCCCCACTTAAACAGTATATATTTCACCACAGTTCTACTTCTCTTTAGCTCTGAAGAAGAGTCATATGGACACGAAACATTAACTCTGTCTTTCTCTCCACAGATGTTGTCAGACCTGCTGAGCTTTTCCAGCAATTTTTGTTTTTGTTTTAGATTTCCAGCATCTGCACTATTTTGCTTTTACCTTTATAGGGTGTTTCCACTTCACAGCACTTCATGAGAAATTGTGCTAATGGAATCTGGTAAAACATCTTGGTTAGATTTGTTGCAATGAAATGTTTCCATTGGGCAATCTTGTGTAAGGTTGAGTCAACATCTGTCATAAATGAAGTTTATGGATAACTGTAGCACCCAATATCAGCGAATACTGCGACAAGTCAATAACCCTATTTGACTTCGTCATGAAAAATGATGGTTAAAGGTATTCTACATTGATCCCCATATCTTCAGGTCGAGCAAAGACTCCAAGGGTGGAATTTTATGGCAGCAGGATTTTATATTCCGGCTGAAGTCAATGGAGTTTAGAATGGTTTGCTGCATTTTACGGCTCCGTCCCCACTGGGAAGGGGCCATCAAATTCTGGCTCAAGGCTTTCAAGATCATCAATTTTTTTTGCAACTCAACAAGTTTTTCTCTGGCATACTAGGGAAAGCGGCCCTTGCATCCTGGAGGTTGTATGGGTCCCATGTTGACATTAGCCTTTTAGGGTCCAGCTTTGCCATTGTTAACCTGGGAATGTTGAACTGAAGATGAGCGGAGGAGTGAGTTGAACTGAGAGTGTGTGTGCAGAGACAGGGTGTGATCCCGGTCCTCAAGAACAGACTCTGAAAACAGCTGATGGTGCTTACACTTGCATTGTTTTGTAACCAGCTGTGTGATGCTGTCCTGAGAAGGTTGAGAATCTTGGTTGCTGGAGGTGAAGACAGGTCATATCCAAGCAAAATGCTCATTATGAGACAAGACTTGTGGTTCATGGAAGAGGTTTGCAATGTGGATCTTGACAGCAACGTTAGTCAAAATATGTGGTGGTGGCCAAGTATTGGGTAGCTTGGTACACTTCGGTCTTCAGGAGGAACAGACAGTTCAACTGTCATGAGGGCTGCAAGATCATCTGGTAGGGTCACTTCAATGAAATGCCCTTGTCAGATTGTTGTTGACTGTCAGGGAGCACTAAGTACATGGGCTCATCTCACTCTGACTGGGCTGGAGGAAGCACGAGATACATAAACACGGGTGATGGAGTCACCAACTAGCATCAGGCACTTCACTGGCCAAATTGACACATCATTGATTTCCATGAACAGAGTGCCTGCAAGTACCTCAACATCAAGATTCTCCATGACCAGGCATTTGAAGGCAGGTTGTGATGGCCTCTGGACAGAGAAGTTTGTTTCACCAACACTATATAAAGATAATGCAGCACCATTAGCAGATTGGGATGAACTCTTGACTGGGACACCAAGCCTCATTGTTGTGGAAGCATGGATCATGTTGCTCGTAGCTCCACTATCAATGGTCACTCGAATAATATGGTGCTTGAAGAATGTGTCTAAGTAGGGTGACTGATGAATCTGTACACAGAGTGCAGCTGATTCTAATAAAACATTAGCAGGATCCTCGTCTCCTTTGTCTAAACGAGAGTCTACGATGATATCATCATTATTATCACACAGAATAGCAGTTATCTTATGGGGTTTAGCCATATATTGGTGATCTTGATCTGGCAGAAAACCTCACATGTTAGAAAATGTCTATCTTGTTGACCCGCTTGCTTGCATAATGGGCATTACATTTATCATGTCCGTAAAGGAAGGGAGTTATAGGGTCTAATCACTGAGGGCTAAACTGTCTGGTATTCCTGGAAGGAGGAAGTGGCAGTGCGGAGAGCTTCAGCATGTGCAGATGTGTAAATCACATCTAACAGCGAATCCAAGGCCTGGGATATCTCTGCTTTGACAGATGCCAGGGTGCGTTACCTGAGCTCAGTACCATACCTCTGCTTCACAAGATGTATTAGGCTGGGATGAATGAGTTGTAGCCAGTATAAGATGACTATGTTCTCCAGTGAAGGTGACATCTCTCCATTCTCATCAAGAGGTAGACTGTGATGACTGAAGACCCACCTTTCAGCAAGAGGTTATCTTCAAGGAAGGCCATCAGAGGTTGATACAGATCCTTATCCCTTTCATCTGATTATGTTCTGAAATCAGTCAGGCCTAACAGGTGGGAACCCATGACCTGGAAACCAGAATTCATGTGGATGATCTGCCATTGAAATAAGATACTTTAACTATAGATTTTCATGATATAGAGGGGTGGTAATTCACTATCTGTCCTAGCATCAGGTCCAGTAAGTTTACATCTTGTAGAGTGGTGAGTCCTTCAGAGGTCCCACACCTTCTGTGCCTCTGAAGTTACAACGAGGGTTATTCTTGGTTCTCTTCTCTCAGGTGAAACTGTCAGTGAGAAAGGGGGCAAAGCTAGGATTAAATGTCAAAATGTAGTTTAGGTTCTGATGCCAACGATCAAATGAATTGACTGCCTCGATCTTTTCTAAGCACCATTGCTTCGGAGCCCTACTTGTGGTTGCCCTATTTCCTGCTGTTACTCTACTGTAACACTGAGGACAAAGTAGAGGTTAATATCCATGTTTATGTGTCACATAAGTCAAGTAACACCATTAAAAACTGAGATACTTACTCACATTTCAACTCTTACAATTCCTCCATTGGTTTCTCCTTACGCTCAGCTAATTTCTGGTGCTTAAAGGATTAAATCTTTCCAGAGCTAATTTGAGCTTCATATCCTTTTCATTCTTAGTTACCACATTCACACTTTATCATTTCACTCTTGCCTCTCAGCAGATATAGCAAGACCAGATCAGGAAGAAACAGTTTTAAGAAAGGTCTTTGCTAAACTAAGCCAGAATAACAATGAGGATATAACAATTGACCCGAATATCCCTGGATTTGAGAAGATAAAAATCAGCTGATTATTAAGCAGTCATCTCTAATGGAAGCATGCTGTATACAAGTCAGGTGAGAACAGGATTGGCATTTCTTTACCCCCTCCCAAACACCCCTCACTCACCCCAGCCGCTCCCGACACCTCAACACGAATAATCCCCACATGGGCAGGTTATTGGAGGGCAACCACTACTGGTGGAACTGCACTTCAGCCACAATTCAAGGAGGGAGAGGAGATACCTGGTAATGAGAGAAAAAACATTGGAGAAAGGGAGAAAATGATTAGCTAAATTAATTTAAATGAAAAAACACACTTCTTTCTACAATATATCAACACATGGATTCATCCAAGCTAATGAAAGACTGCTTGCGAGTATTGTAAATATTGAAATATATTACTTGTTAGACAGGTGAAATTTTCATTTTGAGTATTTGTCACTCATCCAGGTGGGCTAAACCATTCATTTTATTTGGTGAAATTCAGGCAATAAGATTGGACACCTCCCAGAGCTTTAAGACATATGGGACAACACACATTCCTAGACTAAAGCAAACACACCCATATATTGAACTAGCTGAACAGGTAATTGCACCGGTTTACTAATTGTAGAGTACATGTTTACTTTTATCTGCCATCTCACTGAAAGAACAAAGATGGCTGACTACAATGTGGTTATGCAAGGCATGGCATGAAATGTTAGGTGGAAATTGTGTATTATTTTCTTTAGTTGCTTCTAATTTTAACAAATCCATGGAATCTGAGGAGTATAACCTGGACGCACATACCCAGTCCCAATTTTGTTCTCAACTCAAATGATCACTGGTTCCTGGATCAGCAGCCTGAATTGACCCTGGTCTTGAAAATCTCTGGTGTCAAGCCTTTCTCAGAATTAAAAAGCTACCCATGAGTTGAAGGCTATTTTCTGGAACCTGCTTCCTTTTTTCCACAAAAGAGATGGAAGTGTTAGCTAATTAAAGAAATGTAGTTTCACAGGGAAGACTGTTCTGATACCCAGTCCAAATGCCTTTATTCATGCATGAAACTGCAATTATTATAGCAAAACCCAATTGTGTAGAATTAAAATATTAAACAAGTCTTTAGCTTGATGAATATGGAATAGCATCTATAGAAAGAAACCTTAAGTGAGTGTAATTACTTTTAAAGCAGTTGAGTTTCAGAAGCAAAATTACGATCTTGTTTTCCTATCATAAGGCTGGATTGAATTGAGGTGATGTGGATTTTGCCTACTGGCTGGAGAGCCAGCTGGAGGCCCACCAAATTAAGTGCCACTCAGGCGGACCTTCTCCAGGATGGACCCTGGGGACAGAAGTCCTACCTGCTGAGAGTTGCCAGCCAATCAGAGTCCAGCATCTATATTGAAAGGCAGTGCCACCGGGGAGGTGGTGGCTGCTGCTGGTACAACACCCACTTTAGGCCTAGGATCCCAGGCATCAAGTTAATGATGGTGGGATGGGTGTTGAGGGGAGTGCCTTTGAACGAGGGACCCACCCCCCCCACCCCCCATCACCGCCCACCCCCCCACCCCCCCACCCTCCCACCATGCCACCACCTCCCCGGCCCCAGGAGCCCCTAAGCAACTCTGCACAGATTTGCTTGATGTTCTCCTGGCATGGTGAGTCCCCCTCCCACTGTTGTGTTAATACCAGCAACGGCAGGATGAAACCCTTATGTGGGCCTTCATTGGCAGCGGGGCTGGAAGGCAGTCCACAGACTTAATCAGGGTAGAGACAAAAAAGCAGCGGGTTGGGGCACCCGCCGCTTTTTTGCCTCCACCCTGATTAAATGCCACCCTCCTGCCTGATTAAATGCCACCCGGCCACTAAACTCACCATGGGGGAGGGCATTAAATTCTGCCCTTAGTGTTTATTCCAGTGGAATAAGAACAATAGAAATCATTTGTGATTCCTTTGGCTTGCAGTCTCAGAAAGGAGAGAGAGATCCAAGAAGATGAACAACATAATAAAACAAAATGTTATTGATGATACCTGAATTAAAATTATCGGCTGATTTAACTGTTTTCTTAAATGCTCAGTCAAGTAAGGATTAATGAGCAATGCTTCTAAGTAGGATTAGAAACTGCCTCATATTTCTTAGTACTTCTCCAAATCTTAAACTCTCCCATAATACTTTTTCCAGGTTTCTGAGATCCCAGGAATGCTTTATTGCACATACGTATCAAGCACTTGAAATAAAATTGTAGGTACAAAGGCATTTGATGATGTCATTTACTGGCTGTAGGTGGAACTAATGACACATTTCTCAAGAGGCACCTGCTAATGGCTGAAAAACAGTAGGAGATGCAAGCCAGGCTTGGAACTGAAAGATACACACAGATCCACCTATCACAGACAGGCATCCTATCACACTGGCATCTATTATTTATTATTCTAAGCCTTTGGTAAAGACTATCACTATTCCACTCTCCTTAAGGGACAGAATAGAATACACGTCAGCCGAATGCATTTTATCAGCATAAGAACAACTGTGGTTCTATTTAATTTATAACTAGTTAATTAATAAAATGGATTATGGAATGAGCCAAAGCATGATTTGATAAAATTTAAGTGCATTTAAATTCCCAAACTGAAGGAAGAACTCAAGACATAATTAGTTTAAAACCCAGCAAACAGATGTTCTTCTGTCTCTCTTAAATTAAATACTGTCTTGCTGTAGCTGAAGATCAATATCATGTGAATTCATTAGTGACTTTATATAATATTTAGCAGCATTGAATATTTTATCACAGCCAACCAGCTATGCAATTGTGTTATTATAATTGTTATATCTGTTCCTAGTTTTTAATTAATTTTAGTTTTGCATGCACCCAGGTTATTATGAAATTGTTTAAAAAACAATCTATACTGTTTAACATGAACTTTTAGGATCAGACTAACAGAATGTCACACTCACTGGAAAATGTTTACCCTTCTTCTCATGCCAACTAGCTTTCTCTAGTCAAAAAGCTTGGGCAATGCGCTGTCAATCCTTACTGTGTAAATGGTCTTTCAGAGGTTTATAGAAGCTGTCCAGGCTGACTTGCGCAAATCCTCAACTTCAATCTCAAGAAACCCAAAGATGTCATGGTCAAATTATTGTGTGTTTGAGCATGTCTCAGCTGGTTTTCCTGGCATGGATAAGTGAAATAGACATAAGCAGCCCTTTCTTGGTGAGTCACTATTCCTCCAGTTACTTTTTATGGATAGCTATTTCGTATTTTCTCTCTCCTCTTTTCTCCCTCCAAAATCTTACAGAGTCTGTTGGATCCAGTGCCCTTGGTTTGTTGGGGCTAAAGGATCCGGGTTGCACACTTCTTTCAGGGTGACTGAGTTGGTACCAAAAACAGAGAAGATCTGTAGACCGTTCTTAGAAGAAACACATTCTGTTTATTTACATAAGGAGCTCAGCAGCTGCACTTGTGTGCTTACAACTCAAAACTTTGTCTTTCTCTTCAGACTCTAACTCAAGACTACTGACTACAGAGGTAGCCCGCGCTACTCTGATATTGGATATCAAGATCATATGACCATACATTACAACATTTGCCTTAAAGATATATTACACATCAGATTACAACAGAGTCACACATGATGGTATAGACTAAGATGTAGTTAGGCTGTCTCCTCCCAAGACAGGAAAAGATTCAGTGTGATCTTGTCGAAGGGTCATGAGGACTCGAAACGTCAACTCTTTTCTTCTCCGCCGATGCTGCCAGACCTGCTGAGTTTTTCCAGGTAATTCTGTTTTTGTTTTGCTTTTACATATATGGCTACACAAATTCTTTTGCTCCTCAACAGTTTCTAGTCTCCCATCATTTAGAAAAAAATCCAATTTGTCTTTCTTGAGCCCAAACTAGATGACCACATAGTTTCTCTCATTGAGCTCCATCTGCCATAGTTTTGCCCACTTTCTGTTCATGTCCCTTTGTAGCTTTCTGCTGCAATCTACACAGCTTGCTGTAACTCTTAATTTAATATGGAAGATAAAAAGAAGCAAAAAGGTGGGGGGATGGAAAAGAATTTGAGAAAAGATGCAGATGGTCTGAAGTTAAATCTGGAAACACACATTAGATCCACAGTCTCAAAAAGAGTACTAACAAAACTCCCTCAAGCATGGAATCTCCAGACAGTTTGTGTTCTGGCATAGGATTTACACCCAAAGTCCCACCCACATCCCGAGTATCCTCTGCTAAAAAGAAAATGGAGGCTAAGGGGATGAAGTTTCTAGAGTCTGTGTTCATTCCAACGGCTTCCTGAATATTCTGGCAAAAGATGGGCTACTCTTCTGGAAGCTCACGTTAGCTTTGTCAGAGTGCATTGGAAGCCATAGGTAGTGAGGTTAAAGTGCAAGTGGGAGGGGAAGTTAAAGTGGTGACATGCAGGGAGGTCAGAGACACATCACTTACAAATATCATGAAAGTGCAATTGGCAAATAGATCACGTAATCAATGCAAAGTTACATAACATGTATATAATATTCTAGGATAGAGGAGGTATGTGTAAAGTTGTTGTTTTAAATAGAAATGCGTGGGTCTTTGGAAAATGATGTGGGAAGAGGTGAATTAACAGGTTTTCCATCTGCCCAGTTGTACCGGAATATATAATCAGAAAAGGCAAGAGGGAAGCTGAGTATTCTGAAGGGAGTGGTCTCTCTGTAAAGCAGAGAGGAGGAAGGAGAATATATACTTGGTAAGTGAATCATGTTGTTGATGAAGGAAATAGTGCCACACAATTTGGCATGTATAGAGACTTGTGGCTTGTGGAGTGCAAAGTGAAAAGGGGATACTTGCCATTGTTGTGAGGGGGCAATTTCATAATGTGAAAAGAGAATAAGGGGCAAATACAATCAATACCTCGTGTCAACTAGCATTGGGGAATGCAGGTAAAGGCAGGGCATCTCAAAAGTTTCAGTGTAGAAAATGGAGGCATCACAGTTGATGCAATGGAGGCAAAGAAACTGAGGCAGAAAGAGGTAGTCCTTCACAGAAGCAGAGTAGGAAGAAGGGTAACTCAGACAGTCATCAGCCTGCAATACAATGGTTCTCCAAGGACAACTTCAGCAAGGACTACAAGCTAATCATGGGACTTAGGGAGAATCATATAAATTACAGGAAAGATATTCTTAGGAACGAAGAGAAAAAAACAAAGCATTTACAAATTAAACAAATACGACACATACACTGTGAGAGGTAAAAAAATAATGTAAATAACTAGGAATAAGTTTTAAGCAAAGGAAGAATAAAGTTACTTGTATCTTAAGCAAGGTTGATAAAGCAGTAGGTAAATATTACAAATGATGGGGCTAAATTTCCTGATCCACCTTTGCTTAGGTGCTGCGGCATATCCTAAATGCTCTGCTCCTGTGCAGGGTTCAGTTCATACATATCTGATGGGCCTGGACATTGAACCATCAGTGCAGTTCCACCCTTTGGTTGGGTCCAGTGCCTTCAAATGGAGGAGGAAATTTGCATGCTGCAGTAGCTCCAGCTGATGGTTTTGGGACCTTTTGGTTGCTGTAGAAGAACAGAGAGAAGGTCTCCAGCTGATCCATGATCTGACATTTTGAAAAATGGTAAAGAGTCAACAAGGTCATTGCCTGTCCCCTCTCTGATCCTCCAAGTGTCCATGCTCTGTTCCTACTGGAAATCACTCCAAATGAGTGCTGTTGGATCCTGGTCACCAGTTTGTTGGGACTTATGGATTCGGGTTGCACATGTATATTGGGTTGGCCGAGTTGATACAATAGACAGAGTTGATCAGCAGACACTTTTTAGGTGGAACACATTCTGTTTATTTATAAAGGTACTCAGCAGCTACACTTGTGTGCTTTTAACTCAAATCCTGTCTCTGCACTACAGACTCTAACTATAGACTACTGAGGTAGCCCACACCACTCTTGTATTGGATACTAAGATCATGTGATCTTCCATTATAATATTCTTTTTAAAGATATATTACACATCAGATTACCCCAAGTACCCATCTGGTGAAGTGACATGAAAATGAGATGTGAGGCTTGGGACAGTTTCTTCTGCCTCATTTGATTAATTTGCCCAGTCTACACCTATTGCAAGGGAAGCCATTGACCTCCCTGGTTCCTAGAATCCCAGAGGAGGAAAGGGGTAGTGACCAGGCACCACTGGTCTCATCTCCAATTCCCATACTTAGCTCTTAGAGAATTCATTTTCTCAAACACAATCCCATACTACGTCAGGTACTGTATCTTCGATTATCAGTAATCAGTATGTCATAATTTTCACCTTATATCATTTGCATAATGTAGTGCTGGTTATGATTAAATTATGATCTTAGCAGTTCCTCCTGAAAGGGACCACTTGTAAAGCTATCTTCTTGTTGATGTCACTGGGGTAACCTAGTGAAAAATATCTTCCTTTGGTAAAATATGCATAATATTGTGCCTCAGTGAATTTTCTGTATTACAGCTAACAGCATGTCAATGTTGCATTTAGACTGCAGTAAATATCAGGTAATCCACAAAATGTCCAGCTTTGCCCATGACTTATGGCATGAAAAACCTGCTATTATATTAAATAATAACAATAATTATAATAGTAAATTGTGTGTTACTAGGAATAATGCTTCTACCTTTTATAAAACACTATGGCAAAATTTTACGCCTTGCGGGTGGGTGTGCGCCCGACCCAATTGGGCGTGAAATTGCACGCGATGTTGTCAGGTGAGCGTCCCAACGTCATCGCGCACTCAAGCGATATTTCGCTCAGCAAGTGCGCGTATAAGTCACAGCACACCTGCTGACAATTAAGAAGGCAATAAAGCCCATTAATGGCACAATTGTCTGTCATTTTTCGTGGCCCGTCCAACCTTACGGTTGGCAGACAGGCAAATCAGCCAGGCAGCCTTTACAATTTTCATCAAACCTCATCCAAGGGTGGGATGAAATCTCTGTTAGGAAATAAAATATAAATAACTATCTGGGGGCTGCATTTTTATGAGGTATGAGAGCGAGTGAGTGTGGACTTCATTTAAAACAGTGAGTGGGTGAGCGTGTGGACTTCATTTAAAACAGAGAGTGCGTGAACGTATGGACTATATTTAAAACAGAGACTTCATTTAAAAAGATCGATACTGGTGTAAATAATTAATTTCAATAAAGTGTAAAGAGCAGGGATACTAGAGTAATTAATTAATAAGTTAAATAAAATAAGATAGCAATGGCAGGACAGGTGATATGTTGCTGCTGCAGATTGTGGAAGCTGCTGGACACCAAGCTGATCTGGAGCAAACACATCTGTAGTCAGTGTGTGCAGCTTGAGGAACTTCGGATCTGAGTTAAGGAGCTGGAGTCTGAGTTGCAGACATCGTGCCACATTAGGGAGGGGAAAGTTACCTGGACACTTTGCTCCAGGAGGCGGTCACACCCCTCAGATTAGGTAATTCAAATTTGGTCTGTGATTAGAGACAGGAGGGTGTGACTGCAGGTGAGTCAGGTATGGGGACCCGGGGGTAGCATTCAAGGAGCCTCAGCCCCTGAAATTGTCCAACAGTTACAAGATTCTTGCAAGCTGTGTGGATGGGAGCAGGGACTACAGGGAGGATGAACGAACTGAGCACGGTGTCATGGTATAGAAGCCATTCAAGTCAGGGGTGAAAATAGGAACACAGTAGTGGTAGGGGACAATATAATTAGAGGGATAGTTACTGTTCTCTGCAGCCATAAGCATGAGTCCTGAAGGCTGTGTTGCCTGCCCAGTGCCAGGGTTAAGGACACCTCCTCAGGGCTGGAGATGAACTTGGAGTGGGAGCTGAGGGATCCAACTGTCATCATCTGAGTTGGTACCAATGACATTGATGGGACTAGAAAGGAGGTTCTGCTGAAAGAATTTGAACTGTTATGAACTAAATTAAAAAGCAAAACCTCCAAGGTAATAATCTTGGGATTACTACCTGAACCTATGCAAACTGGCATAGGGTAAATAAAGTCAAGGAGTTAAATGCGTGGCTCAAAGATAGATGTGGGAGGAATGGGTTTTAGTTCATGGGGCACTGGCATCAGCACTGGGGTAGAAGGGAGCTGTTCTGGTGGGATGGGCTTCACTTGAACCATGGTGGGACCAGTGTCCTGGTAAATCGAGTAACTAGGGCTGTAGAGAGGGCTTTAAACTAAATAGAGGGGGTGGGGGTTCTGGAGAGGAGATAAGTAGACTTATAAAGCAAATGGATATGGTGGCATTGCAGGGTAGCTACTTAGGTAAAGATACCCAGAGTATGACAGGAAAGGAACGTACAAATATAAAAAAAAAGCAGAAAATAGGGTCAAATGAGGAAAAGTGATAAAAAGGCACAATTAATGGCTCTTTACTTAAATGCACGTAGTATTAGGAACAAAATTAATGAACTAATGACACAAATAGAGATTAATGGGTTTGATCTTATAGCCATTACAGAGACATGGTTACAAGGAGATCAAAGCTGGGAACTAAATATTCAGGAGTATGTGACTTTTTGAAAGGACAGACAAGAAGGAAAGGATGGTGTGGTAGCTTTGTTAGTATGAGATGGAATAAGTACAATAGCAAAAAATGATCTTGGATCGGAAGATGTGGAATCCATATGGGTGGAGGTAAGAAATAACAAGGGGAAGAAGACACTAGTGAGAGTAGTCTATGGGCCCCCTGACAGTAGCTATGCTATCGGACAGAGAATAAATCAAGAAATAATGAGGACATGTTAAAAAGGCAGTATATTAATCATGTGTGATTTTAATCTCCATGTAGATTGGGAAAATCAAATTGGCAGAGGTGGCCACGAGCAAGAATTCATAAAGTATATTTGGGACAGTTTCCTAGAACAATATGTTATGGATCCAACCAGGGATCAGGCTTTTTGGATCTGGTATTGTGTAATAAGGCAGGTTTAATAAATGATCTCAGAGTAAAAGATCCCTTAGGAATCAGTGACCATAACATGGTGGAATTTAGCATTCAGTTTGAGAGTGAGAAGATTAGTTCGGAAACATCTGTGCTAAACTTAAATAAGGGTAATTACAAAGGAATGAAGGCAGAGTTGGCTGCAGTGGACTGGGAAAGGAGTTTAACAGAAAAGACAGTTGATGAACAATGGCAGACGTTTAAGAAAATAGCTCTTGACTCACAACAAAGATATATCCCAGTGAGGAAGAAGGATTGTAGGAAGGGGATAAATCAACCATGGTTAACCAAGGAAGTAAAGGATAGTATCAAAGTGAAATAAAAGCATACAATGTGGCAAAGATTTAGTGGTAAGTCAGAGGATTGAGAAAGTTTTAAAAACCAACAGAAGATGACCAAAAAAAAAATAAAGAGGGGGAAAATAAACTTTGAGGGTAAACTAGCAAGTAATATAAAATTGGACAGAAAGAGCTTCTTAAATATAGAAAAAGAAAAAGAGAGGCCAAATTCAATATAGGTCCCTTAGAGAATGAGGCTGGGGAAATAATAATGGGAAACCAGGAAATGGCAGAGGAGTTGAATAAATACTTTGCATCAGTCTTCACGGTACAAGATACTAATAGCATACCAAAGATACTAAATAATCATGAGGCAAAAGTGGGGGGAGGAAATAAACACAATAATTATAACGAGAGAAAAAATATTAGGGAAACTGATGGGCGAAAGGTCAATTAGTCACCTGGACCTGATGGGTTGCATCCTATGATATTAAAGAAAATAGCTGCAGAGAGAGTGGATGCACTGGCAGTAATCTTCCAAGAGTTCTTAGATTCTGGAAAAGTCCCAGAGGATTGGATAACTGCCAACGTAATGCCCTTATTCAAAAAGGGAGAGAGATAAAAAACAGGTAACTATAGGTCAGTTAACTTAACATCTGTCATTGGGAAAGTGTTAGAGTCTATTATAAAGGATGTAACATCAGAGCATTTAGAAATGCATAATCTAATCAAGCAGAGTCAGAATGGCTTCACAAAGGGGAAATCATGTCTGACAAATTTATTAGAATTCTTTGAGAAGGTAACAAGCAGGATAGATAAAGGAGAACCAGTAGATTTAATATATTTATATTTCCAAACGCATTCGATAAGGTACCACTCATAACCCTATTTAATAAGATAAGAGCCCATGGTGTTGGGGGTAGTATATTAGCATGGCTACAGGACTGGCTAGCTAATAGAAGAGAGAGAGTTGGAATATGGGGGCAGTTTCAGGATAGCAACCTGTAACTAGTGGATTGCCACAGGGGTCAGAGCTAGGGCCACAATTATTTACAATATATATCAATGACTTGGATGAGGGAAATGAATGTACTATTGCCAAGTTTGCCGATGATACAAAGATAGATGGGAAGGCAGGTGATGAGGATGACACAAAGAGTCTACAAAGAGATATAGACAGGTTAAGTGAATAGGCAAAAACATGGCAGATGGAATGTAATGTGGGAAAGTGTGAGGTTATGCACTTTGGCAGGAAGAATAGAGGAGCTGAATATTATTTAAGTGAAGAAAGACTGAAGAAAGCTGCAACACAGCGGGATTTGGGGGTCCTTGTGCATGAATTCCAAAAAGCTAGCAAACAAATTCAGCAGGTAATAGGTAAGGCAAATGGAATGTTGGCCTTTATTTCAAAGGGAATGGAGTATAAAAATGGGGAAATCTTGCTAAAACTATACAAGGCATTAGTTATATCACACTTAGAATACTGTGAACAGTTTTGGTCCCCTTATCTAAGGAAAGATATACTAGCACTGGAGGCAGCCCAGAGAAGGTTCACTAGGTTTACCCGGGGATGGAGAGATTTAGTTATGAGGAGAGATTGAGTTGGCTGGACCTGTACTCATTGGAGTTTAGAAGAATGAGAGGTGACCTTATTGAAACATGTAAGATTCTTAGGGGGCTTGACAGTATAGATGCTGAGAGGTTGTCTCCCCTTGTGGGAGAGGGCATAATCTCAGTGTAAGGATGCGCCCATTTTAAACAGAGATGAGGAGCAATTTCTTCTCTGTGGAATTATTTACCACAGAAGTAATCAAGCAGAGTCAGCATGGCTTCATGAAGGGGAAATCGTGCCTGACAAATTTATCAGAATTCTTTGAGGAGGTAACAAGCAGGATAGATAAAGGGGAATCAGTAGATGTAATATATTTGCATTTTCAAAAGGTGTTCGATAAGGTACCATACATAAGGCTACTTACTGTCATCCTCACCCCTTGTCTTCCCAACTATTTTTGTGTCAGAGGGCTGTAGAGGCTGGATCGTTAATTATATTCAAGGCTGAGAAAGCAGATTTTTAATCAGTAAGGGAATCAAGGGCTATAGGAAAAGGGCAGGAATGTGGAGTTAAGGATTATCAGATCAGCCACGATCTCATTGAATGGCGGAGCAGACTCGATGGGCCAAATGGCCTACTTCTGCTCGTACATCTTATGGTCTTATGGTATGCTTTCAGGTACTTGATTTTGATCCATGGACCTTTTTTTGCAGCCGTTAATTGGCCAGCCAGCGTGAAATCATGGTCGGGGGCCGATTGCGGTGGGCAGTCCATTTCCCGACCACTTCTGGGCCCGCCGATCGCAAGAGCCCACCAAGGATAAATTTCAGGCCTATATCCTTAAATCATCAGGACCACCACCATAGGGCATTGTGGTGGAAAATTTGGCTCCATAGTTCTGGTGCTACACGTGCTACTTTAGGTGAAAAATAGCTTCTAAAGCCACTCCTGCCCACCGAGTGTCATGTTGTTCAGAGTGATGGTATGGGTGTCACATGTGGGCACTGCAAGTTTATAGAGTGGGCGGATTGTGACATCACTCAGGGTCTAATGCTAATTCCATATTCAACCTTTCCACTCTACTTAATGCTCTTTGTTAAACATGCACAGCTGACCATTTATTCAGCAGCCAAAGGGACCCTCTCCATCAGTGCTATTTAAAGGGATCATCATTCAACTTGCAGGTTTCTTGCTTTTTACTATCTACTGTGTGTTGAGAATGCTGTTCAGATAGTCAAGCCTGGTGATGATCAGATCCAGCTGGTGCCAATATCCTGCTGTTGGATGTCCAAGACACCTTGTGGCATGTTTTTTTCTGATAGAAGGTGTTAGTTACACAAGGCTTGTGAGAGCAGCAAAGCTCAAGTAGTCTCCCTCTGTTGTCATTTATCTTTCCCAAGCCATGAAGACTGAGGCAGAAGGACCATGCTCCAGTGCCCACTCTTGTGCTGAAATATCCCAGCAGATAAGGACTTAGGGATTCTACTGATAGCAGTGTCAAACTCATCACAGAACTGGTCTCTCACCTCTGTAGTGGAGCACAGCGTTGCAGCATAGAAGCTCATGAGGGTAACTTTGCCAGAATATCCAGATGTCTTTCGACACAGGGAATGTTAGGGGCATATATGAAGAGATCAAAAAGGCAACAAGCCCAATAGCAAAGAGAACAGCTCCATTGAAAGCAAAGGCAAGGGAGGTCATCACTAACTGCAATAAACAGTTGGAGAGATGGGTGGAACACTACTTTGAATTGTACTCTAGAGAGAACAGTTTTACTGAGGAAGCTCTATACACCTTAGAAAGCCTGCCTTAGTCGTAGTAAAGGTGGATATCAAACCCGCAGTGGAGGAGCTTAGCAAAGCTAATGACTCATTTGCCATGAGCAAAGCTCCAGGTGCTGATGCTATACAACCTGAACTCATCAAGCATGGGTAACCGGCACTCCTGCAGCATCTGCACAAACTTCTCTGTCTCTGCAGGACGGAGGGGGCAGTGCTCCAAGACATGTGTGATGCTAAGATTGTGATCCTGTACAAGAACAAGGGTGACCACAGTGATTGCAACAACTATTGAGCTTTCTCCCTGCTCAGCATTGTTGGAAAGGTATTTGTCCGTGCTGCCCTTGTCAGTCTGCAGATCCTGACTGAATGCATATACCCCGAATTCCTGTGTGGTTTCTGAATTGGAAGATCTATAATTGACATGATCTTCTCAGTCTGGCAGCTGCAAGAGAAGTGCCTTGAGCAAAGGAGACCACTATATATTGCCTTCAGCAATCTCACGAAGGCATTCGATAATGTGAACAGCTCCTGGAGAAAATTCGCTGCCCACTGAAGCTGTTCAATGTGATCTCCTCTTTCCCTGACAACATGATGAGTAAAATCAGCTACAACGGGCCGACATTGGAACCCTTTGATATCCGCAGTGGGGTCAACCAGGGTTGTGTTCTGGCATTGACGCTCTTTGGCATTTTTTTCTGTTTGCTGTTGTCATATGCCTTCAGGCCATCGACAGACGGTGTCGATTTACATACCAGAACTGACAGCAAGCTGTTCAGCTTTGTTTGCCTGAGATCCAAGATAACGGTGTGCCAAGCCTTGATCAGAGAGTTGCCCTATGTTGACAAGGCTGTACTAATGTTCCATACTGAGGAACACCTGCAGTGGTAAACGGTCAGACTCTCTGATGACTGTAAAGAGTTTGGTTTGACCATCAGCATCAGGAACACAAATGTCATGGTTTATGATGTTGCTACTCTGCCATCTATCAGAATTGACAATATGATGCTGGAGGTTGTTGAGACCTTCACATACCTAGGCCCCACAATCACCAGCACAATCTGTCACTTGATGCTGAAAGCAACACATGCATCATAAAAGCTGCAGTTGTTATATCCAAGCTGAGTAAGAGAGTTTGGAACAACAGCAACCTGATCGA
The DNA here is from genome assembly GCF_017639515.1 of Carcharodon carcharias. Lineage (NCBI taxonomy): Eukaryota > Metazoa > Chordata > Chondrichthyes > Lamniformes > Lamnidae > Carcharodon > Carcharodon carcharias. Next base: position 102,907,205 of record NC_054478.1, on the reverse strand, counting down.
GAACACCAAACTGTGAGTCTACCAAGCCTGTGTCCTCAGTGCACTCCTGTACAGTAGTGAGACCTGGACAACATATGCCAGGCAGGAGGAAAGGCTGAATAGTTTCCACCTTCGTTGTCTCAGACGAACACTCACCATGTCTTGGCAGGACAATGTCACCAATTCAGAGGTCCTAGCATATGTTAATTCCATCAGCATACACTCAGCGCCAAGCCAACAACTTCTGTGCTGGCTTTGCCACATTCATCAGATGAATGATGGCCATATACCCAAAGAGCTTATGTATGGTGAACTAGCCACTGGATCATGAGCTCCTGGGCATCCAAATCTCTGGTACAGGGATTTTGCAAGCAAGGAATGAAGATGGTGGACAGTGACACTAACAACTGGAAGGCATTCGCTGACAGCTGTGACCTCTGGAAGCTGACTGTTTGGAAGGGCATTGGAAGAGGCAAGCAGAAATAAAAAGCACAGCTGACTGAGAAGAGGGCCTAGAGGAAATAGAGGCCAGTGAATCATGCATCTTCTCAGGTCACTGGGCAGAATCTTCTGCCTGTTGGGCGGACTGTTTGGGAGCGGGCGCAGGCGGGCGTGGAGCCGATCGCTGCCTGCGATCAGCTGTGCGCCGTCATTTTACATAGGCAGGCTAATTAAAGCCCACCCAGCATGACACACACCTGGTAGAGCTCAGCACTACTTGCCCAGGTGGGGGGAGGAGGGAGAGTCAGACTCTGCGTTCTTTCGCATATGCACGCGAAAGAGCGCAACAATCTCCCTGAGGCACGGAGCTGCCTCAGGGAGATTAAGGTAAGTTTCAAAGTTCAAAATAAAGAAAGTGATAAATTATTTACACATGTCCCCTCATGTGGCAGCGTCACATAAGCTGGGACATGTTTATCAAATGTTTGAAAATATTTATTAATTTAATAAGCCCTTCATGAAACCTCAACTTGCCCGTGGATGAGGTTTCATGAAAAATGCAAAGGCCGCTTGGGCTCTTCACCAGCTCGCCAACCTTAAGATTGGACGGGCAGCATTCAGAATTAATTTGATTAGTTTATTAATGGCTTTAACAGGCCTTTGACTGTTCAGTGGGCGCGCAGCTGCCTCCGGTGCCTGCCCGCCGAACGGGATATTGGAATGACGCGTGGTGACCTCAGGACGCACGCCTGACATCACCGCGTGTCTCTTTATGTTGGTGTGTGGGGCCCACTCCTGCATACCAACAGGAAAATTCTGCCCTCTGTCTTCCTCTGCAAAAAATGCAGCCAAGATGGCCATGCCAGAGTGAGGCTCCTGAACCCCAGCAGCCGATGCTTAACACAGAATTGACCTCCATGGCATAAACCACCGTCTTATGAGATGGAAGGGTGTCGCCATAGTGTATCTGCTGGCTCTTGCTGAGCTTTTGGAAGTTGTTGGCAGTTGGGAGAGAGTTCAGAGAAGTTGGTAATGTCTGCAGGAAGTGGGGAAGAATGTTCATTTCTGAAAGGGCATTGGGTACACCAGTGCCTTCTAATTATGGGGGCTATATTTGTAGTTCTCCTTGGGCTGCAACATCAGAAGGAGCAGAGGTAACAAAGAGGGCAAAATTCTCACAGAGAGAGGGAGTTGGAGGGGTCTCAGCAGGAGGAGTACCCACCTAGCGTCTTCAGGCATCATTTCTCCTACTTATAACTAAGCAAGGTCTAGTGTGTTTTTGCTGGCTATAATTCACCATGCAGGTAGTCACGGAATTGTGCCAGCTTTTCTTACCAGGCCTGCAGCTTCAGAGCAAGGCAAGGATGGCATTGCCAATTGTGGTGTGGGTGACTGTAGTCCTGAATGTTTTTGCCAGTGGATCCTTTCACATTGGAACATGCAACATAGCAAGCATCTCACAGTTCGCCATCCATCGTTGCATTCAGGAGGTCACAGAAGCTCTGTACGTCAGGAGAGGGGAATTCATTGTCCTCTCTCTAAACAGAAAGAAGCAGGATGAGTGGGTACCTGGCTTTGCCACGATAGCGGGCTTCCCTATGGTTTAGGGAGGAAGCAGCTGCACGCATGTAGCTTTGCATTTGCCATATGCAAAGGATACCTTCACTCAATGCGCAGTTGGTATGTGAGCACAACCAGTCCATAATGCCAGGAGGTTCCCACTATCCTGTCAGTAAGGAATGGACAATAAAAGTGATGCCCACATCTCCTGAATGAATTAAAAAAACAGGATTGGTGCATCCTGTATCAGTCTGGTTTTCCAGCGACATTTCAGCCACCACGTGACTACTCAGTGACAATGACTATCTACTCAACACCTAGCAGATGACTCACCTCCAAACCTCACCACATGTGGCCGGCACTCAATAAGAGAGCCATGAGTTCAGAGGAATGCCATTGAGCATACCATCGGGGTGTTGAAGCAGCGGTTCTGCTACCTGGGCCACTCAGGAGGAGCCATCCAGCACTTGCCAGAGCGGGTGTCCCTGTTCTTGTTGTCTGCTGCGCCTTCACAACATGGTCATCAGGAGGCCAGAGTGCTAGCTACCATGTGTTTGATGACACCCTCAAGCAGCTTTAGGCCTTGATGGTCCAGATTTGGACTGCACCACCTTGGTGTGACTGGCAGCAAGTCTGGGCTGGCTGGCTGATAGGCCAGGCTTCCAACAGATTGGCAGGCATGAGAGCACAAATGCTGTCAATCTGAGAGGAAACAGCTAGTTCATGCTCCAGGGAGCCATTGCCAATCTCCCAGAGCAGTGCCTCAGCAATCATGGAGTCATAGAGGTCTACAGGACAGAAAAAGGCCCTTCAGCCTGCGCTGGTCAAACAAGAACCTAACTATTCTATTCCCATTTTCCAACACTAGGCCCATAGCCTTGTAAGCCATGGCATTGCAAGTGCACATCCAAATACTTCTTAAATGTTATGAGGGTTTCTGCCCCCACCACCCTTTCAGGCAGCGAGTTCCAGATTCCCACCACCCTCTGGGTGAAAAAATTCTTCCTCACATCCCCTCTAAACCTCATGCCCCTTACCTTAAATCTATGCCCCCTGGTTATTGATCCAAGGTGAAAAGTTCCTTCCTGTCTACCCTTTCTATGCCCCTCATAATTTTATACATCTCAATCATGTCCCCCCTCAATCTCCTCTGCTCCATGGAATATAATCCTAGTAATCTGCGAGACTATAGTTTGTTGGATTTCAGCCAGATGCTGAAAACTCCTTTGAGCACTGGTGTCCCTAACCATGACGGCAGCAGTCTGAATTTGCATTACACCAAGTTGGGCTTGCATGGCCTCAAGCAGAGATTTTGTGATCACAGTCTGGAGCTTCCACTGCAGCCGTGCTGCCTATGAGGGTGAGGTGAATCATGTTAATGTAAAGTTTGAGTTGTAGTTGTTGTAGACTGTTGTTTGTGAGTGAAGGAGATGTGGTGAATTGAGTGGTGTGTGAGGTTAGTGGTAAAGTTGATAGATTATGGCATATATGGATGCATTCATTGACCTTGGCCACTTGTGTGAGGTCATTAAAGGTCACTAAATTTCTTGTGGCACTGTTTCCAGGCCCTCAGCACTAGACTGGTGGCATTGACCACCAATGAGCACCTGCTCCCAATGACCTCTCTCATCCTGTTGACCTCCTGCACCAAGGGTTCCAGTGCAGCATCCAAAAACCTGGGTTCACGATCTTTCTGGATTGTTGTGCCATTTCCATTTATCCCTCCAGGTCTTCATATCTTCTCCAAATTGTTTCAGCTCCTCTGCAGCCCAAATAAAACTCGTCTTTAAAAGGTGCAGTTTTGCTTAGATGTGCAGGCTTAAGTTGTGCTAGCTCCGAATGAACCTAGGTCTTCTACTGAAGCGTGCTGTCACTCATCAGTGTGCTCATTGCTGGGTTGCATGAATTTTGTGCGCTGCCTACATACTTTGAATTATCACAGGTAAATTGTGCATCGCGATCCCCACATCTGGTTTTGACAGCCATCCAATTTAACCCCCGGTTAGTTTTGCTTATATTTTAAATTTTCACATTGATTGGCAGAAAAACGTCAAAATGGCGAAAGATTCTCAGGGTCTAGAACCTTTGTAGGGTGGCCTTCCAATTGCTTGGCCTTAGCTTCAATGGAAGATGTGTGGATACCCTGAGAAACAGTAGACTTTATTTCTCTGGGGTTTCTGCAAACCCTTTGCAAAGATACAGCAGAAGATTGGGAGGATCTTTGTGGAGATTCTAACAACACCCCCACCCCTGCCCGTGGCCCCCACCAACCTTTGCCTTTGGCTTCCTTCTTTCTTCCCTCTTCCCTTTTTTGATTAATTTTGTCCTTTTCAAAACTCATCGTTTGCTAATAAATTTTCTGTGGAAAGTCTCAATCTATTAACGGCTTATTTTTGCCTCAACTCTATTTTTCCCTTTGTTACGTTGTGTTGCTAAGTTGAACACCAGTGGCAGTGGAAAAATAGAACACATGGAGAAAGCTGCATTAAGCAGTTTACAATACAAACCAGCAGGCACGTGTTGCTACTTCACAGAATGCACTCCAATTAATTATGCCTGGGATTTACAATTGCAGCATCAACTCTTGTGGACAGTTTTGCTTCAAGCAGAGGAGGGCAGTAGTTTGTATTGTCTGAAGAGAGAGAAAGAAGGGTATTCTTGAATTAATATAGTGCCTTTTGCAAACTCATGGCATCCCAAAGCAATTTACACAACAATGAAGTGCTTTTGAAGTGTACTCACTGTTGTAATGTAGGAAATGTGGTAGCTAGCTTTTTACACATATCACCCAAACAGCAATGAGAAAGGCAATCAGATTTTAATCGTTGTTGAGTGATATATGTGTAAAGGAAAATTCTCTTGCTGTTTTTCCAAAGAGTGCCATGGGATCTCTTGGCGTGGATTTTCACCGAGTCAGGATGACTCGGGAGTTGTTGATAAGTGGCAGGCGGGTCCCGATCCAGGATTCTCGACACCATTCCCCCGCTGTCTGATTTTCATGAGTGCCTTTTAAGGGTGCCGGCTGATTTGGGACATGAGCCCCCAACAGGCACTCCTGATCTGGCTGGCTCCATTGCGGGGATAGGCATGTCCCAATCATCCTCAATTTTCATGGAGTCAGGTCAGGTTTTTAAAAAGTTGTGGTTCATGGTCCATCAGAGGAGTCGTGAACCATAGTCTGCTTGAAGGCACCTTTAAAAGATAAGTTAAAAAGGTTCTCCTCATGTCCCCCCATGCCAAGCTATGTCCATCCACCCACCTCCCATGTTAGCTTATGTCCCCCAGCCCAAGGTAAGCTCCCCACCCACTTCCCACAGCCTCTCATGCCCCCAATGTCAAGCTATGCCCTTCCACTGAACCCAATGGCCTCTTATGTCCGCTATGTCAAGCTATGGCCCTCTACCCAACCCGTATGGCCCCTCCTGCCCCCTCTGCTAACCTATGGCTCTTCCATGCCCATTGACACACTATACTCTGTATAGAACCAATGAACCCTATAGTGACAATAGGATGTGTAAAAAAAAACTTTAACAAGCAGTCATTCATCTATTACGTTCCACAATGTTAAAAAGTCCTTTCATTACAGCCCAATAGAAGTGTCAATCATCTGGATCCTTTAAAGTTTTAATAACAGAAACCAGAAGCACTTGACACCCCTTACTTTGTGTAAATAAACATTATGAAATTGACAGCAGAGATCAGAGAGTTATAGCTGTCACTCAAGCAATGTTTTCCCTAGAGCTGAGGTGTTTCATCAGAGTTATGGATGCCTGGGGTCTCATCCGATCCTTATTATGTATTCTGATGAAACAGCTGAGCCCCAGGGAAAACATTTTTTGATTGACAGCTCTGGCTCTCTGATATCTGCTGTCAATTGTACAGTGTATATTTACACAAAGTTAAGAGGTTTTAAGTGTCTGTAGTTTCTGTTATTGATAGTTTAAAGAGTCTGGATGATTGAAAGTGTTATTGGGCTGTAGTGAAAGATCTTTTATAAGATGGTGAAAAGTAATGAAGGAATGACTGTTTTAAATTTTTTTTAACATGTCCTATTGTCACTATAGCGTTCAGTGGTTCTATAAAGTGTGTAGTGGGTGATTGGGCATGGAAGTGACTTGGCTTGGATTCAGGGCAGGAGAGGCCATGGGGGATATAAGTTGTCAGAGGGGGCATGAGAGGCCATGGGGATGTGTGGATGGCTATATCTTGGCATAAGGGATGTGGGGGGCCATTGGGTTGGGTGGGAGGGCATAGCCTGGAATGGGGGCATGAGGTGGCATGGATGGGGGCATGGGGAGCATGGGGGGTGCAGAGTTGTGAGGGCTAGGGCTGGAGGGCTTTTCTGCTTTTATTCTAACTGGATGAAGTCCAACAGCACTGAAGTGGGTTTTCAAAAAGTCTGCCTCCACACATGTGCCCCTATGGCTGCCTCTGTCCTCTTTCCTGAGTTGGCTGGCCCCACTGCAGCCTGCACCCGCTCCCTAGCAATGAAGATCCTGTCTTTGCGGGCATTCTCCCGAAGTGGGTGGCTGAGCCATTTTCCTGACTCCCGCTACCTGCCTTGGTGATAAAATTCCAGCCATTTATGCCCATCTGAGAAGATAACCAGGGCCTCAGCTTAATGTCTCATCTGAAAGGTGGCATCTTGGACAGTGTAGCACTACCTCTGTACAGCATTGGAGCGTCAGCCTAGATTTTGTGAAGGACGAGGTTATAGCCTTCACCCCATTAGATTTATGGGAATAAAACTATTTAAGATTTCTTTCAAACCCACCTCCACCCCCCCTATAAGAAATCTCTACCTAGGAATGGGCACAGACTCCATGCATTTGCAGATTTCCTGGAGTGGATCATTGTGCCAGATAGGCTCAGTTGGTAGCACTCTTGTCTCTGAGTCAAATGGTTGTATGTTCAATTACCATTTGAACATAAACATTAAAGCTGACATTCCAGTGCAGGAATGGGGGAGTCCTGCACTGTCGGAAGTGCTGCACTGTTGGAGGTGCTGTCTTTCAGGTGAGATGTTAAACTAAGGCCCTGTCTGCCCTTTCATGTGGATGTTACACATCCTATGGTGTTACTTCACATGATAGTAGTAGAGATATATCCTGTGCACTGGCCAAAACTTATCCCTTAATCAACATCACAAAAAACAGATTATCTAGTCATTATCACATCATTGTTTGTAGGAGCTGTGTGTGCAAATTGATTGCTCTGTTTTTTACATTACAACAAGACTACACCTCAAAATTACTTGTTAAGTGCATTGGGACATCCTGGGAATGTGAAAGGTGCTGTACAACTGCAGATTTTTCTAGGGCCATGACCCCGTCAGTGATATTCTAAAAAGGGAATCTCCCGCTGACCCAGCATAATCAGGTGTGGTCAGCCCTGGAGATTCCCGACAGGAGCAGAACCACACTTAGTTTGGGATGCTGTCCCTGTGAATTTTTGAGGCTCATGGATTTATTGTAAAGTGTCAGATTACTGACAGTTGGAACATTACCGATTGTATCCCAATAGTACCAAGTGAAGGCCCAATGCTCCTACTGTACTTTGTACACTTGATTTGGTAAACAAAAATATTTAAGAGTGAAGTACGGAAGACAGCCAAGTAAATATATTAGTTAGGCTTTAACTTTAAATCTTGCTTTCTGAATAGGATGCAGCTTTTAAAAAAATTTCTGATTGATCCAGTGTGAGAAAAATCACAGTGTGTATTTACCATCACACATGTTAGTATATGGGACATTATTGAAGCTACTGTTCTTTCACATTATTACTTGAAATAGAAACCTAGACAATTTTCATTACTTCTTTACTACAATGCATTGCACTATGTTATAGCCAAATGTTATAGTGTTGATTTAGCTGAAGGACCCTAGTTTAACCAAATCGATTTCTTATCATCAAACTTTGCTGCTAACAGTGCAATAATAAACTGTATTGTGTAAAATAAGAAACAAATACTAACATAAGAAACATAAAACACTATTATTTTGTAACATAACATCCACACAAGCCAAGCCATAGTTTTATTCCTGCAGCATTTGTTCCCAGTTGTGGGGATTCTTACTCTACAAGGTTTTATGCAATTGTGGTGTCTGCTTGCGACAAGGTAAGTTGCCATCACATATTTTAAGCAAAATGAAAGCAATGCAGGTGTGACTGCAAAAATGGGACAAGGAGAATGTCAGGTAAGACAAGATGGATTTGCAGTGGGAGTATAACAGTGGGACACCAAAGAATGAACTGCATAATTAGTTCTGTTCCAAATGGTGTTTTATGTTACTTGGTTAATGCTGAGCTTAGCACTGTTATATTTATAATGAATGACAAATCATAACAAAATACAAGATTAATCTTACAGTCACAGATATGCTTCAAAATTCAACAAGGAGGCTTTGTATATTTAGTTGTCAATCACTTAATGTGTGTCAAGTTAACCACTGAAAGATTTTCACCAGTCTATTGGCAATTGTTAGTTTGGCTGTTAAAATGTGTATTCTTAAAAATGTTGAATGACTGTGTAATTTCATGACATCTAACATATACATTAAGCTATCTAAAATTTGCAAAGCTGGAAAGAGCAAGGAAGTTGGACTAATTGGATGGCTCGTTCAAAGAGCCAACACAGGTATGATGGGCCAAATGAGTTTCTTCAGCTCAGTACGATTTATGAAAAACTCAGCAGGTCTGACAGCATTTGCAGAGAGGGATACAGTTGATGTTTCGAGTCCGTATGACTCTTCATCAGAACTAAGGAAATAGAGAAATGAGGTGAAATATAAGCTGGTAGAGGGGGGTGGGACAGGTAGAGCTGGATAGGGGGCCAGTGATAGGTGGAGGCAAAGAAGGGATTGCCAAAGATGTCATAGACAAAAGGACAAAGGGGTATTGATGGTGGTGATATTATCTAGGGAATGTGCTAATGGGGACATTAAGGGTAGCAAGCAGGACAAGCTAGTGGCAGATGGCCCTAGTGGGGGTGGGGTGGGGGGAAGGGATCGAAATGGGTTAAAAGGTGGAGATAAAACAATAGATTGAAATAAATTTTAAAATAGGTGGGAAAAGAAAAATATATTTTAAAAAAAAATTATAAATTATTGGAAAAAGGGGGATCGGAAAGGGTGTAGGGATGGAGGAGAGAGTACATGATCTGAAATTGTTGAACTCAATATTCAGTCCAGAAGGCTGTAAAGTACCTAGTCGGAAGATGAGGTGTTGTTCCTCCAGTTTGCGTTGAGCTTCACTGGAACATTGCAGCAGGCCAAGGACAGACATGTGGGCATGAGAGCAGGGTGGTGTGTTAAAATGGCAAGCAACAGGGAGGTCTGGGTCATGCTTGCAGACAGACCAAAGGTGTTCTGCAAAGCGGTCACCCAGTCTGCGCTTGGCCTCTCCATTGTAGAAGAGACCGCACTGGGAGCAACCAATGCAGAAGACTAAATTGAGGGAAGTGCAAGTTCACTTGAAAGGAATGTTTGGGCCCTTGGACGGTGCAGAGGGGGGAAATAAAGGGGCAGGTGTTGCATGGGAAGGTGCCGCGGGAGGGGGTTGAGATGTAGGGGGTGATGGAGGAGTGGACCAGGGTGTCCTGGCGGGAACGATCCCTGCGGAAAGCTGCCAGAGGGGGTGAAGGGAAGATGTGTTTGATGGTGGCATCATGCTGGAGTTGGCGGAAATGGTGGAGGCTGATCCTTTGAATGCGGAGGCTGGTGGGGTGATAAATGAGGGCAAGGGGGACCCTATCATGGTTCTGGGAGAGAGAAAAAGGTGTGAGGGCGGATGAGCGGGAGATGGGCCGGACACAGTTGAGGGCCCTGTCAACCACCACGGGTGGAAAATCTCGGTCAAGAAAGAAGGAAGACAAGTCAGAGGAACTGTTTTTGAAAGTGGCATCATCAGAACAGATGCAATGCGATGGAGGTGAAGGAACTGAGAGAATGGGATGGAGTCCTTGTAGGAAGCGGGGTGTGAGGAGCTATAGTCAAGGTAGCTGTGGGAATCGGTAGGCTTGTAATGAATATTGGTGGACAGTCTATCACCAGAAATTGAGACTTAGAGATCAAGGGAGGGAAGGGAAGTGTCAGTGGTGGACCACATGAAAATGATGGAAGGGTGGAAATTGGAAGCAAAGTTAATAAATTTTCCAGATCCAGATTAGAGCATGAAGCGGCACTGAAGCAGTCATCGATGTACCGGAGAAAGAGTTGTGGGAGGGGGCCTGAGTAGGATTGGAACAAGGAATGTTCCACATACCCCATAAAGAGACAGGCATAACTGGGGCCTATGCAGGTACCCATAGCCACACCTTTTATTTGGAGGAAGTGAGACGAGTTTAAGGAGAAGTTGTTCAGTGAGAGAACAAGTTCAGCCAGGCGGAGGAGAGTGGTGGTGGATGGGGATTGTTCGGGCTTCAGTTCGAGGAATTTTCCGTGCCTGCTGGTAGATGGCGTGATAAATGGTGTGTGTGTGTGCGGACAATATGGCGTGATCGGTTTCACAACAGCGGGAAGGCAGGTTGTGATTGCCCACTCAGCCCGCTGACAGTGGGCCACGATTCTTGCCAACAGTCGTCAGGGAGCTCATTGTAATACATCAGCATTCCAGTTAAAGGCCATCCCGCCAGGATCTTGGACCCCTGCTGGATCGACTGTCCACATCGGCGGGAAAGCATATCGACATGTTTCACCCAGGCGACGTGCACTTGGAGACCTTCACTCTGGGTGAACTGGAAGTGAGTGAACAGTATCGTTCTGCAGAGCTCGCCAGGGTCGCCTGTTGCTTTTCAGGCTTCGGGGCACCAGGGGGGCCAAGGTGAAGTACCACCCTGCCTCAGAGGCGACTGTTGTGGGGTAGTGGGTTGGGGGGGGGGGGCGTCCGGGGGCAACTGCTGCCCAGCCTCGGAGGCGATTGTCGGGGGGGTATGTCAGGGGGCAACTGCTGCCCAGCCTCGGAGGCGATTGTCGGGGGGGTATGTCAGGGGGCAACTGCTGCCCAGCCTCAGAGGTGATTGTCGGGGGGGGGATGTTGGAGGGCAACTGCTGCCCAGCCTTGGAGGCGATTGTCGGGGGGATGTCAGGGGGGTAACTGCTGCCCAGCCTCGGAGGCAACAATTGGTCGGGTGGGGGGGGTGGTGGGGGGGCAACTGTTGCCCTGGCGTTGGATCCTACGCACAAGAAATTGAGTTTGGGGGCAGGGTAGTCAAGGGAAGTGGCCATACAGTAGGGACACCTGTATAAACTGACCATTCCTCTGCAACAGAGACAGTGATATGATTGGGGTTGGGCAGCTAGACTGCTCACCCAAGCAAGCAACATGGAGGCACCAAAGTGCCACCAAGTGTTGTAGGCCTTACCCACACCCAGCCTCCCACCCCCCAGCAGCCCCCCTCTCCCCAGCACAGACTGCAAGTCCACTATCACTTTACTGGACCATGGAGCAGTTGGACTGCACACGTAAATTATCCTCGCCAATGCTGGCCATGTAGCAGTCACTGCTGGAGGTGCTCACAGCCCCTTGCAATCTCAGCAACCCGGTTATGAGCTGTCTCCCTCATGTCACAGGTTAACAGGGCAGCCATGCAGTGCACTCATCTGTGGCTAACCGAGGGGTGGCCAGCACTGTCCCAGAAGTGTTAAGGGGCGGTCACACAGGCCAGGAAAGGTGCTAAGTTCACCCATGCTAACCACGTCTCTCTCTCTTTCATGCCGCAGGTGGACCACATCAGGAGCATGGAGCCTGGTGACCTAGCTGTATGCCTGATGGCCTACAGAGAGCGGAGAAGATGGAGGAGAGAGCGACTGAGGCTCCTGGCTGCGCAAAGGCAGAAGCAGCAACCTCAGAAAGACAGGGCTGCTGGGGCTCCGCACATGCTGCCTAGGAGTGACGGCGAGCCATGGCTGGTTGGAGTCTGGTTGCACCCAGGGTCTATAGATGCCATCTGCCATTCCTGCAGATGACCGAGAACCAGTGTCGCCAATGACTGTGAATGTCTAGGGGCCTGGTGGCTCACATTTGCCACTTACTGCAGGACTTGGCATTGAGGGGAATGGAAATAGCTGTGAAAATGGTGGCAATGCTCAATTTTTATGCCAGTGGTTCCTTTCAGGACTCCACAGGTGACCTCTGTGGGACCTCACAAGCCGCCACCCGCAAATGCATCCATGAGGTCATGTATACCATCTTCTCCATGGCATACAACTTTAGGTATTTCGCCCAGGACTGCGACAGCCTGGATGCAAGAGCCATTGGATTTTCCCAGATTTCAGGATTCCCACAGGTGCAGAGTCTGATTGACTGCATCCATGTGGTGCTTAGGTTTCTGTCGCTACACAAAGTGGATCACATCAGTTGCAAGGGATTCCACTCACTGAACATACAGCTGGTATGCGACCACCAGAAATGCATCCTGCAGGTATGTGCACGGTTTCCAGGGAGTGTGCATGTTGCCTACATCCTCAGTCGGTCACAGATCCCTTGAGTTTTCCAGGGTCCACAGAAGCTGCAGGGATGGCTCCTTGGGGACAAGGGCTACCTGCAGAGGCCATGGCTGATGACACCTGTGCAGCGGCCTCAGACTGCAGCAGAGTGACGGTGTGATGGAGCTCATCCTGTTGCTTGCAACTTGGTGGAGCAGGCCATCAGGATGCTGAAGATGAGGCTCCAGTGCCTGGACCGGTCTGGTGGAGCCCTGCAATATAGTCCGCAGAGGGTATCATGCATCGTTGTTGTCTGCTGTGCCCTTTACCACCTGGCGCTGCAACGAGGAGATGAGCTGGCTGAGGAGGAGGTGGAGGAGCTGCATGTCTCCTCTGATGAGGAAGACACCGACAGGGATGAGGCTGAGGAGGTCCTTGAAGGCGACGATGATGGGGATGAGGCCCTCGCACTGGCCAGACGAGGCAGGCATGCTCGGGTGACCCTCACAGCTGCTAGATCGGTGAAGGATGATGACGACATGCAGTGAGGTGACCCCATAGATCCTCACATTGCAATTTTGAACATTTGACAACATTGGCTTATGGCAGCTTGAATACCCTCTGTGAGAATGCTCCTGTCATGGAGATGCAGTGGAGGCCCTAATAATCGCTCGATTCCAGGAGGATGATGATGACATGCAGTGAGGACACTCCATAGAGTCTTCACATAGCCTCTGAGAATGTCTGACTCCTGTCTTGCCAAGGGCAGCTTACTTGCACTCCGTGATCAGGTCATATCATAGAGACGCAGCCATGAATATTTAACACCCAAATTAATTAATTAAATAGAATAGAGAAGACTGGGCAGGTGATGTGTTGCAGCTGTAGTATGTGGGTGCTGGTGGATGCCAGTGTGATCCACGGTGACCACACATGGAGCAAGTGTTGGCTGCTCGAGGAGCTTTGGCTCAGAGTTGATGAGCAGGACCCCAAGCTATGGACATGCGACGTGCCATAGAGTTAACTGGACACTGTGTTTCAGGAGACAGTCACATCCCTTAGATTAATTAGATCAAATTTGGACCATGATCACTGACAGGAGGGTGTGACTGTGAATGATGCAGGTATAGGGATCCAGAAATTAGCTTTGGAGGAGCCTCAGGCAGTGCCCTTGTCCAATAGGTATGAGGTTCTTGCTCCCAATGTTGTTGAGGGCACAGAAAGCAGGGAGGATGAGCGAACTGACCACAACACCATGGCACATAGCATCATTCAAGTTGGGGGAGAAAAGAGAAATGTGGTAGTAATAGGGGATAGCATAATTAGGGGAATAGATATTGTTCTCCGCAGCAAAGACAGTGAGTCCCGAAGGCTGTGTTGCCTACCTGGTGCCAAGGTTAAGGACATCTTTTCTGGGCTGGAGAGGAACTTGGAGTGGGAGGGAAAGGATCCAGTTGTCTTGGTCCATGTAGGTACTAACGACAGAGGTAGAACTAGGAAAGAGATTCTGCTGAGGGATTACGAGCAGCTCGGGGCCAAATTAATAAACAGAGCCATAAAGGTAGTAATCTCCGGATTACTACCTGAGCCACGTGCAAATTGGCATGGGGCGAATAAGATTAGAGAGCTAAGTGCATGACTCAAAGCTTGGTGTGGGAGAAATGGGTTCCAGTTCATGGGGCACTGGCACCAGTACTGGGGAAGGAGAGAGCTGTTCCGTTGGGATGGGTTTCATGTGAGCCACGCTAGGACCAGTGCACTGGTGAATCGTATAACTAGGGTTGTAGATAGGACCTTAAGCTAATTAGCGATGGGGAGGGTTCAACTGAAGGGAAGTTTAAAAAATCAAAAAGAAATGAGAGAGCAGAAGCGTAGCATAGTGAAGAGGTGAAAAATGATCAAAGTGTGACAGGAAGGGGCAGAAAATATAAGCAGAAGAGTGCAGCAGAAATTAGAACCAGAATGAGTAATAATGGTAAAAAATCAAAGCTTAAGGCTTTTTATCTGAATGTACGCTGCATTTGTAACAAGATAGATGAGTTGACGGCACAAATAGAAAAAAATTAATATGACTTTATGAATTAATATAGCTACCACAGATACATGGTTGCAGGGTGACCAAGACTGGGAACCCAATATTCAAGGGTGTTTGACGTTCTGGAAAATACGCAAAAAGGAAAAAGATGTGGGATTGCTTTATTAATAAAGGAAGGTGTCAGTGCAGTGGTGAGTAGTGATATAGGCACAATAAATCGTGATGTGGAATCAGTTTGGGTGGAAATAAGGAATAGCAAGGGGAAGAAGTCACAGACGGGAGTCGTCTATAGGCTCCCAAAGAGTTGCCTCACTTTAGGACAAAGTACAAATTAGGAAGTAAAGCAGACATGTAAGGAGGACAATTGTCATGGGTGATTTTAATCTGCATAATGATTGGACATATCAGATTGGCAGGGGTAACATGGAAGACGAATTTGTTGAGCGCATCAGGAATTGTTTCTTAGAGCAATATGTTGCAGAACTTACCCAGTAACAAGCTATTTTAGATCTAGTAATGTGTAATGAGGTAGGATTAATAAGAGATATTGTAGTTTAGGATCCCCTAGGGAGTAGCCATCACAACATGGTAGACTTTCAAATTCAGTTTGAGGACGAGCAAGTCGGGTCTCAAACCGGTGTCCTCAATTTAAATAATGGCAATTACAGAGGTATGAAGAAAAAGTTGCCTAAAGTAGGCTGGGAAAATAGACTAAGGGCAATGTTAGTGGATGAGCATTGGCAGACATTTAAGCAGATATTTCATAATGCTCAGCAAAAATTTATCCCAGTCAAAAGAAGTACTCAATGAGAAGGATGAACCACTTGTGGTTAACAAAGGTGGTTAAGGAGAATATCCAATCAAAAGTTAAAGCATACAAAGTGCCAAAAACTACTGGTAGGCCAGAGGATTGGGAATTTTCTGGGACCCAGCAGTGGATGAATAAGAAACAAATAAAGAGGGAGAAAATTGATTATGAAAGTAAATTGGCAAGAAATGTAAAAACGAACAGCAAGAGTTTCTGTGGGTATATAAAAAGAGAGTGGCTAAAGTGAGTGTGGATCCCTTGGAGGATGCGACTGGAGAATTGATAACGGGGAACACGAAAATGGCAGATAACTTAAACTAATATTTTGCATCGATCTTCACAGTGGAGGACATTATGAACGTCCCAAAGATATCACATAAGCGAGGAGTTAATGGGAGGAAAGATCTTGTAACAGTCTCTATCCCAAGGGGCAAAGCATTTGACAAACTAATGGGACTGAAGGCAGAAAAGTTGCCAGGGCCTGATCGCTTGCATTCAAGGGTTTTAAAGGAAGTAGCTGCAGAGATAGTGGAGGCATTGGTCGAAATATTCCAGAACTCACTGGATTCCAAAAACTTGCCAGCGGATTAGAAAACTGCTAATGTGATGCCCCTGTTCAAGAAAGGAGGAAACTATAGGCCTGTTAGCCTAACATTTGTCATTGGGAAAATTATTAAGGAAGAAATAGCAGGACATTTAGAAAGCTTAATGCAATCAAACAGAGTCAACATGGTTTTGTGAAAGGGAAATCACATTTGACAAATTTGCTAGAGTTCTTTGAAGATATAGCAAGCAGAGTTGATAAAGGGGAATCAGTAGCTGTAGTGTATTTGGATTTCCAGAAGATATTCGATAAGATGCCACATAAAATGTTATTGCACAAGAAATCATGGTGTTTGGGGTAATGTTTTAGCATGAATTGATTAATAGGTCTTTTTCAAGTTGGAATGACATAATTAGTGGAGTGCCACAAGGATCAGTCCTAGGGTCTCAATTATTTACTATCTATATTAATGACTTTGAGGAGGGGGCAAAGTGTAATGTATCCAAATTTGCTGACAACACAAAAATAGGTGGGAGGACATGTTGTGATGAGGACATAAGGAATCTGCAAATGAATATAGATAGGTTCAGTGAGTGGGCAAAAACTTGGCAGATGGAGTTTAATGCAGGAAAGTGTGGTAGGAAGAGTCAAAAGGAAGACTATTGTTTAAATGGAGAGAGACTCCAAAAAAGTGCAGCACAGAGGGACCTGGGTGTTCTTGTGTATGAAACACAAAAAGTTAGCATGCAAGCACAGCAAGTAATTAAGGAGGCAAATTGAGTTTTGGCCTGGAGTATTGCTAGGGAGTTGGAGTTTAAAAATAGGGAAGTCTTCTTACAACTGTACAGGGTGTTGGTGAGGCCACAACTGGAGTACTGTTTACAGTTTTGGTTACCGTATTTAAGAAAGATATACTGGCATTGGAGGCAGTTCAACAGAGATTCACTAGGCTGATTCCTGGGATGAAGGGCTTGACTTATCAAGAACAGCTTAGACCTTTATTCATTAGAAATTAGAAGAATGAGGGATGATCTGTTGAAACGTACAAGATTCTGAGGTGGCTTGACAGGGTAGATGTTGAGAAGATGTTTCCACTAGTGGGGGAATCTCAAACTAAGGGACATAGTTACAGAATAAGGGGACACTCATTTGAAACTGAGATGCAAAGGAATTTCTTCTCTCAGAGCGTAATGAATGTCTGGAATTCTCTACCCAGAGAGTTGTGGAGGCTAGATCACTGAAAGTATTTAAAGAGGAGGTAGATAAAGTTTTGAATTCTCAGGGAGCTGAGGGCAATGAGGAGCTGGCACGAAAGAAGGGTTGAGGCCTGGGGCAGATCAGCCATTTATTGAAAAATGGGGCAGGCTTGAGGGGCCGAATGGCCTACTCCTACTTCTTTTTCTTATGTTCTGATGTTCTTATGAAACTTTAGAACCCTCTGATGCTTTAACCACCGTCAGCACCTGAGCTCTTCAGGAGCTGGAGCACAGCATCAGCTGGAGCACAGATGCTCAAGAGATGGGGGCCAGCCCCTCCTTAAAGGTGCTGATAGCACATCGAGAGAAGGAGAGAACACTGTGGCACTTGCCCACTACATCTGGCAGCAATGACCAGCACCGTTGAGGTGCAGGCATCAGTAATGTTTCCAGGGAGTGTGAGGTTGGACCATCACTGTGGTCTGAAGGGTGCACAGAACACAGGGAAGAGGCCCTGGACTGAGACACCTGCCTTTATCTTGTGCAGAAAGGTTTCACATCTGAGTGACAAGAACACTGCTCATCAGAACAAGGAGCCATAGGTAGGGAGACGTTCTTGAAAGTTTATTGACAATAGTGAACAGTATGTACAAGTGATTAACACCTGTGCCAAGGCTGTGCAACTACTTTTACTTAACTTGGCTTGGCCTAAATAGTCAAGTGGTTATGGTACTGCGTTTGTAACCCCAAGATCAAGAGTTCAAATCTCACAATGGCAAACTATGAAACAATGTAACTTCATCTGAATAGGGACAGATGGAAAACGTGTTTGTACTCAAAAGAGTTACTTTTACTTAACTTTCCTAACCCTGACTTGGTGCTCCCCGGACATCCACAACAGAGGTGGAGGCAGCCGGCTGACTGTGATGCTCTGTCTGTGATGACTTTGGCAGGCGTCCTCTGGAGGGCCGAGACATGGAGGATCCTGGCCTGCTTTTGGTGTCCTGCTGTGTGACAGTGCTGTGTGGCACCCTCCTTGGCCTGTGAAGCTGGAGCTGTGGAGGTCACAGAAAGAGGGGATTTGGATGGGCCAATCACTCCCAGAGTCACCTGGGTGGTGGCCCTGGTGTGTTCACCTGCCAATCCTCCTCCCTATGGGTGCCAAGGGCACCCGGCTGATCCCTTGAGCAGAAGGGGTAGCTGGAGTGAGATCAAGCTGCCCAGCGCCCCTTTCACCTACACAACTATGGCATCAACGATGGAGTTAAGCCTGTGCAGCAGTGCAGGAGTGACACCATGGACCAAGGTCTCCATGGCGACCATTATCCTACCAGTGTTGACCTCATTGCATTACAATGCCTGAGCTATCACCTCAGCCTGAAGGCGGACAGACTCCTCCAATGTGTCTTGCAATCTGAGAAGTGCAGCGGACATCCCTTCCTGATGTTCCCGAGCTTGCCTTTGCAGCTTCAGCAACTGTGACATGAACAAGTTCAGATGCTCGTCGTCTTACCTGGACTCAGCAATGTTCTGGCCTCCAGCAGTCCTCCGAATGCCAGGGACCTTGAAAGTCCCTGCTGCCACCTGGTGTGGATCAGACAGTGCGATGTGCTCACCAGATTGTGATCCTGAGGCTATTCTAAAGCTAGGTCCCAACGAGGTGTGTGTCTGCCCTGGTGGAGGCTGTGGGTGAGTGCTGTGATGGGACTTTAGGGAAAGTGCCTCCAGATTCCTCACCAGAGGTTTTGTTGGAGCTTGATTGGAGGCCCAGGGTCATGGACTCTTGTCGGCTGTTTGGGAGATGTGCCTGCGAAATCAAGGAGAGATAATTGGTGCATGGCAGTGGCCCGTGAAAGATAACACATCACTCATGGCATGGTTGTCTGATGGATGTTGGACTGCTGGATTCTTACTTGGTAGTGCAGCACTGACCTCACTGTCAGTACAGGACTGGTTGATGGCCGGCCAGCTGGATGGCTCTGTTTTCAAAGTCCATGAGGACCTTGATTTTGGGTATTCTGCCACCCATCTGTGACCTCGCTCTCTTGTTGTGTGCCACCTTATCCTACATGAATAGTGATGGAGAAAGTGTAAGCAAGTTGCATGCCGGGCCAGACGATAAATATGCCTGGCATGTGTGGATAGTGAGTGGCTCCATGGGCGGGATGAGGACAATGATAGTGGGCATGAGAGAGTGAATGGCAGTGAGTGAGGGCCCTGTGGATGTGTGATGGGTTTGTAACTGTGTGAGTAGAGAATGATGAAAAGAGTGACTTACCTTGGCGGAATGGAGGAGATCATTCATCCTCTTGTGGCACTGGGTGGCTGCCCTTTTCTGAAGGGCATTAGCGCTGACCACTGCTACCACTGCCTCCCATGCTGCACTGGTCACATTGCTGCCCATCCTGCGACCAGAGTGGGGGTACATGACATCCCAGTGAGCATCCATGGCATCCAGCAGTCGCTCGAGGGACCCATCATTGTCTGGAGAGACCAAACATAAACTGGGCGACGGCTTGGCAGAACACCTGTGGTCTGTCTGCAAGAATGACCCAAACCTCCGTCGTTTGCCATTTTAACACTCCACCCTGCTCTCTTGCCCACATGTCTGTCCTTGGTCTGCTGCATTGTTCCAGTGAAGCCCAGCGCAAACCGAAGGAACAGCACCTCATCTTCCAACTAGGCACTTTATAGCCTTCGGACTGAATATTGAATTCAACAACTTTAGGTCTTGAACTCCCTCCTCCATCCCCACCCCCTTTCTGTTTCTTCCCCCTTCCTTTTGTTTTTTCCAATAAATTATATAGATTTTTCTTTTCCCACCTGTTTCCATTATTTTAAAATATTTTTAAATCTTTTATGCCCCCCCACCCCCACTAGAGCTATACCTTGAGTGCCCTACCATCCATTCTTAATTAGCACATTCGTTTAGATAATATCACCAACTTCAACACTTTTGTGTTCTTTTGTTCTTTTGTCTGTGACATCTTTTGATTATCTGCTTCTATCACTGCTTGCTTGTCCCTACAACCACACCAACCCCCTCCACTTCTATCCCCCCACCCAACACCCCCCCCCGCCCACCCGCCCCCCACCCACACACACACACACACACACACACACACCTTAAACCAGCTTATATTTCACCCCTTTCCTTGGATTCACCTAGTTCTGTTGAAGGGTCATGAGGACTCGAAACGTCAACTCTTTTCTTCTCCACCGATGCTGCCAGACCTGCTGAGTTTTTCCAGGTAATTCTGTTTTTGTTTTGGATTTCCAGCATCCGCAGTTTTTTGTTTTTATCTATGAGATTTAGGTGTGAGGTTTGCAGCATCACTAAGTATGTCAGGATGAGGTGATGCTATACTTGTTAGGTATGAGTTGTGATTGATATAGATAGAGTGAGTGATGGGGGCAGTGTGTGAGGCTAGTGGTGCAGTTGGTAGGATTGGCATTTGAAGATACATTCACTGACTTTGACCACTCAAGTGAGTACATTGAACCTTTTGTGGCTCTGCATCCATGTTCCTGGGGTTTGATGCCTGACATTGATATCATAGTTATCTGGTTCTGTTACCTTCATGAAAATGATCTAAAGGCCCATATTTGTAAAGGACATCTCTGTTCCTCTCCACCTGCTCGACCAAGGCCACCAGTGCAGCATTAGTGAGCTTTGGAGCATGCACTCTGTCTGTCTCTTTTTATGCCATAATTCACACTTCCTGCTGCTCAGACACTCTCCTGCAAACAGTTCAATCATCTGATCCAGTCAGAGGCATAGCTGGTTTTAAGTTGTACAGGCTAGATTCAAGTGTTTCAAGTGGTGCTAGCATCGCACAAACTTAGGCCATTCTATTAAGGAATGTAGCCGCTCAAACATGCATTTAGCACCAGCTGCATGTAACCATCATGTTAATGAACAAACAGCATGAAGTTGGAATGCTGCTTGAATCAGAAGCAATAGGCATATTGCAATCCCTGTGTCCATTTTTGGTGCTGTCCAATTTAGCTTTCATAGATTAACATGTTTCCTTCTATCAAGTTATACACTTGCATTAAGAAGTCTACAGAAAAAGCAATAACACTGATCCCAGGAATAAAGGAATGAGCTATGGAAAATGATTGGAAAAACTCAAGCAAACATTGAAGTGAGGAGGAGGGGATTATTATTATTGAAATTATTAAAATATTATTAAAAGCTGTCATAAGGGTAAAGCCTATTATCTCAAAATATACAAAGTAAGGGAGACAGAGTGTTATGACCAAATGAGGGGGGGTTGAATGCTTTCCCTCTTTGCCCTCTCCTCACTTGACTGCAACAGGTTTTTTTTGGTTTGGAAAGGTAATACTTGCCAGTTCAGTGAATACTTAACTGTTTATGTGCTGTGATCATAAAATAACCAATAGGGCAGGTTTTCTTGAGTTTATCAAAGAAAGAGGTTAGCTTTATTTTATTTCAACTGATCTAAGTAAAATAAGAAAACACGAACTGACTTTCACACACACAGACTTGAAGTTCACACACAGACAGAAATACAGATTACAGAGTGGGGAAGATTAGAGTTCATCAAAGTTAAAAGGAATTCACAGTCTGTGGTTTGGTGAGCCAGCTAGCTTCAGGGTGAATGCAGTGGTCTTGCAGCCTTCACTTGGTGGTTTTTCTGCTTTTAGCATCTGGGTAGAGATGGATGATCTGTCTGTTCTTCTGGAGACACAGCTGTGGAGTTGAGTTCTTTCTTTAAAATCTCTGTCTGCTGCACATGGATGCATATCAAACAATAGCAGGCAGGGCCCAAAAAGCTTACAAGTTGGATGGAGCAAGAGAGAGGGAGGAAGGACCTCCCTCATCTTCTCAGCTGCTTGCCCTCAGTTCTGCTTAAAACATACAAAGCATTGGCTTGTCATGTGACTGCCCTCTCCAGCTGACCAGTAATTCAAACATAATTGTGTATTCCAGTCGTAACTTGATTAGGTCAGGTCTGGGAATTCCCCCTCTTAACCAGGGTCCTATTGTTCAGTTGACTAGGTTTGATGTTTTGTCTCCACCCCATCAGCATTTGGATGTTGTGCTAATAAAATAGGAAATATGGTGCATTCACGTTCCTCTGAGGTCATTGTCTTTGATGGGTTTTTGCAGACATGCTGTCTCCATCTCAATGGAGTTGGAATTTGGAATGTACAGTAGTGTAAATTAGGTAGCCATCTTGGCTGTAAGTTCAAGTCACTTTTTTAATAAGTATGTTTTTAAGAGTTCAATTCATGTTTCCAGCTGATGGATTAAAAATCATTATTTGGCATAAAGCACATCATCATGAAAAGAGAAATTAGCGCAAATTGAATTTATAAAAGTCACCAAATCTTTGGATCCTACCTTCATGAGAGGTGGTGTGGTAAATAACATGAGTACTAGCCACCATTAGCTCCAGCACAACTGGAAAGGATCAGCTGAAATTCCAGTACCCAAAGGAACTAATTCTACAAATTGGTTAAATATGCACTTGAGAGATGGCAGCAAAAAGTACATGCCAGTGCAACTTTTCGTGCTACGCCACCATGTTCAAACCTTCTGGGTGTAAAGTTATAAGAGCTACTGGTGATAGACTGTCCACCAATATCCAATACAAGCCTACCGACTCCCACAGCTACCTTGACTACAGTTCCTCACACCCCGCTTCCTGTAAGAACTCCATCCCATTCTCTCAGTTCCTTCGCCTCCGTTGCATCTGTTCTGATGATGCTACCTTCAAAAACAGTTCCCCTGACATGTCCTCCTTCTTCCTTAACCGAGGTTTTCCACCCACGGTCATTGACAGGGCCCTCAACCGTGTCCGGCCCATCTCCCGCGCATCCGCCTTCACGCCTTCTCCTCCCTCCCAGAAACATGATAGGGTCCCCCTTGTCCTCACTTATCACCCCACCAGCCTTCGCATTCAAAGGATCATCCTCCGCCATTTCCACCAACTCCAGCATGATGCCACCACCAAACACATGTTCGCTGCACCCTCCTGTCGGCATTCCATAGGGATCGTTTCCTCTAGGACACCCTGGTCCACTCCTCCATCACCCCCTACTCCTCAACCCCCACCTATGGCACCTCTCCATGCCCACGCAAAAGATGTAACACCTGCCCGTTCACTTCTTCTCTCCTCACCGTCCAAGGGCCCAAACACTCCTTTCAAGTGAAGCAACATTTCACTTGCATTTCCCCCAACTTAGTCTACTGTATTCGTTGTTCCCAATGCGGTCTCCTCTACATTGGAGAGACCAAACGTAAACTGGGAGACCGCTTTGCAGAAGACCTGCGGTCTGTCCGCAAGAATGACCCAAACCTCCCTGTTGCTTGCCATTTTAACACTCCACCCTGCTCTCTTGCCCACATGTCTGTCCTTGGCCTGCTGCATTGTTCCAGTGAAGCACAACGCAAACTGGAGGAACAGCACCTCATCTTCCGACTAGGCACTTTACAGCCTTCTGGACTGAATATTGAATTCAACAACTTTAGGTCTTGAACTCCCTCCTCCATCCCCACGCCCTTTCTGTTTCTTCCCCCTTCCTTTTGTGTTTTTTTCCAATAATTTATATAGATTTTTCTTTCCCCACCTGTTTCCATTATTTTTAATTCTTTTATGCCCCCCACCCCCACTAGAGCTATACCTTGAGTGCCCTACCATCCATTCTTAATTAGCACATTCGTTTAGATAATATCACCAACTTCAACACCTCTGTGTTCTTTTGTTCTTTTGTCTGTGACATCTTTTGATGATCTGCTCCTATCACTGCTTGCTTATCCCTACAACAACACCTCCTCTCCACTTCTCTCCACCCCCCACCCACCACCACCCCCCCCCCCAACGCCCCCCCGCACCCCCTCCGGCATCCCCCCCACCTTAAACCAGCTTATATTTCAACCCTCTCCTTGTAAAGAAAAATCAGTTCTGTTGAAGGGTCATGAGGACTCGAAACGTCAGCTCTTCTCTTCTCCGCCGATGCTGCCAGACCTGCTGAGTTTTTCCAGGTAATTCTGTTTTTGTTTTGGATTTCCAGTTTCCGCAGTTTTTTGTTTTTATATTAATAAGTGTCCAGTTGGTTAATTGAACCTACTGTGAATGATATTCTTCATCTTCTTGGCAATCCCGCAGGATTAGGGATGACTTGTTTTTACTCCTGTTCAATGGATTCTGAGATGGTTGATCAATCCAATTCGCGATCTGCAGACTCTGCCACATGTAGGGCAGGTGGTGCTTGGAGGGTTAGATAGATGAAGTTTTGGGAGGTTTGTGCACTCTCTTCAAATTAGCCTCTGCATTTTCCCGATGAAGTCTCTGCGTTCCATGCCTTTCCGAATTAACCTTCTCCATTTTGGCTGGTCACAAGCCAGAGAGTCCTGTGAGTCGGCAGGGATGTTTGATTTCTTCAGGGATGCTTTGGGAACATCCCTAATGTGGTTCCGTTGTCCTCTTGGGAGTCTCCTGCCATGACTGAGTTCTGAATAGAGTAGTTGCTTTGGGAGTCTGGTGTCAGTCATACAAAAGACTTGTCCTACCCTGCGGAGCAGGTTTTGAGTGATTAGTGTCTTGATGCTGGACATGTTGTCTTGGGAAAGGACCTTGCTGTTGGACCACTTTTCTTGCCACTGGATTTGGAGAATCTTGCGAAGGCACCGCTGGTGATGCAATGCTTTACGGTGCCTGCTGTAGGTCAACCAAGCCTCTGGAGCATATAGGAGCATGAGGATCACTGCTGCCCTGTAAACCATGACTTTAGTCTCGGGTTTGAGATCCTGATCTTCAAATAGTCTTTTTCTAGTTATATCATACTAGTCCTATTCTAGAAAATGGTGACATTGAAAATAGAGAATATTTGTATCTTATTAATATTAGAATAAAATATAAATCATGAGTCATATCAGTTGCCTCACTCTATTTATCACAATGAAAATGAATCTACAATAACCTGATCTTAGAAAATAAATGAATAAAGTATAATTTTGACATTTGTTTTCGTGGCATAAGCAAAGTAAAATGAAATATAGCTTTAAAATAAACAATATGGCCCACTTATATTTTGCCCTAAAGATTTGAATTAGTTTGCATAAATTTGAAGTAAAATTTAAATCCAGTAGTGTCCCCACCAGCTAGACAGCCCATGCTTATCATGGGCAGCCACCTATATCGGGAAAATTACAGCAGCCATTTGCCAGTGCTATAACAGTTTATAACCCTTATATTAAACGTGTCAGCTATTTCTGGCAATTCAGTAGGTTCTTCACTAAATTTGCTGTGTATTTACTGATTTTTGCATGTAAAGTGCTAATAGATGCAATACCCTTTAACTACTGCATTTGTGATGTTGGCCCTTTGTCTTGGTAATTGGATTCCAGCTGAGAATGAAACAAATTCCAATATTGTTTCCCTTCGTCAAAGGCATCAAAACACGGCTGTGATGGTGGGTGGAGGGGGGGAGAGCAAGAGAGAAAAGCGCATTTCAAACAGACATGAACCCATAGACTGTTGTTTAATCCTTAGCCCCCGAATATTGTTTGATTTCAGACTTGAAAAGAATTTCACTGCTGGCAAGAATACGTTTGCAAGCTTCAATATGTTAGAGCATCAGTGTGGTGCTGTATAGAAACAAAATAATAAGGCTTTATTGAACATTGGTGCACAATTCCAGCTATATGGTTGAGTTTTCTGGGTCTTTAAAG
The DNA here is from genome assembly GCF_017639515.1 of Carcharodon carcharias. NCBI lineage: Eukaryota > Metazoa > Chordata > Chondrichthyes > Lamniformes > Lamnidae > Carcharodon > Carcharodon carcharias. The sequence continues at coordinate 102,881,514 of NC_054478.1, read as the reverse complement.
GCCTATTTTTTAAGAGAAAGATTCAACAATGACCTGGTGCCTAGTTTTTGAGTGAACGTACACACAAGCATCTTTTGCACACTAAAGATCAAAGGGTTTGGAGCGATTTTGGTTTTGGATTGAAGGTGCCATAGGTTGAACAGTTTCTCATTTGTTCTGTAGATTATCTCCATGCCTGTGGGTAATTTGCTGGAGGTGAGGTGTGGTATTGCAGCAAGGAAAAAGGCAAAGAGTGGTGGTACAATGACACAACATTGTTTGACCCCAGTATTCATGCACTGAGATAGGGTTTGGGGTGGTTCATTTGATGGGGATCACATCATATGTAGCCATCATGGAGTAGGCGGAGGATGGTAACAAATTTCTGAGGGCAGCCAAATTTGAGCAGGATACTCCATAATTCATTGTGGTTGACAGAGTCAAAGGCTTTTATGAAGTCGAAGAAGGACGTGTAGAGTGGTTGGTGTTTCTCCTCGCATTTTCCTTGAATTTGCAGCACAGTGAAGAGTGCTAGGACCATAGATTGTCCTGATAGCACTGAAGAAAACATGCAGCCCTCTTGCAACTGGCTCCCACAACACAACGCCTCCCCACCTTCAATTAAGACAGTGATGAGGTTCTGGAAAACATGAATGATTTTCCATATCCTGGGAGCTTCCTCTGAACAAAGTTAGACATAGGGCAGAATTTTGCCTTCGTCAGGTGGGTTCGGCATGGGTGAACGGAAGCAGTCGTGAAGTCACCGCCACCCGTGATCGCGGCTGGTGTGCAATTTCACTCTGGTGAGCCAGTTAGGGCCCGCCCAGTGTGAAATGCACGTTGCAGCACTCAGCGCTGCCTGCGTGGTAGGGAGGAGGGCAAGCACAGAAGTTCGCACATGCACGCATGTGTGTGCAATGAAAGCTCCCTGAGGCACAAAACTGCAACAGGGAGATGAAGATTTAAAAAATTAAAAATAAAGAATTTTAAAATGTTGAAGAAACATGCCCCCTCTTGTGACTCTGCCACATGAGCAGGGACGTGTTATGAATGAAATTTAAACATGTTTATTTAATTTTTATTTGCTGTTGGAAACCTCATCCAGCCAGTGGATGAGGTTTCCTAAAAAATCCAAAGGCCACTTGGCTTTTTTCCTGCCCGCCAACCGTAAGGTTGGATGGGCAGCAAAAAATTGAACTTACTTATTACTTTAATAGTCTTAATAGGCCTTTTAATTGTCAGCGGGTGCACTGCCGACTCCTGCGCGTGCCTGCTGACCGAAATATTGTACAAGTGTGCGATGATGTCGGGACGCTCGCCCGACAAGCAAGAAGTTCTGGCCATAGAAAACAAAACTCATCACCACTTCCAATATGCCGACTCAGCCTTCAGCCAGCTAAGGAAAAGAATATTTGAGGATCAGGATCTCAAACCCGAGACTAAGGTCATGGTTTTCTGGGTGGCAGTGACCCACATGCTCATATGTATTTTGGAGACTTGGACAACCTACAGCAGGCACCTCAAACCACTGGAAAAGTATCATCAGTGGTGCTTTCACGAGATCCTCCAAATCTGGTGCCAAGAAAGATAGTCGAACAGCAGAGTCCTTTCCCAAGCCCAGCATTGAGGCGCTAATCACTCAAAACCAGCTCCGCTTGACAGGTCATGTCAGTCGTTTGCCTGACACCAGATTCCTGAAGCATCTGTTCTACTTGGGTTATGGGGAGCAGTCAAGAAAGTGGAACGGAGGCCCAATCAGATCAATCATGATGTTATCAAATGGCGAAATATGTTTGAGGGGTTGGCTGGCCTACTCCTCCTCCTAATCCTCATGGTCGTGTGTTCTTGTGAACTGAGTCACAGCAGTAGAATTCCAAGAAGACACCAGAAATGCTTTAGGGATGCTCTTAAAGCATCCTGAAGAGGTCAAACATCTCCACTGACTCATGGGAGTTCCACCAGGCTTGTGACTGACCAAAATGGGCAAGGTTTATTCGAGAGGGCACTGAACATATCGACACACTTCATTGAGAGTGCGCAGAGGCGAATTTGAGGCATTAGTGAGAGCGCACAAACCTCCAAATACTTCATCAACCTCACCCTTCAAGCACCACCTGCTCCCATGCGGCAGAGTCTGCAGATCACATATTCAACTTCTCAAAACCCATGGAACCGGAGTAGAAGCAAGTCATCCTCAATCCCGAGGGTCTGTCTAAGAAGAGGATTATGGTTTAACCACTCACCATGTATGACGGGAAAATTGTGTTAACACTGTTGTCTCCATTATAGATGAAGGAGGTTCTAGAAACTAATTACATGTCACGGTTCTTTGTGGGAAAAATGATAATGTACACAAGGGCATTAATTTTCTTAAGCATTTTTTCAATTGTCCAGCATAACATTGGCAGAAGATTCAAGGAAATTTGCTAAAATCCGCACAGCATGTCTGTACTTTGTTAACGTTTTCCGTGGACCTACGGCAAAACACCTTGAATTTAATATTCACATGCTTGTTTTCAAATTCATCAGTGGTCTCATTGCTTCCCTATCTTCAGTCCTGCAAACCTCTGAGGGCACCTCCAATTCTGGCCTCTTTCAGATCCCTGATTTTCATCACACCAGCTTTGGTGGCTGTACCTCCAGCTGCCCAGGCCCTAAGCTCTGCAATTCCCTTCCTAAAGCTCTCTGCCTCTCTCCTCCTTTAACACACTCCTTAAAACTGTCTCAATGGACGAAGGCCATCTGTGCCAATATGTGGTTCGGTGTTAGATTTTGTCTGAGAACCCTATTATGACGTCCATGGAATGTCTTATTACATTCAAGGCGCTTTATAAATGCAAGTTGTCATTACTGTCATCATAGCAGATAAGATGCTAAAAACATCAGATTCAATTTTTGGGGGGATTCTCAAGATCATCTGCCTTCACACCATTTGTGTCATGTTTCTGCAGATCTTCTACCAAAGATAGTGAGCATTTGGGAGAGTTCTCAGGAAAATTAATGGCAATTGTTTTACTGTCATTCAGGCACTTAAACTTATCCCACTTACCCAGTCTCTGGGTAAGTCCAAGAAGAAACTGGTCTCTGGAAAGATTCTGCTGCATTTGTTGTGACATCATATTCTGGAAAGTTCACAAAATCAGCTGGATTATAACTGTAATTTTGTGGTTATGTAGAAACTGAAGTTGCATGTACTCATTGTGCAGTTATGCCGTGTTTTATAATGTAAAACCCACTACCTTATTTGCCAAGGCTGCCTGTGCTTGGAAAATATGGGTGGGTGTGCGCCTGACACACCCGAGTGTGATATGATGCACAATGACATTGGGTATGTGTCCCAACGTCATCGCGCACTCGTGCGATGTTTCGTTCAGTGGGTGTGCACCAGAGTCGGCTGCGTGCCTGCTGATAATTAAAAGGCTTATTAAGGCCACTAACAATCTAATTAAATTCAATTATACGCTACCCATCCAACCTTATGGTTGGAAGGCAGGCGAAAAGGTCAAATGGCCTTTATATTTTTTAGAATGAGGTTTCCTAAAGCAAATAAACATTAAATAAAAACTTTACTTTGGAAGTAAAAACATGCCTCAACATGAGGGGACATGTTTTATTAAATTTTATTAATTTTTTGTAAAAGCGCTTCAATCTCCCTCAGGCAGCTCTTTGCTTTAGGGAGATTGAAGCGCTCTTTTACACGCAAGCATGAACTGTGTGCTAGGCTCAGCTCTCCCTCCTCCCCGGCCCGCTCAGGCAGCGCTCAGTGCTGCCCCTCATGTTCCACGCTGGACGGGCCTTAATTAGCCTGCCCGCATGAAATCACGGTGCGGAGCTGATCGCAAGCGGCGGCCGGCTTCCCGACTGCCCCCGCTGAGCACCCCTGCCAAGGGCAAAATCCTGCCCCATATACAGGGAGTCAGGCTTGCAAGCTGATCACAACTACCAGCTACTCCTAACCGCATGATGCTTAGGACCATACCTTAGAGGAGCAAAATGGGGGTGTAAGGGTAGATAGCTGTTGGGTTTCGGGCTGTCGCTTTGAAGGAGCTTAGGTAGTTACCTCCAATACATGTAATGAAATGTTCTGTATACCTACCACTTAAGGTACCAAGACTGTTTAAATGTATTTTCACATCAGTATTGTTCCTGAGTTGTCAGCTTTTTGGGGATTCTGTCAACTTACTCTGGATTCTTCAGCTAACGTGCATGATGAAGTGCTTTGAACCACAGCCTTTACTATGTATACAGTCCATATTATTTGAATCAAATTTGTTTTATTTCATGCACAGCAGATCTCACATTGCTTGCAGGTGTACTACTTTGCTATTGAAATTTTACATTGCTGTACCCGGTATCAGTATGGATCTTCTTGCCTGAGGACAATGTTGGAATTATTTATGAATACTTTTGAATATAACCAAAATGGCCCAAAGAGGCAGAGACTATAGAATTACATCAGTCTATGACCAGAATTTTTCACTCGTTGGCGCCTGCCGACAATTAACAGGTCTATTAAGGCCATTAAAAATCTAATTGAATTAAATTTTTTACTGCCTGTCCAACATTACGGTTGGTGGACAGGCGAAAAGGCCAAGCGGTCTTTGGATTTTTTGCGAAACCTCATCCACGGGCGGGATGAGGTCTTGATCCATCATTCAAAAAAAATTTTCAATTTCTAACATGTCCCTGAGTCACATGGGGACATGTTTTTAACATTTTTAAATTCTTTTTTATTTTTCAAAATCTTTATCTCTCTGAGGCAGCTCTGTGCCCCAGCGAACTTTTACTGTGCGCACTCGCGAACTTATGCACTTGCCCTCTTCCCACCTCACACAGGCAGTGCTGCTGGGTGGGCCTTAACTAGCCCGTCAGCATGAAATCGTACTCGGACCCCGAGCACGAGTGGTGATTGGCTTCCCGATCGCTTTCGCTCGCCCCCGCCGAGCCTCCTGATGAGGGCAAAATCCTGGCCTATGTGTATAAATATACACCATCTCTAGGTGCAGTACAAGGAGTTTATTGGTTCCTCTGACTTTGTTAAAACACTGCATAGTCACTGAGGGCTCTGGCTTCAGGTGGTTTTTTACAAAGTTTACCAACTCGTCGAAAGTTTTCATGTCGGGAACATTAGGTGACGTGAGGCTGCGTGATCCGCTTTGCTCCCACATGTGGACAAAAGAATCGCCCTCTTCTTGTCCTCCCCCACGATGTCATTAGTGATAAAGAAGGACGCTCGGCTTTCGATGTAATGAGACCAGTCATCGGAAACGGGGTCGAATGGTTCAAGATTCCCAAACTGTAGCATACTTGATGACTAAGAAGACTGCACTGTAAAACAGCTTTCAAGGTAGTGGCGAAGTAATGTAGCTGGCTTACCACGGCTTTCTTGATTGCCGTCAATTGATCTGGTTTATCCTCGTCGCTAGTTTTATGTTTTTGGTTATCAGGTTCGCTTTGTCCGGCGAATGCTAGCTGCTTGATATTAACTCATTAGTTGGTGCTTGAAACAATATAGGCAGAGAGACAGATTAACTAAACAAACACTGGTGGTCTATTGGCACTAAGAACAGGACACTAATACAATGTGTGCTTCTTCAGTCACCTCCAGCTCTAGACTTACAGTTACCCAAGTAGTGTGCAGTGTGTAGCAATTGGTCAATACAGTCACATGATCAATTAACAACATTCTCTTAAAGGTACACAGCACTCCACTTTACTACAATGGCGAACCCAGACCTGTCGATCTTGCAAAGTCATCCTTACTAACATCTGGGAGCTTGTGCCAAAACTGGGAGAGCTGTCTCACAGACTAGTCAAGCAACATGGTCATATTCACCGAATCATATCTTACAGACAATGTCCTCGACACCACCATCACCATGCCTGGGTATGTCCTGTCCCACTGTGGTATACAGTTGAGAGGGTCTTCAACATCGACTCCCTACCCCATGAGGTCTCATGGCATCAGGTCAAACATGAGCAAGGAAACCTCCTGCTGATGACCACCTATTGCCCACCCCTCAGCTGATGAATCAGTGCTGCTCTATGTTGAACATCACTTGGAGAAAGCGCCGAGGATGGCAAATGTACGGAATGTACTCTGTGTAGGGGACTTCAATATCCATCACTAACAATGCCTCAGTGGCACCACTACTGACCGAGCTGGCTGAGTCTTAAATGACATAGCTGCCAGGCTGGTTCTGTAGCAGGTGGTGAGGGAACCAACAAAAGGGAAAAACCTACTTGATCTTGTCTTCACAAATCTACCTGTCACAGATGCATCTGTCCATGACAGTATTGGTAGGAGTGACGACCAAACAATTGCTGTGGAGATGAAGTCCCGTCTTCACATTTAGGATACCCCGCATCATATTGTATTGTTCTACCACTTTGCTGAATGGGATAGATTTTGAATAGATCTAGCAACTCAAAACTGGACAACTATGAGATGCTGTGGGCCATCAGCAGCAGCAGAATTGTATACAACACAATCTGTAACCTTATGGCTCAGCATACCCCCACTCAACCATTACCACCAAGCTGGAGGATCAACCCTTTTCCAATGAAGAGAGCAGGAAGGCATGCCAGGAGCAGCACCAGTTATACCTAAAAATGAGGTATCAACCTGGTGAAGCTACAACACAGGACTATTTGCGTGCCAAACAGCATAAGTCACAAGTGATAGAGCTAAGCGATCCCACAACCAACAGATCAGATCTATGCTCTGCAGTCCTGCCACATTCAATTGTGAATAGTGATGGATAATTAAACAAATAATAGGAGGAGGAGGCTCCACAAACATCTCCATCCTCAATGATGGGGGAGCCTGGCACACCAGTGCAAAAGATGAGGCTGAAGCATTTGCAACAATCTTTGGCCAGAACTGCCGAGTGGATGATCCAGCACGGCTTCCTCCGGAGGTCCCCAGCATCACAGATGCGTCTTCAGCCAATTCGATTCACTCCACGTGATACCAAGAAATAGTTTAAGGAACTGGATGTTGCAAAGGCTATGGACCCTGACAACATTCCGGCATTCCGGCAATAGTGCTGAAGACTTGTGTTCCAGAACTAGCTGCACCCTTTGCCAAGCTGTTCCAGTACAGCTAAACACTGGAATCTACCCGGCAATGTGGAAAATTGCCCAGGTATGTCCTGTACACAAAAAGCAGGACAAATCCAACCCAGCCAATTACCGTCCAATCAGTCTACTCTCGATCATCAGCAAAGTGTTGGAAGAGGTTGTCGACAATGTACTGACTCAGCGATAACTTGCTCACTGATGCTCAGTTTGGGTTCTTCCAGGACCACTCAGCTCCTGACCTCATTACAACCTTAGTCCAAACATGGTCAAAAGAGCTGAACTCCATAGGTGAGGTGCGAGCGGCAGCCCTTGACATCAAGGCAGCTTTTGACCAAGTGTGGCATCAGGGAACTGGAGCAAAACTGGGGTCAATGGAAATCAGGGTGAAAACTCTTCACTAGTTGGAGTCATGCCTAGCACAAAGGAAGATGGTTGGGATTGTTGAAGGTCAATCATCTCAAACCCAGGACATGCAGGAGTTCCTCAGGTTAGTGTCCAAGGCCCAACCATCTTCAGCTGGTTCATCAATGACCTTCACTTCATCATAAGGTCAGAAGTAGAGATGGTCACTGATGATTGCACAATGTTTAGCCTTCATAACTCCTAATATACTGAAGCAGTCCATACCGATATGCAGTAAGACCTGGACAATATCCAGGCTTGGGCTGATAAGTGTCAAGTAACATTCACGCCACAGAAGTACCAGGCAATGACCATCACCAACAAGAGAGAATCTAACCATTTCCCCATGACATTTAATGGCCTGTCCACCATCTACAGGATACAAGTCAGGAGTGTGATGGAATACTCTCCACATGCCTGGACAAATGCAGATCCAACAACACTTGAGGTGCTTGACGCCATCCAGGACAAAGCAGCCTGCTTGATTGGCACCCATTCCACCACCTTCAGCATCTACTCCCTTCACCACCGATGCACAGTGGCAGCAGTGTGTACCATCTACAAGATGCACTGCAGCAATGCCCTTCAACAAAACCTTCCAAATCTGTGACCACCACCACCTAGAACAACGGCAGCAGATAGATGGGAGCTTCACCATCTGCAAGTTCCCCTCCAAGTCACTCACCATCCTGACTTGGAAATATATCGCCATTCCTTCACTGTCACTGGGTCAAAGTCCTGGAACTCCCTCCCTAACAGCACTCTGGGTGTACACCACATGGACTGCTGCGGCTCAAGAAGGCAGCTCACCATCACCTTCTCAAGGGCAATTAGGGATGGGCAATGGAAATGCTGGCCTAGTCAGCGACATCCACATCCTGTGAAAAAATAAAAATAATCATACGGAGATGGGTTTCCTGTCCAACTAGTACCATTGATGGTAGGAATGGAGGCAGGTCAGATGGAGCGGGGGACTATTTAGACGTGACAGCCATCACTGAGGCTGCTGGTTATTCTAGGGGAGAGAGTTTGTGCCATAGCCGTCCACTGCACCACAAGGATGTGGGATGTTTCCAGACCAGAGGTCTGGTACCCACAAGGGAGGGGAGGGATATCCTCTTCTTGGAGAGTGGCAGGAGGGCACCTCATCATGCAGCTGAGGTATCCATTTCCAGCTGCACCTTCCTGGTGTTCAGGTTGAGTCCAAATAGCCTTGCCCACTACTCCAGTGCCATGCGGTGCCAGGAGGGTGATGACCCCTGAACTAACAATGTTCTTAATTCTAACTCATTGCCTGGCTGGCTATGGACCTTTGCAATTTTTACTTCAGAAGGGTAAGCCCTTTAACTTATGACTAGTCATTAAACTTACCTTCACAAACTTTTTTGACCTCCATGACTTGGTCCCAACTTGGTGCACGTCTGCCTTCAGCTGGCCTGAGGCAGCCCAGAAGGAAAAAACAGTGAAAACTGGAAATAAGAACACTGGTCCAAACTGGTCTTGTATACCTTAAAATGGAACACCAGTGAAAACTGGGAAATAAGAGCACTGGTCCGAACTGTTTTTCCTTCTGGGAGGCGGTTCCAAAATGCTAGCTGCCTCCAGCAAATTCAAAAAACTTTCAGAAGGCAGCTTTTAGCAACCCCTTAATAATCATCATTGGGCATCGTGGGATGGTTTGCAGTCGATTTCTTCCCCTCCTCAAGAAGATTGCTGATCTTGAGATCAGAGTCCACGTGCACATTGTCACCGCCATTATTTCTGGCCATCCACCTCTGCTCTGGCCTAATTCATGCCATAAAAATTTGGCCCCAAGTGTCTCCAGATTGCATTCTGCAGTAGAATGTATCACAAGTATTAAGCTTCCTTTCAACTCAGTCCCTGATCACACAGGGCATCAGCACCTAGTGCTCAGCAGATTTATGGATCAGTCACTTAGACTTTTTCATGTATTTGGTTTAAGCTGTGATGTTATCATGTGAGAAGTGGTTAGGAAGGGTGAGGGAGATTAAAGGTTTGACAGACCTGCATGAATGCACGCAGTGAAGCTGAAGTGGATTGTTGACGGATATCTCTATCAACGTTAATTCAGAGCCATGACATGTCAGATACAGAGACTTCTTCAAGCAAAATTTCATTACTATGTAAATATTCAGTATATATGCAAAAATCTTCATAAATCAGCAGAAATGAAGGAAATAATACCAATGATAAATATTTGCAATTACTTTATTTTGAAAAGGGGCATTGAGTAATAGTTGCTCTTTAGGCAATGCATTTATTTGTGCACATGCAGAGTTTTGTAAAAGCACAATTTGTGTCATTACGTATAAAACATTTTATGATATAATGTGTACCTACAGCAATGCCTTCGGGGCATTTTACACAAACATGTCTACATGAGACTTATGTTATGGCTAGTGGGAAGAAAGGTAAACATCAACATTTCAAGAAACAGGAAATTTCAACATTTTAAAATGTCAAAGTGTTCAAATTTATTTCTCACCCAGTGAAAGACTAATGAGTTTCCTGAAGAAACTGAAAATGGATCTACATGGACCATTTAGCAATTGGTTTAAAGACAAATGAGGAAAGTTTTACAGCCAATAGAAAGGGAGTCAATTAGACCCATTGTTCTTGGGCACCAATATGTTTGAAAAGTTAATTGGTTCTCCTTCTATAAGCAATGAACCCTCCCATTTTCTGGGTTGTGAACTCTAACTTCCTCTGCAAGGTCACTTCGCAATTCTCATAACAAACACTGATGAGATCAGGAACATAGCAGAGTGGATGGAAAGAAAAACAGAAAATGCTGGATGTGCACAATATTCGAAAAGCGAAAAGGCAGATCAATATCTTGGATCCAAACTCTTGCGTTAGAATGTCAGAGTAGATGGAAATGTATTGGACTATTAGGCTAGATTTTCATTCATGGGTCGGTTGGGAGAATTCCCAGCTCCACAAACGCAACCTTTAAAAATGTCTGCCCGCACTTGCAATTTTTGGTTGGAGATGTGGGCCAGATTCAAAGTTGGGCCGGGTGACCCTGGCATTATTAAGGAGTCGGAGGCAGGCCCAGTGCAGTTTGGGTGACTCGGGTGCATATAAAAAGTGCTCCTTTCAAAACGTCTGTTTGAGAAACTGGCCCTTAATGGTATACTTCCTGGGCCTTGAAAGAGAGGTCTTTGGGTTATCAAGCGAGTGTCAAAGCTGTAAATGTTATCCAACTGTTAGCTGACCCTGGAATGGACGGCCCATCACGGACTTTCCCTATGTGAGAATTGTCATTGCTGCTGCCTAATCAAGAATGTACTTAACTAAACCACTGAGTGGAATCTCAGTACACAGCCACGGAGATGGCATCACCTTGCCACCACTACCTGGTGCATATACTATTCAGTGACGTAGTTAGCTGGCTAGACTCAGTGGATGAATGATGAATAGTGCCATGCCCATTATCCCATCCACTTGCTTGCTTGACACTCGTCTATCAGAATGCACCCACACGGTGGGCCCGTGACCAGGTCCCTGACATCTACACATTGTCATAGCATAACAGTTTGACTAAGAAGGAGTAAGTTAGTAGGGCTGTCTGTGGTCACTGAACACAGCATGTCACCTTGGAGTCACAGCCGCAACTTACCTGGCACCAAACATATGTGCGGAGCCATTCTCTCCACCGCACTGTTAGCAGCATTCATTGCTGAAATGTTGAGACTGGTTAGTGCATGGAAACACACAAAAGTGAATGAGAGCATTTAATCTGAATTGATCATGACCTTTTCCACCTTATATTCTCATTAATAGAGTGTTGCACAAAGGAGCCTCAGGGGAAGGGATGGAGATGATTCTCAGATCAGGGCCTGCAGGTCTTAGTTGAGGAGGGCCGAGGAGAAGAACAGTCATATACCCTGCAGGTCAGTGGAATCCACCTGCAACAAGTAAGGTGACCTAGGTAGAAATTGCGGCTGTGGTGAGTGCTGCAGGAGACCACTAGAGATCGTGGATTCAGTGCCACAAATAGCTCAGTGACCTGCTGCATTCCAGCAGGGTGAGCAGCTTGGCACATCCACACAGAAGTCCGATGGAAGGGCTGCATTTGCAGGCTGCAAATAAGGCTCGAGACGTGGCACATAACTCTCCCTCAGCATTGAGACTTGTTTATGTAAGCAGCCAATGTTGCTCTGTACAAAACAGATGTGAATAGGCACTGTGAGGCACAGACCCAGTGAAGAGCAATATCTCTGTATGCACTACATATGAGGATAACTGAAATTCCTGTTGTCATTACAGAGCAAAAGGGCAAAGAATGCAATGGCGATGGCCTGAACTGCTGGTGGGTCAGCCTACCTGTGGTCCACTCACTGTTGAATAAATGGCAATGGAGATTGCTAGGGTGCCTGAAGAGCTAACTTTTGGTGATGGTGAATCACCAGTAGCAAGTGATAAAGGAGGTGCTGAGATCACCTTGCACCTTGCACAGAGGTCACACTGTCATTTGGCTGAGGACAGTGGGACTTTGGCGTGAGAGGGCGTTCAAGGATGGGATTACCCTGGGAGGGCAGTGCAAGCATCATTAAGACAATGGTGTGCACTGGGGCATGCTTTTGCTGGGAGAGGTGTAAGGCATTTTGATATTTAGTATATTTCTGTCTTGCTGTAAGGCCTTTCTTACAGGTTCCTGGAGATCACGAGCGACAAAAGCAACTATGGATGAGTTAGTCACAAAATATGTGGCGGGGAGACTGCCCCTGAAGGAGGGGTGTGTTAGGGTGACCCTGGAAGCAGATGATCCCCTAGTAGAAGCTGAGTGGACACAGGGATTCACGTGTAAACGATTGTTAGTAAAGGCAGTCTGGTTGATGGCATATCAAAGGAAGTGCCGTGAAATGGAGGCCGAACTGATTAAACAGAGAAAAGAGAAAGAGGAAAGATCAGCTGTAATGAGCAGAAGCATGAAGCAGTTAAGGCAGGAGAGGGAGGAGAGAGATAGAGAGGATCGGGATAAAGAAGTGGGGATATGGCCCCAGTAAGACAGAATACCCAGAGAGTCAGTGTGTTCGTAATTAGCAGCTGTGCGAACACTGGTCTGAGAAAGAGACAGAACAAAGAATGAGGGCGGAGTATGCCGAGAGAGGGAGAGAGAGATAATATCAGAGCAGCCTACGGGGTTCAGCAGCATGAGAGGGACAGGCTTGCTGAGCACACATGCTCTCGGCAACATATTGAGGTTTGAGAGCAAGAATGCAGCAGTATCAGGGTGTCATTTGCCTGTTAAGGGGAGAAGAAGCTGTAAACAAAGAAGCAAAGGACTTGGGGGACGAGTTTCAGGACGCCGAGTTGGGAGAAACTACGTCTATGCTGGATGGGCATCATTCCCGTTATCTGGAAGGGAGGCCAGGGAGGATGGCCCAGATGTGATTTCAAGCCCCAAGTCCCAATCAGCATTGGGTGGTGGGGGTGGGGGCGGGGGGTGGGGAGCTCTCAATCACGAACTTGTTATTCCTTATTCGGTCAAGAAATTGCAAAAAATGGCTGAAAATTTAAAGAAACTCCAGCCAAGGGAGGAGATGTATGGTCATTTCATGGAAGTTGAGCAGATGGCTGGGCTCCACAGCTTGGATGATGAGGAGAAAGGCTGACCGTACCTTTTTACCTTGGCTCTCCCTGTTTATGCAGCTCTACCGAATGAGGCAAAGGTGGGACAAAGGATGTGGGATCAGATGACAACCCGGGTCACAGTGGCCATTGGACTGGTTTACTTGTTAGACAGTCCTCACCAGAAACTCACAGGGTCACCGGCGATGTTTGCCGACAGGCTTAGGGCAGTGTACGATCAGGCCCATGGCTTGTGCCCCCACAGTTGCCATGGCAGCAAACTTGATAGCTGCTCTCTCAGTTAATGCCCAGATTTTGACTGTCTTAGGCATATCGAATGGGTTCTGATCCAGCCTGGTAAGGAAGGAGGACCTGTACAAATTCCCTTTCACCTTTAAGGGTTAGCAGTACCTGGACGTGTTTGCCCCTGGTCTCCCATAACAGCCCCTCCACCTGTATATGGCTGATGCCCTGAAAGGATTTAGTTGTCTGAGCCACCTCATCCAATATGTGGATGATTTGCTCCTCTTCACTGAGACCAAAGGGGACTATAAGGAACTCATTGCAGAATGGCTGGTGTTTTTAAAAATGGGAGTGCTGCTTGAGGTTGGCCACACTTACAGGCTAACCCCTTGAATCACTGTTTGCGGACCCTTATAATCCACTCTCTACCAACTGCAGGCAGCCTTTGAGGACTTTGACCCAGATGCTGATAATAATATGGAAGTAGGAGTCCTAAGGAAAATGACCCTTAGGTTTGAAAGGAGACAGGGAAAAAAGGCAACTAAAGGGGAAATCCTTAAAGAAATGGGGAAAGTAACTGAGGTAAAAGGAAACACCCAGAAATACTGGTGTCAAGAGAGAGTTGGAAGAAGGTCAGCCTTCGGGTATTACAACTGTGGAGGCAAGGGGCACTTTAAACAGGCATGTAAGAAACCCCCCAACACCGTGACAAGGGAGGATCAAAACCTTACCAGGCAGGGGAGGCTCAGGATAAAATACCCACAGCTCCATCCTGGGTGGACATGGAAAAGCGACTAGCAGCTCTAGAAAGGAGATAGCTAGAGGGCAAGGTGTGCTCAGTGAGGAATGATGCCGGCAGCCTCGAGAGGGATCGGAATTGATGGGGCCGCACCCAGCCTGAGTACCTGTACCCACTCAAATAAGATGAGTAAGGGTGACCCTGTGTGGACATTTGGGTGGAAAGGCAAGAGGATGGGTATCTGGTGGATACAGGAGCTTCCCATGCAGTTGCCTACTCTTCTTGCCCCCTAAAATCTCCATGGTCCAGTGGAATTCCCTACACATTAGAGTATTACAGGTGACTCAGTGGCTGGGGCGGCATCCAAACCCTTAGAGGTCCAGGTCGTGGCCAAGTGGTAAGTAAGACTCAGAAGCAGGAGTTTCGGGAGCAGATTGGATGCTCCACCACCAGATGGCAGTAGGTATGGCAAATAACTGCATGGAGGAATAGTAGGTGAAGATAGGATTGTGGTCTTCTGGGGAGAACCTGGAAAAGGCGGCCCATCGCCTCTGAGATCGTATGACCCCAACGCTCCGATACAGCAAACCCCTTCAGATTGTAAAGATTTAATTGGGAGACAGAGGGCCTCATTCACTACCCAAAAATTTGATTGTGGGTGGGCAGCTGGGCTGGAGGAACAGCTAGCGGGAGAAGCTATGGTATGACTCCAGAAACAATACACCTACCGAAAAGAGGTAGAGGACAACTTGTAGAAAGTGGCGGGATCCCTAGTGGAACAGGGAGTTCTCTGACCATTAAGTACCTACATCAATTCCCCATTTGGCTCATGAAGAAACCAGATGGGCCATGGAGGATGACAATGGACTTGCGGATTCGAATAAGAACTAAGAAAATCCCGGCTTGTGCCCCCACAGTTGCTGTGGCAGCTGACTTGATAGCTGCTCTCTCGGTCGATGCCCAGATTTTGACTGTCTTAGGTGTATCGAATAGGTTCTGGTCCAGCCCTGTAAGGAAGGAAGACCAGTACAAATTCCCTTTCACCTTTTAAGGGTCAGCAGTACCTGGGCGTGTTTTCCCCAGATCTCCCACCTGTATATGGCTGATGCCCTGAAGGGATTTAGTTGTCCGAGCCACCTCATCCAATATGTGGATGATTTGCTCCTCTTCACTGAGACCGAAGGGGACTATAAGGAACTCATTGCAGAACGGCTGGTGTTTTTAAGAAAGGCAGGTTTTAAAATAAACTCCAAGAAGACGGAGATGGAACAGAGGGAAGACCAATTTCTAGGCTTGACAATTACGCCAGGGGAACAGACCATAGACAAGGGGAGACAGGAAACCATAGAGGCGCACAACTGCCCTGGATCAGGGCCAGCCCTCCGATCCTTTTTGGGTCTTACTGGGTATTGCAGAGAGTTCATTGAGGATTATGCTGGGAAATCAGCACCACTGTTAGTCTTGCTTAAGAAGGCAGTAGAGTGAGATGGGCACCACAGTATGAAGGGGATTTTTCTAATTGAACGGAGATTTACAGTCAGTCTCTGCACAGGGTATGGTGGACTCAACCCAAGAATTCACTCTGGAAGTGGCTGCCAGCATCACCAGTCTAAGTGCAGTTCTGGTGCAGGAGGTACATGGCCTCCAGCGGCTGGTAGTGTATGCATCCGGAGTCCTCCCAAAGGCAGAGAAGGGATATTCGTTGTGTGAGTACCATCTGCTGGTCACCTTCTGAGCAGTGAAACATTTCGCTGTGTACACAGGCACTCAGGTGGTGACACTGACCAGCTATCACACCCCCACCTGACTATTGCTGGAAGGAAGCATCAAAGACAGGACGGTCTCCAGTGCACGGTGGCCAGGTGGACACTTTTGTTGCAGAACACCACCCTAAAGGCCAAGGGACTGCTGGAGCCTCAGCTGGCAGCTAACCTTGGTTATCCAGGGGAGCCCCACATCTGCACCATAGAGGGGGCCTGGGTGAAAGAAGGGAGGTTCCGGGAAGGAATACATCCCAAAGGGAGAGACGTTTATGTGTTCGGGTCTAGTTTTGTAGAACAAGAAGAACGGAAGATGCACTGTGGGATAATTGACCCCCTCTGAATCATTGAGTTGGCTATAAAATTACCGCCCCACCTCAGCGCCCAACAGGCTGAACTGGCTGCTTTACCTATGTGCTTATCCACCCTCAGGAATTTCCTACCTCCTACACAGTCTGCTCCCACTCAATGTTTACTTGTAATGCCATGACGGAATTTATGGTCATTTGGAACTATACGGGTTTCATGTCAGTAGACGGCCCACCTTTAATCAGTGTGCTTTTGCTGATGGCCATTCTCCAAGTGGCTGAGAAAGGGGATGGTGAGTATTGCATCCATAATGTCAAGGCTCATTCTAAAACTAAGCCTAGGTGGGAGGGGAATAAGAACTTAGATGAAATAGCCATAAGGGGAGCTGTAGAAGGAACATCTTGGGGCCCCTATCAATAGTAATGGCAGTTACTCCCAGTACACCTGCTGAGATCCCACTCCCACCCAACTTGAAAGAGTTATGGATGAAGGATGTAGTTCTGAGGCTAGTTATTCAGGCCAAACTACACAGTTCCCCAGTGGAAGGCCCTCTCAGGCCCCAGGTGTCCAGCTAAGAGAAGGGATGTATTTAAAGGTGATAGATAGGTTGTCCCCGAGGGATATTGTGAGGAGATTATTAGTCTAGTTCATGGGGTCCAAGAGTGGGTCACCCCATAAGGCCATAAGGTGATAAGATGTACGAGCAGAAGTAGGCCATTTGGCCCTTGAGGCTGCTCCGCCATTAATTGAGATCATGACTGATCTGATAATCCTCAACTCCACTTTTCTGCCTTTTCCCCATAACCCTTGATTCCCTTACTGATTAAAAATCTATCTATCTCAGCCTTGAATATACTTAACGACCCCACTTCTACAGCTCTCTGCAATAAAGAATTCCACAGATTAACCATCCTCTGAGAGAAGAAATTCCTCCTCATCTCTGTCTTAGTAGGTGACGCCTTACTCTAAAATTATGCCCTCTGGTCCTAGACTAAGCCACAAGGGGAAACATGCCCCAGCCCCAAGACTACTGGGATGGATCAAGCTTGTGGCTTGGTGGCCCAGCATTCACCAGGATCTTGACAGTCCCTATATACCCTGTTTTGGTCTGTATAGCGAATAATCCTGATCCTCACCACTGCAAGGCTTCTATGGGTCATGCTAGGTGCATAGAGGGATCCTGGCAGTGTGTCCAGATTGACTCCATTGGGCTCCTACCCAAACAAAGAAAGGTAGCAAGTTCTGTCTCATTCTAGTGGGCTATTTCACCAAGTGGGTGGAAGCTTTTCCCTGTAAGGCGGGAACTGCATTGCAAACTGCCAAGTCCCTAGCTAGGGAGGTATTTTCCCGATGGGGGCTACCACAGGTGGTGGAGTCAGATCAGGGCCATCACTTCAAAGGATGAGTAATACAGGCTACTTTAAAACTATTAGGGATTGAAGATAAATAGCATGTTGTACACAACCCCCGGTCTTCAGATTTTGTGGGGTGCACAAACCATACCCTCAAAAAATGCTATGCATAAAAATCTCCTCGCTCTGGGTCGAAAGTCAGATGAGAGCGTCCCAATGATACTCATGGGTGTCTGAGATACAAAATCCAAAGGGACAGGTTATTTCCCTCATGAACTGGTCACTGGGCATCAGATGAGAATGCCAGTACTGGTGTCAACCCTTATTGAGTCACAGATTAGGGGAGTGACCAAAGATAATTTTACAGCTCAATTGTGCCAGACATTGTGTTCCCTATATCTCAATGCTGCAATAACTATAGGGCACAGTTACCAGCATAACCGCTTGAACTCAGAGACACTGCTACCTCAGGGCCTGAGGTATGGGAGATGAGGTCATGGTCTGAAATTACGCTAGAGTGGGAGTTCTTCATCCATTCTCCAAGGGACCATACTCTATAGTGGACAAAGCTAGCCCTATGGTGTACGTAGCCCAGCTGCCCAAGCGGGTTAAGTGGTTTCACGTCAACCTGATGAAGCTTTACAAGTTGGCAAACACAAACCTAAGTCAAATGGTTCTGGTGAAATTGCCTCTCAGTGACACAGTGACCCAATCATGTGGGATTGAGATGAAGCCCCAATCCCACATCAGGAAGGGTGCCATAGATGACGCTCCCTTAAACAACACTCCAGATAATGACGCCCGGACTTCAGAACACTTTTTCTAGATGGCGGCTGGAGATACTAACATAAAGGTGTCTGGGGGGCCACCATCCCCATGACAGAGAACGCCAACGCATCCCCTGAGGAGGAGTAACAGGATAGGAGACCCAGATGGGATCCTAATTTCATGTACCATTAAGTTGAATTGTAGAGAATCAGAATATACATGTGACCAAATCTGCTCACAGAGCAGGGTTGTATTTTGTTTCTTTCCCCCCTCTTTATAGAACGCTGAGGACGGTGCTAATGGTGATGATCCTGGGATACGTGACTGGCAATTTCTGTGTGGACAAGATGTTAGCACTTCAAGATAATAAGGATGACAAGGATAACACAGAGCCAGTGATTTATTGCCCCCATCCCACGGAAAACCCTAGGGTTGAGGTGGAGGTATATATCAGGAATTCAAGGGTGGAGTGGGGTGAACTGGTGGGACGTGAGAAGGGAGGTTATACTGGGGAGCTCATGGGAAATTGCAAAATAAAGTGTGCCTTCTACAGTACAAAAACAGCCTGGCAAGTTCAAAAAGGGAAAGGAGTGTGCAACATTTATGATCCATCCAAAAAGATGATGAGGGAAAATAATACAGTCTGGCTTATGAGGAGAAAAGAAAATGGATGATAGGGGATCCCTGGAGTCTACACATTTCTCCTAAATGGAGGTCAGGTTATATTGGCCTCGGTGGTGGAGGGAATGTGATGAGGGAGACTATACGTGTGTAGGAGGCGAGGCTTGTGGTGGGCCCCAGCGTCAGTCAAGATAATATGGGAATCGCAACTGCGAAAGGGGTGTCTTCATCACTGCTGGGATAGGAGAAATATGCCCACTGAGCATTGCATTGTACCACCCTGGTAAGGAGGAGACATGGACCCCTCAGGTCTGTATGCCAGGAAAAGGGGAAAATGTCCCCATCATAACATTAAAGGCCACAAGGAAGCTCACTCCCTTTGCTAATAAGATCATGAGAAGTCCAAAGACTGTAGGACGCCCTCACCATACACTGGGGCCAAAGAACAGACTGATTGTTATGCCCGCATGAATGGTACTATATCATTATGTGCACCACAAGGTAGTGCCAATAATGATTAATTTAGCAGATATGGAGCTAACCCCTCTGATGTAAACATCAAACGTGAGCTCTGCAGAATCAAATGTTGCGTCAAGTTTTGAGGAAATTCTGGGAACGACTGGGCACTGTGATTGATGCGGATGAACGTACTAGAATATAGGAGGGTTCAGGAAATCCAAAGAAATCTCACTCTCATGGGCAGGTACAACATAGCTCAATTAATGATGCTGCAACCATATTTAAAACCTGGACATCACTTGTAAATAGCTTAGATTTAGCCACTTCAGATGAATCGGCAAAAACTGGTAGAGATGGGTTAAGGAAAATATTGAACAAAACGAATGATGCGGAACAGGATGAAATCAAGGAAGACCACAGAAGGATTGTTCATTTGCAAGATGTGGTAGCATGAATGAAATTCTAAGAAAGGATAAAAATGCCTCTGTGGAAGCTATGGAAAATGGTATTTGCACAACACATGGTTCTTGGTTGGTGGAACAGGTCCGTGAAAATTCCAAAGGATTGTGGAAGGGAGATTGCCTTCCTGGGTCACTGATAATCATCTCAGGGCTGTGTCCACTTACCACCGATATCTGTAAAATCAGAGGACTTGTGTAGGTGAAACGTGAGTGCCTACTAGGGAACAGTCACATGGGCGTGCTAGGATTGGTTCTGTATTATCCTGTCCTAAAGGAAGAGGAGAAACCTAATTCTCTTTTTAAAATTGAAAACATTGGGGTAGAAAGTAAGGGCCATGTGTCACGTTTTGACCGACACCTTAGGTATGTGGCACTAGTGGATGGGATTACTTGGGTAGCCTGGGATTTGTTTGGGTGTGCTCGGAGAGGGGATACGTTTGCTGCCCATACGGTGCAGCTAAAGATGCAGCACCAACCCACGGCTTCACTTGGGATCAGGAAGGACCCAATTGCATGATCATGGTGACCTGGCAGCAGAATTCCCTGCCCATGTGGCATACAAATTAAAGGGGGAATATTGTATTACAACCACACACTGGGAATACCAGTATGGGGACCTAATCTGTCCTATTCTGGATGGGACTTTTTGTTTTAACTCAGTTTGACCTGTTAGACTGGGTACATGGGTATTATTGAACATTTATGCTCATGGACAGATGAATATTACTGAAGGGGATAACTTCAAAGGACAGCTACATGAGTATGTTGTCCATTTTGGGTATGACTTACCACATTGGCCAAAGATCTTACAGAACTGTTACACTTTTATACATTTCAATGAAAGAACAGAGAAATTAAGGCAGAAATTAAGGTAGACATTGGTGATGATAGCCACTGGAGGGACCTTGGTCTTAGGCCTTGAAACAAATCATTGGATATGAATTATAACTCACGTACTGATTGTTGCACAGTCTTTTATTGTTGTATATCTGTTGTACGATCTATGTCACCGACGCAAATGTTGGAGAGCGGAACAGCCAGTGAAAATGTTACTGAAGGGATGGAATAAGGTGAATGGATTAGATTTGCAAGTGTAGTAATGTTTGTAGGTGAAATTATACACTTAAAGGTGGATGGTCTAAGGCATTTTTATATTTTGTGCGCTTCTGTCATGCTATAAGGCATTTTTAAATTTCTTTTTAATATGTTTTACCTTTATACTTGTGTTAAAATGTAACCAGTGTCAAAGTAGACCAACATCATAAACTCAAAATTGGGTGGTCGGAACGTAGAGTGCGAAGGACATTGGAACGAAAGGAGAAAAAATTCAGACCGGAAATATCATCGCTGAGGCTCATATGGAACTTCTTAAAAATAAAGGCAGTTTTCACTGGATAGAGACATACACACACAGACATACTTGTGTCAAGACATGTCCCGGGGTGGTGGTCAACCACCAGACATCCTAATTATAGGAACTCTCTGTAATGGTCTCTCGGGTATGTGTGAAAAGCTTTCCTCCCGCCTTACCAAGATACAGAAATCACATCCATTGCTGGCAGGTACCTGGAAGCATCCCCCTGCTAAGAGCAGGAAATGCCCACATGCAGGTGCTCTTTGCTTGGCCAGGGTGGGATTGATAACCCAATCGGATGACCTGATTTAAGACATTACCTTTTATGCCAAGGGACCAGGGTCAGAAATGGGCATAAAGCCACGGGTCTCATGGACTTTGCTGCTGCAAGCAGGATGTATGATTGGTCAGTCACAGGAAGTCATGTGGAAGAATTTGTTCAGTGGTCCCACCACCCGGGAACGAGCTCCTGCACACAGGTCTTATTAAGCAGCTGGTGCTGTAAGTATATATCATTGCCTAGTGGGTTAAGAAAGCTTTCCCACATAAAGTGAAAATTGTATCCATAGTTGGTTTTGTGTCGTTGATACTAAAATTTGGGATGAGGACCTTAGAGAGTAATGAGACCCCCTGTTTAAGAGTCTTGCAAAGGGCTATACCTAAAAACTTCTTCCATGTCTTGCACACATCCCAGCTCTGCTGGCTCTTCCCTCTGGGCCAGATCATCCCTTGGGCATCAAGAAGAGGGAGAGATGCCTGACATAGTGTTGTCACATCAGACTAGCCTATGCTCTGCCAACTCAGATACCATCTCATTAGAGGGATTAATGCACATGTACAGACAGTGGGACAGGGTGAAGCGCACCGTAACAGAGTGCAGGGGGAGGTGTCACAGTCAGAGACTGTGCACAGTCCCCCTCAGACGAGGGAGGAAAGTCACAATGATACTCCAGTGGGCAGGAACATGGAGCCTTGGGAGTCACCTTTTGGGGTACAGTATTTAGAAAATCAGCAGATGTGTGGACATCTGGTAGAATTTGGTGAGGCAGTGGGAGCTCAAAGTCTGTGAATGGAGGAATCCATGGCCATCATGCTCAACAGCATGAGCTCTGACCATGAAATATTGGCCAATCTCATAGAGGGCCACGTGCAGCAACACTCAGAGTGGATGTAAGATCAGCGCCTTGGCCAAGAAAGGGTGTAAGCCTCACTCAGTAGCCTGGATCAGCCTACATAGAGTATGAGTGCTGATATCTGCAGAATACATGAGGAGCTGCGTACCCTTGACAAGACAGTTACGCTGCTGGCACAGAGGTTGCTGGAATGGATGACCGCTGTGCACCAGCAGCCAGCCCCATCAACCTCACCTGAAGGCCAACCCAGGCGGTGGAGGTGTCAGAGGAGGGTGAAGGTGTTGAAATCTTCTCAGCAATCGTATTTTCCTCCACCCCCCAGCTCCTCCACAATGAGCCCATGTCTACTCCACTCCACAGTAACCACGGGCTGCCCATGCAGAGATACATAGACCGTAGTTTGAAGTAGGTCCCCAATGGGCGTCTGCACAATGGAGCTGGCCACCAGACTCCTCGTTGCTATTTTGACAGAGAAGTGAGCAGCCTGCCTCCACATCCTCCAAGGCAACATGAGGGGGGGGGGGGTGCATTTTGTAAGTGTGGCGAGAGTGAAGGGTGTCGTCTCGTCTAGAGCACAAATGGGTTCACCATAGTTATACTTGTCACATTGTATTTAGCACATTTGAGCACTTTTTGAATATAGTTACTTCCACTTCTCTATAACTTGGCAAGTGTTTGTACACTAGAGAGCTCAAAAAGAATGATCGAAATATGGAGACACATCTAACCAGTAACAACGAGGGTGGCAAGCTGGGATCTATCTTGACGTGCTGTCAACAGAAGTAAGGTTTTGAGCATTTGGTGAGGCATCGAGGGCTTCTTCCTTCTCCTGCCGTATCACATAAGACTGCAGAGGTCAAAGGCTCAAGCACTGAAATGCTCCTGCATTTTTCATCTAAGCATGCCTTTAAGAGAGGCCTAATGATCAGAGTCCACAATCTGAAGTATGGGAGCTGGATGCAAGGCTTTCGTCTGCACTACAGTTTGCACTTTGGCGACGCAGTTTGGTAGGCCATGTATTATCCAGGTAATAATGGTCACCTGCTGTGCCCACTACAGTGGTTGCATTGACATTCCAGGTGTGACAGAATGTGATTTGTGCACTTTGCAGAGGTATACCTGGAAACCAGGAATGATGAATATGGCGTCCAGCTCTTAAACAGGACATTTGGCCAGAATGGATGTTACAAAAGTTCTTTCAAGGAGCTGCAAAAGCATAGTTGTGTCATTATCATGCGCGAAATGCCATATCTGCATGTATGACACAACATGCACCTATATCGGTGCATATAGAGTCTTAAGTCATGTCAACCTCTGCATTATTGGCATCATTTGATTATGGGCAAATTGGCAGTATGGGCACCTCATTTACAATCAATGGCATTCATGTAAGAGGGCAGGTTGTGATGGTTTTATTGCCATACGTGTTTGAAATATGATGAGGCCCATGTTTATGATGGAAAGGTTAGCAGCCATATGAATATGATGAGTCAAACTCTTTGATGTTATTCGCTTCCTTTTGGGGGTTAGGCAGTCCCTTGAGTAGTTGAGGTGTCAATTGACAAGGATCTTTATTTAGAAGTATGTTACCAGAGAATGGCTGACAGCAAGTGTTATATAGGTGGACCTTATGAAAATGTAACTCGAACAAGGACCCATCTGGCAACGATTTCCTCCTGCACCGTGTCAGCCCTGGCTACATGGCCATGCCCCCCGGGTGCTCTGCCATTGGCGGGCTCCTCATCCTCTTTCATTTCAGAATTGGTAGAATGTACAGGGTCTTCCTCCTCCTCAGAGGTTGGGGCTTTGCCCATGGTCTCATCATCATCAGTTTGGAGGCCCCTCCACTGCACAGTGTTGTGCAGCATGCAGCATATAACAACTATTCTTCAAACCCTTGCTAAAGCATATTGGAGAGCTCCACCTGAGTGATTGAGACACCTGAATCTCATCTCTCAAATGCCAATGGCTTGGTCAATGGTGCTCCTGCAATTGTGCTCTGCCTTGGATTGTGGACTCCTAAAGGAGGTCATCAGCCAAGCTCTTAAGGGGTAGCCCATGTTCCCTAGGAGCTAGCTACAGATTTGTTTTGGTGGCTGAAATAGATGGGGGAGTTATGAATTCCTTGGTATGAAGGAGCTTCCTGATAATCTTGCACACTCTCGATGAAAGACCTATTGTTGTCACAAAACACCTGGACGTTGATTGAGTGAAAGGACTTCTGTTTCTTGAAAGTGTTCACATGCTGAGTTGGGGCCTTTATTGTAACATGAATGCAATCCCCAATGCCCTGCACCTGAGGGAAGCCTATAATTTGGGAAAAGACCATGTGTAATGACTGTAAGTTAAACCATTTCTTACTGTTATGGGGATCATGTGACTCTGTAGATGAATCAGCCCTAAGTGTGTGGACTCTCAGGGTTGGAGCTTTTTAGCCTTCATTGAAACAAGCATGCAGCCCCATCTGGAGTCTGTAAATAAAGTTTACTGTTTCTTACAAGAAACCAGTCCTGTGCTCCAAGTTTATTCCAACCGGAGGCGAGGATAAATAGATCCTCGCCCTACAACCAAGTATTCCAATATTTTAGGGGAAGAAAGAAAAGAAGTATACTCACCAGCAATGCCTCACTTTGGCAGAATTGACCAGTACAACTCATTCGCTGAGGACTGGAGTCAATACATAGAGCGACTAAGTTTCTACTTTGTAGCTAACAACATAACGGCGGAGGAGAAACAGAAGGCAATTTTCCTAGTGTCTACAGGAGTAAAACCTATAACCTAATCCGTAGCTTGACAGCTCCGAACGTGCTAAATTCCAGACCCTTCACAGAGCTTGTAGACCTTGTGAAAGGACATTTTCAGCCTAAACCCTCCACGATCATGCAAAGATTCAAGTTTAACTCTTGAGTAAGGGCTCTCAGTGAGTCAATCATAACGTATATTAAACAACGAAGTTAAAACAGTTAACGGAACATCGTGAATTTGGTGATACTTTAAACGAGATGTTGTGCGATCATTTGGTCTGCGCCCTTCAGCGCCATTTGTTTGCAGAAGTTGAGATGGACCTGAATAGCGCCATGGAGATAGCGCTAGTAATGGAGAGTGCCAGGAGGGATTCACAGGTGTTGCAGAGTGTGCGACTTACCACCATTTTGCAGCTAGGGTGGGAACCTGCTGCCGGGTGTGGTGCAAAGCTCATGGAGGGCTACAGTGAAGCAGGACACGGTCCCTATGGCTAGAAAAACAAAAAGTTAAAGGGTTACTGTTGTGGGGGAAAGCACGCAATGGAAGTCTGTAGATTTACAGAGGCAGAATTGCCACTACTGCCCCAAAAAAGGGCATGTTGTTAAACCGTGCAAAACTAGATCAAAGCAGCCATTCTGACATCAAGTCAAGTTAAATGAACTGTACGATATTGAAGAGCCAGAGGTTACTGAGGCTGACGTTTATTCCCTACACAATCTGAAGGCCAGGAAAACTGAACCAATCACTGTTACACTTCAAGTAAATGGAAAATCTCTGCTCATGGAGGTTGACACAGGAGCATTGACCACAGTGATGGGAGAACACACCTTTAAATACCTCAGAGAAGGTACCCAGCCATTGAGTTTGGAGAAAACCTTTGCTCAGTTAAAAACATATACAGGAGAATCAATACAGGTGAAAGGTATCACCTCTGTACCTGTATCATACAAACAGCAGGCAGCCAGCTGCCAATAATTGTAACAGGAGAAGGACCTAGCCTTCTGGACCGTGATTGGTTGAAGGAAATCAAACTGAATTGGTCAGAAATTTTTCAGGTCATGGCAGGAGCAATTCCAGAGTTGCTGAAAAGGTATGGCAGAGCATTCTGAGATGAGTTGGGGAAAATCAAAGCTCTACAAACCAAAATATACATGGACTCTGAAGCTTTGTTTAAAGCAAAACCTATGCCTCATGCTCTAAAAGAGAATGTAGATACGGAATTATGTCTTTTGGAAAAATTAGGAATAATCCAGCCAGTCCAATTTTCAGAATGAGCAGCACCCATTGCCCCGGAGCTTAAACCAGGCCAAACCATTCGCATCTGCGGGGATTATAAATTAATGATAAACAAGGCTGCGAAATTAGACAAGTACCCAGTCCCAAGAATTGAAATTCTGTATGCTAAACTTTCAGGGGGAAGATCCTACACTAAACTGGGCATGAGTCATGTGTATCAACAGCTCGAGCTGGACAACACATCAAGAAGTTATGTCACCATAAACATGCACAAGGGCCTATATCAATATACACGCCTACACTTTGGTGTGTCATCTGCTTGTGTGATTTTGCAAAGAATCATGGAAAGCCTACTACAAGGACTCCCCTGAGTTATAGTGTACCTGGACGATGTCCTAATCACAGGATCCACAGAAGCAGAATATGAGGCAAACCTGGAAGAAGTTTTGAAGAGATCTTTAGAGGCTGGCGTTTGATTAGAAAAAGAAAAGTGCATTTTCCAAGCAAAGGAAGTTACATATCTGGGCCATTAAGTGGATGCCCAAGGGTTGCATCCATTGAAGGAGAAAGTCAGGGCTATCGATGAAGTGCCTTCTCCTACCAATGTCAAGAAGCTCAAGTCTTTTTTGGAGATGGTAAACTATTACGGTCAATTTTTGCCTAATCAATATATAGTGTTAGCCCCTTTACATTTATGATTGAAGAGAAACCACAGATGATCCTGGAAGGCACAGCAAGAGGAAGCCTTCATAAGAGAAACTTTTAAATTCATCGTGTTTGCTAGTGCACTATGACCCATCTAAAGCATTGATACTCACTTGTGATACATCTCCCTTCAGAGTGGCAGCAGTATTATCACACAAGACGTAGGATGGATCTGAAAGACCAATAGGATATGTATCCAGAACTCCTTCTGCAACTGAGAAAGGTTACCCTCAAATTGAAAAAGAGGCTCATCTATCGTATTTGGAGTAAAGAAGTTCCATCAGTATTTACACAGCTAACACTTCATCATAGTGTCAGATCACAAACTACTGTTAGGGTTCTTTAGTGAAGATAAGGCAATCCCACTGACAGCCTCTTCTAGAATTCAAAAATGGGTTTTAATTTTGTCAGCAAACGAGTACATTTTTATGCACAGTGCTGTACGTATGGGTAAGCATACAGCAAATGCAGATGCCCTCAGTGGTCTCCCTTTGTCAGATAGTATTACGCATGTTCCAGTACCTCAAGAGTACTTGTGTTAAACTTCCTGGACTCATCACCAGTCTGCACAAAGCAGATAAAAAAATTGAACAAATTGGGATCTAATTTTAACAAGAGTCCATGAACAAGTATTACAAGGATTACAAATGCACAAGTCCCTGAAGAATTAAAATATCCTTTGTATGTAGATCCAAACTGAGTTGCCAAGATGGTACCTTGTTATGGGGAGCAAGAATCATTATCCCTGTACAGGGAAGAGAACCATTATTGGAAAAACTTCATAGTGTGCATCCTGGTATCTCAAAAATGAAGATGCTCACACAAAATTATACCTGGTGACCAGGTATAGACAATGATATAGAAAAAATGGTGAAAAACTGTCTCCAGTGCCAGCAACAGCAGAAGTTGTTTCAGCTCCACTGCATCCGTGGGAGTGGCCTAGTCGACCCTGGGTTAGACTATGAATAGACTATATAGGTCCATTTCTAGGGACCATGTTTCTGGTGATTAATGATGCACATTCAAAGTGGATGGGCATGTCTGAACTGCGATCACCTACAGGGTCTGCAACCATTGAAAAATTGTGCCAGACTTTCAGTGTTTATGGTTTATGTGAAGCTATTGTGTCAGATAATGGTACTCCTTTCGCTAGCACTGAATTCCAAAGATTTGTGAACCTAAATGGGATTAAACATGTCAGAACAGCAATGTATCATCCTTCATCCAATTGGTTAGCAGAAAGAGCAGTACAAACCTTTAAAACAGGCATGAAGAAACTAACAGAGGGAACATTAGAAACACAAATTTCAGGATTTCTGTTCGGCTTTTGCAGAACTCCTCATGTGACCACTGGTTTAACACCTTCAGAACTGTTAATGAAGCGCTGACTTCATACAAGATTGAGTGTAGTATTCTCTAATTTAGAGGGAAAAATGGAGAGAAACCAGGGTAGTCAGAAAGTGAATTATGACGGTCACAGTAGGGGTTGAGAGTTTATTGTTGAAGAGACAGTTTTTGTAGGAATTTTTGCAACTGAACTGAGATGGGCCCCTGGTACAATTGTCCCTGAAACAGGAACTTTATCTTATCAAGTTGAAGTGGAAGATAGGATTGTTTGGCAACAAGTGGATCATCTCAGAAGTCGGGAAACCTTCCAAAAACCAATGAATCCACCCGAAACCAAAGTCGAAAATTCGACCCTTGAGCTGCCAGATCAACAAAGAAAATACATACCTGATGTCTCTGTTGAAGTGAATAGTTCTGAACTGCCATTGTCTAGGGATGTCCTTAAAGCTGCAGTTCCTATCCAAGCTGATCCAATGGAAGAATCTCCAGCTGTAGAGTTGCTTCGCTCTACCCAAATCCGAAAACCTCCTCAAAGACTAAATTTGTAATGGCCTGAACTGTGTATAATTGTTCAAAATATGGGTTAAGATGCTTTTGTAATTAAGAGGGTAAAACAAAATTAAAGGGGGAGGGATGTAATGATCATATGTTAAAACATTTCTTACTGTTATGGGGATAATGTGACTGTATAGACAAATCAGCCCTAAGTGTGAAGGATCTCAGGAGCGGAGCTTTTAAGCATTGGTCTTGGAAGAAGCATATAGCCTCACCTGGAGTTTGTAAATAAAGTTTGCTGTTTCTTACAAGAAACCAGCCCTGTATTCCAAGTACATTACACCATGGCTTCCTGTGCCTGAGATGCATAAGCCATGATGAAACTAATGTGCCCCCCCACATGAGCAAACAGGGCATTAGTCACTGCCTTAATGCAACTGTGTGTGGGATATACCAGCCAAGTCTCTGGATGAGCCCCAGAAAGAGCCAGAGGCATAGAAGTTTAGTGTGACAGTGTCATGAAGCTGTTAATATACATAATTTTACTGTTTTTTTTTAAATAGAGGTTTAGTCTGTGTGTGTCTTAATTGGATTAAAGTCAGCTAGTCTGGTTGCTTTGATGTATAGTAGTTTTGAGATGTAAACAGACAGAGAGGTAAAAAATACATTTGCATTTTATTGAATAGGGCATTCAAGAGTGGGAGTGAAATCTTGCACCTAGCTAGGAGACACCAAACAATGTTTATATTACTAATAAAATTGGTACTATGAAAGCCGTTTTATTGTTAGAAGAGGTGAGATTCAAAGGGCCTGGTGAGACAATGAGAACTTACATTCAAAGAAAAGTGTGGGGTATAACCTGAGAGGGTTTTGTGTGTGGAATTCAGAGAGGCATTAAAGCAGCTGTAAACCTATAACTGTTTGCAAAAGAACCAAATTGAAAGGAACCTCATTTTGAATTCATAAGGTGAAAATGCTTTGCCTGTCTGGTTAAGTCTATTGGTTATTGTTGCCTTAGGGGGGATCAATTTGGGAATTTGTTAAAAGTTATGATAGTAGTAATTTGTAGCCATGTGTACATGTTTAATTTTTTAAAAATTAATAAATGGCTCATGTAGTTTGATATAAAAACCTGTTTAGAACTGGTGGTCTTATTCCTAAATTTAGAGCTACAACTCAAAACCTACCAATTGAAAATATAGGTTATAACAGTTGTTTAAATTTCTCTCTGGGTTTTTAAATCACTCAGCCTTTAAAAAGTGCAGTGCCATAACAGACAGTTACCTTCACAGCCACTGGCAAGTCAAGGGGATTGACTGATTGCGGCTCCATTTGCTGCTGGAGCATACGACAAATGTCTGCCACAACCTCATGGCTCAAACTGAGTCTTCTCTGGTTCTGGTTTTCCGTCATGTTGAGGTATGATGTTGTCAGCCTGTCCATCCTCACCACACTGTAGACCCTGGCTGTCCTCCCTCTACTCCTCTTCCTACCTGATGTTTGTGTGCTGCATTTCTGCCCTCCTTCTGGGCTCTGGCTGCTCATGTTGATTGGCTTCTATGGTCTCTAGGTGAGAGGATGCCATGTCCATATGCTATGCTTTCTCAGGCAAAGTGCAATGTACCCTTCAAAAGCAAGAATTTCTTCCTTACAGGTGAGTACAAGAGTCTGTAGGGGCAACATAAAATTGTCCTGGAAGACCTGCATCCCACATCACCCCCTGCCCTGCCACTTCCTTGGATGGTGAGAAGACAGTTGGAGTAAAGTTCTTGACACTTCTCGGCCAGTATACATAAATTTGAAGATAAGTCTACAGGGGTACGTTATCTCTCTGCAGAGGTTCCTTTCCGTGTTCAACCATCATTTTTGCTACAGTGGAGAGCCTCTCCGTCATGACAAAAATTCAGGCCTTAGTGATGATTTTTTCCACTGTAAATCATAACCTCCTACCTTTAACAGGTTACTCTACAGTTCGAACACAAGGATTACAAGAAAAAAGGAGACAGTAGTCAAAGCTCAAATTAACCATTAATGTCTTTACTGAACAAAAACAGAATTACCTGGAAAAACTCAGCAGGTCTGGCAGCATCGGCGGAGAAGAAAAGAGTTGACGTTTCGCGTCCTCATGACCCTTCGACAGAACTTGCGTTCGAGTCCAAGAAAGAGTTGAAATAGAGTATTTCAACTCTTTCTTGGACTCGAACGCAAGTTCTGTCGAAGGGTCATGAGGACTCGAAACGTCAACTCTTTTCTTCTCCGCCGATGCTGCCAGACCTGCTGAGTTTTTCCAGGTAATTCTGTTTTTGTTTTGGATTTCCAGCATCCGCAGTTTTTTTGTTTTTATCTCAATGTCTTTACTGAGTTTGGTAGGAATACAAACTAACAATACAATATGTTTGTTAACAAGACTATAACAACAACAGCTTATATTTATATAACATCTTTAATGCAATGAAATGTAATGAAATGAACCATGCTGGGACCAGTGTCCTGCTGAATCAAATAACACAGGGCTGCAGAGAGGGCTTTAAACTAAATAGATGGGGGGAGGGTTCTGGAGAGGGGATAAGTAGTCTTACAAAACAAAAGGATATGGCAGCATTGCAGGGCAGCTACTTAGGTAATGATATCCAGAGTGTGACAGGAAGGGACAGATTGTATAAACATTAAAAAAAACAGCAGCAAATAGGGTCAAAGGGGAAAAAATGGTAAAAAAGCAAAATTATTGGCTCATTACTTAAATGCACATAGTATTCAGAATAAAGTAAATGAATTAACAGCACAAATAGAGGTTAATGGGTATGATCTTATAGCCTTTACGGAGACATGATTACAAGGAGATCAAAGCTGGGAACTAAATATTCAGGGATATGTGACTTCTTGAAAGGACAGGCAGGAAGGAAAGGGTGGCAGGGTAGCTTTGTTAGTACGGGATGGAATAAGTATGATAGCAAGAAATGATCTTGGATCAGAAGATGTGGAATCCATATGGGTAGAGGTAAGAAATAACAAGGGGAAGAAGACACTGGTGGGAATGGTTTATAGGCCCCCTAACAGTAGCTATGTTGTAGGACAGAAAATAAAGCAGGAGATAATGAGGGCATGTAAAAAAGGCAGTATATTAATCATGGGTGACTTTAATATTCATGTATATTGGGAAAATCAAATTGACAGATGTAGCCATGAGCAAGAATACAGAGTGTATTCAGGACTGTTTCCTAAAACAATACGTTGTGGATCCAACCAGGGGTCAGGCTATTTTGGATCTGGTAATGCGTATTGAGGCAGGTTTAATAAATTATCTCAGAGTAAAAGATCCCCTAAGAAACAGTGACCATAACATGGTGGAGTTTAGCATTCAGTTTGAGAGTGAGAAACTTAGTTTGGAAACAACTGTGCTAAATAAGGGTAATTACAAAGGAATGAGGGCAGAGTTGGCTGGAGTGAATTGGGAAAAGAGATTAGCAGAAAAGACAGTTGATGAACAATGGCAGACGTTTAAGAAAATAGTTCATTACTCGCAACAAAGAAAAGTCCCAGTGAGGAAGAAGGATTATGGGAAAGGGATAAACCAAACATGGTTAACCAAGGAAGTAAAGGATAATATCAAAGTGAAAGAAAATAACATACAATGTGGCAAAGACTTGTGGTAAGCCAGAGGATTGGGAAAGTTTTAAGAACCAACAGAAGATGACCAAAACAATAATAAAGAGGGAGAAAATAAACTTTGAGGGTAAACTAGCAAGTAATATAAAAAAGGACACTAAGAGCTTCTTAAATATAGAAAAAGGAAGAGAGAAGCCAAATTCAATGTAGTCCTCTTAGAGAATGAGGCTGGGGAAATAATAATGGGGAACCAGGAAATTGCAGAGGAGTTGAATAAATACTTTGCATCAGTCTTCATGGTAGAAGACACTAATAGCAAACCCAAAAATACTAAATAATTATGGGGCAAAAGTGGGGAGGAAATAAATACCATAACTATCACCAGAGGAAAAGTATCAGGGAAACTAATGGGGCTAAAGGCCTGATGGGTTGCATCCTAGGATATTAAAGGAAGAAGCTGCAGAGATACTGGATGCAATGGTAGTAATCTTCCAAGAGTCCTTAGATTCTGGAAAAGTCCCAAAGGATTGGAAAACTGCTAATGTAACCATTATTCAAAAAGGGAGGAAGACAAGAAACAGGTAACTATAGGCCTGCTAGCTTAACATCTGTCATTGGGAAAATGTTAGAGTCTATTATAAAGGTGTAATAGCAGAGCATTTAGAAATGCATAATCTAATCAAGCAGAGTCAGCATGGCTTCATGAAGGGGAAGTCATGCCTGACAAATTTATTAGGACTCTTTGAGGAGGTAACAAGCAGGATAGATAAAGGGGAACCAGTAGATGTAACATATTTGGATTTCCAAAAGGCATTCGATAAAGCACTACACATAAGGCTACTTAATAAGATAAGAGCCCATGGTGTTGGGGGTAGTATATTAGCATGGATTGAGGATTGGCTAATTAATAGAAGACAGAGAGTTGGGATAGGGGGGCATTTTCAGGATGGCAACCTGTAACTAGCGGAGTGCCATAGCGGTCAGTGCTGGGGCCACAATTATTTAGAATATATATTAATGACTTGGATGAGTGAAATGAATATACTGTCACCAAGTTTGTGGATGACACAAAAAAACTTGAGAAGGCAGGTGGTGAGGATGACACAAAGAGTCTACAGGGGGATATGGATGGGTTAAGTGAGTGGGCAAAAATGTAGAAGATGGAATATAATTGAGGTTATGCACTTCAGCAGGAAAAATAGAGGAGCTGAGTATTACTTAAATGGAGAAAGACTGAAGAAAGCAGTATCACAGAGGGATTTGGGGGTCCTTGTGCATGAATCACAAAAAGGTAGCATACAAGTTCAGCTGGTAATAGGTAAGGCAATTGGAATATTGGCCTTTATTTCAAAGGGAATGCAATTTAAAAATAGGGAAGCCTTGTTAAAACTATACTAGACCATATCTAGAATACTGTGACAGTTTTGGTCCCCTATCCAAAGAAAGATGTATTGGCATTGGAGGCAGTCCAGAGAAGGTTCACTTGGTTGATCCCGGGGATGGAGGGATTTTCTTATGAGGAGAGGTTGAGTAAATTAGGCCTGTACTCATTGGAGTTTGGAAGAATGAGAGGTGACCTTATTGAAAGATATAAGATTCTTAGGGGGTTTGACAGGGTAGATGCTGTGGGGATGTTTCCCCTTGTGGGAGAGTCTAGGATCAGACGGCATTATCTCAGCGTAAAGGGATGCCCGTTTAAAACCAAGATGAGGAAGAATTTCTTCTCTCAGAGGGTAGTCAATCTGTGGAATTATTTACTGCAGAGGGCTATAGAGATTGGGTCATTTAGTATATTCAAGGCTGAATTAGACAGATTTTTAATCAGTAAGTGAATCAAGGGTTATGGGGAAAAGGCAGGAAAGTGGAGTTGATTATCAGATCAGCCATGATCTCATTGAATGGTGGAGGAGACTCGATGGACCAAATGGCCTACTTCTGCTCCTATGTCTTATGGTCTTATGGCTCCCAAGGCACTTCACAGGAACATCAAAAAATAAAGTACAACACCGAGCCACATAAGGAGATCATAGGACAAATGACCGAAACTTGGTCAAAGAGTTCTGCTTTAAGAAGTGGCTTAAAGGAGAAGAGCAAGATAGAGAGATGGAGAGGTGTGGGGAGGATATTCCAGAGCTTGGAACACAGGCAACTGAAGGCACGGCCACCAATGGTGGAGCAACTATAATTGGGAATGCACAAGAGGCCAGAATTAGAGCGCAGGTATCAAGAGGATTGTGGGGCTGGAGTAGATTACAGAGATTGGGAGGGGAAGGCCATGGGAGTGGGGGGGGGGTTGGAAAAACTTGGATGCAGATGTTTTGAGGTTGCAAGCACATTTCAAGACCACCAAGATAATTAAACAGTCAGAGTCCCTCAAATTACTGATTTCTTACAAGATGTTGCTTGGTGAATTAAATATGGAATTTATCTGGTGAATATAAGGAAAACATAGCTTGTTGTGAAACTAGTTCATCTGCATTTCAAAAGACGACAAACCCGAACATCAACGACGTCATTTTATCACAGTTTTCAAAACGTTCTGTGCAGCAATTAAGCTGACAGACTTAGCATTTTAAAAACATATTCAGCCATGCCAAATCTTTTATCTCCGTGGCTGTGTTTTATAACTCTTTAGAACAGACGTCATGCCTCCGCATCCTTTGGGCACTTGTCAAAACTTAAGGTTTTCGCCAAAATACTAACTAGGTATCAAAGCAAAATTCAGGCTTTGAATTCAGGCTGTTTATTGGTTTCAACCCGATTTTATAACCTTTGGGCCTCTCGCCTGTAATTGTTATTTTCCATCACAGACCAGTGATCCTGTTTATATCTATGAAAAAAGCAGCTTGCAGTTTTTAGCAGCTTACTTTCATTGGAAAAGTCTTTTGACCTTCGCAATGCCTGCTTGTACGATTCAGTCAGTTTCTGGGCACCTGCCTATAGCAAACAGCATTCTGTATGTCATTTAAACGATTGATGTTTCTAGATTGGCTTGCCTCAACTATGAGCTTTGATGAAAATAATATTACCGTCTCTTTCACCAAGGAGGTGGAGATGGGTTCAGAGGTGGATGTGTTTGCAATTCCAAACAAGAGGAGGACATGCCAGACTTGTTCCATCTCTGTGCGACTTTTCTGGAGGCGACTTCTCCAGGAGGATGTTTACCTTCCTGGTAGTGGCTGGCAGTCAATTAGGACGATTAAACGGGCACTTGAGGGGTTTTTTGACATAACTTTGCAATGTTAATGGAACCGTATGTGCCCCACAGTCTGTCAGCTCCTCATCCATTGCAGCTGCATAACAGGAAGCCCTTGACTAAAGCAGTAGCCTTTAAATCCTTTTGAATAAAAAGGGAAATCAGGGTCCCCATGATTGAGGCTGTATCTGGACTTGGGGGACATGACCAATGGGCTTAAGGAGCCAAGACAGCCTCCTGGTTAGTAGAGATGCCGAGGTGCAGGTTGAGGGGCAGGAGGAGCAGAAAGGTGCTGGTCACAGCATTGGGTGCACTGACAAAAGATCAGCTTCCTTAACAAGTCTGAGCAGCAATCCTGGAGGGGGACATTAGGAGCAGGTTGAAGACTGACTGCCAGTAGCAGTCAAGGTGACAGTCACTTTTAATTTTTTAGCATCTGGCTTGTTTCAGGGACTTGTATGGGATCTTGCAGGCAGCAGCCACATAAGCATCACCCAAATGACAGATGTCCTGTATGAGAGAGCAACAGTCTTAATTTTTCTCACCACAGAGGTGCGTGGTCAAGCACAGGGAGCAGAGGAACTTGCCTCTGTGGCAAAATTCCCGCAGGTGCAGGGTAGATAGACAGCACCCATGAGGCTGTTAGGGCTCCAGCAGTGCAGTCTGGTGATTTCATCATCAGGAAGGGGTTTTATTCATTCAACATTCAGCTGGTGTGCACCCATTGGAAGAGCTTCCTTCAGGTTTGCACTAGCTTTCCTGGAAATCTTATGATGCATCCTCAGGTAGGTGGTGCAGCTGTTCATGTCACCAGACTGCCTCCACAGATATCTCCCGACTGATATGGGGTATCCTTTGAAGAGATGACTGTTGACACCTACATGCAACCCCACAATGGAGGCACTGGGGAAATATAATTGCTGCCATTTCACCACAACACCACCATTGAGCAGGCCATTGGACTCCTTAAGATACAGTCCAGGTGCCTTGACTGGTCAGGGGGCTCCCTCCAGTAAGGGCATCATGCATATGATGGTCTGCTGTGCTCTGTGCAACATGGTCCTGCAGAGAGGGGTGTACCATGTGGAAGAGCATTTCATCTCATCGTTGTTGGAGGAGGAAGTTGATGAGGATCAGCAGGCAGCACTACAAGGCCATCCAGAGGCCGTGTTGTGGGGGAAACACACTGGCCAGGAGGTAAGGAAGCTGTGATGGCCTGATCCAGGGAAACTTCTCCTTAGGCTGGCAGATTCTGGTGTGAACTCATCCCATATGGACATCTCTCTCATCATTTGCATTCACTATTAATAGTCCAATGCCACATGGATATCTCCTGATGTCCATCAGTCATCAAGCAGTACGTGTCCAGCGGCCAAACAGTGGCCCCAGCCACTTTCAGTTTTCTTGCACAAGTAGCACCTTAATCCAATTATATTTGTATGATAGATGTAGGAGTCAAAACACTATCTGTTTTATTCCAATAACAAATATGCAATTGACAGAAGTGTTATGAACCACACCCAAGTGATCCCAGCGTGATCCTATTGCCGCCTCCCTTCCCTCTTCCCGGTCAGGTGAGCATGGATGAGGCTGTCCTCTGATGGGGACTGCCAGAGGTGCTGCTGGCCTCAACCCCTCCTCCTGCTCATATAACATTGTGCTCAATTTGTGCTCACCATTTTAACAACACCTGAGTTTTCACTGAGCTGAATGTACCTACCCTGGTGGAGGATGCAGTTGGCTCCTGTGCTGGTGGATCCTCAGAGTGCATCTCTTTGTCTGAGATTGGTGTGACACCCAACATCATCTGCTGCTGCTCCTCTGGCATTGACCCTGTGGAAGAGGGAATACGTCAGCTTCATTACCTCCCATATCTCTGTAGTTGCTTCATCAGACATCTGGCAGCACATCTACTGTGGTCTACTGGATATGACTACACAAAGAGGAAGCTGTTCAGCTGTTCAGAGGAACATGCATGAACAGGACAAGAAGCTTTCACCCTCCCTCTGTGGAATGCATCTCACACCTGGTGACTGCATGTCCCGCAGTCACTCTGCCAATGTCAATGGCCTGTTCCTCCATTAATGCCAATATTGCCAGATGGCCAATCTGCCCATGGAATGACTATTCTCATGGGTGTTGTGTGCCATTTTTTTCTGCAAGGTGTAGATCAAGTGTGTTAAGACTGTGACACTTGTGCCAAAACTGGGAGAGCTGTCTCACAGACTAGTCAATCTACAACCTGACATAGTCATACTCACCGAATCACACCCAACAGACAAGGTCCCAGACTCCATCATCACCATCTCTGGGTATGTCCTGTCCCACCAGCAGGACAGACCCAGCAGAGGTGGTGGCACAGTGGTATACAGCCGGGAGGGAGTTGCCCTGGGAGTCCTTAACATCGGTTCCAGACTCCATGAAGTCTCATGGCATTAGGTCAAACATGGGCAAGGAAACCTCCTGCTTACTACCACATAGTGCCCTCCTCAGCTGATAAATCAGTGCTTCTCCATGCTGAACACCACTTGGAGGAAACACTGATGGTGACAAGGGTGCAGAATGTACTCTGGCTGAGGGACTTCAATGTCCACCACCAAGAGTGGTTTGGCAGCACCACGACTGACCGAGCTGGCCGAATCCAAAAGGACATAGCTGCTGGACAGGGTCTGTGGCAGGTGGTGGGGGAACCAACAAGAGGGAAAAATCATACTTGACCTCATCCTTACCAACCTGCCTGCCAGAGATGCATTTGTCCATGACAGTATCGATAGGAGTGACCACCGCACAGTCATTGTGGAGACAAAGTCCGGTCTGTGGCACTACCACTGTGCTAAATGAGATAGATTTTGAACAGATCTAGCAACTCAAGACTGGGAATCCATGAGGTGCAGTGGACCATCAGTGGCAGCAGAATTGTGCTCAACAAAATCTGTAAACTCATGGCTTGGCATATCCCCCACTCTACCACTGCCACCAAGCCCGGGTATCAACCCTGGTTCAATGAAGAGTGCAGGAGGGCATGCCAGGAGTAGTACCTAAAAATGAGGTGACAACCTGGTGAAGATGCAGCACAAGACTACTTGCATGCCAAACAGCATAAGCAACAAGTGATAGACAGAGCTAAGCGATTTGACAACCAATGGATCAGATCTAAGCTCTACAGCCCTGCCACATCCAGTTGTGAATGGTGGTGGGCCATTAAGCAAGTCATGGAGGAGGAGGCTCCACAAATATCCCCATCCTCAATGATGGGGGAGCCCAACATGTCAGTGCAAAAGATAAGACTGAAGCATTTGCCTCAATCTTCAGCCAGGAGTGCTGAGTGGATAATCCAACATCACAGATGCCAGTCTTTAGCCAATTCAATTTACTCCACGTTGAAGGGTTCTCAAAATACCCACATTTTTCATATCATCAACAAGTATATGATTTTTGGACTTTTATGGCAGAGGACTTACCTGCTGAGTAAATGTAGAATCCTGCAGACAGGAGGCTAGGCCCATGGAGGCCTGGGACTGGATCTGCGCGGGCTTGGTAATAGCAGTGTGGATTGTTGCCTGAAACCAGACAACGAGAGGAGACAGAATATGCATTCTTCCCTTTAAAACAATCAACCCAGAGAAAGTCTTCATCTTACACGAAACTAAAGCCTATCAAAATCTTGCATAAATAATCGCTACTAACTACTAAGGCAGGAAGGCAGCAATCAATGAACATATGTAAACCCATTAATACTCCACATATACAATGGCTTTCAGTTCAAGATAAGTTACAGGGGCAGGAAGACAGCAATAAACATCATGCGAGCCCATTAAAAACAATGAGACAAAAATCACCTGAGGAAACCCACCAAAATCAGACAAAGAACTACCCTTGATTTGGATTCGGATAAGAAATTCAAAAAACAGTATAACTGGGCCACCATTTATGAAGGGGAGGAGGGTGAGCAGTTTTGGAGCAGTTGAAACAGAGTTTAAGCAGGGAGAGGTAGCTGAGCCAAGCGGAGGAAGGAGATCTGGAGGTTTGCAGGCCCACAGGCAACATTACGGTGAGGGGCACGGGGTGGCTGGCTCAACCAAAAACAACAATGCCGCAAACGCAGCCCTCCACGAAGATAGACCACCCACAACCGCGCCCTCCACCCAACTGAAGAACCTTCACAGATTCCACAGACCAGGACCACATGGGGATGGCAGGCCCCAGAGGACACAAAGAGTGTACCCCAAAACTGCAACCGGCTTACCTGGCTGGATTTCGAACTGTCAGGGAACCCTGGTTGGTGAGCATGATCCCTGACCTCTCCTAGTTCAATATAGTTAGGTTTTGGGGGTGGGACAAGGGTAAGAGGATTAGTAGCGTGATTGTCCCTCATTATGCTGTGTGTTCCCCATTCTTAACTAAGTGTACTTTGTAGGTGTGTATAATCGCAGTGTAATCCTAATGTTATAAGTTCATTTGTGACTTCAGTAAACTCAGTTTTTTTTCCTTGCACCAAAACCAGTTGTTTGCTGCACTTTGTCACAGCCCCCGAATAAGTTTATGGTCTAGAACCCAGGGAGTGGGAATGGTTTGAACCACTCAGAAGTCAGAGGTGAAGCTGACACACACCACCACCCCCTACATAATGGCGACCGTGGCAGGACCTTGGTAAAAGGGATGCGATGTAGTGGACACTGATATGGAAGGGAGAACTGTAATGGAAGAGAGGATTTCAAATTAGGTGTTCAGTAAGGTGAATATGGAAAAAAAAATGGGTCACTAATCTGTTAAAGGCTGGGTGCCCGGTAAATGCTGCAGCTAAATGGACAAAAGGGAAGGATCATAAAAAATCCACAGAAAAGGCCATCTGGCTGATGTGCTTCAAGATACAGATGCAGCTTTTGGACAGGCTCGAAGCACAGGCAGCTGAGACTCGGGAGTCAGCCCTGGAAGTCCAAACAAAGGCCCTTGCAGGGGAGAAGTTACTGTTAGCATTGCAGGCTCTGAACCAGGAAAGGGTGCAGTTAGTGGGGGAGCATAAGACCCAGCAGGAATATTTACAGTGTCAGGTCACCGAGGCCAAGAACAATGAGCTGGGGTTGCGGGAAAAGAATGCCCACCTAGCAAGACAAGTAAAAGAGCAGGAGGAGAAAGTAAAAGGCTTACAGGCAGCCTTTAAGATAGTGAGCGCAAAGGGGTTTGAGGATGCAGACCATGGCCCCTGCCAGAAGCAGATAGAGAGTCTGAACCTTGCTCTAAGGATGGCAAAAGGCATGGTGCGCCTCATAAGCCCTAGTGCAGCCCAGGTCGACTTCACAGGGAACCTGGGGAGGACGGTTCAGACACCACAGGTAGTGTCAAGGGGCTACCCAGTTGAGGAGCAGGAGGTCCCATGACCACCACTCGTAGCGCCAAGCTTTAGCGAAATCTGGCAGGAGGGAGGTGGAATTAGGGGCAGAAGCTGAGGAGGAAGAGCCCCAGCAAGAGAGGCTGGGACCAGGGCCGATATGCCCGGCCCAGCAGCAAAGGTTCAGCCCGCCTGCTGATAACGGGGATGAGGGACCCTTCCAAAACCAGTTCGTAGTTCCCCACAGCACCCAACAGCTTAGGGCCATGGTAAGCCATTTAACTAAACTTGCGGCAAATGGGGGTCCCTTGGTCCACTTCAGGGAAGTGGAACAAGCAGCAAGCATCAACGTGCAATGATGCTGAACAGCCCAAAATGCTGCTATTCTCCCTGGAGAGCAAGCTCTTCCAGTCCCTCTCTGACCAATGTAAGATTGGGACAATGTGATTATGGGGAGATCAAGGAGCAAGTTCTTGAGGCCTGGGGATGAATGAGGGAAGTCCTTTCTCCCGGGTGGAAAAAACAGTGCAGCTTGTAGGAGAACCCCCCACAGGCTTTTGCAGACAGGTTCTGGCCGGTGTATAGGAGCGCATGCAGTGGGATGCCTAACCGGGACCAGGATCAACGGGCCCACACTGGCTCCGTTGCCTGGTGGCGAACAGCTTGCCACAGGTCAGGGGCACAGCAGGAATATGGTTTGACCCAAAGAATCCCCAGACTATCGAACTCACAGTGATCAGACAATTGACGACAGCTTACCGTAATGGTAAAGGAACCGATGCACCACCCACCTAAAGAGAAAGTGCATGAAATGAAAGCCAGCCAGGGTAGGAAGGAGTGGCCTCAGGAAGGGAATAATCCTTATAGCGCAAAGCTCAACTGTTATTGGTGTGGGAAGAATGGACACTGGAGGAAAGGGTGTAAGAATCCTTGGAAAGATAACAAGGGAAATAATTCCTCAACTCCAGCCCAAAAGGCAGAGACAGAAATCCCTCCAGCCACAGTCGAGTCACTTTTGGGTGCCATGAGAACCCTATTGACTGGTCCAGGGAAGGTAGTAGCCACCACCAACACGCTGACCCCATCAGCCCCATCTAACCCACAACCCTGACTAGAGCCAGCGCAGCCTGTTTACCCGTGTTCCCTTCCCTACGACTTATGGAAGAGACCCCTCATTGAGATGGAGGTAGAAGAGGTAATATTTAAACCAGATGGATTTTGATAAACGTGTCCTCACAGCTGTTGGACACGGAAGCATCATGTATCGTGATCCATTTAGCTAACCCCACCACCTCACCTCTATCTAACGGGGTCCCATACAGTCTTTAGGGATTCACAGGTAAAGAACAGGCTGGCTCATTTTCCATCCCGCTGATCATTCGTTTAGGAACACTCCGCTCTAAGTGGACCTGTATCCTAATGAAGTGGGAAGTGGAGGGTGGAAAAGGGATCCTGAGAGGTGACTTCATTGTAGGCCACGGGATCCTAGTGGATTTGAGGAATCACTGCCTATGGGGGGCAAACACAGGAATGGAAGGTGGAGTAGTAGTCATCCCAGGGAAACAGGGGAAGGGGACCCTGTGTACTATGAAGCCTAAAGAGGGTTATAACCTCGAATTCATGGTCAGTAATACCCCAAGGGAGTTCCAGGCATTTGTGCGAGCCCACCTAGCCACATTTACCACACACAAACACGACTGTGGGAGGGTCAACGGGTTCATGGTCAGTGTAGATGGGGGCCCTATGGCCTGACCACAAAAGCAATATAACTTCCCCAGGGAAGCAGAGCCAGACATGGAAGCAGCCATGACCTCCTTAGTGCAACAGGGGTTCCTGAGACCGATAGCCACCCATGTGAAGTCTCCACTGTGGCCGGTTAGAAAACCAGACAACTCCTGGAGGGCAACAGTGGTCTATCGGGTGCTCAACAGTAACATCCCAGCCTGTGCACCCACAGTAGCAGCAGTTGCCGACCTGATGGGAAGTATCCCAGAATCCGCAACCACTTTCACGGTGCTGGATATCTGCAATGGGTTTTGGTCCATCCCTCTAAGGAGAGAGGATCAGTACAAGTTTGCCTTTAACTTTAAAGGGCAACAGTACACCTGGAACTGTCTGCCTCAGGGCTTCCACAATAGCCCCAGCATTTTCCACCAATGCATGGCAAACAGTTTAAAGGGCTTCAGCCAGCCCAGGCTGCTGGCACAATACGTGGATGACTTGCTCCTATTCACTGATTTGAGAGAGGAGCATGGTCCACTTGTGGCTGAACTGCTGGAACTGCTCGGGCAGGAAGGTTTTAAAGTGAACCCAAAGGAAGCGCAGATCGGCCAGCAGGAGGTGAAATTCTTGGGCCTAACAATACGCGCTGGGGAAAGGGCCATAGATAAAGCTAGACGGGAAGCAGTATAGGAATTATCAGTCCTCAACACAGTCACAGGAGTGAGATCATTTCTAGGGCTAACCGGGTACTGCAGGGACTTCATTGAGGACTATGTGGCCACAGCAGCCCCTCTGCTCCGACTCCTGCATAAGGGAGTGGAGTGGGTTTGGGATGAGGGGTGCCAGGAGGCATTTGTCAGGCTCAAGAAAGATCTGCAGACTGCACCAGCTCTAGGGGCCATAGACAGAGGGAAAGAGTTCTTCCTGGAGGCACCAGCCAGCGGGGTCAGCCTGAGTGCTGTGCTGCTCCAAGAGCAACATGGCAAGCTGAGACTGGTGGTTTACTCCTCCAGGATACTCACAGATGTGGAGAAGAGCTACTTCAATTGTGAAAGGCACCACTTGGCCACACATTGGACTGCGAAAAGATCACAGATCGTCACTGGCACCTCTCCCATCACCCTCCTCACCCATCACACGCCCACCCGGATACCTGGACGGGAGAATCAAGGATGGGACAGTGAGCAGTGCCCGCATTGCTCGCTGGACTCTGCTTCTCTCACGGATGGACCTAAAAGTAAAAGGGCTCTGCAAGCAAAAGCTCATAGCTAACCTGGTATATCCTGGAATAGCCCACCAGTGTTCCATAGAAGGTGTTTGGGAAGTAGACATAGGTTTAGGAACCGGGATACACCCCACAGGCCGTGAAATCTATATGGATGGCTCCAGTACAGTATCTGCTGGTAAGCGACTCACAGGGTGTGGAGTTTATGACCCAGCGGCAAACCTTGGCCTGGCAATTAAGCTCCCCAGCACCATGAGCGCCCAGCAGGCTGAACTGTCTGCGGTAGTGTACATGGTTACACACCCCGAGATCTTCCCCACCCCATACACGATTTGCTCGGACAGCATGTTCACATGCAATTCATGTACGGAATACCCGGCTGTCTAGTCCCGCCGTGGATTCACCTCCGCTGAAGGGAGACCCCTCACAGTGAAACCCTTGCTGGAGAAAATCTTAGCAGCAGTGGGGGA
Source organism: Carcharodon carcharias (assembly GCF_017639515.1). Lineage (NCBI taxonomy): Eukaryota > Metazoa > Chordata > Chondrichthyes > Lamniformes > Lamnidae > Carcharodon > Carcharodon carcharias. Next base: position 102,837,177 of record NC_054478.1, on the reverse strand, counting down.
GGAAGGGGAGGTTTTCATCCATAAGGTGAAAGCCCATTTCTCTGCAGAACCCCGGAGTGAGGGCAACCGGCAGGCCGACGTGCTAGCTAAGGGGGGTGCGCACACAGGTGTTTTCTGGGGCCCATGTGGGTCCCGTCCTATAGCAGTAGTCACGTGTAGGAATAGGACATGAGGGAGTGCAGGAGTAGCTTTAACCCTGGACCTTAAGACGGTCCAAACCCAAGCCCCCATCCTCAAGGCAGTCCTCAGTGCAGTGGCAGAAGGGAAGAGTGCCCTTACAGCACAGCAGCCCTCTCTGTAAAGGGAGGCATGCTGTTTAAGGGAGAGCAATGGGTAATACTGCAGCAGTACAGGAGGGAGTTCCTTCAACTGGCCCATGAATGTCTAGGCACGGGGCATCCCAGGCCTGAGACCACCTGGCAGTGGTTGGAACAGGCAGGATGGTGACCAGGACTCAGGGAAGATGTCCACGAGTTCTGTGCCAGCTGTCTGGTGTGTGCTGCTAATAACCCTGACCTGCACAAAAGGAAGGTATCAATGGGACACAGCAGGAGGGTAGAGGGACCATGACAGTCGATCCAGGTCGACTACATCAGGCCCATACCCATCACCCAGGGAAGCTATAAGTACTGCCTAGTCCTGGTGGATGTGTTTACAAAGTGGGTAGAAGCCTTCCCCTGCCGAACAGCCACGGCTCTGAGTACAGCCAGGATTCTGGTCATGGAGGTTTTCTCACAATGGGGGATATCACAGTATGTGGAGTCCGACCAAGGGAGCCACTTTATGGGGCAGGTCATGCAGTATACCCTTATGGTACTCGGCATAGAGGGGAAATGGCACTTTGCACACAACCCACAGTCCTCAGGGATTGTAGAGAGGATGAACAGAGTCTTGAAAGAAAGGCTTAGGAAAGAGACAGTAGTCTCACTTAGAAAGTGGGTAGAAGTCTTACTGTTGGTCCTAATGGGGATCTGAGCTGGCCAGTCAAAAAGCACAGAGTATTCCCCACATGAGCTCATGACTGGTAGGGTTATGTGGACCCCCACCCATGTGCTAGTCCCTGTGCTCATGGAAGGTCAGCTCAGAGAGGTGAACCGCTTCGTCAGGAATCTGTCTGAACACCTTAAACAGGTTCACTGGCAGGCTGCTAGCAACATGGGAAAACAGAATCGGAATAGCCGACTGCTACTAGAACCCCGTGTGCACCACGAGTGGGAGATAGGGGATCAGGCTATGGTTAGGAATTTTGCTTGGGTAGGCAGTCTAGAACCATTATACATGGGGCTCTACAGCATTGTAGATAAGGCAAGCCCCATGGTATACACCATAAAGCTGCCTCGGTGCACCAAATGGTTCCACATTAACCAGTGTAAGTTGTTTGAATCCGAGAGAAGGGAACAGCCAGTTGGGGCAAGTTCTGAGGATAAAATTCCTCAGCCTGCAGCAGGAGCAAACTCACTGACTGCACAAGCAGGTGCAGTGTCTTGTTTTAAGGGAAGGGCCATCCCTACCACTGTTTGGGACACTCCCCCGCTCAACTGGGACTCAGACGAGGTGGGTCCTGAGGGTAGAGAGTTACCTGCCCCTGACACAGGTTTAGAAGAGGTACAGCCTGAGGATAGAAATCCCCAGCCAGCGGCAGTGGAGATTCCACAGACTGCACAAAAGGAGACAGTGGCTCGGGTTGAAGACCCACCAGCCAGAAAACCCCCACCTGCTAGAGTCACTAGAAAGTCCCAACAAACACCACGGCCAAAGAAACCGTTGTCACCGACTCCCCAGTTTAAAAGGGCAGCCCCTCAAGTCAGGGATCGATCCAAGGATAGAGATCTCCAGCCAGCAGCCACAGGCTGAGAGGGACCAAAGATACAGGACAGGGCGGCCACACCGAAGGGAGTAGTGTGCTATAGCCTGAACAGGGATTAACCTGGTTTCCCGGAGACGGGCGGCAGATGTACATAGCTTCTGTTATTTAATTTTGAGATTGTTAAGTTTGGGTGTTTTAGTTAAATTTTAAATAATGTGGTTGGTAGTTTAAGTATTATTGTTTAAGAGTGTTTGTATTGAGTGGAGGTCGCAAGACTCGACTATGTTTTACCCAAGCCAATGAATCTGTTCGGGACCTGGCTATGTGCTCTTATATCTCCTACAGAAAGGATTTCGATAGGATGGGGGGCATAGTCCTACTTGCCCTGATAGGAATGGCTGCTGAGAGGCGAGGTGACGTGGAGGATTCCCATATTTTTGAGAGCTCAGGGGAGAGAGCACTGGTTGTGACTGCAAGGGGCAGCGAAGGTAACGTGGAGGAGATCACTACCTATTCCCATGTGGAAAGATGGCCAGGGTGGATGAGATCTACCTGCACTCGATACTCCAGTCAGGCCGGGTCACCCACGGGGAGGCCTCCCTCCCTGCCCCAGCATACAGGTTGTGACCACGGGTTGTGCTCACTGAGGGGAAACCCGTGTGCCTGACCTGCAGAGGACAGATTCCCCTGGGAAGGTGGTGGTGGCTCAGGAAGATGAGCAGAGACATGGGGGACGGTACAGCTGACTGGGAGCGATTGGAGAACAATACCCATTGGACCATTACCAGGAACCATGGGGGGTGAGCGTGTGCTGGGACAAGTGGTGGAAATCAGAACAGGGAATCTATGTCTGCATGTGGGGATCGCAGAAGACCTGCCTCATGGACATATCCATTCTCTTTTCCGCAGCATGACTGGACAAGGGGAAGGGGTTGGAATGGGATTCCCACCTACACACTTGCATAACCCCATCTTCTCCATCCTCAGTTAAGGCCACTGAACTCGTGGCATGCGCCCAAAAGCCCCTGCCCACGGACCCGACAGTAAGGACACATATGGAGAAGTGCCCTGCCACCGCCAAGGGACCAGGGATAGGGCTGGTACTAATGCCGACCGAAAAGGTGCAATACCGGGGGTACACTACACGGTAGCTTCTGTGATTCTAAACCTCACAGAGGTACACTTACCTGAGTGGTATCCCAAGGAGACAGAACAGCTATACCAGGCCCTGTTAAGAGAAATGTTCAGGAAGTTCTACGAGTTCAATTTTGCCAATGTAGACAAAACAGAACTGTACACTACCCACACTGAATACTTTAGCAATGCGAGGAGACAAAGAAGGGGAACCTGGGATCATGTTTTCACAGCATATAATACAGGATCCCCTCTGATAAACAGTCTGGATGACATAGAATTGCAGCCACAAATAAACTGTTTAAAAACACATTTACAAAAAATCTTAACAGAGGAGAACACAGTGATAGGCTCAGAGCTACAAGAGGACCAGGCCATGATGGTCCATTTATAGGAGATTATTGCTGAGTTGGAAAGGCACGCCAAAACAGTGAATGCACTCATTTGAGAGGATAGGAATGCATCAGACCAGGCTGCACAGAATGAGGTGTGCATGTTGTATAGGGCATGGTTGCTGGGCGAGGGCCGCAGCAAACTGGAGGATTTAAAGCAAGGTTTAGTCCCCTCCTGGATCAGCAACAAGCACCTCGCACACTTCCACCCATTTGAGAATTCACTAAGCCAATGTCAGTTCCGCCTATCCTCTGAAGCCTACCCTGTCCCAATAGATTGTAAGCGCTCCAACCACACCATCATGGGTATAGTAGTGAGGATGCCGGTCATGGGTGGGACAGCCCGATCTGCACCGGTATATAGGGTGGAGACCATTGGAGTCATTCAAGGGGGTGCACATGTCCATTTTGCAGTGGTCCCACCTTACATCATAAAGTGGGAGCACGTGATGACAGGTACAGACCTCTCTGGGTGCCGGAGCCGGGGTGCACACGTAGTCCTGTGTCCCCAGCACTTGAGTGCCTATTCCAGACCACAGTGCAGGTTTAAAACTGCCGGTGCACGGCCTATAAACTGTACCATGGAGGTAATGGCACAAGGCCATGTTCCCCCACAGGTAGCATATATAGGAGGTGGGACATATTGTGTCAGCAAAAGTGCAACCCACTACCAGGTTCGACAGCACATCTGGTGTCTGGTAAGTGACAGCAGTTTCTGTTTTAAACCCGAGGCAGAAGTTCAAGTGGCCCAGAAACGGATTGACCCCATCGCTGAACCCTCCACTGTTCACCTCACTGTTAGGGAAAACATTACCAACCTGCAGAGCTCTGCAACACATTTCAGTTACGAAATTCCCCCTCTATCAGAACATCTTACTAAACTACTAAAAGCTGTAGCGTAATCACAAAAGTATTTCTATACTTTGGAACAGAAAACACACGAGATAGAGGGAGAGATTCAGGGTATCACAGTCCCTCTCTGGTGGGACATTTTCCAAAATATAGAGGTCCCTCCATGGGTCAGAATGGCTTCCCACATCCTCGTGGTTTGCCAGCTGGGAATAATGTTGTATCTGTTGTGCTCTCAGTGCAGGGGAAAAGGCAAAATCCTAGAGTTCCAAAACTAAAGGACCTGGGAGAAGCAATACGCTAAGGTGGAGAGAGATACTCCTGTTTGAACGTTTCATATTTATTTTTTTTGTTCCTGAATAAAGATTGTTGTTTTTTTTTTGTTCGGTTATTTTTAAGAAAGACTTTTACATGTTGTTTTCTTTTAATAAAGATGTATGTGCACCATGTGGGGTGTTGGACCCCCTAAATGTTTGGATGTATGTAAATAATTGTATTTTGCCTATGCATACTTACGTACACCACATTTTAAAGAATGGGGAATGTATGTGACATGAGATCTTAGATAGGTAATTACAGGGGAAGATTGACTATGGAGGTTTGGGAATTTTGTTTTTTTTTCCCGTATGATACTTGAAGCAAGGTTGCAAGGTTTAAGTATCACGGGGGGTGGGGGGGAAGGGGGGTGGTTGAATGGTTCTCAAAATTCCCACATTTTTGATATCATCAACAAGGATATGGCTTTTGGACTTTTATGCTGAGTTAAGTGTAGAACCCTGCAGACAGGAGGCTAGGCCCATGAGGGCCTGGGACTGGACATGCCCGGGCTTGTTGAGTGCAGTGTGGATTGTTGCCTGAAACTAGACAACGAGAGGAGACAGAATACGCATTCTTCCCTTTAAAACAATCAACCCAGAGAAAGACTTCATCTTACATGACACTAAAGCCCAACAAAATCTTGCATAAATAATCACTACTACCTACTAAGGCAGGAAGGCAGCAATCAATGCACTTATGCAAACCTATCAATACTCTACATGTACAATGGCTTTCAGTTCAAGACTAGTTACAGGGGCAGGAAGACAATGATAAACATCATGCAAGCCCATTAAAAACAACGAGACAAGAATCACCTGAAGAAGCCCACCAAAATCAGACAAAGAACTAATCTTGATTTGGATTTGGATAAGAAATTCGAAAAACAGTATAACTGGGCCACCATTTACGAAGGGGAGGAGTGTGAGCAGCTTTGGAACAGTTGAAGCAGTGTTTAAGCAGAGAGAGGTAGATGAGCCAAGCAGAAGGAGGAGGCCTGGAGGGGCGCTGGCCCACAGGCAACATTGCGGCGAGAGGCACGAGGTGGCTGGCTTAACCGAAGACAACAAGGCCGCAAATGCAGCCCTCCATGAAGATCGACCACCCACAACCGTGCCCTCTAACCAACTGAAGAACCTTCGCAGATTCCACAGACCAGGACCAAATGGGGATGGCAGGCCCCAGAGGACACAAACAGCGTACCCCAAAAATGCAACCGGCTTACCTGGCTGGATTTCGAACTGTCAAGGAACCCTGGTTGGTGAGCATGATCCCTGACCTCTCCTAGTTCAATTTAGTTAGGTTTTGGGGGTGGGACAAGGGTAAGGGCATTAGTAGTGTGATTTTCCCTCATTATGCTGTGTGTTCCCCATTCTTAACTAAGCGTAATTTGTAGGTGTGTATAATCGCAGTTTAATCCTAATGTTATAAGTTCATTTGTGACTTCAATAAACCCAGTTTTTTTTTCCTTGCACCAAAACCAGTTGTCTGCTGCACTTTGTCACAGCCTCCAAATTATTCCAAGGTCTCGAACCCAGGGAGTGGAAGCGGTTTGGACCACTCAGAAGTCAGAAGTGAAGCTGACAAACACCATCACCCCCTACAATGTGATATCAAGAAACAGCTGAAAGCACTGGATACTGCAAAGACTATGGGCTCTGACAATATTACAGCAATAGTACTGAAGACTTGTGCTCCAGGACTTGCCGAGCAGATCCAGTACAGCTACAACACTGGCATTTACCCGGCAACGTGGAGCATTGCTCAGGTATGTCCCATACACAAAAAGCAGAAAAATTCAACCCAGCCAATTACAGCCCAATCGGTCTACTCTCGATCATCAGTAAAGTGATGGAAGGGGTCATCAACAGTGCTATCAAGTAGCACTTGCTTAGAAATAACCTGCTCACTGATGCTCAGTTTGGGTTCCACCAGGGTTACTCAGCTTCTGACCTCGTTACAGCCTTGGTTCAAACATGGACCAAAGAGCTGAACTTTAGAGGTGAGATGAGAGTGACCACCCTTGACATTAAGGCAGCATTTGGCCGAGTGTAGCTTCAAGGATCCCTAGCAAAACTGGAGTCAATATGAATTAAGGGGAAATCTCTCTGCCTTTTGGGGTCATACCTAGCACAAAGGAAGATGGTTGTGCTTGCTGAAAGTCAATCATCTCAGTTCCAGGACATCACTGTAGGAGTTCCTCAGGGTAGTGTCCTCGGCGCAAACATCTTCAGCTGCTTCATCAATGAATTTCCTTCTATCATAAGGGAAAAAGTGGGGACATTTGCTGATGATTGCACAATGTTCAGCACCATTCATGACTTCTCAGATACTGAAGCAGTGCACGTCCAAGTGCAGCAAGACCTGGACAATATCCAGGCTTGGGCTGACAAGTAACATTTATGCCACACAAGTGCCAGGCAATGACCATCTCGGACAAGAGAGAATCTAAGCACTGGCCCTTGACATTCAATGGCATTAACATCACTGAAACCCCACTACCAACATCCTGGGGGTTACCATTGACCAGAAACTGAACATCATCAAGGCATAGAAATACTATGGCTACAAGTGCAGGTCAGAGGCTAAGAATCCTATGGCGAGTAACTCACCTCCTGACTCCCCAAAGTCTGTACACCATCTATAAGGTACAAGTCAGGATTGTGATGGAATACTTGCCACTTGCCTGGATAAGTGCAGCCCCAGCAACACTTAAGAAGCTTGACACCATCCAGGACAAAGCAGCCCACTTGATTGGCACCCAATCCACAAACATCCATTCCCTCCACCACTGACGCACACTGGTAGTGTGTACCATCTACATGATGCACTGCAGCCACAAACCAAGTCTCATTAGACAGCACCTTCCAAACCCAAGACCGCAACCATCTAGAAGGACAAGGGCAGCAGACACATGGGAACACCACCACTTGGAAGTTACCCCTAAGCCACTCACAATCTTGACTTGAAAATATATCACCATTCCTTCACTGTCACTGGGTCAAAATCCTAGAGCTCCCTCCCTAACAGCACTGCTTGTGCACCTACGGCACATGGACTGCAGTAGTTCAAGAAGGCAGCTCACCACCCTCTTCTCAAGGACAACTAGGGACAGGCAATCAGGCAATAAATGCTGGCCTAGGCAGTGATGCCCACATCCCATGAATGAATATAAAAAACTTCCCATCAGAACATCAGGAGGTACATTCACATGCAGTGATCATTTCACTTTATTGTCCATGGTTTAACTACGCATTCCAAAAGCTACATTGCTTCTCTCGGGTGAGGAGTCAATATGCACACTTGTCCCAGACATTCCTGCCTTGTGGTCCTTCTGTTCAGAGGTGGGCTCAGCATGTATTTACTTCATGGCTGCCAGCTCATTGTTGTATCTTATTTCCCTTACCAGACTTCAGAAGGATATTGAAGCACTTCCTGCACTGGACTCATGTCCTGCTTAGCACACTGTGGCTGCTGACTTCCAGCCATGCCTGCTGGCAGGCCTACTCCTGCTGTTCTCCTGTGGGCTCTCATCACCTCTATCAGAACCTTCAGTGAAAGTGTGACTAAATTGTGGGATTGCCCTTCCATGATTGCTTGCCATATTACTACACTGAACTCTTGTACACTGTTATTATTCAGTTTGCCTGCAGCTACATTGATAGCTGATGGACATCCTTTAAATGGTGCCCGCCACATCTAGCTCCTGCCTGCTGAACTCATTTACTGTTTCAAATTGTAAGGCTATCATGAAGGTGAGCCACTAATTGGTCGCCTCCTGCAAAATTCTGCTGGACATCATGCAATGACTTTGAGGCAGACTGGATTCTGGAAATTGTCCCTCGTTGGGTTCCCTTTGCTGCTGCCTGATTTCAGCCCTAAGGGTTCTAACATACAGAGGCATTGGGCCCTTTGTCACTGATATTCTTAAGGATCTACTCATTAATAGGCTTGATATTTAGCTCAATTTATTCTATGATTTCATGTGGCTCTGTTACAAGGCTACTGCTGCTAACTGGCACTGTGCCTTTGTTGCTTAATCACAAAGAAAGGATGGCTTGCGTTACACTTAGTGTGTTCAGTGATTAGATGGAACACGGTACAGTGCAGTTCAAAAGAAAAAAATGTGCAAACATTAGAAAACAGATTAAATTAAAAAAAAACCTAAATATAAATCATGTCCTTTCATCACCTGGGGACAGAGAAGACGTCTTCACATTTCAGATGCAGACTCTTTGGCATAACGCCAAATTGAAAGATAAGTGAAACCTTCAACTTGAACTGAACAAAAAAGGATGAGTTGAGGATTAGAGGAAAGGAGGTGAATGCAGATTATTGCGATTACAAGTCCACTGATTACCAGAACTACCTGCATGAAGTGGGCGTGGACTATTTCAATGAGCTCTAAGGCCTGATTGCTGACACCAACAGAGCCCGCAAAATGGTAGGTGCCTTTAGTTGTTTTTTGAGCCTGTATCCCTGCTGTTTGAATCCCCACCCTGCTCAACAACTCTCCCCCACTTCCCCAATTTTCACAATGGAGTTGTACCAAGTGTGAAGCATTAAACTGGGGTCACAGCAGAAAATTGTTTGGGAAGCACTGATCTGAGGGGTAGTGTTGCAGGGACAGCGTCTCAGGGAGTTACTTTAATTGTGGACAATTGTCAGAAAATAAGCTCTGGCATTAACTTTTCAGTTGCTCATACGCTCACCACATATGTCCAACATTTTTGTTTTTATTCTAGATTTCCTGTGTTTACAGCTTTTCTTTATTCCCCCATCTTTTTACTACTAAGCTTAGTTATTTTTACACCCTTAATGACTTTTTGCTGTACCATTAGATGATCGCTGTATATATTTCATTCACCAGTTTTCACCAATTTCTAAACAGATTTTGGACGCTCAAAATATTATCTTCTTATCTCTTCCTCAGCCTTTTTTAAATGTATTCCATTACACTTCTATTCCAGCTCCAAGGAAGGATCCAAATCAAAATTATTAACCAGTGTTTACCCTTTCTGATGGATCTGCTGAGTCCATCAGCATCTGTAAAATATAACTACAGGATAGCAATTGAGGTATGGAGCTGGCCTCAGAAATGGACTCTATTGTTTTCTATTTTTATTTAAGTTCTGCTCAGTGGGGCCAGAGTTGGCAGTTTCAACCTTCCTTCTGTCATGAAGTACTCCATCTAGGGGCTTATGTTGAACAAAACATGTTTGAATTCTTGTCAGGACTGGAACTCAAAGTCAAGTCTTCAGCTTGGGAATAAGTACCAGTGAACTACCGTGGGGGAAATAATTTTAAATCCTACTTATGTCATTCATACAGTGACTTCAAGACTTATAGCTTACATGAAAACTTCTCTCCATTTCATAATCACAAATATTTCAATTGCAAAGAAAGGTCTTTCATGATTCAGTATTTTTCACATCAGATCAAAGTTCTTTATTAAGTGAGTGAGTAGTTTATAATCCTGAAGGCCCCAGGTTCAGCTTGTAGTCTGTATTTTAGCCAACCTACCCCAGCCAGGATGGTGGTTGGGATACTATTATTGGGATACTACTGTGCTGAGGGAGCAGGATTTTTGTTACTGATTGCTATCTAAAAATTTGTGTGGTTATTAGTTGGTGGCAAGATAGTGTATTGTTAGGATACTTCCTTCCCTGCCATGGCTGGAAGTTTGCTAACACTTATAGGCAAAGGTCAGATGTGAATAATTACCATTTAGGCAACATCTAATCATGCCTCTGGCACACTTCTCACTGTTTCATTCTGTATGTATACTTCCCACTCTGTATGCCTCACACACATTGGCCTATCTCAGTTGCACAACACATTATTCCAAACTTGCACTGAGTTGTAGTTAATGAATTATTCGTTATTTACCTTTTGTCACAGATAATACATAATTCAATATTAACAGTCTGCTCAGAGATAATGAATTATTCTCTATTGACAGACTGTCACAGTTAGATAATGTCAATGTTAGGTAGGCTAAGTTCTTCCTACATCATACAGATCTAGCCAGCCCTGGATAGGTTTGTCATTTTTACATGACGTCTTGACTTTTCTTGCAGTACCTGGATAATAATTCTGGCAGGATATAAGTTTACCAATAAGTTTTATCTCTGGACAAACTCATATCACAACATGCAAGAGAAAAACTATATCAAAGTGCAGTTTTATCTTAAATACACAGAAAGCGGAGAACAAATACTGAATTCTCCTGACAACTGAAATATTTGATGAAACATTTTTTTTATTTATTCATTCATGGGATGTGGATATTGCTGGCTGAGTCAGCAGTTATTGCCGATCCCTAATTGCCCTGGATAAAGTGGTGGTGAGCTGCCTTTTTGAACTGCTTTTTGGAAGTGCTTTTTGGAAGTGAGTTCCAGGGTTTTGAATCAGTGACAGTGAAGGAACGGTGATATATTACCAAGTCAGGATGGTCTGTGGCTTGGAGGGGAACTCGCATGTGGTGGCATTCCCATTCATCTGCTGCCCTTATCCTTCTAGGTAGTCAAGATCACGGGTTTGGAAGGTGCTGTTGAAGGCACCTGGCTGAGTTGCTGCAGTGCATCTTATAGATGGCACACACTGCTGCCACTGTGCATTGATGACAGAGGGAGTGAATGTTTAAGGGTGGAGGATCGGGTACAAATCAAGCAGGTTGCTTTGTCCTGGATGGGGTGAGGCTTTTTGAGTGTTGTTGGAACCGCACTCATCCAAGCAAGTGGAGAGTATTCCAACACACTCCTGTCTTGTGCCTTATGGATGGTGGACAGGCTTTGGGGAGTCAGGAAGTGAGTTACTTGCTGCAGAATTCCCAGACTCTGACTTGCACAGTATTAATATGGCTAGTTCAGTTCAGCTTCTGGTAAACCCCAGGATGTTGATAGGGGGGGATTCAACGATGGTAATGCCATTGAATGTCAAGGGGCAATGGTTAGATTCTCTCTTATTGGAGACGGTCATTGTCTGGCACTTGCGTGGCATGAATGTTGCTGGAGGATTATACATTATATTATTATTATTACATTATTTATTTTTAACACGGATTTTTGTGTCAGTTTTTCTCTTTAAACGAAACAGCAAAACATGATCAAGGTTTTGTTTGTACACCACAAGCTTGTTAATGAACAGTTGGAGAACTGTGTTATGATGTGTCAGGTGATGTGTGCCAGGCATACCAAATCCACAGGGGAAAATTGGCTACGTTATCACAGCAGTTTTGCAATTTGCATTTCTTATGAGAAGACGTGTGCATTGAATTCAGAAGTAATGAGTCCACTAAGTCCTTTAGAGATTTTAAGAATTAAAATATTTATTAACAAAATAAAAGATTTCAAGCACATGCATAAGATTAGTTACTTAATGCTATAACAAATCCTAAAATTCTCAATTCACCTAACTTCCAACTACACACCCATTTTAAGGCAATAGTCCATAATTGATTTTAAATTTAAAAAGCAAGCCAACAATTTACCACAGCACCCATTCGACAGTGGGATTCCAAAGGCTTATCTCCAACTTTCATTACTGGACACAGCAGAATTTTACAAAAATGGCTGGAGGATTCTTCAAGGCTGTTTCACATACTCCTGTTAGACCTTACATGGCGCCAACCTAGACTTTCATTCCTCTTTATATATGTTTTTCTCTCTTTAATCTGTAAATTCCATTGTTCTAATGTCTTTGGAACTTTAATTTTTCCATAGTATAAGAAATCCTTCACGTTGCCAATATGGTTAGTACCTTTTGGGAAAAGTAAACATAATAACTTTGCTGTGTTTATCTGGTTAGTTGTAAACATCCTATCATCCCTTTGAAATCCAAACAGCTTCTTCACTTAGGTAAAAATGCAAGTTTCCTTGACACCCTACACGCTAAGACCTCATCCATGTTTACTTATTAGCATTTCAAATGCCTTTTCCTCCCAACTTCTTTTGATGATTTCAAGGTTGCAGTCTATCTGACTCTAATTTAATTAAACCACACAGACAGGACTGTCTACACTCACACCCATAAACCTACTTTAGAATAAACCACAATAATATTGTGAAAATTACTATAGTTTTATGACAACTGCAACACATTATACTGCATATCTTAGCTATCCCAGTGGCTGGAAGGGCAAAATCCAGGCTGGCACCTTTTAAGCTACTTGTTCTCCATGTTCTCAAGCAAAATAATTTGTTGAATATTGCATCTATAAATACAGATTATGGAGTTATTTTTAAAACTTGAGCACATACACACAATATTGCATAATTATCAACTGTATTCACACAGTTGTTTGCTAAAAGAAATGAAATTTTTACTTTGGTCTTACTGAAAAAAAAATTGCATTGTAAATAAACTTGAGTTAAAGCTAACTGGAACTGAAAACAAGGTGGGAACTGTTCCAGGTGGTTGAAAAGCTGTCTGTTCAAATGTGAAGATGTTGTTTGTCACCAGTACAATATAGATATGGAAATTAGAAATGAAAAATGACTCCAGAGATTTGGGAACAGGATATGGAAATCACCATGGCATATTAAACACTAATCATTATTGTCACCAATCACAAATTACATTGAGCTAAATAATTTCATACATAATTTGGTAATTATTTTATTCAACAATGTATTCTGAATTCACAAAAGACTAATTAATGACTCTAAGTTAAACTGAGTAGCAGAAAGACAAAGGGTAGCTAAATCCAGGGTCTTTACAATAGTTGCCTCTTAATTCTGGTGAAGGAAACATTTATATTTAAATCTGGACTACTCACTCCATTCCCCAAAAGAAAGGATTGCACATGAAATTCAACAGAAGGGGTCTCAAATCAGACCAAGCAGCTGGATTAGAGGGCATTCACCCAATGGTTCTCAAAAGATGCTGCGTTTAGTGATCTTCTTGCTTGTATTTAATGGAGTCTGGGATCATTCTTATGGACTACAGGGAGGCTCATGTGTAATGATATTCAAAAAAGGGCACCGAGCCAAAACTAGAAAATTACATGCCCATTAGCTTGGTATTAATATCTACAAGTTGTTAGAAAGGATCATTAGGGATGGCCATCTTGACAGAGAGACTATTAGAGGCACTCAACACGGCTTCAGGAAAGCATCACAGTTTGCCAGTCTGCTTAACTTATTTGAGGAGGTTAGTAGGTTGATGGATGAAATAGTTTTCTAGATATTATATATTTGGGTTTTCAAAATATTTTTGGCAAGGTGCTACATAATAGGCTACAATAAGAGAAAGAATTGTGGAATTGGAGGGAAATTCTGGGTTGGATAAGGAATTGGTTGTATTTTTGAAGCAGATGGCTACCACTAATGGTAGCGATTTTACCTGGAAATTGGTTTCTAGGGGAGTCCCATGGGTGTTGATGATAGGACCACATTATTCTTCACCATATATACTAATGATTGGAGTGATGTTATTGGGGGTACTACCTACAAGATCAGAAATATTTTTGTTTTGGTCAAAACTTTGTAGGGGCAAAAAGGATTACAATCAGATCTCAGTGTGATGGAGTCACAGGCCTGCATCTAGCAGATTACATTTAAAGTGGATAAAAGTCATGGTATGAACATGGTAGGGCTAATGACAAACATGTGTATATTGCACAGAGTTCAGAGTGAAAATCTTGGGAGAGTCTCTCAAGGTACATGACCAGTCCTGACAGACTATAGCAAAAAATATATTATTAGAATGTATAGCTAGGACAATCCAATATAAAACAAAAAGCACTTTCGTGTTGCTTTACATGGTAAGTTGTTACCTAAAATACTGGGTCCACTCACATTTTGGGAGATGTAAAGAGTGTGCAAAAAGTTTGGAGGAAGGCCAGTTGATTAATATTTAGTTTATAAATCCATGGTTATCATAATAGGCTCAGTGAGCTAGATTTCCTTACTCTGGAAAAAAGTGTTGGCTGATGAATGATTTGATCAAAATGTTTAAAAGGATGAAGGGTCTGTTCTATACTAGGAAGCCACTTGGTGAAAGTTAGAACTGGAGCCAACCTTTGAACACTTTTATATTTATTTACAGAGTTACACATTACAAGCATATGTCCCCTAACACAAGAACCACAGTTTCAGTCTGTGTCAATTTTTGTAGGGGCTCAAGTGAAACCCCAGTTAAGGCACATCATCTGTATACAATTAAACACAATTTATATGCAATTAACAGGCTGTGTTCATATGGATAGCTTAATTGAATTAAATAGGCTAGGGAGAATTAAGGCTGTGTTCATCTAAATTTTATCAATGTAGTACTGGATTAGATGTCAGGAGGTTTTTTCTTTTCAAAGAGGACAATTCACCTTTTGAATAATCAAGTAGTGAATGTAGATTTACTGCAAATGTTCATAAGGGAGTTGAACCCTGGAGGATGATGATGTTGTCACATCCAGAAGATGGGATGTTGAGTAATATAATTTACAGAATCTCCAAGAATTTATTTTTGATTGACTTTAGTGGCCAGAGAAGAATGTTATTCTCCCTGACTCAACCTAAGATTTATCTAATCTGTTTTTTTTTGGAGATGACATGGTATTGAGAAAGAATTAAGTGTCATGCTGACAGGAGATCTGACTATTTTGAAAAGGATAGAATTTTTTTTTCCCAGTTTATCAGTTCCTAGTCAGTAATAATAAAATTAGGTTCATCTGTACCTGGGGTTTAATAGAATAAACGATTGGCAGGTAATTATCAGGACTGACAAAAAGTAGTGCAAGGATTTTACAATGATCTGAGAAATCGGCTGAGAAATGTTGCAATTCCATATACAAATGCAAGACGATTCCTAATCTGACAGGCCTAAACATTTGACCTTGCAGAACCAGTATTTTTGGGTGCCAAACAGTCTCCAAAGGTAGGTATAGTGGGGAGTGAGTGACACTATTTTGATTGGGAATGAAGTGAATGCTTGTTACAAGATGAAAGTGTGTCATTCACTGCATTGGTGTAGGTTAGAAAAAAAATCAGCATGTACTACCCATGCCTGGATCAATAAGAGGTTGAGTACATGTTTGAAGCCTCCTCCGCCATATTGGATTGCTTAATGTAGTCATGCCAGGCCTACATGTAACCAAAGTAAGAGTTTAAAATACACTTACTTGAATATGGAACCTGGAGGAGCTGGAGATCTTCTCCCAGATCCACATTAAAAACCACATGGGCCACTGACAGCCACTGTGCTCTTGCTCCATTCACAACCTCAACCCCATGCCCCCACCTCGCAACCAAAAGGCTAACCTCCGGCCACTGACTGTTACCCCACTCCAGGGGCCAGATCTTCCATTCTGGAGTATAAGTTGGATGGTGGCAGTGGAGGTGAGAGTGATTCCCGCTGAAGGGGGTGGGAAGGCTGGCCACACGCGATCTCTCACGTTCAGCGCATTACGTATGCATGCTTGGGGAGCACAGTGAATCTCGTGGTGGGGGGTAAGCAGGAAGTTGCCATCCCTGCCATTACCCCACGGGGCCGAATGTCACCTAGATGGCCTTTCACTCATTGCAAGCCAGGAGCTCCTGGATTCTGCAGATCATGGTACATAAGAGCAGCAGAACATAAGAAATAGGAGCAGGAGTAGATCATTCACTCATAATATAATAGCTGATCTTCTACTTCAACCCCATTTTCCTGCACTATTCCTGTATCGCTGGATGTTTTTACTACGTAGTAATCCAATGATCTCAGTCTTGAACATACTCAACGATTAAGCCTCCACAGTCCACTGGGGCAGAGAATTCCAAAGATTCACCAACCTTTGAGTGAAGAAATTCCTCCTCCTCTCAGTCATAAATGACCTGCCCCTTATTCTGAGACTGTGTCACCTGGTTCTAGACCCCTCAGCCCGGGGAAACATGCTTCTTGCATCTATCCTTTTGAGCCCTTTAAGAATTGAGTTTGTTTGAATGAGATCACCTCTCATTCTTCTAAACTCCAGAGAATCAAGGCCCAGACTATTTAATCTTTCCTCATTGGATAATTCCTCCATCCCAGGAATTAGTTTGGTGAAACATCGTTGCACTCTCTCTGTGGCTAGTACATCTTTCCTTAGTTAAGGAGACCAAAGCTCCAGGTGTGGTCTCACCAAAACTCTATATTTCAGTAAGACATCTTTACTCCTGCACTCAAGTCCTCTTGAAATAAAGGCCACCATACCATTTACCTTCTTAATTGCTTGTTCTTTGCATGTTAGCTTTCAGTTAATGAAAAAGGACACCTAAGTTCCTTTGAAGTTCAACACTCCCCAACCTTTCACCATTTAAGAAATCCTCTGTTTTTCAGTTTTGCCTACCAAAGATAACCTCACATTTCTTCACATTGTATTCCACCTGCCAAATTTTTGTCCACTCATTTAGCCTCTCCAAATCCCCTTGAAGTGCCTTTGCATCCTCCTCACAATTCACACTTCCATCTAGTTTTGTATTATCTGCAAACCTGGTAATATTACATTTAATCCTCACATCCAAATCATTGAAAAAGATTGTTGTGATACCCTAATAGTCACAGTCTGACAACCTGAAAATGACCTATTTATTCCTACTCTGTTTTCTGTCCGTTAACCAGTTCTCAATCCATGCTAATATATTCCCCCCGCCCCCCCCAATTCCATGTGCTCTAATTTTGTTTCCTTACCTCTTATGTGGGATCTTATCAAGAGCTTTCTGAAAATCTAAGTATACCACATCCATCATTCCCCCTTATCTATTCTGTCAGTTACATCCTCAAAAAACTCCAATAGGTTTGTTAAACATGATTTCCCTTTCATAAATCCATGTTGACTCTGCCCAAACCTACTATTATTTTCTAAGTGTCCTGTTACCACATCCTGTTGTGGCACAGCCGATGGTAAATGCTGAGTTGTTCAAATCCCAAAGGGAAACTTGAAACAACTGCCATAGCTTGTTTTGCAATTGGATAAATTTCGAGATGCATGAATTCAGTAGTAAGACCACCAAGGCTTGTAGGTTTTTACAAAGCTAAATTAAACATTTATTAATAAAATAAATGATTTTAAATACATACATAGATCTACAAATTACTAGTATGCTAACTTCTAAATCCCCTAATCAATCTAACTCCCAGTTACACTTTCGTTAAGGCAACAGTAAGACACATAGATTTTAACATACCCAAGCAAAGAAATATGATACCCTGAACAAGTCGAATTTAAAGTGAGTTTTCTTAACTTCAGTTCTTTGAAGACAGCAGCTTGAGGCATATCTACTCAAGGCTTTTCACATTTTTTAGATCTCAAAATGCCTAACCTTACACACAGTCTTCACTTTTTCATACATATTTTCCCCTTTGAATGCAAATTCCCATTGTTTTACAATGTCTTTTGAATTATAACTATCTACAAATAAAAAAAAAATCTATCATAGCACCAATTCCACCAGTAATCTTTGGCAAAAATAAATAGCCACATTATTTCTTACCACTTCTGCTGGCTAGGTATACATTAAACACCCTTCTCTAATTCAGTTAAGTCTCTCTCACACACACACACACACATAAGCACATCCCACTATTACTCTATTTTACAATAAATTCCAATAACATTATGGAAGTTATTATATCTTCCTAACACATCCTTACTTATAGATTCTAGCATTTCCCCACAACTGATGTTAGGCTAACAGGTCTGTAGTTCCCCATCTTCTTTCTCCCTCCTTTCTTAAATCGTGGTGTTACATTTGCCACCTTTCCCCCATTTGTATCATGGTGTTATGGCCAGCCTGCTCACCCAGCTTGCAGACCTCACTTTCATCCACACAGGTTGTGAGCACCTCAAACTTGTTTGATAACGCTGAGGCTCCTCCACTACTGCCTGCTGGATCCCATTACCTGCCTCACTCATGGTCACATCCTCTTGTCCCTCACTGCTGACCAAAACAGACGACCCTATTCCAAGGGATGAAGTGTCCAGGTATTTCTTCCCCTCCCTTATGTTGCATAGCATCTGCAGTTCAGCTTCCAGATCAACAATCCTGATCCAGAATTCCTCCAGCTGCTTACACTTTCCACAGATGTATATGCCATGGATCGTTTTGGCATCAAAAAGCTCCCAAATTCCACAGCTGCAACATATACATGTGCTGCCATTGTTACTTATGTTATATAGTTAATTTAATTACTCATTTAATTAACTTAGAGTAACTCCTATGTATACTGCATCATTTTCCCCAATGCACCAATTTCCATGTGAACCTATTTTGCTAATCACTCAGTCTCTGTCTCACTTCGATACAGTCTCCTGTCCCTTGTGCACCATTTACTGATCGTACGGTTTGAAAAGCCTGTCTCTTTCATAGACCCTCTGATGAGTCACTAGCTAGTTTAGCTTCCTGCTACAGTAATAAACTGTTTTGAGTTGATTGACATACAACAGGTAGTTCTCTACTTAACAAGTGTTAGGAAATAGAGATAGCTAAAGTAAGTTATATTGGTATTTGTGAGTGTTAGGAATGAGCTATAGCTTCAGTGTTTAAGTTTGATGTGTATTTCTGTATCTGTGTGTTAAGAAAATGTCAAGTTTTAGTTTAACTTTAAAAGGTGCCTGCATTTCTAATGAGAGTTTACGACTGTAAGAGTAGTCAAGCAAAAACAAGAGTAGAAAAGCTGGGCTGTTGTCAAGCAACAGGGCTCCAGAGAGGCACATTCCCCCACAGACACACACAGAAGCAACTAGAAACAGCAGTTTGATTTGGAAGCTATTTGAGTTCAGTTGGGTTTGAAGACAGCTGCCAAGCAGAAGCAGCCTAGAAGGGGCAAATAGCCAGCCCCAAGCTAAAGTTGGCTGAAAGTAGCTACCAGAGAAAGACGACTGGAGCAAAAAGGACAGATAGCAAGCTCCAAGCTAAAGAAGAAAGTCCCCAAAATCCCAGGGAGTGGAAGAGAAGAAAGTCCCAAGCAGACCTTCTAGTCAAAGGAGGGTCAGGAACCTGGAAAAGGTCCTGTTCTGTGGAAGTGAAAGTAAGGAGCAGAGAAAAGCTACAAGCTTAAAGAGATAAAGGCTTTGGGAAAGTTGAAAGGTCCAAAGAGACAACCAAAGGTCTGTAACTCTTTGCTATTGGCATGTGAAGCAGTGGTGTACTGTTGACAGCTGAGTCATTGAGAGAGAGTGTGTGGAAGACAGCTTGAATGCATGTGATCACCCAGGGAAGAGGAACATCAGAAGGAGTGTTCAAAACCCTGGTGGTAAACCCTTGCAGAAGGTGTCTGAAAGAAAGCATCGGTTTGGGAGAAGACGCCAAAGTGAGTTCTTGGAGAGTCGAGATTGGAAAGCCTCATGTGGAAGATGGAGATTAACGAGACTGATTGGCTCACTGTATGACAAGCATCTGGGGGGAGTTGAGGAGATATCCATAGCATCTGGTTGAGGTAGCATCTGTCACTTGGTTTCAGAGTGTGGTGTGTCTGACTACAGGTCGCCGACTGGTTTACATGGACTGTGTACTTACTGTGAATATCAGAGTATAAGATAGCTTTTGTAACTTGTGTTATCCTTACAAATCTGTATATATCTGTAAGGGTATAGTTGTGGGTGAAGGAGTATTGCAAAATAGTTAATCTTTTCTTGTTAAATACATTTTTTATGCTTTTGTTAAAAGTTCATTAGCTGACTCCAGTGACTCTGTTCAGTAGCCCCTCTCCACTTATCTAAACAAACAAATAAAAGTTAGGATGTATCAAGCTGGGTTCCACCCTGGGATCAGGCTTATCCAGTGGTAACCTCAGCTGGGGATCATAATAATAGCTCACCAAGCTTACTTAAAGATTAGTACAATGTCAGATCTTGATTCTTAATCTATAGTTAAAACCTGAAAAAGACTTACTAGCATTTACCATATGAACCTAATTCACTACTCACTCAGTTTCAGTCTCACTCTGGCGTAGGCACCTGTCTCCTCGCACACCACTTACTGATCGAACGGTTTACTTCTCCCACATCAGTCTGTGAGTCATGCATTTATCTCTCTAATCTTATTTACCCTGTGTCAATTTGTACTTAATTTAGATAATAGTCAGAGATTATTACTTTTGAGGTTCTGCTCCTCATACTCCCCTTGTAGAATGTCTTTCCTAGTCTTAACTATGTCATTGGTACCTGCATGGACCCTGACAACTGGACTCCCCCTCCTTCTGCAAGTTCCTCTCTAGCCCTGAGCAGACATCCCAAACTCTGGCCCCAGGCAGACAAGACAGTCTTCTGGAATCTCACCCTCAGCTACAGCGAATAGTGTCAATCCCCTGACTATTCTGTCCCCGACTACCACTACATTGCTTTTAATTCCCTCCACTTGAATAGCTTCCTGTATCACGGTGCCTTGGTCAGCCTGTTCATCTACACTGTAGCCCTCGCTCTTGTTCATACAAGTTGCAACAACTTTGAACTAGCTGCTCAAGTTCAAGGGCTGAGTCTCCTCCACTTCTACTTTCTTCATCCCCTTACTTACCTGACTCACAGTCATACCCTCCTATCCCTGACCACTGACCAAATCAGATTCAGATGATGCTAACCTAAGGCATGTGACTGTCTTCTAGAACAAAGTGTCCAAGTAATTTTCACACACACCCCCCACCCATCTCCTCCCCACCCACTCACACCCCCACCCCCCGCCGATGTATTGCAATGTCTGCAGCTCAGCCACCAGCTCATTAACTCTGAGCTGAAGCTCCTCAAACTGCAGGCACTTACTGCAGATATAGTTGCCATGGACAGTAGTGGCATCCAGGAGAACCCACATGCTGCAGCCAGGACACATCACCTAATCCTGCCATCTTTATTGTGTTAATTAAATTTACTTTTCTTAATTAATTTATAGTTTCCTTCTTCAACGAACTCCTTCACTCACCAACTCCTGGCTTCACACTCTTTGCACTTAAGTGCAGACAAGATGCAGACAGGATGTCATGGGGAAGACGATGTGTGCACCCATGGTTCAGTGATGTCTCAATGTTCTATCAATTGTAGGACATCCTGCATGTTAATCACCTACGGGGGAGGGCTCAGGAGTTGCAAAGGGCATGTATGCTGCTAAACTGCTCATGCACCCATTGCGATGACAATCAATCCTTCTGTCTGTTTGTAGGACAAGAATGCACACAACAGGAGGGAGAGGGCCAATGGCTGATATATTTCTAACCAGCTTCGAGGATGAGGCCACAGATATAGCTGGGGAGGAGCAGGACAATGCCTGTGCTGAAGGCAAGACAGGACTCCCCCAGGAAGCCAGTAAAGATGCCTCCAGTTTGCAGTTGTCAGATGTGTCCACAGAGTGAGAGATAGATAAGGGAGCCTGTCTGAGCATCCACTAAAGCTTTCTCTCAGGCCTGCACTGGGCCCCATGCAGATGACAAGTCTCTGGACTTGGTCATAAGAGACAGGCAATGCAACATCAGGTATAGATGCCTGAGGCCATGCGCAGACTGGACCAAAGGATGAGGAGTCCATCCAAGTTCTGTTTACTGTCTTGGCTCTGGCATGTGAGAGCTTAGCTGCCTTTATGGAAGGGTGACGGTCACCTTGGAGACCCAGGTCCAGCAGAACACACAGTGGCTGCCAGACATGCACTCAGACCTGCATTCCGTTGCTGTAGCCATGGGTGCAGTGTAGCGGTGGCTAGGCAAGAGAGGGACGGGGCACCTTGATCTTCCTCCAGATGCTTCTTCTCCTCAAGGATTCAGGTGGTGCCATCGCACAGCAACAGGGAGGAGGAGTGCCAGCAAGGCACCCCGAGGGCTTTAGGCCAGGACACTCCAAGGGTATCCTGCTGCTCCACCTCCCCTCTGCCAGTGACCCCATCATCTTCATCAGGTCAGGCCGAGGAGGGTGCACCTGCATCTAAGCAGACCCTTAGCATCTCAGGGCCCTCTAGGCCTCGGGTCACTACAGGACTCTTGCCAAATCATCACAGTTAGCAGGGCATTGTAGTCAATAGCCTACCTCCACCTCAGAATGTCAGGACAGCACCTAGATGTAGTAATAGGAAAAGAAAGATAAAGATGTTTTGAAAGCACAAATGTGGCATGGGTGTACAACCATTGTATATAGTTTGGCACTAGTAAATATATGTTCATTTGAACTGATCGGAGGTGTCCTCGATTCTCATCTTGCTATTAGTTGTTTCAATGATTGCGGGCAATTAAGTGTGTGGAATTTGGGCCCCCATCAGAGTCCAATAATGAACTCCTGTAGACTCACTTCTCTCACACTATCAATGTTGTGTTTGCTCAACAATCCCACATTGCATGATTAAGCACTGGCCATTACTTGCGAATGTTTGGCATGGGCATGCATCATTGAAGCCATTACTTGCAGCTCACCATGTTCTGACCTCTGAAAATGATGTCTGTGCAGAGTGTTCAGCGAGGTCATTGCATATCCTGCTGCTGTTGCTCTGATGTGAGATGTAGGTGGGTGCAAGGAGTACTCAAGGAGAGTTAAATCTACTATGTGAGTGGCAAGGGACACTGTAGATGCAGTTTCAGGGTTGAAAGAGTGAAGCTCTACATTGCATTCTTAACAATCGAAAACCAGGGACCTCCCTGCATGTTGGGAGAATGATGTGGTGGGCACATCCAATCACTACTAGCTGTACTTGATGCTACGTAATATTGAGCTAACATGCAAGTGAAGGTTGAAGTCAAGAGGCAATGGGCAAGTTAGCCTTGACTGCAAGAGGGATTGAGAGTAGGATTTAAGAGGTGTGTGTGCAGTTGACTGATGCCTTTGTGAAATCTCACATGGAGTTTTGTGTGGCCTGCTCGTCTCCATATGAAGGGTAGGAATAGATCTTGCATAAAGAGATTACAACCAGAGTACACTGGACATCATTGAAGTACCAGGTTATTAGCCCATGAGATGAAAGTTAGTAGAATGGGCCTGTGCGCTAGACCATGCCGAGGACTGTGATGCTATCCATGTGAAGCATAACAGCTCTGTTGGGCTCCGCAAGGTCCATGCAAGAATGATGTTTAACTTGGCTGGTGTGACCAGAATAATGGATCACAGTCTTACACTTATACTAAGGCCTTCTAGGACTGAGACTTGTAGGAGTCTCTGCAATTGGAGGATCCGGAGCAGTTGCTGCTCAATAACCCATGGTATGTTGTTGAGGCACTATGATTGAGTGGACTCCAAAATAACCTCAAAATTTTTTAGCAGGATAAAGATGTCAAGGGATATGGGATTACTGTACACGGGTGGTGATTGAGGATCAGGAACACCAACTTCCCTGATCAATCGGCACAGAGGAGCAATCTCAAGGGGATGTTCTTTCATTGCACCCATATATCTTCCACCTGAAAGAGCTCTCTTAAAGGTCTGTGCCCATTGGGAACAAGTGTGGGGGTAACATGAATGCATCTGTGCTGAGGTAAGATTCCATGTTGCTTTCAACATGAATGCATACACTCTTTGTGTGGGCATAGGAAAAATCTCACTTCTATTTACAGGCACCCAAGGTCGCGGGAGAATGGAGTGCTGTGCAGGTTTCAATGTGCACATTTCATGCCAGGACTCTTTATATCAGCACAGCTAGGTGTATGCAAAGAATTAAATCACTAGCAGGGCAAACAAGTCCTGCAATTTAATTCAGCTATTATAGATCAGAGTACATGAAGGCAAAGTATAATGTGTGTTACCAAACTGAAGCTGCAAGCTGCCAGCTAGTAGAGGATAGAACGCCAAATATTAAAGGAAATGCATCAGCAGCTTACTCTGCCTGGAATCTGTTAGCTATTAGATTGTTACAGGCCTATCTGCTATGTTGTACTCTTACAATGGTCTCTGCATGTGCCTCTGCAACATTCTGGCTCTTGTCAGCACCATCCCCTTCACCATCCACATCATGGATGCTCGCCATCACACTGGCTCTTGGTCTCCAGTATCCTGACCTTGAGTATTGCTGAAAAAAAGACATGTTGAAGCTGTTGACCTTGTACTCATCAGGACACTCATAAGACGACCAATATAAGGGGAAAACAACAATGTATAATGTATGTAAATACAGAACTGATTGGTTGGCAAGTGGAATCTGATTGGTAGAGGTGTTGCCATGGAGAATGCAGCAGTGATGATGACTAACAGTTAACTGCCAAGCATTGTTTGAAATTTAAACCAGGCAGCTTGACCCCAATTGGTCAAGGCATTACCCTGAGGAATGAGTCAGCGAATGGCTGTCACTTATTTTGTTTAGCTGAAACAGATGCAATGTGTGTACATGTTCGTTCTGTCTGCAAAGAACAGGGCCCTGTTTATTAATATATGTAGTTTCCAGTACATGCCAATGCACCACACTGCGAGACCGACTGACAATTTTAAATTGGTTGACAGCATAATTCTTAGCGCACTGCGGATCATTTAGCAAATGTTGTCCAATTGCAGAATCATATCTAATGTTGGAGACAGAAAAAACATATACAGACATTGCACCTGTCTCAGCTAAACAAAGTAAGTGACAGCTATTCGCTGACTCATTCCTTAGAGCAAAGCTATGACAAATCAGGATCAAGCTGACTGGTTTAAATTTAAAACAATGGCTGGCAGTTAATTTTCAGTCACCATAAGTGATGCATTCTCCATGGCAACACTTCCACCAATCAGAATCCACTTGCCAACCAATCAGCACTTTCTTCACATACAGTATAAATTGTAGTTTTCCCCGTATATTGGTATTCTTGGAAGTGTCTTGATGAGTGGAAGATCAAAAGCTTCAACATGTCTCTTTATTCAGCAATACTCAAATTTTGTACTATCAAATGACCATCCTGACTTTCTTGAGACTCCGCTGCATCTTGTTGCTCAGGCCGTTGCTCCTTCTGGCCTGGAATAACCTGCACCAGTTCCTCCTCAGCTGAATGAGAGCCAATAGAAAGGCAATGTTAAGCCTATGTCATCTCAGCCTCAGTAGACCTGTGAACGAATTACAGTAATTAATCTAGTCCGCATGTTCTTTATAGTTTAGCCTCCATTTCTGAGCTACAAAGCCAATGCTAAGCCTTGTGCCTGGCTTCCATCTAGACATGGCATCTCCACCCCACCCCTTCCAAATGAAGGACATCCTGGTTCATACAGGACTGTGCATGGAGACATTGCACATTGATGACAGCCATGTGCGAGAACCCTCCCTCAGACACTATTCAGCTTGCCTCCATTATGCTCAAGACTCTTATAGTGAGTCCACTGCCTTGGCATCATAGAAAGACTTACCACATGAATCTTGTCAGCCATGACCATTTACCTGGGAGGATGGAGGTTTGGAGTCAGGACTTTGCTGCCATCCACTACCTGTGTACCTTGGAGGCATCCACCTCCCTCCCGCTCTCCCTCTGACAACAGTAGATGCTAATTCGCACAGA
Source organism: Carcharodon carcharias (assembly GCF_017639515.1). Lineage (NCBI taxonomy): Eukaryota > Metazoa > Chordata > Chondrichthyes > Lamniformes > Lamnidae > Carcharodon > Carcharodon carcharias. Next base: position 102,811,302 of record NC_054478.1, on the reverse strand, counting down.
ATGTATGGCAGCTCCAGACCTTGATGGGTTCTCGCTGGAATGCGATCCATTAGTCATGGAGCAAGGCTGATTTATTAATTGTTGGAACCTCAAGAGGAGAACTCAGCTGACCCCGGTTCTCCAGGGAGTGGATTGATAATAGGGTGCTTCTTTACTTGGCCCAAAAATCGAAGCATTAACTCCTCCCAATGGAGGTAAGACCCCTCCCATATCAAATTCTTGAGCGGTTTCATGAACTCCACAACAACCTTGAGAGCTTTAGCATGGTGCATGTGAAGTTTACCAGCATGTCAAGTGCCTTCTACCCTCCCCCTATTACCCAAAAAGTAACCTCCATCATCCTGCACAATCACTGCCTTTACATTCCTCTCCTTCCTGTAACCATTCAACCTCCCCCAATTACTTTGGACCCAATGATCATTTTTGTGTACACTCCTGTTCCCCCACCACTATCCCATAATTGTTGACCTGCCTATGCTCTTCCTGACCCTGACCTCTCCCGTTCTCAAGACCAGCTGTACCCTGACTTTCTGTAACCCCGAACCATAAGACCATCCGTTACCCACCCACGAACCCAGCACCTCCACCCCACTTGATCCAACTCTCCCCTCTGACTATGACCATACGCTCCACATCCCAGCACTCTCATTCAAACCATTAGGACCAAATTCTTGAACTCATGGGCTACACCCTCTCTCCACAATGCTCACTGACAAAGATGACATCCACTGCTCTACAATGAGACCAAGGCATGCATGGCATGCTTACTCATCTAGACATGTCCCGAACAGTCAGGCTTTCTTCCATGGACACCCTCCTCCACTGGTCCTCCCCCACTGCCAGCCCCCTCTCCATCCTTTCACCCTTAGCCTCCCTCGCCTGTTCAGTCTTCACGTGGCTTGGTCCACCAGCACCCGATCTCAATCAAGAGGCTGACATTTCTGAGTGGTCCCCAAGAAGTCCCCAAGAGTGGCTACTCACTTCAAAGCCCAAGAAGAAGCCCACCTTGCCAGGTGCATGCCACATATATGCAGTCATAAATGTGAACTTTCTAATTCCACACTGGCGGGGAGCTTAATTTGGAGGGGGAAGCTTAATTCTGGTGAACTGGCCTTTTAATGATCATACATGAAAGACAAAAGGGCTTCCTGACACTGCTCATCAGGAAGCTCAACCCACCTTTAAAGCCCAGAGAATGTAATTGCAGAAGTTCATCTCACTGTTGGAAAACAGATTTTTGGCCTCCGGCTAAATTAAGCTCCCCGACCCACCAAGCTTCCTGTGCAGGTGGCACTGGAGGATTTCAGTCCACCTCATATTACCTTCCTGAGATGAATCCTCTCCCATCCCGATTGATCTCCTTTCTAATCACCTTTAATGAATTACCCAAATGTGACTGCTTACATTGCAGTGCTCTGATTGCTGGGACCCTCTTCGAGACCCCTGATGACATCTATTAATTTCCCATAGCCCATCAGCTTGATGATAAGATGACAGTGAAACTTGTGACCCAAAAATACTTGTACTTAAGGTCTCCATTCATTCATGGGGATCATTCCCATTTTTGGGTACGCTCAAATTTCTAAGCCCTCATGTTCAAACCTCGGTGTATGCCATTGTTGCTGATTTGCATTGTGTCTAGCCCAGTATGGTTACATACATTCACCTAGAATTCCTGCAGGATCCTCCGGTGGGAGATTGGCGGAGGTTCTGGAGGAGTGACTATAAGCAGTCACATATCTGTTTTTTCTGAGGGTTTTCTCAACCTGCTGCTGAAGTTACAGCTCAAGAGATCAGGCAAACACTACAAGAATTGAGGGCTATTATATTTAGTGTTTATGTGGTGTTAATTTAAGTCTGATACTGGAAGTGATCCACCCTGCCAAGCTGCAAATCCTGAATCTAGTGATGGGAAGTTGAATCCACCCCAAGTTGTTGAGATTTTTAGATTAAGAAGTGCATGTTATGAAAGCTTTTTAGACATAAGAAAATGTTGCCTTTCTGGTTCAAGGTTGCTGGAAAAATTGGAAAGTATTATTAGAAATTAGAAATATAGCCCAGAATTTTGCCCTTGTTGGGCGGACTCGGTGGGGTGAGCGGGAACGGTTGGAAAGCCAACTGCCACTTGTGATCCAGGCCTGACTGCGATTTCACGCAGGCAGGCCAATTAAGGCCCCCCCCCAGCATGAAACATGTGCTGCAGCACTGCCTGTGTGGGGGTAGGGGAGGGCGAGTGGGGAGCTTTGTGCATGTGTGTAAGTGCATGCAATGAAAGCTCCCTGAGGCACAGAGATAAAGATTTAAAAAATGAAAAATAAAGACTTTTAAAATGTTAAAAAAGTCCCCTTATGTGACATGAGCAGGGTCGTGTTATGAATGAAATGTTAACATGTTTATTTAATTTTTAATTGCTGCTGGAAACCTCATCCCGCCAGTGGATGAGGTTTCACTAAAAAACCCAATTGCTGCTTCACCTTTTTGTCTGCCCACCAACCGAAAGGTTGGATGGGCAGAAAAAAATTTAATTCAGTTAGATCTTAATGACCTTAATAAGCCTGTTAGTTGTCAGTGGGCACACTGCCGACTCCCATGCGCACCCGCCAACCGAAATACCGTGTGTATTTTACACTTGTTCACGTTGGGTGTGCGCATGTGTTCTGGCTATATATATATTATTTCGAGGAATAGGATAGTCCTCTAAGTTTCATTTTAAAGGAAACTACTTCTGGTTTCATATCCCTAGAAACAAAGCTAATGGAATGATTATTCTTAGATAATGGATAGTTCGTCCAAACAAGGGACCATGTCTGAATAAATGCATAAATAGATAACCATACTACAAAGCTATGTTAGCCTTTATATTTAACCTTGCTTAATTAGGATGCCTGTTTAAATGTAAAATCTAATTAGTATGCAGGAATAGGAGTTACTATAGTGAATCGCTATGATTCATCTGTCTGATAAGAAACAAGGATACTGTACTGAATGGCCATTTATGAACAGATTGTTAACAAGCCTTATGAAGAGCTTTGAGCATAAGTAAATGGTGATAGGACAGATATGGATAATGACATTTTGGGGAGTTAATTTTACAGACTGAGATGGAATTTTACGGGTGTTATGATTCCTTTGGGGATCCGTAAACCAAAGGAACAAAATTTACTGAACGACCCCCAAACGAAGAAAGCACTGACAAGATTTCACTTTTTACAATTTTTATGTTAACATGAATCAGAATCAACATAATTTAACAAGCAAATCATGGTTGGTATAGCTTAATTGTCGGAGGACGCGCTTCCAACTTTTGCACCCACCCGCTGACCAAAATATCACGTGAGCATGAGATGACGTCAGGACACTCGCTCGATGTCATCATGCAGTATTTTACACTCAGGTGGGTCAGGCGGTGCCCGCACACCTCACACCTGAGAATTCTGCCCTGTGATATAGCCATTGTTGTATCTGCTATTCCATGTGTGATTCATGGCTTATACCAATCATGATTTCCTTGTTAAATTATGTTGTGAAGGATGGGTCTGGCCACACTGCTGCGGTGCGCTCCAAGTATTTGGACCGTGCCTTACCACCTGTCCCTCATGGAAAAATTTATGCAGAGAAACACCTTTGACCGCAAGTCCATCGGGCAGTGGTCGGCACGTAGAGGCCCTGAGGGAAAAGGAGAGGGTGGATCCAGTGGGATGGTTCCTCGAGCAGACTAACAAAGTCATTTGGCAGAATGCCTCATCGCCAGAGCTTTCCAACAAGCATCAAGACGTAGCTTGGCTGGTGGTGAGAAAAGCCCTCCCTGTCAGATCCTTCCTACATGCCAGGAGTCTCACCCCCTCGGCACATTGCCCTCAAGGTGGCTGTGGTGGGGAAGAGACCGTTGTTCACCTCCTTGTAGATTGTGCCTTTGCAAAGAAGGTCTGGAGAGAGATGCAGTGGTTTCTGTCGAGGTTCCCGAGCACTTCTGTGACACAGGACTCTGTGCTCCACGGGCTGTTCCCAGGGACACACACCGAGACAAACATCAACTGCAGCTGGAGCATCATCAACTTGGTGAAAGACGCTCTTTGGTCTGCCCGAAACTTGTTGGTCTTCCAGCGCAAAGAGTTGTCCCCGACCGAGTATTGAGAACGGGCACATTCCAAAGTCCAGGACTACATGCTGAGGGAAGCTCTAAAGATTGGAGCAGCCGCCGCAAAGGCTCAATGGGGAAGGGTCGCTGCCTAAGACCTTTCTGCCACAGTGCACCGAGGGACTGGGAACTGTGTAGAGCCCATCGGGGTGTACAGCCCAAAATGAATGTCTGCTAATGATTGTAATATTCATTGTTTGTACTGATGTACCTTGTGATACATGTTGTAAAAGTTGAACCTGATTGTATTTTTGATGATTTTGTACTTTTGGTGATTTTGAAATGGTTTGAAATGTTGTTGAATATTTTAATGAATAAAGTATATTTTTGCAAAAAAAAAATCAAAGTACACAAGTGTAATCATTGAACAAGTACACTTACTACTTCAGCTTGTTAGCTTTGTATTCTTTTCTCAAGCTATGCTGGGAGAACATTATTGACAACTGAAAATTAACTTTCAGGTTGAATGGGTTAGTTTAAAATCATCTAATATTGTACTTCAGAATAAATGTACCTCACCCAACCATTGTTGGTTTTCTGCACCAACTGATCCAACAGTGGGTTTATGTAGATAAAGGCTAAGGTGGATGGGTACCTCAAATAAAAACTGGAAAAACTGGTGTTAATAAAAAAGATATATAAATTTAGAACTAATTGAATTAGTGCCATTTACCCCTACATCTCAGAGTTATTATGGTGTAGAAGGAGGCCATTCAGCCCATGTCTGCACCGGCTCCTGCCTTTTCCCCATAACCCTGCACATTGTTTCTATTTAAATAATCATCCAATGCCCTTTTGAATGCCTCACCTGAACCTGCCTCTAACACACTTCCAGGCAGTGCATTCCAAACCCTCACACCTCGCATTTGCTTCTTTTTGTAAAACACTTTAAAACTGTGCCCTCTGGTTCTTGATCCGTTTATGAGCGGGTACAGTTTCTCCCTATTTACTCTGTCCAGACCCCTCATGATTTTGAAAACTTCTATCAAGTCTCCTCTTAGCCTTCTCCTTTCCAAGGAAAACAGTCCCAGCTTCTCCAATCTTTCCTCATAACTGAAGTGCCTCATCCCTGGAACCATTCTCGTAAACCACTTCTGCACTCTCTCCAATACGTTCACATCTTTCCTATAGTGTGTCGCCCAGAACAGTACACAATACTCCAGCTGAGGTCTCACCAGTGTCTTATACAAGTTCGTCATAACTTCCCTGCTCTTGTACTCTACGCCCCTATTAATGAAACTAGAATACTGCAATGCTTTAGAAACAACTCTCTCTACCTGTCCTGCCACCTTTAATGACTGATGTACATATACACTCAGGCCTCTCTGCTCCTGCACACTCTTTAGAATAGTATCCTTCATTTTATACTGTCTCTCCATGTTCTTTGTTCCAAAGCATATCACCTCACACTTCTCTGCACTGAACTGCATCTGCAGCTGGCCTACTCACTCCACAAATGTGTCAATGTCCTTTTGGAGTTCTACATTGTTGATACTGTTTCCAGGTTAAGGGTCACCAGGTCACATGAGTCAGTAATTCTTATTTTCCAAAAAATTTCATTGATACCTTTAAAAGTGATACACTCTTAAAAGACTCTTAAAAGTCTTTTACAAACATGTTTAAAACAATTACATATTCCCCAGACGTTTTAAAGAAAGTACACATTTTCGTTACTTATACTGTATCTGGGTCAAAGGTCTTCATTGCTGGGGAGGAGCAAATTGATCAGGAAGAACAGTTTGAGATGAGATAAGGTAAGAATGATATAAGGGTCTAATTGCGCAAGGGCCAAGGGTATGTGTGAAGGCTTAAGGAACTAATATAGCAGGTGGGTAACATTAAAAGTGGGCTTTCTTCCCATTGATTAGACAAAGAACTTAAGGTTTTATTGGGTAGGTCAAAATAAAATAGGGAGGGAGTAATGGCCTTTTCAATAATCCATCTAAGTCCACCCCTGAAAAAGGATATAAAGTAAGAGGCTGGGAAACCTTAGTGCAGATAAGCAGTGGAGTAAAACTCTCAAAGATGACTCCAGTCAAACACTCAAGAAACCATGAAGACATGAGGTGCTGAGAAAGGAAGACCAGAAGCAATGAGGACAAAGGATAAAGAAGAAAGAATGTTAGCTTTCCTGCTGACCTGGACTGGTTTTGCTACTTGTTATGGATTGTATATATTTTCTATCTACTTCATTTCATGTCTTGTATCTGAATTACTGCTCCACAATAAAACGCTTTAAAACCACATACGACACTTTGGGTAATCTGGGACACCCGGAACAAATCTTACAACACTAAGGAGAAAATTTTGTTCAAGCACTGGCAACAGGAAGTTCAGGGATGCTTGTTTGGCTACAAGATAACTTTTTCACGAAAGAGCATAGGCAAAATTTTAACTTCTATTTCATATTTCCTCACTGGAACAACGGTATCTCCTTAAGAAGCAGGGTGGATAAAGGGAACTAAAAAGTGTGGGAAAGTGTATTTGGATTTCCGAAAAGCATTTGATAAGATGCCATATTAAAGGGTTACTGCATGAGATAAGCGTTCATGGCTTGGGGGTGATATATTAACATGGATAGATGATTGGCTAACTAGCAGGAAACACAATTATGATAAATGGCTCATTTTTAGGTTGGCAAACTGTAACCATTGGTGTACTGCAGAGATCAGTGGTGGGGCCTCAATTTATGATCTATATTAATGACTTGGATGAGGGGACTGACCAATAAAATTTGCTCATGATATAAAGATAGGTATAGGTAAGGGGATATAAATAGGTTATATGAGTGGGGAAAAAATGGTAGATGGAGTATAATGTGGGAAAATGTGAGGTTGCCCTCTTTGTTAGAAAGAATAGAAAGGTAGAATATTATTTAAATGGAGAGCGACTACAGAACGCTGCAGTACAGAAGAATCTGGATGTCCTTGCACATGAATCACAAAAAGCTAGCATGTAGGTACAGCAAGTAAATGGGATGTTGGTCTTTATTGCAAGATGGAGGAAGTCTTGCCAACAACTGAGACTGCATCTGGAGTACTGTGTATAATTTTGATTTCCTTGCTTAAGGATGGATATACTTGCATTGGAGGCATCTCAGATAAGGTTCACGAAGTTGATTGCAGAAATGAAGGGGTTGACTTATGAGGAAACATTGAGCAGATTGGGCCTATTCTCACTGGAGTTTAGAAGAACGAGAGGTAATCTTATTGAAACATAAAAGATTCTGAGGGACCTTGACAGTGTAGATGTTGGGAGGTTCTTGTAGGGGAGTCTAGAACTAGGGGGTACAGTTTAAAAATAAGGGTTCTCCCATTTAAGATGGAGCTGAGGAGGATTTTTTTCTCTCAGAGGGTTGTTAGTCTTTGGAATTCTCTTTCATAAAGAGCAGTGGAGGCTGGGACATTGAATATATTCAAGGCTGAGTTAGATTTTTGATTGACAGGGGAGACAAGGGTTATGGGGGAAGAGGTAGGAGAGTAGAGTTAAGACCACAATCAGATCAGCCATCATTTTATTGAAGGGTGGAACAGGATCAATGGGCCGAATGGCATACTACGGCTCCTATTTCTTCTGATCTTATAATTTTAAACACAAGAATGCTAGAAATAACTTGGGCCAGGATTTTAACCTTTCCCTCCTTCCTGGTGGGATATTACGGTCCCGCCGAATTGAATGGCGATGTAACTGGCTCGCCGCATCTGCCAGGGGGCAGACGCGCTGTGGTGAGGCTGTAAGATCCTGGCCTTGGGGCTGAATTTTGCGTTTGTCGGGCGGGTGGGCCTGTCCAAATCGGCGGTGGGAGGGGAGTTGATCCCTGCCGATGAAACTGGCTGTGCCGCCATTTTGCGCAGGCGAGTCAATTAAGGTCCGCCCAGCGCGTTTCAGACTCCTGTGTTCAGTGGCAAATTTAAATCGGCAACGGGTGTGTTCAGACCGCCTGTTCCAATGAGGAACCGGCAGTCTGTATAAAGAACGGCCAGGCAGCCTCCTTTAGGCTGTTCACCATGGCCAGCAACCGGGCACCAGAAGAAGTGAGGACCGAGGAGCAGGAGGGGGGAGTAGGCTGCCAGGTAGGCCGGTGGGGGGTTCTCCGATGCCTGCCCTGCTGCGCCCCTGGGAGAGGTGTCAAACCATCGGGAGGTGTTGTTTCCAGAGGATGAGAGGAGGAGGGCCCCCCCCACATGACCAGGCAGGTGTGGCAGGAGGTTGTCAGCTCTCAAGATGCTGTGCGGTGCACCGGAACCCAGTCCTGCAAGCACTTCAATGATTTGTTGCGCTCTGGAAGGGTGAGTACCATGTCAGCCTTGGCTATTTAACCCAGCAGGTAGCCTTAGCCTTTGAGGCACCACACCCCCTCCATGCCCCCACCCCCGCCCCCCCCTTCCCCGCCGCCACCACCCCCCCCCTTCCCTGCACCCCCCGCCCCCACGTCTTGGTGTCGTAACTGCATTGGTCATTTGGCACACGCTGGGTGGGCAAACAGATAGTGATCATGCTTAAATCAGCCTTAGTGGTTGAGGAGAAGATGGGTTCTCCCCCCAGCATATGTTTGTCGCATTTGAGTAGTTTGGGGGCAACCTGCAGGGGAGGCATCTGGGCACATACTCAGAACTCCAACACGTCTTATTGATGGTGATGAGATGGTGGAAGGGGAGCCTCAAGATGTCATGGCCAAGAGCCATCTGCTGGCCTCGGCACCACAACTAGTTGCGCCTCCTTGCCGTGGGCGCTAAGACCTCTGTGTTATTCAAAGTGATGGACGCCAAATGTGTCCAAGGTGGCCGTTGGGGGAAGGGGTTGGGAGCTGCCGTACTATCTTCTGGTGACTGATCAGCAGTAGTGTGGACAGGAGCCACTGGAGGCCTCAGATGGGCCACTGTGGTTGGAGTGCGGCATGCGCGTGCAGACTACATGAGCAATCAGCCCCAATAAGTGCTCTTTTCTGTTCTGAAGGCAAAAACTGAGAACAATAGCCGGGAGGGTCTGTGAACTGGTGGTGGGCACGCTGTGCTGCAGCACCTCCCCACTTATGAGGAGCAGGCCTTGGAGCTGGTGGGGTGGGGGCGGGGTGGGGGGGGGGGGTGGGGGGGAGACAGGCGGCCAAGTCGGCAGGTGTCGGCGAGGCTGGGGTGCAGCAGGCAGGTATTTGAGGCCCACAGTCCCATCCACTGTGTCTCCCCACCACCCAAAGCACTGATGATTGCTGCAATTGTTAATGCAGCAACACTGCTCATTCACAGACTGATACAGTCAGATGTGTGGGGCAAACAAAGGTCTCTTGGCCCCTTGAGGATGCACATTTCTAGCACCTTCTAAAGTTACCTTTATCCCATTTGTGACCAGTATCCTCATGGCATTGCTGCTGTACATCCAAAGACTTATTACATCTTAGGAAAGTTTGTACCTCCACCACCCTTTCAGCCAGTGCGTCCCACATTACTCTGTCCAAAAGGTCCTCAGCACCTCACCTGTCAACCTCATTGCACTCAACTTAAATAAATGCCACCACGTTAGTCATACCAGCGCCAAGGGGAAATGTTGCCTTCTGTCCACCCAGTCTATGCCCCCATAACGGTATGAAGGTCAATAATGTAACCTTCCAATCTTTTGTGCTCCACGGCAAATGTCGCAAGTGTATGCAATGTTTCCTCATAACTCCAACTCTCCAGGCCAGCATGCATCCAGGTCAGGAACCTCTGCACTCTCTCCACTCCAATGCTATCCCTCCCATGAAGCGCAGGTCACAACTGGACACAGAAGTGTAGATGTGGCCTCGACAGCATTTTCTGCACTTGCAACATGACCTCCCTTTTCCTACATTCTATTCCTCGGCTAAAGGCAGTTTTGGCTTTGACCTTGTTAAACGCCTTATGTTCCTGTTCTGCTATCTTAACGGGTCTGCCCAACAAGGTCCCTGTAATCATTGTGACTTCCCACAGTCCTATCATTACTCATGTATTCCTGTACCTTGCTTGTTTTGCCAAAGTGCTTAACTGCACACTTATCCACATTACAGTCCATGTGGCATTCCTTAGGCCATCCGACCAGCCTGTCTGTATGCGTGTGTAATGTTTGGGCCTCCTCTTGACTGTTTGTCTCCTTAGGTTCTTGAAGGTTAAGCGCATAATGAGCCTTGTGGGGGGGGGGGGGGGGAAGGGATGAAAGGTGTTCCTGATTGAACACTAACTGATGCACTGTCCTTGTTGTTAATTTCAGCATCACTACTGCATGGCCGCCCCCAACAAGTCCAGAGCACCCCCTCCACACCTGAGGGGCATCACTTGCAACTTGCGTCACATCCTTTCAGCGAGCCAGGCACCAGCGCAGCGACAAAAGCATCGGTGGGGATTGTGACATCGGCTAGTGTCTCGGGGCACAGTGGAGAGGGCACTTCACAATCGCTGGAGGAGATGGCACGCTCAGAGTGCCGATGGCGCTAACAGCCGGAGGACTGCAGGGGACCAGGCACATGCTGAGTTGGGCAGTGATGATGTGCCTCTGGAGATGTCAGCCATGGAGCAACTGCAGGACAAGCGGCAGGGTGCGCGGGAGCATCTGGCAGGGTTGCATGAGAGTGTGCTTCACTTGGTCTCTGTGGTGGAGGAATCCAGGCAGAGTGTCAGTGATGGCATGAACCTCAGGACAGAGCTTCAGGCTTCCTCCATAGAGAGCTTGGCGACTCTCATGGAGAGGGGCTTCCAGTAGATTGAAACTCGTCTGATTGGGTTACGCTCTGACCTGCAAGCCCTCCCAGCGCTAATGGCCACAGGTGGTCATTGGTGAGGTGGGAAATGTTCTGGGCACCAAGTGCCCCAGCTCAGTGCCCATGCATCAGCAGTGAGCAGGGAGGTCTAATGGGACCTCACATCGGCGCAGCAGCTGCCTGTCATCGCTGTGAGCTCCTCTCAGGGCGCTCTAGATGAGGGCAGCAGCTCCTCCACCCCTCTGCCAGTTACTGTTGCATCTGTTGAGGCTGCAACAACTGGGGAGGTGCCAGTTCTGGAACTGGCCACAGCCTCCCAGGCAGGGCCAGCACAGGCTCCACAGGCTAGAGGACATCCACCAAGTTCATCAAGGCCACCAGGACAGCAGAGTCAGCAGGCTGTCTCACAAGCCACTCCGAGCGATGGGGTGGCACCTAGATGTAGCACGCACAAACGTAAGCATAAGGTACGTTAGGCACTCCATGGGTTTGTCACTAGTGATTTTGTGTTGGCTCTAGATTAGGGAATATATCATTATTTACATCAGAGCGACATTTGTGCTTTATTTTGGTGGCAATAAAGTTCACATTTGTGACCATGGCTGAGGGTGTCTCATTTGTGCTGCATTGTCTGTTTCACAGATATCTCATGAGTGTTTAAGTGGACATTGATGTGTCTATACTCAGCCCTTAGTTGCAGCTGATAAGGTGGAAGATGTAGCACCTAAGTGCCATGTGTGGATGCGCCAGGCAATGCTGCTCCTGCAGATCCATGTGTGTAGAGCTAGCTGAAGGTTCATTGGATTAAAGTGTCCCGGATTCCCTGCCTCCTTGGTGTAGTAGCGGGTCGGCGTGCTGTCCCTCATCATCGCCCTGTGCTTCCTCATCCTCTGAGCCACTGCTGGATTCATCATGTGCAGCCTCATCCACTATGTCAAGGTCTTCATCGTCAACTGCATCCCCCCTTTCCAGCACAAGATTGTGCAGAGTGCAGCATGCTACCACTATCACAGAGACACGACCTGGGGGATACTGGAATTCGCCCCCTGAGCGTTCCAGGCAACGGAAGCGCATCTTGAGAGGACTGATGGTTCTCTCCACCACAGCCCTTGTGGAGATGTGGCTCCTATTGTACCGCTGTTCAGCTTCTGTTCTTGGATGGCGGAGAGGTGACATGAGCCACCTTCGCAGGGGATAGCCCTTGTCACCCAGCAGCCATCCATCCAGCTGGGCCAGAACACTGAAGAGCCCCGGCACCTGGGAGTGTCTGAGGACGTAGGCGTTGTGGGAGCTGCCTGGGTACCTTGCACAGACTTGTAGAATCAGCATCCTGTGATCACACACTATCTGCACCTTCAGGGAGTGGAAGCCCTTCCTGTTGACGAAGACACCGGGCTTACCTGCTGGCGCCTTGATAGCCACATGTGTGCAGCCTATTGCACCCTGGATGTGGGGGAAGCCAGAAATCACTGCAAAGCCTCTGGCTCACTGTGTCTGGCTGGCCTGGTACCAATGGTAGTGGATGAAGGTCAATGCCTGTCTGAATAGATCGTCTGTAACCTGCTTGACACAAGTGTGGACACTTGAGTGGGAGACACCGCAAAGATCACCCACCGTGCCCTGGAAGGAGCCAGAGGCATAGAAGCTATTGGAAATCTATCGGAAAGCTATTGGCAAGTTTGAAACACTTTCTGCATTAAATACTTCAGATAAAACATAAACAACCGCACTGAGCCCACATATCCTGCCCGGGGATGAGGTTTGTTAAAAAAATCACTTACCCGCCTGCCTGTTGGGCCCGTGTGCCGAGGCAAAGATCGCACAGGCTGCTCAAAATCGGCTTCAGTTGCTGAGTTAAGGGCCTTAATCAGGCCTTTAATTAATGGCGAGCACGCATCGCGCTTTATAGCGCGCCCGCCCACCTAAATATCACAATGCCGCGCGCTGACGTCGGGACGCTTGCCTGACGTCAGTGTGTAACATTTTAAGCGTTAACATGTGGGCTCTGCCATCCACACGTCAGCCATAAATTTCTGCCCTTGGTATAGGAATGTAAAGAACAGAAGAAAGATCCCTTTTCTGCCACATTTGACAGAATACTGATGCATTTTATTGATGATGTTTTTGAAGTCAGATGTTAAGGCAGGGCTCAGTCAGTCTGCCTGTAACTTGATGAAAATGGAGTCAAATTTTCTGTCAGCCCTTAAGGAACCCATGTGACTGGAGCCAGTGAACTCTTGAAAAGCTTTATTTTTGTTTATGGATACTTTTGAAGCAATGCAATGTATTGGCAGTTGGAAATCAGGGGCAGTATTTTTCTTATGGAGGGCAAGCCGGGCGGGAGTGGGCGGGGGCAGAGCCAATCACTGCCTGTGATTGGCTCCGTGCCACCATCTTACGTGGACAGGCCAATTAATGCCCGCTCAGCTTAATATGCGACCAGAGGTGCTCAGTGCTCAGGGAGAGTCGGGGCCAGCACTCTTTCATGCTCAGCAATCTCTGTGAGGCATAGAGCTGCCTCAGGGAGATTGAATGGAAATTAAAGTAATTAAATAAATGATTTAAAAATGTATTTAAACTGTGTCACATGAGTTGGGACATGTTTTTATATTTATGAATTTTATTTATTTATTTAATAAAACCTTCAGGAAACCTCATCCTGCCCATTGGCCACTTGGGCTTTTCGCCTGCCCACCAACCTTAAGGTTGGACGGGCAGCATTCATGGCCTTAATAGGCTGTTTACATTTCGGAGGGCACGCAGCCGACTCCGGCGCGTACCCGGCGAACAAAATAGCGCGATGGCACCCGATGTCATCACGTGTCATTTTACACGTCAGCATGTCGGGCTCACCCCCGCATGCCAACTGAAAAATTCTGCCCCAGATGTTTTCACTGAAACTTTCTCAAAAACTATTGCCACTGAATGGGTTGCAAAACATAATCACTGAATATTTAAACAGACACGGGACTTCTACAGACGCTGATGGGGTCTGTGTTGAAGGGCACCATTAGCACTGTCCTGCTAGGATAACTGCCAGGGTAGTGCCAGTACTGCCAATATTTTGGCCCTTGCAGCTCATTCACAAAATTATAGGCCAGGATTTTACGCCTCCGAAGCAGATGGCAATGGAGGCTGCAGGCACCATAAAATTAGATGAGCAGCGTCGGGTCCAATGTTGTCATGCTGGGGGGGGGGCTGCAGTTTGCCAGCGATGGACGGGAACCCACTGGAGATGCTGCTCGTGTTTTCAAAATAGGCAATTTAGAGCCATTTAACATGACTAATGATCCAATAGACCCTAATTTTACAGTCCCTTCGGCATTAATAATGACAGCACAGGGGAGATGGAGTGTTGAAGCCTGTGCAGTTTTTAAAGGAATGCAACAAGGCTGTAGCTGATGTCATTGCTACAATCGGCAGCCATGGAGCAAGGCATTTTCCTTCATAGGTAGGAAGGTCCAAGACGGGCATAAGGTTTCTCAAGCAGGAGAGGTAGTTGGGAAGCCAGTGATCTGGGATCGAGCTCCCTTATATAGTATTGAAGCCCTGGCAGGGGGCTCAATTGAGAGGGGGTTTAGAAGGGAATGGGGTGAGCAGCATTGCAGCAGCTACTGGCAAGTAGGCCCATTCAGACTGGCAGTGTCCAATTGCCTTGGGAATCATTTATTCAAGGACGAGGTTCCTCCAGTGAGGAGGACCTGAGAGAAAGGAAGGTGAAGATAGAGATTGGAGCAGCAGCAATCTGATGTCCACCTGCAGGGGCAGCCTGGTGATGGGGAATTGGCAGAAGGCAGCAGAACAGACCATGAGCAGGTGCCAGCGAGGAGATGAAGGTACCCAATGGCCAGGTACTGCAGACAAAGAACGAGCTACCTGAAGATGTCGGAGTGGCATTGGTCACCCAATACCAGCGATCCGTGACCTCAAAGCTGTGCATCACTTCAAGATCACTTCTTCATGAGGGTGAACCAGTTCATTACTTTACTGATGTAGGCAGTCAGGTGGACAGAGCCAGAGGATTCAGCTGGATTTCCCCAGGCACAAAGTCTCATAGATTGCACATATGTGGCCATCAAGTCTCCCACAGGCTAGCCTGTGACCTACAATTACTATAAGGGATTTCATTCCCTTAATGTGCAACTCATCTGTGAACATAACCAATGGATCCTACGTGTGTGCTCATTAACCTGGGAGCAGCCATAACATTTATATTCTCCGGCACTCCCAGGTGAAACAGGTTTTCATACCCTCTGTGTGCCTTCAAGAAGGGATTCTTGCCAATAAGGGATACCACAGAAGAGATCGCTGCTGACCCCAGTGAGAAACCTTAGATTTGAGACGGAGGAACACTACACCGCGAGCCAAACTGCAATCAGAGCGACCATTGAGCAGACCACCAGTCTCCTCAAGGTGAGGTTCTGGTGCCCATGGTGTTCCAGTGGGTCACTTCATTATGCCTGCATGAGGCTTTCCCGGACAGTGATGGTCTGCTGTGCTTTACACAACCTGCCACTATGGGGTTAGGGGGTAAGTCCCTGGTCTCTGAGGAATTAGTAGAACGTAAAGAATCCTCAAATGAGGATGAAAGTGGTGGAGCTGATGACCAGTCATCTCATCCTGATCAACTTGAGTTGCTGCATGGAGGGCACCAAAACATGGATGCAAGCGGGGCATAGGAGGCGCCTCATCTGTGATTCAGTTGACTCTTCCCACTGCAGCCATCTAGCCCAATAAAGGTCCATATTGCACCTACACATTTTACATTCACCTCAGCTGAAAGCCCAGACCCCCTTGCCCACTGTCACCTGGTACTTCTGCAATGTACAAAAGATAACCACAAATACCATGGTTGCCCCAGCCAACCCTTGGCTCTCTTGCACTGCCAGAGGATGACCAGCAATGGATGGAACCTTGCAGAAACCTTCAGGGAGTTTTTTCATAGCACTCACCCGTGCCCATGGGGACGTCATCACCCGCCCTCTTCCTGCCACCAACCCCAGCAGCGCTGAGCATTTCGGCAAGTGTTTCACGCTGGCTGGCCGTTAATTCATGGCTGAGCCAGCGTGAAATCACGGTCAGGGGCCGATCGCAGTTGAGGGCCCTTTTCCTGACTGCTCCCGGGCCCGCCAACTGGGCGCACTCGCCAAAGGTAAATTTCAAGCACTGTTTACATCCTGTTTACAACACCTTTCTTGGACTTTAGGAAACTCAAAATCTACTCATAGTAAATCCAGAGACTGTAGCCGTTGTCTCCAAGCATAAATACCTTGCATCTTTTTCTCAGTAAAACAATTTGAACCTTCCTTTGATCTCTAACAATCAAACACCCAGGTTTACTGTTGGGCAGACTTCAGAACAGGCCACATGACCCCTTCATTTACCCTAAATTTAAAACTGCAATCCCAAAACATAATCTAATAAACCTCATATTTTTAAGAGTAACATCCTCCTCAGCTTGTCCAGCCACCGAAGATATGCCTGAGGTCTCTCTGCTCCTGTATCCACTTCAAGCTACCATTTAATTCATGTTCCCTCTCCTCAAACTTCCCACTTGTCTATATTAAATTTCAGAGAGAGAGAGAGAACAACCTCGTTTCTCTGCACTGTAACAGGTGGTCTCAAGGTGCTCTTTGCTTGTCTGTAGGTTGCAGTGAAAATTTCCTCTTCTCTCTGCACCAGGGCCTAGCGTCGGGACAAGCAGCAAGGGCTTGCAACCTGTCTGCCCATTTTACTAATATGTAAATATCCTCCTGAAGTCTGTTACTATTCTCCTCATTGTTTACTGCATTTCCAAGAATCATAACATCTGCAATCTTTGAAATTATGTCCTGTATACCCAAGTCCAGGTCAATAACATGTATCCAAAAGAGCAGAGGTTCTCATACCAACCTCTTGGCAACATCATTGCTTTCCTCCTTCCGATCTCGATGGGCCAAAGAGCCTCTTCTGCACTGTGATTCTGTGATCTGAAAAATGTTCACCACCATTTCTGCATTCTGTCCTTTGACCAATCTTTTATCCATGCTGCCACATTCCCTTTGCTAACAAATCCCTTAAGTGATGCTTTACCAAAGGCCTTTTGAGAGTCCATATACATTACCCTCATCAACCCTCTCTATTACTTTATCAAAGAACTTGATCAAGTTAGTGAAATGTGACTTACCTCTAACAAATCCAGCTGAATTTCATTTATTAGTCCGTGCTTTTCCAAATGTCAATTAATTTTGTTCCGGATTATTGTTTAAAACAGGGATGTAATATTTGAAATCCTCCAGTTTTCTGGCACCAATGCCATATCCAAAGAGGATTGTGACCTGAGCCAGAAATCTAGGATGCAAACCTACTTCAGCACACCATTTCTAGAATAGTTTAGGAAGGATGTTACCCTCAGGCAAGCTGCTGAGCAATTAAACACTACACTGATTCTGAGTCCACCAGTGCTGTTCTGTAAGGATCTAAGTGGCTGGGGCAATCGCAGCAGCGTTAAATCAGCAAGCTCAATCTTGAATGTAATAGGGGAGCTGGAGTTATGATAATTAGCTGTTCACATTCTTCTGCGAGGCTCCCTGTGCAAAAGCCCCAACCAATTATGGCATGTTGCATGTAACAGCGCAAGTTACTCATGCCACACTTTAGGATATTTGAATCAAAAAAAAAATTCATGCATTCATTTACATTAATGTTTAGTTTCAGAATAAAGCTGGTCATATTTAATATGCTTCTCTGAAAGGTTTGCAATTTCTTATCAGTTTCTTGTAAAAAGTGCACATTCCACCTGATTTGAATTTCACAATAGTAATCTACTTATTGGAACCAACTTCTTAAATTACCATGAGTTCACAAAGGTACTGAGCTGGTTGGCTTAGGAATCATTAAGCTAACTTGAAAGTGTCTCATAGATCACAAGAAAATGGAATACTACTCCCTTCATGAAGATAATTTTCAGCTGTGGTATGAGCAATCTTTGTTCCTTTAATAGTGTCTTGAGGAGTATTTGACTGGGGAACAGTACTCCATTAATAGCTTGACAGGGTAATGAATCATTTCAGAGTGCTGGGGCCTCATCTTATCATCATTCATCATTTAATGCATAGATGATGATGAGATCATTGTGGTCTAGTGATTCCTCCCTCACTTTGTTCTGTCTCTGGTCCATCTCACCGCACCTGCATATGCACATCCAGTGTAATCAACTATGTCATTTTTTAGGTGTCCTTGTCTTATGCCCAGTGCTTCTCCCCACACAAACAGTTGTTTATAAAATAGGGTCACTGAGGGCCTGCAGTAAATTATTTTCCTCCATGCATTCTATAAGAAATAACTGATTAGTAATGATTTTTGTATGCCCAATTTCTCCCTACATATTTCTTTCTAATCCTATTATATTTCAAATAATACATCTTATTATAGGGCTAGTTTTGCACAGGAAAGAAGGGCAGCAGGTCAAGTAGAATGAAAATGCATCTTGTGTCTCAAGCACGTAGTGAAGCCTACTTATTTAACTAATTGTTCGCCATTCCATGCTCAGACTGGGCCAGGGAGTACATTGGCAGTACAGCAAGATATCCAACGACATGCACAACAACTTGTATTGATATAATGCCTTTAACATAGTAAAGCATCCCAAGATGCTTCACAGGAATGCTGCAGGAGTGTGGCATGGAGCCACATAAGGAGATATTAGAACTGGGGACCGAAGGCTTCGTCAAATAGGAAAGTTTTAAGGATCACCTTAAAGGAAAAGAGAGAGGCAGAGAAGCAGAGCGGTTTAGGGAAGGAGTTCCTGTGCTTAAGGTCTAGGCAGAGACAGCATGGCTGCCAATGGTCAAGCAATGAAAACTGGGGATGTGCAAGATGCCAGAATTGGAGAAGTGCAGAGGTCTCAGAGGCTTGTCAGACTGGAGCAGGTTACAAAGATAGGGAAGGGCAAGGCTATGGAGGGATTTGAAAACAAGGATGAGAATTTAAAAATTGAGGTGTCGGTAAACTAGGAACCTATGTATCAGCGAGCACAGGAGCGATGTGTATATGGGGCTTGGTGCGAGGTAAGATATGGGCAGAAGTATTTTGGGATGAGCTCTAATTTATGGAGGGTGGAAGGTAGGAAACTGGCCAGGAGAGCATTGGAATAGCAAAATCTAGTGTGGGACAGCTACAGATTTAAAGAGCTGCTGGTGTTCTTTAGAGCGATACAACTTTGGAGCTGAGGACAAAACACAAACTGTATTGGAACTGATTCAAAAGAGCAGTTCAGAGGCTCAGAGAAATAATGGCAGTATTGTCCCATTTAACAAAGAACCCTGTAGGTGATGCTGAGGGAGGTACAGCTAAAGAGGGAGTCCATCGAGTGACACTTCCCATGGAAGTATATTGTTGGCAGGGGCTGTAAGAAACTGACAGAGCAGGTGATTGTAAGAGGCAGATATAAAGAAACATTTAACATTTTAAGGAAGTTATTCAAGATTAAATATCCTTAATGTTGTTGCTTCAAATATACTGGCATGGCTTGCATAGATTTTCAACGAAGTCAATGGTGTTTTGACATTGGATACATGATTGTCACTTGGGAACCCTTTAGTCTTTTTCATATATTCACAAGGCAACCGATCTTCATCTATCTCACATCTTCTGATGCCAAAGAAGCCTTCCAATAACTCAGTTTACTTATTAGAAAGGTAGACCTACCAATAGTTCCAGCAATTGGTATTGTGCAAATAGAATGGAAAGAAAAGACCAGATCGGTTAGAGAAAAGTTTATGATCTCATGCACAGCAACTCAGCTCCGCACATAGTTTAATGATCTTACCAGGTCAGCCAAAGTAAGAGGAATCGGCCATTCTTGAAAAGAATGCACACAATTCAGTATAACTACCATTTACAATCATCTTCCCCATGTTGAATTGAAGTACTTCAAAATATTACCATTAATGCCCTCGAGGTGTCCTGGACCCCTTTATATTCACAACCTTCACCTGCAAGTGTTAATTCATTCACAAAGTTATATAAAGGCAGCCACAAAAACCCTCACCTGGTAAGTAATTGTTTGGTTGATGCACTGATCATCAATTCTTTAACATTTGCCTGATGACACCTTGGTTTTAGTCCATCCTATGGAAATCAGAGTGCTTTCTCATATTTTA
The DNA here is from genome assembly GCF_017639515.1 of Carcharodon carcharias. Lineage (NCBI taxonomy): Eukaryota > Metazoa > Chordata > Chondrichthyes > Lamniformes > Lamnidae > Carcharodon > Carcharodon carcharias. The sequence continues at coordinate 102,791,315 of NC_054478.1, read as the reverse complement.
TACTCCTCTTGAAAGAAAGGACAACTCATACACCAGTGAGATTGGCCATGGGGCGGGGCGGGGCGGGGCCGGGGGGGGTGGTGGTGATTCTTGCGACCTCTGCTCTGACAGTCACCTAAGAGGAGGCAGTGATGGAGCAACTGGAGATACAGCTATTGGATATTGTTGGAACTGGGATGATTGACCTCCAACAACCACAACCATTTTCCTTTGTGCTAGCTATGACTCCAACCAGTGGAGAGTTTTCCCCCAGATTCTCATTCACTCTAGTTTTGTTAGGGCTCCTTAATGCCACATCCGGTCAAATGTGGCCTTGATGTCAAGGACAGACACTCTCACCTCACCTCTGGAGTTCAGCTCTTTTGTCCATGTTTGAACCAAGGCTGTAATGAGGCCAAAAGCTGAGTGACCCTGGTGGAACTCAAACTGAGTGTCAGTGAGCAGGTTATTGCTAAGAAAGTCCCACCTGATAGCACTGTTGATGACCCTTTACTAATCACTTTACTAATGATCGAGAGTAAATGGATGGGGCAGTAATTGGCCGGGTTGGATTTGTCCTCCTTTTCGTGTGCAGGATATACTTGAGCTCTACCAACTGAGGATCCAGCAGTGCAACACCCACCAGACAACCATGCTGTGAGTGATGCGTCCTGTTTCACAGGCCACTGCCATGGACTAATTAGCTCTCCTTGCCTTTGCATCTGGGAAACAGTTGAGAGAGTCCACGACCCAGGGCCTCGACTCAAGTCCCAAAGACACCTCAGAAGAGGGATCTGCTGAAACATTCATTGAGGATGCATCAGAGTGCTCACCCATGCCTCCACCAGTGCAAAGGCACACACCTTGGTGGGACCTAGCTTCAGAGTACCCTCAAGGTCATAATCTGGTGAGCACATCGCACTGTCTGATTCACAGCAGGCTTTCCTACTTCCCAAGTTTCCGGCACTCATATGACTGCTGAAGACCAGAAACATGCTGAGTCTGATTCAGATGATGAGCCTCTGCACTCAGTCATACCTTAGTTGCTGGAGCTGCAAAGGCAATCTCGGGAACAGCAGGAAGGGATGTCCGCTGCACTCGTCAGATCACAAGGCGCAATGGAGGAGTCTACTCCACTTGCAGTCTGAGGTAATAGCACCAGCATGCTAATCCACTGAGGTCAGCACTGGTAGGATGGCGGCTGGCATAGAGACCTTGGCCTGGGACATTGGTCCTGCACAGCTGCGCGGGCTGAACTCCATCACTGATGCCATAGTTGGCCTCCAACAATGTCAATGCGCGATGGGTGCAGGGCAGCTAGATCTCACCCCAGCTTCCCCTTCTCCTCAAGGAGCCAGCCAGGGAACCTCCATACAGAGGAGGATCAGTAAGTGCACACTCCAAGGCCATCCATCCAGGTGATTCTGGGAGTTTCCGGCCCATCCGAATCCCCTCTTCCTGTGACCCCAGCAAATCCAGCACCACAGGCCGAGGACGGTGCCACTGCCACACAGCAGGACCCCGAAAGCAGGCTAGTGCCCTGCAGGTTTCGGCCCTCCAGAGGATGCTGGTCAAGGTCATTACAATCAGGGCATAGCAATCAGCAGACTCTGCTATGGAGGTTGAGGGAGCACCAAGATGTAGCAGCAGCGTTAGGAAGGTTAAGAAGATGTAATTGCGCAGCCTGGGCACGGGTGTTAATCCCTTGTATACAATGTTCACGATTGCAAATAAACTCCCAAGATGCCTATGGTTTCTTGTTCTGATGAGCAGTATTTGTGTCGTTCAGATTTGAGACCTTGGTCCCTGCACAAGATAAAGCCCAGAAGGAAAGAACAGTTCGGACCAGCATTCTTATTTCCCAGTTTTTACTGTTTTTTCCTCCTGGGAGGCAGGTGTCTCAGTCCTGGGTCTCTTGCCTGTGCTTTGTGCAACCTTCACAGTCATTGGTTACATCAATCATGCCTGCATTTCGATGGGGCTTATAACTACTGCCAGAATGTCCTGGGCCAGCGGTACAGAGTTCCATCATTCTCCCTGTGTGCTCCCAGCATCTTTGAGGTGCGCCTGGACCCCATCTCATTAGCATTTGTGTCTGGTGACACTGTGGTCCTGAAGGGTCCAGCTCACAAAGGATGCCATAGGATCAGGACAAGTTAAAGATTCCTGTTGCATCTCTATAATATAACCCTGTTCACAGAGTGCAAGTGAGGTGCAATCAGCCACACATGAGTCAGACGTCCACATAAGCTTTGTAAGGATCTATGGAGTGTCCCCGTTGTATGTCTTCATCATCCTTCCGGAAGGTAAGGATATGGGCATCTGCTGCGTCTCCATGACAGAAGCCTTATCACAGAGGGTATGTGAGCTGCCGTCAGCCAGATAGGAATCAAACATTCACAGATGCAATGTGAGGATTTATGGTGTCTCCTCACTGCATATCATCATCATCCTCCAAGAATCTAGCAGCTATAAGGGCCTTCTGAGCGCCTGCCTCATCTGGTCAGTGCGATGGCCTCATCGCTGTCATCTTCGCCTTTGAGGACCTCCTCACCATCATCCCCATCAAAGTCCTCCTCAGTGGAGGAGATGTGCAGCTCCTCCACCTCCTCCTCAGCTAGCTGCTCTCCAATGCAGCACCAGGTTGTAAAGGACGCAGAAGATGACAACAATGTGTGACACCCTCCGTGGACTAAATTGCAGGGCTCCACCAGGCCGGTCCAGGTACTGGAACCTCATTTTCAACATTCCAAAGGTTTGCTCCATCAAAGTGCGAGTTGCAGCATGGGTCTCGTTGTACCTTCTCTCTGCTGCACTCTGAGGCCACTACATGGGTGTCAAACACATCCTCTGTGGGTAGCTCTTGTCCCCGAGGAGCCAACCCTGCAGCTTCTTTGGACCCTGGAAGATTTCAGGGATCTGAGACCTACTGAGAACGTAGCAGCTGTGGATATTCCCTGGAAACTGTGCGCAGACATGCAGGATACGTTTGTGGTGGTCACACAGCAGCTGATTATTCAGTGAGTGGGAGTCCTTGCAGTCGATATAGTTGACTGCTTGTTGCCACAGAGATCTGAGCACCAAGTGAGTGCAGTCAATGGCACCATGCACCTGTGGGAAACCTGAGACCTGGATAAATCTCAGTGTTCATGCATCCTGGATCTCCTGATCCCAGGCAAAATACACAAAGTTGTGTGCCTTCGCGAAGATGGCATCCGTGACCTCATGGATGCATTTGTGGGTGGAGGCTTCGATATCCCACAGAGGTCACCTGTGGAACCCTGAAAGGAGCCACTGGCATAAAGTTTGAGTGCTGTGGTCGCTTTCACAGCTACCGGCAGGGAATGCCCTCCATGTCCCCATGGTTCCAAATCCTGCAGCAGGTGGCAGATGTGACTGACCAGTTCCCCAGATATGCGCAGTCTTTGGCGACGCTGGTTCTTGGTCATCTGCAAGAATGACAAGCGCTGACTATAGGCCCTGGGTGTAGCTGGGCACCGACCAGTGACGGCTCGCTGTGGCACTTCAGCGCGTGTGTGGGAGCCCAGCCGCTCCTTATTCCTGAGGGTGCTGCTCCTCCCTCTTTCCAGCCAGGCACCTCTGTCGCTCTCTTTTCCTTCACCTCCGCTTTCTGTAAGCCAGGAGGCATACTGCTAGGTCACCAGGCTCCATGCTCTTGAGGTTCTCCTCCTGCAGGATGAAAGAGAGAGACATGTGGGTTAACATGGGCATACTAAGAACCTCTCTTGGTTAAACCTGAAGGCCCCTTAACACATCCCAGAGAGTGCTGGCCACCACTTGGACGGCTAGAGTTTAGTGTGCTGCATCCCCTACAATCAACATCCTGAGAGTTACCATTGACCAAAAATTGAACTGGACTAGCCATATAAATACTGTGGCTACAAAAGCAGAGGCTACAGAGGCTAGGAATCCTCTGATGAATAACTTACCTACCATTTAAAAGGACAAGGGCAGCAGACTCATGGGAACACTACCACCTGGAAGGTCTCCTCCAAGTCACTCACCATCCTGACTTGGAAATATATTGCCATTCTTTCACTGTCATTGTGGAAGAATCCTGGAACTCCCTCCCTAACAGCATTATGGGTGTACCTACACCATATGGACTGCAGCAGTTCAAGAAGGCAGCTCACCACCACCTTCTCAAGGGCAACTGGGGATGGGCAGTAAATGCTGGCCTAACCAACAAAGCTCACATCCTGTAAAAAATGAATTTTAGAGAATGTGCTCAGAACTAAGAGAGAAACTAGAGAAAAATACAAGTTCAGGGCTTAGATCAAGAGGACCCTTAAAAAAAATTTGGGCCAGCGGGCTAGGGAAAAGGATGAAGGGGCAGAGGTTGCTGATTGGATGGTCTCAATCTTATTGGCAAAGAATTCCATGAGCCCCTTGTACTTGTTGCTAGAGGTGCGGGTGGAGGAGAAGGATTTAAGAAGACAGTTTTCAGTAGCAAAAAGAAGACAGGGTTTACCTTTGCATTCCAGGATGACCCTGGAGTAGTGAGTAATTTGTACAGGCAAGAAACTTAATAGTATTTCATATGACCAGTCAGATCTGGTGGTGAATGACTAAATCAGTTGTCTGCCATAATCTTAAAGGAGCAGAGATGAGGGCTATAATCAGGGGAATGGCCACAGTGAGAGAGAGTAAAGGTTGTAATGGGGACAAGGGCTTCGAAGGTGGAGATGAGGCTGAACAAATTGGCAGCTGCAGAAATGTTCTGTTGAAGGGAGGATCAAAGGCTATACTCTTGGAATTTTGAACATGCCATTGTAAGAGAATTGAGGGACAGACACAGAGAGAAGTAGGCTTGGTGGCAGGAAGCTGGATGTTGATGTAGAGCAATACAGGAATTGATCAGAAAAAGCGTTATCTGTGATTGATTCTATGGGAGTAGTGAGATCATGTGGGATGGAAAAGTCCAGGGTGTAGCCATGAAAATGGCAAAGGCAGTTTACATGGAGAGAGAGTTTAAGTAGGGCAGTGAACTCAAAGCGGAGAGAACATAATGAATTATTTGGGAGGTTGAAATCACCTAGGATGTTATGGCAGGTGGATGGTAAATGCCAAGCTGCCCAAATCCCAGAAAGAAACTTGAAGCAGCTGCCACAACTATTTGCAATTTGTACTTATTTCGAGATGTGGGCTTTGAATTCAGTAAAAAGGCCACCAAGTCTTACAAAACTAAATTAAACCTTTATTAATAGAAGAAATGATTTTAAGCACACATATAGATCTACAAATTACTACTATGATAACTTTTAAATCCCCTAATTAATCTAACTCCCAGTTACACTTTCGTTAAGATAACAGTGAGACACATACACCTGAATTTTTCAGTTGGCGGGTGGGCTCGGCAGGCAGGGGTGGTCATGGAGCCGCCTGCCACCCGCGAATGGCTCCGCACTGCCATTTTCAGCGGGCGTGCCAAATAAGGCCTGCCCAGTGTATGACATGAACCATAGTGCTCAGCACTACCTGTGTGGGTGGTGGGGGGAGGAGGGAGAATGGGGTCAGCGCTCTTTTTTGCATGTGTCAGGCCCGCCCCCGCACATCAACTGAAAAATCCTGCCCATAGATTTTAAATACCCAGGCAAAATAACACACAATACCCTGAACAGTCAAATTCAAAGTAAGTTTTTCTCAGCTTCAGTTCCTTGTAGAGAGCAGCTTGATGCTGGAGACTTTTCACACTTGTGTTATATCTTAGAATTCCTGCCTTTACACACAGCCATCTCTCCTTTATACATATTTTCCCCTTTGAATGCAAATTCCCTTTGTTTCACTACGCCTTTGGACTTTACCCCTTTAATAATAGTCTTTCATAGTACCAGTTTTACTAGTAACCTTTGGGAAAAATAAACACACTGTTTCTTAAATTCTCCTGGCCAGGTGAAACATTTCACCCCCTGTTTTGAATTCAAGCTAGCCTGGCTTATTTAAAAATGCAAATTTTCCCTTCATACCTCACATTGTAAAACTTCCCCCATGTTTACCTACTTAACATTTCAAACATAGCTTATCTTCTGATAAATGAAAGCCTTCAGACTAGCTACCTTTAATTCAATTAAATCACACACACACAAACACACATAGACCCCACTATTAGTCTAATTTACAATAAATTCCAATAACATTATGAAAATTATTATATCTTCCTGACATAGGATAAGTAGTAATTTGGCTCAGTGCCTGAGGGAGGAAAACAGTGAAAATAACTTGGTGAGAAAATGCTTATGGTACTTAGGTGGGGTGGAGGGAGGTGGGCTTCGAGAATAATGATATTAAATGAGAGGTGTGAGGGGTGGAACAAGGTAGAAGTCACACAGGCAAATGGCAACTGTCAGAAGAGAATATCAACATAAGTTAGGAAATAAACTCCCAAGGATTCTTTTATAACCCACAGCTGTGTCTTTTTATGCAGTTCCTCAGATAAAGAAGTAGTACATGCCCGTATGCAGCAGGACCTGGACAACATTAAGCCTTGAGCTGATAAGTGGTAAGTAACACACATGCCACATAAGTGCTAGTCAATGACTCTCTTCAGGAAGAGAGAATCTAACTGTCTCTCTTTGACATTCAACAGCATTACCATCATCAAATCCCCCACACTCAACATCCTGAGGGTTACCATTGACCAGAAACTTAACTGGACTGAACCACATAAATACCGTGGCAACAGAGCATGTCAGAGGTTTGTATTCTGCAGAGGGACACTCATCTCTTGGATCCCCAAAGCCTTTCTACCATTGACAAGGCACAAGTCAATGCACAGGAGGGTAATGGATTACCCTTCACTTACCTGATGAATGCAGCTCCTACAGCACTCAAGAAGCTTCACACCATCCAGGACAAAGCAGCTAGCTTGATTTGCCATCCATCACCTTAAATATGCACTCCCTTCATCACTGATGCATTGTGCAATACATACCATCTAAAAGATACACTGTAGCATTTCAGAAAGGCTTTTTTGACAGCAAACCCAAAACCCACAACTTCTACCATCCAGAAAGAGTGGGAATGGTCAAACAACAGTCCTGTGGGACCATCATCGGCTCCCACAGAAGATCAAGCAATGGCTCACCACCACCTTCTGAAGGGCAGTTAGGGTTAGGCATTAAATGCTCACATCCCGAGAATAAAGAAAAAGGATTTCCAACTTTCACATAACACCCAGCAGCATTGGATACCATGATTTATTTCCATTGTTAATCATGGAGAATGGGAATAGTGATGCCAGGATATCATTACTGTCTCATTTAAAATACACCAGTACATTTCTGGGAAGTAGCTTCTGGTGTCAGTTAGAAGTTACACCAGAAAATTGTGCAAATTAAAAGGGGAAAGGATCCAATGTTTAAGGCTCCCTTTCTATTTGCTATCCCAATGCTGGACAATAATGAAGGGGAAACCTAGGCTTGCATTTCCTAAGTGTAGACTTTTATCAATGAAGTTTCTATAGATTCAGTACTACTTCTTTGTTTATGTGCTTTGGCCAGCTCTCCCAATGGCCCTGCAACGTTATTCTAAATAGCCCACGTAAGGTAGGTCTCAATCGATCTCCAGTCCATCTTGGGTTAGCTGATCTCACCGGGGACTGCAGTGTATTTAGTGTCAGCATCCTGAGTTATGAAGGAGGGAAAAGAGGCAGCTATTTTTCCTCATAACAACCATGCACATAAAGAAGACCATCTGAGTTGAAGGAGTTGCATCTGTATAGTGCATTTCGCAACCTCAGGATCTCTCATGATGTACTTATGAAGTGTAGTCACTATTGTTAATGTGAGAAACACAGCAGACAATTTGTGCCCAACAAGCCTCCACAAACTGCAATTTGATGATGGCCAGATAAGCTGGTCTAGTGATGTTGTTTGAGGACCCAAGTAAAATTTAGGAGGCTGTTGAATGCCTATGGAGCTGCATACTCAAATAAGCAAATACTTTCAAAAGGGAGGAGAAAATTGGCAAAGGCAAAAATTATAATCTTGCTCATTTAAGGGGTCAAACTGACTTTTAAAATTACAAGTGGCTTGTCCTTTGAAAATGCCTTAGTTTAGCTGCTCAGGGTTGAAAGTGTTCTTGACACAGAAGGAAAGAAACCGCAGATCATGGTCTAGCCCTGTGCAATGCATTAGTATGCAAGATGTAGGGACCTAAATTGACCTTTTCCTGGTGCAATCCACCAGCTTCACTCGACTGAGAGAGCTTTGAAAGTAGTGCTATTAATAAGTATGTCAAGTGTATTAAAGGTCTCTCTTCGCACCAGAAGAAATTAATTTTAAAAAGTACCTATAATTTTAGAATTAATTAATATGCATTATATGCCACAAGTTTTTAACTGAGCCATTTTTGAACTTATATTAGAACATTAAGAGGAGAATAATTTTAATAACGTTTTTCTTCTAATATTTCAACATCTAATGCCCCTTCATCATATTCCTAAATGACACCCAAGCTAATAGTGCCTTTGGAAAGCTGCTAGACAATCATCAAGTAAATTACCTTTATTTTTTATTCTTAAATGCATGATAGATTCACTTATTTATGGTTATATATGGAACATTTGATAAATGTTTATGGGCTGTAATAATGTATTCCTCATTGTTGTAATAAAGGGACATTCGGTTTCTGATTTAAGAGTGACTGGAGATTTGGTGAATTGTATGACATCCAGAACATAATTAAAGATTGATATTGTTCACTGTGAAGGATTGAGTTACACAAAACTCACCTGAGAATACTCTGGGCTCCCACTGATAAGTTGCTTCTTGTTATTTTACTTTGGGGAGATATGTGGCATTTTGGATGTGAAGCATATCGAACATTTTACATTTGAAGCTTCTAGCTGCAATGGCTTGTGGAATTTGTTAAAGTTAATCAAACTCAGCTAAGCCATGACACGGTGTGACCCTGGTATGACCTCCAGCTGTTTTTTTAAGCAACCTTATTTTAATTAAAAATAAACTCAGCACAAGTACCAATCTGTTCATCTTCAACTCGACACAAATTACACAGCTCTTTTACAGCAGAACAAATTCATTATTCAGTTTGGTCTGTGTCATCAGACAGAAAACTTGATAATATCATACATTTTTATGGAATAGGTAGTTAACTCTTTGTTGTCACTTGGTAATTTTTTAATGTGGAACAGCCAGTTAAATGAGCACTGAGGGCAAATGATCATGACGTTAAAAGCACTGTATTTCATTGCAGTCCATTCACTTGCCTTTTTCACCTAAACAGTGCTTCAGGTGTCAAGAAAACTTTCCACCAGGCCCGCAATGTATTCCTTTCAAAACAAGACATCCATGTTGTTGTAGGGTGGCCGAGTTGTACTATTAATGACAGGGTTGATCTGCAGACACTTCTTGGATGAAATCATTAAGTTTATTTACAATATTTTCAGCAGCAACTACATGTGTGCTTTCAACTCCAACTGTATCTCTACACTGACTGCTAAGGTAGCCTGCGCTACTCTCTATTGGTTACTACAGATCATGTGATCTTCCCTAACATGTATTATTCTTAAAGGTACATTACACACTAAATAAAACCATAATTACTACATTCCTCCCCCTTTAACTTGGTTATACATATATTTACAAGTACATATTTTTCAAGACAACATAATATTTACACTGGGTGAGGAATTTACAAGTTCAGCCTTTCAGGTGGTTCCCTCGTACGTGTGGAATGTCGCAGCTCCACAACTTCAGATTTTTTGTCAGGAACCTCATTTTCCGGAGTTGCCTAAACATCGGGTGCTTCAGTGGGCACTTGTAGTTCTGTATCCTCAACTCTTACAGCAACATCGGATATGTCAGTCATGGGTTGAGTATCAACAGGAGAAGCAGACCCAGGCATGGCCACTGGTGGAACCATAGCTTGGTGATTTGTCTTTCTCTTCCTTAGATGGTCCACATGTTTTTAGCTGATCCGGCCATCCACCTCCACATGGTAAGATAGTAGTCCAGTCACCACACTTACTTCACCTGGTAATCATTTTGGTCCTTCCCCAAGTTTTTCACATATACCAACTCTCCCATGGTAAATTTCCTCTCACAGCTATGCCAGTCATGTCTAGTTTTTTGGCTCCCGTGACTCCTTTCCACTTTCCCCTTTAAATTCATCATTATTAAGCTCAATCTCATCCTGAGACGGCGTTTCAACAATAACTCCGCAGGTGTGACACATGTTGTTGTGTGAGGGGTAGTCCTGTAATGAAAAAGAAAGCCTCCTAGCTTGGTTGCCAAGGAATCACCAGTTAACTTTTTCATGTCTGTATTGAATGTTTGAACCGCCCTTTTGAGTCCATTTGAGGAAGGGTAGTACAATGCAGTTTTCACATGAGTGATAACATTGAGGTTGATAAACTGTTGAAACGTAGCACTCGTAAATGCTGTGCCATTATCAAAATGTCTACTTCTGGCAGTCCGTGAATGGTAAAATTCTGACGTAGTTTCTCAATTGTAGTGCTCAACGTTGGTGACTTCACCTCATATATGTCCAATGGGCATCAACACTGAGCAAAAACATTGTTCTTAGGAAAGGTCCAACATAGTCAATGTGTAACCGCACCAAGGGTCCACTCGGCCACTCCCATGGGTGTAATGGATCTGTCACTGGCAACTTTTCCAGTTGTTGACATTGCACACAATGCTGTACTAAACTCTCTATTTCGCCATCCACCCCAGGCCACCACAGATAGCTGCATGCTATGGTCTTCATTCGGGAAATTCCTGGATGGGCACTGTGTAGTTCAATCAAAAATTCCCTTCCTTTTGGAAGAACTACCACTCATGCTTCCCACAATAGGATGCCATCCTGGCTGGTTATTTCATGTCTTCTGTTGAGGTATGGTTTCATTTAATTAGATAGTGGCTTCTGTGACCAACCACATAATACGTGTTCTCATACTTGAACTAGGATTGGGTCCTGACTTGTCCAGTCTCTGACCTGTCATGCACAAAGCGGCGAGGAATCTAAGAAATTTAACAGTAAAACAAGTTCCTGTGGAACTAGGATGTGCTCATCATTTTCTTGTTAAGGAAAATGACTTAGGGCATTGGTGTTTGCGATTTGATTGCCAGGCCTATGTACGAAAGTGTATTCGTATGCTGCCAGAATTAAGGCCTTATTAGTATTTCTGTATCTTCTTTCTATGTGCCTTCTTTCTAGCGCAGACTTTAATCTCGGCCTTCTTTCTGACTTCACTGTAGGCCAGAATTCTCTCAGGTGCAAGCTCAACTTGTCTGAGCTGAGTCGCCCAAAATTTCATTATCTATCTGCTTCTTGGAAAATTTTGTCACTTTTGCTTCCAAAGCCTCTTTGTCTTCATTTAGCTGATTCTTCAGCTCCTCCCTCTCTTTTTTTTGTACTTGTTTGCTGCCTTCTGGAAAATTGAACATTGTCGTGTCTTCTCTGCCAACTCATTTGTCAGTTTGTTCAGAGAAGTGCAGAATTCTTTCTGTTTCTCTTCATACTTTTCCAGAAGTACAAACTTTGACCTGACAGATCATTGTAGTGTGTGAAGGTCTTTCAACAGGTTTTCTTTCTCCCTGTGAAAGTTGCTCACCTCATCTCAAACTCTGTCATCAAGCAGAGTCTCTTTGAGCCCTTTCTGCTGTTCTTACAGGTTTTGGTAAAAGACACCCTGCAGTTCTTCAGGTTGTTGAGTCTTCACACATTCCTTTTTCAAAACAGGAACACTTCCAGCTTCCTTTTGGAATCTCAGTGGCCAATCAAGGTTGATTTCACTTAGCAAATTTTTCCCTAGAAGACTTAGGCCCTCTGGCTCTCAATACTAACAATGGTAGCTTTGCTGATTGGCTTCCATAATTGACGGTTACTCTGTTTATGCCTTTTACTTGAATGTCTTCATCTGTATATGTTTTTAGCTTGGCAGTTGTCTGTTCCAAACTTAATTGATGTTCACCATTATTCAAACATGTGAATGTATGTTCCCCAATTACTGTAGTGGAAGCTCCCATGTCCACTTCCATTTTAACAGGTTTGCCATTTACTTTCACTGTGACAAATACTGGTTCTGTCTTTCCAACTTGCAGATTAAATAGTGAGTAAATATCAGAATTTGTTGTATCAGGCTCTTTGTAGATTTCATTGGGCTTCTTCTTTTGTTTACAAGCCCGCTTGAATCTTTCCTTACATTGTGTCATCTTTTGTCCATTTCTGTGACAATAGTAGCATTTGATTTTTTTTAAACTGCCAATTGCTAGAAGACTGGTTGTTCCCACCTCTATTAAAATTATTCTTCAATTTCACTGCTAAGTTATATTTCTCTTTTCTTCGGCTAGCAGGGGCTCTTTCCTGGTCCTCGGCAGAGTCTCAATCTTTTGCGATTCTTTCGGCTTTGGGTTTCCCGCCTGATGTGGAGTGTGGCACCATTTTTCACATCCTATTTTGCTTGTGGGTCTCTTACAGAGTTTTCCATGGCCAGCGCTATCTCTAGTGCCTCCTTGAAATCCAGATTCACTTCGGACAATAATCTTTGCTGAATAGGGTCCTCTTTCACACCATACACTGAACGATCTCTGACCGTGTCATTCAGAGTTGCACCGATCTCACATTGTTCTGTTAGCTGCTTCAAATTTGTCACATAGCATGCAATTGTCTCACCTGGGGCTCTATTTCATGAATTAAACCTAAACCTCTGCTTCGTGACTGAAGGCTTTGGTTGAAAATGACCCCACACGAGCTCCACCAATTCATCGAAATTCTTTGAATCTGGGGCACTGGCTGCCATCAAACTTCAAATCAAACTGTAGGTTTTGCTGCCACAATTACTCAAGAGGATCGCTCATCTCTTCTCTTTCCCATGATCTTGTTTGCTTGAAAAAAGAATGTGAGGCATTTTATGTATTGAGACCATTCATCTGTGGCTGGTTCAAAAGGGCTAATTCTTCAAAAATTACATTTTGAGAGAGGATAACTTCTTCAATTCTAACAGCTTAATACTTAAATCACTGGACGAAGTACAGTGCCAATTTCTTTTTAACTTGATTTCTTCTGTTCAATCCTGTTTTATCTTTGTTGCCAGTTTATTGTCGGGTGGTTGAGTTGTACTATTAATGATAGAGTTGATCTGCAGACATTTCTTGGGTGGAAACATGAAGTTTACTTACAATATACTCAGCAGCAGCTACACGTGTGCTTTCAACTCCAACTTTATCTCTACACTGGCTGCTGAGATAGCCCGCATTACTCTCCTATTGGTTACTACAGACCACGTGATCTTCCCAAACAAGAATCATTCTTAAAGGTACATTATACACTAAATAAAACTATAATTACTACATATGTGAATTATGAACTATTCATTTTTTTCTATAACTTGCAAAAGTGCACTATTCGCCCCAAATGTACTTTCCTTCAGTGTGTTTGTGTGAGTCGGTGCAATAGCATTCAATTTTGAGGTGAATGCTCAAATAACAATTATCGTTGTTTAGAACCAGGAAAAGCCTGCTGCTGGTAATTTAAATCATCCACACACTCGGGTTAAAATAACCACACACACTTCTTCTCAAAAATTGCCTGATTACGGACAGTTGGGAAGGGGATAGGGATTCAAGAAGTTCCTGCTCACCTGTCTGTAACACTATTTAATGACTGGAGGACCGCAACATGTCTAATCTATAGAAAATACAAACTTCAAATTTTACATTCTCTGTGATCTGCCTACTGCTGTGTTGAAATAATGGGCAGAATCTTCTGGTAAAATGATGCACAGCGACATCAGGCGTGCGTCCCGATGTCACCGCGTGTCATTCCAATCTTCAGTTCTTCAGGTGCGCACTGGAGTCGGCTTCGGGCCCGCTTAACTGTCAAAGGCCTATTAAGGCTATTTATCAACTATTTGAACTGATTGTCTGGGCTGCCCGTCCAAACTTAAGGTTGGCGGGTGGGACAAGAGCCCGGGTGGCCTTTGCATTTCTCATGAAACCTCATCCATGGGTGGGATGAGGCTTCATGAAGGCTTTATAAATTAAATAAAAAATTTTATTAAAATACATAAACATGTCCCAGCTCATGTGAAAGTGTCACATGAGGGGACATGGCTGGATTTTTTTTTTCTTTTTCGCAATGTTTTATTCTTAAATTAATTTCCCTGAGGCAGCTCTGTGCCTCAGGGAGATTTCTGCGCTTTTACACATGCATGCTTCCTCCTCCCACCCCACCCGCACAGATAGTGCTGAGTGCTTCTGGGTGCGCCTCACGCTGGGTGGGTCTTAATTGACCCACCCACGTAAATTGACTGCGTGCCCACCCATGCCCGTTCCCACTCAGCCTGCCTGACAGGGAGAAAATTCTCCCCAGTGTTTGGACTGGAAATCACAAAGGGTGCAAGAATTCACCTGGCCCTCCTCCATCATGATAGGTGGCTGGAGGCAGAATGCTTTTCAGTATCTACCTTAAAATAATTCAGTATGGATTCAAAGCCAGCCCAGCTATCCTCCCTTGGTTAGCTGTGACCCACCTAAGCACAAAAAAAACTGAAACCTGTTTTCAGGGATACACTTGTCTAAAGCTGACATAGTTTTCATATTTTCTGATCAATTAGTTACCACCTTCAGGAGAGGAGAGGAGAGATTTTTTTTTTAAATGACAGCAACAAAATAAATAATTGTTGTATAACAAAGCACAAATTATAGGCATGAACATGGAGAGATATCAATGTTTTTGCACTATTATAAGTAGTAACAGAATGATAGAAAGGACACAGTCAAATCCTGAAGTTCCAGATATTTTATAGCCAGTTGCACAATTCATGTCCAAAAAGCCATTTACAATATTATTTTAATTTACTGATAAATAAATAATGCTTGAGAGCCTACAATTCTAACATTCTGTAGACACTTTACAAAGCATTATTCATTTAGAGGAAAGAATTCTTGTACATTTTACTGTATTTGCGACTGCTCAGTTCAACTCCACATGACACCATGATTTTACGGCTTTATGAAAAGTGTCACTCACATCATTTTCCTTTAGCTCAGCAATTTCAGCTGGTTCTCTGAAATAGACTACCACATGTATAAATTCTGCAGTGTGACTTTTGCCCGGCTCAAGTTGAAAGATGTGTCTAGTTAAAGCCGAAAGAGAATGATCTATACTTTCTTCATAAGCTCATTAAGCGGCAGCAGCACCACTTGTCCAATTAAATTGGGCTACAACACCTTTCCTCCCTGCACGGAACTTGATAAAATATAGATACTAATCACCTCCAACTTCTTTTGATGTTTTCATTATTCTGCACAACTGCTTCTTCTAAACCAAGAGCACATACTTAACATACTGGATTTCTGTGGAAACAGAAGGCCATAGTAATCCTATGGAGCTTCGGACTTTGGAGTCACTGATGTGAGCCAGCATTAATAGCCATGACCAGAGATATATAAGCTTAAATGTGCTTCTTGCTGCAGTGACAGTTAGATTTGAAAAGATCTGCGCATTTGAACAAAGCTAAACACTGCTACAGAATTCTGAATATGAATGAATTTACAATTCCAAAGCAACAGAAATTGAATTGTAAGGTTCAAAGGTGCAGTTTCTCACAAGTACATCATTACTAGGGCATAAGTGAATGTTTTCCCATTAATAAAGACGCAGCACCATGCCTAAATATAATGAAAAGGACAGCATAAGCCTTGAGAAATTAAACGTTATAGAGAATGGAAAAAATTCTTAAAATGTAAAATAAATAACTTGTGAATGTTGTTTCTGATCAGTGTGGTACAATTTGCTAAACAACAAAGTTAACTAATGGATTTATGATCACATTTATGATTCCTCCCTTCTGAAGCTATTGCTATAGTCCAATGAGAGAAACGAAGGAAGAACTCCTCTTGGTGATAGTTTTTTAAAAAATGTCACCAATGATGACAAGCAATTTGGTATCACACCAACTGTATTGTCTCATTTAGGGTTAATTCATATTCAAGTCACTTTGAACTCACATTAAATTTGGGCCAGAATTTTACCTGTGGGGGTCAGGTGCCACTTGACCTGACCGAACCTAAAATATTGCCAAATGACGTCGGGCGTGCTTCCCGATGTCATCATGCACGTGCTCAATTTAGTGGTTAGCAGGCACGTGCACAAATTGGATCCGTGCTCGCCGGTATTTAAAGGGCCAATTAAGGCCATTAATAAACCAATAGACAGTGATTTTACACTGCCCTTGTGATTTTTAGCTCGTCACAAGGGCAAAATGTGTGGGCGGAAATCGCATTTAAATTATTACCTTATCCACGGGTGGAATAAAAGGCCCCTGGAGCAGCATTCTCTGTCATTGCCTGTTCTTTGCTGTGTGGGCATAGAGTCATCCCAGAGTCTCTTTGTATCTCGTTTGATTGTCGAGCCTGCCTTTCAGCATCTCAGGTCCTCATCGTCCCTGGAAGGTTCCCCTGAGTATTGCAGCACAGTGCTCCTTCATTTTCAATGCACTGGTCCTCTGTATCCCATCTAATGGGGATAGTGTATTCCACTGGTGGAACCTCCTCTGAAGGGAAGAGAGGGGCAGG
The DNA here is from genome assembly GCF_017639515.1 of Carcharodon carcharias. Lineage (NCBI taxonomy): Eukaryota > Metazoa > Chordata > Chondrichthyes > Lamniformes > Lamnidae > Carcharodon > Carcharodon carcharias. Next base: position 102,774,774 of record NC_054478.1, on the reverse strand, counting down.
AGGGAGAGTAGGCCTGATGAGTGCGGACAACACCCAATGGACAGATCTTTAAGAGGAGAGGCACGGGCTCAATTGGTGCAGGGCCAGAAGAGAGCCAAGGCGGGAGGGCACACTGAAGATGTCACTACCCAGTGGCTAGAATGTTCAGGCAGCGCTCCAACTACCGCCAGATGTCAGAGGTCCAATGCTGCAGGAGGCTCCGCCTTTCCAGGGACACAGTGATAGCAATATGTCACTGTCAATGATAGGTCCAGAAATTGCCTCCAACTGCATGGGAGGACACCCCATGCCAGTAGCTTTGAAGGTCACAGTGGGCCCTCAACTTCTATGCTTCGGCTTCTTTTCGGGGCTCAGTGGGGGATCTGTGTGGAGTTTCTTAATCAGCTGCACACAGTTGTGTCATGCTCGTGACTGATGCTATCTTTAGAGACATCCACACATTCACCCACCTCTGGACAGACAAGGTGAGCCAGGTGGACAAAGCACAGGGCTTCGCTGCGATGGCTGGGTTCCCCAGCGTCCAGGGTGTAATAGATTGCACTCACGTGGCCAACAAGGCACCAGCATGTGAGCCGGGAGCTTTTGTAATCAGAGAAGGGTTCCACTCAGTGAATGTTCAAATCATCTATGACCACAGGACACAGATTCTCTAAGTTTGTGCCCATTACCCTGGGAGCTCACTTGATGCTTATGTCTTGCAGCACTCACAGGTACCAAGGCTGTTCGTGGCTCCTGCACAAGAGTGGATGGATGGCTCCTGGCTAACACGGGCTATCCCTTGAAAAGGTGGCTGATGACCCCACTCCGTCACCCAAGAACTGAGGCTGGGGAGAGATACAACAGGAGTCATGCCTCCACAAGGGCAGTGGTGGAGAGGACAATTGGGCTGCTGAAGATGCGCTTCAGATGCATTGACTGATCAGGGGAAGCATTGCAGTAGCCTCCAGAATGTGTCTCCCTCACAGTCGTTGCATGCTGTGCCCTGCATAACCGGGCTCTGGCAAGGGGAGACCCACTGGAGGCTGAGGGAAGTGAGGCAGCTCCACAGGCAATGGAGGATGACTCAAATGATGGCTTAGAGGAAGAGCCTGGGGAGGCGCAGGGTGAGGACCTCGAGGCAGAGGACTTGAACCTTCATGGAGGCAGGGACACCAGGGATGCTTTGCTCCAGCAAACCTTCAGATAGGCATCCAAGGCATTGGGGCCTCGTGAAGTCAATGGCACTGTCGCCTTTAATAAATGGGAACCCATCCCAGTAGCCAGCAGCACACAATGCTATACGTTTACAATTCTGTGCTGCATCTGACACCTATTCAAACCATCCAGCAAACTCAGCCCATTTAAGTCAAATAAATGTTTGTTTCTTCATGTGAACAAACAAAGAACAAACAATGTGTCCATTCCTAACACAAATGTCAAAATAATTAATGCAAATAATGTCACCCATGACACACCCCTATTGTGCTCAAGGTGCCTTCAACCTGCATCTGCAGGTGCTGCGTCTTGGTGCCATCCCTCGCTGGCAGCGGCATTGGAGGCAGCCTGCCGACTCTGCTGTTCTGGTGGCCTAATAATATCCATGTTCATCTTCTCTTCCAATTGGACATGCTGCAAAAGTGGTAGGGAACTCTTTTTCTTACTGTCGAATTGGAACAGCAAGTTTTCTACTTTTTGTTGCTCCTGTACACAAGAATTCTCCATCTTTCCCTTCCCCTCCTTTCACTTTGCAGTTTAATCTCTGCATGCTTGCGCATCACTTTTTCCACACCTTCATCCTTTTCATGCATAGCACTAACAAAATTGCTTTCCATTTCTTTAAATATATCTTTGGAAACACAATGTTTTCTCAAATTTTCTTCCAAATATCCAGCTATTTTCTTCAGCTCTGCAGTCTCTTTCTTGTACCTCTTAGCTTCCTCTTGGAATATTGAATATTGCTGAATCTTCTCTGTCAACTGGTTCTTCCTTTAGAGTGACATTATATTCATTTTACTTCTCTTCATAATCATCCAGAGGAACAAATTTGAACTGAGGGATTCTTGTAGTGTTGTGAAGGTCCTTCAATAGCTTTCCCTTTTCTTTGAGAAGCTCAAATGCTTTGTCTTGAGTTTTCTTGTAATTCAACAGTGTTCTCAACTTTTTCCTGCTGTTCTTCCATTCTGTTGTTCAAGGTAGTCTTCATTTCTTCATGCTATCCTGAAGAGTTATGTACTCCTTTTGCATTTGATCTTGAAGGACAATTAGCTGTTCTTTCAACTGTTTATTTTCCTGTTTACCTCTTGCCACGCTTCACTTCAGTGCATTGATTTGTCAAAACTGATTGTTCCAACACAGCTTTTTCTGAAGTAGTATTCAACATCGTTTTAAACTCCGCATGTCTTTCCAGGGGCCTGTATTGGTTCTTCAAAAAATCTTCCAGAGCAGCAACATCTTTGAGTGCCTTTTCTTCCTGCTGTTGTGCCTGGCTGTAGTCCTGGTGAGCTCTTCTAACTCAGCTTTGACACTAACATTTGTGGAATAGCTCCATTTTATTTTAGCAGGTTTTATTTATTTTAGGTTGCATCAAATAACTCACCCTCATTAACAGCCATCTGCTCACTCCACACTGCCACCTGCTATTGCAACTTGTGTACTGTGTCAGCATTTTTAAGACTTTTAGTTGCTTCTTGGTCTCTTCTTTCCTCTGCACTAAAGTCTTCAGCTCATCCACTTCGCTGCACTGACAGGGGCTGTGACCATCTTGTGTTTTACCTGAGTAGTGCCTCCCTTTCCCTGGGGTCTCCTTGTCCTTTTGATGCCTTATTAGGGGTGTTCTATACCTTTATTTCAGGTCTGCGCTCCCCACAACTTGAAATTTAAAATACTGGTCAAAGACTATTAATAACTCATCAAATGTGGTTGAGGATTCATCTACGCCTTGTCTTATGATTACTTTTGCCAGCAATTCCACCAAATAAGTACACGGAAGTATTAACTTGTACTTCCTCTGATTTCCTACTTAATACAGATGTACTCCTGTAATCTAAAAAAATTATTCTCCATGACACTCAATTTTGCATCTGATTTTGCTCTTGCATAAGCTCAAAGTGGTCTGATAGTTTTAATTTACCATCCATGGCTACTTTTCAGAACAGGAGAGTACAGCTTTAATCTTTCTTCCAAGATTGTGCTGCAGTAACTGTTTTTTTCTCCTCGTCCTACACTTGTTAGGTTTCAGTGGATCCCTTTGCGATCACTGAGCTCTCTTTAAAACTTTGTGATTCTGCAGGACATCTTTTAAACTAACAGCTTTGGCTGGTGATTTGCTTTTTTGAGGCAGGGAAATTGATTTGAAGGTGTTTTTTTTTGTTGTCCTCCTTTCTGTTTTAAATGTTTTCTCATTCATTTGAGCTCAGCCACCAAACAAATGGCATCGACTCCTGCCTTGCTGCAGCGTTCTTCCAGCTGCACTGGTTAAACCATCGGTATGCTCTGCCTGATTAGTGCTCCAATTATTTTTGAAAGGTTAGTTTGGCCTTTAAGTGAATTTTGCTCACCGTTTTTGTGACCTGGCTAGGTTCTTTGACTCTGCGTTCGATCACGCCTGGCAATAAAGCTCCACATGCTCTGGTGGAGTACTTTTCAGCTACGCAGTGGATCTATCATCTGCCCTTCAGCTCTGCCTGCAATGGAGATTTTTTAGGTGATCTCCAGCTGTGTTTTCAAATTAGGTGCACTTTGCTCTAGTCAGGATGCAACTTCTTTACTGTTTCATATCTTGGGATTTCGGGGTCCTTCACCAGCTGCCACAATGTTGTAATGTTGTTTGGTGTCTCACTAAGAGGTCTCGAGGCTTGTGTGGTTGTGTTAATTATTAACACAAAATTATCTACATATCTCCAAGGTATAGCTCTAACCACGTGTTGTTTTCATGCCGCCTTCTCTCAAACTCTCTCTACCCACAGCATACCATCATGTGACTCTCTACATCATAATGTGAACGATAATGTTTCCCCAATCCCACATTAACTCTTACTAACTCCACACCCTTATACTGCAGACTGCACTTATAAGGTGACTGCAGTGTGGGTACAACACCATGCCACCAAACATCTCCTGACAATGCATTCTTCAAATTTAAAAGTGGAATTTCTCCCTTTGCCCACTGCAGGTTTTATGGCAGATGGGAGCGGAAAGTTTGGAGAGAGGCCAAAAATCAGATTTCTGCTGGCAAGAAAACAACTTGCAATTTTCCCCTCACTTCTTTCATGGCGTGTTGATGGTGGGTCAGGTATCCCGCTGGTCAGTGATGAGAAGAATGCCATTTGCTTTCATTACCATCTCATGAATGCTCATGAATATGTTACTCACCATCCAATCTTGGGTCACGCCAGCAGGAAATCACACCGGTCTGAAACATGTTTGAAGATGAGTGGTATGTATGGATCAGCCCTCACTTCTCTCATGACTTCAAGGTGAGTGCAACATTCGAAGCCTACCTGCAACAGCGCTGCTCTGGTTTCTTAACGATAGCAGTGAACAGTGAAATGCCACACTTGGGTGGGGGGGGGAGTGTTGCTGTAAGGTTGATCGGCTCCTCGTAGCTATCTCCGTACTCTGGGAGGACATCACTGTTCAGCGGCTGTGAGGCAGGGCTATACCCTCAAATAGAGACCAGCTCTGTGACTGGAGTGGGGAAGGTAACGGATACATGGGGGACAATGGGGTAAGAAGGTGGTAGGGAAAGTGTCACGGACACATGGGGGCAATGGTGTTGAAAGCAGGTGGGGGTAATGGGCACACAGGGTCAATGGGGTATTAAGGGGCTAGAAATGGATGGGGGGGGAGGGGGAGCAATGGCAGGCAGAGTGGACACTGAGGGCCAAGGTGCCGGTGCCCATCAAGGAAAATTGGAAAGCAGACATACAAGGGGGTGAATGGGAATCAAACTGTATAAATGGGAAGGGATTTACACAGACTTGGGAATAGGAAGAGGGTATTTGTGCTAGTGTGGTACAAGAGGCTGTACAGAGACTTGTGGGAGGATTTGAGGGTGAAGGGCGACTGTTGTGATCAGTCATGAGGCAAAGAGGGAACTCACTGAAAGACAGTCACAGTCCCTGGTCTGGAGCCAACAGGTTGAACTGAGAGAGTAAAGACAGTCCTGGGGTCTGTGGACCTCATCGCCAGGTTGATGGCTCTACGGACCTAACTGTCAGGATTACAGAGTAAAGTCAGTCCTAAGGTTTTGCGGGCCATGGAGCAGGGCCATGCATGGCATGCACGTTGTATTCCGGATCCAGGGAGAAGCAAGGCCTGTATGCTCAATTGGATAAGGCACAGCTTGGTGTTCACAATCGTGCTTATCTGGCTCCAGATGGGTTGGTCATGGTCAGGAGGCACCTGCAGCTTGCAGATGAGGAAAGTGTAATAAAGGTGAGGGGTACTTGAAACCTGCTTCAGTGTGCTGACTGGGAGTGGAGGCCCTCCTCTGAATGTGACCATGCACACAGCCTCTAGGTGGGGAGGGGTTAGGTCCACGTTGGGCATGGGAACATCAACAGTGGGATTGGGGTCCACCACAACAACAATGGAAACCAGGGTTACTGGGAGAGGCTGGAGAATAACTGGAGGGAGATCCATCTGCACATTGTGAGAGTCCAGGAAAATTGGAGGGACCCGAACACTGACAAGGAGAGGGTTGAAGCTGGTCTCAAAATATAAATGGAGCTCCACCATCTGGAATCAACAAAGTAATGGCGCAGTTTGAAATCATAACTGGAAACGATTCTGCACAATGGTGGGGGGATGGAGGGAGCGATCAGAGGCAGGGGCCACCCTCAAACTTCTTAGAGTCACAATATTGAAATAGAGTTAGAGCTGAGAGAAAGAGGAAGATTTCCTTGGGATGGTGCCATTGGGTCCAAAGCCTTTTGCTGCGCAATACAGTTGCTCCACTTCAGCATTAACACACAGGAATGTGAAAATTGGAAATGCAGGTAACCATTAAGGAAGCACAGTTGCTGAATATCTGCCTGACCATCACTGAAAGCATCCAATATGCTTTCTTCAATCGGCATGGATAACATGGCAAAGGGCATCCAGTCATTGCTCATGTGCCAGTTAACCTTAATCAGTATGTCGGCTTAAAGATTTCAGGAGTGAGTTTGATAAGGTGCTATTAATGCATCCAAACCTTTTCCAACCTCTGTGGGATTGAGATGTCAAACATCAGGATTGGCATCTTGGTCTCCTCAATCTGAGTGTGCGCCTCAGCTGCAAGGCTGCATCAGCAACAAGGCTAGCAGTGCAGGTGCAGCTCCAGGGCATGACAGTGGCTTTCTGTTTGTGAGTGGGAGCTTTATGATTTTTCCCTGTTATTCGTTAATCTCTTATATATATCAGTCCACAGGGAGAAGGAGGAAAGAATAATGACGCCCGGGCTCAATGCTGCCTTCTTGATGGTACTGATCGAATGGCGGAGGAGAAGAAGGGCCTGGCACCACTGAGCGTAGCTTTGAGAGGAGGACCCCCTGTGAGGTCCACGGTCCTGGAGAGCCCTAGCAAGAAGCAGAGGATGAGGAGGTTGGTCCCATCCCACGGAGGCGACTTGCTCGACCAAGAGTCTCCCAGAGAAGACTGTCCTATCTGGACATGAGTGAAAGGCAATGCCGTGCCCATCTATGTTTGCCCAGAGAGGTGGTGGATCATGTCTGCCACATTCTGCTGGAGGACCTATCACCCCATGGACTGGGAGGGCACCTCCTGCCAATGGCCCTGAAGGTCACCACTGTGCTTAAGCTTTTTGCTTGTGGTTCATTCCAGCGATTCACTGGGGATCTATGCAGCATTTCACAGTCCTCCAAACATAAACACATCAGGGAGGTGACAGATGCCCTCTACAGTAAGGCTCATCGTTATGCGAAGTTCACACATGATGAAGCTAGGCAGACTGCTAATTTTCTGGGGTTTGCAGCTATCTCAGGATTCCCTAGAGCATAGGATGCAATTGATTGTACACATGTGGCTTTGAGAGCTCCATGGCAGCAGCCCCTGGTGTTCATCAACAGGAAAGGGTTCCAATGGAAATGCAGCGCTGATTACGCTGTTTATTAGTCCCATTTAAAACACATCATGTTGCAGATTGTTCCCCAACTGAAGGCCGGCAAACATCTGGGTATCTGCCTGTGCAATTCTGTAACTGGCCACCACTGAGGTGCCTGGCCATGACTTTAGTTTGCGAAGCTTAAATATAATCTTTGGCTTCTCATGGCATATAGGCAGGATTAAAACCCCAATTCAGTCCATTATGAAATAAAAACAAAAATGCTGGAAATACTCAGCAGGTCAGGCAGCATCTGTGGAGTGGAACAATGTTAACGTTTCAGGATGATGACTTTTCATAGAGCAGAAAGGTCATTGACCTGAAACATTGGCCCAGAATTTCCAATCTGAGTCGGAATCTCTTTTACTGATACAAATCAGACAAAAAATTACCTACTTCCCTTCCTACGATTTTTCCGGCCCATCTTCCAAGGGAGGGTCCTTGCAAACTTACATAGTGCAGCAATCCTCATGGGGAACAGTGCAGAGAATCATCATAGAAGCCACATCCCCCTTTTATGGCACAAGCTTCGATATTTCAGTAAGTAGAACACTTAAAGGTTCCAAAGTCACTTTGAAAAGCTATGGAGCGAAGGTATCAAAGGTAAGACAGTGGGGGAAGCGGGGTAAGGTGGCAGGTGGCTGACTGAGGGGGTAGGGCGGTAGGTGGGTGGATGGAGGGGTAATGTGGCAGATAAGTGGGTGAAGGGTAGGGTGGGCCTGGGGTTGGGAATCAGGGGACTGGGGGGAGTTGGTTAGAGGTGTAGTTGAGGAGTGAGGGGGTAGTCATAGCAAGTTGTAGTTGGGTTGGGGGGAGATGAGGAGTGAGGGGGGTAGTTGGGTTGGGGGTTTTGTTGGGTCAGGGGGCTAGTCGGGTTGGTGGGAGTCGGGTCAGGGAGTGTAGTCAGGTAAGGTGGAGTAGCCGGAGGGTCAGAAGGGGTATGCAGAAGGTCGGGGGGCTTTCTAGTTGTAAGATCAGAGGATAGTTGGGGGTTCAGTGGGGAGTCAGGGGATGGTGAGTGGTATAGTTGTCAGGAGCTGGAATTGGTTTTAATCCTTCTAACTTTGTCTAGGTGACTATTCAGGTAAGTAAGCTGGAACCACCAGAAGACTCGCACTTAAATTAATGGACAAAATATAACAAAAAACCTTTCCTTTTACTATAATACTATAATATGTTTCCACTTACCAGATCAAGCTACCTATTTAAAAGGTTTTGCCACCTTCATTTGCAATAATATAATTAATTCAGCCTCTTTGCACTAAATATTTCCCCAATTAATATCCAAAAATAAATTGAAGATACAAACAATCTTAGGCAAAGGAAGAAGTTGTATTTTAGCTACAAAATTTAAAAGAAATAACTGCAGATCAACTTTCTTATATATTAATTTCCTTTGCTGTAAATAAATTTTGCCATAAGATTAAATATCTGAATGACCTTATTAATGTACAGTCAAAACCTATTCAGATCACATTGGTTAACATCATGACCTTTAGACCCTGACTGGAAAATGTTCCCATCTAGTCTCACTCTTGATATAACAGGAGGGCAAGATTAAAAAGAACTTCTATTGTATGATCATAATTTCATCGAATTGCATCTTTGGTTATCTTGTTAGGGTTTTACTCCATTCTAAAAAAAAGAGAGCAGCAGTGTCACATGTCTATATTACTGAGCAGAAGCTGTCATTATTCAGAGAACCTATCCTCTGCATCACTGAAAGGCGGCTGCTTCAGAACCAGAAGTCAATTTAATGAGTACTGCTGCTATTGGAGTTGGAAGAATGTGGAAGAGCCAAGAGTCACAATGGCATTCAGTATAAGTTGCACAGTGACATTTTCCTGAGATGATGCTTTGGTGACACCAATTATATTGTATGCTGCCAATTGATTGATCATTTTTTATGCTTTTCGAAACAAGGAAAAGCTTCCCTTATAACTTTATAATGAGGACAATTTCTTTTTAAAGACCTTTTGAAGAACTGACAGTTTTTTTGTGGGTTATAAATGTTCTTCACATCTCAGTGTCATCTTTGTTCTCTTGGTGTCACAACTCTTCTTAGAATTTTCATTTGTTTTTTTCAATTTTAGAGATTTTACATCGTCCTCGGTGCTTTATCTCATCACTGTGCTATACATCTAATTTCTTTTTTTCATATTTGTGCCAATTATCCTATTCCATTTTTATTAATCCTGAGCATCTTGATGGCATAGCTATTTGAGATGGAAAGATAAAAATACTTCATTAAAAATGCTCTCAAATCTATTTAGTAAAAGAGGGGATCATTTCTGTGCTATTGCTGTAAGTTGAAAGATGACATGAAATAGATATCAGTAGAATCAGTTGTTCTGCACATCAGCCACAACACACCATAAAGGTGTCAGCATTTAATTTTCTCCAAAATAAAATGTGCTTTTAACAGAAATTAATTTCATATAAATGATTCCCCAGAGGCATGCAAGTTTTAAAAGTTTCACCGAAATGGAGTTGCATAATTTTCTTTTTAACTGTGCCTATTAAACATTTTCATCTACAACAATTAAACATTTATATAACCACAGCACGTTCAAAAGTAACATGCTATAGACGTTGGGCCACAATTTTCTGTGAAAATGTAGACTTCAAGTGGAGTCTTATTACTCCGAGAAAATTGAGAGGAACTAGCCTTACAATATTCATTTCTATTCTCTCAACTGAGAAACAGCTCAGGACTGTGAAAGCATATGTTAATGAGCAGTGCTAAATGACAGGAGAACTGAAGCTCTGCTACACTTGGAATGAATTATCTTTTCTCGCATTTGTTAAATATAGTCCTGTGCGATGGCAATACAACCCCTCTCTCTGGGGTCCAGAGTCCTTCCTCTGTAGCATTTATGCAAAAGCCTCCAGAATTTCTAAATGAATGCTTCCTCATTAAGATGAGTGACAGATGAATGGTCCCCATCTGGTTCAGAAATGTACCTGTTTTGTAGCTGTCAGAGACTATTCTTTACAGAAGATTCACCAATCTACTCAGATGGAAAGAAAAAAAAACATCATCTGCTCATATTTAAAATCAAGTAATTACAGGCCAGCACATGAGCCATTTCTGAAAGCCATGACAATATTAATATATTAGTATCCCAATCCATTGGTTGGTGTACAGGGCGATTATCACTGCATGAAGGAAATTACCTACCATGAGAAGATATGTGGTCTTTGTGTCAAGGTCAACAGAAAAGATTCTGTTATTGGTCTAGTGAGGAAAATCGCCACTCAATGTGCAGAACAGGAGCTGACAGATTTGATTTACAGACAGTACTGAATTAGCAGACCTCAACCGGTTGGATGTCACAATTGGTTCAACTTGTCTGGGCTATGGAGGGGATGAGAGTAAGGCAGGGTTCTTGTCCTAGTTTGCTATCCAGTGATGTATGCTGGAACTTGAGTGGACATAGACGGAATCATCTGGTCCCATTGGCGGCAGGTGTCATGGCGGGCATGAGCGGACGATATGGCGAGAAGGCCAAAAATCGGTTTTACACTGTTGTGAAACCAGTTTGCGATCGTCCGCTCCACCCGTAATGACGGTCCACGTTTTCCCACCACTGCACATAAGGAACCTAATTTCAATAATTTAGCATCTTATTATAAGCCCTGTTCGTTAGAAATGTCTCCCCACGCTGGATCATCCAGGCACGCCAATGTGTTTCACAACTGCACATAAACAACGTGCATTTGGCAACCTGCACTTTGCTCGGGACTTTGAGGTTTATTTGCCTACCTTGCTTCAGGCAACACTCGTGGTCATCAGCAGCAGAATTGACAGACACCACCACATCACTTTTAGGGGGCCTCATGGGCAGATCTCTTCCTACCAGATCAGCTGTAAGGAGGGGATGGCTTTTTAATGGCTGCAGGGTTAGAGCTTGTTTGAAGAAGGGGGAGAAGTGGCCTCAGGCAAGGGAAGAGGCTGCAGGGCTAAGGCTACACTGTGGAAGTGGGATATACCAGGCTTTGTGTGTGGGGGCACATGTTGATCTGTGCAAGTGGCCTCAAGATGGTGAGGGCTGAGGAGACAGTCTCCAGAGGAGATGAGGCCAGATGGAGATGTGAGGATATGTGTGTGAGAATGGGTGATGATGTCCCTTGAACTGGCAGTGAGTGAGATGCCTGTGAATGTGTGATGGGCTTGTGAGAGTGATGAGATGGTTGCCTTAACCTGGCACTGACTGCCTCTGCCACACCCTCCCAAGCTGGAGGGGTGAGACTGATGGGTTTCCTGCAGCCAGAGTGGGGGGTAGAAGACATTGCGGTGGGCCTCCACAGTGTCCAGAAGAGATCCCAAGGATGTTTCACTGAATCAGGGGCTGCACTCTTCTTGGCTTTTGGGGCCATGTCTTCACTGGAGCAGTCCTGGGCTGTAAACATTGAGAAGTGTGGGTGCGGCTGCAGTTTAAACGTGGGGCCTGGTGTGAAGAAGTGGTGAGGTGATGGCATGGTGGGCAAATTGGTGGCACCCCGTAAGCAAGATGGCGTGTTTCCTGTGGCTGCCTAATTAATGAGGCGAAAAGGGGATGATGCAGTGTGAAAACCTGCCATTGCAGCCGTCAGGTAAAACGTCTTATTTCATGCCCACTACCGCATTCAGTGTAAATCTAGGATGATTCCGTCCATAAGGTAGGAACTGGAGCAGGCTCAACTGTGCTTACCTCTATACATGAATGGTCCGCAGGAACTAACTGGGAGGATTTCTGCAGGGAAATCTCCGACTGGCCTCAAACTTCAGGAAACCCTGGTAGAATGCCTTTGCAGGTTTTTCTGAGTGTTTCTGCAGCTCTTCTGCTGAAGTTAGGGCAGACAAATGGAAGGATTCCCATAGAAATTCACCCTACTTTACAATTTGTGCTCAAATATAAAAAATAGAAACTTGAGCGAGCTGCTGGAGGGCCACCAGCTTCCCAAGGATTAAGTTCCATATAATTGAAAGTCTTCATGAGAGGAGTAGTTAAAAATGGGGAAAAATGAGAAATTAATGTTTTGCAAAACTGAAATAGTATGGAGCTACTAAGTCAGATAAAACCTTTATATTCTGCATAGCTGTGATTACCATTTGGCACTACTCATCTGGCCAACTGTTTTGAGCCAGTGTGAAGTCAGATATTAATCAGATTCTGACCTATAGTGAGTTAGCTGAGTGGAGGTGGTGCAAGGGCTCAACAATTGACTTCAGTGCTCCTGGGTTAAAGTAGGCAAAGTTGGCCAGGGCTCCAGCATCTGGTCACTGTTCCAGTGACTCTGATGGATGTGTGTGCTTTTCAGGCGAGAACAAGATTTGAACTTGACTGTGATACATCCCCAGTCAAATGGCCACTCAGCACCAAGGCTCACACATGAGTAATAGTCTCTGGTCACTGGGGAAAGAAAGGGGAAAAGTTGACAACAAGAACAGCATTGTTTTCCCTCAGATTGCAGTGAAATATATTTTGCTTCCACAGTTTAAAAGATACTTCCTGCAAAGGCACTTGCAAATGCATTCAGCACTTTGTTCATTTAGCATAACGCCAGTGAACCATTCTATTTTCATTCAAATTGGAAAAGCTGCATAACTAAGTGTTAAGGCACTGGTTCTCAGCATTTTGTTTTTAAAGCTTCTTTAGAGATAACATACTAAAAAGTGAGCTGGATCACTTGTTTATGCATTATTTTTAAGTAAAACTATCTATAAAACTGGAAACATGCTTTTTCTACTAAACATATTCTGGATCTAAAATTTCTAATAGGCTTTTTTGCACAGGTAGCTTAGAGAGTATGTCATAAATGTTTATTAGCTAGCGGAACCATTTGTTTACTCACAGGTAAAAGGTAATCACTTTGTGTTTTATGTTCAGCCCTGTGCTGCTTCATTCCACTTGCCTGTTAAAAGTGCTCCAAAGATGGCATTACTTTCCTAAGTAAATAATGCACAAGGCATTAACAAATCAATGGGTTCATGATGGAATAGTTCGACATTATATCTCAGTGAAGACTGAGGTCCAAAAGGCTGTCTCATTGCTCTAACTCTCCTCTCCATTTTCCTCACTGTAATATTGCATGTTACTTCTAGCAAATTACCCACAGGCATAGAGATAACCTACAGTACAGACAGGAAATTGTTCAACCTACTCCACCTTCTATCCAAAACCAAAGCTACTCCAACATCAGTCACAAATCTTCAGAATGCAGATGACATTTGTGTGTGCACTCACTCAGAAACTGAGCTTTGGGTCATTGTCAACTCTTTCTCCAAAAAATGGGCTGTGCACTGAACATCCAGCAAACTAAGGTCCTCTTCCAACCAGCTCACACGGCATGACAATACAACAACTTCGATTAAGGCCAACGGCGAGATCCTGGAAAATGTGGACCGTTTCCCATATCATCACCTGCCCGGCGTGTGGCAGAGTCTGCATTGGACTTACCAGCCATCTCAGAACTTATCAAACGAGTGGAAACAAGTCATCCTTGATCCTGAGGGGCTGTTTAAGAGGAGTAAGACACAATGCTGTGTTCTTAATTTTCAATTAGTTTGAGGTCATTGGATAAATCATTCTGGAATGAAAGTGGAACAAATCCCCACTGGGATAGAGGGTGGTAGAATTAGAATGGATGCTACAAGCCATCACAGAAATGATTACATTTTCCCTCTGATTCCTATAATGTGACATGTACACCATTTATATGTAAAATATTTGTTGTTAATGTCTTTTGCTGAGTGTGGTTAAAAGGCAGAAGTACGCAACATTTTCAGTGGTCTTGGAGACTTTTCTAATTCTATCTTTTAATCACCACTTTTGATTTATTTTTTCTTTTTCTTTTTAGTTTCTCATGTGCCATACAGAATCTATCAATTAGGAGGCCGAGTGAGCCAAATGTTCCTGAGTTTTTGCTAACAATCCATGTTTGGTTCTTGCGGCTCACATAGAACATAGAAGTTTATAGTATGAGAGCATTGTGCCTGTGCCAGACTGATAGCTTGATTGAGATCGTGAACTTACCTATTTAGGGAATTAGGGGAACAACTCTACATTGTGGCACTTTCTGCAGTACATTGGCCCATCATTGGACGGTTACTGCATTGCCTTATAATAAACCTCTTAAACTACAGTTTAAAGGGGACTAAAAGCCCACTATATTTTGGATTTTGGGGCAGTCTTCAAAAAATTAATATTATTTCTCCAAGGGGGCATTCATTTTTACCATGTTATTTAGTGGATGATATTTACTATTGAATTCAGGTCTGAATTTTGAGACAGTTAATTTGCCTACAGGGAAATTATGCACTAATTTCTGGAATAATTACTAGCCTATGTTGCTAAGATACACTTGCTTTTCCTTGCTTCATTACCTCTAAATGTGCTGCAGTCTTCTGCATTTTAATGAGGCACCAGTATATTTATTGTCCAAAAGCAACAGATGAATAAAAATACACCACATTTCTTTTAATGCTGATTAAGCACAGAGCGCATCCTGAATATAGTCAATTGAATAAGACTATATTTCCTCCCTAAAATGTACATCAAAATAAATGGAACGCTAAATGCGAAGGGCAGCATCATTATGGTTGTAATTATTGTGTAGACCGTTGGGGAGTTATTGTGGTTTAATAAGGAAATGTATGGAAGAGCAAAAGAAAGAATGGAATGAGGAAAGACAGTTAAATCTATGATGTCCATTCCTTCTACGGACCATATGCAATTTGCCCTATCATGCACGAATTCCACCTAACCCATTTATTCCCAAGAGGAAAGATTTAGTAAAGTTCCTATGGTCCAGACCTGGTCTCCGGATCATGGGAGACTGGAAGTAGCCCCCAACCTGTTCCATGGGACCTCTCGGAAGTTCCAATACACTAACTCCGTGGGAATTGCCTGGGAAGTTTGAACTTCTGGTGGGCAATTGGACTCAAAATATTAATTCTGTTTCTCTCTGCACAGATGCTGCCAGACATGCTGAGCTTTTCCAGCATTTTCTGTTATTATTTCAGAATTCCAGCATCTGGAGTGTTTTACTTTGATTTTATTCGAATCTCAAATTTAGCTCAAGGCTGATTAATGTTGTGTTATGTGGCACTACCAGCATGCTAAATGGGATAGATTCAGAAAAGGTTTATCTGCTTAAAACTGGGCATCCAAGAAGTGTTGTGGGCCATCAGCAGCAGCAGAATTGTATTCAACCACAATATGCAGCTTGTGTTCCAGAATGTCTCTCAATCTACCATTACCACCATGCCGGATGAGCAACCCTTGTTCAATCAGATGGGCAGAAGAGCATGCCAGGGGGGCATTATCATGGCAGTCAAAGGAAGTGCTACAATGACAGTCTAAAGGCTTCACTTAGGAATTTTGATATCAACTTCGAGTCCTGGGAAAAGCTCGCCCAGGATCGCTGCACCCGGTGCAACCAAATAAAAAAAAAACGGTGCAGTCTCTTTCGACAGCAAATGCATAGCTGAAGCAGAGAAGAAATGTCAGGAGAGGAAATCCTGGGCCAGCAACTCGTCCAAAAATAAATCATCTGTGGTATCCTGTCCGCATGTAGTTGGCGTTAACAGTCACCTATGTACCCACTGGAACCCTACCAAACACACCAGATGATGAATATGGTCACCTTCACCTTGAAGGATAAACAAGAGAAGAACACACCAGGGGCAGCATGAAGTGTAACTCAAAATGAGGTGCCAACCTGGTGAAGTAATAACACAGGATTAAATGCGCATGATAACACTGTCCACTACCTCTTCCATCACTTTGCTGATTGAGAGTAGGTAATTGGCCAGATTGGATTTGTTCTGTTTTTTATGGACAGAAGATAGCTGGGCAATTGTTTACTTTGTCAGTGTCCGTGGCCCACTCACCTTCAGCTGCTTCATCAATGACCTTCCCTCCGATATAAGGTCAGAAGTGGGGATATTCGATGATGATTGCAGTATCATTCGCAACTCCTCAGGTAAACAGTCAATGCAATGTGTTATAGACAGAGTTGAGCAATCTCCCAACCAACTGATCAGATCAAAGCTTTGCAGTCCTGCCACTTCCATTTGTGAATAGCTGGTGGACGATTATAAGCAACTAACAGGAAGAGAGGGTTTCATGAATAACTTCATCTTCAATGATGATGCAACCCAGACTGAATTTTACCAGCCCTCTGGGAACTGGCTAGGAGTGGGGGTCAGGGGGATGGCCTGTAAAATGGAGAGGGAAGGAAGGTGGCAACATGCCTGTTGTCTTCCCGCTGGCGTGCCATCTCGCCAGCAATGGGGAAGTTTGTGGACAGTCCTTCAACCCAGAGGCCAATGAATCATTTATGTGACCAATTAAAGGCCTCTTCCCACCAACACTGGCATTTTCCCACCACATGGGAAATTTGCCATGTAAACCCTGGTGGCCTCCCAGCAGACTCAGGTAGGCTCTCCTATTTGGGCACCCTGTGGCGCAATCAGGGGCTCTTCAGTGGCAACGGCCACCTTTGTGGCAATGACACTATCTGCCCTCACAAACCAGCCACCCACCATTGTCGGGGCCTACCTGAATGATTCCACTTACCTGTTGTTGAGCATGCCATCCTTCTGTAGTGTCCACTATTTCAAGGTGCAGTTCCAGCAGTGACTACTGCTCCTGGTGGCGCTAATGAGATTACAGAGTTGTCAGCCCTCTGATTGGCTGGTAGCTCCTGAGGGGAGGCAACCATCCTTAATAAAAACACCCGTCCCAGCAACTAAGTAGTAAAATGTGGGCCCCTTTCTCACAGAACACTGAGATGGGGTGGCCCCATGCTTTCGGAACTCCGGCTGTAAGAACCAAATTCTGGTCACATGTGTCCAAAAGAGAAGGCTATTGTGATTGTAGCTATCTTTGACTAGTAATGTCAAATGAATGATCCACCTAGTCTCCTTCTGAGGTCCCCACCATCAAAGAAGCCAGTTTTCAGCTAATTCAATTCACTCCACATGATGTCAAGAATGATGAGTGTACTGGATATGGCAAAGGCTATAGGCCCTGATAAAATCCCGGCTGTAGTAGTGAAGGCTTATGGTTCAGAACTAGCCACACCTTTGGTAAAGCTGCAATACTGGTATCTACCTGACAATGTGGAAAATTGCCCAGGCATGTTCTGTCCTTAAAAAGCAGGATAAATCCAATCCAGCCAACTACCTCACCACTCCCACCCCGCCTTCCATCAGTCTATTCTCAATCACCAGCCAAGTAACGGAAGGTGCCATTGAAAGTGCTATAAAGCAGCACTTAGTCACCTGCTCGCTGATGTTCAGTTTAGTTTCTGCCAGGGCCACATGGTTTGAGACTTCATTACAGCTTTGGTCCAAACATGGACAAAAGAACTGAATTCTAGGGGTGAGATGTGAGTGACTGCCCCTGACATCAAAGCAATATTTGACTGCGTGTCACATCGAGTCCTAGTAAAATTGAAGTCAATGGGAATCAAGAGGAAAACTCTCCAGTGACTGGAGTCCCATCTAGTACATGGCTAAATGCTGGAGGCCAATCACCTCTGCCTCAGGACAACACTGCAGGAGTTCATCAGCAACTCAGCATTGATGAGCAGGCTTTTGGTATTCAAATGTCTTGGTGAATAAGTGGTGCTTGATAGCACGGCCAACTACCTCTTCCATCACTTTGCTGATTGAGATTAGACTGATACTAATAGCCCAGATTGGATTTGTTCTGGTTTTTATGGACTGAAGATAGCTGGGCAATTTTCTGCTTTGGCATGTCTGTGGCCCACCCTTCATCAGCTGCTTCATCAATGATTTTCCCTCCAATATAAGGTCAGAAAAGGGGATGTTTGCTGATGATTGCACAGTCTGCAGTATCATTCACAACTCCTCAGATAATGAAGCAGCCCTTGCCTGCTGTTATGATCCCTTTGGGGATTTGTAAACTGGAATAACCAAATTCACTGACTCCCCCACCCCCCAATCCCAATTAAGAAATTACCAGACAAGATTTCACTTTTTGTAACTTTTACTTTAATGTGAGTCAGAATCAACATAAAATAATGTAAACAGGCAAATCATAGTCGGTATAAATCATAAATTACACATGGAATAGCACTCCAACAGAGATTATCTCAGTGAGTTAGTGTGCAGTCCACTCCACTTGTACAGTCACAGTTTCAGTCACACAATTCTTCCAAGCAGAATTCCAGTTCCCAGGTCTTTTACTCTTATCTGGAGATCCTGCTGTGGGGTCTGAGGAGCTGCAGTGAGTGACCTCTCTCAAGGGCTGGAGGATGGTGACATGCTCTCTAACCAAGCAGGTGTGAAAGGAAGAGCTCCAGGGAGACAGCAGCAGGACTATGGTCCCTCTAACCTGGAGAGAGTGCACCAAGGGGGTCCAGGACCAAAGGAGGGTATGGTAGGTGAGTGATACAACACTGTTAGGGACCAAGCTCCACACTCTGACTTTCTCAGGATGCTCCTGCACAGTTCTCCTCAACACACATTGCTGGAGGCCGAAGGCTGTGCATATCTAGGGAACTGGTCAGTCACATCTACCAGATACTGCAGGATTTGGTGCCAAGGGGACATGGAGGGCATCCACTGCCAGTTTACATGAAAGTGACCGCAGCGCTCAATTTTTACGCCAGTGGCTCCTTCCAGGGATCCACAGGTGACTTCCGTGGGATATCACAAGCCTCCGCCCACAAATGCATCCATGAGGTCCTGGATGACATCTTTGTGAGGACACACAACTTTGTGCATTTTGCCTGGGACCAGGGGAGCCAGGGTGCAAGAGCAATTGGATTCACCTAGATCTCAGGTTTCTGACAGGTGCAGGGTGCCATCGACCGTCCTCATGTGGTGCTCAGGTCTCCGTCACAACAAGCAGTCAACTGAATGTTCAGCTGGTGTGTGACCACCACAAATGCATCCTGCAGGTCTACGCATGGTTTCCAGGGTGTGTCCATAACTCCTACATTCTCAGTCGGTCACAGATCCCTGCAGTCATCCAGGCTCTACAGAAGCTGCAGGGTTACCTCCTCGGGGACAAGGGCTACATGAAGAGAACGTGGCTGATGACATCAATGCAGCAGCCTCAGTCTGAAGTAGAGCGACGGTATGAGGCTCATGCAGCAACTCGCAACTTGGCGGAGCAAACCATCGGGATGCTGAAAATGTGGTTCTGGTGCCTAGACTGGTCTGGTGGAGCCCTGTAATATAGTTCACAGAGGGTGTCACTCATCGTCATCATCTGCTGTGCCCTTTACAACCTGGTCTTGCAACTGGGAGAGTTGCTGGCTGAGGAGGAAAGACATGCAGGAGCTGGAGGTCTCCTCTGATGAGGAGGACATCGACGGTGATGAGCGGTGGGCGGAGAAGGTCCTCGAAGGCAATGATGACAGTGATGAGGCCCTTGCACTGGCCAAATGAGGCAGGCATGCTCAGGAGGCCCTCATAGCTGCTAGATTTGTGAAGGATGATGATGACATGCAGTGAGGAGACACCATGGATCCTCACATTGCATCTATGGATGTTTGACTCCAGTCTGGCTCATGGCAGTGCTCATACACTCTACAATAAGGCTCCTGTCCTGGCAGTGGAGGCTCTAATAGACGCTCGATTGCAGGAGGATGATGACGACATGCAGTGAGGACACTCCATAGATTCTTACATAGTCTCTGAGAATGTCTGACTTCTGTCTGGCCGAGGGCACCTTGCTTGCGCTCTGTGATCAGGGCCATATCATAGCGACGCAGCCATGGAACTTTAAAAGCATCTGATCGTTTGTCCGCCTTCAGCACCTGACCCCTTTAGCAGCACAACATCACTGGTCACAGATGCTGAAGAGATGGGGGCCAGCCCCACCTTAAAGGTGCTGAGAGCACACAGACAGAATGATGGAACTCTGTGGTGACTGCCCACGAAATTCTGGCAGCAATGACAAGCACCATCCTACCACTGTTGACATTGGTGCATTGCAATACCGGTGCTATCACCCCAGCCTAAAGGCAGGTGGACTCCTCCATCGTGCCTTGCAATCTGAGCAATGCAGTGGACATCCTTTCCTGATGTTCCCGAGCTTGCCTTTACAGTTCCAGCAACTGTGGCATGACCAAGTCCAGAGGCTCATCATCTGACTTGGACTCAACAAACCTCTGGCCTCCAGCAGTCCTCTGAATGCCAGGTACCTGGGAAGTCCCTGCCTCTGCCATCTGTGGATCAGACAGTGCAATGTGCTCACCAGATTGTGATCCCAAGGCTACTTTAAAGCTAGGTCCCACTGAGGTTTGTGTCTCTGTGCTGGTGGAGGGTGTGGGTGAGCGTTGTGACGGGGCTTTAAGGAGGATGCCTACAGAGTCCACTTCAGAGGTTTCTTTGGGGCTTGATTGGTGGCCCTGGGTCATGGACTCTGTCGGCTGTTTGGCAGATGTGCCTGCAAAAGCAAGGAGAGATAATTAGTGCATGGCAGTGGCCTGTGAAATAGGACACATTACTCAGAGCATGGTTGTCTGATGAATATTGCTTGCTGGATCCTCACTTGAAAAAGCACTGCTGACCTCACTGTCAGCACAGGAATGGTCCAGATCCTCACCGGCCAGCTGGATGGTTCTGTTTTCAAAGTCTGTGAGGACCTTGATTTCAGGCACCGGTCTGTGACCCCTCTCTCTTCTTCTGTGCCAGCTTGTCCTGCATGAATAGAGATGGATAGATTATAAGCAGGACATCTGCCAGGCCAGATGATAAGTATTCCTGGCATGTGTGGGTGGTGAGTGGTCCCATAGATGGGATGAGGACAATGAAGATGTGTGTGAGAGAGTGAATGGTGATGTCCCTTGAACTGGCAGTGAGTGATGGCCCTGTGAATTTGTGATGGGTTTGTGAGTGTGTGAGTTGAGAGTGATGATAAGAGTGACTTACCTTGGTGGAACAGAGGAGATCATTCATCCTCTTGCAGCACTGGATGGCTTTCCTCTTTTGCAGGGTTTTGGCATTGACCACCGCTACCACTGCCTCCCAAGCCAGGTTGCTGCCCAGCCTGCAGCCAGAGCCAGGATAGATGACATCATGGCAGGCCAGCATGGTGTCCAAGAACCACTAAATTAACCTAGTAATTGAACCTGGGGAATTTGAATCTTTTTGCCTTTTGGTGCCACGTCATCCATACAGCAGTCATAGGCTGGAAGCACTGAGATGTGTGCGCGAGGCTGCAGTTTAAATATGGTGCCTAGAATGATGAAGTGGCGAGGTGATGGCATGGCGGGCAAATGGAAATGGTGTGTTCCCTGGGAATACATAATTAATGCAGCGGGTTTGGAACAATATTGTGTGAGAATCTGCCATTGTGGCTGGCCAGTAAAAGGACGTTTTACCCACCGGCTGCTTCACTTAGTATAAGTTTACCTTTGTGATGTCCAGGAAGATTTTCCTCTCTCTATATATCTTGTGTTGCGGGTATAACCTCCTTGGTGTTGGAGCTCTGTGCTCTTTCCATTCATTCTGTTGATTGGCAGGTGGTTAAGCTGGTTGAGGAGAAGATTGCTGTTGCACCTGCTGGTGCTGGTCCAGCTGCTGCTGTGGCTGCTAGTGGTGGTCCAGATGCTGCTGCTCCTGCTGGTGTTGGTCCAGCTGCTACTGCTTCAGTGAGTGCAGCTGCTGCTGCGACTGCTGGAGTTGGTCCAGTTGCTGCTGCTCCTGCTGGTGTTGGTCCAGCTGCTGCTGATCTTGCTGGTGTTGGTCCAGCTGCTGCTGTTTCAGCTGGTGTTGGTCCAGCTGGTACTGCTTCAGTGAGTGCAGCTGCTGCTGCTCCTGCTGGTGTTGGTCCAGATGCTGCTGCTCCTGCTCGTGCTGGTTCAGCTGCTACTGCTTCAGCCAGTGCAGCTGCTGCTTCTCCTGCTGGTGTTTGTTCAGCTGCTGCTGCACCTGCGAGTGCAGTTGCTGCTGCTCCTTCTGGTGCTGGTGCAGGTGCTGCTGCTCCTGTTGGTGTTGGTGCAGGTGCTGCTGCTCCTGCTGGTGCTGATCCAGCTGCTGATTCTCCTGCTGGTGTTGGTCCGGCTGGTACAGCTCTTGTTGGTTCTTATCCAGCTGCTGCTGCTCCTGATGGTGTTTGTGCAGCTGCAACTTCCCATGTTGGTGCTGATCCAGATGCTATTGCTCCTGTTGGTGATGGCCCAGCTGCTAGGGCTCCTGCTGGTGTTGGTCCAGCTGCTACAGCTCTGGCTGTTGTTGGTCCAGTTGCTGCTGCTCTTGCTGGTGTTGTTCCAGCTGCCACTGCTTCAGCGAGTGCAGCTGCTGCTCGTGCTGGTGTTTGTCCAGCTGCTGCTGCTCCTGTTGGTGCTGGTCCAGCTGCTGCTGCTCCTGTTGGTGCTGGTCCATCTGTTACTGCTCCTGCTGTTGTTGGTCCAGTTGCTGCTGCTCCTGATGGCGTTGGTCCAGCTGCTGCTGTTTCTGCGGTGTTGTTCCGGCTGCCACTGTTTCAGCGAGTGCAGCTGCTGCTCGTGCTGGTGTTGGTCCAGCTGCTGCTGCTCCTGCTGGTGCTGGCCCAGCTGCTACTGCTCCTGATGGTGCTGGCCCAGCTGCTGCTGCTCCTGCTGGTGTTGGTCCAGCTGCTGCTGCTCCTGCTAGTGCTGGTCCAGCTGCTGCTGCTCCTCCGGATGTTGGTCCTGCTGCTGCTGCTTCTGCTAGTGCTGGTCCCGCTGCTGCTGGTCCTGCTGGTGCTGGCCCACCTGCTGCTGCTCCTACCGGTGTTAGTCCAGCTGCTACTGCTTCAGTAAGTGCCGCTGCAGCTGCTGCTGCTCCTGCTGGTGTTAGTCCTACTGCTGCTGTTCCTGCTGGTTCAACCCAGCTGCTGCTGCTCCTACTGGTGTTGGTCCACATGCTGCTGCTCTTGCAGGTGCTGGTCCAGCTGCTGCTGCTCCTGCTGGTGCTGGCCCAGATGCTGCTGCTGTTGTTGGTGCTGGCGCAGCTGCTGCTGCAATGGCTGGTGCTGGTCCAGCTGCTGCTGCTCCTGCTGGTGTTGCTCCGACTGCTACAGCTCATATTGGTGCTTGTCCAGCTGCTGCTTCTACTGCTGGTATTGGTCCAGCTGCTGCTGCTCCTGCAAATGCAGCTGCTGCTGCTCCTGGTGGTGCTAGTCCAGCCGCTGCTACTCCTCCTGGTGTAGGTACAGTTGCTGCTACTCCTGCTGGTGTTGGTCCAGCTGCTACTGCTTAAGTGAGTGCAGATGGTGCTGCTCCTGCTGGTGTTGGTACAGCTGCTGCTGCTCCTGCTGGTGTTGCGCCGGCTGTTACAGCTCCTATTGGTTCTTGTCCAGCTGCTGCTTCTACTGCTGGTGTTGGTGCAGCTGCTGCTGCTCCTGCGAATGCAAATGCTGCTGCTCCTGATGGTGCTTGTCCAGCTGCTGCTGCTCCTCCTGATGCAAGTATAGCTGCTGCTGCTCCTGCTGGTGCTGGTCCAATTGCTGCTGCTCCTGCTGTTGCAGGACCAGTTGCTGCTTCTACTGCTGGTGCTGGCCCAGCTGCTGCTGCTCCTGCTGGTGCTGGTCCAGCTGCTGCTGGTCCTGCTGGTCTTGCACCAGCTGCTACAGCTCCTGTTGGTGCTTGTCCTGCTGCTGCTTCTACTGCTGCTGTTGGTCCAGGTGCTGCTACTCCTGCTGGTGTTGGTCCGGTTGCTACAGCTTCAGTGAGTGCAGCTGCTGCTGCTCCTGAAGGTATTGGTCCATCCGCTGCTGCTCCTGCTGGTGTTGTTCTAGCTGCTGCTGCTCCTGCAACTGCAGCTGTTGCTGCTCCTGCTGTGGCTGGTCCAGCTGCTGCTGCTCCTGCTGATGCTGGCCCAGGCTGCTGCTCCTGCTGGTGCTGTTCCTGCTGGTGCTGTTCCTGCAGCTGCTGCTCCTGCTGGTGCTGGTCCAGATGCTGCTGCTCCTGCTGGTGGTGGTCCAGCTGCTGCTGCTCTTGCTAGTGTTGGTCCAGCTGCTGCCCTTTCTGCTGATGTTGGTCCAGCTGCTACTGCTTTAGCGAGTGCAGCTGCTGCTGCTCCTGGTGCTGATGCTGTTCCAGCAGCTGCTGCTCTTGCTGGTGCTGGTCCAGCTGCTGCTGTTTCTATTGATGTTGGTCCAGCTGCTACTGCTTAAGTGAGTGCAGATGGTATTGCACCTGTTGTTGCTGGTCCAGCTGCTGCTGCTCCTGCTGGTGTTGCGCCGGATGCTACAGCTCCTATTGGTGCTTGTCCAGCGGCTGCTTCTACTGCTGGTGTTGGTCCAGCCGCTTCTGCTCCTGCTAATGCAAATGCTGCTGCTCCTGGTGGTGCTAGTCCAGGTGCTGCTGCTGCTTCTGCTGCAGGTATAGCTTCTGCTGCTCCTGCTGGTGTTGGTCCAGCTGCTTCTGCTTAAGTGAGTGCAGCTGCTGCTGCTCCTGCTGGTGCTGGTCCTGCTGCTGCTGGTCCTGCTGGTGCTGGCCCACCTGCTGCTGCTCCTACCGGTGTTAGTCCAGCTGCTACTGCTTCAGTAAGTGCCGCTGCAGCTGTTGCTGCTCCTGCTGGTGTTAGTCCTACTGCTGCTGTTCCTGCTGGTTCAACCCAGCTGCTGCTGCTCCTACTGGTGTTGGTCCACATGCTTCTGCACTTGCAGGTGCTGGTCCAGCTGCTGCTGCTCCTGCTGGTACTGGCCCAGATGCTGCTGCTGTTGGTGCTGGCGCAGCTGCTGCTGCAATGGCTGGTGTTGCTCCAGCTGCTGCTGCTCCTGCTGGTGTTGCTCCGACTGCTACAGCTCTTATTGGTGCTTGTCCAGCTGCTGCTTCTACTGCTGGTGCTGGTCCTGCTGCTGCTGCTCCTGATGGCGCTGGTACAGCTGCTGCTGCTCCTGCTGGTGCTGTTCCAGCAGCTGCTGCTCCTGCTGGTGCTGGTCCAGATGCTGCTGCTCCTGCTGGTGGTGGTCCAGCTGCTGTTGCTCTTGCTGATGTTGGTCCAGCTGCTGCTACTCTTGCTGGTGTTGGTCCAGATGCTTCTGCTTAAGTGAGTGCAGCTGCTGCTGCTCCTGCTGGTGCAGGACCAGTTGCTGCTTCTACTGCTGGTGCTGGCCCAGCTGCTGCCGCTCCTCCTGATGCAGGTATAGCTGCTGCTACTCCTGCTGGTGTTGGTCCAGATGCTTCTGCTTAAGTGAGTGCAGCTGCTGCACCTGCTGGTATTGGCCCATCTGCTGCTGTTCCTGCTGGTGTTGATCCAGGTGCTTCTGCTCTTGTTGTGGCTGGTCCAGCTGCTGCTCTTCCTGGTGGTGCTGGTCCAGCTGCTGTTGCTCCTGCTGGTGCTGGCCCAGCTGCTGCTGCACCTGTTGGTGCTTGTCCAGCTGTTGCTTCTACTGCTGGTGTTGGTCCAGCTGCTGTTGCTCCTGCTGATGCTGGCCCAGCTGTTGCTGCACCTGTTGGTGCTTGTCCAGCTGTTGCTTCTACTGCTCGTGTTGGTCCAGCTGCTACCGCTCCTGTTGGTGTTGGTTCTGCTGCTGCTTCTCCAGCTGGTGTTGAACCAGCTGCTACTGCTCCTGTGAGCAAAGCTGCTACAGCTGATGCTCTTGCTGGTGTTGGTCTAGCTGCTCCGCTTCAGCTACTGCAGGTGCTGCTGCTCCTGCTGCCATTGGTCCTGATGCTGCTCCTGCTGGTGCTGGTCCTGCTGCTGCTGCTCCTGCTGGTGCTGGCACAGCTCCTGCTGCTCCTGCTGGTGTTGGTTCAGCTGCTACTGCTTCAGTGAGTGCAGCTGCTGCTGCACCTGCTGGTGTTGTCCACCTGCTGGTGCTCCTGCTGGTGCTGGCCCAGCTGCTACTGCTCCTGCTGGTGCTGGCCCAGCTGCTGCTGCTCCTGCTGGTGTTGGTCCAGCTGCTGCTGCTCCTGCTGGTGCTGGTCCAGCTGCTGCTGCTCCTGCTGGTGCTGGCCCAGATGCTGCTGCTGTTGTTGGTGCTGGCGCAGCTGCTGCTGCAATGGCTGGTGTTGGTCCAGCTGCTGCTGCTCCTGCTGGTGTTGCTCCGACTGCTACAGCTCGTATTGGTGCTTGTCCAGCTGCTGCTCCTGGTGCTGATGCTGTTCCAGCAGCTGCTGCTCTTGCTGGTGCTGGTCCAGCTGCTGCTGTTTCTATTGATGTTGGTCCAGCTGCTACTGCTTCAGCGAGTGTAGCTGCCTCTGCTCCTGCCGGAGTTGCTCCAGCTGCTACTGCTCCTGCTGGTGCAGGTCCAGCTACTGCTGCTCCTCCGGGTGTTGGTCCTGCTGCTGCTGCTTCTGCTGGTGCTGGTCCCGCTGCTGCGCGTCCTGCTGGTGCTGACCATCTGCTGCTGCTCCTACCGGTGTTAGTCCAGCTGCTGTTGCTTCAGCGAGTGCAGCTGCTGTTGCTCCTGCTGGTGTTAGTCCTACTGCTGCTGTTCCTGCTGGTTCAACCCAGCTGCTGCTGCTCCTACTAGTGTTGGTCCACATGCTGCTGCTCTTGCAGGTGCTGGTCCAGCTGCTGCTGCTCCTGCTGGTGCTGGCCCAGATGCTGCTGCTGTTGTTGGTGCTGGTGCAGCTGCTGCTGCAACTGCTGGTGTTGGTCCGACTGCTAGAGCTCATATTGGTGCTTGTCCAGCTGCTGCTTCTACTGCTGGTGTTGGTCCAGCTGCTGCTGCTCCTGCGAATGCAGCTGCTGCTGCTCCTGGTGGTACTAGTCCAGCCGCTGCTGCTCCTCCTGGTGTAGGTACAGCTGCTGCTACTCCTGCTGGTGTTGGTCCAGCTGCTACTGCTTAAGTGAGTGCAGATGGTGCTGCTCCTGTTGGTGTTGGTAGAGCTGCTGTTGCTCCTGCTGGTGTTGTGCCGGCTGCTACAGTCCTATTGGTGCTTGTCCAGCTGCTGCTTCTACTGCTGGTGTTAGTCCAGCTGCTGCTGCTCCTGCTGGTGTTGGTCCAGTTGCAACTGCTTAAGTGAGTGCAGATGGTGTTGCTCCTGCTGGTGTTGGTACAGCTGCTGCTGCTCCTGCTGGTGTTGCGCCGGCTGCTACAGATCCTATTGGTGCTTGTCCAGCTGCTGCTTCTACTGCTGGTGTTGGTCCAGCTGCTACTGCTTCAGTGAGTGCAGCTGCTGCTGCTCCTGCAGGTGTTGGCACAGCTGCTACTGCTCCTGATGGCATTGACCCATCTGCTGCTGTTCCTGCTGGTGTTGGTCCAGCTGCTGCTGCTCCTGCTGGTGCTGGTCCAGCTGCTGCTGCTCCTCCGGATGTTGGTCCTGCTGCTGCTGCTTCTGCTAGTGCTGGTCCCGCTGCTGCTGGTCTTGCTGGTGCTGGCCCACCTGCTGCTGCTCCTACCAGTGTTAGTCCAGCTGCTACTGCTTCAGTAAGTGCCGCTGCAGCTGCTGCTGCTCCTGCTGGTGTTAGTCCTACTGCTGCTGCTCCTGCTGGTTCAACCCAGCTGCTGCTGCTCCTACTGGTGTTGGTCCACATGCTGCTGCTCTTGCAGGTGCTGGTCCAGCTGCTGCTGCTCCTGCTTGTACTGGCCCAGATGCTGCTGCTGTTGTTGGTGCTGGCGCAGCTGCTGCTGCAATGGCTGGTGTTGGTCCAGCTGCTGCTGCTCCTGCTGGTGTTGCTCCGACTGCTACAGCTCTTATTGGTGCTTGTCCAGCTGCTGCTTCTACTGCTGGTGTTGGTCCAGCTGCTGCTGCTCTTGCGAATGCAGCTGCTGCTGCTCCTGATGGTGCTAGTCCAGCTGCTGCTGCTCCTCCTGATGCAGGTATAGCTGTTGCTGCTCCTGCTGGTGTTGGTCCAGCTGCTTCTGCTTAAGTGAGTGCAGCTGCTGCTGCTCCTGCTGGTGCTGGTCTAGCTGCTGCTGCTCCTGCTGTTGCAGGACCAGTTGCTGCTTCTAATGCTGGTGCTGGCCCTGTTGCTGCTGCTCCTGCTGGTGCTGGTCCAGGTGCTGCTGGTCCTGCTGGTCTTAAAGCAGCTGAAACAGCTCCTGTTGGTGCTTGTCCTGCTGCTGCTTCTACTGCTGCTGCTCGTCCAGGTGCTGCTACTCCTGCTGGTGTTGGTCCAGTTGCTACAGCTTCAATGAGTGCAGCTGCTGCTGCTCCTGAAGGTATTGGTCCATCCGCTGCTGCTCCTGCTGGTGTTGTTCTAGCTGCTGCTGCTCCTGTGACTGCAGCTGTTGCTGCTCCTGCTGTGGCTGGTCCAGCTGCTGCTGCTCCTGCTGATGCTGGCCCAGGCTGCTGCTCCTGTTGGTGCTGGTCCTGCTGCTGCTGCTCCTGCTGGCACTGGTACAGCTCCTGCTGCTCCTGCTGGCGCTGTTCCAGCAGCTGCTGCTCCTGCTGGTGGTGCTCCAGATGCTGCTGCTTCTGCTGGTGGTGGTCCAGCTGCTGCTGCTCTTGCTGGTGTTCATCCAGCTGCTGCTGATCTTGCTGATGTTGGTCCAGCTGCTGCTCTTTCTGCTGATGTTGGTCCAGCTGCTACTGCTTCAGCGAGTGCAGCTGCTGCTGCTCCTGGCGCTGATGCTGTTCCAGCAGCTGCTGCTCTTGCTGGTGCTGGTCTAGCTGCTGCTGTTTCTACTGATGTTGGTCCAGCTGCTACTGCTTCAGCTAGTGTAGCTGCTGCTGCTCCTGCTGGAGTTGCTCCAGCTGCTGCTGCTCCTGCTGGTGCAGGTCCAGCTGCTGCTGCTCCTCCGTGTGTTGGTCCTGCTGCTGCTGCTTCTGCTGGTGCTGGTCCCGCTGCTACTGGTCCTACTGGTGCTGACAATCTGCTGCTGCTCCTACCGGTATTAGTCCTACTGCTGCTGCTCTTGCTGGTTCAAACCAGCTGCTGCTGCTCCTACTGGTGTTGGTCCAAATGCTGCTGCTCTTGCAGGTGCTGGTCCAGCTGCTGCTGCTCCTGCTGGTGCTGGCCCAGATGCTTCTGCTCTTGTTGGTGCTGGCGCAGCTGCTGCTGCAACTGCTGGTGTTGGTCCGACTGCTAGAGCTCGTATTGGTGCTTGTCCAGCTGCTGCTTCTACTGCTGGTGTTGGTCCAGCTGCTGCTACTCCTGCGAATGCAGCTGCTGCTGCTCCTGGTGGTGCTAGTCCAACTGCTGCTGCTCCTCCTGGTATAGGTACAGCTGCTGCTACTCCTGCTGGTGTTGGTCCAGCTGCTACTGCTTCAGTGAGTGCAGCTGCTGCTGCTCCTGCAGATGTTGGCCCAGCTGCTGCTGCTCCTGATGGTATTGGCCTATCTGCTGCTGTTCCTGCTGGTGTTGATCCATGTGCTTCTGCACCTGTTGTGGCTGGTCCAGCTGCTGCTGCTCCTGCTGGTGCTGGTCCGGCTGCTGTTGCTCCTGCTGATGCTGTCCCAGCTATTGCTGCACCTTTTGGTGCTTGTCCATCTGTTGCTTCTACTGCTGGTGTTGGTCCAGCTGTTACTGCTTCAGTGAGTGCAGATGGTGCTGCTCCTGCTGGTGTTGGTACAGCTGCTGCTGCTCCTGCTGGTGTTGTGCCGGCTGCTACAGCTCCTATTGGTGCTTGTCCAGCTGCTACTTCTACTGCTGGTGTTGGTCCAGCTGCTACTGCTTCAGTGAGTGCAGCTGCTGCTGTTCCTGCAGATGTTGGCCCAGCTGCTGCTGCTCCTGATGGTATTGGCCTATCTGCTGCTGTTCCTGCTGGTGTTGATCCATGTGCTTCTGCTCCTGTTGCGGCCGGTCCAGCTGCTGCTGCTCCTGCTGGTGCTGGTCCTGCTGCTGTTGCTCCTGCTGATGCTGTCCCAGCTATTGCTGCACCTTTTGGTGCTTGTCCATCTGTTGCTTCTACTGCTGGTGTTGGTCCAGCTGTTACTGCTCCTGCTGATGCTTGTCCAGCTGCTTCCGCTCCTGTTGGTGTTGGTCCTGCTGCTGATTCTCCAGCTGGTGTGGAGCCAGCTGCTACTGCTCCTGTGAGCTGATGATCTTGTTGGTGTTGGT
Organism: Carcharodon carcharias; assembly: GCF_017639515.1. Lineage (NCBI taxonomy): Eukaryota > Metazoa > Chordata > Chondrichthyes > Lamniformes > Lamnidae > Carcharodon > Carcharodon carcharias. The sequence continues at coordinate 102,744,799 of NC_054478.1, read as the reverse complement.
CTAGCTGCTCTGCTTCAGCTAGTGCAGCTGCTGCTGCACCTGCTTCCGTTGGTCATGCTGCTGCTCCTGCTGGTGCTGGTCCTGCTGCTGCTGCTCCTGCTGGTGTTGGTCCAGATGCTGTTGCTCCTGCTGATGTTGGTCCAGCTGCTACTGCTTCAGTGAGTGCAGCTGCTGTTGCTCCTGGTGCTGATGCTGTTCCAGCAGCTGCTGCTCCTGCTGGTGCTGGTCCAGATGCTGCTACTCCTGCTGGTATTGGTCCAACTGCTTCTTCTGGTGCTGGTTCTGGTCCAGCTGCTGCTGCTCCTGCTGGTGCTGGCCCAGCTCTTCTGCTCCTGCTGGTGCTGTTCCAGCTGCTGCTGCTCCTGTTGGTGTTTGTCCAACTGCTTCTGCTGGTGCTGGCTCAGATGCTGCTGCTGTTGTGGGTGCAGGCACAGCTGCTGCTGCAACTGCTGGTGTTGGTCCAGCTGCTGCTGCTCCTGCTGGTGTTGGTCCAGCTGCTTCTGCTTCAGTGAGTGCAGCCGCTGCTGCTCCTGCTGGTATTGGTCCAACTGCTTCTCCTGGTGCTGGTTCTGGTCCAGCTGCTGCTGCTCCTGCTGGTGCTGGACCAGCTGCTGCTGCTTCTATGAGTGCAGCTGCTGCTGCTCCTCCTGCTGCAGGTGTAGCTGCTGCTGCTCCTGCTGGTGTTAGTCCAGCTGCTTCTGCTCCTGCTGATGCTGGCCCAGGCTGCTGCTCCTGCTGGTGCTGTTCCTGCTGGTGCTGTTCCTGCAGCTGCTGCTCCTGCTGGTGCTGGTCCAGATGCTGCTGCTCCTGCTGGTGGTGGTCCAGCTGCTGCTGCTCTTGCTAGTGTTGGTCCAGCTGCTGCCCTTTCTGCTGATGTTGGTCCAGCTGCTACTGCTTTAGCGAGTGCAGCTGCTGCTGCTCCTGGTGCTGATGCTGTTCCAGCAGCTGCTGCTCTTGCTGGTGCTGGTCCAGCTGCTGCTGTTTCTATTGATGTTGGTCCAGCTGCTACTGCTTAAGTGAGTGCAGATGGTATTGCACCTGTTGTTGCTGGTCCAGCTGCTGCTGCTCCTGCTGGTGTTGCGCCGGATGCTACAGCTCCTATTGGTGCTTGTCCAGCGGCTGCTTCTACTGCTGGTGTTGGTCCAGCCGCTTCTGCTCCTGCTAATGCAAATGCTGCTGCTCCTGGTGGTGCTAGTCCAGGTGCTGCTGCTGCTTCTGCTGCAGGTATAGCTTCTGCTGCTCCTGCTGGTGTTGGTCCAGCTGCTTCTGCTTAAGTGAGTGCAGCTGCTGCTGCTCCTGCTGGTGCTGGTCCTGCTGCTGCTGGTCCTGCTGGTGCTGGCCCACCTGCTGCTGCTCCTACCGGTGTTAGTCCAGCTGCTACTGCTTCAGTAAGTGCCGCTGCAGCTGCTGCTGCTCCTGCTGGTGTTAGTCCTACTGCTGCTGTTCCTGCTGGTTCAACCCAGCTGCTGCTGCTCCTACTGGTGTTGGTCCACATGCTTCTGCACTTGCAGGTGCTGGTCCAGCTGCTGCTGCTCCTGCTGGTACTGGCCCAGATGCTGCTGCTGTTGGTGCTGGCGCAGCTGCTGCTGCAATGGCTGGTGTTGCTCCAGCTGCTGCTGCTCCTGCTGGTGTTGCTCCGACTGCTACAGCTCGTATTGGTGCTTGTCCAGCTGCTGCTTCTCCTGCTGGTGCTGGTCCTGCTGCTGCTGCTCCTGATGGCGCTGGTACAGCTGCTGCTGCTCCTGCTGGTGCTGTTCCAGCAGCTGCTGCTCCTGCTGGTGCTGGTCCAGATGCTGCTGCTCCTGCTGGTGGTGGTCCAGCTGCTGTTGCTCTTGCTGATGTTGGTCCAGCTGCTGCTACTCTTGCTGGTGTTGGTCCAGATGCTTCTGCTTAAGTGAGTGCAGCTGCTGCTGCTCCTGCTGGTGCAGGACCAGTTGCTGCTTCTACTGCTGGTGCTGGCCCAGCTGCTGCCGCTCCTCCTGATGCAGGTATAGCTGCTGCTACTCCTGCTGGTGTTGGTCCAGATGCTTCTGCTTAAGTGAGTGCAGCTGCTGCACCTGCTGGTATTGGCCCATCTGCTGCTGTTCCTGCTGGTGTTGATCCAGGTGCTTCTGCTCTTGTTGTGGCTGGTCCAGCTGCTGCTCTTCCTGGTGGTGCTGGTCCAGCTGCTGTTGCTCCTGCTGGTGCTGGCCCAGCTGCTGCTGCACCTGTTGGTGCTTGTCCAGCTGTTGCTTCTACTGCTGGTGTTGGTCCAGCTGCTGTTGCTCCTGCTGATGCTGGCCCAGCTGTTGCTGCACCTGTTGGTGCTTGTCCAGCTGTTGCTTCTACTGCTCGTGTTGGTCCAGCTGCTACCGCTCCTGTTGGTGTTGGTTCTGCTGCTGCTTCTCCAGCTGGTGTTGAACCAGCTGCTACTGCTCCTGTGAGCAAAGCTGCTACAGCTGATGCTCTTGCTGGTGTTGGTCTAGCTGCTCCGCTTCAGCTACTGCAGGTGCTGCTGCTCCTGCTGCCATTGGTCCTGATGCTGCTCCTGCTGGTGCTGGTCCTGCTGCTGCTGCTCCTGCTGGTGCTGGCACAGCTCCTGCTGCTCCTGCTGGTGTTGGTTCAGCTGCTACTGCTTCAGTGAGTGCAGCTGCTGCTGCACCTGCTGGTGTTGTCCACCTGCTGGTGCTCCTGCTGGTGCTGGCCCAGCTGCTACTGCTCCTGCTGGTGCTGGCCCAGCTGCTGCTGCTCCTGCTGGTGTTGGTCCAGCTGCTGCTGCTCCTGCTGGTGCTGGTCCAGCTGCTGCTGCTCCTGCTGGTGCTGGCCCAGATGCTGCTGCTGTTGTTGGTGCTGGCGCAGCTGCTGCTGCAATGGCTGGTGTTGGTCCAGCTGCTGCTGCTCCTGCTGGTGTTGCTCCGACTGCTACAGCTCGTATTGGTGCTTGTCCAGCTGCTGCTCCTGGTGCTGATGCTGTTCCAGCAGCTGCTGCTCTTGCTGGTGCTGGTCCAGCTGCTGCTGCTTCTATTGATGTTGGTCCAGCTGCTACTGCTTCAGCGAGTGTAGCTGCCTCTGCTCCTGCCGGAGTTGCTCCAGCTGCTACTGCTCCTGCTGGTGCAGGTCCAGCTACTGCTGCTCCTCCGGGTGTTGGTCCTGCTGCTGCTGCTTCTGCTGGTGCTGGTCCCGCTGCTGCGCGTCCTGCTGGTGCTGACCATCTGCTGCTGCTCCTACCGGTGTTAGTCCAGCTGCTGTTGCTTCAGCGAGTGCAGCTGCTGTTGCTCCTGCTGGTGTTAGTCCTACTGCTGCTGTTCCTGCTGGTTCAACCCAGCTGCTGCTGCTCCTACTAGTGTTGGTCCACATGCTGCTGCTCTTGCAGGTGCTGGTCCAGCTGCTGCTGCTCCTGCTGGTGCTGGCCCAGATGCTGCTGCTGTTGTTGGTGCTGGTGCAGCTGCTGCTGCAACTGCTGGTGTTGGTCCGACTGCTAGAGCTCATATTGGTGCTTGTCCAGCTGCTGCTTCTACTGCTGGTGTTGGTCCAGCTGCTGCTGCTCCTGCGAATGCAGCTGCTGCTGCTCCTGGTGGTACTAGTCCAGCCGCTGCTGCTCCTCCTGGTGTAGGTACAGCTGCTGCTACTCCTGCTGGTGTTGGTCCAGCTGCTACTGCTTAAGTGAGTGCAGATGGTGCTGCTCCTGTTGGTGTTGGTAGAGCTGCTGTTGCTCCTGCTGGTGTTGTGCCGGCTGCTACAGTCCTATTGGTGCTTGTCCAGCTGCTGCTTCTACTGCTGGTGTTAGTCCAGCTGCTGCTGCTCCTGCTGGTGTTGGTCCAGTTGCAACTGCTTAAGTGAGTGCAGATGGTGTTGCTCCTGCTGGTGTTGGTACAGCTGCTGCTGCTCCTGCTGGTGTTGCGCTGGCTGCTACAGATCCTATTGGTGCTTGTCCAGCTGCTGCTTCTACTGCTGGTGTTGGTCCAGCTGCTACTGCTTCAGTGAGTGCAGCTGCTGCTGCTCCTGCAGGTGTTGGCACAGCTGCTACTGCTCCTGATGGCATTGACCCATCTGCTGCTGTTCCTGCTGGTGTTGGTCCAGCTGCTGCTGCTCCTGCTGGTGCTGGTCCAGCTGCTGCTGCTCCTCCAGATGTTGGTCCTGCTGCTGCTGCTTCTGCTAGTGCTGGTCCCGCTGCTGCTGGTCTTGCTGGTGCTGGCCCACCTGCTGCTGCTCCTACCAGTGTTAGTCCAGCTGCTACTGCTTCAGTAAGTGCCGCTGCAGCTGCTGCTGCTCCTGCTGGTGTTAGTCCTACTGCTGCTGCTCCTGCTGGTTCAACCCAGCTGCTGCTGCTCCTACTGGTGTTGGTCCACATGCTGCTGCTCTTGCAGGTGCTGGTCCAGCTGCTGCTGCTCCTGCTTGTACTGGCCCAGATGCTGCTGCTGTTGTTGGTGCTGGCGCAGCTGCTGCTGCAATGGCTGGTGTTGGTCCAGCTGCTGCTGCTCCTGCTGGTGTTGGTCCGACTGCTAGAGCTCGTATTGGTGCTTGTCCAGCTGCTGCTTCTACTGCTGGTGTTGGTCCAGCTGCTGCTACTCCTGCGAATGCAGCTGCTGCTGCTCCTGGTGGTGCTAGTCCAACTGCTGCTGCTCCTCCTGGTATAGGTACAGCTGCTGCTACTCCTGCTGGTGTTGGTCCAGCTGCTACTGCTTCAGTGAGTGCAGCTGCTGCTGCTCCTGCAGATGTTGGCCCAGCTGCTGCTGCTCCTGATGGTATTGGCCTATCTGCTGCTGTTCCTGCTGGTGTTGATCCATGTGCTTCTGCACCTGTTGTGGCTGGTCCAGCTGCTGCTGCTCCTGCTGGTGCTGGTCCGGCTGCTGTTGCTCCTGCTGATGCTGTCCCAGCTATTGCTGCACCTTTTGGTGCTTGTCCATCTGTTGCTTCTACTGCTGGTGTTGGTCCAGCTGTTACTGCTTCAGTGAGTGCAGATGGTGCTGCTCCTGCTGGTGTTGGTACAGCTGCTGCTGCTCCTGCTGGTGTTGTGCCGGCTGCTACAGCTCCTATTGGTGCTTGTCCAGCTGCTACTTCTACTGCTGGTGTTGGTCCAGCTGCTACTGCTTCAGTGAGTGCAGCTGCTGCTGTTCCTGCAGATGTTGGCCCAGCTGCTGCTGCTCCTGATGGTATTGGCCTATCTGCTGCTGTTCCTGCTGGTGTTGATCCATGTGCTTCTGCTCCTGTTGCGGCCGGTCCAGCTGCTGCTGCTCCTGCTGGTGCTGGTCCTGCTGCTGTTGCTCCTGCTGATGCTGTCCCAGCTATTGCTGCACCTTTTGGTGCTTGTCCATCTGTTGCTTCTACTGCTGGTGTTGGTCCAGCTGTTACTGCTCCTGCTGATGCTTGTCCAGCTGCTTCCGCTCCTGTTGGTGTTGGTCCTGCTGCTGATTCTCCAGCTGGTGTGGAGCCAGCTGCTACTGCTCCTGTGAGCTGATGATCTTGTTGGTGTTGGTCTAGCTGCTCTGCTTCAGCTAGTGCAGCTGCTGCTGCACCTGCTTCCGTTGGTCATGCTGCTGCTCCTGCTGGTGCTGGTCCTGCTGCTGCTGCTCCTGCTGGTGTTGGTCCAGATGCTGTTGCTCCTGCTGATGTTGGTCCAGCTGCTACTGCTTCAGTGAGTGCAGCTGCTGTTGCTCCTGGTGCTGATGCTGTTCCAGCAGCTGCTGCTCCTGCTGGTGCTGGTCCAGATGCTGCTACTCCTGCTGGTATTGGTCCAACTGCTTCTTCTGGTGCTGGTTCTGGTCCAGCTGCTGCTGCTCCTGCTGGTGCTGGCCCAGCTCTTCTGCTCCTGCTGGTGCTGTTCCAGCTGCTGCTGCTCCTGTTGGTGTTTGTCCAACTGCTTCTGCTGGTGCTGGCTCAGATGCTGCTGCTGTTGTGGGTGCAGGCACAGCTGCTGCTGCAACTGCTGGTGTTGGTCCAGCTGCTGCTGCTCCTGCTGGTGTTGGTCCAGCTGCTTCTGCTTCAGTGAGTGCAGCCGCTGCTGCTCCTGCTGGTATTGGTCCAACTGCTTCTCCTGGTGCTGGTTCTGGTCCAGCTGCTGCTGCTCCTGCTGGTGCTGGACCAGCTGCTGCTGCTTCTATGAGTGCAGCTGCTGCTGCTCCTCCTGCTGCAGGTGTAGCTGCTGCTGCTCCTGCTGGTGTTAGTCCAGCTGCTTCTGCTCCTGCTGATGCTGGCCCAGGCTGCTGCTCCTGCTGGTGCTGTTCCTGCTGGTGCTGTTCCTGCAGCTGCTGCTCCTGCTGGTGCTGGTCCAGATGCTGCTGCTCCTGCTGGTGGTGGTCCAGCTGCTGCTGCTCTTGCTAGTGTTGGTCCAGCTGCTGCCCTTTCTGCTGATGTTGGTCCAGCTGCTACTGCTTTAGCGAGTGCAGCTGCTGCTGCTCCTGGTGCTGATGCTGTTCCAGCAGCTGCTGCTCTTGCTGGTGCTGGTCCAGCTGCTGCTGTTTCTATTGATGTTGGTCCAGCTGCTACTGCTTAAGTGAGTGCAGATGGTATTGCACCTGTTGTTGCTGGTCCAGCTGCTGCTGCTCCTGCTGGTGTTGCGCCGGATGCTACAGCTCCTATTGGTGCTTGTCCAGCGGCTGCTTCTACTGCTGGTGTTGGTCCAGCCGCTTCTGCTCCTGCTAATGCAAATGCTGCTGCTCCTGGTGGTGCTAGTCCAGGTGCTGCTGCTGCTTCTGCTGCAGGTATAGCTTCTGCTGCTCCTGCTGGTGTTGGTCCAGCTGCTTCTGCTTAAGTGAGTGCAGCTGCTGCTGCTCCTGCTGGTGCTGGTCCTGCTGCTGCTGGTCCTGCTGGTGCTGGCCCACCTGCTGCTGCTCCTACCGGTGTTAGTCCAGCTGCTACTGCTTCAGTAAGTGCCGCTGCAGCTGCTGCTGCTCCTGCTGGTGTTAGTCCTACTGCTGCTGTTCCTGCTGGTTCAACCCAGCTGCTGCTGCTCCTACTGGTGTTGGTCCACATGCTTCTGCACTTGCAGGTGCTGGTCCAGCTGCTGCTGCTCCTGCTGGTACTGGCCCAGATGCTGCTGCTGTTGGTGCTGGCGCAGCTGCTGCTGCAATGGCTGGTGTTGCTCCAGCTGCTGCTGCTCCTGCTGGTGTTGCTCCGACTGCTACAGCTCGTATTGGTGCTTGTCCAGCTGCTGCTTCTCCTGCTGGTGCTGGTCCTGCTGCTGCTGCTCCTGATGGCGCTGGTACAGCTGCTGCTGCTCCTGCTGGTGCTGTTCCAGCAGCTGCTGCTCCTGCTGGTGCTGGTCCAGATGCTGCTGCTCCTGCTGGTGGTGGTCCAGCTGCTGTTGCTCTTGCTGATGTTGGTCCAGCTGCTGCTACTCTTGCTGGTGTTGGTCCAGATGCTTCTGCTTAAGTGAGTGCAGCTGCTGCTGCTCCTGCTGGTGCAGGACCAGTTGCTGCTTCTACTGCTGGTGCTGGCCCAGCTGCTGCCGCTCCTCCTGATGCAGGTATAGCTGCTGCTACTCCTGCTGGTGTTGGTCCAGATGCTTCTGCTTAAGTGAGTGCAGCTGCTGCACCTGCTGGTATTGGCCCATCTGCTGCTGTTCCTGCTGGTGTTGATCCAGGTGCTTCTGCTCTTGTTGTGTCTGGTCCAGCTGCTGCTCTTCCTGGTGGTGCTGGTCCAGCTGCTGTTGCTCCTGCTGGTGCTGGCCCAGCTGCTGCTGCACCTGTTGGTGCTTGTCCAGCTGTTGCTTCTACTGCTGGTGTTGGTCCAGCTGCTGTTGCTCCTGCTGATGCTGGCCCAGCTGTTGCTGCACCTGTTGGTGCTTGTCCAGCTGTTGCTTCTACTGCTCGTGTTGGTCCAGCTGCTACCGCTCCTGTTGGTGTTGGTTCTGCTGCTGCTTCTCCAGCTGGTGTTGAACCAGCTGCTACTGCTCCTGTGAGCAAAGCTGCTACAGCTGATGCTCTTGCTGGTGTTGGTCTAGCTGCTCCGCTTCAGCTACTGCAGGTGCTGCTGCTCCTGCTGCCATTGGTCCTGATGCTGCTCCTGCTGGTGCTGGTCCTGCTGCTGCTGCTCCTGCTGGTGCTGGCACAGCTCCTGCTGCTCCTGCTGGTGTTGGTTCAGCTGCTACTGCTTCAGTGAGTGCAGCTGCTGCTGCACCTGCTGGTGTTGTCCACCTGCTGGTGCTCCTGCTGGTGCTGGCCCAGCTGCTACTGCTCCTGCTGGTGCTGGCCCAGCTGCTGCTGCTCCTGCTGGTGTTGGTCCAGCTGCTGCTGCTCCTGCTGGTGCTGGTCCAGCTGCTGCTGCTCCTGCTGGTGCTGGCCCAGATGCTGCTGCTGTTGTTGGTGCTGGCGCAGCTGCTGCTGCAATGGCTGGTGTTGGTCCAGCTGCTGCTGCTCCTGCTGGTGTTGCTCCGACTGCTACAGCTCGTATTGGTGCTTGTCCAGCTGCTGCTCCTGGTGCTGATGCTGTTCCAGCAGCTGCTGCTCTTGCTGGTGCTGGTCCAGCTGCTGCTGCTTCTATTGATGTTGGTCCAGCTGCTACTGCTTCAGCGAGTGTAGCTGCCTCTGCTCCTGCCGGAGTTGCTCCAGCTGCTACTGCTCCTGCTGGTGCAGGTCCAGCTACTGCTGCTCCTCCGGGTGTTGGTCCTGCTGCTGCTGCTTCTGCTGGTGCTGGTCCCGCTGCTGCGCGTCCTGCTGGTGCTGACCATCTGCTGCTGCTCCTACCGGTGTTAGTCCAGCTGCTGTTGCTTCAGCGAGTGCAGCTGCTGTTGCTCCTGCTGGTGTTAGTCCTACTGCTGCTGTTCCTGCTGGTTCAACCCAGCTGCTGCTGCTCCTACTAGTGTTGGTCCACATGCTGCTGCTCTTGCAGGTGCTGGTCCAGCTGCTGCTGCTCCTGCTGGTGCTGGCCCAGATGCTGCTGCTGTTGTTGGTGCTGGTGCAGCTGCTGCTGCAACTGCTGGTGTTGGTCCGACTGCTAGAGCTCATATTGGTGCTTGTCCAGCTGCTGCTTCTACTGCTGGTGTTGGTCCAGCTGCTGCTGCTCCTGCGAATGCAGCTGCTGCTGCTCCTGGTGGTACTAGTCCAGCCGCTGCTGCTCCTCCTGGTGTAGGTACAGCTGCTGCTACTCCTGCTGGTGTTGGTCCAGCTGCTACTGCTTAAGTGAGTGCAGATGGTGCTGCTCCTGTTGGTGTTGGTAGAGCTGCTGTTGCTCCTGCTGGTGTTGTGCCGGCTGCTACAGTCCTATTGGTGCTTGTCCAGCTGCTGCTTCTACTGCTGGTGTTAGTCCAGCTGCTGCTGCTCCTGCTGGTGTTGGTCCAGTTGCAACTGCTTAAGTGAGTGCAGATGGTGTTGCTCCTGCTGGTGTTGGTACAGCTGCTGCTGCTCCTGCTGGTGTTGCGCTGGCTGCTACAGATCCTATTGGTGCTTGTCCAGCTGCTGCTTCTACTGCTGGTGTTGGTCCAGCTGCTACTGCTTCAGTGAGTGCAGCTGCTGCTGCTCCTGCAGGTGTTGGCACAGCTGCTACTGCTCCTGATGGCATTGACCCATCTGCTGCTGTTCCTGCTGGTGTTGGTCCAGCTGCTGCTGCTCCTGCTGGTGCTGGTCCAGCTGCTGCTGCTCCTCCAGATGTTGGTCCTGCTGCTGCTGCTTCTGCTAGTGCTGGTCCCGCTGCTGCTGGTCTTGCTGGTGCTGGCCCACCTGCTGCTGCTCCTACCAGTGTTAGTCCAGCTGCTACTGCTTCAGTAAGTGCCGCTGCAGCTGCTGCTGCTCCTGCTGGTGTTAGTCCTACTGCTGCTGCTCCTGCTGGTTCAACCCAGCTGCTGCTGCTCCTACTGGTGTTGGTCCACATGCTGCTGCTCTTGCAGGTGCTGGTCCAGCTGCTGCTGCTCCTGCTTGTACTGGCCCAGATGCTGCTGCTGTTGTTGGTGCTGGCGCAGCTGCTGCTGCAATGGCTGGTGTTGGTCCAGCTGCTGCTGCTCCTGCTGGTGTTGCTCCGACTGCTACAGCTCTTATTGGTGCTTGTCCAGCTGCTGCTTCTACTGCTGGTGTTGGTCCAGCTGCTGCTGCTCTTGCGAATGCAGCTGCTGCTGCTCCTGATGGTGCTAGTCCAGCTGCTGCTGCTCCTCCTGATGCAGGTATAGCTGTTGCTGCTCCTGCTGGTGTTGGTCCAGCTGCTTCTGTTTAAGTGAGTGCAGCTGCTGCTGCTCCTGCTGGTGCTGGTCCAGCTGCTGCTGCTCCTGCTGTTGCAGGACCAGTTGCTGCTTCTACTGCTGGTGCTGGCCCTGTTGCTGCTGCTCCTGCTGGTGCTGGTCCAGGTGCTGCTGGTCCTGCTGGTCTTAAAGCAGCTGAAACAGCTCCTGTTGGTGCTTGTCCTGCTGCTGCTTCTACTGCTGCTGCTCGTCCAGGTGCTGCTACTCCTGCTGGTGTTGGTCCAGTTGCTACAGCTTCAATGAGTGCAGCTGCTGCTGCTCCTGAAGGTATTGGTCCATCCGCTGCTGCTCCTGCTGGTGTTGTTCTAGCTGCTGCTGCTCCTGCGACTGCAGCTGTTGCTGCTCCTGCTGTGGCTGGTCCAGCTGCTGCTGCTCCTGCTGATGCTGGCCCAGGCTGCTGCTCCTGTTGGTGCTGGTCCTGCTGCTGCTGCTCCTGCTGGCACTGGTACAGCTCCTGCCGCTCCTGCTGGCGCTGTTCCAGCAGCTGCTGCTCCTGCTGGTGGTGCTCCAGATGCTGCTGCTTCTGCTGGTGGTGGTCCAGCTGCTGCTGCTCTTGCTGGTGTTCATCCAGCTGCTGCTGATCTTGCTGATGTTGGTCCAGCTGCTGCTCTTTCTGCTGATGTTGGTCCAGCTGCTACTGCTTCAGCGAGTGCAGCTGCTGCTGCTCCTGGCGCTGATGCTGTTCCAGCAGCTGCTGCTCTTGCTGGTGCTGGTCTAGCTGCTGCTGTTTCTACTGATGTTGGTCCAGCTGCTACTGCTTCAGCTAGTGTAGCTGCTGCTGCTCCTGCTGGAGTTGCTCCAGCTGCTGCTGCTCCTGCTGGTGCAGGTCCAGCTGCTGCTGCTCCTCCGTGTGTTGGTCCTGCTGCTGCTGCTTCTGCTGGTGCTGGTCCCGCTGCTACTGGTCCTACTGGTGCTGACAATCTGCTGCTGCTCCTACCGGTATTAGTCCTACTGCTGCTGCTCTTGCTGGTTCAAACCAGCTGCTGCTGCTCCTACTGGTGTTGGTCCAAATGCTGCTGCTCTTGCAGGTGCTGGTCCAGCTGCTGCTGCTCCTGCTGGTGCTGGCCCAGATGCTTCTGCTCTTGTTGGTGCTGGCGCAGCTGCTGCTGCAACTGCTGGTGTTGGTCCGACTGCTAGAGCTCGTATTGGTGCTTGTCCAGCTGCTGCTTCTACTGCTGGTGTTGGTCCAGCTGCTGCTACTCCTGCGAATGCAGCTGCTGCTGCTCCTGGTGGTGCTAGTCCAGCTGCTGCTGCTCCTCCTGGTATAGGTACAGCTGCTGCTACTCCTGCTGGTGTTGGTCCAGCTGCTACTGCTTCAGTGAGTGCAGCTGCTGCTGCTCCTGCAGATGTTGGCCCAGCTGCTGCTGCTCCTGATGGTATTGGCCTATCTGCTGCTGTTCCTGCTGGTGTTGATCCATGTGCTTCTGCACCTGTTGTGGCTGGTCCAGCTGCTGCTGCTCCTGCTGGTGCTGGTCCGGCTGCTGTTGCTCCTGCTGATGCTGTCCCAGCTATTGCTGCACCTTTTGGTGCTTGTCCATCTGTTGCTTCTACTGCTGGTGTTGGTCCAGCTGTTACTGCTTCAGTGAGTGCAGATGGTGCTGCTCCTGCTGGTGTTGGTACAGCTGCTGCTGCTCCTGCTGGTGTTGTGCCAGCTGCTACAGCTCCTATTGGTGCTTGTCCAGCTGCTACTTCTACTGCTGGTGTTGGTCCAGCTGCTACTGCTTCAGTGAGTGCAGCTGCTGCTGTTCCTGCAGATGTTGGCCCAGCTGCTGCTGCTCCTGATGGTATTGGCCTATCTGCTGCTGTTCCTGCTGGTGTTGATCCATGTGCTTCTGCTCCTGTTGCGGCCGGTCCAGCTGCTGCTGCTCCTGCTGGTGCTGGTCCGGCTGCTGTTGCTCCTGCTGATGCTGTCCCAGCTATTGCTGCACCTTTTGGTGCTTGTCCATCTGTTGCTTCTACTGCTGGTGTTGGTCCAGCTGTTACTGCTCCTGCTGATGCTTGTCCAGCTGCTTCCGCTCCTGTTGGTGTTGGTCCTGCTGCTGATTCTCCAGCTGGTGTGGAGCCAGCTGCTACTGCTCCTGTGAGCTGATGATCTTGTTGGTGTTGGTCTAGCTGCTCTGCTTCAGCTAGTGCAGCTGCTGCTGCACCTGCTTCCGTTGGTCATGCTGCTGCTCCTGCTGGTGCTGGTCCTGCTGCTGCTGCTCCTGCTGGTGTTGGTCCAGATGCTGTTGCTCCTGCTGATGTTGGTCCAGCTGCTACTGCTTCAGTGAGTGCAGCTGCTGTTGCTCCTGGTGCTGATGCTGTTCCAGCAGCTGCTGCTCCTGCTGGTGCTGGTCCAGATGCTGCTACTCCTGCTGGTATTGGTCCAACTGCTTCTTCTGGTGCTGGTTCTGGTCCAGCTGCTGCTGCTCCTGCTGGTGCTGGCCCAGCTCTTCTGCTCCTGCTGGTGCTGTTCCAGCTGCTGCTGCTCCTGTTGGTGTTTGTCCAACTGCTTCTGCTGGTGCTGGCTCAGATGCTGCTGCTGTTGTGGGTGCAGGCACAGCTGCTGCTGCAACTGCTGGTGTTGGTCCAGCTGCTGCTGCTCCTGCTGGTGTTGGTCCAGCTGCTTCTGCTTCAGTGAGTGCAGCCGCTGCTGCTCCTGCTGGTATTGGTCCAACTGCTTCTCCTGGTGCTGGTTCTGGTCCAGCTGCTGCTGCTCCTGCTGGTGCTGGACCAGCTGCTGCTGCTTCTATGAGTGCAGCTGCTGCTGCTCCTCCTGCTGCAGGTGTAGCTGCTGCTGCTCCTGCTGGTGTTAGTCCAGCTGCTTCTGCTCCTGCTGATGCTGGCCCAGGCTGCTGCTCCTGCTGGTGCTGTTCCTGCTGGTGCTGTTCCTGCAGCTGCTGCTCCTGCTGGTGCTGGTCCAGATGCTGCTGCTCCTGCTGGTGGTGGTCCAGCTGCTGCTGCTCTTGCTAGTGTTGGTCCAGCTGCTGCCCTTTCTGCTGATGTTGGTCCAGCTGCTACTGCTTTAGCGAGTGCAGCTGCTGCTGCTCCTGGTGCTGATGCTGTTCCAGCAGCTGCTGCTCTTGCTGGTGCTGGTCCAGCTGCTGCTGTTTCTATTGATGTTGGTCCAGCTGCTACTGCTTAAGTGAGTGCAGATGGTATTGCACCTGTTGTTGCTGGTCCAGCTGCTGCTGCTCCTGCTGGTGTTGCGCCGGATGCTACAGCTCCTATTGGTGCTTGTCCAGCGGCTGCTTCTACTGCTGGTGTTGGTCCAGCCGCTTCTGCTCCTGCTAATGCAAATGCTGCTGCTCCTGGTGGTGCTAGTCCAGGTGCTGCTGCTGCTTCTGCTGCAGGTATAGCTTCTGCTGCTCCTGCTGGTGTTGGTCCAGCTGCTTCTGCTTAAGTGAGTGCAGCTGCTGCTGCTCCTGCTGGTGCTGGTCCTGCTGCTGCTGGTCCTGCTGGTGCTGGCCCACCTGCTGCTGCTCCTACCGGTGTTAGTCCAGCTGCTACTGCTTCAGTAAGTGCCGCTGCAGCTGTTGCTGCTCCTGCTGGTGTTAGTCCTACTGCTGCTGTTCCTGCTGGTTCAACCCAGCTGCTGCTGCTCCTACTGGTGTTGGTCCACATGCTTCTGCACTTGCAGGTGCTGGTCCAGCTGCTGCTGCAATGGCTGGTGTTGCTCCAGCTGCTGCTGCTCCTGCTGGTGTTGCTCCGACTGCTACAGCTCGTATTGGTGCTTGTCCAGCTGCTGCTTCTACTGCTGGTGCTGGTCCTGCTGCTGCTGCTCCTGATGGCGCTGGTACAGCTGCTGCTGCTCCTGCTGGTGCTGTTCCAGCAGCTGCTGCTCCTGCTGGTGCTGGTCCAGATGCTGCTGCTCCTGCTGGTGGTGGTCCAGCTGCTGTTGCTCTTGCTGATGTTGGTCCAGCTGCTGCTACTCTTGCTGGTGTTGGTCCAGATGCTTCTGCTTAAGTGAGTGCAGCTGCTGCTGCTCCTGCTGGTGCAGGACCAGTTGCTGCTTCTACTGCTGGTGCTGGCCCAGCTGCTGCCGCTCCTCCTGATGCAGGTATAGCTGCTGCTACTCCTGCTGGTGTTGGTCCAGATGCTTCTGCTTAAGTGAGTGCAGCTGCTGCACCTGCTGGTATTGGCCCATCTGCTGCTGTTCCTGCTGGTGTTGATCCAGGTGCTTCTGCTCTTGTTGTGTCTGGTCCAGCTGCTGCTCTTCCTGGTGGTGCTGGTCCAGCTGCTGTTGCTCCTGCTGGTGCTGGCCCAGCTGCTGCTGCACCTGTTGGTGCTTGTCCAGCTGTTGCTTCTACTGCTGGTGTTGGTCCAGCTGCTGTTGCTCCTGCTGATGCTGGCCCAGCTGTTGCTGCACCTGTTGGTGCTTGTCCAGCTGTTGCTTCTACTGCTCGTGTTGGTCCAGCTGCTACCGCTCCTGTTGGTGTTGGTTCTGCTGCTGCTTCTCCAGCTGGTGTTGAACCAGCTGCTACTGCTCCTGTGAGCAAAGCTGCTACAGCTGATGCTCTTGCTGGTGTTGGTCTAGCTGCTCCGCTTCAGCTACTGCAGATGCTGCTGCTCCTGCTGCCATTGGTCCTGATGCTGCTCCTGCTGGTGCTGGTCCTGCTGCTGCTGCTCCTGCTGGTGCTGGCACAGCTCCTGCTGCTCCTGCTGGTGTTGGTTCAGCTGCTACTGCTTCAGTGAGTGCAGCTGCTGCTGCACCTGCTGGTGTTGTCCACCTGCTGGTGCTCCTGCTGGTGCTGGCCCAGCTGCTACTGCTCCTGCTGGTGCTGGCCAAGCTGCTGCTGCTCCTGCTGGTGCTGTTCCAGCTGCTGCTGCTCCTGTTGCTGTTTGTCCAACTGCTTCTGCTGGTGCTGGCTCAGATGATGCTGCTGTTGTTGGTGCAGGCGCAGCTGCTGCTGCAACTGCTGGTGTTGGTCCAGCTGCTGCTGCTCCTGCCGTTGTTGGTCCAGCTGCTTCTGCTTCAGTGAGTGCAGCTGCTGCTGCTCCTGGTGTTGGTACAGCAGCTGCTGCTTCTGCTGGTGTTGGTCCAGATGCTGCTGCTCCTGCTGGTGGTGGTCCAGATGTAGTGCTCCTGCTGGTGTTGGTCCAGCTGCTTCTGCTTGTGCTGGGTCTGGTCCAGCTGCTGCTGCAACTGCTGGTGCTGGCCCAGCTGCTGCTGCTCCTGCTGGTGCAGTTCCAGCTGCTGCTGGTCCTGCTGATCTTGTTCCAGCTGCTACAGCTCCTGTTGGTGCTTGTCCAGCTCCTGCTCCTACTGCTTGTGTTGGTCCAGCTGCAACTTCTCCTGTCACTGCTGGTTCAGGTGCTGCTGCTCCTGCTGGTGCTGGCCCAGCTGCAGCTGCTCCTGCTGGTGCTGGCCCAGCTGCTGCTGCTGCTGCTGGTTTTGTTCCAGTTATTACTGCTCCTGCCGATGCAGGTCCAGTTGCTGCTGCTCCTGCTGGTGCTGCTCCAGCGGCTACTGCTTTAGCGAGTGCAGCTGCTGCTCTTGTTGTTCCCGGTCCAGCTGCTGCTTCTCCTGCTGTTCTTGGTCCAGCTGCTCTGCTCTAGTGAGTGCAGATGCTGCTGCTCCTGCTCGTGTTGGTCCAGGTGCTGCTACTCCTGCTGGTGTTGGTCCTGTTGCTACAGCTTCAGTGATTGCAGCTGCTGCTGCTCCTGAATGTATTGGTCCATCTGTGGCTGTTCCTGCTGGCGTTGATCCAGATGCTTCTGCTCCTGCTGGTGTTGTCCTAGCTGCTGCTGCTCCTGCGAGTGCAGCTATTGCTGCTCCTGCTGTGGCTGGTCCAGCTGCTGCTGCTCCTGCTGGTGCTGGCCCAGCAGCTGCTTCTCCTGTTGGTGCTGGTCCTGCTGCTTCTGCACCTGCTGGCGCTGGTACAGCTGCTGCTCCTCCTGCTGGTGCTGTTGCAGCAGCTGCTGCTCCTGCTGGTGTTGGTCCAGAAGCTGCTATTCCTGCTGGTGTTGGTCCAGCTTTTGCTGCTCTTGATGGTGTTGGTCCAGCTGCTGCTGCTCATGCTGGTGTTGGTCCAGCTGCTTCTCTTTCTGCTGATGTTGGTCCAGCTGCTACTGCTTCAGCGAGTGCAGCTGCTGCTGCTCCTGGTGTTGGTACAGCAGCTGCTGCTCCTGCTGGTGTTGGTCCAGATGCTGCTGCTCCTGCTGGTGTTGGTCCAGATGTAGTGCTCCTGCTGGTGTTGGTCCAGCTGCTTCTGCTTGTGCTGGGTCTGGTCCAGCTGCTGCTGCTACTGCTGGTGCTGGCCAGCTGCTGCTGCTCCTGCTGGTGCAGGTCCAGCTGCTGCTGGTCCTGCTGGTCTTGTTCCAGCTGCTACAGTTCCTGTTGGTGCCTGTCCAGCTGCTGCTTCTACTGCTTGTGTTTGTCCAGCTGCAACTTCTCCTGTTGTTGCTGGTCCAGGTGCTGCTGCTCTTGCTGGTGTTGGCCCAGCGGCTGCTGCTCCTGCTGGTGTTCGTCCAGTTATTACTGCTCCTGCTGATGCAGGTCCAGTTGCTGCTGCTCCTGCTGGTGCTGGTCCAGCGGATACTGCTTCAGCGAGTGCAGCTGCTGCTGCTCTTGTTGTTGATCGTCCAGCTGCTGCTTCTCCTGCTGTTCTTGGTCCAGCTGCTCTGCTTCAGTTAGGGCAGCCGCTGCTGCTCCTGCTCGTGTTGGTCCAGGTGCTGCTAATCCTGCTGGTGTTGGTCCAGTTGCTACAGCTTCAGTGATTGCATCTGCTGCTGCTCCTGAATGTATTGGTCCATCTGCGGCTGTTCCTGCTGGTGTTGATCCAGATGCTTCTGCTCCTGCTTGTGTTGTTCTTGCTGCTGCTGTTCCTGCTGTGGCTGGTCCAGCTGCTGCTGCTCCTGCTGGCACTGGTCCAGCTGCTACTGCTTCAGTGTGTGCAGCTGCTGCTGCTCTTGATGGTGTTGGTCCAGCTGACACTGCTTCAGCCAGTGCAGCTGCTGCTGCTCCTGCTGGTGTTAGTCCAGCTGACACTGCTTCAGCGAGTGCAGCTGCTGCTGCTCCTGCTGGTGTTGGTCCGGCTACTGCTACACCTGATGGTGTTGGTCCTTTTTCTCCTGCTCCTGCTGGTGTTGTTCCAGCTGCTGCTGCTCCTGCTGGCACTGGTCCAGCTGCTACTGCTTCAGTGAGTGCAGCTGCTGCTGCTCCTGCTGGTGTTGTCCACCTGCTGGTGCTCCTGCTGGTGCTGGCCAAGCTGCTGCTGAACCTGTTGGTGCTTGTCCAGCTGTTGCTTCTACAGCTGGTGTTGGTCCAGCTGCTGTTGCTCCTGCTGATGCTGGCTCAGCTATTGCTGCACCTGTTGTTGCTGGTCCAGCTGCTGCTGCTCCTGCTGGTCTTGCTTCAGCGGCTACAGCTCTTGTTGGTGCTTGTCGAGCTGCTGCTTCTACTGCTGGGGTTGGTCCAGCTGCAACTGCTCCTGTCGGTGTTGGTCCAGCTGCTGCTCCTCCTGCTGGTGCTGGCCCAGCTGCAGCTGCTTGTTGGTCTAGCTACTGCTGTAGTTCCAGTTGATGCTGCTCCTGCGGGTTCTGGTCCAGATGCTACTGCTTCAGCGAGTGCAGCTGCTGCTGCTCCTGTTGGTCTAGGTCCTGCTGCTGCTGCTCCTGCTGGTGTTGGTCCAACTGCTGCTGCTCCTGCTGGTGCTGGTCGAGTTGCTGCTGCTCCTGCTGGTGCTGGTCCAGCTGCTAATGCTTCAGCGAGTGCAGCTGCTGCTGCTCTTGTTGTTGCTGGTCCAGCTGCTGCTTCTGCTGTTCTTGGTCCAGCTGCTACTGTGATTGCATCAGCTGCTCCTCCTGGTGTTGGTACAGCAGCTGCTGCCTGAGGGTGTTGGCCCAGGTGCTGCTGCCCCTACTGGTATTGGTCCATCTGCTGCTGTTCCTGCTGGTGTTGATCCAGGTGCTTCTGATCCTGCTGTGGCTGGCACAGCTGCTGCTTCTGCTGGTGCTGGTCCAGCTGCTGTTGCTCCTGCTGGTGCTGGCCCAGCTGCTGCTTCTCCTGTTGATGCTGGTCCTGCTGCTGCTGCTGCTCCTACTGGTGCTGATACAGCTGCTGCTGCTCCTGCTGGTGTTGGTCCAGCTGCTGGTCTTTCTGCTGAAGTTGGTCCAGCTGCTACTGCTTCAGTGAGTGCAGCTGCTGCTCCTCCTGGTGTTGGTATAGCAGCTGCTGCTCCAGCTGGTGCTCTCCCAGATGCTGCTGCTCCTCCTCGTATTGGTCCAACTTCTTCTGCTCTTGCTGGTTCTGTTCCAGCTGCTGCAGCTCCTGCTGGTGCTGGCCCAGCTCTGCTGCTCCTGTTGCTGCTGTTCCAGCTGCTGCTTCTACTGCTGGTGTTTGTCCAGCTGCTACTGCTTCAGCGAGTGGAGCTGCTGCTGCTCCTGCTCCCGCTGCTGTTGGAGCAGCTGCTGCTGTTCCTGCTGGTGGTGGTCCAGCTGCTGCTGCTCTTGCTGATGCTGGTGCAGATGCTGCAGCTCCTATTGGTGCTTGCCCAGCTGCTGCTGCTCCTGCTGGTGCTTTATCCAGCTGCTACTGCTCCTGCTGGTGTTGGTCCAGATGCCGCTGCTCCTGATGGTGTTGGTCCAGCTGTTCCTGCTGGTCTTGGTCCAGCTGCTGCTGCTCCTGCTGGTCTTGGTCCAACTGCTACTGCTTCAGTGAGTGCAGCTGCTGCTGCTCCTGCTGGTGCTGGCCAAGCTGCTGCTGCTGCTGTTTGTGCTTGTCCAGCTGCTGCTTCTACTGCTGGTGTTGCACAAGCTGCAACTGCTCCTGTTGGTGCTGGTCCAGGTGCTGCTGCTCTGCTGGTGCTGGCCCAGCTGCAGCTGCTCCTGCTGGTGCTAGTCCAGCTGCTGCTGCTCCTGCTGGTGCTGGTCCAGCTGCTGCTGGTCCTTGTGGTCTTGCTCCAGCTGCTTCATCTCCTGCTGGTCTTGGTCCAGCTGCTGCTGCTCCTGCTGGTCTTGGTCCAACTGCTACTGCTTCAGTGAGTGCAGCTGCTGCTGCTCCTGCTGGTGCTGGCCAAGCTGCTGCTGCTGCTGTTGGTGCTTGTCCAGCTTCTACTGCTGGTGTTGGACAAGCTGCCACTGCTCCTGTTGTTGCTGGTCCAGCTGCTACTGCTGCTGTTGGAGCTGGTCCAGCTGCTGCTGCTCCTGCTGGTGCTGCTCCTGTGCTTGCTTGCCCAGCTGCTGCTGCTCCTCCAGTTGGTGCTTGCCCAGCTGCTGCTGCTGCTGCTGGTGTTTTATCCAGCTGCTTCTGCCCCAGCTGGTATTGGTTCAGGTGCTGCTGCTCTTGCTGGTGCTGGTCCAGCAGCTGCTGCTCCTGCTGTTGCAGGACCAGTTGCTGCTGCTTCAGTGAGTGCAGCTGCTGCTCCTCCTGCTGTTGGTACAGCAGCTGCTGCTCCAGCTGGAGCTGGCCCAGATGCTGCTGCTCCTCCTCGTATTGGTCCAACTTCTTCTGCTCTTGCTGGTTCTGGTCCAGCTGCTGCAGCTCCTGCTTGTGCTGGCCCAGCTCTGCTGCTCCTGCTCGTGCTGGTCCAGCTGCTGCTGCTCCTGCTAGTGCTGGTCCAGCTGCTGCCGGTCCTGCTGGTCTTGCTCCAGCTGCTGCTGCTCCTGTTGGTGCTTGTCCAGCTGCTGCTTCTACTGTTGGTGTTGGTCCAGCTGCAACTGCACCTGTTGGTGCTGGTCCAGGTGCTGCTGATCCTGCTGGTGCTGGTCCAGCTGCTTCTGCTTCAGTGAGTGCAGCTGCTGCTCCGGCTGGTTCTGGTCCAGCTGCTGCTCTTCCTGCTGTTGCAGGACCAGTTGCTGCCGCTAATGCTGGTGCTTGCCCAGCTGCTGCTGCTCCTGTTGGTGCTTGTCCTACTGCTGCTTCTACTGCTGGTGTTGGTCCAGCTGCTTCTCCTGTTGTTGCTGGTCCTGCTGCTCTTCCTGCTGGTGCTGTTGCAGTAGCTGCTGCTCCTGCTGGTGCTGGTCCAGATGCTGCTGCTCCTGCTGGTGTTGGTCCAGAAGCTGCTGCTCCTGCTGGTGTTGGTCCAGCTGTTGCTGCTCTTGATGGTGTTGGTCCAGCTGCTGCTGCTCATGCTGGTATTGGTCCAGCTGCTTCTCTTTCTGCTGATGTTCATCCAGCTGCTACTGCTTCAGCGAGTGCAGCTGCTGCTCCTCCTGGTGTTGGTACAGCAGCTGCTGCTCCTGCTGGTGTTGGTCCAGATGCTGCTGCTCCTGCTGGTGTTGGTCCAGATGCAGTGCTCCTGCTGGTGTTGGTCCAGCTGCTTCTGCTTGTGCTGGGTCTGGTCCAGCTGCTGCTGCTACTGCTGGTGCTGGTCCTGCTGCTGCTGCACCTGCTGGCGCTGGTACAGCTGCTGCTCCTCCTTCTGGTGCTGTTGCAGCAGCTGCTGCTCCCGCTGGTGCTGGTCCAGATGCTGCTGCTCCTGCTGGTGTTGGTCCAGAAGCTGCTGCTCCTGCTGGTGTTGGTCCAGCTGTTGCTGCTCTTGATGGTGTTGGTCCAGCTGCTGCTGCTCATGCTGGTGTTGGTCCAGCTGCTTCTCTTTCTGCTGATGTTGGTCCAGCTGCTAATGCTTCAGTGAGTGCATCTGCTGCTGCTCCTGGTGTTGGTACAGCAGCTGCTGCTCCTGCTGATGTTGGTCCAGATGCTGCTGCTCCTGCTGGTGTTGGTCCAGATGTAGTGCTCCTGCTGGTGTTGGCCCAGCTGCTTCTGCTTGTGCTGGGTCTGGTCCAGCTTCTGCTGCTACTGCTGGTGCTGGCCCAGCTGCTGCTGCTCCTGCTGGTGCAGGTCCAGCTGCTGCTGGTCCTGCTGGTCTTGTTCCAGCTGCTACAGTTCCTGTTGGTGCCTGTCCAGCTACTGCTTCTACTGCTTGTGTTGGTCCAGCTGCAACTTCTCCTGTTGTTGCTGGTCTAGGTGCTGCTGCTGCTGCTGGTGTTGGCCCAGCGGCTGCTGCTCCTGCTGGTGTTGGTCCAGTTATTACTGCTCCTGCTGGTGCTGGTCCAGCGGCTACTGCTTCAGCGAGTGCAGCTGCTGCTGCTCTTGTTGTTGATGGTCCAGCTGCTGCTTCTCCTGCTGTTCTTGGTCCAGCTGCTCTGCTTCAGTTAGTGCAGCCGCTGCTGCTCCTGCTCGTGTTGGTCCAGGTGCTGCTACTCCTGCTGGTGTTGGTCCAGTTGCTACAGCTTCAGTGATTGCAGCTGCTGCTGCTCCTGAATGTATTGGTCCATCTGCGGCTGTTCCTGCTGGTGTTGATCCAGATGCTTCTGCTCCTGCTGGTGTTGTTCTTGCTGCTGCTACTCCTGCTGTGGCTGGTCCAGCTGCTGCTGCTCCTGCTGCTGCTGGCCCAGCTGCTGCTTCTCCTGTTGGTGCAGGTCATGCTGCTGCTGCTCCTGCTGGCACTGGCACAGCTGCTGCTCCTCCTGCTGGTGCTGTACCAGCAGCTGCTGCTCCTGCTGGTGCTGGTCCAGATGCCGCTGCTCCTGCTGGTGTTGGTCCAGAAGCTGCTGCTCCTGCTGGTGTTGGTCCAGCTGTTGCTGCTCTTGATGGTGTTGGTCCAGCTGACACTGCTTCAGCCAGTGCAGCTGCTGCTGCTCCTGCTGGTGTTAGTCCAGCTGACACTGCTTCAGCGAGTGCAGCTGCTGCTGCTCCTGCTGGTGTTGGTCCGGCTACTGCTACACCTGATGGTGTTGGTCCTTTTTCTCCTGCTCCTGCTGGTGTTGTTCCAGCTGCTGCTGCTCCTGCTGGCACTGGTCCAGCTGCTACTGCTTCAGTGAGTGCAGCTGCTGCTGCTCCTCTGGTGTTGTCCACCTGCTGGTGCTCCTGCTGGTGCTGGCCCAGCTGCTGCTGCTCTTGCTGGTGCTGGTCCAGCTGCTGCTGAACCTGTTGGTGCTTGTCCAGCTGTTGCTTCTACGGCTGGTGTTGGTCCAGCTGCTGTTGCTCCTGCTGATGCTGGCTCAGCTATTGCTGCACCTGTTGTTGCTGGTCCAGCTGCTGCTGGTCCTGCTGGTCTTGCTCCAGCGGCTACAGCTCCTGTTGGTGCTTGTCCAGCTGCTGCTTCTACTGCTGGTGTTGGTCCAGCTGCAACTGCTCCTGTTGGTGTTAGTCCAGCTGCTGCTTCTACTGCTGGGGTTGGTCCAGCTGCAACTATTCCTGTTGGTGTTGGTCCAGCTGCTGCTCCTCCTGCTGGTGCTGGCCCAGCTGCAGCTGCTTGTTGGTCTAGCTACTGCTGCAGTTCCAGTTGATGCTGCTCCTGCGGGTTCTGGTCCAGCCGCTACCGCTTCAGCGAGTGCAGCTGCTGCTGCTCCTGTTGGTCTAGGTCCTGCTGCTGCTGCTCCTGCTGGTGTTGGTCCAACTGCTGCTGCTCCTGCTGGTGCTGGTCGAGTTGCTGCTGCTCCTGCTGGTGCTGGTCCAGCTGCTAATGCTTCAGCGATTGCAGCTGCTGCTGCTCCTGGTGTTGGTAGAGCAGCTGCTGCCTGAGGGTGTTGGCCCAGGTGCTGCTGCCCCTACTGGTATTGGTCCATCTGCTGCTGTTCCTGCTGGTGTTGATCCAGGTGCTTCTGATCCTGCTGTGGCTGGCACAGCTGCTGCTTCTACTGGTGCTGGTCCAGCTGCTGTTGCTCCTGCTGGTGCTGGCCCAGCTGCTGCTTCTCCTGTTGGTGCTGGTCCTGCTGCTGCTGCTGCTCCTACTGGTGCTGATACAGCTGCTGCTGCTCCTGCTGGTGTTGGTCCAGCTGCTGGTCTTTCTGCTGATGTTGGTCCAGATGCTACTGCTTCAGTGAGTGCAGCTGCTGCTCCTCCTGGTGTTGGTATAGCAGCTGCTGCTCCAGCTGGTGCTGGCCCAGATGCTGCTGCTCCTCCTTGTATTGGTCCAACTTCTTCTGCTCTTGCTGGTTCTGTTCCAGCTGCTGCAGCTCCTGCTGGTGCTGGCCCAGCTCTGCTGCTCCTGTTGCTGCTGTTCCAGCTGCTGCTGCTACTGCTGGTGTTTGTCCAGCTGCTACTGCTTCAGCAAGTGGAGCTGCTGCTGCTCCTGCTCCCGCTGCTGTTGGAGCAGCTGCTGCTGTTCCTGCTGGTGGTGGTCTAGCTGCTGCTGCTCTTGCTGATGCTGGTGCAGATGCTGCAGCTCCTATTGGTGCTTGCCCAGCTGCTGCTGCTCCTGCTGGTGCTTTATCCAGCTGCTACTGCTCCTGCTGGTGTTGGTCCAGATGCCGCTGCTCCTGATGGTGTTGGTCCAGCTGTTCCTGCTGGTCTTGGTCCAGCTGCTGCTGCTCCTGCTGGTGTTGGTCCAACTGCTACTGCTTCAGTGAGTGCAGCTGCTGCTGCTCCTGCTGGTGCCGACCAAGCTGCTGCTGCTGTTGGTGCTTGTCCAGCTGCTGCTTCTACTGCTGGTGTTGGACAAGCTGCCACTGCTCCTGTTGTTGCTGGTCTAGCTGCTACTGTTGCTGTTGGAGCTGGTCCAGCTGCTGCTGCTCCTGCTGGTGCTGCTCCTGCGCTTGCTGGCCCAGCTGCTGCTGCTCCTCCAGTTGGTGCTTGCCCAGCTGCTGCTGCTACTGCTGGTGTTTTATCCAGCTGCTTCTGCCCCAGCTGGTATTGGTTCAGGTGCTGCTGCTCTTGCTGGTGCTGGTCCAGCAGCTGCTGCTCCTGCTGTTGCAGGACCAGTTGCTGCTGCTTCAGTGAGTGCAGCTGCTGCTCCTCCTGGTGTTGCTACAGCAGCTGCTGCTCCTGCTAGTGCTGGTCCAGCTGCTGCTGGTCCTGCTGGTCTTGCTCCAGCTGCTGCTGCTCCTGTTGGTGCTTGTCCAGCTGCTGCTTCTACTGTTGGTGTTGGTCCAGCTGCAACTGCACCTGTTGGTGCTGGTCCAGGTGCTGCTGATCCTGCTGGTGGTGGTCCAGCTGCTTCTGCTTCAGTGAGTGCAGCTGCTGCTCCGACTGGTGCTGGTCCAGCTGCTGCTCCTCCTGCTGTTGCAGGACCAGTTGCTGCCTCTAATGCTGGTGCTTGCCTAGCTGCTGCTGCTCCTGTTGGTGCTTGTCCAACTGCTGCTTCTACTGCTGGTGTTGGTCCAGCTGCAACTGCTCCTGTTGGTGCTGGTCCAGGTGCTGCTGCTCTGCTGGTGCTGGCCCTGCTGCAGCTGCTCCTGCTGGTGCTGGTCCAGCTGCTGCTGCTCCTGCTGGTGCTGGTCCAGCTGCTGCTGGTCCTGCTGGGCTTGCTCCAGCTGTTTCAGCTCCTGTTGGTGCTTGTCCAGCTGCTGCTTCTACTGTTGGTGTTGGTCCAGCTGCAACTGCACCTGTTGGTGCTGGTCCAGGTGCTGCTGATCCTGCCGGTGCTGGTCCAGCTGCAGCTGCTCCTGCTGTTGCTGGCCCAGCTGCTGCTGCTCCTGCTGGTGCAGTTCCAGCTGCTGCTGCTCCTGTTGCTGTTTGTCCAACTGCTACTGCTGGTGCTGGCTCAGATGCTGCTGCTGTTGTTGGTGCAGGCGCAGCTGCTGCTGCAACTGCTGGTGTTGGTCCAGCTGCTGCTGCTCCTGCTGTTGTTGGTCCAGCTGCTTCTGCTTCAGTGAGTACAGCTGCTGCTGCTCCTGGTGTTGGTACAGCAGCTGCTGCTTCTGCTGGTGTTGGTCCAGATGCTGCTGCTCCTGCTGGTGGTGGTCCAGATGTAGTGCTCCTGCTGGTGTTGGTCCAGCTGCTTCTGCTTGTGCTGGGTCTGGTCCAGCTGCTGCTGCAACTGCAGGTGCTGGCCCAGCAGCTGCTGCTCCTGCTGGTGCAGGTCCAGCTGCTGCTGGTCCTGCTGGTCTTGTTCCAGCTGCTACAGTTCCTGTTGGTGCTTGTCCAGCTGCTGCTTCTATTGCTTGTGTTGGTCCAGCTGCAACTTCTCCTGTTGTTGCTGGTCTAGGTGCTGCTGCTCCTGCTGGTGCTGGCCCAGCTGCTGCTGGTGTTGGTCCAGTTATTACTGCACCTGCTGATGCAGGTCCAGTTGCTGCCGCTCCTGCTGGTGCTGGTCCATCGGCTACTGCGTCAGCGAGTGCAGCTGCTGCTGCTCTTGTTGTTGCTGGACCAGCTGCTGCTTCTCCTGCAGTTCTTGGTCCAGCTGCTCTGCTCCAGTGAGTGCAGCCGCTGCTGCTCCTGCTCATGTTGGTCCAGGTGCTGCTACTCCTGCTGGTGTTGGTCCAGTTGCTACAGCTTCAGTGATTGTAGCTGCTGCTGCTCCTGTATGTATTGGTCCATCTGCGGCTGTTCCTGCTGGTGTTGATCCAGATGCTTCTGCTCCTGCTGGTGTTGTTCTAGCTGCTGCGGGTCCTGCAAGTGCCGCTGTTGCTGCTCCTGCTGTGGCTGGTCCAGCTGCTGCTGCTCCTGCTGGTGCTGGCCCAGCTGCTGCTTCTCCTGTTGGTGCTGTTCCTGCTGCTTCTGCTCCTGCTGGTGCTGTTCCAGATGCTGCTGCTCCTGCTGGTGGTGGTCCAGGTGCTGCTGCTCCTGCTGGTGCTGATACAGCTGCTGCTGCTCCTGCTGGTGTTGGTCCAGCTGCTGGTCTTTCTGCTGATGTTGGTCCAGCTGCTACTGCTTCAGTGAGTGCAGCTGCTGCTCCTCCTGGTGTAGGTATAGCAGCTGCTTCTCCAGCTGGTGCTGGCCCAGATGCTGCTGCTCCTCTTCGTATTGGTCCAACTTCTTCTGCTCTTGCTGGTTCTGTTCCAGCTGCTGCAGCTCCTGCTGGTGCTGGCCCAGCTCTGCTGCTCCTGTTGCTGCTGTTCCAGCTGCTGCTGCTACTGCTGGTGTTTGTCCAGCTGCTACTGCTTCAGCGAGTGGAGCTGCTGCTGCTCCTGCTCCCGCTGCTGTTGGAGCAGCTGCTGCTGTTCCTGCTGGTGGTGGTCCAGCTGCTGCTGCTCTTGCTGATGCTGGTGCAGATGCTGCAGCTTCTATTGGTGCTTGCCCAGCTGCTGCTGCTCCTGCTGGTGCTTTATCCAGCTGCTACTGCTCCTGCTGGTGTTGGTCCAGATGCCGCTGCTCCTGATGGTGTTGGTCCAGCTGTTCCTGCTGGTCTTGGTCCAGCTGCTGCTGATCCTGCTGGTGTTGGTCCAACTGCTACTGCTTCAGTGAGTGCAGCTGCTGCTGCTCCTGCTGGTGCCGGCCAAGCTGCTGCTGCTGTTGGTGCTTGTCCAGCTGCTGCTTCTACTGCTGGTGTTGCACAAGCTGCCACTGCTCCTGTTGTTGCTGGTCCAGCTGCTACTGCTGCTGTTGGAGCTGGTCCAGCTGCTGCTGCTCCTGCTGGTGCTGCTCCTGCACTTGCTGTCCCAGCTGCTGCTGCTCCTCCAGTTGGTGCTTGCCCAGCTGCTGCTGCTACTGCTGGTGTTTTATCCAGCTGCTTCTGCCCCAGCTGGTATTGGTTCAGGTGCTGCTGCTCTTGCTGGTGCTGGTCCAGCAGCTGCTGCTCCTGCTGTTGCAGGACCAGTTGCTGCTGCTTCAGTGAGTGCAGCTGCTGCTCCTCCTGGTGTTGCTACAGCTGCTGCTGCTCCAGCTGGAGCTGGCCCATATGCTGCTGCCCCTCCTCGTATTGGTCCAACTTCTTCTGCTCTTGCTGTTTCTGGTCCAGCTGCTGCAGCTCCTGCTTGTGCTGGCCCAGCTCTGCTGCTCCTGCTGGTGCTGGTCCAGCTGCTGCTGCTCCTGCTAGTGCTGGTCCAGCTGCTGCTGGTCCTGCTGATCTTGCTCCAGCTGCTGCTTCTGCTGTTGGTGTTGGTCCAGCTGCAACTGCACCTGTTGGTGCTGGTCCAGGTGCTGCTGATCCTGCTGGTGCTGGTCCAGCTGCTTCTGCTTCAGTGAGTGCAGCTGCTGCTCCGACTGGTGCTGGTCCAGTTGCTGCTCCTCCTGCTGTTGCAGGACCAGTTGCTGCCTCTAATGCTGGTGCTTGCCCAGCTGCTGCTGCTCCTGTTGGTGCTTGTCCAACTGCTGCTTCTACTGCTGGTGTTGGTCCAGCTGCAACTGCTCCTGTTGGTGCTGGTCCAGGTGCTGCTGCTCTGCTGGTGCTGGCCCAGCTGCAGCTGCTCCTGCTGGTGCTGGTCCAGCTGCTGCTGCTCCTGCTGGTGCTGGTCCAGCTGCTGCTGGTCCTGCTGGTCTTGCTCCAGCTGCCTCAGCTCCTGTTGGTGCTTGTCTAGCTGCTGCTTCTACTGTTGGTGTTGGTCCAGCTGCAACTGCACCTGTTGGTGCTGGTCAAGGTGCTGCTGATCCTGCTGGTGCTGGCCCAGCTGCAGCTGCTCCTGCTGTTGCTGGCCCAGCTGCTGCTGCTCCTGCTGGTGCAGTTCCAGCTGCTGCTGCTCCTGTTGCTGTTTGTCCAACTGCTTCTGCTGGTGCTGGCTCAGATGCTGCTGCTGTTGTTGGTGCAGGCGCAGCTGCTGCTGCAACTGCTGGTGTTGGTCCAGCTGCTGCTGCTCCTGCTGTTGTTGGTCCAGCTGCTTCTGCTTCAGTGAGTGCAGCTGCTGCTGCTCCTGGTGTTGGTACAGCAGCTGCTGCTTCTGCTGGTGTTGGTCCAGATGCTGCTGCTCCTGCTGGTGGTGGTCCAGATGTAGTGCTCCTACTGGTGTTGGTCCAGCTGCTTCTGCTTGTGCTGGGTCTGGTCCAGCTGCTGCTGCAACTGCGGGTGCTGGCCCAGCAGCTGCTGCTCCTGCTGGTGCTGGTCCAGATGCTGCTGCTCCTGCTGGTGGTGGTCCAGCAGCTGCTGCTCCTGCTGTTGCTGATACAGCAGCTACTGCTCCTGCTGGTGTTGGTCCAGCTGCTGGTCTTTCTGCTGATGTTGGTCCAGCTGCTACTGCTTCAGTGAATGCAGCTGCTGCTCCTCCTGGTGTTGGTATAGCAGCTGCTGCTCCAGCTGGTGCTGGCCCAGATGCTGCTGCTCCTCCTCATATTGGTCCAACTTCTTCTGCTCTTGCTGGTTCTGTTCCAGCTGCTGCAGCTCCTGCTGGTGCTGGCCCAGCTCTGCTGCTCCTGTTGCTGCTGTTCCAGCTGCTGCTGCTACTGCTGGTGTTTGTCCAGCTGCTACTGCTTCAGCGAGTGGAGCTGCTGCTGCTCCTGCTCCCGCTGCTGTTGGAGCAGCTGCTGCTGTTCCTGCTGGTGGTGGTCCAGCTGCTGCTGCTCTTGCTGATGCTGGTGCAGATGCTGCAGCTTCTATTGGTGCTTGCCCAGCTGCTGCTGCTCCTGCTGGTGCTTTATCCAGCTGCTACTGCTCCTGCTGGTGTTGGTCCAGATGCCGCTGCTCCTGATGGTGTTGGTCCAGCTGTTCCTGCTGGTCTTGGTCCAGCTGCTGCTGATCCTGCTGGTGTTGGTCCAACTGCTACTGCTTCAGTGAGTGCAGCTGCTGCTGCTCCTGCTGGTGCCGGCCAAGCTGCTGCTGCTGTTGGTGCTTGTCCAGCTGCTGCTTCTACTGCTGGTGTTGCACAAGCTGCCACTGCTCCTGTTGTTGCTGGTCCAGCTGCTACTGCTGCTGTTGGAGCTGGTCCAGCTGCTGCTGCTCCTGCTGGTGCTGCTCCTGCACTTGCTGTCCCAGCTGCTGCTGCTCCTCCAGTTGGTGCTTGCCCAGCTGCTGCTGCTACTGCTGGTGTTTTATCCAGCTGCTTCTGCCCCAGCTGGTATTGGTTCAGGTGCTGCTGCTCTTGCTGGTGCTGGTCCAGCAGCTGCTGCTCCTGCTGTTGCAGGACCAGTTGCTGCTGCTTCAGTGAGTGCAGCTGCTGCTCCTCCTGGTGTTGCTACAGCTGCTGCTGCTCCAGCTGGAGCTGGCCCATATGCTGCTGCCCCTCCTCGTATTGGTCCAACTTCTTCTGCTCTTGCTGGTTCTGGTCCAGCTGCTGCAGCTCCTGCTTGTGCTGGCCCAGCTCTGCTGCTCCTGCTGGTGCTGGTCCAGCTGCTGCTGCTCCTGCTAGTGCTGGTCCAGCTGCTGCTGGTCCTGCTGATCTTGCTCCAGCTGCTGCTTCTGCTGTTGGTGTTGGTCCAGCTGCAACTGCACCTGTTGGTGCTGGTCCAGGTGCTGCTGATCCTGCTGGTGCTGGTCCAGCTGCTTCTGCTTCAGTGAGTGCAGCTGCTGCTCCGACTGGTGCTGGTCCAGTTGCTGCTCCTCCTGCTGTTGCAGGACCAGTTGCTGCCTCTAATGCTGGTGCTTGCCCAGCTGCTGCTGCTCCTGTTGGTGCTTGTCCAACTGCTGCTTCTACTGCTGGTGTTGGTCCAGCTGCAACTGCTCCTGTTGGTGCTGGTCCAGGTGCTGCTGCTCTGCTGGTGCTGGCCCAGCTGCAGCTGCTCCTGCTGGTGCTGGTCCAGCTGCTGCTGCTCCTGCTGGTGCTGGTCCAGCTGCTGCTGGTCCTGCTGGTCTTGCTCCAGCTGCCTCAGCTCCTGTTGGTGCTTGTCTAGCTGCTGCTTCTACTGTTGGTGTTGGTCCAGCTGCAACTGCACCTGTTGGTGCTGGTCAAGGTGCTGCTGATCCTGCTGGTGCTGGCCCAGCTGCAGCTGCTCCTGCTGTTGCTGGCCCAGCTGCTGCTGCTCCTGCTGGTGCAGTTCCAGCTGCTGCTGCTCCTGTTGCTGTTTGTCCAACTGCTTCTGCTGGTGCTGGCTCAGATGCTGCTGCTGTTGTTGGTGCAGGCGCAGCTGCTGCTGCAACTGCTGGTGTTGGTCCAGCTGCTGCTGCTCCTGCTGTTGTTGGTCCAGCTGCTTCTGCTTCAGTGAGTGCAGCTGCTGCTGCTCCTGGTGTTGGTACAGCAGCTGCTGCTTCTGCTGGTGTTGGTCCAGATGCTGCTGCTCCTGCTGGTGGTGGTCCAGATGTAGTGCTCCTACTGGTGTTGGTCCAGCTGCTTCTGCTTGTGCTGGGTCTGGTCCAGCTGCTGCTGCAACTGCGGGTGCTGGCCCAGCAGCTGCTGCTCCTGCTGGTGCTGGTCCAGATGCTGCTGCTCCTGCTGGTGGTGGTCCAGCAGCTGCTGCTCCTGCTGTTGCTGATACAGCAGCTACTGCCTCCTGCTGGTGTTGGTCCAGCTGCTGGTCTTTCTGCTGATGTTGGTCCAGCTGCTACTGCTTCAGTGAATGCAGCTGCTGCTCCTCCTGGTGTTGGTATAGCAGCTGCTGCTCCAGCTGGTGCTGGCCCAGATGCTGCTGCTCCTCCTCATATTGGTCCAACTTCTTCTGCTCCTGCTGGTTCTGTTCCAGCTGCTGCAGCTCCTGCTGGTGCTGGCCCAGCTCTGCTGCTCCTGTTGCTGCTGTTCCAGCTGCTGCTGCTACTGCTGGTGTTTGTCCAGCTGCTACTGCTTCAGCGAGTGGAGCTGCTGCTGCTCCTGCTCCCGCTGCTGTTGGAGCAGCTGCTGCTGTTCCTGCTGGTGGTGGTCCAGCTGCTGCTGCTCTTGCTGATGCTGGTGCAGATGCTGCAGCTTCTATTGGTGCTTGCCCAGCTGCTGCTGCTCCTGCTGGTGCTTTATCCAGCTGCTACTGCTCCTGCTGGTGTTGGTCCAGATGCCGCTGCTCCTGATGGTGTTGGTCCAGCTGTTCCTGCTGGTCTTGGTCCAGCTGCTGCTGATCCTGCTGGTGTTGGTCCAACTGCTACTGCTTCAGTGAGTGCAGCTGCTGCTGCTCCTGCTGGTGCCGGCCAAGCTGCTGCTGCTGTTGGTGCTTGTCCAGCTGCTGCTTCTACTGCTGGTGTTGCACAAGCTGCCACTGCTCCTGTTGTTGCTGGTCCAGCTGCTACTGCTGCTGTTGGAGCTGGTCCAGCTGCTGCTGCTCCTGCTGGTGCTGCTCCTGCACTTGCTGTCCCAGCTGCTGCTGCTCCTCCAGTTGGTGCTTGCCCAGCTGCTGCTGCTACTGCTGGTGTTTTATCCAGCTGCTTCTGCCCCAGCTGGTATTGGTTCAGGTGCTGCTGCTCTTGCTGGTGCTGGTCCAGCAGCTGCTGCTCCTGCTGTTGCAGGACCAGTTGCTGCTGCTTCAGTGAGTGCAGCTGCTGCTCCTCCTGGTGTTGCTACAGCTGCTGCTGCTCCAGCTGGAGCTGGCCCATATGCTGCTGCCCCTCCTCGTATTGGTCCAACTTCTTCTGCTCTTGCTGGTTCTGGTCCAGCTGCTGCAGCTCCTGCTTGTGCTGGCCCAGCTCTGCTGCTCCTGCTGGTGCTGGTCCAGCTGCTGCTGCTCCTGCTAGTGCTGGTCCAGCTGCTGCTGGTCCTGCTGATCTTGCTCTAGCTGCTGCTTCTGCTGTTGGTGTTGGTCCAGCTGCAACTGCACCTGTTGGTGCTGGTCCAGGTGCTGCTGATCCTGCTGGTGCTGGTCCAGCTGCTTCTGCTTCAGTGAGTGCAGCTGCTGCTCCGACTGGTGCTGGTCCAGTTGCTGCTCCTCCTGCTGTTGCAGGACCAGTTGCTGCCTCTAATGCTGGTGCTTGCCCAGCTGCTGCTGCTCCTGTTGGTGCTTGTCCAACTGCTGCTTCTACTGCTGGTGTTGGTCCAGCTGCAACTGCTCCTGTTGGTGCTGGTCCAGGTGCTGCTGCTCTGCTGGTGCTGGCCCAGCTGCAGCTGCTCCTGCTGGTGCTGGTCCAGCTGCTGCTGCTCCTGCTGGTGCTGGTCCAGCTGCTGCTGGTCCTGCTGGTCTTGCTCCAGCTGCCTCAGCTCCTGTTGGTGCTTGTCTAGCTGCTGCTTCTACTGTTGGTGTTGGTCCAGCTGCAACTGCACCTGTTGGTGCTGGTCAAGGTGCTGCTGATCCTGCCGGTGCTGGCCCAGCTGCAGCTGCTCCTGCTGTTGCTGGCCCAGCTGCTGCTGCTCCTGCTGGTGCAGTTCCAGCTGCTGCTGCTCCTGTTGCTGTTTGTCCAACTGCTTCTGCTGGTGCTGGCTCAGATGCTGCTGCTGTTGTTGGTGCAGGCGCAGCTGCTGCTGCAACTGCTGGTGTTGGTCCAGCTGCTGCTGCTCCTGCTGTTGTTGGTCCAGCTGCTTCTGCTTCAGTGAGTGCAGCTGCTGCTGCTCCTGGTGTTGGTACAGCAGCTGCTGCTTCTGCTGGTGTTGGTCCAGATGCTGCTGCTCCTGCTGGTGGTGGTCCAGATGTAGTGCTCCTACTGGTGTTGGTCCAGCTGCTTCTGCTTGTGCTGGGTCTGGTCCAGCTGCTGCTGCAACTGCGGGTGCTGGCCCAGCAGCTGCTGCTCCTGCTGGTGCTGGTCCAGATGCTGCTGCTCCTGCTGGTGGTGGTCCAGCAGCTGCTGCTCCTGCTGTTGCTGATACAGCAGCTACTGCTCCTGCTGGTGTTGGTCCAGCTGCTGGTCTTTCTGCTGATGTTGGTCCAGCTGCTACTGCTTCAGTGAATGCAGCTGCTGCTCCTCCTGGTGTTGGTATAGCAGCTGCTGCTCCAGCTGGTGCTGGCCCAGATGCTGCTGCTCCTCCTCATATTGGTCCAACTTCTTCTGCTCCTGCTGGTTCTGTTCCAGCTGCTGCAGCTCCTGCTGGTGCTGGCCCAGCTCTGCTGCTCCTGTTGCTGCTGTTCCAGCTGCTGCTGCTACTGCTGGTGTTTGTCCAGCTGCTACTGCTTCAGCGAGTGGAGCTGCTGCTGCTCCTGCTCCCGCTGCTGTTGGAGCAGCTGCTGCTGTTCCTGCTGGTGGTGGTCCAGCTGCTGCTGCTCTTGCTGATGCTGGTGCAGATGCTGCAGCTTCTATTGGTGCTTGCCCAGCTGCTGCTGCTCCTGCTGGTGCTTTATCCAGCTGCTACTGCTCCTGCTGGTGTTGGTCCAGACGCTTCTGCTCCTGATGGTGTTGGTCCAGCTGTTCCTGCTGGTCTTGGTCCAGCTGCTGCTGCTCCTGCTGGTCTTGGTCCAACTGCTACTGCTTCAGTGAGTGCAGCTGCTGCTGCTCCTGCTGGTGCCGGCCAAGCTGCTCCTGCTGTTGTTGGTCCAGCTGCTTCTGCTTCAGTGAGTGCAGCTGCTGCTGCTCCTGGTGTTGGTACAGCAGCTGCTGCTTCTGCTGGTGTTGGTCCAGATGCTGCTGCTCCTGCTGGTGGTGGTCCAGATGTAGTGCTCCTGCTGGTGTTGGTCCAGCTGCTTCTGCTTGTGCTGGGTCTGGTCCAGCTGCTGCTGCAACTGCGGGTGCTGGCCCAGCTGCTGCTGCTCCTGCTGGTGCAGGTCCAGCTGCTGCTGGTCCTGCTGGTCTTGTTCCAGCTGCTACAGTTCCTGTTGGTGCTTGTCCAGCTGCTGCTTCTATTGCTTGTGTTGGTCCAGCTGCCACTTCTCCTGTTGTTGCTGGTCTAGGTGCTGCTGCTCCTGCTGGTGCTGGCCCAGCTGCTGCTGGTGTTGGTCCAGTTATTACTGCTCCTGCTGATGCAGGTCCAGTTGCTGCCGCTCCTGCTGGTGCTGGTCCATCGGCTACTGCTTCATGAGTGCAGCTGCTGCTGCTCTTGTTGTTGCTGGACCAGCTGCTGCTTCTCCTGCAGTTCTTGGTCCAGCTGCTCTGCTCCAGTGTGTGCAGCCGCTGCTGCTCCTGCTCGTGTTGGTCCAGGTGCTGCTACTCCTGCTGGTGTTGGTCCAGTTGCTACAGCTTCAGTGATTGTAGCTGCTGCTGCTCCTGAATGTATTGGTCCATCTGTGGCTGTTCCTGCTGGTGTTGATCCAGATGCTTCTGCTCCTGCTGGTGTTGTTCTAGCTGCTGCGGCTCCTGCAAGTGCAGCTGTTGCTGCTCCTGCTGTGGCTGGTCCAGCTGCTGCTGCTCCTGCTGGTGCTGGCCCAGCTGCTGCTTCTCCTGTTGGTGCTGTTCCTGCTGCTTCTGCTCCTGCTGGTGCTGGTCCAGCTGCTGCTGCTCCTGCTGGTGCTGGTCCAGCTGCTGCTGGTCCTTGTGGTCTTGCTCCAGCTGCTTCAGCTCCTGTTGGTGCTTGTCCAGCTGCTGCTTCTACTGTTGGTGTTGGTCCAGCTGCAACTGCACCTGTTGGTGCTGGTCCTGGTGCTTCTGCTCCTGCTGGTGCAGTTCCAGCTGCTGCTGCTCCTGTTGCTGTTTGTCCAACTGCTTCTGCTGGTGCTGGCTCAGATGCTGCTGCTGTTGTTGGTGCAGGCGCAGCTGCTGCTGCAACTGCTGGTGTTGGTCCAGCTGCTGCTGCTCCTGCTGTTGTTGGTCCAGCTGCTTCTGCTTCAGTGAGTGCAGCTGCTGCTGCTCCTGGTGTTGGTACAGCAGCTGCTGCTTCTGCTGGTGTTGGTCCAGATGCTGCTGCGCCTGCTGGTGGTGGTCCAGATGTAGTGCTCCTGCTGCTGTTGGTCCAGCTGCTTCTGCTTGTGCTGGGTCTGGTCCAGCTGCTGCTGCAACTGCGGGTGCTGGCCCAGCTGCTGCTGCTCCTGCTGGTGCAGTTCCAGCTGCTGCTGGTCCTGCTGATCTTGTTCCAGCTGCTACAGTTCCTGTTGGTGCTTGTCCAGCTCCTGCTTCTACTGCTTGTGTTGGTCCAGCTGCAACTTCTCCTGTTGTTGCTGGTCTAGGTGCTGCTGCTCATACTCCTGCTGGTGTTGGTCCAGTTGCTACAGCTTCAGTGATTGTAGCTGCTGCTGCTCCTGAGGTTGCTGGTCCAGCTGCTGCTGCTCCTGCTGGTGCTGGCCCAGCTGCTGCTGGTGTTGGTCCAGTTATTACTGCTCCTGCTGATGCAGGTCCAGTTGCTGCCGCTCCTGCTGGTGCTGGTCCAGCGGCTACTGCTTCAGCGAGTGCAGCTGCTGCTGCTCTTGTTGTTGCTGGACCAGCTGCTGCTTCTCCTGCAGTTCTTGGTCCAGCTGCTCTGCTCCAGTGTGTGCAGCCGCTGCTGCTCCTGCTCGTGTTGGTCCAGGTGCTGCTACTCCTGCTGGTGTTGGTCCAGTTGCTACAGCTTCAGTGATTGTAGCTGCTGCTGCTCCTGAATGTATTGGTCCATCTGTGGCTGTTCCTGCTGGTGTTGATCCAGATGCTTCTGCTCCTGCTGGTGTTGTTCTAGCTGCTGCGGCTCCTGCAAGTGCAGCTGTTGCTGCTCCTGCTGTGGCTGGTCCAGCTGCTGCTGCTCCTGCTGGTGCTGGCCCAGCTGCTGCTTCTCCTGTTGGTGCTGTTCCTGCTGCTTCTGCTCCTGCTGGTGCTGGTCCAGCTGCTGCTGCTCCTGCTGGTGCTGGTCCAGCTGCTGCTGGTCCTTGTGGTCTTGCTCCAGCTGCTTCAGCTCCTGTTGGTGCTTGTCCAGCTGCTGCTTCTACTGTTGGTGTTGGTCCAGCTGCAACTGCACCTGTTGGTGCTGGTCCTGGTGCTTCTGCTCCTGCTGGTGCAGTTCCAGCTGCTGCTGCTCCTGTTGCTGTTTGTCCAACTGCTTCTGCTGGTGCTGGCTCAGATGCTGCTGCTGTTGTTGGTGCAGGCGCAGCTGCTGCTGCAACTGCTGGTGTTGGTCCAGCTGCTGCTGCTCCTGCTGTTGTTGGTCCAGCTGCTTCTGCTTCAGTGAGTGCAGCTGCTGCTGCTCCTGGTGTTGGTACAGCAGCTGCTGCTTCTGCTGGTGTTGGTCCAGATGCTGCTGCTCCTGCTGGTGGTGGTCCAGATGTAGTGCTCCTGCTGCTGTTGGTCCAGCTGCTTCTGCTTGTGCTGGGTCTGGTCCAGCTGCTGCTGCAACTGCGGGTGCTGGCCCAGCTGCTGCTGCTCCTGCTGGTGCAGTTCCAGCTGCTGCTGGTCCTGCTGATCTTGTTCCAGCTGCTACAGTTCCTGTTGGTGCTTGTCCAGCTCCTGCTTCTACTGCTTGTGTTGGTCCAGCTGCAACTTCTCCTGTTGTTGCTGGTCTAGGTGCTGCTGCTCATACTCCTGCTGGTGTTGGTCCAGTTGCTACAGCTTCAGTGATTGTAGCTGCTGCTGCTCCTGAATGTATTGGTCCATCTGCGGCTGTTCCTGCTAGTGTTGATCCAGATGCTTCTGCTCCTGCTGGTGTTGTTCTAGCTGCTGCGGCTCCTGCGAGTGTTGCTGTTGCTGCTCCTGCTGTGGCTGGTCCAACTGCTGCTGCTCCTGCTGGTGCTGGCCCAGCTGCTGCTTCTCCTGTTGGTGCTGTTCCTGCTGCTTCTGCTCCTGCTGTCGCTTGCACAGCTGCTGCTCCTCCTGCTGGTGCTGTTCCCGCAGCTGCTGCTCCTGCTGGTGCTGGTCCAGATGCTGCTGCTCCTGCTGGTGTTGGTCCAGAAGCTGCTGCTCCTGCTGGTGTTGGTCCAGCTGTTGCTGCTCTTGATGGTGTTGGTCCAGCTGCTGTTGCTCCTGCTGGTGCTGGTCCTGCTGCTGCTGCTCCTGCTGGTGCTAGCCCAGATTCTGCTGCTCCTGCTGGTGTTAGTCCAGCTGACAATGCTTCAGCCAGTGCAACTGCTGCTGCTCCTGCTGGTGTTGGTTCGGCTACTGCTGCTCCTGATGGTGTTGTTCCTGTTTCTCCTGCTCCTGCTGGTGTTGTTCCAGCTGCTGCTGCTCCTGCTGGTGCTGGACCAGCTGCTCTTGCCTTAGTAAGTGCAGCAGCTGCTGCTCCTGCTGGTGTTGTCCACCTGCTGGTGCTCCTGCTGGTGCTGGCCCAGCTGCTGCTCTCCTGCTGGTGCTGACCCAGCAGCTGCTGCACCTGTTGGTGCTTGTCCAGCTGTTGCTTCTACGGCTGGTGTTGGGCCAGCTGCTGTTGCTCCTGCTGATTCTGGCCCAGCTATTTTTGCACCTGTTGTTGCTGGTCCAGCTGCTGCTGGTCCTGCTGGTCTTGCTCCAGCGGCTACAGCTCCTGTTGGTGCTTGTCCATCTGCTGCTTCTACTGCTGGGGTTGATCCAGCTGCAAATGCTCCTGTTGGAGTTTGTCCAGCTGCTGCTCCTCCTGCTGGTGCTGACCCAGCTGCAGCTGCTCGTTTGTCTAGCTACTGCTGCAGTTCCAGTTGATGCTGCTCCTGCGGGTTCTGGTCTAGCTGCTACTGCTTCAGCGAGTGCAGCTGCTGCTGCTCCTCTTGGTCTAGGTCCTGCTGCTGCTACTCCTGCTGGTGTTGGTCCAACTGCTGCTGCTCCTGCTGTGGCTGGTCCAGTTGCTGCTGCACCTGCTCGTGTTTGTCCATCTGCTACTGCTTCAGCGAATGCAGCTTCTGCTGGTCCTGCTGTTGCTGGTCCTGCTGTTGCTGGTCCAGCTGCTGCTGCTCCTGCTGGTGCAGGTACAGCTGCTGCTGCTCCTGCTAGTTTTGGTCCAGCTGCTGTTGCCCCGGCTAGTGCAGGTACAGCTGCAGCTGCTCATGCTGATGTGGGTCCATCTGCTACTGCTTCAGCGAATGCAGCTTCTGCTGGTCCTGAGGTTGCTGGTCCAGCTGCTGCTGCTCCTGCTGGTGCAGGTATAGCTGCTGCTGCTCCTGCTAGTGTTGGTCCAGCTGCTGTTGCTCATGCTGGTGTTGGTCCGGATGCTGCTCTCCTGCTGGTGTTGGTCCAGCTACTGCTGCTCTTGCTGGTTTTGGTCCAGACGCTGCTGCTCTTGCTGGCGCTGGTCTAGCTGCCACTGCTTCAGCGAGTGCAGCTGCTGCTGCTCCTGTTGATGTAAGTCTGGCTGCTGATGCTCCTGCTGTTGTTGGTCCAGCTGCTGATGCTCTTGCTGGTGTTGGTCCAACTGCTACTGCTTCAGCGAGTGCAGCTGCTGCTGGTCCTGTTGGTATTGGTCCAACTGCTGCTGCTTCTGCTGGTGCTGGCCCAGATGCTGCTGCTCCTGCTATTATTAGTCGAAGTGCGGCTGCTCCTACTGGATCTGGTCCAGCTGCTGCTGCTCCTGCTGGTGCTGGCCCAGCTCTGCTGCTCCTGTTGGTGCTGTTCCAGCTGCTGCTGCTCCTGTTGGTGCTGACCCAGCTGTTTCTGCTGCTGCTGGTTATTGGTCCAGCTGACAATGCTCTTGCTGCTTTTGGTCCAGCTGCTACTCTCCAGTTGGTGCTGTTCTAGCTGCTACTGCTTCAGCGACTGCAGCTGCTGCTGCTCCTCTTGTTGTTGTTCTAGCTGCTGCTGCTCTTGCGGATACTGGTCCAGCTGCTGTTGTTCCTGCTGATGCTGGTCCAGCTGCTACTGCTCCTGTTGCTGCTGGTCCATCTGCTGCTTCTCCTGCTGGTATTGGTCCAGTTGCTGCTGCACCCGCTGGTGTTTGTCCAGCTGCTGTTGCTCCGGCTGGTGCAGGTATAGCTGCAGCTGCTCATGCTGGTGTTGGTCCATCTGCTACTGCTTAAGCGGATGCAGCTTCTGCTGCTCCTGCTGTTGCTGGTCCAGCTGCTGCTCCTCCTGCTGGTGCAGGTACAGCTGCTGCTGCTCCTGCTAGTGTTGGTCCAGCTGCTGTTGCTCCTGCCGGTGTTGATCCGGATGCTGCTCTCCTGCTGGTGTTGGTTCAGCTGCTGCTGCTCTTGCTGGTGTTGGTCCAGATGCTGCTGCTCTTGCTGGTGCTGGTCCAGCTGCCACTGCTTCAGTGAGTGCAGCTGCTGCTGCTCCGGTTGATGAAAGTCTGGCTGCTGCTGCTCCTGCTGTTGCTGCTCCAGATGCTGATGCTCCTGCTGGTGTTGGTCCAACTGCTGCTGCTCTTGCTGGTGTTGGTCCAGCTGCTACTGCTTCAGCGAGTGCAGCTGCTGCTGGTCCTGTTGGTATTGGTCCAACTGCTGCTGCTCCTGCTGGTGCTGGCCCAGATGCTGCTGCTCCTGCTGGTATTAGTCGAAGTGCTGCTGCTCCTATTGGTTCTGGCCCAGCTCTGCTGCTCCTGTTGGTGCTGTTCCAGCTGTATCTGCTGCTGCTGGTTATTGGTCCAGCTGACAATGCTCCTGCTGCTCTTGGTCCAGCTGCTCCTCTCCTGTTGGTGCTGTTCAAGCTGCTACTGCTTCAGCGACTGCAGCTGCTGCTGCTCCTCTTGTTGTTGTTCTAGCTGCTGCTGCTCTTGCGGGTGCTGGTCCAGCTGCTGTTGTTCCTGTTGGTGTTGGTCCAGCTGCTACTGCTCCTGCTTCTCCTGGCCCAGCTGCTGCTGCTCTTGTTGGTGCTTGTCCAGCTGCTGCTGCTATTGCTGGTGTATTTTCCAGCTGGTACTGCTCCTGGTGGTGTTGGTCCAGATGCTACTGCTCCTGCTAGTGTTGGTCCAACTGCTCCTGCTCCTGCTGCTCTTGGTCCAGATGCAGCTGCTCCTGCTGGTGCTCATCCGACTGCTACTACTTCAGCGAGAGCAGCTGCTGCTGCTCCTGCTGGTATTGGTTCTGCTGCTGCAGCTTTTGCTGGTATTGGTCCTGCTGCTACTGCTTCAGCGAATGCAGCTCCTGCTGCTCCTGCTTGTGTTGGTCCAGCTGCTGCTCTTTCTGCTGGTATTGGTCCAGCTGCTGCTCTTTCTGCTGGTGTTTGTCCAGCTGCTGCTGCTCCTGATGATGTTGGTCCAGCTGCTACTGCTTCAGTGAGTGCAGCTGCTGCTGCTCCTGCTGGTGCTGGCCAAGCTGCTGCTACTCCTGTTGGTGTGGGTCCAGCTGCTGCTGCTTCGGCTGGTGCTGGTCCAGGTGCTGCTGCTCCTACTGGTGCTGGTCCGCATGCTGCTGTTCCTGCTGGTGTTGGTCCAGCTGCTGCTCTTTCTGCTGGTGTTGATCCAGCTGCTGCT
Organism: Carcharodon carcharias; assembly: GCF_017639515.1. NCBI lineage: Eukaryota > Metazoa > Chordata > Chondrichthyes > Lamniformes > Lamnidae > Carcharodon > Carcharodon carcharias. The sequence goes on along the minus strand of NC_054478.1, from coordinate 102,705,162 downwards.
CTTTCTGCTGGTGTTGGACCAGCTGCTGCTGCTCCTGCTGGTGCTTTTGCAGCAGCTTCTGCTCCTGCTGGTGCTGGTCCGCATGCTGCTGTTCCTGCTGGTGTTGATCCAGCTGCTGCTCTTTCTGCTGGTGTTGGACCAGCTGCTGCTGCTCCTGCTGGTGATTTTGCAGCAGCTTCTGCTCCTGCTGGTGCTGGTCCGGATGTGGCTCTCCTACTGGTGTGGGTCCAGCTGCTGCTGCTCCGGTTGGTGCTGGTCCAGGTGCTGCTCCTCCTAATGGTGCTGGTCCGCATGCTGCTGTTCCTGCTGGTGTTGGTCCAGCTGCTGCTCTTTCTGCTGGTGTTGATCCAGCTGCTGCTCTTTCTGCTGGTGTTGGTACAGCTGCAACTGCTCATGCTGGTGTTGGTCCATCTGCTACTGCTTCAGCGAATGCAGCTTCTGCTGCTCCTGCTGTTGCTGGTCCAGCTGCTGCTGCTCCTGCTGGTGCAGGTACAGCTGCAGCTGCTCCTGCTAGTGTTGGTCCAGCTGCTGTTGCTCCTGCTGGTGTTGGTCCGGATGCTGCTCTCCTGCTGGTGTTGGTCCAACTGCTGCCGCTCCTGCTGGTGCTGGCCCAGATGCTGCTGCTCCTGCTGGTATTAGTCGAAGTGCTGCTGCTCCTATTGGTTCTGGCCCAGCTCTGCTGCTCCTGTTGGTGCTGTTCCAGCTGTTTCTGCTGCTGCTGGTTATTGGTCCAGCTGACAATGCTCCTGTTGCTCTTGGTCCAGCTGCTACTCTCCTGTTGGTGCTGTTCAAGCTGCTACTGCTTCAGCGACTGCAGCTGCTGCTGCTCCTCTTGTTGTTCTAGCTGCTGCTGTTCTTGCGGGTACTGGTCCAGCTGCTGTTGTTCCTGTTGGTGTTGGTCCAGCTGCTACTGCTCCTGCTTCTCCTGACCCATCTGCTGCTGCTCTCGTTGGTGCTTGTCCAGCTGCTGCTGCTATTGCTGGTGTATTTTCCAGCTGGTACTGCTCCTGGTGGTGTTGGTCCACATGCTGCTGCTCCTGCTAGTGTTGGTCCAACTGCTCCTGCTCCTGCTGCTCTTGGTCCAGATGCAGCTGCTCCTGCTGGTGATCGTCCGACTGCTACTACTTCAGCGAGAGCAGCTGCTGCTGCTCCTGCTGGTATTGGTTCTGCTGCTGCAGCTTTTGCTGGTACTGGTCCTGCTGCTACTGCTTCAGCGAATGCAGCTCCTGCTGCTCCTGCTTGTGTTGGTCCAGCTGCTGCTCTTTCTGCTGCTGTTTGTCCAGCTGCTGCTGCTCCTGATGATGTTGGTCCAGCTGCTACTGCTTCAGTGAGTGCAGCTGCTGCTGCTCCTGCAGGTGTTGGCCCAGCTTCTGCTGCTCCTGCTGGTGCTTTTGCAGCAGCTTCTGCTCCTGCTGGTGCTGGTCTGGATGCTGCTCTCCTGCTGGTGTTGGTCCAGCTGCTGCTGCTCCTGCTGGTGCTGGCCCAGATGCTGCTGCTCCTGCTGGTTCTGGTCCAGCTGCTGCTGCTCCTGCTGGTGCTGGCCCAGCTCTGCTGCTCCTGTTGGTGGTGTTCCAGCTGCTGCTGCTCCTGTTGGTGCTGTCCCAGCTGTTTCTGCTGCTGCTGGTTTTTGGTTCAGCTGCTACTCTCTTGTTGGTGCTGTTCTAGCTGCTACTGCTTCAGCGACTGCAGCTGCTGCTGCTCCTCTTTTTGTTCTAGCTGCTGCTGCTCTTGCGGGTACTGGCCCAGCTGCTGTTGTTCCTGCTGGTGCTGGTCAAGCTCCTACTGCTCCTGTTGCTGCTGATCCAACTGCTGCTTCGCCTGCTGGTGCTGGTCCAGCGGCTGCTGCTCCTGCTGGTGTTGGTCCATCTGCTGCTGATCATGTGATTGCAGCTGTTGCTGCTCCTGCTGGAGCTGGTCCAGCTGCTGCTGCTCCTGCTAGTGTTGGTCCAGCTGCTGTTGCTCCTGCTGGTGAAGGTACAGCTGCTGCTGCTCCTGCTGGAGCTGTTCAAGCTGCTGCTGCTCCTATTGCTGCTGGTCCATCTTCTGCTTCTCCTGCTGGTGTTGGTCCAGTTGCTGCTACACCTGTTGTTGTTTGTCCATCTGCTACTGCTTCAGTGTACGCAGCTGCTGCTGCTCCTGCTGGTGCTGGTCTGGATGCTGCTCTCTTGCTGTGTTGGTCCAGCTGCTGCTGCTCCTGCTGGTGCTGGCCTAGATGCTGCTGCTCCTGCTGGTATTAGTCGAAGTGCTGCTGCTCCTATTGGTTCTGGCCCAGCTCTGCTGCTCCTGTTGGTGCTGTTCCAGCTGTTTCTGCTGCTGCTGGTTATTGGTCCAGCTGACAATGCTCCTGCTGTTCTTGGTCCAGCTGCTACTCTCCTGTTGGTGCTGTTCAAGCTGCTACTGCTTCAGCGACTGCAGCTGCTGCTGCTCCTCTTGTTGTTGTTCTAGCTGCTGCTGCTCTTGCGGGTACTGGTCCAGCTGCTGTTGTTCCTGTTGGTGTTGGTCCAGCTGCTACTGCTCCTGCTTCTCCTGGCCCAGCTGCTGCTGCTCTTGTTGGTGCTTGTCCAGCTGCTGCTGCTATTGCTGATGTATTTTCCAGCTGGTACTGCTCCTGGTGATGTTGGTCCAGATGCTGCTGCTCCTGCTAGTGTTGGTCCAGCTGCTACTGCTCCTGCTGCTCTTGGTCCAGATGCAGCTGCTCCTGCTGGTGCTCATCCGATTGCTACTACTTCAGCGAGAGCAGCTGCTGCTGCTCCTGCTGGTATTGGTTCTGCTGCTGCAGCTTTTGTTGGTACTAGTCCTGCTGCTACTGCTTCAGCGAATGCAGCTCCTGCTGCTCCTGCTTGTGTTGGTCCAGCTGCTGCTCTTTCTGCTGGTATTGGTCCAGCTGCTGCTCTTACTGCTGGTGTTTGTCCAGCTGCTGCTGCTCCTGATGATGTTGGTCCAGCTGCTACTGCTTCAGTGAGTGCAGCTGCTGCTGCTCCTGCTGGTGCTGGCCAAGCTGCTGCTACTCCTGTTGGTGTGGGTCCAGCTGCTGCTGTTCCTGCTGGTGTTGGTCCAGATGCTGCTCTTTCTGCTGGTGTTGATCCAGCTGCTGCTCTTTCTGCTGGTGTTGGACCAGCTGCTGCTGCTCCTGCTGGTGATTTTGCAGCAGCTTCTGCTCCTGCTGGTGCTGGTCCGGATGTGGCTCTCCTACTGGTGTGGGTCCAGCTGCTGCTGCTCCGGTTGGTGCTGGTCCAGGTGCTGCTCCTCCTAATGGTGCTGGTCCGCATGCTGCTGTTCCTGCTGGTGTTGGTCCAGCTGCTGCTCTTTCTGCTGGTGTTGATCCAGCTGCTGCTCTTTCTGCTGGTGTTGGACCAGCTGCTGCTGCTCTTGCTGGTGCTTTTGCAGCAGCTTCTGCTCCTGCTTGTGCTGGTCCGGATGCTGCTCTCCTAATGGTGAGGGTCCAGCTGCTGCTGCTCCGGCTGGTGCTGGTCCAGGTGCTGCTCCTCCTACTGGTGCTGGACGGATGCTGCTGTTCCTGCTGGTGTTGGTCCAGCTGCTGCTCTTTCTGCTGGTGTTGATCCAGCTGCTGCTCTTTCTGCTGCTGTTTGTCCAGCTGCTGCTGCTCCTGATGATGTTGGTCCAGCTGCTACTGCTTCAGTGAGTGCAGCTGCTGCTGCTCCTGCAGGTGTTGGCCCAGCTTCTGCTGCTCCTACTGGTGCTTTTGCAGCAGCTTCTGCTCCTGCTGGTGCTGGTCTGGATGCTGCTCTCCTGCTGGTGTTGGTCCAGCTGCTGCTGCTCCTGCTGGTGCTGGCCCAGATGCTGCTGCTCCTGCTGGTTCTGGTCCAGCTGCTGCTGCTCCTGCTGGTGCTGGCCCAGCTCTGCTGCTCCTGTTGGTGGTGTTCCAGCTGCTGCTGCTCCTGTTGGTGCTGTCCCAGCTGTTTCTGCTGCTGCTGGTTATTGGTTCAGCTGCTACTCTCTTGTTGGTGCTGTTCTAGCTGCTACTGCTTCAGCGACTGCAGCTGCTGCTGCTCCTCTTTTTGTTCTAGCTGCTGCTGCTCTTGCGGGTACTGGCCCAGCTGCTGTTGTTCCTGCTGGTGCTGGTCAAGCTCCTACTGCTCCTGTTGCTGCTGATCCAACTGCTGCTTCGCCTGCTGGTGCTGGTCCAGCGGCTGCTGCTCCTGCTGGTGTTGGTCCAGCTGCTGCTGATCATGTGATTGCAGCTGTTGCTACTCCTGCTGGAGCTGGACCAGCTGCTGCTGCTCCTGCTAGTGTTGGTCCAGCTGCTGTTGCTCCTGCTGGTGAAGGTACAGCTGCTGCTGCTCCTGCTGGAGCTGTTCAAGCTGCTGCTGCTCCTATTGCTGCTGGTCCATCTTCTGCTTCTCCTGCTGGTGTTGGTCCAGTTGCTGCTACACCTGTTGTTGTTTGTCCATCTGCTACTGCTTCAGTGTACGCAGCTGCTGCTGCTCCTGCTGGTGCTGGTCTGGATGCTGCTCTCTTGCTGTGTTGGTCCAGCTGCTGCTGCTCCTGCTGGTGCTGGCCTAGATGCTGCTGCTCCTGCTGGTATTAGTCGAAGTGCTGCTGCTCCTATTGGTTCTGGCCCAGCTCTGCTGCTCCTGTTGGTGCTGTTCCAGCTGTTTCTGCTGCTGCTGGTTATTGGTCCAGCTGACAATGCTCCTGCTGTTCTTGGTCCAGCTGCTACTCTCCTGTTGGTGCTGTTCAAGCTGCTACTGCTTCAGCGACTGCAGCTGCTGCTGCTCCTCTTGTTGTTGTTCTAGCTGCTGCTGCTCTTGCGGGTACTGGTCCAGCTGCTGTTGTTCCTGTTGGTGTTGGTCCAGCTGCTACTGCTCCTGCTTCTCCTGGCCCAGCTGCTGCTGCTCTTGTTGGTGCTTGTCCAGCTGCTGCTGCTATTGCTGGTGTATTTTCCAGCTGGTACTGCTCCTGGTGATGTTGGTCCAGATGCTGCTGCTCCTGCTAGTGTTGGTCCAGCTGCTACTGCTCCTGCTGCTCTTGGTCCAGATGCAGCTGCTCCTGCTGGTGCTCATCCGATTGCTACTACTTCAGCGAGAGCAGCTGCTGCTGCTCCTGCTGGTATTGGTTCTGCTGCTGCAGCTTTTGTTGGTACTAGTCCTGCTGCTACTGCTTCAGCGAATGCAGCTCCTGCTGCTCCTGCTTGTGTTGGTCCAGCTGCTGCTCGTTCTGCTGGTATTGGTCCAGCTGCTGCTCTTACTGCTGGTGTTTGTCCAGCTGCTGCTGCTCCTGATGATGTTGGTCCAGCTGCTACTGCTTCAGTGAGTGCAGCTGCTGCTGCTCCTGCTGGTGCTGGCCAAGCTGCTGCTACTCCTGTTGGTGTGGGTCCAGCTGCTGCTGTTCCTGCTGGTGTTGGTCCAGATGCTGCTCTTTCTGCTGGTGTTGATCCAGCTGCTGCTCTTTCTGCTGCTGTTTGTCCAGCTGCTGCTGCTCCTGATGATGTTGGTCCAGCTGCTACTGCTTCAGTGAGTGCAGCTGCTGCTGCTCCTGCAGGTGTTGGTCCAGCTTCTGCTGCTCCTGCTGGTGCTTTTGCAGCAGCTTCTGCTCCTGCTGGTGCTGGTCCGGATGCTGCTCTCCTGCTGGTGTTGGTCCAACTGCTGCCGCTCCTGCTGGTGCTGGCCCAGATGCTGCTGCTCCTGCTGGTATTAGTCGAAGTGCTGCTGCTCCTATTTTTTCTGGCCCAGCTCTGCTGCTCCTGTTGGTGCTGTTCCAGCTGTTTCTGCTGCTGCTGGTTATTGGTCCAGCTGACAATGCTCCTGCTGCTCTTTGTCCAGCTGCTACTCTCCTGTTGGTGCTGTTCAAGCTGCTACTGCTTCAGTGACTGCAGCTGATGCTGCTCCTCTTGTTGTTGTTCTAGCTGCTGCTGTTCTTGCGGGTACTGGTCCAGCTGCTGTTGTTCCTGTTGGTGTTGGTCCAGCTGCTACTGCTCCTGCTCCTCCTGACCCATCTGCTGCTGCTCTTGTTGGTGCTTGTCCAGCTGCTGCTGCTATTGCTGGTGTATTTTCCAGCTGGTACTGCTCCTGGTGTTGTTGGTCCAGATGCTGCTGCTCCTGCTAGTGTTGGTCCAACTGCTCCTGCTCCTGCTGCTCTTGGTCCAGATGCAGCTGCTCCTGCTGGTGATCGTCCGACTGCTACTACTTCAGCGAGAGCAGCTGCTGCTGCTCCTGCTGGTATTGGTTCTGCTGCTGCAGCTTTTGCTGGTACTGGTCCTGCTGCTACTGCTTCAGCGAATGCAGCTCCTGCTGCTCCTGCTTGTGTTGGTCCAGCTGCTGCTCTTTCTGCTGCTGTTTGTCCAGCTGCTGCTGCTCCTGATGATGTTGGTCCAGCTGCTACTGCTTCAGTGAGTGCAGCTGCTGCTGCTCCTGCAGGTGTTGGCCCAGCTTCTGCTGCTCCTGCTGGTGCTTTTGCAGCAGCTTCTGCTCCTGCTGGTGCTGGTCTGGATGCTGCTCTCCTGCTGGTGTTGGTCCAGCTGCTGCTGCTCCGGCTGGTGCTGGTCCAGGTGCTGCTCCTCCTACTGGTGCTGGACGGATGCTGCTGTTCCTGCTGGTGTTGGTCCAGCTGCTGCTCTTTCTGCTGGTGTTGATCCAGCTGCTGCTCTTTCTGCTGCTGTTTGTCCAGCTGCTGCTGCTCCTGATGATGTTGGTCCAGCTGCTACTGCTTCAGTGAGTGCAGCTGCTGCTGCTCCTGCAGGTGTTGGCCCAGCTTCTGCTGCTCCTACTGGTGCTTTTGCAGCAGCTTCTGCTCCTGCTGGTGCTGGTCTGGATGCTGCTCTCCTGCTGGTGTTGGTCCAGCTGCTGCTGCTCCTGCTGGTGCTGGCCCAGATGCTGCTGCTCCTGCTGGTTCTGGTCCAGCTGCTGCTGCTCCTGCTGGTGCTGGCCCAGCTCTGCTGCTCCTGTTGGTGGTGTTCCAGCTGCTGCTGCTCCTGTTGGTGCTGTCCCAGCTGTTTCTGCTGCTGCTGGTTATTGGTTCAGCTGCTACTCTCTTGTTGGTGCTGTTCTAGCTGCTACTGCTTCAGCGACTGCAGCTGCTGCTGCTCCTCTTTTTGTTCTAGCTGCTGCTGCTCTTGCGGGTACTGGCCCAGCTGCTGTTGTTCCTGCTGGTGCTGGTCAAGCTCCTACTGCTCCTGTTGCTGCTGATCCAACTGCTGCTTCGCCTGCTGGTGCTGGTCCAGCGGCTGCTGCTCCTGCTGGTGTTGGTCCAGCTGCTGCTGATCATGTGATTGCAGCTGTTGCTACTCCTGCTGGAGCTGGACCAGCTGCTGCTGCTCCTGCTAGTGTTGGTCCAGCTGCTGTTGCTCCTGCTGGTGAAGGTACAGCTGCTGCTGCTCCTGCTGGAGCTGTTCAAGCTGCTGCTGCTCCTATTGCTGCTGGTCCATCTTCTGCTTCTCCTGCTGGTGTTGGTCCAGTTGCTGCTACACCTGTTGTTGTTTGTCCATCTGCTACTGCTTCAGTGTACGCAGCTGCTGCTGCTCCTGCTGGTGCTGGTCTGGATGCTGCTCTCTTGCTGTGTTGGTCCAGCTGCTGCTGCTCCTGCTGGTGCTGGCCTAGATGCTGCTGCTCCTGCTGGTATTAGTCGAAGTGCTGCTGCTCCTATTGGTTCTGGCCCAGCTCTGCTGCTCCTGTTGGTGCTGTTCCAGCTGTTTCTGCTGCTGCTGGTTATTGGTCCAGCTGACAATGCTCCTGCTGTTCTTGGTCCAGCTGCTACTCTCCTGTTGGTGCTGTTCAAGCTGCTACTGCTTCAGCGACTGCAGCTGCTGCTGCTCCTCTTGTTGTTGTTCTAGCTGCTGCTGCTCTTGCGGGTACTGGTCCAGCTGCTGTTGTTCCTGTTGGTGTTGGTCCAGCTGCTACTGCTCCTGCTTCTCCTGGCCCAGCTGCTGCTGCTCTTGTTGGTGCTTGTCCAGCTGCTGCTGCTATTGCTGATGTATTTTCCAGCTGGTACTGCTCCTGGTGATGTTGGTCCAGATGCTGCTGCTCCTGCTAGTGTTGGTCCAGCTGCTACTGCTCCTGCTGCTCTTGGTCCAGATGCAGCTGCTCCTGCTGGTGCTCATCCGATTGCTACTACTTCAGCGAGAGCAGCTGCTGCTGCTCCTGCTGGTATTGGTTCTGCTGCTGCAGCTTTTGTTGGTACTAGTCCTGCTGCTACTGCTTCAGCGAATGCAGCTCCTGCTGCTCCTGCTTGTGTTGGTCCAGCTGCTGCTCTTTCTGCTGGTATTGGTCCAGCTGCTGCTCTTACTGCTGGTGTTTGTCCAGCTGCTGCTGCTCCTGATGATGTTGGTCCAGCTGCTACTGCTTCAGTGAGTGCAGCTGCTGCTGCTCCTGCTGGTGCTGGCCAAGCTGCTGCTACTCCTGTTGGTGTGGGTCCAGCTGCTGCTGTTCCTGCTGGTGTTGGTCCAGATGCTGCTCTTTCTGCTGGTGTTGATCCAGCTGCTGCTCTTTCTGCTGGTGTTGGACCAGCTGCTGCTGCTCCTGCTGGTGATTTTGCAGCAGCTTCTGCTCCTGCTGGTGCTGGTCCGGATGTGGCTCTCCTACTGGTGTGGGTCCAGCTGCTGCTGCTCCGGTTGGTGCTGGTCCAGGTGCTGCTCCTCCTAATGGTGCTGGTCCGCATGCTGCTGTTCCTGCTGGTGTTGGTCCAGCTGCTGCTCTTTCTGCTGGTGTTGATCCAGCTGCTGCTCTTTCTGCTGGTGTTGGACCAGCTGCTGCTGCTCTTGCTGGTGCTTTTGCAGCAGCTTCTGCTCCTGCTTGTGCTGGTCCGGATGCTGCTCTCCTAATGGTGAGGGTCCAGCTGCTGCTGCTCCGGCTGGTGCTGGTCCAGGTGCTGCTCCTCCTACTGGTGCTGGACGGATGCTGCTGTTCCTGCTGGTGTTGGTCCAGCTGCTGCTCTTTCTGCTGGTGTTGATCCAGCTGCTGCTCTTTCTGCTGCTGTTTGTCCAGCTGCTGCTGCTCCTGATGATGTTGGTCCAGCTGCTACTGCTTCAGTGAGTGCAGCTGCTGCTGCTCCTGCAGGTGTTGGCCCAGCTTCTGCTGCTCCTACTGGTGCTTTTGCAGCAGCTTCTGCTCCTGCTGGTGCTGGTCTGGATGCTGCTCTCCTGCTGGTGTTGGTCCAGCTGCTGCTGCTCCTGCTGGTGCTGGCCCAGATGCTGCTGCTCCTGCTGGTTCTGGTCCAGCTGCTGCTGCTCCTGCTGGTGCTGGCCCAGCTCTGCTGCTCCTGTTGGTGGTGTTCCAGCTGCTGCTGCTCCTGTTGGTGCTGTCCCAGCTGTTTCTGCTGCTGCTGGTTATTGGTTCAGCTGCTACTCTCTTGTTGGTGCTGTTCTAGCTGCTACTGCTTCAGCGACTGCAGCTGCTGCTGCTCCTCTTTTTGTTCTAGCTGCTGCTGCTCTTGCGGGTACTGGCCCAGCTGCTGTTGTTCCTGCTGGTGCTGGTCAAGCTCCTACTGCTCCTGTTGCTGCTGATCCAACTGCTGCTTCGCCTGCTGGTGCTGGTCCAGCGGCTGCTGCTCCTGCTGGTGTTGGTCCAGCTGCTGCTGATCATGTGATTGCAGCTGTTGCTACTCCTGCTGGAGCTGGACCAGCTGCTGCTGCTCCTGCTAGTGTTGGTCCAGCTGCTGTTGCTCCTGCTGGTGAAGGTACAGCTGCTGCTGCTCCTGCTGGAGCTGTTCAAGCTGCTGCTGCTCCTATTGCTGCTGGTCCATCTTCTGCTTCTCCTGCTGGTGTTGGTCCAGTTGCTGCTACACCTGTTGTTGTTTGTCCATCTGCTACTGCTTCAGTGTACGCAGCTGCTGCTGCTCCTGCTGGTGCTGGTCTGGATGCTGCTCTCTTGCTGTGTTGGTCCAGCTGCTGCTGCTCCTGCTGGTGCTGGCCTAGATGCTGCTGCTCCTGCTGGTATTAGTCGAAGTGCTGCTGCTCCTATTGGTTCTGGCCCAGCTCTGCTGCTCCTGTTGGTGCTGTTCCAGCTGTTTCTGCTGCTGCTGGTTATTGGTCCAGCTGACAATGCTCCTGCTGTTCTTGGTCCAGCTGCTACTCTCCTGTTGGTGCTGTTCAAGCTGCTACTGCTTCAGCGACTGCAGCTGCTGCTGCTCCTCTTGTTGTTGTTCTAGCTGCTGCTGCTCTTGCGGGTACTGGTCCAGCTGCTGTTGTTCCTGTTGGTGTTGGTCCAGCTGCTACTGCTCCTGCTTCTCCTGGCCCAGCTGCTGCTGCTCTTGTTGGTGCTTGTCCAGCTGCTGCTGCTATTGCTGGTGTATTTTCCAGCTGGTACTGCTCCTGGTGATGTTGGTCCAGATGCTGCTGCTCCTGCTAGTGTTGGTCCAGCTGCTACTGCTCCTGCTGCTCTTGGTCCAGATGCAGCTGCTCCTGCTGGTGCTCATCCGATTGCTACTACTTCAGCGAGAGCAGCTGCTGCTGCTCCTGCTGGTATTGGTTCTGCTGCTGCAGCTTTTGTTGGTACTAGTCCTGCTGCTACTGCTTCAGCGAATGCAGCTCCTGCTGCTCCTGCTTGTGTTGGTCCAGCTGCTGCTCGTTCTGCTGGTATTGGTCCAGCTGCTGCTCTTACTGCTGGTGTTTGTCCAGCTGCTGCTGCTCCTGATGATGTTGGTCCAGCTGCTACTGCTTCAGTGAGTGCAGCTGCTGCTGCTCCTGCTGGTGCTGGCCAAGCTGCTGCTACTCCTGTTGGTGTGGGTCCAGCTGCTGCTGTTCCTGCTGGTGTTGGTCCAGATGCTGCTCTTTCTGCTGGTGTTGATCCAGCTGCTGCTCTTTCTGCTGCTGTTTGTCCAGCTGCTGCTGCTCCTGATGATGTTGGTCCAGCTGCTACTGCTTCAGTGAGTGCAGCTGCTGCTGCTCCTGCAGGTGTTGGTCCAGCTTCTGCTGCTCCTGCTGGTGCTTTTGCAGCAGCTTCTGCTCCTGCTGGTGCTGGTCCGGATGCTGCTCTCCTGCTGGTGTTGGTCCAACTGCTGCCGCTCCTGCTGGTGCTGGCCCAGATGCTGCTGCTCCTGCTGGTATTAGTCGAAGTGCTGCTGCTCCTATTTTTTCTGGCCCAGCTCTGCTGCTCCTGTTGGTGCTGTTCCAGCTGTTTCTGCTGCTGCTGGTTATTGGTCCAGCTGACAATGCTCCTGCTGCTCTTTGTCCAGCTGCTACTCTCCTGTTGGTGCTGTTCAAGCTGCTACTGCTTCAGTGACTGCAGCTGATGCTGCTCCTCTTGTTGTTGTTCTAGCTGCTGCTGTTCTTGCGGGTACTGGTCCAGCTGCTGTTGTTCCTGTTGGTGTTGGTCCAGCTGCTACTGCTCCTGCTCCTCCTGACCCATCTGCTGCTGCTCTTGTTGGTGCTTGTCCAGCTGCTGCTGCTATTGCTGGTGTATTTTCCAGCTGGTACTGCTCCTGGTGTTGTTGGTCCAGATGCTGCTGCTCCTGCTAGTGTTGGTCCAACTGCTCCTGCTCCTGCTGCTCTTGGTCCAGATGCAGCTGCTCCTGCTGGTGATCGTCCGACTGCTACTACTTCAGCGAGAGCAGCTGCTGCTGCTCCTGCTGGTATTGGTTCTGCTGCTGCAGCTTTTGCTGGTACTGGTCCTGCTGCTACTGCTTCAGCGAATGCAGCTCCTGCTGCTCCTGCTTGTGTTGGTCCAGCTGCTGCTCTTTCTGCTGCTGTTTGTCCAGCTGCTGCTGCTCCTGATGATGTTGGTCCAGCTGCTACTGCTTCAGTGAGTGCAGCTGCTGCTGCTCCTGCAGGTGTTGGCCCAGCTTCTGCTGCTCCTGCTGGTGCTTTTGCAGCAGCTTCTGCTCCTGCTGGTGCTGGTCTGGATGCTGCTCTCCTGCTGGTGTTGGTCCAGCTGCTGCTGCTCCGGCTGGTGCTGGTCCAGGTGCTGCTCCTCCTACTGGTGCTGGACGGATGCTGCTGTTCCTGCTGGTGTTGGTCCAGCTGCTGCTCTTTCTGCTGGTGTTGATCCAGCTGCTGCTCTTTCTGCTGCTGTTTGTCCAGCTGCTGCTGCTCCTGATGATGTTGGTCCAGCTGCTACTGCTTCAGTGAGTGCAGCTGCTGCTGCTCCTGCAGGTGTTGGCCCAGCTTCTGCTGCTCCTACTGGTGCTTTTGCAGCAGCTTCTGCTCCTGCTGGTGCTGGTCTGGATGCTGCTCTCCTGCTGGTGTTGGTCCAGCTGCTGCTGCTCCTGCTGGTGCTGGCCCAGATGCTGCTGCTCCTGCTGGTTCTGGTCCAGCTGCTGCTGCTCCTGCTGGTGCTGGCCCAGCTCTGCTGCTCCTGTTGGTGGTGTTCCAGCTGCTGCTGCTCCTGTTGGTGCTGTCCCAGCTGTTTCTGCTGCTGCTGGTTATTGGTTCAGCTGCTACTCTCTTGTTGGTGCTGTTCTAGCTGCTACTGCTTCAGCGACTGCAGCTGCTGCTGCTCCTCTTTTTGTTCTAGCTGCTGCTGCTCTTGCGGGTACTGGCCCAGCTGCTGTTGTTCCTGCTGGTGCTGGTCAAGCTCCTACTGCTCCTGTTGCTGCTGATCCAACTGCTGCTTCGCCTGCTGGTGCTGGTCCAGCGGCTGCTGCTCCTGCTGGTGTTGGTCCAGCTGCTGCTGATCATGTGATTGCAGCTGTTGCTACTCCTGCTGGAGCTGGACCAGCTGCTGCTGCTCCTGCTAGTGTTGGTCCAGCTGCTGTTGCTCCTGCTGGTGAAGGTACAGCTGCTGCTGCTCCTGCTGGAGCTGTTCAAGCTGCTGCTGCTCCTATTGCTGCTGGTCCATCTTCTGCTTCTCCTGCTGGTGTTGGTCCAGTTGCTGCTACACCTGTTGTTGTTTGTCCATCTGCTACTGCTTCAGTGTACGCAGCTGCTGCTGCTCCTGCTGGTGCTGGTCTGGATGCTGCTCTCTTGCTGTGTTGGTCCAGCTGCTGCTGCTCCTGCTGGTGCTGGCCTAGATGCTGCTGCTCCTGCTGGTATTAGTCGAAGTGCTGCTGCTCCTATTGGTTCTGGCCCAGCTCTGCTGCTCCTGTTGGTGCTGTTCCAGCTGTTTCTGCTGCTGCTGGTTATTGGTCCAGCTGACAATGCTCCTGCTGTTCTTGGTCCAGCTGCTACTCTCCTGTTGGTGCTGTTCAAGCTGCTACTGCTTCAGCGACTGCAGCTGCTGCTGCTCCTCTTGTTGTTGTTCTAGCTGCTGCTGCTCTTGCGGGTACTGGTCCAGCTGCTGTTGTTCCTGTTGGTGTTGGTCCAGCTGCTACTGCTCCTGCTTCTCCTGGCCCAGCTGCTGCTGCTCTTGTTGGTGCTTGTCCAGCTGCTGCTGCTATTGCTGGTGTATTTTCCAGCTGGTACTGCTCCTGGTGATGTTGGTCCAGATGCTGCTGCTCCTGCTAGTGTTGGTCCAGCTGCTACTGCTCCTGCTGCTCTTGGTCCAGATGCAGCTGCTCCTGCTGGTGCTCATCCGATTGCTACTACTTCAGCGAGAGCAGCTGCTGCTGCTCCTGCTGGTATTGGTTCTGCTGCTGCAGCTTTTGTTGGTACTAGTCCTGCTGCTACTGCTTCAGCGAATGCAGCTCCTGCTGCTCCTGATGATGTTGGTCCAGCTGCTACTGCTTCAGTGAGTGCAGCTGCTGCTGCTCCTGCTGGTGCTGGCCAAGCTGCTGCTACTCCTGTTGGTGTGGGTCCAGCTGCTGCTGTTCCTGCTGGTGTTGGTCCAGATGCTGCTCTTTCTGCTGGTGTTGATCCAGCTGCTGCTCTTTCTGCTGCTGTTTGTCCAGCTGCTGCTGCTCCTGATGATGTTGGTCCAGCTGCTACTGCTTCAGTGAGTGCAGCTGCTGCTGCTCCTGCAGGTGTTGGTCCAGCTTCTGCTGCTCCTGCTGGTGCTTTTGCAGCAGCTTCTGCTCCTGCTGGTGCTGGTCCGGATGCTGCTCTCCTGCTGGTGTTGGTCCAACTGCTGCCGCTCCTGCTGGTGCTGGCCCAGATGCTGCTGCTCCTGCTGGTATTAGTCGAAGTGCTGCTGCTCCTATTTTTTCTGGCCCAGCTCTGCTGCTCCTGTTGGTGCTGTTCCAGCTGTTTCTGCTGCTGCTGGTTATTGGTCCAGCTGACAATGCTCCTGCTGCTCTTTGTCCAGCTGCTACTCTCCTGTTGGTGCTGTTCAAGCTGCTACTGCTTCAGTGACTGCAGCTGATGCTGCTCCTCTTGTTGTTGTTCTAGCTGCTGCTGTTCTTGCGGGTACTGGTCCAGCTGCTGTTGTTCCTGTTGGTGTTGGTCCAGCTGCTACTGCTCCTGCTCCTCCTGACCCATCTGCTGCTGCTCTTGTTGGTGCTTGTCCAGCTGCTGCTGCTATTGCTGGTGTATTTTCCAGCTGGTACTGCTCCTGGTGTTGTTGGTCCAGATGCTGCTGCTCCTGCTAGTGTTGGTCCAACTGCTCCTGCTCCTGCTGCTCTTGGTCCAGATGCAGCTGCTCCTGCTGGTGATCGTCCGACTGCTACTACTTCAGCGAGAGCAGCTGCTGCTGCTCCTGCTGGTATTGGTTCTGCTGCTGCAGCTTTTGCTGGTACTGGTCCTGCTGCTACTGCTTCAGCGAATGCAGCTCCTGCTGCTCCTGCTTGTGTTGGTCCAGCTGCTGCTCTTTCTGCTGCTGTTTGTCCAGCTGCTGCTGCTCCTGATGATGTTGGTCCAGCTGCTACTGCTTCAGTGAGTGCAGCTGCTGCTGCTCCTGCAGGTGTTGGCCCAGCTTCTGCTGCTCCTGCTGGTGCTTTTGCAGCAGCTTCTGCTCCTGCTGGTGCTGGTCTGGATGCTGCTCTCCTGCTGGTGTTGGTCCAGCTGCTGCTGCTCCTGCTGGTGCTGGCCCAGATGCTGCTGCTCCTGCTGGTTCTGGTCCAGCTGCTGCTGCTCCTGCTGGTGCTGGCCCAGCTCTGCTGCTCCTGTTGGTGGTGTTCCAGCTGCTGCTGCTCCTGTTGGTGCTGTCCCAGCTGTTTCTGCTGCTGCTGGTTATTGGTTCAGCTGCTACTCTCTTGTTGGTGCTGTTCTAGCTGCTACTGCTTCAGCGACTGCAGCTGCTGCTGCTCCTCTTTTTGTTCTAGCTGCTGCTGCTCTTGCGGATACTGGCCCGGCTGCTGTTGTTCCTGCTGGTGCTGTTCATGTTCCTCCTGCTCCTGTTGCTGCTGATCCAATTGCTGCATCGCCTGCTGGTGTTGGTCCAGCTGCTGCTGTTCCTGCTGGTGTTGGTCTAGCTGCTGCTCTTTCTGCTGGTGTTGATCCAGCTGCTGCTCTTTTTGCTGGTGTTGGACCAGCTGCTGCTGCTCCTGCTGGTGCTTTTGCAGCAGCTTCTGCTCCTGCTGGTGCTGGTCCGGATTCTGCTCTCCTACTGGTGTGGGTCCAGCTGCTGCTGCTCCTGCTGGTGCTGGTCCAGATGCTGCTGCTCCTGCTGGTATTAGTCGAATTGCTGCTGCTCCTATTGGTTCTGGCCCAGCTCTGCTGCTCCTGTTGGTGCTGTTCCAGCTGTTTCTGCTGCTGCTGGTTATTGGTCCAGCTGACAATGCTCCTGCTGCTCTTGGTCCAGCTGCTACTCTCCTGTTTGTGCTGTTCAAGCTGCTACTGCTTCAGCGACTGCAGCTGCTGCTGCTCCTCTTGTTGTTGTTCTAGCTGCTGCTGCTCTTGCGGGTACTGGTCCAGCTGCTGTTGTTCCTGTTAGTGATGGTCCAGCTGCTACTGCTCCTGCTTCTCCTGGCCCAGCTGCTGCTGCTCTTGTTGGTGCTTGTCCAGCTGCTGCTGCTATTGCTGGTGTATTTTCCAGCTGGTACTGCTCCTGGTGGTGTTGGTCCAGATGCTGCTGCTCCTGCTAGTGTTGGTCCAGCTGCTCCTGCTCCTGCTGCTCTTGGTCCAGATGCAGCTGCTCCTGCTGGTGCTCGTCCGACTGCTACTACTTCAGCGAGAGCAGCTGCTGCTGCTCCTGCTGGTATTGGTTCTGCTGCTGCAGCTTTTGCTGGTACTGGTCCTGCTGCTACTGCTTCAGCGAATGCAGCTCCTGCTGCTCCTGCTTGTGTTGGTCCAGCTGCTGCTCTTTCTGCTGGTATTGGTCCAGCTGCTGCTCTTACTGCTGGTGTTTGTCCAGCTGCTGCTGCTCCTGATGATGTTGGTCCAGCTGCTACTGCTTCAGTGAGTGCAGCTGCTGCTGCTCCTGCTGGTGCTGGCCAAGCTGCTGCTACTCCTGTTGGTGTGGGTCCAGCTGCTGCTGCTTCGGCTGGTGCTGGTCCAGGTGCTGCTGCTCCTACTGGTGCTGGTCCACATGCTGCTGTTCCTGCTGGTGTTGGTCCAGCTGCTGCTCTTTCTACTAGTGTTGATCCAGCTGCTGCTCTTTCTGCTGGTGTTGGACCAGCTGCTGCTGCTCCTGCTGGTGCTTTTGCAGCAGCTTCTGCTCCTGCTGGTGCTGGTCCGGACGCTGCTCTCCTACTGGTGTGGGTCCAGCTGCTGCTGCCTCGGCTGGTGCTGGTCCAGGTGCTGCTTTTCCTACTGGTGCTGGTCCGCATGCTGCTGTTCCTGCTGGTGTTGGTCCAGCTGCTGCTCTTTCTGCTGGTGTTGATCCAGCTGTCGCTCTTTCTGCTGGTGTTGGTACAGCTGCAACTGCTGATGCTGGTGTTGGTCCAGCTGCTGTTGCTCCTGCTGGTGTTGGTCCGGATGCTGCTCTCCTGCTGGTGTTGGTCCAGCTGCTGCTGCTCTTGCTGGTGTTGGTCCAGATGCTGCTGCTCTTGCTGGTGCTGGTCCAGCTGCCACTGCTTCAGCGTGTGCTGCTGCTCCTGTTGGTGCAGGTCTGGCTGCTGCTGCTCCTGCTGTTGCTGCTCCAGCTGCTGATGCTCCTGCTGGTGTTGGTCCAGCTTCTGCTCTTTCTGCTGGTTTTGGTCCAGCTGCTACTGCTTCAGCGAGTGAAGCTGCTCCTGGTCCTGGTGGTATTGGTCCAACTGCTGCTGCTTCTGCTGGTGCTGGCCCAGATGCTGCTGCTCCTGCTGGTATTAGTCGAAGTGCTGCTGCTCCTACTGGTTCTGGCCCAGCTCTGCTGCTCCTGTTGGTGCTGTTCCAGCTGTTTCTGCTGCTGCTGGTTATTGGTCCAGCTGACAATGCTCCTGCTGCTCTTGGTCCAGCTGCTACTCTCCTGTTGGTGCTGTTCAAACTGCTACTGCTTCAGCGACTGCAGCGGCTGCTGCTCCTCTTGTTGTTGTTCTAGCTGCTGCTGCTCTTGCGTGTACTGGTCCAGCTGCTGTTGTTCCTGTTGGTGTTGGTCCAGCTGTTACTGCTCCTGCTTCTCCTGGCCCAGCTGTTGCTGATCTTGTTGGTGCTTGTCCAGCTAGTGTTGGTCCAGATGCTGCTGTTGCTCCTGCTGGTGTAGGCACAGGTGCTGCTGCTCCTGCTGGAGCTGTTCAAGCTGCTGCTGCTCCTGTTGCTATTGCTGGTGTATTTTCCAGCTGGTACTGCTCCTGGTGGTGTTGGTCCAGATGCTGCTGCTCCTGCTAGTGTTGGTCCAGCTGCTCCTGCTGGAGATGTTCAAGCTGCTGCTGCTCCTGTTGCTATTGCTGGTGTATTTACCAGCTGGTACTGCTCCTGGTGGTGTTGGTCCAGCTGCTCCTGCTCCTGCTGCTCTTGGTCCAGATGCAGCTGCTCCTGCTGGTGATCGTCCGACTGCTACTACTTCAGCGAGAGCAGCTGCTGCTGCTCCTGCTGGTATTGGTTCTGCTGCTGCAGCTTTTGCTGGTACTGGTCCTGCTGCTACTGCTTCAGCGAATGCAGCTCCTGCTGCTCCTGCTTGTGTTCGTCCAGCTGCTGCTCTCTCTGCTGGTGTTTGTCCAGCTGCTGCTGCTCCTGATGATGTTGGTCCAGCTGCTACTGCTTCAGTGAGTGCAGCTGCTGCTGCTCCTGCAGGTGTTGGCCCAGCTGCTGCTGCTCCTGCTGGTGCTTTTGCAGCAGCTTCTGCTCCTGCTGGTGCTGGTCTGGATGCTGCTCTCCTGCTGGTGTTGGTCCAGCTGCTGCTGCTCCTGCTGGTGCTGGCCCAGATGCTGCTGCTCCTGCTGGTTCTGGTCCAGCTGCTGCTGCTCCTGCTGGTGCTGGCCCAGCTCTGCTGCTCCTGTTGGTGGTGTTCCAGCTGCTGCTGCTCCTGTTGGTGCTGTCCCAGCTGTTTCTGCTGCTGCTGGTTATTGGTTCAGCTGCTACTCTTGTTGGTGCTGTTCTAGCTGCTACTGCTTCAGCGACTGCAGCTGCTGCTGCTCCTCTTTTTGTTCTAGCTGCTGCTGCTCTTGCGGGTACTGGCCCAGCTGCTGTTGTTCCTGCTGGTGCTGGTCAAGCTCCTACTGCTCCTGTTGCTGCTGATCCAACTGCTGCTTCGCCTGCTGGTGCTGGTCCAGCGGCTGCTGCTCCTGCTGGTGTTGGTCCAGCTGCTGCTGATCATGTGATTGCAGCTGTTGCTGCTCCTGCTGGAGCTGGTCCAGCTGCTGCTGGTCCTGCTAGTGTTGGTCCAGCTGCTGTTGCTCTTGCTGGTGTAGGTACAGCTGCTGCTGCTCCTGCTGGAGCTGTTCAAGCTGCTGCTGCTCCTATTGCTGCTGGTCCATCTTCTGCTTCTCCTGCTGGTGTTGGTCCAGTTGCTGCTACACCTGTTGTTGTTTGTCCATCTGCTACTGCTTCAGTGAATGCAGCTGCTGCTGCTCCTGCTGGTGCTGGTCCGGATGCTGCTCTCCTGGTGGTGTTGGTCCAGCTGCTGCTGCTCCTGCTGGTGCTGGCTAGATGCTGCTGCTCCTGCTGGTATTAGTCGAAGTGCTGCTGCTCCTATTGGTTCTGGCCCAGCTCTGCTGCTCCTGTTGGTGCTGTTCCAGCTGTTTCTACTGCTGCTGGTTATTGGTCCAGCTGACAATGCTCCTGCTGCTCTTGGTCCAGCTGCTACTCTCCTGTTGGTGCTGTTCAAGCTGCTACTGCTTCAGCGACTGCAGCTGCTGCTGCTCCTCTTGTTGTTGTTCTAGTTGCTGCTGCTCTTGCGTGTACTGGTCCAGCTGCTGTTGTTCCTGTTGGTGTTGGTCCAGCTGTTACTGCTCCTGCTTCTCCTGGCCCAGCTGCTGCTGCTCTTGTTGGTGCTTGTCCAGCTGTTGCTGCTAATGCTGGTGTATTTTCCAGCTGGTACTGCTCCTGGTGGTGTTGGTCCAGATGCTGCTGCTCCTGCTAGTGTTGGTCCAGCTGCTCCTGCTCCTGCTGCTCTTGGTCCAGATGCAGCTGCTCCTGCTGGTGCTTGTCTGGTATTGGTTCTGCTGCTGCAGCTTTTGCTGGTACTGGTCCTGCTGCTACTGCTTCAGCGAATGCAGCTCCTGCTGCTCCTGCTTGTGTTGGTCCAGCTGCTGCTCTTTCTGCTGGTATTGGTCCAGCTGCTGCTCTTACTGCTGGTGTTTGTCCAGCTGCTGCTGCTCCTGATGATGTTGGTCCAGCTGCTACTGCTTCAGTGAGTGCAGCTGCTGCTGCTAATGCTGGTGCTGGCCAAGCTGCTGCTACTGCTGTTGGTGTGGGTCCAGCTGCTGCTGCTTCGGCTGGTGCTGGTCCAGGTGCTGCTGCTCCTACTGGTGCTGGTCCACATGCTGCTGCTCCTGCTGGTGCTTTTGCAGCAGCTTCTGCTCCTGCTGGTGCTGGTCCGGATGCTGCTCTCCTAATGGTGTGGGTCCAGCTGCTGCTGCTCCGGCTGGTGCTGGTCCAGGTGCTGCTGCTCCTACTGGTGCTCGTCTGCATGCTGCTGTTCCTGCTGGTGTTGGTCCAGCTGCTGCTCTTTCTGCTGGTGTTGATCCAGCTGCTGCTCTTTCTGCTGGTGTTGGTACAGCTGCAACTGCTCATGCTGGTGTTGGTCCAGCTGCTGTTGCTCCTGCTGGTGTTGGTCCGGATGCTGCTCTCCTGCTGGTGTTGGTCCAGCTGCTGCTGCTCTTGCTGGTGTTAGTCCAGATGCTGCTGCTCTTGCTGGTGCTGGTCCAGCTGCCACTGCTTCAGCGAGCGCTGCTGCTCCTGTTGGTGTAGGTCTGGCTGCTGCTGCTCCTGCTGTTGCTGCTTCAGCTGCTGATGCTCCTGCTGGTGTTGGTCCAGCTGCTGCTGCTCTTGCTGGTGTTGCTCCAGCTGCTGCTCTTTCTGCTGGTGTTGGTCCAGCTGCTACTGCTTCAGCGAGTGAAGCTGCTGCTAGTCCTGGTGGTATTGGTCCAACTGCTGCTGCTCCTGCTGGTGCTGGCCCAGATGCTGCTGCTCCTGCTGGTATTAGTCGAAGTGCTGCTGCTCCTATTGGTTCTGGCCCAGCTCTGCTGCTCCTGTTGGTGCTGTTCCAGCTGTTTCTGCTGCTGCTGGTTATTGGTCCAGCTGACAATGCTCCTGCTGTTCTTGGTCCAGCTGCTACTCTCCTGTTGGTGCTGTTCAAGCTGCTACTGCTTCAGCGACTGCAGCTGCTGCTGCTCCTCTTGTTGTTGTTCTAGCTGCTGCTGCTCTTGCGGGTACTGGTCCAGCTGCTGTTGTTCCTGTTGGTGTTGGTCCAGCTGCTACTGCTCCTGCTTCTCCTGGCCCAGCTGTTGCTGCTCTTGTTGGTGTTTGTCCAGCTAGTGTTGGTCCAGCTGCTGTTGCTCCTGCTGGTGTAGGTACAGCTGCTGCTGCTCCTGCTGGATCTGTTCAAGCTGCTGCTGCTCCTGTTGCTATTGCTGGTGTATTCTCCAGCTGGTACTGCTCCTGGTGGTTTTGGTCCAGATGCTGCTGCTCCTGCTAGTGTTGGTCCAGCTGCTCCTGCTGGAGATGTTCAAGCTGCTGCTGCTCCTGTTGCTATTGCTGGTGTATTTTCCAGCTGCTACTGCTCCTGGTGGTGTTGGTCCAGCTGCTCCTGCTCCTGCTGCTCTTGGTCCAGATGCAGCTGCTCCTGCTGGTGATCGTCCGACTGCTACTACTTTAGCGAGAGCAGCTGCTGCTGCTCCTGCTGGTATTGGTTCTGCTGCTGCAGCTTTTGCTGGTACTGGTCCTGCTGCTACTGCTTCAGCGAATGCAGCTCCTGCTGCTCCTGCTTGTGTTGGTCCAGCTGCTGCTCTTTCTGCTGCTGTTTGTCCAGCTGCTGCTGCTCCTGATGATGTTGGTCCAGCTGCTACTGCTTCAGTGAGTGCAGCTGCTGCTGCTCCTGCAGGTGTTGGCCCAGCTTCTGCTGCTCCTGCTGGTGCTTTTGCAGCAACTTCTGCTCCTGCTGGTGCTGGTCCGGATGCTGCTCTCCTGCTGCTGTTGGTCCAGCTGCTGCTGCTCCTGCTGGTGCTGGCCCAGATGCTGCTGCTCCTGCTGGTTCTGGTCCAGCTGCTGCTGCTCCTGCTGGTGCTGGCCCAGCTCTGCTGCTCCTGTTGGTGGTGTTCCAGCTGCTGCTGCTCCTGTTGGTGCTGTCCCAGCTGTTTCTGCTGCTGCTGGTTATTGGTTCAGCTGCTACTCTCTTGTTGGTGCTGTTCTAGCTGCTACTGCTTCAGCGACTGCAGCTGCTGCTGCTCCTCTTTTTGTTCTAGCTGCTGCTGCTCTTGCGGGTACTGGCCCAGCTGCTGTTGTTCCTGCTGGTGCTGGTCAAGCTCCTACTGCTCCTGTTGCTGCTGATCCAACTGCTGCTTCGCCTGCTGGTGCTGGTCCAGCGGCTGCTGCTCCTGCTGGTGTTGGTCCAGCTGCTGCTGATCATGTGATTGCAGCTGTTGCTGCTCCTGCTGGAGCTGGTCCAGCTGCTGCTGGTCCTGCTAGTGTTGGTCCAGCTGCTGTTGCTCCTGCTGGTGTAGGTACAGCTGCTGCTGCTCCTGCTGGAGCTGTTCAAGCTGCTGCTGCTCCTGTTGCTGCTGGTCCATCTTCTGCTTCTCCTGCTGGTGTTGGTCCAGTTGCTGCTACACCTGTTGTTGTTTGTCCATCTGCTACTGCTTCAGTGAATGCAGCTGCTGCTGCTCCTGCTGGTGCTGGTCCGGATGCTGCTCTCCTGCTGGTGTTGGTCCAGCTGCTGCTGCTCCTGCTGGTGCTGGCCCAGATGCTGCTGCTCCTGCTGGTATTAGTCGAAGTGCTGCTGCTCCTATTGGTTCTGGCCCAGCTCTGCTGCTCCTGTTGGTGCTGTTCCAGATGTTTCTGCTGCTGCTGGTTATTGGTCCAGCTGACAATGCTCCTGCTGCTCTTGGTCCAGCTGCTACTCTCCTGTTGGTGCTGTTCAAGCTGCTACTGCTTCAGCGACTGCAGCTGCTGCTGCTCCTCTTGTTGTTGTTCTAGCTGCTGCTGCTCTTGCGGGTACTGGTCCAGCTGCTGTTGTTCCTGTTGGTGTTGGTCCAGCTGCTACTGCTCCTGCTTCTCCTGGCCCAGCTGCTGCTGCTCTTGTTGGTGCTTGTCCAGCTGCTACTGCTATTGCTGGTGTATTTTCCAGCTGGTACTGCTCCTGGTGGTGTTGGTCCAGAAGCTGCTGCTCCTGCTAGTGTTGGTCCAGCTGCTCCTGCTTCTGCTGCTCTTGGTCCAGATGCAGCTTCTCCTGATGATGTTGGTCCAGCTGCTACTTCTTCAGTGAGTGCAGCTGCTGCTGCTCCTGCTGGTGCTGGCCAGGCTGCTGCTGCTCCTGTTGGTGTAGGTCTGGCTGCTGCTGCTCCTGCTGTTGCTGCTCCAGGTGCTGCTGCTCCTGCTGGTGTTGGTCCAGCTGCTGCTGCTCTTGTTGGTGTTGGTCCAGCTGCTGCTCTTTCTGCTGGTGTTGGTCCAGCTGCTACTGCTTCCGTGAGTGAAGCTGCAGCTGGTCCTGGTGGTATTGGTCCAACTGCTGCTGCTTCTGCTGGTGCTGGCCTAGATGCTGCTGCTCCTGCTGGTATTAGTCGAAGTGCTGCTGCTCCTATTGGTTCTGGCCCAGCTCTGCTGCTCCTGTTGGTGCTGTTCCAGCTGTTTCTGCTGCTGCTGGTTATTGGTCCAGCTGACAATGCTCCTGTTGCTCTTGGTCCAGCTGCTACTCTCCTGTTGGTGCTGTTCAAGCTGCTACTGCTTCAGCGACTGCAGCTGCTGCTGCTCTTCTTGTTGTTGTTCTAGCTGCTGCTGCTCTTGCGGGTACTGGTCCAGCTGCTGTTGTTCCTTTTGGTGTTGGTCCAGCTGCTACTGCTCCTGCTTCTCCTGGCCCAGCTGTTGCTGCTCTTGTTGTTGCTTGTCCAGCTAGTGTTTGTCCAGCTGCTGTTGCTCCTGCTGGTGTAGGTACAGCTGCTGCTGCTCCTGCTGGATTTGTTCAAGCTGCTGCTGCTCCTGTTGCTATTGCTGGTATATTTTCCAGCTGGTACTGCTCCTGGTGGTGTTGGTCCAGATGCTGCGGCTCCTGCTAGTGTTGGTCCAGCTGCTCCTGCTGGAGCTGTTCAAGCTGCTGCTGCTCCTGTTGCTATTGCTGGTGTATTTTCCAGCTGGTACTGCTCCTGGTGGTGTTGGTCCAGCTGCTCCTGCTCCTGCTGCTCTTGGTCCAGATGCAGCTGCTCCTGCTGGTGATCGTCCGACTGCTACTACTTCAGCGAGAGCAGCTGCTGCTGCTCCTGCTGGTATTGGTTCTGCTGCTGCAGCTTTTGCTGGTACTGGTCCTGCTGCTACTGCTTCAGCGAATGCAGCTCCTGCTGCTCCTGCTTGTGTTGGTCCAGCTGCTGCTCTTTCTGCTGCTGTTTGTCCAGCTGCTGCTGCTCCTGATGATGTTGGTCCAGCTGCTACTGCTTCAGTGAGTGCAGCTGCTGCTGCTCCTGCAGGTGTTGGCCCAGCTTCTGCTGCTCCTGCTGGTGCTTTTGCAGCAGCTTCTGCTCCTGCTGGTGCTGGTCCGGATGCTGCTCTCCTGCTGGTGTTGGTCCAGCTGCTGCTGCTCCTGCTGGTGCTGGCCCAGATGCTGCTGCTCCTGCTGGTTCTGGTCCAGCTGCTGCTGCTCCTGCTGGTGCTGGCCAGCTCTGCTGCTCCTGTTGGTGGTGTTCCAGCTGCTACTCTCTTGTTGGTGCTGTTCTAGCTGCTACTGCTTCAGCGACTGCAGCTGCTGCTGCTCCTCTTTTTGTTCTAGCTGCTGCTGCTCTTGTGGGTACTGGCCCAGCTGCTGTTGTTCCTGCTAGTGCTGGTCAAGCTCCTACTGCTCCTGTTGCTGCTGATCCAACTGCTGCTTCACCTGCTGGTGCTGGTCCAGCGGCTGCTGCTCCTGCTGGTGTTGGTCTAGCTGCTGCTGATCATGTGATTGCAGCTGTTGCTGCTCCTGCTGGAGCTGGACCAGCTGCTGCTGCTCCTGCTAGTGTTGGTCCAGCTGCTGTTGCTCCTGCTGGTGTAGGTACATCTGCTGCTGCTCCTGCTGGAGCTGTTCAAGCTGCTGCTGCTCCTGTTGCTGCTGGTCCATCTTCTGCTTCTCCTGCTGGTGTTGGTCCAGTTGCTGCTGCACCTGTTGTTGTTTGTCCATCTGCTACTGCTTCAGTGAATGCAGCTGCTGCTGCTCCTGCTGGTGCTGGTCCGGATGCTGCTCTCCTGCTGGTGTTGGTCCAGCTGCTGCTGCTCCTGCTGGTGCTGGCCCAGATGCTGCTGCTCCTGCTGGTATTAGTCGAAGTGCTGCTGCTCCTATTGTTTCTGGCCCAGCTCTGCTGCTCCTGTTGGTGCTGTTCCAGCTGTTTCTGCTGCTGCTGGTTATTGGTCCAGCTGACCATGCTCCTGCTGCTCTTGGTCCAGCTGCTACTCTCCTGTTGGTGCTGTTCAAGCTGCTACTGCTTCAGCGACTGCAGCTGCTGCTGCTCCTCTTGTTGTTGTTCTAGCTGCTGCTGCTCTTGCGTGTACTGGTCCAGCTGCTGTTGTTCCTGTTGGTGTTGGTCCAGCTGCTACTGCTCCTGTTGCTGCTGGTCCATCTGCTGCTTCTCCTGCTGCTGTTGGTCCAGTTGCTGCTGCACCTGCTTGTGTTTGTCCAGCTGCTACTGCTTCAGTGAATACAGCTTCTGCTGGTCCTGCTGGTGCAGGTACAGCTGCTGCTGCTCCTGCTAGTGTTGGCCCAGCTGCTGCTGCTCTTGTTGGTGCTTGTCCAGCTGTTGCTGCTATTGCTGGTGTATTTTCCAGCTGGTACTGCTCCTGCTGTTGTTGGTCCATATGCTGTTGCTCTTGCTAGTGTTGGTCCAGCTGCTCCTGCTCCTGCTGCTCTTGGTCCAGATGCAGCTGCTCCTGCTGGTGATCGTCCGACTGCTACTACTTCAGCGAGAGCAGCTGCTGCTGCTCCTGCTGGTATTGGTTCTGCTGCTGCAGCTTTTGCTGGTACTGGTCCTGCTGCTACTGCTTCAGCGAATGCAGCTCCTGCTTGTGTTGTTCCAGCTGCTGCTCGTTCTGCTGCTTTGGTCCAGCTGCTGCTCTTTCTGTTGGTGTTTGTCCAGCTTCTGCTGCTCCTGATGATATTGGTCCAGCTGCTACTGCTTCAATGAGTGCAGCTGCTACTGCTCCTGCAGGTGCTGGCCAAGCTGCTGATACTGCAGCTGGTACTGTTCCAGCAACTGGTCCTCCTGCTGGTGCTAGTCCAGGTGCTGCTCTCCTACTGGTGCTGATCCGCATGCTGCTGCTCCTGCTGGTGTTGGTCCAGCTGCTGCTCTTTCTGCTGGTGTTGGTCCAGCTGCTGCTCTTTCTGCTGGTGTTGGACCAGCTGCTGCTGCTCCTGATGATGTTGGTCCAGCTGCTACTGCTTCAGTGAGTGCAGCTGCTGCTGCTCCTGCAGGTGTTGGCCCAGCTGCTGCTGCTCCTGCTGGTATTGGTCCATCTGCTGGTGTTGATCCAGGTGCTTCTGCTCCTGCTGGTGATGGTCCAGTTGTTGCTGCTCCTGTGAGTGCAGCTGTTTTTGCTCCTGCTGTGGCTGGTCCAGCTGCTGCTGCTCCTGCTGGTGCTGGTCCAGCTGCCACTGTTTCAGCGCCTGCAGCTGCTGCTGCACCTCGTGTTGTTGTTCTAGCTGCTGCAGCTCCTGTGGGTGCTGGTAAACCTGCTGTTGTTCCTGCTGGTGCTGGTCCAGCTGCTGCTGCTCCTGCTGTTGCTAGTACAGCTCCTGATGCTCCTTCTGCTGCTGGTCCAGCTGCTGCTGCTCTTGCTGGTGTTGGTCCAGCTGCTGCTCTTTCTGCTGGTGTTGGTCCTGCTGCTACTGCTTCAGCGAGTGCAGCTGCTACTGCTCCTGGTGGTATTGGTCTAACTGCTGCTGCTCCTGCAGGTGCTGGCCCAGATGCTGCTCCTCCTGCTGGTATTAGTCGAAGTGCTGCTGCTCCTGCTGGTTCTGGTCCAGCTGCTGCTGCTCCTGCTGGTGTTGGCTCAGCTCTACTGGTCCTGTTGGTGCTGTTCCAGATGTTTCTGCTGCTGCTGGTTATTGCTCCAGCTGACATTGCTCCTGCTGCTGTTGGTCCAGCTGCTACTCTCCTGTTGGTGCTGTTCTAGCTGCTACTGCTTCAGCGACTGCAGCTGCTGCTGCTCCTCTTGTTATTGTTCTAGCTGCTGCTGCTCTTGCGGATACTGGTCCAGCTGCTGTTGTTCCTGCTGGTGTTGGTCCAGCTGCTGCTGCTCTTGCTTGTGTTCCAGATGCTGCTGCTTCAGCGAGTGCAGCTGCTGCTGCTCCTGGTTGTATTGGTCCAACTGGCCCAGATGCTGCTGCTGCTGCTGGTATTAGTCGAACTTCTGCTTCTCCTTCTGGTTCTGGTCCAGCTGCTTTTGCTCCTGCTGGTGTAGGTACAGCTGCTGCTGCTCCTGTTCGTGCTGGTGCAGGTGCTGCTGCTGCTTTTGCTGGTGCTGGTCCTGCTGCTACTGCTTCAGCGAGTGCAGCTACTGCTGCTCCTGCTTTTACAGACCTATTGCTGCTGCTCCTGCTGGTAGTGGCCTTGCTGCTTCTGCTACTGCTGCTGTTGGTCCAGTGGCCACTGCTTCAGCGAGTGCAGCTGCTGCTGCTCCTGCTGGTATTGGTCCAACTGCTGTTGTTCCTGCTGGTGCTGGTCCAGCTGCTGCTGCTCCTGTTGCTGCTGGTCCAGCTGCTAGTGCTTCTGTTGCTGCTGGTCCATCTGCTGCTTCTCCTGCTGGTGTTGGTCCAGGTGCTGCTGCTCTTGTTGGTACTGTCCCAGCTGTTTCTGCTTCTGCTGGTGATGGTCCAGCTGCTACTGCTTCTGTTGCTGCGGGTCCATCTGCTGCTTCTCCTGATGGTGTTGGTCGAGCTGCTGCTGCTCCTGCTGGTGTTGGTCCAGCTGCTGCTGATCATGTGATTGCAGCTGTTGCTGCTCCTGCTGGAGCTGTTCCAGCTGCTGCTGCACCTGCTGGGGCCGGTACAGCTGCTGCTGCTTCTGCTGGTGCTGTTCCAGCTGCTGCTGCTCCTGCTGCAGCTGGTCCAGCTGCTGCTGCTCCTGCTGGTGCTGGTACAGCTGCTGCTCCTGCTGGAGCTGTTCCAGCTGCTGCTGCTCCTGCTGGAGCTGTTCCAGCTGCTGCTGCTCCTGCTGGTGTTGGTCTAGCTGCTCCTGCTCTTGCTGGTGTTGTTCAAGATGCTGCTGCTTCAGCGAGTGCAGCTGCTGCTGCTCCTGGTTGTATTGGTCCAACTGCAGCTGGCCCAGATGCTGCTGCTGCTGCTGGCATTAGTCGAACTTCTGCTGCTCCTTCTGGTTCTGGTCCAGCTGCTGCTGCTCCTGCTGGTGCTGGCCCAGCTCTGCCGCTCCTGTTGGTGGTGTTCCAGCTGCTGCTGCTCCTGTTGGTGCTGTCCCAGCTGTTTCTGCTGCTGCTGGTTATTGGTCCAGCTGCTACTCTCCTGTTGGTGCTGTTCTAGCTGCTACTGCTTCAGCGACTGCAGCTGCTGCTGCTCCTCTTTTTGTTCTAGCTGCTGCTGCTCTTGCGGGTACTGGCACAGCTGCTGTTCCTGCTGGTGCTGGTCAAGCTCCTACTGCTCCTGTTGCTGCTGATCCAACTGCTGCTTCTCCTGCTGGTGCTGGTCCAGCGGCTGCTGCTCCTGCTGGTGTTGGTCCAGCTGCTGCTGATCATGTGATTGCAGCTGTTGCTGCTCCTACTGGAGCTGTTCCAGCTGCTGCTGCTCCTGCTAGTGTTGGTCCAGCTGCTGTTGCTCCTGCTGGTGTAGGTACAGCTGCTGCTGCTCCTGCTGGAGCTGTTCAAGCTGCTGCTGCTCCTGTTGCTGCTGGTCCATCTTCTGCTTCTCCTGCTGGTGTTGGTCCAGTTGCTGCTGCACCTGCAGTTGTTTGTCCATCTGCTAATGCTTCAGTGAATGCAGCTGCTGCTGCTCCTGCTGGTGCTGGTCCAGCTGCTGCTGCGCCTGCTGGTGCAGGTACAGCTGCTGCTGCTCCTGCTAGTGTTGGTCCAGCTGCTGTTGCTCCTGCCGGTGTAGGTACAGCTGCTGCTGCTCCTGCTGGTCTTGGTCCAGCTGCTACTGCTCCTGCTTGTGCTGGCCCAGCTGCTGCTGCTCCTGTTCGTGCTGGTGCAGGTGCTGCTGCTGCTTTTGCTGGTGCTGGTCCTGCTGCTACTGCTTCAGCGAGTGCAGCTACTGCTGCTCCTGCTGCTGTTGGTCCAGCTGCTGCTGCTCCTGCTTTTGCAGGACCTATTGCTGCTGCTCCTGCTGGTAGTGGCCTTGCTGCTGCTGCTACTGCTGCTGTTGGTCCAGCGGCCACTGCTTCAGCGAGTGCAGCTGCTGCTGCTCCTGCTGGTATTGGTCCAACTGCTGCTGCTCCTGCTGGTGCTGGCCCAGTTCTGCTGCTCCTGTTGGTATTAGTCGAACTGCTGCTGCTCCTGTTGGTGGTGTTCCAGCTGCTGCTGTTCCTGTTGGTGCTGTCCCAGCTGTTTCTGCTGCTGCTGGTTTTGGTCCAGCTGCTACTGTCCTGTTGGTGCTGTTCTAGCTGCTACTGCTTCAGCGACTGGAGCTGCTGCTGCTCCTCTTGTTGTTGTTCTAGCTGCTGCTCTTGCGGGTACAGGTCCAGCTGCTGTTGTTCCTGTTGGTGTTGGTCCAGCTGCTACTGCTCCTGCTGCTCTTGGTCCAGATGCAGCTGCTCCTGCTGGTGATCGTCCGACTGCTACTACTTCAGCGAGAGCAGCTGCTGCTGCTCCTGCTGGTATTGGTTCTGCTGCTGCAGCTTTTGCTGGTACTGGTCCTGCTGCTACTGCTTCAGCGAATGCAGCTCCTGCTGCTCCTGCTTGTGTTGGTCCAGCTGCTTCTCTTTCTGCTGCTGTTTGTCCAGCTGCTGCTGCTCCTGATGATGTTGGTCCAGCTGCTACTGCTTCAGTGAGTGCAGCTGCTGCTGCTCCTGCAGGTGTTGGCCCAGCTGCTGCTGCTCCTGCTGGTGCTTTTACAGCAGCTTCTGCTCCTGCTGTTGCTGGTCCGGATTCTGCTCTCCTGCTGGTGTTGGTCCAGCTGCTGCTGCTCCTGCTGGTGCTGGCCCAGATGCTGCTGCTCCTGCTGGTTCTGGTCCAGCTGCTGCTGCTCCTGCTGGTGCTGGCCCAGCTCTGCTGCTCCTGTTGGTGGTGTTCCAGCTGCTACTCTCCTGTTGGTGCTGTTCTAGCTGCTACTGCTTCAGCGACTGCAGCTGCTGCTGCTCCTCTTTTTGTTCTAGCTGCTGCTGCTCTTGCGGGTACTGGCCCAGCTGCTGTTGTTCCTGCTGGTGCTGGTCAAGCTCCTACTGCTCCTGTTGCTGCTGATCCAACTGCTGCTTCACCTGCTGGTGCTGGTCCAGCGGCTGCTGCTCCTGCTGGTGTTGGTCCAGCTGCTGCTGATCATGTGATTGCAGCTGTTGCTGCTCCTGCTGGAGCTGGACCAGCTGCTGCTGCTCCTGCTAGTGTTGGTCCAGCTGCTGTTGCTCCTGCTGGTGTAGGTACAGCTGCTGCTGCTCCTGCTGGAGCTGTTCAAGCTGCTGCTGCTCCTGTTGCTGCTGGTCCATCTTCTGCTTCTCCTGCTGGTGTTGGTCCAGTTGCTGCTGCACCTGTTGTTGTTTGTCCATCTGCTACTGCTTCAGTGAATGCAGCTGCTGCTGCTCCTGCTGGTGCTGGTCCGGATGCTGCTCTCCTGCTGGTGTTGGTCCAGCTGCTGCTGCTCCTGCTGGTGCTGGCCCAGATGCTGCTGCTCCTGCTGGTATTAGTCGAAGTGCTGCTGCTCCTATTGGTTCTGGCCCAGCTCTGCTGCACCTGTTGGTGCTGTTCCAGCTGTTTCTGCTGCTGCTGGTTATTGGTCCAGCTGACAATGCTCCTGCTGCTCTTGGTCCAGCTGCTACTCTCCTGTTGGTGCTGTTCAAGCTGCTACTGCTTCAGCGACTGCAGCTGCTGCTGCTCCTCTTGTTGTTGTTCTAGCTGCTGCTGCTCTTGCGTGTACTGGTCCAGCTGCTGTTGTTCCTGTTGGTGTTGGTCCAGCTGCTACTGCTCCTGTTGCTGCTGGTCCATCTGCTGCTTCTCCTGCTGGTGTTGGTCCAGTTGCTGCTGCACCTGCTTGTGTTTGTCCAGCTGCTACTGCTTCAGTGAATACAGCTTCTGCTGGTCCTGCTGATGCAGGTACAGCTGCTGCTGCTCCTGCTAGTGTTGGCCCAGCTGCTGCTGCTCTTGTTGGTGCTTGTCCAGCTGTTGCTGCTATTGCTGGTGTATTTTCCAGCTGGTACTGCTCCTGCTGTTGTTGGTCCAAATGCTGCTGCTCTTGCTAGTGTTGGTCCAGCTGCTCCTGCTCCTGCTGCTCTTGGTCCAGATGCAGCTGCTCCTGCTGGTGATCGTCCGACTGCTACTACTTCAGCGAGAGCAGCTGCTGCTGCTCCTGCTGGTATTGGTTCTGCTGCTGCAGCTTTTGCTGGTACTGGTCCTGCTGCTACTGCTTCAGCGAATGCAGCTCCTGCTTGTGTTGTTCCAGCTGCTGCTCGTTCTGCTGCTGTTGGTCCAGCTGCTCCTCTTTCTGTTGGTGTTTGTCCAGCTTCTGCTGCTCCTGATGATATTGGTCCAGCTGCTACTGCTTCAGTGAGTGCAGCTGCTACTGCTCCTGCTGGTGCTGGCCAAGCTGCTGATACTGCAGCTGGTACTGTTCCAGCAACTGGTCCTCCTGCTGGTGCTAGTCCAGGTGCTGCTCTCCTACTGGTGCTGATCCGCATGCTGCTGCTCCTGCTGGTGTTGGTCCAGCTGCTGCTCTTTCTGCTGGTGTTGGTCCAGCTGCTGCTCTTTCTGCTGGTGTTGGACCAGCTGCTGCTGCTCCTGATGATGTTGGTCCAGCTGCTACTGCTTCAGTGAGTGCAGCTGCTGCTGCTCCTGCAGGTGTTGGCCCAGCTGCTGCTGCTCCTGCTGGTATTGGTCCATCTGCTGGTGTTGATCCAGGTGCTTCTGCTCCTGCTGGTGATGGTCCAGTTGTTGCTGCTCCTGTGAGTGCAGCTGTTTTTGCTCCTGCTGTGGCTGGTCCAGCTGCTGCTGCTCCTGCTGGTGCTGGTCCAGCTGCCACTGTTTCAGTGCCTGCAGCTGCTGCTGCTCCTCGTGTTGTTGTTCTAGCTGCTGCAGCTCCTGTGGGTGCTGGTAAACCTGCTGTTGTTCCTGCTGGTGCTGGTCCAGCTGCTGCTGCTCCTGCTGTTGCTAGTACAGCTCCTGATGCTCCTTCTGCTGCTGGTCCAGCTGCTGCTGCTCTTGCTGGTGTTGGTCCAGCTGCTGCTCTTTCTGCTGGTGTTGGTCCTGCTGCTACTGCTTCAGCGAGTGCAGCTGCTACTGCTCCTGGTGGTATTGGTCTAACTGCTGCTGCTCCTGCAGGTGCTGGCCCAGATGCTGCTCCTCCTGCTGGTATTAGTCGAAGTGCTGCTGCTCCTGCTGGTTCTGGTCCAGCTGCTGCTGCTCCTGCTGGTGTTGGCTCAGCTCTACTGGTCCTGTTGGTGCTGTTCCAGCTGCTGCTGCTCCTGTTGGTGCTGTCCCAGATATTTCTGCTGCTGCTGGTTATTGCTCCAGCTGAC
Source organism: Carcharodon carcharias (assembly GCF_017639515.1). Lineage (NCBI taxonomy): Eukaryota > Metazoa > Chordata > Chondrichthyes > Lamniformes > Lamnidae > Carcharodon > Carcharodon carcharias. The sequence goes on along the minus strand of NC_054478.1, from coordinate 102,673,323 downwards.
ATTGCTCCTGCTGCTGTTGGTCCAGCTGCTACTCTCCTGTTGGTGCTGATCTAGCTGCTACTGCTTCAGCGACTGCAGCTGCTGCTGCTCCTCTTGTTATTGTTCTAGCTGCTGCTGCTCTTGCGGATACTGGTCCAGCTGCTGTTGTTCCTGCTGGTGTTGGTCCAGCTGCTGCTGCTCTTGCTTGTGTTCCAGATGCTGCTGCTTCAGTGAGTGCAGCTGCTGCTGCTCCTGGTTGTAGTGGTCCAACTGCAGCTGGCCCAGATGCTGCTGCTGCTGGTATTAGTCGAACTTCTGCTTCTCCTTCTGGTTCTGGTCCAGCTGCTTTTGCTCCTGCTGGTGTAGGTACAGCTGCTGCTGCTCCTGCTGGTCTTGGTCCAGCTGCTACTGCTCCTGCATGTGCTGGCCCAGCTGCTGCTGCTCCTGTTCGTGCTGGTGCAGCTGCTGCTGCTGCTTTTGCTGGTGCTGGTCCTGCTGCTACTGCTTCAGCGAGTGCAGCTACTGCTGCTCCTGCTTTTGCAGGACCTATTGCTGCTGCTCCTGCTGGTAGTGGCCTTGCTGCTTCTGCTACTGCTGCTGTTGGTCCAGTGGCCACTGCTTCAGCGAGTGCAGCTGCTGCTGCTCCTGCTGGTATTGATCCAACTGCTGCTGCTCCTGCTGGTGCTGGCCCAGTTCTGCTGCTCCTGTTGGTATTAGTCGAACTGCTGCTGCTCCTGTTGGTGGTGTTCCAGCTGCTGCTGCTCCTGTTGGTGCTGTCCCAGCTGTTTCTGCTGCTGCTGTTTATTGGTCCAGCTGCTACTGTCCTGTTGGTGCTGTTCTAGCTGCTACTGCTTCAGCAACTGGAGCTGCTGCTGCTCCTCTTGTTGTTGTTCTAGCTGCTGCTGCTCTTGCGGATACTGGTCCAGCTGCTGTTGTTCCTGCTGGTGTTGGTCCAGCTGCTGCTGCTCTTGCTTGTGTTCCAGATGCTGCTGCTTCAGCGAGTGCAGCTGCTGCTGCTCCTGGTTGTATTGGTCCAACTGGCCCAGATGCTGCTGCTGCTGCTGGTATTAGTCGAACTTCTGCTTCTCCTTCTGGTTCTGGTCCAGATGCTTTTGCTCCTGCTGGTGTAGGTACAGCTGCTGCTGCTCCTGTTCGTGCTGGTGCAGGTGCTGCTGCTGCTTTTGCTGGTGCTGGTCCTGCTGCTACTGCTTCAGCGAGTGCAGCTACTGCTGCTCCTGCTTTTACAGACCTATTGCTGCTGCTCCTGCTGGTAGTGGCCTTGCTGCTTCTGCTACTGCTGCTGTTGGTCCAGTGGCCACTGCTTCAGCGAGTGCAGCTGCTGCTGCTCTTGCGGGTACAGGTCCAGCTGCTGTTGTTCCTGCTGGTGCTGGTCCAGCTGCTGCTGCTCCTGTTGCTGCTGGTCCAGCTGCTAGTGCTTCTGTTGCTGCTGGTCCATCTGCTGCTTCTCCTGCTGGTGTTGGTCCAGTTGCTGCTGCTCTTGTTGGTGCTGTCCCAGCTGTTTCTGCTTCTGCTGGTGATGGTCCAGCTGCTACTGCTTCTGTTGCTGCGGGTCCATCTGCTGCTTCTCCTGATGGTGTTGGTCGAGCTGCTGCTGCTCCTGCTGGTGTTGGTCCAGCTGCTGCTGATCATGTGATTGCAGCTGTTGCTGCTCCTGCTGGAGCTGTTCCAGCTGCTGCTGCACCTGCTGGGGCCGGTACAGCTGCTGCTGCTTCTGCTGGTGCTGTTCCAGCTGCTGCTGCTCCTGCTGCAGCTGGTCCAGCTGCTGCTGCTCCTGCTGGTGCTGGTACAGCTGCTGCTCCTGCTGGAGCTGTTCCAGCTGCTGCTGCTCCTGCTGGAGCTGTTCCAGCTGCTGCTGCTCCTGCTGGTGTTGGTCTAGCTGCTCCTGCTCTTGCTGGTGTTGTTCAAGATGCTGCTGCTTCAGCGAGTGCAGCTGCTGCTGCTCCTGGTTGTATTGGTCCAACTGCAGCTGGCCCAGATGCTGCTGCTGCTGCTGGCATTAGTCGAACTTCTGCTGCTCCTTCTGGTTCTGGTCCAGCTGCTGCTGCTCCTGCTGGTGCTGGCCCAGCTCTGCCGCTCCTGTTGGTGGTGTTCCAGCTGCTGCTGCTCCTGTTGGTGCTGTCCCAGCTGTTTCTGCTGCTGCTGGTTATTGGTCCAGCTGCTACTCTCCTGTTGGTGCTGTTCTAGCTGCTACTGCTTCAGCGACTGCAGCTGCTGCTGCTCCTCTTTTTGTTCTAGCTGCTGCTGCTCTTGCGGGTACTGGCACAGCTGCTGTTCCTGCTGGTGCTGGTCAAGCTCCTACTGCTCCTGTTGCTGCTGATCCAACTGCTGCTTCTCCTGCTGGTGCTGGTCCAGCGGCTGCTGCTCCTGCTGGTGTTGGTCCAGCTGCTGCTGATCATGTGATTGCAGCTGTTGCTGCTCCTACTGGAGCTGTTCCAGCTGCTGCTGCTCCTGCTAGTGTTGGTCCAGCTGCTGTTGCTCCTGCTGGTGTAGGTACAGCTGCTGCTGCTCCTGCTGGAGCTGTTCAAGCTGCTGCTGCTCCTGTTGCTGCTGGTCCATCTTCTGCTTCTCCTGCTGGTGTTGGTCCAGTTGCTGCTGCACCTGCAGTTGTTTGTCCATCTGCTAATGCTTCAGTGAATGCAGCTGCTGCTGCTCCTGCTGGTGCTGGTCCAGCTGCTGCTGCGCCTGCTGGTGCAGGTACAGCTGCTGCTGCTCCTGCTAGTGTTGGTCCAGCTGCTGTTGCTCCTGCCGGTGTAGGTACAGCTGCTGCTGCTCCTGCTGGTCTTGGTCCAGCTGCTACTGCTCCTGCTTGTGCTGGCCCAGCTGCTGCTGCTCCTGTTCGTGCTGGTGCAGGTGCTGCTGCTGCTTTTGCTGGTGCTGGTCCTGCTGCTACTGCTTCAGCGAGTGCAGCTACTGCTGCTCCTGCTGCTGTTGGTCCAGCTGCTGCTGCTCCTGCTTTTGCAGGACCTATTGCTGCTGCTCCTGCTGGTAGTGGCCTTGCTGCTGCTGCTACTGCTGCTGTTGGTCCAGCGGCCACTGCTTCAGCGAGTGCAGCTGCTGCTGCTCCTGCTGGTATTGGTCCAACTGCTGCTGCTCCTGCTGGTGCTGGCCCAGTTCTGCTGCTCCTGTTGGTATTAGTCGAACTGCTGCTGCTCCTGTTGGTGGTGTTCCAGCTGCTGCTGTTCCTGTTGGTGCTGTCCCAGCTGTTTCTGCTGCTGCTGGTTTTGGTCCAGCTGCTACTGTCCTGTTGGTGCTGTTCTAGCTGCTACTGCTTCAGCGACTGGAGCTGCTGCTGCTCCTCTTGTTGTTGTTCTAGCTGCTGCTCTTGCGGGTACAGGTCCAGCTGCTGTTGTTCCTGTTGGTGTTGGTCCAGCTGCTACTGCTCCTGCTGCTCTTGGTCCAGATGCAGCTGCTCCTGCTGGTGATCGTCCGACTGCTACTACTTCAGCGAGAGCAGCTGCTGCTGCTCCTGCTGGTATTGGTTCTGCTGCTGCAGCTTTTGCTGGTACTGGTCCTGCTGCTACTGCTTCAGCGAATGCAGCTCCTGCTGCTCCTGCTTGTGTTGGTCCAGCTGCTTCTCTTTCTGCTGCTGTTTGTCCAGCTGCTGCTGCTCCTGATGATGTTGGTCCAGCTGCTACTGCTTCAGTGAGTGCAGCTGCTGCTGCTCCTGCAGGTGTTGGCCCAGCTGCTGCTGCTCCTGCTGGTGCTTTTACAGCAGCTTCTGCTCCTGCTGTTGCTGGTCCGGATTCTGCTCTCCTGCTGGTGTTGGTCCAGCTGCTGCTGCTCCTGCTGGTGCTGGCCCAGATGCTGCTGCTCCTGCTGGTTCTGGTCCAGCTGCTGCTGCTCCTGCTGGTGCTGGCCCAGCTCTGCTGCTCCTGTTGGTGGTGTTCCAGCTGCTACTCTCCTGTTGGTGCTGTTCTAGCTGCTACTGCTTCAGCGACTGCAGCTGCTGCTGCTCCTCTTTTTGTTCTAGCTGCTGCTGCTCTTGCGGGTACTGGCCCAGCTGCTGTTGTTCCTGCTGGTGCTGGTCAAGCTCCTACTGCTCCTGTTGCTGCTGATCCAACTGCTGCTTCACCTGCTGGTGCTGGTCCAGCGGCTGCTGCTCCTGCTGGTGTTGGTCCAGCTGCTGCTGATCATGTGATTGCAGCTGTTGCTGCTCCTGCTGGAGCTGGACCAGCTGCTGCTCCTGCTAGTGTTGGTCCAGCTGCTGTTGCTCCTGCTGGTGTAGGTACAGCTGCTGCTGCTCCTGCTGGAGCTGTTCAAGCTGCTGCTGCTCCTGTTGCTGCTGGTCCATCTGCTGCTTCTCCTGCTGGTGTTTGTCCATCTGCTATCGCTTCAGCGAATGCAGCTACTGTTGCTCCTGCTGGTGCTGGACAAGCTGCTGCTGCTCTTGCTAGTGTTGGTCCAGCTGCTGTCGCTCCTGCTGGTTCAGGTACAGCTGCTGCTGCTCCTGCTAGTGTTGGTCCAGCTGCTGTCGCTCCTGCTGGTGCAGGTACAGCTGCTGCTGCTCCTGCTGGTGTTGGTCCAGCTGCTGCTGCTCCTGCTTGTGCTGGCTCAGCTGCTGCAGCTCCTGTTGGTGCTTGTCCAGCTGCTGCTGCTATTGCTGGTGCATTATCCAGCTGGTAATTCTCCTGCTGGTGTTGGTCCAGTTGCTGCTGCCCCTGCTAGTGTTGGTCCAGCTGCTTCTGATCCTGCTGGTCTTGGTCCAGATGCAGCTGCTCACGCTGGTGCTCGTCCGACTGCTACTACTTCAGCGAGAGCAGCTCCTGCTGGTATTGGTTCTGCTGCTGCTGCTTCTGCTGGTACTGTTCCTGATGATCCTGCTTCATGAAATGCAGCTGCTGCTGCTCCTGCTGGTTTTGGTGCAGCTGCTGCTGTTGCAGGACTAGCTGTGCTGCTCCTGCTGGTGCTCGCCCAGCTGCTGCTGCTCCTGCTGGTGTTGGTCCAGCAGCTACTGCTTCAGCGAGTGCAGCTGCTGCTGCTCCTGTTGCTGCTGGTCCATCTGCTGCTTCTCCTGCTGGTGTTTGTCCATCTGCTATCGCTTCAGCGAATGCAGCTACTGTTGCTCCTGCTGGTGCTGGACAAGCTGCTGCTGCTCTTGCTGGTTCAGGTACGGCTGCTGCTGCTCCTGCTAGTGTTGGTCCAGCTGCTGTCGCTCCTGCTGGTTCAGGTACAGCTGCTGCTGCTCCTGCTAGTGTTGGTCCAGCTGCTGTCGCTCCTGCTGGTGCAGGTACAGCTGCTGCTGCTCCTGCTGGTGTTGGTCCAGCTGCTGCTGCTCCTGCTTGTGCTGGCTCAGCTGCTGCAGCTCCTGTTGGTGCTTGTCCAGCTGCTGCTGCTATTGCTGGTGCATTATCCAGCTGGTAATTCTCCTGCTGGTGTTGGTCCAGTTGCTGCTGCCCCTGCTAGTGTTGGTCCAGCTGCTTCTGATCCTGCTGGTCTTGGTCCAGATGCAGCTGCTCACGCTGGTGCTCGTCCGACTGCTACTACTTCAGCGAGAGCAGCTCCTGCTGGTATTGGTTCTGCTGCTGCTGCTTCTGCTGGTACTGTTCCTGATGATCCTGCTTCATGAAATGCAGCTGCTGCTGCTCCTGCTGGTTTTGGTGCAGCTGCTGCTGTTGCAGGACTAGCTGTGCTGCTCCTGCTGGTGCTCGCCCAGCTGCTGCTGCTCCTGCTGGTGTTGGTCCAGCAGCTACTGCTTCAGCGAGTGCAGCTGCTGCTGCTCCTGCTGGTGTTGGTCCAGCTGCTGCTGCTCTTGCTAGTGCTGTTCCAGCTGCTTCTGCTCCTGCTGGTATTAATTTATCTGCTGCTGTTCCTGCTAGTTTTGTTCCAGGTGCTTCTGCATCTGCTGGTATTGGTCCAGCTGCTGCTGCTCCTGCGAGTGCAGCTGCTGCTACACTTGTTATTGCTGGTCCAGCTGCTGCTTCTCCTGCTGTTCTTGGTCCAGCTGCTACTGCTCCTGAGATTGCAGCCCCTGCTGCTGCGGCTCCTGCCGGTTTTGGTCCAGCTGCTCTGCTTCAGTGAGTGCAGCCGCTGCTGCTCCAGTAGGTGTGGGTCTAGATGATGCTACACCTGCTGGTCTTGGTCCAGCTGCTACTGATTCAGTGAGTGCAGCTTCTGCTGCTCTTGAAGGTGTTGGTCGATCTTCTGCTGCTCCTGCTGGCGTTGTTCCAGGTGCTTCTGCTCCTGCTGGTGTTGTTCCAGCTGCTGCAGCTCCTGCGAGTGCAGCTGTTGCTGCTCCTTCTGTGGCTGATCCAGCTGCTGCTGCTCTTGCTGGTGCTGGTACAACTGCTGTTGCTCCTGCTGGTGCTAGCCAGGCTGCTGCTACTCCTGTTGGTGCTGGTCCAGCTGCTGCTTCTCCTGCTGGTGCTGGTACAGCTGCTGCTGCTCCTACTGGTGTTGGTCCGCATGCTGCTGTCCTGCTGGTGTTGGTCCAGCTGCTGCTCTTTCTGCTGGTGTTTGCCCAGCTGGGGCCACTCCTGCTTGTATTGCTCCATCTGCTGGTGTTCTTGTTGATGTTGATCCTGGTGCTGATGGTGATGTTCCAGCTGCTGTTGCTCCTACTGGTGTTGGTCCTCATGCTGCTGCTCCTGCTGTTGTTGGTCCAGCTGCTGCTCTTTCTGCTGGTGCTGGTCCCGATGCTGCTCTCCTGCTGATGTTGGTCCAGCTGCTGCTGCTCTTGCTGGTGATGGTCCAGATGCTGCTGCTCTTGCTGGTGTCGGTCCAGCTGCCACTGCTTCAGCGAGTGCAGCTGCTGCTGCTCCTGTTGATGTACGTCCTACTGCTGCTGCTCCTGCTGGTGCTGGTCCTGCTGCTGCTGCTCCTGCTGGTGCTGGTCCAGCTGCTGCTGGTGCTGCTGGTGTTGCTCAGGCTGCTACAGCTCCTGATGGTGCTTGTCCAGCTGCTGCTTCTACTGCTTGTGTATGTCCAGCTGCTACTGCTCCTGTTGTTGCTGGTCTAGCTGCTACTGCTCCTGTTGGTGCTGGTCCAGCTGCTGCTGCTCCTGCTGGTGTAAGTAATGCTGCTGCTGCTCCTGCTGGTGCTGGTCCAGCTACTACTGCTTCAGCGAGTGCATCTGCTGCTGCTCATGTTGGTGTGCATCCTGCTGCTGCTGCTGCTAGTGTTGGTCCAGCTGCTGTTGCTCCTGTTTGTGCTTGTCCAGCTGATGCTGCTATTGCTGGTGTATTTTCCAGCTGGTACTGCTCCTGCTGCTTGTTGGTCCAGATGCTGCTGCTCCTGCTAGTGTTGGTCCAGCTTCTCCTGCTCCTGCTGCTCTTGATCCAGATGCAGCTGCTCCTGCTGGTGCTCGTCTGACTGCTACTACATCAGCGAGAGCTGCTGCTGCTGCTCCTGCTGGTATTGGTTCTGCTGCTGCAGCTTTTGCTGGTACTGGTCCTGCTGCTACTGCTTCAGCGAATGCAGCTGCTGCTGCTCCTGGTGTTGCAGGACCAGTTGTCGCTGCTCCTGCTGGTGCTGGCCCAAATGCTGCTGCTTCTGATGGTATTGGTCCAACTGCTGCTGCTCCTGCGAGTGCAGCTGTTGCTGCTCCTTCTGTGCTGGTCCAGCTGACAATGCTCCTGCTGCTGTTGGACCAGCTGCTACTCTCCTGCTGGTGCTGGTCCAGCTGCTACTGCTTCAGCGAGTGCACCTGCTGCTGCTCCTCGTGTAGTTGTTCTATCTGCTGCAGCTCCTGCGGGTTCTGGTCCAGCTGCTGCTGCTCCTGCTGCTATTGGTTCTGCTGCTGCAGCTTTTGCTGGTACTGGTCCAGCTGCTACTGCTTCAGCGAATGCAGCTGCTGCTGCTCCTGCTGGTTTTGGTCCAGCTGCTGCTGCTCTTGCTGGTGTTGGTCCAGCTGCTACTGCTTCAGTGAGTGCAATGGCTGCTGCTCCTGGAGGTGTAGGTCCTGCTGCTGATGCTCCTGGTGGTGTTGGTCCAGTTGCCGCTGTCCCTGCTTGTGTTGGTCCAGCTGCTGCTTCTCCTGCAAGTGTTGGCCCAGCTGCTGCTGCTCCTGCTGGTATTAGTCCATCTGTTGCTGTTCCTGATAGTTTTGATCCAGGTGCTTCTGCTCTTGCTGGTATTGGTCCAGCTGCTGCTGCTCCTGCGAGTGCAGCTGTTGCTGCTCCTGCTGAGGCTGGTCCAGCTGCTGCTGCTCCTGCTGGTGCTGGACCAGCTGCTACTCTCCTGCTGGTGCTGGTCCAGCTGCCACTGCTTCAGCGAGTGCAGCTGCTGCTGCTCCTCATGTAGTTGTTCTATTTGCTGCAGCTCCTGCGGGTGCTGGTCCAGCTGCTGTTGTTCCTGCTGGTGCTGGTCCAGCTGCTGCTTCTCCTGTTGGTGCTGGTCCAGCTGCTACTGCTCCTGTTGCTGCTGGTCCATCTGCTGCTTCTTCTGCTGGTGTTGGTCTAGTTGCTGCTGAACCTGCTGGTGTTTGTCCATCTGCTACTGCTTCAGCGAATGCAGCTACTGCTGCTCCTGCGGGTGCTGGTCCAGCTGCTGCTGCTCCTGCTGGAGCTGTTCCAGCTGCTGCTGCTCCTGCTGGGGCTGGTCCAGCTGCTGCTGTTCCTGCTGGTGCTGTTCCAGCAGCTGCTGCTCCTGCTGGTGCTGGTCCCAATGCTGCTCTCCTGCTGATGTTGGTCCAGCAGCTGCTGCTCTTGCTGGTGATGGTCCAGCTGCCACTGCTTCAGCGAGTGCAGCTGCTGCTGCTCCTGCTGGTGCTGGTACAGATGCTGCAGCCCCTACTGGTGCTGTTGCAGCTGCTGCTGCTCCTGCTGGTGCTGGTCCTGCTGCTGCTGCTCCTGCTGGTGCTGTTCCATCAGCTGCTTCTCCTGCTGGTGCTGTTGCTGCTGCTGCTCCGACTGGTGCTGGTCCGTAGGCTGCTGCTGCTGCTGGTGTTGGTCCAGCTGCTGCTCTTTCTGCTGGTGTTGGTCCAGCTGCTGCTACTCCTGCTGGTGTTGGTCCAGCTGCTACTGCTTCAGTGAGTGCAGCTACTGCTGCTCCTGCTGTGGCTGGTCCAGCTGCTGCTGCTCCTGCTGTTGCTGGTCCAGCTGCTACTGCTCCTGCTGGTGCAAGTAATGCTGCTGCTGCTCCTGCTGGTGTAGCTCCAGCCGCTACTGCTTCAGCGAGTGCAGCTGCTCCTGCTCCTGTTGGTGTAGATCCTGCTGCTGCTGCTGCTGATGGTGCTGGTCCAGCTGCTGCTACTCCTGCTGGTGTTGGTCCAGCTGCTACTGCTTCAGTGAGTGCAGCTACTGCTGCTCCTGCTGTGGCTGGTCCAGCTGCTGCTGCTCCTGCTGGTGCTGGTCCAGCTGCTGCTGCTCCTGCTGATGTTGGTCCAGCTGCTCCTGCTCCTGCTGGTGTTGACCCAGCTGCTACAGCTCCTGTTGGTGCTTGTCCAGCTGCTGCTTCTACTGCTGGTGTAGGTCCAGCTGTTACTGCTCCGGTTGTGGCTGGTCTAGCTGCTACTGCTCCTATTGGTGCTGGTCCAGCTGCTGCTGCTCCTGCTGTTGCTGGTCCAGTTGCTACTGCTCCTGCTGGTGCAAGTAATGCTGCTGCTGCTCCTGCTGGTGTAGCTCCAGCCGCTACTGCTTCAGCGAGTGCAGCTGCTCCTGCTCCTGTTGGTGTAGATCCTGCTGCTGCTGCTGCTGATGGTGCTGGTCCAGCTGTTGCTGCTCCTGCTGGTGTTGGTCCAGCTGTTGCTGTCATGTGAGTGCAGCTGCTGCTGCTCCTGCTGGAGCTGTTCCAGCTGCTGCTGCTCCTGCTGGGGCTGGTACATTTGCTGCTGCTCCTGCTGGTGCTGTTCCAGCAGCTGCTGCTCCTGCTGGTGCTGGGTACCGATGCTGCTCTCCTGCTGGTGTTGGTCCAGTTGCTGCTGCTCTTGCTGGTGATGGTCCAGATGATGCTGCTCTTCCTTGTGCTGGTCCAGCTGCCACTGCTTCAACGAGTGCAGCTGCTGCTGCTCCTGTTGATGTAGGTCCTACTGCTGCCGCTCCTGCTGGTGCTGGTCCAGCTGCTGCTGCTCATGCTAGTGTTGGTCCAGCTGCTGCTCTTTCTGCTGGTGTTGGTCCAGCTGCTACTGCTTCAGCGAGTGCAGCTGCTGCTCCTCCTGCTGGTGCAGGTACAGGCTGCTGCTGCTCCTGCTAGTGTTGGTCCAGCTGTTCCTGCTCCTGCTTCTCTTGGTCCAGATGCAGCTGCTCCTGCTGGTGCTCATCCGACTGCTACTACATCAGCGAGAGCTGCTGCTGCTGCTCCTGCTGGTATTGGTTCTGCTGCTGCAGCTTTTGCTGGTACTGGTCCTGCTGCTACTGCTTCAGCGAATGCAGCTGCTGCTGCTCCTGGTGTTGCAGGACCAGTTGTCGCTGCTCCTGCTGGTGCTGGCCCAGATGCTGCTGCTTCTGATGGTATTGGTCCAGCTGCTGCAGCTCCTGCGAGTGCAGCTGTTGCTGCTCCTTCTGTGGCTGGTCCAACTGCTGCTGTTCCTGCTGGTGATGGTCCAGCTGACAATGCTCCTGCTGCTGTTGGACCAGCTGCTACTCTCCTGCTGGTGCTGGTCCAGCTGCTACTGCTTCAGCGAGTGCAGCTGCTGCTGCTCCTCGTGTAGTTGTTCTATCTGCTGCAGCTCCTGCGGGTGCTGGTCCAGCTGCTGCTGCTCCTGCTGGTGCTGTTCCAGCTGCTGCTACTCCTGCTGGGACTGGTACAGATGCTGCTGCCCCTGCTGGTGCTGTTCCAGCTGCTGCTGCTCCTGCTGGGACTGGTACAGTTGCTGCTGCACCTGCTGGTGCTGTTCCAGCAGCTGCTGCTCCTGCTGGTGCTGATCCCGATCCTGCTCTCCTGCTGATGTTGGTCCAGCTGCTGCTGCTCTTGCTGGTGATGGTCCAGATGCTGCTACTCTTGCTGGTGCCGGTCCAGCTGCCACTGCTTCAGCGAGTGCAGCTGCTGCTGCTCCTGTTGATGTACGTCCTACTGCTGCTGCTCCTGCAGGTGCTGGCACAGCTGCTGATGCTCCTGCTGGTGCTGGCTCAGCTGCTGCTGCTCTTTCTGCTGATGTTGGTCCAGCTGCTACTGCTTCAGCGAGTGCAGCTGCTGCTGGTCCTGGTGGTATTAGTCCAACTGCTGCTGCTCCTGCTGGTGCTGGCCCAGATGCATCTGTTCCTGCTGGTATTAGTCGAACTGCTGTTGCTCCTGCTAGTACAGGTACAGCTGCTGCTGCTCCTGCTGGTGTTGGTGCAGCTGCTACTGCTCCTACTTGTGCTGGCCCATCTGCTGCTGCTCCTGCTGGTGCTTGTCCGACTGCTACTACTTCAGCGAGAGCTGCTGCTGCTGCTGCTGCTGGTATTGGTCCAGCTGCTACTGCTCTTGCTGGTGTTTGTCCAGCTGCTGCTCCTGCAGGTGTTGGCCCAGCTGCTGCTGCTCCTGCTGATATTAGTCCACCTGCTGCTGTTGCTGCTAGTTTTGATCCAGGTGCTTCTGCTCCTGCTGGTATTGGTCCAGCTGCTGCTGCTCCTGCAAGTGCAGCCGTTGCTGCTCCTGCTGTGCCTGGTCCAGCTGCTGCTGCTCCTGCTGGTGCTGGTCCAGCTGCTGCTTCTACTGCTTGCGTATTTCCAGCTGCTACTGCTCCTGTTGTTGCTGGTCTAGCTGCTACTGCTCCTGTTGGTGCTGGTCCAGCTGCTGCTCCTGCTGGTACGAGCCCAGCTGCAGCTGCTCCTGCTGGTGTTAGTCCAGCTGCTACTGCTCCTGCTGGTGTAAGTAATGCTGCTGCTGCTCCTGCTGGTGCTGGTCCAGCTGCTACTGCTTCAGCGAGTGCAGCTGCTGCTGCTCATGTTGGTGTGCATCCTGCTGCTGCTGCTGCTAGTGTTGGTCCAGCTGCTGTTGCTCCTGCTGGTGCAGGTACAGCTGCTGCTGCTCCTGCTGGTGTTGGTCCACCGGCTACTGCTCCTGCTTGTGCTGGCCCAGCTGCTGCTGCTCCTGTTTGTACTTGTCCAGCTGATGCTGCTATTGCTGGTGTATTTTCCAGCTGGTACTGCTTCTGCTGGTGTTGGTCCAGATGCTGCTGCTCCTGCTAGTGTTGGTTCAGCTTCTCCTGCTCCTGCTGCTCTTGATCCAGATGCAGCTGCTCCTGCTGGTGCTCGTCCGACTGCTACTACTTCAGCGAGAGCTGCTGCTCCTGCTGGTATTGGTTCTGCTGCTGCAGCTTTTGCTGGTAGTGGTCCTGCTGCTACTGCTTCAGCGAATGCAGCTGCTGCTGCTCCTGCTGGTATTGGTCCAGCTGCTGCTGCTCCTGCTGGTGTTGGTCCAGCTGCTACTGCTTCAGCGAGTGCAGCTGCTGCTGCTCCTGGAGGTGTAGGTCCTGCTGCTGATGCTCCTGCTGTTGCTGGTCCGGTTGCTGCAGTTCCTGCTGGTGTTGGTCCAGCTGCTGCTGCTCCTGCATGTGTTGGCCCAGCTGCTGCTGCTCCTGCTGGTATTAGTCCATCTGCTGCTGTTCCTGCTAGTTTTGATCCAGGTGCTTCTGCTCTTGCTGGTATTGGTCCAGCTGCTGCTGCTCCTGCGAGTGCAGCTGTTGCTGCTCCTGCTGTGGCTAGTCCAGCTGCTGCTGCTCCTGCTGGTGCTGGTACAGATGCTGCTGCTCCTACTGCTGCTGTTGCAGCTGCTGCTGCTCCTGCTGGTGCTGGTCCTGCTGCTGCTGCTCCTGCTGGTGCTGTTCCATCAGCTGCTTCTCCTGCTGGTGCTGTTGCTGCTGCTGCTCCGACTGGTGCTGGTCCGTAGGCTGCTGCTGCTGCTGGTGTTGGTCCAGCTGCTGCTCTTTCTGCTGGTGTTGGTCCAGCTGCTGCTACTCCTGCTGGTGTTGGTCCAGCTGCTACTGCTTCAGTGAGTGCAGCTACTGCTGCTCCTGCTGTGGCTGGTCCAGCTGCTGCTGCTCCTGCTGGTGCTGGTCCAGCTGCTGCTGCTCCTGCTGGTGTTGGTCCAGCTGCTCCTGCTCCTGCTGGTGTTGGCCCAGCTGCTACAGCTCCTGTTGGTGCTTGTCCAGCTGCTGCTTCTACTGCTGGTGTAGGTCCAGCTGCTACTGCTCCTGTTGTGGCTGGTCTAGCTGCTACTGCTCCTATTGGTGCTGGTCCAGCTGCTGCTGCTCCTGCTGTTGCTGGTCCAGCTGCTACTGCTCCTGCTGGTGCAAGTAATGCTGCTGCTGCTCCTGCTGGTGTAGCTCCAGCCGCTACTGCTTCAGCGATTGCAGCTGCTCCTGCTCCTGTTGGTGTAGATCCTGCTGCTGCTGCTGCTGGTGCTGGCGCAGCTGCTGCTGCTACTGCTGGTGTTGGTCCTGTTGCTGCTACTCCTGCTGGTGCTGCTCCAGCTGCTATAACTTCAGTGAGTGCAGCTGCTGCTGCTCTTGAAGGTGTTATTCGATCTTTTGCTGCTCCTGCAGGTGTTGTTCCAGTTACTGCAGCTTCTGCGAGTGCAGCTGTTGCTGCTCCTTCTGTGGCTGGTCCAACTGCTGCTGCTCCTGCTGGTGCTGGTACAACTGCTGGTGCTGACCAAGCTGCTGCTACTGCTGTTGGTGCTGGCCCAGCTGTTGCTGCTCCTGCTGGTGTTTGTCCAGCTGCTGCTCTTTCTGCTGGTGTTGGCCCTGCTGCTGCTCCTTCTGGTATTGGTCCATCTGCTGGTGTTCCTGCTGGTGTTGATCCAGGTGCTTCTGCTCCTGCTGGTGATGTTCCAGCTGCTGCTGCTCCTGTTGGTGCTGGTCCAGTTGCGGCTGCTCGTGCGGGTGCTGTTCCAGCAGCTGCTGCTCCTGCTGGTGCTGTTCCTGCTGCTGCTGCTACTGGTTTTGGTCTCGATGCTGCTGCTCCTGCTGTTGTTGGTCCAGCTGCTGCTCTTTCTGCTGGTGATGGTCCAGCTGCTGCTACTCCTGCTGGTGCTGGCCCAGCTGCTGCTGCTTCTGCTGGTATTGGTCCATCTGCTGCTGTTCCTGCTGTTGTTGATCCATGTGCTTCTGCTCCTGCTTCTGCTGGTCCAGATGCTGCTTCTGCTGCTGGTGCTGTTCCAGCAGCTGCTGCTCCGGTTGGTACTGGTCCAGCTGCTACTGCTCGGGTTGCTGCTAGTCCGTCTGCTGCTGCTCCTGCTGGTGTTTGTCCAGCGGCAACTGCTTCAGCGAGTGGAGCTGCTGCTGCTCCTGCTGGTGTTGATCCAGCTGCTGCTGCTCCTGCGAATGCCACTACTGCTGCTCCAGCTGGTGCTGGTCCAGCTGCTGCTGCTTCTGCTGGTGTTGGTCCAGCTGCTACTGCTTCACCGTGTGCAGCTGCTGCTGTTGCTGCTGGTGGTCTTGCTGCTGCTGCTCCTGCTGGTGCTGGCACAGATGCTGCTGCTCTTGCTGGTGTTGATCCAGCTGCTGCTCCTTCTGCTGGTGTTGGTCCAGCTGCTACTGCTTCAGCAAGTGCAGCTGCTGCTGCTCCTGGTGTTGGTGCAGCAGCTGCTGCTCCTGCTGGTGCTGGCCCAGCTGCTGCTGCTGCTGCTGGTATTGGTGCAATTGCTGCTGTCCCTGCTGGTTCTGGTCCGGCTGCTGCTGCTCCTGCTGGTGCTGGCCCAGATGCTGCTGCTCTTGCTGGTATTGGTCCAACTGCTGCTGTTTCTGCTGGTGTTGGTCCAGCTCCTGTTGGTGTTGGTCGGGCTACTGCTACTCCTGCTGGTGTTGGTCCAGCTGCTGCTGCTCCTGCTGGTGTTGGTCCAGCTGCTGCTGCTCCTGCTGGTGTTGGTCCAGCTGCTGCTGTTTCTGCTGGTGTTGGTCCAGCTCCTGCTGCTTCTTGAGTGCAGCTGCTGCTGCTCCTGCTGGTTTTCGTCCAGCTGCTGCGGCTTGTGCAGGTGTTGGTCCAGGTGCTGCTCCTCCTGCTGGTTTTGGTCCAGCTGCTGCTGCTCCTGCTGGTGTTTGTCCAGCTGCTGCTGTTTCTCCTTGTGTTGGTCCAGCTGCTACTGCTTCAGCTAGTGCAGCTGCTGCTGCTTCTGCTTGTGTTGGTGCAGCTGCTACTGCTCCAGCTGGTGTTGGTCCAGCTGCTGTTCCTCCTGCTGTTGCTGGTCCAGCTGCTGCTGCTCTTGCTGTTACTGGTGCAGCTGATGTTGCTCCTGCTGGTGCTGGCCCAGCTGCTGTTACTCTTGTTGGTGTTGGTCCAGCTGCTGCTGCTGCTGCTGGTGTTGGTCCGGCTGCTGCTGCTCCTGCTGGTGTTGGTCCAGCTGCTCCTGTTTAAGCTGGTGTTGGTCCAGCTCCTGCTTTTCCTGAGTGCAGTTGCTGCTGCTCCTGCTGGTTTTGGTCCAGCTGCTACTGCTCCTGCTGGTGCAAGTAATGCTGCTGCTGCTCCTGCTGGTGTAGCTCCAGCCGCTACTGCTTCAGCGAGTGCAGCTGCTCCTTCTCCTGTTGGTGTAGATCCTGCTGCTGCTGCTGCTGCTGGTGCTGGCGCAGCTGCTGCTGCTACTGCTGGTGTTGGTCCTGTTGCTGCTACTCCTGCTGGTGCTGCTCCAGCTGCTATAGCTTCAGTGAGTGCAGCTGCTGCTACTCTTGAAGGTGTTATTCGATCTTTTGCTGCTCCTGCAGGTGTTGTTCCAGTTACTGCAGCTTCTGCGAGTGCAGCTGTTGCTGCTCCTTCTGTGGCTGGTCCAACTGCTGCTGCTCCTGCTGGTGCTGGTACAACTGCTGGTGCTGACCAAGCTGCTGCTACTGCTGTTGGTGCTGGCCCAGCTGTTGCTGCTCCTGCTGGTGTTTGTCCAGCTGCTGCTCTTTCTGCTGGTGTTGGCCCTGCTGCTGCTCCTTCTGGTATTGGTCCATCTGCTGGTGTTCCTGCTGGTGTTGATCCAGGTGCTTCTGCTCCTGCTGGTGATGTTCCAGCTGCTGCTGCTCCTGTTGGTGCTGGTCCAGTTGCGGCTGCTCGTGCGGGTGCTGTTCCAGCAGCTGCTGCTCCTGCTGGTGCTGTTCCTGCTGCTGCTGCTACTGGTTTTGGTCTCGATGCTGCTGCTCCTGCTGTTGTTGGTCCAGCTGCTGCTCATTCCGCTGGTGATGGTCCAGCTGCTGCTACTCCTGCTGGTGCTGGCCCAGCTGCTGCTGCTTCTGCTGGTATTGGTCCATCTGCTGCTGTTCCTGCTGTTGTTGATCCATGTGCTTCTGCTCCTGCTTCTGCTGGTCCAGATGCTGCTTCTGCTGCTGGTGCTGTTCCAGCAGCTGCTGCTCCGGTTGGTACTGGTCCAGCTGCTACTGCTCGGGTTGCTGCTAGTCCGTCTGCTGCTGCTCCTGCTGGTGTTTGTCCAGCGGCAACTGCTTCAGCGAGTGGAGCTGCTGCTGCTCCTGCTGGTGTTGGTCCAGCTGCTGCTGCTCCTGCGAATGCCACTACTGCTGCTCCAGCTGGTGCTGGTCCAGCTGCTTCTGCTTCTGCTGGTGTTGGTCCAGCTGCTACTGCTTCACCGTGTGCAGCTGCTGCTGTTGCTGCTGGTGGTCTTGCTGCTGCTGCTCCTGCTGGTGCTGGCACAGATGCTGCTGCTCTTGCTGGTGTTGATCCAGCTGCTGCTCCTTCTGCTGGTGTTGGTCCAGCTGCTACTGCTTCAGCAAGTGCAGCTGCTGCTGCTCCTGGTGTTAGTGCAGCAGCTGCTGCTCCTGCTGGTGCTGGCCCAGCTGCTGCTGCTGCTGCTGGTATTGGTGCAATTGCTGCTGTCCCTGCTGGTTCTGGTCCAGCTGCTGCTGCTCCTGCTGGTGCTGGCCCAGCTGCTGCTGCTCCTGCTGGTGTTGGTCCAGCTGCTGCTGTTTCTGCTGGTGTTGGTCCAGCTCCTGCTGCTTCCTGAGTGCAGCTGCTGCTCCTCCTGCTGGTTTTGGTCCAGCTGCTGCTGCTCCTGCTGGTGTTTGTCCAGCTGCTGCTGTTTCTCCTTGTGTTGGTCCAGCTGCTACTGCTTCAGCTAGTGCAGCTGCTGCTGCTTCTGCTTGTGTTGGTGCAGCTGCTACTGCTCCAGCTGGTGTTGGTCCAGCTGCTGTTCCTCCTGCTGTTGCTGGTCCAGCTGCTGCTGCTCTTGCTGTTGCTGGTCCAGTTGCTACTGCTCCTGCTGGTGCAAGTAATGCTGCTGCTGCTCCTGCTGGTGTAGCTCCAGCCGCTACTGCTTCAGCGAGTGCAGCTGCTCCTGCTCCTGTTGGTGTAGATCCTGCTGCTGCTGCTGCTGATGGTGCTGGTCCAGCTGTTGCTGCTCCTGCTGGTGTTGGTCCAGCTGTTGCTGTCATGTGAGTGCAGCTGCTGCTGCTCCTGCTGGAGCTGTTCCAGCTGCTGCTGCTCCTGCTGGGGCTGGTACATTTGCTGCTGCTCCTGCTGGTGCTGTTCCAGCAGCTGCTGCTCCTGCTGGTGCTGGGTACCGATGCTGCTCTCCTGCTGGTGTTGGTCCAGTTGCTGCTGCTCTTGCTGGTGATGGTCCAGATGATGCTGCTCTTCCTTGTGCTGGTCCAGCTGCCACTGCTTCAACGAGTGCAGCTGCTGCTGCTCCTGTTGATGTAGGTCCTACTGCTGCCGCTCCTGCTGGTGCTGGTCCAGCTGCTGCTGCTCATGCTAGTGTTGGTCCAGCTGCTGCTCTTTCTGCTGGTGTTGGTCCAGCTGCTACTGCTTCAGCGAGTGCAGCTGCTGCTCCTCCTGCTGGTGCAGGTACAGGCTGCTGCTGCTCCTGCTAGTGTTGGTCCAGCTGTTCCTGCTCCTGCTTCTCTTGGTCCAGATGCAGCTGCTCCTGCTGGTGCTCATCCGACTGCTACTACATCAGCGAGAGCTGCTGCTGCTGCTCCTGCTGGTATTGGTTCTGCTGCTGCAGCTTTTGCTGGTACTGGTCCTGCTGCTACTGCTTCAGCGAATGCAGCTGCTGCTGCTCCTGGTGTTGCAGGACCAGTTGTCGCTGCTCCTGCTGGTGCTGGCCCAGATGCTGCTGCTTCTGATGGTATTGGTCCAGCTGCTGCAGCTCCTGCGAGTGCAGCTGTTGCTGCTCCTTCTGTGGCTGGTCCAACTGCTGCTGTTCCTGCTGGTGATGGTCCAGCTGACAATGCTCCTGCTGCTGTTGGACCAGCTGCTACTCTCCTGCTGGTGCTGGTCCAGCTGCTACTGCTTCAGCGAGTGCAGCTGCTGCTGCTCCTCGTGTAGTTGTTCTATCTGCTGCAGCTCCTGCGGGTGCTGGTCCAGCTGCTGCTGCTCCTGCTGGTGCTGTTCCAGCTGCTGCTACTCCTGCTGGGACTGGTACAGATGCTGCTGCCCCTGCTGGTGCTGTTCCAGCTGCTGCTGCTCCTGCTGGGACTGGTACAGATGCTGCTGCACCTGCTGGTGCTGTTCCAGCAGCTGCTGCTCCTGCTGGTGCTGATCCCGATCCTGCTCTCCTGCTGATGTTGGTCCAGCTGCTGCTGCTCTTGCTGGTGATGGTCCAGATGCTGCTACTCTTGCTGGTGCCGGTCCAGCTGCCACTGCTTCAGCGAGTGCAGCTGCTGCTGCTCCTGTTGATGTACGTCCTACTGCTGCTGCTCCTGCAGGTGCTGGCACAGCTGCTGATGCTCCTGCTGGTGCTGGCTCAGCTGCTGCTGCTCTTTCTGCTGATGTTGGTCCAGCTGCTACTGCTTCAGCGAGTGCAGCTGCTGCTGGTCCTGGTGGTATTAGTCCAACTGCTGCTGCTCCTGCTGGTGCTGGCCCAGATGCATCTGTTCCTGCTGGTATTAGTCGAACTGCTGTTGCTCCTGCTAGTACAGGTACAGCTGCTGCTGCTCCTGCTGGTGTTGGTGCAGCTGCTACTGCTCCTACTTGTGCTGGCCCATCTGCTGCTGCTCCTGCTGGTGCTTGTCCGACTGCTACTACTTCAGCGAGAGCTGCTGCTGCTGCTGCTGCTGGTATTGGTCCAGCTGCTACTGCTCTTGCTGGTGTTTGTCCAGCTGCTGCTCCTGCAGGTGTTGGCCCAGCTGCTGCTGCTCCTGCTGATATTAGTCCACCTGCTGCTGTTGCTGCTAGTTTTGATCCAGGTGCTTCTGCTCCTGCTGGTATTGGTCCAGCTGCTGCTGCTCCTGCAAGTGCAGCCGTTGCTGCTCCTGCTGTGCCTGGTCCAGCTGCTGCTGCTCCTGCTGGTGCTGGTCCAGCTGCTGCTTCTACTGCTTGCGTATTTCCAGCTGCTACTGCTCCTGTTGTTGCTGGTCTAGCTGCTACTGCTCCTGTTGGTGCTGGTCCAGCTGCTGCTCCTGCTGGTACGAGCCCAGCTGCAGCTGCTCCTGCTGGTGTTAGTCCAGCTGCTACTGCTCCTGCTGGTGTAAGTAATGCTGCTGCTGCTCCTGCTGGTGCTGGTCCAGCTGCTACTGCTTCAGCGAGTGCAGCTGCTGCTGCTCATGTTGGTGTGCATCCTGCTGCTGCTGCTGCTAGTGTTGGTCCAGCTGCTGTTGCTCCTGCTGGTGCAGGTACAGCTGCTGCTGCTCCTGCTGGTGTTGGTCCACCGGCTACTGCTCCTGCTTGTGCTGGCCCAGCTGCTGCTGCTCCTGTTTGTACTTGTCCAGCTGATGCTGCTATTGCTGGTGTATTTTCCAGCTGGTACTGCTTCTGCTGGTGTTGGTCCAGATGCTGCTGCTCCTGCTAGTGTTGGTTCAGCTTCTCCTGCTCCTGCTGCTCTTGATCCAGATGCAGCTGCTCCTGCTGGTGCTCGTCCGACTGCTACTACTTCAGCGAGAGCTGCTGCTCCTGCTGGTATTGGTTCTGCTGCTGCAGCTTTTGCTGGTAGTGGTCCTGCTGCTACTGCTTCAGCGAATGCAGCTGCTGCTGCTCCTGCTGGTATTGGTCCAGCTGCTGCTGCTCCTGCTGGTGTTGGTCCAGCTGCTACTGCTTCAGCGAGTGCAGCTGCTGCTGCTCCTGGAGGTGTAGGTCCTGCTGCTGATGCTCCTGCTGTTGCTGGTCCGGTTGCTGCAGTTCCTGCTGGTGTTGGTCCAGCTGCTGCTGCTCCTGCATGTGTTGGCCCAGCTGCTGCTGCTCCTGCTGGTATTAGTCCATCTGCTGCTGTTCCTGCTAGTTTTGATCCAGGTGCTTCTGCTCTTGCTGGTATTGGTCCAGCTGCTGCTGCTCCTGCGAGTGCAGCTGTTGCTGCTCCTGCTGTGGCTGGTCCAGCTGCTGCTGCTCCTGCTGGTGCTGGTACAGATGCTGCTGCTCCTACTGCTGCTGTTGCAGCTGCTGCTGCTCCTGCTGGTGCTGGTCCTGCTGCTGCTGCTCCTGCTGGTGCTGTTCCATCAGCTGCTTCTCCTGCTGGTGCTGTTGCTGCTGCTGCTCCGACTGGTGCTGGTCCGTAGGCTGCTGCTGCTGCTGGTGTTGGTCCAGCTGCTGCTCTTTCTGCTGGTGTTGGTCCAGCTGCTGCTACTCCTGCTGGTGTTGGTCCAGCTGCTACTGCTTCAGTGAGTGCAGCTACTGCTGCTCCTGCTGTGGCTGGTCCAGCTGCTGCTGCTCCTGCTGGTGCTGGTCCAGCTGCTGCTGCTCCTGCTGGTGTTGGTCCAGCTGCTCCTGCTCCTGCTGGTGTTGGCCCAGCTGCTACAGCTCCTGTTGGTGCTTGTCCAGCTGCTGCTTCTACTGCTGGTGTAGGTCCAGCTGCTACTGCTCCTGTTGTGGCTGGTCTAGCTGCTACTGCTCCTATTGGTGCTGGTCCAGCTGCTGCTGCTCCTGCTGTTGCTGGTCCAGCTGCTACTGCTCCTGCTGGTGCAAGTAATGCTGCTGCTGCTCCTGCTGGTGTAGCTCCAGCCGCTACTGCTTCAGCGATTGCAGCTGCTCCTGCTCCTGTTGGTGTAGATCCTGCTGCTGCTGCTGCTGGTGCTGGCGCAGCTGCTGCTGCTACTGCTGGTGTTGGTCCTGTTGCTGCTACTCCTGCTGGTGCTGCTCCAGCTGCTATAACTTCAGTGAGTGCAGCTGCTGCTGCTCTTGAAGGTGTTATTCGATCTTTTGCTGCTCCTGCAGGTGTTGTTCCAGTTACTGCAGCTTCTGCGAGTGCAGCTGTTGCTGCTCCTTCTGTGGCTGGTCCAACTGCTGCTGCTCCTGCTGGTGCTGGTACAACTGCTGGTGCTGACCAAGCTGCTGCTACTGCTGTTGGTGCTGGCCCAGCTGTTGCTGCTCCTGCTGGTGTTTGTCCAGCTGCTGCTCTTTCTGCTGGTGTTGGCCCTGCTGCTGCTCCTTCTGGTATTGGTCCATCTGCTGGTGTTCCTGCTGGTGTTGATCCAGGTGCTTCTGCTCCTGCTGGTGATGTTCCAGCTGCTGCTGCTCCTGTTGGTGCTGGTCCAGTTGCGGCTGCTCGTGCGGGTGCTGTTCCAGCAGCTGCTGCTCCTGCTGGTGCTGTTCCTGCTGCTGCTGCTACTGGTTTTGGTCTCGATGCTGCTGCTCCTGCTGTTGTTGGTCCAGCTGCTGCTCTTTCTGCTGGTGATGGTCCAGCTGCTGCTACTCCTGCTGGTGCTGGCCCAGCTGCTGCTGCTTCTGCTGGTATTGGTCCATCTGCTGCTGTTCCTGCTGTTGTTGATCCATGTGCTTCTGCTCCTGCTTCTGCTGGTCCAGATGCTGCTTCTGCTGCTGGTGCTGTTCCAGCAGCTGCTGCTCCGGTTGGTACTGGTCCAGCTGCTACTGCTCGGGTTGCTGCTAGTCCGTCTGCTGCTGCTCCTGCTGGTGTTTGTCCAGCGGCAACTGCTTCAGCGAGTGGAGCTGCTGCTGCTCCTGCTGGTGTTGGTCCAGCTGCTGCTGCTCCTGCGAATGCCACTACTGCTGCTCCAGCTGGTGCTGGTCCAGCTGCTTCTGCTTCTGCTGGTGTTGGTCCAGCTGCTACTGCTTCACCGTGTGCAGCTGCTGCTGTTGCTGCTGGTGGTCTTGCTGCTGCTGCTCCTGCTGGTGCTGGCACAGATGCTGCTGCTCTTGCTGGTGTTGATCCAGCTGCTGCTCCTTCTGCTGGTGTTGGTCCAGCTGCTACTGCTTCAGCAAGTGCAGCTGCTGCTGCTCCTGGTGTTAGTGCAGCAGCTGCTGCTCCTGCTGGTGCTGGCCCAGCTGCTGCTGCTGCTGCTGGTATTGGTGCAATTGCTGCTGTCCCTGCTGGTTCTGGTCCAGCTGCTGCTGCTCCTGCTGGTGCTGGCCCAGATGCTGCTGCTCTTGCTGGTATTGGTCCAACTGCTGCTGTTTCTGCTGGTGTTGGTCCAGCTGCTGTTGGTGTTGGTCGGGCTACTGCTACTCCTGCTGGTGCTGGTCCAGCTGCTGCTGCTCCTGCTGGTGTTGGTCCAGCTGCTGCTGTTTCTGCTGGTGTTGGTCCAGCTCCTGCTGCTTCCTGAGTGCAGCTGCTGCTGCTCCTGCTGGTTTTCGTCCAGCTGCTGCGGCTTGTGCAGGTGTTGGTCCAGGTGCTGCTCCTCCTGCTGGTTTTGGTCCAGCTGCTGCTGCTCCTGCTGGTGTTTGTCCAGCTGCTGCTGTTTCTCCTTGTGTTGGTCCAGCTGCTACTGCTTCAGCTAGTGCAGCTGCTGCTGCTTCTGCTTGTGTTGGTGCAGCTGCTACTGCTCCAGCTGGTGTTGGTCCAGCTGCTGTTCCTCCTGCTGTTGCTGGTCCAGCTGCTGCTGCTCTTGCTGTTGCTGGTCCAGTTGCTACTGCTCCTGCTGGTGCAAGTAATGCTGCTGCTGCTCCTGCTGGTGTAGCTCCAGCCGCTACTGCTTCAGCGAGTGCAGCTGCTCCTGCTCCTGTTGGTGTAGATCCTGCTGCTGCTGCTGCTGATGGTGCTGGTCCAGCTGTTGCTGCTCCTGCTGGTGTTGGTCCAGCTGTTGCTGTCATGTGAGTGCAGCTGCTGCTGCTCCTGCTGGAGCTGTTCCAGCTGCTGCTGCTCCTGCTGGGGCTGGTACATTTGCTGCTGCTCCTGCTGGTGCTGTTCCAGCAGCTGCTGCTCCTGCTGGTGCTGGGTACCGATGCTGCTCTCCTGCTGGTGTTGGTCCAGTTGCTGCTGCTCTTGCTGGTGATGGTCCAGATGATGCTGCTCTTCCTTGTGCTGGTCCAGCTGCCACTGCTTCAACGAGTGCAGCTGCTGCTGCTCCTGTTGATGTAGGTCCTACTGCTGCCGCTCCTGCTGGTGCTGGTCCAGCTGCTGCTGCTCATGCTAGTGTTGGTCCAGCTGCTGCTCTTTCTGCTGGTGTTGGTCCAGCTGCTACTGCTTCAGCGAGTGCAGCTGCTGCTCCTCCTGCTGGTGCAGGTACAGGCTGCTGCTGCTCCTGCTAGTGTTGGTCCAGCTGTTCCTGCTCCTGCTTCTCTTGGTCCAGATGCAGCTGCTCCTGCTGGTGCTCATCCGACTGCTACTACATCAGCGAGAGCTGCTGCTGCTGCTCCTGCTGGTATTGGTTCTGCTGCTGCAGCTTTTGCTGGTACTGGTCCTGCTGCTACTGCTTCAGCGAATGCAGCTGCTGCTGCTCCTGGTGTTGCAGGACCAGTTGTCGCTGCTCCTGCTGGTGCTGGCCCAGATGCTGCTGCTTCTGATGGTATTGGTCCAGCTGCTGCAGCTCCTGCGAGTGCAGCTGTTGCTGCTCCTTCTGTGGCTGGTCCAACTGCTGCTGTTCCTGCTGGTGATGGTCCAGCTGACAATGCTCCTGCTGCTGTTGGACCAGCTGCTACTCTCCTGCTGGTGCTGGTCCAGCTGCTACTGCTTCAGCGAGTGCAGCTGCTGCTGCTCCTCGTGTAGTTGTTCTATCTGCTGCAGCTCCTGCGGGTGCTGGTCCAGCTGCTGCTGCTCCTGCTGGTGCTGTTCCAGCTGCTGCTACTCCTGCTGGGACTGGTACAGATGCTGCTGCCCCTGCTGGTGCTGTTCCAGCTGCTGCTGCTCCTGCTGGGACTGGTACAGATGCTGCTGCACCTGCTGGTGCTGTTCCAGCAGCTGCTGCTCCTGCTGGTGCTGATCCCGATCCTGCTCTCCTGCTGATGTTGGTCCAGCTGCTGCTGCTCTTGCTGGTGATGGTCCAGATGCTGCTACTCTTGCTGGTGCCGGTCCAGCTGCCACTGCTTCAGCGAGTGCAGCTGCTGCTGCTCCTGTTGATGTACGTCCTACTGCTGCTGCTCCTGCAGGTGCTGGCACAGCTGCTGATGCTCCTGCTGGTGCTGGCTCAGCTGCTGCTGCTCTTTCTGCTGATGTTGGTCCAGCTGCTACTGCTTCAGCGAGTGCAGCTGCTGCTGGTCCTGGTGGTATTAGTCCAACTGCTGCTGCTCCTGCTGGTGCTGGCCCAGATGCATCTGTTCCTGCTGGTATTAGTCGAACTGCTGTTGCTCCTGCTAGTACAGGTACAGCTGCTGCTGCTCCTGCTGGTGTTGGTGCAGCTGCTACTGCTCCTACTTGTGCTGGCCCATCTGCTGCTGCTCCTGCTGGTGCTTGTCCGACTGCTACTACTTCAGCGAGAGCTGCTGCTGCTGCTGCTGCTGGTATTGGTCCAGCTGCTACTGCTCTTGCTGGTGTTTGTCCAGCTGCTGCTCCTGCAGGTGTTGGCCCAGCTGCTGCTGCTCCTGCTGATATTAGTCCACCTGCTGCTGTTGCTGCTAGTTTTGATCCAGGTGCTTCTGCTCCTGCTGGTATTGGTCCAGCTGCTGCTGCTCCTGCAAGTGCAGCCGTTGCTGCTCCTGCTGTGCCTGGTCCAGCTGCTGCTGCTCCTGCTGGTGCTGGTCCAGCTGCTGCTTCTACTGCTTGCGTATTTCCAGCTGCTACTGCTCCTGTTGTTGCTGGTCTAGCTGCTACTGCTCCTGTTGGTGCTGGTCCAGCTGCTGCTCCTGCTGGTACGAGCCCAGCTGCAGCTGCTCCTGCTGGTGTTAGTCCAGCTGCTACTGCTCCTGCTGGTGTAAGTAATGCTGCTGCTGCTCCTGCTGGTGCTGGTCCAGCTGCTACTGCTTCAGCGAGTGCAGCTGCTGCTGCTCATGTTGGTGTGCATCCTGCTGCTGCTGCTGCTAGTGTTGGTCCAGCTGCTGTTGCTCCTGCTGGTGCAGGTACAGCTGCTGCTGCTCCTGCTGGTGTTGGTCCACCGGCTACTGCTCCTGCTTGTGCTGGCCCAGCTGCTGCTGCTCCTGTTTGTACTTGTCCAGCTGATGCTGCTATTGCTGGTGTATTTTCCAGCTGGTACTGCTTCTGCTGGTGTTGGTCCAGATGCTGCTGCTCCTGCTAGTGTTGGTTCAGCTTCTCCTGCTCCTGCTGCTCTTGATCCAGATGCAGCTGCTCCTGCTGGTGCTCGTCCGACTGCTACTACTTCAGCGAGAGCTGCTGCTCCTGCTGGTATTGGTTCTGCTGCTGCAGCTTTTGCTGGTAGTGGTCCTGCTGCTACTGCTTCAGCGAATGCAGCTGCTGCTGCTCCTGCTGGTATTGGTCCAGCTGCTGCTGCTCCTGCTGGTGTTGGTCCAGCTGCTACTGCTTCAGCGAGTGCAGCTGCTGCTGCTCCTGGAGGTGTAGGTCCTGCTGCTGATGCTCCTGCTGTTGCTGGTCCGGTTGCTGCAGTTCCTGCTGGTGTTGGTCCAGCTGCTGCTGCTCCTGCATGTGTTGGCCCAGCTGCTGCTGCTCCTGCTGGTATTAGTCCATCTGCTGCTGTTCCTGCTAGTTTTGATCCAGGTGCTTCTGCTCTTGCTGGTATTGGTCCAGCTGCTGCTGCTCCTGCGAGTGCAGCTGTTGCTGCTCCTGCTGTGGCTGGTCCAGCTGCTGCTGCTCCTGCTGGTGCTGGTACAGATGCTGCTGCTCCTACTGCTGCTGTTGCAGCTGCTGCTGCTCCTGCTGGTGCTGGTCCTGCTGCTGCTGCTCCTGCTGGTGCTGTTCCATCAGCTGCTTCTCCTGCTGGTGCTGTTGCTGCTGCTGCTCCGACTGGTGCTGGTCCGTAGGCTGCTGCTGCTGCTGGTGTTGGTCCAGCTGCTGCTCTTTCTGCTGGTGTTGGTCCAGCTGCTGCTACTCCTGCTGGTGTTGGTCCAGCTGCTACTGCTTCAGTGAGTGCAGCTACTGCTGCTCCTGCTGTGGCTGGTCCAGCTGCTGCTGCTCCTGCTGGTGCTGGTCCAGCTGCTGCTGCTCCTGCTGGTGTTGGTCCAGCTGCTCCTGCTCCTGCTGGTGTTGGCCCAGCTGCTACAGCTCCTGTTGGTGCTTGTCCAGCTGCTGCTTCTACTGCTGGTGTAGGTCCAGCTGCTACTGCTCCTGTTGTGGCTGGTCTAGCTGCTACTGCTCCTATTGGTGCTGGTCCAGCTGCTGCTGCTCCTGCTGTTGCTGGTCCAGCTGCTACTGCTCCTGCTGGTGCAAGTAATGCTGCTGCTGCTCCTGCTGGTGTAGCTCCAGCCGCTACTGCTTCAGCGATTGCAGCTGCTCCTGCTCCTGTTGGTGTAGATCCTGCTGCTGCTGCTGCTGGTGCTGGCGCAGCTGCTGCTGCTACTGCTGGTGTTGGTCCTGTTGCTGCTACTCCTGCTGGTGCTGCTCCAGCTGCTATAACTTCAGTGAGTGCAGCTGCTGCTGCTCTTGAAGGTGTTATTCGATCTTTTGCTGCTCCTGCAGGTGTTGTTCCAGTTACTGCAGCTTCTGCGAGTGCAGCTGTTGCTGCTCCTTCTGTGGCTGGTCCAACTGCTGCTGCTCCTGCTGGTGCTGGTACAACTGCTGGTGCTGACCAAGCTGCTGCTACTGCTGTTGGTGCTGGCCCAGCTGTTGCTGCTCCTGCTGGTGTTTGTCCAGCTGCTGCTCTTTCTGCTGGTGTTGGCCCTGCTGCTGCTCCTTCTGGTATTGGTCCATCTGCTGGTGTTCCTGCTGGTGTTGATCCAGGTGCTTCTGCTCCTGCTGGTGATGTTCCAGCTGCTGCTGCTCCTGTTGGTGCTGGTCCAGTTGCGGCTGCTCGTGCGGGTGCTGTTCCAGCAGCTGCTGCTCCTGCTGGTGCTGTTCCTGCTGCTGCTGCTACTGGTTTTGGTCTCGATGCTGCTGCTCCTGCTGTTGTTGGTCCAGCTGCTGCTCTTTCTGCTGGTGATGGTCCAGCTGCTGCTACTCCTGCTGGTGCTGGCCCAGCTGCTGCTGCTTCTGCTGGTATTGGTCCATCTGCTGCTGTTCCTGCTGTTGTTGATCCATGTGCTTCTGCTCCTGCTTCTGCTGGTCCAGATGCTGCTTCTGCTGCTGGTGCTGTTCCAGCAGCTGCTGCTCCGGTTGGTACTGGTCCAGCTGCTACTGCTCGGGTTGCTGCTAGTCCGTCTGCTGCTGCTCCTGCTGGTGTTTGTCCAGCGGCAACTGCTTCAGCGAGTGGAGCTGCTGCTGCTCCTGCTGGTGTTGATCCAGCTGCTGCTGCTCCTGCGAATGCCACTACTGCTGCTCCAGCTGGTGCTGGTCCAGCTGCTGCTGCTTCTGCTGGTGTTGGTCCAGCTGCTACTGCTTCACCGTGTGCAGCTGCTGCTGTTGCTGCTGGTGGTCTTGCTGCTGCTGCTCCTGCTGGTGCTGGCACAGATGCTGCTGCTCTTGCTGGTGTTGATCCAGCTGCTGCTCCTTCTGCTGGTGTTGGTCCAGCTGCTACTGCTTCAGCAAGTGCAGCTGCTGCTGCTCCTGGTGTTGGTGCAGCAGCTGCTGCTCCTGCTGGTGCTGGCCCAGCTGCTGCTGCTGCTGCTGGTATTGGTGCAATTGCTGCTGTCCCTGCTGGTTCTGGTCCGGCTGCTGCTGCTCCTGCTGGTGCTGGCCCAGATGCTGCTGCTCTTGCTGGTATTGGTCCAACGGCTGCTGTTTCTGCTGGTGTTGGTCCAGCTCCTGTTGGTGTTGGTCGGGCTACTGCTACTCCTGCTGGTGTTGGTCCAGCTGCTGCTGCTCCTGCTGGTGTTGGTCCAGCTGCTGCTGCTCCTGCTGGTGTTGGTCCAGCTGCTGCTGTTTCTGCTGGTGTTGGTCCAGCTCCTGCTGCTTCTTGAGTGCAGCTGCTGCTGCTCCTGCTGGTTTTCGTCCAGCTGCTGCGGCTTGTGCAGGTGTTGGTCCAGGTGCTGCTCCTCCTGCTGGTTTTGGTCCAGCTGCTGCTGCTCCTGCTGGTGTTTGTCCAGCTGCTGCTGTTTCTCCTTGTGTTGGTCCAGCTGCTACTGCTTCAGCTAGTGCAGCTGCTGCTGCTTCTGCTTGTGTTGGTGCAGCTGCTACTGCTCCAGCTGGTGTTTGTCCAGCTGCTGTTCCTCCTGCTGTTGCTGGTCCAGCTGCTGCTGCTCTTGCTGTTACTGGTGCAGCTGATGTTGCTCCTGCTGGTGCTGGCCCAGCTGCTGTTACTCTTGTTGGTGTTGGTCCAGCTGCTGCTGCTGCTGCTGGTGTTGGTCCGGCTGCTGCTGCTCCTGCTGGTGTTGGTCCAGCTGCTCCTGTTTAAGCTGGTGTTGGTCCAGCTCCTGCTTTTCCTGAGTGCAGTTGCTGCTGCTCCTGCTGGTTTTGGTCCAGCTGCTACTGCTCCTGCTGGTGCAAGTAATGCTGCTGCTGCTCCTGCTGGTGTAGCTCCAGCCGCTACTGCTTCAGCGAGTGCAGCTGCTCCTTCTCCTGTTGGTGTAGATCCTGCTGCTGCTGCTGCTGCTGGTGCTGGCGCAGCTGCTGCTGCTACTGCTGGTGTTGGTCCTGTTGCTGCTACTCCTGCTGGTGCTGCTCCAGCTGCTATAGCTTCAGTGAGTGCAGCTGCTGCTACTCTTGAAGGTGTTATTCGATCTTTTGCTGCTCCTGCAGGTGTTGTTCCAGTTACTGCAGCTTCTGCGAGTGCAGCTGTTGCTGCTCCTTCTGTGGCTGGTCCAACTGCTGCTGCTCCTGCTGGTGCTGGTACAACTGCTGGTGCTGACCAAGCTGCTGCTACTGCTGTTGGTGCTGGCCCAGCTGTTGCTGCTCCTGCTGGTGTTTGTCCAGCTGCTGCTCTTTCTGCTGGTGTTGGCCCTGCTGCTGCTCCTTCTGGTATTGGTCCATCTGCTGGTGTTCCTGCTGGTGTTGATCCAGGTGCTTCTGCTCCTGCTGGTGATGTTCCAGCTGCTGCTGCTCCTGTTGGTGCTGGTCCAGTTGCGGCTGCTCGTGCGGGTGCTGTTCCAGCAGCTGCTGCTCCTGCTGGTGCTGTTCCTGCTGCTGCTGCTACTGGTTTTGGTCTCGATGCTGCTGCTCCTGCTGTTGTTGGTCCAGCTGCTGCTCATTCCGCTGGTGATGGTCCAGCTGCTGCTACTCCTGCTGGTGCTGGCCCAGCTGCTGCTGCTTCTGCTGGTATTGGTCCATCTGCTGCTGTTCCTGCTGTTGTTGATCCATGTGCTTCTGCTCCTGCTTCTGCTGGTCCAGATGCTGCTTCTGCTGCTGGTGCTGTTCCAGCAGCTGCTGCTCCGGTTGGTACTGGTCCAGCTGCTACTGCTCGGGTTGCTGCTAGTCCGTCTGCTGCTGCTCCTGCTGGTGTTTGTCCAGCGGCAACTGCTTCAGCGAGTGGAGCTGCTGCTGCTCCTGCTGGTGTTGGTCCAGCTGCTGCTGCTCCTGCGAATGCCACTACTGCTGCTCCAGCTGGTGCTGGTCCAGCTGCTTCTGCTTCTGCTGGTGTTGGTCCAGCTGCTACTGCTTCACCGTGTGCAGCTGCTGCTGTTGCTGCTGGTGGTCTTGCTGCTGCTGCTCCTGCTGGTGCTGGCACAGATGCTGCTGCTCTTGCTGGTGTTGATCCAGCTGCTGCTCCTTCTGCTGGTGTTGGTCCAGCTGCTACTGCTTCAGCAAGTGCAGCTGCTGCTGCTCCTGGTGTTAGTGCAGCAGCTGCTGCTCCTGCTGGTGCTGGCCCAGCTGCTGCTGCTGCTGCTGGTATTGGTGCAATTGCTGCTGTCCCTGCTGGTTCTGGTCCAGCTGCTGCTGCTCCTGCTGGTGCTGGCCCAGATGCTGCTGCTCTTGCTGGTATTGGTCCAACTGCTGCTGTTTCTGCTGGTGTTGGTCCAGCTGCTGTTGGTGTTGGTCGGGCTACTGCTACTCCTGCTGGTGCTGGTCCAGCTGCTGCTGCTCATGCTGGTGTTGGTCCAGCTGCTGCTGTTTCTGCTGGTGTTGGTCCAGCTCCTGCTGCTTCCTGAGTGCAGCTGCTGCTGCTCCTGCTGGTTTTCGTCCAGCTGCTGCGGCTTGTGCAGGTGTTGGTCCAGGTGCTGCTCCTCCTGCTGGTTTTGGTCCAGCTGCTGCTGCTCCTGCTGGTGTTTGTCCAGCTGCTGCTGTTTCTCCTTGTGTTGGTCCAGCTGCTACTGCTTCAGCTAGTGCAGCTGCTGCTGCTTCTGCTTGTGTTGGTGCAGCTGCTACTGCTCCAGCTGGTGTTGGTCCAGCTGCTGTTCCTCCTGCTGTTGCTGGTCCAGCTGCTGCTGCTCTTGCTGGTACTGGTGCAGCTGATGTTGCTTCTGCTGGTGCTGGCCTGCTGCTGATGCTCCTGCTGGTGCTGGCCCAGCTGCTGTTACTCTTGTTGGTGTTGGTCCAGCTGCTGCTGCTGGTGTTGGTCCGGCTGCTGCTGCTCCTGCTGGTGTTGGTCCAGCTGCTTCTGTTTATGCTGGTGTTGGTCCAGCTCCTGCTGTTTCCAGAGTGCAGTTGCTGCTGCTCCTGCTGGTTTTGGTCCAGCTGCTGCGGCTCCTGCTTGTGTTGGTCCAGCTGCTACTGCTTCAGCGAGCGCAGCTGTTACTGCTTCTGCTTGTGTTGGTCCAGCTGCTACTATTCCTTATGGTGTTGGTCCAGCTGCAGCTGCTCCTGCTGATGTTGGTCCAGCTGCTGCTGCTTCTCCTGGTGTTGGTTCAGCTGCTGCTGCTCCTGCTGGTGTTGGTCTAGCTGCTACTGTTTCAGTGAGTGCAGCTGCTGCTGCTCCTGCCTGTTTTGGTCCAGCTGCTGCTGCTCCTGCTGGTGCTGACCCAGCTGCTGCTGCTCCTGTTGGTGTTGGTCCAGCTGCTACAGCTTCACCAAGTGCACCTGCTACTGCTCCTGCTGGTGTTGGGCCAGCTGCTGCTGCTCTTGCTGGTGTTGGTCCTGCTGCTGCTGCTCCTGCTGGTATTGGTGCTGCTGCTGCTGCTCCTGCTGGTGTTGATCCAGCGGCATCTGCTTCAGCGACTGCAGATCTTGCTGCTCCTGCAGGTGTTGGTCCAGTTGCAGCTGCTCCTTCTGGTCGTGGTCCACTGCTTCTGCTCCTGCTGTTGTTTGTCCAGATGTTGCTCCTCTTGCAGGTGTTGGTCCAGCTGCTGCTGTTTCTGCTGGTGTTGATACAGCTGATACTGCTTCAACGAATGCAGCTGCTGCTGCTCCTGCTGGTGTTGGTGAAGCTGCTGCTGCTCTTGGTGGTGTTAGTTCAGCTGCTGCTGCTTCTCCTGGTGCTGGTCCAGTTGCTGCTGCTACTGCTGGTGTTGATCCAGCTGCTAATGCTTCAGTGACGGCAGCTGTTGCTGTTCCTGCTGGTGTTGGTCCAGCTGCTGCTACTCCTGCTGGTGTTGGTCCAGCTGCTGCTGCTCCTGCTGGTGTTGATTCAGCTGCTGCTGCTCCTGCTGGTGTTGGTCTAGCTGCTACTGCTTCAGTGAGTGCAGCTGTTGCTGCTGGTGTTGGTCCAGCTGCTGCTGCTCCTGCTGGTGCTGGTCCATCTGCTACTGCTACAGTGAGTGCAGCTGCTCCTGCTCTTATTGTTGATGGTCCAGCTGCTGCTTCTCCTGCTGTTCTTGGTCCAGCTGCTACTGCTCCTGTGATTGCAGCTGCTGCTGTTACTGCTCCTGCAGGTGTTGGCCCAGCTGCTCTGCTTCAGCGAGTGCTGCTGCTGCTGCTCCTGCTGGTATTGTTCCAACTGCTGCTGCTCCTGCTGGTTCTGGTCCAGCTGCTGCTGCACCTGCTGGTGCTGGCACAGCTCTGCTGCTCCTGCTGGTGTTGGTCTAGCGGCTACTGCTTCAGCGAGTGCAGCTGCTGCTGCTGGTGTTGGTCCAGCTGCTGCTACTCCTGTTGGTGTTGGTCCGGCTACTGCTACTCCTGCTGGTGCTGGTCCAGCTGCTGCTGCTCCTGCTGGTGTTGGTCCAGCTGCTGCTGTTTCTGCTGGTGTTGGTCCAGCTCCTGCTGCTTCCTGAGTGCAGCTGCTGCTGCTCCTGCTGGTTTTCGTCCAGCTGCTGCGGCTTGTGCAGGTGTTGGTCCAGGTGCTGCTCCTCCTGCTGGTTTTGGTCCAGCTGCTGCTGCTCCTGCTGGTGGTTGTCCAGCTGCTGCTGTTTCTCCATGTGTTGGTCCAGCTGCTACTGCTTCAGCTAGTGCAGCTGCTGCTGCTTCTGCTTGTGTTGGTGCAGCTGCTACTGCTCCAGCTGGTGTTGGTCCAGCTGCTGTTCCTCCTGCTGTTGCTGGTCCAGCTGCTGCTGCTCTTGCTGGTACTGGTGCAGCTGATGTTGCTCCTGCTGGTGCTGGCCCAGCTGCTGTTACTCTTGTTGGTGTTGGTCCAGCTGCTGCTGCTGCTGCTGGTGTTGGTCTGGCTGCTGCTGCTCCTGCTGGTGTTGGTCCAGCTGCTCCTGTTTATGCTGGTGTTGGTCCAGCTCCTGCTGTTTCCAGAGTGCAGTTGCTGCTGCTCCTGCTGGTTTTGGTCCAGCTGCTACGGCTTCAGCGAGTGCAGCTGTTACTGCTTCTGCTTGTGTTGGTCCAGATGCTACTATTCCTTATGGTGTTGGTCCAGCTGCTGCTGCTCCTGCTGATGTTGGTCCAGCAGCTGCTGCTTCTCCTTGTGTTGGTTCAGCTGCTGCTGCTCCTGCTGGTGTTGGTCCAGCTGCTGCTGTTTCTGCTGGTGTTGGTCCATCTCCTGCTGCTTCCTGAGCGCAGCTGCTGCTGCTCCTGCTGGTTTTCGTCCAGCTGCTGCGGCTTGTGCAGGTGTTGGTCCAGGTGCTGCTCCTCCTGCTGGTTTTGGTCCAGCTGCTGCTGCTCCTGCTGGTGGTTGTCCAGCTGCTGCTGTTTCTCCTTGTGTTGGTCCAGCTGCTACTGCTTCAGCTAGTGCAGCTGCTGCTGCTTCTGCTTGTGTTGGTGCAGCTGCTACTGCTCCAGCTGTTGTTGGTCCAGCTGCTGTTCCTCCTGCTGTTGCTGGTCCAGCTGCTGCTGCTCTTGCTGGTACTGGTGCAGCTGATGTTGCTCCTGCTGGTGCTGGCTCAGCTGCTGTTACTCATGTTGGTGTTGGTCCAGCTGCTGCTGCTGCTGCTGGTGTTGTCCGGCTGCTGCTGCTCCTGCTGGTGTTGGTCCAGCTGCTCCTGTTTATGCTGGTGTTGGTCCAGCTCCTGCTGTTTCCAGAGTGCAGTTGCTGCTGCTCCTGCTGGTTTTGGTCCAGCTGCTACGGTTTCAGCGAGTGCAGCTGTTACTGCTTCTGCTTGTGTTGGTCGAGCTGCTACTATTCCTTATGGTGTTGGTCCAGCTGCTGCTGCTCCTGCTGATGTTGGTCCAGCTGCTGCTGCTTCTCCTTGTGTTGGTTCAGCTGCTGCTGCTCCTGCTGGTGTTGGTCTAGCTGCTACTGCTTCAGCGAGTGCAGCTGCTGCTGCTCCTGCCTGTTTTGGTCCAGCTGCTGCTGCTCCTGCTGGTGCTGACCCAGCTGCTGCTGCTCCTGTTGGTTTTGGTCCAGCTGCTACTGCTCCTGCTGGAGCTGGTCCAGTTGCTACAGCTCCTGTTGGTGTTTGTCCAGCTGCTGCTGCTCCTGCTGGTGCAAGTCCAGCTGCTACTGCTCCTGTTGGTGCTGGTCCAGCGGTTACCACTCCTGTTGGTGCTGGTCTAGCGGCTGCTCCTCCTGCGGTTGTTAGTCCAGCTGCTACTGCTCCTGTGAATGCAGTTTCTGCTGCTGCTCCTACAGATGTTGGTCTAGCTGTGTCTTCTCCTGCTGGTGTTGGTCCAGCTGCTGCTGCTCCTGCAGGTGTTGGTCCAGCTGCTGCTGATCCTGCTGGTAGTGGTCCACTGCTTCTGCTCCTACTATTGTTTGTCCAGCTGATGCTGCTCCTGCTAGTGTTGGTCCAGTTGCGGCTGTTTCTGCTGGTGTTGGTCCAGCTGCTACTGCATCAATGAGTGCAGCTGCTGCTACTCTTGCTGGTGTTGGTCCAACTGCTATTGCTTCTCCTGGCCTTGGTTCAGCTGCTACTGCTCCTTCTTGTGTTGTTCCAGCTGCTACTGCTCCGGTTGGTGCTGGTTTAGCTCCTGCTTCTCCTACTGTTGTTGGCCCAGCTGCTATAGCTTTTGTGAGTGCAGCTGCTGCTGCTGCTGCTGCTGCTGCTGTTCCTGCCGGTGTTGGTCCAGCTGCTCTGCTTCAGTGAGTGCAGCTGCTGCTGGTCCTGCTGTTGTAGGTCTAGTTGCTGCTACTCCTGCTAGTGTTGCTCCAGCTGCTACTGCTTCAGCTAGTGCAGCTTCTGCTGCTCCTGCTGGTGTTTTTCCAGCTGCTGCCGCTCCTGCTGGTGTTTGTGCAGTTGCTGCTGCTCCTGCTGGTGTTGGTCCAGCTGCTACTGCTTCAGTGAGTGCAGCTGCTGCTGCTCCTGCTGGTGTTGGTCCAGCTGCTGCTGATCCTGCTGGTACTGGAGCAGCTAATGTTGCTCCTGCTGATGCTGGCCTGCTGCTGCTGCTCCTGCTGGTACTGGCCCAGCTGCTGTTACTCTTGTTGGTGCTGATCCAGCTGCTGCTGCTGCTGCTGCTGCTGCTGGTGTTGATCCGGCTGATGCTGCTCCTGCTGGTGCTGGTCCAGCTGCTGCTGCTCCTGCTAGTGTTGGTCCAGCTGCTCCTGTTTATGCTGGTGTTGGTCCAGCTCCTGCTGCTTCCTGAGTGCAATTGCTGCTGCTCCTGCTGGTTTTGGTCCAGCTGCTGCGGCTCCTGCTGGTGTTGGTCCTGGTGCTGCTGTTTCTGCTTGTGTTGGTCCAGCTGCTACTGCTTCAGCGAGTGCAGCTGCTGCTGCTTCTGCTGGTGTTAGTCCAGCTGCTACTGCTCCTGCTGGTGTTGGTCCAGCTGCTGCTGCTCCTGCTGGTGTTGGTCCAGCTGCTGCTGCTTCTCCTGGTGTTGGTTCAGCTGTTACTGCTTCAGCGAGTGCAGCTGCTGCTGCTCCTGCTTGTTTTGGTCCAGCTGCTGCTCCTGCTGGTGCTGATCCAGCTGCTGCTGCTCCTGTTGGTGTTGGTCCAGCTGCTACTGGCTCCTGCTGGAGCTGGTCAAGTTGCTACTGCTCATTTGGTGTTGGTCCAGCTGCTGCTACTCCTGCTGGTGCTGGTCCATCTGCTGCTGCTCCTGCTGGTATTTGTCCAGCTGCTACAGCTCCTGTTGGTGTTTGTCCAAATGCTGCTGCTCCTGCTGGTGCTAGTCCAGCTGCTACTGCTCCTGTTGGTGCTGTTCTAGCTGCTGCTCCTCCTGCGGTTGTTGGTCCAGCTGCAACTGCTCCTGTGAATGCAGATGCTGCTGCTGCTCCTGCCGATGTTGGTCTAGCTGCTGCTAATCCTGCTGGTGTTGGTCCAACTGCTATTGCTTCTCCTGGTGTTGGTCTAGCTGCTACTGCTTCAGCGACTGCAGCTGCCGCTGCTCCTGCTGGTGTTGGTCCAGCTGCTGCTACTCCTTCTGGTGTTGGTCCAGCTGCTGCTGCTCCTGCTGGTGTTGGTTCAGCTGCTGCTGCTCCTGCTGGTGTTTGTCTAGCTGCTACTGCTTCAGCAAGTGCAGCTGCTGCTACTCCTGCTGGTGTTGGTCCAGATGCTATTGCTTCTGCTGTGTTGGTCCAGATGCTGCAGATCCTTCTGGTGTTGGTCCAGCTGCTGCTGTTTCTGCTTGTGGAGGTCCAGCTGCTACTGCTTCAGCGAATGTAGCTGCTGCTGCTCCTGCTGGTATTGGTCTTCTACTGCTCCTGCTGGTGTTCGTCCAGCTGCGGCTGCTCTTGCTGGTGTTAGTCCAGCTGCTGCTACTCCTTCTTGTGTTGTTCTGGCTGCTTCAGCCCCTGTTGGTGCTGGTCCAGTTGCTACTGCTTCTGTTGGTTCTGGTCTATCTCCTGCTTCTACTACTCGTGTTGGCCTAGCAGCTATTGCTTCTGTGCGTGCAGCTGCTGCTGCTGCTGCTCCTGCCGGTGTTTGTCCAGCTGCTCTGCTTCAGTAAGTGCAGCTGCTGCTGGTCCTGCTGTTGTAGATCTAGTTGCTGCTACTCCTGCTAGTTTTCGTCCAGCTGCTACTGCTTCAGCTAGTGCAGCTGCTGCTGCTCCAGCTGGTGTTGGTCCAGCTGCTGCTGCTCCTGCTGGTGTTGGTCCAGTTGCTACTGCTTCAGTGAGTGCAGCTGCTGCTACTCCTGCTGCTGCTGGTCCAGCTGCTGCTGCTCCTGCTGGTGTTGGTCCAGCTGCTCATGTTTATGCTGGTGTTGGTCCAGCTCCTGCTGCTTCCTGAGTGCAGCTGCTACTGCTCCTGCTGGTTTTGGTCCAGCTGCTGTGGCTCCTGCTTGTGTTGGTCCAGCTGTTACTGCTTGAGCGAGTGCAGCTGCTCCTAGTTCTGCTTGTGTTGGTACAGCTGCTACTGCTCCTGCTTGTTTTGGTCCAGCTGCTGCTCCTGCTGGTGCTGACCCAGCTGCTGCTGCTGCTGTTGGTGTTGGTCCAGCTGCTACTGGCTCCTGCTGAAGCTGGTCAAGTTGCTACTGCTCCTTTGGTGTTGGTCCAGCTGCTGCTACTCCAGCTGGTGCTGGTCCATCTGCTGCTGCTCCTGCTGGTATTCGTCCAGCTGCTACAGCTCCTGTTGGTGTTTGTCCAACTGCTGCTGCTCTTGCTGGTGCTAGTCCAGCTGCTACTGCTCCTGTTGGTGCTGGTCCATCTGTTACTGCTTCTGTTGGTGCTGGTCTAGCTGCTGCTCCTCCTGCGGTTGTTGGTCCAGCTGCAACTGCTCCTGTGAATGCAGATGCTGCTGCTCCTGCCGATGTTGGTCTAGCTGCTGCTAATCCTGCTGGTGTTAATCCAACTGCTATTGCTTCTCCTGTGTTGGTCTAGCTGCTACTGCTTCAGCGAGTGCAGCTGCTGCTGCTCCTGCTGGTGTTGGTCTAGCTGCTGCTACTCCTGGTGGTGTTGGTCCAGCTGCTGCTGCTCCTGCTGGTGTTGGTTCAGCTGCTGCTGCTCCTGCTGGTGTTTGTCTAGCTGCTACTGCTTCAGCGAGTGCAGCTGCTGCTACTCCTGCTGGTGTTTGTCCAGCTGTTGCTGTTTCTCCTTGTGTTGGTCCAGCTGCTACTGCTTCAGCTAGTGCAGCTGCTGCTGCTTCTGCTTGTGTTGGTGCAGCTGCTACTGCTCCAGCTGGTGTTGGTCCAGCTGCTTTTCCTCCTGCTGTTGCTGCTCCAGCTGCTGCTGCTCTTGCTGGTACTGGTGCAGCTGATGTTGCTTCTGCTGGTGCTAGCCTGCTGCTGACGCTCCTGCTGGTGCTGGCCCAGCTGCTGTTACTCTTGTTGGTGTTGGTCCAGCTGCTGCTGCTGGTGTTGGTCTGGCTGCTGCTGCTCCTGCTGGTGTTGGTCCAGCTGCTCCTGTTTATGCTGTTGTTGGTCCAGCTCCTGCTGCTTCCTGAGTGCAGTTGCTGCTGCTTCTGCTGCTGTTAGTCCAGCTGCTACTGCTCCTGCTGGTTTTGGTCCAGCTGCTCCTGTTTATGCTGTTGTTGGTCCAGCTCCTGCTGCTTCCTGAGTGCAGTTGCTGCTGCTTCTGCTGCTGTTAGTCCAGCTGCTACTGCTCCTGCTTGTTTTGGTCCAGCTGCTGCTGCTCCTGCTGGTGTTGGTCCAGCTGCTGCTGCTTCTCCTGGTGTTGGTTCAGCTGCTGCTACTCCTGCTGGTGTTGGTCTAGCTACTACTGCTTCAGCGAGTGCCTCTGCTGCTGCTTTTGTTGGTGGTGGTCCAGCTGCTGCTGTTTCTGCTGGTGTTGGTCCAGCTGTTATTGCTTCAGCGAGTGCAGCTGCTGCTGCTCCTGCTTGTTTTGGTCCAGCTGCTGCTCCTGCTGGTGCTGACCCAGCTGCTGCTGCTCCTGTTGGTGTTGGTACAGCTGCTACTGGCTCCTGCTGGAGCTGGTCAAGTTGCTACTGCTGCTTTGGTGTTGGTCCAGCTGCTGCTACTCCTGATGGTGCTGGTCCATCTGCTGCTGCTCCTGCTAGTATTCGTCCGGCTGCTACAGCTCCTGTTGGTGTTTGTCCAACTGCTGCTGCTCCTGCTGGTGCTAGTCCAGCTGCTACTGCTCCTGTTGGTGCTGGTCCAGCTGTTACTGCTTCTGTTGGTGCTGGTCTAGCTGCTGCTCCTCCTGAGGTTGTTGGTCCAGCTGCAACTGCTCCTGTGAATGCAGATGCTGCTGCTGCTCCTGCCGATGTTGGTCTAGCTGCTTCTAATCCTGCTGGTGTTGGTCCAACTGCTATTGCTTCTCCTGGTGTTGGTCTAGCTGCTACTGCTTCAGCGAGTGCAGCTGCTGCTGCTCCTGCTGGTGTTGGTCCAGCTGCTGCTGCTCCTGCTGGTGTTGGTTCAGCTGCTGCTGCTCCTGCTGGTGTTTGTCTAGCTGCTACTGCTTCAGCGAGTGCAGCTGCTGCTACTCCTGCTGGTGTTTGTGCAGCTGCTGCTGTTTCTCCTTGTGTTGGTCCAGCTGCTACTGCTTCAGCTAGTGCAGCTGCAGTTGCTTCTGCTTGTGTTGGTGCAGCTGCTACTGCTCCAGCTGGTGTTGGTCCAGCTGCTGTTCCTCCTGCTGTTGCTGCTCCAGCTGCTGCTGCTCTTGCTGGTACTGGTGCAGCTGATGTTGCTTCTGCTGGTGCTGGCCTGCTGCTGACGCTCCTGCTGGTGCTGGCCCAGCTGCTGTTACTCTTGTTGGTGTTGGTCCAGCTGCTGCTGCTGGTGTTGGTCTGGCTGCTGCTGCTCCTGCTGGTGTTGGTCCAGCTGCTCCTGTTTATGCTGTTGTTGGTCCAGCTCCTGCTGCTTCCTGAGTGCAGTTGCTGCTGCTTCTGCTGCTGTTAGTCCAGCTGCTACTGCTCCTGCTGGTTTTGGTCCAGCTGCTCCTGTTTATGCTGTTGTTGGTCCAGCTCCTGCTGCTTCCTGAGTGCAGCTGCTGCTGCTTCTGCTGCTGTTAGTCCAGCTGCTACTGCTCCTGCTGGTTTTGGTCCAGCTGCTGCTGCTCCTGCTGGTGTTGGTCCAGCTGCTGCTGCTTCTCCTGGTGTTGGTTCAGCTGCTGCTACTCCTGCTGGTGTTGGTCTAGCTACTACTGCTTCAGCGAGTGCCTCTGCTGCTGCTTTTGTTGGTGGTGGTCCAGCTGCTGCTGTTTCTGCTGGTGTTGGTCCAGCTGTTATTGCTTCAGCGAGTGCAGCTGCTGCTGCTCCTGCTTGTTTTGGTCCAGCTGCTGCTCCTGCTGGTGCTGACCCAGCTGCTGCTGCTCCTGTTGGTGTTGGTACAGCTGCTACTGGCTCCTGCTGGAGCTGGTCAAGTTGCTACTGCTGCTTTGGTGTTGGTCCAGCTGCTGCTACTCCTGATGGTGCTGGTCCATCTGCTGCTGCTCCTGCTAGTATTCGTCCGGCTGCTACAGCTCCTGTTGGTGTTTGTCCAACTGCTGCTGCTCCTGCTGGTGCTAGTCCAGCTGCTACTGCTCCTGTTGGTGCTGGTCCAGCTGTTACTGCTTCTGTTGGTGCTGGTCTAGCTGCTGCTCCTCCTGAGGTTGTTGGTCCAGCTGCAACTGCTCCTGTGAATGCAGATGCTGCTGCTGCTCCTGCCGATGTTGGTCTAGCTGCTTCTAATCCTGCTGGTGTTGGTCCAACTGCTATTGCTTCTCCTGGTGTTGGTCTAGCTGCTACTGCTTCAGCGAGTGCAGCTGCTGCTGCTCCTGCTGGTGTTGGTCCAGCTGCTGCTGCTCCTGCTGGTGTTGGTTCAGCTGCTGCTGCTCCTGCTGGTGTTTGTCTAGCTGCTACTGCTTCAGCGAGTGCAGCTGCTGCTACTCCTGCTGGTGTTAGTGCAGCTGCTGCTGTTTCTCCTTGTGCTGGTCCAGCTGCTACTGCTTCAGCTAGTGCAGCTGCAGTTGCTTCTGCTTGTGTTGGTGCAGCTGCTACTGCTCCAGCTGGTGTTGGTCCAGCTGCTTTTCCTCCTGCTGTTGCTGGTCCAGATGCTGCTGCTCTTGCTGGTACTGGTGCAGCTGATGTTGCTTCTGCTGGTGCTGGCCTGCTGCTGATGCTCCTGCTGGTGCTGGCCCAGCTGCTGTTACTCTTGTTGGTGTTGGTCCAGCTGCTGCTGCTGCTGCTGGTGTTGGTCCGGCTGCTGCTGCTCCTGCTGGTGTTGGTCCAGCTGCTCCTGTTTAAGCTGGTGTTGGTCCAGCTCCTGCTGCTTCCTGAGTGCAGTTGCTGCTGCTCCTGCTGGTTTTAGTCCAGCTGCTGCGGCTCCTGCTTGTGTTGGTCCAGCTGCTACTGCTTCAGCGAGTGCAGCTGTTGCTGCTTCTGCTTGTGTTGGTCCAGCTGCTACTGCTCCTTATGGTGTTGGTTCAGCTGCTGCTGCTCCTGCTGGTGTTGGTCTAGCTGCTGCTGCTTCTCCGTGTGTTGGTTCAGCTGCTGCTGCTCCTGCTGGTGTTGGTCTAGCTGCTACTGCTTCAGCGAGTGCAGCTGCTGCTGCTTTTGCTGATGTTGGTCTAGCTGCTACTGCTTCAGCGAGTGCAGCTGCTGCTGCTCCTGCCTGTTTTGGTCCAGCTGCTGCTGCTCCTGCTGGTGCTGACCCAGCTGCTGCTGCTCCTGTTGGTGTTGGTACAGCTGCTACTGGCTCCTGCTGGAGCTGGTCAAGTTGCTACTGCTGCTTTGGTGTTGGTCCAGCTGCTGCTACTCCTGATGGTGCTGGTCCATCTGCTGCTGCTCCTGCTAGTATTCGTCCGGCTGCTACAGCTCCTGTTGGTGTTTGTCCAACTGCTGCTGCTCCTGCTGGTGCTAGTCCAGCTGCTACTGCTCCTGTTGGTGCTGGTCCAGCTGTTACTGCTTCTGTTGGTGCTGGTCTAGCTGCTGCTCCTCCTGAGGTTGTTGGTCCAGCTGCAACTGCTCCTGTGAATGCAGATGCTGCTGCTGCTCCTGCCGATGTTGGTCTAGCTGCTTCTAATCCTGCTGGTGTTGGTCCAACTGCTATTGCTTCTCCTGGTGTTGGTCTAGCTGCTACTGCTTCAGCGAGTGCAGCTGCTGCTGCTCCTGCTGGTGTTGGTCCAGCTGCTGCTGCTCCTGCTGGTGTTGGTTCAGCTGCTGCTGCTCCTGCTGGTGTTTGTCTAGCTGCTACTGCTTCAGCGAGTGCAGCTGCTGCTACTCCTGCTGGTGTTAGTGCAGCTGCTGCTGTTTCTCCTTGTGCTGGTCCAGCTGCTACTGCTTCAGCTAGTGCAGCTGCAGTTGCTTCTGCTTGTGTTGGTGCAGCTGCTACTGCTCCAGCTGGTGTTGGTCCAGCTGCTTTTCCTCCTGCTGTTGCTGGTCCAGATGCTGCTGCTCTTGCTGGTACTGGTGCAGCTGATGTTGCTTCTGCTGGTGCTGGCCTGCTGCTGATGCTCCTGCTGGTGCTGGCCCAGCTGCTGTTACTCTTGTTGGTGTTGGTCCAGCTGCTGCTGCTGCTGCTGGTGTTGGTCCGGCTGCTGCTGCTCCTGCTGGTGTTGGTCCAGCTGCTCCTGTTTAAGCTGGTGTTGGTCCAGCTCCTGCTGCTTCCTGAGTGCAGTTGCTGCTGCTCCTGCTGGTTTTAGTCCAGCTGCTGCGGCTCCTGCTTGTGTTGGTCCAGCTGCTACTGCTTCAGCGAGTGCAGCTGTTGCTGCTTCTGCTTGTGTTGGTCCAGCTGCTACTGCTCCTTATGGTGTTGGTTCAGCTGCTGCTGCTCCTGCTGGTGTTGGTCTAGCTGCTGCTGCTTCTCCGTGTGTTGGTTCAGCTGCTGCTGCTCCTGCTGGTGTTGGTCTAGCTGCTACTGCTTCAGCGAGTGCAGCTGCTGCTGCTTTTGCTGATGTTGGTCTAGCTGCTACTGCTTCAGCGAGTGCAGCTGCTGCTGCTCCTGCCTGTTTTGGTCCAGCTGCTGCTGCTCCTGCTGGTGCTGACCCAGCTGCTGCTGCTCCTGTTGGTGTTGGTCCAGCTGCTACTGCTCCTGCTGGAGCTGGTCCAGTTGCTACAGCTCCTGTTGGTGTTTGTCCAGTTGCTGCTGCTCCTGCTGGTGTTTGTCCAGCTGCTGCTGCTCCTGCTGGTGCTAGTCCAGCTGCTACTGCTCCTGTTGGTGCTGGTCCAGCGGTTACCGTTCCTGTTGGTGCTGGTCTAGCTGCTGCTCCTCCTGCGGTTGTTAGTCCAGCTGCTACTGCTCCTGTGAATGCAGGTTCTGCTGCTGCTCCTGCCGATGTTGGTCTAGCTGCTGCTACTCCTGCTGGTGTTGGTCCAGCTGCTGCTGCTCCTGCAGGTGTTGGTCCAGCTGCTGCTGATCCTGCTGGTAGTGGTCCACTGCTTCTGCTCCTATTATTGTTTGTCCAGCTGATGCTGCTCCTGCTGGTGTTGGTCCAGTTGCGGCTGTTTCTGCTGGTGTTGGTCCAGCTGCTACTACATCAATGAGTGCATCTGCTGCTACTCTTGCTGGTGTTGGTCCAACTGCTATTGCTTCTCCTGGCCTTGGTTCAGCTTCTACTGCTCCTTCTTGTGTTGCTCCGGCTGCTACTGCTTCGGTTGGTGCTGGTTTAGCTCCTGCTTCTTCTACTGGTGTTGGCACAGCTGCTATTGCTTCTGTGCATGCAGCTGCTGCTGCTGCTGTTCCTGCCGGTGTTGGTCCAGCTGCTCTGCTTCAGTGAGTGCAGCTGCTGCTGGTCCTGCTGTTGTAGGTCTAGTTGCTGCTACTCCTGCTAGTGTTGCTCCAGCTGCTACTGCTTCAGCTAGTGCAGCTGCTGCTGCTCCAGCTGGTGTTGGTCCAGCTTCTGCTGCTCCTGCTGGTGTTTTTCCAGCTGCTGCCGCTCCTGCAGGTGTTTGTGCAGTTGCTGCTGCTCCTGCTGGTGTTGGTCCAGCTGCTACTGCTTCAGTGAGTGCAGCTGCTGCTGCTCCTGCTGGTGTTGGTCCAGCTGCTGCTGATCCTGCTGGTACTGGAGCAGCTGATGTTGCTCCTGCTGATGCTGGCCTGCTGCTGCTGCTTCTGCAGGTGCTGGCCCAGCTGCTGTTACTCTTGTTGGTGCTGATCCAGCTGCTGCTGCTGCTGCTGCTGCTGGTGTTGATCCGGCTGATGCTGCTCCTGCTGGTGCTGGTCCAGCTGCTGCTGCTCCTGCTAGTGTTGGTCCAGCTGCTCCTGTTTATTGTGGTGTTGGTCCAGCTCCTGCTGCTTCCTGAGTGCAGTTGCTGCTGCTCCTGCTGGTTTTGGTCCAGCTGCTGAGGCTCCTGCTGGTGTTGGTCCTGGTGCTGCTGTTTCTGCTTGTGTTGGTCCAGCTGCTACTGCTCCTGCTGGTTTTGGTCCAGCTGCTGCTGCTCCTGCTGGTGTTGGTCCAGCTGCTGCTGCTTCTCCTGGTGTTGGTTCAGCTGCTGCTACTCCTGCTGGTGTTGGTCTAGCTGCTACTGCTTCAGCGAGTGCAGCTGCTGCTGCTTTTGCTGGTGGTGGTCCAGCTGCTGCTGTTTCTGCTGGTGTTGGTCCAGCTGTTACTGCTTCAGCGAGTGCAGCTGCTGCTGCTCCTGCTTGTTTTGGTCCAGCTGCTGCTCCTGCTGGTGCTGACCCAGCTGCTGCTGCTCCTGTTGGTGTTGGTCCAGCTGCTACTGGCTCCTGCTGGAGCTGGTCAAGTTGCTACTGCTCCTTTGGTGTTGGTCCAGCTGCTGCTACTCCTGCTGGTGCTGGTCCATCTGCTGCTGCTCCTGCTGGTATTCGTCCGGCTGCTACAGCTCCTGTTGGTGTTTGTCCAACTGCTGCTGCTCCTGCTGGTGCTAGTCCAGCTGCTACTGCTCCTGTTGGTGCTGGTCCAGCTGTTACTGCTTCTGTTGGTGCTGGTCTAGCTGCTGCTCCTCCTGCGGTTGTTGGTCCAGCTGCAACTGCTCCTGTGAATGCAGATGCTGCTGCTGCTCCTGCCGATGTTGGTCTAGCTGCTGGTAATCCTGCTGGTGTTGGTCCAACTGCTATTGCTTCTCCTGGTGTTGGTCTAGCTGCTACTGCTTCAGCGAGTGCAGCTGCCGCTGCTCCTGCTGGTGTTGGTCCAGCTGCTGCTACTCCTGCTGGTGTTGGTCCAGCTGCTGCTGCTCCTGCTGGTATTGGTTCAGCTGCTGCTGCTCCTGTTGGTGTTGGTCCAGCTGCTGCTGCTCCTGCTGGTGTTTGTCCAGCTGCTACTGCTCCTGTTGGTGCTGGTCCAGCGGTTACCGCTCCTGTTGGTGCTGGTCTAGCTGCTGCTCCTCCTGCGGTTGTTAGTTCAGCTGCTACTGCTCCTGTGAGTGCAGCTTCTGCTGCTGCTCCTGCCGATGTTGGTCTAGCTGCTGCTACTCCTGCTGGTGTTGGTCCAGCTGCTGCTGCTCCTGCAGGTGTTGGTCCAGTTGCTGCTGATCCTGCTGGTAGTGGTCCACTGCTTCTGCTCCTACTATTGTTTGTCCAGCTGATGCTGCTCCTGCTGGTGTTGGTCCAGCTGCTACTACATCAATGAGTGCAGCTGCTGCTACTCTTGCTGGTGTTGGTCCAACTGCTATTGCTTCTCCTGGCCTTGGTTCAGCTGCTACTGCTCCTTCTTGTGTTGTTCCGGCTCCTACTGCTTCGGTTGG
The DNA here is from genome assembly GCF_017639515.1 of Carcharodon carcharias. Taxonomy (NCBI): domain Eukaryota; kingdom Metazoa; phylum Chordata; class Chondrichthyes; order Lamniformes; family Lamnidae; genus Carcharodon; species Carcharodon carcharias. The sequence continues at coordinate 102,628,786 of NC_054478.1, read as the reverse complement.
TGCTGGTTTAGCTCCTGCTTCTCCTACTGGTGTTGGCCCAGCTGCTATTGCTTCTGTGCATGCAGCTGCTGCTGCTGCTGCTGTTCCTGCCGGTGTTGGTCCAGCTGCTCTGCTTCAGTGAGTGCAGCTGCTGCTGGTCCTGCTGTTGTAGGTCTAGTTGCTGCTACTCCTGCTAGTGTTGCTCCAGCTGCTACTGCTTCAGCTAGTGCAGCTGCTGCTGCTCCTGCTGGTGTTGGTCCAGCTTCTGCTGCTCCTGCTGGTGTTTTTCCAGCTGCCGCCGCTCCTGCTGGTGTTTGTGCAGTTGCTGCTGCTCCTGCTGGTGTTGGTCTAGCTGCTACTGCTTCAGTGAGTGCAGCTGCTGCTGCTCCTGCTGGTGTTGGTCCAGCTGCTGCTGATCCTGCTGGTACTGGAGCAGCTGATGTTGCTCCTGCTGATGCTGGCCTGCTGCTGCTGCTCCTGCTGGTGCTGATCCAGCTGCTGCTGCTGCTGCTGCTGCTGGTGTTGATCCGGCTGATGCTGCTCCTGCTGGTGCTGGTCCAGCTGCTGCTGCTCCTGCTAGTGTTGGTCCAGCTGCTCCTGTTTATGCTGGTGTTGGTCCAGCTCCTGCTGTTTCCTGAGTGCAGTTGCTGCTGCTCCTGCTGGTTTTGGTCCAGCTGCTGTGGCTCCTGCTGGTGTTGGTCATGGTGCTGCTGTTTCTGCTTGTGTTGGTCCAGCTGCTACTGCTTCAGCGAGTGCAGCTACTGCTGCTGCTGCTGTTAATCCAGCTGCTACTGCTCCTGCTGGTTTTGGTCCAGCTGCTGCTGCTCCTGCTGGTGTTGGTCCAGCTGCTGCTGCTTCTCCTGGTGTTGGTTCAGCTGCTGCTACTCCTGCTGGTGTTGGTCTAGCTGCTACTGCTTCAGCGAGTGCAGCTGCTGCTGCTTTTGCTGATGGTGGTCCAGCTGCTGCTGTTTCTGCTGGTGTTGGTCCAGCTGTTACTGCTTCAGCGAGTGCAGCTGCTGCTGCTCCTGCTTGTTTTGGTCCAGCTGCTGCTCCTGCTGGTGCTGACCCAGCTGCTGCTGCTCCTGTTGGTGTTGGTCCAGCTGCTACTGGCTCCTGCTGGAGCTGGTCAAGTTGCTACTGCTCCTTTGGTGTTGGTCCAGCTGCTGCTACTCCTGCTGGTGCTGGTCCATCTGCTGCTGCTCCTGTTGGTATTCGTCCGGCTGCTACAGCTCCTGTTGGTGTTTGTCCAACTGCTGCTGCTCCTGCTGGTGCTAGTCCAGCTGCTACTGCTCCTGTTGGTGCTGGTCCATCTGTTACTGCTTCTGTTGGTGCTGGTCTAGCTGCAGCTCCTCCTGCAGTTGTTGGTCCAGCTGCAACTGCTCCTGTGAATGCAGATGCTGCTGCTGCTCCTGCCGATGTTGGTCTAGCTGCTGCTAATCCTGCTGGTGTTGGTCCAACTGCTATTTCTTCTCCTGGTGTTGATCTAGCTGCTACTGCTTCAGCGAGTGCAGCTGCCGCTGCTCCTGCTGGTGTTGGTCCAGCTGCTGCTACTCCTGCTGGTGTTGGTCCAGCTGCTGCTGCTCCTGCTGGTGTTGGTTCAGCTGCTGCTGCTCCTGCTGGTGTTTGTCTAGCTGCTATTGCTTCAGCGAGTGCAGCTGCTGCTACTCCTGCTGGTGTTGGTCCAGCTGCTATTGCTTCTGCTGGTGTTGGTCCAGATGCTGCAGCTCCTTCTGGTGTTGGTGCAGCTTCTGCTGTTTCTGCTTGTGGAGGTGCAGCTGCTCCTGCTTCAGCGAATGTAGCTGCTGCTGCTCCTGCTGGTGTTGGTCAAGCTTCTACTGCTCCTGCTGGTGTTGGTCCAGCTGCTGCTGCTCTTGCTGGTGTTAGTCCAGCTGCTGCTACTCCTTCTTGTGTTGTTCCGGCTGCTTCTGCTCCGGTTGGTGCTTGTCCAGCTGCTACTGCTTCTGTTGGTTCTGGTCTAGCTCCTGCTTCTCCTACTGGTGTTGGCCCAGCTGCTATTGCTTCTGTGCGTGCAGCTGCTGCTGCTGCTCCTGCTGGTGTTGGTCCAGCTGCTGCTGCACCTGCTAGTGCTGGCACAGCACTGCTGCTCCTGTTGATGCTGTTTCTGCTGCTGCTGCTCCTGTTGGAGTTGGTCCAGCTGCTTCAGCTTCACCAAGTGCACCTGCTACTGCTCCTGCTGGTGTTGGTCCAGCTGCTGCTGCTCCTGCTGGTATTGGTCCAGCTGCTGCTGTTTCTGCTGATGTTGATACAGCTGCTATTGCTTCAACGAGTGCAGCTTTTGCTACTCCTGCTGGTGTTTGTCCAGCTGCCGCTGCTCCTGCTGGTGTTGGTCCAGCTGCTGCTACTCCTGCTGGTGTTGGTCCAGCTGCTGCTAATCCTGCTGGTGTTGGTCCAACTGCTATTGCTTCTCCTGGTGTTGATCTAGCTGCTACTGCTTCAGCGAGTGCAGCTGCCGCTGCTCCTGCTGGTGTTGGTCCAGCTGCTGCTACTCCTGCTGGTGTTGGTCCAGCTGCTGCTGCTCCTGCTGGTGTTGGTTCAGCTGCTGCTGCTCCTGCTGGTGTTTGTCTAGCTGCTATTGCTTCAGCGAGTGCAGCTGCTGCTACTCCTGCTGGTGTTGGTCCAGCTGCTATTGCTTCTGCTGGTGTTGGTCCAGATGCTGCAGCTCCTTCTGGTGTTGGTCCAGCTGCTGCTGTTTCTGCTTGTGGAGGTGCAGCTGCTCCTGCTTCAGCGAATGTAGCTGCTGCTGCTCCTGCTGGTGTTGGTCAAGCTTCTACTGCTCCTGCTGGTGTTGGTCCAGCTGCTGCTGCTCTTGCTGGTGTTAGTCCAGCTGCTGCTACTCCTTCTTGTGTTGTTCCGGCTGCTTCTGCTCCTGTTGGTGCTTGTCCAGCTGCTACTGCTTCTGTTGGTTCTGGTCTAGCTCCTGCTTCTCCTACTGGTGTTGGCCCAGCTGCTATTGCTTCTGTGCGTGCAGCTGCTGCTGCTCCTGCTGGTGTTGGTCCAGCTGCTGCTGCACCTGCTGGTGCTGGCACAGCACTGCTGCTCCTGTTGGTGCTGTTTCTGCTGCTGCTGCTCCTGTTGGAGTTGGTCCAGCTGCTTCAGCTTCACCAAGTGCACCTGCTACTGCTCCTGCTGGTGTTGGTCCAGCTGCTGCTGCTCCTGCTGGTATTGGTCCAGCTGCTGCTGTTTCTGCTGATGTTGATACAGCTGCTATTGCTTCAACGAGTGCAGCTTTTGCTACTCCTGCTGGTGTTTGTCCAGCTGCTATTGCTTCTCCTGGTGTTGGTCCAGCTGCTGCAGCTCCTTCTGGTGTTGGTCCAGCTGCTGCTGTTTCTGCTTGTGTAGGTCCAGCTGCTACTGCTTCAGCGAATGCAGCTGCTGCTGCTCCTGCTGGTGTTGGTCAAGCTGCTACTGCTCCTCCAGGTGTTGGTCCAGCTGCTGCTGCTCTTGCTGGTGTTAGTCCGGTTGCTGCTGCTCCTGCTTTTGTTGATCCAGCTGCTACTGCTTCAGCGACTGCAGCTGCTGCTGCTCTTGCTGGTGTTGGTTCAGCTGCTGCTGCTCCTGCTGGTGTTGGTCTAGCTGCTATTGCTTCAGAGAGTGCAGCTGCTGCTACTCCTGCAGGTCTTGGTCCAGCTGCTGCTGCTCCTGCTGGTGCTGGTCCAGCTGCTAATGCTACAGCAAGTGCATTTGCTCCTGCTGTTATTGTTGCTGGTCCAGCTGCTGCTTCTCCTGCTGTTCTTGGTCCAGCTGCTACTGCCCCTGTGATTGCAGCTGCTGCTGTTACTGCTCCTGGAGGTGTTGGCCCAGCCGGTCTGCTTCAGCGAATGCTGCTGCTGCTGCTGCTCCTGCTGGTATTGTTCCAACTGCTGCTGCTCCTGCTGGTTCTGGTCCAGCTGCTGCTGCACCTGCTGTTGCTGGCGCAGCTCTGCTGCTCCTGTTGGTGCTGTTTCTGCTGCTGCTTCTCCTGTTGGTGTTGGTCCAGCTGCTACAGCTTCACCAAGTGTACCTGCTACTGCTCCTGCTGGTGTTGGTGCAGCGGCGTCTGCTTCAGCGACTGCAGCTCTTGCTGCTCCTGCAGGTGTTGGTCCATTTGCAGCTGCTCCTTCTGGTCGTGGTCCTCTGCTTCTGCTCCTGCTGTTGTTTGTCCAGCTGATGCTCCTCTTGCAGGTGTTGGTCCAGCTGCTATTGCTTCAACGCGTGCACCTGCTGCTACTCCTGCTGGTGTTGGTCCAGGTACTATTGCTTCTCCTGGTGTTGGTCCAGCTGCTGCAGCTCCTTCTGGTGTTGGTCCAGCTGCTGCTGTTTCTGCTTGTGTAGGTCCAGCTGCTACTGCTTCAGCAGGTGTTGGTCCAGCTGCTGCTGGTCCTGCTGGTAGTGGTCCACTGCTTCTGCTCATGCTATTGTTTGTCCCGCTGATGCTGCTCCTGCTGGTGTTGGTCCAGCTGCTGCTCCTCTTGCAGGTGTTGGTCCAGTTGCGGCTGTTTCTGCTGGTGCTGGTTCAGCTGCTACTGCTCCTTCTTGTGTTGTTCCGGCTGCTACTGCTCTGGTTGGTGCTGGTTTAGCTCCTTCTTCTCCTACTGGTGTTGGCCCAGCTGCTATTGCTTCTGTGCATGCAGCTGCTGCTGCTGCTGCTGCTGCTGTTCCTGCCGGTGTTGGTCCAGCTGCTCTGTTTCAGTGAGTGCAGCTGCTGCTGGTCCTGCTGTTGTAGGTCTAGTTGCTGCTACTCCTGCTAGTGTTGCTCCAGCTGCTACTGCTTCAGCTAGTGCAGCTGCTGCTGCTCCAGCTGGTGTTGGTCCAGCTTCTGCTGCTCCTGCTGGTGTTTTTCCAGCTGCTGCTGCTCCTGCTGGTGTTTGTGCAGTTGCTGCTGCTCCTGCTGGTGTTGGTCCAGCTGCTCTGTTTCAGTGAGTGCAGCTGCTGCTGCTCCTGCTGGTGTTGGTCCAGCTGCTGCTGCTCTTGCTGGTACTGGTGCAGCTGATGTTGCTTCTGCTGGTGCTGGCCTGCTGTTGATGCTCCTGCTGGTGCTGGCCCAGCTGCTGCTGCTTCTCCTTGTGTTGGTTCAGCTGCTGCTGCTCCTGTTGGTGTTGGTCTAGCTGCTACTGCTTCAGCGAGTGCAGCTGCTGCTGCTCCTGCCTGTTTTGGTCCAGCTGCTGCTGCTCCTGCTGGTGCTGACCCAGCTGCTGCTGCTCCTGTTGGTGTTGGTCCAGCTGCTACTGCTCCTGCTGGAGCTGGTCCAGTTGCTACAGCTGCTGTTGGTGTTTGTCCAGCTGCTGCTGCTCCGGCTGTTGCTAGTCCAGCTGCTACTGCACCTGTTGGTGCTGCTCCAGCGGTTACCGCTCCTGTTGGTGCTGATCCAGCTGCTGCTCCTGCGGTTGTTAGTCCAGCTGCTACTGCTCCTGTGAATGAGGTTCTGCTGCTGCTCCTGCCGATGTTGGTCTAGCTGCTGCTACTCCTGCTGGTGTTGGTCCAGCTGCTGCTGCTCCTGCAGGGGTTGATCCAGCTGCTGCTGATCCTGCTGGTAGTGGTCCACTGCTTCTGCTCCTACTATTGTTTGTCCAGCTGATGCTCCTCCTGCTGGTGTTGGTCCAGCTGCTGCTCCTCTTGCAGGTGTTGGTCCAGTTGCGGCTGTTTCTGCTGGTGTTGGTCCAGCTGCTACTGCATCAACGAGTGCAGCTACTGTTACTCTTGCTGGTGTTGGTCCCACTGCTATTGCTTCTCCTGGCGTTGGTTCCGCTGCTGCTGCTCCTTCTTGTGTTGTTCCGGCTGCTACTGCTCTGGTTGGTGCTGGTTTAGCTCCTGCTTCTCCTACTGGTATTGGCCCAGCTGCTATTGCTTCTGTGCATGCAGCTGCTGCTGCAGCTGTTCCTGCCGGTGTTGGTCCAGCTGCTCTGTTTCATTGAGTGCAGCTGCTGCTGGTCCTGCTGTTGTAGGTCTAGTTGCTGCTACTCCTGCTAGTGTTGCTCCAGCTGCTACCGCTTCAGCTAGTGCAGCTGCTGCTGCTCCAGCTGGTGTTGGTCCAGCTTCTGCTGCTCCTGCTGGTGTTTTTCCAGCTGCTGCTGTTCCTGCTGGTGTTTGTGCAGTTGCTGCTGCTCCTGCTGGTGTTGGTCCAGCTGCTACTACTTCAGTGAGTGCAGCTGCTGCTGCTCCTGCTGGTGTTGGTCCAGCTTCTGCTGCTCCTGCTGGTGTTTTTCCAGCTGCTGCTGCTCCTGCTGGTGTTTGTGCAGTTGCTGCTGCTCCTGCTGGTGTTGGTCCAGCTGCTCTGTTTCAGTGAGTGCAGCTGCTGCTGCTCCTGCTGGTGTTGGTCCAGCTGCTGCTGATCCTGCTGGTACTGGTGCAGCTGATGTTGCTCCTGCTGATGCTGGCCTGCTGCTGCTGCTCCTGCTGGTGCTGGCCCAGCTGCTGTCACTCTTGTTGGTGCTGATCCAGCTGCTGCTGCTGCTGGTGTTGATCCGGCTGATGCTGCTCCTGCTGGTTTGGTCCAGCTGCTGCTGCTCCTGCTGGTGTTGGTCCAGCTGCTCCTGTTTATGCTGGTGTTGGTCCAGCTCCTGCTGTTTCCTGAGTGCAGTTGCTGCTGCTCCTGCTGGTTTTGGTCCAGCTGCTGAGGCTCCTGCTGGTGTTGGTCCTGGTGCTGCTGTTTCTGCTTGTGTTGGTCCAGTTGCTACTGCTTCAGCGAGTGCAGCTGCTGCTGCTTCTGCTGGTGTTGGTCCAGCTGCTACTGCTTCAGTGAGTGCAGCTGCTGCTGCTCCTGCTGGTGTTGGTCCAGCTTCTGCTGCTCCTGCTGGTGTTTTTCCAGCTGCTGCTGCTCCTGCTGGTGTTTGTGCAGTTGCTGCTGCTCCTGCTGGTGTTGGTCCAGCTGCTCTGTTTCAGTGAGTGCAGCTGCTGCTGCTCCTGCTGGTGTTGGTCCAGCTGCTGCTGATCCTGCTGGTACTGGAGCAGCTGATGTTGCTCCTGCTGATGCTGGCCTGCTGCTGCTGCTCCTGCTGGTGCTGGCCCAGCTGCTGTCACTCTTGTTGGTGCTGATCCAGCTGCTGCTGCTGCTGGTGTTGATCCGGCTGATGCTGCTCCTGCTGGTGCTGGTCCAGCTGCTGCTGCTCCTGCTGGTGTTGGTCCAGCTGCTCCTGTTTCTGCTGGTGTTGGTCCAGCTCCTGCTGTTTCCTGAGTGCAGTTGCTGCTGCTCCTGCTGGTTTTGGTCCAGCTGCTGAGGCTCCTGCTGGTGTTGGTCCTGGTGCTGCTGTTTCTGCTTGTGTTGGTCCAGTTGCTACTGCTTCAGCGAGTGCAGCTGCTGCTGCTTCTGCTGGTGTTAGTCCAGCTGCTACTGCTCCTGCTGGTGTTGGTCCAGCTGCTGCTGCTCCTGCTGGTGTTGGTCCAGCTGCTGCTGCTTCTCCTTGTCTTGGTTCAGCTGCTGCTGCTCCTGCTGGTGTTGGTCTAGCTGATACTGCTTCAGCGAGTGCAGCTGCTGCTGCTTTTGCTGGTGGTGGTCCAGCTGCTGCTGCTTCTGCTTGTGTTGGTGCAGCTGCTACTGCTCCTTATGGTGTTGGTCCAGCTGCTGCTCCTCCTGCTGTTGCTGGTCCAGCTGCTGCTGCTCTTGCTGGTACTGTTGCAGCTGATGTTGCTTCTGCTGGTGCTGGCCTGCTGTTGATGCTCCTGCTGGTGCTGGCCCAGCTGCTGCTGCTTCTCCTTGTGTTGGTTCAGCTGTTGCTGCTCCTGTTGGTGTTGGTCTAGCTGCTACTGCTTCAGCGAGTGCAGCTGCTGCTGCTCCTGCCTGTTTTGGTCCAGCTGCTGCTGCTCCTGCTGGTGCTGACCCAGCTGCTGCTGCTCCTGTTGGTGTTGGTCCAGCTGCTACTGCTCCTGCTGGTGCTGGTCCAGTTGCTACAGCTGCTGTTGGTGTTTGTCCAGCTGCTGCTGCTCCGGCTGTTGCTAGTCCAGCTGCTACTGCACCTGTTGGTGCTGCTCCAGCGGTTACCGCTCCTGTTGGTGCTGATCCAGCTGCTGCTCCTGCGGTTGTTAGTCCAGCTGCTACTGCTCCTGTGAATGAGGTTCTGCTGCTGCTCCTGCCGATGTTAGTCTAGCTGCTGCTACTCCTGCTGGTGTTGGTCCAGCTGCTGCTGCTCCTGCAGGGGTTGATCCAGCTGCTGCTGATCCTGCTGGTAGTGGTCCACTGCTTCTGCTCCTACTATTGTTTGTCCAGCTGATGCTCCTCCTGCTGGTGTTGGTCCAGCTGCTGCTCCTCTTGCAGGTGTTGGTCCAGTTGCAGCTGTTTCTGCTGGTGTTGGTCCAGCTGCTACTGCATCAACGAGTGCAGCTGCTGCTACTCTTGCTGGTGTTGGTCCAACTGCTATTGCTTCTCCTGGCGTTGGTTCCGCTGCCGCTGCTCCTTCTTGTGTTGTTCCGGCTGCTACTGCTCTGGTTGGTGCTGGTTTAGCTCCTGCTTCTCCTACTGGTATTGGCCCAGCTGCTATTGCTTCTGTGCATGCAGCTGCTGCTGCTGCTGTTCCTGCCGGTGTTGGTCCAGCTGCTCTGTTTCATTGAGTGCAGCTGCTGCTGGTCCTGCTGTTGTAGGTCTAGTTGCTGCTACTCCTGCTAGTGTTGCTCCAGCTGCTACTGCTTCAGCTAGTGCAGCTGCTGCTGCTCCAGCTGGTGTTGGTCCAGCTTCTGCTGCTGCTGCTGGTGTTTTTCCAGCTGCTGCTGTTCCTGCTGGTGTTTGTGCAGTTGCTGCTGCTCCTGCTGGTGTTGGTCCAGCTGCTACTGCTTCAGTGAGTGCAGCTGCTGCTGCTCCTGCTGGTGTTGGTCCAGCTGCTGCTGCTCCTGTTGGTACTGGAGCAGCTGATGTTGCTCCTGCTGATGCTGGCCTGCTGCTGCTGCTCCTGCTGGTGCTGGCCCAGCTGCTGTCACTCTTGTTGGTGCTGATCCAGCTGCTGCTGCTGCTGGTGTTGATCCGGCTGATGCTGATCCTGCTGGTGCTGGTCCAGCTGCTGCTGCTCCTGCTGGTGTTGGTCCAGCTGCTCCTGTTTATGCTGGTGTTGGTCCAGCTCCTGCTGTTTCCTGAGTGTAGTTGCTGCTGCTCCTGCTGGTTTTGGTCCAGCTGCTGCGGCTCCTGCTGGTGTTGGTCCTGGTGCTGCTGTTTCTGCTTGTGTTGGTCCAGCTGCTACTTCTTCAGCGAGTGCAGCTGCTGCTGCTTCTGCTGGTGTTAGTCCAGCTTCTACTGCTCCTGCTGGTGTTGGTCCAGCTGCTGCTGCTCCTGCTGGTGTTGGTCCAGCTGCTGCTGCTTCTCCTTGTGTTGGTTCAGCTGCTGCTGTTTCTGCTGGTGTTAGTCCAGCTGCTGCTGCTTCTTCTGGTGCTGGTCCAGTTGCCACTGCTCCTGCTGGTGTTGATCCAGTTGCTACTGCTTCAGTGATTGCAGCTGCTCCTGCTTCTGCTTGTGTTGGTGCAGCTGCTACTGCTCCTGCTGGTGTTGGTCCAGCTGCTGCTCCTCCTGCTGGTGTTGGTCCAGCTGCTGCTGCTTCTCCTGGTGTTGGTTCAGCTGCTGTTGCTCCTGCTGGTGTTTGTTTAGCTGCTACTGCTTCAGCGAGTGCAGCTGCTGCTGCTTTTGCTTGTGGTGGTTCAGCTGCTGCTGTTTCTGCTGGTGTTCGTCCAGCTTTTTCTGCTTCTCCTGGTGTTGGTCCAGTTGCTGCTGATTCAGCGAATGCAGCTGCTGCTGCTCCTGCCAGTTTTGGTCCAGCTGCTGCTGCTCCTGCTGCTGCTGACTCAGCTGCTGCTGCTCCTGTTGGTGTTGATCCAGCTGCTACTGCTCCTGCTGCAGTTGGTCCATTTGCTACTACTCCTTTGGTGTTGGTCCAGCTGCTGCTACTCCTGCTGGTGCTGGTCCATCTGCTGCTGTTCCTGCTTGTATTCGTCTGGCTGCTACAGCTCCTATTGGTGTTTGTCCAGCTGCTGCTGCTCCTGCTGGTGCTAGTCCAGCACCTGCTGCTCCTGCTGCTGCTACTGGCCCAGATTCCGTTGCTCCTGCTGGTGCTGGTCCAGCTCCTCTTGCTCCTACTGATGCTGGTCCAGCTGCTGCTGCACCTGCTGTTGTTGGTCCAGCTGCTGCTCCTCTTGCTGGTGTTGGTCCAGCTGCTGCTGCTTCAACGAGTGCAGCTGCTGGTACTCCTGCTGGTGTTCATCCTGCTGCTGCTAGTGTTGATCCAGCTTCTGCTGTTTCTGCTGGTCTTTGTCCAGGTGTCAATGCTTCAGCGAGTGCAGCTGCCATTGCACCTGCTGGTGTTGGTCCAGCTGCTGCTGCTCCTGCTGGTTCTGGTCCAGCTGCTGCTGCTCCTGTTGGTGCTTGTCCAGCTCCTGCTGTTCCTGCTGCTGGTGCTGGTCCAGATTCTGTTGCTCCTGCTGGTGCTGGTCCAGCTCCTCTTGCTCCTGCTGATGCTGGTCCAGCTGCTGCTGCACCTGCTGTTGTTGGTCCGGCTGCTGCTCCTCTTGCTGGTGTTGGTCCAGCTGCTGCTGCTTCAATGAGTGCAGCTGCTGGTACTCCTGCTGGTGTTCGTCCTGCTGCTGCTGCTGGTATTGTTCCAACTGCTGCTGCTCCTGCTGGTTCTGGTCCAGCTGCTGCTGCACCTGCTGGTGCTGGCGCAGCTCTGCTGCTCCTGTTGGTGCTGTTTCTGCTGCTGCTGCTCCTGTTGGTGTTGGTCCAGCTGCTACAGCTTCACCAAGTGCACCTGCTACTGCTCCTGCTGGTGTTGGTCCAGCTGCTGCTGCTCCTGCTGGTATTGGTGCTGCTGCCTGCTGGTGTTGGTCCAGCGGCATCTGCTTCAGCGACTGCAGCTCTTGCTGCTCCTGCTGGTGTTGGTCCATTTGCAGCTTCTCCTTCTGGAAGTGGTCCACTGCTTCTGCTCCTGCTGTTGTTTGTCCAGCTGATGCTCCTCTTGCAGGTGTTGGTCCAGCTGCTGCTGTTTCTGCTGGTGTTGATACAGCTGCTATTGCTTCAACGAGTGCAGCTGCTGCTACTCCTGCTGGTGTTGGTCCAGCTGCTATTGCTTCTCCTGGTGTTGGTCCATCTGCTGCAGCTCCTTCTGGTGTTGGTCCAGCTGCTGCTTTTTCTGCTTGTGTAGGTCAGCTGCTACTGCTTCAGCGAATGCAGCTGCTACTGCTTCTGCTGGTGTTGATCCAGCTTCTACTGCTCCTGCTGGTGTTGGTCCAGCTGTTGCTGCTCCTGCTGGTGTTGGTCCAGCTGCTGCTACTCCTGCTAGTGTTGGTCCAGCTGCTGCTGCTCCTGGTGGTGTTGGTCCATTTGCAGCTTCTCCTTCTGGTAGTGGTCCGCTGCTTCTGCTCCTGCTGTTGTTTGTCCAGCTGATGCTCCTCTTGCAGGTGTTGGTCCAGCTGCTGCTGTTTCTGCTGGTGTTGATACAGCTGCTATTGCTTCAACGAGTGCAGCTGCTGCTACTCCTGCTGGTGTTGGTCCAGCTGCTATTGCTTCTCCTGGTGTTGGTCCATCTGCTGCAGCTCCTTCTGGTGTTGGTCCAGCTGCTGCTTTTTCTGCTTGTGTAGGTCAGCTGCTACTGCTTCAGCGAATGCAGCTGCTACTGCTTCTGCTGGTGTTGATCCAGCTTCTACTGCTCCTGCTGGTGTTGGTCCAGCTGTTGCTGCTCCTGCTGGTGTTGGTCCAGCTGCTGCTACTCCTGCTAGTGTTGGTCCAGCTGCTGCTGCTCCTGGTGGTGTTGGTTCCGCTGCTGCTGCTCCTGCTGGTGTTGGTCTAGCTGCTACTGCTTCAACGAGTACAGCTGCTGCTGCTGGTGTTGGTCCAGTTGCTGCTACTACTGCTGTGGCTGGTCCAGCTGCTGCTGCTCCTGCTGATGCTGACCCACCTGCTTCTGCTCCTGCTGGTGCTGGTCCAGCTGCTGCTAATCCTTCTTGTGTTGTTCCGGCTGCCACTGCTTCTGTTGGTGCTGGTCCAGCTGCTACTGCTTCTGTTGGTTCTGGTCTAGCTCCTGCTTCTCCTACTGGTGTTGGCCCAGCTGCTATTGCTTCTGTGTGTGGAGCTGCTTTTGCTGCTGCTGCTGCTCTTGCCGGTGTTGGTCCAGCTGCTCTGCTTCAGTGAGTGCAGCTACTGCTGGTCCTGCTGTTGTAGGTCTAGTTGCTGCTACTCCTGCTAGTTTTGGTCCAGCTGCTATTGCTTCAGCTAGTGCAGCTGCTGCTGCTCCAGCTGGTGCTGGTCCAGCTGCTGCTGCTCTGCTGGTGTTTGTCCAGCTGCTCCTGTTTCTGCTGGTGTTGGTCCAGCTCCTGCTGCTTCCTGAGTGCAGCTGCTGCTGCTCCTGCTTGTTTTCGTCCAGCAGCTGCTGCTCCAGCTGGTGTTGGTCCAGCTTTTGCTGCTCCTGCTGGAGCTGGTCCAGCTGCTGCTGCTCCTGCTGGTGTTGGTCCACCTGCTGCAGGTCCTGCTGGTATTGGTCCGGCGGCTACAGCTCCTGTTGGTGCTTGTCCAGCTGCTGCTGCTCCTGCTGGTGCTGGCCCAGCTGTTGTTGTTCCTGCTGGCATTGGTCCAGCTGCTGCTGCTCCTACTGGAGCTGGTCCAGCTGCTGCTGCTCCTGCTGGTGCTGGCACACTTGCTGCTGCTCCTGCTGGTGCTGGTCCAGCTGCTGTTACTCCTTCTTGTGTTGTTCCGGCTGCTACTACTCCTGTTGGTTACTGGTCCAGCTGCTACTCCTTCTGTTGGTTCTGGTCTAGCTCCTGATTCTCCTACTGGTGTTGGCCCAGCTGCTATTGCTTCTGTGCATGCAGCTGCTGCTGCTGCTGCTGCTGCTGTTCCTGCCGGTGTTGTCCAGCTGCTCTGCTTCAGTGAGTGCAGCTGCTGCTGGTCCTGCTGTTGTAGGTCTAGTTGCTGCTACTCCTGCTAGTGTTGGTCCAGCTGCTACTGCTTCAGCTAGTGCAGCTGCTGCTGCTCCTGCTGCTGCTGACCCAGCTGCTGCTGCTCCTGTTGGTGTTGGTCCAGCTGCTGCTACTCCTGCTGGTGCTGGTCCATCTGCTGCTGCTCCTGCTGGTATTCCTCCGGCTGCTACAGTTCCTGTTGGTGTTTGTCCAGCTGCTGCTGCCCCTGCTGCTGCTGACCCAGCTGCCGCTGCTCCTGCTGGTGTTGTTCCAGCTGCTACTGGCTCCTGCTGGAGCTGGTCCAGTTACAACTGCTCCTTTGGTGTTGGTCCAGCTGCTGCTACTCCTGCTGGTGTTGGTCCATCTGCTGCTGCTCCTGCTGGTATTCATCCGGCTGCTACAGCTCCTGTTGGTGTTTGTCCAGCTGCTACTGCTCCTGTTGGTGCTGGTCCAGCTGTTACCGCTCCTGTTGGTGCCTGTCTACCTGCTGCTCCTCCTGCCGATGTTGGTCTAGCTGCTGCTACTCCTGATGGTGCTGGTCCATCTGCTGCTGCTCCTGCTGGTATGCGTCCAGCTGCTACAGCTCCTGTTGGTGCTTGTCCAGCTGCTGCTGCTCCTGCTGGTGCTAGTCCAGCTGCTACAGATCCTGTTGGTGTTTGTCCAGCTGCTGCTGCTCCTGCTGGTGCTAGTCCAGCTGCTACTGCTCCTGTTCGTGCTGGTCCAGCTGTTACCGCTCCTGATGGTGCTGGTCTAGCTGCTGATCCTCCTGCGGTTGTTGGTCCAGCTGCTACTGCTCCTGTGAATTCTGATGCTGCTGCTGCTCCTGCCAATGTTGGTCTAGCTGCTGCTACTCCTGCTGATGTTGGACCAGCTGCTACTGCATCTGCTGGTGTTGGTCCAACTGCTATTGCTTCTCCTGGTGTTGGTCTAGCTGCTACTGTTTCAGCGAGTGCAGCTGCTGCTGCTTTTGCTGGTGGTGATCCAGCTGCTGCTGTTTCTGCTGGTGTTCGTCCAGCTGGTACTGCATCTGCTGGTGTTGGTCCAGCTGCTGCTGCTCCTGTTGGTATTGCTCCAGCTGCTACTGCTTCAGCAAGTGCAGCTGCTGCTCCTCCTTCTTGTTTTGGTCCAGCTGCTTCTGCTCCTGCTGGTGCTGACCCAGCTGCTGCTGCTCCTGTTGGTTTTGGCCCAGCTGCTACTGCTCCTGCTGGAGCTGATCCAGTTGCTACTGCTCCTTTGGTGTTGGTCCAACTGCTGCTGCTCCTGCTGGTGCTGGTCCATCTGCTGCTGCTCCTGCTGGTATTGGACCGGCGGCTACAACTCCTGCTGGTGCTTGTCCAGCTGCTGCTGCTCCTGCTGGTGCTGGCCCAGCTGTTGTTGTCCTGCTGGCATTGGTCCAGCTGCTGCAGCTGCTACTGGATTTGATCCAGCTGCTGCTGCTCCTGCTGGTGCTGGCCTACCTGCCGCTGCTCCTGCTGATGCTGGTCCAGCTGCTGCTATTCCTTCTTGTGTTGTTCCGGCTGCTACTGCTCCTGTTGGTGCACGTCTAGCTGCTACTGCTTCTGTTGGTTCTGGTCTAGCTCCTGCTTCTACAGGTGTTGGTCCAGCTGCTCTGCTTCAGTGAGTGCAGCTGCTGCTGGTCCTGCTGGTGTTGATCCAGCTGCTGCTGCTCCTGCTGGTGTTTCTCCAGCTGTTGCTGCTCCTGTTGGTGTTGGTCCAGCTGCTACTGCTTCAGTGAGTGCAGCTGCTGCTGCTCCTGCTGGTGTTGGACCAGCTGCTATTGCTTCAGCGAGTGCAGCTGCTGCTGCTCCTGCTGGTGTTGGTCCAGCTGCTACTGCTTTAGCAAGTGCTGCCGCTGCTGCTTTTGCTGGTGGTGGTCCAGCTGCTGCTGTTTCTGCTGGTGTGCGTCCAACTGTTACTGCTTCGCCTGGTGTTAGTCCTGCTGCTGCTCCTGCTGGTGTTGGTCCAGCTGCTAATGCTTTAGCGAGTGCAGCTGCTGCTGCTCCTGCTTGTTGTGGTCCAGCTGTTGCTGCTCCTGCTGGTACTGACCCAGCTGCTGCTGCTCCTGTTGGTGTTGGTCCAGCTGCTACTGCTCCTGCTGGAACTGGTCCGGTTGCTACTGCTCCTTTGGTGTTGGCCCAGCTGCTGTTACTCCTGCTGGTGCTGGTCCATCTGCTGCTGCTCCTGCTGGTATTCGTCCAGCTGCTATAGCTCCTGTCGGTGTTTGTTCAGCTGCTGCTGCTCCTGCTGGTGCTAGTCCAGCTTCTACTGCTCCTGTTGGTGCTTGTCCAGCTGTTTCTGCTCCTGTTAGTGCTGATGTAGCTGCTGCTCCTCCTGCGGTTGTTGATCCAGCTGCTACTGCTCCTGTGAATGCAGATGCTGCTGCTGCTCATGCCGATGTTGGTCTAGCTGCCACTGCTCCTGCTGGTGTTGTTCCAGCTGCTGCTACTCCTGTTGGTGTTGGTCCAGCGGCATCTGCTTCAACGACTGCAGCTGCTGCTGCTTCTGCTGGTGTTCGTCCAGCTGCTTCTACTCCGGCTGGTGTTGGTCCAGCTGCTTCTGCTCCTGCTGTTGTTGGTGCAGCTGCTACCGTTCCTGTTGGTGCTGGTCTAGCTGCTGCTCCTCCTGTGGTTGTTGGTTCAGCTGCTACTGCTCCTCTGAATGCAGATGCTGCTGCTGCTCCTGCTGATGTTTGTCTAGCTGCTGCTACTCCTGCTGGTGTTGGTCCGGTTGCTACTGCTCCTGCTGGTGTTTGTCCAGATGCTGGTACTCCTGCTGGTGTTGGTCCAGCTGCTGCTGCTCCTGCTAGTAGTGGTTTGACTGTTACGGGTCCTATTTGTGCTTGTCCAGATGCTACTGCAACTATTGGTTCTGGTACAGCTGCTACTGCTCCTGTTGGTGTTGGTTCAGCTGCTGCTGCTTCAGCGAGTGCAGCTGCTGCTGCTCTTGCTGGTGGTATTGCAGCTGCTACTGTTTCAGCGTGTGTTCGTCCAGCTGTTACTGCTTCTCCTGGTCTTGTTCCAGTTGCTACTGCTCCTGCTGGTTTTGGTCCAGCTGCTACAGGTTCAGCAAGTGTAGCTGCTGCTGCTCTTGCTTGTTTTGGTCCAGCTGCTGCTGCTCCTGCTGGTGCTGACCCAGCTGCTGCTGCTCCTGTTGGTGTTGGTCCAGCTGCTACTGCTCCTGCTGGAGCTGGTCCAGTTGCTACTGCTCCTTTGGTGTTTGTCCAGCTGCTGCTGCTCCTGCTGGTGCTAGTCCAGCTGTTACCACTCCTGTTGGTGCTGGTCCAGCTGCTACCGCTCCTGTGAATGCAGATGCTGCTGCTGCTCCTGCTGATGTTGGTCTAGCTGCTGCTACTCCTGCTGTTGTTGGTCTTGCTGCTACTGCTCCTGCTGGTTTTGGTCCAGCTGATGCTACTCATGCTTGTGTTAGTCCAGCAGCGTCTGCTTCAGCCACTGCAGGTGCTGCTGCTCCTGCCAGTGTTGGTCCAGCTGTTTCTACTCCTGCTGGTGTTGATCCAACGGCGAGTGCTTCATCGACTGCAGCTGCTGTTGCTCCTGCAGATGTTGGTCCAGCTGCTGCTGCTCCTACTGGAGCTGGTCCAGCTGCTGCTCCTCCTGCTGGTGTTGGTCCAGCTGCTATTGCTTCAGCGAGTGCAGCTTCTGCTGCTCCTGCTGATGTTGGTCCAGCTGCTGCTGCTCCTGCTGGCAGTGGTCCGACTGTTACAGTTCCTATTTGTGCTTGTCCATCTGCTACTGCTCCTGTTGGTTCTGGTACAACTGCTACTGCTCCTGTTGGTGTTTGTCCAGCTGCTGCTTCTCCTGCTGGTGTTGGTGCAGCTGTTGCTGCTCCTGCTCATGTTGGTCCAGCTGCTACTGGTTCAGTGAGTGCAGCAGCTGCTGCTCCAGCTGGTGTTGTTCCACCTGTTGCTGCTCCTGCTGGAGCTAGTCCAGCTGCTGCTGCTCCTGCTGGTGTTGGTCCAGCTGACGCAGCTCCTGCTGGAGCTGGTCCAGCTGCTGATGCTCCTGCTGGTGTTGGTCCAGCTGACGCAGCTCCTGCTGGTGCTGACCCAGCTGCTGCTGCTCCTGTTGGTGTTGGTCCAGCTGCTACTGCTCCTGCTGGAGCTGGTCCAGTTGCTACTGCTTCTTTGGTGTTGGTCCAGCTGCTGCTGCTCCTGCTGGTGCTGGACCATCTGCTGCTGCTCCTGCTGGTATTGGTCTGGCTGCTAAATCTCCTGCTGGTGTTTGTCCAGCTGCTGCTGCTCCTGCTGGTGCTAGTCCAGCTGTTACCACTCCTGTTGGTGCTGGTCCAGCTGCTACCGCTCCTGTGAATGCAGATGCTGCTGCTGCTCCTGCTGATGTTGGTCTAGCTGCTGCAACTCCTGCTGGTGTTGGTCCAGCTGACGTAGCTCCTGCTGGTTTTGGTCCAGCTGCTGCGGCTCCTGCTGGTGTTGGTCCTGGTGCTGCTGTTTCTGCTTGTGTTGGTCCAGCTGCTACTGCTTCAGCGAGTGCAGCTGCTGCTGCTTCTGCTGGTGTTAGTCCACCTGCTGCTGCTCCTGCTGGTGTTGGTCCAGCTGCTACTGCTCCTGCTGGAGCTGGTCCAGTTGCTCGTGCTTCTTTGGTGTTGGTCCAGCTGCTCCTGTTTATGCTGGTGTTGGTCCAGCGCCTGCTGCTTCCTGAGTGCAGTTGCTGCTGCTCCTGCTGGTTTTGGTCCAGCTGCTGCGGCTCCTGCTGGTGTTGGTCCTGGTGCTGCTGTTTCTGCTTGTGTTGGTCCAGCTGCTACTGCTTCAGCGAGTGCAGCTGCTGCTGCTTCTGCTGGTGTTAATCTAGCTGCTACTGCTCCTGCTGGTGTTGGTCCAGCTGCTGCTGCTCCTGCTGGTGTTGGTCCAGCTGCTGCTGCTTCTCCTGGTGTTGGTCCAGCTGCTGCTGCTCCTGCTGGTGTTGGTCTAGCTGCTACTGCTTCAGCAAGTGCAGCTGCTGCTGCTCTTGGTGGTGGTGGTGCAGCTGCTACGGTTTCAGCTTGTGTTCGTCCAGCTGCTACTGCTTCTCCTGGTCTTGGTCCAGCTGCTGCTGCTCCTGCTGGTGTTGGTCCAGCTGCTACTGCTTTAGCGAGTGCAGCTGCTGCTGCTCCTGCTTGTTTTGATCCAGCTGCTGCTCCTGCTGGTGCTGACCCAGCTGCTGCTGCTCCTGTTGGTGTTGGTCCAGCTGCTACTGCTCCTGCTGGTATTGGTCCGGCTACTACAGCTCCTGTTGGTGTTTGTCCAGCTGCTGCTGCTCCTGCTGGTGCTAGTCCAGCTGCTACTGCTCCTGTTGGTGCTGGTCCAGCTGCTACCGCTCCTGTGAATGCAGATGCTGCTGCTGCTCCTGCTGATGTTGGTCTAGCTGCTGCTACTCCTGCTGGTGTTGGTCTAGCTGCTACTGCTCCTGCTGGTTTTGGTCCAGCTGTTGCTACTCATGCTTGTGTTGGTCCAGCAGTGTCTGCTTCAGTCACTGCAGGTGCTGCTGCTCCTGCCAGTGTTGGTCCAGCTGTTTTTACTCCTGCTGGTGTTGATCCAACGGCGACTGCTTCATCGACTGCAGCTGCTGCTGCTCCTGCAGATGTTGGTCCAGCTGCTGCTGCTCCTGCTGGTAGTGGTCTGACTGTTACAGATCCTCTTTGTGCTTGTCCAGCTGATACTTCTCCTGTTGGTTTTGGTACAGCTGCTACTTCTCTTGTTGGTGTTTGTCCAGATGCTGCTGCTCCTGCTGGTGTTGGTGCAGCTGCTGCTGCTCCTGCTCATGTTGATCCAGCTGCTACTGGTTCAGCGAGTGCAGCAGCTGCTGCTCCAGCTGGTGTTTGTCCAGCTGTTGCTGCTCCTGCTGGAGCTGGTCCAGCTGCTGCTGCTCCTGCTGGTGTTGGTGCAGCTGCTGCTGCTCCTGCTCATGTTGATCCAGCTGCTACTGGTTCAGCGAGTGCAGCAGCTGCTGCTCCAGCTGGTGTTTGTCCAGCTGTTGCTGCTCCTGCTGGTGTTGGTCCAGCTGCTACTGCTTTAGCGAGTGCAGCTCCTGCTGCTCCTGCTGGTTTTGATCCAGCTGCTGCTCCTGCTGGTGCTGACCCAGCTGCTACTGCTCCTGTTAGTGTTGGTCCAGCTGCTACTGCTCCTGCTGGAGCTGTTCCGGTTGCTACTGCTTCTTTGGTGTTGGTCCAGCTGCTGCTGCTCCTGCTGGTGCTGGACCATCTGCTGCTGCTCCTGCTGGTAATGGTCCGGCTGCTACAGCTCCTGTTGGTGTTTGTCCAGCTGCTGCTGTTCCTGCTGGTGCTAGTCCAGCTGCTACTGCTCCTGTTGGTGCTGGTCCAGCTGCTACCGCTCCTGTGAATGCAGATGCTGCTGCTGCTCCTGCTGATGTTGGTCTAGCTGCTGCTACTCCTGCTGGTGTTGGTCTAACTGCTACTGCTCCTGCTGGTTTTGGTCCATCTGCTGCTACTCATGCTTGTGTTGGTCCAGCAGCGTCTGCTTCAGCCACTGCAGGTGCTGCTGCTCCTGCCAGTGTTGGTCCAGCTGTTTCTACTCCTGCTGGTGTTGATCCAACGGCGAGTGCTTCATCGACTGCAGCTGCTGTTGCTCCTGCAGATGTTGGTCCAGCTGCTGCTGCTCCTACTGGTAGTGGTCTGACTGTTACAGATCCTCTTTGTGCTTGTCCAGCTTCTACTGCTCCTGTTGGTTTTGGTACAGCTGCTACTGCTCTTGTTGGTGTTTGTCCAGATGCTGCTGCTCCAGCTGGTGTTGGTCCAGCTGTTGCTGCTCCTGCTGGAGCTGGTCCAGCTGCTGCTGCTCCTGCTGGTATTGGTCCAGCTGTTGCTGCTCCTGCTGGAGCTTGTCCAGCTGCTGCTGCTCCTGCTGGTGTTGGTCCAGCTGACGCTGCTCCTGCTGGTGTTGGTCCAGCTGCTATTGCTTCAGCGGGTGCAGCTTCTGCTGCTCCTGCTGATGTTGGTCCAGCTGCTGCTGCTCCTGCTGGTAGTGGGCCGACTGTTACAGTTCCTATTTGTGCTTGTCCATCTGCTACTGCTCCTGTTGTTTCTGGTACAGCTGCTACTGCTCCTGTTGGTGTTTGTCCAGCTGCTGCTTCTCCTGCTGGTGTTGGTGCAGCTGCTGCTGCTCCTGCTCATGTTGGTCTAGCGGCTATTGGTTCAGTAAGTGCAGCAGCTGCTGCTCCAACTGGTGTTGGTCCAGCTTATGCTGCTCCTGTTGGTGTTGGTCCAGCTGCTGCTGCTCCTGCTGGAGCTGGACATCTGCTGCTGCTCCTGCTGGTATTGGTCCGGCTACTACAGCTCCTGCTGGTGTTTGTCCAGCTGCTGCTGCTCATGCTGGTGCTTGTCCAGCTGCTACTGCTCCTGTTGGTGTTGGTCCAGCTGCTACTGTTCCTGCTGGAGCTGGTCCAGTTGCTATTGCTTCTTTGGTGTTGGTCCAGCTGCTGCTGCTCTTGCTGGTGCTGGACCATCTGCTGCTGCTCCTGCTGGTATTGGTCCGGCTACTACAGCTCCTGCTGGTGTTTGTCCAGCTGCTGCTGCTCCTGCTGGTGCTAGTCCAGCTGCTACTGCTCCTGCAGATGTTGGTCCAGCTGTTGCTGCTCCTGCTGGTAGTGGTCTGACTGTTACAGATCCTCTTTGTGCTTGTCCAGCTGATACTGCTCCTGTTGGTTCTGGTACAGCTGCTACTGCTCCTGTTGGTGTTTGTCCAGGTCCTGCTGCTCCTGCTGGTTCTGGTGCAGCTACTACAGCTCCTGCTGGTGTTTGTCCAGCTGCTGCTGTTCCTGCTGGTGCTAGTCCAGATGCTACTGCTCCTGTTGGTGCTGGTCCAGCTGCTACCGCTCCTCTAAATGCAGATGCTGCTGCTACTCCTGCTGGTGTTGGTCTAGCTGCTACTGCTCCTGCTGGTTTTGGTCCAGCTGCTGCTACTCATGCTTGTGTTCGTCCAGCAGCATCTGCTTCAGCCACTGCAGGTGCTGCTGCTCCTGCCAGTGTTGGTCCAGCTGTTTCTACTCCTGCTGGTGTTGATCCAACGGCGACTGCTTCATCGACTGCAGCTGCTGCTGCTCCTGCAGATGTTGGTCCAGCTGCTGCTGCTCCTGCTGGTAGTGGTCTGACTGTTATAGATCCTCTTTGTGCTTGTCCAGCTTCTACTGCTCCTGTTGGTTCTGGTACATCTGCTACTGCTCCTGTTGATTTTTGTCCAGCTGCTGCTGCTCCTGCTGGTGTTGGTGCATCTGCTGCTGCTCCTGCTCATGTTGATTCAGCTGCTACTGGTTCAACGAGTGCAGCGGCTGCTGCTCCAGCTGGTGTTGGTCCAGCTGTTGCTGCTCCTGCTGGAGCTGCTCCAGCTGACGCTGCTCCTGCTGGCGTTTGTCCAGCTGCTGCTGCTCCTGCTGGTTGTGGTCCGACTGTTACAGTTCCTATTTATGCTTGTCCATCTGCTACTGCTCCTGTTGGTTCTGGTACAGCTGCTACTGCTCCTGTTGGTTTTTGTCCAGCTGCTGCTTCTCCTGCTGGTGTTGGTGCAGCTGCTGCTGTTCCTGCTCATGTTGGTCCAGCTGCTATTGGTTCAGTGAGTGCAGCAGCTGCTGCTCCAGCTGGTGTTGGTCCAGCTTTTGCTTCTCCTGCTGGAGCTGGTCCAGCTGCTGCTGCTGCTGCTGGTGTTGGTCCAGCTACTGCTGCTCCTGCTGCTGCTGGTCCAGCTGCTGCTGCTCCTGCTGGTTTTGATCCAGCTGCTGCTGTTTCTGCTGGTGTTGGTCCAGCTACTGTTGCTCCTGCTGCTGTTGTTCCAGGTGCTACTGCTCCAGCGAATGCATTTGCTGTTGCTCCTGCTTGTTTTGGTCCAGCTGCTGCTCCTGCTGGTGATGACCCAGCTGCTGCTACTCCTGTTGGTGTTGGTCCAGGTGCCACTGCTCCTGCTGGAGCTGGTCCAGTTGCTACTGCTCCTTAGTTGTTGGTCCAGCTGCTGCTGCTCCTGCTGGTGCTGGTCCATCTGCTGCTGCTCCTGCTGGTATTGGTCCAGCTGCTACAGCTCCTGTTGGTGATGGTCCAGCTACTACTGCTCCTGTTGGTGCTGGTCTAGCTGCTGCTCCTCCTGCTGATGTTGGTCCAGCTGCTACTGCTCCTGTGAATGCAGATGCTGATGCTGCTCTTGCCGATGTTGGTCTAGCTGCTGCTACTCCTGCTGGTGTAGGTCTAGCTGCTACTGCTTCAGCGACTGCAGCTGCTGCTGCTCCTGCTGGTGTTGGTCCAGCTGCTGCTTCTCCTGGTGTTTGTCCACCGGCGTCTGCTTCAGCGACTGCAGCTGTTGCCGCTCCTGCAGGTGTTGGTCCAGCAGCTGCTGCTCCTGCTGGTAGTTGTCCGACTGTTACAGCTCCTATTTGTGCTTGTCCATCTGCTACTGCTGTTGTTGGATCTGGTACAGCTGCTACTGCTCCTGTTGGTGTTTGTCCAGCTGCTGCTGCTCCTGCTCATGTTGGTCCAGCTGCTACTGGTTCAGCGAGTGCAGCTTCTGCTGCTCCTGATGATGTTGGTCCAGCTGCTGCTGCTCCTGCATGTGTAGCTGCTGTTGATCCTGCCGTTGCTGGACCAGCTGCTGCTGCTCCTGCTGGTGCTGGTCCGGCTGCTGCTGCTCCTGCTGGTGCTGTTCCAGCTGCTGCTGGTGCTGGTGTTGGTTCAGCTGCTCCTGCTCCTGCCGGTGTTGGTCCAGCTGCTGCTGCTCTTGCTGGTGTTGGTCCAGCTGCTGCTGGTCTTGGTGGTGTTGGTGCAGCTGCTGCTATTTCTGCTGGTCTTGGTCCAGCTGCTACCGCTTCAGCGAGTGTAGCTTCTGCTGCTCCTGCTGGTGTTGGTCCAGCTGCTGCTGCTCCTGCTGGTGCTGGCTCAGCTATTTTTGTTCCTGCTGGCATTGGTCCAGCTGCTGCTACTCCTTCTTGTTTTGGTCGGCTGCTACAGCTCCTGTTGGTGCTGGTCCAGCTGCTACTGCTTCTGTTGGTGCTGGTTTAGCTCCTGCTTCTCCTACTGGTGTTGGCCCAGCTGCTATTGCTTCTGTGAGTGCAGCTGCTGCTGCTGCTGCTCCTGCCGGTGTTGGTCCAGCTGCTGCTACTCCTTCTTGTGTTGTTCTGGCTGCTACTGCTCCTGTTGGTGCTGGTCCAGCTGCTACTGCTTCTGTTGGTGCTGGTTTAGCTCCTGCTTCTCCTACTGGTGTTGGCCCAGCTGCTATTGCTTCTGTGAGTGCAGCTGCTGCTGCTGCTGCTGCTCCTGCCGGTGTTGGTGCAGCTGCTCTGCTTCAGTGAATGCAGCTGCTGCTGCTCCTGCTAGTTTTGGTACAGCTGCTACTGCTTCAACTAGTGCAGCTGCTGCTGCTCCTGCTGGTGTTTTTCCAGCTGCTGCTGCTCCTGCTGGTGTTTGTGCAGTTGCTGCTGCTCCAGCTGGTGTTGGTCCAGCTGCTACTGCTTCAGCGAGTGCAGCTGCTGCTGCTCCTGCTGGTGTTGGTCCAGCTAATATTGCTTCAGCAATTGCAGCTGCTGTTACTTCTGCAGGTGTTGGTCCAGCTGCTGTTACTCTTGTTGGTGCTGGTCCAGCTGCTGCTGCTGCTGCTGGTGCTGGCCCAGCTGCTGTTACTCTTGTTCGTGCTGGTCCAGTTGCTGCTGCTTCTGTTGGTACAGCTGCTGCTGCTCTTGCTGGTGTTGGTCCAGCTGCTGCTGCTCCTGCTGCTCCTGCCGGTGTTGGTGCAGCTGCTCTGCTTCAGTGAATGCAGCTGCTGCTGCTCCTGCTAGTTTTGGTACAGCTGCTACTGCTTCAACTAGTGCAGCTGCTGCTGCTCCTGCTGGTGTTTTTCCAGCTGCTGCTGCTCCTGCTGGTGTTTGTGCAGTTGCTGCTGCTCCAGCTGGTGTTGGTCCAGCTGCTACTGCTTCAGCGAGTGCAGCTGCTGCTGCTCCTGCTGGTGTTGGTCCAGCTAATATTGCTTCAGCAATTGCAGCTGCTGTTACTTCTGCAGGTGTTGGTCCAGCTGCTGTTACTCTTGTTGGTGCTGGTCCAGCTGCTGCTGCTGCTGCTGGTGCTGGCCCAGCTGCTGTTACTCTTGTTCGTGCTGGTCCAGTTGCTGCTGCTTCTGTTGGTACAGCTGCTGCTGCTCTTGCTGGTGTTGGTCCAGCTGCTGCTGCGCCTGCTGATGTTGGTCCAGCTGCTGCTGCTCCTGCTGGTGTTGGTTCAGCTGCTGCTGCTCCTGCTGGTGTTGATCTAGCTGCTACTGCTTCAGCAAGTGCAGCAGCTTTTGCTGGTGTTGGTCCAGCTGCTGCTGTTTCTGCTGGAGTTCGTCCAGCTGCTACTGCTTCTCCTGTTGTTGGTCCTGCTGCTGCTGCTCCTGCTGGTGTTGACCCAGCTGCTGCTGCTCCTGTTGGCATTGGTCCAGCTGCTACTGCTCCTGCTGGAGCTGGTCCAGCTGTTACTGCTCCTTTGTTGTTGGTCCAGCTGCTGCTGCTCCTGTTGGTGTTGACCCAGATGCTGTTGCTCCTGCTCGTGTTGGTCCAGCTTCTACTGCTCCTGCTGGTGTTGGATCAGCTGCTGCTGCTCCTGCTGTTGCTGGTCCAACAGCTGCTGCTCCTGCGAGTGCAGCTGCTGCTGCTCCTGCTGGTGCTGGTCCAGCTGCTGTTGCTCCTGCTGGTGCTGGCCCAGCTGCTTCTGCGCCTGCTGGTTTTGGTCTAGCTGCTACTGCTCCTACTCCCGCTGGTCCAGTTGCTACTGGTCCTGCTGGCGTTGGTCCAGCTGCTACTGCTTCAGTGAATGCAACTGCTGCTGCTCCTGTTTGTGTTGGTCCAGCTGCTGCTGCTCCTGCTGGTGTTGGTCTGGCTAATCAGCTCCTGTTGGTGCTTGTCCAGCTGCTGCTGCTCCTGCTAGTGTTTTTTCCAGCTGCTACTGCTCCTGGTGGTGTTGGTCCAGCTACTACTGTTTCGTTTGGTGCTGGTCCAGCTGCTCCTGCTCCTGTTGATGCTGGTCCAGCTGCTGCTTCTCTTGCTGGTGTTGACCCAGCTGCTGCTGCTCCTGTTGGCGTTGGTCCAGCTGCTACTGCTCCTGCTGGAGCTGGTCCAGCTGTTACTGCTCCTTTGATGTTGGTCCAGCTGCTGCTGCTCCTGTTGGTGTTGACCCAGCTGCTGCTGCTCCTGTTGGCGTTGGTCCAGCTGCTACTGCTCCTGCTGGAGCTGGTCCAGCTGTTACTGCTCCTTTGATGTTGGTCCAGCTGCTGCTGCTCCTGTTGGTGTTGACCCAGCTGCTGCTGCTCCTGTTGGCGTTGGTCCAGCTGCTACTGCTCCTGCTGGAGCTGGTCCAGCTGTTACTGCTTCTTTGATGTTGGTCCAGCTGCTGCTGCTCCTGTTGGTGTTGGTCCAGCTGCTACTGCTCCTGCTGGAGCTGGTCCAGCTGTTACTGCTCCTTTGGTGTTGCTCCAGCTGCTGCTGCTCATTCTGGTTTTGGTCCGGCTGATACAGCTCCTGTTGGTGCTAGTCCAGCTGCTACTGCTACTGCTCCTGTTGGTGCTGGTCTAGCTGCTGCTCCTCCGGCTGTTGTTGCTCCAGCTGCTACTGCTCCTGTGAATGCAGATGCTGCTGCTCCTCCTGCCCATGTTGGTCTAGCTGCTGTTACTCCTGCTGGTGTTGCCCAGCATCTACTGCTTCTGCTGGTGTTGGTCCAGCTGCTGCTACTCCTGCTGGTGTTGGTCCAGCTGCGTCTGCTTCAACGACTGCAGCTGCAGCTTCTCCTGCCGGTGTTGGTCCAGCTGCTTCTACTCCTGCTGGTAGTGGTCCAGCTGCTGTTGCTCCTGCTCGTGTTGGTCCAGCTTCTACTGCTCCTGCTGGTGTTGGATCAGCTGCTGCTGCTCCTGCTGTTGCTGGTCCAACAGCTGCTGCTCCTGCGAGTGCAGATGCTGCTGCTCCTGCTGGTGCTGGTCCAGCTGCTGTTGCTCCTGCTGGTGCTGGCCCAGCTGCTTCTGCTCCTGCTGGTTTTGGTCTAGCTGCTACTGCTCCTGCTTGCGCTGGTCCAGCTGCTTCTGGTCCTGCTGGCATTGGTCCAGCTGCTACTGCTTCAGCGAATGCAACTGCTGCTGGTCCTGTTCGTGTTGGTCCAGCTGCTGCTGCTCCTGCTAGTGTTTTTTCCAGCTGCTACTGCTCCTGGTGGTGTTGGTCCAGCTACTACTGTTTTGTTTGGTGCTGGTCCAGCTGCTACTGCTCCTGTTGCTTCTGGTCCAGCTGCTCCTGCTCCTGTTGATGCTGGTCCAGCTGCTGCTTCTCCTGCTGGTGTTGCTCCAGCTGCTACTACTTCAGCGAGTTCATCTGCTGCTGCTCCTGCTGGTGTTGGTCCAGCTGCTGCTGCTCCTGCTAGTGCTGGTCCAGCTGCTGCTGCTCCTCTTCATGCTGGTCCTGCTGCTATTGCTTCTGCTGGTGCTGGCCCGACTGCTACTGCTCCTGCGATTGCACTCTGTTGCTGCTCCTGCTGCTGTTGGTGTGGCTGCTACTGCTTCTGTGAGTGTAACTGCTGCTGCTCCTGCAGGTGTTGGTCCGGCTGCTGCTTCTCCTGCTGGTGCTGGTCCAGCTGCTGCTGCTCCCGCTGGTGCTGGTCCAGCTGCTGCTGCTCCTCCTGGTGTTGATCTGGCTTTTGTTGCTCCTGCTGGTGCTCGTCCGGCTGCTCCTCCTCCTGCTGGTTTTGGACCGGCTGCTGTTGTTCCTGCTGGTGTTGGTCCAGCTGGTACTGTTCCTGCGAG
Organism: Carcharodon carcharias; assembly: GCF_017639515.1. Lineage (NCBI taxonomy): Eukaryota > Metazoa > Chordata > Chondrichthyes > Lamniformes > Lamnidae > Carcharodon > Carcharodon carcharias. Next base: position 102,602,196 of record NC_054478.1, on the reverse strand, counting down.
TGCAGCAGCTGCTGCTCCTGTTATTGCTGGTCTGGCTGTTGCTGCTGTTGGTTTTGCTGTTGTGTCTCATCTTGTTGGTCAGCTGGGGTCCAAGTTAGAGGCCCACATGCTGACCCAAAGACTGACTGAGAAGTGTATATCAAATACAAAATGCTCTAAGTTAGTAGACATGACCTCCAACGTATTGGAAATCACCTCCAAAGCACTTAAATTATTGATTTTATTGTGGCTTATTTAAACATTTTTTCTATAATGTTGATTCAGTTCTTATTTAAACAGATCTCTGATGGAAATAAGAAAACTTTGATTCATGAAGAAAGCTGTTGGATATAACTTTAGATATTATTGCTATTACAAATGTTTAACTGCTGTTCAACAAATAACTTGTGTTCGGAGAGCAATTTTGCTTAAATGGCTGTGAGAGCAAGATAACATAAGACATTTTCTTAGCCCTAAGGGCAAATTCTGCAGGAAATTGGAAAAATATTGTATTGCAGCCATTCACCTACCTATAATTAAACAAATGTAATCATTGAAAACTAGCAATATTGTGCCCAGCATGCAATTGTTTCACAGAATGAATGTTCTCACTGAAAGCAAAGTAGTATAAGATAGAAACAAAAGTGTTCAAAATACATAATTCCCATTCCAATAATTGTGATGCCAGTTATCTCCAAAGGAACTTGTGTTGATATAAAATAAGAACAGGAAACATACTACCACAATAATATGTAAATATTTTTCAGAGAAAAATGATTCTGAAAAAATTATTACAGGAATTCAAACAGTGGCACACACTGACTATATAAGAACACGAGGAAAAAGAAGACAGCAGCTCCAAAGCATGACTGGGTAACAGACAGTTACACCAGTGATCTGTCTATAAAATAATAATTATTATTGGTTTTTCAATGCATTATACAGCTTGCAAGGTTTTATTAACTCACTTATCATAAGATCTAATGGTATAATATTAACATTTTTCTTGTTTTAATCTATTCCACTCAGTTCAATGTAAAATGTCCAAGATAACAACATCAATTTTAACAATTACATCACAAGGTTACAAGAAAATGTCAGATGAGAAAGGTCATTTAATCATTTTAGTTCATCCATCGTGGAAGTTCCTAAAGATACCCCATTTCAACAGCCAGTTGTTTCTTAAAAAGATTCTTAGAGCTGAATTTTTGCAATGAGGGTTTAGCTAACATGGTGCCAGGGCTCCAATTCCTTAAGTCTCACCCCTGAACCTGGCAAACAGAATTGTTGATGGAGTGAACAGTTATAGTTTGCATATGCTTAGTTCATGGAGGCACCTATCCATGTAAATGTGCAGCTGCCTTCAAACAGATGGGATGGCCAAAACATGACTTGTAGGCTTTACACTTTTAAAGAGAAGGTCTAAATTTACAACAGTTCTTTGGAGAGGTAGGATATGCTTTTAGAGGGTGGCAGTGGCATAGTGGACCAGTAATCCAGCGACCCAACCTAATGCTCTAGGGTTCCAGGTATGATTCCCATCATGGCAGATGAAATTTGCATTCAATACAAAATCTGGAATTAAAAGTCTAATGATGACCATTATACATTATCATAGAAAACCCATCTGGTTCACTTATGTTCCTTAAGGAAGGAAATCAGCCATTGTTACCTAGTCTAGCCTACATGTGACTCCAGGCACACAGCAATGTGTTTGACTCTTAAATGCCTTCTGAAGTGGCCTAGCAAGGCATTCAATTCTCAAAGGCAAGCTGGGATGGGCAATAAATGCTGGCTTAACCAGTGATGCCCCCATCCCATGAACAAATGAAAAAAAAAGTTAAGATACACTTTTGGATAGATCCAGGCACACCTTTGGGAGAGGTCAAGTGCCCTTTGTGATTGATAGAAGTAGGCATTAATGTGTCTAAAAAGCGGAAAAGCTGCCAAGGCATTTAAATCATCTGGCATTTAAATAAAAAACAGAAACAGTCTGTAGTTTAAAAAAATCAGTGCTTGCTATTTCAATTTGTTTGTTGGCATTATCCTGATGGTCATCATTATAGGTTTTGTGCTGCATGAATAATTCCACAACCTATCAGTTCACAATTTGATTGACAGCTGTAAGTGGTTATAAAGTCTTTGATGTTGGGCTAGGAATGCAAATGCTTGTTTTTATACAGGGTTAAGTAATGGGTTTTTATCAATGAGAGTGTTTTGTTTTTAAATAGAGAAATCATCAATAGACACATAGAACTTTATTTTACTTAATCTCAGCATAGGTCCTGAGATCTGTCTGTGGTGGAGAATAAGAGAGTTGGCATGGGAGGTGCAAGGACAAAGGGTCAGGGCATGGGTTGGCATGAGTTGGTATTAAGTTGGCATGGGGCTATAAAGGGCAGTGGAGGGGCAGAGGGTGACATGGGGAGTATGAGGGATCATAGGGTTTGGTGGGGGCATGAGGTGGCATGGGTCGGCATGGATGGGGCATGGGGAATGTATGGGGGTGAGGAGTGTGATGGGTGAGGGCAAGAGGGCTGATTTTTGCTTTTTTTTTTCCTATTGTTGGGACAAAGTGTTAGATTAACTGGCCAGCCTTTCAGACAGCCCGCCTCCCAGGTTTGGATCATTTGGCTACCTCCCCACTGTTTCTGGGGTCTGTGGGCCTGACTCCCATTAAAACCTGTGCCCCTGGAATGAAAGTCAGACCATCGAGGGCACTTTCCCCCACCGAATCTGGTGTGTGGAGTCAGGAATTTTTCTGATTCTGCGCTCCTGACTCTGGAATGAAAATTCAGGCCTTTGCTTTTTTCCCCTCCACTCTACTTCTGCAAATATTTTAAAGAAGGCTGAGTTTAATCTCAGGCAGGATATGGATGGGCAGTGGGCAGCAGGAAGAGTGCAATGCCTCCCTGTTTTTGTAAATAGGGCATAAGTGCCCCAAAATGATGGGAAAGCCACCTGTTGTTGCACTGCCCCCCGACCTCTACCCCATCCCCATAGTTTTACTCCTGGGTTGCACGGTAAAAGGGGCCTACAGTCCAAAACAGGCTGACACTTTGACACTCAGCTATAAGCCTTGTTCAAAATGGCACCAACTGCAACTCTAATGTTTCTGTGTGAAAAGGTGACTGACACCATTTTGAAGTCATTGGGCAGAATGTTGCCGTCGATGAGCAGGGGGCGGGGCCTGCTCGCCAACATGTAAAATGACGCGGGATGATGTCGGGCAGAACCCCCGACATCATCCCAGTCCATTTAAATTTTCAGGAAAGCAGGGGCTCAACAAAATCAGCTGCGGGCCTGCTGACCTGTCAATGGCCAATTGAGGCCATTGACAGGTTCATTTAAACAATTAAAGGATCTCCCCGTCCAACCTAAAGGTTGCTGAGCAGGCCAGGAGCCCCAGCGGCTAATAAATAAAACATGAAACCTCATCCACCGGCGAGATGAGGTTTCATGTAGGGTTTTAAAAAGTTTAATAAAGTTTTCATGTCAATTATGAACATGTCCCATCTCATGTGACATTGTCACATGAAGGGGACAGGTTGGGGAAATTTTCTTTTCTATTTTTAATATTTTTATAAGTGTCAGAGATCTCCCTGAAGCAGCACTTTGCCTTGGAGAGATTTGCGCTCTTTCATGCGCATGCGTGAAAGAGCACACTCTCGCTTTTAGGGAATCCCCCCACCTGCACAGGAAGCGCATAGCATTTCCCGCCAGGCATCACACTGGGCGGACCTTAATTGGCCAGCACACGTAAAATGGCGGCAGGGCCCGCTTCTCCGGCAGGGATTGTCTCCCCGCCCGCTGAACATTGGGTCAGGCCCCCCCACCCGCAGGCAGAAAATTCTGCCCACTATTACCATATTAACCGCAGGGGAAACACATGAAAGATAAACTATTCTGGCTTTTCTTGTTAAAAAGGGGATGTTAATGTTATTTAACTGAGGTTTTAAAGATAATGCAAATCATTCATAAATTGTTTAATTAAATAAAAGGCTCAAATTTCAGAAGACACAAGTATATATTAATGAGTTAGCAGTAAAAGAGAAAATAAAAAGGTATTACCCAAAGAAGTTACCATGGCAGGCAATGTTAGCAATAAATATGAATAGGTTCAAGAGACAATTGGATATGCTCTGGAGAGAGAAGAGATTGACAAATGCATTGAGACGTCAGCCCCATGAGATAAGGACAAACTTAGATGCCTAGGTCTAAAGACATTTTCCTGTTTCTAAAAATGACATACTCTTGGTGTGCAATACAATTTTCTAATTGTGTGTGAAGCAGTAGCAATTCCAAATAAATTACAATAAATCATATTGTAATACCAGTTAGCATTAAAAAGCAAGGAAATGTGGCTGAAGTCACATCACAACAAATAGCCTAGACAAATTCCTGGAATGTATACAAGATGGTTTTCTGGAAAAGTATGTTGAGGAACCAAATAGAGAGAACAGGCTATTTTAGATCTAGCATTGTGCAGTGAGAAAGGACTAATTAATAATCTCATTATAAAGGATCTCCTCGGAAAGAGTGACCAAAATATGATAGATTTTACATTAAATTTGAAAGTGATGCAGTGAAACTTCCAGACAAAGGAAACTATGAAGGTATGAGGGACAAATTGGCTGTGGTGGATTGGGAAGCTACATTGAAAAGCACAATGATAGTCAGGCAATGGCTAGTATCTAAAGAATTAATACTTGGATTCCAACAAACCTACATTCCTTTGAGGCACAAAAGCCCAGCAGGAAAGTTGATCCAACCATGGTTAAGAGAAGTTAAAGATTGTATTAGGTCAAAGGAAGAGGCTTATACTGTTGCCAACAAAAAGTAGTAAGCCTGAGGGATAGGAGATTTTAGAATTTAGCAAAGGAGGACCAAGAAACAGATAAAGAAAGTGAAAATAGAAGATAAAAGTTAAGTAGTGAGAAACATAAAAACAGGTCGTATATGCTTATATAGGTTTGTAAAAAAAGAAAAGATTAGCTAAGAAAAACGTGGGCCCACTACAGGCAGAGGCAGGAGAATTTAGAACAGGGAATAAAGAAGTGGCAGAGAAACTAAACAAATACCATGGGCAGAAATTTTCGTTCGGCTGGCGAGCCCGCATCCAACCCGCTCGAGTGTGAAATGACACGCGTCGACGTTGGCCAAGAGTGCTGACATCATCGCACAGTTGTGCAGTACTTTGGTTGGCGGGCACAAGCAGGAGCTGGCAGTGTGCCCGCCAACAATTAAGAGGCCGATTAAGGCCCTTAAGCAATCAATGAACATACATTTTTTGCTGCCTGCCCAACCGAATGGTTGACGGGCAGGCGAATAGGCCAAGCCGTCTTTGCATTTCTTTGGTAACCTCATCCACAGGTGGGATAAGGTTTCCAAAAGCAAATCAAAATAAAATATAAATTCAAATTTTTCATTAATAACACGTCCCTGCTCATGTGACAGGGACATGTTTTATTACATTTTTATTTTGTTTTATTTTTTCAAAAATGTCTCTTCATCTCTCTTCAAAGCAGCTCTGTGCGTAAGGGAGATTATGCAGTGCTCATTCACATGCATGAAATTCTCGCTCGGCCGGCTCGTAGTCCCCCCCCACCAATGCACAGGCAGTGCTCAGAGCCGCTGCTCTCGTTTCACACTGGGCGAGCCTTAATTGGCCCGCAGCATGAAACTGCTGGCGATCGCGGGCGGCAGTCAGCTTCCCGACTGCCCCCAGCTGCCCCTGCCCATCCCTGTTGAGCCTGTCTGCCAAGGGCAAAATTCTGCCCTATGTGTCTGTGTTCACTGAGGAAGATATGAAAAACCTCCCAGGAATTCTAGAGAACCGAGGAATTAGTGAGAATGAGGAACTGAAATCAATTAATAGTAGCAAAAAGTAGTACTGGAGAAATAAATGGAGCTGAAAATTAATAGATCCCTGGGATCTGATGATCTAAATCCCAGAGTGTTGAAAGAGATGGGTGTAGAGATAATGAATGCATTGGTGGCCTTCTTCCAAAATTCTTTAGATTCTGGAATTGTTTCTGTTGATTAGAAGGTAGCAAATGTACCCCCAATGTTTAAGAAAGGAAGGAGACAGAAAACGGGGAACTACAGACCTGTTAGCTTGATGTCAGTAGTCGAGGAAATGCTAGGAACAATTACAAAGGATATGATAACTGGACACATATGAAATAATGGTAGGATTGGGCAGAGTCAACACAGATTTATGAAAGGGAAATCATGTTTGACAAACCTGTTAGAGTTTTAGGATGTAACTGACAGAATAGACAAGGGGGAACTGATAGATGTGGTATATTTGGATTTTCAGAAGGCTTTCGACAAGGTCCCACACAGGAGTTCAGTAGGCAAAATTGGAGCACATGGGATTGGGGTAACATACTGTTGAGAATTGGTTAATGGACAGAAAACAAAAGTAGGAATAAATGGATCATTTTCAAGTTAGTAGGCTGTAACTAGTTGGGTAGTGCAAGATTCAGTGCTTGGGCCATTCACTATTCACTATCTATATCAATGATTTGGATGTGAGGACCAAATGTTTGATTTGCCTGTGACACAAAACTGTGGGGGCTACGTGAGTTGTGAAGAGGATGCTGAGTAGCTGGTCAAGAACATGGCAGATGGAATATAATGTGGACATATGTGAACATAGTATGGAAAAATGTGAAAGTGTCCATTTTGGTAGGAAAAACAGAAATGCAGAGTATTTCTTGAATAGTGAGAGATTGAGAAGTGTTGATGCCTAGAGGGACCTAGGTGTCCTTGTTCATGAGCCATTGAAAGATAACATGCAGATGCAGCAAGCAATTGGGAAGGCAAATAGTATGTTGGCCTTTATTGCAAGAGAAATTGTGTACAAGAGTAAAGAAACCTTGCTGCAATTGTATAGAGTGTTGGTTAGGCCACACCTGGAGTATTATGAACAGTCTCGGTCTCCTTACTTAAGGAAGAATATACTTGCCATTGAGGGGGTGCAATGAATGTTCACCAGACTGATCCTGGGGATGGCAGGATTGTCCTATGAGGAGAGATTGAGGAGATTGGACCTATATTCTCTCGAGTTGAGAAGAATGAAAGGTGATCTTATTGAAGCATAAAAAATTCTTACAGGGCTCAACATGGTCGATGCAGAAAGGATGTTTCACCTGCTTGGGTAGAACCAGAGGACACAGTCTCAAAATAAGAGGTAGGCCATTTAGGGCTAATATGAGGAGGAATTTCTTCACTCCAAGAGTGGTGAATCTTTGGAATTCTTTACCTTAGAGGGCTGTGGAGGCTCAGTCATTAAGCATATTCAACCCAGAGATCGATAGGTTTCTAGATATTAAAGATATCAAGGGATGTAGGGATAGTGCAGCAAAATGGTGTTGAGTTCCAAGATCAGCTATGATCTAGTTGAATGGTAAAGCAGGCTCGAGAGGCTGAATGGCCTACTTCTGCTTTCATTTCCTATGTTCCTATTAAACAAGTAGACAGAGCAAAGAAGAATGACAAGAACTAATCTACAGGATAAATGAACTGAACAAATCTGTAGAAGTAATCAAGAGAACTAATTGACAGGAAAAGAAAGAAGCGTAAGGTAGTCTTGTTCTGACGAGCAGTTCCTTCTGATTTTCTCTTGTTCTATTGATTAGTTCTGCAGCCTCAGCCATTTATAGAGGTTGAATGTAAGCTGCATTGTGAAGAGATAACCATTGTTCCTGTCTCTATATTGTGCAGGCTGACTAGTATTTCATTATGATTACCTAGTATTTAGTACAAATTGACATACTTAATTTGAAATTACTGGTGCTTCATATATACAGTGATATTTGTTAAACAAATTCCTTTTTCTTTTGAAATGTCCTGTATGTTATAAAATTGCTACGCATTGCTTTTATTTAAATTTTTTAGTGTATTTGCAATTGTGTTTCGTGCAACTCAGCTAAAATAGGTATGAGTTTTTTTCATATACTGCCAGACTGTATCCACAAAAGGTGATTCATTTGATATGCCTGAAATTGGTAGCAGATATGTGACTTATTTCATTAAATTTTCAAGCAATCTTGATAATCAATCTGTGACCAATATCCTTTTTCACTTGATTGAAAGGTTATAGTTAACTGTGACTTAAAAAAAATCTTTTCAAAGGTGCTGGGGATGGAATAATATAACTAAAAGATTAAGAAGTTCCACTGAAATTACTTTTTTAAGTACACCAAGCTGAAGAAATACAATACATTCAGAAGTGTGAGTTGATTTTCAGGAGCTATGTGACTGGATGAGACAAGTGATAGTGGTGTACAGGATAATAGTCTATGGCTTGGATTTTGCAGTCAGTGTTGAAGTGATGGCACTTACCACTGACCTTTAAACAAGCTGCCCACAAAAATATGTCAAGCTCTGTGATATGGATTGCACCCTTCCCAGTGTTAATTGTGCCAGCTATAAGGAATCTTTGGCATTCAGCAACAGTGGTGGTGGGTAGCATGTCCCCTGGCAACAATGTCGGTGTGAAGCCGACTGACGCCACACCAAGCAGCCACTCAGTAATAAAGCATTGCGTAGCTCATTAATGAGGGCCAAGAGGGTCTTCTTCCCCCACTACTGGGGTGGAAGTCCCGCCTTTTGGAGCTGCCAGCCAATCTAATTGGCCAGCAGCTCCATCAGTCCCGACTGCACCAGGAGCCCAAGGCTTAGGATCCCCAGAGCAGTTAAGTCCGGGATCGTGGGCCGAGAGAGGTTGGGAGTGTTAGGGGCAGGGGAAGTACCGGGGAGAGGGTGGGTTTAAGAGAGGGGGTGGGTAGGATGGAAGGGTATGTGGGGGTTTAGTCTCAGGGGGTTTGAGAGCAAACCTAACTGACCCTTAAATTATCATTTCAATATAGTGGGTGGGCTGCCGATTTCAGCAACCGCCCGCCCCCCCACATTATGGGGGTGAGTTCAGGGGTGGGCAGGAAGGTGGTGGGATGGGTGCCCATCCCATTTTTTGGGCCCCTGCCCCCCCCCCCCCCCCCTCCTTGGGAAACACGCCTGCCGGGGGCATATAAAATTCAGCCCATAAGGTTTTTTTTACTTTTTTTATGGGATCAGCAAAGCTGTTCAAAGGTAATTATGATTTAGTATGCTGTTAAAGACATAGTTGCACTTCATTCAAGAAGGTGTAACTCTACAAGATATTTTACAGAGAGAATAATAGCACAAAAAGTGGAAGTTCACAGCAAATTCAGCGATTTCTAATTGATTTCCATCTGTGACAACTTCAACAATGGGGGAGCAGGAATCACCATCAGCAACATGTGGGCTTGGCCTGAATAGCCAAGTGGTTATGGTACTGGGTTTGTAACCCCAAGATCAAGAGTTCAAATCTCACAATGGCAAACTATGAAACAATGTAACTTCATCTGAAACAGATGGAAACAGGTTTACTCAAAAAGAGTATCAGCAACATGTGGATTTCCATGTTTAACTGCATATGTAGGTATACCAGAAATTGCTATCAGCCTCACAGAATAATGGCTGTGAATCCTGAGAATTTTGCCAGCATTGCAACCACACCGTCTGGACTATTAATATAATTGTAATTTAGGAGGTTGGAGCAATTTATAAACCAGAATAACTTTTCATCAAAATACAGTCCATTAAAAATAACTTTTATGCCATTGTGATTTTTGAATTGGATTATATGTGAGCAGACGGGTAATTAAAACTATACAAGCACCAAGTTCAAATTCAAAGCTGAATTTGTCTTTTGAATCAAATATTAATGAGCCACAAGACAGACTTGTTCAGTAATTGGTTCAAACCTAACTTTGATAAGAACAAATTCTTCTGCAAACCTACATTTTGCAATCTTGCTACACAGCCAAACACAGCTACAGTTGACTAATGCTATTAAATGGTCTGAAACAAACAGAATGCTTAATACAAAGAGATCTGAGGTAACTATCACCATCTTTTCTCCTAAATACAAAAGGGCATAAAAATCTAGATTTTTTCTTGGAATAATTCAGCAAAACGTGTTTTAATGCAGTGAACATAAAGCAGCTCAAGTAAACATTACTGCTCAGAGATTTAATTTAAATTAAAATAATAAGTAATTTCAGATCAGAATTGGAATGGCATTCTCTCATCTCTTCAGGCATACTAATGGTTTTACAGCAATACCCCTTTGTAAGTAGCAGATATGTTCCTAGAAACCACTACATTTTTAAAAACTACATATATTGAAGTAATTTTTCTAATTTAAATGGTGTAATATTGGGAGATGCGTTCCCAAACCAAGATTTTCAGCCAAAAACCAAAAGCCAAAAACAAACCAAACATTACACACAATACACATTATACAGTGAGTTCACTTAAGCTCACTAAAGTGTTCATTGCTTCTATACAGTGTAATGTGGGTGAATGGGCATGGAAATGCCACAGTTTGGCATGGCAGGCATGAGGGGCCTTAGTGGGGTGGGTGGGAAGCACAGGTAGCATGGATGGGGCGTAGGGAATATATGGGGGGTGAGGGGGTGTGAGTGGTGAGGGATGGAGGGCCTGTGTTTATTATAACTGGGATAAAGTCCCACAGCACCGAGGTAGGCCTTTTAAACAGCCCACATCCACACCTGGCAGCCCCTATGGCTGCCTCTGAACTTTATCCTGGGTCAGCTGGCCGGACCAAAGCTTGCACCCACAGCGACCCCCACCCTCCAACCCCCTCAAGGAAAATCCTGTCCTTGCGGGCACTTTCTCCTGAAGCGGGCAGACCGACCTGGGAATTTTCCCAACTCCTGCTCCGTGCCTCGAGGATGAAAATCCAGCTCATTAATTTCATTATTTGCGGTGTCACATAGTATTGCATCTGATAATCACGTGAAATTTGAAGCTGACTTTAGCTGAGCTTCACTGTATCATCTGCATTTGTTGGATATTTGCAGACTGCTGAAGAATAAAGACAGGGTGGGAGTCAACTCACATAAAATTAGCCTCAGATTGCAGACATTGGTGACTTTGCATACATGTATTTTACCTCCAAATCATAGTTTTGACTTAACCTTACTATTCTCATTTTCCCTGGATACCACTGAATCTTCTCAAGATTTATTTCAATTCTGTGGAGAAACTAGAGATGCTGGGATTGTCCTCCTTATAGCAGAGAAAGTTCAGGGGATGTGTTAGAGCTATGCAAAATCATGAAGGGTTTTGCTAGGGAAAAGGAGGAGGAATTGCTTCCATTGGCAGAAGTACTACAAATGGGAGGTGATGGTGCAATGGTGTTGTTGCTGGATTAGTAATCCAGTGACCCAGGGTAATGCTTTGGGGATCAGTGTTCGAATCCTGCCACAGCAGATGGTGGAATTTGAATTCAATAAAAATCTGGAATTCAAAGTCTAATAGTGACCATGAAGCTATTATAAAAACCCACCTGGGGTTCAATCTTTAGGGAAGGAAATCTTATGTCCTTATATGTGATTCCAGACCAACAGCAATGCGGTTGACTCTTAAATGCCCTCTGAACAAGAGCAGTTATGGATGGGCAATAAATGCTGGCCAAGCCAGTGATGCCCACATCCCATGAATAAAATGGGTGGACCCAGATTTAAAGGAAATGGCAAAAGGACCAGAGACATGTTAATTTTTTATGCAGAGAGTTGTTAGAATCTGGAATGCACTGCATGAAAGGGTGGTGAAAGCAAATTCAATAAGAACCTTCAGAAGAAAATTGGATAAATACTTGAATGGGAAGCATTTGCAGGGCTGCGGGAAAAGGACAAAGAAATGGGACAAATTGATATCATTTTCAATGTGCTGTATCATTCTATAATTCTGTATCATTCATAAGAACATAAGAAATGGGAGCAGGAATAGACTACACTTCCCCTCACGCCTGTCTGCCTTTGAATACAATTATGGCTAATCTTCTGCCATAACTTATTTAACACCTGGTCCCCATATTCCTTGATTCCCCGAGAAACCAAAAGAATGCCTATCTCAGCTATAAACATATTCAATACTAGATCATCCACAAGCCTCTGGGGTTGAGAATTCCAAAAATTCACAGCTGTCTGAGTGAGAAATTTTTCCTCATCTCAGTACTAAATGATCAGCAACTTATCTTGAAACTTTTGTCCCCATGTTCTTGATTCAAAGCCAGGGGAAACAATCTCTCAGCGTTAACCCTGTCAAGGCCCTTCAGAATCTTGCATGTTTCAATGAGATCACTTCTCATTCTTCTAAACTCCAGAGAATACAGGCCCAATTAACTCAACCTCTCTCATCATAGGACAATCCTCTCAACCCAGGGGGACCAACCTAATGAACCTTCTCTGTACTGCCTCCAATGCAAATATATCCTTGGAGACAAAAACTGTGCACAGTACCAGGTGTGGTCTCACCAATGCCCTGTATGATTGTACCAAGACTTCCTAGTTGTTGTACTCTTATAATAGAGACCAATATACCATTGGCCTAGTTGGTAGCTGAACCTACATGCTAACTTTCTATGTTCCTTGTCATTGTCATCGTCATCCTTGTATGAGTATGCCCTACCACTTTAAAGTTTTAGATCAGGTTTTCTTTCATTTTTTGAGCAGCCATATGCAAGTCCATGAAAATCCTTTACACTTATCCCATTTCTTTGGAGGTTTGAGTCTTCCTGTGAAATCTTAAAGCACTTTAAAGATTGAAACAGGGCCTACAGATGGAAATTGAGTACAAGTTTGAAGTGATCAAAATCAAATCATTCTGATTGTATTCAACACAAATTTATTTATTTTGGAAACCTATACCTTTTAAAGAGACTGCATTACACATGTGTGGAATACAAACTTGTCTCTGCATGTTTGCAGAGCTATTTTCTGTATTTCACATTTGCAGTATGGTGGTGCAGAATGACAATAAAGCCCTTATTGCTAGTTTCTATAATCTATAACTTTATCAGCATGATATTTGTTCGGTGGCTGTTATTTGTGTCTGAACCAGAGTAAGGAAGGTTGATTGGTTTTCAAATGTTACCCATATTGGCTCAATGAGAGGCATCAAATATCTATTTGTCTAGCAGCAAGTTGTGTTCTTTGTACAAGATGATGCTGACAAGTCACTGGATTACTGGCCGGAGCAAAAATCAGTGATCATGCAAAGAGACAACTGCTGTAGCCCCACAAATAAGAGGCTGCATTAAAGGGATCATAAGTGCCCCCAGAGTTTTTTTTGAAAAATTTAAGAGAAATACTCTTATTAACCCACTGCCTCAGAAGCTGGTGGTGGCAGAAGAAAGGCAGAAGTGCTCTTTAATCGGCTTTCTCCCTCTAGCTTGACTACAGGAGGGCATAGCTCATCATGAACTGCCATGTATTTTCTTCCAGTAGTCAGGGATGGCACTGCTTTGGGCAGGAGGAAGGGAATTCAACCAGTTTCACTAGCACGGTCTCCACCATCATTTAAATGCAGTCGGCAGTCAATTAGGGTCAGGCAGCCAGGATTTCTGCTGGGGATGGAGGAAGTGACGAAGGGAGGAACATAGTAACAGGAGAAGGCCATTCAGCCTATTGAGCCTGCTCCGCCATTCAATATGATCATGGCTGATCAAACACTTCAATGCCTTTTATCTACTCTATTCCCATAATCCTTTACGTTATTATTAATCAAAAATCTCTCAACTGCCACTTTAAACATTCAACCACTGAGCTTCCACGGCCCTCTGAGGTGGAGAATTCCAAAGATTCACAACCCTTTAAGTAAAGAAATTTCTCCTCATCTCGGTCCTAATTGGCTTCCCCCGTATTTTGAAAGTGTGTACCCTGGTTCTAGACTCCCTAACCAGGGGGAACATCTCACCTGCATCTACCCTGTCTATTCCTTTAACTATTTTGTAGGTTTCAATGATATTAGCTCTTATTCTTCGAAACTCTAGAGAACACAGGCCCAGTTTGCCCAATCTCTCTTCATAAGACAGTCCTGCCATCTCCAGCACAAGTCTAGTGAACCTTCGTTGCACTCCCACTACGGCAATAATCCTTTCTGAGGTAAGGGGACCAAAACCGCATGCAGTACTCCAGGTGCAGTCTGACCAAACTTCTATACAATTGAAACAAGACTTCACTAGTCCTGTACTCAAATCCTTTTGTGATAATGGCTAACATTCCATAAACCTTCCTAATTGCCTGCTGCACCTACATGTTAGCTTTCAGTGACTATGGACAAGGACACCCAGGTCCCTTTGTACATCTACACTTTCTAATCTCTTACGATTTAGGAAATACTCTGCACATCTGTTCCTTCTATCAAAGTGGATAACCTCACATTTTTCCACATTATATTCCATCTGCAACGTTCTTGTCCAATCACTAAGTTTGTCCAAATCCTCCTGTAGCTGCTTCACATCTTCCTCACAACACACATTCCTGCCTAGCTTTGTATCAGCCACGAACTTAGAAATATTACATTTGGTCCCCACATCCAAATCATTGATATATATTGTGAACAGCTGGGGCCCAAGTACTGATCCTTGCAGTACCCCACTGGTCATAGCCTGCCAACACAAGAATGACCCGTTTCTTCCTACTCTCTGTTTTCTGCCTGTTAACCAATCCTTAATCCATGCCAGTATATTGCCTCCTATCCCAAGTGCTTTTATTTTGTTAAACAACCTCCTGTGGGAGACTTTATCAAAAGCCTTCTGAAAAGTCCATAGACTCTCCTTTATCAAATTTGTTAGTAACATCCTCAAAGAGCTCCAACTTTGTCAAGCCTGATTTACAAATCTATGTTGACTATGTCCAATTAGATCATGATTATCCAAGTATCCATTTATCACATCCTTTAGAAGAGATTCTAGCATTTTCCCTACTACTGACGTAAAGCTAACAGGTCTGTAGTTCCCTGTTTTCTCTCTCCTTCCATTCTTAAATAGTGGGATGACATTTGCTACCTTCCAATCTTCAGGAACCATTCCAGAATATATAGAAATTTGGAAAGTGATCACCAATGCATCCACAATCTCTATAGCAACTCTCTCAACACTCTGTGATACAGAATATCAGGCCCCGGGGACTTATCAGCTTTCAGTCCCATTAATTTCTCTGATACAACCTTCCTATTTATAATAATTTCTTCCAACTTCCTCTGGAATTCCTCCGGAATTCTCCAACTTCCTTTTAAGGGCAAGCAATGCAGTGATTGGCTTTCTTGCCTCATGCCCTGAGATTCTGAAGTGCTATCTCTAACTTACCAGGCAGATAAATAGCTACATCTCTGTGTATCACCATTTGTTACATGTAAACATAATACTTTGCCAGGACAAGTTGGCATACAATGCCAGAGCCAGAAATGACATTTTAATGTATGGAGTAAGGTGCCAGGGGCAATCTGTACAGCCATGGGATACCAGTAGAATTGAATTCCTCGACCATGAGACCCTTCACATAGCTTATTTCCCCAAGAAGGGAAGGGAAGGGAATGCATATATAGGTGCTGACATCCATGGCAACTATCACAAAACCAGTATAAACATCTATGCAGCATGATATCATACATATTAAAAACCTTGCAATGTACTCAAGATGCTCTTAGCAATCCTACTTTAGTGCCTCTGTTGGCTTCTCATTAACCTTTCCACCTGCTTTAGTATGTGTTTATAATTTATCCTTCCTGTCTATTAGACGTCTTGTTCATTCTGAAAGTTGCTGCCTCATCCTCAAGGTTAATTTTTCATTCCTTATAATCGCAGTGGGTTTTGCTTCTCTTTAATCGTGTTTAGATTTGATTGCAATGAACTTCAATTGCAGGCTCAACAACATTTCCCTAACTGTTTCTCTCTTTTGTACTGTAAATCTCCTGGCCATTAGTTTGGTCCAATTAACCTTTTTAAAACTCATTTTGCCTTTCCTCCAAGCCTGAATTTTAAAGGTCAGTATTTTCCTGCCACTGTCCTATTTGCATACTCATGAAATTCCAGTTCTAATTATGTTATACCCACTCGCTTCTAGATACACCTTTAAACATCCACCTTATCTATCATTGCTCAAGCATGATATTAAAAACAGAACCTTCAGGTTGGCTGTCAATAAACTGAGTAAGAAAGAACTTCAGCATCATTTCTGGATCACTGCTATTTCCCCAGTCAATATCTGGATAATAGAAATCCCTTTATACAGGCCTCCCTGCATGTATATTTGATGAACGGAGTCGTCCCAGGTTTGCACTGTGTGGTAGCCGGGGTTAAAAGTGGTGTTTTACTCGCCGGCTGCAATGGGGGGTTTTTGTGCCACATCATCCTCTTCCTGCCTCATTCATTGTGCAGCCACAGGAAACATGCCATCTCGCTGGTGGGCAGTCTTTGAATTGCCCGTCATGCCGTTATCTCACCGTTTCCTCACTCCGGGTGCCATATCTAAACTGCAGCCGCTCACACAGTTCTCAATGCTTGCAGCTCAGGACTACTCCAGTGAAGACATTGAAAGCCAAGAAGAATTCAGTGACCTGTCACTGGATGCCTATTGGAGGCCCGCTGTGATGTCTTCCATGCCCCGCTCTGGCCATAGGAGGTACAGCAATCTCACCACTCCAGCTTGGGAGGTGGTGGCTGTGGTGGTCAGTGCCAATGCTGCACAGAAGAGGTTGCTATCAATGCAGAAAGAGGTTGAATGACCTAATCTGTGACACCAGGGTAAGGCAACCATCCCATCACTTTAAACTCACACACTCAGAAGCTCATCATATGTTCACTGGCATCTCACTCACTGCCAGCTCAAGGGACATCACCAATCACTCTCTCACACACATCTCTATCTGGCCTCATCTCCTCTGGAGACTGTCTCCTCAGTCCTTGCCATCTTGTGGCCACTTGCACAGATCAGCATGTACCCCCACATGCACTCTGGGATACCCCCTTCCCCAGTACAGCCCTCACCCTGCAGTCTCTTCCCTTGCCTGAGGCCAATTCTCTCCCTTCCCCAAGCAAACCCTAATCTTGGAGCCATTGAAAAGCCAGCCCTGCCTTACAGCTCGTCTGGTAGATAGAGACCTGCCCATGAGCCCCCCTAAATGTGATGTGGTGCTGCCTGTGAAGCCTGGCGATGATGACCACGAGTGCTGCCTGAAGTAAGGTAGGCAAACAAACCTCAAAGTCCCAAGTGAAGTGCAGCTTGCCAGGTGCGCGTCACTTATATACAGTTGTGAAACACATAGGCATGATCCCGGGTGATACAGCGTGGGGAGATGATTCCGGCGAGCAGGGCTTATGATGCTAAAAATATTAGGTTCCCGATGTGCGGCAGCGGGAAACATGGCCCGCCATTGACAAATGGAACGGACAATCCTAAACTGGTTTCAGGACATTGTAAAACTGATTTTTGGCCTTCTCGCCATATTCTCCGCACATGCCCACTGCCAGCAGGACTGGATGATTCCGCCCTTTGTATCCTTACCTCCTGTTCAGGAGGCCCATAAAGGCAATCAATAATTACTGCTCCTTTGCAATCATTGTTGTCCCCACAGCCAAGGAACTTAAACCATGGATTTCATTTTATTTTAATCACTGACTTCAATGGATGAAATGTCCTTTCTTACTCATATTGTCACACTGTTCTAGCTGTCTCTTTGTAGCATTTATAACTGGCATTTTAAAGTCATGATTAAGTCTCTTTTATTCATATTTTATCAGTTCCCCTTCAACACATTTGTTTCCAATTTTGCAAATTTAATTTGTATGTTCCTAAAAGATTTTTAAAAATTGTTCTCTCTGGGTTTTCAATTCCCAAAATTTTAGTGCCCCCTGGCCTGGAAACTGGGAAGACTTATTTTTATTAGCTGCCAATTTTCTAAAGGTTATGATCATTGGGAAATCTTCACACTTATTTCTGTCACTTAGTAAGCTCTTCACTATTTATCAGACTACTCATTTGAAACAAAGAACATAAAGGGTAACTTTGACGTGTTGCAGTAATATAAAATCTGATCTCTATTTCTGTAAGATCAGGTGATAGAAAATCAGCAGCCTGTTTAATATCTCTCCTAATTTTTATTTCCATTGTATTTGGAAATAAAAAATGAGAGATATGCAAAACAGGCTGCCAGCTCACTATCTCCATTTATTTAACACTGTTAAAATCAAAAATCCACCCTTCCATGCATAACAGCAGCAAACTTAAATTCAAAAATTATAATCTTCATTTCTATCATAATAAGCTCATTTTTATTCATGTCTTACTTATTTGTTTTTGCTTGCTCCTCAGTTTAGTGCGGGAAAACACAATGAAAAAATCTGGAGCTTTAAAATTTGATGACTTTGTTGACTGTCATTATTAAGAACTGCTAAAATTTATGTGTTGTTCCTCCCTTCTCTTTAACACACTGTAAAAAATTAATCATCCATTAAATCTTGTGAAATTATGCAGTGCCAATCTATGTGATTATTAAATAGCTAATTATTCACATTCATGCACAAAACCAAGAAGATAACTACCTTTGTTTGCTGTAATCAATTACTTGTATTTCCAAATAAAAACATTAAATGCTATTAGTTACCAAGATATCTAACATACCTTCCCCCTAGCAAACACATTTGCAAGGGCTCAGTAATCCAGTTATTGGCATATGGAGACTGATGTTGCAATGAGGCCATATGTTCCTCTGTTTGATGTTAAATGAAGAAAGTTGCAGTGGCAATGGACAGAGCTAAATAAAAAAATCACAATGTTTAGTATTGCTATGAGATTTCTCATACCCAAAAATGGGTTCAAGAAAATTGGAGAAGTTTATTTTTTTACAATTTTTTTCCATTAATTTATATTTTGTTTAGCTTAGGCCTTATCATACCCTCAAGACGTCTCAAGCATTTAACAGCTATGTGCTCCAGTCACAATGGTTACTAGGGCAGTATTTGGGCACAGCAAGGTCCCACAACAAGAGGTGAGATGAATACTCAGTTAATTTGTTTTTGATGATAGTGGTTGAGGGAGGAATATTGGTCAGGGCTTAAGCAAAATTCTTCAACTGCTGCCATAGGATCTTTAATTCCAGCTGAATGACAGGAACAATCTGGTGGGGGTCTTGGTTTAACTGCTCAGCTGAAAAGCAGGTCCTCTAACAATGCAGTCTAAGGTCACTCAAGCATCAGCCTACATTATGTCCTCACGCCTCAAACACACAATTTTCTGACTCTGAAGTGGGGGTGCAACCAACTGGGCTGAAGCCCATGTAGCTGGGCTTTTTAAAGGCATTGATAAATGCTAACCATGCAAAACTTGTGCAGAATTATTCCTGGAGAGGGCAGGATAAATAACCAAATTAAGTGTTAAACACCAGGCCAGGTCTGGTAATAGTAGGCTGAACAGTGAGCAAGATTTTAAATGATCACCAGCACCAGGAGATAGGGATTGTTTTGAAGAATTTTCTGTTCACGCATGTGTGCGGAGGCTATTGTCAACATCACTTTATTTAATAGGAAAAGACTGAGCGCAGGTGGTGCTGTAGGGTGTTGGATACCAATCAGCAGATCTTAATGAAGCCTTTGTGGTCTTAAGTAGATTAACTGTACTTACTTATTAACGACAAGAACTATGTACTTATGTACAGTAAAGGGTTCAAGCTCAGAGCTGCCTCCATGCTTGCTTGTGCACATGGCTCTGTCTAACACCAAACTGACCCCTAGGTGCAGGTCATGTGTTCTCTTATATCACTGTGTGGGTGGTATTGTACTCAGTCCCATGTTAACTCTATATGTGCTAGACACTTATACAACAGGTAGTATAAGAGGTGCATGACTTGTCAAAGTTCCCCATGCCACAAACTACCTTGGTTGCAAATACCTCCAGGGACAGTCCATCATTTGTACTGAATCGTCACTTGCAGTCCAGGTCACTGCTACCCTTAAACTTTTATTCCAGAATCTTTCCAGGGATTTACTTGGGATATTATAGGAGCTAGGTGCTTTGCTGCAGCTTTTTGAAGGAGTGGGAAATCTGGCTTCTGGAAGAAGAGGACTATACAAGGGAAATATGATTGATGACACCTCATTAATATCTTAGCAGTGTATTTACATCGCCTGCACACATTTCTCCCACTCCTTCCCCAGATATACTGTTTCAGCTGCCGTTTTTTCAGTAATACCATAAGAACATACAAGAATGCAGCTATGGTGTAGTCAGCTGGAGGCCTGGTCCATTTTGGTGTTCAGGCACTTTAAAATAATGACCCAGCTGACAGCAAGGTTGGGGTGGGGAGGGTGGGGGAGGAGACAATGTTCATTTGTGAAATGGGTGAGGATCCTGATCCAGGAGTCCACAATAGCCCAGAGGGG
Source organism: Carcharodon carcharias (assembly GCF_017639515.1). Lineage (NCBI taxonomy): Eukaryota > Metazoa > Chordata > Chondrichthyes > Lamniformes > Lamnidae > Carcharodon > Carcharodon carcharias. The sequence continues at coordinate 102,581,936 of NC_054478.1, read as the reverse complement.
TACTCCTCTTATGCTTCACCATACACACATAGTTATAAACTTATGTTTTTGGCTCCCCTTCACTCCAGGGAAAACTGCTTTGCACACTTTATCATGTTGCATCCAAAAAGACAGTCAGGGTCCTATGTATATCACAGATCCCAGATTTGCATAGCAAAGGGCCAGCCGACCTCCTGAAACCGGTGGGTGCTAGGGCTGCCAACTTATGGGCCCTGCTGAAAATGGCATTTCCAACATTTTCCGGGCAATATTGCCCTGCTTCTGTCCAGAGGCGCCATTGAAAATCTCCCCTATGGGTTGACATTAGCCGAAAGTTAAAATAATTTACGTTTCTAAAAGTACTTTTGCCATCCTTGATGGCAAAATGAATCTAGAAATGCAGATATCTGGCAAAGGGGCTGATATCCGGCAAAAGGGCTGATATCCAACGAGTTTTCAGTAAGTTTATCCCTGTATTGTACCCAAAGTCAATTGACTTTTGGCTGGCCTGCCGTATCCCCCGTGGCATGTCCCTCCACGGCAGGGCCAGAAAATTCCGGACTCACTTTCTATAGGACTCAACGCTCACTTTGTTAACTCATTTCTTTTTAAAATATACATAAAAACTCTTTCTATCTGTCTCTATATTTCTAGCTAGTTTTCTCTCGTACTCTAATTTTTCCTTCTTATCAATCTTTCGGTCATTTTTTGCTGTTGTTGGGTGTAGGCGGAAAGTTAATCAGGAGTTGAAGTTAATCAGTCATGACCTCATTGAATGGCAGAGCAGACTCAAAGGGCTGAGTGGCCTACCCCTGCTCCTAATTCTTATGTTCATTAGGATGATACCAAGGGAACTATATTAGATGCGTCTTTTTGTTTTTTCCTATCTTCTCCAATTTAGAAATAAGAATGTTAGCAATGCCGAAACAGGGATCAGCAAGAGTATCCAAGGGAGGTAATAGAAATAAAATAAAGAGAATTTGTTGATTGGAGACATAAAAGTGTCTCTATGCTACCAAGAGAAAGACAAGCAACAGATATTTCAGCCAACCTCTCCGACTAGAATTCCGTTTAAGTATTTTTATTTTGTAGCCCCGAGACTTAAGAAGACTAGCAAGTTTCAAGATGTTTTTTTCTCTAATAAAGTTCACCAGGGTGAAGGCATGGGAAGAAAAGATACTGTACTTTCCATATGTTATGGGAGTTTATGTTTCTGCTCAGAAGGACATGTTAAGTATTATATGTGATACTGCAGGCTTTCTGACTCAGATAATATTATGAAAGATACTGAAGGTATAAATAGCTAGGAGCAGCAATGGCTTGATCACAAACTCACTGACCTATGCAAAAAAAGACCCTCCCCATCCTGCTCATCTATGCTGACTTGAATACATGGAATAACCTGATCGCATTTTTCAGGGAGAGTAAACATCTCTGTTAACTTTTTCAGCTACTGCCAATCAGTGCCACTGCTAAGGTCTTGACAGGCACACCTTCAGATTTTAATAGGCAGCTGAGAAATTGCAAATATACCTCTAGATTCCCAGACACGAAGAAGGATTTAACCAATTCAGTCGGATGCTCAAGTTGCCAGATACGGAGAATGTGAGTTTTGTGATTGGATAAACTGGATAAAAGCAAAATACTGCGGATGTTGGAAATCTGAAACAAAAACAGAAAATGCTGGAAAAATTCAGCAGGTCCAACAGCATCTGTAGAGAGCGAAACAGAGTTAATGTTTTGAGTCCACATGACTCTTCTTCAGAGCTGGATAAGCTGGAGTTGTTTTCTTTGGAACAGAGGGGACATTTAATTGAGGCATATAAAAACAGGAATTAATCATTTCCCTTAGCAGAGAGGTCAATAACCAGGGGGAATAGATTCAAAGCAATTGATAGAAGGATTAGAGGGGAGTTGAGCAGTATTTTTCTTTTCACCCAAAGTGTAGAGGCATCTGAAACTCACAGCCTGAAAGGATGGTAGAGGCAGAAATGCTCATCACATTTAAAAAATACTTAGGTATGCATTTGATGTGCTGTTACCTACAGGCCTTTGGACCAAGAGCTGGAAGGTAGATTTAGGCTGGATAACTCCTTTACAGCTGGCACAGGCACAATGGACCAATTAGGCCATAAATCTTTCTCCGTTTCTATGTTTCCTATCAGGAGGTGCCCAATTCCTAGGAATTATGGCCTAGAAATTAAGCAGCAGGGCATAGAGACAGTCCCCATAACAAATCTCGTATAATTAATTGCCAGTTCTTCAAAGGCCATCCCCAGAGATGACCAATAGAGGTCCAGAAAATTCCATAGTAACAGCAACTTCTCCAGCTTGGAAAAAAGCCTGTCCCTCTTTGAAAATCCAACAGAGAGTGATTAGCCAACTGCCCACTCTTGTGCAATAGAGAACTCCTGGATGCATTCCCCACAGGGCAAATGCAAACCTAGCATGAGAAATGTATCAGCAGACCTGTCCAACTCTTGACTTCCAGTAGCTTCTAGACAATATCTACATGCCCAAATATGATTGGTGACTCAATTTCCTAATGAAACATTTCCCATCAAATCTGACTATCTGCAATAGTTTTGAAGCGAATTATGCCTTTGGATATATGCCTCCAAACCCCATCAAACCTCCACAAAGCCATCTCTACGCTTTGTATCCAGTTCAAAATTTGCCATGGGAAACTTGAGGGAGGCCTTGATGGCAATAAAAGCAGTACTAATTTACATAGTGCCTTTAACATAGAAAAACTCCACACAGGACATCAGAGAAACTTAAACAGAAAAAAATTGATATCAAGGCAAAGGAGGAGATATTAGGAGAGGCAACTAAAAGTTTGGTCAAAGAGATAGGTTTTAAGGAAGGTCTTAAAGGAGGAGAGAGAAATAAAGTGGCAAAGGTTTAGGAAGGGAATTCCAGAATTGAGGATTAGGTGACTGAAGGAAGAGGAGGAATTTACACAGATTATGTAAGCAAGCCTTTACAACTACCACTTGAAGCAAAAAACAGGCCTGAACTTCTGCTGAGTGGCAATCAGAGTCAGATTGCCCTCTGCTCCTGGTTTCCTGCCTGGAAATCCTGCTACTCTTTTTGTGCCCAACCTTCTGACTGAGAACTGTGAGAACTGTATTGGGCAGCACACTCCTGAGGCCTTCAGTTGAGAGTTGGACAATCTGAGGTAAGGAAGACACGCCCCCTTTTTTACAGACCAAGCTGCCCTAAAGCAGGTACATTTATAGGTCCAGCCACTTTCAGAAGCCAAGGGGAAGGCAAATTTGTAAGCCGGTGGGCAGCATAGAGGGCTGGGAGTCAGTTATGGTGGGGGTGGGGAAGCAGGGGAGCTCAGTTGGGGAAGGTAGGTTAGTGGAGGTGGGATGGTCCGGTCTTTGGGGGTGCTGGGTGGTCAGTAGGGGCTGTCGGTGGTGGTAGGGTTGGTCGGGGTGATGGGGTGGTTGGGGTGAGTCAGTTGGGGAGATCAGTCAGTGGGGGAGTTTGGTGATCGGGGGCTGTCATTTTGGGGGCTTGGTTGGAGTGGGGGGTTGGGTAATTAGTGGGGTTGGCCAGGGAGGGAGGTCGGTGATCCGGTGTGGGGTGGGTTGGAGGTTGTTGGGCATTCGAGGGGTGTTGCGTGGTCAGTAAGGGAGTTTGGGTGGTCGGGGGTTCCCATGAGGAGGTCAGAATTATAGTTACCCAGGAGTTAGAAGTGGTTTTACTTCTTCTAACTTTTCCTGGGTAACCATTCTGGTAAAACAATCAAAATCATCTGCATTTTGCAATTTAAATCATCCTTTCGGCTGGTTCAATTGCAGGGCAGTTGCCTGTTGAAAGTTTGAACTGTCCAGACAATTGCCATGCAATCCTCACCTGGGGACTTCCAGTGGGGGTGGTTTCCCAGCACATCCTGGGGGTACCCCCATTTATGACGCCCCAAAACCCGGATGTTATGAGCCAATACATAACGTGTACTAGATCATAAGACCATAACATGTAGGAGCAGAAGTAGGCCATTCAGCCCATCGAGTCTGCTCCACTATTCGATGAGACCATGGTTGAACTAATAATCCTCAAATTCACTTTCCTGCCTTTTTCCTATAACCCTTGATTCACTTACTGATTAAAAATCTGTCTATCTCAGCCTTGAATATACTTAACGATCCAGCCTCTACTGTCCTCTGTGGCAAAGAATACCACAGATTGACTACCCTCTGAGAGAAGAAATTCCTCCTCACCTCTGCCTTAAATGGACGGCCCTTTAGTCTGAGATAATGCCTTCTGGTCCTAGACCCTCCCACAAGGGCAAACAACCTCTCAGTACCTACCCTGTCAAGCCCCCTAAGAATCTTATATATTTCAATTAGGTCGCCTCTCATTCTTCTAAACTCCAATGAATAACAGGCCCAACCTAATCAGCCTCTCCTCATAAGAAAATCCTTCCATACCCAGGATCAATCTAGTGAACCTTCTCTGGACTGCCTCCAATGCTAATATATCTTTCCTTAGATAAAGGGACCAAAACTGTTCACAGTATTCTGGGTGTGGTCTAACTAGTGCCTTGTATAGTTTTAGCAAAACTTCCCTATTTTTATACTCCAGTCCCTTTGAAATAAAGGCCAACATTCTATTCGCCTTCCCTATTCCCTGTTGAACTTGTATGCTAGCTTTTTGTGATTCATGCACAAGGACCCCCAAAATCCCACTGTGCTGCAGCTATCTGCAGTCTTTCTCAAATAATATTCAACTCCTCTATTCTTACTGCCGAAGTGCATAACCTCATATTTTCCCATATTATATTCCACCTGCCAAGTTTTTGCCCACTCCCTTAACCTGTCTATATCCCTCTGTAGACTCTTTGTGTCATCCTCACCACTTGCCTTCCCACCTATTTTTGTGTCATCCACAAACTTGGCAATAGTACATTCACTTCCCTCATCCAAGTCATTAATATAAATTGTAAATAATTCTGGGCCTAGCACTGATCCCTGTGGGACTCCAATAGTTACATGTTGTCATCTTGAAAATGCCTCCCTTATCCCAGCACCCTGTCTACTATTAGTTAGCCAATCCTCTATCTACGCTAATATACTATTCACAATACCATTATATTAAATAGACTTACGTGCAGTAGTTTATCGACAACCTTTTGGTAATCCAAATATATTATATCCTCAAAGAATTCTAATAAGCTTGTCAGGCATGATTTCCCCTTCATGAAGCCATGCTGATTCTGCTTGATTATATTACGCATTTCTAAACGTTCTGCTGCTACATTGTTTATAATAGATTCTTACATTTTCCCAATGACAGATGTTAAGCTAACGGGCTTACAGCTACCTGTTTTTTGACTCCCTCCCTTCTTGAATAAGGGTGTTACGTTGGCATTTTTCAAATCCTCTGGGACTTTTCCAGAATCTAAGGATTCTTGGAAGATTACTACCAGTGCATCCACTATCTCTGCAGCTATATTCTTTAATATCGTAGGATGCAACCACTCAGGTCCAGGGGGCTTATTGGCCTTTAGCACCATTAGTTTCCCTAGTACTTTTTTGCTAGTGATAGTTATTGTATTTATTTCCTCCCCACTGTACTGTATTCCACAAATAAATCTGGAAATTTCACCTCTCCATAGGGGATGCCTGCTGGAAGAGCTATCAGAATCCTGTTACGCTTATTCTGGTTATAATCACTGTGGACAGTAATTTGGGAGATTGTAGAAAGTATGGCAGTATTCTGAACTCTTGCAGGCCAAGACCTGCAGAGAGCTTGCCCAGTAACTCAAAGTAATGGAGCTGTCACTGCTGGAACCTTTTCCTAAATATCTACTCTACATTTTGGTCTCACCCTAGCAGTGAATGTATTTCCAGAGAACATCATGTAACATAAAATTAACATTCACTCAGAAAAACCCTGGTTAATGAATAACAAAAACCACAGGTATGTAAAAGACATGGGCCCAGATATTCACCTCAGAGTTCCCCTACCTTTCGCCCTCATGGGTATGTACCTCAACTGTACCCAAACCATAACATCTTTAAAGGGAGCTATTGTTCGATTTGGCCTGCCGACCTTTGATTCCAATTTGCTAAGGGCAAATCCATTCTCAACCCACTGAACTTGGCCCTCCTCCAATTAAATATTTTTATTCTTGTTTGCTTCTTGCTCTTTTCCATAGCTAATCTAAACCTTATGATACAATGATCACTGTTCCCTAAATGTTGCCTTACTGATACTTGATCCACCTGACCCATCTAACTCCCCAGAACCACATCCAGCAACGCCTTCGACCACATTGGGCTGGAAATGAACTTCTGAAGAAAATTCTCCTGAATGACCTTCAGAGCCCCCAGCTTCCCTTTACATTATTACTATCCCAATTGATGTTTGGATAACTGAAATCCCCATTATCACTATTCTATAGCTCTTGCAATTTTCTGTAATTTTCCTGCTAACTTACTCCTTTATATATTCCCCACTAGTTGATGGCCTCCGGAATACATGTGGTAGTGTAATGTCATGTAATATCGGAATTCTTGACTCAGAGAGCTTGCCTCATTGACAGAATATTGAAATCACTAGATATGGGCTAATTCCTTACTCATTCATTTTGCGAAGTTTGCATGCATTGCTTTACAAGGAATTTTACAAGGAAACAGCACAGACAGGATTATTCACCAGCTACCAATATTTCCTAAAATCAGACACCACTGATTAGCAGAAAAAAATGGCACTAACAGGTAAAAAGGCTAACAACTGTGTTCATAGAGATACTTAATGATGCATGCATTCAAGCTATAGTATTCTGTTCAGTATTTATTAATGCTAGGTTATGTGAAAGAAAGTTAAGTCCTTAGCACTGAGGAATAGAAGACCTTGATTTATTACTCTATGCTTAATAAATTTTATAAAATTTCACAAGAAACATGATACCTGGGAAAGAAATAACATTCAAATATATACAACAATTTGCAACCTTGAAGTTGACGAGATTGTGATGTGGGGCTTAATTATGTGCTAGCTTTTCCCAGTTCATTTGTGCATTGGATGTCAGAATATTATGGTATTACACAGCTTTAACTAACCTCTTGGCACAGGAACCTGGAGAATAGCATTGAAATTTATATATATTTATAAATTTTCCAGTTGCTAGTTCGATTGTTGGACCTGGTAGTGGAAGCCTCAGTTACTTTTGGGACATGAAGTCCTTCTCCTGTTCCTTTGAATATGGCAGTGCAGTCTTCAATCTCAACCCTGTCATGAGGCAAAAAAATCAGGGTCAGAAAATAGAAAGCAAACATGAATGAAATGGAGAGAAAAATACAGGCAACTCTTTCACCTCAAGTTCACTAACTTTTTGATTTGCTTGGAAATGGTAGTCAACCTTGAGTGGTGGAGCTGGGAAGATGGGGAAAGGGTTTAATTATGTATTAGAGTGAGCCAATTGAGAAATAGCACAACCTTCCTTAGACTTAAAGAAAACCTTGCCACTGAGTCAACATGACATGAAGCAATGTATTAAGGGCAACATTTTTCACTCAGTGGGTGGGCATGTGCTCGACCCACTCGAATGTGAAATAATGTGTGTTGACGTCGGCCCAGCGTGCTAACATCAACACCCACTCTGGCGATATTTCGCTCGGCGAGCACTTGAGGGAGACGGAGGCACGCCCGCCATTAGGAGGCTAGTTAAGGCTTTGACAAAACAATTGTCTCTGAATTTACATAGCCTGTGCAATTATTTGGCTGACACAGAGGCAGGCGGGCAGCCACAATTTGCAAAAGCTCATCCATGGATGGGATAAGAAGGGTCAGCAGCATTGTCCATGTGAGTAGTGAGGAGTTTTGGAGATTGTGTGCTGCTGATTGCTTACGTGAACTGGACAGCTTCATCTCACTCCAGAGCTTCATTCTGCGCATTTCTGGGCATCATTTCATGACTCATTTTGTCTTCCAGTCCACCGCAAGATTCGGACCGTGTGGGCTCTTCCAGGTATCAGATAGCATTCCAATACCCTAGTAATGGGGATTGTGGCTTCTGCTGGTGGCATCTCCTCTGAGGAGGTAGAGAGGAGGCCAAGTGTCCCAATGCAACTTCCAGGGGAGTAACCTGTGGGAGGAGAGGCGCAGGTACAAGGGGGACAGGGCCAGCGAGCAGTCCAAGGCAGCAGGGGCCACAGAAGACAGCACTATCCCACTGCCAGGAGTTACAGGTGGCGATGCAGCTACTTCAATATGTCTGAGGTGTAATGCTAAAGGAAGATCCACCTCTCCAGGAAGACCATGATCTTCATTTGTCAGAGGAATAAGCTTGAGATCAGCATGACTATTTGCATGGACACACCATGCCAGTGGCTCTGAAGGTCATGGTGGCCCTCAACTTCTATGCCGCTGGCTCTTTCCAGGGGTCAGTGCGGGATCTGCGTGGAGTTCCCCAATCAGCTGTCCACAGTTGCGTCAAACTGGCCACAGAAGCTCTGTTCAGGCATGCATTGACTTTCAATAATTTCTGCACGGTTGAGGCCAGCCAGGCTGAGCGAGCCAAAGGCTTTGCAGTGATTGCTGGGCTCCCCGCTTCCAGCGTGCAATTGACTGCCGACCTTTGATTCCAATTTGCTCAGGGCAGGTCCATTCTCAACCCACTGAACTTGGCCCTCCTCCAATTAAATATTTTTATTCTTGTTTACTTCTTGCTCTTTTCCATAGCTAATCTAAACCTTATGATACAATGATCACTGTTCCCTAAATGTTGCCTTACTGATACTTGATCCACCTGACCCATCTAATTCCCCAGAACCACATCCAGCAATGCCTCCAACCTCATTGGGGTGGAAATAAACTTCTGAAGAAAATTCTCCTGAATGACCTTCAGGCCCCCCAGCTTCCTTTTACTTTATTACTATTGCAATTGATGTTTGGATAACTAAAATTCCCATTATCACTAATCTATAGCTCTTGCATTTTTCTTTAACTTCCCTGCTAACTTACTCCTTTATATATTCCCCACTAGTTGATGGCCTCCGGAATACATGTGGTAGTGTAATGTCACATAATATCAGATTTCTTGACTCGGAGAGCTTGCCTCATTGACAGAATATTGGAATCACTAGATATGGGCTAATTCCTTACTCCTTCATTTTGTGAAGTTTGCATGCATTGTTTGAAATTTTACAAGGAAACAGCACAGACAGGATTATTCACCAGCTAGCAATATTTTCTAAAATCAGACACCACTGTTAAGCAGAAAAAAGAGGCACTAACAAACAAAAAGGCTAGCAACTGTTATCATAAAGATATTTAATGATGCATGCATTCAAGCTATAGTATTATGTTCAGTATTTATTAATGCTAGGTTATGTTAAGGAAAGTTTAGGCCTTGGCACTGATGAATAGAAAATCTGGATTTATTACTCCATGCTTACTAACCATTATAAAATTTCACAAAAAACATGATAACTGGGAAAGAAATAACTTTCAAATATATATACAACAATTTGCAACCTTGAGATTGATGAGATTGTGATGTGGGGTTTAATTATGTGCTAGCTTTTCCCAGTTCATTTGTGCACTGGATGTCAGAATATTATGGTATTACACAGCTTTAACTAACTTCTTGGCACAGGAACCTGGAGAGTAGCATTGAAATTTATATGTATTTATGAATTTTCCAGTTGCTGGTTCGATTGTTGGACCTGGTAGTGGAAGCCTCAGTTACTTTTGGACATGAAGTCCTTCTCCTGGTCCTTCGAGTATGGCAGTGCAGTCTTCAATCTCAACCCTGTCATGAAGCAAAAAAATCAGGGTCAGAAAATAGAAAGCAAACATGAATGAAATAGAGAGAAAAATATAGGCAACTCTTATACCTCAAGTTCACTAACTTTTTGACTTGCTTGGAAATGGTAGCCAACCTTGAGTGGTGGAGCTGGGAAGATGGGGAAAGGGATTAATTATGTATTAGAGTGAGCCAATTGAGAAATAGCACAACCTTCCTTACACTTAAAGAAAACCTTGCCTCTGAGTCAACATGACATGAAGCAATGTATTAAGGGCAACATTTTTCACTCAGAAGGCGGGCACATGCTCGACCCACTCGAATGTGAAATAATGTGTGTTGACGTCGGCCCAGCGTGCTAACATCAACACACACTCTCGTGATATTTCGCTCAGTGAGTGCTCAAGGGAGACGGAGGCACGCCCGCCATTAGGAGGCTAGTTAAGGCCTTTGACAAACCGATTGTCTCTGAATTTACGTAGCCTGTGCAATTATTTGGCTGACACACAGGCAAAAAGGCAGGCGGGCAGCCACAATGTACAAAAATTCATCCATGGATGGGAAAAGAACAGTCAGCAGCATTGTCAACGTGAGTAGTAAGGAGTTTTGGAGATCATGTGCTGATGGTTGCTTACGTGAACTGGACAGCTTCATCTCACTTCAGAGCTTCATTCTGCGCATTTCTGGGCATCATTTCATGACTCATTTTGTCTTCCAGTCCACCGCAAGATTCGGACCGTGTGGGCCCTTCCAGGTATCAGATAGCATTCCAATACCCTGGTAATGGGGATTGTGACTTCTGCTGGTGGCATCTCCTCTGAGGAGGTAGAGAGGAGGCCAAGTGTCCCAATGCAGCATCCAGCGGAGGGACCTCTGGGAGGATAGGCGCAGGCACAAGGGGGGCAAGGCCAGCTAGCAGTCCAAGGCGGCAGGGGCCACAGAAGACAGCACTATCCCACTGCCAGGAGTTACAGGCGGCAAGCAGCTACTTCAATATGTCTGAGGTGTAATGCTAAAGGAGGCTCCGCCTCTCCAGGAAAACCATGATCTCCATTTGTCAGAGGAATAAGCTTGAGATCAGCATGACTATTTGCATGGACACACCATGCCAGTGGCTCTGAAGGTCATGGTGGCCCTCAACTTCTATGCCGCTGGCTCTTTCCAGGGGTCAGTGGGGGATCTGTGTGGAGTTTCCCAATCAACTGTCCACAGTTGCGTCAAACTGGCCACAGAAGCTCTGTTTAGGCATGCATTGACTTTCAATAATTTCTGCACGGTTGAGGCCAGCCAGGCTGAGCGAGCCAAAGGCTTTGCAGCGATTGCTGGGCTCCCCGCTTCCAGCGTGCAATTGACTGCCGACCTTTGATTCCAATTTGCTCAGGGCAGGTCCATTCTCAACCCACTGAACTTGGCCCTCCTCCAATTAAATATTTGTATTCTTGTTTGCTTCTTGCTCTTTTCCATAGCTAATCTAAACCTTATGATACAATGATCACTGTTCCCTAAATGTTGCCTTACTGATACTTGATCCACCTGACCCATCTAATTCCCCAGAACCACATCCAGCAATGCCTCCAACCTCATTGGGGTGGAAATGAACTTCTGAAGAAAATTCTCCTGAATGACCTTCAGAACCCCCAGCTTCCCTTTACATTATTACTATCCCAATTGATGTTTGGATAACTAAAATCCCCATTATCACTATTCTATAGCTCTTGCATTTTTCTTTAATTTCCCTGCTAACTTACTCCTTTATATATTCCCCACTAGTTGATGGCCTCCGGAATACATGTGGTAGTGTAATGTCACGTAATATCAGATTTCTTGATTCGGAGAGCTTGCCTCATTGACAGAATATTGGAATCACTAGATATGGGCTAATTCCTTACTCCTTCATTTTGTGAAGTTTGCATGCATTGTTTGAAATTTTACAAGGAAACAGCACAGACAGGATTATTCACCAGCTAGCAATATTTTCTAAAATCAGACACCACTGTTAAGCAGAAAAAAGAGGCACTAACAGGCAAAAAGGCTAACAACTGTTATCATAAAGATATTTAATGATGCATGCATTCAAGCTATAGTATTATGTTCAGTATTTATTAATGCTAGGTTATGTTAAGGAAAGTTTAGGCCTTGGCACTGATGAATAGAAGATCTGGATTTATTACTCCATGCTTAATAATTTTATAAAGTTTCACAAAAAACATGATACCTGTGAAAGAAATAACATTCAAATATATACAACAATTTGCAACCTTGAGGGTGATGAGATTGTGATGTGGGGCTTAATTATGTGCTAGCTTTTCCCAGTTCATTTGTGCACTGGATGTCAGAATATTATGGTATTACACAGCTTTAACTAACCTTTTGGCACAGGAACCTGGAGAGTAGCATTGAAATTTATATGTATTTATAAATTTTCCAGTTGCTAGTTCGATTGTTGGACCTGGTAGTGGAAGCCTCAGTTACTTTTGGGACATGAAGTCCTTCTCCTGGTCCTCTGAGTATGGCAGTGCAGTCTTCAATCTCAACCCTGTCACGAGGCAAAAAAATCAGGGTCAGAAAATAGATTAGCTATGGAAAAGAGCAAGCAAATACAAATGGAGAGAAAAATACAGGCAACTCTTTTACCTCAAGTTCACTAACTTTTTGACTTGCTTGGAAATGGTAGTCAGCCTTGAGTGGTGGAGCTGCGAAGATGGGGTAAGGGTTTAATTATGTATTAGAGTGAGCCAATTGAGAAATAGCACAACCTTCCTTACACTTAAAGAAAACCTTACCTCTGAGTCAACATGACATGAAGCAATGTATTAAGGGCAACATTTTTCACTCAGTGGGTGGGCACGTGCTCGACCCACTTGAGTGTGAAATAACGTGTGTTGACGTCGGCCCAGTGTGCTAACATCAACACACACTCTCGTGATATTTCGCTAGGTGAGCGCTCGAGGGAGACGGAGGCACGCTCGCCATTAAAAGGCTAGTTAAGGCCTTTGACAACCAATTGTCTCTGAATTTACGGGCAGGAGGGCAGCCACAATTTGCAAAAGCTCATCCATGGATAGGAAAAGAACGGTCAGCCGCATTATCAATGTGAGTAGTGAGGAGTTTTGGAGATTGTGTGCTGCTGATTGCCTACGTGAACTGGACAGCTTCATCTCACTTCAGAGCTTCATTCTGAGCATTTCTGGGCATTGTTTCAGGACTCATGTTGTCTTCCAGTCACCCAGAAGATTCGGACCGCGTGGGCCATTCCAGGTATCAGACAGCGTTCCATTACCTTGGCAATGGGGATTGTGGCCTCTGCTGGTGGCACCTCCTGTGAGGAGGAAGAGAGGAGGCCAGGTGTTCCATTGCAGCTTCCAGGGGAGGGACCTGTGGGAGGAGTGGTGCAGGCAAAAGGGGGGCAGGGCCAGCTAGCAGTCCAAAGCAGCAGGGGCCACAGAAGACAGCACTATCCCACTGCCAGGAGTTACAGGCGGCAATGCAGCTACTTCAATATGTCTGAGGTGTAATGCTAAAGGAGGCTCCGCCTCTCCAGGAAGACCATGATCTTCATTTGTCAGAGGAATAAGCTTGAAGTCAGCTATGACTATTTGCATGGACACACCATGCCAGTGGCTCTGAGAGTCATGGTGGCCCTCAACTTCTATGCCGCTGGCTCTTTCCAGGGGTCAGTGGGGGATCTGTGTGGAGTTTCCTAATCAGCTGTCCACAGTTGCGTCAAACTGGCCACAGAAGCTCTGTTCAGGCATGCATTGACTTTCAATAATTTCTGCACGGTTGAGGCCAGCCAGGCTGAGCGAGCCAGAGGCTTTGCAGCGATTGCTGGGCTCCCCGTTTCCAGGGTGCAATTGACTGCCGACCTTTGATTCCAATTTGCTCAGGGCAGGTCCATTCTCAACCCACTGAACTTGGCAGAATATTATGGTATTACACAGCTTTAACTAACCTTTTAGCACAGGAACCTGGAGAGTAGCATTGGAATTTATATGTATTTATAAATTTTCCAGTTGCTGGTTCAATTGTTGGACCTGGTAGTGGAAGCCTCAGTTACTTTTGGGACATGAAGTCCTTCTCCTGGTCCTTTGAATATGGCAGTGCAGTCTTCAATCTCAACCCTGTCATGAGGCAAAAAAATCAGGGTCAGAAAATAGAAAGCAAACATGAATGAAATAGAGAGAAAAATACAGGCAACTCTTTTACCTCAAGTTCACTAACTTTTTGACTTGCTTGGAAATGGTAGTCAACCTTGAGTGGTGGAGCTGGGAAGATGGGGAAAGGGGTTAATTATATATTAGAGTAGAGGCGCAGGCACAAGGGGGGCAGGGCCAACTAGCAGTCCAAGGTGGCAGGGGCCACAGAAGACAGCACTATCCCGCCGCCAGGAGTTATAGGTGGCAATGCAGCTACTTCAATATGTCTGAGATGTAATGCTAAAGGAGGCTCCGCCTCTCCAGGAAGACCATGACCTCCATTTGTCAGAGGATTAGGCTTGAGATCAGCTATGACTATTTGCATGGACACACCATGCCAGTGGCTCTGAAGGTCACTGTGGCCCTCAACCTCTATGCCGCTGGCTCTTTCCAGGGGTCAGTGGGGGATCTGTGTGGAGTTTCCCAATCAGCTGTCCACAGTTGCATCAAACTGGCCACAGAAGCTCTGTTCAGGCATGCATTGACTTTCAATAATTTCTCCATGGTCAAGGCCAGCCAGGCTGAGCGAGTCAGAGGCTTTGCAGCGATTGCTGTGTTCACCACATCCAGGGTGCAATCGTCTGCACACATGTGGCCAGCAGATGAGCCCGAAAGGAAGTGATTCCACTCCATTAACGTACAGATTGTATGTGATCACAGGATGCAGCTTCAGCAAGTCTGTGCAAAGTACTCCAGCAGCTCCCATGACGCTTACATCCTGAGACACTCCCAGGTGCCGGGACTCTTCAGTGCTCCAGCCTGGCTGGATGGATGGCTGCTGGGTGATAAGGACTATCCTCTCAAAAGGTGGCTCATGTCGCCTCTCCACCACTCAAGAATAGGGGCGGAGCAGCGGTACAACAGGGGCCATGCCTCCACAATTGCGGTGGTAGAGAGGACCATTGGTTTTCTGAAGATGTGCTTTCAATACCTAGACCTTTCAGGGGGAGCACTGCAACACCCACCCAAGGGGGTGTCACTGATAGTGGTTGCATGCTGCGCTCTCCACATTCTGGCACTGGTAAGGGGGGGACCCAATGGAGGAAGAGGTTGTTGATGCAGCTGCACAGACAACAGAACATGAGGCCAGTATTGAATCTGAAGAGGAGCACAGTGAGGAGAATGCTGAGGGCATGGTCACTGACCTGGGTAACCTCTAGGGAGGCTGGGACACCCAGGATGCTTTGATCCAGCTAGCCTACCAAAGATGAACCACCTGCCAGTGCTGCAGGCTCCATACTTGATCCCAGAGAGGAACATTTCCTTGGCTACCAACATACACTCTGTGCCTATGCAATATAGTTTCAGGAGACACACGTCCATCATTACATCATAGCCTACCCTGCACCTACAGAACAAATGAAGCGTACGAGGCCAATAGCACAAAATAAAATATAATTCAATTTTGCATGTGACACATTACTGAACTAAATATTAACCGGTGTTGTTTATCACACCATTAAAAAAGTTAAAGCAAAATAGGGGAGCAAAATATCACCCATGATTAGCCCGTCTTGTGCTTAAGGTGCTTTACATTTACGTTTGCGGGTGCTACATCTAGGTGCTCCCCCTCGCTGGCATTGGAGACAGCCTACTGAGTCTGCTGTCTTGTTGGCCTTGATGACCGCGACCGGTTGATTGAGGTGCATGGAGCCTCTCCAGCTCCAGGGCCTCCTGCTTATAGCAGGTGAGGATGAGGAGGTGTGGGGGTCTCCCACCAGTCCGCAAACTCTCAGCATTGTTATGGGATGTTTTCTCCTGAAAGGACATAGGAGCATTGATTAGTCCACTCTCTACCTGCAGCACCATTGCAGCCTGGACAACCCCAGCTGAGGAACACCTCACAGGGCACAACCTCGAACCGCAAAGCACTCAGTCCAAGCAGCCAGGGCTCACCACCCAGGGCCAGCTTCTGCATCATTGATAGTTGCCACTCACACTCTAACACCCCTGAGGTTCACAGGAGGATAGCCAGCCCTTCACTCTTCTGCACACTGACCCATGCCACATGGTACTCAGCATTCTCAATTGCAGCAGATCATTGAAGTGCTTCTAGCACTGCACCCATGTACACCTCACTACATCGTGGCTGCTGACCCTGGATGCCACCTCCTCCCAGCCTTTTTGGTGAGGTGCGGGAGTCTACTCCTCCCATCTCTGGGGACAAGAATTTCCCTTCTGACAACCGCTTCTTCCAGGGAGGGCTGCGAGGCCTTCGTCGGAGAAACACGGGGCCGACTGACCCACCGACCTGCTCTCCCACCTGCCGTGTCCAACCACCCTGGAATCCATCCAGAGTACAGGAGACATTCTCCTGTGGCAGCCTTCTGGGGGCTGTATGGGCTGCTTTTGAATCGACCACCGGGTTGCCATTGGACTCGGCGGACATCATGCCCCCACCCCCGCCCCCACCTGCCCCTTCCCAGAGTTTCCCCAGCTGCCTTTCACGCTGGGTGGGCCTTAATCAGTGTAGAATCGTGGTCTGTTCCAGATTGCGGGCAGCAGTCAGCTTCCTGACTGCCCCCACCCCCTCCCCCCCTCTGAGCCCACCCGCCAAGGGCAAAATTCTGCCCTAAATGTGTGTTGTGTGTACTTCAATGTGCTTCAAAGTTTATGAATGCTTTTGAAGTGCAAACATTATTGTAAAGTAGGCAAATGAGATAGCCAAGGTCCCATTAACAGCAATGTGAAAATTGATCAGAAAGCCTAGAATTTGACGGTATTGATTGTGGGTTAAATTGTACTTCAACTATTGCTATGGAATCTAGGGGAAGCAATTTGTGCAAAGGCGAAGCATGAGTGGTTGAGCAGGTACAGGGAAGAAAGCTGCTGACAGGTACATTTCCTGCAGCCATTGGTGGCTTCCTTCCCTTCTTGACATAACACCCACCATCTTCCAGCCAGAAGAAAAAGACAAAGGACGGAATGTTATGCCCCACCCTGGGGAGGGTATTGAAGGTGGGGAGAGCTATAAAATTGGGTGCCATGGCAATGGCGCGTGCCCGCAGCCTACCCATCCTGCCCACTCCTTCTGTGATTTCACCTGTGGCTGGGGAGGACAGCTCTAACTGTCAAGCCCACCAGGTGAAACCTGGCAGACTGGTAGCTGGGCAAGGGGAAGGTGCCTCCTTTAGGAGGTCCCTCTACCCATTAGGGCCCATCCCCCTCTGCCACCACCCACCTCGTCTCCAAGGTATGAACTCCCCTCTGCATTCCTCCCAGCTTGAGCTGTCATCCTCTTACCCCACTCACCCTGGTCCTTTCACTGGGGCCTGCCAGGCTCATCTCTGAATGCCTACCTCGGGGACTGTTGCAGTCTCAGCAGTGACCACCATTCTCCTTGGTGCTGCTGAATCAAGAGAGTTGATAGATTCATAGAGTTATACAGCACAGAAACAGGCCCTTTGCCCCATTGTGTCCGTGTCGGCCATCAAGCATCTATCTATTCTAATTCCATTTTCCAGCACTTGGCCTGTAGCCTTGAATGCTATGGCATTTCAAGTGCTCCTCTAAATACTTCTTAAATGTTATGAGGGTTCCTGCCTCCACCACCCCCTCAGGCAGTGTGTTCCTGATTCCAGCCACCCTCTGGGTGAAAACATTTTCCCTCAAATCCCCTCTAAACCTCCTGCCCCTTACATTAAATCTATGCACCTTGATTATTTTCACCTCTACTAAAGGGAAAGTTTCTTCCTATCTACCCTATCTATGCCTCTCATAATTTTGTATACCTCTGTCAGGTACCCCCTCAGCCTTCTCTGCTCTAAGGAAAACAACCCTAGCCTATCTCGTCTGTTTTCATAGCTGACATGCTCCAGCTCAGGCAACATCCTGGTGAATCTCCTCTGCACCCTCTCCAGTGCAATCACATCCTTCCTCTAGTGTGGCAACCAGAACTGCACACAGTACTCCAGCTGTGGCCTAACTATCATTTTATACAGCTCCAACATAACCTCTCTGCTCTTATATTCTGTGCCTCACCTAATAAAGGCAAGTATCCCATATGCCTTCTTAACCATCTTATCTACCTGTTCTGCTGCCTTCAAGGATCTATGGACATGTGCATCAAGGTCCCTCTGATCCCTTGTACTTCCTAGGGTGCTACCATTCATTGTGTATCCCCTTGCACTATTAGTCGTCCCAAAATGCATCATCTTACGCTTCTCAGGATTAAATTCCATTTGCCACAGCTCTGCCCATCTTACCAGCCTATCTATGCCGTCCTGTAATCTAAGGCCTTCCTGCTCAGTACTTACGACATCAACAATTTTTGTGTCATCTGCGAGCTTCCTGATCATACTTCCTATATTTACATCTAAATCATTAATGTACACTACAAACAGCAAGGGTCCCAGCACTGATCTTGCGGTACACCACTCGTCACTTGCTTCCAATCGCAAAAACAACCTTTGACCAACCCCCCTCATGCCTCCTGTCGCTAAGCCAGTTTTGGATACAATTTGCCAAATTGCCTTGGATCCCATGGGCTCTTACCTTCTTGACCATTCTCCCATGCGGGACCTTGTTAAAAGTCTTACTGAAGTCTATGTAGACGACATCATCTACACAACTAGTCACCTCCACGAAAAATGCAATCTAATTTGTTAGACATGATCTCCCCCGATAAAGCCATGCTAACTTACCCCTGATTAATCCCTGCCTCTCCAAGTGGAGGTTAATCCTGTCCCTCAAAGTATTTTCCAAAAGTTTCCCTACCACTGATGTCAGACTCACTGGCCTGTAATTACCTGGTTTATCCCTACTACCCTTCTTGAATAAAGGTACCACATTTGCTGTCCTCCAGTCCTCTGGCACCTCTCCTGTGGCCAGAGAGGGTTTGAAAATTAATGTCAGAGCACCTTGCCTCACATAGCAGCCTGAGATACATCTTATCTGGGCCTGGGGATTTATCCACTTTCAATCTTGCTAAAATTGCTAAAACCTCCTCTCTTGCAATGCTAATTTGTTCAAGTATATCACAGTCCCCCTCTCTGATTTCTATACCTACATTGTCCTTCTCCATAGTGAACACAGATGAAAAGTAATCATTCAAAACCTCACCTATGTCCTCTGGCTCCATGTACAGATCACCACTTTGGCCCCTACTGGGCCCTACGCTTTCCCTGGTTACCCACTTGTCCTTAATATATTTATAAAATGCCTTGAGACTTTCCTTGCCCACCAGTGTTTTTTCATGCCCCCTCTTTGCTCTCCTAATTACTTTTTAAAGTACCTCCCTACACTGTAGATAATCCTTTAGGGATTCAGTTGTTTTCAGCCCTCTGTATCTGCCATAAGTCTTCTTTTTTTCCCTTATATAATACTTCATACCACTTGATATCCAGGGATCCCTGGACTTGTTGGTTCTACCCTTCACCTTTACAGGAACATGTTGACCCTAAACTCTCACTATTTCCTTTTTGAATGACTCCCACTGGTCTGATGTAGACTTTCCTACAATCAGCTGCTCCCAATCCACTTTGGCCAGATCCTGTCTTATCACATTGAAATCAGCCTTCCCCCAATTCAGGACCTTTATTTCTGGTTCATCTTTGTCCTTTTCCATAACTACCTTAAATCTTACAGAGTTATGGTCAATATCCCCGAAATTCTCCCCCTCTGACACTTCTACCACTTGCTTGGTTTCATTCCCTGAGATTAGGTGCAGTACTGCCCCTTTTCTTGTAGGGCTTTCTATGTGCTGGCTCAAAAAGCTCTCCTGGATGCACTTTAAGAATTATGCCCCCTCTAAGCCTTTCACACTAAGACTATTCCAGTTAATAATGGTGAAGTTGAAATTCCCTACTATTTTTACCCTATTATTTTTACACTTCTCTGAGAGTTGCCCACATATCTGCTCCTCTATCGCCTCTGACTGTTTGGAGGCCTATAGTACTCTACCAGCAAAGTGATTGTCCCCTTTTTGTTTTTAAATTCTCCCCATATGGCCTCATTTGAGGAATCTTCTAACGTACCATCCCTCCTTACTTCAGTAATTGACTCCTTGATCAACAGTGCAATTTCACCTCCTCTTTTACACACCCTAGCCATCACGCCTGAAAAATCTATACCCTGGAATATTGAGCTGCCTGTCTTGCCCTTCCCTTAACCATGTCTCTGTGATAGCAACAGTATCATATTCCCATGTGTCAATTAACACCTCAGTTGATCTGCTTTACTTGTAAGACTCCTTGCATTAAAATAGATGCAATCTGGCCTTGCATTATTCCCTTGTGCCTTAACAGGTCTATATTTGATCTGCCTCCCAGACTGACTTAGTTTCTCTTCTACATTTGGTTGTGCATCACCCCTTATTGTACCTCCACTCTGTATCCCACCGCCCTACCAAATTAGTTTAAAGCCCCCCCCCCCACCCCCCAACAGCACTAGCAGACTTCCCTGCAAGGATGTTGGTCCCTTTCCAGTTCAGGTGCAACCCATGCAACTTGTACAGGCCCCACCTTCGCCAGGAACAGACCCAGTGATCCAGGAAACTAAAGCCTTCCCTCCTGCACTATATTTTCAGCCATGCATTCACCCTCTCTATCCTCCTATTTCTATACTTACTAGCATGTGGCACAGGGAGTAATCCAGAGATTACAACCTTTGTACTCCTGCTTTTTAATCTGCTACCTAACTCCTTCTAAATTCTTGTTGCAGGACCTCATCCTTCTTTCTACCTATGTCGTTGGCACCAGTGTGAACCACGGCCACTGACTGTGCGCCCTCCCCCTTCAGAATGCCCTGCAGCCATTCTATGACATCCATGACACTTGCACCAGGGCAGCAACACACCATCCTGGAGTCATTTGATTGGTTGGCAGCTCTCAGGGGTGGGATTTCCTCCCTGACGGGACAGAAGTCCTGCTTGGAGCCAACTAAAAGCCCGGGTGGTGTTAAAAGGCAGGCTTGACCTGACTTTTATGCCGGGGTGCAGG
Source organism: Carcharodon carcharias (assembly GCF_017639515.1). Lineage (NCBI taxonomy): Eukaryota > Metazoa > Chordata > Chondrichthyes > Lamniformes > Lamnidae > Carcharodon > Carcharodon carcharias. Next base: position 102,561,057 of record NC_054478.1, on the reverse strand, counting down.
GACCCCATCTCCAGTGTAAGATTCAGCCCAAAGGAAAGAGTCGTAGAGCGAAGCAGCAGAAAAGACACAGAAGCAGAAGAGGATTGACAGAATCAGGAATAGAAAGACATCAGAAAAGATGAGTTTCCACGTGGAAAGGTCATGTAGTGTTAAATAATATTATTTATGCATACGTTTGTATCCATCTCAGTCACATAAACGCACATTGTATTGAGCATGCTGCTTTGCCAGTGTCTCTAAACTTGACTGAGCAGTTAATGGTGAATGGTACAGTGTTAGACTCAGTGGTGTAGAATGCCTAATTGGCTGTCACACTGCAAACTGTCGTGCACAAGTTATGCTGAAGACCATTATATAACCGATGAAAAAAATAGGGATTTGGGAAGACTGCTGCTGGAATCTGCTACCTGGATAGAGGATATGGGAATGTGCATTTATAGAGTGTCCTCATGATTGATTTTAAAGAGCTAAGCAGCTGGTGGGACCAAAGTTTGATGGAGTATGGCCTGTGTCTAGTCAGGGGAATAGAGTCCCAGAGAACCGTGGCGGGCCTTATAAACAGCTTGCCTCGGCACTTGGTATTCCCTGTGGCTGTCTCCTACCTCCAACCTGCACCCGGGAGCAGCGGGCCTGACTCCATAGCACTCCTGCACCCCCGGATGAAAATCGGGTTTGACATGGCACTTTAGTCCGAGGTGGATGGAGAGAGCCAGGAAATTTCCTGACTCGCGGTACCTGCCTCGGGAGCGAACATTTGGCCTTATACCTCAGGCTATGAATTATAAATCAAATTTGCATAGACAATAGGCACGAAGCAGCTGTAGATACATCACCATGGTTCACTAAGTCATTACAAAAACCTGCTTTTTAACAACAGTTGTTACAAGGCCTCGGTATTTCTCTAGCTGTGAGGAAAAGCTTGCATATGAACCTGACCCTCCAAGACAAAGCCTTGACAAGAACTGAACAAGTGGGGGAACTGAGAAAAAAGCATACCTGATCCATGACAGCGTGAAAGCTACTGTCAAAGATATCAAATGCCCTTCCCTTCAGAAATCTGTTTCAAATGCTTCATCAATTCCCAGAACAAAGCAGCTCTTTGGATTCACAGAACCTCCTGTTGTGACTGTGATCACAGTTATACCCCTGAAACTATAATAGTAGGTGGAACAGATTGAAATCTAGAGAGATCAGACTCTGTGATTCATATTACAGCAACAACTTGTATCAATATAGTGCCTTTAAGGTAATTAAATCCCCAAAGGTGCTTCGCAGGAAAATTTTAAAACAAAATTTGACACTGAGCCACATACAGAAATGATGGCAGGTGACCAAGTGCTTGATCAAACAGGTAGGTTTCAAGAAGTGTTGTAAAAGAGAGAGCGAGGTAGAGACAGAGAAGTGTAGAGGGAGCATTTCAGAGCTGAGGGTCTTGACAGCTGAAGGCTTGGCCATCAATGGTGGAGCAATTAAAATTGGGATGTACAAGAGGACAGAATTAGAGGATTGCTGATATCTCAGAAAGCTGTGGAGATTCATTTGAATCATAAAATCATACAGCACTGAAGGAGGCCAATCTGATCATTATGCCTGTGCTGGGTCACCGATTAGTCTCACTCCTCTACTTTTATCATGTAAGTAAACATTGATGAATAGGGTGGTGAAAACTTCCATTCTATCGGTCTGTTCCTTGGATACATATTCTGATAAATGTAATGAAGAACATCAGAGTTTAAGAGGAACTCAAAGGCACCCTGTTTATACAGCTATGAGCTATGGGCATATATATAATGCCTACGTATTCTGAACAACCACCTTGAACAGTAAACAAATGAAAATGTTCACTAGCTACAAGCTCCCATAGAGAATTATTAAAAGCTTGGGATCTTTTATGAAATGAAATACAACAGATTTCTGATCCATCACAGACTGCTAATGTTAGAGAAGCCTGGGGCTGAAATTTTTCAAAGGTACCTGAGAGTCCAGTTACACAAGTGCACAGTAAGCAGGCCACAGTGGGACAGCAATGTAACAAACATTGAATGGAAAATGATTCATCAACAGCATGAACCAACTCCTAACAACCATAGGTAAAATAGTCCCATACCATGTTGCAACCATTTTATTGGCAGTGACTTTACCTGAATTGTTAATGCTAGAAACATTGGGCTGTACAAGTGCTTTGGGTGGAATTTAATAAGAACAGCGTGGCTCCTGTCAGTGGCACAGGAAGTGGGCGCCAATTCTACCCATGGGTCAACAGCCACCATGCCCGCAATCACAATGGAAACTGTAATTGCGTGTGGTGGACACATGTCCCATGTGTAGTCATATGGCAGGGGTGGGCAGGAAGTGTCCACCCCGGCCATCAGATGAACTAATTCCAATTGCGGGGGCGCTATAAAAGGCCTGCCTCTACAAACATCTAGCCTCAGCAGACAGAGAGAACTGGTGTTGATTGGGAGAATGATTATCTATCTACAGGGCTACCTTCAAAATTTTTCAGCAATTTACATCCTCCATACCCTCTTTGATATTCTCCATCTAGTGACCCCCTTCACTCCCCCTTTTCATCTGCATCATTATTTTTTTGGATCCCCATCATTCCTCCCCTTCTCACCAAGCTCTCTTGCCACAGACAAAGAGCAACCCCCATGGTTTAGCAATGTCCCCCTGCAGGTTCTCCTCCAGGAAAGAAGTTCTCTTCCTAGAGATGGCAATAGGAGACCCTCCTGTTTGACCAAGGCAGCCTGGACAGAGATCACAGAAGAGGTGAGCAACTGTGGGGTCCACCCAAGATCCTGCATCCAGTGCCATGAATGGTTGAAAGACCTCCTCCAATCAGTCTGGGTAACTGGCAATGCAGTGTTGCTTCAAAGAGCCACTCAGGAGGGTATCAAGCCTTTGAAAGTAGGGAAAGAGGCCAGGCTGGGAAATGCATGCTCATCATGGGTATAACATGGCCAAAGTGGCCAGATGGTGTGACAGTTGTGCATGATAAGGTAATGGGGGTACTAGATAGACTGTGGGGGCATGGGAATGCAAGGGGACAAGGGAGTTAGTTGTTTCTTGACATGATAATAGCTCTCCAATATGTCCTGCAGGATAAGGACACACTCAATGCCAAGGAGAGGGCCAAAACAGTAGGTGGAGAGATTGAGCTGAGATTCTGGAGGAGGAGGCCTTGCAGACAGCTGCGGAACTGATAGTTGATATAATATATAATATATAATACTAACAGAACTTTAACTAATAGGAACTAATAATCGGTCCACCGCAGATGGCAAGGCTCGACTAGGCAGCCAGCAGATCGAGAATGCTTTCTGTAAGCTATAAACTACCTGGAATACTGCTGCTCCATCCTGTGTGCAGCTGATTAAATGAAATGATTATATACATATTCTATGTATCAGTCAGTATATTTGCATGATTGTTTATGTACTAAGTGCGGGCATACCATATTGTAATAAGTATGTTGTAATGACCAGTTGTCCTGTGACTCCAAATGCTGAGGGAGAACGAGGGTGGAAAAGAAGGATACAGAACTTGCTTACTTTGGGGTCTTAGGGTGGTGTGCAAAGGCCTGTTTGTGAAACTATAAATAGAACTGACTCAATAATTGGTGCTATAAATAGATGTTTGGTAATACAGAACTTGAGTATTGCTAAAAAATAAGAGACATACCAAAGCTTTTCACCTTGCACTCATCAGGACACTTTGCAGCAATACCAATATAAGGAAAACTTAATGTATGTGAAGAGAGTGCTGATTGGTTGGATAGTGGGCTCTGATTGGTAGAGGCATTGCCATGAACCCAACCAGCCGATGCTTTCAAAATTCAAAACACAGTGTGCAAAATTAGATGTGATTTCCCCGACTGGACAACATTTGCTCAATAATCCTCAGTGTGCTAAGAATTACATTGATAACGAATTTAAGACTGTCAGTAAGGATTGTGTAGTGGTGTATTTGCGTGTACTAGAAGATACATATATTAATACACAGGGCCGTGTTCTTTGTGGACAGAAGGAACATGTACACACATTGCGCCTGTTTCATCTAAACAAAATAAGCGGTAGCCATTCACTGACTTGTTCGGCAGGTCAATGTCTTGACCAATCAGGGTCAAGCTGCCTAATTTAAATTTCAAACAGTTAACTGTCAGTTACCATCACTGGTACATTCTCCCTGGCAATGCCTCAACCAATCAGTCCACTTGCCAACCAATCAGAGTCCACTTGCCAACCAATCAGCACTCTCTTCACATACAGTATATATTGTTGTTTCCTCTTATATCGGTATTCTTGCAAAGTGTCCTGATTAGTCCAAGACAAAGAGCTTTGACATGTCTCTTTTTTCAGCCATAAATGGTGATATGATCATTTGATGGATGACATGTTGTTTTTCTGGGAAAGAACAACAGCAAATGGGATAAATTGCTCATTTGGGTAACATGAACTCTGTACCTTGAGAGTTTGTCAGGCTCTGGTAAACAACGTTGTTAATAAGTCAATGAGGACAGTGTAACTCGGGGTTGAATTTTTAGGTCGTTGGGTGGGTGTGGCGGGCAGGCCTGGGAACGGCCGCAAAATTGACCACCGTCCACGATTGGGCCTTGACTATGATTTCACACTTGTGGACTAACTAAGACCCACTCAGGATGAAACACAGCTCTGCACTGGCTAGAAGGGCCGATTGGGGGCGGGGGCCTGTCAGCTGCTAGGTCCAATGGTGACCCGGCAGCTGGTTTAAAAATGGCCCAGGCAGCCTCTGGAAGGCTGTCAAGGAGGATGTCTCCTGTACGTTCACAATGGAGTCGAATGCAGCTGAACAGGGCAGGCGGGAGGGCAGGTCAGGTGGGCACTCAGCCCCCCTGCTTTTCTGATGAGTGCCTCGCTGCCCTCTTGGAGGAGGTGGCTGCCAGGAGGGATACCCTTGTTCCCAAGGATGGGAGGTGGAGGCCACACACCTCACCAAGAGGGCATGGGAGGATGTGGCAGCAATGGTGAGCAGCTGTGATGTGGTGGGCACACCTGGGTCTGGTGCCAAAAGTGCTTCAATGACCTGTTGTGCTCGGGAATGGTGAGTACCATGTTGGCATGGGTCAGTGTGCAGAAGTGTTAAGGTTTGGCCGTCTCCCTGTAGACTTCAGGGGTGCTAGAGTCTGAGTACCAACTTTCAATCAAATGGAGTTGGCCAAGGGGGTGAGCCCTGACTGCTTGGAATGTGTGCCTTGCGGCTTGAGGGCCAGGACCTAGATGAGTACTGGGGTTGGCCAGGCTGCAATTGTGCTTGCAGGTACAGAGTGGAATAATCAATGCTCCCATGTTGTTTCAGGAGAAGGCAGCCCAAAATAATACAGAAAGGTCATGGGCTGGCCAAGGCCCTACTAACCTCCTAATCCTTTCCAGACATGAGCAAGATGCCCTGGCAAGCTCGAGAGCCAGAACGCTCCGCAACTGAACATGGAGAAGCAGGGGTGCCAGACAAAGGTAAGAGTGTAGTGCCCAGAGGTGAGACTTTCGGTTTGTGCAATGAATCTAGTGTAGACTCTTCATTGATGTGAGCCTCAAACCTGGAGTCCCCATTGATCATGAGAAGAAGAGGGCACCATGATGAGGATCTCCAGGATCACCAGAGTGCCTGGCATGTACAGTGACAATATGATGACTATAAATAATGACATGTCCTTCTTCTCCCTTTTTAGATTCGCCAGCATGTACTCGCTGTCTGGACCCTGAAGGGCCACCCCTGATGCCGCAGGAACACCAGGCTTCAGCTGTATCTGCATCACACCTGCTCTCTGAAGCAGGCACCGGTGCCGAATCCAGCACCTCGATGGACATTAGTTCGACAGCTAGTATCTTGGTGCATATCGGTGAGGGCAGTTCACACTCACTTGAGGTGCAGGTGGAGGCAGAGAGTGCCCAAGGCACTGGCAGTCGGAGAACTGCTGGGGACCAGGATGATGCTGATTCGAAGGAAGATGATGAGCCTCTGGAATCATCCATTAGGCAGCAGATTCCGGATGTCCAGTGAGTTGTACGGGAGGATCGGGAGGAGATCCATGAGGGTATGCATGCCATGGTCTCCATGATGGAGGAGTCCATTCTGAAGATTGACCGTCATGACTGAGCACATTGCCTCCTCCATTGAGAGAGTGGCGACTCTCATGAAGAGGCAGCTCCAGGGGACAGAATGAGGGGTTCCTGGGATTGCGCTCGGATCTACAAGCCCTCACACAAGCACTGACCTCAGCAGCAACAAGCTGCTTGTCGTCTCTGCGGGTCCTCCCAGGGCACTCTGGACAGTAATCGTGGCATCTGATGAGGCTGCAATGACTGGGGAGATGCCAGCCATGGCACTGGCACTCCCTCCCAGGCGGGGCCAGCACAGGCTCCACTGGCCAGAGGACGACCACCAAGGTCATCAAGGCCAACAAGACAGCAGAGTCAGCAGGCTGTCTCCAATGTCGGTGCCAGCGAGGGGCAAGCGCCAAGACGTAACACTCAAAAACATAAATTAAAGGAACCATGAGCAAAAGAGGGACAGGCCACAGATGATTTAATTTTCATTCATGTTTACTTTATGTATACTGGTCTGGGGTTGAAGACCAGAAACGATTATGTAAATATTATTGAACTGTCAGAATGAGATAAATTGTTTTTGTTGTCAGGGCCTGAGTATGCTTCGCATTTTTATTTCATTGGTGTGGGGAATACCAATATGTAATGCTGGACGTAGGTGGTCTGAACTTTATTGCACAGGCACTAAGCGTTCTTTATATTCAAACAAAAGGGTCCTTTCAGACATTTGGGATGGAGGTGGCAGCCCTGACATGCATTTGAAGCTGATCTTTGGTAGCCAAGCTGAAGGAGGTTGGATCAAGGCAGCCCCAGCATCCCTGCCTCCCTGGAAGTTACCGAGATCTACCCCAATGCCCTCAGTGTTCTCCTCACCGAGCTCATCTTCTGACTCACTACTGGATTCATTATCTGTGGCCTGTGCAGCTGTGTCAACATCCATTTCAGCCAATGGGACCCACTTGCCAGTGCCAGATTGTGGAGAGCGCAATGCAACCTCGATCAGTGACGCTTGCTCTGGGGATATTGTAGAATGCCCCACGAACGGCCCAGACATCAGAAGCACATCTTGAGATGACCTATGGTCCTCTCTACCATTGCCCTTATGGAGGCATGACTCATATTGTAACACTTTTCTACCTCTGTCATTGGGTGGCGGAGAGGCATCATGAGCCACCTCTTCAACGGATAGCCCTTGTCACCCAGCAGCCAGCCATCCAGTCAGGCTGGAGCACTGAAGAGCCCCGGCATTTGGGAGTGTCTCAGGATATAGGTGTCATGGGAGCTGCCTGGGTACCTTGCACAGACTTATAGAATCAGCATCCTATGATCACACACTATCTGCATGTTTATGGAGTGGAAGCCCTTCCTGTTGACGAAAGCACCGGGCTCACCTGCTGGCACCTTGATGGCCACATATGTGTAGCCTATTGCACCCTGGACGTGGGGGAAGCCAGCAGTTGCTGCAAAGCCTCTGGCAGGCCTTGTCTGTTTGGTAAAGAATAAAGGTCAGTACCCACCTGAACAGAGCTTCTGTCACCAGTTTGTCGCAACTGTGGGACAGCTGATTGGGAGACTCCACACAGATCCCCCACTGAGCCCTGGAAAGAGCTGGACGAATAAAAGTTGACAGCCACTGTGACCTTCAGAGCCACTCACATGGGGTGTCCACCCACACAGTTGGAGCTGATCTCAAGCCCTGACAAATGGAGGTCACTTTCTCCCCAGAGAGGTTGAGCCTCCTTCAGCATTGCTCCTCAGACATGTTGAGGTAGCTGCTTTGCTGCCTGTAAATCCTGGCAGTAGGATGGTGCTGTAATCTTCAGCCCCTTCCGCCTTGGACTTCCTGGTGGCCCTGCACCCCTTGTGCATGTGCCTCTCCTACCACAGTTCGCTCTTGTGGAAGCTGCATTGGGATACCTGACCTCCTCTCCCTTCTGCCCCTCTCTTCCTCCTCATAGGAGGTACCACCAGCAGAGACCACAATCCCCATTACCAGGATAACAAAAGGCTGTCTGATACCTTGGAGGATCCACATGGTCTGAATCCTCCAGGGGCCTTGCAGACACCAATAATTCCTGAAATGAAGCCTGGAAATGCTAAGAATGAAGCCCCGAACAGAGATGAAGCTGCCGAGTACCAAAAGTCACCAGCAGCAAACTATCTACCAAACTCCTCACTACTCACACTGGCAATGCTGCTGATCCTTTTTATCCCGCCCTTGGATGAGGGTTTTGAAATTTTGGGCTACCTGTCTGCCCGTTTTGCCCATGCGATGAGCGTGAAATCACACAGGCAATGAAAAATCGCCACCAGTTGGCTTTTTAATGGCCTCAAGTGGCCTGTTAATCGGTGGTGGACTTGGCTCCGGCACCCGCACATGCCTGCTGAACAAAATATCGCGGGAGTGTGCGATGACGTTGGGACGTTCACCCAATGTCGTTGTGCACTATTTTACACCCAATTGGGTCTGGCAAACACCCGCCCACGGGATGTAAAACTCAGCACTTGAAGCCTAGCAAAACATGGTCCACCAAAGCTGGAGGAATAACAGGATCCATATGCTGATGATGAAGAAGAGATCTTGGTCAGTCACTAAAGTTGCATGGAGATATTGTCAGTGGTCCTGACCACCTGAGGTGACCTCCAGCACAATAGAAACATTGGGCAACTGGTTGAGTAAGTGTATACTTCTCGTGTAGCCCTGATAAACCCCAATAAGATGCTCAATAAAGCAAAATATTGGTTTGAAATGTTTTGAGTGGACATCTAGAATAAGCATGGCCTGCGATCCGAGCTGGTACTGAGTCATCAGCACAATAGAGATACATGTGAAACTGTGATAACCTGATAGACTGAGCTGCTCCTTAATGTCTTTCTTGTTGTTCTCCACTGCAGGTCGTCACCACATGCTGAGAAGGCCAAAGCCAATTGTGCCGACCAGTGATTCCACCTCTGACAAAGATGAAGAGCAGCCAGAAGATGCACCGTCATCTACCTCCCCCTCAACCTCCATCAGTGCCGATACATTGACACAGGTTTCAGAGGGTTTGTGTGCAGTACTGGAGGCACATGTTGCTAATAATTTCACGGCTATGTCCCAGCAGCTCAGGGAGGCTGTATCAGCTGAGATCTCTGACAATAGGAGGACTGTTGGGAATCAGGCCCATGCTGAACCCAATGCTGATGATGAGCCTTTGGTCCTGGCCATAATAGGCCTACTGGAGATATAAAGGCAGACAGTGTCTACTTGGAACCCTGCGTGGAAGGTGAATCCACGCCTTGACCTCTGCCATGGTTCTAGCATGTAAGCACATGGCTTTCTCCATGGAGAGGTTGGTGAGTGCAGTGGAAAGCCAGGCCTATCATACGGACCATATGCATAAGGACCTGGACCTCTCTCCAGGTGCCATTTCTCCTCAGGGATAAAGGGAGATGCCATTGCACACCAAGAGAGTGGAGGAGCACCAGCCAGACACCTTGCAGGGTGCTGTCAGGCTTCCCCAGGGTGTGTGGTTGCTCGTCTTCCATCCTGTCAGTGATCCCAGAGCCTCCATTAGATGGGGCTGAGGAGGATGGCCCGGCACCCATGTAGGAGCCCCCCAGAAGGCTGGGAGTGTGAAGGCCTCGGATCACCAGAAGATAGGCACCAAGGTCATCGTATGCAATGAAACATTGCCCTCAATAAGCTGCCTCCCCAGCAGCTGCTGATGTCAAGGTTGCATCAATGTGTAGTCATCATCAAAAAGAAAAATTAATAAGTATTGAGGGCCCAATGATACCACTGGTGCTGAGACACTGTTATGATATTGCTTTAAAGAAACATATACAATTTTTAGTGCCTCTTTTTCTGGCTGGATTTTAATAAACTGTAATCCCATTAAGATAATGGAAGGACTGCCAGCCAGCTATAATATACAACCTCACATTCTACCCAAGTGGTATAAAAAGGAACAGACTCTCAAACCCCCTGGAGAGTGTAAAATACCCCACCCCCTGTTGGCTTTTACACTATTACACTTCAAAGCTTTCTGAGATGAGACATCAAAATGTAATCAACTGTTCTACAAAACAATGATAGCAGACATGGTAATCAAATTCCTCTGGAATATACAGCCAGCAAGGCTTTTAAAAAGAGGAGAGATCAGAAGGCTATATTGAAAGGCTGAAAACAGCCTTGTCTCTCTCTCTTCCCCCTCCCTCTTTCTTTCTTTCTCAGAAGTATTGCGCACAGATATTGCAAAGTAATCATCCTAAGAACAGAGCCTGAGGGACTGAATTCCTTGTGGGAAGTTTTGCTAGTGCTGTTGGGAGGGTTTAACCTAACTCAGCACGGGTGTGGGAACCAGGAGAGAATATTAGAAAGTAATACCAGGGTGCATGAAATGGTGGGAGAGGCAGATAGCACTTAAATAGAGAATAGAAAGTTAATAGATAGAGTCAGAGTAAGGGAGCAAGTAATGAAGTTTAAATCAGGATTACACTGTGTATATGTGAATGTCCGGAGTATAGTTAATAAAATTGAGGAGTTACAGGCATAGGTTGCCTTGTGGGATTATGATGTTGTGAAGATAACAGAGAACTGGCTTCAGGAAGGGCAGATCTGGGTTTAGATATATCTGGTTACAAGCTGTTCAGAAAAGATAGGAAAGGGATAAAAGAAAGAAGGATGGCATTTTTGTTTAAGGAGAGTATTGTAGTACTGGAAAAAGAGGATGTGTCAGAGGACTCAAGGACAGAATCGATTTTGCTAGAGCTAAAGAATAAGAAGGGTGCATTTACATTGCTCGGTGTAACATATAGTCCATTGGCTAGTGGGAGGGATATAGAGGAACAAATCTGCAAGGAAATTACAAAGAGATATAAACATCATAGAGTACTTATAATGGGGGACTTTAATTACCCGTATATAGACAGGGATATCGGTAGTGTAAGGTGTAGTGAGGGACAAGTGTTCCTAAATTGTGTTCAGGAGAATTTCCTACAGCAGCATGTGTCCAGTCCAACAAGAATGGAGGCACTGCTAGACTTGGTTCTTGGAGATGAACCAAATAGATCAGGTGACAGTTGGGGAACATTTAGGGGACAGTGATCATTATATCAGAAGGTTTAGGATGACAATGGAAAATGACATTGGTCATTCCAGAGTAAGAATAATCAACTGGCGGAGGGTGGACTCCAATGGGGCAAGAACGGAGCTGGGCTGGATAGACTGGAACCAAAGGCTTGTGGGAAAATCAATAGCTGAACAATGGGCTACCTTCAAAGAGATGATTTGTGCACAGTCAAGGCATGTTCCCTCAAAAGGGAAGGGTAGGACAAACAAATTCAGAGCTCCTTGAATGACAAAGGAGATAGAAATTAAATTAAAGAAGAAAAAATGTGCTTATGACAGATGTCGGGTAGCAAATATAATTGACAACCAAGATGAACACCGAAGGTTCAGAAGGGATGTGAGAAAGCAAATACAAGAAGCAAAGAGTGATTATGAAAAAAGACTGGCAGTTAACATAAAAGGAAATCCCAAAGTATTCTATAAGCACATCAATAGTAAAAGGAGGAGAAGGGCTGATTAGGGACCAAAAAGGGGATTTACACATGAAGGCAAGAGGCATGGCTGAGGTGTTAAATGAATACTTTGCATCTGTCTTTACCTATGAGGTAGATGCTACTCAGGCCATGGTGACAGAGGAGGAAACTCAGTCGCTAGAAGCATTTATAGTTGATAAGGAGGAGGTATTGGATAAGCTGTCGGTATTTAAAGTGGATAAGCCACTGGGACTGGTTGAGATGCATCCAAGAATATTGGAGGAAGTGAGGGTGGAAATTGTAGAGGCACTGGCAATAATCTTGGGGGATGTGCCAGAAGGACTGAAGAATTACAAACAGTATGTCCTTGTTCAAAAAGGTTGTAAGATCAGCCGTGCAATTATAGTTTAACTTTGGTGGTGGGGAAACTGAGAAACAATTATTCGGGATAGAATTAATAGCCGCATCGAAAAATGTGGATTGATTTGGAAGAGTCAGCATGGATTTGTTGAAGGAAAATTGTGTCTAACTAAGTCACTGTAGTTTCTGAAGAAGCAACAGAGATGATTAATGAGGGCAAGGCCATTGATATGGTATATATGGACTTCCAAAAGGCATTCAATATAGTGCCACACAACAGACTTGTGAGGAAAGTTATAGGTCATGGGATAAAAGGGACAGTGACAACATGGATACAAAATTGTATGAGGGACAGGAAACAGAGAGTAATGGTTAATAGGTATTTTTCGGGTTGGAAGAAGGTTTATAATGGAGTTCCCCAGGGGTTGGTATTGGGACCCTTGCTTTTCCTGATATATATAAATGATCTAGATTTTGGTGTGCAGGGGACAATTTCAAAGTTTGCGGATGACACAAAGCTTGGGAGAATTGTAAACTGAGGTGGACAGTGTAGAACTTCAAAAGGACATTGACACATTGGTGGAGTGGGCAGATATGTGGCAGATGAAATTCAATGCAGAGAAGTGTGAGGGGATGTGCTTTGGTAAAAGAACATAGAGAGACAGCATAAAATAAAGGATACCATTCTAAAAGATGTGCAGGAGCAGAGAGACCTGGGTGTATATGTACATAAATCGTTAAAGGTGGCAGGACAGGTAGAGAGAGCTATTTCTAAAGCATACAGTATTCTACGCTTTCATTAATAGGGGCATAGAGTACAAGAGGAGGGAGGTTATGATGAACTTATATAGGACACTGGTTTGACCTCAGCTGGAGTATTGTGCACAGTTCTGGGCACCTCACTATAGGAAGGGTGTGAACGCATTGGAAAGAATGCAGGAGAGGTTTATGAGAATGGCTCCAGGGATGAGACACTTCAGTTATGAGGGAAGATTGGAGAAACTGGGACTGTTTTCCTTGGAGAGGAGAAGGCTAAATGATAGAGTTTTCAAAATCATGAGGGGTCTGGACAGAGTAGATAGGGAGAAACTGTTCCTGCTTGTAAATGGATCGAGTAACAGGGGGCACAGTTTTAAAGTGTTTTGCAAAAGAAGCAAATACGAGGTGAGAAAAAACTTTCTCACACAGTGAGTAGTTCGGGTCTGGAACACACTGCCTGGAAGTGTGTTGGAGGCAGGCTCGATTGAGGCATTCAAGAGGGCATTGGATGATTATTCAAATAGAAACAACGTGCAGGGTTATAGGAAAAGGCAGAAGATTGGCACTAAGTTAAAATGCTCAGAGAGCTGGGTGCAGACATGATGGGCCAAATGGCCTCCTTCTATACCGTAACAATTCTGCGATTCTGAGAAAATAAATAGGTGGAGACCTTGTGATGCAGTGGGTAATGTCCCTGCCTCTGGCCCAGAAGCTCCAGCTTCAAGCCCCACTTCAGGACTTGATGGGCATAGGAAGTGTGTTCATAATGTGGCCAAACAGGTTGCTTATCAGCCTATAAATCCTTCCAATATGGCAGGTGGCAAGAGTTTCCTGGTCAGCCACACTGTAGAAGGCAATAGAAACCACTGCTGTAATTTGTTAAGCATAATCATGGACAAAGCTCATGGCTGTCGATGCCCACTTTGCTAGGGCTGGATGGTGACAAAGGAGTCTTAATTTTTAAAAATCTTTTGGTAAAAAATCTAAGTTTGTTTGCAGTAAGCATTTAACTGAAATGTACAGTTTACATTCTAAGTTCCCAGCCTTAAGCAGGGTTTTAACAAGGTCTCCACTGGATGAGCAGTTGGGCATAGTTAATTAAAGAAGCAGCTGAAAATGATTCCTCTGTAACTAGGTCAGCTAGTCTTCAGTTTAGGAGCATAAAAAACCAGCCAACTTAGTGCAACTTAACACTTGAGTGCGACTTAGAATAGAGTACTGGGAGTTGTGTGGTTAAGGGAGTCAGGGAGGAAGGGAAAGAGGTGCCCTTTTGCTTTTGCCATTTGATAACACAAGAGGAGCAGTGGCTTTAAAGAGCGAGGGGAGCCAGACCCAAGACCAGACTGGGACCGAGAGCCAGAGAGAGAGGAGCAGTGGCCTTGGTAAGTAGGATCTGGTGAATATTTCTGCTGTCCAGTCTTTAAAGTAAAAATTGGTCTCTAGTTTAGATTAAGTAGCATTTAAAGTATGAGAAGTAAGGTGCCTAGTATAAAATTAACATTTCTTAAACTAGAGGAAGTAAGAAGAAAGGGAGTAATTTAAGGGTAAGTCATGGCAGTGCAGTGCAGTCACATGGAATGCTCCTGCTATGCGATGTGGGAAGCCAGGGACACTTCCAGTGTCCAGGGTGACCATGTGCGCAGGAAGTGTTTCCAGATGCAGCTACTTGAAAACCACATTTTGGATCTGGAGCTGCAGCTGGAATCACTATGGGACATCCACAGGACTGAGGTCTTTGTGGAAAGCACGTACAGTGAGGCAGTCATACCACAAGTAAAGCGTGCACAGGCAGAAAGGGAATGGGTGACTCCCAGTAAGAGTAAAAGCACTAGGCAGGAAGTGCAGGAGTTCCCTGGGTCCATCTCCCTCTCTAACAGATTTTCCATTTTGGATACTGCTAGGGTAGATGGTTTCTTAGGGAATGCAGCAAGAGCCAAGTCCATGGCACCACAAGTGGCTCAGCTGCACAGTGGCAAGAGAAAAAAGAATCAAATAGCAGTAGGGATAAAGGTTTCTATTGCAAAGGGAACAGATAGATGTTTCTTTGACCCCAGACATGATACCAGGATGCTATGTTGACTCCCTAGTGTCAGGGTCAAGGATGCCAGTGAGCGGCTGCAGGACTTTCTGAAGGCGGAGGGTGAACAGCCAAAGATTTTGGTCCATATCTATACTAATGACATAGGTAAAAAGAGGGATGAGGTCCTGAAAGCAGAGTATAGGGACCTAGGAAATAAATTAAAAAGCAGGACCTCAGAAGTAGTAATCTCCAGATTACTCTCAGTGCCACATGCTAGCGAGATCAGGAATAGGAGAATAGACAAGATGGATGTGCGGCTGGAGTGATGGTGTAGGAGGGAGGGATTTAAATTCCTGAGGCATTGGGACTGATTCTGGGGTTGATGGGACCTGTACAAGCTGGACTGCCTGCACCCCAGCAGGACTGGGACCAATATCCTCACAGGGGTATTTGTTAGTTCTGAGGGGGAGAGTTTAAACTAGAGTGACAGGAGAATGAGAACTTGAGTGGGGATGCTCAAGAGAGGGAAGCAAAGATAGAAATAAATGACAGAAAAGTGTAAAGCAAATGTGGAAGGCAGAGGAAATGAGGATTAGAAGCAAATAGGGCCATAGTGCAAATAAAGATGTGTAAAAATGTTAAAAAGACAAATCTAAAAGCACTGTATCTGAATGCATGGAGTATTTGCAATAAGGTAGATGAATTAACAATGCAAATATGTCTGGGTATGATATAATTGCGATTATGAAGACATGGCTGCAGGGTGACCAAGGCTGGGAACTGAATATCCATAAGTCTTTGATATTTAGTCAGGACAGGCAAAAAGGAAAAGGAGGTGGGATGATGTTGTTAGTTAAGGAGGAAATCAGTGTAATCGTGAGAAAGGACATTGGGTAAGAAAATCTAAATGTAGAATCAGTCTGGGTGGAGCTAAGAAGCAACAAGGGGTAGAAAACATTAGTGGGAGTTGTCTATAGACCTCCAAACAATAGTGGTAAGGTAGGAGAGTGCATTAAACAGGAAATTAGAGAAGCAAATAACAAGGCTGCTACAATAATCATGGGTGATTTTAATCTGCATAGGCTGAGTAATCGAAATCAGCAATAATTCTGTGCCAGATGAATTTCTGGAGTGTGTATGAGGAGGTTTTTTAGAACAGTACGTCAGGGAACCAACTAGGAAACAGGCTATCCTAGATTTGGTATTGTACAATGAGAAGGGTTAATTAATAATCTTGCTGTGCGTGGTCCCTTAGGGAACAGTGACCATAAAATGATGGAATTCTCCATTAAGATGGAAAGTGAAATAGCCCAATCCGAAAATAAGATCCTAACTCTAAACAAGAGAAACTATAAAGGTATGAGGGCTACGATAGATTGGGAGACTTCATTAAAAGGTGGATAGGTAATGGCTACTATTTAAGGAACAAATATATGCATTGTAACAGTTATACATTCCTTTCTGGTGCAAAAACACAGCAGGAAAAGCAGCCCAACCATGACTAACAAAAGAATTAAGAATAGTATTAGATCCAAAGAGAAGTCATAAAAAGTTGCTAGGAAAAGTAGCAAGCCTGAGGATTGGGAGCTGTTTAGAATTCAGCAAAGGAAGACCAAGTGATTGATTATGAGGGGAACAATAGAGAATGAGAATAAATTTGCAAGGAACATAAAAGTGGAATGGAAAAGTTCCTATAACTATGTCAAAGAGAAAGATTAGTGAAGACGAATGTAGGTTTCTTACAATCCGAAATGGGAGAATTTATAATAAGGAACAAGGAAATGACAGAGCAATCAAACAACTACTTTAGTTCTGCCTTCATGGAAGAAGACACAAATAACTTTCCAAAAATGCAAGGGAACCGAGGGTTTAATGAGAAGGAGGAATTGATGGAAAACAGTATTACTAGAAAAATACTGCTGGAGAAATTAATGGGACTGAAATCTGATAAATCCCCAGGGCCTGATAATCTACATCCCAGGGTACTAAAGAAGGTGGCCATGGAAATAATGGATGCATTGGTTGTCATCTTACAAATTTCTAAAGATTCTGGAAATACCCTGGCAGATTGGAGGGTGTCAAATGTAACCCTACAATTTAAAAAAGGAGGGAGAGAGAAAACAGGGAATTGCAGACTGGTTAGCCTAATGACAGTAGTAGGGAAAATGCTAGAGTCTATTATAAATGATGTGATAGCAAGACACTTAGAAAATATTAATGGGATTAGATAAAGCCAACATGGATTTATGAAAGGGAAATCATGTTTGACAAACCTACTGTAGTTTTTGGAGGACATAACTAGATAATGGAAAACCAGTGGATGTGGTGTATTTGGATTTTCAGAAAGCTTTCGATGAAGTCCCACATAAAAGGTTAGTGTGTAAAATGAAAGCACACGGGATTGGGGTAATATATTGGCATGGATTGAGAATTGGTCAAAAGGCCAGAAACAGAGAGTAGGAATAAATGGGTCCTTTTCAGAATGGCAAGCAGTGACTAGTGGGGTACCACAGGGATCAGTGATTGGGCCCCAACTATTCAGAATATATATCAATGATTTGGATGTAAGAACCTAATGTAATATTTCCAAGTTTGCTGATAACATGAAACTTGGTGGGAATGTGATTGGTGAGGAGGATATTAAGAGGCTTCAAGGTGATTAAGACAGGATGAGTGAGTGGGAAAATACAAGGCAGATACAGTATAACGTGGATAAGTGTGAAATTAGGAAAATCAGCACAGCAGTCTTATTCAAATGATAATACATTGGAAAATGTTAATGTACAAAGGGAGCTGGATTTCCTTGTATACCAATCACTGAAAGCAAGCATGCAGGTGCAGCAAGCAGTTAAGAAGACAAATAGCATGTAGCATTCATTGCGAGAGGACTCGAGTACAGGAGCAAGGATGTCTTACTACAGCTGTACAGGGCTTGGTAAGACCACATCTAGAGTATTGTGTGCAGTTTTGGTCTCCAAGAAAGGATATATTTGCCATAGAGGGAATGCAGTGAAGGTTCATCAGGCTGATTCCTGGGACGGCAAGCTTATCATATGAGGAAGGATTGGGTCAACCAGGCCTGTATTCACTAGAGTTTAGAAGAATGAGAGGGGATCTCACTGAAATGTATAAAATTCTGACAGGGATGGACAGACTGGATGCAGGGGATCATGTTTCCTCTTGCTGGGGGGGCCTAGAACAATGGGTCACAGCCCCAGGATATGAGGTAGGCCATTTAGGACTGAAATGAGGAGAAACTTTTTCATTCAGAAGGTGGTGAACCTGTGGAATTTTCTCCACAGAAGGTTGTGGAGGCCAAGTCACTGAATATGTTTAAGAAGGAAATAGATAGATTTCTAGACTCTAAAGGCATCAAGGGGTATGGGGAAAGAGCTGGAGTATGGCATTGAGATAGAGGATCAGCCATGATCATATCGAAAGGCAGAGCAGGCTCAAAGGCCCAAATGACCTAATCCTGCTCCTATTTTCTATATTCCCAAATCTATTGAAAACCAAGATCCTTTAGGAATAAAACATAGAAATCTGCTCCATACAACTACACCCAGGAAGACAACTGAACAATATTTCCACGACGTGGAGTCACTGCATCAAGACCGGCCAAAGAATAGTTAACAGTAAATTTCTTTGATTACTTATTTTCTTCATTAATTGTAAAAATTCATTGAGTCTTCCCTTGTATTCTGCCATCTGTATTAGTGCGTGTGTGTGGAGCCCAGGAATGTGTGTGGCGTATAAATGATGGTTGCGATTGACCTAATTTTTTTAAATTTGGGAACTCGGGTCAATGAACTTATCTTGTTCTTTGTTTTAACTCAGAAAAACTGTCTGATTAATTCTTCATAATCTGAAAGCATACATAGTGGGACTCCTGCATTATTGGCAAAGCACGTCCTTGCTAAATTCAAAACTAGTCCTTATTATGGCCAGACCTGGAGTGGTAAACTAGGGGAGTCAGTAGCTGTAATAATATGCACATGTATATAGATATCACAATATATTTTGTTCACTTGATTATTGTGTGCATTAGGTGCATTTATTGGGATGTCCTCCTTCAGAGAGCATATTGCACTGTCATACTTCATGTTGAATAAGCGGGACTGGGGGTCATCTCACTTGTGTAGGCAACAATATGGCGGTGTGTTAGAGGTCAGTCTTTAATGGGTGGTAATGTGCATGGCGTGATTTGTATTCTCAAGGTATATACTGGCCTTCCCATAAATGACTTTCCAAGCTGTTTGGCCAAGGTCGCTGATGACCGTGAGAAGTGATGTGCTGTTTGTGCGGCCATTGCCTTGGCAATCTGGACAAGGAGCACAGAGATGGCTCATGATAACTTAATTAACCTAAGCGTCAGTGCAAAGCCAGTATCCTGGGGGGAATCTCCCACTTAGGGAGGGTGGTCAGGCGCTAGTGTGCCTACGCACACAGGTGGCGACTTTCCGCCTTCAGACCCTGCAGCGATACCTCTACGTCGAGCCTCCTCCTAGATGGTGTGCCCTGACGACGTATTTCTTCCGTCAGGTGCATGGCCTGAATTATGACGTGCAGCTCCTGTTTATAGAACAGCTGGGCCTCGGTGGCTCCTTGCAGGCGTTGCCCGTCTTTTACCAGGACCTGATCAAAGTCTGGAAAGTGGTCGCCTCGCGACGCAGCTCTCCCCCGTCAGGAGTAGCGGCTATCGTCAGAGAGCCGCTGCTCAGGAATCCGCCCCTCCGTCCTTTTCAGTGGTTGGCAGAGAGGAGGGCTGTGGCCGCAGGGGTGACCAGGATCGGGGACGTGCTGGGTGGCGGAGGACTGGGCTGGATGCTCCCGCAGGAGTTGGCGCGACGCGCGTCTGTGAGTGTCCAGGTCGCAGCCGATGCCATCCAAGACCTGAGAACAGTCGTGCTCGGACCCGACGTTATTTTGGGTCTTGAGGTGGCCCAGGTGCACGGTGGTCTTCCGTCTGAACGTTCCCCTGTTCGGACAGAATTCCACATTGGCCCCAAGCCCCGAACCCTCCCTCGGGTGCTGGTGCCCCGCAATATGAGCCGCCTCGGGGACATGCCCTCCGTGCCTTTTGGCACGGCAAAGAGGGGCTTTTTGTATGGACTGCTGCTGCACACCTTCCATTTTCTCGCCCTTGTCCATCGACCGGACACGCCCTGGCGTGCCTTGTTGCCGTCCGGCGGCGGAGGCCCCCGATGGGAGGCCCTCTACGGAGGTGTCCTCCCCCTTTCTATCGGGGACCTGGGTTGGAGGGTGTTGCATGCAGCAGTCCCCTATAATAAGAGGATGCATAGGTTCACGGACTCTCAGGACACGTGCCCTTTTTGCGGTCTTGTGGAGTCCGTGGACCATGTATACATAGGGTGTTGTAGGCTGCACTCCCTTTTTAGTTATTTGAAAAACCTTTTATTGATGTTTTGTTTGCACTTCAGCCCCACGCTCCTGATCTATGGGCACCCGGTGTGGAAGGGGGTCGGGAAGGAGGAGGACCTCCTTGTGAACCTGCTCCTGGGCCTGGCCAAGTTGGCCATTAACAGGTCCAGGCAGCGGGCGATCGACGGGGGAGTCCTGCCCGATTGTTTATCCCTCTTCCGCGGCTACGTTCGCTGCCGGATGTCCCTGGAGAGGGAGCACGCGGTGTCTGCTGGCAATCTCGAGGCCTTCCGTGCTCGGTGGGCACCGCGGGGACTGGGGTGTTTTGTTGACCCCTTTAATCACATTTTGATTTAATGTTTGTAAGGTTCCTTTAAACTTTTGTCCTTGGTTTTACAGCTGACCTGAATTAGGGGCTATGCCTGATTTATCCCAATTTTGTTGATTTGATTTTCATTTAAAAGATTATCCTGGGGGGAAGTCATCTCTTTTCATTGCATGTGAGAAAGGTCCACTCTCCTTGGTCTTCTAGTGGGTAGAGGATGTGTGTAGTGAGGTAGGTCCTGATGGAAACTGACAGAGGTGGGTGCACAAACGGAGCAGGTAAATGTTTACAGGTAAGGATATGATGGTCAGGTAGATACATCACTCTTAGTCAAAACAGCAGAAGGTGAGGTTGTCCCTCACAGCCCTGACACATTTCTGTATGGCCCTGGCATCTGGGAGAGCTGCAGTGAGACCACCTCATATTCTTCCCCATCATCTTCATGTGAGGATGTTAGCAGCTCATGCCCTCGATTGGCAATTTCTTTCCCCTTTGCAATACTACATTGTGCTAGGCGCAGCAGACAATGATAATCCTGGACACCCTCTGTGGCACACGCTGCAAAACTCTGCCAAGCTGGTAAGGCATCAGAAGTATATTTTGATCAATCCTATGGTTTACTTTATGATCGCCCTTGTTGAGCTGTGTGCAACATTGTAACACCCCTCAGCAGGGCTTTACACATGACACACTGGTGTCATGAGCCATGTTCTAACAATTCTGTTTTCTGTGATTCTGAGGGGATGGCCCTTGTCACCCAGGATCCAACCCTACACTTGGGCAAGAGCCTCAAATAGCTGTGCCAGCTGGGAATTCCTTAAGATATATGAGAGCTCCCTGGGAAATGAGCACACACCTGCATTAATTTTTTCCAGAGGTCACAGACAACTTGAACATTAGAGGAGTGAAACCCCTTCTGATTTATAAATGTAGCTGGCTGTTCCCAGGGAGCCTGAATGACCATGTGTGTGTCATTGATCTCACCCTGTACCTGTAGGAACCATGCAATGGCCCAGAAGTCAACTGTTCAAGGGGGCTGACTATCATCAACTGTTGAGAATCTAATGAATTGATTGACCCTTCTGAACAGGACATTGGCCACCTACAGTACGCACCTATGCGTTGCAGCCTGGAAAATGCCACACGTATTCCCCCCTCTGTCGAGCTCTGATTTGAACTGCTGGTATAGAGATTTAAGATCACAATTACCTTAAGGGCCACTGGCATGGTGTTCCCTCCAAAGCCACAGGGCTGAAAGTCTCGGTGTGGGTGCATGTGAACGTCAATAACTGCCCCTTTGACATTGCTTCTCAGACATCCGGAAGTAGCGCATATTCTGAACACTCACTGTTGTGCCAACAGTCTTTAGAAATGAAGATGGTCCTGATTGGGATCCTCCTGATGGCCTTTTCCCTTGGCTAGTACCAGCTGATGGCCTTGTGGCCTGCGTTGTTGCCCGACCTGGTGCCCTGGTGAATCCTCTCCTCCATCGACTGACATTACAAAAAGATTAGGTGCATGAGACCAGTTGCAAGTCCATAAAATGAACTGTGTGAAGAAGGCAGGCAAAGATATGAACACCTCTGTTGACATGGCTTTCATTCTTAGAACAGCTGTAGTTTACCAATGGGAATGCATGAACCTCCCATGGACCACACTCTCCAATCTCATAATGATCCCCTCCCAAAATAGCCTGATCTCCTGTGAGGTAAAAGTTTCTTAGTGGTCATTAACATGACCACTAACACTGTGACCCTGTATTTGGAGCCCATTCACCTCCACCTTCCTTCTGTTACCTTCAAACTTCCTCCTGACATTACCCTGCTCCTTCCCCGAATCATCCTGGAGCATCAAGCCATCATAAGAACGTAAGAAATAGGAGCAGAAGTAGGCAATTCAGCCCCTCGAGCCTGCCCCACCATTCAATACGATCATAGCTGATCTCATTTCGGCCTCAACTTCAATTTCGTGTCCTCTCCCCATAACCTTTCAAACCTTTACTCCTCCTTAAATTTATTCAGTGTCCTGGCATCCACTGCACTCTGAGGTAATGAATTCCACAGATTCACGACCCTTTGAGAAAAGTAATTCCTCCTCATCTCTGATTTAAATCTACTACCCCTTAGCCTAAAACTATGGCCTCTCATTCTAGAATGCCCCACAAGGGGAAACATCTGCTCCACGTCTGCTTTGTCTATCCCCTTTAGCATCTCAATTAGATCTCCTCTCATCCTTCTAAACTCTGGCGAGCATAGACCTAAACTGCTCAATCTCTCCTCATAAGACAAGCCTCATATCTCTGGAATCAATCTAGTGAACCTCCTCTGAACCACCTCCAATGCAACTACATCCTTCCTCAAGTAAAGAGACCAAAACTGTACACAGTACTCCAGGTGTGGTCTCACTAATGCCTTGTACGGTTGCAACAACACTTCCCTATTTTTATACTCTTCCTTTAGCAATAAATGCCAAAATTCCATTTGACTTCCTTATTACCTGCTGTACCTGTATACTAGCTTTCAGTGATTCTTGCATGAGGACACCCAGATCCCCCTGCACTGAAGCATTCTGAAGTTTCTCACCATTTAAATAATAAGTCGCTTTTTTATTCTTCCGGCCAAAATGGATAACCTCACACTTATCCACGTTAAACTCCATCTGCCAAATTTTGGCCCATTCGCCTACTCTATCCGTATCCATTTGTAAATTTCTTATTTCTTCATTGCAACTTACTTTCCCACCTATTTTGTTGGTGTCATCTGCAAATT
The DNA here is from genome assembly GCF_017639515.1 of Carcharodon carcharias. Taxonomy (NCBI): domain Eukaryota; kingdom Metazoa; phylum Chordata; class Chondrichthyes; order Lamniformes; family Lamnidae; genus Carcharodon; species Carcharodon carcharias. The sequence goes on along the minus strand of NC_054478.1, from coordinate 102,537,831 downwards.
TAGCTATTGTACCTTCTATCCCTGAATCCAAGTCATTAACATAGATTGTAAATAGTTGGGGCCCAAGGACAGAATCCTGTGGCACCCCACTAGTTACAGCTTGCCATCCAGAAAAAGACCCATTTATCCTGACTCTGATTTCTGTTGGTTAGCCAATCCTCTATCCAATCCAATATATTAACCCTAACTCTGTGTGATCTTACCTTGTGTATTAATCTTTTGTGCGGCACCTTATCAAAGGTCTTCTGGAAGTCCAGATATACTACATCTACAGGATCCCCATTATCCACTTTGCTTGTCACATCTTCAAAGAACTCTAGCAAATTAGTCAAACATAATTTACTCTTCATAAAACCATGCTGACTGTGATGGATTGCATTTTGATTTTCCAAATGCCCCATTACTATTTCCTTAATAATGGATTCCAACAATTTCCCAATGACAGACGTTAAACTAACTAGTCTATAGTTTCATACTTTCTGCCTCCCCCACTTTTTGAATAAGGGTGTTATATTAGCATTTTTCCAATCCACTGGATCCTTTCCAGAATCCAGGGAACTTTGGAATTTTATTACCAATGCATCCACTATCTCCGCTGCCACTTCCTTTAAGACCCTGGGATGTAGGGCATCAGGTCCTGGGGACTTGTCACCCTTTAATCCCAATAGTTTGCTCAGTACTTTTTCTCTAGTGATGGTGATTGTTCTAAGTTCCTTCCTCTCTATACCCTCTACACTACCAGTTTCTATTGGGGTGGTACTAGTGTCCTCCATTGTGAAACCTGAGGCAAAATATTGATTAAGCATCTCTGCCATTTCTGCGTTCCCCATTATTAACTCTCCAATCTCACTCTCCAAGGGACCAACATTCACTTTAGCTACTCTCTCTCCTTGTATATACTTGCAGAAGCTTTTGCTATCAGTTTTTACATTTTGCTATAGTTTTCTTTCTTTTTTGCCTTTGCTCTTTTTATTTTTTTACTAACCTTTTTTGTTGATCTTTAAAAGTTTCCCAATCTTCCAGCCTTCCACTGACCTTTGCAATTTGGTATGCCTTAGTTTTTCCCTTTACATTATCTTTAACTTCCTGGCTTAGCCATGGATGCTTTTCCCCCTTCTTACCATGCTTCTTCCTCTTTGGAAAATATTTGACTTGGGAGGAATTGAATATCTCCTTAAATATCTGCCACTGTTTGCCAACTGTCCTACCTTGTATTCTTCCTGCCCAGTCCACTATGGCCAAATCTGCCCTCATTCCTATGTTGTTACCTTTGTAACTAGGTCATCTTTGACCCAGCGCTATTGACCCTCAACTTTCCATCTCTCACCCTTAGCCCTCTCACCCTCACCCTTCCTTTTATCATTCTGGGGCCTCCCTCCATCATCCTTCACTTTCCCCTGACCCTCCCTCGGAGACCCTTGACCTGTTGCCCCAGGAACTGGACCTGCCCCGCTTCAAAGTCAAGGTCCTTTCATTGACTTTTGCCCTGCCATATGTGGTGCAGCTGCCTCCCAAGGACACAAAAATGAGACCACTGCAATGGTAGACCCCACCTATAGACCAGACTCTGGCTGCTTCCAGACAAATCCTACCCAAGCCTCACTGTGCCACTGATTGAGGACCTAAGCACAAGCCCCAACCTCTTGCCATCCCAAGCGCTGCATCATTTGCACTACAACTCTTCAATTCACCAATATCTTTGTCGGTTTCCATGAGAAACACGTCTTTGATGGAATGATCCATAACCTTCTACTTCTTGAATATTTCTAATCTGTTGATGATAGGTTTGCTATATTGGAATCTGTAGCTCCTTACAGTCCTAAAGGACTCCATCCTACGCTCACAAATTCACCTTTGAAATGGAGCAGTCAAATGAGCTCCCTTTCTCGATGCGCTAGTTGAGAAATTTGTCAATGGATTCTCTAATACTGTTTACTGCAAGCCTACCTTTATTGGCCAAATGCACACTGGGATTCCTACAGTTCTATCCATTATAAGATTGGCCTTATCAGCAACCTTGTAAATAGGACCCAAGCCATTTGCTCACCATGCAACCTTGATGCTAAAATAGGGTGCACCAAAGCCATCCTGTGGGATAATGGCTAACCTGATCAGATCATTGCTCACTGTATATCACGCAAACTCATGAATGGGCCTAAGGCCACCACTTTTGGTCCTAAGAAGTGCCCAGTGTACCTTAGATTACCCTGAAAAGGTAAAGTGTCTCAAAAACTTGAGCAACACGCTGCTACTATGCAGTAGCAACACACATGATATTCTCCACTAACAGGATGCTGCCGTCAAGTCAGAAAGACTCTTTGTCTATCACACAAATGGGTAACGTGGTTTATGAATGCCAGTGCCAGGTATGTAGGCTGTACGTCCCAACCACCGATGGATCGTGTCAACAGCATGTCCCTTTGGCTGTTCGCAACAGGCAAAATGCTGACCAGCCCATGCTTGCAAAACTTAGAACATAGTGTCCAAGATTAGATGTGATTCTGAGATTGGACAACACTTGCTAAACAATCCTGATTGTGCACTGACAATCAATTTAAGATTACAAGTCAGGCTTGCATTGAGCCTCAATTATGCGTGCTACAAGCTACATATATTCACACCTTTCTGAGGGTCGTCATCTTGCTTACGTATACCAACGAACCCGAAAGTGATGCCGTCCGGAGCTTACTCTCCTAGTATGGTCTCCCATGGTGTAAGGTCTAGGGGGAGGTTCCAGACAAAGAACGATCCAAGAAGTCCTCAAATGCAGAGCAGCGGAGGAGGGCTGCGACCCCAATGGCTGCGAAGGTGGAAGAAAGTTGCAATGGGGAAGTGGCCACAGTCGTCATGGTCTGCCATTCCACTAAATCTGGCCACTGACCACCAGGACTGTGTGGAACCCGACTGCACACCAGAGCCCCCACTATGCCATGCACAGGCGTCCATCAGGTGAAAAGCCCTGTGGCGATGGAGGATTGGCAAGAGAGGCAGGGCTGGGATACCTGGAGGTCCCCAGCACAGATTCCGCACATAGGCAGTGGATGTGTAACAGTCATCGGGCACCTGTATTGGCACAGGAGTGCCTATCGGCAGCTGCACTTGTGACCGAATAGTCCTTTTCAGGATACCCTCAGCTCACCCCGAGGGAGGGAAGCAAGAAAAGGTGCCCAAAGAATAGGGCGTCCCATTCCTCCTGGCTGGGAAACCACACCCAGCGGGATCACCATCTCTGTGGTCGAAACAAGAGAAAACTAAACGTCGGAACCTGGAATGGAAGAACTTGTTGACAATCCAAAGAGTGATTGTCCGGAAAGACAAACTGCCATCGTGGCTCAGGAGCTATGAGGCACAACATTGACATCGCTGTTCTTAGTGAAACCCAGCTTGCTGGGAAAGGGCAGCCGAGGGCGGTCAGTAGAAGGTACACCTTCTTCTGGAAAAGGAAGTCAGACTGTGACCCCTGCATCCACGGAGTCGGTTTCACCATGAGAAACAGGATAGCTGCCGCACTCTCCAAATACCCCTTGGGGATCTATGAGAGGCTGATGACCCTACGCCTGTATCTCAGTCCTAACCAATGCGCCACTGTCATCAGCGCATATGCCCCAATTATAGATTCTGACCATGAAGTAAAAGAGAGGTTCTACTTCGATCTCAATGGCGTCCTTGCTTCCATCCCCCGGGATGACCATGTCATCCTCCTAGGTGATTTTAACGCCGGAACTGGATGTGAACATGAAATCTGGAGTCAAGCTATTGGCAAGAATGGTGTAAGGAAGGCCAATGGCAATGACATCCTGCTCTTGACCAAGAATGACCAATATGGTCTGACAGTGATGAACATGGTCTCCCACCAGATGAACCAATTCAAGACCACATGGGGGCACCAGAGTTTGGGGCATTGGCACCTCTTGGACTACAACATTTCCCGAGGCAGTGACCTGAGGGACGTGGTTGCCACGAGGGCCATGAAGGGTTCTGAATATTGCTGGATGGACCATTGACTTGTGCACTCGGTGGTGAACATCCGCCTGGCGCCAAGACACCAGGGGACCCAATAAGCTGCCCGGAGAAAGCTGAATGTTGCGGCATTGAAGGACCCGGGGACTGCGGGAAGAATTTCAGGCCCAGTTACACAGTGCACTGGAGCAAGTGCCCACCACTGGTGCCATTTCCATCCAGGCATACAGGGAGTAACTCAGGTCTGCTGTCCTAGTCTGTGCACAGGTGTCTATCAGGTTTGTGCTTCCAAGCCTTCCCACAACACCTTTTGTGGAGGATTTTCTCAGAGCTCCACCAACCATTGAGCTTAAGCGGGCCATCCAACAGATAAAAACCAACAAAGCTTGTGGACAGAACGGTATACCTGCAGAGGTCTGCCATGCTGGCAGCTATCAGCTCACATCATGACTCCACCTGTTCATCCTCAGCCTCTAGGATGAAGAGGACATCCCCCAGGATCTCAAGAACGTGACCATTATTACTATCCACAAAAAGGGGGACAAATCTGACTGTGAAAACTACAGGGGGATTTCCCTCCTGTCCATTGCGGGTAAGATCCTGGCCTGCATCTTCCTGAACCGCCTTCATCCAGTCACTGAGGGGATCCTACCGGAATCCCAGTGTGGTTTCCAGCCATCCCAGGGTACTGAGGGCATGGTCTCTGTGGCTAGACAGATCCAAGAAAAATATCAGGAGCAAAATCAGGAATTTATCCTCACCTTCATCGACCTGACCAAGGCGTTTGATCCTTTAAACTGTGAAGCTCAATGGATCATCCTCCAATGCTTTGGTTCCCTGTTGAAGTTTGTCACCACCCTGAGACTCCTGCATGACAGCATGGCTGCCACCATCCTGAGTGGTATTTGAAACAGACACATTTCACATCCAGACCGGAGTCAAACAAGCTTGTGAGATCGTCCCCACCTTGTTGACCATTTACCTGACCATCATCATCCACCTCATCCAAGATGACCTATCACCTGGTGTCAGTATTCACTATCATCTGGACGGGAAGCTCTTCAACCTTGGTTGCTTCCGGGCAAAAATAAAACTCACCATCATGGATATCAACAACATTCAGTTTATGGGTGACTGTTGCATGATGGCTCAGTCTGTACAGGATTTGCAAAGCACGCTTGACCTCTTATAAGATGCTTGGCTTGTCCTTAAACATTGCCAAGATGACGGTCATTCACCAACCTTCCCTGGGCCAGTTGAGCATCCCCCGTGCCATCCGCATGGATGGCTCGGGAGTGTGTGCAGCACTTCCCTTATCTCGGCAGTCGCCTCCCTCAATGGACTACTTTTAATTAGAAAGTCCAACACCGAGTCAACTGTGCCAGTGCTGCCTTCTTCAAGCTGCGCCAACATGGCTTTGGCAACAGGGACCTTCTCAAGTCAACAAAAGTTCTGGTTTATAAGGCTGTTGTGTTGGCCACCCTCCTCTACCACAGCAAAACATGGACAGTCTATCGATTCCACATTAAGATCCTTGAGCGCTTCCATCAATAGTGCTTGTGTCGAATCTTAGGGATCAAATGGGAGGACCACCAGACTAACACGAGCATCCTCCATGAGGCTGTGTCTACCAGCATTGAAGCCCTGATCCTGCGGAACCAGCTCCAATGGATGGGTCATTGAGTCCAGGTGCTTGAAAACCACCTCCCTCAACAGGTTCTCTTCTCACAGCTCTCCGTTAGCCAAAGCTCAAAGGGTGACCAAATTAAAAAATTATAAGGATATGCTCAAGGTTGCCCTAAAGCATGGAGGCATTAATGCCACTGACTGGGAGGAGAATGCTGCCGATCACTCTGCATGGTACCACCTGGTCCATTAAGGCATGAGCCACTTCGAGGCTCAGTGACTCAACAGTGAGGCAGAACGGCGGCAGCAGAGAAAGGAGAAGGAAGCCAACCCAGGACTGTGATTCCCACTCCTCTGCTCAAAAGCATTCCCCCACTGCGTAAGAATATATGGATCCAGAATTGGGCTCCTCAGTCATCTGAAGTCTCACCAAGCCTGACGGACATCAACCTCGATTCTGAGGGACCACCAATGATATTCACACACAGGTCCCTGTCCTTTGCAAATAGAATATGTCCACATACTTTGTCTTTGTCAACTAAACACAAGTTGGAGGACAGCCATTCCCTGGTTCATTCTCCAAGGCAGTGCCTTGACCAATCAAAGTTGACCTGCCTGGTTTGCATTTAAACAAATGCTTGGAAGTTAATTGTTCCCTGGTGCATTCTCCATGACAATGCTTCTACCAGTCAGAGTCCACTTGCCTCTTATCATGCAATATAAATTGTTGTTCCCCCTGCGGTTTGGTATTCTTGAGAATCTGTCCTGATGGGTGCAAGGCAAAATTTTGACTAGACCACTGAACTAATGCTCAGAAAGGCTCCATTTTCAAAACCAGTTCCATTGAATTCTCAATCCCTTGGTTTTTCCTTTGAGGACTGAAATGAGCTCAATATCTATCTCTTGTCTATCAGCTGCATCTTATCACTTTTACTCTGTACCTCACCCAATGAACCCTCCTACATGCCATTATCTATTCCATCAGTTAACACATATCTGAGTAAGAGCTCGTAAGGAATAAGGTGAGTGACGATACGTGGTATGACATCCAAGAGGTCATGGTGTCACTGGGACCTGGCCTAGCGTTCTTTGAAGGAGGAAATCTAGCTAATAGGAAGAAGGACAGTAAAGTACTTCAGGAACACCAACAGTTTGGTGAATTGGACAGATAGATGCATGATGTAATTTAAGTAATGTAATCTGTATTGCATTTTGGAAGGAGTATTAAGAAATGGGTTTACTTATTCAATGATAGGTTTGCATGAACAAAGAGACTTAGTGCTTCAAATTATTGGTGAAGCAGTGTAGTCATTATGTTACTAGATTAGTAACATTGGGGCCCAGATAAATGGTTTGAAGACATGTTCAAATCTTACCATGGCAGCTGGGCATTTGAAATTCTATTAATTAAATACATCTGGAATAATCAGCTGGTTTCAGTGGTGACCATGAAACTCCAAATTGTCAGAAAATCCACTGGGTTCTCTTTAGGGAAGGAAATCTGCTGTCCTTACCTGGTCAGGCTTGCATATGACTCCGTATCCACAGTAAGTGATTGACATTGAACTGTCTTCAAAAATAACTCAGCAAGCCACTCAGTTTTATCAAATTGCTACAATAAAATCGAATAAGAATAAAACCAAATGGACTGTCAGCCATCAACCTAAGCAGCAAACATAACAAAGGCACATCTAACCAGGCAACCCTGCAAAGACTTCCTCAATAACATCTGGGACCTTGTGCCAAAATTGGTAGAGCTGTCCCAAAGTCTGGTCAAGCAACAGCCTGGCATTGTCATATTCATCAAATCATAACTATCAGCAATGTCCCAGATTCCTCCATCACCATCGCTGGGTATGTCCTGATTCCTCAGAAGGACAGACCCACTGGAGGTGGTGTCACAGTGGCACAGTGGCAAACAGTCAGGAGGGATGCCCTGGATGGCTTTGGACTCCATGGTATTTCATGGCATCAGGTCAAACATGGGCAAAGAAACCGCCTTCCACACACCCTCAGGTGAAAAATCAGTACTCTCCTGTATTGAACACCACTTGGAAGAAACACCAAGTATAACAAGAGCACAGAACGTACTCTAGGTGGGGGTTTTAATGTCCATCATGAAGAGTGGCTCCATTGATTGAGCTGGCCGAATCCTGATGGACTTTTCTGCCAGACTTGGCCTGGGGCAGGTTTTGAGGGAACAAGCAAGATGAAAAATCCTACTTGATCTTGTCTTCACCAATCCAATTGTTGCAGATACACCTGTCCATGGCAATAATGGTTAGAGTGACCATAGCACAGTCCTTGTGGAGACGAAGTCCCATCTTCACAACAAAGACACGCTTCATCATGTTGAGTTGCACTACCACCGTGCCAAATTGGACACATTCAGAATAAATCAAGCAGATCAAAGTTGGGAATCCATGAGGCACTTTGGGCCATCAGCTGTAGGAGAAGGGTATTAAGTCACAATCTGTAACCTCATGAGACAACATATCTCTTACTCTAACATTACCATCAAGTCAAGGGATCAATCCTGATTTAATGTACAGTAGTGCATACCAGAAGTACCACCAGGCATAGGCAAATATGAGGTGGCAACCTGGTGAAGCTGCAACACAGGACTACATGCCAGACAGAGTAAGCATCATACAATGGACAGAGCCAAGCAATCCCACAATCAATGGATCAGATCAAATTTCTGCAGTCCTGCCATATCCAACATAAATAGTGGTTGACAATTAACCAACTAAGTGGAGGAGGAAGAGGTTCCACAAACAGCCCCATCCTCAATGATGGTAGAGCCCAGCACATCAGTGCAAAAGATAGCTCACTGCATTTGCAACCACCTTCAGCCAGATGTGTCAAGTGGGTCATCCATCTCAGACTTCTTCTGAGGTCAGCAGCATCACAGATGTCACTCAATTCAATTCACTTCGCCCAATATCAAGAAATGACTAAATGCAATGAATACATCATAAATTATGTGCCCTGTACCCAGCTAAAGCCATATGTTCCAGGATTAGTTGCACCCTTATCAAAGCAGTTCTTGTACAGCTACAACACTGGCAGTTATCTGCCAAAGTGAAAAATTGTCCAGGTCTCAAAAAAGCAGGATAAATCCATTTCTGGCTAATTACTGCCTGATCAGGCTATTCTCAATCATTAGAAAATTGATGGAAGCTGTCATCAACAGTGCTATCAAGCAACATTTACTCTGTAATAACCACATCAATGCTCAGTTTGAATTCTACCAAGGCCACTCAAATCTTGACCTCTTACAGCCTTGGTCTGAACATGGGTGAAAGAGCTGAATTCAAGAGATGAGGTGAGAGTGACTGTCCTTGACATCAAGGCAACATTTGAGCGAGTGTGGCATCAAGAAGCCTTCATAAAATGAAGTCATAGGAATCAGGGGGAAAGCTCCCTACTGTTTGGAGATATACCTAGCATAAATGAAGATGGCCATGGTTGTTGGAGGCCAATCATCTCAGTCCCAGGACATCTCTGCAGGACTTCCTCAGAGCAGTGTCTTCAGTCCAACTGTCTACAGCTGCTTCATCATTGATCTTCTCTCCAACACAATGTCAGAAGTGGAGATTTTTGCTGATGATTCCACAAAGTTCAGTTACATTCACATCTAACCTGATAAAGAAGCAGTCCATGCCAGCATGCAGTAAGACCTGGACAACATTCGGGCTTGGACTGATAAGTGGCTATTGACATTCCTGCCACACAAACACCAGGCAATGACCATCTCCAACAAAAGAGAATCTAGGCATTCAGTGGAACTTGCTATCGCTGAATCGCACAACCATCAAGATTCTGGGAGTTACCATTGATCAGGAACTTAGCTGGACCAGCCACATAAAAACTCTAGGTATACTGTTTGTAAAATAACAGGGAAAACATCAATATTGATATGAAATTGGCTCAGCGTCATGAAGCAGAGAGTAATGATTAATGGATGTTTTTTGGGTTGGAGGAATGTTTGTAGTGGAGCTTCCAAAGGGTCAGCGTTGGAACTTTTGCTCTGAAGAAGAGTCATATAGACTTGAAACATTAACACTGTTTTTCTCTCCACAGATGCTGTTAGACTTGCTGAGTTTTTCCAGCATTTTCTGTTTTTGTTTCAAAATGACATAGACATGTTGGTGGCATGGGCTGACAATTGGCAGATGACGTTCAATGTAGAGAAATGTGAAGTCATTCATTTTGGTAGGAGGAACACGGAGAGACAATATAAAATAAAAGATATAACTCTGAACGGAGTGCAGGAGCAGAGGGACCTGGGTGTATATGTGCATAAGTCATTGAAGGTGGAAGGACAGGTTGAGAGAGCTGCTAATAAAGCATACTGCATCCTAGGCTTTATTAATAGGGGCATAGAGTACAAAACCAAGGAGGTTATGTTGAACATGTATAAGACACTAGTTCAGCCTCAGCTGGAGTACTGTATTGTGTCCAGTTCTAGCCATTGCACTTAAGAAAGGATGTGAAGTCATTGGAGAGAGTGCAGAAAAGATTCAGGAGAATGGTTTCACAAATGAGAAACTCAAGTTATGAAGATAGATTGGAGAAGTTTTGACTGTTTTCTTTGGAGAAGAGAAGACTGAGAGGAGATTTGATAGAGGTATCCAAAATCATGAGGGGTCTGGAAGAAAGTGTTCCCACTCATGAAAGGAACAAAGATGAGAGGGCCCAGGTTTAAAGTAATTGGCAAATGAAGCAAAAGCAACATAAGGAAAAGCTTTTTCATACAGCGAGTGGTTAAGGTTTGGAATACACTGCCTAAGAATACAGTGGAGACAAGTTCAATTGAAACATTCAAAAGGGAATTAGACTGTTAGCTGAAAAGGAAGAACATGTAGGGTTATGGGTGGAGGGGTGGAAAGGCAGTAGGTGAATTGGTTATTGGAGAGCCGGTGCAGACATGATGGGCCAAATGGCCTACCCTGTGCTGTAACAATTCTGTGATAAGAGCAGCTCAGAATCTGGGAATTCTGCAGTGAGTGACTCACCTCTCAAGTCCCCAAAATTTTTCCCCATATACAAGGACAATTCTGGAGTGTGATGAAATGCTCCCCACTTTCTTCGATTACTGCAGCTCCAATAACACTCAAAGAGTTCAACACCATCCAGGACAAAGCAGCCCGCTTGATCAGTATCCCAGTGCCACCTGAAATACTCACTTCCTTCACCACCAGACGCAGGGACTGCAGTGCGTGCCAGCTGAAAGATGCACTGCAGCAGCTTCCCAAAAGCTCTTCAACAGCACCTTCCAAACCCATAATTTCAACTACTTAGAAGGACAAGGGCATGCATGGGAACACCATAACCTGCAAGTTCCCCTCTAAGTCACACACCATCCTGAATTGGGACTATATCACCGTTCCTTCTTCATCGCTGGGCTGAAGGTCTAGAACTCCCTTTGAACACTATGGGCAGAATTTTTCCCTCGGCAGGCGGGCACGTGCCTGACCCAAATGAGAGTGAAATACCGCAATGAGGTTGGGCCAGCATCCTGACGTCATCGCGCAATCTCATGATATTTCACTCAGCGGGCACACGTGAGAGGCGGCAGCGCACCCAATGACAATTCAGAAGCCTATTAAAGCCCTTAATCAATGAATTAAATTGAATTTTTCACTGCCCATCCAACCATCTCATCACGGGTGGGATGAGATTTCGACCGATGATTAAAAGCAAAATAAAAATTTTTAAATCTAATTTTTAACATTTTCCTGCTCGTGTGACAGAGCCATATGAGGGGACATGTTTTCCTTATTTTTTAGTTCTTTATTTTTAATGTTAAAAATCTTCAGCTCCCTGAGGCAGTTCTGTGCATTCAGGGAGCTTTCACTGTGTGCAGCCCCATGCATTTGCACACTTCAGTGCTCACGCTCCTTCCGCACTGCGCCCACCGCCCCCCCCCCCCACCCCAGCAGTGCTGAGGCTCTGAGCACCCCTTTCACACTGGCTGGTCACTAATTGGCTAGCCAGTGTGAAATCGTGGGTGGTTGTCAGTTTTGTGGCCATTCCCAGGCCCGCCCAATGAGGTAAAAATCCTGCCCTTTGGGTGTACCTACACCACATGGACTGCAGTGGTTCATGAGTGTGGTTCAGCACCACCATCCCAAGGGCAATCAAGGAAGAGCAATGACTAATGGCCTTGCCAATGATGCCATCATCTTATGAACAGAATTCCTGGAATGCTCAAGTACAAGGAAATAAAACCAAATAAAGGGTTTTGTAAGTGGGGCATAAAGCACAAAACTGATGAAAAACATTGATTATGCTCAATTAGAGTGCTATGTAAAGTTTTTGGGCAATGCATTAGACAAAAGATATTCAAGCTATAAAACAATACAGCTTAGATTTACCATGATGAAGGGATTTACCAGGGATGGGAAACAATCGCTAGGAGGAAAGACTTCAAATGGGAGGATTATTTCCACTGAAGAAAAGCAAACTAAGAGAAAGTTAAGTGGACCTGTTTAAATTATGAACCATTTAGGTCGAGATTACAGGAAAAGACATTTTTCTGGTTGGGTGTCAAGAGGTCAGTAATGTATCAACTGTCACTGAGAAATGGAGGCGGGAAGTTAAGAGAAATGTTTATAGAATGCTTTCTCATCGGGATTGGCTGAGGTAGATACCATTGCATTATTTTAAGACAAAATTCAATAAATATTTGAAATGGAGGAAGATTTGGGATTATGGGGCAAGAGAAAGGGCGTGGACTTAGTTCTGGAATTGTCTGGTAAAGAGCTAGCACAGGTACAATGGGGCAAATGGGCTCTGACTGTGTTAAAAATTTGCACAAAGCTATCCACATAGGAGATGCTGCTGTGGTGTCATTATGACATGTCTTCAAATACAGTTTTCAATTGGACTGACATGGTAAAATGTTTCAATATGAAGTTTGTTGCTAGTGATAAATTAGAAAATAGCATGAGATGACAAAACAAAAGTCGTTAAGTTGAATATTAATTTGGGGGTAAAAACAATTTCCCATCTGATTCTTTCTATCATGCCTCTAAGGATTTGCAGGACATTCTCATTCAGGCTTCATACTCATTCTTCCCCTTCATGTGTTTACCTATTTTGTGATTGGTTGTAAAATTTACTGCAAATGAGATAGAATAATTGGGGAATTGCAATTATCTTGTTGATACCCAATGATAATCAAGTGCCATCAGACAACAGATGTAATAGCAAACTAATTGCTTTGGTTTGTATGTGAAAGAAGAAATGCTTCCAGGGGAAGGCTGGTACTGCTAAGTCCATCCTATACTTTCTGGGCATTCATGGGGCAGAATTTTTCGTTCGGTGTGCAGGTGAGCGTAAAATGGCACATAGTGACGTCAGGCGAGCGTCCAGATGTCATTGCGCACTCGCGCGATATTTCGCTTGGCGGGCGCACGTGGCTGCCAGAGCCGTGCCCACCATTATTTAAGAGGCCAGTTAAGGCCATTAAAAAGTCAACTGATGCCGATTTTTCGTTGCCCATTTGATTTCGCGCTTGCACGTGGGCAAAATGGGAAGGCTGCCAGCCAACATTTTCAGAAACCTCATCTACGGGTAGGATAAAAAGGGTCAGCAGCATTGAGGAGTTTGGTAGATAGTGGTGAGTAGTGAGGAGTTTGGTAGATAGTTTGCTGCTGGTGACTTATTGGTATATGGCAGCTTCATCTTTGTTTGGGGCTTCACTGTTAGAGTTTCTAGGCTTCATTTCAGGATTCCTTGATGTCTCCAAGGAGAATTCAGACTGTATGGACCCTACCAGGTATCAGACATCCTTCTGTTATCCTGGTAATCGGAATTGTGGTCTCTGCCGGTGTCACCTCCTCTGAAGAGGAAGAGAGGGCCAGAAGGGAGAGGAGGCCAGGTGTCCCAATGCAGCTTCCAGGGGAGCAACCTGTGGGAGGAGAGGCGCAGGCACAGGGGCCGCAGGGCCAGCTGGCAGTCCAAGGCAGAAGGTACTGCAGACGATACCGCTATCCTGCTGCCAGGGTTTACAGGTGGCGATGCAGCTACCTCAATATGTATGAGGTGCAATGCTGAAGGAGGCTCCATCTCTCAAGGGAGACAGTGACCTCCATCTGTCAGATGATGGGCCTGACATCAATTCCAACAGTGTGGGTGGACACCCCATACCAGTGGTGCTGAGGTTCACAGTGGCCCTCAACTTCTATGCCCCCAGCTCATTCCAGGGGTCAGTGGGGGATCTGTGTGGATTCTCCCAATCAGCTGTCCATTGTTGCATCAAACTGGTGACAGAAACTCTGTTCAGGTGGGTGTTGACTTTCATTCATTTCCATACAGATGAGGCCAATCAGGCAGAGTGAGCCAGAGGCTTCGCAGTGATTGCTGGGTTTCCATGCATCCAGGGTGCTATAGACTGCACACATGTGGCCATCAAGGTGCCAGCAGCTGAGCCGGGTGCCTTTGTCAACACGAAGGGCTTCCACTCCATGAACGTGTAAATAGTGTGTGACATAGGATGTATATTCTGCAAATCTGTGTAAGGTTCCCAGGCAGCTCTCACAACACCTACATCCTCAGACATTCCCAGGTGCCAGGGCTCTTCAGTGCTCCAGCTCGACTGGATGGATGGCTGCTGGGTGACAAGGGCTATCCCTTGAAAAGGTGGCTCATGATGCCTCTCCGCCACCCAAGAACAGAGGCAGAGCAGTGGTAAAACAGGAGTCATGCCTCCACAAGGGCAGTGATAGAGAGGACCTTAGTCTTCTGAAGACTCACTTCTGATGCCTGGACCGTTCAGGGGGAGCACTACAATATCCCCCAGCGCGGGTGTCACTGATAGTGGTTGCATACCGCGCTCTCCAAAATCTGCCACCAGCAAGTGGGCACCCACTGAAGGAAGGAGATGTTGATGCAGCTACACAGGCCACAGATGATGAATTCAGTAGTGAGTCAGAACAGAAGTACGATGAAGAGAATGCTAAGGGCATGGCGACAGACCTCAGTAACCTCCAGGGATGCAGGGGCACCAGGGATGCCTTTGATCCAACACTCCTTGAGCTAGGCTGCCAAATAAGTGCTACCACCTCAAGCCAAGTCTGCTGCCTCCACCCCGGATGTTTGAAATGGCCCTTTCCTTTGACCCCTAAGTCCACTCAGTGTCTGTGCAATAAAGTTTCAAGCCATCGACGTTCAGCATTACATATTGGTGCACCCTGCACCGCATTAAATAAAAAAGGTGAAACATACTCAGAACATTACGGCAAAGGAAAATTTATCTTATGTTGACAATCAAAACAAATTAACAGAACTTTCTCTGGTCTTCAACCCCAGACCAATTAAAATAAACAAAACATTGCACAACAGAATGTCACCATTGACCAGTCCCTCGTATGTTCATGGTGCCTTAAATTTACGTTTGCGAGTGCTACATCTTGGTGTTCCCCCTCGCTGGGAGTGGCATAGGAGACAGTCTGCTGACTCTGCTGCCCTGTTGGCCTCGATGACCTTGGCGGTCTTCCTGTGGCCAGTGGAGCCTGTGCTGGCCCTGCCTGGGAGGGAGCGGCCAGTTCCACACCAGGCATCTCCCCAGTTGCCACAGCCTCATCAGATGCCATGGTCCCTGGCAGAGGGGCAGAGGAGCTGCTTCCATCATCCAGAGCTCCCTGAGAGGAGCCTGCAGGGTTGACAGGCAGTTTATGTGCCAATGTGAGGTCACTCTGGGCCTCCCTGCTTACCATTGATGGACGGGCACCTAGCTGGGATGTTGGGTCTCTCATCCATCTCCCACATGGACACTGACAACCTGAGTGAGGGCTTGCAGGTCTGAGTGCCACCCCAGGAACCTCTGATTCTGTACCTGGAGTTGCCTCTGCATGAGAGTCGCCACTCTCTCAATGGAGTAGGCAGTGCACTCGGCCATGAGGGTCAACGCAGTGCTTGTGCTCTGCATGGACTCCTCCATAACAGAGACCATGGCATGCATATCCTCATGGATTTCCGTCAGATCCTCCTACACATCTTGCTGGACATTCAGCATCTGCTGCCTAATGGACGACTTCAGAGGCTCATCATCTGCCTTCGACTCAGCATCATCCTGATCTCCAGCAGTCCTCCTACTGCCGGTGCCCTGGGGTACTCTCTGCCTCCGCCTGCACCTCAAGGAAGTGTGAAGTGCCCTCACTGCTGTGCAACAACATTCTAGCTGAAGACCTAATGTCCACCGAGATGCTGGTAACTGTGCTGGTGCCTGGTTGAGAGACAGGGTGTGATGCAGGCGCACCAGGAGCCTGGCGGTCCTCTAGAGTCAGGGATCAGTCTTGGGGTTCTGCGATTGGGTGTGTGGTGGCAAACATAAGGGAGAACAATGACATGTTATTAGTTTCAGACACCACACTGTCACTGTGCATGCCAGGCACTCTGGTGAAACCATGGAGATCTGCATCATGGTGCCATCATCTTTCAATGGTCAATGGGGACTCCAGTTTTGAGGCTCCCATCAATGAAGAGACTACACAAGAATGTTTGCACCATCCAAAACTCTCACCTCTGTGAACTGCGTTCTTACCTTCGTCTGACATCCCAGCCTCTATGCAACGGGTTGACTGAGATGTGTGCCGGTTCTCCAGTTCCAAGACGTCCTGCTCGTATCTGGTTTGGATTAGGAAGTTTGGAGGCCTCTGCCTGTCTGCGACCTTTCAATGTTGTTATGAGCTGTCTTCTCCTAAAGGACAGAAGAGCATTGATTAGTCCACTCTCTACCTGCAGCACCATTGCAGCATGGCCAACTCCACCTGAGGAGCACCTTGCAGGGCACATCTGAGTCATGGCTCTCAAGCTACAAGGCCCTCCGGCTTAGCAGCCAGGCCTCACTCCCTTGGCCAGCTCTGGTATCATTGACGGTTGGCACTTAGACTCTAACTCCCTTGAGCTGCAAGGAAGGGACGACCAGCCCTTAAAACTTCAACACACTGATCTATAGACAACACGGTACTCACCCTTCCTGAGCGCAGCACTCTTGTGGCACTGAGCCCAGGTGCACCTCACCACATCATGGCTGCTGACCAGCACTGCCACCTCCTCCCAAGCTTTTGTTGTTAGGTGTGGTGGCCTCCTCTTTCTATCCCTGGGGTCAAGGGTGTCCCTCCTGGCAGCCACCTCCTCCAGGAGGACCGTGAGGCACTCATCAGAAAAACAGGGGGGCCAGCACCCACCCAGCCTGCCATCCCGCTGTAACCACATTTGGATCCATAATTTATAATCTCCAGTTGACAACACTGAGGATGTCTTCATTGCCGGCAGCCTTCCAGGGCCTGGCTGTGCCGGTCTTAACCAGGCCGCTGGATCGCTATTGGTCCCAGCAGCCGACAGGGCCCCCTCCTCTGCCCACCCCTTCCCAACCATTGGGGAGCTACAGTTCACACTCAGCAGGCCTTAATTGACCCTTCAGCGTGAAATCGCGGACAGGGGCCGATCGTGGGCAGTGAGCCATTTCCTGGCCTCTCCCGGGCCCGCTAACTTCACCCACCCGCTGGCCTCCAAATTCTGGCCATGTTGTGCATTGAAAGTAAGGCCTGGACTTTTCAGGCAGTGGAAGGGCTCAGTGGGAGCGGGTGGGGGCAGTCACGGAGCCGATTGCCACTTGCGATTGGCTCCGCGCCGCCATTTTACATGGGCGGGCCAATTAAGACCTGCCCAGCATAATATGTGAGCCGTAGCGCTCAGTGCCAGCTGTACGGGCAGGGGGAGGAGGGAGAGCTGAGGCCAGCGCTCTGCCGCGCACGCACGCAAAGGAGCACGTCAATCTCCCTGAGGCATGGAGCTACCTCAGGGAGATTGAATTTATGTTCAAAAAACTAAATTAAAGGTTTAAAAATTTATTTAAAAATGTCCCCTCATGTGAGTGTGTCACATGAGATTGGGCATGTTTTTATATTTCGAGAAATGTTTTTATTTATTTAAAAAAAGCTTTAGGAAACCTCATCCTGCTCCTGGATAAGGTTTCCTAAAAACCACAAAGGCCGATTGACCTTTTTGCCTGCCCACCAACCTTAAGATTGGACGGGCAGTCTTAGTAATGACATGAATTACTTTCTTAATGGCCTTAAAAGGCCATTTACACATTGGCAGCACACTGAACGAAATATCGCGGGACTGTGCAATAATGTCGGGAAGCACACCCGACGTCATCATGCATCATTTTATGTGTCAGCGTGTCGGGCCTGTCCCTGCACACCGACTGAAAAATCCTGCCCTAAGTTACGATTAATACCTACTCTAGAATATATCATTACCATTCCCTTTGTCTTGTGTTCCATGACATCTTTGCCATTTAATTTCTCTTGCCCTACAACCTATCCTTGACCTTCTATTTTGCTCCACTCCACCCCTCCCCCCTTTTTCAATAGCATAAAGCCCATCACATTTCTACCTCTCTCCAAAGAACAGTTATATTGGACTCGAGCTGTTAACTCTGTTTCTCTCTTCACAGATACTGCCAAGACCTGCTTCAAACAGGCATATTTTGTTTGCACAGCACACATTTAGTACCTGTGTTCATCCTTTCACCAAACCAATGCCCTTTGACTTTTCAAATGAGATGCCCTTAGCTGACGTCTACATTCAGGGTCAGTAATGTGATGGATCTCATCATAGGAGGTGCCTTCCTGGATGGCTTTTCACCATATATCTTCAAGTGATTTCTAATTATGTTTTATTTATTTTGCACAGCTGCAGAATCTTTTTTAAGCATTCTTTGTATCGCTTATGCTGTACACCATGAGATTGCTCCCCAGTTGTCAATGTGCCATGAAAGATATTCTTCATGATTCGTTCATCAAACATTCACACCACATGATCTGACCATTAGGGTCAATACTGAAAATCACAGGGCCCATTGTGACTTTAATGAAGCTCTGATGCTAGGCCTACAATGGAATTACATAATAAAAATAATGTCCTTCTCATTTAGTCTCTCAACTGTGTGTATGTCGAATGTTAATTTTATATAAATGGTATCATAGGACTAGCATTTTATGCTTTGTTGCCCTTAGTTGTCATGAAGCTCTGGTTTCCAGAGTTTTATTGTGCTGGCTTTCTGCATTAGCTCACTGCTTCACAGTGAAGCAAATTCAGCCCATGGGAACAATAAAAAAAAAAGTGTTCCCAGCAAAACACTAAAATATTTATTCTCTGGTGGTTCACATTAACCTTGAATGTGAAGTTCTTTTATCACCTCAATCACATTGGTTATTCCTGCTTGGTATACCACGGCTCTTAAATTGTTACTATAAGCAAAGTTTTAGTGAAATCAAGGATATATTATTTTGTTGAAACAGCTGTTTCCTTTTTTCTTCCTGCCCAACTGTTGCATTTTGGATGCCTTATTACTTTCCTGGCAGTACCATTATGTTCTGCAGATATTGTTCAATGGGAGATTAGATGGCTGCCCTAATTAATTTAATGCATGTAGTATTTTAATCTTTTGTTTTTACTCTATTATGAGCAGAGATCCAGCTTAGATTTTTAAAAATGAATCACATTCTCATTTCCAAGATTGAAGGCCCATCTACCGAAAGGTGATTTGCATTTTCTCCCAAGGTAAACTATTGGTCATGTGCCCATCATATTATTACTATTCATAGGTTTTTGGCACAGGTTTTTTTAAGCTATCTTTGTCAAAATTTGATTGGAGAAGTTTATGTATATATATACTTCTGAGATATAAAAATGGAATTCTTGGAATTTATGTTGACATCAGGCAAACTGAAACTTGTTGGGCAGAATTGTGTGTTGGCAATGCCTGCCCGCCTCTCCCATGATTTTTACTGGTGGCAGCTCTTCTCTGGGCAGAATTTTGCCCTTGATGGACGGGCAGGTGGGCCTGACTGACTCGGCAGCGGGCGGGCAGCCAATCGCTGCCGCCGAAACGGGCCCCACTGCCATTTTACGTGGGCGGGCCAATTTAGGCCGACCCAGTGTGATGGCCGACGGGAAGCGCTATGTGCTTCCTGTGCGGGTGGGGGGTGGGGGTGAATTCCCCAGATGCGAGAGTGTGCTCTTTTGTGCATGTGCACGAACGAGTACACATCTCCCTGAGACTAAGTGCTGTCTCAGGGAGAGTGCTGAAAGTTTTTGAAACTTTAAAAATAGAAAAATAAAAAAATCATTAACATGTTCCCCTCAAGTGACAATGTCACACGAGATGGGGCATGTTAATAAATATCACAAAAACTTTATTAAAGCTTTTTAAAACCGACATGAAACCTCATCCCGCCAGTGGATGATGTTTTATATTTTTTCAGAAGCCCGCTGGGGATCCTAGCCTGCCCGCCAGCCTTAAGGTTGGATGGACAGGGCCTTTAATTGGTTTAACTACCCTGTCAATGGCCTCAAATGGCCATTGACAGCTCGGCGGGCGCACAGCTGATTTCGCTGTTCCCCCGCCTTCCTGAATATTTAAATGGGGTGGGATGACGTCGGGGGTTCCACCCAACGTCATCCCGCATCATTTTCATGTCAGCGAGCGGGCCCCACCCCAGTTCGCCGACGGAAAAATTCTGCCCTCTGTGTCTGTGAAAGATCTCGAGGTGTAATAAACTGGTCAATCTTTTTGATTCGAAACAGCACTGCACCCAAGTCTGTACATGATGTGTTTGCTGCTTCAATCGTTGGCAACTCTGGATCATAATGAACTAGATTTCTGTTGAATTTAGGAGATTTTTGATCTTGTTGAAAGCGTTTTGTTTGCCCACATTCCAACACCACTGTTAACCTTGTCTCAATAGCTGTCATAACAGCTCATTGATTTTGGCCAAGTTTTGGTAGGAACTTGCCTACTTGTTTGACCATCTGAAGGAACCTTTGTAATCCTGTGATGTTATTAGGCTGTGGGAACTCTCTAATTATGTTGGTTTCTGCTGGTTGGCCTTAATTCCTGACACTTGTGTAATGCGGCGTAAGAATTTGCGGCTTTGCAAATTCACATTTGTTGTTTAATATCAAACCTGCTTAACTGTAGGACTTTGAGGGCTGCTCCCACTCGATGGTCATGTTCTTCCTTTGATGAACCATGTATGAGATGCGCTAAGCTACCTCCCCCTGCCAGATAACAATGTGAAGCTTCCAATTCCCCAGGAATTTGTCTTAGCACTAAATTTTTTGGATTCCTCCCCTGTCCAGCCCAAACAAATCCGTGAATGGACAAGCCAAAATCCATTCTTATCTCACATCCGGGAGCAGGTCATGAATGGATGGTCAGGTGAGCCAAAGTCTGAAGACATGAAGCCCTGTTTCAATCGCAGACATGAGCTCACGTGCCAGGACAGCATATTGCTCTGTGAAGTAAAGGTTATTGTGCCCCCGAGAAGGCGAAGGCCATGACTGGCCGAATGACACAGCGCTTACCTTGACATTAGTAGGATGAGGATGCACACGCACAGCTACTTGTAGTGGCTGGGGATGGACACGAACATCGAAACCCTAGTCAAAACTTGTCTTCAATGCCAGCAGGTGCAAAAGCAACTCTCCCCCCGCCCCCCCCACCCCTCTTAGCTCCATTGCACCCCTGGGAATGGTTGAGGTGGCCATGGGTGCACCTCCAAGTTGACTACATGGGGCCCTTCTTGGGTTTGAATTTCCACTTACTAACAGATGCCCACTCCTAGTGGACGGATGTTTACGAAGTCTGGTCACCCATGTCTGCTGCCACCATAGACCACTTGCGACAGAGTTTTGCAGTGCACAGGTTATTGGAGGTGTTTGTGTCAGATAACGGGACTGCATTTACCAGCAGGGAGTTCCACAGGTGTACAACACTCAACGGAATAACTCATATGAAAACCTCGCCTTATCACCCCGCCTCTAATAATTTGGCTGAGCGTAAGGTCCAAACTTTTAACTTCAGGAGCAGGTCATGAATGGATGTTCAGGTGAGCCAAAGTCTGAAACATGAAGCCCTGTTGACCCCGGATGATGCATACACGACCACCAGTATTGACCCTGCTGAATTACTAATGAAGAGATGTCTCCACTCCCGTCTACCTCTTATCAGAGCAAATTTAAGGGGGAAGGTGGAGAGAAGCCAAGAGGTCCAGAAGGCTAGACATGATGGCTACAATCGTGAAAGAAATTTCACGGTGGGAGATACAGTTCTCGCAAAGAACTTTGGCGATGGGCCCAATTGGCTATTTGACAAAGTGAGTTCCATGACAGGACCTCTCTCCTATAACGTATCAATAAATGGCTGAATAATTAGACAACAAGTGGATCATCTCCAGAGAAAAGAGACAATCCCACAAGAAGGAATGCAGTTATTATTTGCGTTGGAGTCTGCCCCGCATGTGGAAGAAATGTCACATGATGTGGGAGAACTGGTGGGGCCTGTTGGACCTGAGAGCGTTGAAGACACAAACTTGCCCATTTCCAGTGAAGAGCCTGGTGAACAGTTGACCACTAAGAAGGGGTCTCGGAAAAACCAGCTGAGGCCGTTGAGCTATGACGCTCGACATGTCCGAGGAAGTCTCCTAAGAGACTTGATTTGTAAATAGTTATTCATGCAAATAATTGGGATGTTGTGAAGCTTGTCAATTGTACTTTCAAATAAAGGGGGAGGGATGTGGTAAAGTGGAGTGCTATGTATCTTTAAGAGAATATAGTTAACTGATTATGTGGCTGTACCCACCAATCGCTACACAACGCGGGCTACTTGGGTAACTAAGTCTAAAGCTGGAGGTGATTGAAGAGGCACACATTGTGTTAGTGTCCTGTTTTTAGCTCCAATAAACCTCCAGTGTTTGTTCAGTTAATTGGTGTCTCTGCCTATATTTCTTCAAGCTCCAACTAACGTGTGAATATGAAAGGCACACCATGTTCGCTGGACAAAGTGAAGCTGATGACCTAAAACATAAGAGGTTATTAATAAATTAGTCCATGGACTCACTCAGTTTTTGGCTCCTCATCAAATTTTGCTCGCTCTATTATAAAATTTTTTTGAACAGCCTGGAGGACTTCCTCATATGAGCTTGAAGCCTTATCGACACCCTGTCTCACAATAATATCATCTGCTATGGCCCCCACTGCATAAAATACTGGCCCGATTCTTCTGGTCCTCCTTATGCAAACCCATACTATATCTGGAGAATCTCTTCTCCTATTTGTCACCATGTTGAGCCTGTTGCGAGCCTTCAGTGCTTTGGAACAGTTCTGGGAGTGACAATGTAGACTCCATGTTTACCCTAAGCTCTGGATCTGTTGCTACTTCAGTAGTTTAGCTTGTAGGTTGAGACCTGTACTCACTGCTGCCTGGACTCCGAGGCTGCATGGCTGCTTGCATCTGCAGCACGCATGATGCTCTGTTTTCAGGTGAGTCCTCAATCTTTCTTCTTCTTGTCCTTTTCTGAGGTTTTGTAGATTTTTTAGTTCTGCAGTCTTCACTTGGAGTTTGGGTCTTTACGGTCTGTCCAGTTCCATCTTGGATTTGGGGTCTAGATGGGGTTTCTTTAGGGTTTGCCTGTTATCCTAAGAATGCTACCATAGACCGTTATTCGTAAAAATCGTTCTTATTTATTTATTTACAGATCTACATATATATCTCAACACATGAGGTTGTACTTCTGCTTCCCACCAGATCTGAGTCATGTGACATTGCATCACAGCTACACCTACTCCCCAAGTCTTTTTCCCACTATATACATCCTCCTACCAGCTGCATGCCATAATTATGGAAATGAGAAGGCAGCACAACATTTGAAGCATCACTTCAGTCAGGGATGGAGTAAATTGTGCATCACAATCCCTGTGCCTGAAATCAGGGGCTATCTAATTTAGCCCCCCCAGACAACTTGGAAAGTTAACATATTTAGATTCACAGATAAATTTCATTTTTCTGACTGCTGATCCTTTAAAGGGAAATATCTTCAGGGAATGGTAATTTCTTGACCTCACAAGATACGAGAGCTGGCTTCAAAGAACTTGCTGTAACAAGAAGAAAAAGTTGCATGGAATAAACTACAGCAGATTGCTTAGGGTGTAGATTAGATTGGAGTTTGAAACTCTGTAGCTGTATTAGGAATTTGCATCTACATATTACATTTTGAAGATATTATTGATTGAAACATCCAAATGTTCCATCACTTATTAAACTGTATTAGAGATCTGTTGTAATAAAGATACTTTACCCACTTACTTTATTATTCAGTCTGAATATGAGCCTGTTGGTCTCTCTTTCATAAGAGGGGA
The DNA here is from genome assembly GCF_017639515.1 of Carcharodon carcharias. NCBI lineage: Eukaryota > Metazoa > Chordata > Chondrichthyes > Lamniformes > Lamnidae > Carcharodon > Carcharodon carcharias. The sequence continues at coordinate 102,514,020 of NC_054478.1, read as the reverse complement.
GAGACATGGTGAGCAACCCATATGACCTCTGGTATATTATATGCTCCTATTACTGGTAATCCTCAGTAAATTACCCTACACACAGATTTGAGGGGGCATTTTTTGGATCATTGGAGACTTGTCTTTGTACACGGGCCATCCTGTCACCAGAAACGAAGAATAGACGCACTAGGAGGGAATGCAAACTTCAAGAGTTCTATTTTTCTTTCTTCACAGTTTATGCCTCATAACTTAATCTTCTCATCCCACCCAAAGGTTAGTCTTTTTTTTGCTACATGACCCCTGGCAATCACTGCTACCCTGCACTACAGGAATGTTTTCAGAATGTAATAATGCTGTGCCAGGTCCTGACTTGGATAAGAGAACTTGTTATCCCTGCTGGTGTGAGTAAGTAGGATAACGTGTGACTTTACATTTCTGCATTAGCTGTGAAAGGTTAAGTAAAACGACAACAATAACAGCAACTTGCATTTATATAGCAACTTTAACACACTAAAGCACATCAGGGAACTTCGCAGGAGCTTTATCAGACATAATTTGACACCAGGGTACATAAGGACCTATTAAAAAGTTGATCAAAAGCTTGATTTTAAAAAAGTATCTTAAGGAGGAGAGGGGTAAAGGGGACTAAATTGGATAGCCCCTGTAAACAGATTGTGATCCACAATTAACCCACACGCATTGATTGCAATGCAGGCAGCATACCAGCTGCCTACTCACTGAAATTATCTCTGGATCTGGCCAGTGCTAATCATCTTGTTCATTGGCTGGAGACATCAATAGGGACCCAATGTCATGAGTGGCTAGCATCACTTAAAGCTATCATGAACTTCTTAAAAGGGAGGTTCATTGTTGCTGCAGGAAGTGTTCAGGGACCTACTTAAAGAAAATTCAACTTGGGAAATTCAGCGTGAGAGGGAGCAGGCTCCAAAGTTTTCTGATAGTGCAACTGGGGGTCTTGGTGGAAGAGATGGAAAGGAGGAGTGAAGACCTGCATCTGCAGGCCAGAAGGCCCCCTGTACACAAGACCAAAGGCAGTGGAATTGGGTTGTCATGGAGATCAATGCAGGAATCAAGCCGCAGGGACCTGGCTGCTGTGCTCCAAGACATGCAATGACCTCACACGAGTGGTCAAGAAATTTTAAATTTAACCTTCCGTGGATCTCTGCCTTGACATGGTGAAGAGGCTTGCGTCCTCCGATGATCCCTTGAGCAATTCCAATAGGAGCACCTTGCTCCTTGATGGGCCACCCATGGCTGCAACGTCAGGGGGAGGTGCCAGGCCAAGTGCGGTCCAATAATTCCTTAATGGCTGAACAGGCGAAGGGAAACTGCGTGCCTCACCAGTTGCAAAGGGGGAAGAAGTCTGCAGTGGCAAGGTGGTCCTGGTCATTGTGATTCGCCATGTCACCAAAATCTGATCACCAACCCGTCAAGATTGTGGGGACAATGACAGCGCCACAAGATCCCCACATTAAACAAAGTCAGACACAGGCTTCTACCAGGGTTCATTTTCCAAGACCTGCGGTGGTTGAGAATTAATGACTGGGACCGGGCTGCGAACCTGGCATCCCCTGGTCAAGAATCTGAAGAAAGGCAACAGATGCATGAAGGTCATGCACATCTGTATTGGGACAGAGGTATCTTTGGGCAGCAGCATCTATGACTGAGCTGATGTCTTCCAGATACCCTCTGCTCATCCCATATAGGCAGGGGGCTAGTAAAGGTTCCCCTAAAATAGGTTGTCCCACTTTCTCCTGGCTGGGGAACCACACCCTGTGGGATCACCACCTCCATGGGCAAAGAAAGAAAACTTAAATTTTGCAACTTGGATTGTTAGAGCATTCCTGGATAATAGCAAGAGTACAGTCCGGAAGAAACTGCAATCATATCACGTGAGCTATCAAGACTGCAAAGTGACATCGCCACTCTCAGTGATACACACATTCCTGGGCAGGGGCAGCTGAAGGAACAAGCAGGGGATTCACTTTCTACTGGAAAGGAAAGGCTGTCACCGACCCTTATGTCCAGTAAGGGGGTTTCACCATCCAGAATAGGAACTTGGATGCACTGCCAGAACTCTGCCAATGTATAAATTGAACCCAATGGTTCATGACACTTCACCTGCAGCTCACCCATAACCAATATGCCACCATCATCAGCACTTATGCCTGACTCTTGATTCTGATGAAGATGTTAAGAAAAAATTCTATTTTGACTTTGATAAAGTCCTCACTGCAATCCCAAAAGAAAAGATCATCCTTCTGGGGAACTTTAATACCAGGGGTGACCATGTCTTTGATGTCTGGAGTGGAACCATTGCTAAAAACAGGGTTCGAAAAGCCAATGAAAATAGTGTCCTCTTGCTGACAAAGTGTGCATGGTCTCATTATAACAATTGCCTCCTTCTGCCAGAAGGACAAATACAAATCACAAGGAGGCATTCTTGATTAAAGCATTGGCACCTCCTGGATTACATCATTGTTCGGGTCAAAGATCTAAGTGATGTCTGTATCACTTGATCCATGTGGGGGCCTGAGCCTGATAGACTGATCATAGACTTGTTCAATCAGTGATGAACACCCACCCAGCAATAAGACATCACAAGAACCAAAAGTCCAAGAGAGTGAGAAGATCAATGTCTCAGCCCTAAAGCAGGCCGGCCAAAGAGGGGAATTCCAAGTGCAGCTCACAAGCAATCGGGAAAACCTTCACATGGCCAAACCAATTCCAGAACAGTTGGATCAAATGAAGTCATCTGTACTGGACTCCTGTGCCCAGACCATTGGGTTCAAGCTTGTTGTCCCCAGGTTTAGTTCGATGACAATGACACTGAAAAATCTGATCGCCTAAAACCTTCATTGTCTGGCAGAACAACCCAAGATCACAAGTCAAGAAGACAGCATTCCAGCTCATGTCTGATGCTCAAAGACAAATCCAGAAGATAAAAGACATGTGGTGGGAACAGAAAGCCCAAGAGATCCTACAATATGCTGGCCATCATGATGTGAAGCTTTTTTGAATCCACCAGTGCCATCCGTAGACCAAGGCCAAATGAACAGAATCCCTTCACTCAAAGGATACACAAGCCAGATCAACCGACCTTCGATGGTCATCTTTGCAGCACATTGTCCACTTTTTAAAAGAAAAGTCAATTTTAAAGAGTCCACATTGAATATGGTTCATTTCTTGAAATTAGGAATATGGCATGTCTATACTGTGCATGACATTAGATTATGATCCCTGAATATTAAAGACTAACTTGAGCTACTTAATGAACACACAGCGGAAGGAGAATGATGGAGCCACAATATCTTATTAATGGAAAGCTGCACTTCAGTGCTAGGCTGCAACTTGGGAATCTGTTGATTTATAATTTCAGATTATGGGGAATTTACCACATAGGAACAAAGATTCATGTCTTCCCCACTCCCTACTCCCACCATTACCAGAAACATAGCATCAAATTTGATGCATATATACCTGACATATCAAGCATATCAAAAATTCATGCAGCTTCTGCAATCCTTAAACTTCAACCCTTCAGCTGGCATCTTCACCAAAGGAAACATTCCCATGACTTAATTAACACAGACGTGAAACACTTTTTTCAGTATTAATATGAACATCTAGAAAGGATTTTCTGTGCCAGAGACAGTGCCTACAGAATTATTATTGGGCATTGATTAAAAAGAATACCAGATGCTGCTCAATGACCATCCACAGGAAGCACAGTTCATCCGTTTACTTGCAGGTAAATTGCACCATGGGTGAGATCACACTATATTAGAAACTGACACTTTGGAATTTTAATAGGTCAAACGTGCAGAGTGCAACTCTAACTGAGTTCTCCTGAGGACTTGGCAGCAGTGATGTATAATTTCATTGCTAGCTAGCTGTAACTTTGCCAATGTTAATCATAATGTTTTGTATATATTTTCAATGTTCAAAAACGCAATTAATAAAAATGCTTATTTCAGCAACTGTGGTTATTTGTATCAGCAACTGGTCATTTTTAATTAACAGGAAAAATATTGTTTTAAGTTAAAACCATATTGTCTTATGGGAACAAGGAACCTGGGGTGCATTTGTGAGCACATTGTTCCATATTAAGACTAAAGCTCATCCCAAAGTATTACCTGTGTGAAATGAGTTCTGTCAGTTTCATTCCAGTCCTCCGCAGACATATGTCCTTGGCGTGAACTTGGCATCAAGTCCATCATATTACTTTGAGAGGCTGGTGCATTTGGAGAATGAGAAATTGCAGTTGTACTTTGTGTGCGTGAGGGCACACACCTGACACTGAAGAATTGGTACATTGGTTGGACAAAGGTTACATGATATTTTACTGATACCCTGAATTCAGAACACTTTTGTTTGTCTGTGCTGGTTACAAGTAAGATTATTCCAGTCTTCAGGATTTGATCATAGCCTTACAGCTAAGTCTCACAAAGGTTACTTAAGTCTGCAGTTTGGTACTGTTGTGTTTATAATGGTACAGTGATTCTTTCCCCCTTCTGTAAAGTATTTCTTTCTCCATCCATGCTGGAATATGACTTTTCTTTGCCATGTATCTTATCCTGTATGGCAGGTGTTAAGGCCTGACTGACATAGAGGTCTTGGGCACTGTTCACCCTCTGTTTCTCAGTCAGTCTGAACAGTCAGAGTAAAGCAGGCTATTTGACACATGTCTGGTTAATGGAGCCAGGCACTAATGTAAGTCTGAGTTTGCTCATTTCAAGTTATAACCTGATAAAGGGATTGACTTTACTTTATTGTCTTTCACAATGACATTATTGTTTAGTTTGTTTGTATTACTTACTACAGGTATGGGCGTTAATGTTTCTAACTCAATTGAAATGACATTTTTGTCATTATATCACTGACATTACTTTCTACACATCGTATGTTTTATTATGTCCACTTGTGCAATGGATTTTGGAGGCAAAATGATTAACCATGGCATCTATATGTAAAGAATTTGCTTAACACACCAATAATTTTATGATCTTTAAACTGTCTTCTCAAAATATCCTTAAGAAGGACTTGCCTCACCTTTAAACTGCCTACCATTTTGAACAGAGCTAAAATTATGTATTTGGATCCCCCTCATGCATTTTCTGCAATTCACCTTTCTATTGCCTCTTGCAATGCTAACCTTAGCAGATGTTTGTTCGCCCATTAATCTATATGACTTATTGTGCCTCCTACCTTTTAGATATTGCTGTATGGTTTTTAGACAAATTCTTACCTCTAATCATTTTGGACTGTGTTTCAACAGGTTTCTCTATATTTTCCATAGGGATACATTTTCTTTTTAAAACTTTCTTCCTGCTTAAAGTTCCAGTTCTATATTTCACTTAGACAACCCAAGAGACTTAAGCTGCAAAGCTTGCTCTCCTAAAGAGTTATGCACCTCCATATTGTTATTTTTGACCTTGTTCCTTATATAACAGTTAAACATATCGTGCAACACTTTATTTCTCTTAATTGATCCCTTTGCTATTTTCCCATCTCCCTGTTCACCTCAAACACTATTCCTCACAACATATGGCCAACCATAGCCCTCAGCTCATCTATTAGCACCAGAATTTGACCTTTACTCTTTTTCTAGTCTAGTTTGAGCTAAACCTGATTGCTGAATTTGCATCTGTAGTATCTGGGGGTATAGACACCTCCCATCTGTCAATCTGGGGTCATATGATGTACTGCATTTGGGAAGGTCCAACCAGTGAGCATTTAGTATGTGCAACCTGGGGGTCAGAGCTTCCTAATGAGAGTCCTGGTCGAGGTAAAAGCATCTGTAAATCTCAGAAATAAATTTAACTGTTTCTTGATGAAACTTGTCTGCTCCCTCGAGTCATCACAGTTGATGAGGAGGATAAAATCAGATCCGACTCTGCCTCGTCCTGTTACTGTGAGCACATCACATTTTTTTTTAAAAGCTACTCACCAGTCATGCCACTCTTTGGCAGAATTGATCAATATCCTCCTATGGAAGTCTGGAGCCAGTATGTAGAGTGCCTCGAATTTTACCTCATGGCAAACAAGATTACCACGGAAGAAAAGTAGAATGCGATCCTCTTGAGTGTATGTGGCAGTAAAACATACAATCTCATTCACACCCTCACTGCCCCGAGTGCGCCCAATTCCAAGTCCTATAATGAATTAGTGGTCCTCGTAAAAACACACGTCAAGCTGAAGCCATTCGTAATAATGCTGCATTTGAAATTTAATTCAAGAGTTAGGGCCTCTGGGGAGTCCTATGTCATGAACCTGAAGCAGTTAACAGAACACTGCGACTTTGGAAACACATTAAATGATATGCTGCAGGATCGATTGGTTTGTGGAATTAAAGACAACGCCATACAGTGCCGATTACTCACCGAAGTCGACATCGACTTTAAGCGCATCCTAGAAATCCCCTTTGCCATGGAAAATGCTGCGAGAGACTCACAGGCTTTGCAACTCATGGACTCAATGTTGGGCGGGAACCTGCCACCGAGCGTGGCCCGAAAACCAGACCTGCAGAATTGAAGTGTGATTCAAAGTCCGCTATGAGAAACATTAAAAAGCCGAGCAGAAACGCTTCAGCAGTGACTTCGAGGCAAAGTTGTTATAGATGTGGGGGTGACCCATAAAATGGATGTATGTAAATTGAAAGAGGCGCAATGCCGTTACTGTCATAAGAAGAGTCACATGGTTAGGCAATGCCGCAAAAATTTAAAGCAGCCCACAAAACAGCAAACAAACACAATAGGAGTAATGGGTACAACAATGGCTGAAGCTGCTGCTCCCAACATTTACTCCTTACATAATGTGACGGCTGTGAAGACCGAACCTATTACTGTAACATTACAAGTTAATGAGAAGCCACTGAAAATGGAAATGGACACAGGTGCCTCGACCACAGTAGCGGGCAAGCACGCTTTCAGGTACCTTAATGAAGGAAGACAGCCAATAAACCTGGAGTGGACAACCGCTAAATTAAGGACTGTAATGACTTGATCCACTAGACAGGTTTCAACAAGGAACAGAAACTTTATTACCAAGAGCTTTTCAGATGCTACATGCTCAAACAGGATCCTCAACAGAAAGCACCAATCCCCCCCTCCCTCCGGATTACCCATACTAAGGGCTCATTGGTCAGAGCCTCCAAGAACATCAGATGACCCCTGATAGACTATGGAAGACTGGAGCCAGTACGTGGAACGCCTCAGATTTTACTTCATGGCAAATGAGATTACTGCGGAAGAAAAGCAGAATGCCATCCTCTTGAGTGCATGTGGCAGTAAAACATACAACCTCATTCATACCCTGATGGCCCTGAGTGCGCCCAATTCCAAGACCTATAATGAATTAGTGGATCTCATGAAAACTCATGTCAAGCTGATGCCATTCGTAATAATGTAGCATTTTAAATTTAATTCAAGAGTTGAGGCCCCAGCGAGTCCATTGTGACCTATGTTGCAAACCTCAAGCAGTTAGCAGGCACTGTCACTTTGGGGAGGCTATACCTTTGGTCCATTTCCTACACCTTTTAGTTTTTGCAGTTTCTATTTACAGAGAACATTTGAATATCCAGCGACATATACATATATACAACAGATTAAGGGCAGAATTTTCTGCCTGTCGGGCAGACAAGCCCAACCCAATCTCCGGGTCCTTAAGGTTGGACGGGCAGGTCCTTTAATTGTTTTGATTATCCTGTCAATGGCCTCAATTGGCCCTTGACAAGTTGGTGGGTGGACAGCTGAGCTCGCTGTCCCCCTGCTTCCTGAGTATTTAAATGGGGCTGGATGACATCTGGGGATCCCCCCGATGTCATCCCATGTCATTTTCATCGGTGAGTGGGCCCTGGCCCCCTGCTCGCCGACGAAAAAATTCAGCCCTAAGTGTCTGAGGTGCTTTCCTTATTAGGTTAGAGTGGCATAGCTCTACCACTAGTTCTTCCACAGGATCAGCATAATCAGGAACTGCAGCACTAGATATATCATTAGAAAGTGGCAGTTCAGGGTTAGGCAACTCTACATTGACATCAGGCATGTCTATTCTAGGTCAATCTGTCACCTCAGCGATTAATGGGTTCAACGTTAATCACAGGTGGAATAGTAGGTTGTTGGAATGTCTCTCTATCTTGAAGATGGTCCATGTGTTTTCGAACAATTCTGTCTTCTACTTCCACCTGGAAGGATAAGGGACCAGTTTCTGAGATAATGGTTCCAGAAAAACAACAAGGTCCACTTCCTAAATTCCACACGGAAACTGTACTCCTACAGTGAATCTGCAAGCTTAGCTACAAATATCATAGCACATTCAATTTTTGATTACTCTGATTCCTCTTTATCTTTCCCTCTAAGTTTGGAAACACCAGACTTAACCTTATATGTAGGTGGTGTTTCATCAATAATTCAGAAGGTGTTGAACCCGTAGTTGAGTGAGCCATCATACAAGAACTGAAAAGGAAGCAGGAAAGTTGAGTTTCTTGAGTACCTTCTGATAACCTCTTCATTCCAGATTTGAAAGTTTGCACAGCTCTCTCAACTAAACCATTTGATGATGGATGGTATGTGGCTGTTTCAATATGTCTGATTCTATTTAAATTCATGAGGCTCTGAAACCCTGTACTGGTAAAGAATATGCCATTATCAAAAATGATGATTTCCAGTAGGCCATGTAAGCTAAAGAAATGATGTAGCTTTTTGATAGTTGCGGTCAATGTTGGTGATCTGACTTTGTATACATCCGTCCATTAGAATGTGCATCTACGATCAACAAAAACATGGTGCCTAAGAATGGTCCTACATAATCAATGTGTAGTTTAACCCAGGGTCAACTAGGCCATTCCCATGGATGCAGTGGAGCTGAAACAGGCAACTTCTGTTGTTGCCGAGAGTAGAGACAGTGCTTGACCATGCTTTCAATGTCACTGTCAACGCCTGGCCACCAGACAGCTTCGTGCAAGCATTTTCATATTCGATATGCCTGGATGTGCATTGTGAAGCTCTGTCAAAAGTGGTTCTCTTCCTTGCAAAGGGACGACAACTCTCGATGCCCACAAGATTCCAACCTGACAACTTAACTCTGTTTTTCGGGCATGGGATTGTCTCAACTTTTAGATACAGTTGCAAAACAAGGTCTCTGACTTTCAACAAAATTGGATCTTTGTTCCTCCAATTTCTAATTTGCTTTGCACACAGGCGAAGAATCCAAGAAACTCAGTGCTCACGCGACTTCTTGTGGCATTGAAGCATGTACAATGCTATCTGGTAATGGGAGATGGCTAAGTGCATCTGCATTTGCATTATGTAAGCCAGGATGGTGCAGAAAGGTATACTCATATGCAGGTAATATCAAAGCCTAATGTTGTATTCTTGCTGTTGCTATTGGCAGAATAGCTTTATTCTCACTGAATAAACCCATTAATGGTTTATGGTCTGACACGATGAAATGTCGTCCATACAGGTACTAGTGGAATTTCTTCACTTCGAATACCATCGATAAACCTTCCTTTTCTAATTGGGAATAACCCTTCTCGGCTGTGCAGTGGGTTCTGGAGACATAGCCAATTGGCCTTTCTGATCCACCTTCCATTCTATGTGATAACACAGCTCCCACACTGTAAGGAGAAGCAAACCGTGTTAATACCAATTCTTTCGATGGGTTGTAGTGTACCAATAAACATGATGAATGTAATAGCTTGTTAGCTTTCACAAAGGCTTCTTCCTGTTGTGAATGCCATGATTAATGGTGATTCTTGTTTTAACGACAAGTGTAATGGTGCTAACACGGTTGATGAGTTTGGCAAGAAGCGGCTATAGTATTTGATCACACCCAGGAAAGACTTAAGTTTGGTTATATTGGGCGGTGAGGGTGCATCTTTAATTGTCCTAACTTTCTCTTCCACCAGATGCAAACCCATGGCATCCACCTGTGGCCAAGTAACTCCTGGTGCTTGGAATGTACATTTCTCTTTCTTTAATCATATGTTGGCCTCCATGAATCTTCTTAGCACCTTTTCCAGGCTGGCCAAGTGTTCATTTCAGTTGACCCTGTGATCAGAACATCATCTAGGTATACTACCACTTGGGGAGGTCCTTGCAAAAGACTCTCCATTGTCCTTTGGAAGATTGCACATGCAGACAATATTCCTAAGGGTAGGCGAGTATATTGTTAAAGGCCCTTGTGCATGTTGATAGTCGCATATCCCGAGATGTGCTATACAGCTCTAATTGTTGGTAAGCATGGCTCATATCCAGTTTTATATAGGATTTGCCTCCAGATAGCTTTGCATATCAGCCATCTATCCTTGAGATAGGGTACTTATCTAGTTTGGCTGCCTTGTTCACAGTTAATTTATAGTCTCCACAAATGCATCTAGTTTGGTCAGGCTTAACCACTGGAACTATGGCTGCTGCCCATTCCGAGAATTGGACAGGTTGGATGATGCCCACCTTCTTCTTCAATGCACAAGGCACAGGCCTGGCCTTAAAGAAACATAATGTTGCCCAAGGATCCACATATATTTTTGCTGGGGAGCCTTTTAACTTCCCTGATTTGGCCCAAAATATTTTGTCATATTTCCTTAGCAGGAACTCCTCCTGTTCTCAAGTGAAATATTTCAGACCAGTCAAGCTTGATCTTTTGTAGCCAGTCTTGGTCCAGAAGACTAGGTCCTTCTCCTGTCACTATGACCACTGGAAGCTGAGCTGTCTGTTGCCTATAAGACACTGGTACTGTGGTGATGCCCTTTAACCATGTAGATTCTCCAATGTATGACTTCAATTTAGCGGTTGTCTGCTCCAGATTCAGTGGCTGCATAATTTCATTTAAATATGTAATTGTATGCTCTCCCACTGTAGTTGAGGCTCCCATATCAACCTCCATTATTATTGGCTTCCCATTAACTTGGATTGTGACAATGATAGGTTCGGTTTTTACTGCTGTGATGTTGAACATGGAATAGATGCCGATATCTGCAGCTTCAGGTTCTGCTGCATTTTTCTATTCTGTCATGTTGGTGTGCTGCTTTATGGGATGTTTTGATTTCACCCTGCATTGCCTTACTACGTGACCTTTCTTATGGCAGTAATGACATTTTGCCTCCTTGAATCTGCAGGTGTCCGTGGTCACCCCCACATCTATAACAAATTAACCTTAGAATTGCTGCTGAGGTGTTTCTACTAGGCTGTTTCATGTTAGTAACAGCGGACATTGCCTCTCGCTGCTCTGTCTTTGGTTTTTGCGCCATGCCTGGTGGTAGGCTCCCGCCCCACATGGAGAACAGCGCCATGTTATACGTGTTGCAAAGCCTGCGAGTCTCTCAGAGCACTTTCCATGGATGGTGCTATTTCCAGAGCGTGCTTCAAATCCATGGCGACCTCTGTGAGTAAACGGCACTGAATGGCATCATTGTGAACTCCACAAACTAATCGGTCTTGCAGCGTATCACTTAGTGTGTCCCCAAAGTCGCAGTGTTCTGTCAACTGCTTCAACTTCACTATATATGTTGTGATGGGCTCTGCCAGGGCCCTAACTCTGGAATTAAACTTAAACTTTTGCATTATTATGGATGGCTTCAGCTGGAAATACATTTTCACAAGGTCTATTAATTCAGTAAAGAATTTAGAATTGGGTGCAATCAGGGCTGTCAGACTGTGAATGAGATTGTATGTATTGCTACCACATACACTTAAAAATGTTTGCTTTCTGCTTTTCCTTTGCGGTAATTTTGTTTGCTACAAAATGAAAACCAAGGCGCTCTACATACTGGCTCCAGTCTTCCATACTTGCATAGTAAGGATTGATTCTGTTAAACAGTGGTATGACTGGTGAATCTTAAGATTCAATGTACTCAGTGTTGGAGCTATTTTACCCTCGTCACCAATTGTGATGACTTGACGTACCGGACAGGTTTCAACAAGAAACACCTAAACTTTATTGCAGAGAGCTTTTCATGTGCTACATGCTCAAACAAGATCCTTGACAGGAAGCCGTGGCCCCTGGATTACCCACATTTAGGGCTCATTGGTTGGAGCCTCCAAGAACACCACGTGACCCATGATAGACATTAGGAGAGGCTATACCTTCAGTTACTACAACAACATACACTGGAGAATCCATTCAGGTAAAGGGCATCGCCACAGTCCCAATCTCATATGAGCAACGGACAGCCCAGCTGCTGGTAACAATTGTGAAAGGAGAAGGACCCACTGCTTTAGGCCGAGACTGGCTACAGAAGATCAAACTCAACTGGTCAGAGATACTCCATCTAAAACCAGATGGAGTTCCAGAACTTCTAAGAAAATACAACATGATTTTTCAGGATGAACTAGGGGAGTTAAAAGGCATGCAGGCCAAGATACATGTGGAGCCACAAGCGACACCTCACTTCTTTAAGGCAAGACCTGTGCCTTACACATTGAAAGAAAATGATGATGCGGAGCTGTGCCACCTAGGAAAGCTGGGCATTATCCAACCTGTTCAATTCTCAGATTGGGCTGTGCTCCTAGTTTCAGTGGTTAAGCCCAACCATACCATAAATATCTGTGGAGACTATAAATTGACCGTAAATAAGGCAGCCAAAGTAGACAAGTACCCTATCCCAAGGATAGATGACTTATATGTCAAACTGGCTGGAGGTAAGCCCTACATGAAATTGGATATTAGCCACGCTAACCAGCAACGAGAGCTGGATAGCACATGGAGGGAATACGTAACCATTAACACACACAAGGGTCTCTATCAGTATACCCATCCACCCTCCGCGGTCTTGTCAGCATGCACTATTATCCAGAGAATAATGGAGACCCTTTTGCAAGGACTCCCACAAGTAATTGTATATCTAGATGATGTCCTCATCACGGGGTTAACCGAGATTGAACACTTGACCAACCTGGAGGAGATGCTAAGGAGGTTCATGGAAGCTGGCGTATGGTTAAAGAAAGAAAAGTGCACATTTCAGGCACCAGAAATGACTTATCTAGGCCACAGGGCAGATGCTATGGGATTGCACTTGGTAGAAGACAAAGTTCAGGCAATAAAAGATGCGTCATCACCATCTGACGTAACAAAACTCATGTCCTTCCTGGGCATGATCAACTACTCTAGTCGCTTCTTATCAAACCTATCAACTGTGTTGGCACAGTTACACTCGTTACTAAAAAAGGAACCACCGTTGGTCTTGGGGTCACAACAGGAAGAAGCCTCTGTGAAAACAAAGGAATTGTTGCATTCATCATGTCTACTGGTACCCTACAGCCCGTCAAAAGAGCTGGTATTAACATGTGATGCCTCTCCCGATGGGATGGGAACTGTGTTATCCCATAAAATGGGAAATGGGCCTGAAAGCCCATTGGCTATGTCTTGAGAACCCTCTGCACAGCCACAAAGGGCAATTCCAAGCTATAAAAGGGAGGTTTATCGGTGGTATTTGGGGCGAAAAAATTCCACCAGTTCCTGCATAGTCACCATTTTAACGTTGTGTCGGACTATAAATTGTCAATGGGTTTATTCAGTGAGGACAAGACCATCCCACCAAAAGCATCAGAAAGGGTACAATGATGGGCTCTGACATTTTCTGTGTACGAGTTTACTTTTATGTACTGCCCTGGCCTACATATTGGAAATGCAGATGCACTCAGTTGTCTCCCATTGTCAGAGAGTATTGTGCATACTCCCATTCTGGAGGAATGAGTGCTATTATTGAATATCTTAGATTTTTCACCTGTGTGTGAGGAACAAATTAGAAATTGGACAAACACAGATCAAACATTCTCGAAAGTCAGAGACTTTGTCTTAAAAAGATGACCAAACTTGCTTGTATCTAAATAATTGAGACCATTCTATATCAGACAGACGGAATTGAGCTGCCAAGGTGGAATTTTGTTGTGGGGATCAAGAATGGTGGTCCCACCACAAGGCAGAGAGCTGTTCTTGACAGCTGGGCATATCACAAATGAAAATGCTTGCATTAAGGTTTGTATGGTGGCCAGGCATTGATGGGGATATTGAAAACTTGATCAAGCACTGTCTCCACTGTCAGCAACAGCAGAAGTTGCTGGTTCCGGCTCCCCTACATCTGTGGGACTGGCCTGGTCAACCCTGGGTTCGACTACATATTGCTTACGTAGGACCATTCTTGGGTACCATATCCTTATTCATTGTGGACGCACATTCCAAATGGATGGATCTATATGAAGTCAAGTTGCCAATGCCAAACACAACTATTGAGAAGCTACATCACAGTTTCAGCATACATGACTGACCTGAAATTGTCATTTTTGATAATGGCATCACTTTTACCAGCACAGAGTTTCAGAAACTTATGGATCTAAATGGAATCCGACACATTAAAACTGCGCCTTGGCACCCCTCATCAAATGGCCTAGCCGAGAGGGCAGGAAAAGCCTTTTAAATCTGGTATGAAAATATTATCGGAAGGCACTCTGGAATCTCAACTTTCCTGGTTTCTTTTCGGTTATCGTACAATGCCACATTCAACTACGGGTTCAACACCATCGGAGATATTAATGAAACACCATCTGTGTACACATCTACATCGCATCTTTCCAAACTTAGAGGGGAAGGAGGCGCAGGACCAGAGTAATCAGAAGTTTAAACATGATGAGCATTGTAAAGCTCGGACTTTCAGCGTAGGTGACACGTTATACGTGCGGAATTTCGACTTTGGACCCTGTTGGGCTCCTGGAGCCATTGTCTCAGAGACTGGTCCACTATCTTACCAAGCACAAGTGGGAGATAGAATACACTGAAAGCACGTAGATCATATTCGTGTCAGAGAGACATTCCAAGAATCAACTGATCCACAAATGATTAAAGTTGAACTGTCAATTCCTGAGGTGTTTGACTTAGAATAGACAAGCCAAATGTCTCTGAAGAGTTATCAAATCCTGAACTGCCACATTCCGATGATGTGCCTCATACTGCATTTCCAGACCCTGTCAATCCCATTCAGGAGCCTCCAGTGGTAGAACTGTGCCACTCTAGCCTCATAAGGAGAGCACTTCAGATGCTTGATTTATAATCTCCTGAAATTGTATATATATTTGTTGGATTGTTCAAATGTTTCCCTCTAAAAAGAAGTTGTGAAAAATACTAAAGGGGGAGGAAATGCGCTAACTGGAGGTATTGTCCCTCCCTTCTGTCAATCAGGGGTCATGTGATGTACTGTGGGGGCTCTAACCAGTGAGCTTTTAGTGCGGTCAATCTGCGGGGGATGGGGGAGTGGGTGGAGCTTCCTGATGAGAGTCCTGATCAAGGTAAAAAGCATCTATAAATCTCTGTAATAAAGTTAATTGTTTCTTGATGAATCCTGTCTGCTCCATCGACTCATCACAGCATCATCTCATTATTTGCAGCCCATCTCATCTGTTTATATTAGACTTGACTGAAGGCCCAACGTGAGCAACAGCAAGTTTGTTACTTACTCCATTTGACACCCCTTCTCACTTCAGTGGATGCATTGGGATTCTTAACTGTTAAATTGTAACCTTATTCTCTCAGATTATTGTACATATAAATGTTTGGAAACAATAGAGTTACCAAAATAAATGAAAATAAGATGTCAAAATTTTAGTTCATTTATTGAAATAAACCGAAATATTCCTATCAATGTTACATGTCCCATCTCTTTTCCCCCACTACCAACATTGTTGAGTGGATTGATTTTCTATTTAAAGGGTTCATTTAGAGATGGAATTTGGTGTTGAATAGTTTAATAACCTAAGCCAATGAAGAAAGGCGAGTACAGTTGCTGATTCAGTTATATCATGTCATGCACAACCAGGTCCTCAGTTTGGCATGTCAAACATACTCATTGCATTACTCTTCACAGTCATATAATTTTGGACAGCAGCCTTTGTTCACTTTCTGTTCACATCCTCACTTTCCCATTTATCACTCCCCCACCATAACTACCACTCACCCCAATCCTTATGCAATGTGATGTATCTGTCTCACCCTCACAGAATGCATTACATCCATTGAATGAAGATACGTCCTTACAGACAGCTATAGGTCTGCCCTTCTTCCATTGTAGGGGAAGTTAGTACAGAACGAAGGAAGAGGGAGAGGAGTGGTGGTGAGCTGCTACAGAGAATGCAGCTGACACCATCAGAGGAAGAGGCCATGGAGATCAGTGAAATATATGGGCTGGATTTAATGCAGCCATTCACAATGAGAATCATAGCAGCTGGGCCCACTTAATCACGTGGGAGGCCCAATGGTGGCTGTTTAAGTGCCTGAAGAGCATTTGATTCCATTGGCCTCCTCCGCAGAACTGATGGGCATTCCCTGCCGGTTCTCCAACCAGTGGGGGAGACCCCCGTCAGTCCCACAAGATCTGGCCATATGTGTCTCTGACCATCTGAGATGGAAAGATTAAGATATTGCAGCTGTCTAGCAACAGAATTACATGTCTCTGACCCATGTGCAAGATTCTGTCATCTTGCCTTGATTTCAGCAATTAGTGAAATATGAACATCATTATTGCAATCAGTACAAATTTATGTCCACCTCTTCTCTCCTCATGGCCCTTCACAATTCCTCAGAGGAGCTGATTCCTTCTGAGGGTGCACAGTCACTAGGCCGATGCTGACCAGGCATCAGCACAGGTATGCATCCTTTGGTGGGTTCTTTTGGAAAATCATTTGGTAACTTACAGTTCAAAATTGAATCTGAGAATAGTGTGGTGGCAGGGACAACTGTGGAGAGTCTGCATCCCAGGGTGCAACATCTTTCCAAGCTCAGTTCAGATGGACACAGATGCTGAATCCTGGTGGGAGTGGCTGTGGTGGAAAACCATAGAGGGGCAGTGGAAAATCTGTGAGGTACTGGAATTCCTGCTAGGTATGCTCACAACAATAGCAGAGAGGATCGAGGGGACAGTGCCTACCCTGTAGTATGGTGGGAATGATACACCACTGGTCCAGGAGAGGGATGATGGCAAAGGAGGATAGGGAAGTGGTGACTCCACTCAAAGCACTTCAACTTGTCATACATCACCACCTGCCCTCCCCCACCAACCCCCCACACTCCCAGACACCCCTGTCCCCCACCCAACCTCAGTCAATATCTGACATGCTCTGATGGCTGAGTTTGCGGTATTGGTGGGTCCCTCACTGGTTCAAACACCTGCTGGTCATCAGCCAAGAGAAGATCAGCAGTCAGAACAGTGATCAGAGCAGCCAGCCTCTACCTCTGCAAAGCAATTGCAGCACAAAGAAGCAGTCGGCTAAAGAAGATAAAAAAATACTTTATAGGCACATGGTGTTTGTGAAAATGATAGGTTATTACATTTCCTTTTTTAAATTAAGTTGCATCACTTTCCCTTGTTGCATGACAACTTGTCTTTTCAGATGCTTGTTAATGAACATGACAACATGAAATGATGTTGATGTGCAATGGGTGGATGGTTAGTTATTGGACTGCTTTGTGTCAGTGAGCGGGGTTGAGGGCGCCGAGGAGGGAGGTGATGGCAGGTGGGGAGGGGAGCATGGGGGGGTTGGGGCATGACATTACAGGGGCCCAGGGCATGTGATAATTTGATTCAGTGTGAGTGACCAACTAAACCTTCAAGGTATTAGGGAATCCCTGGCATCTAGAACAACAATGTGAACAAGTGGTGAGGAATTGGGTGCTCCATTTTCATCTTCCTCATTTTCCTCTTCCTCTCCATTGAAATCTTCATCGGCTGATGAGTGTGGAGTGGTTGTTCCTCTTCCGTATCTATTTCACCCTACTGTGCTATGTTGTGCAGAATGCTGCACTCTATGGTTATTCTAAGGCTCTTCCTGGTGAGTACTGAAGGGTGCATCCAGATCTTTCTAGGCATACCTGAAGCACATCTTGAGCATGCTGCTTGCTTGCTCAACAATACATCTGGCGCTCATGTGACAGTTGTTGTAGTGTGCTTGGAAAGGGTTCCCTCAAAGGTGTCATAAATTAGTGTTGGAATGCTACAGTGTGAAAGCTTCATGAAAATTCATAGGGAATCTGGCATGGTCCTCCATGAACTTTTTCTTGTGGATGAAGACCAGCTGAACATTGAAGAAATGAAATTTCTTACAGTTGACAAATGCCCTTGGTTAATTTGTATCTCCTCAGATTGCCACATATGTGTAATCTATGATCCTTTGTGCTTGTGAGAAATGAATCTGAGTGGCTGCTGATTCTGGCTGTTGTCATAACAGAGGAAGTTTACATAACGTTCAGCCCAGGCAAACTATTCACCTGGCACCTGATGGCTGCTTATGCATTTATGAGCAGCCAACTGGGAGACCCTCTCTGCCTCCAGTAGTGCCTTCAGAGAAGCTAGAAGTAAATAAGTTGAGGGCAGTGGTGCCATTCACAGCTTGAGGTGATGCATGGTCACCAGGTCCAAAAGGGAGCAGCTAGCTCTTCACCTAGGAGGCTGCAGATGTTTGCCACTATCTAACATTACAACCTCAGCTTCTAGAAGCAGTGCTCTTCTGAGAGGTCAGGGAAGTTGAGTCTCTGTCTGTGTATTTGCTAGATAAGTAATGCCTCTTAAGACCCCATCCCCTCTGTTTCTCCTCTCTCTATTGTCCAGCTCTCTGTTGCCTACCTGTAGCTTCCTCCATGCACTCCTGTGCTACTACAGAGAACTGCCCTCCTCATTCAATGCCCAATAGAAAGCAACCACAATGCCTCCCCATCCTGATCTTCTGTGTGTGAAGACCTCCAAACAGTACAAATACATATCTCAGGGCAATTTTTAAAAAATTAATTCATGGGATGCAGGTGTCACTGGCTAGGCCAGTATTTATTGCTCATCCCTATTACTGACACCAATCCCTTTTCCAGAGCGAGCTAAGAAAACAGCTGTAAGCACTGAACCTTTACTAATCCTGGCACTCCTGACTTTCAACTATCCCCCTGAAGTAGCGATCAATTCCGCCTCTGATTTAATGCTGATTGTCCCAAACTCCAGCAACCAATGCTGGAGGTATTAAATTCAAATCACAGTGAAAATGTCTTTGAAACTGCCTCATATAATTATTATGATCAGTGACCCTCTTCCCCAGGAGGTCTTATGGTGCAGTGGGTCATGTCCCTGGGCAGAATCTTCTACCCCCATAGGAGGTGAGGATGGAGGCGTGAGGGTCTGAAAATTAGGTGGGTTGGTGTCGGAACTGATACCCAACACCTTCCCATCTCCACAAGTTCTGACCTATAGTTGACCTGCTCACCCCACTCCACTTGAGATCCTCAAGTGGCCAATTAACAACCACTGGACATGTGGCCTGCATGACTGGTTAAACTGTGCCAGCTGCATGTCAGCTGGTGGGTGGACCTCTCAATCTTGCACTAATCTGTGCATGACCAAGGGCATAGACAAGGGGCATGGGGGTGGCTGCAGACAGCCACTCCCCTGCCCTTGCTGCTGACCACCATGGTCACCTCTCCTTGCGACCCCCATTCTGTAAGACCCACACCCAGCAGTTGATTATCAGCCTGTAAATCCTTCCAAGACGCTCAATGGCAGGAAGTAAGAGCAGGAGAGATTCCAGGTCAACCATGTGATGGAAAGAAATTGGAGCCTGTACCATCATTATCCATAGCTCCAGGCTACAACAAGCATGTAAAAGTATATGTTTCCTTTGCAGCTCTGGGCAGAATCGTCCCAGATTTGCACCAAGTGCGGTAGTGGATGGGAAAAAGAACATTTTCTCCACTGGCCACGATGGCTGGTTTTCACACTGTATCATCCCAATCCCACCTCAGTAATCATGCATTCCCGGGAAACACGTCATTTTAATGGTGGACAGGCTGTCATTCACCCGCCATGACGTCACCTCATCTCTTTCTCACACTGGGTGCCATAATTAAAGTGCAGCCCTGTGCACACCTCTCAGTGCTTCCAGCCTAGGACAGCTGCAAAGAAGACCTGGCCCTGAATGGCAAGAAGACTGCAGCCCACCACCCCAGTTAGCGACATGTCCCTCGAGTGCCTTTTGGATGCTGTGGAAGCCCTCTGTGATGCCCTCTACCACTCTAGGCGAAGGCCAGCAAGCAAGGTCACTAATCCAACATGGGAGGCGGGGGCAGAGGTGGAGCCAGCGGTGGTCACCACTAATGCCGTGCAAAAGAGGGCAGCCACCCAGTGCTGCAAGAGGATGAATGATCTCCTCCCTTCCGCCAGGGTAATTCACTCTTCTCATCACTCCCAACTCTCACACTCACAAACCCATCACATATCCACAGGGATCTCACACCTCAAGAGACAACACCTCTACCTCTCACACACTCCCTCACATCCCCATCAGGCTCATATCCTCTCAAGCTCCCTCCTCATCCTGTCCATGACTCCGCTCACCACACATACATTCCATGCAGTGCCATGTGCCCTACTCACACTCTCTCTATCTGTTTTCATGCAGGAAAAGCTGGATCACAGCAGCAGGGACAGAGGGTGAAATGGCCCACATTAGGCCCCTTGCTCGCTTTGAGCGGCATGCCATCATGTGGACTAGTGAAGATGTGGTGATGGTGAGGTCGGTGGCAAACACCCACATTAGGATCCTGCACCACATCATCTCTCTCTCAATGCAACTATGAGTGCTCGCCTCTGCTTTTGACTCTGCTGCCATGCACTATTTATCTCTACTTTGGTTCACAGGGAGCTCTGCCAAGCGACCAATGCCCTCAGCCAGCCAGTCCCTCAGCTCCATCCACGCCCTCACCTTCAGCCAAGAGGACACCTCCTCCATTGAAGAGCTGGAAATAAGCAGTCTGGAAGACCCATCACAGCGCTTACCCACACCCTGCACCAGCGCAGAGACACACAGCTTGGTGGGACCTAGATGTGGAGCAGGCTCAGGTTCACAATCTGGTCGTCACCATGCAAACACATGTCTGCAGCAGGGGGAGGCACATTCAGCCGAGCTTCCCGGCACTCAGGTGAATGCCGGGGAAAGGGCAGCTGTGAGGCCTGAGTCAGATGATGAGCCTCTGGATTCGGCCTTCCAACTCATCGTGGAGAGTCAGCAGAAGACTGAGCTGTTGGAAGCCCTCAACAGAATGGAACGCGGGTTGGAGGAGTGCATCTGCCTGCTCTCTGATGAAGTGGTGCACACATGTGCGCATATGGAGGTCTCCACGGGAAAGACAGTGGACGCCATGGAGGCCCTGGTCCAGTAGAATGCAGAGATGTGTGCAGACCTGCACTCCACCATGGTAGCCATGGGTGAGTTCCAGCAATGGCAATGCAAGAGGGAAACGGGACACTTTGATGTCTCTCCAGCTGTTCCTTCCTCTCAAGAAGTCAGGCCGGATCCCTCGGGCACCCGAAGGGAGGAGGAGCAGCAGCTGGACACACCTGAGTCATCCACTCAAGAATCTCAGAGGCTGTCCACTCCCTGAGTCCCCTTTGCCTGTGACCCCCTCAACCTCGTCCTCTGTCATCACAAAGGGAGCAGCTGACCCACTGGAGGACAGCCAAAGCAAGCCGGGGCTGCCAAGGCCTCAGTCCTCCAGAGGGACTCATGTCAAAGTCACCAGAGGCAACAGGGCCAACTATTGAATAGAGTGTCACCACTCCTGCTGCGGATACCAGGGCAGCACCTAGAAGTGTTAGCGCTAGAAAAGTTAAGACCATAAGACCATAAGACGTAGGAGCAGAAGTAGGCTATTCAGCCCATCAAGCCTGCTCCGCCATTCAATGAGATCATGGCTGATCTGATAATCCTCAACTCCACTTTCCTGCCTTTTCCCCATATTGATTCCTTTACTGATTAAAAATCTGTCTATCTCAGCCTTGAATATACTTATCAACCTAACCTCTGCAGTGAAGAATTCCACAGATTCACTACCCTCTGAAAGAAGAAATTCCTCCTCATCTCTGTTTTAAATGGGCACCACATTACTCCTGAGATTATGGCCCCTGGTCCAAGACTTCCCCACAAGGGGAAACAACCTCTCAGCAATCTCATGGCATACAAGGCTGACCAGTGGAAAATGGAATTTAATCCGGATAAGTGTGAGGTGATGCACTTGGGCAGGACAAACAGAGCACAGGAATACACGATGAATGGTAGGAACTTGGGAAGTACCAAGGATCAGAGGGACCTTGGTGTGCATGTCCACCGGTCCCTTAAGGTAGCGGGATGGGTAGATAAGTTGGTTAAGAAGGCATATGGGCTACTTGCCATTATTAGCCAAGGCATAGAATATAAGAGCAGGGCCGTAACGCTGGAACTGTATAAAACGTTGGTTAGGCCACAGCTAGAGTATTGCGTGCAGTTCTGGAATCCGCATTATAGGAAGGACAAGACTGCACCAGAGAGAGCGCACAGGAGATTTACCAGGATGCTGCCTGGGCTGGAGAGTTTTAGTTATGAGGAGAGATTGGATATACTGGGGTTATTTTCCCTGGAGCAGAGGAGTTTGAGGGAGGACATGACAGAGGTGTATAAAACTATGAGGGGCATAGATAGGGTAGACAGGAAGGAACTTTACCCCTTGGTGGAGGGATCAATAACCAGGGGACATAGATTAAAGGTAAGGGGCAGGAGATTTAGACGGGATGTGAGGAAGAATTTTTTCACCCAGAGGGTGGTGGGAATCTGGAACTCACTGCCTGAAAGGGTGGTAGAGGCAGATACCCTCATAATGTTTAAGAAATATTTGGATATGCACTTGCAATGCCATGGCTTACAAGACTATGGGCCCAGTGCTGGAAAATGTGATTAGAATAGCCAGGCACTTGTTTGACCGATGCAGACTCGATGGGTCGAAGGGCCTTTTTCTGTGCTGTAGACCTCTATGACTCTATGAGCATCTACTCTGTAGAGCCCTCTAAGAATCTTATGTTTCAATAAGGTCGCCTCTCATTCTTCTAAACTCCTTTGAGTACAGGCCCAACCAACTCAACCTCTCTTCTTAAGATAATCCCTCTATCCTCAGGATCAACCAAGTGAACCTTCTCTGGACTGCCTCCAATGCCAGTATATCTTTCCTTAGATAAGGTTACCAAAAATGTTCATAGAATTCTAGGTGTGGTTTAACTAATGCTTTGTATAGTTTCCCTATTTTTGTACTCCATTCCCTTTGAAAGGAATTCTGATCACAGTTGGTTGCATGGGTGAACACATTTTGTCACTTTATAAGTTGAAAATATATTCACTTTCACTGAATAATGTGCAATGCTGTCTTTCAGCTTGATTTACAGGCTTCACGAGTCCTCCTCCTGCATTCTACCACCCCTGCCCCCCACTAGCACTTCAGCTACCCATGATTGATTCTGGAGGGAGAAGTGTGTATGTGGCAGGGCTTTTCGGAGCCTTGTGCAAGCTCTCTCCCACACACACGGAGCCTCCATCCATCACACTCATCTCAATGCCCTGAGCATTTTCAGTGCTGCCTATTGGGGTTCACTTTCAGGTGTCCATCTGAGCTGACCTGCATCTCCGCCACCCACTGACCGCACTCCCATCAGCAACTGTTCCCGCCCAACACGAGCTTCTTTTCACTTTCGGATTTGCAAGCATGCTGTGTTTAACATTCTTCTTCAGGTCCCCATCCTTTCCCCTCTTCCAATCACCCATTTCCTTTCCCCAGTCACTGTTGACCCCCCCCCCAGAATCACCTTCCACCTCCCCACCATCACCTACCAGCAACAACCATTTTTCTTCGGGGATGTCCGCGTGAACATGCACGTTCCCTCCTTCCCAAAAATCCCACCCCCATCCACATTAACTTCCCTGATCACCTCCTTACCACCCCCAGGGCCCATGTCTGTATCTGGGTCCCCACCAACCACCCTCACTGTTTCTTCTATCAATACTGTCGAACCCTCACCCTCCCATCCTACTGCCTCATTCTGCCCTCAGTGATTCTCACCATTCCCTCCTACTGTGCCCACCCTCAGTTCGCTCCCCAGGAGGCAGCCTTCGACTTCACAGACCCCTCCCTTACAAGTTCAACTGGAAATTCCCCAAACCCGGACTCCTTCCCCCCTCCGGACTCCTCCCACCCCCTCCGGACTCTTTCCTTCTTCCAGACTCCTTCCTCTACGCTTACTTTTTGTTCCACCCTTACTTCTGCCTCCAGCCTTACTGCTTCTGCATTCCTGACTCCTTCCTCCACCCTTATTTCTTCCTCCACCATTGCTCCTTTCCCCCACCCCTCCTGGCCCAAGCTCTTTCACCTCTTTGGACTCCTTCCCCGCCTCTGAACTCCTTCCCTTACACCTTCCTCCCCTCTTACACCTACCTATCTCACCAGCTGTCATATTCGCCCCTGTTGCCCGCTCCTCCCACCGTACTCCCTCCTCCACCCCAATCCCACCTCCCTGACACCTTCACTGCCCACTCCCAACCTCACCCCTCCAACACCTTCGTTCCTCCCCTCCCAACCTCACCCCCCCCCAACACACCTTCCTCTCCCAGTTGAACCTAGACCTTCCTCTCCCACCCCCGGTACATCTTCCTCTCCCACTCGCAGCTGAACCATCCTCTCCACCCTCTTGACATCATGTGTAACAGACCATGGTTAAGGCACTCAAGTCCCAAAACACATCCTCAGTGGTGATTTTCCACCTTCCGTGAGCTGCTTTGTGATGGAGCCATGTCCATGAGAATCCACCCACATACGATGGATGCTCCTCCAGGGTCCTGTGGTTGTCTTCTGCTCCTCGGATGTCTGCAATGTGAGCAAGGCCCTGACGGTAAGTCCCGACTTCTGCATGCCGCATTTGCCAAGACGTGTTCTGAACTAGATTGTTTTTCTGCTGATGAGGGCGATAAATTTGATGTGTGGGGGATGATTCTGGAGAGCCGGGTTTTTCAGGATATGCAGTTATATTACAATGGATTTCCCGATGTGCGACTGTGGGAAACGAGGCCAGCCATTGACAGGCTGAGCATACGATTTCAAATTGGTTTCACTACATCATGAAACCAATTTTTGGCCTTCCCGCCATATTGTCTGCTCAAGCCTGTCATGACGCCCAATGCCAGCAGACATGGAAAATTCCACGCTCTGTCTCTCTGAGTGACTTGTAATACACCACCACTCACCCACTTCTTCAGTGGGGTTTACTCACACAGATTCAAATCCATCTCCATTACAACCAGAAGTGGGCAAGTTGGTGATGGGTTGGGTTTGGCTTTTTGGTTTAACCTACCTCCCCACCCATTGTGTAGGGTTAAAATTCCCTCAACATATTGTTGCATTACTGCTGTTCTTGA
The DNA here is from genome assembly GCF_017639515.1 of Carcharodon carcharias. Classification (NCBI taxonomy): domain Eukaryota; kingdom Metazoa; phylum Chordata; class Chondrichthyes; order Lamniformes; family Lamnidae; genus Carcharodon; species Carcharodon carcharias. Next base: position 102,488,788 of record NC_054478.1, on the reverse strand, counting down.
AGCACTAAAGTATAAGGAATCTGAACTTATCAGGAGCTGAAAAGCTCCGAAGTTAAAACTATACTTAATTTTATATTGTTTAACATTATAATCAGCTTGATTGGCAGTACATACTCCTCTACTTCAGTTTGCGCAAAAGTCTCCTCCAACCTCAAAAAGCAGAAATTGCAATTTAGATCTCAAAATCTAAAGCCCAGCACACACTCTAGTTTCAAATTCAGAATCTGAAATATCTGTTCTGACGGGGGAAAAAAATGATGTTAATTTGTTCATTTTGAGAAGAATTACGTTGTTTTGTCTCTAAGGAGATTTTAACTCTAAATGATGTCTGCATGGTTTGAACATTGCACTGGTTTCTCAAGTACCATGTCTGGTTATAATGTTCTTCAACTGCCTAGCTTAGTGATTACCACTGCTGCTCTGAGAATCACACTGCTGAACAAGTTGTGAACAACATTATGTTAACTGTTTGTTTTACCACAAAATAAATATGTTGCTGTCTACAAACAGCAATTGCAACTTTTTTCAAATTATTTCACTTTTTCTTTTCAAAACTACAAAAATAATGGCTTGATTATTGTTGAGCATTACATTAAATTTCGATTGGAAGATGTTTGAATATTTAATTTAACTTAATTCATAAATTGTTATTTTTTTATCTGCCTTTATGCATATTTTTCTTTCATTGTGGGTTGTAAATGATATAAACCGGGAAGCTGGCTACCTAATTATACAGTTAAGCACACAATGGGGCACGAAATATATTTCTGCCACATTCATGTTTTGTTGAATATGCAGTAATAAGTGGCTACAGGAGGTACTGGCATACTTACCTAGCTGAAAAGAGGCCTTCCCCAAGAAATGAGGGTGTCATATTAATTATATTGAGTGGCTTTACACACAGGGCTTTTTCTGAGATCTGAATTTAATAAACTCCAAAGCTTGCATGAGGAGATAAAGGACGATTTGTTGCGTCAAGATTACATGAATTACGATCTGCCAGTGCCAATAAAATTGACTGCTGTACTCACCATCCAGCCTCTCCCCGCATCCCTACTTTAGTCCTCAGCAGCCATGGGAGTCAGTTAGTAATGTCTGAAGTCATTTCTCAAGTCGCTAGTGTGTTGTTTAAGGGTACATTTCATTGCATCAGTTCCTAATGTGCTGACACCATTAGAGATAAATAAGATTATTCCCTGTGGATGTCCCTTGCTCTAACAATCTTGGGCTCTATTTAGTTAACCTGATTACTTTCTGAAATCATTAGTGTCATTTGAGAATTCCAAAGTTCAGGCAGCCAGAACAATGTTTAATTAGAAAGTCCAATGATCAGAATTCTACCAAAACAGTAGATGGTCAAAAAATTGTGATTGATATTAATAACCATTTTTTCTGCCCTAAACCTCAATTAAACCTTGTGAATAATATAGTTCACATACTGGATGCTGATACATTCATTGGGCTATAGGTTTGAAAGGGATATTAAATGCAGAATAGTCCAGATTAAATTGTTCATGAGACTATGATTTGTATCTGTAGTGTTCTGATCCCCATTGAGACCAATCTATAAAAAGATATCTGAATTTTCAGTGACTGACCGTAAAGATCACACAGCAAGGTTCAAAGCTTTAAGATTTTTCCTGTAAACTAAAAATAACATAGACAAAACACTATTTTGTAGGCATGTTAAACTCTAACCTGCCGTAAACCTTCCCCCATTTATCTTTTAAAATAACCAAAAATACCTTGCCATGGTTATACTTTACCCTGGCCCTTAAGCGACACTTTATTCTCCTGGAACCAGTTCTTCCATTATCCTTCCCATCCAAATAACTTCCAATCCCAGGACTGACTTTCATGATTACCTTGGAGATTCCCCCCTCTAGCCAAAGCAAGGCAAATATTTTAGCCTTGTTTAAGTTCTTACAAACTTGGTCTCATCAATCTAAGCGCGGGCTGCCAGTCACCTTCTGTGTGGTGGATAATTAAGACAGCATTTTCTCTGCTTCAGGTACAGGACTAGCTTCCTCTATCTCTCTGCTCTCTCTCTCTTTCTCACAGATTCTTGCAGACTGACCTGTCTAGGAGGTTCAGGGATCTCTTAAGAAACCTCAAACCTGACATCAAAATGGCTTTCTATTGACTTTACCTTTTCAAAGCCCACCCCCATAGCAACAGGAATCACATGGATCTTATATCCAGGTAGAAATGTTGATTAGACATCCTCTTAACAATGCCCCCCCCATCAACTTCATTCTATCTTGGAAGTAAATAGACAGCTTAAAGCATAACCTCCCTGCAAGACTTAGAGATTAAGGGGGAAACTTAATGGTGTCTACAAGAATGAGAAATGTGGCATGTGGGTTGACTTAATTAGGTGAGAAGTGAAGTTTTGGTTTTCCGATGGCAGGTTGAGATGTAGCGATAAAGTCAGCAGCACCTTTGCAGTGCATCAAAAATGAGATCAGTCTGTATCGGGTTCCTGCATATAAGATTTTTGCATGCCATGAATACTCATTAACATGAAATAGTTTTTGATTAAGTGATATCTTTAAGATAAAGTCAGTGGCACATGAGAATCTGATGGCATCTGGTTCACAATCATTTAAAAGTGACATGCACTTTGTGCACTTGTAATGAAGGTAAGCAGTTAACCATGTTGAACTTGTGGCACAAGCCAGTGGGTGAACAGAGGGTCGAGTTTGGATGCAGACGGGGGTGGAGGAGTGAAGGGAGCATGGCCAGAAGGAGGTGGTTAGATGAAGGGAGGTGCGGAGAAGGGAAAGGCCTCATGTTCTGGGTGTGGTGGTCCTGTATTAGGTGGGGGTGGGCGGGTTAAGCAGGGAATTAAATTTGGATGAAGGGCCTGAAGGGAGGTGCCAGTGCTATCACTGATGGTGTTCTGAGGGTTGAATTAAAGTGAGTGCAATGTGTCATTGACACCACTCATGTAGCCATAAAAGCTCCCCAGGAACAGCTGGCTGCATTTGTAAATTGTAAAGGGTTTCACTCTTTGAATGTACAACTGGCGTGTGACCACAGGAGGTGAATGACGCAGGTCTATGCTCATTTCCCAGCGAGCTGTCATGACGCAAATATCTTGTGCAACTCATGGCTCCC